>NC_090826.1:151563083-154085750 GCF_028021215.1 Eschrichtius robustus
AAGTCCCCTCAGATGTGGTGTATTTTGCCGAGACTCCTAGCCTGACTTCCATGCGTTCTTAAGGCAGAGCTCCTGGTGCTCAGGAAAGTAGATTCCTCCCCCCTCCCAGGAAAGGAGGGGAATTAAAGAACCCAATTTATAGGATACCGCGGTGCCGCGCTGTCCCACAGCGCTTCGTAGAACCTGAACTCTCTCTGCTCAGAATCTCTTCAGACATCAACCAATCCAAGCTTCTTACCAAACAGATGGGAAAACTGAGTCTCTAAGAGGAGAATTTCTGTCTCAAGTTCATGCAGCCAGTGTAGGGTTAAGATTCAAATCTACCTGGATCTCCTGGCTTCCATTAAAGGGCTCTTTACAACAGACACTCCGTGATTGCCTTCCCCAGTTCTGGAGGGCCTTGCATCTGCCTGGAGCAGTCTGCACTCTTTCTGGAAGAAGAAAAGGCTCCATTGGGGCTGATGGGAGGGAGATTTCCCAGGTGAGAGCTTTCTTAAGTCTATGGACTCCTCCCCCATACCATCAGGGCACATGATTTCCCTGACACCTGGACTCAGTTTGCCTTATCACAGCCTCAGCTCTTCCATTTCCCAGCTAGTAATGTAGACTGAGCAGCAGAGATGACCAAGATGACCCACACTTGTGGGGTAGAGACCCTGTGCCCTTGTCCATCCCTCCCTCCCTGTATTTCATTCATTCACTCTCTGGGCCCTTGTCCATCCCCCCTCCCTGTATTTCATTCATTCACTCTCTGTGCCCTTGTCCAACCCCCCTCCCTGTATTTCATTCATTCACTCTGTGCCCTTGTCCATCCCCCCTCCCTCTATTTCATTCATTCACTCTCTGTGCCCTTGTCCATCCCTCCCTCCCTCTATTTCATTCATTCACTCTCTCCCTCACTGCCTCACTCCACGATGGCATCAACTCTGTACCAGGTGAGTGAGGGACTGTGCTTACCCTTGAGGAACTCCCACCTTAGTTACACATGTACATGGACAGACAGAAAAAACAGGCCAATGAGAAAAACACTATGAATACCCCCCAAAAAGAAACTGCCAACTTTTGTCTGTGAGATTCAGGGAAGGTCCCACAGAGAAGGTGACACCTGAGCTGACTCTGAAAAGATGCGGCGGGAACAGGAAGTTGGTAAGGACCTGGCTTGAATGAAAGGCCTGAGGAAGGAGCCCTCCCCCTCTAGTTCAGAAGCTTGCCCTGCTCCCAGGTAGGAATAGAGGTAGGTGGCTTGCTGCCGGCCCCAAAATGTGGGGTGAAGGGAAGGGAACGAGGGGTACCGAGGGCAGAAAATAGGCACAAATCCTGCTGGTCAGATTCTTTCCCCTCCAGGGGTCATCTTAGACCTCTAAATTTGTTCAGCAAAATGGGAACAAATGATAGCCCAGCTGACAGGGCCAGGAAAGTCTCACCTGCCCTTTATTAGTAGTATTATCTACCTTCCCCCCAACTGGATTCACAAGGGTCCAGGAGGATGTTCTGTGGACTGGCTGGACACTGGTTTGTATGGCAGGTCAACAAGGGCGTGGGAAGCACATCAGAGTGGCTTTGCTGAAAGCCTCCTGTCTCCCCAACCCTGCATCTGGCTCTTTGTTCCAAAGTCAGCTGGAGAGGTAAAAGCCCTAGGAGTCCTCCCTTCCCCCCAGACTTCTAGGTCCGCGTCTCTAAGAGGCTTTCCCCAGACTCTTTCAAGGGTTGCCGCCCAGCCTGCCTGCCTGCCTGCCTTCCTGCGAGTGTGTGCTTGTGGGCAGAGGAGAATGGAGTGGGGAGGGCAGGGCTGTTGGGCTGGGAGCACGGAGCTCCCATCTCCACTCAGGAGCTACCCATTCTAGCGGTATTTGCTCATTTTCTCCAACTGAGCTGCACATTTTCGCTTGACTGTGTATCCCTGATCCTGACCCCTTCTCCCCTCACCATGCCTGAGCCAGGCTGATCTGCTGTGGAGGATCTTTGGTCCCCACATGCCTCTCTGGGTCCTGGAAACCCATGACCATTCCCTCTGTTCTGACCTCCAGCCCCTTATCTGACTGTCACCTCTTTATTTCTGAAGAAACAGGCAAAAGACTGCAAAGTCTCCCAAATGTTCTAACACCTGATTCAATTAGATTCTGGTTACAAGCTCATCTAAGTTTGCAGCTGCACCTCCACACCTCGCCCTGTGCCTGAGGTCGTCCCGTGAAGGTCTGTGGAATCAGCTGCAATTCTTTCTACTGGGGAGGGACAGCAAAGGAGGTTTCAAAGAGCCCTGTTGCACAACATTTGGAGCGGGCTGGCCTCTTGGGGTGAAACAGGAAGGATAGTATGACACAAAGAGGCAGCTTATTCCCAGGAACCTGCTGGGGACATCAGTGCCCATGCCTGCGGGTCGGGGAGTGCCCCATTGGACTGGAGCTTTCATTACCAGCTTTCCACTGGTCCTCAGCCTCCGCTCTACATATTGAAGAGCCAGGAGGACCTCTCCCTGAGAGGTTTCTCAGGGCCCAAAGTCAGGAGGAATGCATCTTAATTCATCTGCCTCTGCCTAGTTCTGTACTTTGGCCCAGAAAGTAACTGCACAAATGTAGGGTGGGGAAGATGTGATTTAGCAGCAACATAAATAGAAAACAAAACAAAACAGAAAACTCAGAATTTGAGCTTATGGTAAGCTTTATGGGACTCAATGTTTTGATGTGGCTGCCAAAAGAGGAAACTCTATCTTTGGTTGTATTATTAGAAATATGAGACCAGAAACAAGGGAGGTGATATTCCTACTCTGTACTGCTCAGATTATACTTGGTTTACTATGTTCGGTTATAGGCTCCACATTTTAAGAGGGGTCAAAACAAGTCTGAAAGTGAGAAAAAAATGAACAGAATGGTGAGAGGACTTGAACATAGATCACTCTGACAAAGGATTAAGAGATGGGCTGATTAGTCTGGAGAAGCAATTACTGGGGAGTAGAGGGAGGGATATGATAGCTGTTCTCATCAATACATGAAGATGTGCCATGTAAAAGAGGTTTATATTTGTTCTTAGTGGTATCATGGGATAGAATGAGGGGCAACTTCTTTTCCTATCCCCAGTTCCCTATAGAAGTAACTTCTTAGAAATAGACCACTAAGGACACAGGCAGGCAGCAAAAGAAACCTGATGGTTTTGGAGTCAATAGAGCCCCCTCAGAGAGGGTAAACTCTCATCCCAAAGTGGAAGGACGAGGCATGCTTTCTGCATACACCCACCAGGTGGTACAGAACACCTGTCTGAACAGGTGGAGCCAAAGCCCTAAACCCAAGTCAGTAAATCAAATTGAGGCCCCTTCCTGCCCTCGTGAATACACCTTCCCTCCCACTTCATGGTATCTCCTTAGTTGACTTGCCTGGTGTTGTGCCCCCAGAAGCTGAGTTTGGGGTTGCTTTTCACTAGCCAGCCCTTTGTGCATTGACTGTGTCCTGACGCCACATCCCCACTCTGCACATATGATCCTGTGATCAGTGCACACCTCTATAATACCTTACCTTATCAGTATTGATTTCTTGTCTTTCTCTCTCTAGACCCTGAACCTCTTAAAAGAAAGCCAGCACCTAGAAGTTCCTGGCTTGTGGTAAGTGCTCAGTAAACATTTGTTGACTGGGTGAAGGTGAGGAGAGGCCTGAACAGGGAATTCTGACCCTCTGTTACTGAGGGGGGGACTTGGGGTCTGGGGTTAACACCACCTCCTCCAACTCTCCTGGCCCCATTCCACTCCAATATGGATCAGAACTGTCCCAGAGTTTCAGGACCTGCCACCAGATGTCTTCCTGCTCTGGGAGATCTGACGGCTTGTCGTCCACTCGTCTATTTCTGGGCTGGGGCTGGAGGCCCCTCATTCCTGAGGTGGGCACGTTCTCTGGAAGCTGTAGAGGCAGCAAGGCGGGCTGAAGCCGGCCCTGTTGTGGGTCTCCTCTCCCAGGCCCCTCCCTCCCAAGGCCTAACCGAGTCCTTCAGGTGAGAGAAACAACTTCGAGGCCTGCCCACGTGCCCCTCCTGGACAGAAGAGGGACCCCAGGGGACATTATGGCACATGAAAGCAAAATCATTTGTCTTTAACACATTTGTCCACTCTGGACATTTCTTACAGTTATCGGCTCCAAAAAAAAGTCTCTCCAACTTGCCTGGAGGTTTTCTGAGTTGGGGGAACTTCCATTTCCATGGAGAATGGTTGTTTGAGATTTTATTTTTTCTACATCAACATCTGAATACCACTTTAGGAAAGCAGAGGGGTGGGAGAGCATTCTTAATAGAAGAGGCTTTGAAAAGCTGAAGCAGTTCATGTTATTTGACACCAAGAGCAGAATCCAAAAACACTGAGCTAGAGATAGCTTGCACCTTCCTCTGTCCTTGACTCGTGGCCCTCATCATTTGGAGAACTAGAGGGTTTGGAGAACACAGAGGAGAGACAGGTGTCATTTGTTCATTGATAACTTCACTCAACCTTTATTGTGCACCTACTATGTGCCAGATACTCTATCAGATGCTGGAGATCAATGGATGGCTAAGATTCAGCCCCTGGACACAAAGACTTTACAGTGCAGTGAGGGAGCCAGTGTGGTGACATGGGCTACAAGAGGGAGGGGCAAGGACAGTAGCCCCTGTGCTAGCTAGCACTTTAGCAGCCAAGAGAGAGGAGCCTCTGTCCCTGCCTTGTATATCAGGAAGGCGTCACGGAAGAGGTGCTACCCAGATGAGCTCAGAAATACAAGAGAAAATGTGCTAACTGGAGAAAAGAGAGAATTTGGTGTGGGGACTCCTTGGGGTGGCAGAGCTGAGCAGGGGTGGGCAGGTTGCCTTCTTCCTAAAGAAAAAGATTAAAAAGTGCAAGCTCTACCCTGGGTCACTGCCCAGACAGCAGGTTTACTACCTGCGGGATCTGGAGTGAAAGATGGGAGGGGGTTGAAAGAGCCCACGCTGCCTAGGAAGAAAAAAAAAAATCTAGCCAAACTTCATCAGCACCTCTGCAAGATGGATCTACACAGGTAATCAAGTTTGGCAATTTCTATTGGCTGCCTCACTGCGTGTTTCTGTGTGTTTCGTGAGATGCCACTTAGAATTTGCTAAATAAAGAGGGAAGATCAGCAGGAGAGGGGCGAGTTTTAATGGGGAGAAACTGACTGGTGAGCTGGTAAAGGGAGACAGGTAGGCTTGAGGCCACCAGAACGCTTAGCTCGGCACCAGGTAGGGTTGGCCCGCGCATGCGTGTCCGCGCCCACGTGCGCACGTGTACCTGCAGCTAATTACAGCATCAGGGCATTTTAGCCCAGTTTACCTGCTAGTCACAGAAAAGCGATTAGGTGGGCAAAATGAATGAGGTAGAAAAAGAGGGGGAGGATTGGACAGTTGCAAAACTTTTCTGTGAAAGGTTCCAACCCTTGCTGAGTTGTTGGAGGGGGAAATAAGCCAAGTTTGGGTCTCTCTGATACCTGCCACTCTTAGAAGAAAGAATTGGAAACCAAACCTTCAGGTGGGGAGTCGTTTTGGGGCTCGGAGCACAGGTCTCTGCTCTCAGACGCTGGCGGGTGCCAGCTCATCCATCATGCATAGTCCTGGAGAAGCCGGCGCTGGTGCTGAGTTCAGCAGTTCTGAGCAATAGAACAATAAACCAGTCCGGGAGCCCTGTCGCTGCAGCGGAGTGGGCTAATACTGCAATTTAATAAGCAGGAACATGCAGCAGGACTGAAGCAAATTGTTTGGAGGTGATGAGATTGCAGTACCTTGCTGGGCCAGAGAGAAGCCTGTGAGAAGGAGTTTGGGGTTTGTCATGCTGTGGTGGGGGATGGGATGAGGGCGAGCTGAGGAAGAAGAGGGCCAGAGCTTCACCGGTAACCCTGGGATTCACTTTCCAAAGGCTAAGAGGACGGATGACCTAAGTCTATTCAGCATCACTTGAAACTCAGGATGGGGAGGAGCTCGAGAAAGGCTCACTCTTACTGAAGTGGACTGAACCAGGTGTTAGGCAGTGAGACCCCTCTGGGGTGGGCAGAGGGGTCAGACTCCATTCATTGCTAATTGTGCCATTTAGTCAAGTCGCAAGTCACTCTGTTTCCTCATCTGTAAAATGGGCATAATAGTGACACCTGGATAATGCATGGGAATATTCCCCTAAAACTATGAAGGCTTTCAGAATCATTATGAATGTTTATCACACTTGAGATTCCAAAATGTTAAAATGCAGAGTTTTATGGACTCGAGTTGCTAGGGGTATCCTGTTTTTGGGTTCTGTGTTTGACGCTGAGGACCTGGCTGGTATTCCCCAGTTTTCCTCAACCCAACCCCAAGATGTACTGAAGCTGTGAGAGCCAATTGTTAACATTTCAGGCAATAGTTTCCCATCTGGTTGTTAAATGTGTTGGTAGCTTGAAATCAGCCACCGTGGAGGTATTTATACCATGCTACAAATCAAGGTCCTCCTGAGAGTTGGTTGTTAAGCATTTTCCAGCACACCTCAGATCTCATCTTTCCCTCTTCACTGGTTTTCCACGTTGCTTCCCTAGGGCCGGCTTCCCTGCTTGTTTTTCTCCTCAGCAACACTGAGCACATTGGAGCAGGGATGCTGAGGGCCCTGAGGGGGGCCTGGTTCTGGTCCTGCAACCCAGGCTCCAGTCCCACTGGGCTGCTTCCTGTTTCCAGTAGATGCTATCCACATCATCCACATGTTTTTTTTTAACTCTGTGTGTTTATTTTTTAGGGTGTATAAGGTTTTGTTTTGGTTTTTTATTGGGGTATAGTTGCTTTACAATGTTGTGTTAGTTTCTACTATACAACGAAGTGAGTCAGCTATATGTATACATATATCCCCTCCTTCTTGGACTTCCCATCTCACCCATCTAGGTCACCACAGAGCACCGAGCTAAGCTCCCTGTGCTCTACAGCAGGTTCCCACTAGCTATCTATTCTACACATAGTAGTGTATATATGTCAATCCCAATCTCCCAGTTTATCCCACCCCCTCCTTCCCCCACACCCCACCCCGGGTCCACACATCCGTTCTCTACATCTGCGTCTCTATTCCTGCCCTGAAAATAGGTTCATCTCTGTGTTTTTGATTACACTCTTCCCTCCATGAATGACTCTCTTATGATGGTTATGCCAGGCTTTCCTATAATCCTCACGGCACAGACATTTTACAGATATGGAAACTGAGGTTAAGTCGTATGAGGTAACTTAACTAGGAAGTGTTAGGATTGAGATTTGAGAAGAGATTTTTCCTGACTCCTTGGGCCAGGGCTTTGGCCGTTACTCTTCCCATCACATTTTTGTACCTGTAGTCATTTTCCTCTTCCCCACGGAACCCAGCACGATGCCCTGCACAGTGTCAGGGTTTAATGCCTGCACGATGAATTGACTAAAACTTCACTTCCTCTCAGTCATGTATTTTTTGTGACAAAAATGAGGTGGGGATTAGGGAGGAATTATAGCATGATATTACTTCTACAAAATCAACCTTGTCTTCAGCAAAGCCCTGAGGATATTTTCCCCCAGTAGGTACTTGGCTAGATGTTCCCTTCAGAGTGGAGCCTGGAGTCTGTGTGAAGGCAGTTGAAAGGGTTTCAACAGAAATGGACATGTCTGTGGACTTTCAGCAGAAGAATATTATTTAACAAAATGTGCAGGTATGATATTGCACATGTCAGACCTTCCAAGCTTTAGTAAAGTTTTTCTCCCTCTTGTTTGTGTTGTAGCCAGGGCAACAATTGAACATTTCCCTTAAATCTGAGGATGGGAGATCCATGTGAGAATGAAAAATGAACAAGTAAATGGGCTTTTTGCGATGAATAAGAGATGCTTCCAAAGGTTTTCGTTGTAGATTTCACTTATTTATTTATTTATTTATTTATTTATTTATTTATTTATTTATTTATATCTAAGTGTTCCTTTCATCCCCACCTCAAGAAAAAACATAATAAAAGTAGGGAATGGTAACGATTTAACAATGAGAGTTTCCTATTTCTCCATACGCCTAGTGCCTAATTCTGTTTGGGCTTGGAGATATGAGTCCATTCTTATTTCTCAACCAGTTTCAAAGGAAATAAGAGACACCTCCATACTCCTGTCTTTTCTGAACTGTAAGAGAGCCAGTGCCACACAGTGGTCAAGAGGCACCAGTGGGGTTGTCTTCTGATGGAAAGTCAAGAGCTAAGTGTATCTTCTTTCCCATGAAGGTTCTGCCAGGTCGATGGTCGGTGAAATGACAGGTTTACCTCCAGCCAATGTTTTGAAGAACCGTGGTGTTCCTATTCTTTTCCAGCTAAGCTCTGATATGTGCAGACTCCCTGTAATTATGGTATAATTGGAGTTAACTATAGGGGTAGAATTAGTTTTCAACCAAGTTCCCCTCAAATAATTTGTTGCTTATTAGAAAAAAAGGGTAATTGTACTGGCTTTAGTGGCATGTATGGCTCCCCCCAACTCCCCAAGGGAGAAAAGAATTGCTCGTATGAGCCCCAGCAATTTAGTGGGGTTGGTTGAATCACAGCACCCTTGTATCCTAGCTCTGAACATTCCAGAAGGTTCACTTTCTCTAAAAAGGGAATCAGAGATGAGGCCTTCCTAGGGTCCCAAAGGGAAATGTTTCAGTCTTTCTCACTCCTGTGGTGAGGAGATTATTCTCAACTTCCAGAGTTTATAAACTGGGTGGTCGGGGTGGTGTATGGGTTGAACCTGAGAATGGGTTAGAGCCACAGATGTAAATTAAGTGGTTTCACATAAAATTCCGGATTTCAGCTTCCCCTTAAAAAAAGAAAAAATCTGTCAATCCTGGGCCAGAATTTCTTCATTACCACACTCTGCTGGACCTTGAATCTCAGGTCCTTTCAAGAAGGCAATGAGTTTATCACTTGCCTTCCAGCCCTCATCACTCATTTACTTAAACTTCTTGACTGTTGGCATTTGAATGATTTGTATCCTTGGGTCCCTCTCTGTCTCTCTGCCAATTTGCACCCGTCACCCCACTATCTCTCAGTAATATGAACTCATCTTTTATTGGAGGCAGTGTGATGTAGTGCAAAGAAGAAGGTCTTTTAAGTCAGAGAAACTTATTTAAATCCCGGCTCCCTTGTTCACTAACTGTGTTACTTTGGATGAACAGCTTTACATTTCTGATCACTGTTTCCACATCTGAGACTTAGCTAATACCACATCACAGACTGGTGTGAGCCCCAGCACAATCCTTGGCACATGGTGAATGGTCAATAAATATTAGTTTCCCATGTTCTCATTCTGCCCTAAATGGAAGCAGTGAAGAATATTGGTATCAGCCAATGTCACAGACTCCTTACACTGAAAGGCATCTGGGGAGATTGTCTTGTTTACTTCTCAGCCTCCAACATAACTCTCACACACAGGTGAAATACAGAGAGAGGTAAACCCCCTTGCTCAAGGTTACTCAGTGAGTAACAAATAAACCCAGGTGTCCTGGGCTCTCAGCCGAGGGCTCATTTCACTCAGGACAGCCTGCCAGACCCACACAAAGATTCTTTCCAGCAGAACTGAAGACGGAGTGAGCGTGGGATTTCTGTTGCTTGGGGTCTGAGGAAACGGTTGCAGACAATGAGTGGTTTGAATGTCTGAAAAGAAGCATCAGGGAGTCATCTGAATTAATCATGCTATTGTTGCAAGATATAACCAGGGTGTTCATAAGCTCTGCTTTGCCATTTCACTCTTTAATGATGCAGGTTGCCTTACCTTCCTTTTGCGGTGACTGTGAAATAAAGGTGTGCCATCTAGGTCAGCACCTTAACTCAGCATTTCTGGCTGAGTCTTAAAGTGAAGTAAAATAATATCAAATAGCTGACCCAGGCTCTTCTCCCTCCCATCACTGGGATCCCTTATGGACCATGTGGCCATCAGATATGTGTCTTCACTTGCAAATGGCTCCAGGGATATGGTTAAGTTGAGACCAGGTAGGGTCTTGGGCAATAATGCCACCTTCTCATAACGTGATTCAAACTGCCTGATGTCTGGAAGTTAGAAGACCAGGATTCCAGCTGCCCACCTGCTACTAAGGAGCTGTGTGACCCTGGACAAGTCACTTCACATCTGTGAATCTTAGTTTTCTCATTTTTCAAGAAATGGGGCTGGAGAAGACAGACTCTAATGCTCCTTCCAGCTCCAACAGTCTTAGATGATTATTAATGTAGAACTTAACTCTTCAGAAGGTTGCAGGTAGACTTTGGAAAGGACCCAAATCAAGTTGCTGAAAGACAGGAAGAAGGTTATGACCCTAGTATGGGTCAGAGAGAGGCAGGGGTAACGGAATCAGATTCCATGATTTTTTATTTACAACCCTTGGGAATCCCAGTGAGCTTGAAGAATGCCAGGCTGCTGAGTTGTTTCAGCTGAACACAGTGCAGAGGTCGGAAGATGGTGCCATGGAGGTGGGCGATGAGGTGGTGAGGCAGCAAGTAGAAGGCTTTGCAATTCCATCCTTGGGTTTATAGACTGAGCAGTGCATCCTTGGGAAGTGGGTTTCACTCAAACTCCCTACCTCAGAAATGTAGATGCGGGAAGATTGTATGTGAGTAGGGGATGAGATTTTAATAAGGCTCACTCTTGCTGTTTAGTTGGGATCAGACCAGAGATAGGAGTGAGGAGAAAAGTGGTGATGGATTTCTCTTTCATAATTGACTGAGTGGTTTCCAACAAAGCATTTAGTCTCTCCGAATCTCTGGGGTTGATGTCCTTCTTGAGGCTAACCTGAATCTGTTCCTTGAGTGTATCCAAGTCTTTGAGTAGAGAGGCTTTAGCCAGAGCCAGAAACAATGCATGGGTATTGATTTTTTGACATGTGACCTTGAACTTGGCTTAGGATCACCATGAAGTGGAGCTCAGCATTTCTTCTGTTGCCTGTATCCTGCAGAGCTCTTGGAGTTGTCCAATAGCTTGAGAAATTAGAAAAACCCTGTGGAAATGCAGAGGCAGATTTGAATCATCCTGGACTGGATTGGATCAGTCGTGGTTCTGCTAGGACTCTGACTCCAAGCCAGCCATGCCCTCCCTTGCTTTCTTGAAGATGTAACTTCATGTTGCACCCCTACAGATGCTGTTTATAGCACCCACTGGTTCCTCTGACCACATGGATCACCATCCCTGACTTATTTCTCTCCTCCTGTCTTACTCTACCCATACTCTAGGCTGCTGTATGGCCTTCATCACGTTTTTTTCCCCCAGCGGCTCCAACCCATGGTGATCTGTTTTGCACCAACCTGCTGTGGCCATTACATTCTGAATGCTTCAGTCTAGCTTTTAATTCCATGCTGTTTTGTATTGTTTTCCAATTGTTTCATGTGTGTTCTTTACCTCTTCACAACCTCTCCAGATTGTAGGATTCTTGGGGCCAGGGACCGTGTCTTCTTGAATCACCCTCTGGCCTAAGCTTGCTGGCTTCAGAATGTCTGATCTTTCATGGTCACAGGTTTTGTACTAGACTTTCCCCCTGCCTCCACACACTTTCCCCAGCTCCTGCTTTGCTCCTGCCCATGACAAACTTTCTTTTTCAGCTGGACCCTGCAGCTGCCCTAGCATGCCTGCTGCAAATCAGCTTGAAATAAGCTGTCTGTAAGTGCCCTGGTGAGTCAGTTGGGCCCCTCCTGGAAGACAAGGAATTCTGAGGTCTTGCAGGCACATGCCTGCCCATCTGTGGAACGATTCCACAGCCAAAACCCATCTTGCCTCTGGGAATGCTCCTTACTTTTACCTTGATGCTTCCCTCCTCCGCTGGCTGCCCTGACTTGTCAGGTGTAGATGGCAGGGCACCTCTGAAGAGCCAGCCCTTGGTGGGGAGAGACAGGACTCTTTGCTTTGAGAGCCAGAGCATTGTGAGGTTCTGCTGGGTTTACTTTGGTAAACCCAGGGGAAAGAGGAGAAACCACTGAGTCATGGCTTTTTTAAGTCTTCACCCAAAGAAAACAAGAGTAGGTTGGAGAAGAAGAGACCAGGGCTCCGATTTGGCTTGGCCACCCATTTGCTGTGTCATCTCATGTGACTCACTTACCCTCTCCTACTCTCAAACTCCCCTTCTGTAAAGTGAGGTAGTTGGAGTAAAGCAGTAGATTTCAAATTTATAAAACAAAAGAACCCTTTTATCAAATGAAATCTTATGAAGAATTTCAACTTCTATAGCAGAAAAGCAGAGACATTCTGATTGAACCTGGGGTGCAGAGAGGCTCTTGGTTTCCTTCTGGTCTTTCAAATTATCCCCTGAAATATCCCCCTTGATAGAATTTCCCAGAAACCCAGTTTGAAGAGCACTGAGAACGTTGCTCTCTATGGCCGTTCTAGCTCTGACAGTGTTCATACACTTGCCACTCAAAGTGTGGTCCTTGGGCCAGCAGTAGCACCTGGGAGCTTGTTATGAAGGCAGCATTTCAGGTCCCCTGCAAGACCTACTGAATCAGAATCCACAACCCCAGATTCACAAGGTCCCCAGGTTTGAGAAGCACTGGTCTGTACGGTTCTGTGACACAGAGAACTAAGGGACACGAGGACCAAGGGGGCATCATGTCTTTCATCATCTTATGTGGGCCTGGTCAGCTGAGGTTGGAAGTGTGGGCCACATCTCTTTCTTGTGACTCCTATGCTTCAGTGCCTTAGTTGTTCCCTGGATGGGGAACCAGCCATGGGAAACAGCAAGGCTTGTCCTTGGGCTTAGCTAAGGAGGGCCTGGAAGGGGTACCAGTTGGCCCTGCAGAATGTATGTTAGGAAATGCTGGAGATACAACATTTCAAAGAGGGATTTGTGTTTCCAGTATGGAAGTGTTCACTGCAGATGCCTTATGAGAATGACTCTACTAGGTGTTTGTGCTTTCTCTTCCTCCCCTTTCCTTTCCTTTCCTTTCCTTTCCTTTCTTTTCTTTAACATGTGTCCCTTGCATTGTCATGGACTCGTGACCTCTCCAGCACCTGGGGTATGACAGCTGGGCTTAGACTTAGAAGACCTGTATTTTACTCCTAGCTCTGGTCTTTTCTAGTGTTGTTCCTTTAGTTTCTCTACCTCTCTGGACCCATATATAACACAGCATGGTAACCTAGCAGAGCTGTGAACTGAAATATGGGAAAGTTCTTCTGGTCAATTGTAAAGTGCTAAAAGCTCAGGAATATTTTTATATTAATTCTGATCTGTAAAAACACCCAGAGTTTGGCTTCAGCTGACCCAGAGGCCGCAAACACCCCTGTGAGGCTTACAGCTGGTATCTTGTGTCAGACTAAGCTTTTCCCTGAAGTCCAGGTTTCTTCAAAGTTAGACAGTCCTGTTGGTGGGTCTTAAATACCCTTCATCAGAATTGATGAATCAATATTTTCTTTTAAGTAGTATTGTGGGATATTGAAAAGAAAGGGAAAGTCAATTTGAAACTATTCTAAGGTGAAAAATAAAAAAAATTATTAAAAAATCCAAAATAAAAGGAAAAAGAAAGAGAAGAAAAACAGGTTTTACTCTTAAAACCTGTCCTTAGAAAAGTCCGGGAGCCCCTTCCTGGTGTGATTTTTCGATTTGGTCAGAAAGTTGGGATGAGATGTGCCTTGAGTCAACCTTGAAAATGAACTTGCTATTTTTTTCTTTCATCAGTTAATGTTTTAATGGTCACTTCTGAAAAGCAAAACAAAACAAAACAAAACAAAACAAACTCTTCCTGGTAACCTAAAAGCATGTTTGTTTTGTCAGGGGGGATGTTTCAGGAAATTTGTATATTTCTGGCGCTTTTTATATTGACAGAAGTATTTAAGTGTCATTTAATAAGACCTTTAGGATTTTCTTCTGATTTCTCATTTCCTCTCTCCTTTTTGAAAATGTGAAATCTTCCTCAGCCAAGAAGAAACAAATTTTAGCCCTAAAGGAGTGGGCTTGGTTTGACATCTAAGCATCTGGAATGGAAGGAGGTTCTTAACTTGGCAGGCAGCCTCAGCACTGCCCTGGTTCTGGTCGGGCACCACGGCACCCCACCCTCTCTCTTCTCTGTGCTCAGCGCAGCACCTGCCATGTCATCCCACCTCACCTACTACCAGCCTTCTTTCCAAGGACACCCACAGAGGTTCTATGCCTTTAAAAAATGCTCCCTTGGGGACCTCTGTGCTAGACTTGGGGAGAAACTCTTTGCTTATTGTGGTGCTGTCATGAGGACGGAGGCAAATCCAGGACAGGTTGGGAAGATCTCAAAGCTCTTGGGATAAAGCAAAGTCAACTTCCCGTAAAAAATAATTTTAAAAAGTATTGAATGGGCTGTTAAATACCCACCCTGTGAATCCATTCTGGGGAAGCTGGGTTTGGTGGTGCTATTCAGCTGAGCCCAGGGGACTTTGCTTGTAAAGCCTTCTTTACCAGGATCTTATGTCATTTGAAAGGTCATTTGAAAGGTCATGCCATCATTGGTCAGGCCTGGCAGAGTAGAAAGGGAGGTTTTGTCCAGCTGCGTCTGCCCAAGGATCAGTTGGCCTGTTACAGAAAGATGCTGACTCTCTGGGCCAACCAAGGCTGCCTTTAGTGACTTCATGGGGTTTTCCTCACAAATTCAGCATCTTTCTTTGAAATCTAGGCTAGTGATCAATTCCCAAAGCCCCATGGGATTTCCATTTGGATCTTCTTATCTCTTTGGGGGCTTTAAAGATCCACATACCTTCTCCATCTCTTCCTTTTTTCCCACTTTACAAATTGCCTTATGGCATGCCTCCCACATTCATGTCTTTAGCCCAGATCTTTGTCCTAAGCATAAGACCTGTTTGTCCAACTTTCTCTTGAACAGCTGTAATTCAGACTCAATATGTCAAAATTGAATTCATCGTATTTTCCCCCAAACTTGTTCCCTCAAACACTCCTGTGTTCCTTTTCTCTGTAAATAACATCACCTTTCACCCAGTTGCTCATGCCGGAAATTTAGGAGTCACCCCTGATTCTTTTCTTCCCCTTATTCTTCACATCCTATTTGTCATCAAAACCTGTCAATTTCATCACCTTAATAGGCCTTGAATCCAGCCATTTTGGTCCATTCTCATTACTCCCACACTGGTGCAGACCACAGGTATTAATCACCTGGATTAGAATCAAAAGGAGAAGGCTTCCCCTCCCTGCCTCCCATTTCCAAGCACGGAGACTGACATGATAGATGCTGAAGAAATGTTGGCTAAATCAAGAAACAGAGAAAGCAAGGAAAGACCAATGAATCTATTACCAACTCCTGCCTCCTGAAAAGACCAGGCTAGACACAGGAAGGAGATGAGAAACTCTTCAAATATTAAGACCTCAGATGAGACGTTTCATAACATCCCTTCCCTGCAGGACTCATGGCCAGTAACTTCATTATCTAACCTGGATCCCAACTGCTATAGTATAAACCTGTTTTAATTGGCTCTGTCCTTAAGAATAACTCATCCCATTTCTTCTGTAGGTGGCAGAAGAAGCTACGGGGATTATACAGCCTTTGTCCAAAGCCTGGTTCCAATCCAGGCTGGAGACCTGAATCCTTTTGCTGGGAGGAGAGCTGCCCCAGGGCTGCCTTTCTATGCCAGATAATTAGCAGAAAAACAAAAATGAAACTGAGGCTTGCCCTCAACTTCCGATGTCTTTACGGTAGCTATGTACATCTCAACTTCTCACATACTCTGTCCCTTCACTTTTTTCTGTGCAGCTCCCCCAATCCTTTGCAGTTTTTTCTTTTCCCCCAAATCCAGGAAGAAAGGAGATCACAATACAGTAAGAGAAGACAAGTCTCAAAGCCCCACCCTAGCAAAGTGCTTTCTCTTCTCTCTTTGTTTCCACACCAGAACGTGATATAACATGTTTTGCTGATGCTAGATCCTAGAACTGTGGGGAAGGGAAGGGAAGCCTGACAGAATGCATAGTTTGAAAAGCACTCCTTCCCTATATTTTACCCCCTATCAAGGGAAAAAGAAGAGTTTCACAATCATCTCTCTCTGTCTGGACTAGCTCAGAAGGCTTGGAAGGTGCCAGATATTTTTGTAGGATGGTGATCCTCTGCTTGCGGAAGGAAAACACTTCCTGCACATGTTGGCCGTAGAGACCCCTGCATTGCACTGGAGTAGTTGTGCCAGTTCTGCTGAGGGGAAGCCAGCCAGCCATGGCTCTGGCTCTCCTTGGGTGGTGATGGTGACTGTGCCAGTGGTGGTGATGATGGGCGTGACGGAAGGGGCTGGTGTGTGTTGGGGGTGGGAGTGGGGACAGGAAGGTACTGCAAAGGGGAAGGATAAAAAAATAAGCCTTCTTGGAAAGCCCACTGTTGATGGACTAAATTATTTGCTCTGACACAAGTTTTGAGCAGGAAGATAATTCTCCTGGATTGGGAGAAATTCTTTTCATCTGCAGGAGAATTTCCAGGTACAGTAGAGAGTGGGAAGCTTTTTAGGCTTTCACTCCTTTAAAACAAAGGAAAATGACTATATTTAGCAGCTTTCTTTTCTTTATTGTGATACTGTGATAAGAATGTGTCATCATTTCTTATTCAACTAGGTTCTTCCTCCAATTGACTTAAATGATTCACTGTGTACTAGCTTTTCTGGATGTCTAGATTTGTAATTAGCTACTCCTGCTAATTTTAAAAATTTGTATAAAAATGTTGCATGTCTGCTGAAATTGAACAGATTACCTCTATTTCATCTGGAAAATGACTTTCAATAATGTAATATGTTATTTTAACACTTCAGAGTCTCTGCAAAGAATTATAGACCCAGAAATTCAGAGCTGAAAGGACTTTAAAGACATCTTTCGGGACTTCCCTGGTGTCCAGTGTTTAAGACTTGGCGCTCCCAAAGCAGGGGCCCCAGGTTCGATCCATGGTCAGGGAATTAGTTCCCGCATGTCACAACTAAAGATCCCACACACAGCAATGAAGATCCCACGTGCCTCAACTAAGACCGGGAGCAGCCAAATAAATACATAAATACATAAATAAATAAAATAAATATATATATATATATATATATATATATATATATATATATATATATATATATATAGACATCTTTCAGTGGGTCTCAACCAGGGGCACTTGGAAATGTATTTGCTTGCTTTGGAATGTCACAATGACCATGACTGAGCGGCATAATTAAATTTAGTGTTCTGAAATTACGGATGCTAAGCATTTTACACGCTTACATGCTATATGGTGTGATATCATTCCACATAGCTGAGAATTTCCCTGAACACAATGGCAGTAGTGCTTCTGTTTAGAACATTGAGTCCAACTCATCATTTAAGTTATGAAGATACTAAGGCCTGATATTTCCTAGGTCAATAAAATGACAGTGAATGGGGCTGATTTACAGGTCTAGCTTTGACTTGATCCAGTTTCTTTTATTTCCGTATGCCAGCTTTACTAGTAGTTGCACAGCTAATGTGAAGAGACCTCCATTATGTAATGGGAGAACCAATCAAAACCTGGTATGTCTTGGTATTTGGATATCTATTTTTTTCCTTCTTATCCACTGGGGACCACAAATCTTATTTTCCTAACCAACAAAAGGGCTTAAAGGTGCAAGAAGAACAATGAAAATTACAATTGCCAAGAATGGATGAGCCAATGGCTTGAGAAAATTATAATGTTAATGGATGAATGAGAGATGATAGAAGCCCAGTGGTAGTTTAAGTTCAGTCTTCATCAAGAATAGGGTAGTCAAAGAAGAGATGTTAAAATATGAGTGTGGGAGATTTTTAACATGAATCAGATCACAGTCTCCAAGTCCAGGTGGTTGCACCCTCATGTATTAAAGACATTTGCAGATGAAATCTCAAAACTCATTTTCAGTAACCATGAAGAATGGAAAAGTTCCCAAAATACTAGAAATAGAAAAATATTCTTCTAATTTTCAGAAAGAGAGAAAAAGTAGTTCTGGAAGCCAACTCCAAGGGAACTTGACATTACATCTGGTAAAACTCCTCAACAGTACATTAAAGTACATTAAGCATGATTTATGCATGCTTATTAAAAAATGAGGTGATTTCTGGCAGCCAATATGGATACTGCTACCATAAACTGACCCCAAATGGACCAACTACATTGACAAATCTGTGAAGGTCCATAAACCTAAGATATTTCGATTTCTACATGTTTGACAAAGTCTTCCATGATACCCTGGTGGATAAGACTACAATAGGTATATTAAGAAATATTGCAGTTAAGTGAATTTCTAGTTGGTTGAATTTATGTATTTAAAGAGTGTTAACAAATGATAATTTGGAAGGAAAGGTCGGTGAAATTTACCTTTGCCTTAACCATGTTGTGTTCAATCTATACATCAATACTTTGAAGGAACACAGTAACAAATATGATTTCCAATTTCTTTGTATGACATAGAGTCATATGGGATAATGTTACAGTGATCTCAATAGCCTGGGAGTCTGAACCAAATTCAAGAAGATGAGCTTTACCAAATATAAAATGTTAATCTGCTGTACTGAAATTCAAAAAATCAACTGCACAGCCACAGAATTAGGGGACCCGTTTTTGTAGATGTTAACATTGAAAAGGAGAGGGCTTTCTAGGTGAAGGGCTTTTTATTGTACAAGAAGCAGGAGATGAAACAATAGTGGGTTGTGATTTCCATAAAAGTTATTGTTATCTGGGAAGTATCCAGAGAAGCACGTTAAGTTGATGAGAGGCTTGGAGAATGCATCATAAGAAGGATTACTGAAGTAACAAAAGACCTTGTAATAATTGGGCTAAAGAAGAGGTGACTAGAACATCAAGGTTATCTTTCAATATTTAAGGTTTCCTTGTGGGGAAAAGGGAGAGGGTTTACCTTATAAGAACTTAAGGTAGTAGAATGAAGACCAACAGGCAGAAGTTACAAGGAAGAAATTTTAGTTGAGTATAAGGAAAAACTTACTAGTAGTTGTGAAGAAATGGGTTTCCACCCATGTTCACAGCAGCATTATTCACAATAGCCAAAAGGTAGAAGCAACCCAAGTGTCCATCAATGGATGAATGGATAAACAAATGGGGTATATACATACAACAGAATAGTATTCACTCTTAAAAAAGAAGGAAATTCTGACACACACTACAACATGGATGACCCTTGAAGACATTATGCAAAGTGAAGTAAACCAGACACGAAAGAGTAAATATTGTATGATTCTGCTTATACGAGGTACCTAGAGTAGTCAGATTCATAGAGATAGAAAATAGAATGATGGTTGTCAGGGGCTGAGAGAAGAGGGGATGGGGAGTCGTTTAATGGGTATAATAGAACTTCAGTTTGGGAAGATGAAAAACTTCTGGAGATGGATGGTGGTGATGATTGCAGAACAATGTGAATGTACTTAGTGCCAATGTACACTTAAAAATGATTAAGATGGTGAATTTGTATGTTATGTATATCTTACCACAGTTAAAAAAACAAATCAAGAGCTCCATTGCCTACAGAATCAACCCTAAAAGTCAAAGAACAAATGGGCTGCTATGAGAGGTACTGAGCTTCCCATAACTGTAGGTATCTAAGCAGGGGCTGGACAATCTCATGTGGCATGCTCTAGAGGGAATTTCATGATTAGAAGGGATCAATGCCAATGATTTCAGAACTTCTATAACTCTGCATGAAAACAGAGACTTAACTCCATGACACAGAGTCAGACTGCATACTTTCTTAATATTGTATTATACACACATGAGTATTCATATATAATATGTCATACAAACAGAAGACCATGTTTTATAACAAATATTCATTCCAAAATATACTGTTGAATGAATATTTTTTAAATGGTTACCCATTGAGCCCCCAGGCAGTTTGAATATTGGAACATTGCCAGTATCTTATGTGCCATGTGCCCTTTCCCAATCAATCAGATCACCTCTCTCCAGATTTTTGTGATGACCTGTTCCTGACCTTTTTAAAATAGCCTTTCTACCTATTATGCATCCCTAAACAACATAGTTTAATTTTGCCTGTTTTGAATGGTATATGTATCATATAATAGGTTTTCATTTGTTACTTTCTTCTTTAGCTCATTGTGCGTACAAGATTCACAGTGTTGATACATGCATGCAGCTGTAATTAATTCATATTCAAGAGATCACACCGTTCCCTTGTGTGTATATGCTACCATTTATTTATTGTTACTGCTGTTGATGGACATTTGGGCTGTTTCCAGCTTTTAGTTTTTATAGACATTGCTGCTATAAGTATTACCTGGGAATAAAAATTCTGAGGTGTAGGGTACACACATCCCCAAATGTTCAAGATAATGCCGAAGTGTCTTCCTAAAGACTGTATTAATCTACATGGCCACCAGCAGTTTACCAGCTCTCATTGTTCCATATATTTGTCAGATTCAGACTGCAGTTTTTTTTTTTTAATTTTTATTTTGTTATTGAAGTATAGTTGATTTGCAGTGTTTCAGGCAGCAAAGTGATTCAGTTTTATATATATATGTAAATATGTATTTATATATAATATAAATTCTTTTCCAGATTCTTTCCATTATAGGCTAGTACAACATATTGAATATAGCTCTCTGGGCTATACAATAGGTCATTGTTGTTTATTTTGTATATAGTAGTCTGTGTCTGTTAATCCCAAATTCCAAATTTATTCCTCCCTTCCTTTCCCTTTGGTAGGCAAAGTTGGTTTTCTATGTCTGTGAGTCTATTTCTGTTTTGTAAATAAGTTTATTTGTATCATTTTTTTTTTAGATTCCACATATAAGTGATATTATATATTTATCTTTCTCTGTCTGACTTACTTCACTTAATATGATAATCTCTAGGTCCATCCACGCTGCTGCAAGTGGCATTATTTCATTCTTTTTCATGGCTGAGTAATATCCCATTGTATATACATACCACATCTTCTTTATCCATTCATCTGTCGATGGGTATTTAGGTTGCTTGCAAGTCTTGGCTATTGTATATAGTGCTGCTATGAACACTGGGGTGCATGTATCTTTTCAAATTAGAGTTTCCTCCAGATATATACCCAGGAGTGGGATTGCAGGATCATATGGTAACTCTATTTTTAGTTTTTTTAAGGAACCTCCATACTGTTCTCCATAGTGGCTGCACCACTATACATTTCCACCAACAGAGTAGGAGGATTCCCTTTTCTCCCCGCCCTCTCCAGCATTTATTGTTTGTAGACATTTTGATGATGGCCATTCTGACCTGTGTGAGGTGATATCTCATTGTGGTTTTGATTTGCATTTCTCAAATAATTAGTGGTGTTGAGCATCTTTTCAGAACTTTTCTCTAGTTCTTTATCTAAGAACTAGAGAAGGTGGTGAGCTTGGCAGCTTGGTTCTAATATCTCATCATAAAGTGGGAAAATGTTCTTGAGTTGCACCAAGAAGAATTTAGGTTCCAAATCAATGTGGGTTCTTCTTTTGAGATAAATGGCTTAATAGAGATGGGCTTCCAATTACAACCTAAGCACATGAAGGGCAGGAGATGCCACGTATCTTTTGATCAGTTGGCCGTCCCCAATTTGCCCCTCAGCCCTAGGTTTATATTGCCTGCTCGTCAAATACTGATGACTTTATATTCTAAAAGCAGTCTTCAAAGAAAGAAATTTCAAAGCAAGAGATAATTTACTGAATTGTAGCAATGTCACTGTTGTAGCCTGAACTTGAACTTTGTCCTGCCCAGTCACTTTCCAGCTATGAAACCTTGAGCAAGTTAGTTGATCTCCCTAACCTCAGTTGCCTCATCTGTAAAATGGGTAGAGTAATAGGACCTCCTGTGTGTATATGTATGGGAAGGGGGTTATGAAGATGATATAATTCATGTAAAGTGCTAAGCTCAATCCCTGGCATTCAGTGTTCAATAAATGTAGCACATATTATTAGAATCTGTATCCCTGAAGAAATACTTTTATAGGTATTCTTGGATAATCTAAGCATGACTTTGCCTGGGGAGATGCGGCAGGACTTGACCTCTTCAGCATTTTTCTACCCGGCCCCCCACCTTAGTAATTTTCAGCAGCAAGCATTTAGAATAAGCTCCGGTTTTACTCTTCATCAAACCCAAAGTGACAGCAAAAACAGACATTTTTTTCAGAAAGAAATTAATCTCCTAAACAGGGTGATTTTTCCCCTTTTCTTTAAATACTTCTAAACTCGTGAGGGAGAAGCACAGCGCACATTATCCATCAGAATGAAGCATCATTCAGCGCTGCTGAGTTTCATTGACTTTAAGATTGCCCTCTGAGCTATAAGCTTTTTTTTTTTTTCCTTTCCAGAGCACAGTTAGAAGGGATATTTTTCTTTAAATAGCCCCATTTCATTTGCATTTTTAAACTTTCACAGCAGAGAGTAGAAGCCATTATAAATGGTTCCAAGAAGGCGGCTGTGATTTCACCCTACTCTGAGCTGCCTGCCTGAAGCTTCTGAAATTGAGTGTCAGTTTCCCCCGGAGCAGAAAGATATTACTTCATATTTGTGCGCACGGTTCGCTGCTCTGCTCTTGGTTTGGTGGCCTCATTTAGCCACAGGCATTCTCCAGCAATGATCTGTTCTCCACAATAAAATGAAATATCACCTTTCTCTCCCCCCAGCCCACCCCCCCCCTTTTATTAATAAGATGTTTTCTTGTTTAGACTGAAGGGAGACAAGGTGAGAAACTGTGAGTTCTTCTCTGATTCCTTGTATTGCTCTTTTTGGATAAGGAGAGAACAGCAAAAAGGTAAAGAGGAGGAAAATCTACCATTGGAAATCTGAATGGAAAGCTGTACCAAGATCACAGATCAGTTTGAGTTTGTTTAAGAGAGGTCTGGAGAGAGGAAGGCAAGATATAGAGAGCATAGGGGAGGCATTACAATGTTGTAGAGTGAGGGACAGACTGACCAGCATTCCCTCCATGCTGATTCTTGAGTTCACACCATATACTCTCTATTCCTCGTATTTTAAGCCCCTCCTTATTCCCTCTCCAGCTTCATCTTCCTTCAGCCTTGCTTCATGGATTTCTTTCATACTTGACGGGCAAAACCTCAACCCCAGATCTAATGAACTATCAGCCTTCTCTACCAGTATTGCTAAGTGTTGGAGAGAAGACTGCACAGATGTGCAGATTAATTTCACCACAACTTCATGGTTTGGACTCTCCTGGCTTTCCACTGCTGCCCTGTAACCGTTCCATGGTTCCTTAGCCAATTCTCTCTCTAGTTCTCTAGACTAGCTTTTGCATGCCTTTTTCACTTTCTTCCTCTCCTCAAATGTTTGACTTTCACAAGTTAAGCATACGGCATTTCTTCCTAGTTCACAGAGAAAGTAGATGCCAAAGATGGAAACACTTCCCCGCCCTCCCCTTACCTTACTGCTATCAAACCTAGAAGTTAGCTATTACCACCTCCATGCCTCCCTCCTTTGCTTCTGTTACAATGGAAGAGGAGCATCCCCATCTGGGCTGGTCCCTCCACTGGTCCTCTGGAGCTCTTCTCTCCCAGTCCTTAGCAGCCTGGCTGGATCAGTGTTCCCTCTCTCTTTCCTACACCATCACCCTGCCCTTTCCCTTTTGGCCTCTGCCTATGAGCACTTGAACATGTTCAAATCTTTCATCCTGAGTATCCAATTCCTTTCAAACCTCATGGCACCTTTCAGCCATTGCTTTCTCTTTGAAGAGACATATGTATCTGCTTCTCTGCTTCTTTGTTTCCCATTCTCTGTTCTACCCACTGCAATCTGGCTTCTGCCCTTATCACTCTACTACAACTGCTCTCAGCAAGGTCATCCATGACTATTCTATTGCTGAATCCAATGGAAACTTTTAAGCCATTATCTTCCTTGACCTGTCTGTAGGAGCTGACACTTTTGGTCCTTCCTAGCATGTTGAAAGCTCATTTCCTGTGCTTCCAGGGCCACGTGCAGCAGCTGAATTCTCCTACCTCTTCAGGCTTCCTTGTAGGCCGCTCTTACTCTGCTTGCTCTTAAATATTAGAGAGGGTTCTGTCCCAGGTCCTCTTCTGGTCTTACTCATCTGTGCTCTCAAGGTTATCTTAGCATTCCATGCCTTATCACGGAGTAGGAGGAGTAAGGTGCAGATTTCGTGATGGGGAATAGTGGAAATGAGGTTGACCAGGCACAGTGGTGCTCCAAGATGGAGACTAAGACGTCAGAAAGGAAGTGTTTGACTTGCTGAAGTTGGCAACAGGTGAACAAGCACTGGGTCTACAGTGTCAACATTGAGCATTTTAGAGGTTAGACCCTCCCCTCTTGTTGCGTAACAAAGTACTTGTCTGTTCTCTGTCTTGGGTTCTTGGGATGGAGCTTTGAAACCCTTGGAATTTCCAAAGTGATGGGAGTGTCTTTGTTATTCATGGTGAAGCCTTGGGACCACCTTGAACTTATGCAAATGAAGGGATTCGTAGTGAGCCCCTGGATAGTTTCAGGATGGGGGTTGGCTAGGCTGGAAAGACCAGCCATATGATTAGAGTACTGGGGCTTTGAGCCACATGATATTGGCCCAGCCTTCAGAAGTGGAGGGGAGCTGGAGATTGAATTTAAACACATGGCCAGTGAGTCAATTTAATGATGCCGACATAATGAAACCCCAGTGAAAACTCTGGACACTGAGGCTTGGTTGAGCTTACAGGTTGGTGAACACATCGATGTATCAGCAGGGTGGTGCATCCTGCTTCCATCAGTGAGGACACAAAAACTTCACTTTCAGGGCCCTCCCAGGTCTATGCATCTTTTTATTTGTCTGGCCTGGGGAGTTGTATTCTTCATGATAAAACTTTAATCATAAGTATAGCACTTTCTTGCATTCTGTGAGTCATTCTGAGTAATTGAACCTGAGGGAGCTGTGGGAACCCCTGCATTGATAGCCAGTTGGTCAGAAGTGCAGGTGGCCTGGGGACCCCTGAACTTATGGCTGTTGCCTGAATTGAGGGCAGTGTTGTTGGAGACTGTGCCCTTAACTCGTGAAGTCTGAGCTAACTCCGGGTAGTCGGTGTCAGAAATGCACTGCAATATTGAACCTCCCCAGGAGAAGGTGTGTGGACTCAGTGAGGGATTGAGTGCCCCATCACTAAAAGAGAAGTGGTTATAGAATATAGAGGCATATAAAGGACTATACAGTCAGAGGCAATTAGGGGCAGAACTGACTTTATTTAGAAACAGTGTCTTTAGATTTTTGGTAAGATAGCAATAAAGAGATTTTTTTAAAGGCAGAAAGATTGTTCCCTTTAAGTCTGGTCATACTTTCCTTTAACAGCCTTTGTGCTTCTGAGTTCTTGGATCTGTCCGTCAAAAATTTGCGAATACTATATATTTCCAGGTTAAAAAATATGACTTTTTCTTTTGTCCCCTAGAAAAGGCAGAGAGCAGCCCTTGGGGATAATAATGATGCCATTCATGCTGTGCTCTCTTGTAGTTAAAATTGTGTCAGCCATTTTGACCCCTGATGGGATTTATGGTGGCTCAGATCTCTGTTGGAGAAATGAGTTTTGGGCAGTAGACAGGAGGAAAAAGGTCTCAGGCTTGGAGCATATTATTTTGGTGAAATGGGGGAAAAATTCACTTGAGCCTTTTTTCCTCTTTTTAGCTGTAAAATCTGACTGTCCATGTTCTATCACCCCTGTGTGCACTCTAATCTCACCCTCTAGCCCACCCTGTGGGCTTCTATTCTTAATAATAATATGAGCTCCCGTGATGTGCTGATCTCCTACTATGTGACTGGTTGCCAGACCACCTTCTTACAGACCTTCACTCTGTCCCTCCCTCCCACCTTTGCAAATCACAGTGCCTCCATTTTATAGGTGAGGAAACTGCAGCTTATTGTTGAGGTTGGATCACTCTGTTAATGGCACCTGCATGGAATGCCACAGAGATTGGAACCCAGGTCTATATAACACCACTGTAGAGTGAGTCTTAAGGGTGGAGCAAGTGCTGAACCTAGAGCTGGAGAAAAGAATGATTAAGGCTCCGTTCATGTCCCTCTACAGAGCTTGCAATCAAATCAGAGGGACTGACCAATATGTTCTGATCAAGGTGCTGGTTTGGGGCAAGAGTTGGTAGAATGAAGATTTTAGTTAAATATATGACCTGTTGTTAAGGCTAAAAGATCACCATGGAGGGTCCCCAGCAGCAGCTTAGTTTAGAAACAGCTTGCCTCTTCTTCTTGAGCCTTCTAATGGTCATTTCCTAAACTTGAATTTGAATCTTCTTGTCTTTCCTTTATAACTGAGCCAAATTCCACTCAGACTACTCCATGGAGATGTAAGATAATATTGTTTTTAAATTTTCCAGATCAAGAGACAAGAAAGTAATGTTTATTGACATTTACTACATTCAGAAAACTTCATACACTTGAAAAACATTTTAATCCTTTTAGACATCAAGATACAGAAGCTCTCTGTTCATCTTCCTTAAGAATGAATCCATGAGTCAGCCTGACTCTAAGGTAATATTGATCACCCATCTCAAGGTTCTCCTTTTTGTATTTCCTAGATAGTGATCATATGACATCAATGGCACTTTTAACTTTTGCAAGTGTCTTCTACTGTTCTGTTCACAGTAAATCTAAAAGCCCCAGCTGTACGAGGCAGGGACTTGTGTGCCCATTTGATTGAGGAAACTAAAGTAAACACATGGTGTTTAGCGGGAGGCCACTAAATTCCTAAGAGGTGAGATAGAAGGAGAACACAAGTCTTTCTATCCCACCAACTTTTAAGTGAAACTCCTCTTTCAATTAAAGATGAAAAAAAAGAAAACTTGAAAACCTACAGGAGCCAATCACTAGACACAGTTTCTTCACTTATTATAACTGTTCAAGTCAAGCATGGTTGTCCTTGTTTTACAGATGAGAACTGAGGCTCAGGGAGGTTATGTAATGGTCCCAGAGTCACACAGCAAGTGGCAGGTCTGCTCCTGTCATCGTAGCACACTGTCCCATATGGCTAACATTTTCTGCAGGATCTTTCAGTTAAACGTGTTAAAAAAAAAAAAAAAAATTCAAGTCTAACTCATCTAAAGAGAGGAAAAAAAAAATCTAACCTTCTCTTGCCCCATCTACCCTCTCACTGCCATCTCACCCTCACCTGCCCTTTCACGGTGGAGCCTCTTCACAGAATAATCTACTTCCCCAGAGTTCCCTCCTGAGTTCACTACCATCATGTTCCTCCCTTAGCTCCCATGTGCCTGGCTCTTGCCAAACTGCTAGTGACCACCTCATTGTTATCCAACAGCTGGCCTTTTGTGTGTGTTTCCTTTGCTTCCTTCCAGCCTTTGACACTAGTCCCCCGTTTCTGGAAACTGTCTTCCCTTGGTTCTGGGCCACTAATCTCGTTTTCTGCTTTCTCTCTGACTGTGTCCTCTCTTCTGTCAATTCTCTTTGTTAGCCTTTAAGTGTCTGTGTTCCCCCAGAGCTCTGTCCTCAGGCTTCTGCTTGTTCTCATTTATCCAACTAATGGTGGTTGCAAGTTTATTGTGTGTCAGGCCCTGTGCTAGGAGCTGGGGGTCAGTGACAGAGTGATGATCAAGTGGTCTGAAATGTGAGGAGCTCATCATGCTCTGGTCCCTCCCCGCTTCCCATCCAGCCCCTTCATTGGCCCCAACTCTGCTCTGCACAACTGCTGCGGTCCCCAGATCTCAATGAGCTCTCTCTTGCCTCGCTTGGGGCTTTTGCAGGGGTAGTTTCCTCAGCTAGGAATGTTCTCAACGTCTGTCCCTGCGTTTGCTTAACTCTTTCTCATCTGTCAGGATGTGGTTTGGGAATCATCTCCTCTGGGAAGGCTTTTGTTACTCACCAGAGTGGTCCAGGAGCTGCCTCTGTGCTCAAGTTCATCACAGAACCTACACACAGAATAATTGAACCTGTCTCATTATTCTGTCCAGTCCCTGATGGCAGGAGCCAGCTCTTTGGCTCCTTCGTATCCCCGGCACCTAACACAGTCCTTGATATGTAGCTCTTTGTAGAGTGAATGAATCAAGCTTGCCACGACTGGTCCTTTCCAGCCTGGACGCCTGTCTTTCCTCCACCTGTACTATTCCTGGTAGCCCGTTTTTATCTACCTTGACTGCACATGATATTCACCTGTGGGGTAAAAAAATGCCAGCCCTTACCCCATTTCAATTGAATTAGATTATCTAGTGGTGGGACCCAGTCATCTTCATTATTTAAAAACTCCCCAGTTGTTTCTGATGAACAGGAAATAATCATGAGTCGGATCTATCTTGGTTATCTCAGCACCTAGCACAATGCTTTGCACATAGTGGGTATTCAATTTCTAGAATGACTTCTAGATTTCTAGAATAATTGAGTGGCTGCCTAAAAGCCTAGCATTTACATATTCAAAGTTAAGCCAGCCTTATCCAGTCTCCAAGCACACTCACACAGAAAGCCAATTCTCCAGGAAATTTTGCATCGGAAGGATTTGGCTCCCAAAAGGTATTACTTAGTGTTTAGTCCCCTTTTTACAAAAGAAATAAAGTTTTCAAAGCCTAAATTAGCTGCTGATTTGTGTAATTTAGTGACACATAATTTTTGTTTTAACCTCCAGAAAAGCAGTAGTCAAGGAGGTGGTGATTGGGTGAGAAAGGAATAGATGGAGATCACTGGTTTTCATTATGGAAGAATTTAGAAGGTTTGCCATGGTTTCTGGTAAATGCTGGCAAGTCTGTTTTGCCACAGGCCCTGTAAAAGCACTAACTGCTTCCTTTTGATGTTGCTGGCTTTTCTTTGGCAAGGGTATAAGACCTAGCCACGTCTGTTGGGGCTAGAGCAGGGCAGGGACAGGGAGGATACAGCAGAGGGGTGACAGCATCCAGCTCCCTTCGCCCTATTTCCTCAGGTCATTTCTGCACTTAGAAACCCTTTGAAAGTCTCAGTGATCTCTAGCGAGTTGTGAGAGCACATACGTGGGGACTTTTCCCCCCACTTTCCATTGCCATCCCAGCCCCAAGTTCATAGGACAGAGTTCTGATATCAGGGGGCTTAGTCATTGTCATTGTCTGGCTGCAACAGCTCCCGCTGGTGCCAGGCACTCTACAGGGAAAGTTCATGACCATAAACTTATTGAAGCTACACAGAAACACCATGACGGGGGTGTTGTTACTACCATTTTGTAGACAACAAAACTGAGGCTCAGAGAAGTTCAGTGACAATGTCCAGCTAAGTGGCTTGTGCTGCATTGTCACCCTAATCTCCTGACTTTCCATCTAGCACTCATTCTACTACCGGGAAGGTGACCCACTCAGGCTGGGGCAAGAAGGCACAGGGCACAGACTGGCCAGGAGAGAGTTCTTCTTGGAGCGGACCAATGAGGTGTGAGAGGCAGTATTGGAGCAGAGATGCTGAGGGTTTTGGGGTCTCTAGAAAGGCTGAAGAGGTGGAAAAAGCTTAGAACTGACTCAACTTGGCAAAGAAGTGAGAAAGGAACTGCTGGGCGCCATGGCTGCCTCATTCCATTCCTGGAAGTTTGGCAGAGATGTCCAAGGCTTCTTCTCTCGATTTGGAGTTTGGGGGAAACTCAGTAAACAGACACATAAAACCTAACTGAACTTGTCATTATAATCCCATAAAAGGTTAAGAAACTGTTGGAGGATGGGAAGAGAGAAATCAAGCGACCTCTTGGTGTAGCTGTCTTATTTACCGCTGGCATCTTATTTATCAGTGCTGTGTTTTCCATTTGTCAGGCTATAACGATACCAGCTTTTATAAGTAAGCAGTTTTTTTTAATGAACTTGTTCCAAATGTGTATTCCATTCTTGGAACTCTCTGTGCTCTGAAGCAGCTTTATAATTATTGCCTCTGGTGGAATAGCCAGGCTCTATCTGGCTTTTATGTAGCAATTTCAGTTGATCTGCCTCTTCCTCTTTTAGCTTCGAATAAGGAAGATGAAGGGATGGAAAAATATAATGATAGCTTTTTTTTAAAAAAAGGAGCGCTTAGGTATTGTTCTAGATGTTATACATTCATCTTTTAATTTTATCCTAATATTACTTGGGTCTCAGGTATTTTTATAGCCCCCATTTTACAGATGAGGAAACTGTGGTTCAGAGACTTTGAACAAAGTGTTTATAGTTACTCAGGTAGTAAGTGGTAGAGACAAGATCTGAACACATGTCTGTCTAACCACACAGCCTGTGTTCTGGACCCTGCTTGTGTGTGGTGTGGGCTGCTTATGCCAGTGTGGAGCTGGGGGTGGGAGGAGGAACTTAGGACACTCATTGATGCTGTGGAATCATTTGCCATGTTGGTCCATGTTGTAGTTCAGTGCCGATGGCTCTGTAATTATGCATAATTTTCTGGCCTTTTGCTTTTATAAAGGGAAATAGAAGAATTTCAAGAGCTCCCCACGCTTGTTGCAGCCCATAGTAATGCTACCTTCTTCTTGGTATATGGCTGCACCATTTATCCCCAGGCTCAAAAAATGTTCATATCGTACATTGGCTTCTATTTTGCGACATGGACTGTTAGTTACCATCTTATTTGAAACCCTGATCCTGCCCAACTGAACTGAGGCTGTTTTGGATCTCCTTCCTCCCCATCCTGCATGCTGCTCCAAGGGGACAAGGACAAAGTGGTCTTCCATCGCCTCCATCTGCTACTTGAGCGATGCTGGCCATGTACGACCAGCTCTGGGGTTAGCTGCACCTCAGATTTCTGCTCCACCACATTCTCACGCTGGGACTTTGGATCAGTCATTTAACCTCTCGGAGCTTCCCTTTCCTCATCAGTACAATGGGGATAATAATCGGAATGTCTACCTCATAGGTTTGTTGTGAGGATTAAGTGAAATGATGCATGTAAAATGATTGGCTCCATAAATTTGGGCACTGTTATTCTCTCAGCTCCAATCTAAACCCTGCAGTTAAGCATTGAGAACCACTAGCAAATCATTCTTAGTATCCTGCCTTATTTCAACAAATGTGCACAGAGTGCCAAGAGCAAGGCTGTCTCTAGGACACTGCTTCTTAATGCATCGTTATTCCCAATATCACTTTATGGGGTTACAATGTACAATGAGCAAAGTTTGCTTTGGAGAAAGCCCTTCCATTTCCTATTTATCGTCTCTTCCCCCTTGTTGCGAAGGCTTCCTTTTTTCGCACCTGGTAGCCTCCCACTGACCCTGGACTCCCCCAGGGCTCCTCATGGGAACACCCAGGCGCCTGGACATTTACCTCCTTTTTTTTTTTCTTTCTTGGCAAAGGTGTTTTTGAAAGTATCATCTTTAAGAATAAAAGATGAAAAGAAATGACCAACACCAAGAAATTACTTCAATAATTGGTGACACATCCATTCAGTGACGTACTGTTGGACCCTTACCTCTTGATTAAGACAGAGCCAGGCCCTTTACTGAGAAAGGGAAATTTGTTTGGTTTGACCCAGGAGTGGATTTGTTTGCCTCCAATTAGTTGGAAAATCGAACTTGATCTATGAAGAAGACAAATTTATAACCTGAGCTGATACATGACTGCCCTCGCTTTGCTGTAATAAAAGATGAAATCACTCCAGTGGGGGCTTGGGTGGACATCAGGCTGGGTTTCTAATGACTGTTCCCTCCGATTTTCAGAACCTGAGTAAAGCCGGCTGGGATGATCAAAGAGCCCTTCATAGTAGATAAAAGGCAATTTGGGGGAGCTGGAGAGGAAGAAGTTTGGAGTGTTAGTATTTTCTTTGTTTTCCGTTCCATCCCCTTTCAGTGGGACTTAATGATGGTCCTCTAGGTGAGAAAATAGATCTGTTCTGGCTAATTTTCCACAGAAGTCCACATAGACCGTGCGTCCTTAGGACAGATGGCTGCCAACATGGCCTCCACCCTGTGTAAAGGCTGTTTCTCTCCATTTTGCTTCTGAGCTTTCCTTTCTCTGCCTCTCTTTAGCTGTTGATTTACTTTTGTTCCGTTTTGCCACACTCTCCTTATAGCTTCTGCCTTTGGCTCTGTCTCCTGCCGTCTATCCTGATATCCTCCTGTTTCCCTTCTTCTCCCTTTGTCCTCCCTCCTCATTCTCTTTCCCACTGCATCACATTCTCTGCCTTATTTGCCTTCCTTCCTTTCATGGTCTTATTTTTGACACTCCTCTTTACCTTTTTTTCTCTCTCTCTCTGATTCTGGTTTGTAATATCTTGAAAGAGCGTTTGATAACGTTTGCCTGACCCTGCCTGACATGGGGTGAGTGATTCTCCTCAGGCAGCTTTTGATGTGGTCTGTGTGTGATTGATGAAAGCTGCTCAATTTGCTCTTCAAAACTCTGTTTATGGAGAGCTTGGATGCATCTCCTCGGGATTTCACTCTTTTTCTTTCCAGAAACAAGTCCAAATTATAGGACAAAACCATGCCACTTCCCATGTGTTCATCATCCTCACAGATGCCTTAATGTTCATGAAAGAAGGACCACATTGCACAATCTGCCTTTTTTTCTTTAACTGTTGTTATTCCCAGAGTCCTCATGTCAGAAATTTTTACCCACAAAGGATGTTCCTTGGGCTACCTTTAATTTGAATACAACCTTCAGCCCAAAAAAGAACTTAGATTTGGACACTGAGTAATGAAATAGAAGAAAAATGCCATCACTGTTAATACCAGAATCTAGGCACATTAGGTATCCTGGCTATTTACGATATGGTCAGCATAAAATGAGAGGAGCCATAATCAAAAGAATTGTCTGCAGCTTCTGGTTCTAGAAAGAACAGTGGGTCAAGTTCTTTCCAACGTTAATCACTCTAGATCCCAAAAGCATATGAGAAGATGAGGGGTATTTTTCAAATGGCTCAGGTTTCCTGCACTGTTGTTTCTGTTTTTCAACCTAAGAAGAGGATTCTTGCACCTGCACCAGAAGGATTACACATTCAGCTGCTTGAAGAGAGAGGGGTAGGCAAAATAGTCAGTAGGAGCTCTTTTTAGCTCTTAGATGCTCTGATTCTGAGAATCTAATACTTTAGGTATGATAAATATAGTGCATTGAAAAGATTACTGAGTTTTGTGCTAGAATACCTGAGTTTAAATGCAGATTTGGACAATTATTAGTTGAATGATTGTCAGTAAATTTTTTTTCAGTTTTTTTAAACAGCTTTACTGAGGAATAATTTACATACCATAAAAGTCAGCCATTGTAGGTGTACAGTTCAATGATTTTTAGTATATGCATAGAGTTGTGCAACCATCGTTACGATGCAATTTTATAATATGTTTTTATAAATCTTTTAACCTCTTTCCATTTTTTTCCCTTCGTCTTACAATTGGATTTACACGGTGGATTTATTACAAAAATGACCTCAATCCTAATCCTTTTATACATTGTGACATGGCTTTTTTGCTCCTTCCGTTGAGAGGTGGAATTGATTTCCCCAGCCCTTGAGTCTGGGGTTGGCCTTATGACTTGCTTAGACCAATAAAGTGTGGTCACTGTGAAGGTATGCCTGTTCTGAGCCGAAACCTCAAACAACCTTGCATGCTTCTGCTTGTTTTTTTGGAACCCTGTTATCTCCATTGTGAGGATAAGGTTGGGCTAGCCTGCTGGAAAATGAAAATCATGTGGGGAGAGGCCCCAATCAATCTTGCCACCCCCACTTAGGCCATGTTAGATCAGCCTGCCCAGCTGCCCTCGAGCTGAGCTTCACCAAGACTGGCCAAGCCCAGCCCGCATCAGCAGCACTGGCAAGCCATCCTGGAGACCCACAGATACAGCAGAAGGGGACTGTTGGAAGCTACTAAGCTTTAGGGTGTATGATATTTCGATTTATAATAAGAATAGGCATTGGGTCTTCCACCCCTTCCTGTCATAGAGCTCCTAAAACCCTTGGAATTTCCTAAGTGTGGAGAACTATAAAGGTGTCTTTTGTTATGTTAATGAGGTGACCTTTGGGAAGCACCTAAGGATGGGGGATGGTTTACAGTAGAGCCAACCACGTGATTAGAGGGTTGGCTCTTTCAGTCCCACCCCTTGACCTCTGGGGTGGAGAGAGGGGCTGGAGGTTCAATCAGTCATGACCAGTGGCCAGTGACTTAATCAATCATGCTATGTAATGAAGCCTCAATAAAACCCCAAAAGGACAGGGTTCAGAGAGATTCTGGTTGGTGAACACTTGGAATTGTGGGGAGAGGGGCATGCCTGAAGAAGGCGTGGAAGCTCCGTGTACTTTCCCCATGGCTTGCCCTTGGCATCTCTTCCATCTGGCTGTGCCTGAGTTATATCCTTTTATAATAAACCAGTGATCTAGTAAGTAAAAAGTTCCTCTGAGTTCTGTGAACCACTCTAGCAAATTAATCAAACCCAAGGAGGGGGTTTTGGAAACCTCTGATTTAGAGCCAGGCAATCAGAAGTATAGGTGACAACCTGGGCTTGTGATTGGCATCTGAAGTGGGGGGCAGTCTTGTGGTACTGAGCCCTCAACCTGTGCATCTGATGCTGTCTCCAGGAAGATAGTGTCAGAATTAAGTTGAATTGTAGGACACCCAGCTGGTGTTGCAGAATTGCTTGGTTGGTTTGGGAAAACCCCATATCCATTGGAATTGGAGTCAGAATTGTTAGGGTGGTTTGTAAAATATCATTAATGTGGCAAGAAATAACTGATGGGGGATCATGAGAATCAATTTTTAAAAAGCTATGAAAACATCTAGCCTTCTACCTATTACATAGTAGGCTCTCAGTAAATTAAAAAAAAAGATTCAATTTAGCAAACATTTATATAGGCCCTTGTATGTGAAAAGTGGTATGTTTGGGGTTATGAGGGATGTAGAATTGAAAAAAGACATGGTGTAAACCCTTCAGGAGTCAGTTCCACTCAGAAAAATAGATACTTACCCAAACAGTTATAATATAGGACAGTCTGTCCCTCTATTCTAACGTTTATGTCTAAGTGGTTCCTCCATTGTCTGCAAATAACCATGTTCTTCTTTTCTTGGTATTTCATTTTGTTCGAAAATGTGTTCAAGGGGTATAATTTATTAAAAATTCCCCAAACAGCACATTGACCAAAATTAAGTTTTATTGGTATGTCCAAGACAGTGTTTGCATTTATAGGAAATAGTCTATGTGAAGCTTGGCCATGTGAAATGACTCATGTAGCTAAGGAAACAGAAAAGCAGACATGAAATCAGAGCCAGGGTGGGGAGGAGAATGAAAAGGGGAGAGAGAGAGGTGGGTGGGAAAGTCTTAACTTCTAAAGCAACCAGGAGCTTTAATTCTAAGGATGCCTAAAAGTAGAATGCTGCCTGGGCAGATAGTTTTTACTGGCCTCCAAACTATTCCGGAGGTTTGGGACATTGGGTTTGGGGTAGGGAGGAGAGGAGGAAGGAGTGGCGTTTGCAAACAGGATCTTTGGAACCCAGGATTCCTGTGGTTGGTTGGGTTCAAGCAGATTCTTTGAATTCATACTCTCCAGGGAGCAAGCCGTCTGGGTAGTCTGACAGCACCAAGAGCACTGTACAAAGAGCCCTGGCTTGGGAGCCTGGGGCCCTAGTTCCAGTCCTTACTCTAACACTAAAGAACCCTTGCTGTGTGACCCTGGACAAGTCACTTTCCTTTCCTGGGGGTTGACCTAGATGATTTCTAAGGTCCCTTCTAGTTGAAAGAGTCTATAACTTCAGGTCTAATTCAGCCACTAAGTTGAAGGAGGAGATTGAAATCGGAGCAAACCAGGACAGATAGAAAGGCCTTCTGACAATTTGCATGGACCTTTGGAAAATGGGGCTGTTCAGAAAACCAAAACAAAGGCCAGTGAGTGAGTCCTGCAGATCTGGGAACCCTCCCCACTGCTGCACTGACTGTAGTGAGTTCTGACCAGCCCTGTCCTCAAGGACTCCGGAGGTCCTGGATGCTCCCTGACCTGGGACCTGACCGCTGGGTGAGGTCCCTGCCAGGCCTGTTGAAAGGCCACCTCCCTTTCCTTCTAGGGCAAGGATGTCAAAGGGGTTTCTTAATATGCACTTGAGCTCTAATAAAGGGCTGTCTAAACAAGGATAAATATTCGTAGCAGTCTGGTGGGAGGAATGGGGGTAAGAAGGTGGTCTTTTTTCCAAGCAGTGGAACTAGAAGAAACTCAAAGAATAAAGAGCTCTTTGCCACAAGTAACTCCTAGCAGCTCAGATGAAATTAGAACTTTCAGTGCTGGTTAGGGTCTCTTTTAGAATGATAACTATCAACTATCTCAGGGATAACTGAGCATGCCTTTGGGCAGACACAGTCCTTGTCACCTCCTCCTGGAGCACCCCTGGGAGGTGGTAAGGGAAAGAAGCTGTAGAAGCCTCAGCTTCAGCCACCGTGAAGTCATTTGGCTTCACCCCATTGGGGGGGGGGGGCTCTGAAATGCTGGAGGCTCCTATCTTCCCAGAGGAGCAATAAGGGAAGGGCCATGCCATGGGAGGCTGTGGACCACCAGGTGTGAGTACTCCCGGGCCACTGCAAGGCTGGGCTACCAAAAGCTAAGCCTAGGGATCGCTTGTGAAATGTGATTACATTTGGTTCCTTTTTCACATCAGAAAAGAAAACAGAGTACAAACAGCATCATTCAGGTCACTGTCCTTTTCTCCTAGTGTCATTCTCTTGTTTGTACTTTCCTCTTTCTTTTTTCTAATACTGTTCACTCTCGCCTCCAGGATCATTGGGTCACTGAAGTCCTGCCACTCACCACAGATTGCCCAAACTTAGTGGCATAAAACAACCATTTCATTCTGCTCATGGATTCTGTGGGGGCAGGGGTTCACACAGGGCACGGCAGGGATGCTTTATCTCTGCTCCACAATGTCTGGAGCCTCAGCTGGGAAGACTCCAAAGCTGGGGCAATTCAAGGCCTTGGGGCTGGGATCGTTAGGAGGCGCCTCCATTCACAAGTCTGACATGGGGTACTGGCGATGGGCTGGGACCTCAGTGTGGCTGTCGGGCAGAATACACACACATGGCTGCTCCACATCCTTGAGCTTCCTCACAGCATGGTGGCCTAAGGGCAGCCTTACACAGTGGATCAGGGTTCAGGGCTCAAAGGGCAAGTGTTCCAGCAAACAAGGTGGAAGCTGCAAGGTCTTTTTCCACCTAGCTGCAGACGTCGTGGAGCATCATTTCTGCCACATTCAATTGGCTACAACAAGTCAGAAGCCTGCCCAGATTCAGGTGGAGGGGATATCAACCTACCTCTCCCTGGAAAGACGGTATAAGTATTTTCAGACATGTTTTAAAACCTCCACAGTAGCCCACCATCACTCTCTGTCATTCTTCCTAAAAGAAGCTCCTTCCTCGTCACTTCTGGAATCCTAGAATAATTTGGAGGTTACCATAGGAAAGTTGCTCAAGTGCTTCTTGGTTCTCTGGCCATGGTTGAGTTTCAGAGTGGCAGCAATTCTGTGGGAATTTGCTCTTCCTCAATCTTGACCCTCCACTGTTAACTTGCCATTGAATGGCCATTTTGTGGGTCCCTGGAAGTGGTTTTGGCACCCTCTTGTGTGTCCTTGAGGAAAGAGTTGATTGATAATGATCCATGCCCAGTTCAGCACAGATCTCTTCTTTGGCAATACCTCCATGACAATCCCTTGCCTCACCAACTTTCTGGCTGAAGTAGTTTCTCCCCCATAGGGCGGCTTGGGGAGAAAGGCTCTCAAGAATGTTCTAGAAGGCATTGGCCTGCAGTGCCTAGCACAAAGCCGGCACTGGCACTCCCTCAATAAATAACTATTGAATAAATTAACCCTGGCTTGCATGGGTTCTAGATGACTCAGAGGGTCTGATTCAGCCTGATTCACCAGAGGATTTGGGAGGATTTGGGAGGATTTAACCAGTGGAGAGCCCTGCATGTTCCTGGAGGGAGGCAGTGTGTGTGTGTGTGTGTGTGTGTGTGTGTGTGTGTGTGTTTGTTCATGTGCATGTGTGTTTTGGGGGAACTGGGGGCATGTGGGGATGGTCCTGTGTAATGATATTGTGGGCCAGGCCAACAACACTTGCTGCCATGGTGACCACCTAGCTTCTGCTAAGCTGCCCCTGCTTCTTTACCTCCATTATTTGGAAACTTTTTTAGACACCTTGAGCAAACCCTCCAAGTGTCAGAGCAATTGTCAAGTTTCCAGGAGGCTCAGACCACAGCTGCTTCCTCTTTTCCTACCCAAAGTGTGTAGATAAATCACCAGAAACTCTCTGGGTAAGCCTGACCTCACCACGTGAAGGAACTATTTACAATAGAGTTGAGGGTTGTCGATGGGGGCGGGGGGTGGGTGGGTGTCCTAGGCTTACAGGGCCCTTTGTCAATGCAAGAAATGATAAGAGTAACTCTGCCAGTCAATCAATCCAACTGGAGATGCTGGAGTCCCAGGAAACTTTTAGGAATGATCTGCTGTTTTTCATTTAAGAAAAAACAAAAAACAAGGACTTCCAGGCTTCCCCATAGGGAGGGAGCTGCTGGCTGGGAACATACATCCATAGAGGTAGGCGCTGCAGCCTGACTGTAGGAGTCTTCATTGCTCTCAAATGAGCTTGCTGTGTTCTCTTTCCTTTTCATCACGCCCTGTGCAGATCCACGGCCTATGTGCATTAATTCTCCATGCTTATGCATCAGCATTGTGGTAGGCCTTTACGTATGTTACCTCCAAGTCTGAACAACATCTCAATGAGCAATGGATTGTTATCTCCAATCTACAGATGAGAAATTAGAGGCCCAGAGAAGTAAATTAAATTGCCCAGAACACACTACTAATAAGTGGATGAATCAGATAATTTATTCATTCAGTAAACAAACTAGATTATGCCTTAAGCTATGCAGAGAAAAAAAAGAAAAAGTTGAGTTGGTTCTAGTTGACTAGAAATTCACAGTCTAGGAGAGGAAGACAGCAATTATACAGCAATATGGTAAGTAAAATGATAGAGCTATACATAGGGAATAGGGCTAAGCACCAAGGGGACATCTAATGCAGCTTGGGAGGGTCAGGGAAGACTTCCTGGAGAAGGTGATGTTTCAGCTGAAGGTTAAGGATAAGCAGGAGTTAGAAGAAAGTATGTGGGGTGGGGCAGGCCATTTCAGAAAGAGTAGGTCGCACAGTCAACGTGTGGAATTAAAAATAGCAAGATATGTAGAACTATGAGCAGTTCAGTGTTGCCCTGGGGTTGATCTGACTGGTTTATCTGACTTCAAAATGCAAGCCCTCATCCCACTCTGCTTGATCTCCTCAAGTAGCTGATTTTGGAGGGTGTGGCATATGTGACACTTCACAGGGGCTTGGGATGCCCAGTCTTTACTCTTCAAAATTCTGTTACTGAACTAGCAGAATGTGGGAGTTTTTACCAGAACTTCTACATTGTGACTTCTCAGGAGGGCTTAAAGAGGATCAGGAGGGAGCTGGGCAAAGGCCATTGACTAACCGAGGGAAAGTCAATTCAGCTCCATTGCTCCATGGCTGCCCGACAGCAATTTGGAAGAAGGAGGCCAGAGATCACCAGGGAACAATGGCTGCTGGGTTCACTGCCACAAAGCACATTGTGATGAGTCAGAATGAAGCAACAGTTACCTACACCAACATGTCAAGTTGACAGCAGATGAAGAAATTACCTCAGTGAAAGACCAGGGCTGAAGATGGGTGCAGTCTAACAGTGCCAACGATTTTGCTGTGTTCTTTCTTTTTTTGGTGGGAGTGGGGTGTTGGGGAAGTGTATGATACATGCATTTATGTTTCCACCTACTAAATAAGTGGATCTGTTTCCGACAGGTGGTCCCCCAAATTTTCCTCACCATTTGGCTTTTTGATCTCCTTCCTTTAATAGGTCTTCTTGTGGGGTCCCTTGGAGAGGACCTGTGGATACTTCTGGAGTCTGTCAGGAAATATCTTATCCTACAACCCAGGCCTACTGCAGCAAATAGGTGGATTTTCTGTCCTGCTGTGACAAATTCTATAGGAAGGATAACCGTGACCAAATAAGTTAAGGGACCTTTGTTAGAAGTCCTTTCTGTAATGAATGCAACATTGTAATTCAACTATACTTCAATAAAAAATAAATTAAAAAAAAAGAAGTGCTTTCCGATATGGGGCCTGGAATCATACACTAGGAGCTGGAAATAACCTTTGTCCTTTTATAGGTCAGAAAACTGAGTTGAGGATAAGAGGGAAGTGACTTGCCAAAGGTAAGACTCAAATTTGACATAGAACCAGGATAAAATCCAGTCTCTTGACTCTAAACCTGGTGCTGCCCCCCATGCTGGTGTTCTGCCCATTGTCACAAAGCCTAAACTACTGTTTAATTATCTTTTAAATGAGCATTGCTCTTTACCTTTTCTTTGCTAAAAAATAGCCACTTGAAGGACCATATTCTATTTGTAGGTTCAGTGCCCACCACATTGTCTAATACAGTAATAATGTCCCTAGAATATTTCTACCCTTGAATATGCATGCAGAGGCCCCATTGGGAGCTGAGAGTTGGTGGCTCATTTTGATTTAAATGGGACCTCACGTTTAACAGGTCTTCCTGCCCATTATCTTGCCTGGTCCCTGTTCAAATCCAGCTATATTTTCTGGGTTATTTTTGCATTCATAATTCTTGACAAGAAAATCCTCCCATCTAATCTTTGCTTTATTTCCTTGTTTCAGGAGATTATCTAGCGTGTCTAATAGAGCAGCAAGTCACGTCCCACGGCTCCAGGCCTACAATTCCCCAGCATACCAAAATCAACCACAAGACTTTCCTCCGACCTCACCCAAGTCAGGGCATAGGTGGGGCTGCTCTCTGCCCACTGGGGAGGAGGAATCTATGACCAAATGGGTATGTTCTTTCTTGATTTCTCCAGGGTTCCCCGGAGAGGTGGTATTCCTGGATGATGGGGTACAGAGAGTCTGAGTTTAACTTTCAATGAAACAATGCAAACTCAGACTTAAGGAAGAATGATCCACCTGAGATTTGCTAGAATATTGGTGAAATATCACTTCTTGCTATTTAATTCATTCATCTGGGATTGAAAAGACATCTCTTGGGGCTGATTTAGGTCAGTGGTGTCCAACCTATTTTAGTATGGAGAGCACATTTTAATTTCAAAAAAAGTATAGACCTGCAGATAAAGATACTTACACTTTAGGAATGCACTGGGAGAGCAAATATTAATAATAGAGGCTATCACCTTAAAGGGGATTTGAATGCTATCAATCACCACCTTATCTATATACTATCCCAAATCTGAGTTATTGCTTTCCTTCTGTGTTTCTGTAACTCACTGTCTTCACCACTGGCCTGGAAACCCCACAAGGCCATAGTTGATTTGCATTGTTCACTATCTATTGTATACTCGGCACCTAGCACAGTTCCTGGCACAAAGTAGGCACCTTATGTATATTTGTAGAATGAATAAATGAGTACATTAGAAGTATCAGAATAGTTGACTAAATAGTAGGATTCATGTACAACTATAGGTACTGATTCACACAAAGATGGTGTCCCTGTAGGCTCCCTGGGCCCACAGATTGGAAATCACTGATTTAAATTTCCACCCTTGGATCCAATATTTTCTTCCATTTTCCCCTGAGGGAGCTTGGTGTTCAGCAGACCACAAATACCAGTCTCTGAGTTTAGAGACACATGATAACTAAAGGTGGGAGCCTGCACCAGTTGATATTCCAAAGGCCGAATGGAAAGTCTACGAAGAGGACAGAATGCACAACTTAAAGAAGGCTGGGACTTCCTAACACCCACGGCAAAGGGGAGGTTGATGACAGCTTCCCTCAAAAGCTAGTTTCTAACATTTGTAGGAGCAAAAAGTAAGCTAATCTCTGGGAGCCTCTAGGCTGTGTAGTTGGTATTTCAACCCCAAACAGACTTGCAAAGGTACTTTGCCTGTTTCCTCTGTCAACCTATTTGTGTGGAGTGTTGATAACTGAAGTGACACACGGTAAATTTGTCTTGTAAGACATTGGTTGGGAGTGGAGATGAGTGGGGAAATATAGGAATTGAAAGAAAGAATGCTTGATTTAAAATATGTGAATATGTCCCTGCCTCATTGAGTGTGTATATTAATATTTAATTGCTGACATCTCTCTTTCTCTAGACAATAGGCTTCTTCTCTTGATTCTCCCTGCTCCTTCCTCTCCAAACAAAGAGAGGGTGGTATTCCAGGTGTGAACAAATCAGGGAGGTTTCCTGCTTCAGATTTATAGTTTCACAGCCCTGAGGAAATGAGTAAAAGAGAGAAGGGGAGAGAGCAAAAGAGATGAAAAGCAGAATCTTCGCCACCTGCTATTTAGTGATTAGCTCCCAGATAAGGAAGGCAGAGATGCATTCCAGGAGCTCAGGACTTGCCCAGACGGAACTCAGAGTAAAGGAGGGCTTGGTGAAAAGTGAAGCCAGAAAGAGGGAGTTGTTGGTGGGGGGGGGGGCACTGAAAACACCATCCATCAATTTTCCTCAAAGCCCCTCCATGTCATGCAGCTCTTATAAATTAAAGACCCTCACTTTACCCTCTTCTTTGTTCCACCCCACCTCACCTGCTTTGGTTTATGTAAAGGAGTCTTGTAAAGCTCTGTCACGAGCTAACAGTGTGACCCTGGACAAATCACTTACCTTCTTAGATACAGGTCTAGTGGTTGCTATCTCTCTCTTTTTTTTCTTAATTGGGGTACAGTTGTTTTACAATGTTGTGTTAGTTTCTACTGTACAGTGAAGTAGAGTTCCCTGTGCTATACAGCAGGTTCTCATTAGTTATCTATTTTGTACATATTATTGTATATATGTTAATCCCAGTCTCCCAATTCATCCCTCTTGAGTTTCAGTAGCTTCATCCAAAGCATAGGAAAAGAAATCAACAATCACAACCAAACAACCAAACCCCAAATCTCCTAATGCTGGGCAGTAGAAGCCCTGGCAAGTTTGCAGGTGATCAGCCTCTGTTCTTGTTCTTAGTTTCAAGCACACCAGGCTTTTGGATTAAACCACAGTGAAAAGCAAGCACTTACTCATTCCCTTACAGAGGAGCAGGCTGATCCACTGTGAGGTTTTCCTTTCTCAGTAGAAAGGGGTGAAAATAATTTCTGCACAGCATACCCTTCTGCCTGTGGCACCTGTGGCCACAGACATGACCCAGGTCTGAGCAGAGGTGCAGGATGCTGCGTACTTGTCTGGGGTGCATGGCCTCTTCCTTCACTAGCCTTTGCTGTTCCCTTTGTTCTTATGACTGAGGATGTTTTGTCCTTGACAATGGCCATGTGTTCAATTTTTCCAGCATGGTTAGGTGAGGTCAGCACTTTGGCTTTTAGCCTCTAGAACAGGTAAGAGCCATTGAACCTTGAGAGATACAAGATCAAGTTAGTAATTCACCTTGATTTTCATTTTGCACTGTTCCCATAGAAAATAAGTGTGGAGCAATGGACAATTATGCTTTGGTAGAAAATAAATACTCTGGTGATTAAAAACTGGAAATCACTAGCTTTGAAATTTCTCCAAAAATACAGCCCCAGATGTCATGCAAGCTCCCATCAAACACGGGCTGTTAAAATCCAACTGAGGATATTGCCTTGTAAACTGTTCACAGATGAAACAGCAGAAGAAATTCTCACAGCCTAGAAAAGCAAGACTTCTGCTTTTTTCCTTTCTTTCTGTCTTTTTTTCTGGCAGGGGGTGATGGGGGGGTTGTGCACCAAACTGTTCCTTTCAATATGTAATTTGCCTCAAAGAATTTCTGACTTAATTTATTTTCTCACCAACCTAAATCCAATTCAAAAAACATTTATTGAAACCTGAACAATCTACTTTCCGTTGACGAGTGCTAATAGGTGCAATGTTACCCCTGTCAACTTATAAGATCACATACTGAGCTTGGAGCTAAACAGGAAAACGGAAATTAAACTGGAGTTGGATTTCGTTTCCTTCTAAATTCTCCACCATTGTGGGCATTTCTTTATTAAAAAAGAGTTTCTTTCTTTTTTAATTTGGAAGATGTTTACATCTTAATGCCAGATATATCTCCAAGGCAGGGGCAGTAGAACTGTATGAAAAAAATAAATGATATCAAAAAGTCCCTGCGTTTTCAACATTTTTTTCCTAGTTCTCAGACTAAACAAATATTTCCAGTTAAAAAATGACAAATATAATTGTCTTTGGACTCTATTTTTCACAATAGACCAGCCTCTTTGCTCTCTTGAGTTCCATGGATAGGTTATTCTCCTGAGAAACTTAACGACATCACGTCATTTTTAGCTTGAGGGCTTTGTTAGAGTATCTAATAGGCAGGAGGTAATAAGAGGGTGTGAGTGAGTGTATATGTGTATGTACATACTCGTTGTATGCATGTGTGTAGTGCCAACAATGGTGTATCCTTACTGGATTAAAATTCCATACCAGCTCTTTGAATAAATCAGACAACGTGGTCAAAATGTTTGGCCCAACATTATCACCTTTCCACCCTTGATTTGTAGTTAACTAAGAACGTGGCCATGCTGTTAACATTCTAGGCTTCACTGGCCAGTAGCGTCCATAAAAAAGATCATATCCCCTCTCCCTCTGTGTGCAGACTGTTTCTGTTTATCTATAAGTAACAGTCAGGGTCCCATTGCTTTTCAGTTCATTTATTCACTCCTTTATACAATAGGCAATAACCAAGTACCAACTCTGTACCAAGCAGTCTTCTAGGTGTTTGGAGACACAAAGAGAACTAGACAGAGAAGGTCCCTAACCTCATGGGGCTTACATTCTGGCGTGAGAGGACAAAAACTAACTAAATAAATACCATAATCCCAAGTCACAAAAATTCCACGGAGATTGAAAAATCAGGAAGACATAATCAGTGGATGTGTGTATTTGGGGCAAAATTTGGATAAGGATGCCAGAGAAACACTCTCTGAGAAGGTGATGCGTGATGACAGCCAGGTGGTGGGAGGTGGGCTGGCATGCAGGGAAGAGGGTTGGATGCTAAAGAAGCAGTGGAGGTCCAGCACCTCAGCGGGACAAGTTTGCGTGTTCAAGTGAGCTGTCCTTGCATACATTACATTCTTACAGAGGGGGTTTTCTTGACCTATTTGTAAACCAAGTGGGAAGTTGGACTCTGATAGAGATGGATGTGAGGATCTGGGATACTTTATATGGGAAGATGAAGTGTTGCTTTCCTTAGAGATGGAGGACTTGCTGGAGAAGCTGAAAAACTTCAGAGCTCTAGTCTCACTTTGGCCAGTAACGGAGTATGTACCTGTGGGGATGTCTCTTCCCTTCTCTGACTTCTGTCTCCTCCTGAAATAAGGTGTTGGATTGAGTGATCTGAAATTCCCCTCCAGCACCAGACAGTCTTTGAGCTCTCTAAGAACAGAAGCTGGAATCGAATTTTTCTGCTTGAGAATCCCTATTGGTATGGACTCACTCACTAGGATGTTCAAAGCCAAGTCCTGGGTGAAAACAAGCATATGAACTGGAGTTACATGTGACCAATTCCTCCTAGAGTCCAAAGGAGCCATGTTCAGACACTTGACATCTTTTACTCTCCTTGATTTGATCTGTGTTATGACGTTAGTCAGTAGGGAGTTCCTACAACAGGCAACCAATAGAGAGAATTCCATGTACAGGCCAGACCTACCAGTGTATACTGAGCAGAGACATCCATCCTGACCACATGCAACTGCATGAGAAAGGGTAAGTCTGACAGCAGAGAAAAGCTGGACAGGGGTCCCAGGGTCTCAACCTTCAATAATAGTTGATCCCTCCTAACAACGGTCTCTGGATAAGACAGCCCTTTAGTGTGATCCTCTGGCTTGCTGGCGTGGAAGCAGCCTTCTTTAGATCCTGCTGTAAGGATCAGAGAATCCCATGGCTCTTTCTTCCTATGTTGGGTCTGTTGAATGATGTTCTATCAGTTCAGGTTGAACAACAACCCAAAGTCCAGTAAAAGTATAGGACAAGTGGAGTATCTTGTAAATGTGTTTTGAGCATCCTTACTATACAGAAGAAGCCATCTAGAGAGACACATAGTGAATCAGATGTAGTCCTTGACCTCAAAGAACTTTCTCAACGTAAACTCATATGCAGATGCCTGATACTAACATAGGTCAGAGAGAAGGGAGTGATGGATGTAATGAAGAGGAGAGCGGTGGATGAGTTGACACTTAGAATCGGTACTTAGGGATTAATTAGGACCTCAAAGGTCAGAGACAGGGGCAAGGAAGGGCATTCTCAGGCAAGGGAACAAAATGAGTAAAAGCTGGGCACAGGACAGAACTTCCAGGAAGGACATCAATGTATGTGGGCTTCAAAGGGAGAGACCCTCAGATATTTAAGTTTAAACTCCAAGAGCTTGACGCAAAGGAAGCCAGAGCTCTACCCTTTTGGAGTAAAGCTACTCTGGGTCCTGGTGTTTCTGGTTCCCATTCCAGGAGAAGCACAGCACCCTCCTTCCCTCCTTTCCTCCCCTACCCCTACCAAAGACATGGGGAACCTGCAAGGAGAGCAAGGCTGTGGTTTTCAGTAATTAAGTTCATCATTTGTGATCAGGGAACTATTTTAAAATTCCCTCTATTTTGGTATTCTGATGGTTTGCTTCAGAGTTGGAAATAAAATTTAGCCTTAGGATTTTTCATTGTTCCTTTGCTTGATTTCTAATTGCCATGTCCACCTCACCTTCCTCCATTTGATGTGTTTCATCTCAGACACAGGTGTTTGGAAATTTCTTTTTTCCTCTCTGATTTTGGTCCCCAGATCTTCTACAAAGATAGTCACCTGTCCATATTTCCACTCACCAATCCTCATCCTTCTGGTGCCTCTGAGAAACAAAACCACATACTTCCTGGCAGCCACCCTGGTCTGATCATTCACATGTCAGCCTGGCTTTGTCCCAACTTAATTCTACCTTGTCATTCCCATCAATATTCTTTTCATCTCAGTGTGTGCCAACTGACTGATTCATATTTACTCTTGACACGTATTTGATGATCATACAGAATTTTACCAGCTAGTTATTTTCTGGGCTACTTAGTTTGTGATCTCTATATTCCTTCTCTTAACAGTGGCGACGTTGCTAGTTAAACAAAATTATCATCATTTATTATCACATCATTGGCCACATAGTAACAATAATAGTAACAATAATGGTAACAAGGAATAACTTTTATAGAAGACTATCGACGTCTCAAGGCTCAAGGCAACCTGTGAAACAAATGATCCCATTTTATAAATGAGAAAACTGGGAGATTGGCTTGTCAATTAAGTGATTAAGTTTAACGTCACTGGTAGAAATAGAAATGGCTTGAACTCAGGACAACTGAATAGAGTTGGTGGTTCTTAGGATATGAAGCCTGCTTTGAATTCTGTCCAGGTCTACCTGTACTCCCCAGAGACCCTCCAAATCAGAGGTTCTCAAAATCAGTGGGTTTTAGAATCACCTGGAGGCTAGTTTAAAATGCAGAATCTCTCCCTCTCCCCCATACGCATTCTGATTCTGATTCTGAGGTCATGGAGCCCTAGAATTTTCTTCATTAACACAGACCCCTGATGTTATTGATGTAGGAATGTATGTTGAGAAATTGTTGAGCAAAGTGGAGAAGCTTCAGTCTGATCGCCTAAAAATGCCCTCTTTTTCTTTTACCTTCCGTTGTATGCAAATATGAGTTCACTCAGGGAGAGATCATTTATATTCTGCTTTAGTTCTTATAAAATATCACTTTAATCTTATTTTAAATGGCTGCATTTCTGGAAGAGACCATTTTATCCCAAGGAGAATTTCATTTCTGATGGTTTCAGATAGGTCTCATTTTAATTCTCTTTCCCCTTTTTAAAATATGACATCATAATCCTCTTCACATCTAGATTTTGTGTTATATTGGTGTTTTTTTCATGGAATATTGCCAGAGCTGGTATTAATGATGGAGTTGTCAGAATTGTATTCTAAATGAGAGTAAAATTCAAATAAGGACCCAGATGAAAAATATGCCTATAAATATTTGAGAAGACCTATCTCTCTCTCTCTCTCTCTCTCTCTCTCTCTCGGCAGTTTTTCCTTTGAGCAAAAGGAAATGTGGATTTATGTAAATATCTTAGGGGATACATTTTACTGTTATGTGTACCATCTTAAGAAATATTCATCTAAATTCTGCTTGTCAGAATCAAATAGAGGTCAGAACACTGGATAAAATATGAGTCCAGCTTTGATTTCCTTATGTTAATGTTTTCTCTAGGTATGTCCATTATGCCAAATCTAATGGTTCTAATAAGCACTCCAGAGCCATCTAATTCAATTTATTTCTCCTCGATCAAAAAATGCAAAACAGCTTTTTGAAAGACAGAGATTAGCTCTATTTCTACCACTAAAGGAAACGAGAACAGTAGTAAAGAGATGAGATCTCAGACAGAGCTTCAATATTGATCTCATCTCCCCTAAGTTTGATCTTATGTATAGTACATAGAGTGAGATTTTATATGAAAATATGCATTTATAAGTCCCAAGGAAACTGGAACAAATCGTCCATATTCATCTCTTCTTTGGTGGGAATATTTTTTTCCTCAGGATCAGTGCAAAATTTTGAGCTCACTTCTCTAAAGATTTCAGATCATTGCCTCATAGCCATATTTTCATACAAGTCATGGCTTTGACCTTTTGCATAAGACGTCATATTTTACAAAAATATCTTCTTTCTATGGAACAAAATGTAAACTCTTTCTTTACCTATTTAAACCTGTCTTGAGAGTTTTGGGCAATGCACTTCAGGCGCCCACACAGTCTAATAGAAAAGGTCCTTTGGTCATTCACACTCCTGCTTGTATTGATACTCTCTTTCCATCCATTTTCTGACTCTTAAACCATCCTTTGAAACTTTGTGGGATATTCTTGACCACCCCTCCCACTTCTTCGCTCCATCCATGATGAGCTGGTGTGGGAACTTGTGTATTTTCATCTCCTTTGGGAGAAGCATTCTTCAAGCAGAGGCAGGAACCTCAGTGGCAGTTAATGAATGCTCTTAGCATGTGGGAATCTGGCTAGTGTCTAGGAGGGCCAGGATATGGACTCTCTCGAAAATGATTATGCTTTAGTTAGAGATAAAGGACCTAACAATAAAAATAGATCCTGTTCATTGATCACTTGCTTTGTGCTAACCTACTGAGCTAAATCATTTCCCAAATGCAAATAAATTTCATCTCATAACAGCCGTGTGTGTTAGGTACTCTTACTCCCATTTTACAGATGAGGAAATTTGGGTTCTTGGTTGCTCTGGTACCCAGTGAACTCAGAGTTGACATTTGAACCTTGGTCTTTCTGACATCAAAGCCTCTTCACTGTATATATGCTACACTGACTGAAACTATAAATAATTGTCAATGACAGAAGACCAGGAAAGATCAACAGAAATAGAAATTCATCTCCCGGGTCAGAAGGAATAAACTAGAAGCTGGAAGGCTTTATCCATTCCAGTGTGGCAGGCCTCATTTTTAAATTATTTCCCCTTGCAGGCAGAATTCTCTGGAAGAATGCTGTTGACAGCTTTCAATGCATTGTAAATAATGTCCCAGGTGCTCCAACTACCCCCTCAGTCACTCTCCTCTATAGAACCTCCGTCTGAAGCTCCCTCCGCCCACATTCCTTCTCGTTCCATGCCCCAGTTTTGAACTCAGTGCCATGTGTTCATATTTGATGATTGCTTTGTAAGTACGCAATATTTTTGGTAAGCCATTTTTTGCTCAGAGTGCTGCCTCCACAGGATCTATTGCTTCTGTGTAGTTAGTATCTAAAAATTCCACACACAGTTTTGTTTGTTATTTGGTAGAAGAGAAAGGTCACCTAAGCTGCAGGTTCCTTGAAGGCTGGGTTGTGTTTTCTTTTTCCTCTTTGGTCCTTAGCTGAATAGGACCCAGGACAGGTGCTCATAAAGATTTGATACGCTAAACCAAATATGGAGCCAACTGTCCTAAGCTCTGCAAAGGGGAAACACAGAAGACCCTCAGATAAGTTACATTTTAGTGAGTGTGGAGGTCAATTAAGATAAATCTGCATACAACTATAATATAATGCAGAACAAGATAAAGTATCGTAAGAGGGATATTAACTGCCAAGGCACTTCAGAGGTTGGAGAGATCTTACCCACTTACGTAAATGGGGGTATCCGAGGGCTTTAGATGCCTACCAAGCTGATCAAACCCTTATCCCTGGCACCAGGGAGATGCCAGCTTGTCGTTCTTGGTAGTGGTGGTTGGAGGTATGGCATGGAGAAATCTTTTACTTTATACTTTCCTGATATGAATGAGTATTTATGATAAATTTGTTCTTTTTGCAATTAAAATGAACAAGAAAGGGCTTCATGATAAAGGCAGCATGGGACTGGGTTTGAAAAGCTCTGTGGATGGGCTGAGGGGCAGGAAGAAGAATTCCAGCCTGAAGACACAGCTCGAGGAAAAGCACAGACTCAGGCAAACATTGAGAAGTTTCAGGGAGCCAGAACTAGGAAGGCTTGGTTGGAGTGCTGGTCATGGGCAGGGACATAGCAGCAGGTAAGGCCAGAACGGAAAGTCAGGGCCATGTTGTGAAGTCAGAGATACCAGCACTGTATTCATTTGGCCCTGGAAGCCTCTGAAGTCTTCTGAGCTATACAAGGCATGACCACAGCTGGGCTTTGGAGGAGCCCTCCTGGACTCTGCTCAGGACTTGGATTTGTGCTGAAGGAATCCTTCATGAGCTTAATGGCCTGGGGCTCTTAATGCCAGGCTGGTCTCTGCTCCATGTGCCAGCCCAGCCAGTGCTGCAGCCCAAGGGAGTGACTCACAGCGGGTCTTCCAAGAAGAAGGAACAGCAGAGAAGGAAGATGATAGGTGTCTTCACAGCACCCCTCAAATCACCCATAGGTTCTCTTCTCTTCCTCTGGTCATGGAAAGTCAAGGTGGACATTGAGATTTCCTCAGTTTCATATGTTATATTTCACTTCAAGAAAGTAAAGTTTTCTTAAATATTGATATTTCCTTCCTCAGAAAACTAAAAATAGCATTACCATATGATCCAGCAATCCCACTCCTGGGCATATATCTGGATAAAACTATAATTCAAAAAGATACATGTACCCCAGTGCTCATAGCAACACTATTCAAAATAGCCAAGACATGGAAGCAACCTAAGTGTCCACTGACAGATGAATGGATAAAGAAGATGGTACATATATACAATGGAATATTACTCAGCCATACAAAACAACGAAATAATGCCATTTGCAGCAACATGGATACAACTACACTTCGTTGTACAGCAGAAACTAGCACAACATTGTAAAGCACTTATACTCCAATAAAAAAAAAAATAGAGATTATCATACTAAGTGAAATAAGTCAGAAAGAGAAAGAAGAATACCATATGATATCCCTTATATGTGGAATCTAAAATATGACACAAATGAAATTGCCTACAAAACAGAAACAGACTCACAGACATAGAGAATAGACTTGTGGTTGCCAAGGGGGAGGGGAGTAGGGGAGGGACGGGTTGGGAGTTTGGGGTTAGTAGATGCAACCTATTATAAATAGAATAGAATGGATAAAAATCAAGATCCTACTGTATAGTACAGGGAACTATATTCAGTATCCTGGGATAAACCATAATGGAAAAGAATATTAAAAAAGAATGTATATATGTGTATAACTGAGTCACTTTGCTGTACAGTAGGAATTAACACAACATTGTAAATCAACTATACTTCAATAAAAATTTTTTTTTAAATATTGATATCCTTACCCTTCTCCTGCCTATCCCTCTCTCTTTTGTTTAAGTACCTCTCAAATATAAACACGTACACTCACACACTCAGCATATTCACTCACTCACTTATACCTCCTCCTCCAGTTACTTTGGTTCCATTGGGAGCAATGAGGGCAAAAAGTCAATTAATTTCCATGAAATATCCATCTACTGCTTTAGTAGTGAACAGGCTTTTCATGGGTCAGGGTTCTCCATCAGTCACCCCTGGCTGTGATCATTTCCTATCATTTCAATCTGTTCCATGCTGTCCAGTATGAAGGCCCAACACCCCCATCCCCCCTGCCTTGCTTTTGTTTTTAATTTTTATTGACTCTGAAATGAAAAGCCATTTCCTTTTTCCTGAGTCTGACCCCTTCATTGATGCACTTTTTTTGTATTTTAATATATTGCAAGGTATTTTTTTGTCATCTATTTGTTTTGTCTACTAAGGAATTTTTAACCAAAAAGACCCTAACAGCAAAAAGAATTACCCAACTGAATATGATTCTGTTGCTCGATAAGACTCCAGTGGTCTTGGTGATGGTTAATTTTCTGTGTCAAAGTGGCTAGACCATGATGCCCGGATGTTTGGTCAAACACGTCTGGATGTTGCTATGAAGGTATTTTTTAGATGAGTTTAACATTTAGACACCAGAAACTTTGAAAATAGAGGGTAAAATAGATTACCCTCCATCGTGTGGGTGGCCTTATCTAATCAGTTGAACACCTTAAGAAAAATGCTGTCCTCTTCTGAGGAAGAGAGAATTCCCCAGGAAGTGGCAGACTGCCTTTGGACTCAAACTGCAATATCAACTCTTCCCTGAGTCTCCAGTCAGCAGGCCAACTCTGCAGATTGGAACTTGCCAGCTTCCAAAATTTTATGAGCCAATTCCCTAAAATCAATCAATCTCTCTGTGTCTCACTCTTTCTGGAGAAGAACCTTGACTGATACAGTCTTCATGCCCATATTCCTCCAGCGAGATTACCGTTTCTTCTTCTCTTCAAGAAATACTTATTGGATAGCCAGCCACAAGGTGCCAATAAAACGATTCTTCTTTACACTAACAATAACCCCCTTCACCTCCTCCATCTCTTTCCCCTGCATGAAAACCTATATACATGAGAACCCCAGATAGCATCCAGCTCTTACCTTGTTTCATATCTTTTTCTTTGCTTTTAGTGTCAGTGGAGGAAAGTGGAGTTTGGCTGCCATCACTGATAAAATAGATATTGCAACTTTGAAGACCCCTGCCTTCTGGTTGTAATCTCCATGGCTTCCTTAGTGTCTCCCTCGGAAGTGCTATTTATCAGTGCTCTACTCATCTTCATTTCTCTCCTCTGAGCCCTCTCCAAGTTCAATATTTGACCTTAGTGGGACCTTCACTTTGATCACAGTGATAAATTTGATAGGATTACACAGTGTCCTTGGGATGAAGTCAAGTATTGGGCATTACCAAGACTCTCCCACAGAAATCTATTCCTGAGTGAAGGTACATCAACCTTAACCATAGCAGACATCAGCATTTACCAAGTCCTACCTACATGCCAGGCCCTGAAGTAGATGATTTACAACCATTGTTTCATTTTGTCCTGTAAATTAGACATGAGAGACTTTATTGATTGTTGCCCTGATACTGAACTCCTGCTTTTAATAAGAAATGAAACCTCTGAGCTTTAGCTGGGTACATAGATACTAGAAATAAAAAACTAAATCTCCCAGCCCATCTTGCATAGAGATGTGGCCATGTGACTAAGTTCTGGCCAGTGGACTATAAGAGGAAGAACTATGGAGAACTTCTGAGAAATATCTTTAAAGGGGGGATTGTGCATTCCCCTTCTGCCTGATGACTGGACTTTGGACAGAGTGCTTGGAACTTGCAAAGTCATCTTGAACCACATGGTGTAAGTAAGTATGTGTTGTAGGAAGGTGGGGCAATCTGATAAAAGGAGCCTGGAGCCCTGACAACCTGTGGAGCCATTCTACTCATCTAAAACTACTTGCATCCAGGTTATTTTTATTCTCTTTAACATCTCATTTTGGTCACTTGGGGTTTTAGAGTTTCTGTCGCTTGTAGCTAAATTAAGTCCTAATTGATACAGTAGATTCCAATATTCCCATTTAAAAGAAAAAGAAATTGGGGCTCAAAGAGGTTAGATAACTTGCTTAAAATTACCTAAGTAGCAAGTTGTAAGTGCTAGAGCCTTGTTCTCTCTGATTCCAAAGCCCACTGCAGGGTCTCTTCCTGCTGTCCCAGGCTTCTTGTTAGTAAGTACAGGTCTCTAGGTAATTTTCTTGTCTTTTCTCCTGGCCTAAAGATTCTTCCAAGCAAGCATAGTTTGGTCGAGCTGCTGCTGTCTGGAGAGAGGTTTGGAGGCCCCTTCACTGTCTTGAAAGATACTCCAACCAACCTCTGTACCTCCGACCATTCAGGGACCCTGTATAAACTTATCCCCTAACTACCTGGTATGTTTGCCAAGTAGCTCCTTTTTAAAATGCAGGGTAGCATGGATGTCTTGCACACCCTGTCAGACTGCTAAGCCTGCCTGTCCAAACAAATCTACTCTGCCATGACTTTATTCCCCTGGCGTGTTGATACACATGCTTCTCCCATTGGGGCTTGGGGCCCAAGCATGTCTGAGAAATTGAATGGAAGCAAGTTTTCCTGCCAAGACCAGAGCAAACATCCCTGGAAACAAGGAAAGGGAGATCCTTACCGTGAAGTGGCCTGGCTTCCGTGTGGATCTTCTGCCAAAGTATTCCAGAAACTTCCTTCAGATAGAGATACCCTCAAGGTCCTTCAAGTACTCAACAGCAGTCTATGCCACAGTCAAAAACCCAATCCCAACAGAGAAAAATGTGTCTTCTTTTTGCTTGTGTGCGTACTGGCTCTGATCTAGTTTACTGTGTGACCTTGAAGAGAGACGACATGTTGTGTTGAAAGAGCACAGGGTTGAGCTTTTGAAAGCGTGGCTGCTTAGTTACAGCTCCCACGCTGCATAGTTCAGTCTTGGGCAAGTCACTTAACCACTCCCATGCGTCTTAGCTGTAAGATGGGAATTCATTCATTCGCCCACCTTTCCAGGCATGATGCATCTACCCATTCATCCAACTCAATTTTATAAAGTGTGCAGTTTTCTGGGTTCTGGGTGCACAAAGATAAACATGATATAGCTTCCCTGCTGAAAGAGTTCACCCCTACCTGGCAGCATTATAGTAAATGTCAAAGTTTTAATGGATATGATTGTACTTGAGAAAGTAGAGCGCTGTACATACAGTCAAAGAGTTATTTTTAAGTCACAACTTTGGTAACCTCAATTTCCACTCCTCTAAGGTGGGAACCCCAAAATGTGCCAAAGCGAGTCAATGGAGAAATAGGCATAGAATAGCAAACTGGTTACTGAGGCCACTAGCAATAGTTGGATCATAGATGGGACATCAAATGTTGAATGTGGACTCATCCTAGGAAATGTATCTACTGAGAAGCACCTTGAAACTCTCCATCCTCAGAGCCCTTGCCTGAGCTCAGTATCTAATGGAGCTGTAGGCTGCAGACTCCTATCCTTATGATTGGGAGATGCCTCTGTCAGCCAGGAGAGAAATTTCAATCTTTTATTAAAAGCACTTTGCAACAGGAAATCCTTTTCTTTTTTTTTTCCTTTTTTTTTTTTTTTTTGGCCAGTGCCAGCATAATTTAACAATGATTTAATAGCTTCTTTCATTTACTTGTTAAATTATGCCTCTCCATCACTTTCCCTTTGGGTTTTCCTGCCTTTTGGTCATACAACCTCCCATTATTTATTAATGTCCCATAATACATGATGGAAGCAAGCAGAAAGCAGCCATTTCACAATGATTTAGGAGGTTCCTGGCAATGAAACAACAAGAACGGGAGCATAAATTCTGAGAGTCTCCCCTGTACTTGCCTTTTTGGAACAGAGTTGGGTAGTTCTCGGCCATCATCTACTTGCGTCCTCCCCTCCCCTCCCTATCCACGCCCCTGGCTATTTCCCTGCCCTGAGCCAATTCAAAATACTTGGCTCAAAATGACTAGTGAGTCACAGTTCATGTTTTTTCCAAGTGCCAACTGCTAGAATGAGCATGCTTCTCAAAGTTGTGCTTAACCTAAATGACACGTAGAGCTAATTTGCTTTCCCTCCAAGGGAGGAGCCCTGTGTGGGATGAGGAAATTTCAGATTGTTTGAATCTTTAGGGACTCAGTTCTTGGGAGGAAGGTTGAAACAACCTAGGGAGGTGGTCCTTGCCTCTCCTACAATTCTTTTCTGGGAACAGCTTGGACTGTTTCAACTCATGGAATGACTCTCATAGGGAATGGATAGGATGAGTAGTTCCCAAGTACAGATATGGAGGTGTTTTATGGCCCACTCAAGGATGTAGAGTGGGTTCTAAGTGGACCATCATCACAATTCTGCTTCCTCCAGGCATTTGTGAGAGGAAATGGAACCTAGATCATTCACATCCCTGATCTAGTTTTCCTTCTCCTTGTCTTTTCCTTTCTGCTTTGGACTAGACTAGTCCTCATTCTGTGTTTTGGTGAATGACATATGGAGGTTCTACAGGTGACGGGGGCAGAATGGCACCTAGAAAAGTTCAGTGACCAATCCATTGTCATACAGTTGAAAAGTGGCAGAGCCAGAATCAGAGCCAAGCTTTCTTTTTGACAAAAGGTTTATTTGTAAACTTTTGTTGAGGTAGGTTAGTATTTAATCTTTTGGAGATAATATATGTTCAAGCCCTTAGCACAGTGCCTGACATTTAATTGCACGTTTGCCTTCCTTTACTAAAGACCATCCAAACCTACAATGATGCTTCACAGGAGGGGCAGTAGAGTATATGGACAGATCCCTGGGGTGAGAGACTTGGGCTTTCATCCTGGCTATTCACTCACTGATTGGGTAAACTTGGATGAGCTGCATTGCCTCTGTGGGCCTCAGTCTTCTTATCTATAAAATCAGAAGATCGGGTTAGTCTCTGAGATACTTTCTCACTGTAACTTTGTTCCTGAGGCTACCTTAGTTGAGGTTGTGAGTGACTTAGAGTGTAGAGTGAGACTTGCATGTCTGGGGAATGAGTTGCTCTAAGTGAATAATGGAGTCATGACAAACTCATAGTATTTGGGACTTTATCATTGTTGTATTGGGTGCTGGTCAGATCAAAGCAGAAGGATTTCTTCTACTTGACAGTCCAGCCCCTTATCTCTCACCAGGTCCCAGATGCCCCTTGGCATATACTGCACCGTGTTCCCACTCGTTCCCTTTTCAGCTTTTGGAGGAGCATGATTGCACTAAAGGCTGAGCATGTATGTGATTCCTCCTTCATCCTCCAGTACACTCACCTGCTTCCCCCTTCCAGATGGCAGCAAGCGCCTCAGAGCCCGGGCTTTGCCCCCTGGGGACTTGTTCTGACTTTCTCCTGGGGCCCAAGTAGTCTTTCCCCATCTGGAGGTCTAGAATTAAAGCCCAAGGATGAGAGAGGAGATGGGAGATAAAGTAATAGCTGGAAGAGAGATCCTGGTCCCCCTGTCCCTCCATCACATTCCCTCCCATTCTCTGTCTTGCCCTGCAGAGGGTAGCACAAGGAGTAAGTCAGTTCAGAGACTGAAGCTTTGGGTTTCTTTTGCTCATCCCAAGTTCTCTTTTCGGCAGCAAGCCCGACTTTGTGGTGACCTCAGCAATCCTCCCATTTGCATGTCTGCAGTGCCCCGGGTTTGCAATGACACACTTCATTCCTCCAGAAGTTTTCATTCCTGTGGTGCCAAGGCTGAGAAACTTTAGAGAGCCAGGCTGTTCTGTAACTAACATCAATGTGGAATCTGACTAAGCCTTGACTAATGTATTCCTTGCATTATTAAACACAGATTAAATATATATGGATATTTAAATGTAATGTGTTATTTTCCTAAATCTAGCTTTACTTGATGTTCCTTTGACTTAGGCCTTTTCATTGCTCATCATTGTCTCAGGGATCATGAATTACAGGCAGGAAGGAGTTGGAGCTCCCTCAGCACCAGACTTTGCCATCCCATTACACTTGCCCAAGAGACGCAGCGGTAGTTCTCTCCCACACAGAAAATTACTGCTGGGGTTCTTCACATAGGAATGTTTTTTTTTTCCTTCCTAACTAGAGCTTATTTCTTACCAATGATTCAAAGGCTAAGGCAGCCAGAGACTGGCAGAATTGTGGGTTTGCTTCTGTTCTGCAAGAAAGCTTGTGTCCGGGGTAAGTCATTGAATAACAAATTCGGACACAGTCAACTGCCATCACGCTGATGGCACCTTCACCCACTCTCCATCAGCTGTACAGATGGTCACTTGTCTTCTATGTGTGCTTGGAGGGCCCCAATGAGTTCTGACTGATTTTCTTTTTCAATAATCTAGTTTATTTGCAAGATTCCTGCTCGATACCCCAACCTAACTGTAGGGAAATTAGACCCATCAACGAAAGTGATATGTTTGAAGCAGAGGCTATATACATCACTCCTGCCTGCATGCCCCAGGTACCCTTCTGTAAGGGGAGGAATAGGGGATAGATCTTGATTATCTCCAGGGTCTTTGCAGGCTCTGGCTTCCCATAGATCTCTGTGCTTCCAAGGAACCAGAAGGGGAAATACAAATACTGTGCATTTTTCGAGCTACCCCTAAAACATGTTCCCCTCTGGGTCTTGGTTAAAGATTTTCCATCTTATGCCAATCAGTCAACTGATCAGGAACTTCTGCTTGTGTGTCCTGTGTTTATCTGTATCGGTGTGTTAGACTATATGCCACTGGTGTTCTGAGCCAGTTCATGTTAGCTAACAAGAGTGGATGGTGCCTATTTCTTCTCCATTCCTCACGATAGTAGCTTAAAATCAACCACTGGGGGAGTGTTTACACCATGGAAATCAGCAAAAGCTAGAAAGCAGGGCTTTTTTTCCCCCTGGAGAACTGGTTGTTCAGATTTGTAAGCACACCACTGCTGTAAGCTCCGTGAGGGCACTAATCAATTCCTATAGCTCTCTTTATATCTAACTAAACACATATTAGAGTTTACTGAAAGATTTTAAAAGATGAGCACAGAAGACATGTCAAGTCACAGATCTTTCCCAGTTTGACTGTAAATAAGTTATAATCTCCTTTGAGTGCCACAGTCTACCACCTTTTCCTCCTTCCTACAGCATTACATTATTGGTGTTATATTTTCTCAGTGGGGAGACATGCATGATTCCCGCACCCATGCCTCTCTGAGTGAATTCTCCCTCTCCTGGGTGTGCTAACCAGACCCCAGACCCTCAAATCAGGAATCAAAGCGCTTAAGAAAAGATATTTCTTTTCCATCTTCCCCTGAACCCAAGACAATTATTGATAATCTCTCTCTTCCAACAGGAGAGCTACCAGAGCAAGGCAATCTAAGGCTTGTCTGGGAGGGAGGAAAAGGAGCAGATATTGGGGTTACTGGTGAGGAAGAGGGATACTTGGCCACCTTAACTCCAGCAGGCAGGCCACTTGTCAGCTGGACACATGAAAACCCCAAAGAAGGAAAGGAAAAGGCCATGTTCAATATTCACAATATACAATGTTCGCTGTATCTGTCATACAATTAGCACGCGAGCTTTCATGTTTCTTGTGCCTCCTGACTTGGAAGTTCTTAAGAACAGCTTGACCTTGGTTATCCTCCCTAAATGCTGTGTATGGAGCCTGAGATATAGTAGGCATTCACCAAGCATTTATTAAACTAGCTGTTAATTTTATTTGACATCCATGGATCTCAAGGTTCAGAACATGAATGTGGCTTGTAATTGGGGGGTGGGTGGGGAGAGTGGCAAAGGGGATTTGCCCTTTTCCTGAACCCCTGCTTTATTCTTTATGCTTTAGTCAATGGGGTAACCAGGCCCCTCAAAGGAAAGGAGGTAATTTTCAAGATGTGAGGACTCAGACATGAGAGAAAGGTTGGGGCACGAGGGATGCTGGGCATTTATGCATCGCCAGCTTCAAATTCAAGGGGCTTTTATTTTCTTAATTTTTTTTCTTTAGAAGTTGACTTTTTTTTAAATTAATTTTTATTGGAGTATAGTTGATTCACAATATTGTGTTAGCTTCTGCTGTACAGCAAAGTGAATCAGTTATACATAAACATATATCTACTCTTTTTTAGATTCTATTCCCATATAGGTCATTACAGAATACTGAGTAGAGTTCCCTGTGCTGTACAGTAGGTTCTCATTAGTTATCTAATTTACATATAGTAGTGTGTATATGTCAGTCCCAGTCTCCCAGTTTATCCCTCCCCCCTGCTATCCCCCTTGGTAACCATAAATTTGTTTTCTACATCTGTGACTTTATTTCTGTTTTGTAAATAGGTTCATTTGTACCATTTTTTAAGATTCCATTAAGGGGCCTTTCAATAGAAAGTGTCTGCAGCTCAGGTAAGCAGGGAGTTAAAGTCTGAGGAGAATGGAATTTTCCTTGTGGTCGTACAGACTTGTTTTAACCACAGGAATGAACGCAAGATTCAACTTGTTCCCTTAGCTATTGTCTGGAACGCTTTCCCCTCCAACCGCCGGCAGCTGGAGGTTTTTAATGTGACATTTTTCTAAGTATTATGATTGCTCTCTGGCCTTCTCTGTATTGCTTTTTTTTGCTCCCCTCCTCCTATACTCTCATCCCTCTAGTCTTCAAGTGCCTTCGAGTAAGCAAGCACTCGCCTTTCTGCCTACAGCTAGGGGAAGACATGGGGTCGGTTTATTTACTTTTTAAAGATGTGTGTCTCCTCTCCTTCCTGAATGACCCCCACCCTGCAACTCCTCCTTGAAACCACAAGCCACCACCCTTGCCACTTCCCAAATCCTGAAACAGAGTGCAGAGAAGTCTGCAGGACGGCGAGCTCAATTCAGATGCTGTTTGAGACATCCCAGCAAGGGTTTCTCTATAGCCTCATCAACACAGGGAAAGAATAAGCTCATTTTCTCTCAATAAATGATTGCTGCCAGCCCCCAAACACCTCTGAGCCTTAGTTAGAGGTCTTATTTTGTGGATTTTGCTTTAGATTTTCCAGTATGTGTGTGGCTCCCTCTAAGGTCTCTACCCAGTCCCAGCCCATCTCCATCCACTCATGTTTAATTGAAGCAGAGCTCAGAAATAGTTACCCCAAAACTGGTCGATAAATTGGGGGGTGAGAGAGATGGATTATTTCACAGATCCTCTTCCTCAGTTGCCTTGATATTGTTGCTGCATCTGTTTCGTCTTTTTGCCTGCTTGTCTGAGTTCTCCCTGTGCCCGAGGATGACAAATGGCCAGAGAAAAGTCAGCATGCCTTGGAACCTCAAGCAAGCCGAAAGCGCCGGGCTTGCCTTCTCTCTGCCAATATTGCAATGAAAAAGCATTCCTGTAGACAATCATTTTTTTTTTTTTTTAACCAGCATTAAAGAGATTGAAACAGATTTCTTTCCAAAACATTCCCCTTTGATGAGGTGCAAAAAGGTTAAACAAAAAAGCCAAACTTTGGTTTCAAATATAAGACAACTTTATTCTAATTATAATCATAATGATCCAATGTGTTTGGATTTCATTTCATTTCATTATTTGGAATTAGAATTTGAAAAAAGACATCCTGTAATTACCATTGAACTTATCTTGAGGCATAAATCTAATAATTAAATACTTTCAGATTTCATTCAGTGAGTAATTAAAATTAAAAAAAAAATACCATGGTTTCTTTTCCATGTTTGTAAGGAAAGTTTGAAAATTATCAATGGCGTTCAATGGAAAGACCTGGATCTTACTGTGTATAAAACACAATTCTTAACAAAATCATAATTTCAGTTATTTATAGTCCTCTCCCCCGGTGATCAGGGTGTTTGAGCAAGTAAGAAAGGATGAAGTTAGGAGTTGGATCTGGATGAAAAATAGTTCCTTCAAGAAAGAGAGCTCCCCAAACTTGAGCTTCATTTTTATTGTCAGCAAGGAAAGGGAGACAGGTACTATGCAATTTTTATGAGAACAGAGTTCTGTTTTCTGATCAGTTTTGGCAAAAATTAACAAGCCATATGCTTTCTACTCCTGGAACAGGAGCAAGGAGAGAGGTTTGGCAGTAGCAGATGATTGTCAAATCCAATGGAAGGCCTTACTAGAGGGTATGCTTGAGGAAACTTAGCTCCTTTCATGGGACCGGTCCCCAAACATGACCAAACCCCAATTCGGACAGGAAAGGGGAGGAGCTGACTGGTGTGGGGAAATGCCTGCTTGGATAGCATAGTCCCTTTAAAAAAAATTTGTTTTTATTGAAGTACAGTTGATGTACAATATTATATGTTACAGTCACAACATAGTGATTCACAATTCTTAAAGGTTATACTCCATTTATAGTTATTATAAAATATTGGCTATATTTCCTGTGTTGTACAATACATCCTTGTAGCTTATTTTATACCAAATAATTTGTACCTCTTAACCCCCTACCCTTGTATTGCTCCTCCCTCCTTTCCTCTTCCCACTGGTAACCACTAGTTTGTTCTCTATATTTGTGAGTCTGCTTCTTTTTTGTTATAGGCACTAGTTTGTTGTATTTTTTAGATTCCACATATAAGTGATATCATGCAGTATTTGTCTTTCTCTGTCTGACTTATCTCACTAAACATAATATTTTCTAGGTCCAGCCATCTTGCTGCAAATGGCAAAATTTCATTCTTTTTTATGGCTGAGTAGTATTCCATTATGTATGTATATACCACATCTTCTTTATCCATTCATCTGTTGATGGACACCTAGGTTGCTTCCATATCTTGGCAATTCTAAATAATCCTGCTATGAGCATTGTGGTGCATGTATCTTTTCAATTTAGTGTTTTCGTGTTTTTCAGATATATACCAGGAATGGAATTGCTGGGTCACTTGGCATAGTCTCTTGAAGCTGAGGTGTAAGCCTGCTACCCCTCACCCAGCACCCCACTGGGAGCAAATATGCAGACATTCGCGTTGTTAGGAGGGCAGATCAGAAAGAAGAAAGGAATGGGGCTCAGACCCATCTCATGGATCAGCTGCACAGCTTATCTAATGAGGTTATCTCTCCCCAAGATTTAAACCCTTTTGATACTCCATCACAAGTAAGTTCCCTGTAAAATGCTGTTTCCCTGGGGATGGGCAGTACATTAAATAAACAACACCATAGATGAATGATGCCTGAGAACTTGCACCTACAGAGAGACATTTGGAACAGATTCAGGGAGTGGAAGGAGCTCAAGGAGAGGTAGGCGAATGCCTGCAATGATAGCAATAATAGTATTAGTAACAGCAATAGACACTTATCTACCCTTTATACTGACCCTTCAGGGCAAACATTATCTCCACCTGAAGAAGAGGTAACTAAGACCTAAGAGTTAAGCAATTAGTTCACATGTTGTCAACATGGAGGTCAGATTTGCTATTAACTACTGCAGTGTATGGCAGGGTTCTCAGATTGGGTGCTCCCAGGATCACCCATAGAACTTCAAAAAACAAAGATGTTTAGATCTTACCCCCAATACATAGGAGACCAGTTAAAGGCAGTAGAACAAAGAAGCTAAGAGTTTGATTTTTGACACCAGACAACCTGGGTTTGTTTACTAACTGTTAAGCCTTGGCAAATTAAACCTCACTGAATCTTACTTCCTCATATGTGAAATGGGTAAAATTAATGTACCTACATCATAGGGTTATGGGAAAGAGATAATACACGTAAAGTGCTTAGCACAGTGGCTGGTACCAGTATATGCTCAATAAATTCAAGCCATTAATAATTGTTTTGTGTAAGAATTCTATTAGACCTTAAAGAATGTTGGCAATTTAAATAAAGGGAATCTCAGAGAATATTGCAAATTAAGACAAAATATCATATGCAGATGTGATATTGTTTTATCCTGGTCTTGCTTCCTGCTTCTACTTCCTAAATTGTAAACATGACTTAAGGTTCTGTCCTTGTCCTCTTTTATGCCTGTACTCTATCTTTGGGCATCTCATCCATTCACACAAGTATCATTATCTCTTATTTACCTAGATAAACCCTCAAGCTTTATCTTGGGTGCCATCATTTCCTTAACCTTCATTCTCCTGCTTCTAATTCCTACTGGATGTTTCTTCTTCCTGAGATCTTCATTTCAGCATGTCAAAAAGTGGTCCCCTAAGGGTTTCTTTTAATGGCCCCACCATACTCCAAGTCACTGAGGGTAAGTCCTCTTTGATATGTCCATCCACTTTCTCATATCCAATCAAGTTGCGATTTGGGTCAACATTATTGACTCCAGAACTAAGGCTGTTCTTTTCAATATGGATAATTGCATTGCCTTCTTAACTGTCCAGTGAATCTCTTCCAAACTGTATTGTACACAATCACCAAGTTGAACTTTCTAAAGATAATTCTAATGATATCAGTCTATGCTCAGAAACCTTTGATTATTTTCAAATAGTTCTAGTGGAGCCTGCTATTTTCTGTTCTCTGGACACAGCCTGCATTTCCTGCCTTCATCTTTGGCTCACAGAGTTCCTTTAATCAGATCTGTCCTTCCCACAAGCTTTACCTGGTGGGCTTTTAATCCTTCTTCAAGAGGCAACATTCCCCTCTTCCACTTACTTTTCTTCATCATTCCAGATTGATAAGCTCTCTTTTTCCTCTGTACTGAGAAGCATTCTGTATCCCTTTTATGATAGTGATATTGGCATGTGTTATACTTTTACCAATTAATATAAGCACCTTATATTAAGGAAGCCAGATACCTGCTCTTATTCATCTCATATGTGATCTCATTTAATCTGCAAAATAATAACCTTATGAGGGTCAGTATATTTTCATCTTTTGGATGAAGACAGTGAAGCTCAAAATAGTTATGTCAATATTTGAAAGGTCCCAAATGTACCAAGTGATTAGGGAGAAGAATACATTTAAACCGAAGTCCATTTGGTTCCAAAGCCACTATACACTCTTGCAGGGTAGATGGGGTTGAGGGGAGGAGGAAGAAAGAAAGATAGGGTTGGAAAGATGTTGAGGAAGGCTTTAAGTTAGAGGCAGAGTTTGAGCTGAGCTTTGAGAATGATGATTTCACTAGGTGGGTGCAGAGGAAGACATGCTTAGAAAGGGAACAGCATAAACAAAAGTGTGGAGATAGGCCCTCAGTACCTGCTTGTTGAGCAAATGAACCAAAAAACAGGTGTGGTCCACTTTCCTACTTTAATGAGGGAGATCCTTAGCAATGGGGCTTTGTCCTCAGCAGAGTCTCTGCTCCCACATACTTTTGTAGACTTAGAGAGAGGGGAGGTGGTTCAGCATATAGTTTCTCTATTCAATGGAAAGTTCTAGGACTCAGATTTTCAGGAAAATAGAAGTAATTCCACCTAAATCTATAGGCTTGCAGTGTACAGTGAAACCCATCTGATAAGTGGAGACCCCTCCATGCCAGCTTGGGTTTCTTGCTTCTACCTGGCACCAACCCAAACTCAGAAGGGGACAGTTGCTGAGTCAGTCCACAGCTACCCCTCCAGGTGAGGTAAGAACAGAGATGTCTCCCCCTGAGCAGTGGGCAGCATGGGTCTATGGCAATAACTTCTTTAAGTTCTACTTTCCGAAGCCCTTCATGCCCTTATCCACCTTGGTCGTAGCCTAAAGCCAGAGCCAAGAACTCCATGGGCTTGGACCCCGTTTCAACAAATCTCTTCCCATACCTCAGTGATCCAAAGTGCGGGGGAAGTAAATGACAAGGAAAATAAAATTAAATTGCTCCACCATAAAAAGCAAGAGCTGAGTCATATTTATCTCAACTGAATAGAACGAGGTGGTAGGTCTTCTCTCTCTACAGGCTCTTCACTTGGTTTAAAAATCACAATGAATTAGGACCTCAAGTGTAACCCTAATTAGAGACTCGGCTGCCAAGCCTTTGGACACAGCCTCACAACATACTCGTTATTTAGAGCCTGGTGTCAGCCCCGCAGGGAGCTGCATCTTTGTGTTTCAAGTGGCTGCCTGGACAGAATCCTTTTAGCAAATGGCACTAACATATATTTTGGGCAAAACAACCAAGATGGTTTAATAACCCAAACAGAGAATACTTATATAATATTCGGGTAGGTGAGGACCATGATAGCATGATACCATGACACTAAGCATGAAACCAAAGGCAGATAATGTAAATTTAAAAAAAAAAAGGATAGATTTAACCACAGAAATTTTTGAAACCACTTTGCAATAAAGACTCAATAAAAAAAGGCACCAAACTAAGAAAATTATTTATGAAAAATATGACATAAGGTTAACATATAGACTTATGAACATATATTAGGAAAATTATAAGCACCTTAATACAGAAAAAAAAGGACATAAGTTGGCAGGTAACAAGAGAAAGGTAAGTGGAAAATAAATATATGAAAAATGTTTAACATTACTGGTTATCAAAGGAATATGAATTAAAACAACGATGGGATTTCAATCTGTCTATCAGTTTGGTACAGGATTAAAAGTCTGATTCCCTCCAGGGCTCTGAGCATGAGGGGTCACAGTCTGCTCTGCAGGAGAGTCTGTGAACTTGCTCTAATTTCCTGTAGGGCACTTTGGCCACATGTATTTCAAGCCTTAAAAGCAGCCGCAGCCGTTGGCCTAGCAATTATGTTACTGGGAACTCACCCTCAGAAAATATCAGGCATATATACAGATATGCATGGACAAGAACATTATAACATTATTATTAGTATGTACAGAAAACTGGAAACAACCTACATGTTCAAAAATTATAGTACTATATCAATATCATAATAGAACATTGTACAGTCAATAAAATGCTGGTATATAGAGTTACGTCTGTCGTTATGGGAGGATGATTACATTATATGGTAAAATGAGAAAGTGTGTTAGAGAATATTTAGTCAGGTTTCGTTTGCTTTTTTTAAAAGAACAAAATGGAGATATTTTTAAAGTGTTTATATTCTAATTTAAAAAATTTCTGTATTTTCTAACTTTTCTATAATGAACATGGATTATTTGTGTTAAAAAATGAACAAGAAATGACACATGTGATAGGCAAAATAAAGGCCCCCCTCCTTAAAATTTTCATGACCTATTTCCCCAAACCTGTGAATATGGGAAGTTACATGGCCAAAGGGACTTTGCATGTGCATTTGTGATTAAGTTAATCATCTTGAGATGGAACGATTCTTCTGGAGTATCTGGGTGAGCCCAATGTAATCACTATGGTCCTTATAAGAGTTAGGCAGGATGGTCAAAGTCATACAGATTTGAAAATGCTATGTGGCTGATTTTGAAGGTGGAGGAAAAGGCCATGAGCCAAGGGGTACAGAAGGCTTCTAGAAACTGGAAAAAGCAAGGAAACAAATTCTCCCTTAGAGCTTCTAGAAGGACCCTACTCTGCTGATACTTGGGTTTTAGCCCAGTGAGACTTCTGACCTCCAGAACTGTCAGAGAATAAATTTGTATTGTTTGAAGCCACTAATTGTGTGATAATTCATTACAGTAGCAATAGGAAACTAATATAATCTGTAAAACCACTGCCCACCATCGGGCCCTGCTGGGTGGAGGGTTAGTAGGAGCAGGTGTAGAAGACCTTTTGCTTTAGGGACAATCCTTCTTAAGCTATATTTAGTTAAATTTGTGGAAATCGAGTAATTATGGGTAGACTGAGAGATTCTCATAATAATCCTACTCCTTAAACTTGGCTTCAAGAACAGTTTTAGTTGTTTAACCATTTAGCTTCCCTTGAAACTCTGAAATGTCAGGGACCTGTATTTGCTTTGTTCATCTCTGTATCCCTAGCATTAGCGCCATGCCCAGCTGCTAGTCAGCTCGCAATCACTTGCTCTTGAATGGACAAAAACGTGGATGAGATTCCAAACACTACTGTCTACTCTTTGAAGCCCACTTTCCAACTGATGCAGGAACTCAGGGCTGAGTTTCTTCTTCTCCTCCTTCCCCTCCTCCTCCTCCTCCTTCTTTTTTATGTAGATGGTGTAGAATTTAAAGCCAACTGTGGTTTTTCATTCACGTTCAGATGGTCTCGCCTCCTAGATTTCAGAAGCCTAGGACTGAGCATTTGGACACACACCCACCCACATTTAAAACCACAAATAACAACCATGGAACTGGAGTTCAATACTTGGTATGTGGAGGAAAACACGTAGGACTCTGTAGGGTCTTGTTTCAGATGTTTTACAGATGCTACTTCGATGACCTCTACAAAGAAGAGTTCCAGGTCCTCAGAACAGGCCTGAGCCCTGGCACAAGTGCAAGAAAGAGGTTTGCTCACAGCCATCTGTGCTCGATTGTCCCTTGAGTCCATAGATTAACTTCTTTCACAAAAGCCTGGACTTAGAGGCACTTGAGGGGGAAGGAGTGGGGCTGGTTGCTGGTGTTTTCTCTGCAGAGTATGTAACCTGTTCAGTGTGGAGTCCCCAAGGGCAATGTAGGGCTCCCACTGGTGAACTGCAGCAGAGAAGTGTCAAATGTCCACCCCCAGGCTCAACATCACTGACTCACATTGGTTTAACTCTTAAAGGGAAAGTAGAAGGAAGACATTTCTGGCAGGTGTACTTCACTACTTATAGGAAAAAGACTGCTTCAGAAAGTTGCAGTTTCTTTTCTAGATAGGTAATTATTGAGGCAGAGTCTGAACAAGCACTGACTGGGAGTGCTGTAAAGAAGACTCAGCTCTGGATAGAGCTCGATTCTATAGATAAAGGCTCTGCCCGCTCTAAGTCACATGATCCCATAATCATTCTCTAGAGGCTGCGTCAGAGAGGCTCATAGTAAAATGCAGTCACAAATAATTAATGGGGGAAATAGGGTCTTGTCCAGTGTGGTTGAAGATAAAATTCAAGAGCTTAAAGAATAAGTAATGGGGGACTTCCCTGGCGGTCCAGGGGTTAAGACTCTGTGCTTCCACTGCAGGGGGCAGGGGTTCAATCCCTGGTCGCAGCACAGCATGGCCAAAAAAAAAAAAAAAGAATAAGTAATGAAAGGGGGTAAAAAGAACAGATTATTTCACAGAATAAACACCCCTGTGTCCTAAATCCACAGAAATCTTAAATCCACAAACGTGCAGGATTATGAGGTTCAGTCCATAAGGTGGTCAAAATAAATTCACTTCGGTTCTGCCAGAGAGCAGGGGGGTAGTTTAAATGCTCTCTACTGCCTCTCCCAGCTTGAATGTGTCACCTTTTCCTGGTCCAATTTGCCCTCATTTACACAAAGCTGGTCATTTCTGCCTCTGGTTTCGCCCCTGTGCTTCCACACCTGTCAACCAGGGGCAAGGCCAGGTGGGAGAAGCAGGGGATTCATATTTGAATGTTGTTTCTCTGTTGCAAGAGCTGTGCGAGGGTCTTTCTCTCATGCAGTTAAAAGTCACTCACCACAGCTCAGGAGGGATTCAGGCACTCAGGGAGCGTGAAACTCCGTGCTGGCAGCTTGCCTGTTAGCAGCTAAACCCATCACTGTGAGAGGGCAGGGGACTTTTGGTGGAATTGCATTGGACAGCAGACCTGACCAAGGGTTTTTTGGTTGTTGTTATTTTAATAATGAAATCTTGGCACTAAAGTCTAGCAGATACTGGCCATGGTTCGCCTACCGAGGCTGCTACTTTACACAGATATAATGAAAGGACTAATACTTGAAGAATACAGGTTGTCAGAGGTGATCAGATCCAATATTCCTCACGTTTTCTCTTCTTCCATGGTATTCCTCCGTTATGCCTACCCCCAGTAGCAGGTACTAAAGGCACAGAGCCCAGGGAGCTTTTCAAATATTTCTGACGTGAAATAGAAGTCAGAAGAGCTCTCCTTCTCCCCCAGAGCCACCACATTGAATCCATATTCCAAAAAGAAAATAGCAAAATCAAAATAAATGTTTAACTAAATCTCCACAAAACATAATATGTCCACCAACTCAAAAATTACTCAAGTCTTATATGGTTACACATCAATTTCTTCAGTGCGGGATGTGGGTACACTCTAATATCTTTGGTGTAATGTAGAGCGTGACCTCTAAAATAAGCTTGCCTGGGGCCCAGGGAACAGGATGGCTCCAGCGCCTACAGAACCGGGGATGTTTGGCCAGCCTTTCGTCTGCTTCTCCTGGACCTGCTCTCTGAACACTGGGTGGCAGCACGGAACTTACTAAGCTTTCTCCAGAGTCTGAATGCAAAACTGAACAATTCCACCTTAAGAGGGGTTATGCACAGAACCATGCAAAAAGTGCAGTAATTCTTGGACGTGGCTAATCTCTATAATTCACCTGATTTCAGATACAAGTGACAGCTGCAATAGGGGTGATGTTCTCTCATTCCCTGTGTCACTAGGATGCTATTTCGAATCTTCCTGAGATTAGAAAAAGGATTACAATTGCCCCCAGGGGCTTGCTATGTAATTTTTATCAGTCTTGATTAGTGAGTTCCCCCAGGCAGTGCACGCACTTCCGTGTGTGTGTGTGTGTGTGTGTGTGTGTGTGTGTGATGAGCAGCCCATCATGGGAGGGAAGGCTCCTGAGGACCACATGGTACATATTTCCTACCATGAGACCATATTTCCAGATTCACCCCCAACTCCAAGACTCTTACCTTCTCACCTTTGTTATGCCCTAGACTTGGTGGAACAGGGCCACTTCATGTACATACAACCCATGCCGTTAAACAGGGCTCTGTGCTCAGAGGTTTTCTGTGTTTGGTTTAATTCTCTGCAGTTGCTGTCTTAAAATTCTGAATAATTTTTGAACAAGGGCTCCCACATTTTCACTTTGCAAAGGGCCCCCTGCATTAAATAGCCAGTCCTCCAGTAGAGAAGTGTGGTCAGAGGTAGACTTTTCTCTAAGTCTTGACTTCATTCTCTCTCAGCTTCTTTCAGTGGCTGACTTAACTTAGAATTGAGAATGCAAAAAGCATGGACTTTTGATCAGATATACTGGAGAGCTGGTGGGGAGCCCACCTCTTCCTGCCCATGTGACCTGGAGCACATTTGTTAACCTCACCTGTTAGAAGGTACAATTGTCCTTACATCATTCACAGGGTGTAGTGAGTATTAAATGTTAGGATATGTGCAAAATGGCCTGGCACAGTCTAGACATTCAGTAAATGTTGCTTGCCTCCTTGGCCCCATCACTCCTGGAAATCTGCATTGATTCCTTCCATGTCATCTTCTCTCCCCTGAGCAGCCAGCTCCAGTTGGAATTAAAGCTTGGTTTCATTTTCGATGTGAGTTGAAAATCATTTCTCATTGTGTTCAGGTCTCTGTTCTGAGGAAGGGATGTGTGGCCAAACAGTGTTTATGATTTCTGCATCACAGGAAAATCTGGCTTTATAAAGCCACCTACCGTTTGGGGAGCCTCTAAAGACAGCTTCTGATGGAAATGGGTCTTCAGGGAATTTCCCCTGTACTAATTAGCTTAATATGTTGCACTTTTATAATACCCTTTCCTCTAAGGATCTGCGGACACTTGGCAAACAACATTCATCACGTCCTGCTGCCTTGATGTCAGGTAACTGTTGGTTGACACATTTGTCTCCCCTTCTGGACACGGAGTTGGGAGGCCCTGGGTCCTAGGCCTGCCTCTGCTCAGGACTTTTGTCTGGTCTTGAACAACTTTTCTGGACCTCAGTTACTTGAGATGTAAATTGAGATTAATAATTTCTGTTTGATGTCAGAAATCCTATCAAGACAAAATAGCCCCCAAATGAAAACACTCTTTAAAAAGTAGAAATAACTTCCCAATGCAATGGATGGCACTATTACATCTTGGTGGTTAAGTTCAAGCTTAAAATCCAGTGCTGTACCAAACAATACACTTTTGTAGGCATTGAAATTTCCTGTTGCTAAAACTGGGGTCAAATGTCCAAGAGGCAATTGGGAAGTTGCTTAGAACACTGAGAAGATAATTGGCTTTATAATAATATTCTACAAGCAGTCCATTTGCCCTAGGCTAACAAAATACTGAGCAGATACCGGAGGGTCAAAGAATTCTCAAAGAATTTTCAGAACTTCTTTAATCACCCCTATGTCGGAGAGACTTTTTCCCTCTTCTGAATTTTTATAAACATCAATATCTATCATACTCATGTGGCACTGAATCAGGCAAACTTGTGTTGCCTTTTGTGACTTGAAACATAGCCCTGTCTTCTCACCTTGATGGTAAGCAACTGAGGGAAAGAATGGTGTAAGTAGATATTTGCCACCCCATTCCAAGCACAGTGCTGTGCACTAGTGTGCCCTTAATAATGATGATCAGTACTAAAGAGGATAGCTGAATTAGTCTGCCACTTCCAACTTTTCAGGCTCTACAAAATGCCCTAAAGTTATATAAGAAGAAAATCTTACAGTAGCGCCACTGTGTGATGTGAGCTGGTCTCTCATTTAGGAACATCATTCCTGTTCCAGGCTGATTGACTTAGGTTTTAATCTGCGAGGGTCTTAATAAATGCAGTCACTTCTGGTGATTTAATTAGTCTTACAAAGGATTTTTGGTGACTCATGTGGGAAAGTTTATCAAAAGTATACTCAAGCTCTTTCAAAAAAGCCAAAATTTCTATTATCCTATTAAAACTCAGAAGGCTCTTTGATGTGAGTTTTGAGAGAATAAAGATGTAGTTACGAAGTACTTGGAGCTTCTCACTTTTAAAACAAACAACAGATAAGATTTCAGACTGCTTTGTCATGATAATTCATCATGCTAATTATATCTATATCAATTTCTATTTCTATATTCTTCTACATCTGTATAGTTCTTTAAAATTTTTTAGCTTATGCCTCTACACCAGCTTGCACAGTCCTAGAAAGATATCGTATGAAGAATGCAACTGACATTGTATGTTAGAGCTCATTAAAGATTGATGCTATCTCTCATTTAATGAAGAGAGATAACTATTTGCAATATTGATTAAGAGATGAACTTAGTGTGTATCTGGTAAGTTATTGGAAAGGTAGGGAATAGACTTCAAGCCATCTGTCCCTGACTAATCAATCTGCTATAATAATTAAGGTCACAGTCTTTTTTTTTTAAGTTGGCCTCTAAAATAGGGCCTGGAGTCTTATGACATTAAATAGCTCTGAGGCAAAGGCCAATTTCTTCTAGCCCCAAATCGTGAATTCACTTCAGTATCATGACCCTGTAACTCCTCATAAAAATTGTCCTCCTTCCTAGCAGAAGGAGGCTGACCGTGACCTGTTCCATCTTTCTCAAATTCTGCAACAGAAACAGGGCTGAAACGTTTCACGGGGGAGTGGAGGGGAGAGATAAGCCATCTCTATTTTAGGCTGAGGTTTTCTGGAAACTGTAAAGCTAATGATCCCTAGAAGTAGCTTGCCTTCCCTCCCAAGCTTTGAAATATCTACTTCTAGTGGTAAGAAGGAGTCACAAGAAGTCATTTAGTCCATCTGTCTCCAGGCTGTGTTATATATTAAAAGTTCCAGAAAGGAGGAGTCATAACAATCCTCATCCTTGATAACACTTTAGTGTTTACCAAGCATTTTATATACATCATTTCATTTACTGCTTTACTCAAAATACTCCAAATTAGTTATTACTATCTCCATTTTACAAAGCAAATTGAAGGTCAGAGAGGTTGTTACTTGCTGAAGATTGCACCGTTTGTATGTGCCAGCACCTGGGCCCGGACCTTGTCAAATGTCCTTTCTATAACATCACTGCAGATTTAGGTTTTCCCCAGGCCAGGAATTCCTACCATTTCCTTTTAGGTCCAACAGCCCTTGGAGATGACTGCTACCAACCGATTCCTTCTGTTCCTAAACCTACATCCTTTGTTCTCCTCTGGTCTAATGCTAATGGGTTTCCATTCTTCAAGGAATAGCCTTAGATGGACCTAAAGTTGTAAGAGCTGCTCCCTTAGTCTGTCTTCTCAAGGCTGAATACTCCAAGCTTCTTCAGGTTCTTCTTTCACTGGCTTGGGAGTTAACCAGCTCTGCCATCAGACAAATCACTTCACTGACATATGTTTTCTCACCTGTAATAAGGGGATAATGTCACATATCTGACGGGGTGGTTGTGAGGATTAAATCAGAAAATACATATGAAGTGCACATCTGAGAGGCACGACAAATCAATATACTTAATTTTTTCCCAGTTTCCTACTTTTCCTTTACCTTCCTCTCTGGCATTTTCGTTATGCTTGTGGATCCCCGGAGAGAGGGCATACTCCCTGTTTATGGGCATGGATTTGTAGCCTGGCACTTTTCTAGGAAAGGGACTATACTTTCGGTAAACTTCTTCAAACAAATCATGTAGGGAATCCTATAAATACTCAAGGGGCATATCAGAGGTTAGCAGCCTCTCCGCTGACTCAATGCCTTTTATTCTTGTATTATCCATGTGCACCAATTATAGCCCTAAAACATAGCCAGGAGGCGCCACCTAAGAACGTTTGATTTATTAGTTTTATTAAACACAGATACCTTTAATGTGGAGTCGCTTGTAGCCCACACAGGGTTTCTAGCTACTTTATTGCATCTCTTGGCCAATGTATGAATTATCTTCAAAGGACGTGGCTTTTGCTTTTTATCACACTTTCTCTCCAACTATCAAGGAAGAGGTCACTTGGGAGGCACATCCTTTCATGGTAAGAAAGTGACCTCGTAGATCAAACGTGTGTTTGTTCCGGAATGGTGCAGCAGCCAAGCCAGGCTTGGAGGAGGGGCTGGCATCGCTCAGAAATCTTCATCAATCACTCACCAAATGGGACCCACAGGTAAAGACTTTGCTGGGAGATGAGTCTCGGGAATGGAGGGAGTGTGGGAGGGAGTGCTGTGCAGTGGGTAGTTCTGAGATAAAGTTAACTGGACTCTTTTTGCATGTCTGTGATTATTTTGTTTTTTTCTGTCTGGCCCAGCAGAGTTGGGAGGAAGATTCTGAGGGTGTTGGCTGCTGATAGGAGCTTTTGAGTTCCAGGCAACAGCCTGGTATTTTGGAAAGAACAATGAGTGACAAATCAAGAGACCAAGGGTTCTGGCCTCACCTGGGTGGCTTGAGGGAACTTGGAAAAGTTACTTAACCTCTTGGGCCTTAGTTTCCTCATCCATGAAGTGGGGATAATAATAGTATTTACCTTACAAGGTTGTGGTGCTGATTAAATAAGTTACTTTATTTAAAACCTTAGAAGAGTGCCTGGCCCATAGTGAAGGCTTGCCTGAGTTTGTTGCTGTCACTACTACTACTACTACTACTACTACTACTACTACTACTACTACTACTATTATTTCTAACTAGCTGTGTGATGTAAGGCAGGGCTCAACTCCTTTCCAGATACTATATTCTGTGACTTTGATGAGTCTAGAGGGAGCATTAAAAAGCAAGAAATAAGGGAGCAAGAAAGGCAAGACAAGGCAGAGCTTGCATGTGGGTGGCCTGGAGCTGAGTCCATCTTCGACGGTGCCGGGCTTTGGGTCATGGTGTACGTGGGTTCACGACAGTGTCATCACCGAGGACTTAACTCTTGTCCAGATAGTTCCTTTCCCCCAGGGTTAGATGCTGAAGCTGACAGACTGAGTCCTGTGATGCACTTAGCAGATAAGCTCTTCTGGTTTGCAGCAATCTAAACTCATAAATACCGGGGAAAAAATTTCAACCCCCTGAAACTGGCAATGAACCTCAAGGATGAGAGTCAAGGTGGAAGTTTCCATCCCAGGAATGTTTTAGAGAGTCACACACCTGGAGACCAAGGCTTCAACATGGGGCTAGAATTATTCAGGTTGTTTATTCAATGAAAGTTTTCTATCTCAAGAGGGGAATGGAGCAGCAATAGATGAGTGGGCTTAGCTGTCATCTTTGGCCTTGAGCACATTCTGTCATCAAACATTTAATACATTGGTAAATATGATGTGAGGGGTGGGGTGATGGGGGCAGGTGGGGCTGACAAGGCTTCTTGCTTCAAGCAACAACTGTCTTCAGGATGGATGGACCGTCAAAGTAATAGCAGAACTTGATACCTGCTGTGGAGTTGTGGAATGCAGCCCCCAGGAGAAACACCTACCAAGGAGAGAAGCATTTATAACTTTTGTGGGGTGGAGTAGGGATAGAGTGATTTACTGCTGACGAAGGAATGTTTTTCTTCCATCAAAAATAGAATTTATTGTCAGTCTAATGTGCGATATATCCAGATTAAAAGAACAATATTTTGCTAGAGATGCTTTGTCCAGTACATCTGCCCCCGACACCAGAATTATTTAAAAAATCAAAATAAACAGTTTTCTTTAAAATGAATACATGCTATTCTAGAAAATTCATGTGTGGAAACATAAAGAAAAATTAATATCTTTTCATAATCTGATGACCAAAGATCACCAATTAACATTTTGTTAGAATTCATTCTATTTTGTTAGTTTTAAACATAGTTCAAAATGGTACATAAATATTCTAATTCTAGCTTTCAAATTTAACAATTAAGCATAAGCATTTCCATGTTATTAGAAAGGTTCATAAAATGACTGTGATGAGGTTATAATGTTATGTTGGTTTCTGTACTGAAATTACTAAACCATAGTGCTGGCAAACACTTCATGTCTCTTCCTATGTGCCAGATACTACTCCAAGTGTTTTACATACACTAAGTTATTTAATTCCCCAACAAGCTTACACTGTTAATATCCCATATTTTATAGAGGAACAAATTGAGAGGTTAAACAACCTGCCAGAGGTTGCTCAGCTGTAGAGTGATGGGGCCAAGATTTGAACAGAGGCAGTTAGTGTTCGAGGGGATATTCCTAGTTCCTCTGCATCATCCAGCCACTCCACTACTGTAGGCTCTCAGATTACAGCTTTTTAAAAAATAAACCTGCTATGAAGGAGGTGTCCTCTTTTCCTTACACATGAAAGCTTGGACTGCTGAACCCAGGAAGACCCTTGGGTGCAGGGACGGAGGAGCTACCCGGCCAGTGGTCTGCCAGGAATGTGAGAGACAGAATTCTGGAGATATACCCCAACAGGAGAGCCAGACCCTGGGTGGCAGAATCTGAGTCAGAACCCTGTTTTTCTGACTCTTTCCCACTCTATTTTTCTTTCTGCTACTTTGTGTGAAAAGACACATGAAATAAAATCTTTTAAAAGATCTATGTCTAGAATGAAACTTTTGTGGGCAGAAACTCTGGCTTATTACTGTAGCACATTATTTTCTCCCCATTTCTATCTTTATGTCTTAGATTAGCATGGAGTGGGCTTTTGTTGAGCTTTTAAAAGTATCAGGAAGGGATTTTGCATTGGGTGATGAGAGTAGGATGACTCATTTGATTGGAGACACTGGATGAAGGGCAGGGGACAGGCATGGCTCAACACCTTCAAGGTCTTCTCACCACCAATGTGCACCCTTCCTTCTGACCCTGCTCCCCTGCAGGAAGGTCTAGACGCTCATCTGCCTCTTGGGCTCTTGGGCCCTCTGGGCTCAGTAAGGTGGATGACAGACAAGGCTCCTCTAGGAGTCTGGCAGAGTGAGGTCTGCTTTCAGACCCCATCACCCTCAGCAGAGTCCTAGGGACTAAGTGTGATGGAAAGCAGGAAGGAACCTGATTTTGACCATAGGTCTAAGGTTCTGCAATTCAGGCTCACCAACAGATAAATTTATATTTGGATCCCCCCTTTGGCTGTAGTGCCTATTTCTCAGTTGGTTTGGAATTCATAGGGAGAGGTGTGCAATTAAAACCCAACCTCGATCTTTGTGTTTTGTAGACAAAAAGCATTAATGTGAGAGTCACGGTTCCCCCCACCACCCCAAACACTTATGGGATACAGTCTGCCATCCTCAGCATCTTCAACTCCCATTCTCTATGAAGAATTCTACATTGAGAGGCGGATGACTGAACCTCTGAGTCTCAATTCCTGGACTTTGATGATGCAGAATCCCAAAGACATGTGGTGAGAGTCAGAAAGGAGAGGTAAGGATGGTTGGGTGGGGGGCTGAATATAAAAGGACAGAGATTTACTCATGGGGGAATGAAAGAATAGAAATGGAAGAATAGGGGGAGAAGGAGGAAAGCTAAGAACTCACACAGGTACCCACAGGACTCTTTGGGGAAAAGATTCAGATCCACTGGGGTATGCAAGTTGCACTGAGAATCAGAGGAATGGGGAAAGATAACTTTAAGAAGTTTTTATTGGGAGCTATGAATTAGGTTCCTTTGACTTTGTGTGTGTGTGTGTGTGTGTGTGTGAGAGAGAGAGAAATTCTGTTGAATATTAAAATTCTCTAAAAAGCTGGAGAGATTGGGTTTCTTTGAATGTGACTTTATTTGCAGAGGGGGCCATGACTTGGCCCGCATTGTATCTGGGTTACTTACGTCTTCTCAAATATTAAATCTGACTCAATAGATGTTATCAAATGGAAATAGAAGAAACGCTCTTAAGTATCCTAAGCCCTGGCATGTGTAGGTGTGGGGTCCATGTGTATACATATTCAGGGGCTGGGAGAGATCCCAGATTGAGCCAGTGCTGTTTGATACCAAAGCTGGGCACCTTGGGGCCCTCCTCGCTGTCCCCCGGGCATCTACTTGTCTGAAATACCAAGGATATGCTGAGAAAGAGGATGTCTTAGAGAAAGAAGGCTAAAGGGTATGAGCTTGGTCGATGACAATGCAGCAAAGAGAGAGAAAGAGGAAATTCTGGCATCTATCCTTCAGAAACCAGATCCTGAAATAAACCCAAATTCTTGGATGGGGAGGTGGCTATAGAAGAAGGGCACAACAAAAACATCGGCTTCACTGGACGTCACCAGCTCTAGGCAACCCCAGGGGATTCCTGAGCACCATGGCCAGCCATGCAGCAGGGGTGATGGGAGGTTGAGGCCTCTTCCCAGGGATCTGTGCCTTGGTCTCAGTCATCTGTGGCCTCAGCAGGAGCTGTCACCAGAGGAGCTGAGAGAGCCAGCAGACACCGTCTGGAATCCAAGAGATGTGGGTGATCACGTGGGGACAGAGACACAGAAACACTGTTCTAGGACAGACTATGGAGTCTGGGAAACACAGCTTAATGTTATTTTTGTTCTCCCTCTCCACTCAGGTCAGAGAAACCTGACATTATCTCAGTGGATAGAAGGAGGGAGAGACTTTCAAATAGGTGTCAGCTGTACCACGAAAAGTTTGGAAGAAGTTTGGCAGGAACCCCAGTTGGCAGTTCCATCTGCGTTCCCAACATCAGGTCTGTAATATTTGGATTCTAGGCCCAGGCAGATGGACCATTTGCCACGTGTCTGCTTTTCCTGGCTCCTGTTTTCTGACAGCCTTTGCTCACTTGGATCAGGCTATTAACAGATCTGACTCGTATGCACTCGGCACTTTACACACATATGCGCCCTCACGCACGCGGTCTTCTGCTTATCAGCATAAAGATGTGAAAAAATAAGAGGAATGAGGTCCTTACTCTCTAGCCTTGTGTGGGGTCCTTCTGTCCACCTCAAGCACGCTTGGCTCTGCATTGCAGCGGCTGGCACAGTTTCGTCCCGAGGCTCTCAGTGTTATGTGGGCACTGAGCAGTGCATTCTGTGGCAGTTTAAGGAGTCAGAATATACATCAAAGATCCATAGCCTGACTTTTAGGAGCTGAGTGTCCCGGGGGAATTGGGAGAAAGGAGAGGATCATCTCTGAAAGGCCTTGAGTTCATCTCCAAAGCCACAGGACAGCAAATCCAAATACAGATGTTGCATACTGGCTGTTAGGGGGACCTCACTGGTGGGAAGTGCATTTTGTTCTGAAGAGTTGATGGCATGGTTTAGAGGAGTAGCAAAGACACATGCATATAAGTTAAATCTCCACAGGAACTTCCTAAACAGACAGCCCTGACAGTAGGCTCTCTTTGGCTACCTCATGGTGGTGTTATGTCCTGGACTGTCCTGGACAAACCTGGCTTCCAAAGGTCATGTTCTTGTCAGACCATGTGCACAACCAATATGTCCCCATGGGGGTGGGGTAATGATGGAGACTGTACTCATACGGCTCTAGGCAAGTACCCAGCTGCCCTATGCTATCATTTCCACGTGAAGGAACAACACGACATTGGATAGAAATGTAAACCTAGCTGGTTTCATGGGTTCTAGACATTATTACTTGCAGTGATTGCCCAATGGCAACTCATTCGAGAGGGAGAGCTCAGCTCTTGAGTGTCAGCTAAAGGCGGTTGCAGGAAATCAGTTTCTTTGTGCTGTGGTCTTGGGATTCTATTTCTACCTTGGAGGCTCAGATCAGAAGTGAGGCACTAAACTTCATCCTTGATTCTTCGCTCCACAGTGTAGTCACAGGATGGATATGCTTTTAAACCAGGAAAATCAGAACATGGGATAAAGAGGGATTGTGAGAACTTCTTAGCTGAGACTACCTGAAATGTGCGGTGGAGAGTTTCAGATTCTAAAAGAGAGGGGGGTTCACACCTTGCTTAGGTTTGAGGGAAGTGTAGCCTCCTGGGTTTCTAAAACAACAAGAAAAAGAAGGCTCAGAATTTCATAAACAGACGTTATATCAACATTTGGAGTTGTGAGAATGAATCAGACAAACATGAACCAAACGTTCCTTGAAAAGCAGAGGGGCTGAAAATGGAACTGCAAAGTGTTTTGGCAGTTCGGGATTTTGCAATATTATTAGCTCCCTCCCACCCCATACGCCACCAGATAATTGACTGTCTGTATTTGGCTGGTATTTGTTTGCCTCCAAAACAAGTGGTTTGGAAGCCTGTTATGAGACACATTTTTCTTGAAATGCTTCCTTTCCTTATTATTATTATTTTGGTGTGTGTGTACATGTGAAGTATAAATCAGATAGACGTTAGTTCATTTGGAGAGCGATTTTGGTTTTAAATCTTTCCAGACACCCGACCCTGGATCAACACTCCCAAGAAAGGGGCAATGACTGTAATAGACAAGCCTCATTTCCCGGCTTTAGTACCGGGACCCGAGAAGCAGGAGTCGGGAAATTCAAGAGGCTGCTTTCTTACATCAGATATCCATTCCCAGCTTCGCCGCTCAGATCGGCAGGTTATTGATTTCCTCCCCCAGCAAAAGATGACTCGCAATCTGGAAACCTGCGGAAACTGTCTTTACTTTAACATCTACGCTTAATGCAGTTTTGAGTCACTGAGCCTGACGGGCTTTTTGTCTCCTTTATTCTAAGAAGCCTAGAGTCAGGCCAGTATAAGGTGAGGTGGAAGTGATGAACGTGGTTCCATTAGCTGGGTAGATCGCACAACGACAGCCAGATATTAAGCACCCCAGATCAGGAAGGCAATTCTGAGAAGGTCTTGGAGGGAATATTTCTGATTGCACTGGGAGCAGACTCAGAGTGGAATCTGAGAGTTGGGTACCCCAGTTTCGGGGGCAAAGTACTGCTACTAAACATGTCTCCTTCCACCGCTGCAATGAGACACGGTTGACTCAATGAGGCCATCTAGTGGTTGGACGCAGCCATCACCGTTGGCTCTTCGGAGTTGTGGCGCTGGACAGGCGCCGGGGTCGGGGTGCAGGGTGTGTGGGGCGGTGCTGTAACAATTTATCTGAGTTTCCTGTTTCATGTTCTCCCATCTTCTCATTCCTATTTTCTACCTTCTTCATTTTTCCTTTAGGATGCCCAGACCACCGTCTCCACCTCTTCACAGCTCCTTTGCTCAAGCCACCTGCCTTTTTGGACCTGAACAGATTTCTCTTTTCCATTTGGAAATCGAACATTCTTGCTATCTACACATTGTCATCAAAACCAATTTGTGCAAACTAACAGGCTTATCAGCGCTGCTGAAATGAGATTAAAACTGCTTCCAGTGAAACAGATAAAAACCAGATGAATGAAGCCCTCTAATAAGACATTAAAGATAATGACAAGAATGATTAACTAGTGTGATATATTGAGCAGTTATGAGGAGTCGGATGTCCAGGATCAGTAAGCTAATAAAAAAGAGTCTACCTTTAATTCCCTTTAGTCAGTGAGGTATAATCACATCAACATTATGATTTTTTGGTTATTATTTATCTGTGAGAGCAATATCACACCCTTCCTCCAAATTGCTCAAAGCTTAGCGAGAAAAAAGAAAGAAAGAGAGAGAGAGAGAGAGAGAGAGACTGCTTAGGGGTGGGGAGAGCTCTTCTCATCTCAGCTCTTTAAGAATAAAAAGGAATGCTTAATACCCTGCTTGCATTTACACACCGATTATGCAGACACTCTCATTTTTGTTTCATCTCTGAGAGTGGCCTATTCATAGGCAGACTGTTTTACATTATACGATCATTTTATCAATTATTGCGTTATCAAGTCACATCAAGACAACCTGTCAATTACATTTCTGCTGGGTAACATCGCAGGAGCTGGCTGTGGCTGTACCTTGGAGCGCTTCGTTACAGGAAGCCTTTCTGGCCAGCTGCGTTTCTCTTCCGGCCTTGCTGGGTTTGAGTTCATGAGGGAAGGACCAGGAAGGAGAGGACAGTCATTTATTATTCATTTAGAGTTTTTCAAACCCTACTATGTGATGGGCCCAGTGCTATGCTCCACAGATACAGGTGAATAAGAATTTGGCTCTGCCCTCAAGGATCCTATAGCATAGTTGGGGGAGAAGAGGGAGGGGAAGACAAGTAAACAAAGGTGATAGCAAGTAAACAAACCCATGTAACAAGTGACTCTCTGATTAATACAATGACATTGGGGATCCCTGGAGGAGGAACTAGCTCTGGAGAAGCTAAGGAAGGCTTCCCAAAGGAGGAACTCTTTGAGGTATGTATGAAGAGTAGGGTTTTACTAGAGAGAGAAAAAGAATAGGGCAGAGATGAAATATGTGCATGAACAGCCATGAAAGAAGCCTGTTGTGTCATAGGAATAAATGCTTGGTGGGGAATGACAGCCTGGGAGAACCTGGCAAAAGAGTCTGGGGACAGTCAAGAGGGATCCTGTATTCTATGCTGAGGTTTGTACATTTTATCTTAAAAGCTGAAGCAATCCATTCATTCTTTGTAAGGGTAACTATATGATTGAAACTGTGCTTAAAAATATAACTTTGGTGAGCTGTGGAGAATGGGTTAAAGACAAAAGAGAAAAGAGGGAAACTCTGCTCGAGTCAAGACAGAAAAACACTGACAGAACCAAGACAGGTATATATCTGTACCTGAACGTAGCTACTAACTAGCCCTGTAATCTTGGGTGAAATCATCTCTTGAATCACAGTTTTCTCATCCGTAAATCCAGGATAGAAATAATTACTTTTTGACGTTATTGGAAAGATCAGAAATAATATAAAATTTAAGGCCCAGCTGTCCAACACATGATAAGACCATAACAGACACGATAGTGATAATTATTCATTGAGCCCTGCAGTGGGGTGTGGAAGGGGACAGGTTAGGATGGTGGTGGTGGTGGTGGTGTGTGTGTGTGTGTGTGTGTTACTGGTAGGAAAATTGATGAATAAAATAATACTAAATTATCACATTACGTTGAGAACAGAAGGGAATCTGGAATTTAAAAAAACATGTTCAGATGGTTATATTATTTCTGTCACTGATGTACTTTGTTGAATGAAATTGCATGGATTAGACATTTTTGCAATATTTCAGAGAGCCAGCAGGTTACAAATATACCCACCTCATCCATTTCACAGGGCAGTTCTGAGGTCTCAAAATTAATTGTGAAATTCCTTGATTACCAGAATGTCATCTCCATGAGGACAGGAACATTGCTCACTGTTACATCCCTAATGCCTAGAACTCAGCAAAATATATATTGAAAGAGTGGATGAATTCAATATGAATGAGTGCAAAAGGCAGTGGAAACATTAACTTAATTTCTAGTCAATAGGGTCAAAATATCCAGTTTCAGTCTTTCCACTCCGCTCACCAACTAAAATTTGACCCTGAATTCAGCATTTAACAAAAATTATTGATTCCTTCTAAATATCCTTGGCCTCTATATGCCATGTGTATAGAATGAGGTGCTTAGTATACAGTGGTGAGTAATACAGACACGGCCTCACCCTGAACTTACCGCCTAGTGAATGTGGGCAGTTGAATCTCACAAAGGCTGTCAGACGTGTGAGCTCCTGTCCTCCTCTTCCACTGCACCCCACTATCACTCCAGTTGAGATTCAAATGCTGGGTAGACATGAAAGACACTAAGTAGAAGGCGGTGTAATGAAACAAAAGAGGATGTATCCTGGGGCCACATGCCTCCTGACTCTATCACTTACTAGATATGAGAATTTGGGCTAGCTACTCAGCCTCTCTAAGCTAAAATGTCCTCATCTTTAAATTGATTATTTTCAATAGAAATTAGTAAAATCAGGTAAACAAATTATTTGGTGCATAGTAGACTCTTAATATTATTTTTTCCTTACCAAGAGATTTCCTTGTAGGTGAGATTAATAGCTATGAGAAGACAATTGTTTTCCAAAGGACTCAAAGCGTTGATATCCACAAATTGCTTCTCCTGATTCCACAATATGTCAGAGAAGATAGTCATCTAGCTCAAGTTTATTCAAAAATAGGAGAAACTCCTTTCAGACCCTCTGACAGCTCTTGAAAATGTGTATCTTTTCTGGTGGTTTATTAACATGCAACCAAACCCATACTCTAAAACCTACATGTTTGCAGATAGGGCAGTCCTCTTAAAAATGGACAGGTAAGGATATGCGCTAATGAAAAGAAAAACCTAAAAACAGTATGTTTAAAAAAAGTTCTGTTTACAGAATCACGACATAGAGAACAGACTGGTGGTTGCCAACGGGGAGGGGGTTGGGAGAGGGATGGAGTGGGAGGTTGGGGTTAGCAGACGTAAGCTTTTATATATAGAATGGATAAACAACAAGATTCTACTGTATAACACAGAGAACTATACTGAATATCCTATGATAAAACATAATGGAAAAGAGTATTAAAAAATGTTCTGTTTAATAAAACAACTTCACTGTTTAATAAGACACCAAATAAAGGAAGTTGAAAATATTAATTCCATTATTTTTACATTCACTGTTAAATTTTATAAACATGTTTAAAAATCTATTATTTCTGAATTTAATAGAAATTTAAATGTGTCTTTTTGGAATTGTTTTTAAGTTCCCAGTCAAGATTTTCTCCTCACTTAAGCCAATCCCATGCCTGCCATCTTACCTCTTTCCTTGTCCATCTACAGAGAAGGAGGATTTTCATGAAAGTTTAACGTACTGATAGAGTCCAAATTTTATAATCAACATATTTTATTCAAAGACCATATTTAGAAATACTTTAAAATATTTATGTAGTCTACCAATGACTGTATTTTTAAAAATTCATTTTTACCAAAATCTGCATGATTACAAAATGTACGTTTTATGAAGTGGGCACTTACTCCTGGAGTGAAGACCTAGAGTCTCCATAAATTTACATTTGCTACTGTGACTCCTTGAGTAGGAAAGTGCCTCTCCCCTAGTTTCTAAGATCTGCTGTTTGGAGAAAGAGTTGAAAATTATTTCTCTGGCATACTATGTAGATCCAAGAATGGGAGATGCTTGATGGGTCTGAATTACATTATCTCTTTAATTTCTTTCTAGCTTGAAATGTGCATGGTTGTGTGACTTCATGGTCTAAAATCTAGGAAGAAGCTGCAGCTAGTGTTTCTCTTTTATTTTCTGGGCTTTCTATCACTTGGTCTCTGGGAAATAGGACTTGTCCCTAAGGTAAGTATATAATCAGAAGGGTGAAAGGAAGTACTAAAATAACTAAGATTATATAACTTTTTGAAATGTCTACTTATTACTTTATAAATGGGTTTATTGTATGGATGGATATGAATTAATTCTACTCAATTACTTTCAAAAATAGTATTTCTAAAAAATAGGAGTAACGTGTATATATATATATGTATAACTATATAAACATTTGAAATAACCTAAGTAAATAATTATTCTTGGTATACCTTTACATATTTCATTTCTTGCTTGTGTCCGTCTCTAATATTATGACATAGGTATTTTTCTGAAGAATAAAAGTTTGGATATGGCTTATTAGTCAATTTTTTTTCATAAAACTGATTGCAGTATCTTTCAAAAGTACATTTTATGGTCGATAAGTTTAAAATTGTTCATAACTTCAATTGACTTCTCTTTGTAGACCATACTATTTTTAGTTGCAAAAATACCTCAGGTATTGATGTATCTGTCTGGTAAGCTCTAAGTGAATTCTGCTGGATGAAAGATATTCTTAATTCTATTTTTTAACATGTAAATATATAAATATTTTATGCCAAATATTTTTGCATGCACTGTCCTTTTGCCTACATTGCTTCAGAAAACAATTTTACAAAACATAACCTGTCAAGAGATTATCTGCAATATTTGAAGGCTACCTCAGTATAGTTCCATTCAGTACAGAATATGTTTTATTCAAAAAAAAAAAAAAAAAAAAGAAAACAAAAGAATCCAAGGGCTCTCCATTAGAAGATTTTCCCCAGAGGTAAAGATATTCCAAAGTATAATTACAGAATTTCAAAGTTTAATATTTTATGCTTTTCGTCTTTTATCATTTAGTTAATCCATTTCTTCCTTTGCTTTTATGGGGTTACAATTCATCATCTTTCTGGTGTCAAGATTTTCTTTCAATAATTATAATTTGCTGCACATTTCAAAAGCTGAAGTTGTTTGGTGTTCCATCAGTTGAATATCTGATTAAAGATTTACAACTTCTTTCAAACAAAATGCAACCTAAATTTAGAGGACTGCTTTACAGTAAGGTTCAATATCATTGTCAGATGCTTAGTTGGATCTACAAAGTAGTTCTTTAAAACTAAAAAAATTCTAAAATCTGATGGTGACAGACAGCGAAGAGATAAAGCATGCACTACCATAACTGAAACATTTTAAAATAAATGCAACATGAATTTTGTCACAAAAGTTTATAATTTTGCTGACTTTAAATACAGCTTCTATTTTGACAAGTAGACTATCAAAGCTTGTTTGGACACATTCATGAATAATATGTGCACTACAACCAATTCCAACTAGAACTCCAATTCCAAACCTGCTCCACAAGTTTCCTGATTTAGTTAGAACATGGCTTTTACCACAATATTGGGCCCTATCAAAATTTGCATTATACTATCGTTGTAAATACAAGTAACTTTATCTTCAAGGTTGAGCTTTGTATCCAGATTTTTAATAGCATTTACAAGAAAGTTAAAATATTTTACCAAGAGAGAATAAACTTCTAAAAGTTTTACTTTGATTTCATGAGTTGGATTTAAAAGACATTATTGGAATTAACTGATTTTCTATTTGAAGAATCTCATGACACTAATGTAAGACTGATATCATCTAACTCTTAGTGAAGTTCTCTAGCTAATGGAACCAATACTTTTAATAGCTATCATTTCACTTTTACACATACACAGGAGAAACGTAGAATCAAGAGTGAAATTATTTTAGAAAAATACTCATTTGATCCCAACGATAAGTCATGCTTTCCAGTGTTGTAAATGAACCTTCTGCAGCTGTACTTGTTATATTGACTCTTTTGGAAACAGTCTTTTAAAAATAATTACTAACTTTTGAAGTAGATGCTGATGCTTCTTCAGAATATTTGTGTCTTTTGGCGATGTTACACAGATGATAAACGTAAACCAGAATTTTGTGCAACTGACATTTTCATCACCAAGTTTCTTAAGAAATGGAGATTCAGTATTTAATATTTCATTAAGCGTTCACTTTTTTGAGATCATTGCTTTGAAAAGGACAAAATAAAACCAAACCTTACTAAACAATAAAGTAAATACATAATTGTAGGTTTATATCATACAGTAAATAATAAGTACCACTGAACAAATGTATTCAGACTATTCTCTCTGTGATCTATGGTAGGACAGTCAAGCCTGTATTTCCTGCACATATTTCACATATTCCAAACCTATCATTCCTGACGATTCCCACTGACTGTTAACCTGATAGCTTCCTGCAATTTGCAGGCTGTGGCATTGGCCATGGTCCTGGTCACAGCACAACTGGCTGCTGGTATACACTCTGGCCAGCAAGGGCAGCAACAATGAACACTTCTTCCATCATAGCCAAACCAGAGGAGTTAGCTGTCCCTGGCTACCTAATCTGAACCTACTTTGTTTTATCAGTAAGTGCATATGCTGTCCTTGAAAGGAAGGTGTTAAATATCATATGATATCACTTATATGTGGAATCTAAAAAAGGGGTACAAATGAACTTAACTACAAAACAGAAATAGAGTCACAGATGTAGAAAATAAACTTATGGTTACCAGGGGGGGGTAAGGTGTGGGAGGGATAAATTGGGAGATTGGGATTGACATAGACACACTACTATATATAAAATAGGTAACTAATAAGGACCTACTGTATAGCACAGGGAACTCTACTCAATACTCTGTAATGGCCTAGATGGGAAAAGAATCTAAAAAAGAGTGGATATATGTATAACTGATTCATTTTGCTGTACACTTGAAACTAACACAACATTGTAAATCAAGTATACTCCAATAAAAATTAAAAAAAAAAAAAAAGAATATGTTAGTAGCATATCCTGTCTTGAAATGGAAAGGAAAAGTAGGTTTGGTTATCACCTGTCATCTTTCAGATTTAACCGTATGTCAATCAGAATTCTATATACTACATACCAACTACATACAGAACTACATACAACTATACTAACTACTACATACAACTTCATATTAGACAAGACGCTGGCAGAAGTTAGAGGTACAAACTGGAAATTACCAAACTTATCTTAGTTTATCTTAATTAATGCTTTGTTAAAAAATGAAAAATTTAAGTTACATGTTTAACTGTGCAGGATCTGGGACATTAGATAAAAATTGGGAGTGTCCCAAGCAAACTAGGGTGTAAGATCACCCTAATAATAGGGATTATTTTCAATTGGGGATGTTTAATAATTATTGTGTTGGTGATTAAATAAAGGGTTCAAAATTTTACAGATGCATTTTATCTACCCAAATTAAAAATTAGCAGAAAAGTGCAAATATTAGACTAGGTATAGTTGAACTCAATGACTCTCAGTTTTTTGTGTGTTTAAGATACGGGTTTGAATACCAAACAAGTGAGCAGTAATTATGAAGCAAGCATTGCTACGGGAGAGCAGAGTCTCCCGGTGTCTATTAAGTCATTTAAAGTTACAGCCCTATTCACTTGGTTGCCCTTTAGTTCTGTGCTACTTTTTGAGCTCGGTTGTTTACTGCCTTGGCTGTACTTGTACTCTCTTTAATACCCAGGAGGCAATGTTCTCACACTTTGCTGTAAATATGCAATCTTTCTTTAGTGCCTGAATGATATGTTCTAGGGCTCTTACCCATTATTCCCCTGCAGTGGATCTTACATCTTGCTTCACTTATGCCAAGGCTCCATCTGACATGCATCGTCATAACATCATGTATACTCATTGTAGCAAAAGCAATTTTTATGAACCAAATGATATTTTATGAACTCACTGACATCCAGGGAGAAGAACGTGCAATTTAGTCTTCGTTGATTGAAGCCATCCCAATTTTCATTCTCCTGCCTCCTTGGTTCCATCTAAAGCAAACTTACATCATTGCACAGGACTCATACACATACAGAGGGAATTTATTCTTTCTCAGATGTCCACTTAACCTGCAGGGGTAAGGTAAACAGGTGAAGTAAAGCTGACACTATCATAGTTATCCTAAGAAAGACTTGCCTGATTCCTGCTAATTCATAATCTCAGAGCTTGTTGTGCTTGTATTATTGTAGGTAGCAGCAGTTTTGGGGAAGTTCTCCATAGGCTTATCTTTCCTAAGTGCTTGGACCAAGTTCCCATAGAAGTGAATATGTAAATTCTTCATTCAACTCTCAACCTCTGAAACAAAGTCACATCAAACTTGTGTACAACTGAGGGAAACCAATATATGGTCACAATACTGCTGCTTCATTCATCATTCAACAGTCAACACGTACTAATTGCATACCTAACACTTGCCATTCACATGGGCAGGTAATGTGAATAAGACACAACTCCTGGCCTCAGAGAGTTTAGACCGGTGGTAGATACAGGAAGGGAACTAAACATTTTCTAGAGTGTGCCCATTGTTCTAAGCATGGAACATATAAGCTATAATGAGCAAATGGAGGAAAATGCGCAGATCTGTGGGGAACTTTCCGTGAGCTTTTCCAAGGGTGGAGGAATACTTGAGTTGAGGGTTTTGCCACACTTGCTGGATTGGGAGTGGTGGACGGGAAGACATTCCAAGCACAGACAATAGTCATATGAAGCTATTCATACATGCAGGTGGAAGCCACTGTGATTCTGACATGCTGTTTCTTTTATTTGGAACATTCTACCATCTCACCCCATGCATTGATTTGGCTGGTTCAGTCTCATCTCTCAGGTTACTCAGTGCCTTGTTTAAGTGCTTCCACAGTGCCCTGAACTTCTTCTAATAGTGAAAAATAAATTTTAAGTTTCAAATGCTAATTCCTTCCACAAATGCTAAGTTTTTTGAGGAGAGGTATGGGAAGACCATGTTGTTTATGGTCTTGCCCTGGTACCTGGCACAGCCTGTGGTAGAGAATAAGCTCTCAGTATATTGAAAAAAAGAAGAATGAATGCATAAACATATCGACCAGGCCATGTAAATTGAGAGATAATTTTCTCCAAAGGCTGACCGAAGTTCTTTCAGAATCCTGTCAGCCACTGCTTTTAATAATTTTTTATAACCCTCTTTTCTCATAAAACTTGGTCCAAAGGACATTTACGAGTGTTTTTCTCATCTTGCTTAGGATGGCGAGCTAAGACCTTTCCTCTCATCAAAATTACAGCTTGAAAGTATACAAAAGAATGAACACCTAATAGCAAAATTAAGGTGGTGATAGCTGGTAGGTTCACCAGCTGAGAGACTTTAGTCCATCAGACAGAATGGATGGAAGCATGTTAACCGAGGAAAACTGTTAAGACTTGATCATTTGCTGGATGCGGCTGCAGTGCAGGTGAGATTGGCCTGCTGGCTAGAACCTGGACATGCTTGCAGCTTGGTGTTGGTAAGTAAGGAGGGCAGAGGGGGAGAGTACTTGCTGAGAGGAAGATTAATCCAAGATTTATTTGTGGGATGCTATGCCAGGCACATTCACCCTCCCCTCTCCTTCCTTTTTTTTTTTTGAAGATTTTATAATTTCATATCTGCCTATGTTTGTCTGGGCTATATACAGCCACGAGCTTTTAAAAAATTATTTATTTTTTAATTTTTTTGTGCTTTTAAATAAATTTTTTATGTTATATTGGAGTATAGTTGAATTACAATGTTGTGTTAGTTTCAGGTGTACAGCAAAATGATTTAGTTATACATATACATATATCTATTCTTTTTCAGATTCTTTCCCATATAGGTTATAACAGAGTATTGAGTAGAGTTCCCTGTGCTATACAGTAGGTACTTGTTGATCCCCTTTTCTTTCCTATTCACAGAGTGACAGGCAAACTGGTATTACTCTCTCAGGAAACATCTAGATGTTCTTTTCTAAAGATGGACTTTCTGGGGCAGCCAAGCCTTCTTGATTGAGAGTGGTGGCCCAGAGTAGAGATTGTCTTATTCTGGCACCTGTAGAGCTTGCAGTCTAAGGGCTGCTGACTCTTCCATTCTTTTTTTTTTTTTTTGATGTGTAGTTGATTTACAATGCTGTGTTAATTTCTGCTGTATAGCAAAGAGATTCAGATATACAAATATATATTCTTTTTTATATCTTTTCCATTATGGTTTATCCAAGATATTGAATGTAATTCCCTGTGCTATACAGTAGGAACTTGTTGTTTACCCATCCTCTATATAATGGCATCTGCTAACCCCAAACTCCCAATCCATCCCTTCCCCATCCCCCCTTCCCCTTGGCAATCACAAGTCTGTTCTTTATGTCTGTGTGACTCTTCCATTCTAATGCCACAGAGCCTAGAGTGAACCTGCTGGTGGAAAAGCTGACCCATGAACAAAGGTGTCAGCCTTCCCGTCAAGGAAAAATCCTGTTGAAAGAACCATGCCTGCAAATACGCAATAAATGAAATGCACTCCATCTACTCAGAGTAATCAGACTTCTCCTCAATCCTTTAATGTAAAAAATTAACAGTGATTGCCAGAAAGAGAAGGAAACAAGAGCATAAATGAGAATGGCCAAGATAATGAAGAATAGCTGATCCCAGAGGAAAAAGTGAACAAAACGGCAAAGCTGTGCTCTGTGAAAGGAACAATAGGAGATATGATTGATCTCATGGAAATAAAAATATGATTGCTGAAAGAAAGACTGCTAATGGTCATCAACTAAGCACAAAATTTGTGCCTCTTCCAAATTATACAGTTACTGTGGGAAGCAGTTGTTTAACCAGGAACTACATTTTATAGTTCCCTCCAGATTGCATCTCAGTGAGACCAAATGACTATTTCACCAATAGAATGTGCTCACATTTTATTGGTGAAAGTGCCATGTGACATTTGCATGTCAAGGCTGTTGAGAATCAGCTTCTCTTGCTTTTGCCCCCTTTTCTTGCTGTATACAGGGGGCTGTGAGGCTTGGGTGATGGATGAGCCTGACTATGGAAGGAGCCAGCAACCTTGAATTTTCCTATGGGGAGGAGCTGCCTGATGAACAGTAACATCTGTGTTTAAAGAGTTACACAAATGAAGCAAATGTTTATTGTGGTAAGCCACTGAAATTTGGGGGGGGGGTGTTATTTTTATTTATTTATTTAAATTGAAGTATAATTGATGTACAATATTAGTTTCAGGTGCACTACATAGTGATTCAACGTTTATATGAATTATGAAATGATCACCAACATAGGTCTAGTTACCACCTGTCACTACACAAAGTTAATACAGTATAATTGACTATATTCCCCATGCTGTACATGACATTGGGTTTTATTTAGTACAGCAGCAGGCAGCATTGCCCTAAAGAATACAACTGACAAGATTGAATAAAAGAAAAAAATTAGTAGGAGGGTGGGAAGATAAGTTGAAGAAATCTCCTAGAATCTAGAAAAATTAGGGAGAGAAAAAAATTTGAGAAAGTACAGGTGACATAAGGAATTGATCCAGAAGCTCTAAGCATTAAAAAGAATTTCAGGAAGAGATAATATAGAAAATTGAGGAGAGAAAATTATCAAAGATACACTAGAAAAAAAATTCACAAAGCTAGAGATTGAGTTTTCAGATTGAAAGGGATCAGTGCCGTCTGAATAAGCCCAAACTTAGGAATGTACTTGCAAAATTTCAGAAGATTATGGTTAAAAAGAAGATTCCCTCACATCTGTTAGAATGGCTATTATCAAAAGGACAAAAAGTAACAAGTGTTGGAGAGAATGTGGAGAAAAGGGAACCCTGGTGCACTTTTGGTAGGAATGTAAATTGGTGCAGCCACTGTGGAAAACACTATGGAGATCCCTCAAAAAATTAAAAACAGAACTGCCATATGATCCAGTGGTCCATATGATTCCACTTCTGGGTATTTATCTGAAGGAAACACTTTCAAAAAATATAAGTACCCCTATGCTCATTGTAGCATTATTCACAATAGTCAAGACATGGAAGCAACTTAAGTGCCTATAAATAGGTGAATGGATAAAGAAAATGTTATATACATATACACACACACACACACACACACACACACACACACACATATATATATATATATATATATATATGGAATATTATATAATATATATGTGTATATAATGGAGTATTATTCAGCCATAAAAAGGATGGAAACCTTACTATTTGTGACAACATGGATAACATGGATGGACCTTGAGAGCATTATGCTAAATGAAATAAGTCAGACAGAGAAAGACAAATACCATATGATCTCACTTATATAAAAAACAAAAATGAAAACAAAAAAACACAAATTCATAGATACAGAGAACAGATTGGTGGTTACCAGAGGTGGGGGGGTGAGGGGTGGGCAAATGGGTAAAGAGGGTCAAAAGGTACAAACTTCTAGTTATAAAATAAATAAGACCTGGGGATGTAATGTACAGCATCAGCATGGTGACTATAGTTAATCCTGTATTGTATATTTGAAAGATGCTAAGAAAGTAGATCTTAGAGGTTCTCATCACAAGGAACAAAAATTTCTACGTGTGGTGATGGGTATTAACTAGACTCATTGTGGTGACTGTCTCACAATATACACAAATATCAAATAATTGCTGAACACCTGAAACTAATACTTTAAATGTCAATTATATCTAAAGTTTTAAAGAAAGATAAATCAGTGCGGGAGAAAACAGGTTATACATAAGTGAAAAGAATTAGACTGGCTTCGGGTTTCTCAGAAGCATCACTCTACACCAACAAGCAAGGAAGAAATGAACTTCAATATGTTGAGGAAAAACGTTTTTCAATCTAAATTTCCAGTCTAGACCTAGCCAACTATCAATCAATTGTGAGGGTAAAACAAGGTATACCAAGACATTCAAGAACTTAGAAAATCTACCTCTCACATATCCTTCCTAAGTTATTTACTCCAATAGAGAAAGAAAAATCAAAGAAGGAGGTGATGTGGATGTAAGCTAAGAGAATCACAGAGATTCTAAAGATTTGAGCCCGGGTCTTCTTATTCGGTGAGATGATTAATGTGCCTATTGTTCAAAACTGTTTAATTAGAATTTTCAGTCATTTGTATTTCAGATATCCAATTCTATACAAAGGTTTCTCTAGAAACAAAAATCATTGCACTAGGGTAGGTCTGAGCCACTTAGCTCTCTCCTACCTCAGGATGACTAGTTTCCAGCCCATCTGGGCCACTCCTTCTGAAATTTGAAACCAGATATTTTTCACTATGTCTTTTTTGGTATCCTTAGTTTCCTTTTTCTGGGTTCAAATATCAGTACCAAAGTCCTAAAAACATTTCTCCCATGAAGCTTAGGAGTCTTCATGCAAAAAGTCCCAGTGGCCTGTGCCATTTTCCAGACTTCCTCAGGTAGGTATGCAGATTAGGCTCCTAGATTGACCCCTCCCCAGTGTTTTCCAGAGTTTGCAAAAACACTAATCCCTTCAAACTCCAGGATTAAAACTGTTCTGTAGATAATGCTTCCTCCTATTCTCTCCTCTTGGAGAGTCCTACAGTACATTAGCATATTAAGAGCTCTGAACACACTTGCAGTGAAGAAACCTGATTAAGTTTGTTTAACCCAGTGTTTCCTAAACATAACTGACCACAGAACCTGCCTCCCTCCCTTTTTCTATCAACAGACTTTAACATCCCTAGGGACTAGATTTTCTTAGAATGCGTTTTGACAAATGCTGCTCTAGCAACAAAGCCAGTCTATAGATTGCATGTTTTATATGTGGTATGATTTTAGATTATAAACTGCTACATATGTCAATTCGTTCTGCTCTGGATTGTATTTGGAAGAAGCCATTCTGTCAGTCCCTGAACCAAGATACCCCGACACCAAGACCCGATATTATTGCTAAGGACAAACAAAGAGAAGGCTGGGGACCCACTCTGAGTTCTGGGTGTATTGAACGTCATATCTGAAGATGTATAAAGATGACATAAAATCATGTTAAGCAACTGCAAACAGATAGAGTGAAAATTACACACATGCCAAGGGAGCAAGAATAAATGGGGTGACCAGAACACTATGTATGCGGAAACTTAATAAATATTTTTGATGGTGACATGATGATGATTCAGAATAAAGAAGCTCAGGTGCACAGGATCCCAAAGCGATGGAGTGGAGATGGGGAGACTGTGACTCTGACAATGAGATAATTGACTGTGAGCTTGCTCCTGTGTTAGAATGAGCGCCCGGTCCTTGCCTTTTGGCAGCTCTCACAGCAGCCTTCCTGCCGCTCCCTGTGGTCTGCAGAAGGAGTGGGAGGCCAATGAGTAGAACATCTGGTTAATGAAGGTGATGGGACACTGATTTTGCCCATTCCTTTGAAGGTGAATTTTAAAAGGGAAGTTAAATTCATTAAATGCATAGGACTTTGCTGCTTTCTTTACAAATCAGGCATGTACTGTTGCAACACTCAGTGGGTACTAATATTTCCCACTTGGCTATTCATGTGTACACCAGGGGCAGTGTGCCTGGTGGTTGAAAGTGATTGTGGAGCCAGACAGACTTGGGTTTGAATCCAGTTCCTCTAATTACTGGCTGTAATCAACTAGTAATTGACTAGTCAGGTACCTTTTTGGAGCCTTAGTGTAAATGGTTCTAAAATGGTGCTTACATCTTCCTCCTAATACCAGTGTGATGATTGAATAAAATAATGCATATAAAGCACTTAGTACACTGCAAGGCATAGTATTAGTACTCAGTAAATAGTAGCTTTCGCTAGTACTTCGTGTGCTACCTACCAACTAAACTGTTCCTTAAGAGTCTGGTCACTTGTCTTTAATCTTTGTATCCTAAGGCAAGGAACCTTGAACATAGTACACAGCAATTCATTATTAATTGATAGTCTAAGATTATGTTGACATAGCTTAAGGGAAAATATGGGCAATTATCCATTTAACCTGGAAAATTCAGTCTGCCAAATAAAATTTTTGTTCTGGTCTAATTTGGTTATCTGCCCTAATTAGTACTTACTAATGGTCACATCTATCATTCTTGAAAACTGGCATTGGTGCTTTTGCCTCCTATCCTATACAAGCAGATTCATTGCTTCTGCTTTGGTAATCTAGAATCTTTTTTTCCCATCCTTTGCTTACAAATGCTGGGGGAGTGTGGGTAAGAATCAAGCTGCCCTTAAGGGGGCAGAGTTCTCCAGGCTGATGGCCAGATTTACTGAATTGCGTGGATCACCTCCCAGCTTCTCACCTCACTCTCAGTGTGGGCCAACCTGGGCCAACTCAAACATCAGTCCCTCACCTTGATAGTCACACACATCCACAAAACAGGCAACACGTAGAAAAACACATCTGGAAGATGGGCTGCATTTTTCACTTTCTAGGAGGACTTTTGCATGTCACATCAAAAGGGGCCCTAGGGACTTGCAAAACAGCAATCGATGCTGCTACTGAGATGCCCTGCCCTCAGGGGAGTGGCCAGGGGAGATGAGTGGCAGAAAGGCAGCCTTCCTGGGAGCCCCTTGGACTCTTTCGCTTGCCAATCCCAGGAGTGATGTGGCACCAGCCAGCCATCCCCACCCAGCAAGGCTTAATGGCCACATGCTGACTTAAAAACACAGTCCCAGAGAAAGCATTAACATTCTGAGCTCAGCTGTGTCATCCTGGTTGCCATAGCAATGCCGGGAAATATATTTTGTGTCCAATGGTTATTTCTCTGCACTAATGAAATGGACATTTTTCTTCAGTGAATTGAATCAAAACTAATTGAGTAGTAATCAGCACAGACCCTGAAGTTCAAGGAAATGTAGTCTGACTAGTGCTTTGTAGAAATGCAGAAACCATTAACTATCTTCAAATGAGATTTTTTTTAAATTAGTGGCATCTTAGCAACCTATTACAGATGGGTGTAGGTGTTACCGCACAAAAAGCTCCTCATTTGTTTAGTGCTGGGAGGGGAAATTTATTTTCAATTAATTCAAATGCCGATAGGGTGCTGTGGTTTGTTGTACCCTTTTCTCCAATAAAAATCCCAAACTGATGTGTACTCCTACATGGATTTTAAAAGAAAATACAGAATTCATAATTTGGATTCTCAGATGTTTTCAGGAAGGAGTGTTTTTGCTGAGACCAACTGTTCCTAAAGCCCACTGAACAATGGAGATGAAAAAATGATTTGTGTTTGCTTGTTTTCGCTATATCTTAGAGCTAACTCTGTCCGACTTCAAATCACACTGTGAGATGGAAGAAGCTCCAGAGAGATGGCTTGGGAGCCCTGTGGTCATGATCTTTGTCTTTGAATATATCTACAAGTTCTTCTTTGATTAATCGAATAGTTCTTTTTGCTTCAGTTTAGATTGCGGGTATAAACAAAAATACAGGTATAAATGAATCCCCTGTCTAGGTGTTAATACTCCCCTTCTATGAACAAAATCTTGTGTATTATGATAAGTAGATCATTATCTCTTTTGAATATGGGCCTAAATTACAGCAGAGAGACATTTGGTTTCGTGCAAATGAGAGCTTCTTTACTTTACTGTTACGGACTAGAAAATTTCTCTTAAATTTTTAAGACAGCTGGCTTGTCAGGTGTGACCTAGCAGTGGGCTGGGGATGACTAAATGAGTTCCCAATTTCAGACGTCCTGATTCTCTTTACTTGTAGAATCCACTGAGATGCAATGTGTCTGAGCTCCCTTTGCCTCTTGAGCCTTCTCAGTGCCACTTGGATTTGGGAAACAGAAGCATCCATCCTCATCCACTCTGTTAAGATGATCAGCAGAGGGGGCAGTTTCCTGAGGTGGGCATGAGCACCCCAGTAAGGTTGTCTTCTTGAGGTGGGTATTAGAGCCAGGTTAAGGCAGCTGGGGTTGCGGGAAATGCACCCCAACATTTGGCAAGTGGATAAACAGATGAGTCATTTCCCTGGGACTCGGAATCTAATGCTTCCAACCAGCACTAAATTCACATTAAAAGTTGATGGCGCCATAATTTTTAAGAACAGCCAGACCTGATGGCGCTTGTTAGCATTTCCTTGAGGTGAGATAAAACTGCCTGGAGTCAGCCTCTCAGCTGGTTGGCAGGACAAGGTGGGGAGGAAGGAGCATCCGAGGAGAGGAAACAGGGACTCGCCTCCTCCATACCCGCCACTATGGATCTACAGTGGGAGAAGACACTCTTCTGTCACCATGGCAACTTCAGGGCATCACAGTGGGATTAGGGGGTTGAGAGGCAAGAAATGCCGAGTTTGGAGGAATTAGGGACCTTAGAAAGATGATGGGCTTTCTCTAGAAATACACACAATAAGGTGACAGGGCAATAGAGAGAGCAGAGTGGATTTATGGTTTATGACATTCCTAAAATATCTTTATTTAATAATGAAAACTTCATTATCTGGGCCTGGGTTGAAGTGTTGCTGTGGGTCCTCTGAGGATCCCAGCAAAGATCTTTCATCTTGACAGAAGTTCTAAATTACAACATTAGTGTTCTAACTGAGAGGCTGTTATTGCCTATTTGGTCCATCCAGGGAAATGAGACACACGTTGCTGGAGAGTGGGTTATTGAAATCTAATAGCTTGGAATATTAAAAATGGGGACAGGGTTGGGGGTATGCCTCTCTCCTCTCTCTCTCTCTCTCTCTCTCTTTCTGTCGCTCGCTCACTCCCTCTCGCTCGCTCACTCCCTCTCGCTCTCTCTCCCCCTCTCTCTCCCTCCATGAGCTGGGGAAAAATTAAGTGATAAACCTGGGATGTTTACCAAAGTTTCATTATTTTGCTAGGAAAAAGAAGTAATTCATCTTTATTATGGCCAAAGCCATTATTACGTTGCACATCATTAAGAAACCACCATAAGGAGACCCCTAACGCTCATTTTCAGACCAACTGTATGAAGCTATTATGCCTCTATTTTCATCCCAGGTACTTCTGTCTCCTTTTCAGCAGCGCAGCCCGACCTCTAAAAATGTATCTGGTCTTCGGATGTTTCAAAGACAATTAGGTCTAACTGGCTCCTGGTATTTGACTCATGGTCAGAATGGATAGTTCTCCAGATCATAGTTAAATTTCCACTCCTTCTGGTGGGGCTGGAAAATGGCCCAGCTGGGCCCATGGAATCAGAAGAAGGTCATATGGGCAAGCCAAGAGCTTTTCACTTGACTTCCCTTTGCTCCCATGTCTTCCTCCTCGTCTCCCCACTCCCACCAACAGAAACACTTCACCTTCATTTTCCGTTTTCCGGTGGCTGTCTCTAAGGCCTGTCTCACAGAAGGGAAGGCAGTTGCCCACGTGGTATAATAATTATGATAAAGGAATGGGCTTACTATGTGCTAGGCACTTTGTCAAGTGCTTTCAATGTATTATCTCATTTAGTCTTTACACCTACTTTATGAGGTGTAACTCATAACTTTCAGTTGAGGAAACTGGAATCAGAGAGATTAAGTAACTGAGCAAGACCACATAGCTAATGCCTTGTAGCACTGGGCCTTGAACTCAAGCCATCTCACTCAAAAGCCTAGGCATGCTGCTCTTAACTGCTATACTCTATTGCCTCCCATACATGGCAGTGCTGAAAGTTTTCTCCTGCGAAATTACCCCTGTCTCCCTCCTCCACTCCATCGAGGCTTGCCTTAAGATGAACCCAATCTCAATCACTCCGTTGCTTTAATAAAGAGGTTAAAGACCCGTATGTAAGATAGAAATGTATTCCCTGGGGATAGAGTGGTAAGTTTGTTACATACCTTTGGTCAGTGATGAAGTGTCATCTCTTTAGTGTGGATAATACTGCACGGTTAGTTCTGCTAGAGATACTAAATAAAATATGATGTTGAAAATATCTTTTTAAGCTATGATACCAGACAGGGTCATTATCCTGACATGTGAGTTATTGCGATTATCTGGAAGGGTGTTCAGCAATCAGCATGTAACTAGAGAAAACTTTCTTAATTAGCAGGAAGCAGGGACCTGAGGGATTCCAAATGGGTCAGTTTTGCTGGGAAAGAGGTCAAGAAAAGTCCTCCACATGGGACACAGCTGTGGAGAGTGGGCCAGAGGGAAGCACGGCTGAGGGCATCCTGGGCAAGCAAAGAAATGAGCACTACTAAGGTGTGTGTGTGTGTGTGTGTGTGCGCGCGCACGCGTGTGTGCGTGCGCAGGAGGGACAGGGATTGTGGAAGGGAAGGGAGATAGAGGGTAAGTATGAGAAATATGGTGGTCTCTGGCAGCAGGAAGAGGGCACACTGAGAACAAAAATTCACCTTATTCAGGCCAAGGCGTACATGTCTAATTCAGTAGTTTCCAAACCTGGCCAAGGTTCAAAAGGAAGACTTAAGAACCTTCCCATGTACTACTCAAGACTCTGATTTAGTAGGCCGATGGTAGGGCCTCGGCATTTATCCTTTTTAAATGGCTTTCTGGGTGGCACCCACTGAGTGCTCAGCCACAGAGCCTGTGTAAACACACCAACCACATTACTCTTCCATTCCACACACACACACACACACACACACCTTGCCCTTCTTTCCTCCCTATCAAACTGCACCTGCTTAACTCCTGCTCACCCACAGCTCCCAGGGCCACCTTCCCTGACCTTGTCTACATCAAGCTCTTTTATTATGCAATCTAGAGAGCTGAGTTCTTCTTCAGAGCACTCATCTCAATTTGTCATTATGTATTTAGAAGGTGAAACTCCATGAACATGGAAGCAGGGACTATTTTTGTTTCATGGAACATCAATTCCTCCCCAGCAGCTAGAACAGATCAGAATGTGGTTGGTGATTAACAATGTATATAATTTTTATCATTTCTCTTAACCTGGGTTCCCTGGACCCAGGGGCTACTTAGGAACTTAATAGCTCTTTACTAAGGAGTGCATTTCAAGGGAAACAACAGTGAGGACAAAAGGAACTGAGGCAGTGAAGGGCAAACATGAGGGGAGGCATTGCTGAACTGGCCTCAGCTTTATAACAAGTGCCCCTCGTGGATTGGTCTCTGGTAAGTCTTTTGAAAGGCCTTCCAGATTCCTGGGTTTCTCAGTGGAGGAAGAGGGAGAACTTATTTGCCTCCTATTGGTCAAAACCCAACCCATGAGGCAGGAACTTCCTTGTATTTATTGGTGGTGCTATGGGTAGCGCCCAGGCTGGAGGTTGGAGGCAGTCACTGCAGCCTAAAGGGCTTCTCAATGTGTCACAATGGTTATAGCAGCAAGAGCAGCTGGGCTCTGAGACAGAAGTTGGGACTCTGATTATTGATGATCTGTTCTGCACCAAACCTCATGCTGGATATTTTCAACAGAACTGGGCAAGAGAAGCTTCTGGGTGCAAAATTTAAAAACGATCCAGTGTTGTACAAATGCCAATCCTGGTTTTCATGGTCTCATTTCTCTTAACCTGTCATGACCTTGATAGGTCAGTATTAACAGCTCAGCATATTTGCAGCCCATCTGAAACCAGAGATTAGAACGCAACTCCAAATTCAACCTAGCTTATTGGCATGGCTCTTAGAAATTCATCTTTTCAAGTACCTCCCTATGTTACCACAAATTTAACCACCCTTCACCCCCTCAAAAAAAAGAGTAGATGAGTCTCAGCTTTAGAGAGTCATTTATGCCAGGATCCATCCAAACAGCAGAAGTCTATTTTCCCTGTCACTCAGAGTGACTCACCCCAACTCTACTTCAAAGGACATAACCATCATTTTCAAAGAAAAGTGCGAGATAAGAACAAACCCCAGCGTATTATGGGGTCCAGAGAGTTGTAAAGATTTACCAGGCTGCACAGCATTATAAATGCTTGGAGAACCCACCTTAGTGACTAAGAGACCCCAAGAGAGGATGCAGAGTCCAGTCCTCAATCAACTTTCAACTTCCTGGTCTTTCAGGAAGTTAAAGCACCCACCTGAGCAAATAAACAACTTATGGGAAATCTGAAACTCCTAGGGGATGGGGATGTCACAGAACTGCCCCTCTAATTGAGCACCGGAGGGAAGAATTCCTCTCACATCCTCACCTCTATCTGTATGTCTTCCTGGGGAAAGATCAGTGGCAAAGGCAGGATTTGAAGACATAGTTGCAAAAGCGTAGCTCAAGCTTAAGCCGTTCTCCAAACCTTGAAAAATCCTTCCTACCACTTTATGTCACTCCTTCTTTTGATGATTCTTTAAAAAAATTGGTTCAATTCCCTGCAAGGAATCTGAGGTATTTTATTTTACACAAAAGTTTTCGGGCAAGAAGGAGTCACCCGCATGTTCCTGAAGATGCCAGCTGCTGGGATTGTGCCTCCCATGTGGCTGGTACCTCTTTCCCTTTGAAGACTCTCTGTGCTCACTTAGATGTCAGCTGCTGTCAGGTGCTGTTCTTAGTGGGTCTTTAGGAAGACCTCAAGGAATTAAACTGTTTTAAAATGAGATCTAGAATGCCATCCATCTTGCACCTCTGACAGGACGCAGAGCCAGGCGGTGGGTTTCAGCCATAGCCCCATTTTAACTGCAACTACAGTTAAAGGAAACATTGAGAGTACAGTTTAGGTTCTTAAGAAGTCTTGGTTAGGGGAGGGTAGATTTTTCAGGTGTTCCACTTTGGTTCCCATTAGAGTGAAACCCTCCCCAGAAGTGACTCAGGAGAGTCAGACTGTCTGTATTTAAATCTGAGCTTGCCACTCACTATGTGACCTTGAACACATTGTATAACTTTTTATGTCTCAGTTTCCTCCTCCTCTGTAAGAGGAGATAATATGGCATCTGTTTCACAGAGGATGTGAGGGTCATTAATACAATATACATAGTAAGCTCTCAGTAAATGTTATTCAGTGACATTATTCTTATTTCAGTGGACACATAGAAGAGGAAGCCTATAGCTCAGGTATAGAAAAATTCTTGTACAGCAATCTATTGCTTTATGTACACTTGTTATGGGGGGTGTTGATTTTGCTTTACAAAAGAATGCAGCACAGGAGAACTTTAGAAAGTGTGCTCTGCACTACATTTAAAATATGACTCATTTCTCCAACCTAATTTACACCCTTTATTTAGAAGCACACCTTTTGTTAGAGCAGCACACACCTGCAATATATATTAAGCAGCCTCTGCAGAAACTCAAGTTGAAAAACAGGAAAAAATTGAAGGAGCTAATATTAATGAAGTACCAACCATGTGCTAGGGACACATATATTATTTTATTAATTCTCCTAAAGAGTCAAATAAGAAGTCTAGTCTTGTGCCCCTTTTATAGATGAGGACATTAAAACTAAAAGAAGTAAAAATTTCCAAGGTCAAAAAGCTGGGAGGTGGCAGTGCTGAGGTTGGAGTCTCTGTCTATGCTCATTTTATTAGACCATGGAATTCTTGACAAAAGCCGTCTTTATTTCATAGTCTTTCCTTTTCTCCCCCTTGTAACCCCCTTCCCAAGCTCTCCTTGAACTCTTACCCACGGACCCTTCATGCTTCTCGAAGGTAAAAAATGAGCCTCATTGGCTCAGAAACACATTCTTTGGGGGTGTGGGAGAACAGCATGATGGAGAATAGGAAGCCAGGATACAAGGCTGTAGTGCAGTTTAATTAAATTAGCTCAAGATAATGATATATCCTAAAATGGGAGCACATCCATTAATGCTGTTATTATTATCAAGGACACAAATGGCCCACTGAGGATTGATGACAGAATACACTGGCCATATGCTGTGAACCATAAGGAAACAATTGATAGGAAAAACCTCAATGAGGAATGTTGGATGGGATGCATAATGCATCCTCCATGATGAAACACACACACACATAGTCAAGGGGATGGATGCTTGGCATCTGGTTAATCAATGAGCTGTGAAGAGACTGAGGCAATAAAGTGAGCAGGTTCCACATTAATATTATAATATGATATGTTTATAGGATGGGAACATTCAAGAGTGATTCCAGCAGCAATGTATAGGAACTATTTTAATTGAGTTCATGTTCTGCAACAGAATCACAGACTTCTCCATCACTCGAAGAAGGGGGGTTATAGGAAGGGAAGATATCCCCCTTTGATTTTTTAAAAAAATGTAATCTATACAATGCGTTATGTAGCCATTGACTATTTAGCCAGGAAGACTGTTTAGGAAGACACAAGCCTTGGCTGCCCTATACCCTTTAAAGGAGGTTAAAATAAAATATGCATATCTTAATGCCTTCCTGAAGCCATAAGCCTCTTCTGGTTCACCGGGGATCCATCTCTGCCTGTATGATCTATGGTCTTATGGACAGAAGGGAGCTGAAGGCAGCCAATTATACCCGTGGAGCAAATCCTGAGAAGAAGAGATGTAATACAGGCTCAAGGAATGATTTGCTGCTGAAAAGGGCTCCATTAGCCCAGGAAAGAGGTTAGAGGGAAAAAGGTTCACAGCATAAGGAGGCAGCTATATGCCAGAGAATGTCATGAAGGGCTGCTAAGGGTGAAACAAAGGGGAACTCCCCACCTGGAAAATGTTCCTCCTGACAGCAATCTGTTCCAAGCAAAATCAAATGGTTTGCAAAAATGTGCTGGGAATCACAAGTGTTTTCTGTGTTTGCGATGGGAAATTATTCAATGACTGGCCTTATGCATAGCCTGTGGATGGCTAATGAGTACTGATCTTTGGATCTTGATAGGGCCCACTGGGTTTGCTCTCGGGCCCACACATTCAAAAATGGAGCTATTCTCTCCATGCCTGTTCAAGAGAATGGAGCAGAAACCTTCCCCCAGAAGCCATTGCCCTTTGCTGTCAAGCTTTGACATGTCTTGAAAAATAACCAGCACCAGACTTCTCTGTTGTCTCCTTCAGTGGCCTTAACTAGGTTGAAGGTTGGGGAACTGCCCTGTCATATTTCCAGGGGTGGGGAGGGGGTTTCTTCTGCACATCCCAGGGGGAAGCCATAGGGGGGGATATTTCTGGTCCTTCCATCACCCCTTCATTTGCACCTCCTTGTGGAAGAAGGATTTCTGTTATTGGCAAGAGTGAAATTCACTCCTCTTTCCTCTCCTCTGTCTTCCACTTTCCCCTCCCCTCCTCTCCCCTCCTCCTCTCATTCCCCTTCTCTCTTTCTATCCATCTTGGCTTTCCTCCAGCAGAGACATTCCCTTTGCCTTCATTCTCACAAGGTCATTCACAAAGCCTCGACTGTCCCTTGTCATTAACACTTAAAATCTCCAGGTGCCCCACCTAGACTTTCCAGTTCATCGGAGACCTCACTACGTCAAATACATCCCCCTTCCCAAGATCTTCACTCTCTCCCTCTGTGATGGCGCCTCACCCCCACTTTATTTACAGATTCAACTGTATTCAATCACAAAATAGCAACAACAACAATCCTCCTTGGATTGCACACTTCCTTCCTTGTCACCTAGCCCCTCCTTTCCCTTGCACTGAGGCTCCTAGAAAATTAATTTCCTCAAATGTTACATCTTGCACTCCTAGCTCCCAGCTCCAGCTCAGCCCCCTGCCGTCGGCCTCTGCCTCCATGGCAGGCAAACTACTCTAAGTCACAAGTGACCTCTTATTTCTACTCCCATGGAAATTTTACTTCAGTTCTTGCCTGACTTTGATCCTGTTGACCACATCCTTCTCCTCCAAATTCTTTTCTCCTTACATGGCTCTGACACCATGCTCTCCTGTTCTTCCTCTTCCTCTGGAAATTTCTGCTTGTGACCTCCTTTACTGACTCCTCTTCCCCACCATCTCCAAAATGTCGGTGTTACTAGATATTCTGTCTTGGTCTTCTTCTTACTCAAGTGTCTCATGATTTCAATTATGTATTAATTAAATGCTAATGATATCTCATCGTTGCCACCCTCTTGCTGTAGGACTGCATGTCTGGACCACCGAGGCAGCCTCTAACTGTCTCCCTGCCTTTACTCTGTTCCCTCCAATCCATTCTTGACCCTGCAGCCGGAGATAGCTCTCTAAAATACAACACTGGTTACATTGGTCAAGTCCTTCAGTTTCTCCAGTGGTTCCCTCTTATGTCTGTGTAGCATTCACATTTGCTGGCTAACCCCTGTCTACCACTAATTGAGTTGTGTATTCATATACCAACCAGTTTGGGGACACCTACTTTGTGTCAGGCCCCAGGCTGAGCTCTGGGAATAAAACGATGACCTAGAGTAGAAGGACGTGCTCTCACTCCCTTTGCGAGAGCACCAGAATCACAACTGGCTGCTGGACAATCATTGACAGGAAGACCCTGGACTTCACCAAGGAGGATACCCCACGTCCAAGGACAGAGGAGAAGCCACAGTGAGACGGTAGGAGGGGCACAATCAGAGTAAAATCAAATCCCATAACTGCTGGGTGGGTGACTCACAGACTGGCGAACACTGATACCACAGAAGTCCACCCACCGGAGTGAAGGTTCTGAGCCCCACGTCAGGCTTCCCAACCTGGGGGTCCGGCAACGGGAGGAGGAATTCCTAGAGAATCAGACTTTGAAGCCTAGTGCAAATTGATTGCAGGACTTTGGCAGGACTGGGGGAAACAGAGACCCCACTCTTGGAGGGCACACACAAAGTAACGTGTGCATCGGGACCCAGGGGCAGGAGCAGTAACCCTGGGGGAGACTGAACCAGACCTACCTGCTGGTGCTGGGGGGGTCTCCTGGAGAGCTGGGTGGTGGCTCTGTTTCACCGTGGGGATAAGGACACTGGCAGCAGAGGTTCTGGGAAGTGCTCCTTGGCGTGAGCCCTCCCAGAGTCTGCCATTAACCCCACCAAAGAGCACGGGTAGGCTCCAGTGTTGGGTTGCCTCAGGCAAAACAACCAACAGGGAGGGAACCCAGCCCCACCCATCAACAGTCAAGTGGATTAAATTTTTACTGAGCTCTGACCGCCACAGAAACAGTCAGCTCTACCCACCACCAGAGCCTCCCATCAAGCCTCTTAGATAGCCTCAACCACCAGAGGGCAGACAGCAGAAGCAAGAAAAACTACAATCCTGCAGCCTGTGGACCCAAAACCACAGTTACAGAAAGATAGACAAGATGAAAAGGCAGAGGGCTATGTACCAGATGAAAGAACAAGAAAAAACCCCAGAAAAACAACTAAATGAAGTGGAGATAGGCAACCTTCCAGAAAAAGAATTCAGAATAATGATAGTGAAGATGATCCAGGACCTCAGAAAAAGAATGGAGGCAAAGATTGAGAAGATGCAAGAAATGATTAACAAAGACCTAGAAGAATTAAAGAACAAAAAAACAGAGATGACCAATACAATAACTGAAATGAAAACTACACTAGAAGGAATCAATAGCAGAATAACTGAGGCAGAAGAACGGATAAGTGACCTGGAAGACAGAATGGTGGAATTCACTGCTGCAGAACAGACTAAAGAAAAAAGAATGAAAAGAAATGAAGACAGCCTAAGAGACCTCTGGGACAACATTAAATGCAACAACATTCGCATTATAGGGGTCCCAGAAGGTGAAGAGAGAGAGAAAGGACCAGAGAAAATATTTGAAGAGATTATAGTCGAAAACTTCCCTAACATGGGAAAGGAAATAGCCGCCCAAGTCCAGGAAGCACAGAGAGTCCCATACAGGATAAACCCAAGGAGAAACACGCCGAGACACATAGTAATCAAAGTGGCAAAAATTAAAGACAAAGAAAAATTATTGAAAGCAGCAAGGGAAAAACGACAAATAACATACAAGGGAACTCCCATAAGGTTAACAGCTGATTTCTCAGCAGAAACTCTGCAAGCCAGAAGGGAGAGGCATGATATACTTAAAGTGATGAAAGGGAAGAACCTACAACCAAGGTTACTCTACCCGGCAAGGATCTCATTTAGATTTGATGGAGAAATCAAAAGCTTTACAGACAAGCAAAAGCTAAGAGAATTCAGCACCACCAAACCAGCTCTGCAACAAATGCTAAAGGAACTTCTCTAAGTGGGAAACACAAGACAACAAAAAGACATACAAAAACAAACCCAAAACAATTAAGAAAATGGTCATAGGAACATACATATCGATAATTACCTTAAACGTGAATGGATTAAATGCTCCAACCAAAAGACATAGAATGGCTGAATGGATACAAAAACAAGACCCATATATATGCTGTCTACAAGAGACCCACTTTAGACCTAGGGACACATACAGACTGAAAGTGAGGGGATGGAAAAAGATATTCCATGCAAATGGAAATCAAAAGAAAGCTGGAGTAGCTATACTCATATCAGATAAAATAGACTTTAAAATAAAGAATGTTACAAGAGACAAGGAAGGACACTACATAATGATCAAGGGATCAATCCAAGAAGAATATATAGCAATTATAAATATATATGCACCCAACATAGGAGCACCTCAATACATAAGGCAACTGCTAACAGCTATAAAAGAGGAAATTGACAGTAACACAATCATAGTGGGGGACTTTAACACCTCACTTACACCAATGGACAGATCATCCAAAATGAAAATAAATAAGGAAACAGAAGCTTTAAATGACACAATAGACCAGATAGATTTAATTGATATATATAGGACATTCCATCCAAAAACAGCAGATTACACGTTCTTCTCAAGTGCGCACGGAACATTCTCCAGGATAGATCACATCTTGGGTCACAAATCAAGCCTCAGTAAACTTAAGAAAATTGAAATCATATCAAGCATCTTTTCTGACCACAACGCTATGAGGTTAGAAATGAATTACAGGGAAAAAAAATGTAAAAAAGACAAACACATGGAGGCTAAACAATACGTTACTAAATAACCAAGAGATCACTGAAGAAATCAAAGAGGAAATAAAAAAATACCTAGAGACCAATGACAATGAAAACACGACGACCCAAAACCTATGGGATGCAGTGAAAGCAGTTCTAAGAGGGAAGTTTATAGCTTTACAAGCCTACTTAAAGAAATAAGAAAAATCTCAAGTAAACAATCTAACCTTACACCTAAAGAAACTAGAGAAAGAAGAACAAACAAAAGCCAAAGTTAGCAGAAGGAAAGAAATCATAAAGATCAGAGCAGAAATAAATGAAATAGAAACAAAGAAAACAATAGCAAAGATCAATAAAACTAAAAGTTGGTTCTTTGAGAAGATAAACAAAATTGATAAGCCATTAGCCAGACTCATCAAGAAAAAGAGGGAGAGGACTCAAATCAATAAAATCAGAAATGAAAAAGGAGAAGTTACAACAGACACCGCAGAAATACAAAGCATCCTAAGAGACTACTACAAGTAACTTTATGCCAATAAAATGGACAACCTGGAAGAAATGGACAAATTCTTAGAAAGGTATAACCTTCCAAGACTGAACCAGGAAGAAATAGAAAATATGAACAGACCAATCACAAGTAATGAAATTGAAACTGTGATTAAAAATCTTCCAACAAACAAAAGTCCAGGACCAGATGGCTTCACAGGTGAATTCTATCAAACATTTAGAGAAGATCTAACACCTATCCTTCTCAAACTCTTCCAAAATATTGCAGAGGAAGGAACACTCCCAAACTCATTCTATGAGGCCACCATCACCCTGATACCAAAACCAGACAAAGACACTACAAAAAAAGAAAATTACAGACCAATATCACTGATGAATATAGATGCAAAAATCCTCAACAAAATACTAGCAAACAGAATCCAACAACACGTTAAAAGGATCATACACCACAATCAAGTGGGATTTATCCCAGGGATGCAAGGATTCTTCAATATACGCAAATCAATCAGTGTGATACACCATATTAACAAATTGAAGAATAAAAACCATATGATCATCTCAATAGATGCAGAAAAAGCTTTTGACAAAATTCAACACCCATTTCTGATAAAAACTCTCCAGAAAGTGGGCATAGAGGGAACCTACCTCAACATAATAAAGGCCATATATGACAAACCCACAGCAAACATCATTCTCAATGGTGAAAAACTGAAAGCATTTCCTCTAAGATCAGGAACGAGACAAGGAGGTCCACTCTCACCACTATTATTCAACATAGTTCTGGAAGTCCTAGCCACGGCAATCAGAGAAGAAAAAGAAATAAAAGGAATACAAATTGGAAAAGAAGAAGTAAAACTGTAACTGTTTGCAGATGACATGATACTATACATAGAGAATCCTAAAACTGCCACCAGAAAACTGCTAGAGCTAATTAATGAATATGGTAAAGTTGCAGGATACAAAATTAATGCACAGAAATCTCTTGCATTCCTATACACTAATGATGAAAAATCTGAAAGAGAAATTATGGAAACACTCCCATTTACCATTGCAACAAAAAGAATAAAATACCTAGGAATAAACCTACCTAGGGAGACAAAAGACCTGTATGCAGAAAACTATAAGACACTGATGAAAGAAATTAAAGATGATACCAACAGATGGAGAGATATACCATGTTCTTGGATTGGAAGAATCAACATTGTGAAAATGACTATACTACCCAAAGCAATCTACAGATTCAATGCAATCCCTATCAAATTACCAATGGCATTTTTTACGGAACTAGAACAAATCATCTTAAAATTTGTATGGAGACACAAAAGACCCCGAATAGCCAAAGCAGTCTTGCGGGAAAAAAATGGAGCTGGAGGAATCAGACTCCCTGACTTCAGACTATACTACAAAGCTACAGTAATCAAGACAATATGGTACTGGCACAAAAACAGAAACATAGATCAATGGAACAAGATAGAAAGCCCAGAGAATAACCCACGCACCTATGGTCAACTAATCTATGACAAAGGAGGCAAAGATATACAATGGAGAAAAGACAGTCTCTTCAATAAGTGGTGCTGGGAAAACTGGACAGCTACATGTAAAAGAATGAAATTAGAATACTCCCTAACACCATACACAAAAATAAACTCAAAATGGATTAGAGACCTAAATATAAGACTGGACACTATAAAACTCTTAGAGGAAAACATAGGAAGAACACTCTTTGACATAAATCACAGCAAGATCTTTTTTGATCCACCTCCTAGAGTAATGGAAATAAAAACAAAAATAAACAAGTGGGACCTAATGAAACTTCAAAGCTTTTGCACAGCAAAGGAAACCATAAACAAGACGAAAAGACAACCCTCAGAATGGGAGAAAATATTTGCAAATGAATCAACGGACAAAGGATTAATCTCCAAAATATAGAAACAGCTCATTCAGCTCAATATTAAAGAAACAAACACCCCAATCCAAAAATGGGCAGAAGACCTAAATAGACATTTCTCCAAAGAAGACATACAGACGGCCACGAAGCACATGAAAAGATGCTCAACATCACTAATTATTAGAGAAATGCAAATCAAAACTACAATGAGGTATCACCTCACTCCTGTTAGAATGGGCATCATCAGAAAATGTACAAACAACAAATGCTGGAGAGGGTGTGGAGAAAAGGGAACCCTCTTGCACTGTTGGTGGGAATGTAAATTGATACAGACACTATGGAGAACAATATGGAGGTTCCTTAAAAAACTAAAAATAGAATTACCATATGACCCAGCAATCCCACTACTGGGCATATACCCAGAGAAAACCGTAATTCAAAAAGACACATGCACCCGAATGTTCATTGCAGCACTATTTACAATAGCCAGGTCATGGAAGCAACCTAAATGCCCATCAACAGACGAATGGATAAAGAAGATGTGGTACATATATACAACGGAATATTACTCAGCCATAGAAAGGAATGAAATTGAGTCATTTGTTGAGAAGTGGATGGATCTAGAGACTGTCATACAGAGTGAAGTAAGTCAGAAAGAGAAAAGCAAATATCGTATATTAATGCATGTATGTGGAACCTAGAAAAATGGTACAGATGAGCCGGTTTGCAGGGCAGACGTTGAGACACAGATGTAGAGAATGGACATATGGACACCAAGGGGGGAAAACTGCGGTGGGGTGGGGATGGTGGTGTGCTGAATTGGGCGATTGGGATTGACATGTATACACTGATGTGTATAAAATTGATGCCTAATAAGAACCTGCAGTATAAAAAAACAAACAAACAACTAATACTAAACTTTCATTGGGTTATTTGTATGGAAATATGTTAATATATATATTTCAGACATTACATGAAATTTCTGAAAATCTTATATTTGTATGGAAATATGTATGGAAATATGTTAATATAAATGTTTCAGACATATGAAATTTCTAAAAATCTTATATTTGTATTTGTATGGAAATATGTATGGAAATATGTTAATATAAATATTTCAGACATTACATGAAATTTCTAAAAAAAAAAAAAAAAGAGTCATGTACCAAAATGTTCATTGCAGCTCTATTTACAATAGCCAGGACATGGAAGCAACCAAAGTGTCCATCATCGGATGAATGTATAAAGAAGATGTGGCACATATATACAATGGAATATTACTCAGCCATAAAAAGAAATGAAATGGAGGTATTTGTAATGAGGTGGATGGAGTTAGAGTCTGTCATACAGAGTGAAGTAAGTCAGAAAGAGAAAAACAAATACAGTATGCTAACACATATATATGGAATCTAAGGGGAAAAAAAAAAGGTCATGAAGAACCTAGTGGCAAGACGGGAATAAAGACACAGACCTACTAGAGAATGGACTTGAGGATATGGGGAGGGGGAGGGGTGAGATGTGACAGGGTGAGAGAGTGGCATGGACATATATACACTACCAAATGTAAAATAGATAGCTAGTGGGAAGCAGCCGCATAACACAGGGAGATCAGCTCAGGGCTTTGTGACCACCTAGAGGGGTGGGATAGGGAGGGTGGGAGGGAGGGAGATGCAACAGGGAAGAGATATGGGAACATATGTATATGTGTAGCTGATTCACTTTGTTATAAAGCAGAAACTAACACACCATTGTAAAGCAATTATACTCCAATAAAGATGTTTAAAAATAAATCAATAAATAAAAATAAAATTAGAAATGAAAAAGAAGTTACAACAGACACCACAGAAATACAAAACATCCTAAGAGACTACTACAAGCAACTCTATGCCAATAAAATGGACAACCTGGAAGAAATGGACAAATTCTTAGAAAGGTATAACCTTCCAAGACTGAACCAGGAAGAAATAGAAAATATGAACAGACCAATCACAAGTAATGAAATTGAAACTGTGATTAAAAATCTTCCAACAAACAAAAGTCCAGGACCAGATGGCTTCACAGGTGAATTCTATCAAACATTTAGAAAAGAGCTAACACCCATCCTTCTCAAACTCTTCCATAATATTGTAGAGGAAGGAACACTCCCAAGCTCATTCTATGAGGCCACCATCACCCTGATACCAAAACCAGACAAAGATACTACAAAAAAGAAAATTACAGACCAATATCACTGATGAATATAGATGCAAAAATCCTCAACAAAATACTAGCAAACAGAATCCAACAACACATTAAAAGGATCATACACCATGATCAAGTAGGTTTTATCCCAGGAATGCAAGGATTCTTCAATATATGCAAATCAATCAATGTGACACACCATATTAACAAACTGAAGAATAAAAACCATATGATCATCTCAATAGATGAAGAAAAAGCTTTTGAAAAAATTCAACACCCATTTATGATAAAAACCCTCCAGAAAGTGGGCATAGAGGGAACCTACCTCAACATAATACAGGCCATATATGACAAACCCACAGCAAACATCATTCTCAATGGTGAAAAACTGAAAGCATTTCCTCTAAGATCAAGAAGACAAGGATGTCCACTCTCACCACTTTTATTCAACATAGTATTGGAAGTCCTAGCCACAGCAATCAGAGAAGAAAAAGAAATAAAAGAAATACAAGTTGGAAATGAAGGAGTAAAACTGTCACTGTTTCCAGATGACATGATACTATACATAGAGAATCCTAAAGATGCCACCAGAAAACTACTAGAGCTAATCAGTGAATTTGGTAAAGTTGTAGGATACAAAATTAATGCACAGAAATATCTTGCATTCCTATACACTAATGATGAAAAATCTGAAAGAGAAATTATGGAAACACTCCCATTTACCATTGCAACAAAAAGAATAAAATATGTAGAAATAAATCTACCAAGGGAGACAAAAGACCTGTTTACAGAAAACTATAAAACACTGATGAAAGAAACTAAAGATGATACAAACAGATGGAGAGATATACCATGTTCTTGGATTGGAAGAAGCAATAATGTGAAAATGACTATACTTCCCAAAGCAATCTAGAGATTCAATGCAATCCCTATCAAATTACCAATGGCATTTTTTATGGAACTAGAACAAAAAATCTTAAAATTTGTATGGAGACACAAAAGACCCCTAATAGCCAAAGCAGTCTTCAGGGGAAAAAACAGAGCTGGAGGAATCAGACTCCCTGACTTCAGACTATACTACAAATCTACAGTAATCAAGACAATATGGTACTGGCACAAAAACAGAAATATAGATAGAAATATAGATCAATGGAACAAGATAGAAAGCCCAGAGATAAACCCATGCACCTATGGTCAACTAATCTATGACAAAGGTGGCAAGGATATACAATGGAGAAAAGACAGTCTCTTCAATAAGTGGTGCTGGGAAAACTGGACAACTACATGTAAAAGAATGAAATTAGAATACTCCCTAACCCCATACACAAAAGTAAACTCAAAATGGATTAGAGCCCTAAAGGTAAGACCGGACACTATAAAACTCTTAGAGGAAAACATAGGAAGAACACTCTTTGACATAAATCACAGCACAATATTTTTTGATCCACCTCCTGAGTAATGGAAATAAAAACAAAAATAAACAAATGGGACCTAATGGAACTTAAAAGCTTTTGCACAGCAAAGGAAACCACAAACCAGACGAAAAGACAACCCTCCAAATGGGAGAAAATATTTGCAAACGAATCAACGGACAAAGGGTTAATCTCCAAAATATATAAACAGCTCATTCAGCTCAATATTAAAGAAACAAACACCCCAATCCAAAAATGGGCAGAAGACCTAAATAGACATTTCTCCAAAGAAGACATACAGACGGCCACGAAGCACATGAAAAGATGCTCAACATCACTAATTATTAGAGAAATGCAAATCAAAACTACAATGAGGTATCACCTCACTCCTGTTAGAATGGGCATCATCAGAAAATGTACAAACAACAAATGCTGGAGAGGGTGTGGAGAAAAGGGAACCCTCTTGCACTGTTGGTGGGAATGTAAATTGATACAGACACTATGGAGAACAATATGGAGGTTCCTTAAAAAACTAAAAATAGAATTACCATATGACCCAGCAATCCCACTACTGGGCATATACCCAGAGAAAACCGTAATTCAAAAAGACACATGCACCCGAATGTTCATTGCAGCACTATTTACAATAGCCAGGTCATGGAAGCAACCTAAATGCCCATCAACAGACGAATGGATAAAGAAGATGTGGTACATATATACAACGGAATATTACTCAGCCATAGAAAGGAACGAAATTGAGTCATTTGTTGAGAAGTGGATGGATCTAGAGACTGTCATACAGAGTGAAGTAAGTCAGAAAGAGAAAAGCAAATATCGTATATTAATGCATGTATGTGGAACCTAGAAAAATGGTACAGATGAGCCGGTTTGCAGGGCAGAAGTTGAGACAAAGATGTAGAGAATGGACATATGGACACCAAGGGGGGAAAACTGCGGTGGGGTGGGGATGGTGGTGTGCTGAATTGGGCGATTGGGATTGACATGTATACACTGATGTGTATAAAATTGATGCCTAATAAGAACCTGCAGTACAAAAAAACAAACAAAACAACTAATACTAAACTTTCATTGTGTTATTTGTATGGAAATATGTTAACATAAATGTTTCAGACATTACATGAAATTTCTAAAAATCTTATATTTGTATTTGTATGGAATATGTTAATATAAATGTTTCAGACATTACATGAAATTTCTAAAAATCTTATATGTTCTGGTATAATGTTATAAGTAATAATCCTAGTCATTACTTTAAAATGTATATCTCAGAAATAACTAATTTTCTTGTCAACTGCATTATTATGAACTTTCATCAAATCTTTAACTGTGGTCATTTTTAAGTCTTTTGTCATTTACAGACAGTTCTGGGTGTACTCTGATGATTTTGCAAATATGTTCCTATAAAAGGGTTTCATCTTCAAGAAATTCATGGAAAAGACTCTGACAAGTACAAGTTTCTGGTAACTGACTGTACTGCTGAACTGAATGAATAAGCATTTTCAGAACTCTAATGAAAACCTGATGAACTCATAAAAGTTCTAACAAAAGATCAAGATGAAAAAAAAAATTAATTACATGGGACTGAGTGAACTGATGAGGATGAGTATAATTTTTGTGACTTTCTGTCTGAATTAAAAAAAAAAAATCCCACAAGGACTAAGAGGCAAAGAATATACAAATCAATTTTCACTGCAAAGTAAAGGAGCTGTTACAGTGGAGGATTACTGGACTGAATGTCAATATTATGACATAGTATGAGTGTGTTTCATGTTTGGTAATTGCAATTATTGTTGCTTTTGTTGTGGTCATCCATGTACAATGCTTGGTGTCAGTCTATTTATCTCTTGTAAAAATAAAATACAGTGTGTGTGTGTGAAAAAACAAAAACAAAAAAAACAAAAAAACGATGACTTAGATAGACTCAATCTTCTGCTCACAAAGCTTATTTATAGTAGGTGGTGAATATAGTTAAAATAGTAATTATAGTAAAGTGTGATAAGTTTTAAGGTAGAAGTTACCATCAGAGCAGATGACAGGGATCCTTCATCTAGACTGTAAGAGTGGGGAAATCTTCCCAGGGCAGCATTGCTTAACCTGGAAAATAAAAAAAGGAACTATTTCACAAAATTGCCCATCATCCTTGCAAAAGGGAATGCTTCCTCTTCAGTATCACATCACACCACCCCATCCCCTCTCCTCCTGCCCTCCAGCTCTGAGGAATTCTTAGAGGTTCCTAAAAAGTCCACGCTCTCTCACATCTTTGAGCCTCTTCGTTCTGGTGTGTGTTCCTCACAATTCAATTCCTATCCATCCTTTAAAACTCTCTTCAGCAGGTAGCTTACAAAGGGAAGTATGCTTGGAGGTTAGGTGCTCTCACCCAGCAGACCAGGATTCAGTCTGATTCTGCCCCTGAGTTAAGAATCCTTGGGCCAGTTATTTAACTTTGCTCAGCCTCATTTTTTAACTTGCAAAATGAGGATAAAAACAGTACTTACTGTTGGGATTCAAAGGGACCTGATAAATGGTGGCCCTCCTTCCCACCAAGTTTTGACCAAATTGGAAAACACAACACAATCATAAAGCAGATGAGAAATGGAATACCCTTTTTCTTAGTGATTACGCTGGTACTAAAGAAAGTGGCTGCTGAATTTTATTGATTCTAAGATGTACTTTCTGTTTACATTTAACATCTTTGAACTGAGGTTGCATTTCACAATCAAGGGCATCTTACCATTGCTGCTGGTGAGTTGGCAGTCATGATATAGCTGTTAGTGCCTGCCCACATGTAAACTTGGGTTATTCTCGGCAGCAAGACCGGGCTGCTGCACCTCTTGATGTTTCTGTCAATAAACTATTAAGGACCATTTAAGGAAGGAATAAGTCCTGGTTGTTGTCTAAAAACCTTCCATTGACACCTTCTAAAAGGTAAGATGCTGGCATCGAAATCTGCGGAATGGATGTCTACAGCTTGGAAGAAAATCCTAGAGCAATATGAGTCCAGTGCAATATCTCAATGACAAAGAGGAAAATGTTATGTTGTAAATCAAGGATGTAGATAACTCTGAGTCAAAACAGTGAGACTCTGAATGTAAATTTTTTAGAAATATGATAACCAACTTCTTTTCCTTTTTTATGCATACAAAAGAGTGATATGTCATAAATACATATGTCTAAAAGAAACAATCTTATTCAATAAGTATTAAAAATTCAAAGTGATAGAAAGGATGGCACTGCTTGATTGTCAGTGTTTTTCTTTCTTTGTGGTACATAAAATATTGGTGCTGCTTTCCAGTTGATGGTGTCGTCCATGAGATGAAATAGAGTGTGTCTGCAAGCAAGTGAGTTTCCCAAGTACTTCCAGACGCTGAACCATAGAACTGAGCTGACTTACCCCTGAGAACGAGACTGGTTGCTTTACAGTCTGTAGAGGCAGAACAGAATTATGTTTCCTGTGGGAAGCTTGTTCCCAAGAAAAGGGAACCAGGAGAACACGCTAGATTACACATGTCCAATTTCTCTTCCAAATTCACAAGTCAGATTAAGTCAGTCTCTACCTGAGATGGGGTGGAGAAGTCCAGGAGTGTTATCCATGAGGAGTTGTCTCCACATGGAAGGAAACATCAAAAGTGGGAGGAAGTGTCTCCCAGTAGCTATCTCATAGGTTTGGTGTGAATGTAAAATAAAATGTGTAATTTAAATATTGCTCGATTTTCTTCTAGCATTCAGTGTTGCTGATGAGAAGGCTGATGCCAGTCTGATTCTTGTTTTTTAATCATCTTTTTGTTATACTTCCCCATTTATCTTCCCCAATTTTAGGAAGATTTAATTTATCTTTAGCCTAAGTATTCCGAAATCTCAGAAAAGTCTACCTAGGTGTGGTCTTTATATTTCATTTAAACTGCTTAGGATTTTCTTCACACTTAAATTTTCAAACTAATATGCCTGTTCATTTCTGGAAAATCACATTCTGTTACTTATTTGATAATCTCCTCTCCTCTGTTTCTCAGCTCTAAATTTCTGGAACTCCTCTTAGACAATGCTGGATCTCCTGGATTGAATGCCTACATCTCTTATTCTTTTCCATCTCTTTATAATTTTTAATTTTTATATTTTTTGAGACTGTCCCTTCTTCAATTTCCAATAGTTTTCTTATTGTTTCTCTTTCATAGCATCTTATCCTTGTTTTGTAGATGGAATATTTTCTTGAATCTCTCTGGAGACTTCTGGCCAGACTGGAGCAAGTCAGAGATATGAAGCAAAATGGGTTTGGTGCTGATACGGTAGATAATTAATTCTACTGTTGTGGTCCTGAATGCTTCCCTGGTGGTGTGATGGTTTATGGTGTCACTACTTCTCAGGGCAACACGTATTGTGATGGCAATTTGAAAAGCCGCTGCTTTCTGATGCTTCATCTCTTCCAGGAAATATGGGATAGGAAGCCCCATATATTTTCTTGGCATCCTGTGCTTCCCAGTATCAGAACACAAATTTACTGAGTAGCTACTATGTGCTAGATTCTCTATTTTCTCCCTTGCTTTGATCCAGAACCTGGATCATAATGTGCATTCAATAAATGCTTGTTGAATGAATGAGTTCATTTAAGTGAATTTTGATAATTGTTTATTAAATACCTCCTAAGCATGAGCCCAGCAGAATACAAAGTGCTGTGTGTTGTTAAAAAGAAAAACAACACCACCGCCACCAAAAACAAAAAAGCCATCCAATGTCATAGTGGAATTTAGAATTTAGCAGAGGAATTAAACCAGTGCCAGGGACAAAACTCAAGAACAATACAATACAGTATTCAGATAAGTGTCAGTATGCAGACTTCAGACTCTTAAGTGCTGTCACTGCTCAGAAGAGAGATGTCCCTGGATATGAGTGTCGGGCAGGCTTCAGGGGGGAAGAGACCTTTGGAGGGGCCGAGGGGCCATTCCATCAGGTGGCGGCCAGCAGGAAAGCTGCGTAGGCATGAGAATGTAAGGACCAGACATCACTCGCGCACTGTCACTCAGGCAGTGCTGTTTACATCACACGTCTTCCTTCCAGCCAATAGAGAGGAGAAGGCAAGTTCCAGGGTATTAAATATGCTTTGCCACTCCCTGCTTGGCTCCAATACTAAAATGAGTGGCTATCATCTGCTCAGCAGTCTTCTGACCTGTGGCAGCAGTTTCTTTGTGGGAATGTGGTCATTCTTTTTTCCCCCTCCTGCTCTCTGTACATTTCCCAGGCTGTATACAAGCCCACGGATTGTCATCTCTTCGATTTGTATGCCTATGATGCTTTGTTATTTTTCCTTCCTTGTTTTCCTTTTCTGCATAATGGCAGGTGGCAGTCACTTGGATAGGAATCAAACCACTGTTATTTCTCCTTCTGCCTAGATTTCTTATATTATTCCTACCAAAAGCTATTAAATGTTGCTGTTGACATTTTCTTGTTGGCCACAGGACAATAACAACATTCAGATCTCTAGCCAAACACCTGCTCAGGAAATATGTTACTGAGGAGCTCGAAGACTTCCTTCCCTCTGTCATTCTTATTCCACACCCCTGAGCAACATCGTCTTCTTCTGCAGTCTGGCTTTAAAGTTCACACTCACAGTCTTCATGTCTACTTGGCCAAGGTACTTCCCTATGTGTCTTCTCACATTGAACAGGGATGCCTAAGGTCAAGATCGCAGGGCTAGGGGAGGGGTGGGTTGGGACCAGAACCCAGATCTATGATTTCTAGTCCAATGTGAGTTCCTTTTACCATACAGTCTGCTTTCAGTTCTCCTCTACAGCCAGTGGGGATATCTCTTCCTGATGAGATCCTATAGCATGTATTGACTATGCCTCTCAAGTGACATTTTTTGATGGGTAACTTACTTTTATTTTTCCAATGACCATACAGTAAAATTGACTTTTTTGGTGTATATATGAATAGATTTGTGTACCCACCACCATAAAGCGGATACACAAGAGTTCTATTATCCCCTTAAAAAAATCCTTCATGCTATCTTTTTTTTTATTGAGATATAATTGACATATAACATTGTTTAAGGTGTACAATGTATTGATTTGATCCACTTATGTATTGTAATATGATTACCACCACAGCATTAGCTAAAACCTCCATCACATCACATAATTATCATTTCCTTTTTCTAGTGAGAACATTTAAGATCTAGTCTCTTAGCAACTTTCAAATATATAATGCAGTATTGTTAACTATAATCACAATTCTGTTCATTAGATCTCCAGAACTTATTCATCTTCTAACCGTAAGTTTGTACCCTTTGACCAACTTCTCCTCATTTTCTCCATCCCCGGCCCTGGTACTAATCATTCTACTCTGTTTCTACAAGCTCAGCTCTTTTAGATTCTCAAGTGACATTTAATCAAGTAGTGCTCTTGTGTATCTTGGTTAACTTTGTCCAGAGTTGATATTCAGCTAGTGTGTTCTGGCGTGGTTATACAGGTTGTTAAAAAGTCGTAAGACTTCTATGGTGTTTAGTAAATAACTGTTACTCTGAATCTGTAAGTAAACTTCCCCCACCATCATCCTGGCTGTACTGGCCCCCACTCTGGGACCTCCCGAGGTGGGGGGCCAGTTAGACGTCCTTGTGCTCTAACTATTAAGGCTTACACGTGGCTCAGTAAGGGGCCTCCATAACCCTGCTCTAGTCCTGTGGCTGGTGTTTGTTCTTCCTGATTGATGCCCATATCACTTGGATTGGTAGATATTTTGAACATCAGTCATGATGTTGTGTGTGGGTCATCTAAACACCTGCTCATCAGCCTGTATGGCCAGTGAAACGGTACCAGTGTGTATATACCCAGCTTGATAACCTCTACGTGCAAAGTGACTGGATTTCAGAAATATCCGTTTAGATTTCTCTTGCCCCAGTAGAACTCTGAGCACGTGAACCAGGCTTTTGGCATCACTGCTCATGCCTCTGCCCTCACTCCCCTCTTAGCTACAGCTTCGCGAGGCTCTGCAGTCACCTCCGTTGTGGTCCATTCCCCAGTTTCCACCCTCCTCCTTTCACCAGTTGGGAGCAGTGCTAGCCACCTCTGCTGCCACTCTCAAGCCCTCCAGCCACAATCTTGTCTTTCTTCCTGTAATGCTGCCCACAAAGTTAACGCAGCTCATTCCTCAGCCACTGGCCTTTCTGCAGGTGGCCACACACAGTTGTTCTTCCTTGGCTGCAGTTCTCACTCGTGCTGCTCCTTTACCCTCTGCTGCTCCCACTCAGCTGCTGACAGTCTCTTCTGTTCCGGGTCTTCCAGGTCCCTGGTTGGCACCTCTAACTTCTGGAAGGTAAATGACTCCTTCTTCTCTGTGCCCTACTCTTCCAGAGGTTACCCACAGCAGGGTTGCCTGGGCTCCTGGGATTAGAGATTTGTTCATGTTCATACACAAGCATTCATTTTTTGGAATATCCATGTGTCTAGGAGGCCGAAATAAACAAGTCAGTAGCCACGTGCTGTAGTAGGACCAGTTCTCTTCTTCATCCTGTGCCATGTTGGTAGATCTACCTCATCTTCCAGACAGATTCTTCCCTCTGAGTAGATTGCTTTCCAGGTGTGGGACCCACACTCCTCCAGTGTTTGGTCTCCCTCAGGCTCTTTCTCAAACCCACCCTAATATTTTAGAAAAGTATTCTATTACTCTCTGAATTCCCAACAGTGAGAATTGAGGTCTTTTTTTACGTGGAGGAGGTTCCCATCCCCACATGGATCAGTCTGTGAAGATGAACACCGGAACAGGGAAGTCACCAGCCTCCCACAAGACATTTCTTTTTAAATGCAGCCATCACCTCCTCGTTGGCGCTTTCAAATCTAACTGTAACTTTATTGAGGGCATAGAAGGTGCTTTCCCCCGCCACTTTCTTTTATTTATTTATTTATTTATTTATTTATTTATTTATTTATTTATTTATTTATTTATTTAATTTATTCATTTTTGGCTTCATTGGGTCTTCGTTGCTGCACGCGGGCTTTCTCTAGTTGCGGCGAGCGGGGGCTACTCTTCGTGCGGTGTGTGGTCTTCTCACTGCGGTGTCTTCTCTTGTTGTGGAGCTGGGCTCTAGGTGCACGGGCTTCAGTTGTTGTGGCACGCAGGCTCAGTAGTTGTGCCTCGCGTGCTCTAGAGTGCAGGCTCAGTAGTTGTGGCACACGGAATTTGTTGCTCCGTGGCATGTGGGATCTTCCCGGACCCGGGCTCGAACCCGTGTCCCCTGCATTGATTGGCAGGCGGATTCTTAACCACTGCGCCACCAGGGAAGTCCCTTCCCCGCCAGTTTCTATTCTGTAATATCATCCAACACAGGACTAAGTACCTTGTAGATACTTACTATAACTTCATTGAATGAATGCATAAATGGATGCATTTCTCTGGCAGGCATCACAGCTGCAGCTTACACTAGGGGATTCTTATTCTGCTGTGTGTTGTGAGGCTTTGGGGATCTCATGAGCCTCTTGGAATTATAAGCAATGCTTCTGTATATGTGAGATTTTTTGAAAGGGAGACTCTATAGCTTATTTCACGCAAGATTTACAGACATGCTCATCTACCACTAAGGATTCCTTAAAAGTAGTTCCTGGAGCTCTTGAAGGGATCATCTTGCTCAGAGGAGACTTGGTGCTACTCAGCAACTCAATGTCTGATGGAGGCTGAAAGAATGTGGAAGTGGGTGCTCAGGTAGGAACAGACATCTCTTCAGTGTTACTCTAACTTCGAAGAAAGGACTCAATGCTTTGCTTTCTTACTGGGCAAATCTGGTACCCTCTTGCCTTGGCCTGTGTTTTACTGATGTGGAATCCTCTTTGTGACTATCCCTTGTCAGTTTACCAACTCATGCTCATTTCCTGGTCTCTCTGTGTCCCTGTGATCAGTGTCACCATGCTTTTTTTCAAATAGCCTTTCTGTGCTTGTTTAGATCATCTAGTTTTGCAATCAGTGGAAGGCTCCCCAAACACATGTCCTTTCCTTCAGAATTATACTCATCGGGGGGCACTGAGCAAAAAATGATGAGCCACGTTAATGACACCTTGAGTTGAAAACATACTTGAGATTATCCTTTTGATGTCTTAGAATCCTAAAGTTAGGCTACCCTGGATCCATGATGCTTTTACTAAGCTAGGATATTGTAGACATAAAGTATTCAGCCTGGGAATGGGGCTGGGGCTCTTCAACGGTGAAACATTTCATCAAACTGATGCAATTATTGTGCTTTTTACATGGGAACTAGCTTCTCCAGCATATGAAGTATCATGACCTGGCATGACCCTACCCTTTCAAAAGCAGCAGTCAACAGTTTACTTTTAGAACAACTAAACAGTATAAGCAGCCCCAAGCACTTCAGGAGCTGAAATAATCACAACTTTCTGGTTATAACAATACCTACAACTGGCTACATTCACAAGACTTTTCATTGTCTTTGTATTTCACTGTTTGTGGGAGGGGTAGATGGGAAATAAAAAGGAAAAGAGAGGCAGCAATTGCAGTCAAAGCTCTCAGCAGGAGGCAGCCCTTAGATGGAACCTCCCTCATTTTCTTCCAAGAGGATGTTATCGGGATCATAAATTACCAACCCCAGGAAATCAGCTTGTCCCTTTAAGGCTATTAAAGGGACCAAGATGAGCTGGATTCCCAAATGAGCTTTGAGGATTACCTTGCCAGGAGGAAGGTGGCTGCCCAAGGCAGGAAAAGAAATTAGCTCCTACTATGTCATTTTGGAGCTGTCCAAAGTTAATCCCCAGACTGATTTAAGCAGGGGGATTTTGAGATAGTAATGGCCAATTGGCTATTGCTTCTTCCTGATAACAGCCAGTGCTCTCAACAACAGACACATAAGGATCCTAGGTACAGGGAATGTGAAAGGTGAGAGCCTTAGATCTGGGCATGACGATAAAGGAATGAAGTGGGTGGGCGCCTGGAAGGGGTGAGACAGGTTTGGGGAATGCAAGTATCATCCCAGTGCACAAGCGGAGCTGCTTGTTCAGCAGAGGGACCATAGCTTCAGGGCAGACGCCACTCTTCAAAAGGCAGGAACTAATTTTCTCCCTGGATTGAGGTGAAGATTCATGAGGTCAATGGTGTGAGCTCTGCAGCCCACTTAGAGGTTGTCCTGGAAGCATCCATCAAGCCCAGGGCTGGCAGTCCAGTCTTGACCATTGGCAAATATCTATTTTAAGTTGACCCCATCCTCACTTGCTGGAGGCAGATGTTATTCAATGTGTCAGGGAGCTTATTAAACTACTAGATGGCAATTTTTTAAAGTTAACTTTTTTTAAAATAAGAAAACCTACGTCCTTGGCAAATGAGCTTAGAGAGGAACTTGGACTGGTTTTCTGACAGGTGGAAGCCTTAGCACAGGCCTGCAGCTGGATGGATGAGTTTGGGACTTCACTGGGTCTCACCCGGACAACTGCGGAACCCGCCTTTCCCCACCACCTGACCGCCTCCGCCCCTTGGCCGCATCCTTTGAGGTTTCCCCACAGCAGTGCCTCCTCTGCACAGCTGTTGGTCTGTACTCTCTAAAACAGCATTAAAATAAAATGCCTTTGCTTAAAAACCTCAAGAGAGTCTCAGTTTCTCTCTCGGATACAGTCCTAATTCCTTAGCATATCTATTACCTTCTTTACAAATCCAACTCCAACTTCACTCTACAGCTGCATCGCCTTATCACTTCTCCCTGTACATTCTACTCCAGCCACAAGAAACCACCTGTTTTTCTGTGTATGTGCTCTTCTTTTTCTTACCTTCGGTCATGCTGGTCCCTATAAACAGAATCCTCTCTCCTCAACCTTTGCTCTGGCAGGTGGGTAGTTTCCCGAGAACCAGTTCTAATGTCACCTCATTTGAAAAGGTCTCCTCTGGTGCCCACTCCTGCCCTTCCCTATTCAGGCAGATTTCACTGCTTCCTCTGTTGTTCTCCCAAAGCATTTTTTAGAAAAGTCTACAGCACTCGGTATTCCCAGGTGGTCTCCCATCCAAGTGCCCCATCCGGCTTAGCTTCTGAGATCAGAGGACATATAGCTGTAGACTCTCCAAAATATTTTTAATGAATTTCTGCTAGAATACTTAACCATGCTATACAAATTATGATGTAATTTTTTTGTGTACATGCCTGTCCTCTCTACTGAGATTCTTCTCATCCACTTTTTTTTTCCAGCTTCAAACCCTAACACAATACCTCGCAGAGAGGTACTTATTGGAAGAGAAAATGAATGAAAGCTTGAATGAGTGTGGAAAACGGGGCACAAACACAGAGGCTTAGAATTTACAGATAGAAAAGACCTAGAGACGGTCACACAGTTCAGTGCCCCGCCCCCATCTCCCTCCTCCAACCCTCTGACGGCAATTTGCACCTAAACCGTCCTTTACTTTTCTGTTCCATCATGTCTTGTTGCCCTCAATTGCTTTAGTCTGACATTGACCCTGCATGACAAGCAGATCAACTCCTAATCTGCTAGAGCCCCAGTTTTTCTGGGACATTTGAAAGCTCTTGACAGAACCAGAGGAGAGGAAAACTGTCAGCTCTCACTTGTCAGCTCTCAGAGCAGCCCGTCCAAGGCTTAATTTGCACCTTGAAATCCCCTGAGGCCACGGGGCTCCGATTGCTGGTTTAGGTTCCTTCAATAGTTTCTCTTAGGCGATAAGTAAGATAGAAGGGTGGAGGGTAGGGAATATTAACCACTTTCTTTCTGCATCTCCAAAAAGCAGTGATGGGGTAAGGGTGTGGAGAGAGGATCACAGGCAGGGAAATGGAAAATGAGGAATGAACAGACTGGAATTAACTGGTTTCACGTCAAATTGGAGTACCGATGGGAGAAGTTGAGTGGGGAAACATTTAAAAAACGCAGAGATGAGTCAGTGTAAACCGCGCCATCCAAAAAGTCACAAAACATCCACACGCGGAGAGGCTGCGAGTGTTAAGCTTGACTCAGAGATAATAAAGGAGGCAGCTAAAGCAAAGAGATCTCCCCCGTCTGCTGGGTTTCCATCGCTTAATCAAAACTGACTCCAACTACTGCAGCTGCAAAAAAAAAAATGTTCCCAACCTTCTATTAATTTCCATACAATAACCCTCTAATGGGGGAGCTGTTCAGGGGAGGAGAGCAATCAGTCTGGACTAACGACACACCAGAGACCTGGGGAAAATGCAAACTTGGAGCAATTTCATGGCAGGTGCAACCTTGGAAAGCATTACCATTTTTCTAAGTTAATTTGTTCCCTTGATATGTTTGAAATCCATATTTGTACTTTAAAGGTCTAAAATGCAAGATGATTAAAAAATATAACTGGATTTTGTAAACCTTTCAGCAGCAGCAGGTGATGTATTAGCCGTCTCTATCCTGCCTCTCCTCTGTGAGCAGGGACCACTTTGCTTTCCTTTATCCTTTGCTGTCATCCTAGATGATCGTGGAGTTTCTGTTTGGTTTCTGTTTGGAAGAACTATTTTTAGGTTCTTCCCTGGCTCCGCTGCTTGGATCCCTTTGGTGCTCTGGGCGGAACCAATCCAAGAACCTGCAGCCAGACAGGTGGACTCTCTGGGTGGAGTCCCAGACCGCTGAGGAGGAGGAGCAGGGAAACCCCAGCCCAGGATTGGTTGCCTAGAGGCCATGGTATTTTCCCCCTGTCTCTAGCTCATCTTTCCTACCCAGCCTTTCCACCCAGCCAGTGAAAAAAGGCCCAGGGAAATAGCATCAAAACCTGGCACTTGGCCTCCATTTAGACTCTCATTTTCTCATTTTCACTAGGTCTGCCCTGTCCTTGCAGCTGGTCAGACTTTGCAGCTTGAAACTGGCCTCTAGAGGTACTGATGCCCTTCCGAGATGAACGTGGCAATTCCCTTTCCTCTTAAAACTTGTTCTGGGGAGTAAAAAGAAAAGTACTTTGCTCCACTGAAATGCACTCCTTCTTGCCCCGACCCATGCCTCTCTCTCTCTCTCTCGCTCTTCCCCCTACAAATGCCCACTAGGAATAAAATGATAATGTGCAGATTTATGATCCCAAATCTGCCGTCTTGCCGGAACGACTAGACTAGCTCTGTTTGTGGAATGTGCAGGCCACCTCCTTCCATTCCCTTTACGTAGTCTGGGGAACCCCACTCTGAAGAACTCTTTCTAGGCTCTTGGGGATTTCTCTTCCCACTCGTCCAAACCTTCTCCCGTTTTAAGAGCAGAAGTGCAACAGGAGCCCTGATTATCTCTCATTGGCAGGGCAATTCCAACAGCCAGAACCTAGCAAGTTTTTCCAGCCATTAGAAGTAAGATGACATTTCATTCCTTTTAATGTTAAAGTTTATGGATTAATCCAAAACTTCTTCGGGGAATGCATTTGCCATCACATTTGAGGATTTGGAGATATGGTACTCAGGGATCTAGCTGCAAGGGTCATGGTGGTGCTTAGAGGTCATAGGTTTTATGGTGCTTAACCCTGTAGGAACTAGTGCTTTGGGATGAGTTGCTGCTGAAGAGAAGTGTATCTATATATTTTAGAGCTAGAAGTTGGGAGATAGTTTCTTCTGCACATTCATTAATTAGCTCTTTGGGGTCATAACTTCTTGCTCAGAAAGAGGGAGTTAACATTTATCATGTACTTAGAATACACTCTCTTTACTATCCTGCAATGAATGGTACAATACTATGCCTGTACCATGAGAATACTCATGCAGCAACCATGAGAATATCCCTTGCAAATCTCCTACTCCAGGAAGTGTATTTGGTCAAGGGTTCTGATTACTAGACTCTGAACTCCTTCTCTATATCCATGCTAAGGCCACACCTCCCTTACATGGCTCCCAGCCAGTGACTGAGGTTGGCAGGGATATTAAAGCATAGTGAACCCTGGGAGATACTGGATTTTTCTGAAACGTTGTCTTGATGACTTCCTGATGGCCCTGCTGAAACTTTCTGAGACTCTGCATGGTGCTCTAGGACACTTCCTTCCTCTCTGCTTCTTTTGGAAGGCTCAGACTTGCCATGTGGTCTGACAGTTCTCCCAGGCTCCCTGGCTCCCTTCTTATTTTCTCTCTAACAAAATTCCTTCATCATATTTAATCTCACCTTGGTGCCTGCTTCTCAGAGGATCTGCACTAACATGTATGTTCACAGGCGCCAGGGAACTATATCTCTGGGAGATGAGAATGCAATTAGCTAAAATTCTATTGGCCTCCATGTGTTCAGATAGTATTATTCATTTTGCATTTAAAGGTAAGACCTGAAAGATAAAACAGAGTCCAAAGAACCCATTGAACTCCTAGATTTTTCTCTTGGTTTTGGAGCCTTCCATCTGCGTGCAGAATTCACTTTATTCCAGAAATGTGTGTTCCCTTTCAAATCCTTACCATGTGATCTGCATTCGGCAGTCTAGGTAACAGGAGTTGACATTTATTGTTAAACTTGCCTCTTGAATCACTGTGAGGGAGACCGTAAATGTCTCACATGTGATTCCGTATAGAGACTTAAAATGGCTATGTTATCTATATATGCAATTATGATTCTCCTATTCCTTTTGAAAGATTACTTTACCAGGGCTGGAAAGAAACTACAATCTTCTTCTTTGGTGAGGTCAGGTGAACAGTAAATTCATACAAACACTGTAGGGTCATGAAAACATTATCATGGTCCAGCTTCTGGGACTAATTTTATTTATTAGGAATACTTCCCTAGATCAAGAGTTGAAATAACCTGGATAGATTCCAGGAATTGTGGTGGATCTTCCATCTGATACACTTGGGTATGTACAAGTTTTAATGTTATCATTTAACCTTCTGCATATCACCCATAACCCAATTTTGGTTCAAATCCCATAGGAGAAACTCTGGTATTACTGCTAGCTCCTCTGTATATTTCTTTTAATATTCTGCCATTTATTATCACTTGCATGAAAAAAGAGACAGGTAAATCTCTGTGTTTTTCTCTCGTTCTTTTTCCTGGAAAAAAATAAAGTCAGATTTTGGGGGATAGATAGTATTTTATTTTGTAGCAGAAGCCAATATTTGAACAGAATATTTGATCAGAAAAGTTTTATCCATTTATGACTTCTTCCATTCTTTTGGGCAGAATACTTCTGACATAGTTTACTTCTTTATAAGATGGAAGAATTTCAAATCAGCTTTCTTCTTGTTTTCTTAGTATTATAGAAGTATTGCTTGTTTGGTTGCTGGATCTTAAAATATTAGCAGAAAACAACTTTGTTGGCTCACTCTGAATGAAAGCATAGTGACTAATGTTCTCTAAATTTATTTATCTAGAGGGAAGGTTTGAGGTACCATGCATTCATTTTTCTTTCTTTCACAAATATTTGTTTGAATTTGATTCAACAAATGTTTATTGAGCACTTTGTCATATGCTAAGTGCCAGGGATAGTGGAATGTAAAAAGTGAACACTATTTCTACCTCATCGAGCTTATTCCTAGTGGGGAACACAGACAATGAACAAACAAATAAATATATAATCAGGTAAAATCAACAGTATTTATGATGGGTTAACTCTGGGGATGTTAGAAAAAGAGAGAAATCAAGGATGAGTGTGGAGAATTTAGCTTAAGAAACTGGGTATATCTACAGAAAAAAAGAACCCTGAAGGAGAAGCAGGTGTGGCAACAGGCAGACTGGGAAGTGGATCAAGAAATCTGTTTTGGACATATTAATTGTGAGATACTTATGAGGTACCCTGATAGAGATTTCATGCAGGAAGTTGGATGTATTAGTCTGGAGTTCAATGTATGAATTGAGACTGATAACATGTATTTAGGATGGTACTTAAGGCTTTGGGACTAGTTGAGGCTTTCAGAAGTGTGTTGATGGAGATGATAAGCATCCAGAAACCTAAATTCTGGGGCTCTCCAACATTCAAGAATCAGGCAAAGGAAACATTCATCAGAGAAGGCACTCACCATGTGCCAGGCACTAAGCTAAGTGGTGGAGATACAAAGAAAAGACGTTAGCTTTAAGTTCTTTGAGAACAGGAAATGTATTCTATTTTCTTTGGATTCTTAGCAATTAGCACAGTACCAGCCACCCAGGATTTTACTTAATATTAAAAAAAAAAAAAAATGGAATGGAGGGACCATGCAGAGTTCAGTGATGAACTAAGGGCACTGCTTAACCTAATTCTGTGCATAGGAGATCTTATTTGAAAAAATAAAGCTCATAGTTCAGTGGAGAGAAAGACAGGCAAAGAAGCCATTATAACACAGTGTGACTGTTTTCTCAAATGGAATTTTGTACAAAATGTTTTGTGAAGGTAAGAGAGGCACAGCTACTTCTGACCTAGGCTATCACCAGAGGAGGTGCTGCTTCAATGGAGAGGAGAAGAATGGATGGATTCTCACCAGGCAGACGAGGCTGAGAAAGGCATTTGTCAAATTATTGACGTCTAACAATATTGTTGTACAATTTGGGTCATTGTTTCCTGGGTGGAGTGAAATTCTCCACGGCAGACTCTCCATATTTCCCAACTTTGACCTCATGCTTGACTCATTTTCCACTACAGTTATGTTTGTCTCTTTTAAAAACTGATTTAAATAAACATTTATTTAGTGTCTACCTATCTGCCTTCAAGAAGCTTTCAAACAATGGAATGAGAAATAGATGTTAACAGTCAATAACAAGTCAAGTCAAGATAAAAACACTCTAAACAGAGGTAAGAGGATGTGTTACAGTCATGCATAGGAATGAAGAACTGGTTCTGACCAGGCAGGAAGGAAGGCAGGCTGCAGAAAGGAAGTGATACTGAGCTGATAAAAAACAAAGGTTTTATAAGATAAGAGAGTAGAGTGTATTTCAGGCTGAGGGCACAGCACAAGCAGGTGTAAAGGTAACACAGTGTTGTGTGGGAGGAGCAGTGAGGTGTGACTGTCAGTGTTCGGAGGACGCTCCATGGAGATTGGCTCAGATGTTTGCAGTCAAGTCATGGAGGGGGTCAGATACCATGCCGGGGAGTTTGGACTTTACTCTGTAGGCAGAGGGATATTCTTTTGCAAAGGAGAGAGAACCTTTCAGCGGCCCCTCAAATATCAAATCAGTAAGAGAAAATCTTGGGTAAAGTTGGGGCATTTTCTTATAAATAAAAAGAAGAATGAGAGCATTATATCCTCTCTCTATTGGGAAGGGTTTTTAATAAATCACAATCATAACTTTTAATGTTCCATTAAGTCTTGCTTTTAGTCCATTAGTCTTAAGATGTCAGGCTGTGTTTAGTCATGTGATCCCAAAGTCCTCTCAGAGATATTTCTATATCCAAGACAGAAAAGTAAACCCTTAGCCTGGCCATGGGACTTTGGAGTAAAAATGGTGGATTGATGACACATTTATTTCTTCTCCTTATCGAAGCTTCCTGAAAAAAAAATCACAAAGAAACAAAAGAACAAAGTGATTGAGGAAAGTGATAACAGTAGACAGAATTTAAGTTCCAGTTTTGTTCACTTATGTTTCCCTAGAATCTGGCACACAGTAGGCAAACGAATTTTGAATTAGTGAAAAAGTGAATAAAAAGAATCAGATGAATTATTTTGCAAGATGAAGAGCTGATGAACGAGTGATTACCAGACATGGCAGAGAAGATGTGGTTATAAGCTATGAACCTGCAGAGGGGAAATATTGATACTAGCTAGGAAAGATCATGCTCTTTCTTTGTGTCCTGCTGCCTCTCTAGGGCTGGAGTCGGTAATCCTGTTGCAGCCATTAATCTTGTTGCAGTTTACTCTTATCCAATTCTGTACACTCCTTAGATTCAGAAACAGCCATGCAATGTCCTTGTGGATCTATCTGCTCTGCCCAGTTAGATATTGCCATCCCTACCAAGAAGAATCCATTGGATCCGGTCAAGGTTTCATGTTCAGTCTCAGCCACAAAGAGAGTGAAGCATTTCAAACTCCCCAGAGCCTCAGAGTCTGCCCCATGGACTTTGCTAACCATCTGCATGAAAACACCCTCACCTTCACGTTCTGTGTCCTTGAACTGAAGGAAGTTGTTGGTCATTCAGGACATTTTCCCTTTTATTCCTTGTTATTGTCCTCCAAAATCTTGAAATTATGATTCTCCTGTGAGGGTTAAAATAGTAAAACCCATACATAATGCATTTGATTATCTATTTATAGAAGAAATTAGAAAGATGTTCTATAAATGGGCAGCTGAGTAATGTGAGAATTATAATGGAGGGGAGGCATTGGTGGGCTGGCCAGGAGTATAACTGACTCAAGACAGGAAAACCTGATGAAATGAATCAATTCCTTCCTGAATGGTGCTTAAGAGCATGACCTCAGGAACGCGATCTGGATTCAAATCACTGCCAGACTCCAGTGACTTTGTGTAACCACTTAATCTTTATGGGAATCTTCTTTTCAACCATTAAAAGAAGATAGTTGATATGTCTCTAGGGTTAGTGCCGATTAATGTGGTGATACCTGTACATTTAGTACAGTGCTGTGGTACATTTAACAAGTGGGTCTGCATGAAGCTGAAAAAAGAAGGACACCAAAGGACAAAATTTGTCATTCTTCATTTAACCCATCCAGAGGTCAAAGACACTGAATGGGAAGGAAATGAGCATTCTGGTCCCTGGAGAGTTGAATCCATGTGGGACAGGTATAGTTCCTCAGGATTTCCTGTGCCTCCTCGGAACTCTTCTTCATGGCTCCCCACTTCCCAATTTATATACTCATCAAAACAGCACTGTGGTAAATTATTTCATTTTTAGATTTTCTAGTGCCTGGAAGAGGGAGCTCTAAATATTGGATTCCAGTATTTTGGTTATTTAACAAAGGGTATTTCCATTCTAAATGCAGGAATTGCAATTTTCATTTACATGTTAGTCTTGTGTTAGTTTAGCTCACATGAGTCGCCCTATAATCTTGAGCTTTCCTGGAGGTGAACTCAACAAGCGAGACCTCCTGTGTGGAGTTCTAATTTTTCCTACAATGTTTCCATTTCATCCCTCTCCTTTACCTTTCCAGGGGTGATCTCCTATATCCACCTGAAACTGATTTCTCTCTGTAGATTCTCTCACCATTTACCTGTTCTGCGGCCAGTCAGACCCTCTGTGGTGTCTGGAGCCCCTGCTCTGTACCACCTCCTCTCTAAATACAGGGGCAGCAGCTGTTCCCTGGGCTCCTTTGACTGTGGGGGGATCAGTGATCCAAAGAGATGCCCTGAGCCCAAATATGTCTGATGTCTGGTTTTCCCAGAATACAAATACATTTGGCTGATACTTCCATGCCTACTTGCCTTAAGGGGCTAATTTCTTCTGGAATTAAGGTAGTTTTTCTCATGCTGGGAAGAAGTTACATTTCCTGCCCCTGGCTCTCTGAGGGTTCTCTCTCTGAGACTCAGTGCCTGTTCATTATTGGTAGCAAAATTTTCCAAAATTTCCATTTTACTTTCCTACATGAGTGACTGTGATTCCGCCAGAGAGTCTGAGGTCAACTGTCTAGGAAATAAGAAATCCCCTAGCTTCACTGAGGTGTGGGCCATTGCCCCCCGTCTCCAGCCAGTTAGTTCTTTCAGGCTCTACTGAAGTTAGTTGCAGATATTGGAATTTTATTTTCCTACTATATTTTTCTCAGGGTAAGTCAGCTTCTTCCATTATCACTCCCCACCCCTCCAACCATGTCCAGACTTCCACTACATTGGACCCCAAATGTTTGTTCTCATTGAATTATTTTCTGGCTAGTCATAAAGATAGGTATAATGTTTTATCTCCTTTTTTTTTTTTTCCATTTCTCTGCTGCTTTTGAGATATTATTTTCTTGCAATAAAAATTTCCCATTTAGGTGCACGGTTTGGTGAATTTTTGTAATCATTATACAATTGTGTAACCCATCACCACAATCTAGATGGAACAATTTCTTTACCCTACAAAGTCTTATTTTTCTGCTGCTTTTTATTTTGGCCACGCCCCGCAGCATGCGGAACTTCCCTGACCAGGGATGGAACCCGTGCCCCTTGCATTGGGAGCACAGAGTCTTAACCACTGGACCACCAGGGAAGTCCCTCTGCTACTTTTTAAAGGTGGCTAAAAATCCTTGGAAACACCATCTACCTCACACATAAAGATCCTTAACAGAGAAATATTTTAGGGGAAATTTTATTTAAAAGATTTAATCTGGGTGAAATGTTTAAAGTTCTGACTTTGGGAGACTTCCAAGTCTGAAGTTCCAGTTTTTTCTCTGAGCTTTTTCTCTCAGATAACAGCCACATATGTCATCTATATCTGCTGTCGATGTAGAATATTTTCATAAATGGCAGGTGTCTTGGGCAAAGACTAACCCACTGGCCTTATCTCTTCTTCATCCCTACCAGCTGCTGTTTTAACAGTTCTTAGTCAGCCTCACAATTCATCCATTAATGTCTAGTCTTTACCGAGCTGAACTAAATGTGAACTGAATGAAGTGTCACATATCTTAGCAGCTTTAGAAACTGTGCTGTCCAAAAGGTGACAGGCTCTTTGCAGTTCTTCATAGGGTCTCTTTCATTCCATTCAGCACTCCATCTCTTCCTTCATCAAGTAAATGGAAATGTTGTTTTTCCCATGCTTCTTTTATTGCATACCAATATCTGTCCATGATGATCATGCATGACCTTAGTACAGAAATTATGCCTCACTGGATCTCCATTTCCATTCATTCATTCACTAATCAACAAGCATCCAATATGTGTGAATATGTGCCTTACAAGACTCTAGGCATCAGATCCTACTGCACTTTACAATATCATCTAATTTGGTCCTTAAAACAACACTGATTTTACATTTGGGGAAACTAGATGGTTTGCCTAAGGAAACTGATGGCCAAGAAATGATAGTGTCATAACTCAAAATCTGATTCCTTCCAATTGCCAAGTTAGTTGTGTTGCATGTGTGTGATATCCCACTGGAGATATTCAGTAGGAACTTGGCTCTATGAGTCTGAAGTTGAATTGAGAGGTCTGGGGCAAAAATAGAGATTTAAGAGTCAATGACACATGGATGGTCTTGGAAGCTATGTATATAGATGGGACTGCCGGAAGAGTGGGGAGAGGTGAAGCCAAAAGAAGCAATCCAACTAGAATCATAGCCCAGGGGTGGTCTAGTTCTGACATTCCACACTCCTCTGGACTCTGAATATTTATATGACTTCTTGTCTCTGTCAGCTGCTCTTCATGCTATTATAGAAAACCTAATCACAGCATTGTCCCTTGGTATTCCTCTGTTGTCCTGAGGGATACTTGTCTTAGAAGCTCAGGGCTCTCAAGGAAAGAAGGAGGATGTCTTCTTGGGTGTCCATCCTCTATACTCCATGGTTGTGCCTAGGTTTTGAGTCTGATTTGCCAACTCTACACCCATCCACTCATCCACTAGGGGTCTGCTGTATGCTTGGTTTCTCTCCCTAGCATCTTTTTCCATTGCCCAGAAAAATTTACCTGACCTAAGAAAGCCTTCCTCTTCTCCCTGATTTAAATACAAATGATTGAAATTTTTCATGAGTTTCGATTCTTCTGGGAAACAAAGTGTGGAAAACCCCAAAACAAAGAAAGTGCAGATTTTGGATCCTAGTTTATTCATAATTTAGCCAGAGACATGCTTGTCTGCTTTTCCTGTGAACTCCTTCCGCTAACCTTGCTCTTTCTTTCTCAACACTGTTTTCCAGGCCCCACCTCAATTCTATTTTCAGAAATTTTAGGATTCTCCCTCCAACTCATTCCTGTGGGAGACCTAGATTTATCCTATATTGGTTTTGGGTTAATGAGAAGCTTCTAGCTTAAGACTGTTTTCAGTTTGGTAGATCACACTTCAGACTCTGGTGGTCCACTGATTAGGCTGTTTATCCCACCCACATATACCACATATATTCAGAGATGGCTGAATGTCTTTATTACCTCAAGGAGAGCCAGGACCAGGTAGATCCATATGTGTATCCATATACACATAATTAATGTTCATCCTTGGGGAGAACTCAGTAAAATAGAGAATAGAAAATAGGTTTTTATTTCCTTAGAAAGACTTGGGTTAGATATTTAGGAGAACTTTTGACCCTAAGGAGGAGTGAATCTTCTTAACACAAGAGGATTGTGGCAGTCCTTGTTGATATTTTTATTTTTTAAAGAAAGAAAAACAAATCACTTTCCAAAGATAGTTTAAATGTTATCCTGCCTGGAGGAAGAGCAATGGGCTAAATGACTTCTCAAGGTCTTTCTTAACCTGAAGATTTTTATAGCCACTCATCCAGAAAATGTGCTCCCCAAGTAAAAATCAGCTAGTGGCACTTTTCCAAGGAAGAATTCGAAGATACTGTCTCTCAGTAAGTGATCTATCAGTAATAAAATCTCAGTGATATATCAGCTCCTCATTACCAACCACAGTACCTTCTCGCAGATGCCAGAATCTTCTATTACTAGTACAAAAAAACGTCCATTTTCCCCAGACATCTGAGTGATTCCCAGGCAACTCTGAGTCAAGAGGTTCAGTGCTAATTATCTGCCTGGGTGGCCCTGTATCCTGAATACCTGGGAGAAATAACTGAGTCTGTCCTTTCGGGCTCAGGAAGAAGCAGTATGTGTTGGTGGTGTAGGGGGGTGCTACATTAGGGATTGGGAGACTTGAGTCTGGGCCTGGCTCAGCCCCTGACTTGCTGTGGCTCAAGTTTTTGGGTCTCCTGAGACCTTAGGTCATAGAGCTTAGGGATGCAGATGCTGGAATCCAGCTGGATGACCTTGCACAAGGTAATGAAGCCTTTTCAACTCAGTTTACAGTTTCACTTTCCATATAATTTTGATGATAATGCCTACTTTATAGAAGCATGGTGAAGATTAAAGAAAAAAATTGATAATCATGTGTAGTCAATTGTCTGGTAGGTACTCACACTACCTGTTAGATGTGGTCATTAGTTTAGTTTTCTTATTTGTAGAACGAAGAGATTGGGTGAAGATAGAAAGTCTTTTTTAGTTTTGAGAGTCCATGAGTCAAATGTTGCTTTTTCTATAGTGGCATCTATTTCATTTCCTTCTCCCATCTCCTTTTTCTTAGGGTCCCTACAATTTCCCTCAACCACAAGGCCAATTGTTATGTTGCCTGCTGTGCTGAATTCCCTCCTCCCCTCAGCACAGGGCCCCTCCTGTACCGCTCACTTCTCCACAGGTTGGTCCTTTGTTTGATGAAGGGTGCTGTCAGGTCTACAAGTGTACATCCTCACCCCCCCCCCCGCCATTAATCCCATCAAGCACTGGACAATGGTGATGCCAAATCTTCCTCTCCTGCGAGCAATCTGTGAGATCCTGACATTCATACATTCCAGAGCTGTTTATTTTCCCCCTGAAACAAAGTCATCTTCAAACTTTTACATTATAGATCATCCCAAAGCTTTATTTTCACCATCACTGAGCTGGAAAGGGAACTAAGATATCCCATATTTCCCTCTTCCTCAAAATCAGGTATCTCAAATAAAAACCCTTTTGATTTGCATCTTTTCCATTTGCTCTCCTAGTGCTCAAATGAAAACGAGACGTTGCCTTTTGTTCACTACTTTGTCAATTTTCCAGTGGCTGCCAGCCCAAGAGCAGCAGGGGAAAAACTTCAGCAGTTCCTCATGGTGAGAACGTGATGGTGGCCGCTCCATCACCAGGTAGACATGCATCCTGGGTGTTCCCTCAATGCCAGTTTTGTTGAGGCCCCAGGATGAGTTTGACTAAATAGATTTTACAAAAGTGAAGTCTGTGAAGCAGTCTGGGAACTAAACTATTCTAAGTAGCATATGTGGGCATGGTGCACTCGTAGTTGGGGTAGGCAAGGACTCTAGAAGCTGGTTTAAATTTCCAGCTCCTCCTGGGTTCCCTGTGCTTTCAGGATAATTTAACCATCCAATCACTGTAGGAATGTAATCAAATGTCCTAATTTATAGAAAGGTGCTAATAATTTATTGTGTTGACCTTATCAAGGGCATTTGCCATTTGAATGAGGACCACATGAAAAGTGTACTTAACCTCTAATATGCTTCTCTAATGATGCAATTTCCTGCAGTCTACCAGTTGATTAAGGGAAATATATTCACTCTGGAGTGTCTCCCTGGTGTTTCTCTAATTTCAAATCACACATGTAAGGTAGCCATGTGGCTCTAATTATATTTCAGCCTGATTTATACACACACACACACACACACACACACACACGCCTTGGGTCGGGTTTGCTTTCCAGCCTGCCGTTACCTCATGTGCCTGGGCTGATACACAGTGATCCAGACTGGTGAGAACTTTTTATTCTGCTACTGAATGATTATAAGCTTTGTTCTTCCTTCCCTGTGAACGTTTTAGATTTTGGATTTTATTCTACCTGTCTTGCCATTGAAGGAAAGGAGAAATTTACCTGGCAGGTATGTTTGTTGCTTTGAAATTAAATTGACTCCATCCTTTTGTCTTTTTCCCTCTGAACCATTTATTTCCATATGTTTTCACTGTGTTTCTATTTCTTACTTTACTTTCTTGTCTCTTACATCACACCTCTCCCTTCTTCCCTCTCTCCTCTTTCTCTCTCTTTTTCTTTCTCTCACATACCCATGCGCACGCACACACAGTCACTTTCTTGGCTGGATCTCTTTTTTCTATAAATAATTCCTCCTGCCATGTTCTATAAGCTCTGATGCTCAAGTGAAGTCGTTTGATGAGCTACTTGATAACTGTACCCCATGGGAAGCACTTGCTTTTCATGGTTGGAAAGGATGTTCCTAGATCCTGAGGTTCTTCCTGGTTCCCTTCCTTTGTGCTTGGCAGTTTCAGTTGAGGGGTTATTGACTCCTACCCTGGGATTTATTCTAATGGAGAGTAACTGCTCGAGACAGAGAACTTTGGCTAACCTTATTAAATTAGTTAGCTTGGCAATGCTCAAAGGTAGACGTGATCCAGCTTTTGTGAGGCCTAAAGCTAATACAAGAAAATGTATTTAACATTACAAATAAAAGATTTGATGCAGGGCCTTAAAAGGGACTCATGCAAGTGAAGGGCCCATAAGCTTAAGCTTCACGAATTTCATGATAATTGTATTTCTTCTAAAGTGGGATCCTCATTGCAATATCCTGAAATAGTTTGCTCCTGCAAAAGTCTTGTTTGCTTTGCTGCAGTTCTTTAAGATGCCCCCTTCATCCATCTGCCATGTGCCCACTTACACGTAACGATAAGAGATTTGTCATTTGGCTTTTGAGCCCATTGTTCAGGCTCAAAACCCTGTGGTTTCCATCCTGTAACATTTGTTCCTGACTCATGATTTTGGTTCCAGCTTCTGGCCCTCAGGTCTTGGTCTTCCCTTCTATTTATCCTTTGATCCTATCATTTCCAACCCTTCCTTTTTTGAGACTGGATTAAATTGCCCTATATTTTCCACTCAGGTAGAAATTCCCTGTTGAACTTTCAGCCCCAAGGAACCCAAATTCTACCCAAATTCCATTGCCTGGGGGCAGTAACTAGATAGGCTAGATCTGGTTTTCTGGCTAGGAATGGAGAAGAGGTTTCAGATAGTTACACAGCTATAATTCCATCCATAATGAGTCCAGGTCAAGCCCTTGACTTGGCTCCATTAATCTCTTTAATCTCATCAGGTCCTTCCACAATAATAGAGAAAAATATCGGCTTTTCCCCTTTAACAAATATTGCAATTATATTACGCAAGAGCAAAACATCTCCTGTTGCATCTTGCAATATCTGTATGCCCAGGGGCTCTGGGAGCACAGGGGAAGGGAACTGGACCCACTCTAAGGATTCTGGAAGGTTTCCATGAAGAGGTCACAGAAGACTGTGAATGACAAGTCAACCAGCTTGAACTTTATCTTCAGGCAAATGGAATCCACTGACCAGGGTGGTACCTACACCAGCTTCTCCTTTCAGAAATCTCCAGCTAGCAGCTCATGGAATCTGGGTTGAAGGAAAGCCATACTAGAGCAGGAAAAATGGTTGTTCAACCACTACAACCCAACTGAGAGACTAAGACAGTGTTGGCAAGGATGGAGAAGAGGCAAAGGAGATAAGAGATGACAGATCCAATATTTAGGAAATATAGTAAGTAGAACTAAATAAATCAGAGCTTGAAATGCTATGTCACAGTCTGGCAAGACAACACAAGAATGATGTCTTTCCCACCCATTTTGCTCATCCTCATCCCTTTTCTAGCTGGGATAGAAAGAAGATGGGGGAGGAATGGTGTGTTTCATTTTTTTGTAAGCTAAACTGTGTTCATTTAGTAAGTTGCATCATAAAATATAGCCTGGGGCAGGTCGGAGGCAAAGAAAACTCTACTCAGTGGGACCCCAAATCCTAATCAGCTACAGACCTGGCTCAGCTGCCATGGCTAGAGGGGCTCCCCACCTGTCTTCCTTGCCCAGCTGTTCTGTCTGGGCTTGTCTTTATTCTCAGGCTGCTGATTTAAGGGGGCAGCCTTGCCTTTCACTAGTGTTTCCGACGGGTGAGACACGGACTCTAGAGGCTGAGATGCACTGTAATTCACAGAGCTCGTGTCTTCCACTGGGTGACGCTTTGATATATAAAGCCTGGCCGGGAAACAAAGCCCTCCTGGATTCTAATCAGACAGACCTGATTCCTCTACTTCCAGTGGCTTTTATGACCCATCCTTGCCTGAGATGACAAAGTTCCTCATTGTCCACCAAAAGGTAAAAATCCGTAAGAGGCAATTCAATTTCACAGGTCATAAAGTTATATGTCCACTTCTTGCACTTCTTCTGCTTGTTTATTATGGCAGAAAACTTCTGAGTTCACCATCTATATTTTGTCAGTGGATAGAAATTGCTTTATCCTACATGTTTCTCCTGCCTCCTGCCACCCTTTCTCCTCATCCTGGCCTTGCTTTTGTCTCGTTCTCTTCCTTGCCTAAGAGATCCCTTAAGTCAAGGCTCACTACTTCCTGGCAAATAAAAGCAAATTGTTTGTTGCTGAGATGGGGGATGCATTCCCTCTGGGTGATGGGATTTGTGGGGGAGAGGAAGGGCAGAGGACATAAGCAAAAGGAAAGGCAGATGCTTCTTTTTCTGAGTAGCACTTGGAGTAGCTATATAGTTTTTCTTTTCCCTTTGGCTCCCAGACTTTTACATTCAAAGATACAGTGTTTTCATCCTGAATGTGGTAAAAATCTAGTTCCACACTTTTACTGTTCCCTTATTTCCATTAAACCTGCTAAGGAGGCAAGTTTTACAATATCAGCCTTGAATATAGCCCCTTGAGGGAGCAGCCTTCGGTCTCTTGTGACTTCTTGCCCCATGGCCATGGCTGATTGAACAGTAATAAGCCCCTGACCAGAAGGTAGCCAGCCAACTCATTCCCTGGTCTAGGACTTGCAAAATCTGGGCCAATCAGATTCTGCCTTTTGAGAATTTGGGTTTTTCCTCCATCATTTTATTATGAAACATTTCAAACATTTAGAAAAATTGAAAGAATTATACATTAAATACCTATAAACCTACCACTGGATTCTATAATTAACATTTTACTTTCTTTCTCAGGTATCTATCAAGCTCACCATTCTTCTAGCAATGCATGAATACATCTTATTTTTTATGCATGTCAAAGTAAGTTGCTGACATCACTACACTAAGAGACATAGGGGTCTAGAGACTGTTGTCAGTTCGTGGAGAGTGTTGAAGCTGGAAGGTCACGTAAACCGTGGCATGGGGGTGACTGGATTGGAGTCACAGACAGCTGGTAAGTGATGGATCTGGTTTGCTGAGAGAAGGCAATGGAGCAAGGGTGTAGAGGAAAGCAGAGGCCTGTGGCTGCTATGAGGCACCAAGATGCAGAGAGAAATTGCTGCAGTTCGGAAGCTTTTCCAGTACCCAGTGATAATTCCCAGGGGACCCAGCTGTGTTTATTTTTACATTTTTGGTTTTTCGGATACAATGAGATTTCTGCATCCTTTATAAAGCCTCTTTTTCTTTGAGTTAGTTTCTGTATCTGGCAACCTAAAGACTCCTACTTTAAACATCTTGTTTATTTCAGCACATAGCCATTGTGTTGCTACAATGATCCAGTGACTTCAGGTACACTGAGGACACAGTTACCTCTGCCTGGAATGCCCTGGCCCCATGACCTGCCAGGCGGTCAACACCTACTCTTCCTATAACGGCCCACCTCTGTGAAGCCTTCCCTGACTGGCCAAGGCTGAAGAAATCAATCTCTCATTTATGCTCCTAGAGAACTTTATGCATACGTAGACTGCACTGATCTCAACACTGTGCCCTAGTTAACATTTTATGTGTCTGAGTCCTCTGTATACTATGAGTTACAATGCAGGTGATGTCATCATTTTTGTATCACCATGAACTAACAGATTATTTGGTACACAGTAGGCTTGCAATAAACGTAGCAAGGTTGATGTAATTTTTCTTCCATTGGTATGACCTGGAAAGCCTTCTGGGTCTCTTCTGCTAGGGAATTGCTGCAAACATGGAAATGTATTGCTCAGATCTCCCCCCAGGAGAGAAGCCCCACAAGGAGTGCAGTGAGTTGACAGTCTCCAGCTACAGAGTTTTGGGATCCGTTGCGGTGTGTCCTCCAGAAGCCCCAGCCAGTGACTGAGCACAGGGTTATGTATGTGGGTGGAGTAATAAGAACTAGCATTTTCTGCCCAACATGGGGCTAGCCAGAACTTCCTCAGAGCTGCACTACAGTCTGAAGCTCTTCCTACCTAATCTTCCTTCTTTCCCTCTATCCTTTCAGGTCTGATGGACCTATATCTTTCCTTATTCCTGGTTCCTTGCTCCAGTATCTTTCATAGGTATTATCCCCCATAAGCCTCTTGAATTTCTAACTCTGTCTTGGTGTCTGTTTCTTTGAAAACCCCAACTGACACAGTCATTCCTGGAAGTGGTCAACAAAAGTCAGGTGGTAGGATGGGGTTTGGGAATGGATCCCTGATCACCATCTGGCTGTCCAAAAGGATCTCATTCAGAGTGGTATGTGGTTCACAGATAGTTCTTGCCACAAAATGGCAGTCCAATTGGTTGAAATTTCACTAGCTGTAACTTTGAAAAATATCCCACTGGAAGGAATGCCCTCATTGGTGTGATGGTTCAAGCATTGGAAAGGTATAAGGGAACAATGTACACAGGACAATGGAATTGACTGCCTATTACTAAGTTGCCTTAACCCCCTACAGAGGGACAATGGGAAGCTGAGAGTAGTTAACAAACAGCTGAAACATAAGTGTGTTGGCCAGGGAGCATTTTGGAATCTTAAAAAGTCACTATCTCCTACAGTGGATGATGAGATTCAGCTGAGGAGCAAATACAGGTTCTGGTAGCTAGGGTCACAGAGCTCCAGATATTGAATCCTCAACCAAAACTCAGGTAAGGAAGGGTCCTTGTTGGGAAAACTTTAAACCCTGAAGTATAGTTACAGGGACATCTGAGTAGAGTTCATGGGGACTGTATCTAAAGTTTCATCCTCATGAACCTTTAGAGCATGGAGAGGTTAACTACTTCTCCCTAATAAGAGCTAGCTAACCAGTTCATTAGGTACATATTCTGTCTTCCTGATGATCGCAGGAGGCAGTTTACCAAATGTTTTACCATCATGTAGCACAAGTCTCCATTTCTTCAGCTTCGGTTAAAGTTTCCTGAGCCAGGTCCATATGTTTTAGGTTTTTGCTAACATAAGCACCCATCTCTCGTTTAAAGTTTCTGTATCAGTCAGCTTTTGCTGTATAATAAACCACCCTCAAGTTCAGTGGCATATAATAACAACCCTTTATTATTTTGCTTACAAACCTTCAGGTCAGCGGGGCTGTTCTGCTTTAGTCAGCTGTGTATGGGCACATTGGCTGTGATGGCTTTGCTTCGGGCTGCAGACCTGTGGGAGATGTTGAGCGTGATACGGAAGGAAAGAGACTATATCCCATAGAAGGTGCAAAAATTAAGCAGCACTTCCTGACCAAAGCTAGAGAAAGCCATGGAGATGGATATTGAAGGTGCTCAGGGGCTGGAACATAAGACTGAAAAAGGAACATTCACCAACTTGGGGCACACTCTCAGGATATGGTTTTACATCCTGGAAAAAATTTTAGGGTTTGGGACAAACTCACTGCTAGAGTGAATCTTAGAAACCTGAAGAAGACAGTAGCCTATGCTGAGCAGAACAGAAGTGCCTGAGTTGCTATAAATGATGGTGTAGGGATGTTTTAGGAGGATCAGGCACTGGGAAATAAGCATAATGGAATGGATGCATTATCAGAGGACAGAATATCCACCAGGAGATTATGTTCCATGGGAGGGCCAAAAGGACACTCTCTCAAGACTGTCCTGAAATGGGGGGCCTAACATCACCAAGAGGTTCAGTGGTGACTCTCCCCTGCAGGTCAGGCTGACAACAGAAGAGACTGTCACAAAACTTGGCTTATTAATGTAATGGAAATGATGGGGCCCCAAAGCCATAGGACCAGGTAACAGATAAGACTGGGGGACAGCCAACAGGGATTGACCTATAGGAGTAAAGGAGATGTTTATTTCTTCCCAGAATCTTTCATTTGGTGAGAAAAAGTTTTATTTTTCAACCTGCAAGTTATGGAATTATTTTACTTTCTATGTCTCCTTTTAATTCTATTTGTACCCAAGCCAATACTTGCCTGAATTTATACCTCTCTTGTAGTATCTTCTTAGAAAGATACCCAGTAGAAGTTGGGTCACATTTCCACATTTTGCCTCGAAATTACTCACTCAACCAGTTCATTAGGTACATATTCTGTCTTCCCAATGATCGCAGGAGGCAGTTTACCAAATGTTTTACCACCATGTAGCACAAGTCTCCATTTCTTCAGCTTCGGTTAAAGTTTCCTGAGCCAGGTCCATATATTTTAGGTTTTTGCTAAGATAAGCACCCATCTCTAGTTAAAAATTTCTGTATCAGTCAGCTTTTGCTGTATAATAAACCACCCTCAAGTTCAGTGGCATATAATAACAACCCTTTATTATTTTGCTTACAAACCTTCAGGTCAGCGGGGCTGTTCTGCTTCAGTCAGCTGTGTACGGACACATTGGTTGTGATGGCTTTGCTTCAGGCTGCATACCTGTGCGTCAGCCTCTGTTAAACATGCCACTTTTATTTTGGAACCAGTGGGCTACACAAGGCATGTTCTTCCCATGGCAATGGCAAAAGCCGAAGCAAACAAGCCCCACTGTACAGACATGTCACATTTGCTTAAGCCTTAAGCCTTTCTTCATGTCACATTTGCTAATCTTCCATTGGACAAATCAAGTCACATGGCTAAGCTCAGCCAACAACAATGGGATGGGGAAGTATATACTCCCATGGTGAAAAGGAGTGTAGTGACTATTTTCTGAACAATAGTTTGACCTATAATAAGTGTGATAATTTGAGAAAGTTTTATAAGACATCTAAGTAGAGTCCTTGGATACATATATAAGTAGGGATTTCAAGACAGGAATCTAACTAGAGGCAAAAATTTTGGAGTTAGTAGCATATATATATATATATATATATATATATATACACATACACACACATATATAGAATTCATTTCAAAAAGTACATAGTTGAAAATTTTAAGCCTTAATTTCTTATGTTGGGAGAGGAAAAAATGGCTGGAAATTCATAAGATTGAACAACCAACTTTCGAAAAAAAGGGCAACAAAATAAACTCAAAGGAAAGAGCAGAAGGAAAATGATAACAATAAAGCAGACATCAATGCAACCAAAAAATCCCAAAGATACAATAACAATAGCAAATGTTCATTTTTTGAGAAGACTAATACAGTTAACACAGCTATGGTGAGATTAACCAATCCAAAAGAGAGAAAGCCCAAATCAGAAATATTAGAAATAGAAAAGAAGTCAAAACTACAAATGCTACAGAGATAAAAAGGATAAGAAAAGGATACTATAATCAATTCAATGACAATAAAATTGAAAAAGATGAAACAAAGTACCACCAAATAAGTTGTCAATTCTGAGTCAAGAAAAAATAAAAATCTGACTAGCTATAACAATTAAAAATATTGAATTTGTAATAAAATCTTCTCCTAAAAATATCACCAAATCCCAGGAAGTTTTTCTTTCCTTTATGCCAAATTGTACCATTCAAAGAAGACATATTTCTATGGTACCTAAACTATTGCAAAATATACTAAAAAGGGAACACTCTTCAACTCATTTATGAAGTTAGCAAAATGTTGATACCAATAACTGAACAAAAGTAGAAGAAATGATTATTATAGGTCAATATCTCTTATGAACATGCATGCAATAATCCTGAACAAAATAATAGCAAGTAACATCTAGTGATACATTAGAAAAGATACATCATGACCAATTTGGGTTCGATTTCTGCAATAAGATTAGTTTAACATTAGATTATGAATTACTATAATTCAATGAATTAACAAATTAAAGGAAAATATGAAAACATCATATTGTTATTTCAATAGATGCAGAAAGGGTTTCATAGAATTATGCACATATTTATTATTATTTTTAAAACTCTTAGGAGTAAGCAAAAGAAGGACATTTCTTTAACAGTTAAATGTAATATTTTAGAGACTTCCCTGGCAGTCCAGTGGTTAAGACTCCACTCTTCCACTGCAGGGGGCACGGGTTCGAGCCCTGGTTGGGGAACTAAGATCCCTCATGCCACACGGTGCAGCCAGAAAACAAACAAAAACAACAACAACAACACAAAGACAGTTAAATGTAATATTTTAGTGATGAAATCTTGAAATCATTCTTAATAAAATAGACAAGATAAAGGTGCTCATTCTCACCACTTTTTTCAACATTGCACTGACTGTCCTAGCCAGAGCAGAAAAGTAAGAAACATAATAAAAGGTAAAATAATTAGAAAGGAATTTTAAAAAGTCTATTTTTTCACAATTACATGATTTATATGTAGAAAACCTACAATGACCTAATTTAGTATAATAAAAAAGAGAGCTAAGTAAGGATGTTGGATATAAAATCAATATATAAAAATTAATTTCATTTCTATACCTAGCACAAACATTTAGAAAAATTAATTTTAAAGAGACATCACTTGTTCTGGCTTCTAGGAACAGTAGAGTAGCTTGGCTGAACTAACCTTTCCTCAGATAACAATTAGAAAATATGACAAAAATTAGAATTATCCAAATTTTTGGAGAAACAAGAGTTAACAAAAGCAGAAAGAAACTAGTGGGAGTCAACCTTTGATAGATGAACTGTGAATTAGATATTCTAGTTTATGGCACTCCCCAGTGTAGTAAAGTCATTGGGCAGAAAGCCACAGCCTTACTGGCTTAATGTGTTAGAGAACAGAATTTGAAACTAATAAAAAATGTAGCAATAAGGTGGGAAATCTTAGATGGTAGGGATCCACAGAGAGGTTGCATATATTATTCACTGAAATCCCTGGATAAACCTTAGCTCTTTTTGCATAGGGGAGACCCCAGAAGGAGGTGTGGTGAAGACAACCAAACAACAAACAGAAAAGATGGAAGCTGATAGAGGAGACATTTAGGCCTCTGTTCATTGCAGGAAAGACGAAATTTGGAGTTGGATTCCAACTAAGGTAAAAGAAATCATTCTTCAGGGGAAAGTAACAGAATGCAGACTCTATACAATTTTTATAATGTCCAATATCAATTAATTATCAATAGACTTGTGAAAGAAACAGAAAAATGTGACCCATACACAGAGTAAGTCAATAGACTCCAACTTCAAGATGATGCAGAAGTTGCAATGAGGGGATAGAGACTTTGACACAGCTATTATGAATGTGTCCAAGGATTTAGAGGAAGATGTATTCCTGATGAACAGATGGGAAATATAATCAGAGAACTAAAACCTGTAAAAAAGAACAAAATGGAAATTCTAGAACTGAAAAGTACCATAACTGAAATGAAAAATTCACTGAATGAGTTTAACAGCAGATTGGAGAAGCAGAGGAGCCAGTTAAAATAAAGCAAGAAAATAGAAATTACCCAGCCTGAGAAGTAGGAAAATATTGCACAGGAAGAAACAAGCTTCAGAGACCTGTATGAAAATATTAAGCAATCTAATATATGTGTAACTGGGAACCCAGAAGAAGAGGTAAAGAATGAGGTAGAAAAGAAATATTTGAAGACATATTGGGTGAAAACTATCAAGACAGAATAGAGAATTCAAAAATATACCCCCAATTATAGTGTCAACTGATTTTTGACAAAGACTCCAAAACAAGTCAACGGGAAGAGGAAAGTTTTTCTAACAATTGTGTTAGGACAACTGGATATCTATCTATGGGAAAAAAATGAGCCTCAAACCCTTACCTCACCATACGAAATAATTAACTCATAGATCTAAAATTAAAAGCTAAAACTGCAAAGATTTTAGAAAGAATATAAAAAGATATCTTTGTAACCTGGGATTAAAATTTTTTCTTAGATGAACATTGAAACAAGAATTATAAGATAAAGTAACTGAAAGATATCAAAATTTAAAATATTTACTCATCAAAATAAATTGTTATGTAAAAGAATAGATAAGCCACAGACTGGGGAAATATATTATCTCATACATAGACAGACCATCCAGTGAGACTAGATTAAAACTAAGAAATTTTATCTTTAAAAGGGCAACATAAAGAAAATTAAGGAGACAAGATATAAATTTGATGAAGACATTTGTAACATATAATTATCAAAGGATTAGTATCCAGAATCTATAAAGAATAGCTCAGGAACAATACAAATGTCCATAAAAATGAGTAAATTACAAGAAGACAAATATCAGTAATCCAGTAGAAAAATGGGCAATCACTTCTCAGAAGAGCCAAATTAAAAAAAAAAAAAAAAATTCAATCTCCTTAGTAGGAAAATACTCATTGAAACCATAATGAAATCTTTCACATTCAATAGACTAACAAAATTTTAAAAGTCCAACCATGTCAAGTTTGGCAAGAATGTGGATTTAATCAGAACTCATACACAGCATGAAAAAGTGAAAATTGGCACTAATGCTTTGGAAAAAAAAATTGATATTATCAAGTTAACTTGAGAATGCACATACCTTTTAATCTAACAACTCTATTCCTTGATATATACCTAGGGAAATTCTGGTACATACCACCAGTATACATGCATAAGAATGTTTATACCAGTGCTCTATGTGATAGCAAAGTATTAGAAGCAATCCAAATATCCATCAACAATAAAATAGATAAATATATTGCTGAATAAAGGGAATACTATACAACTGTGAAAATAAGTGAACTATAGCAATATACAGTAACATAGGCAAATCTCAGAGATATGAAACTGAACAACAAAAAATCAAGGTCCAGAAATATGCAATGGTATTCCACTTACATAAAGTTTAAAAACATGCAAAAATAAATGGCATATTGTTTAGACATAATGATATATGTCACAAAATAATAAATAAAAAGAATAGATTTACAAACAGAAAATACGGGAAGTGGTCTGTAAGAGAATAGGGAAATGGATGAGATTGTTGATGGCACAAAGATATCTACATGAATAGTGGAATTGTTCTATCTCTTAAACTGGCATGTAGGTAGGTGGATACATGGAAGAATTCATTTGATAGTGAATATAAAAATGAAGATATATACATCTGCCTTGGTAACATTTTTTGACTCCATGATGTTCACTGCAATTCTGGAAGCGGAAATATGATGTCTGAATTCCAGCTCATAGAGCAGTTTAATGGCACAATGTATGTTATATTCTTTTTCCCATCTCTTAGCCCTATTTCCTTTTCCACCACACAACCTCCACTCTCTCTCCCTTATCAACATAAAAGCACAACCTATGACAAAGTACTTGGGCATTATCAGGAGGAATGATAAGAATGAACTTAAAAATTAACTTAACCTTTCTCTCTAAATGTATTTGTTTTGAGGTATGTTTTCAAGGCTCTCACCAGTGGTTGTGTTAGTCCTTGTTATAACTGACCAGGTCAGTATTTGAAAACTCACATTGAGGTTGAACCTTTTGACCTCTTTGCCCCAAGACATACACTTACAACCATAAAGATCTTTTTTAATGTACAGCCTCAGTAGATAAGGTCTACATGGTAAACATGGGAGTGATAAAGAAATCAGCTATATTATGATGAATATTTGAATGTCAAAGGAAATTCAGATTATCAGTAAATATCCATATTTCATAGATAAGGAAATGCAGGGTGCTAGAGGACCATAATGGTTTTGTCCTGGATAATAAATGGGAGGGGGATGTAGGTCAAGCTATGCTGACAGCAGATATCTTCGCCTTAAATAAGCTTGATATAGGTCTTTTTCCCATTCTCTCTCTTGCTCTCTCCCCAAAGTAGAAGAAGAACAAGGGCAGGCTGCACCACTACTTGGGCACTAGATGGGATACTGCTACAGAAAGTGGTAAAAGGACTCAGCAGTGGTGTCCAGGGAGTGGTAGAAAGTGATAGGAAACTATTACTAACTGTAAAAAAAAAAAAAAAAGGATTGTTCAAACTCTAGTTTTGTTTTGTGTTCCTTCTTTAGGAATATTTCCTCAAAATTGCAAAGAATAGAAGAAACACAGCTCAGGAAGAATGAAATCCTAAGAAAGATATGGAACATATTAGACAGAACCTTGATGTTCTAAACTAGTCAAAGTTCCCAGGTTAATAAACCACTGGAATTTGGAAAGAATTGTATTGGTGTTTACCAAGCTGTTGCTCTGCATCTAGGAAAAAAAAAATATCAACTGCCCATGCTCAAGAATTGGAAGAACTGCTTTATTACAAGTTTGTGAAAAAAGATTAGGTGCTAATAATTGACTGTAAGCTGAATATGAATCAAGTATAATAAGAGACACAAAATGACTAATGTAATCTTAGGCTGTGTTGATAAGAGTATGACGCCCAGACAAAGAGAGTTTAGTCTCACTCTTTATTTGTAGCATTTCAAGAGAAACGTTGATAAGCTGGAGTATTCTCAGTCACGGGAGGTTAAATAGATTGTTGGGAGGACTGGAGACAATGTCACAAGATAAATAGGTGCTGGCTGTGTTTATAATCGTGAGAAAAAAACACAAGACTTAGCCATGAAGAAAGAATCCAATAGCTGTCTTCCAATATTTCAAGGATTATAAAGAGTGATGAGACTTATTCTGCATAATTTCAGAGAGCGGAACCAAGAACAAAGTTTAGAAGTTATAGGAAAGGAAATTCCATTCAATATAAGAAATTCTAACCATCTCTTAAATTCTTATAATGTTGCATAATCCACATATATTCTCATGTGCATCATCTCACTTTAGGAAGAAATCCTGAAAACTTGGTAATAGAGTGAGCTGCCAGGCATGTTTAAGCAGAAACTGAAGCATCACATTAGATTCGATGAACTTGAAGATTGTTTTGAATTCAGACTGTGAATCAACCCAGAGGTGCTTCCAAGGCAGTTTCTAAACTGAGAGGAAACAGGCTACAAGAGCAATAACACCTGTATCAATTCATCCTTGTTTTCTCAGGTTACACTTTTCAAAGTAGAAAAAAGTGAAAAGATAAATGTCTGTGTTCACCACGTAGGAATAGGTTGAGTTAGGTACTTCAGTTCTTAAGAGTATTGTATTCAAGGGGATATTGGCTGCCTCTCTTTTGGGGATTTCTGCATTGGGTAGGAAGATGGACCACATAACCTTTGAGTTCCCTTCCAACACCCAGATTCTATGAAACCTGTCTTTCAACCTTGCCTGTTACTTTCTAGCCTGGCTTTGAGGAAGTTGTTTTCACTCTCTTGGCCTCAATTGACTCATCTATTAAATGAGACTATTGAACACTGTGATCTTTTTAAGGAACTCACATTCTATAATGATAAGATTTTATGAGGATTTTGTGGGGGCTTCATTCTCCCACATTCTATCAAAAAATAATTGATCTTGAGTTCTGGTCCTGGTGAGATCATGGTGGCAGTACAGTTTCTGAACCTTTCCAAACTCCTCCTGAAAACCAAATAGAAAATCCAGATAGTGTAAGAAAATATGTGTGAATTATACATTTTAAAGTACTAAGTGATAAGCAAACCCCCCAAACCATAGAGTATTGGTAGGTGCGATCCAAACCATGCATAGCAATAGTATCTAAATGCAGTCAGCTGTGGTGGCAATTGAGTAGAACATAAACCCTGGCTGTTTGGAAGGGGAGATGGAAGAGACAGGGAAAGAGAATGGTAGGCTCAAGTGCAAACCTTTAACAAGTCTTGGTTCCAAACTGTGGAAACCCAAGTCACCTATGAACACTACTCTTGAAAAGAGCAGGCCTTACCTGGAATGATATCTGTGTGTGCAAGCCTGAGAATAGCCATGAAATTAGAAGTTCTTCTATGCTGTGAGCTACAGGTGACAGCAAAAACTGTCACATCGCATAGTAAAGAGATCCAACAGTGCTGTAGTCAAGCAAACCCTTGATGAACTTCAAAATATCCAGCCAATATCCCTTTCCAGACATAAAGCATCTCACATTGAGGAGAAAACTGCTAGAAGCAGGTGAGTTGAGAAGGCCAGTAACACTGGACAATTGAGGTCACAAGAGCTGGTGGGATGGATTTGTGGTTCAAAGGAATCAGATCCCAAGAAGTAACATAACAACAAAGTCATTCATCTAAAAGGGAAACCACCACCTTGGTAAGACAGGAGTTCTGGGAAACACAGGTGTAGACGCAGAAAACCTTGCTTAGGCTTAGAACTGAGAGCCAGAGGGTGTGTGTTTTGTGCTCCTCACATTAGCAGGGATGAAGACACCTGGCGACAAAGCTGAGAGAGCTGCCCTAGTTCATCCCTTGGCCTCCTCCTGCCCCAGGAACATCCCACTAATCATCTAGGAAAAGCCATCACATTTAAATATGCAACACACAGGAAGGAGTATAGTCTAATCTAACACAGAGTTATTATAAGAAAAAAAGGTAATGAAACAAAGATTTGTCTGATAGTCCAGGAATAACACCAGAATAATATGGACAGAAAGCAGATGAAAACTGTAACATGCAATATCAAAATGAGAGAAAAGAAGTTAAGGAAACATTAGACACTTTGAAAGAATAGTATAAATAAAAAATGGAAGAAATAGTTAAATAATGGGTAGCTCTAAACTGAGAACTCACAGAACTCAGGAGTTATAAGAAAAAAGAAATTCAGAAATAAAAACTCGTAAAAAAGAAATGCATGGGAGAAAAGACACTGTGGAAAGTACAGTAGGAAAATTAAGAGATGGAAAAGAAAAAAAAAACAAAGGAAATCAAACAGAAATAAATAAAGAAAGAAAAAGGATTGGAGCGAAAAGGAAAGATAAGAAGACAGGCAAAGATAAGACGATAATGGAAGAAGTAAATAAACAAATAATAAAACATGATGACCTAACAAAGAAGTACCCAATGAAGGAAAACTAAACTTAAAACTATAAATCAAGAAAAGTTTTGTGAAATAGAAGAAGCTTAAAATCTACCTACTTATTTTAACTGGAGAAATGAACCTGTACCACCAGGAGAATACCAATACCAACATCAAAACCAAGGGAATCCTAATAAAAAGACTGGGCTACGGGATTTCTCTGGTGGTGTAGTGGTTAAGAATACGTCTGCCAATACAGGGGACAAGGGTTCAAGCCCTGGTCAGGAAAGATCTCACATGCCACAGAGCCACTAAGCCCATGCACCACAGCTACTGAGCCTGTGCTCTAGAACCCATGAGCCACAACTACTGAGATCATAAGCCACAACTACTGAGGCCACATGCCACAACTACTGAAGCCCGCGTGCCTAGAGCTGGTCTCCACAACAAGAAAAGCCACTGCATTGAGAAGCCCACGCGCCGCAATGAAGACCCAACACGGCCAAAAAAAAAAAAAAAAGTCTGGGCTGTAAAGAGGAGAAAAAAATCCTTTGGGGATTCAAACAGAAAGTCTAAGTCATTGTAAGGGAGAGAAAATCTGATTGGAATCAGACTTCTCAACAGCAACATTTATCTGCTAGAAAACAACAGAAATATTTTACAGACACAAAGAAAGAGAATGGGATTCAAAGACTGTGCAGTCTAAGAGTATAAAGTTTAAAGTTATGAACATGCAAGTTTTCATGGGGTGTTACCCTCATGGGCACTTACTCAGAAATTTACTACAGAATAAGCTTCAGACAATCAATAAATGGTTCTAGACGATTCACCATAAGTTTTCAGGGGTGAGGTATACATTTAACTGTAGAACAACCATTAAAATTTGGAGGTCATAAGCAATAGACTTTCAGCAATTTCACATGATTCAACAAAGAGCAAGCATATAAACCATGTTACTGTACTAAGGAAAAATATTGATTATATCAATAAATGTAGAATCATCAACAGGAAGACACTGGAAATCACCAAAAACGATACCCCACATCAAAAGACAAAGAAGTCACAACGAGATGGTAGGAGGGGTGCAATCACAATAAGATCAAATCCCATAACTGCTGGGTGGGTGACTCACAAACTGGAGAACACTTATACCACAAAAGTCCACCCATTGGAGTGAAGGTTCTGAGCCCCACGTCAGGCTTCCGAACCTGGGGGTCTGGCAACAGGAGGGGGAATTCCTAGAGAATCAGACTTTGAAGGCTAGCAGGAATTGATTGGAGGACTTCGACAGGACTGGGGGAAACAGAGACTCCACTCTTGGAGGGCACAAACAAAGTAGTGTGCACATCGGGACCCAGGGGAAGGAGCAGTGACCCCATAGAGACTGAACCAGACTTACTTGCTAGTGTTGGAGGGTCTCCTGCAGAGTTGGGGGGTGGCTGTCTCACACCGTGAGGACAAGGACACTGGCAGCAGAAGTACTCCTTGGCGAGAACCCTCCCAGAGTCCCCCATTAGCCTCACCAAAGAGCCTGGGTAGGCTCCAGTGTTGGGTTCCCTCAGGCCAAACAACCAACAGGGAGGGGACCCAGCCCTACCCATCAGCAGACAAGTGGATTAAAGTTTTTCTGAGCTCTGCCCACCAGAGGAATAGCCAGCTCTACCCACCACCAGTCCCTCCCATCAGGACACTTGCACAAGCCTCTTAGATAGCCACATCCACCAGAGGGCAGACAGCAGAAGCAAGGAGAACTACAATCCTGCAGCCTGTGGAACAAAAACCACATTCACAGAAAGATAGACAATTTGAAAAGGCAGAGGACTATGTACCAGATGAAGGAACAAGATAAAACCCCAGAAAAACAACTAAATGAAGTGGAGATAGGAAATCTTCCAGAAAAAGAATTCCAAATAATTATACTGAAGATGATCCAGGACCTCGGAAAATGAATGGAGGCAAAGATTGAGAAGATGCAAGAAATGTTTAACAAAGACCTAGAAGAATTACAAAACAAACACCTAGAAGATTTAAAGAACAAACAAACAGAGATGAACAATAAAATTACTGAAATGAAAACTACACTAGAAGGAATCAATAGCAGAATAACTGAGGAAGGAGAATGGATAAGTGACCTGGAAGACAGAATGGTGGAGTTCACTGCTGCAGAACAGAATAAAGAAAAAAGAATGGAAAGAAATGAAGACAGCCTAAGAGACCTCTGGGACAACATTAAATGCAACAACATTCACATTATAGGGGTCTTAGAAGGAGAAGAGAGAGAGAAAGACCCGAGAAAACATTTAAAGAGATTATAGTCAAAAACTTCCTAACATGGGAAAGGAAATAGCCACCCAAGTCCAGGAGGCACAGAGAGTCCCATTCAGGAAAAACCCAAGGAGAAACACGCTGAGACACATAATAATCAAATTGGCAAAAATTAAGACAAAGAAAAATTATTGAAAGCAGCAAGGGAAAAATGACAAATAACATACAAGGGAACTCCCATAAGGTTAACAGCTGATTTCTCAGGAGAAACTCTACAAGCCAGAAGGGAGTGGCATGGTATACTTAAAGTGACGGAAGGGAAGCACCTACAACCAAGATTACTCTACCCAGCACGGAACTCATTCAGATTTGATGGAGAAAACAAAAGTTTTACAGACAAGCAAAAGCTAAGAGAATGCAGCACCACCAAACTAGCTCTACAACAAATGCTAAAGGAATTTCTTTAAGTGGGAAACACAAGAGAAAAAAAGAACCTACAAAAACAAATCCAAACAATTAAGAAAATGGTAATAGGAACATACATATCAATAATTACCTTAAACGTGAATGGATTAAATGCTCCAACCAAAAGACACAGACTTGCTGAATGTATACAAAAACAAGACCCATATATATGCTGTCTACAAGAGACCAGTTTCAGACCTAGGGACACATACAGACTGAAAGTGAGGGGATGGAAAAAGATATTCCATGCAAATGGAAATCAAAAGAAAGATGGAGTAGCAATACTCATATCAGATAAAATAGAGTTTACAATACAGAATGCTACAAGAGACAAGGAAGGATACTACATAATGATCAAGGGATCAATCCAAAAAGAAGATATAACAATTATAAATATATATATATACCCAACATAGGAGCACCTCAATACATAAGGCAACTGCTAACAGCTATAAAAGAGGAAATCAACAGTAACACAATAATAGTGGGGGACTTTCACACCTCACTTACACCAATGGACAGATAATCCAAACAGAAAATTAATAAGGAAACAGAAACTTTAAATGACACAGTAGGTCAGATAGATTTAATTGATATTAATAGGACATTCCATCCAAAAACAGCAGATTACACTTTCTTTTCAAGTGCGCACAGAACATTCTCCAGGATAGATCACATCTTGGGTCACAAATCAAGCCTCAGTAAATTTAAGAAAATTGAAATCATATTAAGCATCTCTTCTGACCACAACACTATGAGATTAGAAATCAGTTACAGGGAAAAACAAAAAAAAAAACACAAACACATGGAGGCTAAACAATATGTTGCTAAATAACGAAGAGATCACTGAGGAAATCAAAGAGGCAATCAAAAAATATGTATAGACCAATGACAATGAAAACACGACAATCCAAAACCTATGGGATATGGCAAAAGCAGTTCTAAGAGGGAAGTTTATAGCTATACAAGCCTACGTCAAGAAACAAGAAAAATCTCCAATAAACAATGTAACCTTACACCTAAAGGAACTAGAGAAAGAAGAACAAACAAAACCCAAAGTTAGCAGAAGGAAAGAAATCATAAAGATCAGAGCAGAAATAAATGAAATAGAAACAAAGAAAACAATAGCAGGATCAATAAAACTAAAAGCTGGTTCTCTGAGAAGATAAACAAAATTGATAAACCATTAGCGAGACTTATCAAGAAAAAGAGGGAGAGGACTCAAATCAATAAAATTAGAGGAGCTTGGCAAGATGGCGGAAGAGTAAGATGCGGAGATCACCTTCCTTCCCACGGATACATTAGAAATACATCTACACGTGGAACTGCTCCTACAGAACACCCACTGAACGCTGGCAGAAGACGTCAGACCTCCCAAAAGGCAAGAAAATCCCCATGTACTTGGGTAGGGCAAAAGAAAAAAGAAATAACAGAGACAAAAGAATAGGGACGGGACCTGCACCAGTGGGAGGGAGCTGTGAAGGAGGAAAGGTTTCCACACACTAGGAAGACCCTTTGCGGGCAGAGACTGCGGGTGGCAGAGGGGGGAAGCTTCAGAGCCACGGAGGACAGCGCAGCCACAGGGGGGCGGAGGACAAAGCGGAGAGATTCCCGCATGGAGGATCGGTGCTGAGTAGCACTCACCAGCCCGAGAGGCTTGTCTGCTCAGCCGCCGGGGTGGGCGGGGGCTGGGAGCTGAGGCTCGGGCTTCGGTGCTAGCCGGGAGGGAGTCCGGGAAAAAGTCTGCAGCTGCCGAAGAGGCAAGAGACTTTTTCTTGCCTCTTTGTTTCACGGCGTGCAAGGAAAGGGGATTCAGAGCTCCGCCTAAACGAGCTCCAGAGATGGGCGCGAGCCGCGGCTATCAGCGCGGATCCCACAGCAACAGGGGTGCAGAGGTAAAAACGGAGAGATTCCCGCACAGAGGCTCGGTGCCGAGCAGCACTCAGCAGCCCGAGAGGCTTGTCTGCTCACCCGCAGGGGTGGGCGGGGGCTGGGAGCTGAGGCTCGGGCTTCGGTCGGATCGCAGGGAGAGGACTGGGGTTGGCTGCGTGAACACAGCCTGAAGGGGTTAGTGCACCATGGCTAGCCGGGAGGGAGTCCAGGAAAAAGTCTGCAGCTGCCGAAGAGGCAAGAGACTTTTTCTTGCCGCTTTGTTTCACAGCGCGCAAGGAGAGGGGATTCAGAGCTCCGCCTACACGAACTCCAGAGGCGGGCGCAAGCCGTGGCTATCAGCGTGGACCCCAGAGGCGGGTGCGAGCTGCGGCTATCAGCGCGGACCCCAGAGACGGGCGCGAGCCGCGGTTATCAGCACGGACCCCAGAGGCGGGCAGGAGACGCTAAGGCTGCTGCTGCTGCCACCAAGAAGCCTGTGTGCAAGCACAGGTCACTCTCCACACCGCCCCTCCCGGGAGTCGGTGCAGCCCGCCGCTGCTATGGCTCCCGTGATCCGGGGACAACTTCCCCGGGAGAACGCACGGCGCGCCTCAGGCTGCTGCAACGTCACGCCGGCCTCTGCCGCCGCAGGCTCGCCCTGCATCCATAACCCTCCATCCCACCATCCTGAGTGAGCCAGAGCCCCCGAAGCAGCTGCTCCTTTAACCCCATTCTGTCTGGGCGGGGAACAGACGCTCTCAGGTGACCTACATGCAGAGGCAGGTCCAAATCCAAAGCTGAACCCTGGGAGATGTATGAACAAAGAAGAGAAAGGGAAATCTCTCCCAGCAGCCTCAGAAGCAGCGATTAAAGCTCCACAAACAACTTAATGTGCCTGTAATTGTTGAACACCTGAATAGACAACGAATCATCCCAAATTCAGGAGGTGGACTTTGGGAGCAGGATATATTAATTTTTCCCCTTTTCCTTTTTTTGTGAGTGTATATGTGTATGCTTCTGGGTGAGATTTTGTCTGTATAGCTCTGCTTTCACCATTAGTCCTAGGGTTAGGTCCGTCTGTTTTTTTTTTTTTTTTTTTTTTTACTTAAAAATTTTTTTTTCCTAATAAATGTTTTCTTAAGAATTTTTTCCTTATTTTCTATTTTTAGAAATTAAAGAAAATTTAATAAGTTTTTTCATATTTTTATTTTAAAAAATTAAAAAAAATTTTCATATCAAATTTTTTCTTAATAATTTTTTTCTTATAAGAAATTAATAAATCTATTTTTAAAAATTAAAAAAATTCTTTTCTTAATAAATTTATTCTTAATAATTTTTTTCTTATTTTTTATTATAATAGCTTTATTTTATTTTATTTTAACCTCTTTCTTTCTTTCTTTCTATTTTTTTCTCCCTTTTATTCTGAGCCGTGTGGATGAAAGGCTCTTGGTGCTCCAGCCAGGCATCAGGGCCATGACTCTGAGGTGGGAGAGCCAACTTCAGGACACTGGTCCACAAGAGACCTCCCAGCTCCACGTAATACCAAACGGCGAAAATCTCTCAGAGATCTCCAATTCAACATCAAGACCCAGCTTCATTCAACAACCAGCAAGCTACAGTGCTGGACACCCGATACCAAACAACTAGCAAGACAGGAACACAGCCCCATCCATTAGCAGAGAGGCTGCCTAAAATCATAATAAGGCCACAGACACCCCAAAACACACCACCAGACGTGGAGAAGCCCACCAGAAAAACAAGATCCAGCCTCATCCACCAGAACTCAGGCACTAGTTCCTTCCACCAGGAAACCTACACAACCCACTGAACCAACCTTAGCCACTGGGGACAGATACCAAAAACAACGGGAACTACGAACCTGCAGCCTGTGAAAAGGAGACCCCAAACACAGTAAGATAAGCAAAATGAGACGACAAAAAAACACACAACAGGTGAAGCAGCAGGGTCAAAACACACCAGACCTAACAAATGAAGAGGAAATAGGCAGTCTACCTGAAAAAGAATTCAGAATAATGATAGTAAAGATGATCCAAAATCTTGGAAATAGAATAGACAAAATGCAAGAAACATTTAACAAGGACGTAGAAGAACTAAAGAGTAACCAAGCAACGATGAAAAACACAATAAATGAAATTAAAAATACTCTAGATTGGATCAATAGCAGAATAACTGAGGCAGAAGAACGGATAAGTGACCTGGAAGATAAAATAGTGGATATAACTACTGCAGAGCAGACTAAAGAAAAAAGAATGAAAAGAACTGAGGACAGTCTCAGAGACCTCTAGGACAACATTAAACGCACCAACATTCGAATTATAGGGGTCCCAGAAGAAGAAGAGAATAAGAAAGGAACTGAGAAAATATTTGAAGAGGTTATAGTTGAAAACTTCCCTAATATTGGAAAGGAAACAGTTAATCAAGTCCTGGAAGCACAGAGAGTCCCATACCGGTTAAATCCAAGGAGAAACACACCAAGACACATATTAATCAAACTATCAAAAATTCAATATAAAGAAAACATATTAAAAGCAGCAAGGGAAAAACAACAAATAACACACAAGGGAATCCCCATAAGATTAACAGCGGACCTTTCAGCAGAAACTCTGAAAGCCAGAAGGGAGTGGCAGGATATACTTAAAGTGATGAAGGAGAAAAACCTACAACCAAGGTTACTCTACCCAGCAAGTATCTCATTCAGATTTGATGGAGAAATTAAAACCTTTACAGACAAGCAAAAGCTGAGAGAGTTCAGCACCACCAAACCAGCTTTACAACAAACGCTAAAGGAATTTCTCTAGGCAAGAAACACAAGAGAAGGAAAACACCTACAATAACAAACCCAAAATATTTAAGAAAATGGGAATAGGAACATACATATCGATAATTACCTTGAATGTAAGTGGATTAAATGCTCCCACCAAAGGACAGAGACTAGCTGAATGGATACAAAAACAAGACCCATATATATGCTGTCTACAAGAGACCCACTTCAGACCTAGAGACACATACAGACTGAAAGTGAGGGGATGGAAAAAGATATTCCATGAAAATGGAAATCAAAAGAAAGCTGGAGTAACAATTCTCATATCAGACAAAATAGACTTTAAAATAAAGACTATTACAAGAGACAAAGAAGGACACTATATAATGATCAAGAGATCGATCCAAGAGGAAGGTATAACAATTGAAAATATTTATGCACCCAACATAGGAGAACCTCAATACATAAGGCAAATACTAACAGCCATAAAAGGGGAAATCGACAGCAACACAATCATAGTAGGGGACTTTAACACCCCACTTTCACCAATGGACAGATCATCCAAAATGAAAATAAATAAGGAAACACAAGCTTTAAATGATACATTAAACAAGATGGACTTAATTGATATTTATAGGACATTCCACCCTAAAACAACAGAATACACATTTTTCTCAAGTGTTCATGGAACATTCTCCAGGATAGATCATATCTTGGGTCACAAATCAAGCCTTGGTAAATTTAAGAAAATTGAAATTGTATCAAGTATCTTTTCCGACCACAACGCTATAAGACTAGATATCAATTACAGGAAAAGATCTGTAAAAAATACAAACACATGGAGGCTACACAATACACTACTTAATAACGAAGTGATCACTGAAGAAATCAAAGGGGAAATCAAAAAATGCCTAGAAACAAATGACAATGGAGACACGACGACCCAAAACCTATGGGATGCAGCAAAAGCAGTGCTAAGAGGGAAGTTTATAGCAATACAAGCCTACCTCAAGAAACAGGAAACATCTCGAATAAACAACCTAACCTTGCACCTAAAGCAATTAGAGAAAGAAGAGCAAAAAAACCCCAAAGCTAGCAGAAGGAAAGAAATCATAAAGATCAGATCAGAAATAAATGAAAAAGAAATGAAGGAAACAATAGCAAAAATCAAGGAAACTAAAAGCTGGTTCTTCGAGAAGATAAACAAAATTGATAAACCATTAGCCAGACTCATCAAGAGAAAAAGGGAGAAGACTCAAATCAATAGAATTAGAAATGAAAAAGGAGAAGTAACCACTGACACTGCAGAAATACAAACGATCATGAGCGATTACTACAAGCAACTCTATGCCAATAAAATGGACAACCTGGAAGAAATGGACAGATTCTTAGAAATGCACAACCTGCTGAGACTGAACCAGGAAGAAATAGAAAATATGAACAGACCAATCACAAGCACTGTAATTGAAACTGTGATTAAAAACCTTCCAACAAACAAAAGCCCAGGACCAGATGGCTTCACAGGCGAATTCTATCAAACATTCAGAGAAGAGCTAACACCTATCTTTCTCAAACACTTCCAAAGTATTGCAGAGGGAGGAACACTCCCAAACTCATTCTACGAGGCCACCATCACCCTGATACCAAAACCAGACAAAGATGTCACAAATAAAGAAAACTACAGGCCAATATCACTGATGAACATAGATGCAAAAATCCTCAACAAAATACTAGGAAACAGAATCCAACAGCACATTAAAAGGATCATACACCATGATCAAGTGGGGTTTATTCCAGGAATGCAAGGATTCTTCAATATACGCAAATCAATCAACGTGATACATCATATTAACAAATGGAAGGAGAAAAACCATATGATCATCTCAATAGATGTAGAGAAAGCTTTTGACAAAATTCAACACCCATTTATGATAAAAGTCCTGCAGAAAGTAGGCATAGAGGGAACTTTCCTCAACATAATAAAGGCAATATATGAGAAACCCACAGCCAACATTGTCCTCAATGGTGAAAAACTGAAACCATTTCCACTAAGATCAGGAACAAGACAAGGTTGCCCACTCTCACCACTATTATTCAACATAGTTTTGGAAGTGTTAGCCACAGCAATCAGAGAAGAAAAAGAAATAAAAGGAATCCAGATCGGAAAAGAAGAAGTAAAGCTGTCACTGTTTTCAGATGACATGATACTATACATAGAGAATCCTAAAGATGCTACCAGAAAACTCCTAGAGCTAATCAATGAATTTGGTAAAGTAGCAGGATACAAAATTAATGCACAGAAATCTCTTGCATTCCTATACACTAATGATGAAAAATCTGAAAGTGAAATTAAGAAAACACTCCCGTTTACCATTGCAACAAAAAGAATAAAATATCTAGGAATAAACCTACCTAAGGAAACAAAAGACCTGTGTGCAGAAAATTATAGGACACTGATGAAAGAAATTAAAGATGATACAAATAGATGGAGAGATATACCATATTCTTGGATTGGAAGAATCAACATTGTGTAAATGACTCTACTACCCAAAGCAATCTACAGATTCAATGCAATCCCTATCCAACTACCACTGGCATTTTTCACAGAACTAGAACAAAAAATTTCACAATTTGTATGGAGACACAAAAGACCCTGAATAGCCAAAGCAATCTTGAGAATGAAAAATGGAGCTGGAGGAATCAGGCTCCCTGACTTCAGACTATATTACAAAGCTACAGTAATCAAGACAGTTTGGCACTGGCACAAAAACAGAAATATAGATCAATGGAACAGGATAGAAAGCCCAGAGATAAACCCACGCACATATGGTCACCTTATCTTCGATAAAGGAGGCAAGCATATACAGTGGAGAAAAGACAGCCTCTTCAATAAGTGGTGCTGGGAAAATTGGACAGGTACATGTAAAACTATGAAATTAGGACACTCCCTGACACCATACACAAAAATAAACTCACAATGGATTAAAGACCTAACTGTAAGGCCAGACACTATCAAACTCTTAGAGGAAAACATAGGCAGAACAGTCTATGACATAAATCACAGCAAGATCCTTTTTGACCCAGGCCCTAGAGAAATGGAAATAAAAACACAAATAAACAAATGGGACCTAATGAAACTTAAAAGCTTTTGCACAGCAAAGGAAACCATAAACAAGACGAAAAGACAACCCTCAGAATGGGAGGAAATATTTGCAAATGAAGCAACTGACAAAGGATTAATCTCCAAGATTTACAAGGAGCTCATGCAGCTCAATAACAAAAAAACAAACAACCCAATCCAAAAATGGGCAGAAGACCTAAATAGACATTTCTCCAAAGAAGATATACAGATTGCCAACAGACACATGAAAGAATGCTCAACATCATTAATCATTAGAGAAATGCAAATCAAAACTACAATGAGGTATCATCTCACACCGGTCAGAATGGCCATCATCAAAAAATCTAGAAACAATAAATGCTGGAGAGGGTGTGGAGAAAAGGGAACACTCTTGCACTGTTGGTGGCAATGTAAATTGATACAGCCACTATGGAGAACAGTATGTAGGTTCCTTAAAAAACTAAAAATAGAACTACCATATGACCCAGCAATCCCACTACTGGGCTTATACCCTGAGAAAACCATAAGTCAGAAAGAGTCATGAGGATTAACCAAGATGGCGGAGTAGAAGGACGTGCTCTCACTCCCTCTTGCGAGAGCACCAGAATCACAACTGGCTGCTGGACAATCATTGACAGGAAGACCCTGGACTTCACCAAGGAGGAAACCCCACGTCCAAGGACAGAGGAGAAGCCACAGTGAGATGGTAGGAGGGGCGCAATCAGAGTAAAATCAAATCCCATAACTGCTGGGTGGGTGACTCACAGACTGGCAAACACTTATACCACAGAAGTCCACCCACTGGAGTGAAGGTTCTGAGCCCCACGTCAGGCTTCCCAACCTGGGGGTCCGGCAACGGGAGGAGGAATTCCTAGAGAATCAGAATTTGAAGCCTAGTGGGAATTGATTGCAGGACTTCGACAGGACTGGGGGAAACAGAGACCCCACTCTTGGAGGGCACACACAAAGTAGTGTGTGCATCGGGACCCAGGGGAAGGAGCAGTGACCCTGGGGGAGACTGAACCAGACCTACCTGCTGGTGTTGGGGGGTCTCCTGCGGAGGCGGGGGGTGGCTCTGTTTCACTGTGGGGACAAGGACTCTGGCAGCGGAGGTTTTGGGAAGTTCTCCTTGGGGGAGCCCTCCAAGAGTCTGCCATTAACCCCACCAAAGAGCCCAGGTAGGCTCCAGTGTTGGGTTCCCTCAGGCAAAACAACCAACAGGGAGGGAACCCAGCCCCACCCATCAACAGTCAAGTGGATTAAATTTTTACTGAGCTCTGACCGCCACAGAAACAGTCAGCTCTACCCACCACCAGAGCCTCCCATCAAGCCTCTTAGATAGCCTCAACCACCAGAGGGCAGACAGCAGAAGCAAGAAAAACTACAATCCTGCAGCCTGTGGACCAAAAACCACAGTTACAGAAAGATAGACAAGATGAAAAGGCAGAGGGCTATGTACCAGATGAAGGAACAAGAACAAACCCCAGAAAAACAACTAAATGAAGTGGAGATAGGCAACCTTCCAAAAAAAGAATTCAGAATAATGATAGTGAAGATGATCAAGGACCTCGGAATAAGAATGGAGGCAAAGATTGAGAAGATGCAAGAAATGATTAACAAAGACCTAGAAGAATTAAAGAACAAAAAAACAGAGATGACCAATACAATAACTGAAATGAAAACTACACTAGAAGGAATCAATAGCAGAATAACTGAGGCAGAAGAACGGATAAGTGACCTGGAAGACAGAATGGTGGAATTCACTGCTGCGGAACAGACTAAAGAAAAAAGAATGAAAAGAAATGAAGACAGCCTAAGAGACCTCTGGTACAACATTGAATGCAACAACATTCGCATTATAGGGGTCCCAGAAGGTGAAGAGAGAGAGAAAGGACCAGAGAAAATATTTGAAGAGATTATAGTCGAAAACTTCCCTAACATGGGACAGGAAATAGCCGCCCAAGTCCAGGAAGCACAGAGAGTCCCATACAGGATAAACCCAAGGAGAAACACGCCGAGACACATAGTAATCAAAGTGGCAAAAATTAAAGACAAAGAAAAATTATTGAAAGCAGCAAGGGAAAAACGACAAATAACATACAAGGGAACTCCCATAAGGTTAACAGCTGATTTCTCAGCAGAAACTCTGCAAGCCAGAAGGGAGAGGCATGATATACTTAAAGTGATGAAAGGGAAGAACCTACGACCAAGGTTACTCTACCCGGCAAGGATCTCATTTAGATTTGATGGAGAAATCAAAAGCTTTACAGACAAGCAAAAGCTAAGAGAATTCAGCACCACCAAACCAGCTCTGCAACAAATGCTAAAGGAACTTCTCTAAGTGGGAAACACAAGACAACAAAAAGACATACAAAAACAAACCCAAAACAATTAAGAAAATGGTCATAGGAACATACATATCGATAATTACCTTAAACGTGAATGGATTAAATGCTCCAACCAAAAGACATAGAATGGCTGAATGGATACAAAAACAAGACCCATATATATGCTGTCTACAAGAGACCCACTTTAGACCTAGGGACACATACAGACTGAAAGTGAGGGGATGGAAAAAGATATTCCATGCAAATGGAAATCAAAAGAAAGCTGGAGTAGCTATACTCATATCATATAAAATAGACTTTAAAATAAAGAATGTTACAAAAGACAAGGAAGGACACTACATAATGATCAAGGGATCAATCCAAGAAGAAGATATAACAATTATAAATATATATGCACCCAACATAGGAGCACCTCAATACATAAGGCAACTGCTAACAGCTATAAAAGAGGAAATTGACAGTAACACAATCATAGTGGGGGACTTTAACACCTCACTTACACCAATGGACAGATCATCCAAAATGAAAAAAAATAAGGAAACAGAAGCTTTAAATGACACAATAGACCAGATAGATTTAATTGATATATATAGGACATTCCATCCAAAAACAGCAGATTACACGTTCTTCTCAAGTGCGCAAGGAACATTCTCCAGGTTAGACCACATCTTGGGTCACAAATCAAGCCTCAGTAAATTTAAGAAAATTGAAATCATATCAAGCATCTTTTCGGACCACAACACTATGAGGTTAGAAATGAATTACAGGGAAAAAAATGTAAAAAAGACAAACACATGGAGGCTAAACAATACGTTACTAAATAAACAAGAGATCACTGAAGAAATCAAAGAGGAAATCAAAAAATACCTAGAGACAAAGGACAATGAAAACATGACGACCCAAAACCTATGGGATGCAGTGAAAGCAGTTCTAAGCGGGAAGTTTCTACCTCTACAAGCCTACTTAAAGAAACAAGAAAAAACTCAAGTAAACAATCTAACCTTACAACTAAAGAAACTAGAGTAAGAAGAACAAACAAAACCCAAAGTTAGCAGAAGGAAAGAAATCATAAAGATCAGAGCAGAAATAAATGAAATAGAAACAAAGAAAACAATAGCAAAGATCAATAAAACTAAAAGTTGGTTCTTTGAGAAGATAAACAAAATTGATAAGCCATTAGCCAGACTCATCAAGAAAAAGAGGGAGAGGACTCAAATCAGTAAAATCAGAAATGAAAAAGGAGAAGTTACAACAGACACCGCAGAAATACAAAGCATCCTGAGACTACTACAAGTAACTTTATGCCAATAAAAAGGACAACCTGGAAGAAATGGACAAATTCTTAGAAAGGTATAACCTTCCAAGACTGAACCAGGAAGAAATAGAAAATATGAACAGACCAATCACAAGTAATGAAATTGAAACTGTGATCAAAATTCTTCAAACAAACAAAAGTCCAGGACCAGATGGCTTCACAGGTGAATTCTATCAAACATTTAGAGAAGAGCTAACACCTATCCTTCTCAAACTCTTCCAAAAAATTGCAGAGGAAGGAACACTCCCAAACTCATTCTATGAGGCCACCATCACCCTGATACCAAAACCGGACAAAGACACTACAAAAAAAGAAAATTACAGACCAATATCACTGATTAATATAGATGCAACAATCCTCAACAAAATACTAGCAAACAGAATCCAACAACACGTTAAAAGGATCATACACCACGATCAAGTGGGATTTATCCCAGTGATGCAAGGATTCTTCAATATACGCAAATCAATCAGTGTGATACACCATATTAACAAATTGAAGAATAAAAACCATATGATCATCTCAATAGATGCAGAAAAAGCTTTTGACAAAATTCAACACGCATTTCGGATAAAAACTCTCCAGAAAGTGGGCATAGAGGGAACCTACCTCAACATAATAAAGGCCATATATGACAAACCCACAGCAAACATCATTCTCAATGGTGAAAAACTGAAAGCATTTCCTCTAAGATCAGGAACGAGACAAGGATGTCCACTCTCGCCACTATTATTCAACATAGTTCTGGAAGTCCTAGCCACGGCAATCAGAGAAGAAAAAGAAATAAAAGGAATACAAATTGGAAAAGAAGAAGTAAAATTGTCACTGTTTGCAGATGACATGATACTATACATAGAGAATCCTAAAACTGCCACCAGAAAACTGCTAGAGCTAATTAATGAATATGGTAAAGTTGCAGGATACAAAATTAATGCACAGAAATCTCTTGCATTCCTATACACTAATGATGAAAAATCTGAAAGAGAAATTATGGAAACACTCCCATTTTCCATTGCAACAAAAAGAATAAAATACCTAGGAATAAACCTACCTAGGGAGACAAAAGACCTGTATGCAGAAAACTATAAGACACTGATGAAAGAAATTAAAGATGATACCAACAGATGGAGAGATATACCATGTTCTTGGATTGGAAGAATCAACATTGTGAAAATGACTATACTACCCAAAGCAATCTACAGATTCAATGCAATCCCTATCAAATTACCAATGGCATTTTTTAAAGAGCTAGAACAAATCATCTTAAAATTTGTATGGAGACAAAAAAGACCCCAAATAGCCAAAGCAGTCTTGAGGCAAAAAAATGGAGCTGAAGGAATCAGACTCCCTGACTTCAGACTATACTACAAAGCTACAGTAATCAAGACAATATGGTACTGGCACAAAAACAGAAACATAGATCAATGGAACAAGATAGAAAGCCCAGAGATTAACCCACGCACCTATGGTCAACTAATCTATGACAAAGGAGGAAAAGATATACAATGGAGAAAAGACAGTCTCTTCAATAAGTGGTGCTGGGAAAACTGGACAGCTACATGTAAAAGAATGAAATTAGAATACTCCCTAACACCATACACAAAAATAAACTCAAAATGGATTAGAGACCTAAATATAAGACTGGACACTATAAAACTCTTAGAGGAAAACATAGGAAGAACACTCTTTGACATAAATCACTGCAAGATCTTTTTTGATCCACCTCCTAGAGTAATGGAAATAAAAACAAAAATAAACAAATGGGACCTAATGAAACTTCAAAGCTTTTGCACAGCAAAGGAAACCATAAACAAGACGAAAAGACAACCCTCAGAATGGGAGAAAATATTTGCAAATGAATCAACGGACAAAGGGTTAATCTCCAAAATATATAAACAGCTCATTCAGCTCAATATTAAAGAAACAAACACCCCAATCCAAAAATGGGCAGAAGACCTAAATAGACATTTCTCCAAAGAAGACATACAGACGGCCACGAAGCACATGAAAAGATGCTCAACATCACGAATTATTAGAGAAATGCAAATCAAAACTACAATGAGGTATCACCTCACTCCTGTTAGAATGGGCATCATCAGAAAATCTACAAACAACAAATGCTGGAGAGGGTGTGGAGAAAAGGGAACCCTCTTGCACTGTTGGTGGGAATGTAAATTGATACAGCCACTGTGCAGAACAATATGGAGGTTCCTTAAAAAACTAAAAATAGAATTACCATATGACCCAGCAATCCCACTACTGGGCATATACCCAGAGAAAACCGTAATTCAAAAAGACACATGCACCCGAATGTTCATTGCAGCACTATTTACAATAGCCAGGTCATGGAAGCAACCTAAATGCCCATCAACAGACGAATGGATAAAGAAGATGTGGTACATATATACAATGGAATATTACTCAGCCATAGAAAGGAACGAAATTGAGTCATTTGTTGAGAAGTGGATGGATCTAGAGACTGTCATACAGAGTGAAGTAAGTCAGAAAGAGAAAAGCAAATATCGTATATTAATGCATGTATGTGGAACCTAGAAAAATGGTACAGATGAGCCGGTTTGCAGGGCAGAAGTTGAGACACAGATGTAGAGAATGGACATATGGACACCAAGGGGGGAAAACTGCGGTGGGGTGGGGATGGTGGTGTGCTGAATTGGGCGATTGGGATTGACATGTATACACTGATGTGTATAAAATTGATGCCTAATAAGAACCTGCAGTATAAAAAAACAAACAAACAACTAATACTAAACTTTCATTGGGTTATTTGTATGGAAATATGTTAATATAAATGTTTCAGACATTACATGAAATTTCTAAAAATCTTATATTTGTATTTGTATGGAAATATGTATGAAAATATGTTAATATAAATATTTCAGACATTACATGAAATTTCTAAAAAAAGAGTCATGTACCAAAATGTTCATTGCAGCTCTATTTACAATAGCCAGGACATGGAAGCAACCTAAGTGTCCATCATCGGATGAATGGATAAAGAAGATGTGGCACATATATACAATGGAATATTACTCAGCCATAAAAAGAAATGAAATGGAGGTATTTGTAATGAGGTGGATGGAGTTAGAGTCTGTCATACAGAGTGAAGTAAGTCAGAAAGAGAAAAACAAATACAGTATGCTAACACATATATACGGAATCTAAGGAAAAAAAAAAAAAAAAGGCCATGAAGAACCTAGTGGCAAGACGGGAATAAAGACACAGACCTACTAGAGAATGGACTTGAGGATATGGGGAGGGGGAGGGGTGAGATGTGACAGGGTGAGAGAGTGGCATGGACATATATACACTACCAAATGTAAAATAGATAGCTAGTGGGAAGCAGCCGCATAGCACAGGGAGATCAGCTCAGGGCTTTGTGACCACCTAGAGGGGTGGGATAAGGAGGGTGGGAGGGAGGGAGATGCAAGAGGGAAGAGATATGGGAACATATGTATATGTGTAGCTGATTCACTTTGTTATAAAGCAGAAACTAACACACCATTGTAAAGCAATTATACTCCAATAAAGATGTTTAAAAATAAATCAATAAATAAAAATAAAATTAGAAATGAAAAAGAAGTTACAACAGACACCACAGAAATACAAAACATCCTAAGAGACTACTATAAGCAACTCTATGCCAATAAAATGGACAACCTGGAAGAAATGGACAAATTCTTAGAAAGGTATAACCTTCCAAGACTGAACCAGGAAGAAATAGAAAATACGAACAGACCAATCACAAGTAATGAAATTGAAACTGTGATTAAAAATCTTCCAACAAACAAAAGTCCAGGACCAGATGGCTTCACAGGTGAATTCTATCAAACATTTAGAAAAGAGCTAACACCCATCCTTCTCAAACTCTTCCATAATATTGTAGAGGAAGGAACACTCCCAAGCTCATTCTATGAGGCCACCATCACCCTGATACCAAAACCAGACAAAGATACTACAAAAAAAGAAAATTACAGACCAATGTCACTGATTAATATAGATGCAAAAATCCTCAACAAAATACTAGCAAACAGAATCCAACAACACATTAAAAGGATCATACACCATGATCAAGTAGGTTTTATCCCAGGAATGCAAGGATTCTTCAATATATGCAAATCAATCAATGTGACACACCATATTAACAAACTGAAGAATAAAAACCATATGATCATCTCAATAGATGAAGAAAAAGCTTTTGAAAAAATTCAACACCCATTTATGATAAAAACCCTCCAGAAAGTGGGTATAGAGGGAACCTACCTCAACATAATACAGGCCATATATGACAAACCCACAGCAAACATCATTCTCAATGGTGAAAAACTGAAAGCATTTCCTCTAAGATCAAGAAGACAGGGATGTCCACTCTCGCCACTTTTATTCAACATAGTATTGGAAGTCCTAGCCACGGCAATCAGAGAAGAAAAAAAAATAAAAGAAATACAAATTGGAAATGAAGGAGTAAAACTGTCACTGTTTCCAGATGACATGATACTATACATAGAGAATCCTAAAGATGCCACCAGAAAACTAGTAGAGCTAATCAGTGAATTTGGTAAAGTTGTAGGATACAAAATTAATGCACAGAAATCTCTTGCATTCCTATACACTAATGATGAAAAATCTGAAAGAGAAATTATGGAAACACTCCCATTTACCATTGCAACAAAAAGAATAAAATATGTAGAAATAAATCTACCAAGGGAGACAAAAGACCTGTTTACAGAAAACTATAAAACACTGATGAAAGAAACTAAAGATGATACAAACAGATGGAGAGATATACCATGTTCTTGGATTGGAAGAAGCAATAATGTGAAAATGACTATACTTCCCAAAGCAATCTAGAGATTCAATGCAATCCCTATCAAATTACCAATGGCATTTTTTATGGAACTAGAACAAAAAATCTTAAAATTTGTATGGAGACACAAAAGACCCCTAATAGCCAAAGCAGTCTTCAGGGGAAAAAACAGAGCTGGAGGAATCAGACTCCCTGACTTCAGACTATACTACAAATCTACAGTAATCAAGACAATATGGTACTGGCACAAAAACAGAAATATAGATAGAAATATAGATCAATGGAACAAGATAGAAAGCCCAGAGATAAACCCATGCACCTATGGTCAACTAATCTATGACAAAGGTGGCAAGGATATACAATGGAGAAAAGACAGTCTCTTCAATAAGTGGTGCTGGGAAAACTGGACAACTACATGTAAAAGAATGAAATTAGAATACTCCCTAACCCCATACACAAAAGTAAACTCAAAATGGATTAGAGCCCTAAAGGTAAGACCGGACACTATAAAACTCTTAGAGGAAAACATAGGAAGAACACTCTTTGACATAAATCACAGCACAATATTTTTTGATCCACCTCCTGAGTAATGGAAATAAAAACAAAAATAAACAAATGGGACCTAATGGAACTTAAAAGCTTTTGCACAGCAAAGGAAACCATAAACCAGACGAAAAGACAACCCTCCAAATGGGAGAAAATATTTGCAAACGAATCAACGGACAAAGGGTTAATCTCCAAAATATATAAACAGCTCATGCAGCTCAATATTAAAAAAAAAAAAAACCCAATCCAAAAATGGGCAGAAGACCTAAATAGACATTTCTCCAAAGAAGACATACAGATGGCCAAGAGGCACATGAAAAGCTGCTCAACATCACTAATTATTAGAGAAATGCAAATCAAAACTACAATGAGGTATCACCTCACACCAGTTAGAATGGGCATCATCAGAAAATCTACAAACAACAAATGCTGGAGTGGGTGTGGAGAAAAGGGACCCCTCTTGCACTGTTGGTGGGAATGTAAATTGATACAGCCACTATGGAGAACAGTATGGAGGTTCCTTAAAAAATTAAAAATAGAATTACCATATGACCCAGCAATCCCACTACTGGACATATACCCAGAGAAAACCAGAATTCAAAAAGACCCATGCACCCCAATGTTCACTGTAGCACTATTTACAATAGCCAGGTCATGGAAGCAACCTAAATGCCCATCGACAGAAGAATGGATAAAGAAGAGGTGGTACATATATACAATGGAATATTACTCAGCCATAAAAGGGAACGAAACTGGGTCATTTGTAGAGACGTGGATGGATCTAGAGACTGTCATATGGAGTGAAGTAAGTCAGAAAGAGAAAAACAAATATTGTATATTAATGCATATATGTGGAACCTAGAAAAATGGTACAGATGAACTGGTTTGCAGGGCAGAAGTTGAGACACAGATATAGAGAACAAACGTATGGACACCAAGGGGTGATAGCAGCAGGGAGTGGTGGTCATGGTGTGATGAATTGGGAGATTGGGATTGACATGTATACACTGATGTGTATAAAATGGATTAGTAATATGAACCTGCTGTATAAACAAATAAATAAAATAAAATTCAAAAAAAAAATAAAGTAGATGGGCTTTACTGACTATTAAAAGAAAAAATCTTTCTGATCTTAGCAAACCAAAATCCATGCTGTTATATAAGACATACTAAGAAAAAAAGGTGAATCAGAAAGGTTAAGAGTGAAATTATATTTGAAGATATACCAGTCAATTGAAAATAAAAGAAAGAGGGGGACATGATCTATATCAGAAAATAGATCTTTTGAGCTAACAAATATTGAAAGAGATAAAGGCCATTTTGTAAATTTATAGAGTACAATTTATAGTAAAGATATAATAATTACTAATATCTATGCAGAAACTAAAATTGCAACGTTTATAAATAGAAAATATAGGAGCTAGAAAGAGTGGACAGACACTATAAGTCAAATTATTAACTTGAGGTTTTTATCACATTTTTCAAGAAAAAGGGATTAAAAATTATTAATACACAAGGCTTGAAAAAAATCAATAATATAGTCCACATAACTATCTTTAACTCTGTAACCCAATAATAAAAGATACAATTTCTTTTCAATTGCATTTGCATTGTTTACAAACTTTTACCCTATACTAAAGCACAGAGAAAAACTTTGGCTAATTTTATAAAATAAAAATAATAAGCCAGCCTTTTTTGACCAAAAAATGCAATTAAACCATAAATAATTAATAAATTATCCAAAATGTCTCTTAAATACTCTTGGGTCAAAGGGAAAATACAAAGCAAAATTGTAGAGTTTCTAGAAGTTACAATAATGAAGATATTATATATTTAGAAAACTCAAGAGAGCCATTGAAAAAGAGTACTTTAAACAATAATAGTATTGTTTAGTAATATAATTTAGTAAAATAGCAGGATATAAAATTGATAGAATTCAACAATCATGTCATATGAAAACAATAACTAATTAGAAATTTTAATCGAAGAGACAACTCCATTCATAATAACAAAAGAGAAAAAAAATCTAGGCATAAACCTAATAAAAGGTCCATAAGTTATATCTAGAAAGCTTTTACATGTATCTAAAAGATACAAAAGTAGGTATAAAGTGGAATGCTGTATCATGAAAAATGAGGAGAAAAAAATGATAGATCCAGCAAAAATGGTAAAATCTTGACAATTGTTGAATATGGGTGAAGAATATATCAATATTCATTATACTATGTCCTCTACTTTTTTGTATGCTTGAAAATTTTGTAATAAACTAATTTGAAATAGTTAATCTTGGTGTTAAAAATAAAGGTATTTAGGTTCTAGCTCCATGCTATCAAAGCACACCTAGATAATTATATGAATTAATTAAGATGATTTGATTAAATTTTTACAGTCAACTTAGTTAAGCTAAATCTCTTTGGAATCTCTACTTAATAGAAAATTAATTGTACATGCAGGTTTTAGATACTTTAAAGTGATAGCTGTTTCTTTCTACTCTCCAGTTCTGGCCTAATGAGGAATCACATTTCTCCTTGCCTCTGCTTCTGAGGACAATATCAGGTAAACTGAGAGGCAGGAAGAGAATTACAGAGACTGTCAGAATTACTGATAGAAGTGCTTCAAGTTCTCAGGCTGGAAGGCACCTTCACAGAACATCTTACCCCTTAATCGGGCTTCCAGATGGGGCGATGTAGAAGCTAGGTGAGTGTCTTTAATCTCTGAAGTGAGAAGGTAAACCTGCTTAAATACTTTTCTATGACAAATTCTTGACCACATTCCATGCTTATTCTCACTGAAAATTCCAGATGAATGATTTTACTTTTTCTTGCAGTTAATGTTTGCTATTCTTGAAATAATGGGCATTAATGCTATTATAATTACCTTCAATGAAACAAACCAAAACAAAGCAACACAAAGCAAGACATGAGGGCCTATTGGACAAAGCTCAGCTTCCTCACCCTGGCATCCTGGCCCTACCATCCCCTCCCCCCAGAGTATGGCTCCAGTATATCTTTTTCATTGATGTGGTCTGTCATAGCCCTGATGACTTCCTATAATCCAGACAAACAAAAAAGGAAAAATTGTAAAACCTAATATTTGTTTAATTATTGTTTAGTTTGTAGAATGTAAGTTTTTCAATGTATTTCAACAAAAGCCTTAAGATCTGGGTATTATTTACCTTTATTTATTTTTTAATGGGCAAAGTGGTGCTGGAAGATCTGGAGCTTTGCCCAATATATAAAACTAATATGTGATGAAGCCAGAATTTTGATTCTGAATTTTGTGCTCACCCTACAGTAATATGTTACCACTAAACTATGTACTCATTAATCCCTGGGAACATTCTGAGTTGAACCTCTTGATTTTAGTACCAGACTCCCTTTTCACTCCCCTTCCAAGTCTCTCAAAATTCCATCCACCTTTCAAGATTTGGATATAAAATTCTTCTTGATCCCTTGAGGATTATGTGCATGCACTCTCTCTCTCTCTCTCTCTCCTCTGAACCAGCAGAGGATGTCTGTGTCTTCTGGGGCACTTGACATATTCTACCTTGTGTGGTGTTATTCTTGGCACACTTGTCTTACTGGTAGAGCCTATGTCTTACTTATCTTTCTGTTCCTTCCATGTTGCAAGCACAGTGGCACATAGTAGGTGTTATACTTAACAAATGTTTGGGGAAGGACATGGACTTTTCCTTAATATAATTTAAAGACCTGCCTTCACTCTGAAAGAGTTCTTGAAACTCTTATGGTAAGTGGAAACCATTTTTGTCATAAGCAGATAGATTCATATGAAGTATAAAAATAAAATAATACTGCTAATAGTAATAATCAGTGACATCATAATAATGGTAATTTTATAACCTTGAATTATAAGGTTCTTCTCTTTCAGATTATAATAATTCATATGTCTCATTCATTTCCCCTATATGCCTGAAATCCAAGGAAAATGTTGCCCGTACAGTGTTAACAAGGGAAACCAAGAATAGGCACCTTGGACTCCCATTTTGTTTGAGGGTCAGCCCCTCCACTTCTTCAAGCAAGTTATTTAACCTCCTGCGAGCTCCATCGCCTCTCCACCCTTTACAAAATACGGATAATAAGATGACAAAATTTGCAAGCTCACTGTAAAGAATAAATAAAATCGAGTGGGCAAAGTTCTTGGCAGAGCATCTGGTGCATAGTAAGCGCTCATTAAATAGTATCAGTAATTATTGTTATGAGGGAAGAGAATGAGACCTAAGACCCAAGATGATTAAGTGACTTGCTCAAGATGGTATAATGAAATCTAACTAGAACTTGAGTTTTTGCTTCCTGGATTGCGTTATCATCTCCCTCTGCCCCTTAACTGCCCTCCATCTACCCTAGCCCTGTACAATTAAGAGTTTCACTGGCCTTTGTCCCAGTTCCTGGGAGGTAGCCTCTAAACCTTTGGAATTTCCCAAATAATAGAAGTGTCTTTGTTATTTATGGTGGACCCTGATAGGTTATGTTTACTAGGTAGTTTATGCTAAGGAAATAGGTTATATGCTAATTGTATATGCTAAGTTTTAGGTTATAATTTATGCTAAGGAAAATATTTAGTATAAGAGCTGGCAGTGGCAGAAAGACCAACCATGTGATTAGAAGGTTGGGGCTTTGAGCCACCTTGATATCAGACCAACCCCCAGAGAGGGGAGGGGGGCTAGACATTGAGTCACATGGCCAGTGACTTAATCAGTCATGCCTATGTAATGAAGTCCAAATAAAACCCATGGACATAGATGCTCAGGTTAGCTTCCTTGGTGGGCAATACTCTATACTGCCACATACCAATGTGTTGGGAGAGTGACATATCCTGATGCCACAGGGAGAGGACAAGGAACTTTGCATTTGGTGCCCTCCCAGACATTGCTGTATTGGTCTCCCCTTTTGTTGGTTCTGATTTGTATCCTTTTGCTATAATACAATGGTAATCATAAGAACAGTGCTTTCCTAAGTTCTGTGTGTTGTTCTACCATATTATTGAACCTGAGGGGAAACCCTAATTTGTAGCCAGTAGGTCAGAAGTGAGGGAGGCCTAGGGACCTTGGAATTTATGGCTGGTGTCTGAAGTGAGGGCAGTTGGGTAGAGGACTTTGCCCTTGACCTGTGACCTTTTGCCTGGTTCGGCTCCGGGGCAGCTGGTGTCAGAAGTCTTGCTGTCCCTTCATCCAGAACCTCAACAGGGTTCAATGTTTTATAAGGTACACACTTTGCAATCTCAGACTCAAAACTGAGATGCTTAAAATCTAAATTTTTATTCCTTGTTGTTGTTTTTTGATGCATAGTGTTAAAATATGATCACATTGGCCCTATGCAGCTGAGCATTGAGGTAACAGCTGTATTGAAGGTTTAAAAAAAAAAAAACTGAAAAATTATTTATGTCTAGTACTAACCTATCATGCACTCTTTTCTTTCCAAAAACCCTTCTCCAATCTCCAAACAAATTAATTCATCTGCACAGTTGAGAGGAGGAAACTAAGCAGAGACCTCCACCTCTGGGGCATGAGGGGCACCAAAGGGACACCCACCAGGACAGCTGGAGTGCATATGTTGTGACTCTCCACACCCTGCTGGAATATCTCTCTTGCCAACAGTATGGAAATCATAATTAGCACCCTGCAGCGACTCAGGGCTTCAAACCCACCCAAATCTATTTGCAGTGTTTCACAACTTACTGAGAACAGCATCTCTCATATTTAGGTAGCTGCCCCCCTGTCTGCTTTGTTGGCCCTAATGTATTTAGATAGATTCTTCTTCCATGAGGCAGAGCCCAAGTTCATTAGAATCATGCGTTCTGCTTCAAAACCTCCCTTAATCTCCCTGGGTGCTCTTTGGGCTTTTCCAGTTGTATTCACTAACCTTGGAAGTGGGTATTTAGGAACAATGCTAATGTTCTTAAATTGCTTTGCAGTCTTTTCTCCTGGATTATGCTAGCAAGCAAAAGAAAGAAATATCAATTAAGCCCCAAGAGCCATTTTGCAAATGCTCTTTCTCTTAAACCAGGGAATGTCTAACTGCGAACCCAAATGGAAAAGATACAGGATGGTGTTGTGATGTGTTATGCATGTTGACTCTTTTCTTTCTGAGGGATCTAATCTTTTAGAGTGGGCATTAGGTAATGCTTTCAATGTAGTATTAAGAGCCAGAAAAAAAAAAGAAGACACTTCATACGTTTTGGATAATAACATGTTGGTGCTTTAATAACACTCATCTTAGAAGGGTATTTGTTATTCATTATGTACAGTGCATTTCAAAGTTCTGCTTTCCATTAACCCTTTCTCTGAGCAGATTGCAGATAGTTTTAAAACCTTTCTGATAGGAGAGCCAGCCTCAGCCTGGATCTTGAACTTGCTTGGATATTGGGATGAATGGGGGTGCTACAGTAGGGCAGTGGTAAGTAGGAACACTGGCTCCCTCCGGGAGGGGAAGTAAATGGCTTGGAGACAGGAGAAAAAGTACATATTTCACTATTAATTTTGTGCTTTGTAGCATGTGACTATATTACCAATTCTAAATACAGATAAAAAATATATAATTTTTTTAAAAGGTAAGAAAAATGATGTGGCCACAGTGGAAAACAATACTGTGGTTCCTCAAAAAATTAAACAGAATTACCATATGATACAGCAAAAGAACTGAAGGCAGAGACTTGAACAAATATTTGTACACGCATGTTCATAACAGCATTATTCACAATAAACAGAGAGTGGAAGCAAGCCATGTGTCCATGGATGGATGAATGGGGAAAGAAAATGCAGTATGTACATACAATGGCATCTTATTCAGCCTTAAAAAGGAAGGCAATTCTGACACATGCTACAACATGAATGAACCTTGAAGACATTATGCTAAGTGAAATAAGCCACCAGTTTTCCTACTGCTATGAAATGTAAGGTGATCACCGTCTCTCTAGAGCTCAGAGACCATGTGTCTTTATCCTTCATGGTCTCTTTTGTGGCTTTTTAAATTGGGAATACTCAATAGATGGTACTTTCTGACACCAATTTTCTGACACTGAGTGTCCCCAAATTCAAGTCAATTATTACACTAAAACACATGGAGTTAGTGTCAGATCCAATGAGTTAAAGGGCAAGGTCCCCGACAAGACTGCCCTTACTTCAGATGCCAGTTTTAAGTGGGACTACAAATTTAGAGCTTCCCACACCCCCTGAGTGTCAGTATTTCTCTAGGATGACTCACAGAACTCAGAAAAGGGCTATGTTTACAATTACCATGTTACTATAAAGGATGCAAATGAAGAGTCAGATGAAGAGAAACATAGAACAAGACCCAGAAGCATCTGTTCCCATGGAGACAGAGTGAACACCCTCCTGTTCACCAACCAGGAAGCTCCCCTGAGCTTCAGTGTCCAGAGCTTTTATTTGGGGTTTCATTACATAGGCATGATTGATGGAATAATTAATCACATGATTGAACTTAATCTCCAGTCCCTCCTCTCTCCCTGGAGTCTGGGGGTGGGCCTGTAAGTTCCAGCTCTCTAATCATGTGCTTGGTCTTTCTGAAATGGCCAGCCTGGCTCTTGAAACTACTGAAGTGCTCATCATGAAGTCACCTCCTTAGCATAACTTCAGGTCAAAGGGGCTCCTTATGAAACACAGAGACACTCCTATCACTGTGTAAATTTGAAGTTCTGTGCCAGAAACTGGGGGTGAAGACGAGATATATTCTTTATTATATCACACATAGCAATACCTCAATCTTGATTTCTCCAGCTAATGCTTACATAATGGTCATATAGTTGGCTATATTCCATCCAGGATAGAAGAGAAATCAGTTTTTCCAGCTCTCAGCAAAGAGATAATTGAGAAAGCATGCCCTCAGCAAAGCCATACTTGGCAGTTGGTTTAAAATCTATAAGCTAAAATGTAATGTATCCTTTGTCTCTCTGGCTAATGACCAGTCATGGGATATGGATAAGAAGTTCCAGATTCAGCCCTTTGAGCCTGTACTCTTGCTGGTGAGCTCTATGATCTCCTTCCCTCTGATACCTCTTTAAGCATCAAGCAGCTGTTTAATGCAAGGTTCTTGTCAGTTCTTTTCTCTTTCTCTTGGTCAGTGGATTATCCAAGATTGATTTTTCTGCATGGCTGGGGAAGGCCTAAGGTTAAAAGATAAAAAAAGGTAGAATCCTTTTACATGTAATTTAGATTTTTTTTCCTGACATTAGTTCTGATATCAACCACAAAATCACTTCAATTTTCCAGAAGAACCTGGGCCCCAACTACAGCTGCTGGGGCAGGGTAAACCCAGGCTTCCAACACAGGACAGCTGGGTGGTATAGGCAGGGTTGCTGCCAGGTGCCTCTCTCTCTCTTCTTTCCTTCTCCCCACACCTATCTTTCTCTCTCTCTCTCCTTTTCTTTCTCTCTGATTCTGCTTGCAAAATGCAACTAGACGTCTCACGTGTTTATTCTACACATTGTTCTTTCAGGTCAGTGTGTATTCATCTTTTGCAAACTAAAGAGCTCAAGGGAGAACTGCTTCTGAGTCAACCAGATGACAAAAGACCAAATCAATTCATCCAGAAAGCCTGTCAATTCAGCGGAACATCATTGGCACGAGTAGTGTTGTGGACAAAGCAGGCACCTGATTGACTCAATTTTCCACCTTTTGTCAGGCTTCTCTTTGGCAGCCAATAGACCCTATCCAAAGACCATGCCAGATGTGATGAATAACCCTCTCTGCCCCGGGTGGATATCTTTCCACTTACCCCCTGCAGTGTCGGCAAGGCATCCTCTCTATGTTATAATACACTGTGTGGTTTTATAAGTGCTGTCTTTTAAGGGCTGGAGACTCCCTGGAGCCTGAGGCAGAGTGGGGGGCAATGGTGTGGTGCTGGAGGTGGTGTGATGCTGACAGAGCAGGAGAATTAGAGAAGTGTGGGGGAAGGGAAACATAGTCAGTGAGTGGGGCTAAATAGGGGAAGAATATCTCAGAAGAGAACTTGTGAACACAGTCGATTCAAGCTGAGCAATGCTTAAGATGGTAGCTTGGGCCAGACTCTCACACTGTTCTCAGTAGACCAGCTTGAAGGGTCTTAAGCACCTGTGTTCCCAGGAAGGGGCAGTGTGACATCATGACGTGTTTACGTGGGGTGTGGGGGCAAGAGACAAGGGTCCACGCCCTGCCCCACCATCCCTCTTCTCCCTCCCTCCCCCCTCCCTCCTTCCTCCCTCCCTTCCTTCTTTCCTCTCTTCCTCCCTTCCTTCCTTCCTTCTTTCCTCCCTTCCTCCCTCCCTCCCTTCCTCCCTTCCTTCCTTCCTCTCTTCCTCCTTCCCTCCCTCCCTTCCTTCCTTCTTTCCTCCCTTCCTTCCTCTCTTCCTTCCTCCCTCCCTTCCTTCCTTCCTTCCTCTCTTCCTCCCTCCCTCCCTCCCTTCCTTCTTCCCTTCCTTCCTTCTTTCCTTCCTTCCTCCCTCCCTCCCTTCCTTCTTTCCTTCCTGTCTTCCTCCCTCCTTTCCTCCTTCCCTCCCTTCCTCTTTCTCCCTTCCTTCCTTCTTCCCTCCCCCCCCTTCCTTCCTTCTTTCCTTCCTTTTTTTCACTATTGCTAAGATTGAAAGGGACACTTGAGTAATACTTACTTGTGTCTTAGCCACACTCAGTTAAATTCAAAGAGTTGGCTTCAATCCAACCAGCCAGCGAGAAAGCTTCTAAATGCCAGGATGGGGTTTCAAACAGCCAGCTGGATGTCACTTCCTCACCCCGAAGCCTCCTCTACCATTGGGTCAATAGGCGGAGATGGAGAGAGAATTTGGACACTTTACCAAACCAAAGTGAAGCTACAACATAGGAACAAAATGGGAACCCTTGTATCAGTAATTGGGAGATAGGAACAGAAGCTCACAGACAAACTGGATGTAAACTTGAAGGGGAAGAGTTGGGGAACTGAGGAGAGAAAAATCTGGATTAGTCAGGACTGTTTTGGTTGCAGGTAACAGCAACCCATCTTGACAAAGCTTAGGTGAAAAGGACGTTTATTGGTCAATCCAATTAAAAAGTCTGAGGGTACATTGGCTTCAGACCCACTTGACCACATGCTCTAATAACACCTGGTGCACCCTCTCTCTCTCTTTCTGTCTCTGTGCCCTTCTCTGTTCTGGCCTCATTCTCAGGCACACTTTTGCCTTGTGGTGGCAGGAGAACTCCAGCATTTCCAAACTCAAACTCCATCTCATTAGTACCAGGAAAAGTTCCCAGTGGGCTCTCATTGGATCAATTTGACTCAACTTTCCTCTCCGGACTAATGACTGCAGCCAGGGAGGCAGGATGTTCTCATCGGGTATGCCTTTGCCAGGTGCTCACCTCCAGAGCCAGGAGTGGGGTCAGCCCCACCTAAAGTGCATGGTCTGGGAGTGAGCAAGGAATGGTCCTGCTTAAAAAAGTGGGGGTCTTCTTTACATAAGAGAAAAATGTTGGCAGGCAAAAACATCAGATGTCTACCCCAGATGCCAAAAAGAAGCCAAAATCATAAAACTTTGAGCGAAGGGCAGTCATGCACCACGTTCTGGAATCCACCAGGAATAGGTCAGGTCTATACGAAGCCTCAAGGCTTATGTGACAATTGCCCAGACCACTTTTGGTATAAGCATCTCTTTTTTGATAACTGGTTCAGGGCCGCCTGGCCTGCTTCCTGTTGCTCTTGAAAGAAACGTGCCCTTTCCAGGCTGGAGCCCAGACACCCTACTCCAGAAGGGAATCCCTTTATAGAGTTCTAGCGTGTCCTCTGTCTTTCTCTTTTTCATGCTCACTAGCTCTGGTCTTATAGCCTCCACCACCCCAGCCTTCTCCCCACACGCTTACAACTTATTTTTTTTTTTTTCATATTTTTTTTATTGATGTCACATAGTAATCAGAAAGGCCATTCTGGTGAACGTAGCCATTGGAACAGATGCTACTCTCACAGACACGTAGCAGACGCCTGGGGACATGAGTGGGAGTCTAACAAAGTGACCCAACAAACTTTAAAAAAAGAGATAGAAAAGAGGAAAGGAAGGGGTAGCTGCGTAACAGGTTACGTTTACCAAACTTTTAAAGGAAAGGGGAAAAGAAAGCCATACTTATTGGAAGAGCAATCTTTATTTAAACAGCTCACAGAATTAGTGGTGTCACCCATATGCCAAGCTCTAACAAAGGAAACACACCAATATGAGCCCAAGTAAAGGGAGAACAGAACTGCAGGCTCCGGTGCTGAAAGGGCTAATAATCAAAGCTCTGTCTCCATCCTGTTGATATCAATCCTGGCAGGGCACGATGGCTGCTGCCAGTGGAGAGGAAAAAATTACCCAGACTGATGCCTCCAAATAATTGATAATTTGCCTAAATGAACAAATCAAGTAACACTTAATTGTTAGCAGGGATTGCCACCCAGGAACAACAAGGTATATAATTGCTTAAGCTTTGCACATGGCTTTCCATGCATCCCCCTTCCCTCCCCCTTTCTTTTTTCTAAACCAAGTATAATCGTTTAATGACATTGATGGGGAGTAGACTCATGATATTATAAATGACACTCATGACAGAACTGTCACCTGGTGACAGCTCGCTGACAGCCCAGTGAGAAATTAATCATTTTAGATGCTTTATGATTTGCTCATTTAATGCCACAAATAAGATCTTACTGTAAAACCACACATAATCTCATCCCCTAAGGGACAGTTTGGTTATTTTCCTACCTCCTCGAGCAGGGCTGGTGCGGGGTCCGGGGTAAATGGTTGGGAATATTGTGTGGTGGTGAACCCGGCACCTCCAATTCTAGGCAGAGGCTAGAAGTTCTCCGAGGAAATTTGTACCTGAGCAGGGTCCGAATTTAGTTTTCTCACTTGCCACTTGTTTAAGGAAGCTTTCAAGAGGAAAGAGCTAACCTGTTGGGACTGATGCTAATAAAGACAGAAAGCTGAGGAAGGGAGAGGTTATTTTTAGCCAGGTAATGGGGAGTAAATGGGGCCACACTGTGATATGCTAAGATATGACTGCACTCATTTCTGCCTGGAACTCCCACACTCTCTGCTGGGCAGACATCTGTTAATTACTTTCTGTTGGACTTCACTTTGACATTTGGAGAAATGGAAGGAGATTGCCTAACCATTCTTTTTTTTTTTTTTTTTCTAAACAATATCTCTGTGGAGTTTTGGATCCAGGGAAGAAAGGAGTTGAGGTGGGTTTGAAGCACACTCTGCTTGGGTTTGCTAAAACCTTCAATACACCATACCTAAGGCACTTTGGCCTGGATTTTATTGAAAACCCTGTGTGGGGCTCCAGACAATCAGAGTCACTCACGTTTTTTCCTTCCACGCTGCACTGGCCTGTGCTACATTTAATCTGAACACATGCTTATCTCTCTATCCACCTTTCCTTACATTTTACTCATCTTGTAAATAGATTCTTGAAAAATAATAAAATGAACTTTCCAATTTAGGACAAAAAAAAAAATCTTCAAATCAGTGTGCCTGCATCAATGCCTTGTTGATGAGGCAGTTCCTGTCACCAAGCAGCAGGAGGCTGAGAACCAAACTTCAGAAGATGGAGATGGTAGTTTCAGTGTTACATCATCTTTTCCCCACCTTTTCTTTCTTTAGGCAAGGGTTTGCCTTAGCTCCTTTACAACTGCGTTTGGGTAGGTTGGGTAGGTTGACCTATAATATGTGGTGTAGTGTGATTAGTGACCACTGGGTGGCGACAAAGACCTCCGGCTTCATTATTGGATGTAGGCAGTGACTGATAGGTGAAAAGGGCCTGTTTTCTAACAGTCTCAATAATAACAACTTCTTGGATGCTGACCATGTGGCAGGCACCATCAGGTGCGCTGTTTGTACATTAACATGTTCATTTTGCAACACTCCTGTGAATCTTACAGAGAGTGAGGAACTAACTTGCCCAAGGTCACCTACCGGTGGTTGGCAGAGCTGAAATTTGACCCCAGCTCTAACTGATGACCTAAGCTGTGTTCTCAGACATTGAACTCTACTGTAGCCTTAGGGAAATATGCTACTGATTTGGGGAGGAAGTTGACTGGCCACAACTAATATCTCACCTTCACTGAGCTCTGATGCTTCCTTCATCTCCATAAGATGAGAAAAAGGGGCACAGAAAGAGCAAACTTATCAGGTATATAGAATCTGAGAGTTGGAATATTCTTGACCCTTTAGCCCCGTCTCCCATCCAATACAGGACTGTCCCTGAAGGAGGATTACATAGACTTTGCTGGACCACTTCTGGGACCAGGTTGCCACATGAAGGTGGCATGGTGCCTTCTCTGTCTTCCCATCATCAACTTCCTCTTCAAGAGAAGAAATTCAGAGGGAGGGGACCAGGAGAAAAATTCACAGCTCAAGTCCATCAAAGCAGTTCTAGGAAACAACATGGTGTGATGGTTAATTATATGTGTCAGCTTGACTAGGCCACAGGATGCCCAGACATCTGTTCAAACATTATTCTGGGTGTGTCTGTGAGGATATTATCAGATGAGATTAACATCTGAATTGAGTAAAGCAGATTGCCCTCCCCAGTGCAGGTGGGCCTCATCTAATCTTTGAAGACCCGTATGGAACAAAAAGGCTGACCTTTCTATGAATAAGGGGGAACTCCTCCTGCCTGACTGCCTTCAGGCTGGGACATAGGATTTTTACTGCTTTCAAACTCAAATTGAAACATAGGCTCTTCCTAGGTCTCAAGCCTGCTGGCTTCCCACTGGAACCAGACTATCAGCTCTCCTGGATCTCGAGTTTGTTGACTGTAGATCTTGGGACTTCTTAGCCTCCTTGACCGTGTACTTGTGTGAGCCAATTCCTTGTAATGTATAGATATAAATAGAGATGTAGATTTATGATATGTATACATATACACACATCCATACATATATGGACATTTCCACTAAGATGTCCAACTCTACACTTTATTTATTTTTTTTTAAATTTATTTTATTGAACTGTAGCTGATTTACAATGTTGTGTTAGTTTCTGGTGTAGAGCAAAGTATGTAAATATAATTCCCTGTGCTATAAGTAGGACCTTGTTGTTTATCTATTTTATATATTGTAGTTTGTATCTGCTAATCCCAAACTCCTAATTTATCCTTCCCCCCACCCTCTTTCCCCTTTGGTAACCATAAGTTTGTTTTCTATGTCTATGAGTCTGTTTCTATTTTGTAAATAAGCTCATATTTTAGATTCCACATGTAAGTGATAATCAGATGGTATTTGTCTTTCTCTGACTTACTTCACTTAGTATAATAAGCTCCAGTCCCTCCATGTTGCTGCAAATGGCATTATTTCATAAAATTCTACATTTTAAATTTGAACCTCTTTATGTTAATATCTATCTACATCTATATCTACACATCTCCTATTGGTTCTGTTCTCTGGAGCATGCTGACTAATCCAGTGGATCAACTAAATGGAAGAATCTAAATCAAAAAGCAACATGACCCGAGTCCTGCCAACACAGTGCAGTGGTTAAGCATGGGGAGCCCTGGTATCAGATGACCTGGGCTTTAGTGCTGGCTCTTCTCCCTCGTGCCTCTTTGTCCTAGGAAGCCTCAGTGTCCTCATCTTTAAAATGAGAATAATTATAAATGAGATGATGCAGATTCAGTTCTTAGCACAGTCCCTGACAATTAGTGTCCATTAGCTTAGACATTAATTGCTTCTCATCAGTAAGTTACCAAGAAATCTTGGTAAAATAACATGTTCTATCTTTTTTACAAAAAAAAAAAAAAAACTCTAGAGGGGGAAAAATGAATAACTCTCCTCCTCTTCCTTCTTGGAAGAGGTGTTGTGAGGTCAAAATTGATAAAAGACAGAAGGTCTTGGTAAGTAAAGGTGGCCATAGTGCATGGGGTGGTGAGGGTATTATTACTGAGCTCATCATCAAGGCCCAGTCAGTGGAAACAACAGGACAGCAGACCAGCGCAAAGGTCCAGCCCTTCCGTCAGTAAGCATTTCTGAGGGAGACGAAGGGGCCCTCTCAGGAGAGGCTTAGCCAGTGGAAACAGAAGTTATTCTCCAGGAAAACTCTCAGTTTATTCAAACCAGAAAGCAGAGTGGAATGCAGATTGCCAGAGAGGGACATTCTTAGGATGTACTCAGACAGCTTTGCGCTTCTTGACTGACAGGCCAGGCTTTGGTGCCTCCCTTAGTTTTAAAAATTATTTCTGAAGGAAGAAATTGGTCTCTTGGTGTGGATATGATATTCTTTTAACATGATATTCTTTTAGAGGCACCTGCACGTGATATCATCTGATATTATCTGATGGAGGAGACCCAATGGGAACACTGAACTTCTGAACGAGTGAGTGTTCTTCTCCCCGCTCCCCATGTTATTACCTCCTCCCCCAAGTTCTTAACTCTGTTTTTTCCTCCCCACCTTGTTTCACTCACATACCTGGGGAGTTTGTACAGGCTCATGGCTTTGGCTGGCGCCTCTTAGAAGGAAACTGGAATATCATACTCACGCGTGCAACTCACCGAGAGGGCATTTCCACTTAGATGTCCTCCCACCACCATCTAGATTTCTACATTTAAAACTGAACCCTTTTATTTTCATCATTAAAGTTGCCTCTGCCCCCAAACCACATTTCTGTCTGAGGTACCACTTCCTGGACCTCCAGGCTGCTAGGCTGGACAGTTTGAAACTGTCTCTAACTTATTCCTACCCTTCATCAACTTCTACCAGGGTTTGCTTCCAAATGTCTCTCGAATTTGCCCCTTTCTCTCCATTTCTGCTGTTCACGTGTTAATACTGCATACCTGGATGCCCTCAACAGCCTTCCAGGGGCTTCCTGTTTCTCATTATCCTTTGTCTTACCCTCCCTATGCTCTGGACCCCACAGATATTCTCAGTCTTCTCCCCAGGTATAAATCCCCCTGCCTGGTTTCCATATTATGTACCTTTTAGTCTTTTCAACCACTTCCCTTTATTTCCAGCTTCAGTCTGTTTGGCCTCTCTCTGCCTCCACCTATGCTATGTTCCCCAGCTTGTGTAATGAGGGATGAGGGTCACATCAGGAAGCCCAGGCAGGGGGCGCAGTGAATGTCCTCCACACTTCCTACTCCCTGCTGCATTTCCCCATCCTTTATAGCCCACAAAAGCACTCTATGCCTCATGCATATTATCATTTAAAAAATAATTTAAATTTTCATTACACAAGTGATATAATGTACATATTCTTCGTCCTTCCTTCCTTGCGTCCTTCCTTCCTTTCCTCCTTTCTTTTTCTTTCTCTCTTTCTTTCTCCCTTCCTGCCTTCCTTCCTTTCTTTTTATTGAGGTATTGTTACTTTAGAATGTTGTGTTACTTTACAATATTGTGTTACTTTCAAGTGTACACCAGAGAGATTCAGTTTTACATACATAGATATATGCATTATTTTTCAGATTCTTTTCCATTATAGGTTATTACAAGATATTGAGTATAGTTCCCTGTGCTCTACAGTAAGTCCTTGTTGTTTACCTATTTCATATATAGTAGTGTCTATATATTAATCCCAAACTCCTAACTCTACATACTCTTTAAAAATGAAATTTTTTTAGACAAGACTAGTGTCCCCTTGATCACTTACTCTAATCATGGTCCTTTCCCCCTTATATAGAAGAGACATGGTTCAGTGTTTAGTGTGTATACTTCCAGTTATTTTTGATGTTTTTATATCCATATATATGTACCCATGGAGGGTATGTAATATTTACATTGCATGTGGCCATTTTTAATATAAATGGCATCATACAAGTGTACAATGTACACACAAGTATTTTGTGAAATTACTAGACATCTATCCATGTTAGCCCACCTGGATGAGTCTCACTCTCGTTATCTGGTAGGTGCTACTCCATAGTATGAATCCATCACCATTTATTTGACTATTGCCTCTTTGATGAGCATTAGATTATTCTAGTGTTTGGGTTTACAAACACTGCTTCACTGAACAACTGAAGGACATGTCCTTTTGCCTGTGTGAACTGCTTTCGCTGATCGCATTGTCTTCTCAGTACCACACGGTAGTATTAGAACAAAGCTAATATTTATTGGAAGATAAATCTCAGGCACTGAGGTAGGCATTTATACAACCAGGCACCGAGATAGGCATTTACACAACACACTCTGAGCTAGGTATTATCATTCCCATTTTATAGATGAGAAAACTGAGGCTTAAGGAGGTAAAGTGAGTCATGATTTAAGATCCCATTCAAATTCTTGCTCCTACCATTTCCTTGTGATGGATTCTTTCCCTCCAACTCTGCTGTGAATCTCGTGACAGCGGGAACTACAGCCATACCTCCTTTATTCTCTAATATGTCCTGATTACACAATAAATCTCAATCAAATGTGATTAATTATTCAGGAGACAAATTAGTGCTCTCATCTTAACTAGTGGGATATTTTATTTAGGTATTTTAGCAACAATAAGATGCTAGCCTCATAGAGTAGCTGGTTAAAATATTATTAGAAGTTAATTCATATTTTAGCAGATAATTCCTAATTAATTTGCTGTAGTTATCTTGTTAAATGTCAATTAAATCTCTCCACATCCCTTACAGGTTTCTGCTATTCATAAAATGTAATTATTCAGCTATTGCTCATGTATTCTTTATTGCTTATATAATCTACCAGTTAAATACAAGTCAAAAAGATTTATCTTCCAAGTTTTTAATAACATCACTAAATGTTCTAATTAATAATCAATAATCCATTTGCATAGTTAATTGGGGGAAAGAATCCTAATGATATGGTGCCTTGCAGCTAGCCAAGCTGAGGCTAAAACTTTTTTCTCCTATAATAATCATTGCTCAGGGTGGAAGAGTTTATTTGAGCAACTCAGATTCCTTCAGGGCTCCTGGAAGTGCTGGGCTTAGTGCGAATGATGCAGAGCTCATACAATTCTACTGGTACATCCTTAGTCACGTCATTTCTTAACAATATGTAATATAAGTGTCTCCATGGAACATAACCTATTTGCTGGATATGAGCTTTTGGAGACACAGGCTCAGGTGAACAAAAATAAATTTCTTCATTTTCCTGAAAAGCAATTTAATGTTCTGAATCTGAGTCCTCAATCCACCTGATGCAAAAACTTAATATAGTCACTTTCAAGTAAACTCAGTCCTATGTAGGATCTTCTCAGGCAAATAGGGTTACATTCTAGATTTGAAAAACATTCTCCTTTTCAGCTTTTTTCTTTCCCTCTTCCTTGGCACTGATTTTTAACTGGGGAAGAGGGTGGTTTTACAATGGTCCCCACTGTGCTGTCATCTGGGCAGGGGCTGCCCATTTCCCAGGTTCCACCTGCTTTGGTCTGAGCTATCATCCTTTCAGATATAATGTGAACGGTGGGTCCTTGAGGGAGCCCTCTTCACACTGACCCCACTACAAGGCATCAGTCATCCTCATTTACTGAAATATTTTTGGTTTTGCTGTAGCCTCCACCACCTGGGTTCCTAAGGGTTACTCTTCATTCTCCTTCAGATCTCCAGGCTCCTGTGCTCCATTCACCCTTCCTCAGCCCTTACTAGCCCTTCTCATGAGCTTGGGATCACTTAGATCTGAATCATTCTTTGATGGCAAAAAGGCTAAGGGGCTGTCAGGGGTCTTTGCTGTGTTCTGACACCCCCCCCCCCAACAGCCTCTCTGCTTTATTGTTCACATGCCCAAAGCCACAAAGGTCACTGAAGAAGAAGCTGAAGACTGTAACTCCAGGTGGGACCAGTAAGACACAGATCTTCTCCCTTTGACCCCAGAAAACCAGTGGTTCTTGTTCTACTCCCCTCTTCTGAAATATCTGGGGTAGTTGGGGGCATGACACAAAGATAGACCCACATCTTTCTTCCCAGATCTTCTCCATCTCTTTTCTCCCTCTCCCTAACTTGTAGGGGAGGGGGTTGGTGTAGAGATGGTTCTACTTAGGAGCATTCCTTTTCTTACATTTTCTGTCTTACACCAGAAATCTCAGCACTTTATCTTGGAAGCTGACTATGTGGCATCTTTGTTCTCTGGCTCTGGAGTTAAATGTGGCCCCTTGTCAACATCAGGGACAGGATGGTCGCAAAGGAATAAAGAAAATAATACGCCATACATCCGGAAAAGATGAAAACTCGAATTTTAAAAGATACATGCACCCCAATGTTCATAGCAGCACCACTTACAATAGCCAAGATATGGAAGCAACCTAAATGCCCATCGACAGATGAATGGATAAAGGAGATGTGCCATATATATATGGAATATTATAATATATATAATGGAATATAAAAAAGAATGAAATAATGCCATTTGCAGCAACATGGATGGACCTAGAGATTACCATACTAAGTGAAGTAAGTCAGATAAAGACAAATACCATATGATATCACTTACATGTGGAATCTAAAAGAATGATACAAATGAACTTACTTACAAAACAGAAACAAACTCATAGAGATAGAAAACAAGCTTATGGTTACCGGAAGAGAGGGGGATAAATTAGGAGTTTGGGATTAACATACACATACTATTATATATAAAATAGATAAACAACAAGGACCTATTCTATAGCACAGGGAACTATATTGAATATCTTGTAATAACCTATAATGAAAAGGATCTGAAAAAGAATACATATATGATGACTTTCTGTACACCTGAAATTAACACAACATTGTAAATCAACTACTTCAATAAAAAATAATAAATATAACAAAAAAAGAAAGAAAGCAATATGCCAGGTAACATCTCAAAGCGTTACCTGACCACACTTTATCATGTCAGAGTCGAGGCTGGGAACATTGGAATATGGGGAGTCACCAGTGTTCACGCCAAAGAGGACCAGCCTGAACCCATGACACAGAGGCAGAGAAGCAATTAGAAGTTCCTGAGGGTTCCATGAGGTGGGATTCAGACAGCTATGCAGTTAATTCATCTTGACTAATGGATTTTCAGTCTCAGGCAAGTTTCCTATAAATCAAGGAAAAAAAAATGTTTCTCTGATTTGTTTTTTATCCCAAATCTCTGGCTTCACTTAACAAATAAGTCTATATGCTTCGGGGCTTGGGGCTGAGAACTGTACATTCTAAGAGGTTTCAAAGAACTAAAAAAAAAAAAAAAAAAAAAAAAGGATTTAAAATAAAATCCCATCATTGTTCACTGAACTACAAATTGCAATTGGTGAAAGAAAATAATATTTTGATTTGGAAGAAGAAAATTCCTTTACCCGAGTACATCATGAGCCTGTTAATGCAGTTGCCTCTCTCCAGACAAGGCTGCCAAAACAGACACACATCAGATCAACCAGAAGTATTATCACCCTATTGAAGAGACTATTGATAGTCATTTTTTATGAAGCAACTGCCCCTTTCAATTAACAACAAAGAGCTTTACCCCTTCTTCTCTGTTTATTCTTTCTCCTGGCTCTTCTCACAAAGGAATTGCTTTTCCACAGCGACCCTTCTCACAAAGAAAAACTGCTTCTTCTGTCCATAATAATAGAAAGAAGATGAAGCAGGACTGGTCTATCTCATAAAGCTCAAGATGGATTACCAATTAGTTCAGGACAGCACATAGTATACCAGCATGGGAAGCCCCCCTCTGAAGATCATCTTGTCCATCTTCTGTCTTCTGACAAGATGCTCTTTGACTCAACCAAGAGAGGTCTCTCACCTTGAACGTCTCTGAGGAAGGACATTCCTTAGCTTCTTGCTGTTGACCATGTTACTGAATGCAAGTTTGTGTGCGATGCACAGTGAGGCCAAACAAACCGAAACATCAGAGTTTGGAGCAGAGAAGGATTTATTACAGGACCATGCAAGGAGAACAGGTGGCTTGTGCTCCCCCCAAACCCTGAACTCCCTGAAGGGTTTCAGCAAAGCATTTTTAAAGGCAAGGTGAGGGAGGGGTGTCCCAGGGTATGTGATCAGCTCGTGCACAATTCTCTGATTGGTTGATGTTGAGGTCACAGGGCAGTTAATATTATCAATCCTTAGGCGCCAGAAAGTCTGGGGGCTACGTGCTCATGATCATCAAGTAGTTGATTTCTTCCGTTTGGTGGTGGTTTTAGCATCTGACAAACAACTCTGGAAATACGCAGCAGATACTATTATCTAGGTACTTCAGAGAGGAGCTACAGCAGAGAATATGGGGAGGGGTCTGTCCCAGAGAGGCCCCATAGGGTTCTGCTTGGTTACAACCATGCCAGTCTTATATTTGGGAATTAAACATAAAGTCTAATCAAAATCTTTCCTACCAATTTTTTACTTTCCTTCCTCCTCACAAGGCTTGCCCATGGAAAAATAACAAAGTTGGTGCTTTCTCTTTTCTCCTTTTTCCTTTTTATGCATCCTCTGCTCTCTACATCTCCCAGCTTTTTCTGGGTGTTAATTGTCACAGAGGGAAGTAGATGAATGCACTTTTTTTTAAAGACATCATTCCCTTGCAAAATGAGCCATGCAAGAAGCAAGAAATGTATAATACAAGATGTTGAATTATTAATGATGACATTTCAGGCACCTCTGAAAGGGAGATTGGGGTTAGAGTGAACTTTGTCCACATACCTCCAATAATGTCATGCTTGTAAGATCAATCATGATTGCTGAGTCAAGGCAGCCAGCTATAAACTTCAGGAGACCTGCATCTGGCTCTTCTTAATAGCTACCTCACTTTGGCCAACTTATTATATGTTTCTCAGCCTCATTTTCCCTACCTGTAAAATGGGGGGGGGGGAGGTGGTAATTAGCCTACATCATAGGTGGTTTTGAAGATCAAATGAGATAATGCAGATAATGCACTTTCCGCAATGCTTGCCAGGCACATTGTGCTTAGTACAAACTGGCTATTATTAAAAGACATGGTGACTTTTTATAGATACAATCAAAAGACTTTCGGACAGACTACTGGAATACTAAGAAGTGCCAATGGGGAGTCGTTGTTCTTTCTACTGATATAGTTGATAAATATTACTATATAACCAACAAATATTTTTCTCTCCCAGTATAACATAGTCTGGCAAGCAGTGAAGGCACAGAAGCTCAGGGAAGTGAAAGGCTCCCCAGAGCACGATAGGAGTGGATGGTCCTGTGAGTGTGAAGAAGGACAGCTGTTCTGTCCTCTGCTTGCCCTAAACATATTGTGCTTCTCATTAACTAGAGTGAATGTCAGCAAGGGCTGGCAGTTGGGTTGAACCTTTGCACATTTCACATCTCCATATTTTATATTTCCCAGGACTGACCCCTATATACTCTCTTTCACTCTAAGATAGAGACCTGCTTAGCATACAGTCAGGTAGACAGACAAGCCCTGATTTGGTGAAACCTAGAAGAATTACGAACTGTAGCAAAAATAGTCAACTAAGGAATAGCTGAGGCATATTTACTTTTCCCCTTGATATCTGTAGAAATGTACATCTTCAAGCATCACAGAAATAATCACCTACTCTATATATTTTCCCCCTTTTTATGGTTTTTATTGGTATACAACATTATTCAGGTTAGGCCCTTCCATCTCCCAAGCCAATTTATTTTGCATCTGTGTTTATATTGATGCTATTCAAACAATGATCCTCCACTTCCCCTGTCAGTTTCCATCGGGCATTTCACATATTATGAACTTATTTAAACAAAAATCATCCTCTCTGAGTACATTTCCTTTCCATCTGTTTCCCCCCTGCCCCATGCTACCAATTCTCATTTCAAAGCAACATCATAATATCATTTATTATTTTTCCTCTCTTGTTTTCCTAAGCTTCTCCTATAATATTCAGAGTGGGAGAGGTGCCAGTGAGGAAATATATGGCTTTAGTATTGATTTATAGTCAAGAAGGTGTTTTTTACTCAAAATGTTTCTAAAAGGATTCATATCAATTTTTTTAGAGCAATGAGCCCTCAGTAATTGTTGTACTTTATATTTGTAGGGTGCTTTACAGTCAGTTTTTAAATGTAATTTCACTAGGTGTCATTTTAGGGAGTTTGGAGAAAGAAAAAGGGAAAAAGTACAGCTAGTTATCCAGATCATTCTAAATATTCAGATTTTTGGCAACATTGTAGACTGGCACGCAGATGTTAGACTGAATTTTTCACCCTTCTTCCAGAGGCTTGGTGTTGCGGAAACACAGCTCATTGTCTATTAGAATCAAAATAAGGCGGTGGTGCGTGTTGGGGGCTGGGAGCTTTTTTGATTTTATGAAATAATTTAAACATAGGGAAGCAAATCTGAATACATTTTTAGCTTAATAATGGTTTTCTTAGTTTCCATTTGTTCAGAGGTACTGTTCTATTTCCCAGGCTCAGGAAGACCTGCTATAAATACCTTAATCCTTTCTAAAGCAGTTGTTTTTGTACCTATTCCCATATAGATTTGCTAGAGACATGAGAGAGAATTTATTTTCATAATCTGCCTGCAAAGGATCACCGTTCCTCCTGCCTCTGCCAGCCTTGCCCAGATGAAAGGCCCAGAGCCTCATGCATGCTTCTCAGGCCAGCTGTGGGAGATTGGCTTGGATTTTTTTAAGAGAAATTAGGCTTTTCCATCTTTGAAGAAATATCTGTGGAACCCACACTTCGGTAGACAACTGCCAGAGGTCACCAAATCCTGCACACAGTTTGTCAGTCATTTATAAATGGGCCACGTTTCTTCCTCTGAAATGACAGATCTGGCGAGTTAATATTATCTCACAAAACACTTATCCTTGACATGAAAGGTGCTTCGATGATCGAGAGGTCTTTTTCAAGAGTTCCTGGGCTACGTTAGAATCTCTTGAGCACAGGAGGAACGTTGGTGAGGAGTTCATCCTTTGTCTTCCTCCATCCTTCCTGCTGCCTTGAAGCCCAGTACCCCTGAGTTGGACTTCAAAGCCTGCCCCATGTTGGAGAGCCTCTGCTCCACTTTCTCTGGGCTACAGAAAGCAAGATGCTTCAACTGCTCTTTGTCTGTGATAGTTTTATAAGTAAGGAAGAAACTATTCATCTCTTTTACAGTTCATTACCCCTGAGGAACCTTATTTAGTCAAAGGAAATTGCTCCCTGGGGAATGGTTAGAATTAGCAAGGAGTAAAACCTTTAGGGGTAGAAAACTCTCTCTGCATATTACAGAAAACAAAACCCAAACTGCCAAACCTGCTGCATAATATGTTCTCTCATTAGTAAATGAAAGGTCTTTTACTTTTCTTAACTCTTCCTCTGTGAGTGTTACATCAATTTGGTTTCTTCTGTTCTTTTTTTCTATTTTCCCCAGGTGGATCAGGTCTGGTTTCAGTTCATAAAAGGATAAACTTTCTAAAAGTTGGAAGATCCAAGCCTAAGATGCATCATTTTGAGACGTAGTCACTGGGAGTTCCTACTTGGTCTCTTGGAAGAGTTGAGTCAGGAGAGACAAGCCTCAGAAGGGGGATTGGACCAAGTGTTCTTTTTTTTTTTTTAAACATCTTTATTGGAGTATAATTGCTTTACAGTGGTGTGTTAGTTTCTGCTTTATAACAAAGTGAATCAACTATACGTATACATATATCCCCATATCTCCTCCCTCTTGCGTCCCCCTCCCACCTTCCCTATCCCACCCCTCCAGGTGGTCACAAAACACCAAGCTGAGAGTAAGTTGGGACGAAGTGAAAGAGTGGCATGGACTAATATATACTACCAAATGTAAAATAGATAACTAGTGGGAAGCAGCCGCATAGCACAGGGAGATCAGATCGGTGCTTTGGGACCAAGTGTTTTTAAGATATCCCTTCTTATGAGTGACTAGCATCTTGGTATTTATAAATAGTTCATTCCCATCACTAGTCACCATTACCATGACCTTGGTAGGCATCACTACCATGATCTTTGTTTCCAGAATCTTCTTCTACTTGTTTAGTTCATCCTGGCCTCTTCTGGCTTAAAAGGGCCTCTTTCAGAGTCTTTGAGTTTTGTAATCTTTATTTCTTTACCTAGGAAGCTCACGGAGCTTCTTTTTTCAGTACTGATTACATTCTGGCAGCTACCTTCCACTGTCCTGACCAAGTATACTTCTGTAGTTGAAGGTGAAGGAGTTTCTGAAATCAAGAGGCTCAAAGATTTAGGTCTGATGTGATGTGCTCACCATAGGAACAGGACCAGGAGATGGAAGGTTTCTGTAGAGTCTCTCAACACTGAGTGAGAAATTAGAATTTAGGCCTGAAGTCTCCATGTCAGGTCTAAGAAGTCTCTTACTGAGTACTGGGACATGTGATGGACTATAATTTGAAGAATGTCTGAAAAATGTTGTTCTGTTTTTAGGCATTTTCGACAGTCACTTTATAGGAGTAGGTTCTTGGTTTATGTCACTCTTTCCTAAATTCATTCTGAAGTGCAGGGGACATGTCCTGGTTTGGGAGTCAGGAAGCTTGTTTTTTTGTTTTTTTTTTAAATTTTATTTTTATTTATTTATTTTTGGCTGTGTTGGGTCTTCGTTTCTGTCCGAGGGCTTTCTCTAGTTGCAGCAAGCAGGGGTCACTCTTCATCGTGATGCGCGGACCTCTCACCATTGCGGCCTCTCTTGTTGCGGAGCACAGGCTCCAGACACGCAGGCTCAGCAGTTGTGGCTCACGGGCCCAGTTGCTCCGTGGCATGTGGGATCTTCCCAGACCAGGGCTCGAACCCGTGTCCCCTGCATTGGCAGGCGGATTCTCAACCACTGCGCCACCAGGGAAGCCCAGGAAGCTTGTTTTAAAACATCTTCTCATCTGCTAACCAATCAGGTGACCTGTGGTAAGTCATGCAGCAGCTCTGGGCTGATCCCACACCTAGAAAGTGGAGGTGGACCTGGGTGATCACCAAGGAAGCTAAGTTGCTGGGCAGGCATAGCGTTTGAACATTGATTGTCTTAGGATCAGAAATTCATAAACTTTGATGAGCTTCAAAATGATTGGAGTACGTTATTAAAGAATAGATTTCTGTGCTTGCTCCAACAGGTCTTGTCCGGTAGCCTTTGGGGCAGAAGCAATCCAGCAGGCTGTACGCTTAATCAGTGCATTGAGTGAGTCTGATGCTCAGAGGCCTCAAACCATGCTTTGAGAAACACCACTTCAGGAGGTATCATTTCAGAGTCACAGAGAAACCTCTCCTTCCCATTTCCTCATTAACAGTTGAATGGTCCTCACTGGGGTACCAAGGGAAGACTTCTCATTGGGCTTGAAGCCCAAATATCCTTGATAAAAATATAATCATACCGAAGTATAAGTGACAAGTGTGAGTCCTTTCTAGAAGGAGGGTTTGATGCGAGAGAGGGGGAAGCTTGAGGGTGTTGAATGACTTAGGGATACACGAAGGTTGGGCAAAGGGTGGGAGTGACAGGATGTCTCAAAGATGAACTGCACCGACTTTAACATTGTGCTGGTAGCTGTCTTCAGAGATACAGACATAGAGTTGATGAGAGATGGGAGATGAGGAAAGGAGTTGAGTAGAGTGGTTGGACTCATGCATCCAGAAAATAAGAGCTTGGGGATATGTTCTGAAAGACACACAGGTGAAAAGTATGTGACTAAGAGATGACTTGTTCCAGCAAGTAATCTATGATGACTGGCTGTGCCCTGAAGATACAGGTGGAGTCATTTGATAATATGACATCTGTGGGGTGATGATGACCATTAGACAGAGCGTGTGTGCTGGGGCAGGTGTGTGTGTGTGTGTGTGTGTTTATGTGTGGTGGTGTAGGAGAGGTGAGGAGAGAGAGAGAAGTCCTGTGTAATAAGTCCTGCAGGACAGAGAATAGAGCTAAGCGACTCAATAACTCTGTTCTAGTTTCAGCTCTGTTGGTGCAAGGGCAAGGCACCAAAATTAGCCTTCATTCCAGTTTATTTGTTGCTATCTAAATTCCAATTTATTTTTTTGTCAAGTTGGTCCATTTGCATGCACGGCACCTAGCTCTAATATACTCTGATAATGATTTGCGTAAGCAGGTTGAAAATTTCTTACTTCTCCCTGAAGGCTCACAATATGAAAAGGAAGGATAGTAAAGCAACCTTTTCATGATTAAACAAGACATAAAATTACATCTTGTTTTTATTCTTCTCATTTTTCTCCCCATCTCTAACAACTTTAGATGCTGAACTAGGCTTAGCAGGGACGTGGACTCAAGGAGAAGGGTGACTTGTTTCTTGTAATTCAAACTTCTCTTTATCATGAAACCTTAGTAATACTGCCCAGCCAATTTCTACCTTAAACAAACACAAACCGAATGAGAGAGACATAATTTAATCTCTACATGGCCAATGTCCATTAATAACCTAGATTTCCCTAAACCTAAATCTTATAGACAGCTTATTCATCTTTTTTCTTTAAATGTTTGATTCTTTTCTAAGATTTATTCTCAGATAGTTAATTCTTACATGGCTGACATTGTACGTTCTCTGTGTAAAAATTCAACAACTCCCCTTTCAATTACAATCCATTTCATTTGGTTCTGTTCCATACTGTTCCATTCTCCTTCTTGTTTCATTCTAGAAATCACTGGAGTCATATCTCAAACTGAATTCCCTTTTTGAATGCCTGGATTAGTTACCAAGACTTCATTTCAATGGTGTGGGATAAATCCCTGCAAGAATTGAATTCCTTTAACCATCCCACTATTAATCCCCTCTCCCAACCCTGCCAGACACTGAACCTAGAGTCAATGGGACTATGTTCGCTTAAGATGCCAGGATCTGGGTGAATTACCAGACAGTGTTGGGGCATCGCTGAAAAACAGTTAATAAAAGAGAGAGTCAGTCCAAAGGAAAATTTGAAAAAGGTGAAATTTATTTAATGTCCCTTTCTCTCAACATTTTCTTCCCTCATGTGGCCCCTTGTTAACTTTCCCTTTCTCTTTTCTAGCCCCAGAGCATGCATGTTACTTTCCTGTTAACCTGGACACCCCTCTATAGCACCATAAAGAATGGATGACTCCTCCTTCCCATCCAAACAAAGTCATAGACCTCAGCTCTCTACTTTTCTAGGTGACCCCTGGTTAACTTATAAGCAAAGCTATACCGAAGAGTAGAGGGTTATTATGTTATATTCTTTTGCGAATTTTTGAATTTTAAAAGGAGACTTCAGAAATGATTTACCCCAAATGGTGAGGATGTGGGGAAAAGGGAACACTTGGACACTGTTAGTGAGCATGTAAATTGGTGCAGCCACTATAGAAAACAGTATGGAGATTCCTCAAACAACTAAAAATAGAACTATCTTATGATCCAGCAATCCCAGTTCTGGGTATATTCAAAGAAATGAAAATGGGATCTTGAAGAATTATCTGCACCTTCATGTTCATTGCAGCATTATCCACAATAGCCAAGGTATAGAAAGGACTAGGTGTGCATCAACGGATGAATGGATAAAAACGTGGTGTGTGTGTGTGTGTGTGTGTGTGTATATATATATATATATATATATATATATATATATATATATATATATATATATATATATATAAATTCAGCAATAAAAAAGAAGGGAATCCTGCTTTTTGCAACATCATGGATGAAACTTGAAGGCATTATGCTAAGTGAAATAAGTCAGAGAAAGAAAAATAAAGTATGATCGTAATTTTATGTGGAATCTAAAAAAGATGAACTCATAGAAACAGAAAGTAGAATGGTGTTTTTCCAGGGCTGGAGGGTGGCCTAAACGGGGAGATGTTGTTGAAGGGTGCAAACTTTCAGTTATGACAAATAGGTTCTGGGAACCTAATGCACAGCATGGTGACTGTAGTTAATAATACTGCCTTACGTACTTGAAAGTTCCTAAGAGAGAAAATCTTATATGTTTTCACCATAAAAAGACATGGTAATTATATGATGTGATGGAGGTGTTAGCTAATGCTATGGTGGTAATTATTTTGCAATATGTAAATGTATAAATCAACACATTGTACACCTTAGAGTTATACAATGTTATATGTCAATTATATCTCAATAAAGTTGGGAAAAAAAGTGTTACTTGTTTGCTTTAAAAAAAGACAGAAATGATTTCCCAAAGGAATGAATCTTTTTGATGGAATTCTAGGCACCTTGGCAGAAAATTTTTGAGCTAATGTCTATCCCTACTGTTCAAACACTACCAAGTATATCATTTTCTATTTTATGCCTAAATGAAATCATTTCTGCCAGCTGGGACTGAGGGGGAGCTTTTAGCTAGAAATGATACCTGAGTAATTGCTCACTTCATTCATTTTTGTGTCCACATAATTTATTCATTCATTTAACAGATATTTACTGAGCACCTATTGTATTTCAGGCTGTGTGAGGTGCCTTGGATACAAATGATGAATAAGGCAGTTTTCCAGGGAGTGAAATCTGAATAACCAGAGTTCACTTCCTGACTTCTTCTAGGCTAGGATATTTGCCAAACCCATCCCATCCATCAAAAAAAAAAAAAAAAAAACAAAAAACAAAAAGAAGGATGGAGAAGATGTAACACACACTTGAACTTAATCCTTGCCACTCTCTTACTGTGGAAGAAAGGGTTTGGAAAAGCAAGATAAATACTTCAGTCGGAGCAACCTGGCTGCCAAGCACATTTAAAAATCAAATTACCATTTTAGTGGTATGCATCATTTTCATATCAAATGATGACATTATTGGCAAAGACTAGAAAGTGACACAATTTTGAGTGCTTAACTGTACCAACAACGGATGAAGCTATCTTCGATGGACTACAAAGCCATTCTGCCATCTGGCACCCTCACTCCCCATCCTGGTGGGAATGGGAAACAGAGGGCTTCCAAGTGGTGAAAGGAGATTGGCCGCTGCCTTGAGGGGGTGCATTGAGGAGGGCCTGTTCCCCCATCTGATGTCCTTCCCACTGTGGCTGCATAAAGGAATGAATTCCCAGGCAGCAGTCTTATAAACATGCTATTCTTTATTATTGCAAATATATAACATGTTTACTGAAGAAAACCAGCAGGACACAAAGCAAAAAATAAAAATGATTCATAAAACCTGGAGATAGCTAATACTGATATTTCAGTGTAGATCTTTTCAATCTTTTAAAAATTTCTGTATTCATATGAATGTGTGTGTTCAAAGCAAAATTGAGATCAAACTGTAATTACTTCCACTTAATGCAGGGCAGGCTTCGTGAGCACATGGCCTGTGCTTGTTTTAATGCTCTGCTGTTGCCATCATGAAATTCTTAATCATTTTATCTTTGAGCTTGTGTTTTGTAATTGAAGTCCTGTGGGACATGTGTGTGAGCAGAGGACCTCCAGGCAGCGTGGGTGCCTCCTGTTCTTGTGGCCCTGTTTGCATATAGTGTTCACTGTGCTCATGTAGTGTTTCTCCATGAGCACAGAATTGCAGCGTGTCCACAACGTATGAGACTTTCATGAGACTGAAACATGAACCAGGTTAAGCATATTACATCTTTGAACAAGTAGGAATATTGACAGTTGTCAGACGTCATGCTTTCCATTTGAACCAGAACTTTCATCTAACAAAGACAATGGTGAACAAAGACAGTGGTGTCCTAAGAAATGAGAATGACCAAGAAACCCTATCATATCCTTTCTTATTCATGCTACTTCCCTCTACTAGCCAATCACTGATGCTGAAAATGATGACATTGAAGGAAAGGGGAAAATAGAGCAACCCATTGTTCTTTTTCCTTTCAGTCCTTCCTTACTCACCAGTGAGCTGAAAGTAGAAAATACTGGTAGATTGTGCACGCATCAAGAAGTGAAATAAAAACAGCTGAGTTCATTTTTGTGCAGCATTGCCACAGTTTTGGCAAGAAAGAAATACACGTGTGTATAAACTCTGGCAAATGAATTGTGTGATTTTGATAATTCTGCAAGCAAGTTAAATGGTTTTATTATTTACATTTTAAACTTGCATTGTGTAATAAAAAGATGAATGGTGAAATTCATGCTAATAATTTAAATTTTTAATTTTTCTTTTAGAACAACATTAAATAGCAAAAAAATGCCATGTCAAGTCAAGGAAGAGACCATGGCAGAAAGGAAAGATACTTTTATCCTGCTTATTGGCCGCACATTTTCATTCTACTAGGCTGTGCAAATTATGTAGCCAGCCCTGACTGAACCATGTATTATGATCTTTTTTCAAGTCATTAAATATGATGTAAAAGATTATTACTAACAGCTGCATAGTAAACAGTTTCAATTGATGAATTTATTTAACTTATCTCCTATTATTTTTGGGATCTTTAGATGGTATACAATGCGTTTACAATTAGTTGGTTATGACGGTATGATGAAAACCTCTGTACATAAATATTTACATATATCCAGGGTTATTTCCTTAAGTAAATTACAAGAAATAGAGTTGCTAAGTCAAACAATATGTATGTTTTTAAGGGTTTTGAGATATAGTGACACATTGCTCTTCAGAAAGTTTGTAGCAATTTACAATTTTCACCTTAATATTGCAACCTCAGTCCGTCCTTCAATTACTGTTCATAGCTATGCGTTCTGTCTTTGGCGTTTGTTCTTCAGTTTATTCATTCATCAACAATGCCAACTACTTGCCAGGCACTGTATTAGGAAGGTACTAGGGCCAATGGTGAGCAAGATGGGACTTGTCTTCATTCTACTTAAAATCAAAGTGACGAATCAGACATTAAAGAGTCACACACAAACATATATATATTTACAAACTATAATGAGTTATATGAAGGAAAAGAATGAAGTGTTTTTAGAGAATTTAGTTGGGGATTTGACTTAGCTGGAGAGTCAAGAAAGGTTCCCCTGAAGAAGTGATCTCTAGGTAAGATTTGAAAGAGTAGGAATAAAGTTGGTAAAGAAGGAAAGGGGAAGAGATTAGAAGTATTTGAGGCAGAGGATGGCCAACCTGAGCAGAGTCCTATGGGAGGAGGAGGCATGTTGATGTCTTAGAACCAGGTCAGTGCAGAGAGCAGAGGGGAGCGTGGAGATAGATGAAGCTGGAGTGGTCATTTTGGACTAGACAAGGGGTCAGCAAACTATAGTCCACCAGCCAAATCCAGCCTGCTGTTTGTTTTTGTAAATAAAGTTTTATTAGAACATAGATGTGCTCATGGTTGATGTTTCTTTTTATTTAAAGAATGGATGCACTTATACATTTATTTATTTTATTTATTTATTTTTGGCTGCGTTGGGCCTTCGTTGCTGCGCGCGGGCTTTCTCTAGTTGCGGTGAGCGGGAGCTACACTTCAATGAGGTGTGCAGACATCTCATTGCGGTGGCTTCTCTTGTTGCGGAGCACAGGCTCTAGGCACGCAGGCTTCAGTAGTTGCAGCACGTGGGCTCAGTAGTTGTGGCTCGTGGGCTCTAGAGCATGGGCTTAGTAGTTGTGGCACATGGGCTTAGTTGCTCCGCGGCATGTGGGCATGAACCTGTGTCCCGTGCATTAGCGGGCGGATTCTTAACCACTGCGCCACCAGGGAAGTCCCTGTTTTTCCTTTTTTTTTTTCTGACTATGGCAGAATTGAATAATTGTAACAGAGATCACATGGTAAAGCCTAAAATGTTTACTATGAATGCTGTGTAAACAACAACAAAAACAGTTTGCTGACTGTTGGATGAGACTACGAAAGACCTTGAAGTCTGTGGAGAGGTTTCAGTCTTTACCCCAGAACAAGGGGAAGTGATTGAAATGTGACATGAGGAGACTTGGGCTCTGGAATGCATTGGGTGGGCGGTGGGAGGGTGGTGAGGACAGGTGGAGATGCAGGAAAACCAGTGCAGCCTATTGCAATATTCCAGGTAAGAGCCTGGCCCCCTGTAACAGGGCAATGTTAGAGATGGAGACTGGGAAGGAAAGCCAAGGGGTGAAACATGATGCGTGAAGGGTCAGAAATTACCCTTAGGTTTCTGTCTAGTAGAATTACGTGTGCCACGAAACCCTTCATAGAAACAGGAAAGATTGGAAAAGAACCATTTTGGAGTGCTGTGGGAGATATTAATGAGTTCATTGTGAGGACCTTTGAGATATCTAAAAAGATTTTGAGCAGGCAGTTGGATAAAGATTTCTGTAGTTAGGAAAAGTGGTAAATACTTCCCATTATAATCTGACCAAATACACACATACTTAGTGTCCTATTATATATTTCCCACTGGGTTTATATGTGCCACTTGACTTTTCAATGCCAGGAACGTTTATTTAGTAGCTATGAGGTGCTAAGTACTTGTGAGTTGCTGCAAGGATACAAATATGGATAAAATAGACTTTCTGCTCTCAAGACACCCACATACTACACCCATGTATCAGGAGGTCACTGATCAGAGTTGGACCAAAATATTCTGTGTGAGCAAACAGCAAATGCAAAAACAAGATAATATGGGAAGAGTAATTAATTGTTAGGAGTGAGGAATCCACTAAGGAGGTGTGATTGGAGTTTTGAAGGATCAATGGGGTTTCAGACAGTAAAGGGGATGAGACACATGGACATGATGGCAAGGAAAATAGCATGAGATGAGAAACGATTCAGCTATTTGTAGGCAGTGGTTTCTCTTTCTATTTTCTAGAGTCACCTCCACACCCCACCCCACCCCTGAGCTTAGAACAATGTTTGGCACCCTGATTCTGCTTTGGTTGACTCTAATCTCTGTTTCTTATGAGCATATAATGTTTCATCACCCATACTGTAGATAAGAGATCTTATCTGACTGATCCCTTCCTCCCATTGTAGAAGTAATTAATTGCTTTCTCCTCTTCACTCTTATATTGCTTTATCTTTTATGCTATAATTGCCCTTGTCAAGCGCCATTGGGGTTAAATGCATATAAGTCCCTTTGTCTACTTTTTCGCTTATGGCTTCTACTTCTTTGGACCTCCACTGCCCAGAACAGTGCATTACAAAAACGACAGTACATGGCAGCTGAATCAAACCGAACAGAAGCCAATAACTTCTGGCTTCGGTGCTGGCAGTTTGAGTGATCTGATGAAAAGTCCCAGACTACGTGCTGGCGAGGATTGGTAGCAGAAGAAGAAATTGAATTTGAATAATTGAATTTTAAGAATGAGGCATATGCTTCTGCTGTAACCTCCCCACACCAGACAGCGTAGCCCAGATGTGAGTCAAAATGAATTATGTATTTAATGTGTCTCATGGGGTTGGCATCCGAGATAATAGGAAGAGAAGGCAGGGATTATAATCAAAGTGGCAACATCTGAAGACGTTTAGCTGGTGGGAAAAGTTCAGGGCATATCTTCAGATATTTAGTCAACCCTGTGCCAGAGAAGAGTGGACCTGATTGAGGGCTCGTGTGTGTGTGTGTGTGTGCGCGCGCAGTTTAGAGAGAGAAGACACTAAGTAGCAGGATCAAGAGCTCTAGGGCAGATGTTTCTTGGGGTTGCAGGAGCTGAATGCCAATTCTGAATGTTGATGTTGATGCGTGGGACTTGAACCTGGGAAAAATAAAAGGACTTTGCATGGGAGACTCTGCAATGTTTCAGTATCTCCTGAACTTAGGACAAGAGGAAATGGGGTTTTGTGGAACCAAGAGGGAATGAAGTCATCAGAAAGAGGGACTCTATCTTACAACTGCCATGTGCAAAAACAACCACAACCCTTTTTAATACATGTCGAACTTTTTATATGAGTTTATCAGTATCTACAATTTCAATAAGAGAAAAGGGAGGGTCAGGGAGGTTGAATAACTTTGTTCATATCACACAGCTCAGAAAAAACATTTTGGAAACCTTCTTTTGACCAATATTAAAACCTAGGATTTCATCAATATTCTCTCGGCTCTCTAGATTTTGAGACCGGAAAAAGATTGTGAGGGACTTCCCTGGTGGCGCAGTGGTTAAGAATCTGCCTGCCAATGCAGGGGACGTGGGTTCGATCCCTGGTCTGGGAAGATCCCACATACCACAGAGCAAGTAAGACCGTGTGCCACAGCTACTGAGCCTGTGCTATAGAGTCCGTGAGCCACAACTACTGAGCCCACGTACCACGACTACTGAAGCCCATGCGCCTAGAGTCCGTGTTCCACAACAAGAGAAGCCATCGCAGTGAGAAGCCCGTGCACCACAAAGAAGAGTAGCCCCTGCTCGCCGCAACTAGAGAAAGCCCGCTCGCAGCAAAGAAGACCCAATGCAGCCAAAAATAAATAAATAAATAAATTTAAAAAAGAAAAAGATTGTGAACCTTTGGTGAGATATCCTTCATCGTAGGTGTCTGACTGATGGAAGGGAAGGAAATGTGGGTGTTGCCATGATCTGGACTCCTTATCAGAGAGGGAAAGGCAAATGGCCTAGATGAGTTCTGGACGCTTCATCTGGATCCATGGCATTGTTACAAGTAAGCCTTACTACACTCCCTTGTAATGCCCACGGTTCTAGAAGAGCTGTGATTTGGATCTAGGGGTCTTAGCCCTGCCCTCCAGGCTCCACGTAGAGGGGAGACGAGAAGACAGGGACTAAGGGGAGGTGGGAAATCCTGCGACACGAAAGGCTGATGAAATGTAGTTACGGTGCATCAAAAACTGGAGAGGATCTTCACCACCATTTAAGGCAATGCTTTTATTTTACAGCTAAAGAAACTAAAGCCCAGGGACTGGCTCTAGGATATTTATTTTAAAAAGAGAAATTTATCCTTGTGTTTCTTCTAGAACTTTTTTCAGCACCTTCTGGACATTTCTATTCTCCCAGGAGCATAAGACCCTTATCATTTTTATAGGGCTTTTCTCTCAAAAAGTTTTCAAATCCAAGACACTTGATACGCTCTTCAGGTATTACCCCTGTTAGATATGCTGTATTTTTAAAAATCTAAGTATTTCACATTGGAAATGAATATATTCTCGTGATGAATATTTTATGACAAAAAAACATTTTTTTCTTTCATCCAGAGACAACCATTCATAATATTTTAGTGATAGTTTCCTTCCAGTCCTTTTTTTAATGTATCTTTTTTTTTTTCATGTTCTTTTATGAAGATATTTGAATAGGAGAGTTTGGAGCTGAATTTCAGGCATGTTGAATGAGTATTTGGCCCTGTGAATTTATATATTGTGTATGTGTGTTTGGGGTGTGTGTGTGTGTGTGTGTGTGTGTAGGGCTGGGAGAGGCAGAGGGAAGGTGAGGTTTGGGAGAAGGGGGTCCGCCCAGCCCAGCACCCTGGAAGCCCCGTGCAGGGGTGGCTGCCGCAGCTCCCTAAGAGCCCAGAAGCTGAATGCTGTCCTTGCGGCAGGGAGGGGAGCGGTGGATTGCCCATGGTATCACGCACGTAGCTTAGCTTGTGTGCTCTGGCAGCCACTCAGATGTGAATGGCCCGATAGATTGATGGCTGGATAACCATGATGTCTACTTCTGTTGTCTCCGCTCATGAAAAACTACTCAAAAAGAGGAAGAATGAAACAGGGGGAAAAAAATCTCCCTAAAGAAGCTGGGGTTCTTTGGGAACTCATCAATGCCATCTTGTCACTGGTCAAAGATGGAGGGATTGAGAGATCAGGAGATGGGCGGTTGCATCGTCTGCTTTCTTGGTCCAGGAAGAAGCAAAGCGGCTCAGGCATCACACTGGAATCTCTTAGGTGGCTGGGCCGGCAAAAGGAGTGTGCTTGCCGGCATCACACAGACCCTCGCTGCTCCCGCTGTGTTTCTCCACTGACGATTCTGAAGACTTGCCACAGCAACCAGCTGTCGCTGTCAACCCCAGTGTTTTTCTCTCTCACGCTTTCACTCGCTTTCCATCACACAAAAGAGTTCTGTTAACTAGAAGCCTTTGCAGTAAGGCAGTGAGGTCCTGGGGGTTAGAGCCCCTGTCGGCCAAAGCTGCCAGTGGCTGTCTGGGCTCCAGACATTTTTAAGATCAAAATCAGGGGGAAAAATATCAAACCACTTTTTGAAGCTGCTGCTGCAGTTTTCTTTGGAGTACCGGGTCTCCTCTCCACCCACTGCCCCAGGCACTGTCTGACCCAGCCTTTTATGCACTTACACTCCAGAACATTTCCAAAAATATACATGCACGTGAACAAAAATTCATCTTAGCCGGAGCTCTCTTGGTGGGAAGAGTCTGTCCAGGGGCTCCGAGCCCTCCTGCTCCAAGGAGAGGGCTGTGGGAGGGGACAGAGAAGCGGCAGGTTGCAAGGGCTGGCAGCAGCCTCTGCCTTTTAGTCCCTTCCCCCTCCCCCCTCTGCAAGGGCTTCTCCTGCCTGAAGAAGCTTCTGCCCAGAGAGTGCAGGGAGGAGGCCAGGATTTGCAGGCAACAGATGGATAACAATCCTGGTGCCCCTTCACTGCTAACGTGACCTTGGAAAAATTACTTAACTTTTCTGAGCCTCAGTTTCCTCATCTATAAACTGAGACTAATGATACCTGTCTACTGGATGTTCAGGAATTAAGTTAGCAGCATATGCTTGAGGTCTGATACACGAGCACGTGGAGCCTCTGCAGACACAATAGCTATTATTACCATCCTTTGTCTGTGTTACAGCTATGCTCTTCCATAGCAAGCTCTCCCCCCGCTACACTCTACATGTCTTGCCCAGCTTTGCGGGTGGTAGCCCATGGACTTACATATATGAGGAATAAGAACATTGAATGAGGTGTAGACCTGAGCTCTAGGAGTTGTCCTGTTCCAAGAGTCAGGGCACAGCCCTGCTACCGGGCAGGCAGGAAGGTAACCTGAGGGTTAGGACCCTTAGAAGGACTCACTGCCTCCAAAGATTCCTCCTCAGTCTGCCTGGCTGATGCCTGAAATCCCACCATTACAGATTCCTGTCCTCGATGTAGGAAACACGATCTCTGTTAATGAAAAACATCCCCCAGGGGGGCGACGTGAGATGAGGCATTTGCCCCTGCGTGTGACTGGGAAGGATGCCAAGAAAATAAAAACCGTGGTTGTTCAAAGGTCAAGGATAATAGATTCATAGTCAGACCTGGGAGGGACTTTCTTGAAGCTCATCCTATGTTTTCTTTTGACAAGGAGGAGTCTGAAGCCCAGAGGCTGGAAAGGTTCCTGCAAAGGTGCTGTCAAGTGGGGAGAGAGATGAGTGAAGCAGAGAGCAGGGGGTCCTGAAGACCGACCTCACCGAATATTATAAATGTGCTTCTGGGCTATCCTCCACACTCACATTCTCTCCCCTAGCTTCAGAATACAATTTTTATATTAACTTTAACTCTCTGGAATTGTGAAAAAAATCCAAATACCAACAGTAAAAATGGAGTTTAAGCTTTATGTCAGGAATGTTCTTAGGTCATTTTCCCCCGGAGAAATTTTGATGCCCCAGTGTGATAATGGGGGCCCAGGCAGAGTCCGTTTCTCTCCTATCCAGCCCCTCCTCCACGCCACAGGCTGGCCCAGTGTTTATCAGAGTGACAGCCTTTTCTGTTAAAGAGTCACTGCCTCCCATGCATGTTGGTATTACAATGGCAGAAAATGAGCATTGCAAGAAGCAAAGGACACTGCTCTTGGGCTTTAGCCAGAAGATCAGAGTTCCCCAGAATGCTCTCCTTTCCTTTCCTCGTCCTTCCTCATGTCTTCCTGCTGGAAATTGAAAGGTAATTTGATTAGAGTAGATGGAGAAGATTCTTTCTAAAAATGTCATTGAACTTAGCCCTCTGCCTGTCTACATTCCTTAAATACCCTGAGTGTGGCACATAGAGGAGTTAGCAAGAACTTGGAAAATTCACTGGGAACTGGCCACAGGAGACAGCAAGAGAGAAGTCACCTGTGCATTGGTAATTATTTAGCGCTTGCTGTATGTCTGGAGCTTTTGTTGGGGATGGGTGCAAGCGTGGCTGTCTTGTAATATATGATGAGGGTGCAACAGGGACTGGGGTTTTAAAAGAGGATTTATAAAAAGACTAAACTAGTCCCTGGCTTCAGGGATCCTTCACAGTCATAGGGATAACATGATTGGGAGGCACGTGAAATGGCAAGAGAACAATACAAGCAAAACTGTGGAGTAGAGAGCATTGCAGGCAAATAGGAACCAGCCTGAGATGGGCACAGTCAGAGGACTTCTGCACTGAGTGCCTCTTCTGTTATACAAAAGGGTGGGTAGAATTAAGATGAAGAAAGGGAATCTGGGGGCAAATGTGGAGGAGGACAGGATGAGGGAGTCCCCTGCCTAAGTTCAGAATAATCCCAGCATCTGATGGACAGTAATGAGGTGTCCCCTAGCTATGACCCATATACTCAGCAAATGTGGTTTATGTCTTATTTACTCTTCCTTGCAAGCCCCTGTCCTCTGAGTGGTGACGAAGAAATTCCTGTTTAACTTACCATGGTTAAACTTGCTTCCTTTTGTTAATTGAAATATTTCCCGGAGGTAATGCTCAGAATTTGGGGGGAGTGGCTCAGTTTCCCTTATTCTCTGCTGCTTTTTTCTGAGATGATACCTGGGTGTGTGGAGGGTGAGAATGAGAGGCTCACTTGGCATTTGGGGGGCACAGTGCAGAAGCATTTACATTGTCCTGTGGTCCTCTGGTTGCTGGGTGCTCTGCTGGGCTCTGCTGATGAAGCCACTGCCTGGGTTCGATCAAAGCTAGTAGCCTTTCCTAACTGACTCCTACACCCCTGCCCTCCTGCTCTGGTAGCATGGTAGAGCTTTGTCTCCCTGTCACCTCCTACATCTTCCCATCAGCTAGTCTCTGCTCTGGGCTCCCCTGCCCCTTGTCCAGTGAGCCTCATGGCAGCCCACTGGATGTCAGCTCAGCCGCCTTCTCTGCCTCATCGGTGAGACTGAGGATGGGGTGTTATGGGAGCTTCTGGCTCCCACCTATGTCACTGGAACTCAAGGAGGCCCAGAAAAGCTAAACTCCAGGGAGTGTTTGTGGCCCTCCCCCACACTGTATTACTAACTCTGCATTGATATGGCTGTAACCCAGGGACAGCCTGTGACACACCTCCCAGGGCCAGAATCCTCCACAGGTAAGGGAACAAAACAGTGATGGCAAATGCACGTACCCCAAGCCAGCTTCCCTCTCCCATCTCTGTCCTTCTTTCTCTGTCTTCTTTTTCTTTTCACTTCCTGGATCCTCTATGAAATAACCTCCTTCTTCCGTAGAGCAGTGAGTCTCACGTCTTAGCTGTCTTGGATCAAGGGTTGCTTTCTCCAGAATTCTCTCTCTCTAGGAGAGAATTCCATGAGCTGGGACGTCTGGGCTGAATTCTTGCTAGACTAAAAAGTGGCATCAAGAAATCTTTGAAAATCACTTATCAGGACAATTATTTTACTGGTCTGGATGCACATTCTTGCTTCTGATGACAAGAGATGATTCTTCACTCTTTCTTTCCTTGCATTCTTTCTATAAAAAATTCCTGGTCTTTGCCCCAGGCAGATTCCTTGGACTTTTGGAAAAGTAAGAAACATTGAGACATATCACAGGTGTTTCAGAAATTTCTGTCTTCAAAGGAGCCCTGCACCATTCTGCCAGAGATGGAACCCAAGTGTGGGAAAGTTAGGAGACTTGCTCCCAGAGCTGAGTTCACGGGAACAGAACTGGAATCCAAGGCCACGGCTTCACTTTATGTCTCCCGGGCTCACCACCCCCTCCCAGCACACCTGAAGTGGAGACTGTGATTGGGAACCCCGGGAAATAAGACTGGAGAGGAGGAGCAGGGCTGGAAACCAGGCAGAGAAATTGAGAAAGGATGAGGGATAAGAAAGAGTTGGTGGAAGGTCCCGGGGGGAAAAGGAGAAGCTGAAGAGAAGCAGTGTGTAAGGTGGTCCACCCGAGAGTGGGCTGCCCAGATTTCTTTACATCACCACCTAGGGAGGACTCTTTCTTCCCAGTAGGAGAGTTTTGAGGGCAGTCTCCTCCAGGGCTCCAGCGGTGTGAGTCCCTTGCTAAGAGCAAAGCTGCAGGGGAGTTTGAGGTCTCGTGAAGTGGGGTGGGGCTGAGAGACCCTCCTGGCATCCTCAGGACCCCTCCTGCTCTGGCGTCGTCAGCATCCTTGCTGCTCCTCCGCTGCCCAGCGATAACCCACTTTACCGTGTTCCAGATGCTGCCCAGGAGACACGCGCTATCTAAATGCTAAACAGACGGCTGCCTGTCCCCAGGATAAATACACCGTCAGCTCCCGCTGTCAGTCCTGCTCCCTTCATGAACACAGACACATTTCCCCACGAAGGGGAATATGTTGGCATCACTTCTCCACTTACGTCTGCGATTTACTCTCAATCTTGATACCAGACTGCTGTGCTCTGTTTTCTGTGGGTTTTTTTTTTTTCAATTTTATTTCTTTTCAGTATTATTGATTTTTTTTTTCCCCAGAAGGGCTTTATGGTTGGTTATTTTAATTTCCTGAATTCATATTCAGAAAATGGGATGCTTTTCTTCTGATTGCTCTTCCAAAAAACAATAATAATAACTTTCATTTGTATGGTGCTCTCACGTACATTATCTCATAAAAATTCATTAGACCTGGAATCAGAGGAAATGGATTCCTGTCTTGATTCCAGCTCCTACTTCTTGTGTGACCTTGGGCACGTGGCTTGAACTCTCTGAGTCCTGGTCGTTTCATTTGCACAACGGGCATGGTATCAGACCTGTTCTTTCTAGAGCAAAGGCTTGTGTGAGAAGTAAATAGGATAATTTATATGAAAACTTGAGGTAGGTATTGATTTTTAAAAGAGAAATTTGAGGCACAGAGAACCTAGGTGGTTTGCTCCAAGTGCTGTAGCTTCTAAGCAGCAAAGGCCATATGTAAACACAGGTCTTCTGACAACAAGTGATCTGTCTGTGAACCATAGTTCTGAGTGATGTGTGAGGCTTAGACAGATGAACTTGAAAGCCAATATTAAAAAATATATTAATAGTTAGCATTTATGAACACTTACTATGGGCCAGATACTCTTCTAAGAATTTTACTGTATTAACTCATTCCAACCTTATAGTAACCCTGTAAGACTATTATTATGTTCATTTTATAATGAATAAGTCATTTCTCTCAGGTCACAAAGCTGAATCTGAGCACAGACCCTCTCCTGCCCCTCTAAGACCGCACATGCTGTAGGGCTACTGCAGGTCAGAGCAGACCTTTTCCCAAATCAGCTCCAGGGGAGAAGGGGACCCAACTGGCCTCTAGGAGACTTTAAAAGAGGGGTGAGGAGGAGGGAGGACTGGGGTGAGGGGCACCGGCCATGTGACTCTGTGGACACACTGCAAAATTTATCTCAGGGGTTAGATGTCCAGAGCTGTGGTTCTCAACCTTGAACACCTTCAGGACCACTTGGAGGGCTTGTGGTCACACAGAGGGCTGCCCCTCCCCCCCACAATTTCCTTTCTATAGGTCAGCGGTGGGACCTGAGAATTTGCATCTCTAACAAGTTTCCAGGTGACATTGATGCTGCTGATTCGGGAACCATATTTTGAGAAACATGGCCCTAGAAGGTAGGAAATAAACCACAAGACATCCGGGTCCCAGAGGCAGCCATCTAAGAACTCACCCTCATCTGAACAAGGAACCTCGAAAACCTGAGATGGTCTGGACCCATTCAATATGCCTCTATGACAATGTCTCCTGCGGAAGAGGGCTGGCGCTGCCCTCCCTGGGCCAGAACTCCTCCACCAGGGCTCGCTGGGGCTGCTGTGGGCTGTGGGCTGAGAGCAGCGTGTTCTGCATTATGAGTGAGTGAGCCCTAAAGACCCCACTGAAGATTAAGCAAACAGCAGCTGCAGCTGCAGGAACCCCTGCGACCAAGCCCCCTAGCCCTCCCAGACAGAACCTTTCCTTCAGCTGTTGTTGTTTTGTTCTGCGGCTGCCTTCTCATCGCCTTGTACTGACAAGAGTCGTAAATAACCGCAGTGCTGTAGAGAAATCATTTTAACAGCAGAGAGTCAAATAAATACATTAGACCTGACAGTTTAACAACGCGGAGTCCATTTGTACGTGGTGGCCAGCTGCTTCCCGAGACGTGCGGTGAGCGCAGCGGCCACGAGAGGGCGCGCCGAGCTCACGTTGAGCAAAGTCAAGGCGCTTCCCCCAAACCCAGCCCGGCCCCTGGTGCTGGGGCTTTGGCCTCCGCTAAAACCAAGCTTTCAGACTCCAAAGGGCATGGAAAAATAGTGCCGACTCCTGCCTCCGGTCCTCACCCCTCCAGAGATTAAAGATTTCGTTTTCAACTCATCTGAGAGTTTAGGGTTAGGGGTGGTAGAGTCACTAGGTCACAGTAGGGGTATCAAATTCTCATACGTGTGCGACCCACACGCACCCTGGTCCCATCCAGACGCTCAGGACTTTTCTTTCCTGGTCTTGGTTTTCAACGGTTGTGGCTGCTGCATAGCTCAGCTGGTTTGGCCTCTGATGGTGGTTCTAAGCCTGGTCCTTTAATAACCAGGAGTGTTTACCTGCCTCTTTCTCTGGTTTTCAGGCTGCCCACCCTTTCAGGAAGTGCTGAGGGTCAGTTGAGGGCAATGCAGACTCAGGGTACCATCCTCCCCTGGGCGAAGGGACTTCCATGGAGTTTGATGGACCCTGCTTCATCTGCAGCTCTCTGCTCCCCCTTCCAAGACCCAGCAAGCTTGGACCCAAAGAGCACTTTCCTGGGGATACAACTGAGCCTCAGCAAGCAGAGAGGCTCCCTATTCAGGCTGACCATGTTTGGCTCAAACCTTCAACCAGCATATGAGCTGCTGGAGGTTGGGATTGGGGGTGTGTGTGAGTTCTTCCCGCAGAGCCGGGTCTCCAGACGGGGACAGATAAACAAACCCAGATGCTCTCATGCTAATTGGTGGGGGGTTGATTTTTCCTCACTGTCTTCCTGGAGACCAGACTTCAGACTCCTCGTCAACATAGGCTGGATCTCATTCTCTGCTAAAACCCTATCGCCTAGCAGGATGCTTGCTATCGGCAGTCACTGGATTACAGGGGACAAGTTATTGGCTCACTTAGTAGCTGTCTTTGAGTCTGTGGTCATGAGGTGAATATTTCATGTTCTCTAAAGGGAGTTCAGACTGCAGCAGGTTAGATATAAAGAAGTACTTCCTAGTAATAAAGTTATTAGGTGCTATGATAAATTCCAAAGGGAGTCGTTGTCTATCTCGTGGGAGCAGATGGGGTCAGACCATGCCATGCCTCCCTGAAGCTGGCCATGTTTCCCTGTTGTTTGAGAGTGGAGTCCATGGTGGAGTGGGTGCCTACGGAACTGACTGCTTGGGACCACTTTTCCCACAGGATGTACCCCTCCCTCCATCCATAGGCTCCGGGAGAGGCAGCCGCATTAACACGCCACTCCCCTCGCGCTCCAGTTACATTACATTGGCTGACACACTGGTGTCCCACCCCATCCTCAGCAGATTGTTCCACAGTGGACACCTGGTGTAACCTGGGCCAATCCCAATTCTTCCCTGGGAATTCTGACACTGAAATTGAGAAAAAGAAGTCAATCTCTCGTTGGGTTCCCGGATAGTAAGATGGAAAGCCAGGGTGTCCTTGGCACCATATTTCTTATGGACAAGAAAAGCAGAGGAGAAGGCCTTTAAACAACATATATATGCACCACATATAGAATGAAAGAGGGAGAGACAGATACACAGAGAGGAAACATACATACAAACAACATATATACGCACCACATATAGAATGAGAGAGGGAGAGACAGATACACAGAGAGGAAGCATACACAGAGAGAGGAGCAGAAATGTGAGATAGGGAGATAATCTGATTACTGACCTTATGCAAACCTCTGCTTCCAGTTGCTTCTGAGACCTCGCCAATCCTTGTTCTTGAGTTCCCTGAGATACCTTAGTACTTCTATAATAATTTCCCTTAAAAACAAAGGAGACCCCTCCTCCACACCCACGCCCCAGCTCCAGTCAGATATTGTCACTTGCAATCAAAAGAACTTGGCTAATTGTGCTGTATTTAAAGTAAGACTCCAACTAACATCACCCCTTCAACTTCCGGTTCTCTTCAGCAGAACTGATCATCGCTGGAAACAGACTGTACAGTTTTCCGCTATTTTATTGCAGGCATATCTCTCTGCCCAGAACCCTGCAGAAGTCCAGTGTCTTCTTCAGCCTCTTACAAGATGTCCCATCTCCTCTGAAGCTGTGCCAGACAGCCAGGGGGGATGTGTTTGTTCCCAAAGCACTTTGCTCAGCCTTCCTAGCATGTCCTGGATTATAGAATTGTCTCCTGCATGGGACTATGTCCACCTTAAGGACAAGGGCAGGGACATGCCCGTCAGCCCCGTTTCCATAATGTCTGACACGTAAACACAGAGGAGTGTTCACACACTGACTATGGGGCTTGCAGTCCTGTGCACAAACAGCGAGGTGGGTCCTGAAAAGGTCCTCGTAGCTGGTAATTCCCAAAGGATGGGATGGTGGAGAGGATGGACATATAACACCGATTGGGTGAACACAGAAGCACAGTGACTATCTCTGTCCCTTTTCCTTCTTTCTTGACCCCATTTAACTCTCACTCTTTTCATCAATGCACACCACACACACACACAAACACGCACACACACCCCTTGTGACTTTCCCTTGCTGACCTGACCCCCACCCAGTATTTAGAATTGGCTCACATCTCAGTATCTTCCAAGCTATTCCATTCAGAGTCTTCTCCACGCTTGAACTGCCAAAGGGAACCCTCCAACTCAAAGGTGAAAGAGAAAAGGAAAAGAAAAAAGGAGAGAAGAAGGAGAGAGGAGGTGAGAGAGAAAGTAATATCCAATTTCAACATTTTGTTCTTTGCCATTGAAACTTCCAGAGGCAGCAACTGTACAATTTGTATGTTTTGTATCATGTCTGCTTCCTGGTGGGAGTTTCATAAATTGATGATGATAACACAGCACATTTCTTTTAAGTCCTTAGACATTCAGTCTTTATTGCTTTATGAAGTCTGCTCAGGGCAGAGATGAAATGAAACTGGTGAGATTTTGCTCTGTCCATTCTGTCAATTCCATCACAGAATTTGCACCTGCTATGCAACTTACATTCAGAAGTAGCAAATCATGTTGCAAAAGGTACTGGAGGCAAGAGCTGGGAGGCTCAGGACAGTGGGTGACCTGGGGAGATTGAGCAGGGTCGTCTCAGTGGCTGCTTGGAGAGGAAGGAACTGATTAAGGATCAATCTAGGGCAGCAGCCCTGGCTTTCTATAAACTCTACCTGCAACTAGGATTTTTTTTGAAAAGTATGCAAATTCATTTCCTTCCAGACCTATAATAAAATATATGCAATATGTAAATAGCAGAGTTTCTAATGTGAAAGCCATAATACTCACCTGCTCTATTTAATTATTGGAATGCAATGATTTTTTTTTTTTTTTTTCTGCAGCTGAATAGCTACACTAATAGGAATATTACACTGATGGACCAACTCACTCCCCAAGCCAATACATTTTTGGCTTTTATGCTAATTTTATGAAACAAATGTGTGTCATTTGTAGTTCACAGCAGAAAACAGTGAGTCCTGCAGTCTATCATTACCTGCCTGTGCAGAGTCAGTGTGACTCTGAACTTCAGACTGGGAGAAAAACCTTCAGGTATTAATAAAAGGAATCAGACCTTTGCAGTTATAAAATTGTGACGGATGAAAATAATTCCAGACAAGTGGATTTCAGCTGTCTTACCCACCCTCGGTTCCCCCAAATAAAACCCTCCAACACACACACACACACACACACACACACACACACACACACACACACAGACACGCTGGAATTCTTTCCTTCTTGAATGAACTAATTTATTCCTGAAGTGCAGGAGTGACTTAACTCAGGCTGGTTGCATGCAAATGACAATCTGTATCTGGTTCCTTTTTGTGTGGAGAGAACAGACCATACCCCATAGTGTGGCATTACCCAGCCAAGCTGGGCAATGTTGACCCAGGGTGCCCAGCCTGGTAAACTTGCCCTTTCAGCTTCACACCCCTCCCCCCCAGGGTGGAGCATTTCAGGTCTCAGAAAGACTGAACCAAAATGATATCTATCATTTGCTGAGCACCTTCAAATCCTGCCATTCATTCCCAGAGCTGGTGTTGCAACTGTTTTCATATAAAACGGATGCAAATAGATCCACAGGACGCTGCGTGGGCATTGTTGATCAATATAATGAAGTTGCATTATGGCCGGGCTCCATACGTATGTACATTCACTTGTCAAATACGATCCTGGATGCAAAAGAGCCTGCCAACCCTCCAGTGCTTTGTAAACTATGAAACGCTGTAGACACACAGGCTTGCTCTTATCAGCATGGTGATTATGAGTCCCTGAAGGGCAGAGCATTACAGCAGGCAGACCCGGGGTGCTCTCAGACATGGAGCAAGTTGAGCTTGAAATCAGAAGTGAGCTTGAGATTTACTGATTTTATTATAAGGAATAAACGCTTAGAGACAGAGGGGGATCATTTTTGACTGCCGTTAATATCTTACTTGGAAAATGCACATCGTGTTGCCTGCCATCTAGTGGCAGGAGAATAAGTTTGCAATTCCCTCAAGTCCTCGGGGAAATGACTTACAGGGTGTCTCTGAAAAGGGCTGGCAGATGAACAAGGAGCTGTCGGAAGAAGCCAACAGTTCAGTGAATGAGAGAGAGAGACTGTCATCGCTGCCTCTGCCAGCCTGGGGTCCTGACCTCAGGCGCTGCCACAGCTTTAACTGGCATCTCCACTGTGTAAACCTTGAGAGCCCTGTGGGCCGTTTAGACGTTAAGTAAGAATAAGAACAGAAATGATCTGGATGATGATGATAATATTCCGAAGCATAAACAATTACAATCATACTACCAGATTGCTTCCACTGTTCCTTTCTGGACTCTGATTAGCAAACATACAAAGGACTGAAGGGGTCGGGGGGGAGGACGGAGGCTGCACAGGAGGCTGCAAACAGAATATAAAACCTTCCCTCCTTAACTCCTCACTCCAAGAGTTTACTGAATTACAATTCTGCCTCTGGAGCTCCTGGAACTTTTGAAGACAGGGGAAACACCTTCAGTAACCTCTCAATTTACTCAGGCAAATGTTTGACTTCGGGATGCCCTGGGCTGCCAGCTACCGCGGGTCAGGGACAGCCTTCTTTCCTTTTTGGTGGGCACAGCAAACAGCTTATCTGAGCTCCCAAGAAGAGTCTGGGTAACCATTAGAAGTCAATGACAGTAATAAATAGATATAATACTTGCTTAAATTTAAAAAATCTAAGAACCTAAGTGATTTTTCAATTAATTTGAAGTTACTAACATGTATTGAGTACTTACTATGCACGAGGCCCTCTCTGTACCCAATGCCAGGTAAATCTTACCATGATGGTATGAGGTCAGTACAATCACTACCCCCATTTCACAGACGGAGAAGTCGAGGATTAGAGAGGTGAAGTAGTTTGGTGAAGGTCAGATGGTAAGTCATGGAACAAAGATCCAAACCTTATTTGCCCACTTTGCACTCTGCACCTTAATGGACTTTGGTTATCATGCCCTGACCACCAAAGGTCAGAACCTGACTGTAGAAAAGCACTTTAAAGTTCACTTAATTCAATTGCTCACCCCAAGTTTCTTCTATAGCAGTGGTTTCCAGACTCTGGCCATTTTTGACCTGTTGTATTAAAATCATTAAGAAAAACAAAGCAAACCAACAAAACAAAACAAAAAAACAAGTTCCTGAAAACCACCTCTGCCTCTATCTCCAGCTCTCCACACTCCACCCCCCCATTACCACCACCTCCTACCTCACATTCTGATTCTGTGGCTTTGCACTGAGGTCTGGAGATTCATATTAAAGGCTTCCCAAGGGTTTCTCCAGCCCAGCCAGGCTGGAAACTTGTGCCCGCTATGGAGCAGAGTAGGAGTAAGAAAGGGCTTGGGGCAAGAGAGGAGGGAGCTGGCTTGAATTATCTAGCGGCGTGGAGCAGGAAAGGTAAGCGATCACAAGGCTGTACAAGAGACTGCATTTCAGAAACGGGTCAATTTTTCTTTTTTTTTTTTAATGTAGGACATTAGCATCCATTTTTTTTTTTTTTTTTTGAAAAGCCCAACAGAGATGCTTGGGCAGCCAGCGTCTTGCTTCTCTCTTACATGCTGCCTAAGCAAAGAGGCTTGTTGTTCAGGCCAAAGTTAAGTAAAACCTTAACGGATTTGATTTTTGTGCTTCTATTTTTAATCGATGGCGGGAAGCAGCTGGGGCCATGGACCCCTTTACTCACTGGCTGATCTTTGGGCAAAGTGAATTGCTGCTGCCTCTCAGAGGCTCAGGGAGTGTTAGAAAAATACAGGCAGCTGCGGGAAATGTCCACGTTGGGGATGGCTCTGAGAGGTGCAGACCGGAGCTCACACGCTTGCTATCCCAGAAATGGGCTACCAGGGATGGGATGCCTTATGGCTGAGGGTCACTACCTCCCACGGGATGTGAGTGGTGGCTGAAGCCTAGTGATTATCAGATCACACCTCCCTGTGTTGGGAAATGATGCTGGCTCCCTGCCTGGCCTTTGGCTTTGTGGAGGTGAACCTGTGATTATTTGAGGACTTGGGTGTCTGTGTGCAGTTAGAGTCTTTGCTTCCCATTAAAGTGAAAACATTTATCTGGCCAAATGAAGCCACCCTAGAGTATTCTAAAAGCAAATGTCCTTTAGCTATTTTGTGTCTGATGTTTGTCTTCCTGTGTATTCTCTCTTATCTGGGGATTTTGTGGATTTCCTAAAAATCAATATAAGAGGCTGAAAGGAAGTTAGCACGAGCTACTCAGAAGAGCTACATTAAAAGAGAAAAAGAGAGAGAGAGAGAAGTAAAGGCAAACAGCCCCACATTCCGTGAACATCTATGTGCCTCACCATGTGTTAGTACTATGAAAAGACAGAAAATAAAGGCAGGCACAGTTTTCATGGGTCTCACAGGTATCTGAGGAGGCAAACAGCGAGGCAGCTGAAAGGATGGATTATAATCAAAGGACCTGGGTTTAAACCTTGGCTCTGCCACTAACTCACCATCTGACCAGCTACGTATCCACCCTGAGCCTCATTTTTCTCATCTGTAAACTGGGGATAAGAAAGGTATCTTCTTCTTGAGAGTAAGATGAAATTACATGAACTCTATTAGTGCATTCAACAGGATAAGCTCAGATAAGCAATATAAAAAAATGATCATGAAAGTGAACTCTTTATTTGACTTCATGAAAATGAAAATTTGTGTATGTAATAAACTTACAAAAAAGTAAAAAAATAAATTACTAAATTGTTTTCAATTCATACCACAAAACGCTTGTTTCCTAAGTATATCAAGAATTTCTATAATTTAATAATAAAGTCACAGTTTATTTTTAAATAGTTCAATACAAAACCACGCAGAAAATACAGACATATGGATGAATATGGATGACTTGGGAGATTGGGATTGACATATATACACTAATATGTATAAAATGGATAACTAATAAGCACCTGTTGTATAAAAATATCGATAAAATAAAATTCAAAAATTCAATATAAAAAGAAAATATGGACAGAAAATTCACATACACAGATACACAAACACACTTGTGCATGCGTGCACACGGAAAAAGGAAAGAAGGAAAGAAAGAGAGAAAGAGAGAGAGAGAGATAAATAAAGAAAGGAAAAAGAAGGAAAGAAAGGCAATGGTTCCCTTGAAAAATAGGAAAAGATGCCCAATTTTATTCATAATAAGATAAATTCAAGTTGAAACTAAATTGGTATTTGTTTCAAATAAGTTAGTAAAAGTTCTAAAGTTTTTGGATACATTGTGTTGATAAGGGTGGGGGAAATGGCTCCATCATACAGTGTTGATAAGGAATTTGGCAAAAATATATCAAAATTACAAACATAAACATGTATACCCTTGACTCTGCAATTCTACTCTAGGAATGTTTTCTACAGTTGTAGTCACACAATGATAAATCTGTAAGGCAAGGCTGTCCACATCAAGAGATTGGAAGCAAACTGAATATCCTTTAGTGCATGACTCATTAAGTAACTTGTGGTGTACCTGTACATTGTAATACAATGTATCCATAAATAGACTGCCAAGGATCTTAGAATTGTCTTCAAGATTTGAAAAACCAAGATAAGTGAAAAAATCAAGGTGTATGTATGCACACACACACATTTATATGTAACAAACGTATATATAGCAGATATGTATAACAAAACATACATGTTTATGTATATATATAAACATATGATTTGCTGTATATGTTACCACTTGTGGAAAAATAGAAAAAATTATATTTGCTCATTTCTGCCCATACTATCTGAAATATACTTAAGAAACTGGTGGCATTGGTTGACCCCAAGAAGAGATGTGGGGTGGCGAGCAGAAAGGGTTGAGGAAAGAAGCCTTGAGTGTAAACTTTTTGGGTTTTACAAGAGCACAGTTTTGGAAGTCAGATGACACAATGCTCAAATGTATATAGTATTTTCCTTTCAGAAAGATTTACACAAATATTGTGGCATATGTACTCATTAGTTTATTAAATATTTATGTAGTGTTACTCTAGGTCAGAACATATTCTGGTGTGGAGGGGTGGGCTGTGGTATCAAGGCATATACGATACTTTCAGTGCACCAGACCCAGTTCAAAGTGTTCTACTTTAACTCATTTAAACTTTGCAGCAACCCTATGAGCATGTGCTACCATTATCATTCCCATTTCACAGATGAGGAAACTGAGGGTCACAGAGGTCGAACTAACTTGTCCTAAACCGAACAGGTAGTGAGTGGCAGAACTGGGCTTTAAAATGTCTCTAGAGTCTGTGATTTAATACCAGGAGGAGTTCCACAATTTGTGAGGCCAAGTGACAAATGAAAATCTGGCCAAGTGTTCAAAAATGATGAAGAATTTCAATACAGCAACAACAGAGCATGAAGGCAAGCTGAGGCCTATCCGAACACAGGACCCCGTGGCACTCTACAGGCTACAGACCCATGGAGCCGGCCCTGGTCACCATCCCACTCCCTTTCACAAAAAGGCCCCCTGCCCTCATGGAGCTGACATTCAACTGGAGGGGCCAAGTGGGTGACACATAATAAATAAACAGGCCATCAGTATGTGCCAGGAAGGAAAGCACAGTGCCACAGGGTTGATGAAGAGTGCCAGGAGGACAGAAAGGCTCTGCCTAAAGACACCTGCTTAACCTTGTTTAACCCTGTGTTTCCCTAATGTGTTTGACTATAGAATTATTTCATTGAATTTAATTCAATATTTTTACTCTTTCACCTTATACTGTCACCTCTGGAACTGGAGTTCTGCCAAACTCTTTTGGGGCAGCTCTGATCTTTATGAATCCTCTTATTCTGTAGATGAGAAAACGGGGGCCCAGAGAGTCAGAGGGGCTTGGTCAGGGTTTCACATGGCTGGTTGCGTGCTCTCTAATGTGCCATGAGCAACTGAGGCCCTGCTAAGTTATTCCACGTCCACTGACGTGTTTCAGCAGTCAGAGACCTCGCAAAGAACCAGGCAGCGTCCGATTGTGCTTTATGTATGGTATGGGTTTAATTTCTTACTGTCCAATCATTACAGAACATTCTTTTCATCACCTGGTAAAACCTTTTCCTTTTAAAGCCTTCTTCTCCTCCTTTTTTCTTGTTTTCAGTTCTGGACCATGTGTGTACCGATGTTTTCTGAAATGCAAGACAATGTCATACTTGATACCATCTTAAGAACTAAAGGATTTATTTGCCTCCGAAATAATGAGTTCTGTTAAACAATGAATGTATCAGTTAAGGCAAGAGTACAATTTTTGCATCTGAAACTAGTGGCTTTGTCTTGTTTTGTGTGTGTGTGTGTGTGTATTGGGGTGCAGAGCTGAAATACAGGCAAGTGTTTACAGAATGCTAAATTCATTCACTGTTAAAAGGACACCCGAGGAAATTGTGCCAGAGGCTCTTTAGGTTGTTGAGATAGTGACATTTTAAAAACATTTGTCTTATCTTAAACTTTGCCTTAGATAAGATGCCTCCAAGTAGATTCTCTTCACAGCTGTTTGCTTCTCTTAAAGAGGGAGACTTCAAGCTCTTCGTCTTGCATTTAGATCAACTATTTGACTGAAACAGTGATTTTTCTTGACTTTATTTCATGAATTTCCTTGTTTGCATTGACCAACTCAACCAGCTGTTTTGAATTCATGTGAATTCAGGGTCAAAGTGCCGATGCGGCTGAAGAATTGTAGAAATTAATTCTGAAAATGGCAGCAAAAGGAATAAGAACCTAAGACCGAATCCGTGCTTGGGAGGCTAAAACTGATCAATTTCCCGGTCCCTAATTAAAACAAGACACCAAACACAACAGCAGCATAAAATCCAGTGCTTTTTCCTGGTGATGAATGCAACCAGCCTGCAAATTTCTCCTTGCTGGAAACAGAAATTCCATGTGCAACAGCAGTTAAACAGAAAGCTTACTGGCAATTTATGTTTGGTAGCATGTATGTTATCTGTTCACTGTCCGGACACTGTCCTTACCCTACTCCATTCCCAGCATAGGTGCCCTTTGAAATTAAACCAATAAAACGAAAGAGGAAGTTTCTTTCTTTCACCTATGTCTTTGAAGGGGTCCATTCCTCGATATTGAAGGGGTAAACAATTATGGCAGGGTATCTAATCTTTTATATAACTTGAGTTGTGAACATTTGCATGTGAACCATCTGCTTTTAAATTGAATCCTGGCTTTACATCAATTAGCACAGTAATTTCAGATGTAAAGTAGGTTAACTTCTGATTGATCTTCAATTAACACTAATTCTTAACCATTTATTTCAAATTCATTTCCCCTCCTAGTTATACAGGGAAGTTGCAGAATGACCATCCTGCTTTTGAAATGTTGATAGCTCCTTAGGATGGAAGAATTGACATTCCATCCACCAGTCCCTTTATCCCTGAATTAGTAAGAGCTCAGGTAATGAAAAGTCAGTATAATTTTATTTTCCAAAAGAGCATCAAGGAAACAGGAAGACCTCACTACATGCAGGGATGTTTGGGGTTTTTTGTTTGTTTTGCTTTGTTTTGTTTTTGCTTTACTTATTTAGATTTTAGAATTAGGAATTTTCACAAAATAACTGACAAAATCATTCCAGGAAGCCCCAAAATAGCATTTGTAAAACTTAAGGAATCTGGTGATCGTACAAAATTATTCGGCTCCTTTCCTAGGACACAAACTCTCAGGGTTGAAAGAGGCTTCAAATGTCCTCCAGCCTATATCCACCCAGGGCAGGCATGCCCACCAGAGAACCCCCCGCCAGATGGTCAGCCAGCTTTTCCTTATTGCCACCATTGGACAAAAGGGCAGAATCTCCCTGATGAGTTTGTTAACAGTGAATTCTGCCAGCTGAATAATATTCACCAAGTGATATAATTCAGATACTTCTTTTATTAGAATGCTGCACAATGTTATTGATAATTTCTGTATAGCTTATGTTAAAAAACAAAAATTCAACTGAGTAAAATTAAAGAACTAATTGGCTTTATTCAATGAATCATGAATCAGGGAGCATCCCATCTAACAAACCCCAGGAGCTGTACAAACAAAAGTGGAAGGTTTCTATAGGCAGAAGGAGGGAGGGACAAGGAAGTTAAAGAGTGGATTGTTTCAGGCAAGGTCACCTTCCTGAAGGGGAAGGCAGAGAGTCTTATTAAGCAGATTACCTCACTAGCGTGGATCAGGAAATTCCAGACTGGTGGGCTTAAAATTCCACTCATGGGAGGAGCTGAAACTGTAACCAGTTTAGATAGTATGTCTTGGTGGGGTTTGGCATAAGTGACTCCACTTTGCGCCTATTGTTTCTTTTGAACACTTATGGTAGTATATCATTGTGATATGTTATCCGACTTTCCTTTTATAAATTTGATTCATGAAATATTTATGTCCTAAAGTATATAATTTTATCACATAGGGGATTGCCTTTTCTTCAAAAAAACTTATAACTTGTTTTATAATAGTTATCATTGTAGAAATATGATTCTCTTAACAATCATTTCTGGTATGATCAACTTACCAGAAGCTTTTTATACCATTAAGCAAAGATAGTTTTTTTTCATGGAAAAGATATAGGACTTTTTCCTTCTTATTGTCTTCTTTTTTATTTTATGCATAGTTGTTTTTCTTATTAGCATGCTATGTTGAAAATAGAACAACAAGGGTCCCTGTACAATTTAGGCCAAGTAATAATTTCTGCTGTAATAAACAAATCCAAAATCTCGGTGGCTTAAAACAATGAGTTTAATTCTCACTCATGTCACGGTCCAAGGTCCATGTTCTTCCCTGGATTATGTCTCATATTATAATTCCACTGTCCTCCAGGGATTGGAGATTTTCCCCATTCAGCCAGCATATGAAGGAAAAAAAAAAAAAAAAAAAAAGAGGGGGACCAAGAGTAGGAGTTTTTGTGGGCCTAAAATTGGCATTTATCATTTCTTCATACATTACATGAGCTAGAACTCAATCACTGACCAAACCCAACTGCAAGGCTGGCAGGGAAATACAGTCCAGCCCATAGGCTTAGGAAGAAGAAACAGTGTTGGTGAGTCAGAGCCAGTTTCTGCCACTGTTGCTATCAGCATTTAGTTTACCTCTCTACCCTGGAGACTTATATATCCAGAATAGTATCTAAAATTTCTATTGCATGTGTGCTCTGGGACTTCACTGGAAAATAAACGAAGAGGAATATGAGGTTCTTGTTAAGTGCCCTGAATTCCTGGGTGTATACATTGAAATATAGGGCATTGAGGGCTCTGCCCTGCAGTGACCCTGAGGGTGCTCTCTCTGAATCAAGGAAGAGTCCAATAAGGAAAATGGCTGCTGGTTAGCCTATTTCCCTTCCCCTCAGAGAATTGCACCTGGTCACACCTGCCACTCTAGGCACTGTGGTCACTTTACGGAGACTCACCCCTACATGTACCAGGGACGTGCAGCACGTAGTGGTGTTATGAGTGGTGACAAAAGCATGGGGTCCCTGGCAGTCTTGCTATTCTGGGCCACACTGGTCTCATTGAAAGAGGAATCGATAGCCTTCTTAAAAGAAGTCTTGAAGGCCCATAAGCCTGGGCTGCAGGCCCCACTCAACCTCAACCTTAGAGTGTAGAATGTAGCCCAAGGAACTGGGCCTTGGAGAGAAGAGCTGTCTTTACTGAGTAGATTACTAATGCTACAGGCAGAATCTATTTTATTTCCTTGGCTACCTTTCTAAACTACAGAGAAATCTTTCCTAATTGTTAGTTTTCCATTTCCAACATATGTTTGGGGCTATACATAATCTGAATAGCAGCTGATACTCTTTGAAATTAGAAATGACTGATTGCCAGCTTCCTTTTCTTCAAGCTAACTTTCTCACCAGTGGATTTTTCCTACCATTTGGTGGGTAGGCATGTTGCTATGATGTCATACTTTCTGGACTGAGGATGGGTGATCCTTATTTTTATTTTATATTTAATTTTTTATTTGTAAAATATACAAAGCCTAATATATCATTTAAACCTTTTGTAAGTGTACAATTCACTGGCATTAAATACAGTCACAATGTTGTGTGACAATCACCGTTGTCTATATAGATGGATGATTCTTGCAGTATAATTCTTAAAACATGGAGCTAGAGAGTTAGTTACGATTATGTCATTTCCACGTCCACTATGGGATTGTGTCTGAGTTGGGTTGCGAGTTATGGCAAATGTCACCACTACCTGCCCTAGAGTCCCTCTCTCTGCCACCATCTATGGAAAGCATGCTCTCCCAAGACCAAAGAATCTCAGCATATGGTCTCTGCTACTCCATTACCTGCTGACCAATTAAAAACACTATTAATTTAAGTGAGAAGAATACATTAACTTTGATTATCATTCTATAATTTGTGGTTAATCTTGTATTTTAATTTCTTGGATAACTTCTACTTATTGTCAAGGATGCTTTGCTGGGCTGTGGGAATTTTACCTGGCTTTCCCTGCTACCCATGCAGCATGCTCTCACTGAGACTGTTAATTAGTGCACTTTTTAAGCCAAAGTAAAACAGATTCAGAAGGAGAATGTTCTGCTAAAGGAAGATATAATGCTGATTGCCTCACTTATCTGGATGTGTATTGATCAGTATACCCTAGAACATTCTCTTTTTTTGTGCAGCCTGAGCCTTGCAATGACTCTTTCTCGAATTAGACACCAGCGTTTACCTTTAATAAGTTAAAGCTCAGAGATTTTAAATTGTAGTAACAGCGACAGCAAGAACACTAGACAACATTTAGTGAGTCCTTACTACATGTCAAGCCCTCTTCTAAGTGTTTAGCTGCATATCTCATTTAATCAACCTCAACTTTAGAAAGTATAAGAAGCAGGCACTATTCTTTTTCTCTTTTTCTTTTTTCTTGCTTTGACCCAATTCTTTCACAGACTTTTTTTTTTGTAAAAGCCCAAATTCTAGCAAGGCAGTAACAGGTACAAATTACCTCCTTGAGTAATATATTGTACACTGTCTTTTACATTGCTTTTGAGCATTTTAGAATAGAGTCATATTATAATTTTAAAACTTTTTAAAAAGCTGCATTTTAATTAAAAATTTTTTTCTTCCAGTTTTATTTAGATATAATTGACACAAGCACTGTATAAGTTTAAGCTGTACAGAATAATAATTTGACTTACATACATCACAAAATGATTATCACATAAGTTTTGTGAGCGTACATCATCATAGATATAAAATTTTAAAAATAGAAAAAAAATTTTTTCTTGTGATGAGAACTCTTAGGATTTACTCTCTTAACAATTTTCATGTATAACCTACAGCAGTGTTCATTATATTTATCATGATGTACATCACATTACCACTACTTATTTATCTAACTGGAAGTTTGTACATTTTGACTACTTTCATCCAATTCCCCCTCCTCCCACTCCCACTTCTGGTAACTACAAATCTGATCTTTTTTTTTTTTTTCTATGAGTTTGTTTGTTTGCTTTTGAAGTATCACTGACCTATAACACTATGTTATTTCCTGTTATGCAACATAGTGGTTTGGTATTTCTATACATTTCAAAATGATCATCACAATAAGTCTAAGTCTAAGTTATAATATGTAACCATACAAAGATATTCAAAGTTATTGACTATATTTCCAACACTGTACATAGTTATCTATCTACCTATCTATCTATCTGATTATTTTTAGTTGCTGAGCTCTTAGGTTCAAATGCATTATAACAGCCTTGCATTTTTACTTCCCTCTCCCCACATTTACTGATTTTGACATATTTTACATCTTTTTGTCTTGTGCATCCCTTAACTACTTATTGCAGATATAGATAATTGTACTACTTTTGTCTTTTAACCTTCCTACTAGCTTTACGTATGGCTGATTTACTGCCTATGCTATATATTTTCCTTTACTGATGAGAATTTTCCTTTTGTAATTTTCTTGTTTCTAGTTGTGGCCTTTTCTTTTTGGGTTACAAAAGTCCCTTTAACATTTCTTGTAAAGCTGGTTTGGTGGTGCTGAACTCATTTAGTTTTTGCTCATCTGTAAAATGTTTAATCTCTCCATCAAATCTGAATGAAATCTTGCTGTGTAGAGTATTCTTCATTGTAATTTTTTTCCCCTTTCATCACGTTAAATATATCCTGCCACTTCCTTCTGGCCTGCAGAGTTTCTGCTGAAAAGTCAGGTGACAGACTTATGGAAGTTCCCTTATATGTAACTTGTAGCTTTTTCCTTGCTCCTTTTAATATTCTCTATTTATCTTTAATTTTTGCCATTTTAATTACAACGTGTCTTGGTGTGGTCCTCTTTGGGTTGATCCTGTCAGGGACTCTCTGTGCTTCCTGGGCCTGGATGTCTATTTCCTTTCCCAGATTAGGGAAGTTTTCAACTATTATGTCTTCAAATGTGTTCTCTGCCCTTTTCTCTATCTCTTCGCCTTCTGAGACCCCTATAATGCACATATTAGAATACTTGATGTTGTCCTAGAGGTCCTTTAAACTGTTCTCATTTCTTTTTATTCTTTTTCTGTTCAGCTTCAGTGATTTCCACTACTCTGTCTTCCAACTTGCTGATCCATTCCTCTGTATCATCTATTCTACTGTTGATTCCTTCTAGTGTATTTTTCATTTCAGTTATTGTCTCTTCATCTCTTTTTGGTTCTTGTTTATATTTTCTAACTCTTTGTTAAAAACTTCTAACTTTTCACTCTGTTCATCCAACCTTTTCCTAAGTTCTTTGAACATCTTTACAATCATTACCTTGAACTCTCTATTGGGCCAATTGCCTATCTCCACTTTACTTAGTTCTTCTTCTAGTAGTTTATTTTTTTCTTTCATTTTGAACATATTTCTCTGTCACCACATTTTGCCTAATTTGCTGTTTTTATTTCTATATATCTGGTAAGTTGATTATGTTTCCCAACCTTGGAGAAGTGGTCTTTTGCAGAAGACATCCTATGTGTTTCAGCAGAGCATGGCCCTCTGGTCACCAGAGCTTTATGCTCTAGGGCTTCCCCCTAATTGGGCTGCATGCATCCTTCTTTTGTGGCAGGCTGATTACTGTGGACAGTCTGGTGGGCATAGCTGGCCTCTGGTCTGCTTGGTTGCTAAGCCCTGCCTTGTGCGGAGGCTGTTGGCTACTGGTGGGCAGGGCTGGGACACAAGACTGCTGGCTGCGGGGCCTCAGGGTGTCCTGAGGCTAGTGCTGGCCCACTGGCAGGCAAAGCCAAGTTGTGGAGGGGGTTGCTGTGGGACCAGTGTTCCTGGATCTAGTGTTCATCTTGCTGGTGGATTGAGGCAGTTCCTGACACTGTGAGTTACCAGTGTCCCAAAGCTGGTGTTGCCCTTCTGGTGAGTGGGGCTGGATCCTAGGGCAGTTGGCTGAGAGGTCCAAGGTGTCTTGTAGCTTATATAGCCCTGTTGATGGGTGGGACCATGGCCCAGTGGGTCCTAGGGTTGTTGCCTGCACACTGGTGGGCAGAGCTGGGTCCGAGTGTCTCTGACTGCAGTGCTCTGGGTGTCTCGGGGCTAGTGCCAGTGCACTGGTGTACAGGGGCAGGTCCCGGGCAATCCTGTGGACAGGGCCAGCTCATGGGCCAGCTCTGGGCTCAGGGGGTCTTAAGGTAGCAGGCTTGCTGGTGGGGGGACTGTGTCTCCACCTGGCTAGCTGCTTGGTCTGAGGCATCCAAGTGCTTGTGCCAACAGGCTGGTGGGCAGGGCTGGGTCCCAATGCTAATAGGCTAGAGGGAGAATTTCAAAATGGTGCTTCCCAGCACCAGTGTTCACATGGTAGTTCAAGCCCCCAAAATGACTGCTGCCTGTGTCTCTGTCCCCAGAATGAGCTCCAGTTGCTTCCTGCCTCCCTGGGAGGCTTTCCAAGATCAGCAGGTGGGTCTGACCTAGACTCCTTTCAAATTACTGTTTCTGCCCTGGGTTCTGGAGTTGTGAGATTTTGTGTGTGCCCTTTAAGGGTGGAGTCTCTATTTCTCACAGCCCTCTGGGTCTCCTGAGAGTGAGCCCCACTGGCTTTCAAAACCAAATGTTCTGGGAGCTTGTCTTCCAGGTGTAGGACCCCTGGGCTGCAGAGCCCAACGTGGCACTTGGATCACTTGTTCTTTGGGAAAAACCTCTGCAATTAAATTATCCTCCAATTCGTGGGTTGCCCACCCAGGGATATGGGTCCTGACTACACCATGTCTCAGCCCCTCCTGCCCATCTCATTGTGATTCCTTCTTTATAACTTTAGTGGTAGGAGTCTTTTCTGCTAGTTTTCTGATTTTTCTCATCAGTAGTTGCTCTGTAAATAGTTGTAATTTTGGTGTGCCCATGGGAGGAGGTGAGCTCAGAGTCTTCCCACCCCAACATCTTGGCCACTCTCCTGGCACTATTCTTATCAACATTTGAAATCAAACTGAGTTACAAGGAGGTTCAACTTTATTATACTGATATTATTTGAATATAGGTGCAAATGCCATATTTGGTTTGGAAAGATGTGGCTGACTTCGAGGGGTATAAGTTGAAAGAATTAGTGTAAGTCTTAGCATGGATCCCCAGCACATGAATATCTAACTAGTAGCCACTTCCTTCTCGGGCATCCTATCATACCTGCCCATTCTAGAACCTGCAACAGAACTGATGACCCTCCCTGACCAAAAGAGAACTCAGCACTTTTTCAGAGTTCACAGGCTACCAGGCCAAGGTTCATCCATCAGCATTGTCTTCACCCTGTTTGGGCTGGTGAGAGCTATAGACCTGGACCAGAGATGCTAACTTTTCTCCCCTCTTGGGCTAGGAGTACAGGGGGTGGCATTAAGGCTTGTTCGTATTTTACTTATGTCTAGTGAATGTATGGGAACTTCAATGTGAATCTATGTGAACCTCCTGTGAAATGACCCATTTGGTTAAAGGAAAACCCTGCTCTTATTTATTCCCTTAGCATTGGACATTAATCTTTAATAGGACTAAAGCAGAGTGTCACTCAATGACCCCAGCTCTACTGAAATGTAGTGAAGAATAAGGAAACAAATAAAGAATACCCTCAGTTTGAAAGAGATGCCACTATCTGAATTCAATAGTTAGAAAGGAGTGTCAATGAAAAATTAATCAGTCAATCTAAGAAAGAAATAGAAAATTTTATTTGAGCCAAATTTGAAGATTATAACTTGAGAAGAGCATCTCAGAAAGCGCTGAGAGCTGTTGTGGCCATTAGAAGTCAAGGCACAGTTATATAAGTTTTTTGAGATGGGGGCTGAACATTAAATGAAGTATTATTGACAGTTTATACAATCCAGATCTAAGTGCCATGTGACCCCTTATCAAGAAGGAATGCTATCTTTAAGGAGTTGTCTTGCTGGTACTAGGAGAATGTTGCCCTTTATGGCTGAGCAGGCATTTCTGTCTATGGGGAAGGATTGCTCAGTGCATAATGCAGATACACAATGCTCAGTTGGGGGAGAGGGGAGGCAGAGAAAACTTTTTTATGTTTAAATTTTTCTTGTCTTGCCATAAAATACAAATTTTATTTCACAGGAGAGATTATGCAGGCAAAGCACTAATTCCTACAGAGGAGGCCTTGGAGTCTCAAGAAGGTGTACAGCCCTTTCCTTTCCTTGGGCAGTTGAGAGTTGGCTCTACCCACTTCTTGAGGGTGACAAGGATGAAAGGTGGCAGGGAGAGGGCTGTGGCTCTGCTATCAAAACCATGTTGGTTTCCCATGTTCATTTACCAAAAGTAATGCCTTTGACCCTCTGTTTAAAATTGTCTGCTTTAGAGGTCAATAGTAACCATGCTAAAAACTCGGCCCTTGTGCACTGGTGCTGAATCAAATCTTGGAGACAGAGTTTTGGGTGAAGTAGAAAAGGATACCTTTATTGCTTTGCCAGGCAAAGGGGGACACAGCGGGCTCGTGACCCAAAAAACTGTGTGTCCCAACCCCGGAAGATTTGGTGAGGGGTTCTGGTTCAATGGAGCAATGGTTTAAGGGCGGGGCTGCTGTAAGGATCAGGATGTGTGAAGGGCCTGCATTCCTTTAATCTGGCCTCAGGTGGTCTCCTGATCTTCTCTGAAAAATACTTCATCAAGTAGTCAGCATCTTCTATTTGTTGGGGGCTTCAGTTCTGCAGAAGAGCTCAAAGATACTGTTATGTGATGCGTATGCCTTGAGGTGGAGCCAGGACCCTCCCCGAAGGCTACACTGTTGTTTCTTGGCTGCCTCTCCCTTGTCTCTGCATCCCCTCCCTTCCCTGATTAGCAACTGTTTGAAAAGCTTCTGTGCCCAGGAGCCCCACAGGGTCCTGCTCAGTTTCTAGCAAAATGTACAGGATTTTCTTTTTTTCTAACAAATGATTCAGTCATAACACGAAATCTCTCTTCTCCTCTCTCTTTTTTCTCTCTTGCCTACTGATGGAGACCTCTACCTTTCCTTTTTCTGGCCAATACATTTTTTTCTCCTTTTATTGGGGAGCATGTTCACTTCTCATTTTGACTTAAAATAGTTTATTTCCCCTTTTCCAAAAGGCAGCCGAAGACTGAGTGAGAAACTCATTCATAGGTGTTCAGTCTTGAAATCTGGGGGTGGGGTGGAGGGGTGGGTTTGGAAATCTAGATTTAAATATTCTTTGATGACTAGCTGTGATTAAAGAATTACTCTGATGAGTGTCTGTTACCTGGGGGGGTGGGGGGAAACAAGCAAATCAGGTGTGTTAAAAGGCTCTTAGGCCATATGAAAAATTTGGCCTTTTACAATGAAAGTGCCTGTCCTTTCTCTCTGGTGTGTAGGAAGGTGAAATGGAGAAGATTCAGAGGTAATTTGTCCCCCACTGTGCCTATCACAGTGCCTTAACCACGAGGGACACTGACTTCATGATTTTTGAGTGTTCTGATGGAGAGGCTAGCCTGCAGGTGTGAGAACAAAAGACAAGGGAAATTACACGGGAGGGACAGAGGGCAGAAAGAACGGTTTTTCGATTTTAAGACACTGTGAAATGCTTGAGGGGGCAGAGGTCAGTGCATTTTGATCTCTGGGGAGATGAAACACCCTGAGTCAGACAAGAGAAGAGGAACCCCAGAAATACACAGTTAACCTCAAATTCTATAAAGGACGTGGTGGTGAGGGTAAGGAGCGCAAATCCCATTAGTGGAGAAAGAGAGTATTTTCACAGCCACATTTTAAAAAACTGAATGGTAAGAAACAGAATTTTTCTTTCCCTCTGCCCTCCCTTCCTGTAGCGACAGAATGAGGGGACCGGAGCTGGCACACTAGCAATAATGGCACTAGAGCAATAATGAGACCTTTCTCCAAGGACTGATTTGTCTGCAGAAAGGAGAAGTCATCAGGTATCCATTGTGAGGAGACTCGCCTTCTCTTAACAATGGCCCTGATGAAGCTGCTAGAAGGTTCTTATCAGGGAGAAAATACTCCTAGCAGCAGGAGAAGGGGAGAGGGAAAAAAAATGAAAGGCTACCAACCCCTAAATCATCCTCCAGGTTCAGTGCAGTGGGGAGAATGAGGGAGGCACGTTTCCTGAATGCAAGTGATGTTGGCTGGTCAGTCAAACCAATCCTTTAAAGAGAGATTAAAAAAGATGAGAGAGGCCAGCTTTCCCACAGGCAGGCTTTTAGCAGGGAGGGCAAGGGTGGCTGGGCTTAAGCTATGGAATTCTAAGTTCCTCAGGCTGAAGTAAATAGCAAGAGGTCATACAAGCTTCTCCCCTGGCCTACAGGGTGGCCCCTTCTTTAGCTGGATTCTGGGAAAGAAGAAGACATTCACAGACAGCAGAGCCTTGACAAGACTCTAGGCCCATTTCTGCAGCTCACAGACACTCAGATTCAGGAACAATGGATTTTCTGCATGCTGCAGATGGGAGAAGAGAATTAGAATTAATCTTATACTGATTAACTTTTGTTAGATGCTTTACTGTTTTGGGTCTCACTTACTCCTCCTCACCTCCCAAGAGGTAATGCTGAAAACTTGGCCTCTGTGCACCAGTGTCAAATTGAATCTCGAAGACAGAGTTCTGGGTGAAGTAGAAAAGAAGAGCTTTATTGCTTTGCCAGGCAAAGGGGGCTACAGCGGGCTCATGCCTCAAAAACTGAATTTTCCCAACTGGGAGGATTTGGTGAGGAGTTTTATAGCGATGGTTCAAGGGTGGGGTTGCCGATAGGGATAACGGTGTGCACAGGGCCTGCACGCCTTTAATCTGGTCTCAGGTGGTCTCCTGATGAGCTTCTTTGATTCCTTTAATCTGGCCACAGGTGGTCTCCTGATGAGCTTCTTGAGGTTATCAAGCTGTGATCTTTTCTGGAATGAATGCTATCATCTTCCATTTGTTGGGAGTTTTAGTTCTGTAAAAAGCTCAAATATATTGTATGTGTATCCCTTGAGGTGGAACCAGGACCCTGCCCCAAGGCTGCACTGTTGTTTCTTGGCTGCTCCTGCCTTGTCTCCCTTGCCTCCCTTGTCTCTGCATCCCCTCCCTTCCCCGATTAGCAACTGTTTGAAAGGCTTCCATGTCCAGGAGCCCCACAGTGTCCTGCTTGGTTTCAGAGGTGACTATTATTATTTACCATGTGATCAATGGATGCTGATCAAAACTTGCCCCCTGTCCCAAATCCTTCATTGGCTCTTTATATTTAAATTGAGTTAAACTTTGCCCTTCCTCTATCCTCAGACTTTAGTTTCCAGGATGTGGCTATCACCTACCTGTCCTACTCTTTCTCTACTTATATATGTATCTCTGATTTCAAGGCGAAGTTGACTCCTTGATTTTATCCAATTGAGATCTCACTGCTCCACTTTCTTGCCTTGGTTGATGCTATTCCCTCCACCTGGAATGTTCTTTTGATATTTCTGCCTATTCCATTCACTTGTTGAAATCCTACCCCAAAAATTTCTTTTTTTTTTTTTCTTTTTTTGGCCACACTGCACAGGTTGCAGGTTCTTAGCTCCCCAACCAGGAATTGAAACTGCGCCCTCAGCAGTGAATGGAGTCTTAGCCACTTGACCACCAGGGAATTCCCATACCCATCTTTCAAAGCTGGGTAAATTCTCCTCCCTCATGAGGACTTTATTGAAATGAAAGTAACTTCTCCCTCTCTGGAACTCTTAGAGCACTTTTCTTCTCTCTCTTATAGGCCTTCTCCTATTGCACCTTATTTATGATCATTTACGTTCCTATCTAACCCTCTTTAATGAACTGTGAGTTCATCAAGGGCAGGGACTGTGTCCCTCTTATCTCGATTTATCTCCCAGTGACTAGTGCATAGTAGGTGATCATTAAATAGTGATTGAATTAGAATTTTAATTAGCATCTGTATTTCTAATTTTTAAGTAGAATAAAATTTCTTTTTTTTTAAATTAATTAATTTATTTATTTATGGCTGTGTTGGGTCTTCATTTCTGTGCGAGGGCTTTCTCTAGTTGCGGCAAGCGGGGCCACTCTTCATCGCGGTGCGCAGGCCTCTCACCATCGCAGCCTCTCTTGTTGTGGAGCACAGGCTCCAGACGCCCAGGCTCAGCAATTGTGGCTCACGGGCCCAGTCGCTCCGCGGCACGTGGGATCTTCCCAGACCAGGGCTCAAACCCGTGTCCCCTGGATTGGCAGGCAGATTCTCAACCACTGTGCCACCAGGGAAGCCCTTAAGTAGAATAAAATTTCTAAGTTGATTTGGAAAACAAATTTACAGGAAACAACTGGATCTGTAGAGGCAACAAGTCCTGGATAGAAGGTCACATGATTCTCAGCTGTCACTGACTGGCATTCTTACCAGGGACAGACTGTTTAAATGGATTTGGATTTTGGCTCTTTTTACTTCTTTTCCTTCTTCTCTAAAGAGGGTAGGATAGAGGACTACAAGGTGGAATTTGTTGTGTACTTACTCTGTGCTTAGTTCTTTGTTAACCATTTTACATCATAACTGGCTTAATCTTTGTAATAATCCTTTGAAGGAGCATTATTCCATTCCATAGTTGAGTAAACAAAGGCATAATAAAGTTCAATAAGTTGCTATAAGTCATATAGCTAACAAAGGCTCCAGCTCAGATACTGGCTCAAAACTCATGTACTTGCCCCCTACACTATGCTGCCTCCTGGACTTAATCCAGAAATTTCTCTAGGAAAGAAAGAGCCAGGGAAATCATGAAAGATGCAACACTGTGTTAAAAATGAAATTTTAAAAAGTCCCTCTAGGATAGACTAGATGGAAAGCAGATGTATCAGTGGGTCCTATGCCTATTAATCCTCATAACACCAGAGGCAATTTTGATTATCATCAGATCTGAAAGCCACAGGTCTGAAAGACAGAACGTGGGTGTTATCCTCAGAAAACTATGGTTCAAGGTCCATCTCTGCCACAAGTCAGTCAAGTGAAGTTTAAGGATGTTATGTAAACTTCGTGGGCTCAGTATTCTCATCTGTAGAATGGGGAGCATAATAATCTATAGAATGTTTGTTATAAGGATTTAAGGACAGGATTAAATGTAATTAAATGACTAAGGAAGAGGTGAAATTTCCACCATGATGCTTGAGACACAATCCCTTAGAAATTAAAAAAAAAATTTTTAGATGCATTCTCTTATATTACCTATAAGTGTTCAACTCCACGTGATACAATGTTTTATTTTAACCCATTTCTATCTCTGTGCAGGAAGTCTTCCCAATCCAACAATAAGTTAAATGCTCTTTCAGGGTGTTCCTGGATCTTCCTATGCACACATCTCTCTTCACTCTTCCATGCTCACAGAAATTATCTGTAGAAGAGTCTTGTCAAAATGACACTCAGGCAGAGAGTAGGGCTGGAGAGGCAACAGTATTTCATTTTTAAGACCACCAAAAAATTTTAATAACTTCTGAGTCCATGTGATTAATTAGAGGCAGAACTAGAGATCAGACCCCAGGGCTTCTTTCCCTACACCAGGAAACAGCAACTCAGGAGGACTTGTCCTGGCCTAGGGAATAGGTGACAGTCCAGAGACAGATGAGAATGGTTTTCAACTCATCTCTAATTTCCCCTGATTTCTATACTCTGGTTACATGTTAATGGTTTGGCAGAAACTTCAAAATTAAACTTGTGAGAGACATCACTGTTATTGGACCTTTAGGCAAATACAGTAGCTGTCAAAGGTTTTAGAGCCAACATCCAAACTGACACTTTCTAAATGACTCAAAAGTGATATTTAAATGAGAAATGAAGCAGAAAAGTTTTTTTTTTTTTCTTAAACAGGAGTTTTTATGGGGAAATTGGCACTGAATTTTACTGCCCTTCCAAAGGGTACTGGTGGGATGGGAGAGCAGAACCTAAGGCTGTGACTTTTGTTTGTTACTTCTGCTCCCTTAGTCTCTCCCACTGGAGACTCTCATGAGAAATCACACAGAGGTGTGCTGAAGAATTACTCCCCAGGAAGGCTTCATGCTCATGAGTGCATTTGGGATAGCTGAATTACTAGCTCCAGTCAATCCCCTTTTTCTTCTTCATCTCTGGGCCTGGTCAAGAGTAACCTACTGGGTGCCAAAACCGAGCTACTTTTTTTTTTAAGACAAAATTCATACACCATAGAATTCACCCATTTAAGGTATAAATTCAGTAGGTTTTAGTATATTAACAAAGATGTGTAACCATCATCATTATCTAATTTTGTAATATTTTCATGACTCCAAAAAGAAACTCATACCCATTAGCAGTCATTCCCCATTCTTCCTTTCCTCAGCCCCTGGTAACCACTAATCTACTTTCTGTTTCTATGTATTTGCCTGTTCTAGACATTTCATAAAAATGGAATAATATATGTCATGTTTTGTGTCTGGCTTCATTCACTTAGCGTAATATTTTCAAAGTTGAGAAGTTAGAGGGAACAGTTTGCAAGATCAGTCTCACTTCTGATATCAATTGCAAGTTTGGGGGTCCCCAAGACCACCCAGTTTCAATAATTAACTAGAGGGACTCACAAAACTCACCAAAAGCTGTTATACTCATGGTTACAGTTTATTGTAGCTAAAGAATAACATTAAAATCAGCCAAGGGAAGAGATGCTAGGGAAGAGTCCACACAAGTACCAAACATGGAACCAGAGCCTTGGTGTACAAAGTCTATATTGGGGCTTGATTTTGTAAACCTGATTGACTGACTACCCATGTGGCTGACTTCAGTCTCCAGTCTTCAGAGGTTAACCAATAAAAAGTGTCTCAAAACCCCATCCTAAATTCCATTGTTAGAATCTGGCTGGCCCAAGGCTCCAAGGCAATAAAAACACTTTTAACAGTCAGGACATTCTAAGCCTAGATTCCCAGGAGTCAAGGGAAAAGGCCAGATCTCTCTGGGTAAAAGTGAATTCTTTACTACATAAAAGTTCATCCATGTTGTAGGCTGTATCAGTGTTTCTTTCCCTTTTATGGCTCAATAATATTCCATTGTAGATATACTTCATTTTGTTTATTCATTCATCAAATGATAAGTTTTGGGTTATTTCCCTTTTTGGCTATTACGAATAATGCTACTACAAACATTTGTGTAGTTTTTCCATGGACATATTTTTCCAATTCCCTTGGATATATTCTGGGACCTCAAAATTGTGTCACAGTCATTCTTTTGGAATTGAATTCCATTGTCACATCAGTTGGGATAATGAGATAAACTGTTAATGTGAATTACTTTAGCATTAATTAAGAAAAATGGACATTGAATAGATGAAAGTCCAATTCTGGTGGGGGAGGACGCAAAAAAGTTCTAGAAGGCAGAAATAGTGAAAAGCTAGGGGTTGCTTGTGAGGGTCTGTGGGAACAGTGCCAGGAACTGGGGTTATTAGAGCAAGAAGGGGTGCTCTGTAGAGGGAACTGAAAAAGTACTCAAGGTACACTTCACACACATCACAGTCTTCTATCTGTATAGGCTTGGTTACTGAAGCAAAGCTACTTGACTTTCTGACTCAGGCTTGATTTTCCCTTAGTGATTCCCTTAGGATTCTTGTTATAGGACAGTGGCAACAATGGGATAAGACATGTTTTCTTATCCAATTCTTTTGGAGAGAGCAAGATTGATGGGAAACAGTGCAAATATCTTCCTGGAACAGATGGGCAGAGCATTTTGTTTGGGTCAGAGCAGTCCTAGCATATTGGAGACAGTTCCAAGAACCACATCAGAAGTGCTTCAGGGAATAAAGGAGTTGGCCGGGAAAGGAATAACAACAGGAGCTAAATATGGACTGACTGTCTCATCACCTCTGAAGGGAACCAAGCAGTATGGCGATGATCTTGTGGGCAAAATACTATGGGGAATTTGCCTGGGCTGTAGGCATAAGATGAAGCAAATGAAAGGGGAAGGATTATCCAGGAAGAATACCTTGCACTGATGGATTTACAGGGGACTCTCTCTCCTTTTTCTTCCCCCGACATTATGCATTCCTCATCTTGGTTGTGTGTGTATTTCCAGTGTAAAGAAATCTGAAAAGACAACTTGAAAATTGCCTGAAGAAAGACCACAGTGTGTGTGGTGTGTGCTCACCTAAGCAGATGATGTGAATAGCAACACCTAAGCCTCCTCCCAAGTTTATGCACCTTGATAGGTGGACACCATTTGGAACAAGTCTTCTTCATAAAATGCTGGGGTCTGTATAGAAGGGGCATTCATTTTTCATCATTTCTCTTTTGTTTGCTGAAGGAGAGAAAAAAACATTTCCTTCTACCCTTCTAGGTTTTGAACTGGAGATCTGTAACAAAAGACAGACTAATAAGAGAGAAGCATACACATGTATTTAATATAAATTTTATATGATATGGGAGCCTTCATAAGGAAATGAAGACCCAATGAAATGGTTAAACCTGACAGTTTTTATACCAGGTTTGATGAAGAGCAGACAGTAGTGGGAAAATGTAATAGGAAAAAGGGGTATGAGCTAAGAGTAGTAAACTCTGGGAAACTTAGCAAGGCCCATTCATTCAGATTCCTCTTGGGGTTCCTCTGTCTTGGAGCAAGGATGCTCCTTTCCTCTGGGTGTAGGGAGAGCACCTCTTGCCTGAGGGTCTTAGGAACTGCTTCAGGGGAAATTCAGAAAGTCCTTCCTGCACTTACTGTTTCTTAAATTCCTTCGCTTAAAATATTCAATATGCCAAGGTGTTGTATTTTGGGGTAACATGTTCTGAACCTTGTCATTGCAGGGAGAAGAACAGTGAAATAGTGAGGGTTTTAAACTTCATTTTTAAGCCCCTGAACTAGTTTGTTGGGTGAAAAAAGACTTCAATTGCTGTTGTACCTGGATCATTATCATGATAGTACTTTTAAGTTCATTGTTTTTCTTATTTTTTTAGATAGATTCAAGCTGACACTGGATAATGTCTTTGAAAGCAAACAAACAAGCAACTCTGTGATCCCGCCCATAGATTCATTAAACATTTTGGGAACAAGTCTTAGAATACTGCCACAACAAGTGGGCGAGTGTGATTACTGGGTCTGTTGTAGATATCAAGGAATTAACTTTTGCTTCAAAAAAAATTTTTTTTTAAGTTTCATGTAACTGGGTTTGATATGGCTCCCCTGTTCATTTGTCTTAGGACTTACTGGTTGGGAGATAATTGGCTTAGACCTTTAGATTTTTGGGTGAAAGAGAATGGAAATTGAGAGGCAAGATGAAGGAGAGAAAACCGGACAGCTAGGAGCTGAGCCGAGCCATATACCTTCCTGGCAGCAACCCTAATGCTTGAGGACTGCTAGGCTTTCAAAAGGGATGTGGAAGCTTGAGCACCATTATTTATGGGGAGCACCCCTGGAGCCTGGTCTTGAAGAAACAGCTCGGCCTGTTTCTCATAAACATTTACGAATCCCGAGCATTTCCAGAATGTGGCAGGCAGGGTTTTCAAACGCAGATTGTCCATTTGCCCAGCACATCTCAGGCCACTTGTAAACACTGTCTCCTTGGAAAATGTGCTGACTTCTATTTCATTCCCCCCTCAACCTCTCTTTGACTTTAGGAACAAGAGTTTCAACTAAACCACTTCCTCCTTCCAGGGCTGGCGGGACACCATGATGTGAGAGCGTGTTTTTCCACCTGCAGCCCCCTTTTATGACAATGACCTCCATCTTGTGTGTAGGAAGTATGCATGGCTCTGTGAAAGGAAGCCGGCTAATCATGAGGCAACCACTGCCTCTGGAGTAGAAAATATGAAGCTGAAGGACAGGCATCCAGCCACAGATGTACTAATTTAATTTCATGCCCCGACATCAGCTGCTCCTCTCCACTTAAAAGGAACATTTGCATCCATCTGTCATCATCAACTCTCCCTTTCATTTGAAAATCTCTTTGCTCTTTTCTTTTCCCTTTGCTCCTCCCCCACCACCACAATTTGATGAAATAATGGGGCACATTTAAAATCCAAACTCAGGCAATTCAAATACTGAACGGATGTGATTTTGTTCCATTCTAAGTCAGCCTCGAAGAGTGTCTGGGGAGTAGAAATCAAGGGGCCAAACAAAAAAAGCAAGTGAGAGAGAGAAGATTTTGAATGCAAATCAACCTCCTCAACCCATCTGAAACAACCTGCTGTGAACTGGGCCAGAACGTATGGCCCATTAGCACCTTGTTAGGCTGTCAGAGCCTGAGCAGCTGAAAGGGGTAATAATGGGGAGGAACAGGCCGAGACTTTTGCAAGCCTAGCCCCAGCTTAGTGCTCTTCTACCCGACCCACTCTTGGGACTCCAGGGGCAGGGCTGTTAAGAGTAGCTCCAGAGAAAAGGAAGGTTAGAGAGAACAACTTCATTAAGCTTATCGTTGACTTTTTAAAACGCACCTTTCTAACAAAAAGGAATACAAAGGTTAATTTTAGTTTTCTGGCGTGGGGAACTATTTATTTATTTATTTTTGGTGGGGACATCTTTGTGCTTGCTTTCTCCCGCTTCATCAAATATTGAGGTTTTGTAAAAAAAAAAAAATTATAGGATATTAGGGACTGTATGGCAAAATATCAGTGATTAAGTCTTAGTCCTCAGAAGGCAAATCCACAAATAGAAAATGTATCCTAGACACACATGCCAGTTACATTCATTTGCAAATGCTTTTAAGAATGGAATACTTGCTTTAGAGAGGGAAACAGTTGCTAGAACTTCTCCATTTTCTTCTCTCCTAAATGCTTTGGTGTTCAGTGGGGTTAGTGACAGAGAGGCCACAAATCTTGTTAATGACAATATTTATTTCTAGATATTGAAGTTAGTAGATATTCTATTACTAGGGAATGGAAGTATTTTCTTTCTTTCCATCCTAAATACACACAATTTATCTGGTTTAGTATGAAGTAAACTAGAAGAGCCTTACTGTCTTTAACGAACCAATAGAAATGACAGTGGGGAAAAAAAATCTACTGCATGGTTTTTGCTGAAAAGTTTAACTGAGATGGTGTTGCCTTTAAAGTCAATGACCTTAAAAATTTAGGACTAGTGCACAGAGAAAAAAACCCAATCACCATATGAATTAGTATGGAGAAGTTTGGGCAAAGACAGTTACTAGAGAATCTGTGGTTTCCCAAATGAACTCTGCCATTTTCAAGCCTAACTTCTTTGAAGTGTTTTAAAATTATTCTGTTGTCTTTACCAGAATGATTTTTGTGTGGTTTTCCTTGGTGAAATAAAGGGATAGATTTCATAACCTCTTAAGGGTACCAGAATATTTCTCTCTTCTCAGGCTATGCACCAACAAGAGATGAATAACCCAAGGGTATTTGTTTTAGTTTTCATTTCAGACACGAGGTGGAGATTAGGATTTACAAAACTAGGATGCTTCTTTTGTCTCTCTGTCAGGATAAAAAATGAGAAATAAATAACCATATTATACTTAATTTTATAAAGTGCAAAGTAAGTGCAAAATTTTGCAAAATTTTAAATAGTGCAATGTAAGTGCTAAATGCTAATAGTCCTTTGCTTTTATTCCTAAGGGAGATTTCTCCCACTTTTTTCTACAGCCAGGATCTCTGAGGCTAACTCAGCATCCTGCTTTTCTTAAGGGATATGGAAATGTCCCCGGGACAGCTGTACTCTGCTGGCTGAGGAGCCCACAAGGTTAATGATCACCCACAAAGACTGAGGAGGAAAGGGAGCATTCTTCACGGGGATGATTAGCATGCTGGCATTCTTTCCTTTGTGGTAACGATGGTCAAGAAGATGCCTGGCGATAGAAAGGAGAATGGAGGGTTTCTGCTTCTTCTGCCTCCAAAGCTTATTAAAATTCATTTCCATTCAAAGAGCCATCCTCTGATTTTCATCATCAAATAAGCACACACTGTACATATTTAAACAGGCAGGAGACCTGTGCCGAGTTCATGTCTTTTTGAAGTGAAGGCCTGTTCTCTTAATGACTGTCCATGCTTATCTCTGTATGTAAATTTCTCCCCCTCCTCTTTCTTACCCCCTCCACTCTACTGCTACCGCAGTTCTGGTATCTCTGATGGGCAGCCTAGATGCCTATTATAACGATAATTCATTTGGAGCGGAATGGAATCTCCTTGTCTAGTCTAGCTCATTATAAAGGTGAAGCCCTCGGGAGGACAGGCTGAGAATGAACAGGTTTACAGAGTTATATTTTCTTCTACAAGAGGCAGAGGCAGGATGTGGGTGTGGTTTCCATACTTCTCTCCACTTTGGGTTTATCTCCTTTTGGGTCTGGCCCCCATCCCCAGACAGGGCGATTGTCCTCTAGCACTCCTGGGGACCACCATCAGCTGGAAGGCATTTCGGCTCAGCCAGTTCTATATTGAACAGCTGCTAGGAACAGCTGGGCTTGCCCTACTGTTGTCAGTGAGAAACCAAGTGGCAAACGTGAGTATATTGGGCTTCCTTAAAGGGTTCACGTGATCTGATAATTCAGTAAGTACAACACGAAGATGTTGTCCTCTCTTGTAGTGTGCCACATAGATCCTGGTAAGGCTTGTTTTAATTTTATTTAAACATAAGGGACATAAGAAATCTCTTTGAGAGCTTTGGAAATCTCAGAAAACATGATCAAGAAGGGTATCAAGAAAGCAATCATATTAATGGTGAGAGCTCTCTTAAACTCATGGTAAGACTGCATTTTCTAGCATAATTCAATTTATAAATGATCTTGTTATAATTGTAGTCCAATCAGGGTAGAATAATAAGTAATATCCTTTTATTTTATTTTTTTTTTTGTTTTTCTCTCACTTGCCTTAAAAACAACCCAACACCCAACAACAATTTTTTTTAGGTCTAAAATTATCTAACTCAATCTCATGGGTTGAAAAATCATCTCTACATCTACAAAGAGTCCTGGTGAGGAGAGTGGGGGAAGAAATTAGTTTTACAAAGCATATGCTGAAACAAAATATAAGACAGGTGAGATACGGGGTAAAGCAAAGAAAAATATCCCTTGCTCAGGGTCTGGTTCTTGTGATTTCTTTCTTCTGTTGAAGCATATTGTGTCTCCTAATTTTAGAAACTTGATTATTCATAGGAAGTTCATTCTTTTTTTTTAAATTAAAGTATAGTGATTTAAAATGTTGTGTTAATTTCTGCTGTACAGCAAAGTGATTCAGTTATACATATATATATATATATATTTTTAAAATATTTTTTCCATTATAGTTTATCACAGGATACTGAATATAGTTCCCTGTGCTATACAGTAGGAAGGAAGTTCATTCTGATGAGGCAGTTTTCCTGTTTTTCAACAAAGAAATTGGACACATTCAGAAAATTTGTCTAATCTCCTTATTTGACTGTCTGGAGTGAACTGCTGCTAGCAACATTTGGTAACAACTGCTAGCAGCTCGTCTCTAACCTTCAGGAGTCCCAAAGAGTTGCCTGGCCCAGACTAATTTAGGCACCAAATGACCTGGCAATATCTGATTCTTTATTGCTTTGGCCACATGGTTTTTTTCGCCTGGGGAATGCCGCTCATTGTTGGTTGAACAGTAAGAATTAAGTTGTATAGATGTAGAATTATTAGAGTAGCTGTTTCAGTCTCATCAATATCAAGATTGGCAAACATTCCCCTTTCTTATCTGTAACAAAAACCAACCAAGGCAATGTGAAGGATTCCAGAAGAGACAATATGGATGAAGCCATTTATTAGATTTATAAGAGCTCAAGGAAAGTGTTAAAGCTATCCATCTTCTATACTTTATTGAGAATATGACCAATGACTCAGACTATCAGGACAATATCTCTGAGGCAGAATTGAAATCCTAAAGTAAGCTGAGAATAAGTGCATGCATTTTAGGAGAAAAGAGATCAAAGGCTGGAGTGAAAAATGCATGTAAGCCTCCAAATACACTGACTACAGATCTGTCTGAAACAGTTATGCAGCTTTGTTAACATAACTTTGTAAATAAAGATCTCATTTCATAAGGCTTTAAAGATTTTTTACCCCTTAGTCCTTTCCTGCATTGAAAAATCATACCTCCAAACATCAGGTGACAGTAGGCAAAATTATTATTTGGATTATGTGAAATGCATGTGTGTGTAGGTAAATAAGTAAAATTAAGAATAATGTAAAGAACAAATAATGCCTTTTGATTGAGAAATACACAAGTTAGCTCTTCTCTTTTGTCATGATGAATTTCTCAGCATAAGTCAAATTGGTTAAATTTTTTTCTTTTTTCTGTGTTTAAAAGTATCCTTAGTACATATGAGTCTGGAAATTGAGTAAACCTAAAGACATTTACTTTAGAACCTTGACAACTTAAAATTCTAACATGTTTATCTAAGGGCATGAATTTCATTTTTTAAGATACACATTGATTTCAAAATCTGTTTTTTTTTGTTTGTTTGTTTTTGATTTTGCTTTTGTTTTTTTGGCTGGAATTCCATTAGATAGAGTCAGTTTCAGCCCTGTAGATGGTTGGTTTGCTGTTTACAAGCTATGTGACCTGGGGCAAGTTTTATTTGTCTCTTTTTAGGCTCAGTTTTGCCTGTTTTAAAATGGGGATTATAATGTCCTTAGTGCAAAGATAAAGCTTGATAATGAAATTAAGGCAGTTAGTTCAGTGTTCAATAGCAAATATTGGCTATTATTATTATTCAGAAAAGTAGATGACAGAGACCTGGACTCTTCCAGAAGAGTATAAAGCAAGAAGGAAGCTGTGAACCAGGAATTCTCTGAGGGGTCTAGTCATTGCAGAGGATTGAGGCTAAAATATTAATTCCATGGAAAAATATTCACTGAACATCTGTCAGTTTCAAGTTTCACACTCCCTGCTCTCTTAAAGACTGTATTTGAGCAAAGAGAATAAGAAAACTACACAACTTACTTTGTTCCAAGCCAAAATAATAGAAGTGCTACAAGACAGGCATATACATGGAGCTATGGGCTTTTAGAGGAGAGACATGCCAACTTCAGCAGGGATGGAGGTGGTCAGAGAAAACTTAGTGAAAGAGAAGTGAAAATGCATGCTTTAAGAATGAATATAAATTTGAAAGGCAGAAAAACTCATTTACCTAAAGATATGTATTGAGTACCTGCCAGATACTCTTTCATGTGCTAGAGATTCAGCCATGAGCAAAGCAGCTGAATTGCTTTGCTTGGTGGAACTAGGAAGGAACATTTGAATGCATGTTCTTTGGATTTGAAAAAAAAAATCTAAATTTTATGATTATAAGCAACAGTGATTTCTGAATAAATATTTTAAAGTCACCATACCTCACCTCTATCCAGCATGCATAAAATTGTGGTCTATTTCTCAAAATTAGAAGAAGACTAGAAGCAAAATTTTATAAATAGACATAAAGATATAAAATCTTAAAGCAGAAAGTATACTCTGTTTCCTTGACTCATCCCACATCCATTAAGTTTTTCTATTTGACATAAAGATAATAATTTTTTCTATATATCTATATTTATAGTTATATCTTTCCATCTCTCAATATAAAGTGTTTTTTGAGAACAGCATATTCTACTTCTAGTTCATAACGTTGCACTCCGAAATGTCTCTCCATCATACTCAAAACAGGTTACTGAAAGAAACAAAACAAATCCAATTATAAAACAGTACTTTTGATGACGGCCTCACCTCTATCAATCTCCTCAAGGGAACAAAGTAGAAACCTAATGTTGATGGATCCTGGCACTCTGCTTCCAAAATACAAAATTATTGAATTAAAGTCAACATAATTATTAGGAAATCAGGTGACATGATGATTTCTAAACAATATTTTTTCTATTGGACTGGCACATTTGCCCTTGGTCTGCTTGAAGGCTTCAGCCTCCTGGGCAATATTGATCTTTACTGAGTTTTGAAATCCCAGCAGCTCCTACAGGCCAGATGCGCCCACCTCCCCCTCCAAATTAAGATGAATGTGTATAATTGTCATTCAAACTGTCAATATTCAATGTTGCCATATGCAGTGAGAAGTTTGCTCTGTGTGTGTCCCTGTCCATGGTGCTAAAAAGCCCCACTGTGACCAGATGTGGGAGAGCTATTAATGAAGACAGTAGTAAATATTAGAAAAGTGTGTTTGAAAGTAAGATTCTGGCAGTGCTGTTTCTCAGAGATATATGCACTTCATTTATAACTATTTTTTTTATAGTGTTGACTTACCAACAGTCTCTTTTTAATTATCATCCTCTCTTTTTCTCTGATTGATTGACCTTGGGTCACGGGAAGAAAATGCCAGGGTTTGCAGGGGGAAAGGAACATGTATTTATTAAAGGAAGATGGTTGAACTGAGCTAGTTTGCCACTTCCTATTATAAAATCCTATTTTCAAAGGTTTTACAACTCAACCATAAAACAATTATACTGTCAGATAAAATTTAGGAAAGAAATGACTCTTTGCAAGCTAACTAATTAGGGGAAAGTCCTATAACCTACAAGTTATGCTCATGAAAAATAAAGCTATGCTGGACTATAAGGGCCTAACTATTTACCACTTATTATGTGGAATCATATAATTTGGAAATCGATAACTAGGTAGTGTATTTAAGAATTCCAACCCCAGAGTTGCACAATGCTAACCAATTAGAATTGGTATTTGGGGAGAAACATTGATAGTGGTGCCAAGAAATGGCTGAGATGTTGAAGTTCATGAGCCAGCTGTTATGCATCCATTGTACTTTTTTACCAGTATCATTATGAGGAAGAGAGTTAGTGAGTTGGCAAGAAAACCTAATGCCTGATGCTTTTGAAATAATTAAATAAGATGACATTACTTCAGCTCATATTAGGGCCACCTGAGCCCTTTTAGACTAGGTACAGGGATGTCTTAAAATAGAATTTAAAAGTCAAAAACAGGGCAGGTTCAAATTCAAGATTTCTAGTCTTGTGCAATAAATTGGCTTATATACCTTTTGCTCAACAGGAAAATAAAGAGCAAAATAAACTCTTTTTTTCCTAGAGTGGCTGAAAAAGTAAAACCTATAATTCTAGTGTAAAAAATGCTTGAAACTTGTATTTCAGATCTCTACAACCATTAATATGTTTGTTCTTAAAAAAAAAATACTGGTATTTAATTGTATGGTAAATTTGTCACAGCTGTGACTAGATAAAAGACAAGAACATAAAAAGGATAATTGTATGAGTGCTACATTAATTCTTGTGAATGAGTTAATTTATTAAATGACTTACATTGAGTCCTTAGAACAATGAATGGCACATAGCAAGTCCTTTTACTGCAAATATATTTTGTTTTTGCTGATGTTGTTTTCTTTATTGTTGTCATTGTAACAGATAGGGTAAAAAAGCTTATTCCCTTCACCAAAACCCCACATTATCAGTTAAGTACAATCACCAGAGGTGTTTGGACAACCTTCTTCCCTTTTCTCCCTCTCTTCATTTCCATCCTGTTACCTATATCTCAATATGCGGTTTCTTGTCCTGATAATCTTGGGTTAAATTACTATAGCTTAAATAAAAGTCAATTGTGAAAAGGCAGAAAGATCTCTCTGGATGATCTCATACTGACAGAATGATCCTTGGTTCAAATAATAAAAAATATATTCAAAGGATAGTCAGAGTTTTAGTCTGGAATCCAAAAATTAAAATAATAACCTCAGTTTCTTCATTTGGAAAATGGGAATAATAAGACCTATCTCATATTGTGTAATAAGGATTAAATTAAATATCTTCAAAGTAATTAGTACTGATGCTTGGTACTTGGTGTCTAAGTGTTTTTAAAGAATTTTTAAAAATAAAATTAAAAATTTTTGTTATTCTTTTCATTCTTATTTTTCTCATTGAGACCAAAGTAGACATAGAGACCTTGGAGTGTCTGAAATTGTTTGAGTGGAAACCAGAGAGTAAAGCACTCTTTCAGCAAACTATCTTGTCAGAGGTAATAAAATTAACTCAGTTGCCAGGGCCAAGGGAGTTCTCATGCCAGGCTCCCACTTTGTCTCTGTATAAACTTTCCCTTTTATATCTCTCCGAGGGAGGCCTTCTTCCTAAATAGAGAATGCACCTAAAATCTGCTCAGTCAACCACGAGGCATGTAAAGCCACTTTACTCATCTAAGGGGAGAAGGTCATACCTGGTAGTGATTAATAGACTCCAGAAGTCATTGAATCCAAAAAGACTCTGCTGAAGGTAATGCTCAGGATTTCAGGGTAGCCTCTATATTATATTTCCTAATTCTTCCTTGGTTTTCACCCCTACTCCAAGCTAGAGGCCACCTCCTTCTGTTTCTGTGTGGATGGAGGCAGCTGGCATGCCTAGTTTCTGGCTGGTGTCTGTAAGACTTACAGGTAATCCAGTCTTCAACATTCTGAACGTCCCTGTTCCCTTAGTTTTCCATCACTAACCATCTTCTTAAATTTCTTTTTTTTTTCCAAGTCATAAATTCTGTGACTATCTCTTTGCTTCAAGTTTTTCCTGGGTGGCTGTCTCCCTGTGACTCTCCATTTTGTACAGTGGCCTGATTTCTAATTTTCCTCCATGTCCAACCCTCCACCACCAACCCTTGTTTGTTTAATTTCACTTCTAACTTTTGTTTTATTTAGGTATGCAAAAGGGACTGAGTCCATACATAACATGTTTAATTCATATTCATATTATAATTACTTCTGCCAAAGTTAGGCATTATGTCCAAAATTTGGGAGTGTTTGCATCATAACCCAGGAGAACTGATAGAAGTATTTATAATTTAGGTGATTTGAACTAATATTTTGATCTAGACACAGGTTATATATCTATTTTCTGTATTCAACCATATTTTCCCCCAGTAAACATCTTTCTTTAGCTGGTTTGGGTGCACTGGTTCCATTTCTGTAGTTGCATATCAGAAAATGATATACAAATTCCTATCTCTTCACCACTTGACGTGTGAATTGCAAACTTTGTGTTGGTAATTATTGATTTGTTTTAGGTAGGGCAATTTAAGCTGTCCATAGATTTAGGATGACAAAGGGGAAAGATAAAAGAAGGAAGAGAATCATTTTCCAGACAATAGTCAAGAAAAAGGCCTAAGCCTTCTAGGGGTGGTGGAATGGTGAACAGTGTTCTGAGGCCTCAGATCTTCTGGGTCCAGTTCTCTGAGATAACTCAGCAGGGTGACCATGCACATACAGATAAACAATCATCTTTTATTCTTCAGAACATTCTCCAGGGCTTGCTTGTGCGCAGGGAAGGATGCAAACCCTGTTTGTTTTAATATCTCAGAAATTCCCTTGTATTGCTAAGTTGCTTTGAATAGTCAACTGTTGAATCTTTGGCTACCCCTATGTGTAGAGTAAGGAGATAATTGCTCTGATCCCAGGGCGAACCATCTGCTAGTACAAATTGCTCTGCTATGTGCTTCATTGAAATGCTTGTGTTCGTTATATTATGTTGAAATGTTCATGAAACGTGATTTATACTAAGCTGTGTTCCTGGAAAATTTGATTCTATAAATGGGCAGAACACTCTTAATTGCAAAGGCTCTTCTCTCTCTTTAGATTTCTAAACTGCTTTGCTGATTTGATCTGGGGCCCTGGAGAGCCAACAGTCTGTGATAGTGTCTGATTATCGATGCCTAGGAGGATACAGCAGTGACAATCCAAATTTACAAGACTCATAACAGTTTCTGAAACCTCCTTCAAAGCAGACGTTCCTGAGTTCTGGAATCTGAAAAAAATATGTCTTGTTATTATGATATAATTCAAATGGTCTTTGTTGATGTTGGAGAGTTCAGTTAGTGCCTCATCTATCAGCTTTATGTTTGTATTGTAATACCAGTCAGGGGAAAGTATAATTTGATAAATGCCCACTCCTAAATCTTTTATTGTGCTGTGTTAATGTAAGATTAATGACCATGATGTCTTGAGATAGGATTTTTTTTGATTTGTTGCTTTATGTCTTCCAATATCACACAGCTCTACAAGATGTACCTATGGCACAAAGGGAGAAAATAATGATTTAAGTAGAAAATAGGAGTAGGGCCTTCAATTAACAAGACATTGTTAACATTTGTAGGTAGATTTTATAATTTTCCAAACATGTCTGCTAGAAATTTTAGAAGTAGAAGTGGTGAGAGGCAGAGAGAATTAAGATATTAGCAATTTCTTCCTGCCACAATATTTCTTACTCCACTGTGAATAAATCTAATGCTAATTTATTTATCCATCTATCCTTTGAACTGCAATTTAAAAAGCCATAAAACAAAGATTCAGGCAGGATGGCAGACTTGCTCAGATTAAATACTCCAGTGACTTTTACCATCTGAGGTCTATTGACATATAATGAATATTAGTGAACCTGGAATCACCAGGTTGGGTCTCCCTCACTGTTATCTTCATGATCCATGATGATTTGTACACACCAAATATTTCTTTGGGTGGAATGGTTTTACAAATAATGTTTGGAAATTTTATATATAAGGCTAAAAGTTAGTAGATCCAGCTTCAAAAAAAACAAATGTATGTGAGAGTCTTCTATCACTCTCTTGTAGACTAGACAGACAGGAATTTAGGCCCTTGTGTGGTGAAATTAGCTTTAAAATTCTTCCTTTGTCTTTCCCAGCAAGAGCCAAGACTGAGAGAAGAGCTATTTATTTGAAACATCTCTCTTCCATCTCTTCCTCATTTTTCATAAATTTGATTCCCTTTTTATTATCATTATTTATGTTTTGTATAACTAGAAGAAGAATTTGTCATGGATTATGTCTTATTTGCAAGAGGCTCTAGGAAGATAGCAACAAGGCATGCACAATATATCATAATTTAGCAGCTTCTCTTGTAAGTCTACTGAAGTAATGGTGGAAAAAATACATATAAACAACTCTGAGGACAGATTTTGAATGATCCAGTAATTTTGATTTATTCTTGGTATTTGATGGAGCTGTATTAGCAGTTAAAGTCAATGGCTAAATGATTCCCAGCACAAAATGAGCCAGAAGTACAAAAGAAGTTTACAATGCACAATTGAGAGCTCCAAGCCTCCCAGCTGAAATTTCCAAAGTGCAGTGTAAATAACAGGCCTGGTTGTCACTTTCAACTAACAATTCCACCCAATATGGTCTAGCTAGGTAATTTGTCCACTACTCCTTTATGAAGCAGTAAACACCAGCTTAATTCCTTTGGCCTTTCTAAAGCAATCAGCCTCATTTCTTATATCTACTGCAGAGGAGGGGTGAATCTCCTGCCTCTGGTGACAATAAGCCCTACTCAACAAAGGTGTGGAACCTGGGATTGCATAGAAATGCTTTCCATGCCCATTAATAACATTGGCTGCCAATCATGTTGAAGAGATCTCAACCTTCCCGAGTTCTCTAGGGAAAAGGACTCTCATATTCCTATATTTATTTCCCTTCCTCATCCAATACTCCCGCTTACCCCTAAACAGCCATTTTTCTCTTCATTTTTTCCCTCTATGGCTTTCCCTGTCACAAAGAGGAAATAAATGAAAGTATTGGAAATCAAAATCTAGCACTCTAACTACCAATATTAACAGAAAGGGAAAAGTGTTCCAGATATCAATAAGAGCCTCAAATCCAACCAAGCAAAATATACAATTAAGCAGGCAGATGCTGGCTCGGCAGCTACTGAGATAGACTGATTTCCACTGCTTCATTAATTTGACTTGGCTACTCTGAGCAATTTGGTTATACCCTCACAGCAGATTTCTTAGCCAGAAACAGATCCCCAAAGATTACAGATGTTATGAGGGAAAGACCATCCAAACATGAGATCTTTGATCTTTCCAGCCCAGGTGGGAAAGCTAATAAATTTGTATAAATGCTTCCCAGGGCATCTCTATTTAGCAGTGATATGGAAAGTTTAATTTAAGAGGTTGGATGTGGACTGGCGAATCCTCTTTCTTCTCTAACTTCACGATGGCATTCAAGTGCAGAGAAGTCAATCCTTACATCTACCTACTGGTCTTTATTCCTATATTTTGAATCAATGGGTATGAGCCCAGATACTGTTACCTAATTTGTTGACTGAACACGCACCGGGGTCCTAACCTGGGCCAAGACCCCCTGTCCCATTAGGGAGGTTCTTTTTTCGATCAGATTTGTGTAGCCAATAACAAAATTGATGCTGAGACTGGAAGAGCACAAACTTTATTCAATGGCCAAAGAATGGAGAAGAGGGGACTTAGTTCACATATCGGCTTCTCAACCTAATTCAGGCGGAGACACCAAATATATAGGAGGGTCGAGATAAATGGGAGAGAACTGAAAAGAGTGGGAGGAATATTCATGAGTTATCAGAGAACAGGGGTATGGTGTGGATCTGAAATGATGCAACTCTCCTTTTCAGTACTTATGTGGGCTTTTCTGGTTGTTGGCCTGGCAATCTTCAACTGTCATGGCACTGGTGGGTGTGTCATTTAGCATGCTAATGCATCACAATGAGCGTATAATGAAGCTCAAGGTCTACTGGAAGTCAAATCCTCTGCCATCTTGGGCCTAGTTGGTTCTAACCAGTTCTTGGTTTTCCTCTTTGTAGCTTCCTCTTGAAACTTAGATAAGAGTAATTGGTTTCTATTCAAGGGAGGGGCAGGGGTATAATTCTGGAGCAACAGCCTTGGTGACAATACTATCATTCATTTGAAAAGAATCATTTGGGGACTTCCCTGGTGGTCCAGTGGTTAAGAGTTCGTGCTTCTACTGCAGGGGGCGCAGATTCAATCCCTGGTCAGGGAACTAAGATCTCACATGTCATGCAGCACAGACACAAAAAAGAAAAAAAGAAGAAGAATCATTGGAATCATCCAATCATTTATTCATTCACCAAATATTTACTAAGTTCTTACTGTTGCTAAGCATTGTAATGGACATTAGGGATGAAAAATGAACACTGCTTGGTCACTGCACTTGCAGAACTCAAAGTCTCATGGGAAAGTCAGATATGTAAATAGACTATTATAACACAATAATCACATAATATGTGTATATTATTATGTGTGTATACATATTATGTGTATAATATGTGTATATTATTATTGACATAAAAACCCTGAAGAGAGAGGAGTAATTGGGAGAGTTATGAAAGGGTTATAAGAGCAAGTGGTATTTGAGTGTATTTCTAAAAGATGCCCAGGAATTTGCAACTCTTGTTAAAGAGTTGCTGTGGTGGGGAGGCTCTGGGGAGGTGTGGTCACTACTCAGGAAGATTTTATTGAGCCATTACTGTCTTTCCAGCATTGTGTCAGGTGAATTCATTATGCCCACACAACTCCATTATCACCACCTGATCTTCCTGGGAGACATCTCCAGGATGGAAAAGAAGGGGGTGGAGTTGTGGTGAGGAAACTTTGAGCTTCATTACCTAAAGGTCATTTGGAGAACTAGATGATTGTGTTCAGCTCCTCTTTGGAAGTTTCTCCTGAGCTGCCAAAATGCCACCATTTAAGAAGACAGGAGCAGAGTTTTTCTCTTTAATTTCTCTGCTCATTAAGCCTTCACTTCTGAGGTGTGAAAATGACTCCAGGCTGGTAATAAACTGTTAGAGAAGTCATTATTTTAAAACCGATCTTGATCCCAAAGGGGATGGGTTGGTACAAAGCACAATTGCTCTAAGATCAGCTCCTCTGTAGGACAATGATTGTTCAAATGTTTCAGTTATCATAAGAATAAGAAAGGGCTGTCTAGTTACTGCAAGAAAAGATGAAGCACAAAGCTCCCAGAGCTAGGCAATAATCACACTAGTCTATTTTGGGGGGTGGGGAGAGGGTACATTTCAATGGGGGAAAATTATAGTATTGTTAGCCTGTGTATTATAATGCAAAGGAAGCTGAAAGGGTACTGAAAGGACCAAAGTAGACAGAAGTCACTTTCAGGGATTTTAGTGACATTAAAGAAGGGACTGGGAAGAAGTTGAACTAACAATAATGCTGTTAATGATAACAAGATCCTCCTGAAGCAGTAAATGTCACTCACCTCCACTCCCACGAGAACTTAGTCCTGGATAGACGCACCTGGTCAGTTTTGCTTTTTTCACATTGGTTCTCATTTTGCCCCCAAATTAGTAAGGGGCAGGAAAGTTTCTCTTGACTAGCACTTTCCCAAGGCAGTAAGTCCCAGACCTTTGGTACATTGACCTTCTGTATCCTTTCTCTTCCTCCCATTCCCTTCCTCCCTCCCTGCCTCCCCCTCTGCCTCCCTCCTTCCTTCCTTCCTTCCTACCTTTTTTCCTTTCCTTCTTTCTTCCTGTTGTTTGTTCAATGCTTAAGGCTATATATTTCCTCTTAAAACCATCATGTACAATGCAATCTCTGAATTTCTCTCTAAATAAAAGTGAACTAAGACAATTTGATTTCAAGAAATTTTTGAGCATACAGTGGAACCCAGCGAGATAATCAAAGAGCTCCTGCGTTGTTGCCTAAGTGGGGATTGTGGGAGGTGTAGAGTGAAACATGATTGATTAAATGTGGGTAAAATGTTATTCTAAGGTTTTGGCTTTTCATCCCCTTTGAGCAATCAACCCCCTCTGCTTGGACAAATTAAGGGTCATGATTAGAGGGAAACTGAAGCTTCTGGCTGGTGATATAGCGATGCTGTTCCTCAGGAGCTAATCTCTTCTCTGGGGAAAGGAACCCATCCAGTCACCTCACCTCTTACCTAGAGCCAGTGAATCTGAAGGGGAGAAGGAATAGTAAAACCCCTGTGGTCTACACAAGGTTTTGGCTTTTCTCCTGAGGTTACTAATTATTTCCTTTCATGGCAATTTGGTCACATGTCTTCATTGTAAATCACCCAGGGACCTGCCCTTCACCTCTAAAGACCCATTCTCAGCTTTCCGTTGACCACCAGGTGCATGGCCTTGTTCAAACACACAGCAGTTGTTACTCAAGGCATAAAATGATTAATTGTTCTTTTGGTAACGGCTCTCGGATTCTATGGTCGCATCAGCAATCAAAAGTCATATCTTATAGCTCACCTCTTCTCAAACCCCTTATGTTATATGGTCAACTTCCACGTGATGGGTTATTCTCCAGCCCCTTGAAAATCAATTCAGCAACAGATGGCAACTAATGAGGAGACTGGATGTTAGGGATCTAATCAGAGCACAAAGGAAAGAAGAGAGAACACATGGTGATCTCAACCGGAGTGATGTGATCAAATTTCTCATGTTTTTTGGCTCATATTGATGACTAAGCCTTGTCTGTTGCCTAGGAAGTTTGGCAAATAGAACCTCTGTGGCCCGTGGGAACAGCTCCAAGAACTTTACCATCAAAACCCTAACCAGAACATGACCACTACCTCCAGCCCCACCTTCACCACCACTACCTCCACCTCCACCTCCAGCACCTCCTGCATTTCCACCTTCATATCCAGTGCCACAGTGATCACCAGTACCATCACCATCATCACCACAATCCCACCACCTTCACCACCACCAGCACTGCCACCCGATCCACTTCAGATCAGTACATGAGTAGGCAGCGGCATCTTCCCTATATTTGAATGAGGGCTTTGTGAGTCTGCCTTGCCCCTAGTTCCTCTTCTTTTGGGAGCTTCAGCTGATCATTTATTTCTTTTTAATTTAAAATTTTTATTTACTTAATTTTTTAAAAGTGTAACCTTCATTTTGTTTAAAACTCAGAAATTATGAAGAGTATAAGCACTGAAAATTTTCAAAATATAAAATATCCCTTTTACACAAATGGCAGCAGATTATATACAACATTTATTTTTAACTCCCTCAACAATATGTCTTGGACATCATTCCAAAAGAGTCCATAAATAGCTTCATTCTTTTAAAAATATTTTTAAAAGTTAAATTTCTGCTCTTACCTATATTAATTCTTTTCCTCTCTGTTACTTGGGTTTATTTTGGTGTTTTTAATTCTAATTTCTTCTGAGAGACTCTTAGCTTATTGATGTTCAATCTTTCCATTTCTATTTCTATTTTTTTCTAGTATAAATAATTATCGCTATATATTTCTGTATATTCCATTAGCTTCATCCCAGGTAAAGTATATACATAATTTTGTTATATTTTTATTCAAAATATTAAAAAAAAATATTATGCTTTGTTCTTTGACCTATTTAAAAGTATACTTCTTAACTTTACCAAACAGGGCTTTTTCAAGTTGTCTTTCTGTTGTTGATTTTTAGCTTAATTGAGTTGTTGTCAGAGAGCATATTCTATGAAGTTTATTTTTTTTAAAGTTGTTCATTTTGCTTTATGTCCCAGTATATAATTATTTAAAAAAAAATGTTCTATGTATGTATGCTTCAAAATATATATTCTATAGGTCCTGAATTGAGTCTTCAACAGATGTCTATGAGATTTATTTTGTTAATTTTGTTTTTCAAATATTCTATTTCTTTACTGACTTTTTTCTTGTTATATTAATTCCTTGTAGTTGTAAATTTTTGCTTTATATATTTTGAGGCCCATATTATTAAGTGCATGCAAATGTAAAACTGTTATACTTTACTTTTATATTTAGCCTTTATCATTATAAGTTATCTTTATCCTTATCTCTAGTGAAGCTTTTTATCTGAAAGTCAGTTTTGACTGATATTAAAATAGCTGCATGAGATTTCTTTTGTTTAAAGTTTTCAATTTTTAAAAGCCTTTTTTTTTTTCAAAAAAGGGAGAATCTTTTAATAATTTAGCACAAAAATCAAATTATATAAACTTGGTATATTCCAGAAAATATTGCTTTCAACACTTACACCATGATCAAAATTCCTTTGGTAGCTTTTCATCAAAATGAAGCATGCTATTATGTAAAATATAAAGCACTTTTAAATGTTCTCAGAAAAGTGTCTTTGTTTTAGTTACCAAACGAACATCATCGTCCGCTGCTCAGCCTCAGCTGCGCGCACACAACATGAAAGCAGGTGCCACCGAGGTCACCCCTGCTCACAATGTCGTCTCCTCCGAAACGTTTACAATGGTTAACAGCAGAGGACAGCCACCCTGCCCAGGGCCGTGAAAACAAAACCAAACTTTATTGTCGCAATCATACAAACACTGCAATTAGAAAAAAGCAAACAGCAGTTCCCCAATGCAGAGAACGGGGCTGCTAGGCTCAATCTTAGAACAGCAAACACACACACACTGCCCCCCTCTAAACCCTCAAACAGAAAATCCCCAAGGGACGCAGTGGAAGTAAAGTGAAGGCGCTGATGGGCTCGCGGCATCACACACGTTGGACGTGGTGTCCTCCTGGTGCATCAGAGGTCTCGCCAAGGAGCCCCATCCTGAAAACCAGTCCTCAGAGGTTAACACTTGTTGAAAGACCTGGAACAGACGCTACTATCCAGGCTGCATAATCGACCAGCCAGCTTTAATACTGACTGTTTCTCCCTAATGTTCACCAGTAAGAGTTCTTGTTTTGGGTCTAAGAGCTTGTGTCCCTGCAGCTACAGAAGGGCAGCACGGAGGGTCTCTCACACACACACACCGAACATCAGCTTCTGCCACGAGAACACCGCTTACAGAGGAGCCTCTTTTAAGAAACCAGTATCTGCTTGTCCGACCTCAGAGTCAGTCTGTAGAGCCATGGAACCATCCAAACGCCTAAAAGAACAGGAGGAAGAACTGGAGGGAAGGTACACAAGCCATTTAGAAATCCTTGAGCCTGTGAAGGAGGATCCAAGGATCCCCCCTTTCCTGCTAGTCCCAAAGCAGCCATGTTGCTAAGTCCCAGAAAGTCCTGGAAACAGCACAGAAGTGTTTCTGCCCTAAAGATACATTCTAGTGTCTCATGGGAGGAGCCGCCACGAGCCTCAGGCCACGTAACGGTACTGGTTGGGACTGTCCTGGTCTCTATGTAGTCTCTGTCTATGAGAGATTTGATTCTCTTTTTCAAATCTCCAGGCTTGATGAAAAACTTCAGCTGATTATACAATTCGGAAACGAGCAGGTTGTGGCCCAGCGTCTTTCTCATCTTCATTATCCTGATGATGGCGGTGTCGATCTGGTACTGCCGGTCCTGGAACACACGCTCTGTGGTGCCGACCTGCTCTTCAACGGTTTCCTTCATCTGAATTTGACTGATCTTGATCCGAAACAACTTGTGCTTGAATTCTCCATTGAAGATGAATTTGTCTCCGTCTTCGACCTCCCTTCCTTTGGGACTTTTGATCAGGACGCGCACTTTCCTGCAGGCCAGGGACTGCAATGTCCTCCGTAGCTTGTTGTCCTCTATCCCAGTGGCCATCTTTATGTCCTCAAAGCTGAATCCGTCCCCTTCGTTGAACACGAGAAGCACCAGCGTCTGGAACAGCGACACCTGGAACTCCTTCTTTCCCTCTTTAAACTCTGCTTTCAACACGGCGTGACCCAGTGTAGTTTGCCTCTGAAGCTTTCAACCGCTGTGCTTTCCAAGATAAAACGTCTTGAATACTTCCTGAAGCTTAATCATCTCTGGAGTTAGATGTACTTCCATGGGGGTGTACATCGGCCAGTATCCCATCGTAAGTAGGTTCACTGTCAGGTCTATAGAGCCCAGGTCACTTTGATTCTGCATATACTGCTTGAAATGAACTATGATGTCCTTAGAGAGCTCCATGTCCTTGAACATGCCTTCCAGCTTGCTGGCGAAAGCAGCCCCACACTTGTGCTTCAGCTTCGACAGCATAGACTTTTCAGCATCAACGGAGGCACTTTTTCCAACGAGGAGTCTTTTTGCCCAATCTTTCTTATAAAATGCTTCAAAGACATCTTTACCGTGAATGAACCGGAATAGGATCATGATCTTGTCCAGGATCCTCTCCAGCTCCTCGTCCGTTGCTTCCTTATTACCTGCTCTCAATTTTGAATCAACATGCTTTGCGATCAGCTCTGCAGGTTTGTTTGGCCTCTTGCTGATGAACGATTCGAAGGACTCCTTCATCAGGTTGATGAACTTCTCGCTCCTCTGGAAGCACACTTCTATCACGTGGTCCACTCGGTCCTTGAAATCCAGCAGGTCCTGCACCATATCTTTATCTTTTTCAGGATTGATAACGATCGTTGTCCCAAAAGTCTTGATGCACTCGCTCCAGTGCTGCAGCAGCGCCTGCTGGCCGCCCCGCACGCGGCTGAACAGCTGGTACATCTGAGTGAGGTCGGGCACTCTGTTCTCATCCAACAGGTGGTCCAGCCCTTTCTGCAGAATCGCTGTTAAATGTTCTCCTAACAGCTACTTCTCCACACAGGCTTCTGTGTGCTGTGGTCTAGATACGTGATCACGCAGTCACCCTCCTCCCCCAGGCGCTTACTCACATGTCAGGTACTCCGGAACCTCTCTTTCTTGCATTAACCTTTGGCCTTCTGCAGCATATAAACAATTAGTTTCTTCCAAAAATTTCAGTTCAAATGAATCTTTATACACCTGGAGGTCGGACAGCCTGCCCAGTAGGCTCCGGTCCACGGCCTCCCCGCCCCGCTCCCTCTTGGTCAGCAGCAGGATGCCATCGATGGTTTTCGTCTGAACCATTTTATCACTAATAATATGGTTTCTAAATAGTTCTAATCCCATATCCCAGATGGAAGGAAGCACGGAATTCTGAAGCACATAAGTACGATCCAGAAACAGGAAGATACTTCTGATCATGATCATTTGTCTGCAGTGATCCTGCCAGCATGTGTTAATCTTCTTTAAAAATAAAACACTATCTAGGGAGTTCTCTAAACTGAAGGATTTGTGCTTGCACGTGGCCTTCACAGACCTGGCGCAGCTGCTGGTAGAGCACTGGGGAAACTTTGTGAGAACAAAGATTTTCAACAGCCTGGTAGAGCTCTTCCAGGTTCTATATGATGGAGGTACTACTTTGTATGGCTTTCACTGCTTCATGAAGTTTCTGCCAGGTGTCCTGAGTGTAGTTATCAGGCAATTTAGGTCTGTCTCGGAAATTCTTTATCACAAGCTTCTTGGAGCCGCCGGCGGCCCTGGGGTTGGAGGTGGTGGCCGCGGCGAGGGACGCTGGCTTGGTGAGGCCGTTGGTGTGTCCGACAAGCGCCGAGAAGTTGCCCTTCCGAGGGGTCTCGTCGGCCTCGGCCTCGGCCTCGGTCTCCGCCGCCCGGACTCGCCTTCCCTCCGCTGCGCTCCCTCAACCCCGCCCGGCCCGGCCCAACCGCCGCCCGACCCGGCCCGACCAGACCCGGTGCCGCAGGCCTCGGGAGCGCGCCAGACCCCGACCCGACCCAGCCCCGAGCTCGCGGGCGCCGCGGTCCGTGTGGAACCCGCAACAGCCGAGGGCCCGGCAGGCCGGGCACCGGGGCGCCGACGAGGCGGCTTCGTGTTGGGGGCAGGGAGTCGCAGCGCAGCCCCCGACCTTCCTCAGCCCGGGCGCGCCGTCATGCCGGCCCCTTAAAAGCCTTTTGTATCCTTAACTTTTACATATGTTTCTTTTAAATAACATATAACTATGCTTTTTGAAAGTCAGCCTTTTATCTAGAATATTTTGTACATTTATAATAATATAATTCCTGGAGCTTTTGCGTTTAAATCCAACATCTTATTTTGTGCTTTATGTCTGCCATACCTTCTCTATATTCATTTTTTACTTGTCTTGCAAAAATTTGGATTAATAATTTTTTATCATTGTATTTTTTCCCTCTACTAGTTTATATGTTAAAGACATAGTTTCTATTTTTTTTCCTAGGGACCTTAGAATTTACAGCATGCACATTAGGTAAGTCTAAAATTAATTAATATGCCTACCTACCTCCTAGATAATTCAAGAATTATCATAACATTTTAACGCCTCATGGATTAAATGGATTTTTTGTTGTTTTTGCTGCCATGTACTTCAATATTATTAAAAAAAAAAATAACCCCACTAGGTATTGTTATTATTCATCTATAAACTATAATCACTAAATACATGTTGCTATTATTATTTTAACAAACTGAAGCTGTTATCTGTTAGTCAATTCAGAATAAGAAAAATTTTTTAATTTTATTTTACCTTTATTCTTTCTCTAATACCCTTTCTTTATGTAAATTGGAGTTTTTGATTGATATCATGTTTCTTCTTTTTTTTTTTTTTTTTTTGAAGAATTTCTTTTAACATTTCTTGCAAGGAAAATCTACTGGTGATAAATTCCTTCAATGTTTTTTGTCTTAGAAAATCTTTATATTTCCTTTACTTTTAAAGTATAATTTTGCCAGACACAGAATTCTGTGTGTTTTTTCTGGTGTTTTTTTCTTTCAACACCAAATATTTTACTCTACTCTCTTCTTGCTTGGATGATTTCTGAGAAATCTGATACAATTTTTACCTTTGCTCCTCTATAGGTTTCTCTTTCCCTACCTCCTGAAACTTTTTTCAAGATTTATTCTGTGCCTGATTTTTTGCAGTTTGAATATAATATGCGTAGGTGTAGTTTTTTTTTTTTTTTTTTGGGGGGGTATTTATCATGAGCTTGGTGTTCTATGAGCTTCCTAGATCTACAGTCTGGTGCCTATCATTAATCTAGGAATGTTCTCAGTCATTATTGCTCCAAATATTGCTTCTATTCTTTTCTCTCTTCTCCTTATGGTATTCCCATTATGTCTATGTTATACCTTTTGTAATTTTTCCACAGTTCTTAGATATTCTGTGATGTCTTTTTCATTCCTTTTTTCTCTTTGCATTTCCCTGTGGAATTTTTATTGACATTTCTTCAAGCAAATTGGTTCTTTCCTCTGCTGCGTCTAGTTTATTGATGAAACTATCAAAGGCATTCTTTATTTCTGTTACATTTATTTTGATTTCTATAATTTGCTTTTGATTATTTCTTAGAGTCTTCATCTCTCTTCTTACCTTACCCATCTGTTCTTGCATGCTGTTTACTTTTTTTTCATTAGATCCTTTAGCATAGTAATCATATTTATTTTAAATTCCTGGTCTGATAATTCCAGCATTTCTGCCATATCTGAGTCTGGCTCTGATGATTACTTTTTTCCTTCGAATTATGTTTTTTTCTTTTAGTATGCCTTGTAATTTTTTTGTTCATAGTCAGATATGATCTTCTGGGTAAAAAGAAACTGAGGTAAATAGACGTTTAATGTGAGGTTTTATGTTTATCTGGCTAAGGGTTAGGCTGTGTTTTACTATTTGCTGTAATTCTAAATGTTGAAGCTAAAATTTACTCTGGTATCCTTGTATTTGTTTCCCTCTTGTTTTTTGATTTCCCTATACAATTTTTAAAGAAGATCTGAGACAGGCAGTTTTTTTCCAGTTGTATTTCCCTGTTATTATACAGGAACATTATTGATGTAAGGTGGGGGGGAAGAGAAGTATTCTATAGTCTTATGATTAGGTGTCAGTCTTTTAGTGAGCCTGGACTCTTGGGCTGTGACCTTCACAAGGGCTTCTTGTTTTGTCTTGTAGTTTTCTTCCCCTTTAGGTAGGAGGCAGGAGGGCTAGCATGGGCTGGAATTGGGTGTTTCCCTACCTCCAGGTCAGATAGGCTCTGTTAAAATAGTTCCTCTTAAAGGCAGGCCTTGTTAAGAAGAACAGAATGTTCTGGTGTATTTTAAAATGGTTTCTCGAGGGGATTTTTCTCTAACATTAACTGTGCGAACTTGATATAGTTTCTGGAGGTAAAACTCACAAAAGTGAGTTTTTTGCCCCCAAATACTGAGCCTCTCTGGAATTTTTAACTCTCAGATTGCCCACACTGAGCCTCCAGCAATTCATCAATTACAGTTCAGGTTTTCCTACTCCAGTACTGGTTCCTGGGCAGGTTTTTGTTTCAAGTTGTGATTCTTTATATCTACCTGTCTGTCTATCCCATTCTGGGAGTATCAGTGTGCCCTATGACCTCAATTCTCTGATGGATCTAAGTTGCTGATTTTCAGTTTGTTCAGCTTTTTTTGTGAGGATGGGAATGATGACTTCCAAGCTCCTTACATACCAAGTTCAAAACTGTTTTCCTGAAATGCTGTCATTTTTAAAAACAGATATTTTAACTTCTATTTTCTTTAAATAGTAAGTATAGTGGTTTAAAATCAATTCTAATGGTTTCAGTATCTGAAGTCTTTAGGGGTTCATTTCTGCTCCTTGTTGTTGTCTGTTGGTTCTCATTCCTGTTATCCTTTTTCCTTACATAACTGAAAACTGTTTGGTGTCACTCATGGCCTTTGAGAATTATTTAAGTTCTCAGAGGCCCTGGATGAAGATAGCGCCATCCAGAGTTGATCTGAGTTTGCTTCTTCAATTATTTTGAATTCTTTGTCATGCAATTCGTGTATCTCCATTTCTTCAAGGTCTGTTACTGGAAGTTTATTGTGTTCCTTTGGTGGAGTCATGTTTTCCTGATTTTTCTTGATCTTTGTAGCCTTGTACCGGTGTCTGTGCATTTGAAGAAGCATTCACCTCAGATTTTATGGACTGATTTCAGTAAGGAAAGACCTTCACCTGGGGATGGGACGACCTGGAGTATGCTGTGACCCTGGCTCTAGGGGTGCAGGGCACCAAGTGCAGGGGCATGGGATGGTTCCAGCTAGGGGAGGTGTGATGTCTCACCAGCTCAGGCTGCTGGGATCCACACACTGCCCACTGTGTGGTCCTTGGCAAGAGAGCCGTGGACGATCTGCAGTGGCTGCAAGGGTTGCTGGGGTCCTCAGCAACACTTCCAGATCCAGCAGGCAGGGACCAGGGCAGGTAGGAGCGGGTGGTGTGCACATGCTCTATTGCAGGGGCTTGGCTGCAGGTGTCTGTGTAGTGGTGAGGGCTGGCTACAGACACACAAGGTGGCAAGGGCTGAGGCCGTCAGCAGAGGACCAGGCCAACTGCAGGCTCAGTAGCAGCTGTGGGGCCCTGGCTATCAGCACACACTCGTGTCGCTGCAGTTTCTCAGCAAGCGTGTCTGTGTGGCAAGGGAGACTCATGATGGAGTCAGGATGGCAGCGTGCCAGGGCCCAGTGGCAGGGGCTAGCTGCAAGTGAGCCCAGTGGTGCTGGCCAGTGACAGGAGTCAGGGTTGGATCCATTTGGGCTCACAAACAGCTCTGGGGGCCCTGGCTGTCAGTGTACTCTCCCGGGCTGCTGGGGCTAGCCAAGAGTGCATGGTGGTGGGCGTCAGCTGTGAGTGTCCAGACTGGCGTCTTGCATGCCCACAGCCATAGGGGCTGGAGCTGGCTGTCCCTGTGGGGATCCTGGGCTCTGGGGAGGGGAGAGGGGTTGGGGTGGGGAGAGACTCTTGCAGCTGGCATCTGCAAATGTGGAGAAAACTTTAGCAGTGATATCTGCAGAGGGTCCAGGATGGCTGTGCTGACTGTTGGTCTCTTCACGGGCGAAAGCCATTGGGGTCCCCTGCAAAGCAGTGTCCTGGGGTCTGCGGCAAGGTTCTCAGTGATGAAAGTTGGGGGTGCCCGAAATATCCACCAGGGCTGTTGTCCTCAGTGGTGAAGGCTACTGGGGTCCTTTGAAGAGCAGGCCACGGGGAACCACGGTGGCTCCCACCGTGTGGCTGATACTGGTAACCCCTGCTGTTCTTCCTTGTTCCTAGCATTTTCTAGGTGTCTCAGCTTTCCCAGTCTTTGGTTGGGGTGAAATCAAAGCAGGTCCTTTGTGTAGTGCCTTGAAAGGTGGGGAATGTGGTTACTCACCCCACTCCCCCTTTGCTGGCAAAGGAAACTCTTTTGAGTTGCGGGGTTTCCTTTTGGTGCTGAGCAGTGCTGGCCTGGGGGATGGGATGATGCAGGCAAAATGAAACTATTCTTTCTACCCCTTTTGTGTGGTATTCTCAGATATTTTTTTTTTGTTTCACTGTGTTTCTGAAGCTTCTTAAATGGACTCCTGAGCTCTCCCAGAGCTGTTTTCAACCAAGGATAAGCTACCTAATTGTTGATCTTTGTTGGGGAATGGAGGCTGGGGTCTCCTATTCTGCCATCTTGGTGACATCACTGCCTCAGCTCTTCGATACTTTAAAGAAAACATTTAAAAATACTTTGTGCAGCATTTTATTTTTTCTCAGCTGGAGAATTATTTCAAATGCCCTAGCCTGCCATTACTAGAAGCAGAACTCCTCTGTATTTTTTCAAACTGTCCCTTGATTACTCTTTTGAACTTTTGCTTTAAGATGTGTATGTTTTTTGTACCAATACAAAAAGCCCATTTTCAAAACTATTTAAAGTTGCAATTCTTTAGAGCAAAGGCTAAGGCAGCCTAGTCTCTACTGCTGTTTATTCAGAGATACACAGAGAAGGGGATGAATATAGCCCCAGTGATCTGATCTGTTTGACTGGTTCTGATCGGGAGCAGAGGGTGGGAGGAGTGGTCCTGTGATCCTGACCTCACTTAGCTGGTCCAGTTGAATGTATGGTCCTAGATGCATGGGATTTCAAATACACTTAAATCATCCTCTTCACCCTCAGATTTTACTCCACCAGGGATTTTTCTCTTCTTGCATCGTTGTTGACTTTCCAGTTTTCTTTGACTTTCTCAGATCTAAATCGTCTCTTGTAGAATGTCAATTCTTTTTTATTTTTCAGACTGTTCCCTAATTTACTACTCCTTCTCTCTGAACTATATTAGGAGTCTAAAAGGCCTGAATCCAAAGTAACGCCTTTTTACTTTCTAGGCTAAATCACCTTGTTGAGTCATAAACAGTGACATTTATTGAGTGCTTACTATGTGTGATAAGTGTTTTTACTCATTATCTTGCTGAACCTTTACTCCTTTGTCACATATGATTATCTTGGTTATTTTTTTTTTTTTTAATTTTTATTTATTTATTTATTATCTTGGTTATTTTGAAGATTAAAGTTATATATGAAAGATTTGTCTTATAAATGTGCACATTTCAGTTTTCATTTTCTTGTTTTAATTGTTTATTATATTGCTTTTCTCTTTGTTTCAGTTTGAATCTTTGGGGATCATTGATCTAAAAGTTTTCAAAGATGACTAAACTGAGACTCAAAGAGTAATTTTTCAGCGTCATACAGGTAACTTGTAAGAAAGTTAAGTTTAGATGTACAAAGAGTTGCAACGATATTCCTTATTCCTTTAGCCTAGACTCCCCTATTGTTAATATCTCATGTAATCATATTACAGTGATTGAATCTAAGAAATTCATGTTGGTACAATACTATTAGTTAAGCCATAAATTTTATTCTGATTTCACCAGTTTTTCCACTGATTTCCTTCTTCTGTTCCAGGATCCAGTCCAGGATGCTGTGTTGTCTTCTTAGTTTCCTCTAATCTTTGACAGCTCCTGTTTTCCCTTGTCTTTTATGACCAGGCCATTTTTGAAGAGTGCTGGTCAGATATTTTGTACAATTTTCCTCAATTTGTGTTTGATGTTCTCTCATGACTGATTGAGATTATACATTTTGAGTAAAAACCCCACATATGTGATATGCCTTTCTCAGTACAGGCAGACCTTGTTTTATTGTGCTTCCCTCTATTGCTCTTTGCAGATATTGTGTGTTTTACAAATTGAAAGATTGTGGCAACCCTGCATCAAGCAAGTCTGTCAGCACCATTTTTCCAACAGCATTTCCTCACTTTGTGTCTCTGTGTCACATTTTGGTAATTCTTGCAATATTTTAACTTTTTCATTATTATTATGTTTGATATGATGATCTGTGACCAGTGATCATTGATGTTACTAGTACGACTTGCTGAAGGCTCAGATGATGGTTAGCAATTTTTTAGCAATAAAGTATTTTTTAATTAAGGTATGTACATTGTTGTTTTTAGACATAATGTTATTGCACACTTAATAGACAGTAGAGTGTAGATATAACTTTTTAAAATACTTTTTCACTGAGATATAGTTGATGTACAATATTATATAAGTTACAGGTGTACAACGTAGTGATTCACAATTTTTAAAGGTTATACTCCATTTATAGTTATTATAAAATATTGGCTATATTCCCTGTGTTGTACACTATATCATTGTAGCTTATTTATTTTCTGCATAATAGTTTGTACGTCTTAATCCGCTATCCCTATCTTGCCCCTTCCCTCTCCCCATTGGTAACCACTAGTTTTTTCTCTACATCTGTGATAGACATAAGTTTTATATGCATTGGGAAACCAAAAAATTCGTGTGTCCTGCTTTGTTGCAATATTGGCTTTATTGTGGCAGTCTGGAACTGAACCTGCAATATCTCCAAGTTATGCCTGTACATAATATCAGGGAGTACAAGACATTGATGTCTTATAAATGTTGATGTTGACATTGATCAGTTGGTTAAAGTGGTGCCTACCAGGTCTCTCCCCGAAAAGGTGCTATTTTCCCTTTATAAATATATATTTTGGGGGAGATATACTTTTCGTGTTTCTCCATAAATTTCACCCACTAATTTTAACATCCATTTGTTACTTCCTATATATTTTACCTTTTATAGAGTGCACTTGTCTGGAAAGAGAATGGTATCAGATTTTCACATTCTGCCTGAGGGACCAAGGTGACAATATGGGCCAGTTTTGGTTGAAATCAAAGGAGAGTTGATATATGAGTTTGAACTGTTACCGAAAGGTGATGTGTCAGAGTAGGGCATAATCTGGAAATACAGATCAAAATTATAGGTGAAACCCAGATGTAACTGGTATCCAGTGTTGAGACCAGGCTGTCACATTAGCTGAGAAATAAAGGAAACTTGGACAAGGCACATGACCTAAAGGCATGCAAAATAATAAAAACAACTACTCAGTTTGAATATATGGGTAGAAGGTGACTGACTGGAGCTACCTAGGTGCTGTGAAAAGTGTGCTGAAGGGGGAAAGGTGTTTGCCAAGGAGGAGGATTATACAAGGGTTTTGGCAGAGGTGCATTTTAATCAATTAACAGGAGGTTTTGTAATAACAGAGAAACAGTCAGTTTAGGCAGATTTTTCAATTATTCATGGAGGATGGTTATTTTCTCATATCCATTAAGAAATGAAGAATTGGAACCTAATTGTCATTGTTCTTGTTTTGCTTTACACATCCATTATTTCTTCCCCTCTCTTCTCTTTCCTTTCTAATCTCAGAGAGGGACTTTAATGGGGTCATGAACAAGATGATCCAAAGGGGACATCACAGAGTAATTCCCCCCTTTACCTCCTTTTCTGGATAGAGAATCCTTTGATAGGAGAAGTAGAAATTGTGATACTATTTCTCATTGCTTCCTGGCTTCCCTTTTCCACTTCTCTGAAAGAATGGAAGTTGGAGCACATCCTGTCATTTGTTTGGAAAGTGCCCTGCCAGGTCTAAAAGAGTTAAATAGGAAAGAGAAAAAAGGAAGCCAGAGCAAGGGGGAATCAGGAGGTCAGGAAGGGGGGAGTACGAATCTACCCAGTTCAGACCGTTGGGACAAGAGAATGATGAGGGATCCTAGGAAGCAGGGTGTGCGATTGTCTGGAGCGTCCCAGTGGCACATTTCTCAGGATTCTAAGCAATGGGGATGAGCGTAGGTGACTAGCTGAGGTAATGCTAACCATACAGATTGGGGAACCCTCAACAATGTTTGCTGTGTACCTTCATGTTGATAACGTTAATCCCAAGGTTTTAAGTTTGATGGTGGAGAGCAGGGCTCCTTTGTGATGGGTATCCAGGTCTCAGAATCTTCCATTTTTTTCATATTGCTCCCAAGTTTGAAAAGGCAACTTCTCCAGAGAAGGGTAAGATAGCTAATCCAAAGCAGCTTAAGATCAATCAGCTTATCAGAGATAAACAAAACAGCTATTTTTGAAACACTTAAGGCTCAGTACTAGTTTTCTATTACTGCTTTAACAAATTACCAAAAATTAGCTGCTTTAAGTAACGTAAATTTATTATTTTACAGTATCTTTAGCTCAGAAGTCTGAAATAGCTTTCATAGGACTAAAATCAAGATGTCTGTGGGGCTGTGTTCTTTTCTGGAGGCTCTGGGCAAGAATCTGTGTCCAGTTCACTCTGAGTTGTTGGCAGAATCCAGTTCAGTGTGGTTGAAGAATTGAAGTCTTGCTGGTTTCCTTGCTGATTGTTGGATGAGGGTTGTTTTCAGCTCTTGGAGGCTACCTGCCTCCCTTGGTTCATGGCTCACTTCATCATCAAATCCTGCAATGATGGGTCAAGTCCTTTCCACATTTCAATCTCCCTGACCTCCACTTTTCCCTCACCTTTCCTGCTTCTCTTTTGTCACATCTCCGACTGACTCTGGCTGGAGAAATTTCTTACCTTTTAAGGGCTCAAGTGATTAGATCGGACCTGCATGAATAATCCAGGATAATCTCTCTATTTTAAGGCCTATAACAATTAAATCTTCAAAGTCCCTTTTGCTGTGTAATGTAACATATTCACAGATTCCAGGATTTAAGGTATGGACATCTTTGGTGAGGAGGGACATTACTTGGCCTACCATAGGCTCAAACAACACAAAAGGAAGGTCTTACAAAGGGTTGGGGGAAGAGATGTGGCGTCCGGCCAAGTCATGGAGTGCTGCCTGTGATAAGCCATGGGAGGACGCTGAGGACACCACAGTGATGGGCAGGGATGATGAAGAGGAGTAGGAGGTGCTGGTCTCCTGGGTGGGTACCTGGGAGATGAGGATTTAAACTAGAGGGGCTCAGCTGGAGGCAGAAGTGATGCAGGACAACACCGCCTTCTTATATTTACCTAGGCTGACTTCACTGAGGAAAGCATGGGTGGTGGTTGGGTGGGCAGAGGAGTGGGGTTGATCTCTGGAGCACTCAGCTTCCTTGAGGAGTATGTGGATGTCTGTCTAGCCCTGACAGGCCAGGCTGCACACAGGCCAGTGGCAGAAGACAAAGAAGAACTTGGAAAATCCTGGAGTTACGTGACCTGCTGGATCCAGTACACAGCTTTCCGGCTATCTCTCTGCTTTGCTAGCAGTTCTGTGGCAAGGACTCCCTTTGAGCCCTCCACCTCTTCTTGTCAGTGGCACGGGCCCTGATGGTCCTGGCTCCTGAGAAGATCTTACATTCCCCTGCATACATCCTGACTGCCCTCCCTGCTCTCTGCTTGCTCCTAAAGGAAACTCTGGTGCAGTCCTGTCACTGAGACTAGACACACCTGTTATACTGAACTCTTCACGTGCATCATCTCACATTTGCTGGGCCCACTCTTTAGCCCAGCCATTGCCAGGTCAGCTAGCTTCACACCAATGTAACCTAATATCCCCTTGCTTGCTTTCTGCCTTAGGATGGTGCAACACTACAATAGAGATGGTTGGCACAGAAAGTAATTGTCATCCATACACACAACTTAGAAGTCAGTGGGAGTTAATATTCCATGGAACAATCTTTGCCCAATGGGAAACGTGAGCTTGTGGCAAATGCTACTCACTTCCGTCCCTGAGGTGGACATTTCTGAAGGGTATTCTATACCAGCTGCTCAGACGATACTGGTGAAATCAATGTCCAAATGTCCACAGCTCAATAACACCCTCTCACACTGGCTTTTCACCCTCTTCAATTTTGTCCTCTCTGGGAACTCCTGTTCCTGGAGACTCGGGTGAGGGAATGCAGCTGGACATAAGGATTTGGAAGTAACCTGCATGTACATAATTGTTGCCATGAGATTGGGTTACCTGCATGCAAGCTTTATCTCAGGTTCTGCTAAGACATATGCCAAATATATTAACTGGCAAAGCTGAGGAAAATCATTATCAGAATCAAACAAGTTTAATAAGATAAAGTTCAGTCTCTTTTTACAATACCCACCTGTGAGTCACAGGCCAAGACTGGGGGAAAACAGCCCGGAGCATCTCTTCCCATGACGCCTAGCTCTTGGGGAGATACATGGCTCTGTGATGCTCTTTTAGCTGCAAGCCAAGCTGGAGGTGACTTGCTTGTGTAAACAAAAGAGACAGAGAAGCATAGAGGTGGCATTGAACTAGTTTTAGACATAGCGTATATAGACATCATGAGGAAACAGAGTAGAAAGCCTAGGATATATCAGTTAGTCAAATGAATTGATTGCTGTATTTTAGGCCTGTTCTTTGAAAGGAATTGGGAGGAGGCAGAAGAATAGGGACAGAGTCCACATAAATCTCTTATGTAAATAAGTGTAGCAGGAGCTTAAGGATTGAATTATCTTTAGTGATGGTTGAAAGTCCAAACACTATAAGGTTGGAATGAAAGCAAACACCCTAGAAAAGAAGAGTCCTTGGCTGTGGATGAAATATAGAGTTTAAAAGTGTTTCTTTCCTATCTGTCAGACCTTGTTCTAGTGACTTAACATATTTGAATCATCATTTTCTTGTCTGGAATTTGGGACTAGTAATAATTTTGTTGTGATGATATGTGATAAGCATCAAATGATATGATGTCTGTAAACCAAAATTAACATAAAACAAACGTTTGGTAAGAGCGAACTAGGTACCAGGACTGCCCTGGGCATGGCAGGATACAGAGATGAGTGTTACATGGCCCTTGCCTTTGAGGAACTCCCCTGGTATGAAGCAGACAGGCACATGTGTGAATTTGTATAGAAGGCAATGGCATTGATAGAGGAGAGAAAAACCTGAGGAATCCAGAAGAGAAGCAATCCATTTTTCTGGGTGTGGGAAATGAGAAGTTGACATCTAAGCTAGAAGGTTAGTAGTTTTGTCAATGTATAGAAAGCAATGAAATGTGTGAGAGAAGGTAAGAGCATTCCAAAAAGATGGAAGAACAGAACTAAAGGCATATATTATGCAAGTGAGAAATTGAATGAAGAAAAGAGTAAGTTTGTTTTGGGATTTATTAAATTTAAAGTTCCCATGGAACTTCCATAGTGTTATTATTCAATAAGAAGTGGGAATTAGGAGTCAGAGCTTCAGGTGAGGGAATGGAACTGGACGTAAGGATTTGGAAGTAATTTGCATGTACATAATTGCTGTCATGAGATTGGAAAAACTGCTCAGAGAAGGCAAGTTTATTGAGTGAAGCAATAATTGACTCAGGGACAGAAATTTTTGGAATACCAATGTTTAGTGGGTGGGGAAAGGAAGATGAAACAGGATATTAAACTGGAAGCTTTCACTGAGACAAGAAAAAATAAATATAAAAATTGCAAAGTGAAGGATCAGATCACCAGACAGAAATTTAAAAGTAGATGTCTGAGAATGTTTTGCTAGCTTTCATGCCAGCAAGGAAAATATGAAAGGATCTGTAGAGATGGATAGAAGAATTTATGATGAGGGCTTCTTTGGGAAAAATCTATTCTGGGATTTCTATTATTTCTCACTCCACTCTCTTGGGAAGAGCCTCAAAGGAGATCACTTAGAGAGCTTGGTATGTAAACATTGTATTTGGGGGGTGGGCAATCACCTGACATCTAGCATATGCCTTAGGAATCATAATGTGAGGAAGCGGCCAGCTGAACTGACCTCTGACAGCAGTATAGTGAGAGATAATTGAATTTCCTTCTGATAATGTGTCCAAGGTGGATGATTCTGAAGAAGGGATGTGGATCTCATGATAAGATGTCATATGATGTCATTTAAAAAGTTATTTTGGCCAAGAGACCTTATGTCAGAGAGCAGTCTAGTTGGAGGCTTTAGTAAGGGAGCCTCCAAAATACCCACTCATTTGCTCATGAGAGGAAGGGTCAGCTTCATATTCTTGCCAAGCTCAGAGACAACTGAACCTCCTTAAGACAATACCAGTCAAGGCAGAAACTTCTCATTCCTCTGCCCTCCTTCTTTTATCCTATCCCCAGTACAAACATGGCAAGTTTAAAAATAGCAACTAGGATGAGGTAATAAAGAAAAAGAGAAAAAAGTGAACCTCACCTCCTTTCTTGAAGGTAGTCAGTCCGCTTTCAACTGTGCCTTATTTGGGGTATGGGGAGCAGAAAGGGGCTATTATAACTTTGAGTGAAGATTAAAATGGCAATTAACATATTTAACTAGGAATTTCTAACTTTCAAACTGAGACTCTATGACTTAACTCATTCTTTGGTTTATTTATTTCCCAAGAGTGACTGTTCCAGTGTTTTATCCAGGGACTTGGGAAAGACATCTTCTAATGAAAAAGTATAAATGGACAGTGAAATATACAAATAAGTTTGTATTTTGAATAGATCCCACAAATTGTGCCTTTTCTCCATATGAGGAGGATTTAGACAAAGAAAGAGAATAAAAAGCCAGAGAAGTCAATAAGATTAGAGTTGCAGAAACTAAGGAATAGAAAAGTATCAAAAATAGGGCTGGTACAGGAGACAATTGTTTTCATCCTAACAATGAGGATAATCTGGATAAACTATAAAATCATAAGTGTTTTTTAAAAATATTTATTTATTTAATTTATTTATTTTATTTTTTAAATTTTTGGCTGCATTGGGTCTTAGTTGTGGCAGGCGGGATCTTCATTGTGGCATGCTGGATGTTTCGTTGTGGCGCATGGGCTCTTTGTTGTGGCGCGGGGGCTTCTCTCTAGTTGTGGCGAGTGAGTTTTCTCTCTCTAGTTGTGGTGCGTGGGCTCCAGGGCACATGGGCTCTGTAGTTTGCGGCACGTGGGCTTCTCTCTAGCTGAGGTGCATGGGATCAGTAGTTGTGGCACGTGGGCTTAGATGCCCCATGGCATGTGGGATCTTAGTTCCCTGACCAGGGATTGAACCCACTTCCCCTGCATTGGAAGGCGGATTCTTTACCACTGGACCACAAGGGAAGTCCTCTATAAGGGTTTTTTGAAAAACCCGTCAGAGATCTGAGGATTCGAAGAATTCTAAATGAATTAAATCCAGAAAGAGATGAGTCCTTCCTAAGAGAAAAGAGTCTCACAGCTGCTTTAACTGCTGGAGACATATTAGAAAAGAAAGTGAACCCACCATGAAAGGGTAATGAGAAGTCAGCCTAACTCTTTTTTTTTTTTTTTTTTTTTTGGCCACGCCGTGCAGCATGTGGGATCTTAGTTCACCGACCAGGGATTGAACCTGTGCCCGCTGCAGTGGAAGTGTGGAGTCCTAACCACTGGACTGCAAGGAAGTCCCCCAGTCTAACTCTTAATGAACATCTCATGGCGGCATATGGAGTGACATGACAAGTCAGAACAGAGTGATTCTGCATATACCCACTAACTCTTTTCCATGGGCATTCTCTGTACCACCCTACCATACCAGAGCAGTGTGCTGAAAGCTGGGGCAGGGCAGAAAAACTGGGAGAGGTTTAACCCCTGAGTGCAAGGGGTATTTTCTAAGGGCAAGGCAGGAGTTCAGCAGGGCATAGGTAGAAGAGGTGGCAGAAATGCCTTTAAGTTCCACTAGAACTTTACCAAGTACAAGTACTAAGTGACCCAATAAAGCCTAGGTACAGTCTTACAGAATAGATAGTTCTTCTGAGATACAGAGAGCCAGCATGAGAATTAGAAAGCAAAGAAAACTATCCAGTGACCCAAAACTCTGACATCCAGGCAAGAAAGGAGAGAGATATCCACAATTTGGAAAGATAGTGCCTAGAGAGGTCTCCAGGTTATCACAGGTACACAGATTCCAAGCCCCGCTGAAGGAAAAAAAACATAATTTTACTTTCAAAATATTTGGCAAGGTGAATATAACTAAAGTTGCAAAAAATCCCAGACCCAGCTCAAGTGCAGATCAGATTTAGTCTGTTCACAAACTCTAGCAGTCTGGCATATAAGGAGGTATTTCTTTTTCTGAAGATAAATATTATTTACTTCAGTCTTTATTGTTCTTTTATACATGCTGTCCTGTATAAAATAAAAATTATAAAACATGAGAAGAGGCATGAAAATATGACCTATAAAAAAAAAAAAAAAAGTCAATGAGAGACCTACAGATGGTCCAGATATTGGAAGTAGCAGATAAAACTTTAAATTAACCATTATAAATATATTAAATATTTCAGCAGAAAAATGAAAAGTATAGAAAAGAACCACACGAAAATATTAGAAATGAGGAATACATATCAAAAATAAAAAATTCATTCAACAGCCCAAATAACAATCCGGTACAGCAGAAGAAAGTATCCATGAATTGAAATATAGGTCAATACGCTTATCCAAACTAAATATCAGAGAAAAATAATAGAAAAAGACAGAGTGTCTGTGACTTCTGGGACAATACCAAAAGGTCAAGAACACATACAATTGGAGTAGGAGAAGAGGGAGAAAGACTAGGGAAGAAGAAATATTTGAATAGGTAATGATCTGGAAGTCTTCAAAATTGATGAAAGATATAAACTCAATTCCTAAAAGCTCAGCAAACCCCAAGGAGGATAAATAGAAAGAAAATTACACTTAAGTACATCAAGCTCAAACTGATAAATATTAAATATAAAAATTGTCTTAAAAGATAAAAAAGATACATGGACTGTGGAACAACAGGAATGATGACTGACTTCTTATCAGAAATAATGGAGGGAGAAGACAATGGTACAACACCTATAAAGTTCTGAAAGAAAAAAAAAATGTCAACCTCAAATTCTATATTCTATATCAAGTGAGATTATCCTTGTTTTTCTCAGGCAGATAAGGGCAGAGATAATTCTTCTCCAGCACATCTGAACTACAAAAATGATAAAGGGTATTCTCCTGAAACCAGATAATTTTCCAGGAAGGAATAAAGAATACCACAAAGGGTAGAACTGTGGGTAAATCTAAAAGATCTTTATATTTTCTTTATTTTTTAACATTCATTCATTCATTTATTTATTTATTTATTTATTTATTTATTTATTTATTTATTTGGCTGCACTGGGTCTTTAGTTGCAGCACGCGGGATCTTCATTGCTGCATGCATGCAGGATCTTTTAGTTGCGGCATGCGAACTCCTAGTTGCGGCATGTGGGATCTACTTCCCTGATCAGGGATCGAACCTGGGTCCCCTGCACTGAGAGCATGGAGTCTTAGCCACTGGACCACGAAGGAAGTCCCTATATTTTCTTTAAACTTCCCTAATGGACTAATGACTGTCAACACAAAAATTTTAGCAATGTAGCTTGAGTGTGAAGAACTGACCAGTTGTCCAGTATGTCCTATGGGGCCAGGGCCAAGAATTTACTTGGGGTTGTCTAGTAGGGCCAAAGCCAATAAAGCAATTTGTGTGGTCAGGATCAGTGTGGCCGTGGCCAAAGAAAGGACCTGATATTAGCTAAATGCAGGGAGATTGAGCAAATAAGCAAATGTTTTGAGGAATGGTGGGGGCCAGTTTCTGACTGTTAAAGAAGTGAGTTACAAATATAAAAAGAGGGGAGGCCATAATAAGCCTTGTGGTATTGGGTTAGAACTGGAAGTATTGTTGTGAACTCATGGATTTATAACTAGCTAGCTAGCTAGCTAGCTAACTAGCTACTTACCTACCTATTGATATATATATAGATGGAGAAGTGGAAATAAATATAGATGCCGTGTGTGTATATACACAAATATATTTGATAGCTTTGCCCCGTGAGAGGACCTAGAATCAATGACGTGTCAGGAACAATGGACACACCTAGATTTTGCTTTCTAAATACCGTTATTCACTAAAAGAAACCAGGACTTGAGTCTGCCACATCTTCATGCATCAGAAAGTAAGAAAGTGCTCAAAGAATGTTGGAAGTTATGACAGAAGCATATAAGAACCTACTTGTGTGAACTCCTACTAGCTATATCTGGCAATTTGAGTATCAAAATAAATAGTGATAATAACAGGCTGTGACCCACTTAATAAAATAAGAATCCATGTTTCCATATTAATACAGATGAAGGAATGAATGGAAGAGAAGGGAAAGCTGTATCTTATGGTAGGATGACAACTAATAAATGTAGAAGTAATATAGGCATTAGAAAAACCACCATTTCAGTACCATCATAATATTAATTAATTCAGGCAAGTATCATCAACAGATACTTAAACTGGTGGGTAAAAGTGTAAATAGAAACAAGGTATCTGTGTAATGTCAAAGCATCTCCTCACAAATTTACCTATTAATTAATAAGTACAAAATACTTAGTAACTTTACAGTGGAGTCACCTGGCAGACTCCATTTTAATCAAGGGATAAAAGTAGTTAACATCATCAGTAATAGGACAAATAGACATCATGCTTCCTGTTGTGTTTCTTTGAGAAGAACACAGTATCACTTTTGTGGCATTTCTTAAAAAAAAAAAATACATAACCTGAAAATAATTATGAGGAAATGTCAAACAGATCCAAATTGAAGGTTATTCTACAAAGTAACTGGTTGTACACAACAATGATTTTTATTTTTAAAGAAGCAGCCAGATGAGTTGCCAGCGTCCACCCCAGTTCAAAATATAAATGGTAAGCTTTCAATGGGCCAAGCCAAAAAGGGCAGCAGTCAACCGGAGTAGGAAAAGTTTAGAGAAGGCCCTTTCCTCTCCATGCATTTTGAATATCCATTAAGGACTTACTTTATGGTTAATGAGCTCCTCCGGACTTACTTTATGGTTAATGAGCTCCTCCTTTAAGACAAAAACCCTTATAAAAGTTAAATTTCATATTCTCACCTAGTATGAATTTCTTTAATCAGGCAATTAAATGCTTTCTTTTGGCCACATCTCAGAACCACAAACTGCGAGAATCTTTTTTTTTTTTTTTTCCTTTAATTAAAAACTTTTGGGGTGGTGATTACTTGGAGCATGTGGCATTTAGGAGAAAGAAAGTACCTAATCAGAGGGGCGGATGTTGAAGGGCAGCTGCTCAGTCTGCAATTGTGAGGAGGATGGGGGAAAGTTGAAGACTGGGAGGAGAGAAAACTCCACCAAAATGTCTGTCTTTTTGCAATGTTTTTGTTTTGTGTGGACTCAGCTCTCTACCTTTATGGCCTGGAAAATCACCCAAATGGCCATTGTCCTATGGGAAGAAGGTCATTACCAATGCCCTGAACAGAACTAATGGCCAGTCAAGACAGTTTCCAAGGAAATAAGTGGTGAGGTTGCTGCAACCACCCATCCGATCAGAGGACTAAAGAAAATGATTTTCATGGGAAGGGATTGTTGCCCTATCAGATACATGCAGCTGGAAAGCCATCTGGGTCCTAGGAAGATTTTTACAAAATGCCACGGAGTCTGGTTGTTCTATTGCCTCAGAAATCTGTCTCCTCTGGCTATCTGATCACCAGCCCGTAAAAGGAAGACTGCCTCTGAATGGGATCTGAGACTTTGGAATCTCAGATAAGTAAAAAGCAAAACAAAGCAAAAAATCCTGCTCTCCAGTCACTTAATAATGCTTCCTATAAGCAGCCAGGAAGAGAGAAGAGGCTCTCATCAAACAAAGCTTGACAGAGAGGAAAATCATGCTTGGAATGCCTTGCTGTGTCCAAATAGCTTTTAACTCTATTATCTTCTCAGATTCTGTAAGAGAGGACCGGTATTTGAATGACTGTGGGCAGTCGTCTACAGATCCATCCTCTTGTTCAGTGGGACCCTAAAGGGAAGAATGCAGACAGATAGTTATAGCTTGAAGTTCCAGCAATGCAATTTACTAAATGAGGATGTCACAAATGCCCTAATGTTGAAGGCATTCAAGTTAGAATGCTGAGGGGTGGAGAATAAAATGTAAGCGTCATTTGGCGATGAGCTTGGGTGACCAACCCATCCCAGTTTGCCTGGGACCTTCCTGGTTTTGATCCTATGTCTTAAACACCCCCTCATTCCCTGGCAAAAGTAGATGTCTGGTCACCCACCCAGCGGGTCAGCCTCAGTGTTTCGTAAGTCTTTCTTCAAACCCTAGAATCCTTTCAATCCGATGCCTGTATATGTAAGCGCAGTATTGCCTTCATGAACTCTGGACTTGGTATAACAGAAAACAAAAGTTGTGGCACTACTTTGGTCTAGAGGGCAGAGCGTTGGACTGGGAGTTGGTGGGTCTACCAATAAACAACTGTGTGGCCTTGGGAAAAAAAAATATCTCCTCTCTGAATCCTTTTTCCCCCCCGAGAGTGAAGAACCTGAGATGGATGTTTTATAAGATTCCTTCCAACTCTACCACACTATGGCTTTTTCCTATGAATTTAAATTATCTCATGTGAGAAGATGCTTTTGCATACCAATTCTCTGCTTCTCTGTGTGTATGTGGGGTGGGAAGGAGTGTGGGCGGGGGGTGAGGAAAGCAAGTTGGTAGAAGCCAAAATAGGGTGTAGAAAGGACAACAAAAAAAATTAGGAGAAATTTGGAGCTTTTATTCCAAGGAGGTCAGAGGACATATTATAAATTTATTTACTTACCACTACAGAATTTTTTTTTTAGGTGCCTAACAAGCAAGATCCATGCTTTCCCCACCTTACGCCCAGAGAGGAAAAGAAGTTTGTCCAAGGTCACAGTAAATTACTGGCAGAGGTAAGAAGTAGAGATTACGTGCCCTGACCTGTGCTGTTTTCCTGCCAGGCTGTGCTGCTTACGAGGTGCCCCTAATTAAAGTAACTGCTCCTTTCTCCTTTCATTTTGAGCCAAAGAGGGGAGTGTTATGTCTGATAAAAGAAAACACAGTAGACAGGCAATAATTTTCAGGCTCTTGCCTTCTCACAACTCATTGTCCAACCCTTGGCTTTGTTGACAATTTCAGATGGGTTAAATACAGCAAGGGGAAGTCAGTGCTACATCTTAAAAATTAATTGTTCAAGTACTAGGTCATTTCAGAGTAATGCACTGTGAAATTATGTTATTCTCCACAAGAATTTCCATAAAGTTTAACATGCCATGACACATTCTTTTGCCACTGGAGTTCGTTTTTTAAAAAAGTACATAAAAAGAGTCTTTGGAGCCCAGGGGTGTGTGTATCCCTGGCTGCAGACAAAGCAGGACGTGTTTTGTTAGGCAGGACTCTCAGAGCAGCAGATACTGTCGGATCGCTGCTAAAGAAGACCCCATTACCAAGACACGTTCCATAAAAGTGCAGCCTGGCTGGGATCGGTGGAGGCAAGCGTAGAAGAAGTCATTAGTCTTGGTGCTTTTTTTTTTTTTTTTAGTGTTATTCACACTGGAATAATGAGATTATTGGAATATTTTTTTTTCCTAATGAGAGTGAGACAGAATACCTTGGTCTCTAAATGATTTAGTCACAGAGGGAACACATTACTCTTCCCTTGATTGCTGTCAAATGCTGGAAAATTGGAATATTATACTGATATTTATCGTGATGGGCAATATTTTTCCTGCCTTTTCAGTGTCAAATGAGATGGGAAAAATATTTGTCTGAAAAGCAGACTCCTTTACAAGGTTTGTAGAAAGGAAGACAGATGAAGATGCAGGATAAGGAACTGGGGGCGTAAGTTAGGAGGAGGATAATTGGAAGACGGCTCTTTGCTATTTCTTCTTTTTTTCATCAGTAAAGCTAGCCCCCATTTTAATTTCCTAGAGCTTTCCCTTCTAGTTAGCTCACCAGTGCTTGGGGCTAATTAGACATTGTTTAGATTCAGAATGGAAGGTTAATTTCAAGGGGAAGTGGGTTTGTGTTGGTCTGGAGGTCATTAGTGGCAGCTAGTTAATTTGTGTTTCTTGCAAAGAAAGAACATCCTCGGGAGGGAGAGTTCCTTGTAGAGGAAAGAAGGTTTCTCTGCTCTTACTCTCAAGAGCCTTTCACCTGAGGCTCATCAGCCCAAAGTTTATGGAGCTGGTACAGAATAATTGGGTGTCCTGGTACACTGCTGCCAGGGATACGGGGTTGAATCTCAGTGTAACAGGACAGGTCATAGGTGGCTTTGCAGCCACGCCGGACAAAGATCCTGGGGTCTAGCTGCCAGTCCTGCCACACCCCCACCTCATCCTTCAGGAAAACAACCACCACAAGAAATCAACAAGTGAAACACTCCCTGTCATCATTACCTGCTGCTATGCAGAAGGGAGATGTCACAATATATCTATATCATAATCAGGAAATTTCAGTGATTTCAACTAACAGGTGGAAGAAACTTACACAGTGAGCACTGGTCCTGTGAGTTACAGATACAACTATTCCTTAGATTCATTTAGGCATCCTGTCATAAATATAGAAATTCAGGTTGACCCACTGTGGTCCTGATCAGTTAGTTGGGGTGAGGGCCGATTCATCTGTATTTCAACAGGCTCCCAGGAGACTGTCTTGCATCCAGGGACATAAACAGTGCCTCTTCCAGGGATAGGAGGTGCTCTAAATTCTTAGGAGATTTGAGGAGGGGCCCAGAAATCAACGTAGAAGACAAAGTCAGAATGGATGAGATACATGACTGTGGATGCATCATGTGAGCAAACTTTTATACCTAGAAATATCTGGAAGCAGTTTTACATCATCAACTCATTTGTCATTTTGTACCACTCTTTCCTCTGAGATGAAGAATTGTATCTTTTTACCATGAATCCCTGGAAAGGAAAAATTCCTCCATGCCAGGAAAGAGGGCATTCATTTACCTTAGATGATGCTCAAATTTCAGCTCCGCTAAGAAATTTCCCACCCCCTGCCAAGAATCTCTTCTTCTTTTAGTAATGTCCAACTTGTAATATTGGTATTTGTGTCTATAATTTAGCCCCAATTGAACTGTATGCAAGTTGAGAGCCGAAAACATATATCTTGCTCATCTCCATATCTCATCCATGAGGATTTCTATACAACCTTGCTTATAATTGGTGCTCAATCTGTTTGTACTGAATTAATTAAGTGGATGAAAAAACTGCCACAGAGAGAGACCACCTAACGCAGTGAATTGCCCTCTGCTGTGCCTGTCATATAACCTCTTTCTGTCTCTTACCACTTTTTTTTTCCCTACTCTGATGTCCCACCCTCCGCCTTCCATCATCCCAGGTTCCCAGATGATGGCTTGTGTTTTTCTTTTTTTATTGCTTCCTCCTCTTCCTTATTCTTTTTCCTTGCTTAGAGTCACCAGTAGGGATGTTACTTAGCCCATTACTGGGTCAGTGTTCCTTACTGCTGCTGAGGACCATGGTGAAGTTTCGGATTCTAGCATCATTTTGCATCAGAATGCAAATGATTTCCTGGGAGGTAGGGGATGGTGTATTCTGGTCACGCTCAGTTAGTTTCAAGATAGCTTGCATCTCACTTCCAGTAAAACCACTTATTTATAACATGTCAATATATTGACAAGGTTGCAGAACAAGGCTGTCCTGTGGTGAGATGCGAATTCCAAAGAGGTGAGCACTAATTGTTCAAGTGATTATTTATTGGCCACAACATAATTACTCTCCTTGGGGTCATGCATTCGCCTCCAGGTTACTACGTGGATGTACCCTTGGGGTCAGGCCAGGACAGAGTGTGGTCACTGAGACTCAAACTCCCAAAGCAATCAGCAAGAACCTCCTAGAGAAGGTGGCAGACCCTGCTTTCCCAGGGATGTTGAGCGGTACATGGGGTGGCTTGGATCTTAACCCTGCTCTGGAAGCTTTCCTGCTCTTCTTGGAGTATTGTAAAATACTGTGTGGGCCCAGTGTGTGTCTCAAATGACCACAGATATACGTGGGTACAGCAGATGAGTTAGGAGCCTGGTCCTGGGAAATTAGTACGGGTCTGCATTCAGAGATGCGTGACAAGCATCTCCCATTACCTGTCCTTTATATTTTGTAAGGACCTGAAGCCCTACAATTACACAGCTAGTGATGAACACCTGTCAGGTAATACATGGATATTTTTCAAGCAGACTCATTTGACCTCTATCCATCCAGCCCCAGAGAATAGATATCAGGCTCTATTTCTGATTGGTAAGCAGTCATTTCCTGGCAGCCTGGATGAGATCATTCTGGACCCCTTCAGGGACCCACCGATATCCTTGGGATCAGGGAAGATGAGACACTTAGGGCTCATCTGCCACAGCCTCCCCTGGGGGCTTCGACATGAATATGAATAGGTCTGTGATTTTTTTCCAGCTGAAGCACACTTGCAAGGGTCAGCACAAAACTGGAAACCCAGTGGGCTCCTCCAGCTGCAGCAGCCGGCCAGCTGGACCCCAGGCCCGCAGCAATCTGTGCCCTGCAGCAGACCTAGGTTGGGGCTTGGGGTGACTTTCATTTGCACTGTTGTCTTACATGGCTGGCGGCTCTCTCTGGGAGCGTGAAGAGCTGATGCAGGGAAATAGCTGAACGTGGGAGAAATGGGTTTCCACCAAAACAATTTGCCCAATTTTTTTTCTTTATTTCCTTATGCATTTTTATTTAATTTAATTTATTTATTTATTTATTTATCTATTTATTTATATAACTTTATTTTATTTATTTATTTTGGCCTACACTAGGTCTTTGTTGCTGTGCACGGTCTCTCTCTAGTTACGGGGAGCGGGGCCTACTCTTCACTGCGGCACGCGGGCTTCTCACTGCGGTGACTTCTCTTGTTGCAGAACATGGGCTCTAGGCACGCAGGCTCCAGTAGTTGCAGCATGTGGGCTTCAGTAGTTGTAGCATGCGAGCTCAGTAGTTGTGGCTCATGGGCCCTAGAGCACAGGCTCAGTAGTTGTAGTGCATGGGCTTAGTTGCTCTGCAGCATGTGGGATCTTCCCGGACCAGGACTCGAACCCATGTCCCCTGCATTGGCAGGCAGATTCTTAACCACTGCACAACCAGGGAAGCCCAATTTCTTTATACATTTTTAAAGCAGATTTTTTTGCTAGTAAAATTGCTGGTTGGACATAGCTCTCTCATGCTATGTGTTTGTTTTTTCCTCTCTTGAATGTTTTAAACCTCTCTAGGTGTTTTGTCTCTGAGATAGATCGGCAGAGAAACTACATAGGCAGCCTGGATTCCCAGATCACTGCTATAAAGGCTTTGCTGCTTGCTGGCTGCGCTGCCTGGCTGGCCAGCTCCAGCCCTGCAGGACCCACGCAGTAGGGCATGCAGTGCCAGATGGAGAGGAGAGAGGGAAGGCAGACCCAGAGAGAATCCTCTCGAAGAGGAACGAACGGCCCAGGGAGACGAAAGATGGTGCCGGACCAGTTGGACAAGAGCCCAGCTCTGAGTAACTCCCCCCATTCAGGGAAAATAAAATCACAAATGAGAACAGTTAGGGGCTAAGAACCAGCTGGAGACAAAGGGGTGTTAGTTTTGGGGGGGGATGGGGGCTGTGAGACAAGAAAGACTCTGACTAGATGTTCAAACGTCTGGCCTGCTGTGGACAGCTGCCACCCAAGCTCCAGGCCCGGAAGATAGTCACAAGCCCAGCGAACTGCACCGTTTGCCTCAGCCCAGGACGGGGAAGACTGATGAGATAGGAAAGGCCTCGGCCTCCTGCCCTCCTCACCTTTTAGCCTTCTCGGTCCATCCCTGGCCACTTAGCGGGTAGGGCCAAGATCCCTCCCTTTAGGCAACTGGTACCTGGAGGAAGAGGGGAGGAGGGGTTGGAGGGAGAGAAGGGGGAGAAGGAGAAGGATGAGGGGGAGGGGAGAGAAGGGGAGGAGGGAGAAAAGGACGGAGAGGAGGAGAGAGTAGAAGAGGGGGAAGAGGAGGAGAGGGAGGAGGAGGGAGAGGGAGGGGGAAGGAGGGGGAGGAGGAGTGGGAGGAATGAGAGGAGGAGAAGGGAGGGGCAGAAGGGAGAAGAAGAGGAGGGAGCGGAGGGAGAAGAGGAGGAGGGAGAGGAAGGGGAAAGGGAGGGGAGGGAGGAAGAAAGAGTGGGAGAGGGAAGGGGAGAATTGGGGGAGAAAGAGGGAGAGGAGGAGGAGGAGGAGGAGGTGTAGGTTGTGAGATCCAGTGAGTTTCAGAGCAGAGGCTGCCTCTCACCACCCGCATCATTGGGACACTGTCTCTCATCAGCAACTGAAAGGGTCTTTCTGGAATGTTTCAGGCTCTCCAAATTTCAGAACATGGAATAGAAACAGAAATCCACAGCAGGAGGATGGCCTGGGTCTGGCCATCCCTGTCCTGTTGTGCCCACCACTTGTTCTGTCCCATTCTTGATGAGCAAATTATTCTGGCTGAACTTTTCATCCTGTAAGATCACGCGGCCTGTCCCAAGTCAGGGAGCTTCTCCCTGCTGCCTATTACTGCGCTACTCGGGGAGATTAAAGATTTCTTACTCCTCCAGCCCTGCTCAGAAACAAGGGCAATGAGAAGTGCCATTTAGTCATTTCTTCCCATTTACAGGTGGTCATCCCTTGATCTGGCTTGACGGTTCGAGGGCACTTTCCTACCTAGATAAAGATATATAGGGCTGAAAAAGAGTCCCAGTGTGGAGGAAGAGTATGGTTAGGTTCTCCTAGCATGTTATGCAACACACACACACAAACTATATATATATATATATATATATATATATATATATATATACACACACACACACATAAAATACAATATATATACACATATATATAAAAATATATATATTATATATATGCACACATATATGCATATGATCTATGTTTAAATGAGAGATTTATATAATCTTTAAAATATTTTTATAATGATTTATATTTTAAAAGTATTTCCATATCTATTATCACCTTTGATGTGACTCACGTGATAGCCTGGTAGGATATATAACATTAGAATGCCCATTTTAGAGAGGAAATGAAAGTTCAGAGAAGTTGTGACTTGCATCAGGTCACACAACTACTGGATGGCATAACTGGAATTCAAACCTAATTTTCTTTTTTAATGTAACAGTTTATGTTCTTTCCATTGTGTGATTCTGCCTTTCACATAGCAGGTGGAAGAACGGGGGTAGCACAGTGTACCCATCAAAGTGGTTCCTTCATCTTTCCCAGGTAATGCGCTGGAGAACTATTTTATGTAATTTAGTTCTTAAAATAGTTATTTAAGATTAAAATTATTCTTCTTCAGTATGTAAGCAGTAGAGGCAGGGTTTGAGCCAGATCTGGATGACCCTATAGCCATGCTCTGTCCATGACTCTAGGGAACAGATAAGGTGACACTTTGCAGGTCAGTGGGGGCAGAGTAGTCCAATGGAAAGGCGTAAGCTTTGCCATCAGTCAAACCTGGGTTGGAACTCTAGATCTATCATTTATTAGCTCTGGGAACTTGGGCAAGATGGTCAGTTTCCTCCGCTATGTTAATGGGATTAACATTGATCTTACTGTGTGCTATAGGATTAAATGAGATAAAGTAGGTCTTTAGCATAGTGTCTGACATATAGTAGGTACTCAACATGTGACACCTCTAGACCTTCTGTCTATATTCTGTCTCTATTGCTGATTTAGGTGTAATTCCCTAGTCCTCACTTAGACCAAATAACCCATATAGATCCAGAAGTGTTGTCTTAGTAAAAACAGGACATTAAGATCCAGAAGAGGGAATTCAAGGCTAAAACTAAGACTCTAAGGGAAGAAGAGGAAAATTTGGGAGCAGAGAGGTTCTGAGAATCATCATTCTTGGTTCTTCCTTTTCTACTTTATTCAAGTTTCTGCTCAAGTGAGTTGGGAGTGACACAGAAAAGCCACACAGATGCCTCCAGCACTGCTCTGTATTCCAACCAGCCCAGGGAGGCAGTGTCCATCATGCCTCCCCCTCCATGCCCCTCCTTGCAAGCTGGGGGCAGTTCTTTGGCTTTACCTTCCTGAATGACAGAAAAGAGAATAGTAGCTTAAGCAGTATATATTGGGGTGGTAGGAAATTCCAACACAAACCCGCCTCCCCTTCCAAGCCAGCAGGATCCCACCCCCATCCTGCCTTTCTGCTCATTGACAGCGGGGTCACGGACTCTGGGCAATAACAGAGACAACTGAAAGATAATGATTAGTTTACAGACTAAGGGCTGTGCCCCACTTTCTCTTCTTTGCAGATGCTATATTCCTTGGAAGCTTCAGATTAACGAAGATTTCTGTCTCTTTTTGTTCTTTTGTATTTTAAATCAATTTTTGACTTTACAGTTTTTAAAAAAGAAACGCATTTGTTCCCTACTCCTTCTCTCCTCTGACACATGCAGAAGCTACATTTTTAGGCCTTTAGTACTGTTTTTCTTCTGATGCATGTGACATCTTAATAATTCTAACACCAGGGGTAGAGAAATGAAAAAGGGAACAGCATGACAAAATACTTCAGGGCCATTTTGGAATTTTTCAGGAGTGATCAATTACATTACTTAACTGGAGAGCTCAGATTATAAAGAGAAATATAATTAGTGGCAAATGTGGTGAGATATATAAAGATAGATAGGCGGGCTAAGGAATGAGAGCTCATCAATTTTTTCAGGTTCCATCAGGAGGGCAATTGTTTTACTGCAAAGCTCCATCCCAATGATTGGAAAGCAAAAGCAAGCACACTCTGAGCATTGGCAGTCCTCAAAGGAAAGTGCATCAGCTGAAAGTCAGCAGGTCTGCATCTGGTCTACCATTGATTACTGGGCAATTCACTTACCCTGACTGTGTCTCAGTTTCCTCCTCTGTAAAAGAGGGTTAATGATGCCTATTCTTCCTGCCTCCCTTGGAGCTGTTGTGAGGCTTAAATAAACCATATGGATGTGGACTTGCTTTGAAAATTAAAAGCCCTAAATACATGCAAAGGAGGATTAGGAATATTAACGCTATTTGAGCTGGATCTTGCCGAATAAGTAGGATTTGACTTTCTGGAAATAGATATGAGGGATATCAATTAAAGGATACAGAACAAGCAAGGCATCAAACCCATACATTAGTTTGGCTGTAACGTAGAATATTGAAACAGAAGAGGAAAATATTACATCCAAAATGTGGGCTGGAACCAGAACACAGAGGCTTAGAAGTTGCAGCTTTTTGCCAAAGCACGAGCAACCACTGACTAGTTCTGGTGGGGGAGAACAGGATCTAGGCAGCTTTGCAGGAAGGTGGAGCTAGGAGTGCAGAGCAGAAGGCATTTGTCCGAGGGGAGTTGGTTAGAAATTTATGGTCAGAAATAAAAGATGCCTACACTGGGGCATTGGATATGAGAAAAGATGCACTGTGGGAGAATTACTGGGACAGAACTCACGGGGCTGATTGAAATGCCACGGAAGAAGCTGGGGATACGGGAAAAAGGGAGGAATCAAAGATTACTTCAAGGATTGCAGTCTAAATTCCTGGGAGGATGGCCATGCCATTGACAAAATCTAGAATGCAGGTTGAGGGGCACTTTAGGGTGGGAATGGAGAATTTATTAGCATAAATGTGATAGATCCTGCCAATGTTGATTTTAAAGTGCCGTTGAGACCTACAGCTAACACTGCCAGTTAACTGCCTGTAAAAATTGCCAGGCTTAGGACTTAGGAGAGTGGTCAAGACATTTTTAAATCATTAGGAAAGTGGAAAAACCAGGAGAATTGGGGAACTCTTTGAAGGGAAGAGACAAGGGGATGGCGGCAAGATTTTCAGGAAGTTTACCGGAAGGTGAGGTGGGTGTGTAGATTTAACGCTCATGGAATTTCCTGCTGCCCTTTGAAAGCATCTTACCTTTCTCCCAAGGACAGGAAAGGGGAGAGGACTCAGTATTATCTCCTTCTGTGAGGAAGCAACCTATGGGCCACAGAAGTTGTAAGAATGTTTGCTAAGATGCATTCAATCACTGGCGTGGCACTTAAGGAGGGGAAGGGATGCAGCTCTGTTGGAGTCCTCCAAAGCCATCATTAGGCGCTCTGGCCTCCGGGAGTCTGGGAGATTACTTTGCAGCTAATTGGGAATCACCCTTGAGGATCAGTACCATAGGCTGATTCTCTGTGTCCAGAGCCAGAAAATTAGCTCTTCTCTGAGAACATGGATGGTCTGTGTGGCTGCTTTGTTAATAGAAAGCTACACAGCTCTTGACTGAAGTGTATTTCAAACCACCAGCTTCCAGATATGGAGGAGCCATCGGCTTGCAGCTTCCCTGAAACACAGTGATAGGCTCAGCACTGTCATCGAAGGAAGGAAACTAATTGTACTAGCCGACTGGAAACTACAGCCGTATAACTTCCCATTTCATGGCTCAAAATTCCACTCCCGATTTGCAATGCCAAAAACAGCATCTTTGCTTTGGTATCTCCCAGTGCCTGGGTATTATTTTTATTGCTCTGTTTATGTGTGTGCATGTGTGTGAGTGTTTATTTTTGAAATCTCAGACACATGTTTTACAGGAAGAGTATTGGCATTTCAGAAGTCATTGATGTTTTGGGTTATTGTCTACCAGGGATGTGGGTCATTGCTGAACAACCTGACCAAACATCATCAGGCTTGCAAACCTGTTTTCAAGTGAGATGTTCTAAAACAATATTTATAGCAAAATTATGACCTCGAGGCATCTAAATGTAATCCATTTTTAAATCTCATTTTTTCCTCTCTGATTCCTTCAATCTAATTAGGCTCACATTATTACAGAGAGTAATCATTCCTTTCTTCTAATAACATTCATGGATAATTTTATTTCTCATTTCCAGCCTCCTACTCCTGTGGTGTAATTAGTGTCTTTGGCACCTCGTGATGCTCAGAATGAGTTGCAGCTGCTAATTGCTAATTGAAAAATTAGAAACTCAGTTAGAAAAAAGATCTAATTAAAATGAAATTAGATAAAATCCCTTCAAACCAGCTCCTTTGTCTCTCACTTTCTCTCTCACTCACTTTCCTTTTTTTTTTTTCCCTTATGCCTTCAGTTTTTCACCACAGAACTATTAGCACTTGCAAAATATGTGTAATTGCTTAAAGCAAAATACCTTTCTGTATCAGGCTATCCAATGGTCTTTAGGAGCTAGGGAGAAGTTTTTTTTTTCTTCAAACTTTGGGTTTATTTATTTATTTATTTATTTATTTATTTATTTATTTATTTATTTATTTATTTTTGGCTGTGTTGGGTCTTCGTTTCTGTGTGAGGGCTTTCTCTAATTGCGGCAAATGGGGGCCACTCTTGATCGCGGTGCGTGGGCCTCTCATTATCGCAGCCTCTCTTGTTGCGGAGCACAGGCTCCAGACACGCAGGCTCAGTAATTGTGGCTCACGGGCCCAGTTGCTCCGCGGCATGTGGGATCTTCCCAGACCAGGGCTCGAACCTGTGTCCCCTGCATTGGCAGGCAGATTCTCAACCACTGCGCCACCAGGGAAGCCCCTAGGGAGAGGTTTTTGACAATTGAATTCAACTTCAGAACTTGGGTTTTCTTTCTGTTCCTGCTCCACTCGTGAAACATGAGTTCTACCTTATAAATAAGACTTCCAAGCTCTCTCTGGGGGACAAGTGTGTGGTCAGCCCCAGGTCCTTTTCCTCTGTGTTTGGAAGGGTCATTGCCAGCCTCGTAACTGGGAGCTATAGGGATCCACTCACTTCTTGCTGCAAATCCATTCCCACCCTCTCCTCTATTGCGTTGTCCCACCTGACAAATAATGATCTAGTAAATTCCCAGCGCTATAGGAGACACAGAGTTAACCAAGTCCCTTCTGCCTCCAAAGTGCTAACAATCTGTTGAGAAGTCTAGACGGATAGGCGTAACAACAGAATAAGAAAACATATCATCAAATGCAAAATATTTAGTTTAACCTTTCAAATGTTTTTGAGCACCTTCTTACTACATGCCAGGCTCTAGTCATACAAAATATACGCCACATATTGCCTGTCCTCAAGGAGTTCATATCTTGACATACATGAAAAAGTGATTTATAATATATGAAAAAAGCAAAAATAGCAACCAAAAGTTGTTGAATTAATGCAGAAATATGGGTGATGAATTCTTGTGGGTTAAAGAGGTTATCAGGGAATACTTTACTTAGAAGTGACCCACCCATAGGATTTTGAAGGATGAGTAGGAGTCCACCAAGAGGACAAGAATTTTAGACAAGAAAACCTGTTCCAAAAAAGACACATAAAACAATATGGTGACTTCTGCAGCTATGAATTATTTGGTATTTTTGAAGCCTAAATTGAGAGGTGTGTAGCAGGAGATGAGGCTGGGAAAGTGGATTAACCCAAATTAGGGTTTGGATTACAAAGAATCTTATGTGCTCTTGAGGGTTAAAGGAGACGTGCGCTTGAATATTTGGGGGAAAGTTTCTTAGGCAATATAGGATTTAAACAATAGTAGGATCCATAAAAGTGTTCGGGGGGAGATTTTTTGGAGTAAGAGGAACATTCTAGATTAAACAAAAAGATAGGAAAGACTTTGAATAGTTCAGTTTGACTACAAGAGAGGGAGTAGTTTAGGAATATATATAGAGAAAAATAAAGTGAATTCAGATTATGATTAAAAATCAAACAAGGAAGTTTATTTTATAAAACAATAAAAGTAGGCACTTTCATGCCTTCCTTTGCAGATGTGAATACTGAGACTTGGAAAGCTTAAATAATTTATCCAAGGTCACGCAGCTAATTTGTGACTTTGGGGGATTCCAACTCAACTTCTGAAGCGATTCCGTCTACACTTCATCAGCCTACTGCTGTAGGCTCCCAACTCAGGTCAGTGTCCATTGCACCATCTCCACCCTCTATACATTCTGAAGGGGGCGCTGAGACTCTGCAGACTCAGCAGATGCCCTCTCCCTCAGTCCGTGGCAGGCCTGGGGAATGGATCCTGGCATTCTCTGACTTGCCAGGCCCTCCTGGTTCAGCAAAAGAGGCAGTCATTACCAACTGATCTGTGAGCTGGCACTTAGGGGAAGCTATTCTATCCTTTAAGAATTCTCAGTCGACAAAAAGCAAGGAGATAAATGAGAAAAAGTGGTGGACTCATGGGCCAAGGGACTGCTTCCCTGCATGTGCTGTGGAAGGAGAGAGCTGGGAACAGCCAAAACCAGGAATTCATTCACACAATAATACTGTGTCTAGAAAGCTTCTACATGAGTAATCTTATTTTCTGCTTGAGGAATGACTGCCCAAACAGAAAACGTAAGTATAAATGTTCTGTACCTCATAATTTATTCTAATCCCAAAAGATAATGGAATGACAATTAAAATATGCCTTGCCTTCAAGAAGTCCTTCTTTATAGCTAACTTACTTTTTCATGATGCAATTCAGCTTACTTTCTTCTAGTTTATCACAAGGAAACCCGCTGCTTTTAACCAACCTACAACTTCTAGAATAATTAAAGCTCTCTGGTTTGTTCATGACTCAACATGCTTAACAGAGCTAAGGTCAATGGGTTAGGAAGATATAAAGTTATGTTAGTGTGTAAGCATCAGATCAGACTACCTGGATTCAAATCCTAACTCTTCTACCTAATTGTGTAAGTTGATAAACCCCTCCCTGATGATGATGATGATGATGATGACAAAAGTGACAGTATTTGTAAAGTTTGGGGACAGTCAAATGAGATGTATACTTGTTCAGCACATGTTTGACACAGCCTGTGCTCAGTAAATGTTAGCTATTATCGTTATTGGGACAAGAGAGTAGGAAGGAAAAAAAAAAAAGTTGAGGAGAGAAGAATAGAAGAGAGTGATGACTGATCTTATTTATAGCACTTAGCTCCGTGCCTGGCAGAGACGAAGCCCCCTGTGCTTATGGCTTGATTACAGAATGGATGCCTGGATAGCACCAATTCTTTGCCTGATTTGCTACACGTCATTTTTAGTCACCTAAGCTGCATTGGTCCCATGCTATTTTTTTGGAGTGAGATGTTCTAAAGCATACTGAGATAGGAAATGATACACTGGCAATTGCCTGTTTGTCACTTCTGGAAGGAGGCTGAACAAGCAAGAAAAAAGGATGGTAAACTAGTCAGGAGAATCAGCCTAAATTCAATTTTAGGAACTGACACCAGAGGGAACTCCTTCTGCTGTGGCAGGAACAGATGCCTGTGCTCTCCTGCTCTTCCGCTTCTCCATGCTTGCTGAGCTCCTGGGTCTTCTCTCGATAGGTATACCCCGGGGCTCTTCTGTAAAGTTTCTGAGAAGTTTTCTTCACCCTCCTACATCTTACTCACTTTTGGGGAGGAGTCTGATAACTGGATAAGGTGTAGATAAAAACTATGGGAAAGTTAGGTAAAATTACCCCTTCCTGGAAAAGAAAGTTAAAGAAGGATTTTCTATACATGCCAATTTACTCCAAGGGGCATGTTTTAGAAACAGGCTTCTAAAACTGTTCAAAGGTAGCATTTATGGATTACAAATTGTGATACCCTTAAAATTCATCAGTGATCAGCTCAAGTCTCGAGAAATAGATTGGGTAACTTGCCTCTTTGCTAAATGATTCCCTTGTATATCACCTCTCTCCATTTTCCTCTTACACAAAGCATCCTTGCACATCAACACAAAATAATTCAGCATAACATACCGGGGGAGAAGCATTTTCCCTGACTTTGACCTAAAGTCTCTCTTCTCTCAAATAGGTATCTGGGGAGCTCCCCAGCTTTTCAGACTCTATGCTCTAAAGGTGAAGTTGAGAAATTGTGCAAAGGAAAGACAGAATGTGAAGCACATCCATATTCAAAGCATGATTCTGTTGGATAGGTCAGTCCTTCCGGTGTTCAACTTCTACCTCCACACACCCTGCAAACAGTAGCCAAGATGGCAAAGCTTTTGCTATTCTGCATCATAGCAAAGGGATTTAAAAAGAAAGGTGACTTTGAAGGATTCAAGGTGAAAGTCACTGTCAGCTGGCAGAGCTGGCTGTTTGCAGAGAAGGAATTCACTAGGGGATAGAAGATGGGCTGGGGGCTTTAAGTCCTTGATATGGCTAAGCTTCCCATCTCAGAGAAACAGGTCATCCTACTAATTGTCTGTTATGTCACTCTGGCTCATCACAGAAACAGATAATTTCCTTCTCTGGGTTTTTCAAATCCATTTATAGTTGTGAAAAGCCCTTCCCACCCTTTCTTCAGAGATTCTAGGAACAAGAGTAAAGGTGATAACCACTGGAATAATTTTCTTCAAGGAATTTTGTTAATATCTTTGCAGGAAGGCAGATGCTCTAACTCAGTCACCACAATACCTTTAAGAAAATAGATGCAGTTTTATGGTTTCAAGCTACTTAGAGGCAGAGATAAAATAGTGGGAAACGTACTCAAGGGGAATAATACAGTGTATTATGAGATCTGGGTAAATGTACATAGGATTTGGACAGTCTGGCCCAAGGGCTGCCAACATCAAATATTCAAATAATCTAGATTCTATTATGTGCAAACACCTTGAATCATATAACATGGTGTAGAAGCTATTAGAGAGGAATAGTGATAAGAAATGCAGAGGGATGACACCAAGGGAGGCCTGGCTTCTAGAAGGCCTAATAAGACTGTGGTGAATTTGCCAAGGTTTAGAGACTACCCCTCAGCTTTACAGGTTCAGAAGCTCAATTTTGTCCATTTCCTAGAGTTCATTAGGGAGACTGATACCATCAACAATAACATGAGATGTTTAATAAAACTGCACCTATTGTGTGCCCTTCACGATGTTAAAGAATGGCAGAGTCCAGTGCAGGGGTCAGAGTGACCCCCTGGAGAAGGGATCTGGGTACTATTTATCTCTGTAGCTTCAGTGTCTAGCCCTGTGCCTGGTCCCTAACTACATTTTGATGGATGGCAAATGACCACTCAATGACCTAGTGATTGGCTGGCTGGTTGGGTAGATGAGTGAATAGATGGGGATAAATGGGTGAAGAGATGAGAGGCATGGAGAAGAGAGAAAGAGTGAGGGAAGGGACCATAGCAATGGTCCTAGCTGATATTTATTAGACAGTATTATGTGCCCAGCTCTCTGCTAAGTGGTTTTGCATACATTAATATCTAAATCCTCACTACAACCCCAAGAGGATGGAACGGTTGTATTTTCCATTTTATAAGTGAGGAAGCTGAGGTTTAGAAGAAGGTAACATGGCCGAGGACACCCAACTAGTAAGTGGTAGAGTCAGAATAAATTCACAAGAGATTAAGGCATAAAAATAGAAATTTTTTATTGTGCAATGAGAACTAGAACTTCTAAGTTGACACTACACTTTCATTCTCTGGCAAGCATAGTATCTTCTCTTGACAAGCTACATAGGAAGCCAGGTGTAATTAGAAGTGTTCTTGTGGAGGATAGCCTCAGAATGAGGAAGTGCCTATGTGGTTTAAATGTTTAATATTGTCTAGTGCCTTTCTGCAATGTCCATAATAGGGGTATACCTGCCAGGTGGATCAAGCCCGCATTTGACTCTTTGGAATATCTTCTCCCCTGGACATTGCTCAGATGGAAGTTTCTATGTTCCATGCTTCTACTACTCATCTTTTAAGTTTATCCTGGTAATCAGAGACTCTTTAATACCATTTTTAATGTTCCTATTCTTATACACTTTGTGTGGAATGTATAGTTGTAAACAGCTACTCTTGTTTCCCTCATTGTTCAATTCCTGGGGTGTGTCTCAGTGTTATCTAGTTAGTGCTTTGTTATTTGTAGATGACATGATACTATACATAGAAAATCCTAAAGACACCACCAGAAAACTATTAGAGCTAATCAATAAATTGGCTCAAGTTGCAGGATACAAAATTAATATTCAGAAATCTGTTGCATTTCTATACACTAAGAACAAAATATCAGAAAGAGAAATTAAGGAAATGATCTCATTTACCATTGCATCAAAAAGAATAAAATACTTAGGAATAATCCTACCTAAGGAGGTAAGAGACCTGTACTCAGAAAACTATAAGACATTAATGAAAGAAATTGAAGATGACACAAAGAGATGGAAAGACATACTGTTCTTGGACTGGAAGAAGTAATATTGTTAAAATGACCATACTACCCAAGGCAATCTTCAGATTTAATGCAATTACTATCAAAATACCCAGGACATTTTTCACAGAACTAGAACAAATAATTTAAAAATTTGTATAGAAACACAAAGATCCAAAATCTTGAGAAAGAAGAAAAGAGCTGGAGGAATCATGGTCCCTGACTTTAAACTATACTACAAAGCTACAGTAATCAAAATAGTATGGTACTGGCACAAAAACAGACCCATCTCTCTCTCTCTCTCTCTCTCTATACACACACACACACACACCCCCACACACAACACACACACACACACACACACACACACAGAATGGAATACTACTCAGCCATAAAAAAGAATGGAATCTTGTCATTTGCAACCACATAGATGGATCTTGAGGATATTATGCTAAGTGAAATAAGTCAGATAGAGAAAGACAAATACTGTATGATATCACTTACATATGGACTATAAAAAATACAGCAAACTAGTGAATATAACAAAAAAGAAGCAGACTCACAGATATAGAGAACTAACTAGTGGTTACCAGTGGGGAGAGGGAACGGGGGAGGGGCAGTATAGAGTAGGGGACTTAGAGGTACAGACTATTATGTAGAAAATAAGTTACAAGGATATATTTTACAGCTCAGGGAATATAGCCCATATTTTATAATAACTATAAATGGAGTATAACCTTTAAAAATTGTGAATCACTATATTGTACACTTGTTAACACATAATATTGTACACCAACTATACTTCAGTGAAAAAAACATAAAGTTAGTGCTCAGTAAGTGGTGGTTCATGGGGAAGGAAAGTGATTTGCTTAGCTGGATGAAGCCAGGCCTCCTGATTCCAACCTGGTGCTTTCCCACCGTATTATACCCACTGGATGAGTGAATTAATATCATTTCACAGAATCTTATATCCATCAAATTAAAGTTGTTTTTAATGAGATGTGTCATGGTTTTTTCAATGTTCCATGAGTTCAGTGGAGTATGGGGTTTTTTAGCTCTAAAGGCTTTATGCCTGCTCTCTCTGATCTCCTCCAGCCAGCGACCTGCCCCAGCCTGCTGGCTCCCAGTACTTAGTGCTGAGTCTGAGTGGGTCTCTGTCTTGTGGCTTATGTACTTTGAAAACCCAACTATAAATCACATAAATAACTCCTCATGTGAAATAAGCAGACGCCAAGTCACGCATCTCTTAAATCCACATACCTTCCCAATATGTCTATTTTGACAACAAAATATCAAGATTACCAGGTGTGCTGGATACCTGTCAATCCTACAGTTAATCACAAATGTTCCCTTCTGTAGCAAGACTCTTCTCACATGCCCTTCTTAACCTTTCAGGACTTTGAAGGTAAAGTGATGACACGAGAAGTTCTGGGGAGGCTGGGTGTCTTCTGGGATTTTTTTCCCCCAGTGAGGAAGCTGGACGAAAATATGACTTACCATGGAGGATAACTGATGAGTTATTTTCCACAAAAAACAAGGAGTTATTTACAGGGATTTTGCCCATAAGGGAAGAACACTGTCCATTTGTTCCATGGTAGGTATATGTATTAACAAAAGAATTCCTCATTTTCCTGTCCTCTCCCATCTCCCTACACACACACACACACACACACACACACACACACACACACACACACAATCCTCCAGTGGAAAGCCTGAGAATTAATCATGGCTGGGCTTACACAGGTAAATAGGCCTTGCCATCATTTTTTTTCCTATATTTTTTCTACTTCTGGGTAATGTGTCCTATATGTTCTCCAAGTACTTTATTATCTGCTTATTTTCTTGATTCACCTCCTTCTCTAGCTAGCAATTTCACTGGTACAGCTAAAAATTCCTTTTAATAGTTTCTTTTAGCTCATTTAAAAACATCTCTCTTTCCCCAGTCCTTTCATGCTAGACTTGGCTTTATCCTGAACTAATCTCTGTGGCAGCAAATTAAGGTCAATATATATTAAATATACCACCAATCAGAGTTTATAATGAGAATCCTTTCATTTATTAGTTTTGTTTTAAATTAAGTGGAATGATCAATGGGAGGGACTCAGAGCACTGAGGATCACACTTGGAATTCTTCCAGCTAACAGCAGAATGGGAGTCACTTGTGTACCTTCAGATATTCCTATGTTAGCACATTCTGAGGAAGTCAGCTTAGACGAATAAACACTGCTCAACCTGTCCATGGGTTTGGAGCAAGCTAGCTTCTAGCGTTTACAGGACCCCAGGGAGGAAGTACCAAATGAAGTCTCACATGCTATGTGTCTATGTGTCTAAATCTTCTAAATCAAGGTAAAAAGCTATGAAATGAAATATGTTCTAAATGTCTACATTGACAATTATATCTAAGTAATAACTTGAAGACCAGGTTTTCATTTAGAATTCTTAGACTCCTCAGAGTTGTTAAATATGATAGCATGGGGGCATGGGAAGGCCTGGCCCCTGCCTGGCCCATGGTCCTCCTTCTTTTTCTTTCCACTCCTGAATCTGACTTGCAAGGGCTCTTGTGAGCATTCATGTGATGTCATTGCCTGCACATCCAAGCTCTGTCCAGTCTTCACCACCAAACCTCTCTCACCCCCTCAGCTTGTTGTGTGGGAAAACAGCAGACCTGGAGAAGAGGCTTACCTAGCTTCTAGAAGTGAACCTCAAGCTGATCGGGTAAGGGGTTGGGGGCCTAGGTACTCTTGAGTGTGGTCTAGATAGATGGGGTTGGGGGGGACACATAAACTCTGAGTAGACATTCCCCTTGGCCCCATGGACTTCTTCCTCCCTGGGGTGGGGAGCAGTTGGAGAAGGGGGACAAAGAGGGACCCTCTAAAGGTGGGGCCCAGGGTGGAGGCTCCTCTCATGGGGTCAAAGCATAGCATTGGTGTTAGAAGCTCAGTGGAATTTGGAAGAGTTAATGTGAGAAGAATCAGAGCCGACATCAAATGATTACTTTAAGGATATTTCTATCTTATTTTTATGAGACAGTTTCCATTATTATAAGCAATAACCATTTTTATTAAATTAATAAGCATTATACACTCTCAAGAATTCTCATAAATCATCCAGACTGCTGCAGTTTTAGCTCAATGAAACAATCCTCCATCCCTGTAGCGTCTACTCCTCTCCTGCATCCGTTCAACCCACCCCACATCATAACAATATGTACACGTGTGCACACACATTAGCACACGGATTGTCAGAGACAAGTGGTCATCTCAATTGAGCCTTGGAAGTGCAACTCATACAGTAAATATTTCTGAGCTAGAAGATCCCTGAGAAATTCTTATATCCATCCCTCTCCCTCTGTGTAGGGTAAGAACTGAGGTCAAGAGAAGGAAATAGCTTGCACATGTTTGTTTGCTGACCCTCATTTCTTCAGAGTTGACTGTGACTCTGCGAAAACAGAAATAGTGGGGCCACTGATGGGGTCAATTCTGAGGAAAGGAAAGTAGTCAGGTGTCCCTTGACCAGTGGCTAACGGGGTGATCCACTAAGAAATCAACTCTTTATTTTTTTTCCTGTGTTAGAAAACTTCTGGTTACTCTTGGGGGAGGTTAACTAACCAGAAGGCATGGAAGTGTTTTCACTTGACTCTAGAGAGGGGAGATAGGCTATTTTGTTTCTAAGAACTGAACCATTCTTACCTAGAAGAAGGACAAAGATTTTTTTACAAATCAGGATTATAGAGGTAAAATTTACATACAATAAGAGTCAACAATTTTAAAAGTACAATTTTATGAGGATTGCCATATGTTGACCGTCATAACTACCATCACCATTATGACATTGACCATTTCATACCCCCAGAAGTTCCCTCCTGCCCTTTTGCAGTCAATACCCGCATCTACCCTCGGCATCCATCAAATCATCAGCTCTTTGCTACCATTGTTTTGCCTTTCCTAAAATTTCATAAAAATGGAATCATATAGTACAGGGGTCCCCAAACCCCGGGCTGCGGACTGGTACCAGTCTGAGGCCTGTTAGGAACCGGGCCGCACAGCAGGAGGTGAGCAGCCTGCAAGCGAGCGAAGCTTCATCTGCTGCTCCTGATCGCTCGCATTAAGGCCTGAACCTCCCCTCCCCCGAGGTCCATTGAAAAATTGTCTTCCATGAAACCAGTCCCTGGTGCCAAAAAGGTTGGGGACAACCGAATATAGATTTTTATGGTTGGTTTCTTTCCCTTCTGAGATTTATCTATATTATTGCATATAATAGAAGTTCATTTATGAAATTAACCCATGATTCTTTAGCAAAATATTATTTACAAGGATTTAATAGTCCCTCTTTCTTTTTTGTTACTTTTTATTTGTCTAGTTTTATTGCATTATGGTCAGAGAATATGGTGCCCTCTCTTTCAGAAATTGTTATAATTCTTTTTTCACTTAATGTACAATCCAATTTTATAGATGTTCTTCGGCACTGAAAAATGGAATGGTAATCTTTGTTTGTAAGGTACAAATCAATCTTATAGTATTTTGTATATTTTAAATTCTTTTTTTTTGTCTACTCTAAATTAAATTGTCTCATTTGTAAAAAAAAAATAAATAAGTTAGAAATCATTAAAAAAAAATTGCTGCAGTATGCCAAGTATTTGAAAGTGACACAGCAATACACATCTAAAAAAAATAAAAATAAAAATTTAAAAATAAATAAATTGTTGGTTAGTATTTAATTATACAGACACCCCACAATTTATTTATTCAATCACCAGTTGATGGACATTTGGATTGTTTCCAGTTTTTGACTGAGAAAAAAAAAAAAAAAAGAGCATCCCCTGACAGTTGAAAGCTGACCTGACACTCACGGCTAGATCTTGTTATTCTCCTACAGGACGTAAACAAACTTACAAACACAAAACTCAGACAAGGTTACTTCAAGACCATGATACAATGAGAGAGCAAGTCTACTTTATAATTTTGTCTGAGTTCAGAAAAAAACAACGTCATCTGCTACCCACAAGATACTAAACGTCCTTTTTCTCAGCTAAAATGAATGACTGCTACTTCTTTACTAATTAGAGCTGTATGTTTGTCTGCCCTCCTTATAGATTTATTATTCAGACACACAATCATAGAATTGACTTTACTTTCTGACAGCCTCAGTCTAGAGTCAGACCGTACTTCATTAGGTTACCCCTCAAATCACCCGACTAGAGTTAAAATCCTATAATAGTTTCACTCCAATGTCCTCTTACTAAGAAACCCCCAGGGGCTTCCCTGGTGGTGCAGTGGTTGAGAATCCGCCTGCCAATGCAGGGGACACGGGTTCGAGCCCTGGTCTGGGAAGATCCCACATGCCACGGAGCAACTGGGCCCGTGAGCCACAATTACTGAGCCTGCGCGTCTGGAGCCTGTGCTCTGCAACAAGAGAGGCTGCAATGGTGAGAGGCCCGCACCGTGATGAAGAGTGGCCCCCACTTGCCGCAACTAGAGAAAGCCCTCGCACAGAAACGAAGACTCAACAGTCATAAATAAATAAATAAATAAAAAAGAACGTGAATTTCTAAAAAAAAAAAAAAAAAAAAGAAACCCCCAGATTCCCCGTGGTATGTGTTGCTCCCTCACTGCAGTAAGTAATCAGCTCAACTTGTTCAACTACAGACTTCTTCCTGGGGATTTTTGGCTGGAGGGCTGTTACTTTATATTCATGTACAAGTCTTTGTTGTGTACATGTATTTTCTTTTCTTTTGGATGAATCTGGTGGGGGGGATAGTGATTGCACTGGTAAGTATATGCCTAACTTGATAACAACTTGTCAATTTTTTTCCCAGAGTGATTGCAGCCTTCTGTGTTCCCAACAAGGTTGTATGAGCTTTTCAGTTACCTCATCCTCCCCAGTACTTTATGTTTTTGGTCACTTTGACTTTAGTGGGTGTGTAGGTATTCCACTACAGTTTTAACTTTTATTTCCCTGTTCACTATTTATATTGAGTATCTTTTAATATACTGACATGAATTTATATATCTTTTTTTGGTGAAGTGTCTTCAAATATTTTGCCCATTTTAAAATTGTGTTGTTTATCTTTTATTGTGTTCTAACAATTGTTAAGAGTTCTTTATATATTTTGAATTCAAGTCTTTTATCAGTTATATTGATATTTTGCAGACATTTCTCCTGGTCTGCTGTTTACCGTCACATGTTTTTAACAATTTTTTTTGAAGAGCAGACATTTAAAATGTTTGGTAATATCTACTTTATCATTTTTTTGTTTATGGTTTGTCCTTTTTGTATCCTAAGATATCTTTGTTTACCTAAGGTGATAAAGATTTTCTCCTATTATTTTTCTAGAAGTCTTTAAAATCCTGTATGTATTTATTTAATTTACAGCATATTTTATTTCATATTCACCACATTTTAATTACTCAATAGTCCAATATGGCTGGTGGGATCCATACTGGACAGTTCAAGACTTGAGGTGTATCAATCTTATTGATAAAGAATTGGCTTATAATTCTTTGATTTTTCTCTGTTGCTGTCCTTTTTTCAACTTCACTTATTTCTGCTCTCACTGTTCAAATTTTTGCTCTTCTGCTATTTTGGGTTTAATGATTTCTTCTTTGCGTTTTTTCTAAAGGTAGAAATTTATATAATTGATTTGAGACTTTTTTCGTTTATATAATGCTTTATCTGCAGATTCTGATATATTTCACTTTTATTTAAAAACACTTCAAAATATATTCTGATTTTTCTTTTGATTTCTTCTTCCACCATGTGTTATTTAGAAATGTGTTTTTGTTCCCAAATATTTGGGGGTTTTCTAGATAGTTCTTTGTTATTCATTTCCATTTTCATTCTGCCATCAGAGAACATATGATTTTAATTTCTTAAATCTATTGATACATGTTTTATGGCTCAAAGTATAGTTTATCTTGTGAATATTCCATGTGTACATGGAAAAATCGTAGGAGCATTTACTGCTATTGGGTATTCTATTAATGCCAATTAGGTCACATTTGTTGACATTTTTCCTGTGTTCTATATCCTTATTTTTGTGTGTGTTTGACTAGTTACTCTAACAATTACTGAGAAAGGAGTGTTGGAATATCCAACAGTAATTGTGAATTTGTCTATTCTTTCAGATCTATAAGCTTTTTTTTTTAAAAACATCTTTATCGGAGTATAATTTCTTTACAATGGTGTGTTAGTTTCTACTTTATAACAAAGTGAATCAGTTATACATACACATATGTTCCCATATCTCTTCCCTCTTGCATCTCCCTCTCTCCCACCCTCCCTATCCCACCCCTCTAGGTGGTCACAAAGCACTGAGCTGATCTCCCTGTGCTATGCGGCTGCTTCCCACTAGCTATCTATTTTACATTTGGTAGTGTATATATGTCCATGCCACTTTCTCACCCTGTCATATCTTACCCCTCCCCCTCCCCATATCCTCAAGTCCATTCTATAGTAGGTCTGTGTCTTTATTCCCATCTTGCCACTAGGTTCTTCAAGACCTTTTTTTTTCCCTTAGATTCCATATATATGTGTTAGCATACTGTATTTGTTCTTCTTTTTCTGACTTACTTCACTGTGTATGACAGACTCTAACTCCCTCCACCTCACTACAAATACTTCCATTACATTTCTTTTTATGGCTGAGTAATATTCCATTGTATATATGTGCCACATCTTCTTTATCCATTCATCTGATGATGGACACTTAGGTTGCTTCCATGTCCTGGCTATTGTAAATAGAGCTGCAATGAACATTTTGGTACATGACTCTTTTTGAATTATGGTTTTCTCAGGGTATATGCCCAGTAGTGGGATTCCTGGGTCGTATGGTAGTAGTTCTATTTGTAGTTTTTTAAGGAACCTCCATACTGTTCTCCATAGTGACTGTATCAATTTACATTCCCACCAACAGTGCAAGAGGATTCCCTTTTCTCCACACCCTCTCCAGCATTTATTGTTTCTAGATTTTTTGATGATGGACATTCTGACCGGTGTGAGATGATACCTCATTGTAGTTTTGATTTGCATTTCTCTAATGATTAATGATGTTGAGCATTCTTTCATGTGTCTGTTGGCAATCTGTATACCTTCTTTGGAGAAATGTCTATTTAGGTCTTCTGCCCATTTTTGGATTGGGTTGTTTGTTTTTCTGTTATTGAGCTGCATGAGCTGCTTGTAAATCTTGGAGATTAATCCTTTGTCAGTTGCTTCATTTGCAAATATTTTCTCCCATTCTGAGGGTTGTCTTTTGGTCTTGTTTATGGTTTCCTTTGCTGTGCAAAAGCTTTTAAGTTTCATTAGGTTCCATTTGTTTATTTGTGTTTTTATTTCCATTTCTTTCGGAGCTGGGTCAAAAAGAATCTTGCTGTGATTTATGTCATAGAGTGTTCTGCCTATGTTTTCCTCTAAGAGTTTGATAGTGTCTGGCCTTACACTTAGGTCTTTAATCCATTTTTGAGTTTATTTTTGTGCATGGTGTCAGGGAGTGTTCTAATTTCATACTTTTACATGTACCTGTCCAGTTTTCCCAGCACCACTTATTGAAGAGGCTGTCTTTTCTCCACTGTATACGCTTGCCTCCTTTATCAAAGATAAGGTGACCATATGTGCGTGGGTTTATCTCTGGGCTTTCTATCCTGTTCCATTGATCTATGTTTCTGTTTTTGTGCCAGTACCAAACTGTCTTGATTACTGTAGCTTGGTAATATAGTCTGAAGTCAGGGAGCCTGATTCCTCCAGCTCCATTTTTCGTTCTCAAGATTGCTTTGGCTATTCGGGGTCTTTAGTGTTTCCATACAAATTGTGAAATTTTTTGTTCTAGTTCTGTGAAAACTGCCAGTGGTAGTTTGATAGGGATTGCATTGAATCTGTAGATTGCTTTGGGTAGTACAGTCATTTTCACAATGTTGATTCTTCCAATCCAAGAACATGGTATATCTCTCCATCTGTTTGTATCATCTTTAATTTCTTTCATCAGTGTCTTATAATTTTCTGCATACAGGTCTTTTGTCCCCTTAGGTAGATTTATTCCTATATATTTTTTTATTTTTGTTGCAATGGTAAATGGGAGTGTTTTCTTAATTTCACTTTCAGATTTTTCATAATTAGTGTATAGGAATGCAAGAGATATCTGTGCATTAATTTTGTATCCTGCTACTTTACCAAATTCATTGATTAGCTCTAGGAGTTTTCTGGTAGCATCTTTAGGATTCTCTATGTATAGTATCATGTCATCTGCAAACAGTGACAGCTTTACTTCTTCTTTTCCAATTTGTATTCCTTTTATTTCTTTTTCTTCTCTGATTGCTATGGCTAACACTTCCAAAACTATGTTGAATAATAGTGGTGAGAGTGGGCAACCTTGTCTTGTTCCTGATCTTAGAGGAAATGGTTTCAGTTTTTCACCATTGAGAACAATGTTGGCTGTGGGTTTGTCATATATGGCCCTTATTATGTTGAGGAAAGTTCCCTCTATGCCTACTTTCTGCAGGGCTTTTATCATAAATGGGTGTTGAATTTTGTCAAAAGCTTTCTCTGCATCTATTGAGGTGATCATATGGTTTTTCTCTTTCAATTTGTTAATATGATGTATCACGTTGATTGATTTGCATATATTGAAGCATCCTTGCATTCCTGGAATAAACCCCACTTGATCATGGTGTATGATCCTTTTAATGTGCTGTTGGATCCTGTTTGCTAGTATTTTGTTGAGGATTTTTGCATCTATGTTCATCAGCGATATTGGCCTGTAGTTTTCTTTCTTTGTGACGTCTTTGTCTGGTTTTGGTATCAGGGTGATGGTGGCCTCGTAGAATGAGTTGGGGAGTGTTCCTCCCTCTGCAATATTTTGGAAGAGTTTGAGAAGGATAGGTGTTAACTCTTCTCTAAATGTTTGATAGAATTCGCCTGTGAAGCCATCTGGTCCTGGGCTTTTGTTTGTTGGAAGATTTTTAATCACAGTTTCAATTTCAGTGCTTGTGATTGGTCTGTTCATATTTTCTATTTCTTCCTGGTTCAGTCTTGACAGGCTGTGCATTTCTAAGAATCTGTCCATTTCTTCCAGGTGGTCCATTTTATTGGCATAGAGTTGCTTGTAGTAATCTCTCATGATCGTTTGTATTTCTGCAGTGTCAGTGGTTACTTCTCCTTTTTCATTTCTAATTCTATTGATTTGAGTCTTCTCCCTTTTTCTCTTGATGAGTCTGGCTAATGGTTTATCAATTTTGTTTATCTTCTCAAAGAACCAGCTTTTAGTTTTATTGATCTTTGCTATTCTCTCCTTCATTTCTTTTTCATTTATTTCTGATCTGATCTTTATGATTTCTTTCCTTCTGCTAGCTTTGGGGTTTTTTTGTTCTTCTTTCACTAATTGCTTTAGGTGCAAGGTTAGGTTGTTTATTCGAGATGTTTCCTGTTTCTTCATGTAGGCTTGTATTGCTATAAACTTCCCTCTTAGAACTGCTTTAGCTGCATCCCATAGGTTTTGGGTCGTTGTGTCTCCATTGTCATTTGTTTCTAGGTATTTTTTGATTTCTCCTTTGATTTCTTCAGTGATCACTTCGTTATTAAGTAGTGTATTGTGTAGCCTCCATGTGTTTGTATTTTTTACACATCTTTTCCTGTAATTGGTATCTAGTCTCATAGCGTTGTGGTCAGAAAAGATACTTGATACGATTTCAATTTTCTTAAATTTACCAAGGCTTGATTTGTGACCCAAGATATGATCTATCCTGGAGAATGTTCCATGAGCACTTGAGGAAAATGTGTATTCTGTTGTTTTTGGGTGGAATGTCCTATAAATATCAATTGAGTCCATCTTGTTTAATGTATCATTTAAAGCTTGTGTTTCCTTATTTATTTTCATTTGGATGATCTGTCCATTGGTGAAAGTGGGGTGTTAAAAGTCCCCTGCTATGATTGTGTTACTGTCGATTTCCCCTTTTATGGCTGTTAGTATTTGCCTTATGTATTGAGGTGCTCCTATGTTGAGTGCATAAATATTTACAATTGTTATACCTTCCTCTTGGATCGATCCCTTGATCATTATATAGTGTCCTCCTTTGTCTCTGTAATAGTCTTTATTTTAAAGTGTATTTTGTCTGATATGAGAATTGCAACTCCAGCTTTCTTTTGATTTCCATTTGCATGGAATATCTTTTTCCATCCCCTCACTTTCAGTCTGTATGTGTCTCTAGGTCTGAAGTGGGTCTCTTGTAGACAGCATATATATGGGTCTTGTTTTTGTACCCATTCAGCCAGTCTGTGTCTTTTGGTGGGAGCATTTAATCCATTTACTTTTGAGGTAATTATCGATATGTATGTTCCTATTCCTATTTTGTTAAATGTTTTGGGTTTGTTATTGTAGGTGTTTTCCTTCTCTTGTGTTTCTTGCCTAGAGAAGTTCCTTTAGCATTTTTGTAAAGCTGGTTTGGTGGTGCTGAACTCTCTCAGCTTTTGCTTGTCAGTAAAGGTGTTAATTTCTCCATCAAATCTGAATGAGATCCTTGCTGGGTAGAGTAATCTTGGTTGTAGGTTTTTCTCCTTCATCACTTTAAGTATATCCTGCCACTCCCTTCTGGCTTGCAGAGTTTCTGCTGAAAGATCAGATGTTAACCTTATGGGGATTCCCTTGTGTGTTATTTGTTGTTTTTCCCTTGCTGCTTTTAATATGTTTTCTTTATATTTAATTTTTGATAGTTTGATTAATATGTGTCTTGGCGTGTTTCTCCTTGGGTTTATCCTGTATGGGACTCTCTGTGCTTCCAGGACTTGATTAACTATTTCCTTTCCCATATTAGGGAAGTTTTCAACTATAATCTCTTCAAATATTTTCTCAGATCGTTTCTTTCTCTCTTCTTCTTCTGGGACCCCTATAATTCGAATGTTGGTGCGTTTAATGTTGTCCCAGAGGTCTCTGAGACTATCCTCAGTTCTTTTCATTCTTTTTTCTTTAGTCTGCTCTGCAGTAGCTATATCCACTATTTTATCTTCCAGGTCACTTATCCGTTCTTCTGCCTCAGTTATTCTGCTATTGATCCCATCTAGAGTATTTTTAATTTCATTTATTGTGTTTTTCATCGTTGCTTGGTTCCTCTTTAGTTCTTCTACGTCCTTGTTAAATGTTTCTTGCATTTTGTCTATTCTATTTCCAAGATTTTGGATCATCTTTACTATCATTATTCTGAATTCTTTTTCAGGTAGACTACCTATTTCCTCTTCATTTGTTAAGTCTGGTGTGTTTTGACCCTGCTCCTTCATCTGCTGTGTGTTTTTCTGTCTTCTCATTTTGCTTATCTTACTGTGTTTGGGGTCTCCTTTTCACAGGCTGCAGGTTTGTAGTTCCCGTTGTTTTCGGTATCTGTCCCTAGTGGCTAAGGTTGGTTCAGTGGGTTGTGTAGGCTTCCTGGTGGAGGGGACAAGAGCCTGTGTTCTGGTGGATGATGCTGCATCTTGTCTTTCTGGTGGGCACGTCCACGTCTGGTGGTGTGTTTTGGGGTGTCTGTGGTCTTAATATGATTTTAGGCACCCTCTCTGCTAATGGATGGGGCTGTGTTCCTGTCTTGCTAGTTGTTTGGCATAGGGTGTCCAGCACTGCAGCTTGCTGGTCGTTGAGTGAAGCTGGGTCTTGCTATTGAGATGGAGATCTCTGAGAGATTTTTGCCATTTGGTATTACGTGGAGCTGGGTGGTCTCTTGTGGACCAGTGTTCCAAAGTTGGCTCTCCCACCTCAGAGGCACAGCCGTAATGCCTGGCTGGAGCACCAAGAGCCTTTCATCCACATGGCTCAGAATGAAAGTGAGAAAAAATAGAAAGAAAGAAAGAAAGAGGATAAAATAAAATAAAATAAAACTATTATAATAAAAAATAAAAAAAAATTATTAAGAAAAAATTTCTTAAGAAAATAAATTTTTTTTAATTTTTTAAAATAAATTTATTAATTTTTTATAATAAAAAATAGAAATTTTTAAGAAAAAATTAATTAAGAAAAAAATTTTTAAATTTTTTGAAATAAAAAATCTGAAAAAACTTATTAAGAAAATTTTTTTTAACTTTAAAAATAGAAAATAAGGAAAAAATTATTAAGAAAACATTTATTTAGAAACACATTTTTTTAAGTAAAAAAAAAAAACAACAAATGGATGGACCGAACCCTAGGACAAATGGTGAAAGCAAACCTATACAGACAAAATCTCACCCAGAAGCATACACATATACACTCACAAAAAAAGGAAAAGGGGAAAAATTAATATATCCTGCTCCCAAAGTCCACCTCCTGAATTTGGAATGATTCGTTGTCTATTCAGGTATTCAACAGATGCAGGTACATCAAGTTGTTTGTGGAGATTTAATCCACTGCTTCTGAGGCTGCTGGGAGAAATTTCCCTTTCTCTTCTTTGTTCGTAAAGCTCCCGGGGTTCAGCTTTGGATTTGGACCCGCCTCTACGTGTAGGTCGCCTGAGGGCGTCTGTTTTTTGTTCACAAAGGACGGGGTTAAAGGAGCAGCTGCTTTGGGGGCTCTGGCTCACTCAGGCCGGGGGGAGGGAGGGGTACGGATGCGAGGTGAGCCTGCGGCGGCAGAGGCCTGCGTGACGTTGCAGCAGCCTGAGGCGTGCCGTGCGTTCTCCCGGGGAAGTTGTCCCTGGATCACGGGAGCCTGGTTGTGGCGGGCTGCACAGGCTCCCAGGAGGGGCGGTGTGGATAGTGACCTGTGCTCGCACACAGGATTTTTGGAGGCGGCAGCAGCAGCCCCAGCGTCTCACACCCATCTCTGGAGCTCGTTTAGGCAGCGCTCTGAATCCCCTCTCCTCGCGCACCGCGAAACAAAGAGGCAAGAAAAAGTCTCTTGCCTCTTCGGCAGCTGCAGACTTTTTCCCGGACTCCCTCCCGGCTAGCTGTGGTGCGCTAACCCCTTCAGGCTGTGTTCACGCCACCAACCCCAGTCCTCTCCCTGGGATCCGACCGAAGCCCGAGCCTCAGCTCCCAGCCCCCGCCCGCCCCGGCGGGTGAGCAGAGAAGCCTCTCGGGCTGGTGAGTGCTGGTCGGCACCAATCCTCTGTGCGGGAATCTCTCCGCTTTGCCCTCCGCACCCCTGTGGCTGTGCTTTCCTCCGTGGTTCCAAAGCTTCCCCCCTCTGCCACCTGCAGTCTCCGCCCGCAAAGGAGCTTCCTAGTGTGTGGACACCTTTCCTCCTTCACAGCTCCCTCCCACTGGTGCAGGTCCCATCCCTATTCTTTTGTCTCTTTTATTTCTTTTTTCTTTTGCCCTACCCAAGTACGTGGGGAGTTTCTTGCCTTTTGGGAGGTCTGACGTCTTCTGCCAGCGTTCAGTGGGTGTTCTGTAGGAGCAGTTCCACGTGTAGATGTATTTCTAATATATCTGTGGGAAGGAAGGTGATCTCCGCATCTTACTCTTCCGCCATCTTGCCCAGACCTATAAGCTTTTGCTTACGTATTTTGTAGTTCTGTTTTTATGAGAATACACATGTAGAAAAATTATGTCCTTATGATGAATTGACCTTATAACTATAATTTCCTTATCCCTGGTAATATTTCTGGTTCTTAAGTCTATTTTGTCTATACTAATGTAGCAGTTCAAACTTTCTTTTTATTAGTCTTTGTACAGTCTGTTTTTCATCCTTTTACTTTTAACCTATATCTCTTTTTTTTTACATACTTAAACATTTAAAATTTTTTTATTATGCTTTTATTTATTTATTTATTTTTTATGTCTTTATTGGAGTGTAATTGCTTTACAATGTTCTGTTAGTTTCTGCTGTATAACAAAATGAATCAACTATATGTATACATATATCCCCATATCCCCTCCTTCTTGTGCCTCCCTCCCATGCTCCCTATCCCACCCCATATCTCTTTATATCAGGTAGCTTTCTTACAGACAGCATACTGTTTGGCCTTGGTCTTTTATCCATTCTTATAATTTCTGCCTTTTAATTGCAACGTGTAAAGCATTTACATTTAATGTAGTTATCAATATAGCTGGGTTTAAATCTACCATCTTGCTACTTCTTTTCTATTATTTACATCTGTTCTTTGTTCCGTTTCTCCCCTTTCTTGTCTCTTTTGGATTAGTGGAATTTTAAAAATTAATTTTACTTTATGTCCAATGTGGGTTTATTATCCATAACTCTTTGTTTTATGTTTTTAGTGGTTACCCTAGAGTTGCAGTATACATTTTTAACTTAACATAGTCTATCTTTAAGTAATATCAAATCACTTCCTGTATAGTGTAAGAATCTTATAATACTATAGGTCCCTTCTTCTTGACTTTTCTACCATTTTTGTCATTCATTTTAATTTTACTTATGATAAAAGCCACACATTCATTGTTATTATATTTGCTTTTAATTGTAAATTATTCATTAAAGAGATTAGAAAATGAGATAAAAGTATTTTACATTTAATTCTCTATTTACTATATACTGGTGATGTTCATTCCATTGTGTAGATCTAAATTTGCTTCTGATATAATTTTATTTCTGATTGCAAAACCTCTTTTACCATTTCTTGTAATGCAGGTCAGCTGGCAATAAATTATGGCAGCTTTTTTTTTGTCTGGAAAAATGTTATTTCACCTTCATTTTTTTCTTCCAGTTTAAGGAGATATAATTGACATACAGAACTGTATAAGTTTAAAGTGTATGGCATACTAATTTGACTCACATACATGACAAAATAATTATCACAATAAGTTTTGTGAGCATATATCATCTCACATAAATACAAAATTAAAGAAATAGAAAAAATTTTTTTGTTTGTGATGAGAACTCAGTATTTACTCTCTCAACAACTTTCATATATAAGATACAGCAGTGTTCATTTTATTTATCATGTTGTACATTACACCTCTAGTACTTATCTTATAACTGGAAGTTTGTACCTTTTGACTGCCTTTATCCAATTCCACCTTTCCCTACACTGCACACCTCTGGAACCACAAATCTGATCTCTTTTTCTATGAATTTGTTTGTTTGTTTGAAAGTATAATTGACCTATAATACTATGTTAATTCCTGTTATACAATATAGTCATTCAATATTTCTATGCATTTCAAAATGATCACCATGATAGATTTAGTTACAATATATCACCATCAAAGATATTACATAGTTAATGACTATATTCCCCACACTATACATTTCATACTTGTGACTCCTTTTATAGCTGGAAGTTTGTACCTCTTAACTTCCCTTACCTCTTTCCCCAAACCCCTCCCCTCTGGCAACTACCTGTTTATTCTCTGTTATCTATAGCTCTGTTTCTGTTTTGTTATGTTTGTTCATTTGTCTTGTTTTTTAGATTCACATATAAGTGAAGTCATACAGTATTTGTCTTTTTCTGTCTGACTAATTTCACTTAGCCTAATACTATGTCCATCCATGTTGTCACAAATGGCAAGATTTCATCTTTTTTATGGCTGAGTAATATTCCATTGTGTGTGTGTGTGTGCATGTGTGTGTGTGTTTTATATCTTCCTTATCTGTTCATCTATTGATGGGCACTTAGGTTGCTTTCATATCTTTGCTATTATAAATAATGCTGCAATGAACGTAAGTGTGCATATATCTTTTCTAATTAGTGTTTCCATTGTCTTTGGATAAATACCCAGAACTGGAATTGCTGGATCTTATGGTAGTTCAATTTTTAATTTTTTTAAGAATCTTCATACTGTTTTCCATAGTGACTGCACAAACCTACATTTCTACCAACATTGTACAGGGCTCCCTTTTCTCCACATCCTTGCCAACACTTGTTATTTGTTGTCTTTTTGATAATAGCCATTCTGACAGATGTGAGGTGATTATCTCATTGTGATTTTGATTTGCACTTCCCTGATGATTAGGGATGTTGAGCATCTTTTCATGCGTCCGTTGGCCATCTGTATGTCTTCTTTGGAAAAAGTCTATTCACATCCTCTGCCCAATTTTTAATCTGGTAGTGTTTTTGTTTGTTTGTTTGTTTGTTTTGATGTTGATCTGTGGGAGTTCTTTTTATATTTAGGATATTAACCCCTTATTGGATATATTGTTTGCAAATATCTTCTCCCATTGAGTAGGTGGTCTTTCCCTTTGTTGATAGTTTCCTTCACTGTACAAAAGCATTTTAGTTTGGTGTAGTCTCATTTGTTTATTTTTGCTTTTTTTCCCTTGCCTAAGGAAAAATATCCAAGAAAAAAAGTATTACTAAGAACAGTGTCAAAGAGCTCACTGCCTATGTTTACTTCTTCTAAGTTTTATATTTCAGGTATTACATTTAAGTCTTTGATCTATTTTGAATTTATTTTTGTGCATGGTGTAAGAGAGTAGTCCAGTTTGATTCTTTTTTTTTTTAAACTATTTATCTACTTATTTATTTGGTTGCACCTGGAGGGCTCATTCCTTAGTTGCAGCACGTGGGCTCCTTAGTTGTGGCATATGAACTCTTAGTTGTAGTATGCATGTGGGATCTAGTTCCCTGACCAGGGATTGAACCTGGTTCCCCTGCATTGGGAGCATGGAGTCTTAACCACTGCGCCACCAGGGAAGTCCCCCAGTTTGATTCTTTTGCATGTAGCTGTCCAGTTTTCCCAACATCATTTATTGAAGATGTCTTTTCCCCACTGTATATTCTTACCTCGTTTTTTTTTTTTTTTTTTTTTTTGCCACACTGCATGGCTTGCAGGATTTTAGTCCCCTGACCAGCGATTGAACCTGGGTCCCCTGCAGTGAGAGCGAGGAGTCCTAACCACTGGATAGCCAAGGAAATCCCATATTCTTGCCTCCTTTGTCATTGATTAATTGCCCACTTAAGTGTGGGTTCATTTCTGGCCTCTCTATTCTGTTCATTGATCTATGTGTTTGTTTTTTGTGCCAGTACCATACTGTTTTGATGACTGTAGCTTTGTAGTATAAATCAGGGAGTGTGATACCTCCAGTTTTATTCTTCTTTCTCCAGATTGTTTTGGCTATTTGGGGTCTTTATTGTTTCCATACAAATCACCTTCATTTTTGAAATACATTTTTCCTGGATGTAGAATTATAGGTTGACACTTTATTTCTTTAGATAGTTAAAAGATGTCATTCCATTAACTTCTACTTTTATAGTTTTATTTGATGAGTCTCCTGTCTTTCTTATCTGTACATAATGTGTCTTTTCCCCCTCTCTTTCAAGATTTTCTCTTCATTAATGGTTTTCAGCAAGTTCACCATGATGCACCTTGGTGGCTTTATGTTTTTCTGCTTAGTTTTCTTTGAGCTTGTAACTTCACAGCTTCAACTCAGCAAAACCATCGGGCTCTAAATGGGTTTCCCTTTCTTGAACAGTAGCCTAGAAATTGCTTCCAGAAAGTAATCTTGTGCAATCATGCAGACTACCTCAAATTTTTTTTCTCTTAAGATTCACAGTAGTGTGCTGTGTTCCAATGACTGAAAAATTTTTTTTTTGATTTTCTGATTGTTTAAGGCAGATGGATCAATCTGATCCCAGCTTTTTCATCATAGTCAGAAGCAGAGGTCATTAGTAAATGAATTTTTATCAACTTTTTCTCCTAAGCTATCACTATTTTTCTGATTGCCAGAAAGGACCTATTACTGAGATAAAAGGCAGGAACTGGACAAAAGCCTTAGGGAAATAGAAGTAGGGAAAGGATAATGGGTTTGGAGTTTTAAGCATATGGGCTCTCTCTATGTGGTTACAGGATCCTTCAGTGACCCAGAAGGACTGAGATTGGAGGGCTTTGTGTGGAGTTCCTAATGGGGCATGTTACCTGTGTTGTTGTGAAAAAGGGTCATCAAGGCAGGTGCCATTGTGTAACTGGGGACATTCTATTTTCACCCATCATGAGATCTGAGCACTCTGTAGGATTTCCACCTTACAATATCCCAGTCACTGATTCTGGAGTATGACAAGGCAGCCAGCATGATAGGTAGGGAGCCTTCTTTGCTAAGCCTATCCTCAGAAGCTAGACTAGGGCATATGAATGCACTCTTATTATAAAAAGAAGGTTGCTTGCTTCAGAGTTGAGTTGGGCTGTTAGCTTTTTCATTTTAAAGTATTTTGATCCTTCCTATGTTGCATCACTAGGTGAAAATATAGGAGTAAGTTAATGTATGAAGCTCAAGCTTAGGATACTCTGTTTCACTTTTAGAATGAAACAAAAGTAGGCTAAGAGGGCCATTATTCCTAATAAGAGGTTTATCAATTCTTTTAGAAGAAATCAAACACATCACTTTTAAACTTGAATTTTTTCACCTTTCTTTATAATTCTAATTATTTCATAAAAGATTTGAACCTGCTTATCTAATAATATATTTCTGATCCAACCTATTAGTTAATTAACTACTTTGTTAGGTCAATGTCTTATTTACATATGTACATAGGATAGTTTTTTCTAAATTGTAGGCTATGCTATTTTGGTTCATTTAGGTTGTGGGAAAAGCAGATCTTTGCTGTGTCTAATTATTCTAATTTATAGGATATTTAGTCATGTTACTAAGAAACTTAGGAAGAGAGGAAAACTTCTCAGGACAACTCAGCTAAACACCAAGAAGAATGAGAACATACTTCAGCATAGACTGTGGTTATGACAATCAGGTATTATATTCTTGGTAGCTCATGATCCTCTACAGCTCCCCACCTAACTGCTCTGCTATTGTAGTCACGATGTGCCTCAGCTTCTTTCTGTCTTTCCTTATGCTTTTTATCCTTCTATGGATTGACTGTCTCCTCTCTCAGTCAATCCATAGAAGGCTTCTAGTAACAGCCAAGTAGAAGATTGGCTTCTACTTATTTATGGCTTTATTGCATCATAGTTTTAACTTCCTGCCTTCCTTCTACATGAATCTCCTCTTCAGCCCATTTATTTTCTGTTCAATCTAACTGGGCTGAACTCTCATTCTGGGTTACATCATAGGCTGCTGACAAGATGGTTGCTTTGGAATAAGTACCTATCCTTAGTCCAATAACTTGTTACGATGTCACATGAATATGTAGCATCAAACTGGTGGCTTATACAAAAGAAACCACTTAGAAAGGTGCTGAGATTACTGAAGGCACTGTGAGAAATTCCAGTAGGAGAAAAGATAGGTGTCTGATATTGCGCATTGTCTGCACAACGTGTAGATGTTAACTAAATTATCGTTGAATGAGTGAATTGATTAAATATAAATCTATTCTACTTTGTGTGAGTGGATGAAGAGCACTTAGCTAGAACCTCTTTAAACTTCCATCTTATTTCATCTCTGTCTGCTTTTCCTCACTTTGTAACTCAAACTGGAATTGGATAACTCCAGGCAGGGTAGATCCTTCATTGTCGAATGAAGTAAGGTGTTTCATTTCCCTTGGCATCCTATCTCCTGGCAGCTAAGTGCCTCATTCCTCATTTGCTTCATCGTGTGGTTGTGAGGATGAAATGGGATCCTTTATCTAGATTCACCAAACTTGGTGTCTGTGCCATAAGAAGTGCTTCATATTGGTTGGGTATTACTTTTCTATGCTCCTCATTATTGGTTCCTCATTTAGGCATATCCCAAACTCCAAAATTACTTATTTTATTTTTTTTCTTTCATCTCAGGCAGTCTTCCTATTTCTATGCCATCAATGAAGTTGGGGAACAGTAAACTGATTAAAATAATCAGATTTAGGGGCTAATAATTTATTTCCCCCTCTTCATAAGATTTTTGTTTTTAAAAGAAGAATTTGTTAACTCCAAGGAATTAAACTCTAAATGTATTTGCCCTTAGCAAATATGGGCTCGGTAGGGGATATCTCTTTCATGAATGTTCAAAGTTAGGAAAATGCAATGGGAAATACTTATTCTGCCTTATTTGGCTTTCTCAATTCAAGCATTGAATAAATCTAATCAATAAAGTTAGAATCAGGATTAATTTCTACAACTCCTAGAATTCAAAGACAAGATCTATGCATTATCTTGTTTAAAAACGTCATTATCAAATACTTAAAATTTTTTATGGCAACTAAGTTCACAGCATTGTAGTGAGAAATATTTTCCTGTTTTAGGGAGGGGTAAATAAGGGCCTGGAGAGTCTTAGTCAATCTATAATTGATGAGACAGGTGCAAATAAGAACACTTATTCCTAGACTACTTTTATTGGTCCTAGAGCCCCTCCTTGTTTATGATATCATCTGTGCAGTGGACACTTCCCTTTGTTTGAAGCTTGATGAGAAAGTGGTCACGGTGGAGCTGAGCTGCCAGATGCAGTGAGGCCCTGGCGCATTTGCAACTTCTCAGAAAGTAGTTACATTTTTATCCAAAAGAGAGATGGATAAACCATAGACAAACTCCTGCTTGGCCCTCACATGCAGCTGCTAGCTTTGGGGATGTCTTGCTCACTGGTTATTTTAGCAGTGTTTCAGCAGGCTGTGCAGCCAAGCAGAAATACCACACATTTTGTGAAAACCTGAGGTCAGCACATTTTCTTCCCTGGGAAATTGTAACCTTTTGCTGAGATTGGGATGTCTGGGTTAGAGAAGGGGAGAGGAAAACCAGTTTCTGGGGTCCCCAAAGCCCTTAACTCTTTCCAGAACACCAGAGCTAAGAGCACAAGTTCATTCTCGGCAACAGGGCAGCCTCCCATCTCTCAGGACTGCTAAGAGAATGCAGGGTATTTTGCAAGTCACACTGCCAGGAACATTTACATCTAAGCGACATATGCTTTGGGGTTCCTTGATGGCTTGCTCTTGCCTCTGTGACTTTGGATGTGCTCATTCTTCTTTGTGGAATGGCTTGGCTCTCCTGGACTAATTACTCTTCATCCTCAAAGATTCAACTTTTCAAAAAAGTCTTTCCTGAATTTTACACATTATCTCTTTTTCTCTACCAAGTCTAAGTAGTTGAACTTCTTTGCTCTTGCAGCCTTCTGTGTTTGTTTCCAACCTAGAGAGCACATAGAACTGCGTTAACATCTTCCATTTACATGTCTGTGTTTCCCATTGGTCCATGAGAGCAAGGGACATATTTTATCCATCACTGTGTCTGGAGGGCTCAGGGTTTAGTTAAAAGCTTTTGAATCAGAGACCTCTGGATTCAAACCTATTCTGTCTCTTACTATCCTCATGAACTTTATTTCTTCTTCTATAAAATGAAGATAATAATGCCTTGAAGGTTGATATGATTTAAAAAAATATGAATTCCTTAGCTTATTCTATAACAAGCTTATTTTTAATTGAATGAATGTTTTGCTGAACATCAGGGACCTCTCTGAAGGGGAAGAGATCGTATATACAGGTTGAGGGGGATATAAAAGAGGGGAAGTGTGGACTGTAAAGCAGCCAGCCTTTTGGTGGCATGGGTACAGATGGTAGTGGTGCAGGTGTTATGGGCTAATTTTAAAAGTTTAGGTCTGCCAGATCTTTTGTGGTGCAAGCTGGCTGGGCGACCACCTTCTTGTAAGCCCCTGGTTTCTTCCCCACTGATGTCTCTACCTTCACACTCCTCTAAGAGTGGCCCTGGTTGTCTCCTGGGATGACCAGATTTTGTGGACAGACATGGTGTCCGAATAAGGTCTCAGGAGAAAGGGCCTTTCTTTCTTGGCTCAGATCAAAGCTTATGCTGTATGGCTGCCTTTTTCTTAGAACACTTGTAATATTTCTGTAATTCCAATAGATTTCATTTGTGTAGAAACATGTTAATCATATAGGCCTATGTCTCACCTTTCTTGAGGAAAAAAACCTAACCAAACTATGATGACTTTGTCAGTCTATGAGCACACCTGGGAAAGTATCAATTTAGGTGGCAAGATTTCTGAGGTGGGAGATGAAGTAATGCCTCTCAATGTTCTGCTTCTTTAGACACACATTGAATAAGCATTCCTTGAAGATTCCAGGGAAACATGCCACACAAATGTTTTCATATGTACTGTTCCTCTTCATTTTCAGTGACATGTGGGATAGGTATTAATATTACCATTTCGTAGAAATAGCGTCATAGAAGTAAAGTGACTCACCCAAAGGCACACAGAAAGTAAGTGGAAGAGACAGGATTTGAACCCAAGTCTGTCTGACTGTCAAGTTCAGGTTTTCCCCCTTAACCTCACCTACAGTGTTAAAAAATTCTTTGCCCCAAAGCAATACAAACACCGAGATCTAGTACAACCCTCAATTTCATTAATGTAGGGAGCCATGGACTTACTTGTGAATCTGAAAAAAGCTATGCTCCTTCTTTCTAGGAAAAATGTACATAGGTATCAAATTTTACATCTAATTTCTTAGATTGTCAGAGCTCTGAATCTCATCAATGGGCCTCAGGTTAAGAATCCCTAATCTGAGCCAAATCATCGCTTTACTTATGGAGAAGCCAACACCAAGAGAGAGGAGAAGGAAATATTAGTCAGTCACCTGGGGGTAGAACCCAGGCCTTTCAAATCTTAGTCCAGTTTTATTTACTACCTGATGGGGTCTTTCATACTCAACTGTGCAAAGAGAAAGAACCACACTCAGGGAAAGGATGAAATTCAAGGTAAAGGAAAGTAACTGCTTTAATTATATGAATCCCAATTTCTAGGCCCAAATTTCTGTTGGCTGTGAGGGCCCAGACCTACAGAGTGGAGGCAGAACCTGCTGGTAATTTTAACTCCTTCAGGTGTTTATTAGCCCAAGGAGCCTGAATTCCCAAGGCATTTCATTTACTAAGGAAGAGCTTATACATAGAGAAAATCTGTGACATCAGTATTCTAGCCTTGCCTCACACCCTATAGATCAATGGCTTGTTCTTATCTGACAGCATCCCCTGAAATGTTTCCCCAGGATCGAAGAAGGAAGAGAAGAAATTGCAGGGAGAATTTGCAGCTGGCTGGCATATCGTGTTTTTATTGAAAAGCTTTACTGTCCCCACATTGCCTGGATCCCCCAAATCCATGCAGTCAAGAGTCTTATCATGCATGGGAAGGCGTAGGAGGGCCCTGCCAGTGAACTTCCGCAATTCCACATTAGTTGGCTCCTTGCCATATTGGAATATTATCTTCAAGGGCTCTGACTCTTATCCTGACAATTCTGTATCTTTATGGGAGAATAAGCAGAGGAAATCCATGTCATGTGTAAATGTAGATCCATATACAGACTTGCCCAGGGTACTCTTTAGGGTGGACAACATACATGGTTAAGTTCAGGGTCCACATGAAGATATACTATAATTTTGATTAATTGCACAAAAGCAACTCTCAGGTAAAATCAACTCTTACAAATTCTTATTGAGTATGTGCCTGGGACTGTGTTAGGTGATGGGGGTGTAAGATGAATGAGTCAAGGCATTCATCCATCCATCCATCCATCCATCCATCCATCCATTTATTCTTTCAGGGAAAAATGTTATAGCTGTTCTAGGGTTTCTACAAAAGCACAGAGAAGTAAATGTAAATCAAATTAAACAGTCAGGTGGGACACCCTGGAGGAAGTGGCCATTGAGCTGAATTTTGAAATGGAGTAGGGGCACTCTGGATAAATTGGAGATCGAGGTGAGATGTTTGGGACATTTATTTGATGCCAGGGGGTATGGGGCATGTAACTAGCATAACGGGTTTAGGGAATTGCATGGACTTCAAAATCATTGAAGTAAAGGATGTATTTGGTAGAGTAGTGGGGCAGGGAAGGGAAGAAGCTAGAGAATTATTCAGGCACCAGATCACAAGAGTTTTATGTGCTAAGCTAAAGAGTTTGAACTTTATCTTGAAAACTAAGGGGAGCTGTTGAAGGATTTTAATAGGGGTGAATTGAAGTATCAGATTTATGTTTTGGACAGATTACTCTGTCTACAGGGAGGAGGATGTGTTGGAAAGGGACCAGGCTGAAAGCTGGAAGATGAGTTAGGAGTTATTGCTGTAATCCAGATGGGATCCAGAATAAAGCAGTAACAGTTGCTAGAGATAGGAAGACTTATATATTAAAAAGATATTTAAGACATAGAATATAAATGACTTGAACTGTTTGCATGTAGGGATAAAAGGGAAAGAGGAATCAGGATTCTGCTTTGGGCAATTATTTGTATGGTGGTGCCATTCACTGAAATAGTGAATATAATCAGAGCTGCGCATGGCAAGAGCATTAACCAAAGCAAAGTAATTAATTCTTTTTAGGATATTTTGAATGTGTAGTTGGAAGAATGATCAAGTGGAGATACCAGCATAGCTGTTGGCTTTATGGGTCTCAGGGAAGAAATCTGAAAATACAGATTTTCGATTTATCATTCATAGAAGACTATGGACAAGATCACCTGATGAAACTGTAAAGCCTGAGAAAAATGAAAGATGAGGATGGAGTCCATGAAGGAGGTCAAGGTGTCGCCAGAAGGAAAACTGGAGAACAGTGATTTCAACAGAGGCCAAAAGAGGAGGAAGTTCTAATAAGGAAGAATTCTACATGGTTAAGTGCTTTAGAAGACAGAGATAGGATGGTTTGGAGAGTTTGGTGATACAAAGGGCTTTAGTGTCCTAAAAGGATCAATTTCATGAGTGAGGTATTGTTGTAAGCCCTATAACAAGGAGATGAATCATGAGTGGGAGAAATTATGCATTATAAGAAATTGGGGGCTTCCCTGGTGGCGCAGTGGTTGAGAATCTGCCTGCCAATGCAGGGGACACGGGTTCGAGCCCTGGTCTGGGAAGATCCCACATGCCGCAGAGCGGCTGGGCCCGTGAGCCACAATTACTGAGCCTGCGTGTCTGCAGCCTGTGCTCCGCAACAGGAGAGCCTGCGATAGTGAGAGGCCCGCGCACCGTGATGAAGAGTGGCCCCCGCTTGCCACAACTAGAGAAGGCCCTCGCACAGAAACGAAGACCCAACACAGCCATAAATAAATAAATAAATAAATAAATAAATAAATAAATAAATAAATAAAAGAGTTCTCATCACAAAGGAAAAAACTTAAAAAAAAAAAAAAAGAAATTGGAAACAACTGATGTAGATAATGCCTTCAAGAAGGTAATAAAGAGGAGGAGGTAGATAGGAAGTTTGGATGAAAGGATAAGGTGCTTTTTATGGTTTTTAAAAAAATTAATTAATTAATTGTTAATTAAAGTATAGATGATTTACAATAGTGTGTTAGTTTCAGGTGTACAGCAAAGTGATTCAGATTTATATATATATATGTATAATATACATAATATATTATATATATAACATATATAAATATATAATTATATAATATATACAATATATATAATTATGTATCAGCAAAGTGATTTAGTTTTATATATATGTAATATATATTATATATACATTTGTATATATATTGGGTTGGCCAAAAAGTTCACTCAGGTTTTTCTGTGTATATGTGTGTGTGTGTGTGTGTGTGTGTATATATATATATTCTTTTTCAAATTCTTTTCCCACATAGGTTATTACAAATATTGAGTATAGTTCCTGTGCAATACAGTAGGTCCTTGTTGTTTATTTTACATATAGTAGTGTCTATATGTTACCCTCAAATTCCTAATTTATCCCTCCCCCCTACCTTTCCCCTCTGGTAACCATAAGTTTTTCTATGGCTGTGAGGTTATGGTTTTGATTTACGTTGTTTTGTTTTGTTGTTGTTTTAATGGGTGAGACCTGAGAGTGTTTATTTTCCATCACAAGGGGAGAGGTTGAATAAACAGGAGAGATAAAAGATGAAGCAGCATGGTTAGGAAGTACAAAGGATGGGTTCTAAAACCTTAATAGAGAAATTATTCTTAGACAGGAGAAGAGAAGAAAGAGTAGGTACAGATGGAGGTAAGAATGCAGCAGCAGGGGAGAAAACTGAGGGGGCGTTGCTGGTGGCTTGTGTTTTCACCACAACGACATGGGCAAGTCCTATTTGAGACATGGCTGGGGAGGGACCACTGAAGGCACAGGATAATTGGAACTGGAAGTAACTGGAGGCCATTAAAGGGTTATTGGGGAGGTGACAAGGCCCACTGGAGATAGCAGTCCTCGAAGCTGTAGTGACACCAGTGTGTGCTTCAGAATAACCAACAATAGAGTCACCTGAGTACTGACCACACATGAGACAGTGGTCTGGAGCCTGACCCTACCTTTCCACAATGCCAGGGAGATGACATACTGAACAGGGAGACAGAATATCCGGGGTCTTAACCTGACTAGATCATGTCCTAGTTATGTGACCTTGAGCTGGTAACTTTACTCTCTGAGCCTCATTTTTCTTATCTGTAACAGGGCTAAGAGCGCCTATCTCAACGGTAGTTACTATGTAGGAGAATTCACTCTGTCAATTATTTAATGATATGTAAAAATGATGGCTGTTTTTCTGAATATGAAAAATGAATACAGAATCTTGGGAACTCTTACTCTCGACATAAAACGAAAGTAAATGTGAGGTGACGTGGTTGAAAGGCAAAGCTGAAAAGGTGCTGAACAGAAAGGACTTTTAAGACTAAAGACATAGGCACAGGAAAAGTTCTTCCTTTTTTTTTTTAAGCAAAATTTTTAAAGTTACAAGACAAGGTGGAGTAACCAAAGTGCACAAAATATCTCATCTGAGAACAAGGACCCAAGGAACCTTTGATGGCTGACCAATAGGGAGGTAAATATGGGGATTAAGGAGGGGAAATGGAGGACAACGCTGGCACTGGCCTCTAAGAAACCCCAGGGGATATGTATCCAGGACACCGTTCAGGTCCCATGTGGAGATAAAGAGGGAAGAAATCTGCCATTTTGAGGGAACCTCCAGGTCTTTTTCTGAGGCAGCTCAGGATATACCCCCTTTTCTCTAACAGCCAAACAACCTGGTACTGACCCACCTAGACTAGACTGCCCACCGGAGCATCATGTCAGATACTGAGCGTGTGTGCATGTGTGTGTGTGTGTACACATATGAGGGGCTCCTACAACTAATCTCTTATTCATCAAGTTGATTCACTTTCCAAAAAAACACTATGTTCTGAAATGCCATTTTGTGCAACCAATTTTGAGGAGGAAAAAACAGGAAACGATTATAGGGCAATAAAAGTTGGCATATAACCTGGAATGAAATTGTGCTTTACAGATGACAAGACTTACAGAAATCCATGGAAAGGGATCAGGCATTGTGGGCTGGAAGATCGGAGTTGGAAACAATATCAAAACTGGAAGAGCCCTGGAAATAATGTAGTTCAATTATTTTGCCCCTTTTCAAATTCAACTCCATTTTTCAGTTGAGGAGACTGAGACTCAGAGGGGTGAGCTCACTCACCTGGGGTCACAGAGTGAATGAGCGGCAGAGCTGTTGTAGAACGAATGAAAATGGGTGGAAGCAGCCAAAAGGTGGTTGATCAAAGGCAAGAATGATGGAGTAATAGTAGCAGAACAGTTTCCACTGGTGGAATGCTTACTAGGCACTATCACTGTGTAAATCATTACATATGGATCATTCTTTTTTCATACATGCAACACCTCTGTGAGGTAAGTTGTAGGTTATGGACCTTTGTCTTTTTTTTTTTTTTTTTTTTTTAATTTGGTCATTTAGAATCTGAATACCGTTCTCATGTTTGAAGAATCTGTTGCCTTTTGAGGTGGACAGTGGCTTTTCTGTAGAAGTTGGAAATGCCAGGTGAGGAGCAGAAAGGAATACTTCCAAAGCTGACAGTCTCTGGATCCAGACAACTTAGGTTTTAATCCCAGCTCTGCATATACAAGCTGGGTGCCTTGGTCAAGTTACTCAGCTTTACTGCACCTCAATTTCCTCACCAGTGAAAACTAGGTTGACATAACTGTCTTCATAGAAGTCTTGTGATGATCAGGTGAATTAATATATGGCAATACAGAAAAGTGCCTGGCACATAGTAAGTGCTCAATAAATGACAGCTACCATTATCGTATTTACTTTCCCAGTTGCCCTAGCAGCTACAGTATGGATCCATGACCCATGCACCAGTCAGACACATTCACTTCACATGCTGACAAGAAAAAGCAGGGGTTACCATATATAAATCCCTTTTAGTTAGTGTCAAGTGGCTGGCTGCAAAAGCAGTAACTATGACTAGTTTCTAGAGACATCAGTGGCAGCAGTGATTACTGGTGCTTCCTGTGAACTACCCTATATTCTTCTAACTCATTTCTTTTCTCCTTAAAATATCAGCTAGTGTCAATTTCTTCCATCTAAGAATGCTGACTCATTAAAGAAACATTATATTTTTTTGGACCTTAGAAATTAAGAAATTTGTTCAAGGTCAAGTAGCTAGTGTATAGTGAAACCAGGATGCCAATCCAGGTTTTTCTCGTTCTAAATCCTTGCTGTTAAGCACGATGCCGTCTGCTTCAGAGATTCAGAGGCTCCTAGTGTTTATGAACATGAGGAAGTCATCTAGTCCACCCTTCAGTGGGAACCTCGCATACAATATCCTAACTGGTGACCATCCAGCCTCTGTTTGAACCCTATCCATGATGGGAAATCACCTATCATTGACCTTTCAGTTTTGTCAATTTTCAGGCAACTTTTTGACACACGCACAGAGTGCCTTGTGGATCAAAGAACATAGCTTTCAGAAATGCTATTTCATTAGTTTCCTGGGACTGCTGTACCAAGTCACCACAAACTGGGTGGCTTAAAACAGCAACATTTTCTTCTCTCACAGTTGTGGAGGCTAGATGTCCATAATCAAGGTGTTGGCAGAGTTGGTTCCTTCTGGAACTCTGAGGGAGAATTTGTTCTTGTCTCTCTCCCAGCTTCTGACAGTTGCTGTCAACCCTTGGTGTTCCTTGGTCTATAGCTGCATCACTCTAATCTCTACCTCCATCATCTCGTGGTCCTCCTCTTCCATCTGTTTATTCTCTGTGTGTGTCCAAATATCCCTCTCTTTTCTCTTGCAAAGACATCAGTCATTGGATTAGGACCCAGTTTATTTCAGTATGACCTCGTTTTAACTTGATTAAAATGGCAAAGACCCTATTTTCAAATAAGTTCACGTACACAGGTACAAGGGGATAGGACTTGAACATATCTTTTTGGGTGACACATCAACCCACAACTGTGATCAATAAAATTAAAATATGAAAATATTTTCACATAAACACGTATGACTTTGGCTGCACAAGAGAACATTGGCTAATGTGAGGAAGAGGCAGCTAGAAAAGGGAATGGGCAAGGGGCTTGCAGGCAGACCTGTCTGCTGGAAATGGATCCTGTCCCTCCCACTGACAGACACGTATAGATTAAACATTAACATTCATTTTCCCTGTCCCTCCCTCTCCCAGAGGTAACCACTACTAAAGGATCTTCTTCAGACCTGTTTTAAAAATGCATTTTCTCTATTTCTCCATATATATATAGTTTTTTTTTAAAAAAATGTATGGGCTCATGCTATGTTATGTATATTTATTTGTATTGTTTTCCATCGTGCTCTTTTCTGTTAAATTTATATCTCATATCAGCATATATATAGGTTTACCATATTCTTATCCTGCTTTTGGTCTGCAATAGTGTTTCCAATTTTTCCGCCAATACAAACTTATTTAACAAACTTATACAAAAAGAAATCTTTGTACACATATGCAAGTACATCTTTATTTATATTTATTTATTTGTTTGTTTATTTATTTATTTTTGGCTGTGTTGGGTCTTTGTTGCTGCCCATGGGCTTTCTCCAGTTGCGTTGAGCGGGGGCTACTTTTCGTTGTGGTGCACGGGCTTCTCATTGCGGTGGCTTCTCTTGTTGTGGAGCACAGGTTCTAGGCACGTGGGTTTCCGTAGTTGTGGTTGGCGGGCTCTAGAGCACAGGCTCAGTAGTTGTGGCGCACGGGCTTAGTTGCTCCGTGGCATGTGGGATCTTCCCAGACCAAGGCTCAAACCCGTGTCCCCTGCATTGGCAGGCAGATTCTTAACCACTGCGCCACCAGGGAAGTCCCTGCAAGTACATCTTTAAAATAGATCTAGGCAGGTGGTGTTACCATATCAAAGGGTATGTATGCATCTTAAAATTTTATTAGATACTACTCTCTTCTAGAAATTAGTTTATGAATTAATTTTCTCACAAACAACCTATTTTTGTGTGTCCTTGCCTACACTATTATTGCATGTTTTATTTTTGCTAATCTGACAGGAAAAAAATATCTTTGTCTCTCTCTTATTACTGGTGATGTTGACCAACTTTTCTTATTTTTATTGGCTGCTTAATTTCTTCTGTGAATTGCCTGTTCATATTCTTTACATTTTTATTGGTCTATTTATCTTTTTCTTATTAATTGCAGGTGTGATTTATATATTTGGGGTATTAATCCTTTGTTTTCTATGATCGTTGCAAATACTTTCTCACAGTCTTTCCTGGTGTTTTATCATTGCTTGTGGTTGTTTGAGCATAGAAATTTTAAAGTTTTATGTAGTCACATCTATAATTTTTTTCATGTCTTTACATCTTCTAGATTTTTCTGATACTTTTATAGTTTTCATGTTTACATTTATTACATAAATCTTTGATTTAAATGGATTTTATTTTTGTGCATGATGTGAGGGTGTAGATATTTTTTTGAGATAGCCACTAATTTCATCATCATTTATTGAATAGTTAATATAAAGGGTTGAATTCTGCTTGGTACCTGTTTTTGTAAATAAAGTTTTATTGGAACACAGCTGCATTCATTTGTTCAGTTTTGTCTGTGGCTGCTTTCACATCATAACAGCAGGGTGGAGTACTTGTAACTGAGACCATATGTCTCACAAAGCCTACAATACTTGTAATCTCTTCCTTTACACAAAGGACAAGATTTTTAAAAAGATTTAATTTAATTTAATTTTTTCAGCTTTATTGAGGTATAATTGAAAAATAAAAAATGTAAGATAATTGAAGTATATATCATGGTGATTTGATTTACATATACATTGTGAAAGGATTCCTACCATCTAGTTAATTAACATATCCATAACCTTACATATTAATTTTTTCTGATCCCTGATTGCCTACTGATTTGAAATATCTTCTTTTGTATACTAAATGTCTGTTTGTATAATGACTCTGTCTGGGTTCTCTTCTCTCCATTGATCTACATATCTATTCCTGGGTCAATGCCATATTACACAATGATAGGTTTATACTATGTTTTGATATCTGATATAGCAAATACCACTTGTTTTTCTTTTTCAAAAATGTCTTTGCTCTTTCACATATATTATTTTCTACATAAGCTTTAGAATTACCTTGTCAAACTGTAAAACGGCAAATAAAAACTCTTACGATTCTGATCAGAATTTCAGTGAGTTTGTAGATCTGGAGAGAACTGACAGCTTAATGATATTGACACTTCTCTTTCAGAAACTGTGCCTCACCATTTACTTAAGATTTCTTTTACTTCCTGAGGAAAGTTTTATAGTTTTCTTCTATAGGCCTTGCACATTTCTTGTTAGATTTGGCACATTCATTTAATGGATCTTTATTGCTATTGTATATTGACTATTTTGCCATTCACACTCCTTTTCTATTTGGGGGGAATTCTATGGTAGGAGAGAGGAGTTGCTTTGGTCCTGCCTGCCTCTTACTATAGAAGATAAAATTAAGGAGAATTATCTCCCCACTTCTGGCAGCTACAGAATGGGCATATAACTTAATTTTGGTCAATGAAATGCTACTTGGATGGACTTTAAGCCTTAAGAGAATAATGCAATGGGCCAGTTAGAGATATTTTTGATGTAGTGGCTGCTTGAAAGCAAACATTCCATTCAGCTGGTTGGTGGTGAGTGTGCTGGGCTAGAGGGATCCAGTGACATGGCAGCGAGTGTTCAGCGGTGACACGGCCACAAAAATTGCCTTTGGTGTGCTCTTGACCGCATATTGCCTGTCTTGGTTTCTGCTTGAACCTCTCCTTCTAGTCAGTTCAGTGCACTACCTGATACCCTTCCAATAAACTTTCTTTCTGCCTAAGATAAACAGAATCAGTTTCTGTTGTTTATAACCAGGAACTTTGACAAGGGATCATCTTACCACTACAATTTATAATTGGTTACTATTGAAGAATAGATGCTAGCGATTTTTCCAGTAGTCTTAGAAGTCAAGGTAAAATGAATTATTTGATCTTGTGACTCATGTTTAGAGGATTTTGAAGTTGTCATAGTCCTGAGAGCTTATGGCTGTTGAAGACCTATGTGACAGATACATATGTCCTTTATTGCATTTAATCCCTGTAGTTATCTTGGAGACCTAGGATTTTTATTTCTGTTTTTACAAATAAGGAAATGGAGTTTTAGAGAGATTAAGTAACAGATCCATGGTTATATAATTAACCAGGGGTGAAGCCAGACTTTGAACTTGCATTTTTCTTTTTACCAAGTCCCTAATCTTTTCAGTTCATCAAGCTGACTTTCTAAATAAGTGTCGTCTTTTAAATATTTACTTCGCAGATATGCATATGCAATATTCGTCACTTTTTTTCTCTAAGGACATAGACATGGTCCCAGGTCTTCACTTTAGACCTTCCAACTTTGTTCATGTCCATCCTCTTTGCCCTCTGCAGGCCTCACACTGTAAGTAGACAGTTTTTGCTGCACTGTCAGAAACACATCACTCTTCCCCTCCCTGTCTCCTTTTCATATGTCTGAATTCTCCATGAAGCCTCTGTGAGTCCCCTGACCCATAATGTTCCTTCTTCCCCCTCTCTGCAGCAGAGCTCAGTTTCACTCACCTGGAGTCTTACATAGCTTTGCATTCTCATTGCCTCATCACCCGTACAAAACGGTTCTGATTCTAGAGGGCACGGATTTACCCTGTTCATCTTTGAGGTCTCCTATGGGGACGTGCATCCATGTTAAATGGCCAGCCTGTGGTAACTCTTTTAAAAGCATCAAAAATCATCAAGTCTCTGAGGTCTTAGAAAACAGTTGACCCTTGTTTATGAGATGGTCCAACGTGCCAGTGCTCTGGGAGCTTATATCTCTGCGGAGGCGGTTTTCTCATTCTGTCTTTAAGTGACTTCAGATTTGGGGGATTTTCTTACAAATGCCTAAGGCATGGATTGCAGGCAGTTGGCCATCTCCTCAGCCCTAAGACCAGTACAGAAGGCTGTGGGCAGAGCTGAAGCACGTGGCCGCCCAAGGGCACTGTGAGGCACCCCTGCCTTCCAGCCTGCATTTCCCTCCCAAGCCTGGTGCCCTGACCTGTGGCTGTGCCACCAGGAGGGAGAGACACCTTTTTCTAATTTGCACAGTCTCCGTATAGCTTCTCAGAGGCCGTGGGTGTGGGTTTTGCCTAAAGTAAGAAGCACTGGTAGCCAATGGCGACTAAGTACTTTCTTACTCAGAAATCAAGACACTGACATCGCTGGTGGTTTTTCCTTGTATAGAAATTTTAAGAAACAAACAAAAATGACCATGTCCTCAAAAAGTTTCGTTTTATATTTACCTGAATACAAGGAGAATAGATGTTGCCAAGGACTGCTGATTTTAGTAAATTGCTTACCTTTATCATGATTTGAAAGGGTTTTGAGAGTCATTGCTCAGAGTATGTCGGGGATCAGGGGTGAGGGATGATATACAAGGCTTCCTCCAACTGAAACTGGAAGGGAAAGGGATCAATCTCCCCAAGGTCATTGACACTTTCCATATGAACTTCTGAGTGCCTCTCACCAACATGCATGCAAGACTCACACACGCACACACACACACGCACACACACACACACACACACACACACTCACTTGACCCATCTAAGCTCTGTCGCATCCCCCAACCCCTGGTGCTTATCAAACTTACGCCGCACCACAAACTTTCTTTTATAGGAGCTCAAGCCCTCTCTCTATTCTAACCAAGGAGAAGAAAATACTGTCTCCTCTTTCTCAGCAAAAGTGAGGTTTGGAGTTTTATAAAGGGGCAGTAATTAGAAAATGAAACAAAACCAGACTCCACAAACAAGTAAAGAGGTATTTCGTAGAAAATAGACATCTGAGCATAATGTTATACACAGTTTAGCCAGAGAATGGGGATGCATTTTTCAGAGTCCTTAGAGAACAGTTTCTTTATTTCTATTCACCCCTCTCTGGGATGGACGCTAAATGATGATGTGCAGATTTCTGGCCTGTGGTAGATTTCAGCTGGTCCAACTTTGGATTAAAATGGAGTCCTCAGTCTCCCTCCCCAAACCCGTGTGTCGGGCCAGTTGTCCTGCCCAGCCCCTCAGCTCATCCTCTCTGGCCTGGCAGGGTGGGGTTGGGAGTCAAGGGCTTGCCCACACTCATGCTCTGAGACTGCCGTCCCTCAAAACTTCCTCTCCTCCATCTACCAGGAAGGGGGTCACATCCTATCTGATTTTACAGATGCCTCTCAGGGCAGCAGAAACTCTTATACTGACTTAGAGTCATTATTTCCCTTTTGCTAGAGGTCTCTATGGCTTCAATTTATAAGCTCTAATTTTGCCCCTGAAAAAAGAGGTTTATTTTTCTGAAACGTATTCATCAATATTATTATGACTGGTTCTATCCCCTAAGTGAATATGCTGATCTAGTGTCTGAAAGATTTGGTGGCCACATTTTCCAAAGGCAAAATTGGGATACATGGTCTGACAAGGTGAAAAAAGATTTGGAATTGGGACTGACCTAGAAAATTCAGGACAGGCGGCTGTCATACATAATGGCCAAGCTGCCTAGACAACACACACCATTCTCCCTGAAGCCTGTCTGCATCATGACAGCTTCATTTGATGGTCCGAGATAGGCTGCCTCTTTCTGTTTTCGGTCCCCCAGTTCATAAATCCCCACTTCCTCTCAGAGGGATGAATCCTGCTTTCAGCTTATTTGTAGCCCAGAGATGATTGACAAGTTGTGTACTAAGTTCCACCCACTTCTCCAGGTCAACTTGGCTGTACAGAAAGGGGAGATTCTCCAGAATTTCTTATGACTGAGGGAACCAGCCAACCACACTGAAACTCAGACCATGGTAGACTGACAATCTCTCCTTCAGTTCCTTTGCATGAGCTGACGTGCATAAAATCCTCTATTTAGGGAATAAAAGAAAAGACGGAATTTTCTCTGGGGAAATACAGGGGAAAATGAGAATAAGAGGGGGGCAATGCTTGTTTTTCTTATGCTAGACTGAGAAGAGGAGCTGAAATTGATCTTCAGGGTAGAGAGGGCTGCAGGACCAATTTTCTTGGGAAGCTTCGTGAAATTCTAGGCACAAGTATTGTTGCTTAAGATCCAGGTGGCAAAGGAAATTTAGGAGAGAGGCTCTCTTTTTATTTCTGAAGCTCAGGCACCTCTAGGATTTATGGTTTGAGAGGCACCAGAAGAGAGCAACTGCTGAGTTGGTTGTGTCCCCCCCCCAGATTCCTATCTTGACACCTTAACCCCTCATGTGTCTGTATTGGGGATAAAGCCTTTAGGGAAGTGATTCAGACTAAGTGAGCTCATAAAGGTGGGGCACTGATCCATGATCCAATTGAACTGGTATCCTTATAAAAGAGAAAGAGATACCAGAGAGCTTGCTCTCTCTCCCTCCACCATGTGAGGACAGTTGGCCACATACAAGCCAGAAAGAAAACTCTCATCAGGAACTGAACTCTGTTGGAACCTTGAACTTTCTAGTCTCCACAACTATTAGAAAACAAATGTCTGTTGTTTAAGCCATGCAGTCTCTGGTATTGTGTCATGGCAATCTGAGCAGAGTAAGACAGCACATTTATCACAGATATCCTTGCTTCTTTAGAGTACACTGGAAGGGTGGAGTGTTTACGCAGGCTCTGGAGCCAGATTGAAAGGATTTGTATCTTGCTGTGCCACTCACTCGCTCTGCAACTTTGCACAAATTACTTGACCTTTCTGTGCCTTGATTTTCTCATCTGGTAAATGGGTCTAATATTTGAAGATTAAATTAGTAAGTGCATGTTAAGTGCTTAGAGCAGTGACTAACATGTAGAAAGTCCTCAGCAAGTGTTTTCTATCATTGATTTGCTATTGTTTTTATTGTTCCTATAAGGGATTCAGAGCAGGGTACCATTAATGCAATTATTTTTGAGCTCATTAGATACCTTGCTGGAGCTCCCATAAGCACCTGCGTAAGCTTTTACAGGGGAGCACTGAGGATCTGTAGTCAATCAGTTGATACACAATTCTTTACAAAGTTGACATAAATATTAATGTCATCTCATTTATATCCATAAGCTGATGAGGCCTGTGAGCATCAGTGTAACATATAATTAGTTTTATAATGTTCCATGAAGTAGAAACTGCTATCTTCTTACCAAAGTCCATGGTTTCCTCTTCTTCCTGGGAAGGCAGAATGTGATGCCAGCCTTTCCTGCTAGCAGGTGCATCTGTGTCTAGCAGTAGAATGTGACACATGGAAATGATGTGAGTCACACTCAGGCTTGGCCGACACACATCCTGTGCATCTCTTTATCTAGGTGACAGGGATATCTCTGAAGAGCAACACCCAAGTCTAGAAAGTGGCAAAACTCCCATTAGTCTGGGTCCTTGAATAATTGTGAACTGTTCAACCAACCAGCAAGAAATAAGCTTTTATTGTGTTTGTTCTATACATTTTTGAAGGGTTATTTGCTTCTTCAGTTAGCCTAATTTACTTCAAATGTTGTAAGCCTATCATAAGCTGAAAATACCTCTTCCACTTTTCTTCAAAGTGGTTATTTACTTGTAGCATTATAAATGTAACTATTATTATGAATAAGCAGGACTCATGGGATCTGATCAGAAAGCACTTTTATATTTATTTTCCATTCTCTTTATACCTGCTCAGTAGTAAAGATCCTTCCTTCCCCATTGGTACAAACTAGGGTAAATCTCACAACTTTTCTGCTCACTTCTAGAAAAGACAAAGTCCTATGTTTACTTAAAATTGCAGATCCAGATTCAATTTGGTGATTAAACATGTCTATCCTACATAATAATCAAAGCTTCCAACTTCAGCAAAAGGTCACATTTTACTCCTTCACCTCCTGCCTGCTAGGGGCATGCTGCAGATGAGTCTCTTGCCTTCGGAAAGATGGTGTGGTTGGTTTCTTCTCTTTTTATATCTGACCCTCCTGGGGTAAAACGGGGTGTGGAATTGGGGGGTGGTGTCAGGTAGCAGGGCATGAGGAGAGATAAGGGGAGTGGAAAAGTTCTTACCTTACAGGCACTTCTGGACCTGAGAGGTAGATGTATATATCTCCTCTATCTTTTGTGAGGCTCATTTATAAGTTCTTTGGAGACTTTCCATCACTGGTAGTTTCTCACCTGCAGTTTCTTAATCTAGGTCTATGCTTCTCTAGCCCAACTTTATTCCTTCCCAGTCCATGATCCATCTCCACATTCTCTCTGTTGAGGTTTCAGCATCCTTTCAGGTGAACTATTTTGAAAAGCATTTTAAAAAAAAACCCTCAATTTTGACTCTCTCTTTAATATCCTTTGATCTGCCAACATTTATGTATTGCTGGTTGGATGAACAACAGCAGAAATCCTCCTTTGTTCTACCCCCAAAGCAGCTAGCCAGTTTATCTTTTGTTCTCTTGATTTCCAGAGTGGGTTTAAGACATCAGTCCACTGTGGCACCCTTCTCCCACATCCAACTGCAGGGACACACATCAGGCCCACTGAGTGTTCTCATTTAATCCCTCTTTTGAAGTTAGGTGAAAGTCAAGAGGGGATATTCATGACGCCACTCTCCCCAAAGAGATTCTCATCACAATTCTCTTCATTTCTATTCTCTTGACCCTTGTATATCCTTCATGGGGCTGAGAAGGTCTAAGAGTCATGACACTGGTTCTTATCATTTCCTCTGAAAATTTGCATCTTAATTGTCTATCTGAACTTGGTGGCCAATATAATTGTAACTCATGTGAAACTTCCAATTTAACATTCTGCTACAAAGAAATTAAGTGAAATCTTTGTCAAAAACTAGGGCATGAGGTTCTGAGCCTCAGCAAGTAGGCAGAACAATGAACAGACATTAGGATTTGCTAATTAATTCAACAAATATTTATCACGTCTTTATTATATAATAGCTTCTGAAAAATGTATTAGAGGTAGAGTGAAGTAGAAAACATACATAGTCACTTCCCTCATGCAGCTTATAGTCTAGATAGGGAGACAAATATTAATTAAATAATCAAACAAAATGATATATAATTTAAACTAGTCATGATTGTATTAAGGAACATTATTGGATGTTACAAGAGAAAATAAGAGAAACATCTGATTTAGATGGAAGGTTTTTAAGGAAAGGTCATTAGGAGTTACAGGTGGCTAGATGAAAATTGGCCAAAAGAGTGTCCCAGGGAGAGGGAAGTTTTTCTTCAAAGTCTGTGAGGCTACAAATAGCACAGCAAATGTGAAGAATTAAAAGAAGACCAGAGCTGGTGCTCACATAGGAGTCCAGTCATGTAGCACCTTGGAAACCACATGGGACATTTTAGACTTTAATCTTTAGAGCAATGGAAACCCATTAAAGGGCCTTAAATAGGGAGTGAGGTGATCATGTCGTGCTTATAAATGATCACATTAATGCTGTAAAGAGAATGGATTAGGTCCAGGAGCAAGCCTAGAAGAGACATCTTTGTGGTGTCCAGAAGAAATGTGCTTTGGACCAGGTATGGTTATGGAGATAGATGGAAAGAAGAGGGTTAATTTGGGATCGTTTTGGAGGTATAAAGAAAAGGATGTGGAATTAAATTGGATGAGAGATAGGGAGGTGTTAAGGGCAGCTCCCATGTTTCTGGCCTGGGCAAAGTTGAACAGAGAAGCCACTTACTGATAAAGGGAACTCTAAGTAGGAACCAAGTTTAGGTTGGAGGAAGATAAGGAGTTGAGTTCAAGACACACTGGATTTGAGGAGTCTGTGGGACACCTAAACAGAGAGGCTAAATAGACAATTGTGTATATGGATCTGGAACTGCAGACAAAAATGTGGGAGTTGGTGGCATACACTTGGCACTTAGAGGTTGCATAGAGAAGAAGTCACCAGTGAGGTGGGGAGAAAACCAGGAGCATGTGGGTTTATCGAAGCAAGTATATCAAGAAAGAACAGCTGGCCAGCTGCATTGAACTGTAGCTGAGATATCAAGTAAGAAAAGGAGCCATTGGATTTTGCAATATGGAAGCCATTAGTGATATTAGTAAAACATTTAGAAAGAAGAAAGGGCTTGGAAGAAAGGTTATTGAGTGGGTAACCATCATTCCAAGATCAAATACTGGAATTATAGAGTTTATGAGGACATTATCAGAAAGTGAGATTCAAAAAATAGAAAGTAGACATAAGCCAGGAATCAAGCATACAAAAGGAAGCCAGAGAAAAATAATACATGCAAGTAACAAAGAATAATTCAAGTAAAGGGATCCTTAGTGATTACTTAATCAAACCCTCACTGGATAGATGGGAAAGCTGAGCCCTAGGAATGACTTTGTCGACGTCACACAGTGAAATAAGAGCTAAGCCAGGATTAGAACCCTGTCCAGAATGTGAGTCTGTTGCTCTTTCTGTGTCGCCTCCCACGGTTGGCTTATTACAGGAAAGAGATTCAGGAAGGGGACTGCGGCTCAGTTGTCAGGCAGCACCTGACATTCCCATCTGGAAGAAACTCATTGGAGCAGACTTAAGTGACCTGTAACACAACTAGCAATCCAGGGTCAGACATAATCAAAAGCCTCAGCCTCGTAATTTATCAGCACCTGGAAGTGCACTTCGGAGGCTGCCTGTCTCTTTGAGTTGCTCAGGCGCAGGCCACACAGCTCTCCCTCAGTCCTCCGGTGGCTGGAGGACTTCATAAATGACATTTGATTATGCTCAACACAGCAGCCAGGGGCCGTGCACCAACTTCAATAAAGACGACAAACATGAGCGATCTCCATAAAACACGGGAGCCCGGGGGAATGAAATCGAAATCTTAATGTAGAGATCCATGGCCACTAAGGCAAATGACAGCAAAATGCGAACAAATTGCAAAACCAATAAAAATAAAATGTCTGCTTGTGCCACCTGCAAGGCATCAGCTCTCCAATATCACCCCCAGGGAGCAAAGTCAACTCTCCATGGGGTCAGTGGAGGCTATTAGAAGCCTGCTTGCTGGGCTTCTCAGCTGGAACCCACAGTTGCTGAAATAGCTTTGTGTTCAATTGACTTCAAATTCTTTAATCCTTCCTGGCTGCCTGAGGGGAATCATAGGCAAAGGTAGCCTTAATTCCCAAGCCAGGAATAGCCTTCAAGACACACGAAATCTTGATTTTTTTGATTTCTCAATTATGACCACTTTTGATGAAATTTTTGAGTTTTAATGCTAGAAGAAGTCTTAGAGAAATCAGTTAGTCCTACCCTCACTCTCTACTCAGAGAAACTAAGAGCCAGAGAAATAGACTTTGTCCCGAATCACACAGCTTGTGACAGCTCTTGAATTAGAATCTGAGGCTCTGAATACACGGTCAGGGCTCCCAGGCAGACGCGGTGAAGGGGAACTCACTATTAAATAAGGAGCTAAATATAGATGTACTTAAGAAATTTTTTTTTTTTTTTTAAATTCTAGAGGAGTCACAGAATTTACCTCAAGGGGAAAATTTATTCTTTTGTTTAGAAATACACTTTAATGTATTTTCTTTTTTCTTTTGGCCATAAAAGGCACAGCCTTGGGTTTGTCTAAAATGGGGAAATTAAGTCGACTGTATAAAACTGCATAGTAAAATAAAAGTGCATACTCCCTGGGGCTAGAGAGATTTTTTCGATGTGTTCTGACTGGGGAGAGTGGTGGGGTAGATTTCCTCTTGAGGAGAGTTTTGGTGGGTTCTTTGCTTGCTGATAGAACGAAGAATGGACTGGGCTGAGTGGAAATTGGCTGTGGGTTCTGCAGATCTGGATAAGGAGGGGAGCAGTGGCCCCCTTGCAGTGGAGGTGGCTCTGGACCTTTATTAGGCAGAATGTTTGATGTCACCCTAACATTATCCCATTAGCCTTCAAGAAAATGTTTGCTTCACAGCTGAGCATTGCATTCATGGTGTTGGGTGGAATGAAAGCCCCTGCCTGGGCCTCTGTGCAGTGAGGAGGAGGGTGGCCTTCCTAGCACCCCATCCCTGGAGTCTTTGAGACCCAGAAATGATAGCAGCATCATAGGAAGAGAGAGCTGCATCCCAGGATCCTAGCAGCTGATAAGCTGGTGGAGTCCTCAGAAAGCAAGGGCGGTGATGACCAAGAGCCAGGTGGCAGCAGAGGCGTGGGCAGCAGTGGGACCTAAGAGGGACAGACTTGATGCCAAACCAAACTTATTGGGGGAGGGTAACGCTGAAAAGGGTGGTGGGTGTGGGATGAAAAGTGGGAGGCACTACATTCTGCTTTTGGAAACTAGAAATTGCACAGATAGTTAAGTATCAGAGGTGACCCTGGCTATAGATACAAGGGTTAGTCATTTAACTTTGCTGAACTTCACTGTCTTTAAGCTAAAATAGGTTCAGTTATATTTTTCAAAGTTCTTGTTCTGATTTAAGATGATAATATGCTAAAGTGCCATAAATAAAAACGTGTTACTATTTAGCTCTAAATTAATATTTAGAATATGAATATTTCTGCTACATAGGCTATCCCAACCCCAAAGCCAATCTGTCCTGGCATCAGTATAATACTTTGTTAACCTGTATGTTCTGGACCCCATACTTATTTCAGCTGCAAGATCATTCCAAAGAGCAGACGAGCAAGGGTGTTGTACTGTAGAAGTACTCTAGGCTCACTTTTCCTCAAGAAGCCAGCATTTCTCTCCTTTTACCTCCTTTTTTATTTGGGGTTTCAGAATGAAAGACTGAGGAGCTGAAATCTCCCCTCTTCTACATTCTGAGTTACGATTTCAGAGACACCCACGGTGGGAAAAAAATCATGAAGAAGATGAAAACTGTTCTAATCACCAGATGCTTGCATATGGCCAAAAGCAGTAGAGAGAGCAAGAAAGATGGAGAAGAAAAACGGACTCAGAGAGGGTCTAAACCTCTTTTATTGGGAATTCTCTGGAGTTTGTGGGAAAACACAGTATGTATTTTGAGCTGTGTACATCTCATTTCACTGCTTCAAGGAAAATAGCAGGCCAAGGCCACAGGGGACCCAAACAGAGAGAGGGGGGCCTTGAGGTATATACACACTCAATACCGTGACCTTCTCAAATATAAACATTCCAGAGATGAATAGTTTATGACTTCTGTTGGTGCCTGAGATAGCTTCATAAATGAATGAATTAGATTTGGCCACAGTAAATACCAACTGTAAGAAATTTGCAAAGCCAGCAGAGGAAAAACAAGGGAATGGAAGCTTCTAGTTATCCTTATAAGAAATGTGATTATTTCTCATTTGTAGCCTATGTAATATAAATTTTCATGCTGTAGTTTGGGTCTAAAAAAAGAAAAGTATTCTTGCTCTTTGTGGCTGCTACTGCAGATTGCCTATCCCATTCTCCTCTCCTTTTTTCTTAATAATTCAACTCTGCCTTTAAAAATTTTTTATTTATTATTTTTTTAATTTTAATTTTACTGGAATATAGTTGATTTACAATGTTGTGTTAGTTTCAGATGTACAGCGTAGTGATTCAGTTATACATATTCATATATTTGTTCTTTTTCAGATTCTTTTCCCATATAGGTTGTTACAGAATATTAAGTAGAGTTTCTGGTGCTATCCAGTAATTCCTTGTTGGTTACCTATTTTATATATAGTAGTGTGTGTATGTTAATCCCAAGCTCCTACTTTAACCCTCCCCCCAGCTCTGCCTTTTTTAGGGTGGCAGTGACCCCAGTTATTCCCAGCCTTTCCCTGCACATAGGGTTGGCCACATGGAAGAATTCTGGCCAGTGAGATATAAATGCAAGTCACTGGATGGAACTTCTGGAGATGTCTTGGGAGGGGTACAGATTAATCTGGCTCTCACATCTCCCCCCGTTGCTCATTCTACTTTCTTCTAGGAATTGAAGCCAGGAGGCTTGTGACCCTGAGGATGACAGATGACCACTGAAGTGGCTGAGAAGAAGCTCAAGGCACCTGGTCTCTGCTTATTTCAGCTGCAAGATCATTCCAAAGAGCAGACGAGCAAGGGTGTTGTACTGTAGAAGTACTCTAGGCTCACTTTTCCTCAAGAAGCCAGCATTTCTCACCACACTATTCCTCACTATTCCTCAGCAGCCTACCTCTGGACTTCTTTTTGCACCAGAAAAATTAGCCCCTTAGTGTCTTTTTTTTTAAACATCTTTATTGAAGTATAATTGCCTTACAATGGTGTGTTAGCTTCTGCTTTATAACAAAGTGAATCAGTTATACATATACAATATGTTCCCATTTCTCTTCCCTCTTGCATCTCCCTCCCTCCCACCCTCCCCATCCCACCCCTCTAGGTGGTCACAAAGCACCGAGCTGATCTCCCTGTGCTATGCAGCTGCTTCCCACTAGCTATCTATTTTACATTTCGTAGTGTATATATGTCCATGACACTCTCTTACCCTGTCACATCTCACCCCACCCCCTCCCCATATCCTCAAGTCCATTCTCTAGTAGGTCTGTGTCTTTATTCCCGTCTTGCCACTAGGTTCTTCATGGCCTTTTTTTTTTTTTTTCCTTAGATTCCTTATATATGTGTTAGCATACTGTATTTGTTTTTCTCTTTTTGACTTACTTCACTCTGTATGACAGACTCTAACTCCATCCACCTCATTACAAATACCTCCATTTCATTTCTTTTTACGGCTGAGTAATATTCCATTGTATATATGTGCCACATCTTCTTTATCCATTCATCTGTCGATGGACATTTAGGTTGTTTCCATGTCCTGGCTATTGTAAATAGAGCTGCAATGAACATTTTGGTACATGACTCTTTTTGACCTATGGTTTTCTCAGGGTATATGCCCAGTAGTGGGATTGCTGTGTCATATGGTAATTCTATTTGTAGTTTTTTAAGGAACCTCCATACTGTTCTCCATAGTGGCTGTATCAATTTACATTCCCACCAACAGTGCAAGAGTGTTCCCTTTCCTCCACACCCTCTCCAGCATTTATTGTTTCTAGATTTTTTGATGATGGCCATTCTGACCGGTGTGAGATGATATCTCATTGTAGTTTTGATTTGCATTTCTGTAATGATTAATGATGTTGAGCATTCTTTCATGTGTCTGTAGGCCATCTGTATATCTTCTTTGGAGAAATGTCTATTTAGGTCTTCTGCCCATTTTTGGATTGGGTTGTTCGTTTTTTTGTTATTGAGCTGCATGAGCTGCTTGTAAATCTTGGAGATTAATCCTTTGTCAGTTGCTTCATTTGCAAATATTTTCTCCCATTCTGATGGTTGTCTTTTGGTCTTGTTTATGGTTTCCTTTGCTGTGCAAAAGCTTTTAAGTTTCATTAGGTCCCATTTGTTTATTTGTGTTCTTATTTCCATTTCTTTGGGAGCTGGGTCAAAAAGAATCTTGCTGTGATGTATGTCATAGAGTGTTCTGCCTATGTTTTCCTCTAAGAGTTTGATAGTGTCTGCCCTTACACTTAGGTCTTTAATCCATTTTGAGCTTATTTTTGTGCATGGTGTCAGGGAGTGTTCTAATTTCATACTTTTACTTGTACCTGTCCAATTTTCCCAGCACCACTTATTGAAGAGGCTGTCTTTTCTCCACTGTATACGCTTGCCTCCTTTATCAAAGATAAGGTGACCATATGTGTGTGGGTTTATCTCTGGGCTTTCTATCCTGTTCCATTGATCTATATTTCTGTTTTTGTGCCAGTACCAAACTGTCTTGATTACTGAAGCTTTGTAATATAGTCTGAAGTCAGGGAGCCTGATTCCCCCAGCTCCATTTTTCGTTCTCAAGATTGCTTTGGCTATTCGGGGTCTTTAGTGTTTCCATACAAATTGTGAAATTTTTTGTTCTAGTTCTGTGAAAAATGCCAGTGGTAGTTTGATAGGGATTGCATTGAATCTGTAGATTGCTTTGGGTAGTATACTCATTTTCACAATGTTGATTCTTCCAATCCAGGAACATGGTATATCTCTCCATCTATTTGTATCATCTTTAATTTCTTTCATCAGTGTCTTATAATTTTCTGCATACAGGTCTTTTGTCTCCTTAGGTAGGTTTATTCCTAGATATTTTATTCTTTCTGTTACAATGGTAAATGGGAGTGTTTTCTTAATTTCACTTTCAGATTTTTCGTCATTAGTGTATAGAAATGCAAGAGATTTCTGTGCATTAATTTTGTATCCTGCTACTTTACCAAATTCATTGATTAGCTCTAGGAGTTTTCTGGTAGCATCTTTAGGATTCTCTATGTATAGTATCATGTCATCTGCAAATAGTGACAGCTTTACTTCTTCTTTTCCGATTTGGATTCCTTTTATTTCTTTGTCTTCTCTGATTGCTGCCGCTAACACTTCCAAAACTATGTTGAATAATAGTGGTGAGAGTGGGCAACCTTGTCTTGTTCCTGATCTTAGTGGAAATGGTTTCAGTTTTTCACCATTGAGGACAATGTTGGCTGTGGGTTTGTCACATATGGCCTTTATTATGTTGAGGAAAGTTCCCTCTATGCCTACTTTCTGCAGGGCTTTTATCATAAATGGGTGTTGAATTTTGTCGAAAGCTTTCTCTGCATCTATTGAGATGATCATATGGTTTTTCTCCTTCAATTTGTTAATATGGTGTATCACATTGATTGATTTGCGTATGTTGAAGAATCCTTGCATTCCTGGGATAAACCCCACTTGATCATGGTGTATGATCCTTTTAATGTGCTGTTGGATTCTGTTTGCTAGTATTTTGTTGAGGATTTTTGCATCTATGTTCATCAGTGATATTGGCCTGTAGTTTTCTTTCTTTGTGACATCTTTGTCTGGTTTTGGTATCAGGGTGATGGTGGCCTCGTAGAATGAGTTTGGGAGTGTTCCTCCGTCTGCAATATTTTGGAAGAGTTTGAGAAGGATAGGTGTTAGCTCTTCTCTAAATGTTTGATAGAATTCGCCTGTGAAGCCATCTGGTCTCGGGCTTTTGTTTGTTGGAAGGTTTTTAATCACAGTTTCAATTTCAGTGCTTGTGATTGGTCTGTTCATATTTTCTATTTCTTCCTGGTTCAGTCTCGGCAGTTTGTGCATTTCTAAGAACCTGTCCATTTCTTCCAGGTTGTCCATTTTATTGGCATAGAGTTGCTTGTAGTAATCTCTCATGATCGTTTGTATTTCTGCAGTGTCAGTAGTTACTTCTCCTTTTTCATTTCTAATTCTATTGATTTGAGTCTTCTCCCTTTTTCTCTTGATGAGTCTGGCTAATGGTTTATCAATTTTGTTTATCTTCTCAAAGAACCAGCTTTTAGTTTAATTGATTTTTGCTATTGTTTCCTTCATTTCTTTTTCATTTATTTCTGACCTAATCTTTATGATTTCTTTCCTTCTGCTGGCTTTGGGTTTTTTTTTTGTTCTTCTTTCTCTAATTGCTTTAGGTGCAAGGTTAGGTTTTTTATTCGAGATGTTTCCTGTTTCTTGAGGTAGGCTTGTATTGCTATAAACTTCCCTCTTAGCACTGCTTTTGCTGTGTCCCATAGGTTTTGGGTCATCGTATCTCCATTGTCATTTGTTTCTAGGTATTTTTTGATTTCCCCTTTGATTTCTTCAGTGATCACTTCGTTATTAAGTAGTGTATTGTGTAGCCTCCATGTGTTTGTATTTTTTACAGATCTTTTCCTGTAATTGGTATCTAGTCTCATAGCGTTGTGGTCAGAAAAGATACTTGATATGATATCAATTTTCTTAAATTTACCAAGGCTTGATTTGTGACCCAAGATATGATCTATCCTGGAGAATGTTCCATGAGCACTTGAGAAAAATGTGTATTCTGTTGTTTTTGGGTGTAATGTCCTATAAATATCAATTAAGTCCATCTTGTTTAATGTATCATTTAAAGCTTGTGTTTCCTTATTTATTTTCATTTTGGATGATCTGTCCATTGGTGAAAGTGGGGTGTTAAAGTCCCCTACTATGATTGTGTTGCTGTCGATTTCCCCTTTTATGGCTGTTAGTATTTGCCTTATGTATTGAGGTGCTCCTATGTTGGGTGCATAAATATTTACAATTGTTATACCTTCCTCTTGGATCGATCCCTTGATCATTATGTAGTGTCCTTCTTTGTCTCTTGTAATAGTCTTTATTTTAAAGTCTATTTTGTCTGATATGAGAATTGCAACTCCAGCTTTCTTTTGATTTCCATTTGCATGGAATATCTTTTTCCATCCCCTCACTTTCAGTCTGTATGTGTCTCTAGGTCTGAAGTGGGTCTCTTGTAGACAGCATATATATGGGTCTTGTTTTTGTATCCATTCAGCCAGCCTGTGTCTTTTGGTGGGAGCATTTAATCCATTTACATTGAAGGTAATTATCGATATGTATGTTCCTATTCCCATTTTCTTAAATGTTTTGGGTTTGTTATTGTAGGTGTTTTTCTTCTCTTGTGTTTCTTGCCTAGAGAAGTTCCTTTAGCATTTGTTGTAAAGCTGGTTTGGTGGTGCTGAACTCTCTCAGCTTTTGCTTGTCTGTAAAAGTTTTAATTTCTCCATCACATCTGAATGAGATCCTTGCTGGGTAGAGTAATCTTGGTTGTAGGTTTTTCTCCTTCATCACTTTAAGTATATCCTGCCACTCCCTTCTGGCTTGCAGAGTTTCTGCTGAAAGATCAGATGTTAACCTTATGGGGATTCCCTTGTGTGTTATTTGTTGTTTTTCCCTTGCTGCCTTTAATATGTTTTCCTTATATTTAATTTTTGACAGTTTGATTAATATGTGTCTTGGTGTGTTTCTCCTTGGGTTTATCCTGTATGGGACTCTCTGTGCTTCCAGGACTTGGTTAACTATTTCCTTTTCCATATTAGGGAAGTTTTCAACTATAATCTCTTCAAATATTTTCTCAGTCCCTTTCTTTTCCTCTTCTTCTTCTGGGACCCCTATAATTCGAATGTTGGTGTGTTTAATGTTGTCCGAGAGGTCTCTGAGACTGTCCTCAGTTCTTTTCATTCTTTTTTCTTTATCCGGCTCTGCAGTAGTTATTTCCACCATTTTATCTTCCAGGTCACTTATCCTTTCTTCTGCCTCAGTTATTCTGCTATTGATCCCATCTAGAGTATTTTTAATTTCATTTATTGTGTTTTTCATCATTGCTTGGTTCCTCTTTAGTTCTTCTACGTCCTTGTTAAATGTTTCTTGCATTTTGTCTATTCTATTTCCAAGATTTTGGATCATCCTTACTATCATTATTCTGAATTCTTTTTCAGGTAGACTACCTATTTCCTCTTCATTTGTTAAGTCTAGTGTGTTTTGACCCTGCTCCTTCATCTGCTGTGTGTTTTTCTGTCGTCTCATTTTGCTTATCTTACTGTGTTTGGGGTCTCCTTTTCACAGGCTGCAGGTTCGTAGTTCCCGTTGTTTTTGGTATCTGTCCCCAGTGGCTAAGGTTGGTTCAGTGGGTTGTGTAGGCCTCCTGGTGGAGGGAACTAGTGCCTGAGTTCTGGTGGATGAGGCTGGATCTTGTCTTTCTGGTGGGCTTGTCCACGTCTGGTGGTTTGTTTTGGGGTGTCTGTGGCCTTATTATGATTTTAGTCAGCCTCTCTGCTAATGGATGGGGCTGTGTTCCTGTCTTGCTAGTTGTTTGGCTTAGGGTGTCCAGGACTGTAGCTTGCTGGTCTTTGAGTGGAGCTGGGTCTTGAGGTTGAGATGGAGATCTCTGAGAGATTTTTGCCGTTTGGTATTACGTGGAGGTGGGAGGTCTCTTGTGGACCAGTGTCCTGAAGTTGGCTCTCCCACCTCAGAGGTACGGCCCTGATGCCTGGCTGGAGCACCAAGAGCCTTTCGTCCACACAGCTCAGAGTAAAAGGGAGAAAAAATAGAAAGAAAGAAAGAAAGAAAGAAAGAGGCTATAATATAGTGAAGTAAAATAAAGCTATTATAAAGCAAACCTATACAGACAAAATCTCACCCAGAAGCATATACATATACACTCACAAAAAAAGGAACAAGGGAAAAATTAATATATCCTGCTCCCAAAGTCCACCTCCTGAATTTGGGATGATTTGTTGTCTATTCAGGTATTCAACAGATGCAGGCACATCAAGTTGTTTGTGGAGTTTTAATCCGCTGCTCCTGAGGCTGCTGGGGGAGATTTCCCCTTCTCATCTCTGTTCGCACAGCTCCTGGGGTTCAGCTTTGGATTTGGACCCGCCTCTGCGTGTAGGTCGCCTGAGGGCGTCTGTTCCCCGCCCAGACAGGACGGGGTTAAAGGAGCAGCTGCTTCGGGGGCTCTGGCTCACTCAGGCCGCGAGGAGGGAGGGGTACAGAGGAGGCGGGGCGAGCCTGCGGCGTCAGAGGCTGGCGTGACGTTGCAGCAGCCTGAGGCGTGCAGTGTGTTCTCCCGGGGAAGTTGTCCCCGCATCACGGGACCCTGGCAGTGGCGGGCTGCACAGGCTCCTGGGAGGGGCGGTATGGAGAGTGACCTGTGCTCGCACACAGGATTTTTGGAGGCGGCAGCAGCAGCCCCAGCGTCTCACGCCCATCTCTGGAGCTCGTTTAGGCGGCGCTCTGAATCCCCTCTCCTCGCGCACCAGGAAATAAAGAGGGAAGAAAAAGTCTCTTGCCTCTTCGGCAGCTGCAGACTTTTTCCCGGACTCCCTCCCGGCTAGCTGTGGTGCGCTAACCCCTTCAGGCTGTGTTCACGCCGCCAACCCCAGTCCTCTCCCTGCGATCTGACCGAAGCCCGAGCCTCAGCTCGCAGCCCCTCCCGCCCCGGCGGGGGAGCAGACAAGCCTCTCGGGCTGGTGAGTGCTGGTCGGCACCGCTCCTCCGTGCGGGAGCCTCTCCGCTTTGCCCTCCTCACCCCTGTGGCTGCGCTCTCCTCCGTGGCTCCGAAGCTTCCCCCCTCTGCCACCCGCAGTCTCTGCCCGCGAAGGGGCTTCCTAGTGGGTGGAAATCTTTCCTCCTTCACAGCTCCCTCCCACTGGTGTAGGTGCCGTCCCTATTCTTTTGTCTCTGTTATTTCTTTTTTCTTTTGCCCTACCCAAGTACAGGGGTAGTTTCTTGCCTTTTGGGAGGTCTGACGTTTTCTGCCAGCGTTCAGTGGGTGTTCTGTAGGAGCAGTTCCACGTGTAGATGTATTTCTACTGTATCTGTGGGAAGGAAGGTGATCTCCGCGTCTTACTCTTCCGCCATCTTCTCTCCTCCCCCGCCCCTTAGTGTCTTTATCAATTTGTTGAAGCCAAAAGCAACTCTAACTGATAGACTGGTAGTGTTTAATTTCAAGATGCATATGGAGAGAAATGAAGTACCCACTCCAGCAAATTCGTCATGACTCCCTCTGTGGGATGTCCAGGTGGAATTGCACCGGTGGCTAGGATTTTCCTTGGAGCTGAATACCCTCAGCCCAAGGCAGTCATACGAAGGAGGAAAAGCTGCCTTATCCTAGACATTTAATTCATGTCTTTCATGGAATTAGAGGCAAGTGATTATAGACCTCACAACTCACCTCAGGTAAGCCAGTCTGTAAAACATAGGAGAGAATCCAAACTCACACATGTGGACTAAGACCCCAAGCTGAACCTTTGCCTATCATTGGCTACCAGAAAGATAGCCACAGTTGCTTGATGGCAGCTTCATAAGCATTATCAGCAGTTTTCATGCTAAGCATGCACCTCCAAAAAATTTTGTGGGGTGGAGTGGAACTCAGAAGTCTTTAATTAGTCTATGGCCATACCACCATGAACGCTCCCAATCTCATCAGAAGTCTCTTTCGAATTGTCCAGGAGTATTGCCAAATCATGGAAAAAGTATATGTATATACGACAGAGACTAGGACACTGAAGACTCAAGGATATCTAATTACTGAAAAACCATGAACCACAACTCCATTCCAATAGGGTCAAATGCTATGCCCATGTTGACATGAACTGTTCTTCCTATAATGTATAGTTGCCATTAGATTGGTGAAGTCTACATGCTATCTCTACTTTTATACAGGAGGAGGTGACTCGTGTACAAATTAAAATTGTAAGTTAAGTCAATCTTGAAAGAGCACAAAGGGAGCATGCCAGATACACGAAGAATATTTTGTGAGGTGAATCAAAGCCTCGTCTCCACTTCATGTAATTTCTACTCTTCTTCCATCAAGTTACCTATCCGATTTTAGTTTTGACTATTACCGCTCAGGTTTCCTTAAAAGGAGCATGTTATGGGCAATTATTTGTACCCTTGCGAACAGACAGAGAAACTCCATAGAACCCCAAGGAAAACACCAGCAGTTGAGTAGTTAAGGGAGGCATTTGTTGGTAAAGGAAGCAAAAGTAATTGTGTAAAGCTTTTATGAGCTTTTTGAAACAGCCTGGAAAGTGATGATCTTTCTGACTGATCTGCTCAGCCTGAATGATGAGGAGAAGGTAAATACGCTAACAAATGGTTCTCCAAATGTGGCTGCAAGGTGACATTTTTCAAAAGAAGAATATTGGAGATAAAATGAGGTGACCTTTTAATGTTCTGCTCCCAGTCAAGTTATTATGAGTTGCTTTATAACAAACAATACCCTGAGTAGCATCCCCAGGGAACTCCCCTAATGTTTCCCCCAGAAATCTAATCGGTAGATCTGATGGGGACCCACTAGAAAGGGCATCTGAACAACTCCCATTCTCAAAGACCTTCACACACACACACACACACACTTCACACACACACACCCCTTCACACACACATGCACACACACACACACCACACACACAGGAATTAAAATTGATTTTCAATGTTTTGGCAGCCACAGGAGACTCTAATCCATCCAGCAGCATTTCCCATAGAAGACATCACTTATCAGAGCTGGTCCGCAGCAGCAATCTCTCAGATAAATAATTTATATGGGGAACGAATAAAATAATGGAGTACTTCAGGGGATGGTAATAAAAAGGCAGAACCAGAGCCTCCTGGGGATACTCTAGAGAAAAGACATACATCTATAGCTGGGGTGCACTGCTTCTCTTTGCTTTAACTCCTCACTGCCCCCACCCCTCCCCTCACCCATAGAATGTCATCCCTCGACTGTATTTCTTGTACTAAACTTGCATAAATCCTCCCCATACTCCAATGACCAGCTCAACTCTCTTCTTTTTGATGTAGCCTTTCCTGCCCCTCCAAACCCAACCTCTCTGTCCTTCAAATGCCCATAGTACTTGTGTTTATATGACTTGTCTAATGTCCCTTTGATACAGCCAGGTGCTACCCCTTGTATTACAATTTTTCTTTTTTTTGGACTCTAATTAGATGATAATATCTTTGGAGGCAAGGCATGTTGAATAATCTCTAAATTACCAACAGTACTTAGCACATTGCTGCCTATCTGCCAGTTGTATACATACACTGACTCACCTCCAGAGCAAAAGTCCTCTCAAGGAATCATTTCTTACATTGTGTGAGTCTAACACTTGAGGAAAGGTCTAAATGTACTGGATTTGGTGGCATTTTCAAAGACAAGGATTCCTCCATTTTTGAGGAGGTATACCAACTATGCCCAAGAAACAAAAATATCAGATTATTCTGGAGGAAATTAGTGAAGAACAGGGTTATTCTGATCAACAGTCAGTCAAAAAAAAAATGTACTTTCTAGAAAGAAGTCTTTTTGTTTCAGCTTGCCTTTGGGCCAATGGAATGGCATCAAAAGGAAAGGGCCTGAAAGGCAGGAAGGAGATAATGGTACCCATGTGGAGCACCATTTCTGCCCACAAAGAGGGCTGGCTCCCTTGTTTGATGTCTGCAATTACTGGCTTTCTGAATCCTTAGTTTTTACCTGGGGGTCTTCTTTGCACAGCAGGGATCTTTCATGGAATCCTCAGGTCTAAGAAGCGGTTATAAACCTTACTCTCTTACAGCCCTGAGCTGGCCTCCCTCCTGTGTTTCCCGCTTGTTCAGGAAATTCCAAGGTCTTGGGTAAAAGCAGGTTCTCAGATGCCTCTGCTCCTCTTGTGTTCTCCTTCCCTGTAGCACTCTAGACTCATCCCAGAAAACCCATGCTCTGCAGTTCCCAACCCGTGGTGCTTAGTGTTCTTTAGAACACTCACAGTTCATATAATTTCATAGCATATGTAAACTTGTTGGTACCTAGCAGCAGGAAAATAAAAAAAGAAAAACCAACATCCTCCAGTACTCGATGACTTGGAAAATATGTAGCTGATTCCTAGTTAGGATCTTGAATTGTTTGGGAAAGAGGAAAGAGATAGTGTCTGAAAATGAAGGGAATAAAATATTAGAGAATTTTACAGTTTCTGCCTCTAGACATTTTAAAAGCAGGGGCAATAGCTTTTGGTGTAGAACAACTCAAAGGAAGCAAAAGATAGAATCGACAAGCTCAAAATACCTTCTTTTTTTTTAAGCTGGGAAAAGAAAAGCATGATTATTTCCATTTGCAGAAATTGTACTTTTGGGCAGTGGGAAGCTGGTTCATTTCTTTGATCAGTTCACCACAAAGCAGCAGCCCAAACTTCTCACCACTTCCCTAGTATAGCACAGAATGTGGTAAGAAAGTACTGTGTGGTTGTCTTCACAAGCTGGGTCCAAAGAAGATAAATCTCTTATTATTTAAAATTTCTGCTTGGGGTGGGGAGGGCTTCAAATACTTGGGTTATTCTACTTGATTTACAAAATGAGCCCAAAGCTGGCACCACAGGGAAAATAGTGGGAGCAGGCTGAGAGTGATCATTTAAGATCAGAGAGGTGGTGTTTTCTTAGTTAACATCTCTGGGCAGAGCCCCTAAACCTTTTAACTGCTTAGGAAAATATATCTTCAATGACATTATGGTCAAGTGTGCCCACCTGTGACACTGACTTAGGCTTGGAGTATCATTTCCACAGGAATAAAATGGCTCAGATACACTTCAGTTTGGGTTTAGTTCCTGAGGGTTGACGTCTAAACCACAAGCGTTCTTTGACTCTCTCCCATAATTGCCAGAGGGTCTTTCACATTTGCAATATTTTTGGATTTTATTCATTAAGCCAGCAAGTAATAAGTGTCCTCTGTATACCACGCATTAAACCAGACATGGAGGATACAACGAGGAACAAGACAAATATGGTCTCTTTTTTTCACTGAAAAATCTTAAAAATAATGAAAAAAACCAATTCTATCTTGTATTAAGTACTATTAAACCAGTAAGTAAGGATATGTGAGAGTGAGAAACTGGGAAGGGGCTTCTTTGAGCAGGGTGGTCATGGATGGATTCTCTTGGAAGCTGACACTTACACTGCATCCTAGTAGATAAGAAGAGCCAGCTGGCTAAGGGAAGCAGACTCGCTGGTTACCTAGGTAACACTTCTCAGCCTCCCCCGCCCCTCACCAATGATTCACACATATGTGTATATGATGGTGGGGGAGTATGTCTTCTCTTCCAGAGGGGCTTCCAGGGTTAGAACCCAGGAGAAACAAGCTGGAGTGTTATGATCAATAATGAGTGGTGACTTGAAAGGGTTTTGGGATGTAGGGGAATCCTTGAGGAGAAAGAAGGTCTTCAATAGTACTGAAAAAGGTCAGCAAAAAGACCAGATGAAATGTGGAGTGGGCACACACCAGTCACAATAGCTTAGCCAAGGATTTCCAGCTATGCAGACACAAGTCTTCCTCAGTCCTCACTTTGGGCATGGGTCACCTCTATTTTCCCCTTTTATGTGTGTGTCTGTAACTACTGTGGCAAAATCAATGCCCACAGAAAGGAGCAGGGGTAATATATGAGTCTAGAGACAGGGGGACGGGAGCAAAAGGAACATCACTGCTGGGCTCTAGGAGATTCAGGGATATTATCTACTGTTGTCATATGTAATCATCTTTTCAGGACAAGCTAAACGTCTGGATTTTCATGTGAAATCTACTCATTTCCAAATGTTAACAGCTAATTAAAACAATCCTTTGTGAACTAAGAAAATGCCTGTTTGTAAACTGTGTGAGTCACCTGTTGCAGTCTAGCTCAGGACTGAAAGCAATGTGCAGGTGAGAATTGGGTCTATTTTGTATGCTGTTATCTCTCCAGTCCCATGTGGTGCCTGGGACCTTGTTGTCTCCAACGTTCTGAGAGGAATGGATACCTGGGCACCCTATCCTCTAACTGCTGTCATGCCCAGCTCATCCAAATATACTTAGTCTTCTGTTGTCTAAAGTCATACAACATCAATTTAACAAAAGAGAGTCAGTGTAATTATTATTTTTTTTTCTTTTTTAGAGGAGGAAATTCCAATATCCAGTTTTTCTCAAACTCAGTCACAAACCCAAACACTTCCAGGTCTCTCTGAGTCAGATGGAGATTTTTAATGCATTACAGCATTTTCTTTCAAGCAACCATCACAAAGTAGTTATTTTTTCCCCAGTCTGGCAACTCAAAGTGTTTATTTTACCAAACGTCTAATTAATTAATCTTAAGTAATCGGAATTTAAAATCGCTTTCCAAATCCACGGTATGTAAAGCTGTCCTCTCTCACTTGTAGGAAGATTCAGTAAAACATCCTGCATTGCTATTAAGAACATGAGATTCTCAAAGTATGCCTCTCATGAAGACTATGAAATTGTTCAAAGAGAAAATCAGCAGAAATTTTCTCTATCAAGAGGTACAAAGCTATTTAGATAGAATTACTTTGTCTAGCCAGCTTTGAGCTAAGTTATTCTTTTGTCAGATTTCTTTTTTGCTTTGAGCAGTTTTTTTTCTTTTTTTTTACCCTTTCCTCTCTCCCTGATTCTTGTTAAAAAAATCAATATTTTCTGGAAGAGCAGAGATGAGAGCCTTTGGAGAACTCCTCCTCTTATTTGCTGCAAAAACATTAATAAATGTCTCCAGCAAAGTTGGGTACCAGGGGAAACTGGACGACCTCATGAATATATTTTCTAAAGAGCTTAAAATGTCCATCTTGTATATTATTCGTCCTGTAAGGAGTCTAAGAGCTATTGATCCCTTTGACTGCTGCAAAAAGCAATTTAAATGCACCAAAAGCTTTAAGTATGAATGTATAGACCAAGCAGCGCCTGCTCAAAGTGGCTTCTAAATGTCCCCTTTGTCAATGTGGAGAAATGCTCTGCAGTAAAGGATGCCTCTTGGTAGGGTAGCTGGTATCATTGAGTCTATTATAGCAAAATAAAAGGAAATTAGTGCTGCTTTCATTTAAAATGGTATTTTTGTATAGCCATGTTAAAACTCAAATGTTGATAAAAAATTGATTTTGGATAGCAAGGCTATCCTCTTGTCTTCTAAAGGGGCAATCACCTGACTCTCTTACCCATTGTCCTCTATCTACATGCATTCATGATATGTACCGTATTCCAGAACAACATGTAGCCTAAGAAGTGGCATAGATAGGAAGCTACAAACAAGGATCTAGGTATAAAGGGATATTAAGTGATATATTTTTATCTCTGCCCAAGATCTTCTAAGTGATGCTGATCACCTACTTCACCTGTTTGCTGTGAAACTGACCAAATGTCCTTTCTTTGTCTCACAAGGTTAGTGGGAGGTGACTAATGAATGTGCCTTGAGATTAGTAGTGTACTTTGTCAAAGTGAGGCAACTGTAGGTCTAAGCTTACAGTTTCCAGGAGAAAGAAAGAATGCTTTTATCCTTCAGGAATTTCAAGGTGTTGTGAAGCTCTTGGTTCTGGCTTTGTTGCTGCCACCTGAGAACATTCAAAGGCCCACCATCAGCCCAAGGAATAGGAGGTTCCTTCTATTACTGTTGCCTTATTCACTTTGAGACATCTCAACAGGGATACACAATGAGGCCTGTCATTTGAGTGCCCAGTAACGTGAGGAATCAGAGCTATCTCATACCGCAGTGGGGTACTGCAGACGAGAGAGTAGAGTCAGGTCTCAGAAGATCTACCAGCTCTACTACTAACTGTGTGAACTTGGCTGAGCCATTGACCTCATGGAGTTTCAGGTTTACCTATATGTAAAATGTATAGATTATAAAATTGTAAGGATGAAATAAATAATGTGAAAGCATTTTGTAAGCTATACACAGATAAATTCTATTTGGAAGATAGATTAGTCATAAACAACTATTTTACCTTTGGGGAGAGTTTCCTACTGGTTTCATCTGGATCTCACTCATGTCCCCATGATCTATAATTGATCTTGACTCAGGCTCCTATTCTAAATTTTTCTCATAAACTATCTCATTCCTATTACTTCTCCTTCAACCCCAGTTTGAGTGTGAAAACTCTTAAATGTTTACTTCAGCAGTTGAAAATCCATTGGTTTTCTCCAACTTCCATTTTACCCAAGTAGAAGTACCGCCTACCACTGATTCCTGGGAATGTTAGCAAAAAAAGACTTAGGATTCATTATATTACATCCTACATACATAATGTGTTCCACATTTTTAAAAAAAAGGTCCTGAGTTGGTAGCCACATGGTTTCATTCTGTCCCCTTGTGCCAGCCTCTTGTCATATAGTAGGTTCTTTTTTCATGGACTCTTACTCTGTTGCCCTTGTATTTGCTGCAGCTTTGAAAGGTTTGAACAGCAGCTGCATATCCATGTGAAATCTCACAGGTGCTACTATCAGGCTGCGCAAAGGCCACACAGGTTCACAAAACTTCAGTGCCAAAAAAAGGGCAATGCTTCTCTTTGTAAGAGGGCTTCTAGTTTTCTATTACACTCATGGACACACCCAGCCCAAGCTGGCTTTGTTTTGGGTGGTCACGGTGTAGAAAACTGTACACAGAACTGTACAGTTATGCTCAGGCCCTAGCTTGTGCTTGGCAAGGATAAAGCCATGACATCTGTTATTCTGTCCTAACATTCTGGTGATGTTGTCCTCAAAAGATTTGGGATATACCATGAATTCTTCTAATTTTCTGTTATGTATTAATTCATCCAAACTTTTTGAACTGAGATATTTCTTTTCTAGGCTGCATTACTTTCAGAGAGCAATAAATGTTGAGCTACATTTCTAAAATGTGAGTCTGATTGTCTCATTCTTCTGCTTAAAAACTCCAATGGGAAAAAGGGAACCCTCCTACACTGTTGGTGGGAATGTAAATTGGTGCAGCCATTATGGAAAACAGTATGGAGGTTCCTTAAAAAACTAAAAAAAAAAGTTACCATATGATCCAGCAATCCCACTCCTGGGCATACATCTGGAAAAGAAGAAAATTCTAATTTGAAAAGATACCTGCACCCCATTGTTCACAGCAGCACTATTTACAATAGCCAAGACTTGGAAACAATATAAATGTCCATCGACAGATGAATGGATAAAGAAGATGTGATACATATACACAATATTACTCAGCCATAAAGAGAATGAAATAATGCCTTTTGCAGCAACATGGATGGACCTAGAGATTATCATACTAAGTGAAATAAGTCAGACAGAGAAAGATGAATATCATATGTCACTTATTTGTGGAATCTAAAAAAAATGATACAAATGAACTTATTTACAAAACAGAAACAGACTCACAGGCATAGTAAACAAACTTATGGTTACCAAAGGGAAAAGAGGGGGAAGGATAAATTAGGAGTTTGGGCTTAACAGATATACACTACTATATATAAAATAGGTAAACAACAAGGACCCACTATATAGCACAGGGAACTGTATTCAATATCTTATAATAACCTATAATGGAAAAGAATATGTATTATATATATATATATATGAATCGCTTTCTGTACACTTGAAACTAACACAACATTGTAAACCAACCGTACTTCAATAAAAAACTCCAATGGATTTGTCATTCATTTATCCCTTGGTAGTGTCTCAAAAGTTCCTTCCACCTGGGCTGGAGACTAACTTGCAAGTTCACCATCAGCCCCTCACACTTCCTGTCAGACCATCTATTTTCATATCCCCATATGTTTTCTTACGTCTTTTTCTGTTTCTGAAATGTTCTTTTCCACCTTGCCTGATGACATAATTGTATTCATTTTTCAAAGCTCAGATCAAATGTTACCTCAACTGTGAAACCCAGTGACCCTTTTCTCTTATTACCACACACTTACAATAATGCAATCATGTCAATTTTTCTATAGTGCTTTCTCTTTTCTTAAATTTTCCATCAGGGGCAGAGTCACATCCTGTTTATCTGGGCATTCTGAGAGTCTAGTTGAGTGCTTCACACATAGTGGGTGTTCAACAAATCTAGGAAAAGAAACAATAAAGAATCAAGTATTGACAAACACTGAGTCTTTTATTGGTTTCAAGTTTACTTTTTTAAGATCCAAGAGTTAGCTCCTACCTCACATATATACTCAGTACCTTCAGTGGATTCTTTATGTGACACAATTTTTTCATACTCTGTAGTCTTTTAAAGAATTCAAAACACATCCCCTCTCAGCTTTTTTCTTTCCAGATGGTTCTAATCTTTCTGATTCATTTTCATGTATTGCATCCTGTTGATAATTTTAGTTGTTTTCTCTGGAGCTTTGCAGTGTTGTTTCATCTTTTATAAAATGAGGACAGGTTAGGCAGCCTGAGCTGAATCCAGGATTCCAAGAGTGGAAGATTTATGGTTTGTACAAGGATGCAGCAATGTTTTCTGTCTTATTACAGTATCTTCTTGCCCCTAAAGGACAAAGGCTCTCTTCAGGGAAAGGCTACAATGTCTCCTGAATCCCCTTATCAAGTTTTAATGATCACTCAGATCCCAGTGTCCTTTGAGAATAGATGGATTTTTGTTTGTTTGTTTTACCTTATTCTTGTTCATGTGGAAATGTTCTTCCACCTTTTGACCTCCACTTGGTTTTTCCTGACGTTTTACAGAAGTACATCAGAGGAGTTTTCTTTTTTCCATGTGAAGAAATTCTGTTACCTATATACAGACTTGGAGATTTCGCTAGTTATTTCTTCTTCTACTTCATTAGCTAAAGTTTTAAATAAGAGTGATCAAGATACTAATATCTTGGTGATCCTACCATTAACATTTCATCACAGAATGCTCATTTATTTTCATCCTTTCATTCCTGGTTCTATGCCAGTTCCTTAGATAGGAAGAGAAAAGATCTCTTTAATTCTGTGATGTTTTTAGAAAAACATTCACTTAGTGTATAATTTAGTCAAAGGCTTTTTGAAAGTAAAAATAATTGCATCTCTTAATTCTGTTTTACCAAGTTCAATTTATTCTTTCAGCAACACCATGAGAATCTGGTAGCTGGGCCAAGCTGGATGAAGAATAGATCTAGCTGCCTGTGGTAGCCAGAAATACATCGATCGGTAGAAGGATGAGAAAAAAAGAGGACCAGGAGAGGAAAAAGCAAAGCAGTGAGGCCTAGAGTTTGCAGAGAATAGAGAAAGGGAGTGAGGTTGGCCAGTAGATAACTAAGGTAGACTAAAGTCTGAGGAAGGCAAATAAATGCCCACTGCACCAAGGCTGATAGAAATGAACAAACAGCCAAAGGATGGGAAGTAGATAAAGGTGGTGGGGCGGTTCCTTGGATAGTGGTTATTTTTAAGAGCTAGGACCTCATGTTTTAAGGGTTTGCATCTTCCTTAAGTGCATGAATCTCTAAGGTTGACTTCTCAAAGTATAGGTATCCTAAGTATGGTTTTTACCCTGCTGATACTGTGCTACTGTGTTTTAGATTTGCTCTAGTCACTGTTCAATGCTTCTATCCTTTATTATTCAGCCAATAGACACTTACCAGATACCTATAATTTCCTTGTAGAAAAGAAATGAGATGGAGAGAATAGAGTTCTTCCCTGCCCTTAAGTCTAGTAGACAGGATAAGACAAATAACCACAAAAGTTGCATATAAGATAGACTAGAATAAGTGTAGTAAGAAAGGCAAAAACAAAATGTTCTGTATTATGGTATCTCTGTTTAGAAAGTCCTTACCATTACCAATCACTGGTTTTCAAAATATGGCTTACCTTTCCAAACCCTCTCAAATGCCACCTGTCCTATGAAGTCTTCTCTGATTGTCACCCTCCATAACCTTTGTTTATACCTTCCGTAAGGTATAACTCCCTTGGGGGAATTATAAGAATTCTAATTCCCATTATTAACATGATGGTCGTTTATCTTAGATTTTTCTGGACAGTCTCAATTTTATGTAGTTGTATTTCTTTTTTTAGCAGAATGAATTTAATATTTGCATGATTTAATATTTAGACCTAGTCACTTATTAGATCACATGTATTGACCTTGACCATTGGTTTGGATAATGTGGTCACTGTGGCTAGAATCAGAAGCTGAGGCATATTCACCTGAAATGACTAGTATACTATCTGTTTACAATTGGCAGCCATGCTGATTGATTAGCAAAAGTCTATTCTGACTGGTCAGAGACCATGCCATTTAAGTTGTTAACTGTTTTGAATATCATTCTAGGTAGAGGGCATAAATGGAAATGTGATTGGGTTCAGAAAAGTAGAAACATGCACACTAAGTTAGGGAACTAGGGGCTTGGAAGGGCACTGCAGTGTCATCATGTCTGTGTAGGTAAAATGATTCACTGGTCTGCAAACTCAAAAAATCCTTTGATCAATCTAGCCATTATTTTGCATTTATGTTTGTTCAGTTATTCAGCAAATACTCATTGAGCACTTACGTGCCAAGGATTACTAACTCTTTACCAAAATCCATTTCTTATTTCTGGGCATAGCTATACATTTCCCTGCCCCCTTTGCAATTAGGTGTGACCATGTGACTGAGACTTCAATATGATATGACTGGGATGGAGAGGCCCCTAAATGACCTTGAAAACTGTATGTTCAATAAGGCAAAGTGGCCACCATCCTGGATCATGAAAAACTGTGGGGACCAGTGTACCCTCCTATACTCATCTTACCAATGTGGCACAGTCAGTGAGCAAAAATTTAACTTCTACTCTATTAAACCACTAAGTGTTAGGATTTATTTATTACTCTAGCCTAGCTATAGTAATTAGGATAAACTAGGTTTTAATGTGTTTCTTCAACAACCTCAGTTGTTCAAACCACAAATGTGTATTTCTTACTCGTATTGGAGGTTGTTGGAGGGAACTTCTCCCATGTTGCTCACTTTGTCACCCCCTTTGTTGGATCATTGCTGGTCACCTGACAGAGGGAAGAGTCCTGGAGAGTCTTTCATCAGCCATTCAACTAGCAGCCAACGAGTCACACACATCACTCGCACCCACAACTCATTGGTCAAACTTGGCCAAATGGCCCCAGTCAAGACCAGGAAGTACAACCCTAGCATGTGCCTGGAAGCAAGACAGTCTGAAGAATTCAGAGTATCGCTAAAGACCGCCACGCCAACCTAAGTGATCTAAAACAGGTTACCATGTGCTAAACACCAAGTGAGATGTTGGCATTTCAAGATAAATATGCCACAGTCCTAATTTTACAAGTCCACAATGCATTTTCTTCTGAACTTGTGAGTGGATACCATCTTTATTTGATGATTTTCTGTAATTATTTTGAAACAGTATATATAGTATTAATTAACTCACATTCATTTATTTCATCAATAATATTTATTAAATATTTTTTACTACATATATCTGTCCTTGGAGCTGTGGGGAATACAACTGTGAAGGTGACATGGATCCTGCCCTCAAAGAACTCAGAGTGTAGGAAATGGTTTGTTCTCCAAGCTCTCTCCAATAAATATCTCCCTGGTCATTTTCTCAATTAAACTTAGGCAGAGATTAAATTCTGTTACTTTGCTCTTACCGTGCGGGAGTCAAGTGTTAAACTGGAAGAATGGTTACTTTACTGCCCAAGACTCCGGGAGAGAGCCACCACCAGTGATCCTCCACCATTCAGTTCTTGCTCCCTTGGCTCACTTTTAGGTTCTGTGAACTTCACTCTACACAAGACGCGGGCCAGAGAAACAAAGGTGGGCACATGGACTAAAACAATGTACTTCACTCTAACTCATTCTTCTTCAGGTGAAACTGTGTTCAGTTTACGTGTCTCTTTGAAAGGTAATAGAGCAGTGGTTTTCACACTAAATCCTATGGTGTCTGAGGATTAAGAGGAAGGTGCTCCAGGGAGGGGAGGGACAGTCCAGGCAGGAAGCTGCAGGCCTTCTGTCTCAACTCCAACCAGAGCAGCTTCGCTTTTGACTGTTTTTATGGGTTGGCATTCTGCGTATGATTCTATTATTAGAATGGTTTAATTTTTTGAAAAAGATTAAAGATCTAATGAGTTGTTAGTTCAAAACATTGCCAGGAGCCCAAAAGAATTAACAACGTCACTTCCTTAACAAATCACAGACTGTGAAATCTGGAAGGGACTCAGAATCATCCAAATGCTTTGGTGAGAGCAGCTGTGATTTATGGCTCACTGTATCATCTGAAAAGTGCCCAAGATCTCATCAAATAACATCCCCCCACTTAGGCCATGGGTTCCCCAAAGGAAGCATTTAGCCCCGTGCCTTGCACACAGATGATCAAAAAGTGTCTGTTGAATGAATGAAGGAAAGAATCAGGATTAGCCTTCCTTGTAATTAATGGGTAGGAAAAACAAAGCTCAGTGGTGAAAGTGTTGGTCCAAGGTCACACAGTAAAAACAAAGGCAACATTAGGAGAAAACACTAGTACTTTTTACACTGGATCATGTCATATTGATGCCTAAACAACAATTAAAAATGTCCAAACTCAACCTCTCACTTCCTATCCTTTGCTTTGTCTCCATAGCCATCCTAATGACTTAACACAGGGATGGTCCAAGTTCCAATGCAAATGATCAATGGCCTTGTCTGTCTGCTATTTCTGTTACTGTGGGATGTGAACAAAGCCTTTCTCTTTTGTCCTCCATGATATAGAATGTCTCCCCCCTCCATCCCCCTCCCCGACAAGGGTAGGGCAGGCTCAGAGAGAGACCATCTAGCCCCTGTAATCTGGGTGGTACTGAGCCAGGACAGGGGAGGCAGGTAAAGAAGGACAAGCTGTGCGAGAGTTAGGTTGTTCTAGTTTCTCCTTCCTTTGTGCCTTTCCTTTCTTTGCATCACCGATGCTGTTATTTATGGAATGCCTATATGTTTCTTTTTTTAGTTAAAAGGAAGAAAAATCCAGTCTTGCACAGGAACAAGAGTGATGACTCATCAGGACTGCTCAAAGCCAAATGACTTCTTGTAATCGCCTCTGTAGCAGTGTTTCTTACAGAAGCAGGCCTTTGGGCGCATGGTGAGACTGCACCCCAGGATGCCACCTGTCCAAGCGGCTCACTTTTAACACAGCCTATGGTGGCTGACGTGTCCATAGTCATGAAGTCTGGTCTGGTGAACCTAAGCTGACCAAGTCTTGCTAAACCATGAGCAGGGAGAGGGGAATAGTTTAGTAGACATAATGCAATTTTTTTAGTTGATTTTTTTTTTTTTTTAGGTAACCTAAATACTAGGCTTTTTTGGCATTGTAACACATCAGAGGATCATATATATATACCACATCTAGTTTATCCATTCATCTGTTGATGGGCACTTAGGTTGCTTCCAAGTCTTGGCTATTGTAAATAGTGCTTCTATGAACATTGGGGTACATATATCTTTTCAAATTAAAGTTTTTGTCTTTTCTTGGTATATGCCCAGGAGTGGGATGGCTGGGTTGTATGGTAACTGTATTTTTAGTTTTTAAGGAAACTCCATACTGTTTTCCATAATGGCTGCACCAATTTACATTCCCACCAAGAGTGTAGAGGGTTCCTTTTTCTCTACACCCTCTCCAGCATTTATTATTTGTAGACTTTTTGATAATGACCATTCTGACTGACGTGAATACCCCATTGTAGTTTTGATTTGCATTTCTTTAATCATTAATGATGATCTTTTCATGTGTCTGTTGGCCATCTGTATGTCTTTTTTTGAGAAATGTCTATTTAGTTCTTCTGTCCACTTTTTGATTGGGTTTTTTTTGTTGTTGTTGTTTTTGTTTTTTTTTGCTATTGAGCTGTCTGAGCTGCTTGAATATTTTGGAAATTAAGACTTTGTTGGTCGCATCATTTGCAAATATTTTCTCCCAGTCTGTAGGTTGTCTTTTCATTTTGTAAGACCTGTATCTTAAAACACAGAGTGCTTGACAAAGCACCTCACACTTAAAGGTTCTTAATAAATTCCTTCATATAACATAATGTATTAATGGCTTGCGATGTGTGAAGTCCCTGGGTACACAGGTATGAATGGTACCTAGTTCCCTTTTGCAAGGAAGCTACTTAAGAGTATGGAAAATACGAACCTATCAGAAGTGGGGGCGGGGCCTGAAATATTGGCTATGGCAGATGAAGATGCAGGAGGGCAGCAGAGACATTAAATGACCTGCTTTAGGTCACATTTTGATGGATCAAAATAGGACTAAATTTCAAGTTCTGACCACCAGCCCAGGATGTGGTCTTCGGTGGGACCTGTGGCTTCTCAGAGTGAGTGAGACTTTGGAGCTGGAGGAAAAAGCATGCCTGCCTGCCCCTGTAACAGTCCCCATAGGCCTCCTGCTACCCTAGGGGTTTGTTTGTGTGGTACTTAAGACAAAATATTCATGTCTTCTTTGGTCTCTATTCTACATTCCATATTCATTTATTTTCAATAAACTGTTTCAGATTCCTTATTTTTCCCCCTAAAGCTTACATATAAATTTTTCTGTCTTGCCTTTCTTGCTATGTTTACATAAAAGCCACATTGAAAAATTTATAACAGGAAGGGAGATCTGGAGAGAAACAAAATGCTCCAAGGACAAAGGCTGCCTTAACCCTTTATTTGGGAGCAGTGCCCAGCTCATGAGTGGGCCATTGCATGGGGAGGAAACACAGCAGAAGATTCTCATTTCACCTATGAAATGCTAATAATAATGGCATCAACCTGGGGATCCTCATGACTTCATTCACCAAATTCTTTAGAATAAAAGTGAATTTAATTGCTAAATTTTGAAGCAGTCATGTAAATTCTATGAAAGTTGGCTGTTTGGAAATGTTGAAAGGATAGGGTGCAGTTTTGAGCAAAACATGCCTTCTGGAAAAGTCTGAATAGCAATCTTTTATAAGGATTATTATTTGACCACTTTAAAATATAGTACATATAAAATAAAAGACAAAAATCATTCCTCATTTCCTCCAGGGAACATTTAATGAGCATCTGCTAGGTATAGGTCCCTTAAGATATGGAGAATTCAATACATTCTTTGCCCCAAGGAGTAGGTAGCCTAGTGTTCATTGATAGAAAATTGGTACTAATAAGCCAAATAAGTTAAGCTAGTAAAAATAGGTTTTTATTTTATAATGTAGCATAAACATGAAAATACTCAAGCACATGAGAACTAATTTCTGAATGCCTGGAAGTAAAAGAAATCTTTAATTTATGGCATATTCAATTCGTAAAGATTTCTAATCTTAGGTTGAATCCCCTTTGTGAGTAAGACCCAGAACATTCAGAGAGAGACCTGATTCAAAACTTTGTAGTCACTCTGATCACATACACATTGCATACTATGATGGATTTGTCACCAAATCCACATTATGAAAACTGGACTTACTTAGGCTTTGCTGGCAGCCCTAACATTGGTCCCATCCAGGTCTTGAGAAGGGACACACGCTGTCTCTGTCATCTGGTCACTTCAACCGTTTCTTTCTTTGGACAAATGGGACAGATCGATGTGAAGGTTTTGAAAATCCTGTACGAAATATGAAATAGTGGCTTCTAACACCTAGACCAAAAATGATCACAGATAACAGTTAAAAAACTTACCAATGTTTAGGATTTTCTAGCCCATTTGCCCCAATCTTCCATCTTGCACTCTTTACCCCTTCCTACCCAACCCCCAAAGCTTTGACTCTGTGTGCTTCTATGTAATCTAATGAATTATCTAAGCTCACTAGAGAGCAAGAGAGTTACTCCCACCTAGGTACATGCTGTGTGTATAGGGTGTCTGTCCTTTTCTACCTATAAATACGTTCTGATTCTACCTGGAGGCCTAGGCTGGGGGTAGCTTCATCAACTACAGGGCATACTAAGGGGAGGCCAGCTGAGTAGCTGCTGAGGCAGCAAGTATATAAGGGGTGCTAAAACACTCCTGGAAATATGACCAGATGGATCAATAGTATTTAACAGAACACCTTCCTGGGATAGGACTGTATATGGTGGGAAGGAAGATGACTAAGACACTTAGTATGGGCACGGGTAAGAACAACAGATAGTTGACACACAGCCTCCAAGAAGAGTGGATGCACTAGACTACAGGACTTTTCTTTTGCTCGCCGGGTTATGCAAGTGTGGAACCAGAGCTGAGTTGCCCTGGATAACAGAAGAGAGGTTGAGTGATGCTGTCTTTGGTTCTACTGCTAAGTATAGCATTTGGATTCTCCTCTATGTAAATGTTGACAAATATTGTAAAGTATTAGTCCACAAGTTTCAATCTGCCCCTAACCATACATTGGATACTTGGACAAATTAGTACTTCAGTGTCCTCAAATCACATGGGTTTGATCTTTTTAATAATAATAAAAATAATATTCATGGACCTCCTCCTTTGTCTCATATGAGGAGATTTGGAATGAGGATTCTGGATTCAAAATGCCTGAGTTTAAATCCCAACTCTGTCATTTACTGGCTGTAAATGTAGTCAAATTATTTAACCTCAATGTACCTCAGTTTCTTTATCTTTAAAGTGGAGATAATAATAGCACAGTACTTCATAAGGTTGATACAAGGACTAACTGAGGTAGCACATATAGAGAGTTCCTGGCATGTAATATGCCTGTGTAATTATTTTATATATTCCTCATAATGACCCTGAAAGGGATATGTAATTCCCATTACATGGTTAAGAAACTAAGGCTCATGAAGTTAAACAATCGGTTCAAAATCAAATTGTTAATAAGTGACAGAGCCAGAATTTGAACACAGGTCTGGCTAGTACTGATGCCTCATTGACACTGTCTTCTGTCACTGTTGTGTAGTTCTTGAATACAGCAGCTCTGGGGTTAGACTGAGTTCAAATAACAGCTCCATCCGTTTTTAGCTGTGTGACCTTGGGTGAGTTAATTTTCCATCCTCTGCCTTAGTTATTTCATCTATAAAATGAGAATAAGAGTAGTCCCTATCTCAGACGGTTAAATAGTCAATATACATAGGGTACCTTGCACAGTGCCTCACACATAGAAAGTGCTCAAATAAATGTTATTTTCACTTTCATCTCCAAAGCCATTTGTATATTGGGAGCTTTTTGTGTGCAGAGTACTAACTCTTGTACCTTTTGTTTACCCTGTATCCTTTAAATAAACACATTTACACTAGTAGAAGTTTGTTGAGAGTGTATAAAATCTGGGTTTAGATATCCTCTGTCACCTTAGCTTTCTCTGTCTCAGAATATGCCCAGATTTCCTCCCATTTTGCGTGTTGTGACCCGCTTCTCCTCTGTCCAATTGGTCAATCCACATCAAGGTCTATTACTGGCATTTTAGGTTGAATTTTGTCTCCCTGAAATTCATAGATTGAAGCCCTAACCCCCAGTACCTCAGAATGGGTCTGCATTTGGAGACAGGGCCTTTAAAAAGGTAAGTTAAGGTACTGGATAGCACAGGGAACTCTGCTCAATATTCTGTAATAACCTAAATGGGAAAAGTATTTGAAAAAGAAAAAAAAAATTAATGATGTGGACTTGTATGATTCCACTTATATGAAATGTCCAGAGAAGGTAAATCTATAGAGATAGAATGGTGGTTGCCTGAGTCTGGGGGTGGGGATGGGGAGTGACTGCAGTGACCGTGAGAGAGATTCTTGGGGTGATGGAAATGTTCTAAAACTGTATCATGTGATGGTTGCACAACGCTATAAATTTACTACAAACCATTGATTGTTTCATACTTGAAAGTAATGAATTTTATGGCATGTAAATTAAACCTCAATAAAGCTGTTAAAAATTAAAAAAAAAAAAGGTAGTGAAGTTAAAATGAGGTTTTCAGGTTGGGCCCTAATCCAACATGACTGCTGTCCTTATAAGAAGAGGGAGCGACACCAGGGATACTCAGGCACAAAAGGATGACCAGGTGAGCACAAAGCAGCAAGAGGGCAGCCATCTGCAAGCCAAGGAGAGAGGCCTCAGAGGAAAGCCCCCCTGCCAGCACCCTGATCTCGGACTTCTAGTCTCCAGAACTGTGGGAAAATTAATTTCTGTTGTTTAAGGCAGCAGTCTGTGATATTGTTATGGCAACCTCAGCAAATGAATCTACTTGGCTTGGTGTGTTTGCTGCAGCATCCCTGGGACCTCATGTGCCCCATTTAAGCCACGCCCCCCTCCGCCACAACTGCTCAATCTCAGTCTGGTTCAAACCATGTTCAGATGTCAGATGTACAACAGGAGTGTGTGCAGAGGTTCCTCCCCTACCTCCCTGCCTCTCTCTGGTCCTTCCCTTGCTTGGTCCCAGGACCCACAACAAATAGGCCTTCTTCCTTCCTCCCAGGCTTCCTGGGGTGAGGCAGCATTTTATGATTCTTCCTTCCTTCCATAGTTGTAGTAATACAGGAATGGATTAATACAGAAAAGAATTATGGTCAGTCCCCAGTCATCTATACTTTAAAATAAAAACATTATGACTTTGTTAGGAAGTCGTACAACGTTCTGACTTTTCCCACGGTGATTGTTTCGATGCCTTAAAAAAAAAAAAAAAATTCTTCCTGATCTTCATGTCACCGCCAATCTATTTTATTGTTTCTTGGCACTGCCGGTATCCTGAGCCCATATGTATTCTGCCTGTCTAGTGATAAGATGTGTAATAAGAGGACTCCTAGCAGTCCGTAGTCTCCCCGGTCTGGCATACTTGACCTGCTTCCTTGACCTCTTTCTCACCTTGACCCCATCATCTGGGTTGACCTCCAGACCTCCTGCTTCCTGTCTCTAGTTTCAGCTCTTTTTTCTAGTTTGCTGCCAAGTTGCAGCTCCATCACTTGATGGCAAAGTCCACGGTGATGGGCACCAGCTCTTCTAGTCATTCGCCATGAGATTCTGCTTCTACATCACCATTTTGCATTTTGTTCTGTAGAACCTTTGAACCAGTTTAGAACCATCGTAGGATGGTATGGTATGAGAGAAGTCAAGAGCTTTGGAATTTGACAGACCTGGGTTTGAATGCTGGTTCTACCTTCAGCGCTGTGACCTTGAGGAATGCATTAGTGTCCTGTGGCTGCTGTAACAAGTTACTACAACCTGTGTGGCTTAAAACAAAAGAAACTTATTGTCTCACAGTTCTGGAGGCCAAAAGGTTAAAGTCAGTGTGTTGGCAGAGCTGTACACCCGACAGAGGCTCTGGCCGCCCAGCATTCCTTAGCTTACAGCTGCATCACTCCAGTCTCTGGCTCTGTGGTCATATTGCCTGTCCCCATTCTCTATGTGTCTTCTCCTCTGTATAACTATCTTATAAGGATTCATGGAATTGCACTGAAGGCCCACCAGGATAATCCAGGATAAGCTCCTCCTCTCAAGATCCTTAGCTTAAAGACAACTTTTCCTATATAAGATAATTCACTCTTTTGCCATTTAAAGAAATGTTCACAGATCCAGTAATTTAGCACATAGATCTATCTTTCTGGGAGCCACCACTTAATTCACTTCAAGCAAGTTAGAGTGCCTCACTTTCCTCATACACAGAACAGGAGTGATAACAACTACCTCACAGACTGGAAGTAAGAATTTAATAAAAAGACTCAGTAAATGGTAACTGAATTATTAATGAATTATTATTAATGTAATATAATCAACAATTATTAATGAATCAGGAAAAACCTTATCTCCAAGAGCCCACAAATACTGCTGGGATATAAACTGTGTCTGTCTCCAGCTGCCCTCCCACCCCAATCCAGTTGTGTTTCAAAATATGCCACCCGCAGCCCTGGTCTCACTCAGTCCTGGGCCATATATTTAGAAGCTGTGCCCAAGACACTGGCCTTCAGGAACCACTGGCACCTCTAGGCTCATTTTCCTAGTTTTTTGGGATGGATTTAGTTTTTTGGTTAGTCTAGTAGCAATCGCAAGTTCTCTTTTATCTAACTAACCCATTCTTACCTATTGATAAATGACCTTTGGCCTTGGTCACTATCTTAAGCGTCAGTGTCTGCAGTGGGTTGTGACCAGAGCTGGCCTCTGCCAGTCTCTTTCCTGAGACATCAGACTGCTTCTCTGTGACCTCCACCCTGCCTTGCATGGATATGCACTCAGCCTCTTTCCCAGCTTTTTTTGCCTACTCTCTCTCCACTTGAGCCACTCTCTGACTCACCTGTCCATTCCTACTCCACCTGCTTTCCTCCTTCTGAACCTGAGTCATTGCATGCCTCACCTGCCTCATTCCCTCTGCACTGATGCCATGGCCTATGTTCTCTTGGCAGCCCCATTCTCTTTCATTACTATCCCTTTGCTTGAACAATCTTATTTTCTTGGAATGCACTCTCCACCTTGTCTATCTTGTTACTAATATTTGTCCTTGAAAATTAGGAACTTTTCTCTTAGTGGGGTAGATGTATCTCCCCTGTGCCTCCACCATGGCTTTGATATTGTATCATCTTATTCTTTTAGCAAGCTTATCTCCCCTAAGAAGCAGTGTGCTTCTTGAGGCTGAGATAGTGTCGTTTCATACCATTGGCCTCTAGCTCAGTGCCTCAAGATATTAAGTACTTAAAGAAGGACTATCGAATGCCACTTATGCCAAGAACTATCATCTCCCTGAAGTCTTGATGCTGAACTCTTTGAATTAGACCCTCTTTAACAGACAACAGGCCCCAGTTGTACTTTAGAGATCGAATTAAAGTTGTTTTCGATCTCCAGGATCCTCTTAAAGACCACCTCTGCCACTGTAGTCAATTTTTGTTCTTAGACCCATCTTGGGTCAATCCAAACAGGTTCCCAAATCTATCCTTCTTCTTTCTGGAGGCTCTTAAGATATGCTAAAGTAGGTCTGTGATGCATTTGACAAATCAAGACCTTTAGGAAATGAAGCTCACCAATCTAGGTGAGCCTACTCAGCTAGGAATGAATGCGTTTACTGTGCTCTTCTAGACTCGGAAATGGGTCTCATTTTTATTGTTATTACCAACAATAACATAGTGCCTCACAGTTTACAAAAGCACTTTCTCATATGTCAGTTAAGCCTCACATTAACCCTGGTAGGTAAGTCTTCTTCCTTTTCTTCTCCTCCTCCTTCTTCTTTTCTCTTTCTCTCTCTTTCTTTCCTAGAAAAGTACCATGGTGAAAGATCATGGTATCAGAATTAAATAAACTTAGATTGGATCTCACCTCTGTCAACTACTAGTTGAATGTCTTTGGGAAAGTCAGTTAACCTCCCTGAGCCTCAGGATTCTTAAGCAGCAGGATATTTTAACCATACCGATTTGAAACTGCCATTTGACTTCATCATTTAAACTTAAGAGATAGTTTAATCTTGCAGTAAATTTACAATGGAAAAAAAAATAGTGCTAATGAAAATGGGAAAAATTACGAATGATTAAATTGTGCAATATGGGACATTGATCAAAGAATTAAATTGGCTTAATGGAGTTCACTGGGAAAGTACTTCCTCCACAAACATTTTTTGAAGTTAGCACAATTGTGATTAAAATGTTTGTACCTGAAATGTGCTTGGGGGCCAAAATGAGATTGAAATGGTGAGCACAAATAGACTGATGCCTGATGATTACAATAATACTGTAATAACTCTTACTGAGCATTATTTCAAATGCTTTGCATGCAATATCATTTAATAATCATAAAAGTCCAGGAGGTAGGGAGGTTGTATGACTCCATTTAACAGAAATGGAGCCAAGTCTGGCACATGTTGTATAGTACATACACACATCACCATGATCACCATCATCATCGTCATCATCATCTCAACACCTCCAAGCTGACATCTTATGGCTTCCCAATACCATCAGAATAAAATCTAAACTCTTTGCCAGGGCCTATAAGGCCCTCCTTCATCTGTTCCCTAGGTTCTTTACCATTTTTTTCACTCTTCCTCATGCTCATCCACACTTATTTCTTGCAGCTCTTACACAACAAGCACACTTCTGCTTTGTGCCCTTTCTAGTCCTACTTATGAAATCCTCGTTCCCAGATAGGTACATGGTTCCCTCCACACTCCATTCACTACTCAAGGGCCACCCCCAGGAAGGATTTCCTGACAACCTTGTCTCAAGTAACCACACCACCTTGTGATTCTCTACTTACTCTGCTTTTTCCCCCTTTGTGGGTCAGATGTGAAACTATTTTTATATTTATTTATTTGTCTATATCCTCTGTTAGATTATAATTGCCATGAGGGCAGTGATTATATTGTCCACTGTTTTATTTCTAGTGTTTAGGACAGTGTCTGCCACGTAGTAAGTGCTCAATAAATAATATTTGAATAAATGAAGAGACAAATGAGTGTGAGTTCTTTGTACACAAACATCTTTCTAAGTGCTTGATCTTTGCTTCCTGTGTCAGTGACTTGTCCAAGAGCCTGAAGTGAGAGGTTCCTGAGAGGCATATACCAGAAAGCAAGTCTTCCTGACCACCCAGTTTTACTGTTCAGTGGTACTTCCCAGGTATTTTGCTCTCCTTTAAAAGGCTTTTCATCCAAATCTTGTACTCTCACCAGTCAGTCTTCTTGCCTTCTTCCCTTTAGCTCCAACCTGCCACTCTGAGAATGACACAGCTTACTGTGGATTGAGAAAATACAAAAGTCACTCCTGTGGAAGTCCTTTTCTGGGTGGGGCCATGGTGTTTTATTTACTTAATGGATTTTCATGTTTGGATTATGGGAATAATTTCTGGGGTCTGCAGAACATGTAAACAGCTTACACCTGTGGAAGGAAGACTGAGGAAACAGTAGGTAAGGGCTGACTTCCCAACAGGCATGCCTGTGGCATCAGTCCACGCTCTTGCTCTGGATGTTTGCTGCTTTACCGATTGCCCATCTCATTCTTATCGGCAAATGTTGCACAACTCATAGATGTAGTATGTTCAGTCTCCCAGGTGAAATTGATCACAATTGAATGACCAGGAAGTTGGATTTACATTGCTTGCAGAAACAGCCACCTTTTCTCTTCAGATAAAAAAGAAAAAGAGAGATAATGAATAGGACATGTCATGTTCAAGGAGAGGGATGAAGACAAATGAGAAGAAAAAAAGCCAAATATTGATTAAAATAAAAAAAATATTGAAAATAGACAAAGATCTTTTATTCTTCTGAGCAGGGTAAGAAATCAGAATTTTTAAAAAATGTGTGGCAGCCTTGAGTTGGAGGAAAAGAGGCACGGTGGAATTGACAAATAACCTAGACATCCTTATTTTGGATTTTGAAATATTTATTTGTGTAAGTAGAATCATAAATTAGAGAATGGAGAAGAGGGAAAAACAAAGATCCCCTAAATCAACACAAGAAATGAAGTCCAGGACCTGCATGGTATTTTGGCTTTTAAGTTCACTGTGTCAATAAGCATCTTTAAACAGATCCCCTCTTATCTGGCCCAGAAGCTGTATTTTAAAAGTGAACTGGTGTCAGACTAATTGTCTCCAAAACCATTGGAACAACTTTTAGTCTCTCAAGCATCCACCAATACTTTTGTATCACAAACCAGTCACTGGGTGGGATAAACTGCAGAAATATGGAAATCAAAGGAAGTGGAGAGAAAGTCTAAGACAGTCCAGGAAGCAAGGATAGATATGAGAGAATGACACCAGACTTAACTAATGAGTATCAGGAAAGAAGGCAGTTATAGACAAGGATGAAGATCAAGGGAAAGAACCTGCAAGAAATAACAAGGTGGTAGGAATAAAAGACTTGAGAAGGTGAGGTATAGGTGGATGAATTTACTAGGTACAATCCTGCTGATATAGATTTCTTTTGATACTTTGAAATTTTAAAAAGTAAACAATGGAATACATTTAATCAGTTTTTTTTTTTTTTTAATGGTAGAGCTTCTTTTAGAGGTTTTAAGGATGTCATACATAACTTTTATGCATGAAGCAGTTTGTTTTTAAAAGCTGATCCAACATGGGAGGGGCCCTTATCTCAACATAGAAATATGTGACTTATGTTACATGTCTCTCCCTTTAAATTAAGATGTGAGCATAAATGGTGACATTTATTGTATATTTCAGTGATTTAACATATAAGAAGATTTCTTTTTCTGTGGTTTGTGACATTTTCCAGTCAATGTTTTCTTTGGTTTAATGAGAAACGAATACTTACACCATTGCAAAATACACTTTATTTCTAAATATTTCGTAGTAATGAAGCCAAGTGCTTCAGTTACAAGAGGGTGAACATCAGAAGCGAGGATGAGAAGCTGTGTTACTTAGGCTTGGACACGGGAGCTGCGCATGACACTTGCCTGGGATGTATGCCAGGCCCAAACCACCTCTGCTTTATTCCTTTGTCAAATTTTGTGATGTCAAGAAAGCAAAACTGACAGAGACTCAAAGATCCCACAGGGAGCTCTGATCCCCAGCCAGAACCACCCGTGCCATCAGGGTCTAGTCAGGGGACAGAAACCTTGCCAGTTATTTGAACAGAGAAAATTTTTTTTACGTTTTATTGAGATCTAATTGATATACAATAAACTGCACATGTTTCAAATGTACGATTTGATACGTTTTTATATAAGTATACACCTGTGAAAGCACCACCACTGCTGTGATCTGAATGTTTGTGCCCCCCCCCGCAAATTCATATGTTGAAATCCTAACCTCCAAGGTGAAGGTAATAGGAGGTAGGACCTTTGGGACATGATTCAGTCATGATGGTGGAGCCCTCGTGAATGGGGTTAGTGCCTTTATAGGACTCCATAGAGCTCCCTAGCCCCTTCCACCATGTGAGGACACAAGGAGAAGTCTGAGACTCGGAAGAGGGCACTTACCCAACCGTGCTGACACCCTGATCTCAGACTTCCAGACTCTAGAATTGTGAGAAATACATTTCTGTAGTTTATAAGCCACCCAGACTGTGGTATTTTGTTATAGCAGTCCGAACAGACTGAGACAACCACGATCAAGATAGTGAACTTATCTGTCATTCCCAAAATTTACTCCTTCCCTGCCCCCAACCTCCATCTCAGGCAGCCGCTGATCACTATAGACTAGTGTGCATTTTCTATAGTTTTGTACAAATGGAATCATACAGTATGTACGTTAAAAAATCTGGCTTCTATCATGCACATTGATTATTTTGAAGTCCACCCACGTTGTTGAAGATTTTTTTAAGTATTAATTTGAACCCAGATCTGCCAGACTTTGTTTTTATTTGTTTGTTTGTTTGCTGTGTTTTATTATTTCACACTGCCTAATCAATATCTAAATATCTGCAGTCAGAATCTTTTTTTTTTTGAGAAGTGAGGTCCAGGACATTTCCTAACTCGTTTAATGGTTTAGAGAAAATAATTCCCATTTGCCTCCATTTTTATAAGGATTTTATACACGTTAACATACCAGCTTAACAGGAAAAAAAGACATAGCTTTTAACTTGGGCTTTGAATTGTTGTGAGTCTGTGGCAGGAAAAGTAAAGCACCATCTACTTTGAAGCTTATCTTGAACATGCCAACATTGTTTCTGCCCCCTTGATGTTAAAGAAGCCAATGGGCTTTATTCTGGTCAAGTATCTTTCATCCCAGGGCACAGCTGCTTAGACCACAGGTAGAATCTGACCTAATGGCAGCCAATATCCACAATAGTCAAAGGCCTCTAGCATTGCTTGACAAAGAGAGGGGTGCTAGGCTAACCAGATTCATTTCCTCCAGAATTCAAATTAAGAAATACTGTGGGGTCCAAGTCAGTAGGAGCAAGTCAGTAGGAGGAGAATAGAGCAAATGCACAGAAAAAAAAGAGATCACGAGAGAGTGGTCATATGGCCCTTGAGGAAGAAAGAGAGCAGCTGAGTCCAAGAACTGCATTATCTTAAGGTGTTCTGAATGAATTTCTGTTCCATACAACCATACAACAAAACAAAACAAAACAAAACAAAACAAATGCTAACTCTAAATGAAACAAAGGTGATATGGGCAGAAGTTATATGTTGTTACCTCCTGTAAAGCAGGAAATTTAGGCCCCAAATTTCAAGCATGCTTTGTGCTAGGGAAATGGTGATTTCTAAGGCAGTGGATCTCATTGTGGCTTACTGAATCATGGTTGGTTTGGAGTTATACCATCCAAGGAAAGTTGTACTATACAGGCAGGAAAGTAGAAACCAGTCTAGGTATTTCTAACAGATAAAATTTTATTTAGGGACTTTGTTACAAAATTATTGGAAGGATTGAAGAAGCAAAAAGGGTGAAAAAGAGATTACCTAAAGGTGAATAACTGTAGGCAACCATTATCACACACTGAGCTGAAAGAACAGGATAGAAGATGGTGTTATTCAGAGCTCAGACATGCTGGTTGCTGAGGCTGCCCTGGCACCACTTCACAGGACCCCTAAAGCATGGACATAACCCTAACTCGTATTAAGAATCTGTTTGTAGAACTTGCCCTTCATGACATACCTTTCAATAGAACAATCAGCACCTGACACCCCAATGCCAACAACCTAGTTCAGACAAGGGACCAAAAGTCCCTGAGCCAAGATCTTCTTGAAGAGTGAAAGCATTCTAATAATTTTGTGACTGATTGCCTGTATTAAACTCCCTCTTTCAAACAGAAGCTGGTTTCTGTTTTCTTGACTGAATACTGACTTATATACCTCCCATTTGATTATGGCTCAGCAGAGAGTCACAATGGGAGATTTACTGCCCTGAGAGAAAAAGAATAGCAAAAAGAATAAAGATAAGGTTTAACACCAACAAGTGTGAACTTATAGATTATTAACTTAAGCGGAGAAGATCTTTCTTTTGTAAATAAGGTCTTTATTGGAAGAATCTTGACTTATGTTTGGTAATGAATAAATCTTCCCTAAGCGATATCCTACAAAATATGAAGTAACAAAACAGATATAAATAAATTAGGTAGTGTGTAAATCATCCATTGCCTTTATCCAGGATGCACTGAAGGACAAACATAAGTCCACTGACTAATGTGATGTTATGAGCATTGAATCACTGGTTGCTTCCTATCACCACTCCTGTTAGAATTGCGCTACCTGCACTCAGAAGCACACACACACCCATATCTAGTAATGCTTCTGTTGGAGACACTGACAGAAACAGGCAAATAATGTATTCTTCCTAGTGGGAGATAAAGGGGTGGAGTTTTATCTAGGACATTAGGGATTGTATGTAACATCAGGCACACCTATATGACTATGATCCATTATGTCTACTGCAGTGGTTAAAAAAAAAGGTAAGTATTATTCTAATTATTAGGACATTAAAAGAGGATGCAAAACCATACTCAGCTGAGAGAATGTTTAACCAAGCGATGGACAGATTTGTGGAATAGCTTTCTTTGAGCTTCTTTGTGATACAGGAGAAAGATTCTGCCACATAGCTCTACAGATTGGAGCTAGAGATTGTCAGATTGGCAAAACTGACAAGGAGGCAAATTTCAGTGCACCAAAAATTATAATTATTGATTCAGGGCTGCCCAGAAATGGATGTGGCTTCTTGTAGAGTAGAAAGTGAATCCCTTGTCATTGTAGATAATTAAGCAGAGATTGAATGACCACTCTGGTGGTGTTAGAGAGGAGAGTCATGTTGTGAGAAGGGGTTAGAGAAGATGACATCTGAGTTCTTTCCAGTTCTAAGACTGAATGATTTAACTGCAGCTGTAGTTACCATTGAGCCAATGAAAGGACATTGTGCTTAGTCAGTCTCCCTAAAGATGAACTGCCAACAGATAGCTCACCTTCTTCATAATCTCAAGTTTAGACTATGCTGTATACTTCAGAAACAATTATTTATCTTTGGGAGAAAGTTGAATTCATTGAGTAAAATGAGATTTTTAGATTTTCATGGGCTTCCCTTATACTCAACACCCCTGATCTATCCCAGGAGTGGCTAAAAGTTGGCACAAACCACACCACAAACATTAGATAATATACACAAAGCCCAGGCAAACTGATGCCCACACAGTTCACCCCATGAGGCATTCCTGGAAATCAGCATAAGAGCAATAATTAAAATATCACAAGATGAGTTGTAGACCCCAGTAGGTAGAGCTCCGTTGTCTAATGACCTTTTTCTTAGTGTGATAGCAAATACAATAGGCTGGCCTCATAAATCATACCTCCAGAAAACAACCACAGGGCAGACTTTGACGCTGTTTGCATATTCAAATGTCACCCTGTACATAAGAGGAAAGACAAACACATTTTTTTCTCTCAAAAATGTCAGCATGGCTGGATTAGAAAAGATAATTCGGAAGTACTTCTAGACAATAATTACCTCTGGCGCCTATCTTCAGTGTACTTAATGAATGGGAAGAGGAATTTTTTTAATTTTTAAAAATTATGATTATTACAGTAATTAATCAGCTGCTCAGTGACAGCTTCCTTGAGGGGGAAAAAGTGCCTCAAAGGCCATCTTGCTTCTGTAGGGCACCTTGTTGATTTCACATCACATATGCAAAACATATCCTATTATTATTATCAACAAAAATGCTTGTGGAAGTAGAATTAGCCTCAATTTCCTAAATAGGAAACTCTCACATCTTACAGTGAGAGAGAAAAAAGTTCCTAATCCCAAATGCTAGTTGGAAAAAAATATTTCAGACTTGCTCAGCTGTGGTTGTTAAACCAATCTCTTACTCTTAATTACATGCAAAAGGTTCCTGGTTCTAATTATGGACCTTGGGGAAATAACCCATCTCCCCACACCAATAATGCCTCATGTTAACTTCAGCTCTTTTGTGTTTAATATCCTACTGCTGGATTTCAGCCTCCCTAGATGATCTGTAAATTTGGCTTTTTCCACTTAATTTTTCACAGTGCTGCTCAAAGCAGGGGATAGGAGACCTCACTTTCCCCAGCGATTATTTTATAACATTTCTTGCTACTTGAGTACAAAATCCTTTAACCTAAGATACCTACATCAGAGGCAAATTCTTTCCTGAAATTCTTTCCTCCACTGTGTTCCTAACTCTCTCCTTCCACTGCTCACAGCTCTGCGGTTACTACATCAAAGGCCCCTGGAGTGAAGTGAATGTAGCATTCTTATGGGGACTCCCTGTCACAGATGTGGAGGTGGAGCGTGGCTCAAAAGGTCTACTAACCCAAATTCCTTCCCACTTTGACTTCACTGAACAGTCTGATGACCAAGCACAGGAGAACACAGCATGAGCTGCCTGGGCACTTGGAAGCAGAGACTGATTGCACACAAGAGGCATTAGAGAATGTCCAGTCCATATCCCTCATTTTTCAGATGAAGAAGCTGAGATCTGGAAAGGGAAAGAAAGAGACTTGTTCACATCACTTGGTTAATAACCAAGCCAGTAGTTCTATAGACACCACGGCTAGTGCTTGGGAATTTTTGTCTAGACTCTAGACTCATCTCAGTTCCACAAACAACTCTTCCAGTAGAGAGAAGGTAAAGTAACATGAGCTAGGGTTCATAGTGCTGGCCCTGGATCCTCTTTCATCTCTTCTGTTCAACGCTTTTAAACTTCATGGATCTTAGTTCCCTCACCAATGAAAAGGGGATTATAATACTCACTAGTCAATGATATTTTTAAAGGGTAAAAATAGGGAAGTGGGAGAGGGGACAAATGTGAAAGGGTCTTTAAAAGGTAAAAAATTGAAAAGAATTATTTTCTATAGGTTTTGCAAATATACCAGATCAGACTACCTCTAATATTTTAGAGGATACACTTGGGTAAATCTCACCTAAAATTTCTCAGTAAAAAGTACTTTGAAAATATTAAAATAATGAAGAAATTCTGTGGTGTGTATATGTGTGTGCACTTTCTAAGAAGGAAGTCAGGGGTTGTAGTGTTTTGCATTTTATATGAAACTGATATTTACTACATTACCCATAGTAGATGCTCAATTCAATCCAATTTTGTGAAATGAGTGACTTCTCCTCTTCCTGCTTGCTCTCTTTTTTTCATTATCCATCCAAATCCTACCCATTCCTCTAGCTCAAGAGTCACCCAATAACTTCAGCCCTCAGTGATTCCTCCCTTCTTTGAATTAATGTTTACTGTATCTAAAGTCAGTGCTTTGAAACCTAGAGGCGGGGTCTTGTTTATAGACAATGTTCTGTTGTGATATACTTCTTTCATGTAAGTTCACCTTAGCTTTTTGTTAAAACTGTGAGATCTGTAAGGGCAGGGGCTGTGTGTCATAATTCTCTCATAGAACACACAGCACTTGGCACAGACCTCATTTTTTAAGCAGGCAATCAGTCACGCTGAAATTCATTGATTGTTGCTGACACTATAACCTTCCGTAAAACAGGTGCATATATATATATATATATATGGAATCTATTGCCTATAATCTGTGTTAAACATTTGTTTTGCCAACTCTTAGGTAGATAGGAGGTGGCTAACTGCTAAGAGATTTCTGTTCTTCCAGGAGACAGAATCTCTGAGTCACAGGTAAAACCACATATTAAACAGAGCCGAGAAATCTATCAGAGCTGAAATTAAATGTTAGTTAGCAAATGAGAAATGGTTGCGTAGAAGTTAGCAAATGAATGAACCATCTGCTTAGAGAACAGGAGAATTCTAGTTTATTTCTAGACAAGGTGAGAGAAGGATTCCAAGAACTAAATATAGACTATTTTGTCCTTGGGTGGTTAAGAGTGTTTAGTGTGAAAATTTAGCTTGGATTGGGAACAGGGGCATGAATTAAGCCAATAAATATGTAATGAGTGACTAAAATTCCAGATATAACAAAAGGAAAGACTGGTAAATTTTTAAAAATGTTGGCATCAAAAAAATACCATAAAGAAACTGACAGCTTGGGCAAACATATTCATAAAATATAACATAGACAAAGAGCTAATATCCCTAATTAAAAAAAAAAAAAAAACTTTTAAAATTGAAGAGAAAAGGACCAAAAACTTGATAGAGAAATGTAAAAAGACACAAAAAGACATTTACAAACAAGCCCTCTGATAATGAAAAAATGTTTGAGCTTACTCATAATAAGTGGTATGTATATATATATATATATATATATATATATATATATATATATATATATATATATATAAAGAACTCTGAGATGCTATTTCTCATCTGACAGACTGGCAAAAGTTTAAAAAAATATGACAACACATTCCGCTAGTAAAGCTGCAGGAAAGTAGAACCTCTCATTTCCTCTGGAGGTAAATCTGTCACTATCTAACAAAGCCCACAATCCCACAGCTAGGAATATATCTCCAATAATAGGGAAATATATATATGTACAAGGTTATTCACTGCTGCATTGTTTACAATTACGAAATATTGAAAACAACCCGTGTCCATTCATAGAAGAATGGTTGTATAAACTATACTAAAACCACACAAAGAAGAGCTACACAGCCATAAAAATAAAAAGAATGAGGAAGATACCCATGAAGTGATAAGGAATGATTTCCAGGACATGCTGGTAAGTGAAAAAGCAAAGTGCAAAAAAGTATGTAGAGTATACTACTTTCCTGTGTGAAAAAAGAGGATATAAGAAAATGCACAGGTACCCACTCATTTGTACAAAAGAAATAAAGGAAGGATAAATCACAGATTAAGGAATTTGGTTACCCACTGGAGGGAACAGGCAATGGGAAATGTGTAAAAAAGAAGGGGAACTCAAAAGAAAGTGGGAATGGGGTAGTAGGAATGAGAAAGGAGGTTACTTCGGAGTGTAACTTCTGGCTCTTGACATCAAACTAATGTTTCACATATCCTTCAAACTCCAACAAAATAAACAAACCAATCAGGATAAGGGTGGGGGACCTAAAATGAAATGCAAAAAGTAACAAATGAACTTAACTCTATAAACTCTATAGTGAATGAATAGCATAACCACACTAGAGAGAGAAGAAAAGAACTAACTTTGGTATACAGTATCTTGACTGGATACTATAAGACTACAGGCAAAAAGAACTGTGTACAAATGCTGAATTTCCTCAGTTAATTTGTTTCTCATAGGGATCTGGGTTGACAGTTGTAAAATAACTTTTGTGTATACCAGAACAATCAAGTTAGTAAGTATATTTTAAAAATGAGAGTCAGCTTTCTTGTTATTGGAGAAGTTAGAAATAAAGAAAAGGGGAAGGTTAAAATAAACTTTGTGGAGATTAATTGGAATCAGTTAGTATAAACCCGTGATTTGTATGTGTATATACACAAAATATCTCTCTCTACATATACATATATAAACAAATATATATATAGTTGACCATTGAACAATATGTGTTTGAACTATATGGGTCCACTTATACATGGATATTTTTCAGTAGTAAATACTACAGTACTAGATGGTCTGTGGTTGGTTGACTCTGGAGGTGTGGAGGGCTGCCTATAAGTTATATGCAGATTAACCCCCGCTTTGTTCAAGGGTCAACTGAAAACAAATATGTACACCAACCCACATACACATGCACACACACATAAAGATAGATAGAGAAATATTATGTCTCTGTGTGTGTCAGTTAGTATACATATATATCTATTTTCCAGTTCTGTCTTCTGAGAGGGTCTAGAAGCAATGGCAGTCCAACCATGATGAGCACACCTAGTTTCCAGACCTTGGTTTCTAAACATCATTCTCTTAGAAATGATTGATACCAAGTCAGTGGCTTTCATGAATGATACATCACTCTCATGTTTTCCTTTATTCACTTGGTCTTTTCTTTTGTCTCCTTTGCAAATTCATCCTCCTCTATCCAGATATAAAATGGATATCCCAAGGTTATAATTCCTTACGCTTTGATTCTTTCTTATCTCACTCTACACTTCTTTCTTAAGCAATCTCCTCCATGCTCAGAGATGTAAAGCTAGAAGACTCACAATTTTATATTTCCAGCTGCAGTTTCTTATTAGAGCTCCATATCTACCTATACTTGAGATATGAATTTCTTACTTGTTCCTTAAACTTAGTATATCAAAAAATAAGCTCATGATCTAGCACCTTCTCCCATGGTGGTTTAAAATATGTCCAGAAATTAGTTGACATACCCTTCAAAACTGGGGCCTAATTCTACCTCCAGTGTGGCTTGAACTTAGTGACTCACTTATAATGAATAGAATAAAACCAGAAATGACAGTGTGTGACCTCAGAGAACAGGTTGCATAAAGCACTTCAGCTGCCTACTTCCTTTCCCTTTCTTGGGTCACTTATTCTGGGGAAGCCAACTGCAATGACCTCATGGAAAATCCCATGTGGTAAGAAAGTGAGGCCTCCAGCCAACAGTCACATGAGAAAGTTTGGAAACAGATTCTCCAGCCCCAGTCAAGGATTCAGACGAATGTGGTTTTGACCAACATCTTGATTCCAAGACGCTGAGCCAAAACCACATAGACACTTTTAAATTCCTGATACTTAGGAACTTAGATAATAAATATTTATTAATTTAAACCACTAAGTTTGAGACAATCTATTATGCAAAAATAGTTAATATATTCCACACTGCTGCCCTCCTAATAAACAAACAGGTCATATTACAGTGCTTCTTTTGGTGAATAACTCACTATCCATCCATTACACAGAAAAAGAGGCATCACTCTTGACAACTAACTTTATTACTCATTTCCCCAATTTGAAATCCATTATTAAGGCCTATTGATTTAAGCTCCTGAATAAGTCTCAAATGTGTCCACTTCTGTCTCATTTTCATTGCCTCCACACTTGTCCAAACAACTATTGTTTCTTACCTGTGTAGCCTTGTAATCTTCTGACTCTGGCGTCCCTCTGATACACTCTTCACATTGCTGTCAGGATGATCTTTTCAAAAACACTCACTAATCACCAATTCTAAGCTAGAAACACTGGCATGGATCCCTAGACAGCCAGAACTCTCCCAAAAGCAGGAACAACAAAGAAAATGCACTGATACAACAGTGTCTTTCCCTAAACTGCCCATTGTTTTACTTCCTGGACAATTTGAAAGGCTACCATTTGGGGTTGGGAAACTGGTTTTTGACCAACTTGAATGTTATTGCTGATTGGAGGGTTTTGTTTTGGTTTTTAAATTTTCATACTCTAACATTACTTTTATTTATTTCTTTATTTTTAACATCTTTATTGGAGTATAATTGTTTTACAATGGTGTGTTAGTTTCTGCTTTATAACAAAGTGAATCAGCTATACATATACCTATATCCCCATACCTCCTCCCTCTTGCGTCTCCCTCCCACGCTCCCTATCCCACCCCTCTAGGTGGTCACAAAGTACTGAGCTGATCTCCCTGTGCTAAGTGGCTGCTTCCCACTAGGTATCTTTTTTACATTTAGTAGTGTGTATATGTCCATGCCACTCTCTCACTTCGTCCCAGCTTACCCTTCCCCCTCCCCGTGCCCTCAAGTCCATTCTCTACATCTGCGTCTTTATTCCTGTCCTGCCCCTAGGTTCTTCAGAAACATTTTTTTTTTTTAAGATTTCATATATATGTGTTAGCATATGGTATTTTTTTCTTTCTGACTTACTTCACTCTCTATGACAGACTCTAAGTCCATCCACCTCACTACAAATAAATCAATTTTGTTTCTTTTTATGGCTGAGTAATATTCCATTGTATATATGTGCCACATCTTTATCCATTCATCTGTTGATGGACACTTAGGTTGCTTCCATATCTTGGTTATTGTAAATAGAGCTGCAATGAACATTATGGTACCTGACTCTTTTTGAATTATGGTTTCCTCCAGATATATGCCCAGTAGTAGGATTGCTGAGTCATATGGTAATTCTAGTTTTAGTTTTTTAAGGAACCTCCATACTGTTCTCCATAGTGGCTGTATCAATTTACATTCCCACCAACAGTGCAAGAGGGTTCCCTTTTCTCCACACCCTCTCCAGCATTTATTGTTTGTAGACTTTTTGATGATGGCCATTCTGACCCGTGTGAGGTGATATCTCATTGTAGTTTTGATTTGCATTTCTCTAATGATTAGTGATGTTGAGCATCCTTTCATGTGTTTGTTGGCAATCTGTATATCTTCTTTGGAGAAATGTCTATTTAGGTCTTCTGCCCATTTTTGGATTGGGTTGTTTGTTTTTTTTGATATTGAGCTGCATGTGTGGCTTATAAATTTTGGAGATGAATCCTTTGTCAGTTGCTTCATTTGCAAATATTTTCTCCCATTCTGAGGCTTGTCTTTTCATCTTGTTTATGGTTTCCTTTGCTAGGCAAAAGCTTTTAAGTTTCATTAGGTCTCATTTGTTTATTTTTGTCTTTATTTCCATTTCTCTAGGAGGTGAGTCAAAAAGGATCTTGCTGTGATTTATGTCATAGAGTGTTCTGCCAGCCCAGAGATAAACCCATGCACATATGGTCACCTTATTTTTGATAAAAGAGGCAAGAATATACAGTGGAGAAAAGACAGCCTCTTCAATAACTGGTGCTGGGAAAACTGGACAGGTACACATAAAAGAATAAAATTAGAACACTCCTTAACACCATACACAAAAATAAACTCAAAATGGATTAAAGACCTAAATGTAAGGCCAGTCACATTACTTTTAAATGTAATACTACATGCTCATGTTTTAAAAATTTGGAAAATGCATACATTTTTTAAAGAGCTGGAAGAATCATCTTTAATTCTACCATCCTGAAATTTTGGCTTATTTCTTTTAAACGTCTCCCCCATGCTTTTAAAACCTTATTAAGAACATTCTGTGTGTTAATGTAATTTTCTATTCCGTTTTTGTGCTTAAGGTTATAAGATTCTTTCCATATCATTAAAAACTCTATGTAAATATCATTTTAATAGCTGCTTAACATTCTATGATATTAGAAATTTCATTTTGAAATTTGTCTTCTTGCCCAATATTAAAACTAATTATTTTACTTTTGGGGAGGGTAAGTGGTGGTAGTGGTAGGGATCTGTCTCCATGGCTTGATGACAGTTTGAGGTTGCTGTTTAAATATGTAACAAAATTGCTTTTCTCTCTTTAGCTATGGCCTCAATCCAAAATGTAGCAGCCAATCTGCTTGGCGATTCTAGTACTTCCTAACAATATTTACTCCTTGAGGCTTTTAAAGCTAATGCACTCTTGGTTTTCGAGTGGATAAGCCAATAATGCCTCTAGGATGTCACTTAGGTCAGACACCCTAAGTGAAGGGAAGAGTAGAAAGGCAAGAAGGTCCAGAGGAGGCTGTGTTAAAGTATGCAAACACACATGTGCCCCCCCAAAACCCAAACCTAGCTGCATATTTTTTCTTTACAATGCACAGTAATTAGTAATCCATAATTTATGGCTCTAATTAATTTTTCCCTTTATCATGGAGAGAGGCTCACCCAGGCATGTCACTCTGACAAAGCTTGGATACACTGCTCCACTCAACCCCTGGATTTCCATGCTGGGAACTCATTTTGCAAAGCCCATTAAGCTGGCAAAAGATCCAGAGCGCTAGAGAGGTGGCATCCCTCCCCCATTCTGCTTTATTTCATGAAGGAACAGACTAACAGAGAACAAATCTGACTGTGCCATTTAACTGAGGCCACATCTCCTTTAAGAGGACCCAGTGTCCTCCTGAGAGTAAATAAGGTGTAACTGCAACCAGGGCATGTTCACCAAGAGCAGATACTCTGTAGCCCAAAGGCTTTGAGACAGGTCCTCGGCGGGGGTGGGGGGGGGCGTGTCAGAAAATCAAGTGGCTTCTCATAGCACATCTCTGGATATTATACACTTTCCCAGCTCACCACGTGGTTGGCTACATGAAACCCCAACAGCCACTCTCTCTTGGAGCCTGTTGAGCACATCCAAGCATATCCCAGTCTTACAGAACTTCACCACGGGTCTTTCCATCACCAGGCTGTAGCCCTGTGTAATGGCAGACTGAACATTGCTCAGTGACTGGATCCTGGGCTGAGGGGCCTGCTAATCTGTAATGCCTTTTTATGTGGCTTTAAACCCTACTGGTTCACATTTATTGAGAACTTACTATATATCAGGGATATACTCATTCAGTTAATGCTCATGGCAACTCATTGAGGTAGGTACCGCTATTGTTAACCAGAGGGGGCATTGATAACCAGAGGGCCTTTGTTTTGTTTTTTTCCCTACTGTATCTCCCTAAGCTTGAACTTGCCTGGCATATACTAGGTAATCAATGTTTGTTGAATGCATGAATACCCATTTTACACATCAGGAAACTGAGGCACAGAGATAGTAAGTGGTAAAGTAAAATTCAATTCCTTGCATTCTGGTTCCAGAACTCATACTGTTAAGCATCGCTCAGTGGTATATCCTTGACCTCTGCGGAAGTTTGATATTATTTTCTTCTTTGCAGAATGGTAAATGTATCAAAAGTCCTCAAAATAATTTTGAGTTCAAGGTACAATGTAGACACGGGGTGTTAATTACCACCGGCATAGAATTGGGGCACGAGACAGGTGTACGTGTTGATTGATGATGGCATTGCTATTACTATTATTGAAATGATCATGGCCTGCCTGCAGAGGAGACATTTATTTCTCTCCACCCTGAGCCACCCTTGAATGCTCCAAGTCCCTTTCTTATGACAGGCTGTGTCAACTTTCAGACAACTTTTACCCATAGGCCAAAGAAAATGGCCCATTTCTACAACCACAAGGACAAATACCCTTTCTTACCACCTTACCTTTGTTCCTTTGCCCTCTCAGGTTGGATTTAATTTAATTTCTTTCTGATTTACAGATTGATAAAAATCTCTCATCTTCTCCAAGCCTGCCTGAGCCCCAGACTGTGGCCCAGGTGGGCCACGTGAGAGCAGAGCCCGCAGCCGCAGAAGAGAGAGGCATTATTTACATATTTATTAGAAATTCTGTCCTGCTGGCAAGAGACGCTCACTTCTGACTTTTATTCCAATAAGTAAACAACCCCATTGGCAAGGAAGAGGGGGGAAAACAAACCAGAGTAGTTTGCACAAGATAATACAGTAAAGCAGAAAAATATCCGTAATGCAAAACATTTGCAGTGCAAAGCAAGAGAGAGAAAAAAATCCATCTCGAAAGCCTAGTTTAGGTTAAATACTCCAAAAGAAATAATTACAAAGTAATTCAATTGTATTTGGTATCAGTTGCCTCACAAGCCAGTGGAAGACAATTAATCTCAGGGTGTCTTTTTTTTTTTTTTTTTTTTTTTTTTTTATGCTCTGTGGTTTATTCAGAATTGCCCTCCAGCAGTTAACTGCACTCTGTTATCCTCTGGCTGACAGTGTCTCTTTTTTTTTCCCCTCATCCACTCTGGCCTGATAACGCCCCATACCAGGGAGCCATACTACCAAATTCGACCTTCTCTGACCCTACTCTCAAACTACTAGGATCCTAACATTTTGCTTAGGTGCCCTTCTGCTTCCTCTTAATTATATTGTATTGTGAGAATTGCAACAGTGGGAGAGTTTAGCATCCTATGGCTTTCTCCTAACATCCGAAATTGAGCCAACATCATCACCCCTGTGAGGACACAGTGAATTAAATCTTTTTCAGCATCGCATGTCTAGCTATCCTCAGAAAAGAAATTACATTTTAGTAACATTAAAATGGACTGACTTTAATCCACAATAGCAACGGAAGCAAAGATACGACTTGAATCCAGCCTGCTGTTCTAACCTGAGCTTATTCTGCAGATAAAATCACATGGAATTCTTTGCATTGCTATAGCTTCTTTCAGACAGGGATTGCAAGGTACTTTACACACAGTAATAAGCTCTACAGTCTTTCTTTGGTGCTGCTCCCCAGCTTTAGGAAGGGTTCATGCATCAGAAAACAGGAGTGATGGACAGAAAGGGACTGGCCCAGACAACCTCCCCAGCTGGCAGTGGTGGAGAGATGAGAACTCAGGCATCTGGACTGCAGCACTGACGATCAGGAAAATCATCGTACTTCTAACGTGCAAATGTACTTCTAAAAATAAAAATTAAAAAAAAGAAAATTGCAGTGAGACGAAGATTGTGACTTGTTCTGTAGGAAAGGGAAAAAAAAAAAAAAAAAAAAAAAAAAAACCCAACTTTTCCTCTACCTTTCTAGGTTTTCTGACTAGGGCCCTGAAAATTAGACTGACAAAAGACAGCTTAACAAGATTAAAAACAAAGAGAGGTTTATTAACACTTGCAGCAGGCATACATGTGGCAGAAAATTAGTGAGGAGGAACTCAAAGGAGTGGTTAGCACTTGGGGCTTAATAGCATCTTAACAAAGAGCAATCAATCTATGAAGAAGTGACAAAACAAAGGAAACAGTTTTAGGCTTTTAGGGGTGGCAAATTGTGGAAAGGAAAGCCGATGGGGGAAACTAATGGAAGATAAGTGTTGCTTTAGGAAGGTGTGTTACATTGCTGGCTCTGGTGCCTTCTCTGGGCTGATAAGAGTCTAAAGTTGTCTCCAGTGATTAAGAATCATCCTGTCCTTCCTAGCAGAGAGTTTGTCCTGTGTCTTGTTTTTTCTCAATTGCTTTCATCTCAAAATAATCCTTAAACCATAGTGGCATATTTTGGGGTGCCATGCTTTGAACTCCTTCAGTTCTTCAGCAATCTAGTTGACCAAAGAGCATGTGAACACAATGACTTAGAGTGAAAATTATTTCTGTTATTAAACACACATGGTATTCCTTCACAGTGATTCTTATGTTCATGAAAGAAATATGTTCCCAACAATGCAATGTTGCCAAAATCTTGTTTTACAAATTAGAAAAGTGGGTTTATAGGATGAAAAAACTACCATTGAATGCCAACTAAATCTGTGTCCAACAGTAATAACTGCAGCTAATTCAGTGCCTATTATGGGGCAGGCACTGCTCTGAAACCTTTATATGCATTAAATAAGCTTAGTACTCCCAACAAATAACACAGATATTGATCCCATTTTCCAGACAGGTAATTGAGGCTCAGAGAGTTCAAGTAAGTTTCCCAAGTTCACACAGACTGTAAACGGTAGAGCTGGGATTCTAATTTAGGTAGTTTGGCCCCAGAATTCATGCTGAGTGTTTTCTAACATGACAGTGAGCATGAAAAATGCATCCAGGGATACATAAGGTGGGAGAGGGAAGTGGGTTCAGAGGGGAGTAGGGGTTCAGATGGAGTTCAGATGGGAAAGTAGATGAGGAATCTTTCTTAATCTTAGATACAAAGTGGCTCCAGTTCTTGGAAGAAATCTTTGCTGGACCTTCAAATTCCCTCACCTCCAACAGAAAAGAGCCAGTGTCTTGAAATACTTAAGAGGATAGGTGCTAAGTGGGACTGGATTCCTGGTCTGCCACTTTCTAGTTGTGTAAACTTGACTTCTTTGTGCCTCCATCCCATCTGTAAAATGCAGGTCACAGTCACTGTCTCAAAAGATTATGGTGAAGGTTGAGATGATGCATGTAACCTGCTAGAACAGTGCTTAATACTCAGTAAGTTTTAGCTAATACGATTCATAATTATTTCACAAAGACCCCTACAGTAGGTTCAGCTACCAGTCAATATATCTTCTTTTGTGTTCCCCAAAATTAGAGAAGCAAGAACCTTGGAGTGATGGTGGGGCACGACAATATGGTTTTTAGGGCTTCATTTCTTCTTGGTGACTCTAAATGGGCTTAATCAAATTTACCTTCATATCAAACCTTAAATACCGTTCCTGCCAGCTTACTTACACGTTAACTCCTATAATAAGGAACTGAGCCTTTTATCCTACAACTGGAGAATATATTGAAGAGGCAAACTCCTGTGATTGAAAGGCATCCACTGACTCATGAGTGCTGGTGAGCAAAAACAAGCCACTTTCTTCTCTTACAGAGTTTTTTGTCTAATGGCTGACAGAGTAATACATGATGATCACACAAATAAGGGCAAAGTTACAACTGTGATTAATATTACAAGATAACATTACAGAAGTTGGGGGAAATGCTGTTCCTGGCAAAAAAAAAAAAAAGCAGCATGTGCAGAATGATGGGAGGGAATGTAGCAAATCAGTGGAACATGCCCAGTGTGGTTGAATGCAGGCTGAAAGGGAGGGGGAGAATTTGGAAAAGATGAGACACTCTAGATACAGGTAGAGACCAGTCCACAAAGATTTCAACCCTTTTCTTGTGAGCAAGGGTTGAAGTAAGGATAGCACATAAGATTTTCTTTTTAAGAAATCATTCTGCCTCTTTTAATCCAGTATCCATAACATCAATAGACAGACATTTAAATAGCCAGTTAAAAAAGTGATATTCTCCCAGTGCCTGAAGTTCTTTCCCAACTTCCTTTGTTTATTTATTCATTCTTTCATTAGCTATTATTGAGCACCTACTCTGTATGAGAATATTTTATTAGAGGACTTATTAAGTTGATTAAATATACACTGTCCAGTGGGGAAGTCAAGTTAGAAAGATAAATTATGATAAAGTGTGCTAAGAGCTAAGAGAGAGAGACCACCGAAAGAGGATGGGATAACTGAAAGGTACTAAGTCCTGCCTTGGAAGAGGGAAAGCTTCATGGGAAGTAATAGCTGGGTTGGTCCTTGAACAATTAATGTGAATTTATCAGGAAGAAAAAAGTGGTATATATTTATTGAGGAAAATGCAGAAAAAGAAAATACAAAAAAGACATCAAATCACACATAATTCTTCAATTTAGATCCTAAGAAGTTTAATGAAAATATCAATTAAAATTTTTGTATTCTTTTTTTTTTTTAATTTATTTATTTTTATTTTTGGCTGTGTTGGGTCTTCGTTTCTGTGCGAGGGCTTTCTCTAGTTACGGCAAGTGGGGACCGCTCTTCATCGCGGTGCGCGGGCCTCTCACTATCGTGGCCTCTCTTGTTGCGGAGCACAGGCTCCAGACGCGCAGGCTCAGTAGTTGTGGCTCACGGGCCTAGCCGCTCCACGGCATGTGGGATCTTCCCAGATCAGGGCTTGAACCCGTGTCCCCTGCATTGGCAGGCAGATTCTCAACTGCTGCGCCACCAGGGAAGCCCTCAATTAAAATTTTTAAAAGAATGTCCTTTAAGTATTGAAAATCCTCAACTCACCAGTGCATTGTATTTCAATAGTTTGTAAGGAAGTTTGTAAAATTCAAAGCATACCTGCATACTTTCCCACAGGAACAACATTATCACAGGAGTCCAGATTCCCAGGCCAACCTGTAGTAGTTGGTTTAAATATATACATATTACATTATATTATATATAATATAAATATAAATTTATATAATTTATATTTACATGTAAATTTCATATAATTTACAGGTTATGGTATTAATTATCTTGCTGTGTAACAAATTACCCCATTTGTTACAAAGCATTTATTGTTTCACAGTTTCTGTAGGTCAGGAGTCGGTGCACAGCTTAGCTCAAAGTCTTTTGTAAGTTTGCAATCAAGGTGTCAGCTGGGCTACGGTCTCACCCATGGGCTTGACTGGGGAGGGATTTGTTTCCAAGCTCATTCACATGGTTGTTGGCAAGATTCAGTTCTTCACGGGTTGTTGCACTGAGGGCCTAGTTCCTTGATGGCTGTTGGCTGGAGGCCTCCCTCAGTCCCTTGCCATGTGGACCTCTCCACTGTGTATCTCACAACTTGGCAGCTGGTTTCATCAGAGTGAGCAAGTGAGAAGAGCCATAGAGAGGGTACAGGCAAGAATCTAAAAAGGGTAGAAGGTATCTGTACAGGAATCTAAAAAGTGACATTTCATCAATTTTTCTATGTTATAGATATATATTTTTTAGAAGGAAGACTATGTTCAGTCCACATACAGGGGAGTGAATTACCTAAGGGCATGAATAGCAGAAGGCAGGGATCATTAGGAGTATTTTAGAAACCACCTTCTCTATCTCTCTCTCCTTCTCTCTAGATGTCTATCTACATTTACATATCTCTCTATCTCTCTCTCTAGATATTTATCTATATAGATAGTATAGATATGATATCTGTTTCCAGTAGAATAATTTTTTTTAATGAATGGTTTTGCCAAAACCCACTGTCCAAAGTAGACACAGGTATTGCTACAGTGATGGGACAGGAGAAGTGGAGGTGGAGGCCTGGCCTGTAAGGATCTGAAGATACAATCTAAAAATTCCTAGACATTTGAACTACTAGCACTCCCCTGAAAATAAGAGGGGAATAAGGGGTCTTACTAAGAAACAGAGACAATAAAAACAGCATCCATTCAATGTTTGTTGGAACTCAGAGTTGGTCCAAGTTACAACTTTGAAAAAGGTACCATTAATTTTGGCATTGTCTTTTTTGTGGACATTTTTTTTTTTCCAGTTCCTACTGCTTTGGCTCTAGACAAGTCCTGTGTTCATGCTGCTTTATCTCAGTCTCAGCTATATGCTTGACATCTTGAAGCTTGAAGCTCCAGATTTACTTCACTTTTCCAGTTCAGTGCTACCCTCCTGCATTTTCAACCCACCCTTCAAATATCACTCCATTGTTTGAGCACAAGGGAATCACTGGTATAGGATGGGGCAGAGCACCTTACTAATCAAAGTTACATTAAGAGAGGGATGACTGATTGAATGCCATTCTATGTGTTATAAATGGATGTCTAATTTACGGAAATCCAGTTAGTGCAACTAATGGAAGTAAGGTTTTTCAGGTTGTTGAGATAAATTTTTGGTAGATTTAGGACCATATGTGAAGTTTGTAAGAGGATCACTTTCTTTAAGTTGCTATTATTGACACTTTACTTCTGAATCTGGAGATTATCTAAGACATTGTGCTTTAACCCAATTTCCACTCTTCAAATTTCCAGGAGAGTGATGTCAGAGATTTCACCTATTATATCAAGAAGAACAAATAATGGCTACCTCCTAATCCCCATTTTCCACCCCTTGGAATGTCTTATGTGAGAAAATAAACTCTAGTACTTCCTTCCTTCTACTAGGAATGAACCACAGGTCAAGGTATTGGGAAAGGTGATTTTGAAGCTTTTACTGGGCAGTTTCCAGGGGATAGATGGCTGGGTAACTTGAAAAAATACACACTCATGGGGCCTTTTTCTTATGTTCCCAAAGACAAGTGGGTAAACTTTAGAAGCAGAAAATAAATTGTGTAAAACTGGTGGTGACTGAGGGGCACTTGTGGGTCAGGGTGGTTCAAGGGACAAATAACACTATTCTGCTTTAATGTAATTTAAAACACAATCCCACTTAGGCAAGGGTGTCTGTAAATTATGTTGTATTTAGGGAAATAATATCCAGGTACAGAGAACTAACATTCCCTTTTCATAGAGTTAATCTAGATTTAGGAATTGTATTATGATGAATGACCTGGGCCTGAAGTGGTAATGAAATGGATCCTTGCATCAGGTCAATTCCTGTGGTGTTGATCCTTGAAGAATCATGAGGGATTTATATTGTAGATAATTGAAGGAGGCATTTTTGAAAGTGAGACAGACTTGAGGAGAAGAGAAGCAAGCCTGCAAACAGGTTGGGAACATATGTAGAACTTCTATTAAATGCTTCTGAGATTTCCCTTGGATATGAAAACAGATTTTTTTCCTTTCTCTCTCTTATACTGCCACTCACTTTAGTTACTCCCCACCTCAAATTGTTTCTCAAGTTGGATACAGTACCATGGTCTTATTTACAGCATTATGAGGAATAGAGAGAAACACACAGAAGTAGTGATCTTCCCCACATCCAACTTTCCGTTGAGAGCTGTGTGGGGCAGGAACATCATTTTGAGAGATACCATAGCAGGGAAATAAGTCAGAGCAATGCTCAGTAAAACTAAGTGAGGAGGGAGGGACAGGTGGTACAGAAAAGCACCTGTCAGATGGACCACTCGGGAGCAGCTCTACGTTTACTCGTTGTATCAGTCAGACTTCAGCCAGAAAAGCAGAGCCAGCAGAACATACATACAACAAGAATCACTGCTTCTGGTCTAGTGGATAGAGCTAGGAAATAAATGTATGAAAGCTAACTAATGCATGCATACATCTATTTTTACCTAGCTAGCTAGCTAATCTATCTAATTTTTTTTTAAAAAAATGCATGAGTTGGGGAATTCTCTCGTGGTCCAGTGGTTGGGACTCCTCGCTTCCACTTCAGGGGCTGTGAGTTCCATCCTGGTCGGGCGGGGAACTAAGATCCCACATGCCGCGTGGTGTGACCAAAAAAAAAAAAAAAAGAAAGAAATGGGATTGTTAGTTCATATAGTACACAATTATCCTTCCCAAATGCTGTGCTATTTAAAAAAGAAAAAAAAAAAAATGCATGAGTTTATATGGATAGCTTTGACTCCAATCCAGGACCACAGGGTTCATTTTAGCTTTTCCCCTTTCCTTATTTGTAACTTCCTTCTTGACAATGAGAAACCTAGCTCTAATTAGATAAAATACATTTACTTATTTTTTCAACTCAGTATATTAATATTTTCTGTTTTAACCCATACCCCTCTGAGAAACAAATTACTCATTAGAGTATAATGTTTCTCAATAGTTCTTTTGTCTTTAAGTATCCAGTGAAAATGTTACTTTCCTAATTTACTTAGGTCATCTCCTTTCTTCCCCCTTCCCCTTAGTGAGGTCATGTGATTCATTTGAAATAATTTAAATTCATCCTTCAATCTGTCATGACCTGGAATCTATCCTCCCTTCCCAACAATTTGAGTTTAAAAAAACAAAGAAGAAAACTAATATGGTAAAAGTCATTCTTTTTGGTGAAGAGCTGTATGAGTTTTGACAAATGTATAGATCCATGTATCCACCACCATATTTGCATACAGAATACCATTGGGTCCCAAATTTCCTTGTATTGCTTTTTAACAGACAACTGCTCCTCCCACCATATAACCTCTGGAAACCACTGTTCTATTTTCCTTCCTTAAGGTTTTCCTATTCCCATATAAATGGAATCATATAACATGTAACATTTTGAGTTTAGCTTTTTTCACTTAGCAAAATGCATTTAAGATTCATCCATGTTGTTTGTGAATCCCTAGTCTGTTCCTACTCATTGCTGTAGAGTGTTCTGTTGCACAAATGTGTCACAGCCTGTTTATCCATTTGCTGGTTGATGGACATCTGGATTGTTTCCAATATTTGGTGAATTTGAATAAAGCTGCTACAAATTTTCATATACATGTTTTTGCAGGTACATAAGTTTTTATTTCTTTTGGGTGGATTGAAATATCTTTAAATTTATAAGAATTGCCAAACTGTTTTCCAAAGAGGCTGTAATATTTTGCATTCCCACCAACTATGTAATAAAGTTTCAGTTGCTTGGCATCCTTCTAGGTACTTGGTGCTGCCATTAAAAAAAATAATAATAACCATTTTAGTAGGAGTGTAGTGGTGTCTCATGGTAATTTTAACTTGCATTTCCCTGTGCTAATGACACTGAACATCTTTTTGTAGGCTTATTTGCCACCCTCGTCCCTTCTTTGGTGACGTGTCTGTTCAGATCTTTTATCCATTTTTAATATTGGTTTGCTTAATTTCTTATTGTTTAGTTTTGAGAGTTCTTTATATATTCTGGCTAGAAATTATTCACCAGAAATGTAATTTGCAAATATTTTCTCTAGGCTATGGCTGTCTTTTGCAAAGCAAATATTTTCATTTTGATGAAGTACAATTTATCAAGTTTTTAAATTTATGGATCATGCTTTTGGTGACATAACTAAAATTCTTTGTTCACACATGATTTCTTCTAAATGTTTTATATATTTATATCTATAATCTATTTAGAGTTAATGTTTGAAGTATGGCTCAGATTCCTTCTTTCTTTTTCTGGGAGGGGGACATATAAACATCCAACTGTTCCAGCACTATTTGTTGAAGACACTATACTTTCTCCACTGAATTGTATTTGCACCTTTACCAAAAGTCAGTTGACTGTTTTTATTCATGTGGATCTAATTCTGGTCTCTCTTTATCTGTTCTATTGATTTATGTGTTTATCCTTTTACCAATACCGCATTGTCTTGATTACAACTTTAGAGTATATCTTGTGATAGAGGAAAGTGAGTCCTTTGGCTTTGTTCTTCTCTTTTAAAATTGTTTTGGCTATTTTAGCTCCTTTGCCTTTCCCTATAAATTTTAGAATCGCCTTGTTAATATTTACAAAAGAACCTACTGGGATTTTATTTGGGGTTTTCAATTGAACTGGGGATAATTGACAGCAATATTGAGTCTTAAAGCCATTAACATGGTGTGACTCTAAATTTATTTAGGATTTCTTTAATATTTTTCACCAGTGTTTTGCAGTTTTTAGCATACAGGACCTACACATAAATTTTTAGACTCATATCTAAGTTTTTTTGGATGTTATGATAAATAACATTATTTTTAAAATTTTGAATTCCCGTTGTCAATTTTCTATCTTGTGACTTTGCTAACCGCTTTCATTAGTTCGAGGAGGATTTCTGTAGACTTCTTTGGGGATTTTCTACATAGACAGTCATGCCATTTTTAAAATAGAGTTTTTGTTTTTTGGGTTTTTTTTTTTTTTTTGGCTATACCATGTGGCATGTGGGATCTTAGTTCCCCAACCAGGGAAGCTTCTACTTTCCAGCAGTGGGAGCACTGAGTCTTAACCACTGGACACCTAGGGAAGTCCCTTAAGTACAGTTTTATTTCTTCCTTTTTTGATGTGCAAGCCTTTTATATCTTTTCTTTGCTTTATTGCACTAGTTAGGACATTCAGTATGATGTTGAGAGAGAGAACAGCCTTACTTTGTGTTTTATAATAGGGTGAAACAATTCAGTCTTTCATCATTTAGTGTAATATAGCTGTAGCTTGCTGAATATTCCATGTATACTTTGTCAAGTTAGGAAAGTTCTCTTTTATTTCTAGTTTGCTGATAGTTTTTTTTTTTTTTTTTTTTAGCATAAATAGAGATTGAATTTTGTCAAATCATTTTTCTGCATCTATTGAGGATCATATATTTATTCTTCTTTTCAATTTCATTGCTTTCTGGTATTATTTTTATTACTTAATTTACTCTTGATTTGGGTTTAGTTTGCCCTTTTTTTTCTAGTTTCTTAAGGTAAAAGCTTAGATTATTGATTTGAGATCGTTCTTCTTTTTGTTTAACCATTTTATGCTATATGTTACATTTTAACTATTTTATGTTATAGCCATTTTATGCTATACATTTCCATATAATCACTTTTTTAGTTACATCCTACACATTTTGTGCTGTTGTATGTTCACTTTCATTTACATCAAAATATTTTTAAAATTTCTTTGAGATTTTCTTTTCCACCCATGGGTTATTTAGGATTGTGTTGTTTATTTACCAAATATTTGGAGATTTTCTAAATAGCTTTCTGTTATTTATATCTGGTTTAATTATTTTATGGTTTGAGAACATCTTTGTATGACTTTCTATTCATTTCAATTTATTGAGGTGTATTTTGTGAGTCATATGGTCTATCTTGGTGAATGTTTCATGTGTACTTGAAAAAGAAAGTGTATTTTGCTGTTGTTGAATGGAGTGTTTCATAAATGTCAATTAAGTCTATTTGGTTGATAATGTTCAGGGCTCCTGTATTCTTACTAGTTTTCTCTCTACATGTTTTTTCTATCAGTTATTGAAAGAGGAGTGATAAAATCTTTAGCAATTGTGGATCTATCTATATTTCCTTTCATTCTATTTGTTTTTGCTTCATGTATTTTGAAACTCTGATGTTATGGGCATACATGTTTAGGATTGCTATTTTTTCTTGGGAAAATTGATTCCTTTATTATCATGCAATATCTCTCTTTAGCCCTGACGTCTATTTTGTTTGATATCAAAATAGTTATTTCAAACTTTCTTTTTTGTTAGTGTTTGCATGATATATCTTCTCTTTTACTTTTAACTTATATTTATTGTTATACTACACTTATATTTATATTTAAAGTTAGTTTCTTGAGGAAAGCATATAGCTGGTGCTTGCTTTTTGATCTAATCTAACAGTCATTTTTAACTGGTGCATTCAGACATTCATATTTAATGCAATTATTGATATGGTTGGATTAAAATCTACCATCTTGCTAGCTGTTTTCTATTTCTCTCATCTGTTCTTTACTTCTTTTTTCTTTATCTGCCTTCTCTTGGGTTAATTGAGCATTATTATGATTCAATTTTGTTTCTTAAGTTGACATTATTTATACCACTTTTAAAGTGTTTTTAGTGGTTGCCTTAGGGTTTACAATATACAACTTTAATTGCATAAAACTTTTTGGTAGAAAGTAGCCCACAACTAAAAAAAAAATAAAATAAAACCACTGAGCTTCATTATAGGTGATAAAATTCATATTTATTGAATGTTTATCATGTGCCAGTTATTATTTTAAACACTTGCATGTATTAACTAATTTATTGCTCTTAACAACATTAAAAAAGTATAACCAACTGTTATCCCATTTCACAGATAAAAAAATTGAAGCACAAAAGATTAAGTCATTTTCCCATGGTTACAAGCATAGTCGGTCTCCCAAGCTTATGCTTAAAAGCATTATGTTATATTTCTATGGGCTAGACTAGGACGCTGCAACTTAAATTTTGAGACCAAAACCATCAACTTACAAAATATCTTTTGAGAGTATTTCCCCCAAATACACTAAAGGAAGTTGACTTTTAGAGGTAGTGGGGGTTGAGGAGAAGAAATTGATATGCTTAGCTTATATTTCTATGTGCTGAATTTTATAAATCAAGTATGTTTAAGTTATTGGAATCATAAAATGATTGCAATTTTTATGATTGCATTTTTAATGACTTAATTTTAAAACTGAGAGCTTACTCGTATATCATCTAATGTTCTCATTGTTCTGATAGGGGCAATGAAGCCCCAAGAAATTACATTTCTTATCTAAAATCATAGAGCTAATAATTAGTGACAGAGTCAGAACTTGAACCCATTTTCGAGCCTCCTCCCCAGAAATCTACCATATCCCTCCTCTGTGCTCCTATACTATTTATGCTTACTTCTAATCATTAAACATGTCACAATATGGTCTACTTGTTCTTTTATATATTTGCATCCTCTACTAGTATTTAAATTGTTTGAATGGTCATTTTTATTTGACTAAGTATCCTGAGCAACTGTCATACAGCATGACACATTGTAACCACATTTTTTTTTCAAAGTTTGTTGAATAAAAAGTCCTATTTTGGTTGCAGTCAAGAACCCTGCTCTTAGTATCATTTTATATGCCATGAAAGACAAGGAGCCATCACTAGTCTTCCAGCCTCCAGAAGGGTGTTACTCAGTCTCAGGATGAGACTTTGAATTTCTCTTTCACAGAAATTAGAACTATTTCAGGAAAAGCAGAAGCATATCAGAATTTTGTTGTACTCACTCCTGAATAATCTATAGATCTTTTCTTCTATAAGATGCAAACCAGAATGACTCTTATACCTTGATTATAAGCAAAGACTCCCAGAGGACCAACATGGCATGTGAGGCCCTTCATGATGTTGCTCCTATCTACCCCTTAGCCAAATCTCCAGCCACAAAACCCTTAATTCCTTCTTGTTCCTAGAATGCTCCCTACTGGTTTTTTTTTTTTAACTTTGTTGAGGAATAACTGACTAATATAATTGTATATATTTATAGTGTACAATGTGATATATATACATATGTTATATATATGTATATATTATATACATATATGTATGTATATATGCATTATATATGTATTATACATATACATATGTATAATACATATACCTATATGTATTATACATGTACAGATATGCATATATATGTATACATATTATACATAATATATATGTATATAGTATATATACATAATACATATATGTATTATATGTGTATATATTATATACATATATGTATGTATGTATATACATATAACATATGTATATAATATATACATATGTTTAACATTTGTATATATTATAGAATCATTACCAAGAGCAAGGTAATTAGCACATCCATCACTTCACACAGTGAAAAAATCAGAATTTTTTTTTCAGATTTCAAGCATAAGTGATACCATACAGTATTCTTCTTTTTCTGTCTGGCTTATTTCACACAGCATAATGCACTCCAGTTTCATCCATGTTATCACAAATGATAGGATTTCCTTTTTTATGGGTGAATTTTATGTCTATATCTATACATTTTCTTCTAGGAGTTTTATGGTTTCAGGTCTTACCTTTAAGTCTTTAATGCATTTTGAGTTAATTTTTGTGAGTGGTGTAAGATAGGGGGGTATAGTTTCACTCTTTTGCATGTGAGTATAGAGTTTTCCTAACACCGTTTATTTTTATTTAAAATTTTTTTTTGGTTTTGAACCTTTAATGAGAAAAATATATATATAATATCGAGCTCAAGAACACTTTGTGTTTCGTGTGTCACTGGGCCAAGGGTTGGGGATACACAGAACAGAACTAACAAACAGGATATATGTAAACAAAGATACACAAGGTCACAGAATGAAAAACTGGTGCTTGGCACTGTTTTAAGTCTAGGTTACCTCATCACTCAGTAGCATTTTGGGGATCCCACGGCTGATGGGGAATAGAAATCCAGACTCTGGGCATTGCAGGGTGTCCTCCAACACACCCACCTCTAGCAGCACATGGTGCATATTTCTCAGAAAATTCTCCTTATGCTCATGTCCCTGAATTGGCTTTTTGGGTACCTTGAACAGATGCAAGGTGTCTGAAGCCTCCAGAAGCACCGCCCACTCCACTTTAGGTATCATACCCGCCACGAAGTCGGGCTTGGACTCCACAGGGTTAATGCGGACTTCAGTGGCCTGGAGGCACAGGGCGAAGCCACAGGCCCCCATTGCCTGCACATGCAAGCTCAGCAGGTTGTGGGTGAGCAGTTTCATGTCAACACAACGCCTCCTAACACCATTGATTGAACAGACTATTCTTTCCCCATGGTGGGCTCTTGGCACTCTTGTCAAAAATTAGTTGACCAGGGGCTTCCCTGGTGGCGCAGTGGTTGAGAGTCTGCCTGCTAATGCAGGGGACACGGGTTCGAGCCCTGGTCTGGGAAGATCCCACATGCCACGGAGCAGCTGGGCCCGTGAGCCACAACTACTGAGCCTGCGCGTCTGGAGCCTGTGCCCCGCAACGGGAGGGGCCGCGATAGTGAGAGGCCCGCGCACCGCGATGAAGAGCGGTCCCCGCACCACGATGAAGAGTGGCCCCCACTTGCCGCAACTAGAGAGAGCCCTCGCACGAACCGAAGACCCAGCACAGCCAATAATAAATAAATAAATAAAAATAAAAGTAGCTATAAAAAAAAAAAAAAAATTAGTTGACCACACATGTGTGGTTTTATTTCTGAGATATCTATTCTGTTCAACTGGTCTATGTGTCTGTTTTTATGCCAGTACCATACTGTTTTGATTAATATAGGTTTATAACAGTTTGAAATCAGGAATTGTGATGTCCTTCCGCTTTGTTTTTCTTTCTCAAGATTGCTTTGCCTATTTGAGTCTTTTGTGATTCCATACAAAATTTAGGATAGATTTTTCTATTTCTGTGTATATTACCATTGGGATCCTGTTAGGGATTGCATTGAATCTGCAGATTGCTTTGGATAGTATTAACATTTTCACTATATTAATTCTTCCAATCTAAGAACACAGGCTATCTTTCCATTTGTTTGTATTTCCTTCAATTCCTTTCATCAATGTCTTATAGTTTCAGTGTACAGCTCTTTCACCTCATTGATTAATTTATTCCTAAGTATTTTATTTTTGATACTATCGTAAATGAGATTGTTTTCTTAATTTCTCTTTCAGATACTTCATCGTTAGTGTATAGAAATGCAACTGATTTTTGTATATTGATTTTGTACCCTGCAACTTTACTGAATTCATTTATTAGTTCTGACATGTTTTTGGTGGCACCTTTAAAGTTTTCTATATATAAGATTGCATCACCTACAAACAATTTTACTTTTTTCTTTTTGATTTAGATGATTTTTTTATTTCTTTTTCTTTCCTAACTGCTGTGGCTAGGACTTCCAGACTATGTTGAATAGAAGTAGCAAGAATGTGCTTCTTTGTCTTGTTCTTGATTTTAGAGAAAAAGCTTTTAACTTTTCACCATTGAGTATGATGTTAGTTGTGGACTTTTCATATGTGGGTTTTATTATGTTGAGATTATATATTCCTTCTATACTTAATTTGTTGAGAGTTTTTTTTTTTAATCATGAAAGGATGTTGAATTTTGTCAAATGCTTTTTTTCTGTATCTATTAATATGGTCATGTGATTTTTATCCTTCATTCTGTTGACGTGTTATATCACATTTATTGATTTGCAAATTTTTTTTTTTTTTTAGTGGCAAGTGATTCTTTTTATTATTTCTAAGGGATCTTGGCAATAGAAGATAATTAATAGGCACCTCTTCTTTTTTTAAAATTAGAGTATAGTTGCTTTACAATATTGTCTTAGTTTATACTGTACAGCAAAATGAATCAGCTATATGTATACATATATCCCCTTTTTTTTGATTTTCCTTCTCATTTAGGTCACCACAGTGCACTGAGTAGAGTTCCCTGTGCTATATAGTAGGTTCTCATTAGTTATCTATTTTATACATAGTATTAATAGTGTATGTATGTCAATCCCAATCTCCCAACTCATCCCACCCCCCCTTCCCTCTTGGTATCCATATGTTTGTTCTCTACGTCTGTGTCTCTATTTCTACTTTGTAAATAAGATCGTCTATACCAGTTTTTTCAGATTCCACATATATGCGTTAATATATGGTATTTGTTTTTCTCTTTCTGACTTACTTCAATCTGTATGAGTCTCTAGGTCCATCCATGTTTTAATTATTTTTTAAACAGGACAGAGATTCCTTCTGCCATCAGATGTCTTTCTGCTTGACTGAACTGCACCTGTGGTCTTTGAAGAATATCTTAATTAAAAAATATTTTATTGCTAAAAAATGCTAAACATCATATGAACTTTCAGCAAGTCATAATCTCTGCTGGTGGAGGGTCTTGACTCGGTGTTGAAGGGTGGTGGTTTGATTTGCAAATTTTGAACCATCCCTATTTCTCAGGCATAAATTCCACTTGATCATGGTGTATGATCCTTTTAATGTGCCCTTGAATTCAGTTGCTAGTATATTGTTGAGAATTTTGCATCTATGTTTATCAGAGATATTGGCCTGCAATTTTATTTTCTTTTAGCATCCTTGTCTGGCTTGGTATCAGGGTAACGTTAGCCTCATAAAATGAGTTTGAAATTGTTCCTTCTTCTTTAATGTTTTGGAAGAGTTTGAGATTTTGTTTTCTTAATACATTCAGCCACTTTTTGTCTTTTAGTTGAAGAATTCAAACCATTTACCTTTAGAGTAATTATTGACAGGTGAGAACTTACTATCACCATTTTGTTAATTGTTTTCTGATTGCTTTGTAGTTTCTTGTTCCTTTCTTCCTCTCTTGCTGTCTTTCTTTTCAAATTGATAATTTTTTGGTTATGGTTTGTTTTAATTCTTTTCTCTTTATCATTTGCGAACCTATTATAGATTATTGCTGTGATTATTATGAGGCTTTCAAAATACAGCTTATAGTTATAACAGTCAATTTTAAGCTGATAACAACTTCAACTGCATAAAAAACTTTCACACATTTACTTGCCCCCTTGACATTTTATGTTGGTGCTGTCACAATTTACATCTTTTTATATTTGTATCCATTAACAAAATATTGTAGCTATATTTGTTTAACACATTTGTCTTTAAACTATATGCTAGAGTTCTAAGTGATTTACACATCACCATGGCAGTATTAGAATATTTTGAATTTGACCATATATTTACCTTTACCAGGGAATTTTATATTTTCATATGTTTTCATGTTACTAATTAGTGTCCTTACATTTCAGCTTAAAGAACTCCCTTTAGTGTTTCTTATAAGGCAGGTATAGTAGTGATAAATTCCTCTAGATTTTGTTTGTCTGAGAAAGTCTTTATCTCTTTGCTTGAAGGACAACCTTGCTGGTTAAAGTGTACTTGGATGGTAGTTTTTCCCTTTGAGCACTTTGACTATATTATCCCATTCTTTCTCAGGCTGCAGGGTTTCTGCTGAGGAATCTACTTATAGCCTTATTAGGGTTCCCTTGAAAGTGATGAGTCTTTTTTCTCTTGTTGCTTTCAAAATTTTCTGTTTGTCTTTGACTTTTGAGAGATAGATTATAATGTCTCTCTATGAAAATCTCTTCGGATTGAATATGTTTGGGGGTCTTTAAGCTTCACGTTTGCCATATCTCTGCCCTGATTTGGGAAGTTTTCAGCCATTATTTCTTTAAATAAATTTTTATTTTCTGAGACTTCCAGAATCTGAATAGTGTTTCAATTGATAGTATCCCATAATTCATGTAGGCTTTCTTCACTTTTTTTTTTTTAAACTCTTATTTCTTTTTTCTCCTCTGACCAGATAATATCAAGATATCTGTCTTCCAGTTCACAGATTTTTTTTCTGCTCAAAAAACATGATGTTGCAGCTCTCCACTGCATTTTTAAATTTTATTTATTATATTCTTCAGCACCATAATTTCTGTTTGGTTCTTTTTTATGATTTATACTTTTTGTTGAATTTCTTGTTCTGTTGGTTCATTGTTTTCCTGGGTTCATTGAGTCATCTATCTGTGTTCTCTTGACTCTTGAGCTTTCTTAAAATAATCATTTTTAATTATTTTTCAGGTAATGTACAGATTTCCATTTCTTTGGGGTCAGGTACTGAAAATCTAAGTATTCCTTTGGTGATGTAATGTTTTCTTGTGTTTTGTGCTTCTAACAGCTTTGCATTGATGTCTGTACATTTGAGGAGGCAGTTACCTCCTCACCTTTTCAGACTGGCATCACTGGGGAAAGACTTTCACCTGAAGGTGGCTGCAAGTTTGGCTGGGTGGGGTGTAGTGTCTCTAATTCTTGGGAGGGCAAAACAGCATAATCTATTTGAAGATTCAACAACTGAAGTTAATATTGGTGAACACAGGGTTCTTCAATAGCAAGGCTGAAGCAGCCCCATGGGTGGTTGTGGCAGCTAGAGCTATAGGGGCCTTTGGAGACAAAGGCTTCTGAGGTTGTCCTATTCTCCATTTTTTCCTGGGGAAGGAAGTTCTAGCTGAGGGAATCTCTTGGTGCCAGATCTAGCACACTGGTGCTGCTCAGGGCAGCAGCAGAGCCAAGGGCTGGGATCAGGTGCACATGAAACTACCACTGTGCTTGGGTTTTGGGATGCAGGTGCAGTTGATGTGGTGGTGGCACCAGCATATGAGGTGAGGGCCTATGCAGATCTTCTGTGGAGCTGGAGACTGTGTCTTGGGCTCACTGCAGTGAGTCAGCCCTAGGGTTAGTGGGTGGAGAAGCAGAGTGGCATGAGCCTTGGGATGACTGGGTGCAATACTGGCTTGGGACTAGAGCCAGAGGGCAGTAGCACACCCTGGGGATAATTGGTCAAAGTCCCAACTCTGGCCCCAGTTGCAGAGTAGCCCAGTGATGATTGGATGAAGCTGTGATTTAAAGCCCGGGGCAGTCACAGATCAACAGCAGCATGGCCCCAGTGATAGCTCATTAAAGCTGTGTTTTGGGACCCAGGCGTCAGGCTACAGAGAAGAAGTAGTGCAGACCTGGTTATGGTGGGTCAAAGCCCCAACTTAGGACCCATGGGCAGGGCACAGAGCAGCAGCAGCTCAGCCCCAGTAATGATGGGTCAAAGCTGTGACTTGGGACCTGAGGGCAGGGTGCAGAGCAATAGAAGCTCTGCATGCTGTGGCATCCTGATACTAGATTGTGGAGCGCAGCAGAGACTAGGGACCCTGGGGGCAAGTGTCACCACTGGAACAGCTTCATTCCTGGGGAGAAGATGCAGCAGTAGGAACTCTGGGCAGTTCTGTCAACTAGGTTCAGCGCTGGTGACAACCGTGGGGGTCCTTGGTAACAAAGGCTGCAAACATCTATGGTGGGTAAGTCTTGCTGGGGTTCTCCTGCTCTCCTTTTCCCCAAGGGGTGAAATCCCTCCAAGGATTCTTCTTGGCACTGAGCTGCTCTGGACTGGTGGATTGGGTGACACAGGTAAAATATTTCCTATACTTTCCTATGTGACCATCCTCAGGTTTTGAGCTCCACAGGATTTCTGCTGCTTCTTCATTGTAGTCCAGAGCTTCCCCAGAGCTATCTTCATTGGTTTGTAGTTATTTATTTATTGTTTTTATTGATTTTGTGGAAGGAATGAGCAGTGGGGTCCCCTAGCCCTCTATCTTGCTGACATCACACCCCTATTCATTTACTATCCTTTCCTTTGCTCATTTAGCCTCTCCCGCAGCAATACTTTGACAACTTTTGTGTGGTTAACTTCTCCTAAGACTCAATGGTCTGTTTTTGTGTAAACTCCTTTCCAGCAATGAAGTTGTTTTACTAATTATGGTAATTCTTGTACTTAGTCTGGCCTAAAGAAACATTTGTTGGATATTCAGAAGGTAGCACAATATAGTGGTTACAAAACCAGGCTATGGGTTTCAAATTGCAGCTTTACTATCTAGTAGCTGTATGACTTGTGTAAGATAACTTACCTCTCTAAGCCTAATTTTCCACATCTTTACAGAGATGAAGTTGATCGTAATGATTTCATAGGGTTGTTGTGAAGTTGAATGAAGACAACACATGTGAAGCATCTTGAAAGTGCTGGGTATACATATAGTCAATATTTAGCTAATATTATCCCATTGTTATTATATCATCATCATCATCATCAATCACAATATCAAAAAAATTGAAGTGTGGAAGGAGAGTTACAATGACACTTGATTTCATATCCTGAAATGCATAATCTTTTTTTAAAAAAGGTGGCACAAGGGAATAATTCGCTTGGTAAACCTAGAGCTCTTTAGGCCACCTGAGCCAAGGACACTTAAAAATAAAGGCTTTTATTTTTGAACCAAAGACCAGAAGGAAAATTAGATGAGTTTTTACACAGCTTGGGTATGGGAAAGGACCAGTTCAGTTACCAACCTGTGTTTTATAAAAGAAAATCTTTGTAAAGTGGGGAAGTGTCTGTAGCTCAGGACCCAGGAGTCCCCAATTACTGGGTCTCTGAGAAGGAGATAGAAGTGTCAGAGGGCTGATGGAAAACAAGCTCTCAGAGGTTGTTTCCCAAAACCTGCTCAGACAGATCAGGACTCTAACGAGAACCAGGTGATGTTTACTGCCTGGGGCCTGACAGGATGCTCCAGAGAGCCAGAGAGCCAGAGCCAGGAGTCTAAGGTCAGGTGTTTCTGGAGGAAGGTGTGCAAAACTTGGGAGACTGACGTTCCTTGTTTTTCTCTTGCTTTCCTGCACCTCCCAGAGGCTTAGTATACTACTCAAGACACATTGATTTCCTGCATGTTCTTACTCAGTGGACGAAGGCCTCTGGGAGAGAGAGACAAACAAACACCGTGAACAATGAGAAAAATACAATGAAAGTAAAACAATGCCTGCGCTGACTTTGTACCAGATCACGTACAGATTCCTGAGGAGGACAGTGGCCACACCAAAGCCATAGAGGATGAGCCTTTTCAAAGACTGCTGCTCATTGGGCTTCACGTGGGCCATCCAGAGCCCTGAGCTTCTCACCACTGCCACTTCTAACCATTGCTCTGTTCCCTGGAGTTCTCCCAAGAGAGAGAGAACCCTGTGGAAAGGCTTGGTGCATTAGAGAGGAGGGAGGGGGAAGGGTGGATAAAAAGAGAGGTGGGATTTCTTGGCTGAAATGAGTTTTCAATTTCTTGGTGAATCTCAATTACACACACTCTCCCTGAGGCCTGTTACTTCAGAGAATCAAAACTCTGCAGTCATTTCTAACAGAGTGGAAATTCTTAGATTGTCAGTTTACCTCCTTTTAGGAGAGCTTTTTTCCCCAGGAATGTTTAACTAAAAGAGGTGATTACAAGAACCCCCTGTGAAAGGCGTACCCTCTCCTCACCTTTTCAGTCACAGAGTAAACATTTTCCAGACATACTGGAGCAAGTTTTCTTAACTCCATGGTTTAGCATCAGTTCTCAGTAGGTGCTCAATAAATAACTATTGAATGAATATCTTTGATGATCTGCTACATGCAGGGTAACTTACAAGGATTGAAAAGCAGTTAAGATTAATAGAAACTCCTAGTCAATATGGTGGGCTAAGCAGAAATGGGAAACTTCTTATCTAGCTCCAAACACATAGAAATGCTGAATAAGATAGAACACAAATCTTCCTTAAAAGTACATAGCTGAAATTGAAAGCACAAAGGGGAAAAAATTCACCAAGTCCTAGAAATGAAAAGGAAACTCAAAGCCATAAGAGTAGAATTAAATTTGCTGTGGGGATAAGTGAACCAAATATGCACCTAAGGGAGGGTGGGTGGTATCAAAACCAAGTAGAACCGAACTGTGATACAACAGTCATGGATGATATTGGGAAGGGGCGGTTCAGAGTTAAAACACTCTACATTCCTCATGTGTTCAGTAGTATATAGAGATATTGATTAGTCTTATATTTGGGTAACTTTGTGCATTAAAACTATAAAAGTAAAGATACCTCCCCTTCAAAAAAAAAAAAAAAAGAAAAGAGGAAGTGGAATGTTTAACCTTGAAATCAGTAGAGGAGGAAACAGAGAAAATAAGGAAAGTGCAGTCAATTCAATAAGAAAAAGCCTAGTAAATAGAGAATGTCAAATAAGAGGATATACACAGGTATACACACATAGATCAGAAATTATTATAAATCTGAACGAATTATATTCACCTATTAAAAGACAGATTGGAAATTGGAAATAAAAATTCTTGCTATATGCAGGAATCCCTAAAATACATATGAAACTTTAAAAGTCAGGAAAAGATATACCAGGCAAATACTAAAAAAGAAATAATAAATTTAGATGTATTAGTTGGTGGGATGTATGGCGTTTGGAAAAAATATGGGGGAAATCATAACTATAAGGAGAGAAGAATTTGGTGGCCACTGCTATGCTCCATTGACCGCTCTGGATAAAGATACCTAAAAGCTGAGTGATTAATTAGCAATTAATAACAAGAGTGAAAGCTAGAGGGCTTCCTTGGTAGTACACAAGGAGGCTCTCCTGTCCTGCAGCGGGATGGCAGAGAAATTTCAGGACCAGGCCTAGGACTTAAACTTTAAGTGTAGCCAAGCTCTAAAGAAGGTTTAACTTCTAACCCAGGTAGGTCTGCTATGCCAAGGTCAAGGCTCTTGTTGGGACATATGACATGGGGGCATCTAGGTTGATGCATCTGAAAATCTTGAATTCCCAGACACATCTGAACTTGGGGACCCTTCAGAAGTGGCCCTTCCCTATAAAGATCTAGCACTCCCCCTTGCTTAAAGATGATGTAGAGAAAACATACGTAGCCTCCACTCTGCCCCCAGGTTCTGTCCCCATCATTCTCCAGGTCAGTAGGCCAATAACCAGGATTAAGTCAAAACATAACCCAGCCATACTAAGGATACCTGAGTCCACTAGGGAGGGGAAAGGGACTAACCCCCCCATGGAACTTTAGGACCTACTAGAATACCAGTAGGAGCTGGAAAGGTATATTTGGGACTGCATTCTGAGGCTGTTAGACTGAGAAAAAGGAACACAAATGTGGATGAAAGAGACTTTATCAAAATGGGAGCATGTTACAGAACTGCAAGCATTAAGGCATTAACACTCTGGCCAGGACCTCAGGAAGTGCTGTGAGCAAGCACGTAGAAACATGGGAAATGTGATGTTCTACATTAAGTAAAGAATAAAAGCCAGAATGGTCACAAAAGGCAGTGGGAAAAGGAAATTAAAAGGCTCAGAAAAGTGGATGAGTTATAGTGGATGTACCATGTAAGACCAGAAAACCTATTAGATGACTATACCTCATAAGAGGGCTGAGAGGATACATCATTTACCAGAGCAATAAGGAACATACTAGTGAGAAAAGCACTAGCATCAGTAGGAAGTTCAGTCATAGTTCTCTGCTGTAACTCAGGGCTGATGGTAGGAAAAACCACTGCAGAACTAGGCTCATTAACACATAGCACAGGGGATCCCTAAAACACTCTGACTGCAAACAATAGAGGCCAGACGGCAAAATTTTCTACTCAGAAGCCAGGTAAGCACAATTATTACAATAAGTGACATGGCTGTAAGAACAGCCAGGGAGCCTGATATTTAGAAAGTTACAGACATTGTTAAGAGAGTGTGGCATCCCTAGGGGCAAAATATATGGGCACCAACATGAGTATGATTCTATCTGTAAAGTAAAAAGAAAATTGAGGATGATAATCATAAGGCTGAGAGCAATCATTCTAATAAAAATTATAATCCTCAGTCCAATATCCAGTTTTCAGACACAGACCCACTGACTAGAGAAGAGACTGGCTCAGAGGAAGGCCCCTGCAATATCATGACAAATATACATGGCAATGGCTTTCTCAAACCTTTCCCAAAGGGACCTGCTGCCATTTATTGGGTAACTAGGGAAAGAAGAATATTCAAGCATTTTGAGGATTGTTGGATTCAGGGTTCAAGTTAATATTGATGCCAAAGTGTTATTATGCCCCTCTGTTAGAGTGGAAACATGTGATAGCCAAGGTAAGCTCACAGTGGGTCCACTGTGTCTGTGAACTTAGCTAGTGCTCATTTCCCCAGACCCCAATTTATAGTTGTAATAGATACACTTGGGAGTCAGCACAACCTCTACATTGGGTCCTTGGTCCGTAGGATAAGAGCTTTCTAGTGAAAAAAGCCAAGTGGAAGCCAATGAAACTACCTCATCTCCCATCACTATTTAAAGATAGTAAATTAGAAAATAAATCATAGTCCAAAATGAATGGCTGAAATTAGTACCACCTTTAAAATCCATTAAAGAATGCAGGGATGATTCCCGGCCGTCATCATTTTATTCAGCAATCGCACACTACAAAAACAAGATGTATCCTGAAGCGTGATAGTGGATTACTGCAAACACAGCCAGGCATTATGTCCAATAGCAGATGTAGTATCTTTACTAGAACAGATTAACATGCATCAGATATATTGTACGCAGCCATTGATCTGGCAAACACATTCTTTTCTCTCCTTAAGAAAAGAAGAAAAGATAGAGTTTTCACTTACTTAAATATGACAACAGAATACATTACAGGTTTGCTCCAGTGCTGTGTTAACACTTCTGCCCCCTGTCAAAATGTAGTTTGAAGAGATGTAGATTATCTGGCTATTCACACAGAATATCATATTTGTTCATGATATTGATGACGTCACGCTAATGGAACCATATGGGCTCAAAGCAGATACTAGTTGGGGGCTTTGTTAAGAAGCAGGTGTTCCAGAAAGTTGGAGATAACCCCTATGAACATTCAGGGCCTGCAACTTCAGTAAAATTTTAGGTGTCTGTTGCTTATGACATTCTAAGAATCATCCCCCCATCCCACAATAAAGAATAAATTATTGAAACTTGTATTTCTCAGCATGAAAAAGGAAGTGAAATTCCTGGCATGCTTCTTTGGGTGCTAGGGGCAGCATATTTCACACCCGGGAACAACATGTGGAAATACTAGTCTGGTAAAATGACATGAAAGCCTACCAGCTTTGAAAGGGTTCTAGCTTTGGCTGCTGCCTATGCACTTTGGACAGCTCATGCCAAGGTACCAGGCTTTAAGAAAATGAATTGCCATCTTGGCAAGAGTAGATAAGGATGCTGTTACCTTTTGGGAGAAGGAGGACTATATTTAGCGATCAGGTGATAAGCTTGGATATCTCTTAGTACTCCAATACCAAATTTTCACAACAAATGGACAAGTTCAATAATTCTGGCCTGAGAAGGTCATGGTAACCAGGAAAGGATTCGACCCCACAGGAATGAAGGTCTAGTTCACAACACCAGGTAAATCTCCAGACCACGAGAGGTGCTAACTGAGGATGAGGGGAATTTATAATAGACGGTGGAGAATGGAGATAATGAGGATTGGTTATGGCCCTGGGATCAGCTCCAATGGTGGGGACTGTAGTTTATTCCACTAATTTTTTTTTCTAAGTTTTCCCCAGGGATAGAGGCCCACTGGAATGCTAGAAGAGTTAGTCCCAAAAATCTATACAAAAAAAGTGGATCTGAGCAGTGTAAGGTATGGACTGTGGGGAATATGTACTGTCCTGTCCAGATCTCTCTTAGTAATGAAGGACTTACTCCTCCTTACTTCTAGGGGTCCTGTTGGAAGATGGCCCTCAGCTATAAACTTCTACTGGGAGATTACATCTATGGAAAAACCTGCTTCACCCCAAAGCACACTTCTTTCCAGGGAAGCCTGAATCCAATGACTGATCAGACAAAAGGAATAAAGACCCGGCACCCTTGTTTTAACTGGAGGCAACTCCAAAAGACTACCCTAGCTCCATAACTCTTCATGGGGTCATCTTAGATCTTTATTGAGACTGCATCACAGCTCATCTCCTTCTGTCTAATGCCATTTCCTTCCCTGCCCTTCTACAGGCTTTGATTGCAAGAGTCCTCCCTAATAAACATCTTGCACGCTAATTGCTGAGTGTCTGCTTCCCAGAGAACCCAAGCTGCATCTGATAAAATACACTGATAATATAATTGAAACTACTACTATCATATATTTATACATATATATATATAAATCTATAAAATAAATTCTGATAGTATTACAAGAAGAAATCTAGAAATATATAATACTTGTGTAAATATTTTAACACGTATTTTAGAAACTGATAGATCAAGGACTCAATATTTGTAACAATGCAGAAGATTTTAACAAAGTTGTTCTCTCTCATATACATATGGAATATAATGTAATGCAACACACATAACACAACATAACATAGCTTTATTCTTATGTCCAAGGCATAGGGAGCACATATGATTTTTAAGCATACATGTATTGTTTTAGAAAGTTGATCATACATGGTAAGATTACAAAAGTTCTCAAAATTTTCTAATAATTGATATCATAGAAGACATTTTATCTTATTACAGTATATTAAAATAAATACAAGTGGACTTTCCCAAAAATTTGTTGGAAAAATAATAATCTATGGTAAAAAAAATAATTGAATCAGTAAAAAATTTCTTCCTATAAAATACATCAAGCCCACACAATTTTATGGAGAAATTTTACCAAAAACTGTAAGTCATAGTTCCTATCTTACACAATCTGTTTTAGTGAATGAAAAAAAAGGGCAAACTACCTACATGTGATATCAAAATTAGGCACAGAAAATATGAGAAATAATATTAATTGTTCAGTTTCACTACCATGTAGATGAACAAATTGTGATAACATGTTAGCAAATCCAGACTTGTACTTAGAGTACGTCATGATAAAACAGGGTTCATCCCAAGAATGAGAAGATGCATCAACATTAAAAATAAGTAAAACAGGTAAATAAATAGAAAATCTATTTATATTATTCAACACAGTAACAGAAAAAAGGGAGAAAAGGTGAGCCTCTCAATGGATCTAGAAAAATATTCTATAAAAATCAGTACCTGTCCATAAATTAAGGTGAAAAAAATAGTACATTAACAATAGAAACAAACTTCCTTAACCTGATAAAGCACATCTACCCCAAACCCATAGCAATTGCTATATTTTAGATTTTCAGATTTTAGAAACATTCACATTAAATTCAAGACAAGAAGCTATTCACTAAAACCACTTCTATATAGCAATTACTGGAAGCTCTAGCCAATTCAGAAACACAGTAAAAAGAATTAAAGGTTATAATTATTGGAAAGAAAGAGGCACAATTGTTATCTGCAGATGATTGCATACAAAATAGAAAAGAATCCACAGACAAACCACTTAGATTAAAAAAGTTCAGGAAGTTTGCTGGAAATAGGATCAACATACAAAAATGATTAAAATGTAAGATTTTATTTAACAGTTATTGGAAAATAGAAACTTATTAAAAATTCCATTCACAATTACATTCAAATTTACACGGTACCCAAGGAAAAAATATAGAAAATAGTATTTAATACTTTTATGGAAGAAAATTATAAAATCAAATAAGATAAAAACATTTTGTTAATGCATATACAAGCTCAATATCAGGGACATGTACTATAAATTATTACTCAAATTGACCTACAAAGTTAATGTAATTCCAATAAAAATCTCACTAGATTTTTTTCATGAAATTTGGTGAACTTATTTAAAATTCCTGTGTATGAGCAGATGTTCAGAAATAGGCAGGGCAGCTATGAGAAGAACTCGGGGAATTTGCTCTTCTAGATATCAAGAATTATTTTAAATCTATAGTGATTAAAACAGTATGGCAGGGCTTCCCTGGTGGCGCAGTGGTTGAGAGTCTGCCTGCCGATGCAGGGGACACGGGTTCAAGCCCTGGTCCGGGAAGATCCCACATGCCACGGAGCAACTAAGCCCGTGCGCCACAACTGCTGAGCCTGCACGTCTGGAGCCGTGCTCCGCAACGAGAGGCCGCAACAGTGAGAGGCCCGCGCACCGCGATGAAGAGTGGCCCCTGCTCGCCGCAACTGGAGAAAGCCCTCACGCAGAAACGAAGACCCAACACAGCCAAAAATAAATAAATAAATTAATTAATTAAAAAAAAAACAAAACACAGTATGGCATTTTGTAGGGTTAAAAATAGATTAATTAGACAAACTCGATAGCTTAGAAATAGACTCTGGCTTATGTGTATATTTGGTTTATGAGAGAGTTGGCCTCAAAAGTTGAAACTTATTGGAATAATTGGCTATCTGTATGGCAAGAAAGAGAATTAGATCATTACCTCTATATAAAAAAATAAATTCCAGGTAGATTAAAGGCTTAGATTTGTTAAAAAATAGTTTTAAAATAAAAGGACAATTTTATGATCCTGTGAAGAAGAATATGTTTAGATACATGGGAAAAAAGCACAAGTTGTAAAGAAAATTGATTCATTTACATTAAAATTTTAAATGCCTGCATGACAAAAGTTGACAAAGCCAAACCACAAAGATTTTTTGTAACATACATAACAAAGAATCTCTCCAAAATATATAAAGAACACTTCACCAACAGTAAGATAATGATGATAGCTAACATTTATTAAGCATTTACTCTATGACAGGATCTGTTCTAAGTGGTTATTATGTATTAACTCCCTTAACCACTATAATAATCCTATGAGACACTATTTTTATCTTTATCTTACAGATGAAGAAACTGAGCCACAGAGAATTTAAGTAACATATCCAAGTACAAGCAACTGTTAATGACACATTTGGAATCGAAACTAAAGCAGTTCAGAGTGTCTGCTGCTAACCACTATGTAGAATCGTGCCCCTCTCCCCGCAAAAGAAAAATAATTCTGTTGAACAGCAAGCAAAGATATGAACAGGTTATTCATAGAAGAGTTGCTGGAATTGCCAATAAAGATGAAAATATGCCCAACTTCATTAATCAGAAAAATGTAATTTAAAATTTTAATGATGTTTCTCACCCATCAGATTGGCAAAATTTATAAAAGTCTGAGAATACCAAATGGTGACCAGATTTCACAAGATACAAATTCATATATCCTGCAGAATAGAGTGTAAACTGGCACACAAACGTTGGAGCAAGATGGCAATATTTAGTAAAACAGACCTATAAGTACCTGATGACCCAGCAATTTCACTTCCAGGTAAACTTACATATAAAGAAAAATGTGTGTAACGATATTTAATGCATTTTTTTAAATAAGCAGATAATTGGAAGGATTTTAAGGGAAAAAATTTTGGTATTGTAATAGGATGTAATGCCATTTAGCAATTAAAATTAGTGAATTACATTTACATGTATCAATGTGGATGAGTCTAAGATTGCACCAATGAGTGAACGAAGCATTATGTAGTACATATAGGTATGTAGAATATGATACCATTTAAGTCAGCTTTTAGGACATGAAAATTCTATAAACTGTTTATGGTACTTATATGGTCCAAGTATAAATACACGGAGGGCAGAGAAAGGGAGTGAATGAGACTGCAGAGTCATACACAGCAGATTTAGTCACATCTTTAATATTTTATTATAAAAATGGTATATCATGCACATATAAAATTTATTAATTCTGTTGTTGGGTGCACAGGTTGATTTCTCTCCATGTTTTTCTGTATATTTTTAATATTGAAAACAGAGGAAAAAAAAAAAAAAACAAGAGGAAGCTGATTAACACATAGTACTTACTCTCAAAGAACTCATCTCTATTCATCCCGGTACAGAGTTCTGTAAGCAAACAGTACTATTTTAAGTAATAAAGGCACAACAAGAATAATGCTTCCTGTCTACTAAGCTTTGTTCCATCCTTCTGAATTTCTGCTTTTACCTGAGTTAGGAGATAAATTAGACCTGAAGCAGGACGCAGTGGTCATCTATGCTTCTCATAGAACAGATGAAGAAACTGAGATCTATAAATGATCTAAGATCAGACATTATATGTAGCAATTGAGTGGTAGAGTTTAGAGCAGAATCCAGATCTCAGGACAAATAAGAAGGCACAGAAAGGAGGTCAGCAGGCCAAATTAGGTCCACAGACAGGTTTTGTTTGACCCATATGTCATTTAATCAAAAAAAAAAAGAACTGTGAACATTATTACAAACTGTGTGTATAGTTAGCCATAACCCCGCCAATCCCTATTTTCTCGTGTGGATACTTTATTTATTGATGTTACCTACCTGGCCCTTTAATATATTTGCATTTCTGATCCTCATAATAGAATCTTTGACTTGGAGAAGGTCACCTATATCCACCCAGCCCTCACTGTAATTCCCTCAACAACATCCCTGACAAGTGTGATGCACCTCTGCTTGCACACTTCAGCTATGGGGAGCTTACCAGCTCTCAGCATAGCCCAGCTAATTTCTGAACAGCTCTGAATGTTAGAAAGTTCTGCCTTATATGGAGTCAAAATGTACTTCTTGTAACATCCCACTCATTATCCCTAGCCCAGCCCTCTAAAAAGTTTCATGAAATAAATCTAACTGCTCTTGTAGAAATATTTGAAGACAGCTTTTACTGTTAAACTAAATCATTTCTTCAGGATAAACATTGTAGATTTGTCCAACTCTTCTAGAGTTGCTTGGTTTTCCTATTCTTTGCTAACTTGGTTTGCCTCTGGAGCTGCCACCTTGAATGTGGTCCAGCTCCCCACTACTGGAAGGCAATCAAGAGAGACTGTTCATGGTGATCACCATCAATACTCTTCATCTACTGTTTAAACCATCCAGCTATTTACAACCAGAAGAGTAACATGACTTTATTTCTGCCTACTTCTCCAGACTTTTCTACACTTTCTCCATTTTTTTCTCATCTTTTCCTTTCACCTTTTGCCCTAGTCACACATTGTCTTCACTCCAACAACAATAAACTATTTGGAGTTCCCTAAATCAACCATGTTATTTTATATCACCATGTCATTCATATCTTGTTCTCTCAACATGGAATGTTTCATCAATGACTTCTCTTTGGAACTCCTATTTATTCTTCAAAACCCAGCTTTAATGTTACTGTCCCTGTGAGGCTTTTTTATGCCTTTAATCCTTCCCTTTTCCTCTTTCACACTCCAATCTAAGTTAATCACTCCCTCCTGCACGCTGTTTCCCCGCTTTATATACACTTCTATTCTTGCACATTTCTCACTGGATTATAATTATTGGTCTGCATTTCTCTTTCCCTCTTTTATATTACATTCTCTTGGATGGACAGTGCCTTACTTCTTTTTGTAACTGAAACAGTAAGCACAGGGACTGGCACATAATAAGTGCTAAACAGATACTTTTTGAGTTGAGTGCAACTCTGAGACCACTGGATATATTGCACAGATAAAGTTTGTCTTGAGGACAGCTTGAGTTTTCTCCATTTTCCAAATTGAATTGAGTTGCTTGAGAACAGGAATCATGTTTTATTTTTCTTGCTCTCCTAGCATCAAGCACAATTCCCATCAGTCACTCAGATGATTGTTTAAATCAATAAACATGATTCAGAGGTATGAGTGCAATGAGATTTCACTGAAAGACAGACTTTTGTTTTGGTTTTTCATTCTAGAGAAGGAAAAAGTGTATATAAGCATAAAGATCAAATTTGTATTCATACATATATGTACACAAATATCTGTAAATAGCTACCACTCTATGTGTGTGTGTGTATATATACATATACAGTGTTGCCTTTGCACATCCAGGAATATATACATCTTCTGAATTGCAAAGTGCACTCCAGGTTATTTGAAGTCTTGTACAATATGTCTAGCCTTCTAGGCAAAGTTTCTTGTTAATTTCCTCTGCCTCCATGAATGTATGATTTATTTAAAGAAACTTCCATGCAGCAAATTAAACAACATTTGTTCTACCTAGAGGGATAATTCCCCAGCATCACAGAGTTGGCAGGCCCCATTACAAAGGTTTATGTAAAAGCAGTGGTCCAAATCAGAATCCCAAGTACAAAAGTGTCTGCTGGTGTATTGCCACAAGATATACTCCAGTGTCTAATTAGCCCAGGGAGGAATAAGGGAAAAAATAAAAACAAAAACAAAACTCTAGTCCTAAAAATGGTTGTGGTTGTTGATTTTTTTTTCATTTCCTTTTTTCCCCTTTGTCCTGAATCTCCATCATTTCACAGGGATGTACTCAGAAATTGATATAATTAACTGGATTTCTTTCTTAGTCACTTCCTTGATATCTGTCTTCTTCTCTTCTTTTCTCTCTCTCCCTCTTTCTTTTAAAAAGAAAACCTATATTTTTGTTGTTTAATCAGAGATACCAAACATTTAACCATCTGTTTCAAATTTTTTTCATAGGAAAAGACCTCGAGCCATTTCAGTCTGAACCTCTGGGAAACTATCCAAGAGAGATGAGAAATATACCATACCTAATCTTTACTCTGTTCCTTTGCAATTCCAACCCAAATTAAAGAAATCATAAAATAAGCTGCAAAGTAAGGAATCCATGAATTATTAGATATCAACAATTAACATTCTTATCCCGCTTGCAAATCCATATCATCCTAAAGCAAGGCCAATTTATGACTGGAAAAAGGTAGATTTACTTGATAAATTCTGATAATATTTTAACTTTTACTCCCATTTTCCCTGGGCTCAGTATCTTAGGAGATATTCTGTGGTGGGGGGTGCACTCTTGGCACATCTCATATCTTAGTTCATGATTGAACACACTCTTTAAAACACCTATCTGCATTCATTGATACAATCAATATATTTTGAAAACTTACTTTGGGAATATAATCATGCATGGTATTATTCCTATCCTTAGCAGTATTCCAGTAAACCATTGCTTCATAATAAGCCACTCCAAAGCTTTGTGCTTTTCTCTATTTTTCTCACAGTTTCCGTGAATCAGGAATTCAGAGGGCATGGTGGGGATGACTTGACTCTACTCCACAATGTCTGTGGTCTCAGCTGACAAACTCCAGGCTGAGTGTGACCAGATGGCTGAGGGCTGAAATCATCTGAAGTTGTATTTAGCATCACATGTCTGGCAGTAGAATCTGTTGGTTGTCTGGGACCTCAGCTGGGGCTATTGGCCAGTGTTCATGTGGCCTTTTCATGTATTGGGTTTCTAATATGACTCCAAAGGAGAATGTCCTAACTATAAGCAAAAGTTGTGTTGCCTTTTCTGACCTTTTCTTAGAAGTCAGGTTGTATCACTCCTACTGCATTCTATTGGTTACAAGAAAATCACAGCCCAAATAGATTCTGGGGAAGTGAACATAAATCCCATCTCTTGATGAAAGGTGTGTCGAGATCACATTGTACAAGAACACGTATGATGGAAGATATTTTCTGTGGCCATCTTAGAAAATGCAACCTGCCACAGGTAGCTTATAGTGCAGTAGGAAAGTTAGACATGTAAACAAGTCAATGCAAGAAAGGGTCATAGCACTGTAACAGAAGACTGTCTTGAGTGCAGTAAAACCCCTGCATATCTGGAGAAACTGTGGAGGGCAGAAAAAGTTTCCAAAAGGAGGTGAGTCTTAGGTGGCTAGGTTAGACATAGAGTGATATATTAATACATTTTAGTGGCAGTTGTTGAATTTTGGGGTTTTGAGGCATAACTTACATAAAATACTGGTAACACATACATTTAAAACATAACTTAGGTTAAAAAACAAAATAGAAAGCCCTTGTACTCTATAGTGCCTTTCAAAATCCCTTTGCTAGTTAGAGGATGAGCTTGAGAAGGGGTATAGTAACTGTTCTGGGACTGCAGCAAACATTGGGCATGATGAGAAGTTGCAACGTGCCAGGCAAGTTATCACACAATCATGACAAATCTTTACCTGTGTAGAAGTTCCAGAAGTTGTGAAGGGCCAGCAGGAGAATGTCAGCCAGCCAGGAATCACACTATTCTAAGGTATATCTTTATTCCCACTTAGCAGATGTTACCCCAGCGGTCACTGAATCCAAGTTGCCACAAGCTGGGGGTGCTGTCTGTTCTCCCCAGGTATTGGGACTTGATGGAACTGTGGATTTGTGGAGATTTCAGGGGCTGGTACCCAAGGAATTCAACAATTTTATGACTTTATTTGAGGATAAGGTCAATCCTTGCAGCTTTAGGGTAGTACAAAGGCAATAAGAGAGGGGCTAATATTCCTAGACAGGAGAGAGGCAGAACATGTGTGCATGAATGTCCTCCAAAGCAAACAGGAAAACCTTTGTGTTTTATTTATTTTGTGTAATTAAAGGAGCATCACTGTGCCATCCATGCTAAGCCAGAGCTTTTAATTCAGTAGAAATGAAATTCTAACCCAGTGTGTGCTTAACTTCCCAAGCACAGTAAAACCATTTCTCTCTTTGTCTCTGTCTCATCTCCCACTTTGTAGTGAAGAGATGTACAGGGCTGCAGTACAGTCTGACAGTGGGAAACCACACTGGCAATTTCTGAGTGATGTCTGAAGGAATGAATTGAAGGACTTGCCTGGGGTGGAGACACAAGACAGACCATGCTTTTATAGTCACTGCTGGGTTTGCATTTTGCTTGCACTGCTTATCTATGCATATTCTTTTCTGTTCCAACATACAAAGGAAAACATGCCCAGGCAGATGCTTCCCAGCTTATCACTCCATATCAACCCAGGAACAAGACAGGTTTTCAATTTCTCCATTTGTGAGTGCAATTAAAAGTTGGCAGAGGTTGCTGTGAGGGGAGAAAATGAACAGTTGTGCATAATGGCCACTAAATAGAGAGATGACATCCATGAGGGTGGGGTGGGAGATGAGGAATGGATCTGGGACTCATCTCACCAATATCTGATGCCTGGGAGTTATGGTTAGTGATATTAAGCTATGTGTTTATGCACTTAGACTTGCTCTTGTTTGCTTCTGAGCCTGTGTCCATGTTATTTGCCTGTATTGCAAACACTTTCTTCAGTCCCCCAATGGGGGATACTCCATCTCCCTCCACACTTGTTCTTCATCTTTCTAACTCCAACTTGTCCTTCAAGTTTCAATTTTGATGTTACTTCTTACAGGAAGCCTTCTCTTCCTTTTCAATATTTGGTTTGTCACCTCCCTCACACTCCTCCCTTAGTCCCTGAACTTATTTCCAATAAAGCTTTCTCATGTGGTACCATTATTTCCTTTTTCTTTTTTGCCTTATTTGATACCCTAGACTGAAAGGTACTTGAGAGCAGAAAACCTATATTCTCTGCTGTTGTATTTCAATACATATAATAAAATACCAACTAAATTGTAGGAGCTCAAACAAAATTATAGATTAGTAAGGTAAAGAGATATAAGCCAGAAGTTGCAGAGAAGTATGTGGTCAGAGTTAAAGTCCAAATGGATGGGTGAAAAGATGAAAAATGAACTGAGATTTTACATCAACCAGATTAGAAAAAAGAAAATAGAGTGTCAAGGAAAGAGATCAAGATGGCCGAGTAGGAGGACACGGAATTTACCTCCCCACATGAGCACAACAAAAATACATATACACATGGAACAGTTCTCACCAAAGACTAACTGGAGACTGGCAGAAAGACTCATCTATAAGCAAGGCTGTAAGAAAGATCCATACGGAATCAGATAGAAGGATAGAGAAGTGGTCGGTTAGGGACCTGTGCCTGTGGGAAGGGACTCAGAGGAAAAGGGAGATTACACAGGAAGAGAGCCACCCTGGGGGTGAGGGTTGGAGCACATATAGGGTGCCTCAGCACTGGTGTCTGACACTGGAAGGCGAGTCCCTTCGGCTAGTTGGAGGACAAGCAGGATTAATAGGTGGGCTGTGAGAAGTCTGGATTCTGCTCATGAGGAGGACACACACTTGCTTATTCCTGAAATAAGGTGGAGAGGGTAGACTGAAACTGCATGGGTCCCTGACCAATTTCTCCCATCCACCCTAGTGTGTGCCCTGACCTGAGCCCGAGTAAACGCTCCAGCCCAGCTTGCTATGTGACATAGGACCACACTGTAATGAGGGCTTCTATGGCTGAGGGGATAGCTCAGCTGTGAGGTACAAAGGCAGCTCAGGCCTGGAGCATCATCTGAGCAGTGGTAGGGCAGCCGCTACTTTTGCTGATACAGGCAATGCATGAGAAGTGGTCTGGGTTGCTGACTATGACTGGGGCTGACACAGCCTGTGCCCCAACCCATATCGAGCACCTGCACCAGCTCCATTGCTGCAGCACTGCTCACTTCTGGGGCAAGTGTGCTGGTACTGGGAGCAGGGAGAATTATACACTTAGAGGAAACAGAGCCAGCTCGAACTTGACTTTCAGGGTTTCTACTCCAGCATCTTGGGACCTGACCCTACTCTATATAGGGAAGTGACAGCCACTGAGCAGAGGAGAAGCCCCAGCTCACACTGGCTCTGGCCCTGGCCCATCCAACTCCAGTCCCACCTCCTACCAAGGTGATAGCTGCCAGCACTCCCTGAGGAAAGATGTGACCTGTGTTTATGTCAAATACAGCTCTCCCACCAAAGCCACTGGGGCACATGCAGACTGTATTGGGATTCTCCCATATAAGGACACCCCTTCAAGACTACAATATGTAACTGTTTCACATAATTTTATAGAGACAGAGAAAGATAAGAAAAATGAGAAGACATAGGAATTTGTTTCAATTGAAAGAGCAAGAGAAAAACCCTGAAAACACAACTAGTGAAATAGAGATAAACAATTTACCAGATAAAGAGTTCAAAACATTAGTAATAAGAATGCTAACAGAATGAGGGAAAAGAATAGATGAACACAGTGAGAATTTTAACAGGAAATTAGAACATATGAAAAAGAACGAGTCAGAAGTGAAGAATACAATAACCAAAATGAAAAAAAAAAAACATACTGGAAGGAATTAATAGCAGACTAGGTGATACAGAAGAACGCATAAGTGATCTAGAAGACAGAATGATAGAAACCCCCCAATCAGAACAGCGGAAAGAAAAACAAATAAAAAAATGAGAGCAGTTTAAGAGACCTCTAGGATAACATCAAATGTAACAACATTTGCATTATAGGAGACCCAGATAGAGGAGAGAAGGGCTCAAAAATGTATTTACTAAAACTATGGCTGAAAACTTCCCAAACTTAAGAAGGAAACAGATATCCAGGTACAGAAAGCACAGAGGGTCCTAAGCAAGATGAATCCAAACAGATCCACACTAAGACATATCATAATTAAAATGGCAAAATTTAAAGATAAAGAGAGAATTCTAAAGGCAGCCAGAGAAAAACAAAGAGTCATATACAAGGGAACCCCCATAAGGCTGTCAGCTGATTTTTCTGCAGAAAATTTGTAGGCCAGAAGGGAGTGACATGATATATTCAAAGTGCTGAAAGGGAAAAACCTGCAATCTAGGATACTCTACCCAGCAAGAATATGAGAGTTAAAGACTTTTCTGACAAGCAAAAATTTAAAAAGTTAATCAATGCTAAACCTGCTTTAAAAGAAACATTAAAGGTATCGTCTCTAAAAGGAAAAGAAAAGGCTATAACAAGAATTAAGTATATAGGAATGGAAAAATCCCAATAGTAAAGGCAAATATATAGTAAAAGCTGAGGATCAACCACTTAAAGAAGCTAGTACAAAGATTAAAAGACAAAAATCTGTAAAATCAACTATAACTACAATAAACAGTAAAGGGATACACATGAAAATGTAAAATATAACATTGAAAACACAAAACATGGAGGAGGGGAGTAAAATTGTAGATCTTTAAATGTGTTTGAAATTAAATGACTATGAGTTTAAAACAAGTAGAAATGTTTATAGGTCAACATATATGAACCCCATGATAACCACAAATCAAAAACTAGAGAGAAAGAAACATAAGCTACCACTGAAGAAAATCATCAAAGCACAAGAGAAAGAAGTACATACCTGTCAATAATCACTTTAAATGTCAATGGACTAAATGTTCCAATCAAAAGTCAAGGAGTGGCTGATTGGACCAAAAAACAAGATGCATCTATATGCTACTTACAAGAGATTCTCTTTAGAACTAAACACACACTAACTGAAAATAAGAATGGAAAAAGATATTTCCTGCAAATGGAAATGACAAAAATGTGGGAATAGCGATATTCATATCAGACAAAATAGACTTCAAAGTCTATAATAAGAGACAAAGATGGGTGTTATATGATTATAAAGGGATCAATACAAGAAAAGGATATAACACTCATTAACATATACACACCCAATACAGGAGCACCTAAATATATAAAACAATATTAGCAGACATAAAGGGAGAAATTGACAATAATACAATACTAGTAAGGGACTTTAACACCCCACTTACATCAATGGGCAGATAATCCAGATAGAAAATCAATAAGGAAGCAGTGGTCTTAAGTGACACATTAGACCAGTTGGTCTTAATAGATATCTATAGGATATTCCATCCTCAAACAGCAGAATACATATTCTTTTCATGTGCACATTGAATGTTCTCCAGGATAGAGCACATGCTAGGCCACAAAACAAGTCTCAACAAATTTAAGAGAATAGAAAATATACCAAGCATTTTCCCAACCACAGTGGTATGAAACTAGAAATCAATTACAGGAAGAAAAATAGAAAAAGCACAAACATGTGGAGACTAAACAAAATGCTACCAAAAACCAATGGGTCAATGAAGAAATCAAAGAGGAAATCAGAAAATATCTTAAGACAAATGAAAATGGAAACATAACTTTCCAAAATCTATGGGATGCAGCAAAAGCAGTTCTAAGAGGGAAGTTTATAGTGATACAGGCCTACCTCTAGAAACGAGAAAAATCTCAAATAAACAACCTAACCTACTATTTAAAGGAATTAGAGAAAAGAATAACAAACAAAGCCCAAAGTTAACAGAAGGAAGGAAATAATAAAGATCAAAGAGGAAATAAAATAGGGACCAAAAAAACAATAGAAAAGATCAATGAAACCAAAAGTTTTTTTTTTTTAAAGATAAACAAAATGATAAACTTTTAGCCAGCCTCATCAAGAAAAAAATAGAGGGACACAAATGAACAAAATAAGAAATAAAAGAGAAGAACTAACAACCGATATCACAGAGATAAAAAAATTCATAAGAGAGTACTATGAACAGTTATATGCCAACAAAATGGACAACCTAGAAGAAATGAACAAATTTTTAGAAACATAAAACCTTCCAAGACTGAATCAGGCAGAAATAGACAATCTGAACAAACTGATCATTAGTAGTGAAATTGGGTTTTTAATAAGAAAACTCCTAGCAAATGAAAGCCTAGGACCAGATGGCATCACAGGAGAATTCTACCAAACATATAAAGAAGAGCTAATATCTATCTTTCTCAAACTATTCCAAAAAGTTAAAAAGGGTAGAACACTCCCAAATTCATTCTATGAGGGCAACATTATGCTGACACCAAAACCAGACAGACACTATAAAAAGAGGAAAATTACAAGCCAATATCTCTGAAGAATATAGATGCAAAAATACTCAACAAAGTATTAACACACCAAATTCAACAATATATAAAAAGGATCATACACCATGATCAAGTGGTGTTTACTTCAGGGATGGAAGGATGGTTCAATATTCACAAATCAATCAAGTAATATGCCACATTAACAAAAGGAACGATGAAAATCATACAATCATCTCAACAGACACAGAAAAAGCATTTGACAAAATTCAACATTCATTCATGATAAAATCTCTCATCAAAGTTGGTATAGGACTTCCCTGGTGGCACAGTGGTTAACTGTAAATGTAAAACTGTAAACCATAAAACTCTCAGTGGAGAACATAGGCAGAACATTCTTTTACATAAACTGTAACAATATATTTTTTGGATCTGTCTCCTAAGGTAAAGGAAGAAAAACAAAGGAAAAAACAAAAACAAACAAATAAACAAGAAACAAATGGGACCTAATTAAACTTAAAAGCTTTTGCACAGCAAAGAAAACATTGACCAAAGGAAAAGACAGCTTACTGTATGGGAGAAAATATTCACCATTGATTTGACTAAGTGGTTAATATCCAAAATACATAAACAGCTCATACAACTCAATACCAAAAAACCAAACAACCTGATTTAAAAATGTGCAGAAGACATGAATAGACATTTTTCCAAAGAAGACACACAGATGGCCAGTAGCCACATGAAAAGATGCTCAACATCACTAATCATCAGAGAAATGCAAATCAAGACCACAATGAGATATTACCTCACACCTGTCAAAATGGCTATCATCAAAAAGACCACATATAACAAATGTTGGCAAAAATGTGGAGAAAAGGGAACACTTGTATACTGTTAGTGGGAATGTAAGTTGATGCAGCTACTATAGAAAACAGTATGGAGGTTCCTCAAAAAACTAAAAATAAAACTACCATATGATCCAGCAATTCCACTGCTAGGTATATATCCAAAGAAAACAAAAACATTAATTCAAAGATATACATGCACCCCAATGTTCAGAGCAGCATTATTTACAAAAGCCAAGATATGGAAGCAACCTAAAAGTGTCCATCAACACATGAACAGATAAAGGAGATGTGGTATGTTTATACATGGAATATAACTCAGCCATTAAAAAGAATAAAATTCTGCCAATTGCAACAACAGGGATGGACCCAGAGGCTATCATGTTTAGTGAAATAAGACAGAAAAAGATGAATATTTCGCTTATATGTGGGATCTGACAAAACAGAAACAGACTCACAGGTATAGAGAACAAACTAGTAGTTACCAGTGAGCACAGGGAAAGGGGAAGGGGCAACATAGGGGTATGGAGTTAAGAGTTACAAACTACTATGTATAAAATAAATAAGCAACAGGATATACTGTACAGCACAGAGAAATAGCCATTATTTTGCAATAGCTTTTTTTATTTGTGTGTGTGTGTGTGTGTGTATGTTTTATACCATACATGCTATTTTAAAATAGTTGTACATTTGTTTAATTTTATAAATAAACATATATTGGAAGGTACACACTCAAACACGTTCTGATAAAGGCAAAAATCGTTGAGTTTGGAGACGCTTAGTATAGCTGTTTGTCAGGTACTATGCTAAGCATTTGATATACATTATTTTAGTCCACCAAAAATCCCATGAGGTATACACTATGGTTCCATTTTATAGATTAAGAAACTAAGGCACAGAGAGATTAGGTGATTTGCCCAATCACATACAGCTGGTAAATGATGAAACCAGGGCTTGGACTCAGATATGTGTGGCTTAACCACTGCAGCATTCTCTCTTTTTTTTGTTGTTTTTTGTTTTGTTTTGTTTTGTTTTGGTTTTTGTTTTCTTTTTTTTAATCAGTCATCAAGTTTATACACATCAGTGTATACATGTCAATCCCAATCGCCCAATTCAGCACACCACCATCCCCACCCCACCGTGGTTTTCCCCCCTTGGTTTGTTCTCTACATCTGTGTCTCAACTTCTGCCCTGCAAACTGGTTCACCTGTACCATGTTTCTAGGTTCCACATACATGCGTTAATATACGATATTTGTTTTTCTCTCTCTGACTTACTTCACTCTGTATGACAGTCTCTAGATCCATCCACATCTCAACAAATGACTCAATTTCGTTCCTTTTTATGGCTGAGTAATATTCCATTGTATATATGTACCACAACTTCTTTATCCATTCGTCTGTCGATGGGCATTTAGGTTGCTTCCATGACCTGGCTATTGTAAATAGTGCTGTAATGAACATTGGGGTGCATGTGTCTTTTTGAATTACGGTTTTCTCTGGGTATATGCCCAGTAGTGGGATTGCTGGGTCGTAAGGTAATTCTATTTTTAGCTTTTGAAGGAACCTCCATACTGTTCTCCATAGTGGCTGTATCAATTTACATTCCCACCAACACTGCAAGAGGGTTCCCTTTTCTCCACACCCTCTCCAGCATTTGTTGTTTGTAGATTTTCTGATGATGCCCATTCTAACTGGTGTGAGGTGATACCTCATTGTAGTTTTGATTTGCATTTCTCTAATAATTAGTGATGTTGAGCATCTTTTCATGTGCTTCGTGGCCATCTGTATGTCTTCTTTGGAGAAATGTCTATTTAGGTCTTCTACTCATTTTTGGATTGGGTTGTTTGTTTAATATTGAGCTGAATGGGCTGTTTATATATTTTGGAGATTAATCCTTTGTCCATTGATTCATTTGCAAATATTTTCTCCCATTCTGAGGGTTGTCTTTTCGTCTTGTTTATGGTTTCCTTTGCTGTGCAAAAGCTTTGAAGTTTCATTAGGTCCCATTTGTTTATTTTTGTTTTTATTTCCATTACTCTAGGAGGTGGATCAAAAAAGATCTTGCTGTGATTTATGTCAAAGAGTGTTCTTCCTATGTTTTCCTCTAAGAGTTTTACAGTGTCTGGTCTTACATTTAGGTCTCGAATCCATTTTGAGTTTTTTTTTTTAATTTTTTTTTTTATTTTTTATTTTTTTTAAACATCTTTATTGAAGTATAATTGCCTTACAATGGTGTGTTAGCTTCTGCTTTATAACAAAGTGAATCAGTTATACACATACAATATGTTCCCATATCTCTTCCCTCTTGCATCTCCCTCCCTCCCACCCTCCCCATCCCACCCCTCTAGGTGGTCACAAAGCACCGAGCTGATCTCCCTGTGCTATGTGGCTGCTTCCCACTAGCTATCTATTTTACATTTGGTAGTGTATATATGTCCATGACACTCTCTTACCCTGTCACATCTCACCCCACCCCCTCCCCATATCTTCAAGTCCATTCTCTAGTAGGTCTGTGTCTTTATTCCTGTCTTGCCACTAGGTTCTTCATGGCTTTTTTTTTTTTTTTTCCTTAGATTCCGTATATATGTGTTAGCATACTGTATTTGTTTTTCTCTTTCTGACTTACTTCACTCTGTATGACAGACTCTAACTCCATCCACCTCATTACAAATACCTCCATTTCATTTCTTTTTATGGCTGTTTATTTTTGTGTATGGTGTTAGGGAGCATTCTAATTTCATTCTTTTACATGTAGCTGTCTAGTTTTCCCAGCACCACTTATTGAAGAGACTGTCTTTTCTCCATTGTATATCTTTGCCTCCTTTGTCATAGATTAGTTGACCATAGGTGTGTGGATTTATCTCTGGGCTTTCTATCCTGTTCCATTGATCTATGTTTCTGTTTTTGTGCCAGTACCATATTGTCTTGATTACTGTAGCTTTGTAGTATAGTCTGAAGTCAAGGAGTCTGATTCCTCCAGCTCCGTTTTTTTCTCTCAAGACTGCTTTGGCTATTTGGGGTCTTTTGTGTCTCCATACAAATTTTAAGATGCTTTGTTCTAGTTCTGTGAAAAATGCCAGTGGTAGTTTGATAGGGATTGCATTGAATCTGTAGTTGCTTTGGGTAGTATAGTCATTTTCACAATATTGATTCTTCCAATCCAAGAACATGGTATATCTCTCCATCTGTTGGTATCATCTTTAATTTCTTTCATCAGTGTCTTATAGTTTTCTGCATACAGGTCTTTTGTCTCCCTAGGTAGGTTTATTCCTAGGTATTTTATTCTTTTTGTTGCAATGGTAAATGGGGCAATAGCTTTAAATGGAGTATAATCTATGAAAATATTGAATTACTATATCGTATACCTGGAACTAATATAATATTGGAAATCAGCCATACTTCAATTTAAAATATAAATTAAAAACAAACAAAATAAAGAAACAGAGTGTCAATAATGATGAGGCCTTTGTGAAATTGTTGCATACATTCAAATGACAGCAATGCTACCGTAGTAGGATATTTTTGGAAAGTAATACTTCAATATGAATCAATAACTTCAAAATATATATTCTAAATTGACTCTGTAATCTTACTTCTGGGAATATAACCTATGTAAATAATCTTAATAAATGAAAATGTTACATACATGAAGATAATCTATTGTAGCACTATTTACAATAGTGAGAAATTGGAAACAATTTAAACAGTATAGGAATGGTTAAATAATAACAATATCAATGTAGTATGATACAGCATTATGCAGTGATTAAAATGATAAATATGAGGCTTATTTTTCAACATAGAAAATATTTATTATATAATTTTACATTAAACAATGAAATTGTACCTGTACCATACTTTAAATTATATAAAATTATGTTTTTGAATGGACAAGTTCTGAGCAGAAATAAATGAAAATAGTTGTTATTTACTGGAGTGGTAGGATTTTGTGTCTTTTTAGCTTTCTTTTGTGAAGAGCTTCTTTAGCGCTATAATGCTACATGCATGAATTTAAAATAATTCTTTCAAAGAAACATCTTGAGGAAGCTACTGAGAATTGAATTATAAGGCTGATAGGTTCTTCCTTCATAGCACCCACCTAGGATGTGTTTCAGATAATCTTGGCTAATAGATGTAAAGTCTTATTTTTCTCTTCTCAACTTGGAAACCTCAAGATTAAATCAGAAAGATCCAGTATCAGGATGTCTGGATGATTTTGCTCCAAAATTCATCTTCTAGTTATTCCCACTACTGTTAGGAGTTCCTCCTCCAGCTGCCAAACAACTGCTTATTCAAATAAAGAATCAGGTTTTCAAAGACAATTATTACACAACCAGCTGTGGTTTGGATCATCTACAGAACCCCAGTGCATTTCCTTTCATTTGCCCACAAGGGCATTTCTTTTTAGCACAGAACACCACATTTTCTAAACCAACAAGAAAAGAAACTTGAGATGGCAGAAAGATGACGTCTTTACAAGTAGACAAATTTCAGCTTATTTAGGAACAAGACTGTGGGTAAGTTATGCAATCCTTCAGAATCTTGATCTCCTTATCTGAAAAAATTTGGAAATTAATATCTACCTTATGTGATTCTTATGAAGATTCAATGAGATAATGTGTGTAATGCACTCAACCCAATATCTGTCACACAGGACCCTCTCCTTCAGTTCAGCAAACATTTATTGAACACCTATCATCATCCAGGTTAACTGGGACATGTGTAGCATTGATGCTGGGCCAACCAAGTCAATTGACCAGCTCACACAGATGGCTTTGTGTTCATGACAAAATTGGGATCTCTATTCATCGCTAACTGGCAGCTAAAAGGCAAGTGAAGACAATCCTGACCCTCTGAGGACTATTGTGTACCAGTGGGTGATGATTGATATATAAGGAAATAGAGAGGCAGAGGCTCTATCTATCCCTTAATCCAGTGAGCAATTCACACTCTGAAAATGGGAGAACAACAGCACTTACAGAGGCAAAATGTGCAATTAACAAAATACAGACAATTAAACCCAGGCCTCATTCACCTAGCTTTGTCCCCCATCTGGGACTCTTTCTTCTCTTTTTAGATGTGACTCTAGGTCTGGTCAGAAGCACTTCAGTCACACAGATATGGACCAAAAGAACACTTTCCAAGTCCCTTTCTCTGTGTAGATAATTAAGATATTTTGTTGATCATCAAGCAATAATGTGGCAATAGTGCAATAAAAGGTGGAGAAACTCAGGTTGTGATCTTTCTCCCCCACAGACTCCCTGTGTGATTTGGGGCAAATAGCTAGTTTTCTGAGCCTCTGGGTCTTCATGTCTTTAAACGGTTGTTTTTGTTTTTTTAAATTAATTAATTAATTTATTTATTTATAGCTGTGTTGGGTCTTCGTTTCTGTGCAAGGGCTTTCTCCAGTTGTGGCGAGCAGGGGCCACTCTTCAACGCGGTGCGTGGGCTTCTCACTGTTGTGGCCTCTCCCGTTGCGGAGCACAGGCTCCAGACGCACAGGCTCAGTAGTTGTGGCTCACAGGCTTAGTCGCTCCGCGGCATGTGGGATCTTCCCAGACCAGGGCTCGAACCTGTGTCCCCTGCATTGGCAGGCAGATTCTTAACCACTGTGCCACCAGGGAAGCCCTTTAAACGGTTTTTAATAACTCTACCAGACTCCTATTCATAAATAATTCCACAAGGAAGAAAAGAGAAAAAAATTTGCAGCAGGCAGCGTGGTGAGCCTGGAGGGAGAATGATGCCCCTGAATCTGTAATCCAGCATGTCTTTGGACCAGGATACTCTACATGTGTGCGCCATACTCTGCCCTAAGCTCCGTCCATGCACAAGATACACATTTATATTGCAAATAAAATTTGGTGTTTGACCACCACTTCAAACTCAGCACCATCATTTTCTACTCCTCTTTTCCCATGGAAAAAAAAATCTGTTCCTTCTCCAACTTCCTGTCTGTTGAAGGCACTTCCCAGGAGCCATTTTATACTCATTTTGCTTGACAGCAATCCTCCTACCAGCATCTTGCACTATGTATATGTGGCCTCTTTTCCACCCCCACAGTGTCTACCCTACACAAAGTCTCATTGGCCTTCCCAGTATTTCTGTAACAGATCCTGCAGTCTGCATTTTCTTCTCTCCAATTCACAGTAGCAGAATATTCCTTAATGCTCATTCTATCTTGAATCTCTTCTGATATAAAAATTCAGGTCACTCCCTATTTCCTATGTCAAGTCTAATTTCTTCTCCCTGAACTTTAAGGATCTCTACAACTCCTCCACTTCAGGCTTTTCCCAATCCAACCACATCATTGTTCCCCTGCTCACCTGGGCACCCCTTTTCCTCTTTTCAGAGTAATTTTTCTTCTGTCCCACATGACTTCTTGGTCTAGTCCATTACAGTATCCAGAAGCCCCTGAGCAGCTTTCTGTGCCATTTCTTTTTTTACATGCTGCTAGTTCTAAGGACTCAGACTGTATTCCTCTCGTCTTTTAGGGATACCACCCTCTCGAAGGGAACTAAAGAGTTGGACAACTTTTACAGAGGCATGCTCTCTGATCCATAACTTCCCCATCCTTTCTGTGATTGTTTGTTATGACTTCTGAAAGTGATGTGAGAAAACCTCCTTCTTTGGTTGTGTTGATAGAGCCATAAAATCAACTCTCATGACAAGTTGGAAAAATTAATCTTCTTTATTTTGTCTATAACACCTGCAGTGTTCCTCTCAAGCCTCCACCTGGCAGAATACAAAGAAAAAATAATTTTATTCAGTCCATTTGAATTGAAAGTGGCCTCAGGAGGGTAAATCTCCCAGCCTGCAGCTCCATGACCACACTTTCCAGATGACAGAATGGCTGTAATCCTGATCATTATTATAGGAGCAGTTTAAGGAAAACAGAGAATGGGGCAGAGATCTCCAATGTCTCCTCTCCCCATAGTGTCTTCATGATCCGATGTATCTGTTCATTCCAAGCCTAATTTCAGGGATGGAAACATGAAAATAAAATAAAAATATTTTATTTTATTTTATTTCATTTCATTTCATTTCATTTCATTTCATTTCATTTCATTTCATTTCATCTTTTATTTTATTGGAGTATAACTGCTTTACAATGTTGTGTTAGTTTCTGCTGTACAGTGAAATGAATCAGCTATATGTATACCTGTATCCCCTCCCTCTTGGACCTCCCTCCCGCAACCCCCCATCCCACCCATCTAGGTCACCACAGAGCACCAAGCTGAGCTTCTTGTGCTTTATAGCGTGTTCCCACTAGCTATCTATTTTACGCATGGTCATTTCCCACTGTCCCACTGCTTGATGCTTTAGCCACGTTACCATCTCTGCTGGGTCTCAAATAAAGAAAACCTGCTACCAGCTCAGAGAACTTGTTTTTGATGGTCCTTTTGTTTGGAATGTTTTCCCACCAGATTTCCGAATAACCACTTCCTCACCTCCTCTGGGGTTTGCTCTAATGTCACGGTATCAGTGAGACCATCCCAAACCAAGGGATTTCTACTGATAACCATTCAGCTTTCCCTAGCACTTCCACTTCTCCTAATTTTCTCCATAACACTTAACATTATCTGATATACAATATCAATGCTGGGTGATCCCATGAGAATGTAAGTAAGTTCCATGAGAGTAGAGACAGAAATAGTATCTGGGGAACAACAGGTATTCAATTAACAGTTCTTAAATGAATGAATGAATAAATAAAGGAATAAGACTGAGCATCATTTGAGAATGGCTGAACCTGTATTATATGCCACTCTAGCATGAAATCATATAGAGTTTTCTACATAGTTAACTTAGACATACATTTTTTTAAGACCATAAAAAACTACAGTGTGTAATTTACAGTGTGTAATTCCTAGTCTCTTCTCACCAAGCAAAATTAACTTAAGAATCTTTCACTATTGTGGCCAAGACAAGAGTCTCAAATTTGGAAAGACTGGATGCTTCTTCTTGCTCTGTCTTGGGCATGTGTGTTTATTTAACTTTCAAAAAATTTTCTCCTTCTGTGTCTCAGTGAGAATAGTCCTGGTACATCTGAGATAGTGATGGCTGTTTCCTTCCTTTGAGGGTCCTTATTACAAAGTCCTGTCTGTGTTGACTTACATAGTTGGTTTACATAAATTTTTATGGAAGCTTTATTATTTCCCCAGCAAGTTCTGCATAGTACTTGCTGCTTTCTTTGTGGAATCCCCTGGGTATTATCCCTCTTTCTCTCTTTTTCTCTTTCTCTCTCTCTCTGTCATCTGTGTAGATTTTTATCTGCATACTGTGGTCTCCTGCCACAACTTCTGTATTCTCCGTACCTTCTCTGGTACTCTAGATAGAAGGTGAAAGTTTTATTTTACTCCCTTTAGTTAGAAGAGTCATTTTCTTTTGTTGTTAAATTACAACAGCAATAACAAAAAAGATTCTCCTATGTAGCATCACCAAACATCTCCCCGTCTGCTGGGAGTTTATAAGGATGTCTGGGAAAAAGAGTATTCCAGGCAGATGGGGTGACAAATGCCTGGGTTTTTCTTAAAGGGAATATGCTTTTTGAGTTCAAGGAAACTTCAGGAAGCCATTATGGCCAGCAAATGGAGTAGGCAAGGTGGAGAGTATTGGAAGATAAGATCAGTGAGGTACTGAAGAGAACAGACATGAGACCCTTGAAGGGACTTTGTATATTACTCTTGGGGAAGTGGAAAGTCATTGGGGGTTTTAAACAGAGTGATTCGACTAACATATTTTAAAAGAATCATTCTCAATGCAGTGTTGAGGATAAACTAGAAGGCATAGGGCAGGGGCAGGGAAATTAGTTAATAAGCTATTATAATAATCCCAGTAAGAGGTGGTATATAGCTTGGAGCAGGGTAGTAGATGTGGAGGTGGTGAAAAATTATTGGATTTTAAGTATATGCTGAAAATGGAGGTTACTGTATTTGTCAATTGACCAGAGGTAGGATATATAAGAAAAGTAGAGTCAAAGATGACTCCAAGTTTTTTGGCCTGAGCCAAAAATGATTGGCCATTGTAGGATAACTGTACAATTATAGGAACCATTCAGTAATGAGAGAAAATTTAGTGATGTAAGAGGAAGATTAGAAAATTGCTGGAGACACATTGTTGAGTAGGTGGGAGGAGATGGGATCTAGTGCATGAGTGAAAGCTTAGCAAGCACACAGACAATTCACCCATAAAAATGTAAACCAATTATTTATTATATTTATTATACAAAGTAAGCCAAATGTAGGCCAATTATTTAGTGACAGATGTAGATAAGTGATTGGGAAAGCTTTTTAAATTATCTCTACTATCTTAGTTAAATGAGAAGAAAAGCCATCAGTTGAGTGTAATAAGCAGGAAGCAGAAAATGGAAGTTTAAGGAGAGAGGAAAAAGTATGAAGTGGTCACCTAGAAAAGTGAAAGAATAAAAGGTCTTGGGAAATATTGTCTGGCAAAGCCAAGGGTTTACTTGAGGCTGTTGTTGATTTAGCAAAATCGTGTTTTTCTCTAGGCATTTAAATGCTTAGATGGGAATTTTGCTAGATGATTGTGTTGACGAGAGAAAAAAAGAGAAAGTCAAGTGTGTTGAGATTGTGGATAAGAGAATGATTATAATAGTTCATCATGAACAATCCCATTTAAAATCACATCAAAAAGAATAAAATTCCTAGGAATAAATTTAACCAAGGAGGTGAAAGACTTATACTCTGAAAACTATAAAATAATGATGAAAGAAATGGAAAGATACCCTCTATTCATGGCTTGAAAAAATTAATAGTTAAAATGGCCATTACTACCCAAAACAATCTATAGATTTAATACAATACCTATCAAAATGCCCATGACAGTTTTCACAGAACTAGAAAAAATAATCCTAAAATTTATATGGAATTATAAAAGATCCTAAATAACCAGCACAATCTTGAGAAAAAAGAAAATAGCTGGATGTATCACACTCTCTGACTTTTGACTCTACTACAAAGCTACAGTAATCAAAACAGTATGGTACTGGCACAAAAACAGACACATAGATCAATGGAACAGAATAGAGAGCCCAGAAATAAACCCACACAATTGCAGTCTATGACAAAAGAGGCAAGAATAGACAATAGAGAAAAGACAGTCTCTTCAATAAGTGGTGCTGGGAAAACTGGACAGCCACATGTAAAAGAATGAAATTAAAACATTTTCTCACACCACATATGAAAATAAACTTAAAGTGGATTAAAGACCTAAATATACGACTGGAATCCATAAAACTCTTAGAAGAAAATACAGGCAGAACACTTTTGACATAAACTGTAGCAATACTTTTTTGGATCTGTCTCTTAAGGCAAAAGAAACAAAAGTAAAAATAAACAAATGGGACCTAATTAAACTTAAAGGAAAGGAAACCATTGACAAAAGGAAAAAACAACCTACTGAATGGGAGAAAATATTCACAAATGATATGACTGATATGACCGATAAGGGGTTAATATCCTAGATATATAAACAGGTCATACAGCTCAATACCAAGAAAGAAAAAAAAAAAAAATTAAAAATGGAGAGAAGACCTGAATAGACATTTTTCCAAAGAAGACACACAGATGGCCAGCAAGCATATAAAAAGATGCTCAACATCACTAATCATCAGAGAAATGTAAATCAAAACCTCAAAGAGATATCACCTCAAACCTGTCAGACTGGCTATTATCAAAAAGACCAAAGGTAACAAATGTTGGCAAGGATGTGGGAACACTTGTACACTGTTGGTGGGAATGTAAATTGTTGTAGCCACTATGAAAAACAGTACAGAGTTTCCTCAAAAAAAAAAACTAAGAATAGAACTACCATATGATCCAGCAATTCCACTGCTGGGTATTTATCTGAAGGAAATGAAAACACTAACTTGGAAATATATGTGCACCCCATGTTCATTGCCCCAATATTTACAATAGCCAAGATATGGAAGCAACCTAAGTGTCCAACAACATTATATATATGTATATGTAATGGAATACTACTAACCCATAAAAAAGAATGAAATTTTGCCATTTGCAACAACATGGGTGGATGGATGGACTTGGAAGGTATTATGCTTTGTAAGTCAGACAGAGGGAAAATAATACTATATGTTATCACTTATATGTGGAATCTAAAAGGTAATCAAATGAATTAATATAACAAAAACAGAAACAGACTCATAGATATAGAGAACAAACTAGTGGTTACCAGTGGGGAGAGGGAAGGAGGGAGGAAGGGAAAGATCGGGGTAGGGGTTTAAGAGGTACAAGGTACTATGTATAAAATAAACTACAAGGATACATCGTGCAGCACAGGGAACATAGTCAATATTTTATAATAACTTTAAATGAAATATAATATATAAAAATATTGAATGTTGTATACCAGAAACTAGTATAATATTGTAAATCAACTATATTTCAATATAAAAAATAAAAAGTAAATGTACATATTGAATATTGTATGAGTATTGGACATTTAAGAGTTACAAAATTAAAAATTTTATAAAAATTGAAAAAAAATTCAACATGAAATGTAAGCCCATGTGAGGGAAGTGATGATAAGAGAAGGGTGAAGGACATTTAAGAGATTGTGAGATCAATAGATTTTTTAGGTTTAATTTGACAAGTTTGGAAGGAAAAATTATTGGAGTTGTGGCACTTAGTTGGAAAGACAATAGGTGCTGGTAGGACAATAGGATGCTTAAAATTTATATTAAGAATGAGGTACAGTTATGGGTAATGACGGGTCTAGGAAAATACCATGGGATTGGATGGCTGAGACATTGGAGAAAAGTAAGTCATGGAACTGAGAGGCCAGGGTATTGGAAGGATCATCTTCAGGCATGTTGAAATAGTGAAGAATTGTGACAGGAGTAGTATTGGGCAGAGTCTCAGTACACCAGGAGCTAAAGTCATCAAGGAATGAGGAAGGTTGATCCATCTGGGCATCTACAGTTGAAAAGTACGGGTAGAGGATGATATAATTTGATGGCATTAGTATCGGAGCTGGAGAGGGGTAAGAGGGAGTTGGGTAGGTAAGAGGGCTAAAGGTCGGGAAGTGGCAGAAGAATGGATGACAGATAGCCTCCCTATAAGCAGTGTTACCTGTGATATGAAGGCCTGGAATTTTCTAGAATTTTCTGACTTAAACCATTTGAGAAAGCTGTAGGGAAGGCAGTATCTTGAGGCAAAAGTTAGTAAAAAGCAAAAAGCAAAAACGTTCAAAGAAGAGATGTAAGTATGCAGGAGCTTTTGCTGATGACTCCAGAAGCATTTCAGAATATATTTAGTGCCTTGGAATCTTTATTTAAATTTTGATGATCTTTGTACTGTAGATATGCTTGAGTGGCAGTTAATAGAGAACTCCAAATAGCCAAGTTTACTGTTTTATTGTTTTGACAGTTCTAGGTTCTCATCACATAAAGAACAGTGTAATCACCAGATCCTCTCTCTGTACATAACGATGGGAATGGTCTTCGACTTTTCGCCCAGAAGCATGATCAGACTTTTCCCCAGAGCATCAAGGCTCTGGGAATCACGTGTCTTTCCCCTAGACTGGGCTCTCAAGCCAAGATGAAAAACAATCAACTTTCAATTTTCTGTGCTTGTTTGCTTTCTGCCCAGAATACACAGGAAATACCTTTAGCAAACTTTTGGGTTAAGTTTTCAAGGACAACTTTCTGTTTCTGCCTGCAAAGGATTTCAGAGCCAATTGTTCCTCGGTTCCAGGAGCCCATTTTTATTATTTAAATGTGGGTGTCTTCACAGCAAAACAACCTCAAACATTCAACCCTAGCCCCTCAACCCACCACCATTTGCTAAATGAAGCAAAACATCATAATGGTCTTAATGATGTGGATTTATCTCTTAACTGTTGTTCTGAGATCACAAGAAATCATTAAAATCATTAAGTCTTCTAGCTAAATTAGGGTACAGATCTTTTGGAGTGCACGGCCAATGTGGTTTCTTCCATAACACCCTCCCCTCAGCCCCCCTCCACACCCCATAACCTCATCACCATCCTTCTCAGATTTCCTCTATGCAGAATGAATTGGCTTACTATATTCAAAGTCACAGTTTTAAACAGCTTTGTTACCTTCCTCCACGCTCATTCCTCCCCTGTACCCCAGAGCTACTTCCCTAAGAAATGTAGGCAGCAGACAGCTAAGCTTAGGGGTTTGGATCAGTGCTGACTCTGGGATCCAGCACAACAAAGTGTAACAGAGGAAAGAAAATAGCCAGTGGAATTTTGGCTCTCCCAGCACTCCAATGTAAGCAGGAACTCTCACCACTCACCTTCTACTAGGTCTAGCAAAGGTGGACAATGTATCAGCAGATGCCACTCTCAGAAGGAAGATGGGGTAGAGTTGGGATTCATTCTGTTTCTTCTTAGGTCTGTAACTTATTCTCTCCCCAGCCCATTCAGTCCTACAAAAATGGAAGTAAGGAAGCATGTCCTCAGTTTCTGGCCTAGACACTGTGGAAGCATGAAAAACATGGCTCATGTGGGTATTGAGGAAATGGATGGGATCTCTCAGACCTATATAAGTTGGAGAAGGTTATGTTCATTTTTCTAGAGGATCCGTATGGAAATAAGACAATGTGGTACTCGAGGAACTTGGGGACATTTATTCATCTCTCCTCTCGGTAAGAAGAGCAAAGGGATATGTATCATGCAGTGAAGAGCTGGTTTAAGGAATCCAGTGCTTGATAAAGATAGTGAATTAAAAAGGGGGTTAGGGTGATTGGTTAAACTCAGCTGGATGAAGGGATTCAAGTTTACCTTACACTAACTGCTGAACTAAGTTACTATAACACACAGCTTAGTGCTGGTCAGACACCAGGAGATGTCCAATTAATGTTGGTTGAATTAAAGACTGTATCTAACAATCTCCTTGGGGGTCCTAGGGTTTTCTAAGGTAAACCCATTTTATAAAGAGGTTAATTTTGTATTTAGTCACCAGTGTACCCTCTGTATAGTTAGAGCCTGTAGATCTGTTACAAAGCTGGTGGACCCAACTTTCTCAAAATTCAGTAGTTTGAATTCAGGTGCCAAAGTTATGTGTGACATCTAAGTGTGTGATTTACTGTTAGGATGGGTGAGGTACTTTTGCTGGGGAGACCCTGTCCTGGCCAACGCTAAACCCTAAACTCCTGGTCACATGCAGTATGATTAGACTCCTCAACCCGTGCTTGGTAAGGATAGTGAATTAGAAGGGGTGGTAAAATAGGGAAAAAATCAGCCCACTGGAGTCGTGAGAAACACTCAACTCACTTCCATGGTTGGAAGCTTTACCTGCCTCTTCTGCAATGGGCTTTCAGAAGAACTGGAGTGGCATTAAAGCTCCCTTATGTTTTAATTACATTCAGTGAGTCCAAGTGTATGTGTAAAAGTCCATTTATCTCTAAATAGAAGAACCTGCTCTGAGCTCTATCTTTGGTACTAGAAAATTAGTCTTTTATCGGGAGAATTCAAGGGCCAAATGAAGGACGACGGAATATAAAATCAATGACCTTTTGTAGACAGGCAAAGTCAAGAGGATGAGAGGCTGTGAGCTGGGCAAAAGGAATATATGTCTACCCTAAGTTGCTGCTTATAGGAGAGAAAAGCATAGGGTGAACATAAAGGCATGGATTTCCCATTTCAGGGCAGTCCTACACGCAGCCTCAGAGAGATTGATGTCTGGGTTCAGCACATACACCTGAGTTCGTTTCTCTGGGCAACGTGGGAGCTCTTGCTTCAGACTCATCTGTGTGGGCAAGTATCTCACGATGTGGCCCTGCTATGTCACTCCAGACCTCTGAGAGTCTTGTTTGTGCTTTTCTCAGTCCAGGAGTTTGTGAGAAGGAGAATGGGGTGGGGGGAGAATGGTGGAGGGCAGAAAACATATCTAAGGGTAAAAGCCCAGAGTGGCTCCTGTGTGTGGCTACTCCAGGCCTGACCCTCCGTGCCATGCCCAGCCCTATCCCAGTCCCTTGCCATTTTCTAAGTGAATCTGAGCAGTCTCTGCGGTGGTCAACCCTGCAGAGCGAAGCTGAAGGAGCCGTGAGTGGCAGCGGGTGAGCCTTGTTTACAGCCCAGTTGTTACATCCGGGGCTGTCCCATGACTCCAGGGTGCTGCTCTGGGAGGTGGGGTCAGGAATCCCTCAGCAGATGTCCTCCTTTGCTCCAGTGCCTCTGCCGAGCCAGCCCAGGATTAGTGTCTGCCTCACTCCCAGACGCCAACCTCACCAACTGCCAGAACTGCAATGAAGGAAAACATTAGCCGGCGGGGGGATGGGGGGGGGGGAAGGATGCACACATAATGCATCCACAAGATATTCCTTGCTTCCTCCTCTCACCAGTTCTGTGAAGTATTATGATCTGCAGTTTACAGCTAAGGAAACTGAGGTAGAAAGAGGTTAAGGGACCTGTATAAGATCATAGAGCTAGTAAGATGCAGGGTTGGCGTTTAAACCCAGAGTCATCCAGTTCCGATGGCAGGATTTTGCTACCACCGCAGGTGGCCTGGTTGAGCTTGTTAAGATAAAGGGCAAATCATCCAGGATACTGGCTGACCTCTAAGGGCAAGCTGAACAAATAGGAGGGTCAACTGCCCCAGACACACACACACACACACACACACACACACTCACACACACACACACACACACACACTCACACTCCCTGCCCTGCCTGTATTTTTTTCAGTCTTGCTCTTACTGAGGAGATCGCCCAACACCCAGTCTCATATCTACATATCCATTGCCCCTCTGTGACTCTTCTCTCCTTGAGAAGTACGGGGCACCAGGTACTGTTATAATGAGAGGGCCCTAACCAATTATTCAGTTGGCAGCTATGACTTCGGTTATTACATTTTTTCCTGTCTATTTTGTCTGTTTTGGGCAACAAAGCAGGACAGTCAGTCAGACCTGATTCAGTTTCTGGGATGTGGATTGTTGTCCCAGGTGGTGTCTCTCTGCCTCCATTAGAGTCCATCTGGCACTGAAGTAATTTGTTTAGGCTTAGTGCAATGCTGGGCATGTAGCAGGGGAATATCCAATGCTTCTATTAGAAGCATCTTTTCAAAATATCACTTTTATTATATCACTCTTCTGATAAAATACTTACAACGGCTCCCTGTCTGCTGCCCCAAGCCCATGCACGCAGGGACCCCATTCCATACCTTCTCAAACATAGGAAAGAAGGGACATTTCATTTACACCTACTCATCTTCTTCCATGGGACTCTGGCTGGAATCCCTCTCTGTTCCTCCTTCACAGCTACAGGTTCAAGTGCCAGCTCCTCCAGGCAGCTGTACCTTGCTAGCCATTCTAACCCTCTGGAGTTTTCTTCTTGAGTTAAAGTCCTGGGTATTTACTATCTGAATAACTCTAGGTGTGTGATCACAGTCTCTCTTATTTTGTTACTTAATACTTCCTGGCTAATGTTTTACAAATTGTAAACCAATCAATACCAAGATCATATAGTAAATGCTTTCTGTATTACTCAGAGTGCTAGCCTGGTGTTAGGAATATAATAAGGATTTTAAGATATTTAAATTAAATTAAATGAAAATTATATTCTGGTCAGAGCTTAGGCAGTATATTATTTATCACTCTTAAATGTATGAACCCCTTGTAGAGAAAAATTGTTTCTCGTAAACACCCAATATTTATTTTTATTGAATCACTTAAACATATAAACATAAAACTAAATATAAACTCTAATAAACACTTAAGATTCCTAAATCACTATAAAACCCAAACAGATTTATAAAATTAAGTATAAATAATAGTATAAATGCTGTAAAATTTAAATGAACAGTACAAGTTTATTGTAATATATGATGTTTGCCAAAAGCAAATCACATCAATGATATGGAATTGCTCTGACCCAAGTTCTTTGAGCTTGGCATGATTCATTTCTTACACTACTCTCCTGTGTTCAGTATACAATACAGCAAAACCTTTATTCGTGTTGTGTGGTATCAGATCATTGGGGACTTATTTAGCCAAATGACACCATTATTTTCAAGGCTGTTCTTTGCTTCCTACATGAGACAAAGTCATGATGTGCTGAAACCATTCGGCAGTGTTTAGGTTTATGTGATTGTCTAGAGGGTCCAGATACACTTATGTTAATTTTTTAGGATTATCTTTGAAATTAGAAATTTAAATTAAAATATTTTATAAGAAAGCTTTTGGACCACCTACAGAATTTATCTGTAGATCCCTGCTTAACACTGTCTAATGGGAGAAGAATTATTTAAAGCAGAAAAAATGGAATTGTTCTTTCCTTTCCATGGAAGGCTGTTGGCTAGAGATGCATCATCTTATTTTTTTCTATTACTAAATAGATTATTTTAAAATTGTTACTAAAATATGTCTTACACACACAAAACAACGTATTTATCATAGAAAATTTAAAAGTTATTTATAAGTTTTTTCAAGAAAAAAAACTGAGGACCCCAGAATCCACCTTCCAGAGATAACTATCGATGTCCCATATGAGAGTAATACTTCTATTGCTGCTAATAACATCAGCAACAGACACAGATTGATAGCTACATGCCAGCAAATATTCAAAGCATTTTGCATATATTAATTTATTTACTCTGCACAACAACCTTATGGCATAGGTTCTAGCAGTATTCCTATTTTACAAATTATGAAACGAGGCCTAAAGCTTGTCGACTGAAAAAAATGCACAACCTAAATGTTGAGAATTATATTTTATTCAGCGGACAAACTGAGGACTTAAGCCCAGGAGGCAGCCTGTCAGATAGCTCTGAGAGACTGCTCCAAAGAGGTAAGGGAGGATCCAGGATATATAGGAGCTTTTGCAACAAAAACCAGGTAGTTGGAACATCAAAAGATTACTGTTAATTAAAGAAGAACCAGATATCTCAAGTTAATGAATTTAGCACTTTTCTATGTATGGGAAGTTGCAAGAGTCTGGGCTCATTAAATTATTCCTTTGATATGCACCTTAACTGCCTAGGGCGAGTATCATGGTTTTTTCATCCTGAATCCCCTAAGGGTGCACAGTTGGGGTAGCTGCAGTGGCTTAAGACTTGATGGCGGAAGCATCCTTTGTTTACTGACAAGAGTTTAAGTAACTTTCAAACACATAGTTACAGTAAGTTGTAGAGCAAGATTCTAATTGAGGCAAAATACAACAATATATAAATAAGACAAATTAAATCAAATATAGGATCACTTATTTTCCTTATAAATACATTAAACATCTTTTTGTGTTGATACCAATAATTTTTGTGGGTATCAGATGGGTATATTCCATTATAAAAATACTTCACATTATCAACCCATCTTCCATTGACAGCATTCAAGGTAGTTTTCAATCTTTATTATAAAAAGGGCTGAGATGAACATTCTTACACCTAAATTTTTGAGTATATTCTTACTAGGGAAATATTTTTTATTTCTTATTTTGCTAAAGAATTTAAGAAAATAATTGCTAAAGAATCTAAGAAGAAAATAATACAGAAATCTCAGTGTGCTCAGTCTAACATTGTTGTAACTGTTGATCTTATTCACTGGAAAAGTACTTAGTTTCACATAATATTTTATTATATGTATTTGTTTAGCATTCAACCATAGTTTAAGTTTTCCATAGTGCTAATAGGTGCTTTTCAGCTTTAAGTAAGAGAATGAGCTAGTATAAAACACAGAGTAACACTTTAATATATGTGTCCTAAATATTAGAAATTAAGAAGCCTCCTTTCAATTGTTCTAAACCAGAAATTGTTGTTCCCAGTGGGTAGGTAGCATTTCATTAGGTATTTTTAAAGCTCTCTTTTAGCTGTTTATTTGGAAGAGAAAAAGGGAATAAAGTTTTCAGACTAACCACAAATCTTGTTGCTTTTGCAAGCCTAATTCTAAATGTTAGTCAGTCTTCGAACATTTTATTTTATCAAAGTAATACATACTCGTAGTTAGAGTTAAATACTACTAAAAGTTTTTGGTTTTGTTTTGGGAGGGAAGTCCCTTCACCCTCCAGTTCTGCTCTCCAGAGGCAACAAATTCTAACTCTTCTTTGTTGTTGACGTCTTTCCTTTTCCTCACCCCTTCAGTTGTCCCTCTCCTTCCTCCTCCCCCTCCTCAACCTCCTCCTCCACCACTTTCTTCCCCTCCCCCCTCTCCTCCTCTACCTCCTCCTCCTCTTCCTTCTCCTGCCCTTAGGATGAAAGAAAATATAGCAATCTTACAACCCCTCTTGCCAGTATAGTTATACCACAGTGCTTAATTCCCTCATTTTTTCTTTCCATTTTCTTATTTTTCTTTGAAATGTTGACTATCTTCCCAAAACCAACACAGTCTCTGAATACAATTTTCTGTATAGTCAAATGTATCAGATGATCTGTAAGTTCCTTTACTATTATTTCATTTTTTTCTGAAAATATTCTTTCTGGATCTCTCTGGACTCCTGCTCCAATCCGGACAATTTAGTCTCCAAGTCTGTTCACTTTATCCTATGTTAAAGCCCCTATTTCCTGGCTTCCTTGCATTCTTTTTTTCTTGGTTTTCTTTCTTGTTTTGAAAGAACCCACCTTCTAGAGTCTTCCAAGGAGAAAGCATGTGTGAGAAGCACATTTTTTCAGACCCTTCATATTTGCAGATATCACTATTCCACCATCACACTTGATTCCTCATCTAGCTACATTGAGCATTTTGAGTAGAAAATCATCGTCTCTCAGAATTTGAAGGCACTGCTCAGTTTTTTCTGAGTCCTGTTGTTGCAATTGAGATCTTCAATGTCATTCAGATCCTGGATACTTTAGATACAACTTCTTTACCTTTGGAAGTTTGTAGGTTTCTTTTATCCTTAAAGTTGAAAAATTTTATAATGTTGTGACTTGCTGAGATCTTTTTTGATTCATTGGTCTTGGCATATATTTAAAATAAAATCTCCTTCATTTCTGAGATTTATTATATTATTTATTTCCTAATTTCTTCCTTTTTATTTCTTCTTTCTTTCTAGAATTCTCTGTCAAATGTTATATTTACCTAATTAATCCTATTTTAAAAAATTTACTAACTACTATTGATCATACTTTTGTGTTATTGTCCAGCTTCCTCGTAGATTGTGTCTCAACTCTATCCTCCATCCTTCTATTTAAGTTTTTATTTGTAATTAACTATTATGTACTTAATATCCAGGAGACTTTCTTATTCTAAAAATCTTCTTTTTCCTCCTCTTCTTCTTCCTCCTTACTCCCCTGTCCCTCCCATCCCCCTCCTCTTCCTCTTCTCCCTCCCTCTTCTCTTCCCCCTCTCCTCCCTTCTTCTCCTCCTCCTCCTCCTCTTCATAACACCATCTTCATAATACCATCTTCTTCATAATACCATATTCTTTTCTGTGGCAATATTATCTTCCTTTATCTCTCTGGGAATATTAATTATCATTTATTTTATGTGTTTCTTCTATTCCCTGCTTTATCTATTGTTTCATTTTCCTTGCTTGTTTTATGTCCTTCATGTGAAATGATCCTTGACTGTCTATTTCTATTTGTGATTGAAAAACTATAAAAAGTATATTTTAAGATGATAGTTTCCTAAGATTGCCAAATAATTTCACACATGTTTGAGGTAGGCTCTACTATAAGATAACCTATATTAAGGAACATCAAATATTAGTATCCGGGGGTTTTATTCTGAGACTGTAGATACACTCCAAAGAAGGTTCTTCTAACCTTCTGCCATGGGTAAAGGAGAAGTAGTTGGCTGGCTGGGCAGAGTTAGGATGAGGACATAGCATGGAAACAGAATTTTAACCAATCTCCTTGATTTATACACCACATCTGATTCCAATTCATTTTATTTGTTGTCTACAACAAATAAATTTGTTTAAAAATTTATTTGTTCTGCGATTTTCTGGGTTTCTGTTGGGTGAGGCAGCTTGCCTCATTGGTTTCCCTATTCCTGTTCAACTGAGTTTTAAATGTATTACTACTTATTCATCCACTTCTCATTTTCACATATTCTGCATGTGAGTTATAGGTGTCCTGCATTCATTAAATGCAGATTTTATGTGTCTGCTTTTTGTTTGTGTGTGCATCGACACCTGACATCTTTATCCACTTAACTCTAAAATGTGCTCCTATTTTTAAAAGCTTCTTCAAGAGTAAAAAGGAAGCCTACTAAGAGGATGTTCTTGGACTAGAACTAGTGTTCTTTGATAATAGACCTTAGAAAGAATCCAGACAGAGAATAAAATGATTAATTATTTAATGAGATTTTTTTTTTGAGAATTACTCCATGAGATAAAATTCTGTAGTTTTACTTAAAATTTCCTCCTAGAGTGTTTCACTGTACCCCAACATTATGTGTATGACTTCTACCTATTAGTTTAAGTCTATGTTAAAATACTGTCTTCTCCATGAAGCCATCTCTGATCATTATAACTAATAATAATCCCTCCATTCTCTGAAATACATGGTATTTAATGCATTATTTTCTTATGGTGGTTATTCATTTTTTTACCCAGAATTCTAATTATGTTTGCGTATCTCCAGCAGGAGCATTTTCTGATGAATTATTTATTCCCTCTATCCTTGAGGATTGGATTCATATCTATTTATCTTTGACTAGCTCATGGCTCCCAACACAGTGCCTGGAAAAGAACATGTACACAGTAAATGTTGAACAAATGTGTGAATGTATAGAGGCTGCAACAATTCTTGCTCCTGGAAAAATGGAAGGCACATTTTGAAGTTTTCTATTTTGCTGTTATTAGGAAACTTTACAAAGAATGAAGCAAGTGCACTTCTTAACTGTAAGTTTCTTGGTGTTCTGAAATTTGATCAAGAACTATCATGCTGTATCAAAAATGTTCCTCTGAAGTTCTTCACTAAGGTTGTTACCATTTTAGGAATAATCACATCAAGGGGTTGGCCAGCTTCTTCTGAAAAATTGCTGTAGGCACAACTTGTCTTTATTGCCTTCCTGCTGGACCCTCTTCCTCACCTTTTCCCAGTGATCAAGTACCTGGAACACTCTTGGGAGCTCCAATTGAATAATGAGAAAAAGTATAATTTCTTAACAGACATAGGTTTGAATGTTGCCTTTATCAATACAGGCTGGGCAATCTTGGGCAAGTGAGCAAATCTTTCATCACCTAAACATCCATTTGTACAAAATGGAGAAAACATTATCCTCCACAAGATTGTCATAATGGTGAAATAACCACTAAAGTCCTCGGAACAGAAAAGACATGGAATTGATCATCTTTGAGTTTCTTCTTAAGCTATGCGTTGAATTTTTTCCAGGAATATTGGCATTTTTAAAGTAGATATAGTGAGAGAGCAATGCTTAACTCAGAAGAAAACTTCCCTTGTGTGACATCTCACGATTTTTGTGTCAAGGACTTCTGGACATCCTATGTTAAAGCACCCACAAGTGCGGAATCACTTTCCATGCCCCCCCTTCTCAAAGAAGAAAATATTTAGGGAGATATGGTTCAGAAAGTTGAAGTAAGGCAAAGAAAACCACCTTTTCCCAATCTTGCTTGGAATTCTTTCAAGAATGTTTGGGGTGAGCAGGTAAAATTTTGCTTCCTGCCTATGTCCCACCTTCAAAGTTTATCTTATCATAGGATATAAGCATATGCATTTCCAGGGAATCTGTTCTAAATACAATGTGTCTCTGTTTGTCTTTTTGAAGTTGGTGAGGCCCCAAATGATGGAGGGAGAAAGGAAAACTTTGTATCAGTAGGAAGACTGAAGTGTGGGTGCTGTAGTTGTGGGGACCTACTATTTCAAAACCTGCAGAGTACCAGAGTGCTTGGGAAAGCAGTGCTTGACAAGGTAAATCTGGCTTGTGATTAACTCTGCCAGGTTTCCTCCTGTCCTCCAAGGTATTTTCAGACAGTTGTCCATCATGTGTTCTAATGTATATATTTTATTCTCTGCATGAAGGTGGAATGGATTATTGTCCTTTCATAAAACTCTCTGGCAGTCTTAGGAAAATCCATCCTGCCAGATTTCCACCAGTTAATGTTAATGACTAATAGACTTATCCACCTTCTTTTTTGTCTCAAAGTCAAGACAATTACACTTTTAGATGTGACAAAAGTGAAGTGTTACTTCATGACAACAAAGTCTGTCAAAATCTAGGGAGAAGCCAGAGATTCTTCATTCTAATAATTCATTAGGATGAAATACATAGAATGCTCTTTGGGAAGGGAGAAAAGTATTTCATCTCAAATGTCACAAAGAGGAAGTGATGTTTACTGATGCCTATTATGTGCAAGGGGTTGAGCCCAAACTATCTGATGTCATCTGCCCACTGGTCCTCTGAGGAAGGTGTTAACACTTTCGTTTCCAAAATAAAGTAGCTCTGCAAGATGGAAATTTACACAGAGTGATAGAACCCATTAGGGATCAAGACAGGGACTGACTGTTCTTTTCTGATGGTACAGACATACCTCATTTTATTGCTTCTCTCTTTGTTGCACTTCATTCATAGTGTGGGCTTTTTGAAGTTGGGGATTGGTGAACCTCTATTTTAAAAAGTATTCTTATTATTTATTTATTAATTTTTAATTTTTTACAGTTTTTAAAGGTTACTTTCCATTTATAGCTATTATAGAATATTGGCTACATATAAGTGATATCACACAGAAGGTTTGTGGCAACCCTACACCAAGCAAGTTTATTGGTGCCATTTTTCCAACAGCATTTGCTCACTTTATGTCTCTGTGTCACATTTTGCTGATTCTCACAATATTTCAGACTTTTTCATTATTATATTTGTTATGGTGATCTGTGATCAGTGATCTTTGATGTCACTATTGCAACTCGCTGAAGGCTCAGATGCTGGTCAGCATGTTTTAGCAATAAAGTATTTTTAATTAGGGACTGTATATAGTTTTGTTAGACATAATGCTATTGCACACCTAGACTACAGTATAGCATAAACATAACTTTTATATGCACTGGGACACCAAAAAGTTTGTGTGACTCACTTTATTGTGATATTTGCTTTACTGCTGTGGTCTGGAATAGAACCTACAATATCCTGAAGTCTGTTTGTGTTGTGTTCCCTTCCAGGGTGGGATGGACCAGAGAGATCCACAGAGAAAATGTCAAACAAATGTTTAAAGGTAGGTGTGAGCTCCAGGTGTCTATCATCCCTGCAGTTGACTGGCTTCTTGCCACTCCTGAGAACAGGTATGCCCTCACCACCCTCTTTCTCCTCCTTCCTGAAAGCTGAGTTGTACCCACAGTTCACTAACAGTGTAGAAGGAGCTTCTCCTTGTTTTCATTTTCTCATCGACCTCTACACAAGGAAAACATATTTTCTCCTGGAGAGAAAAGATTGCTTTGTTACCATCTGGTCTGATTCCAGAGTCACCATATTGCAGGAATGAAAAGCTAGAGCTCCCAAGGATTCCATTTGCCATCATGTGGCTCCTATCATTGCAGCCTTGGAGCGCCCAAGAGACAAAATCTCCTCTCAGAAAAGAACCTAGGCAGGCAGACTAGGCTTAACAGTCCTTCTCTGTCTGGGGTCACACCCACATGGAGCCGCTTCTCTTGTTCTTTTTCTTAGACCAAACCTTAGAGGCTGCTGGCCAACGCACATACAAAACAAGTTCACCATACTGTTTAGTTGCTGGTGGCAGAGTTAGAACTTCTCTCTCTCAACCTTTAGAAAACTCCAAACCCTGGTCACATGTGCCAAGCTGGCAGATGTGGTTCTTTTTGGTCCAAGGTGGGCTTCAATAATGGATGCAGAGCATCAACTTCTCTTTTCTGGTTACCTTGAGCCAGGCATTGGCACAAGGCAGTATTGCCAGCAAATGGCATTTTTGTGCCATTTGTGAAAATTAACTTCCCTAATTAACTTACTCATACAAAGGTACTCAGGATAAAAACATTAGGATGATTACCTAGAAAATTACTACGTTGGTACAGTCCCTTGTGCACCCTTTTGCCTCTTAAATGTGCCAAGAACAAAATTGCTCTGATGACATTGTTAGATCTCTGAGAGCAAATACTTGATGAACGAAAAGATGGTGCCACTTGTTGGGTCCTTTGACCCTAATTTTAGCTCATGGATTCTGCTTAGCATGGGGTGGCCAAGAAATTATTTTCTCCTTCCCAGAGGGGAGCACTGGTGAGGATCAGAATGACTCCTTGGTGCATATTCAAGCACCTTCTCGAACACCAGACTACACAGCAATTATGGCTAAATGAGTTTTGTATCAGTTAGGACTGCTAGGAGGGTACTGGGGCGGGACCAGCAGGAGGCCTACATTTCTGAAACAAGAGGTTATAAAATTTCATTTGTTTACCCAGCCTCCAAATGCAGCTTTATTATTTTATTTTATGAACCTGGGTATCTTCATGTAGAGCCTTAACAATCTGAAACATTTCTAGCCCCGGGGGATTTTACTTCCTCTTTTTGAAATACCCTTTGTTCAGGTGTTGGTCATTCTTATCAGGATCAAAGATTTCTGGAAAATTTCATTTTTCTGTGGTTTTACTTCTCTTTACTGTATCATATGAGTGGGCAACTCTTGAAATAAAATGTACACTTTCCCCAAATTTTGTTCTATGTTCTTTGCTAGGTCAGGCATTGAAGGAAGTCAGAAGATGTGGGATGTGGTTCATGTTATTGGTACATGGAGGTAATGGTGTGTCCTACCTGCAAAATTGGAGGTAAGTTGTATTCTGACTTCAAATGAATGGTTTTCAACTCTCCTTCACATTAGATTAATCTACTGAGTTTTTAAAAGTGCCAGTGCCTGAGCCCCATCTCAGACCAGTTAAATTAATCTCCCTGGGAGGTGGGGTCAAGATATCTCGAAAGTTCCCCAGATGATACTGATGTCAGCCAGGGTTGAGAACCAATTAGTCATTACTTTCATAAATATATACTCATCACTTATTTTGTGCTAGGCACTATTCTAGAGGCTGGTGATGCAGCAGTGAACAAATCAGACAAAAATCTCTGCCTTTATAGAGGTTACATGCTAGCAGATTTTGACTGATGGCAAACAAATAAATCAATAGCATGCATGGTATAAAAGTTGGTGAAAAGTGCTAAGAAGAAAAATAAAAGATGGAAGGGAGGTATCACTTATGAGGGGAGAGGTATTGCAACATTGCATGGTATCCAAGGACCCCTCATGAGAAGATGATATTGCACAAAGGCCTGTAGGAGGTAGGGAAAGAGTCTCTGAGCAGAGGAAACAGCAAATGCAAAGGTCTTGAGGTGGAGCATGGCTCTTTCAGGAAAAGCAAGGGGGCTAAGGTAGAGTGTAAATTACTGGTCTAAACTAACAAAATCCACACACTAAGTATAAGATGAACTACTTGTAGGAGTAAACCAGGAGGCTGTGTATAAATGTTTGACTAATAATTTTGAGAATACTCTGAACCAAATCAAGACAATCTGGCTATAATCTTAAGGAAACAGGCAAGGGTGTGATGACAAATTAGTAAAGTGATGTGGAATATATTCCATTCTAGCCTACTTGGAGAAAGGAGGTAGGAGTAGAAGACTGGTCAATCTAGAGAACAAAATAAGGAAAGTGAAGGAAGCAAGAGTAAGAATGGACCTCTATGCACTGGTGGGGGGTGGGGTGCATACAAGGAGGCCAAGGGTCACAAGAAGTCATGGCAAGTGTGTGGTTAACATTTGAATCACATAATTGACAATCATCATTGTTAGTCAGTGGTCTTCAAGCTAACAAGAACACTGGCTTAACATAATAAGATAATCTCTACGTCCATCCACGTTGCTACAAATGGCTTTATTTCATTCTTTTTTATGGCTAAGTAATATTCCATTGTATATACATACCACCTCTTCTTTATCCATTCATCTGTCAATGGACATTTAAGTTGCTTCCATGTCTTTATCATATTTAGAGAAGTAAGTCAGACAGAGAAAGACAAGTATCATAGATATCACTTATATGTGGAATCTAAAAAAATGATACAAAGAACTTATTTACTAAAGAGAAATAGACTCACAGACATAGAAAACAAACTTATGGTTACCAAAACGGACAGCAGGAAGGGGAGGAGATAAATTAGGAGTTTGTGATTAACATATACACACTACTACATATAAAATAGGTAAACAACAAGGACCTACTGTATAGCACAGGGAACTATACTTAATATCTTACAATAACCTATAATGGAAAAGAATCTATAAAATTATATATATATATATATATATATATAAAATGAATCACTTTGCCATACACTTGAAGCTAACACATTGTAAATGAACTATGTTAATTAATGAAAAAATTAATAACAAAAAGATATCTTGAAAAAAAAATTGGCTTCTAATATATTTAGCCCATAGGGAATGGTTGTGTTGATGAGTCAGTGTGAACATATAGCCTAACTGTATGTTATTTCTTATGATAAATAAAGGAATTATGATTGGGATTCCAGATATCAGTGTAAGTGAACTTTGTATGAGCTAGTTTCCCTGAGCCAGATCACTCCAGTGTTAAACACTGAGAAGGTAAGGACTTGGAGCCTGTGGATGTGGGACAGTGAATTTGGGGCAAGACAAATGCCTCTTTGTTAGACCTCTCAGGCCCCCCAGCCTGCTGACCTCTTCAGCTGCTGACTTTGATTGCCATGTGACATTCACATTTTCTATCCAAAGCTACAACACCCTGTTCAACCCCTATCTTGCTGCCTGGCTGTTGTTTTTCCATAGCATAAATCAGAATAATACCTAATATCTTCTCTCTCTCTTATAGGTAGTAAGAAAATCAGATGTGATAAAATATATTAAAGTAATTTTAAATGTTAAAGTGGTGTGTAAAATAAGACACTATTTTTATTAACAATGATAAGAGTAAATCTAGGTAAATGGATAGTCAGAAATCTAATAAATCCACCTGGTATTTACCATAGGTATAGATTAGATTCAATGTCTCTTGTAGGTAACTATTTTTTATTTAAAACTAACTCTATGTGTACAGTTACGTATAAAAATATTTAGAAGGTTAATACATCAAACTATAAATAGTGGTTATATCTTGATAATAGGATTTTAAATCATTTTTTCTTTTTTACATGAATACAGTTACTGTTTATGTTCTTTTCATATAAAGTATAGATAATAATATCTTTATATTCTGAATATTCAATAACACCTATTTTGAAGATGAAACAATAAACTGAGTTACTTTTAAAAGAACCCCACTCAGCTTTTTATATAGTTGTTGAATAAATGGAGTGTCTGAGTTAACATCCCTGGTAATGAGCAGGGTGATGAGGGTGGTGAATCAGAGTTTTCCTATGTCAGTCAAAAAATGCAGTATCCCAGAGCTCTGAACAATCGGGACATGTGACCCATCCCTCCTTTTGAACACACTACCCAAATAAGAAAACCATGAGACTGTTCCAGAGGCTATGCTTTTACTCTGAATTTTCAAAGAGATGTTTTGTGTATTTTTTTTCTTTTCTTTTGCAAATGTCAACAGTTCCTCCAGAGAGAAGAAAGGGTGGAATTAAAACTGAGATAGGCGAATGTGAATTCGGTAGGTAGTAAAGCCTTCTTGACTTCAGCTAAGGAATAATTGGCAGAAGAACTTGGTTCGGTCAAAGAAAATTAGTCGCTTCTCTTCTAGGAACTCCTCTTGCTGGGACACAGTCCAGCTATGAAGACACCCTGAGAGAATGAGAGAGAAGGAAAAGGGGATAGACTGGGACCTTTCATCTTCTGTGAAGAGCAACCCTTAAGTCAGTTAACAGAGCCATACGTGTTCATGTCTGCTGGCCAGAGCACCACAACACACCTGTAGTTAAAGTTCAATTGATGGGCTTGCTTGCAGCAAGAGAGAATAGTTATTAATAGGGAAATATGGGGTGTCTCAAAAGGGAGCAGTTAGGGAAGGATTCTTATAGGTTGTGGGGAGGGGGCTGGGGACAGATTCATCATAGGATGGTCTTTGCAGAGATTGCTTAGAATTCATAAATTACAGAGTTGCTTGCTCAGTGGTTTAATCTATAGAACACATGAATCTGTACAGGGTTACTGTGTGGTCAGTTTTTCTGCAGACATATAGAGCCTATGAGTCAGAATGAGCTGGTGTTTAAGGTTTGGGCTTACATAGTTTTCTTCCTTTTATGGTTTAATGCAGTTGATCTGTTTTGTGAGTAACGGTATAGTTCTGCAAATTATGGTTTCTGTTTCAATTCCATTGGGTGACCACATTTCAGGGGAGAAACAGGGGATAGAAAAGTGCAGGAAGAAATGGAGGAGAGGAAATAGGCACTTGAGCATCCCATATATGCTGAAGGATAATGCTTGTAAATATTGTACATATGCTTCACTCTGTACACTTTACTCTCCTTCCACTGATCTTTATTCAACAAACTGTTTTCCAGCAGGAAAAAGCAATAAACTCTAGGAAATGTTTCCAGGGGTTAAAGTAGGGCTTTCTTCTCATTTGTTTGTCCTTTATAAAAGTCAGATGCTGACCAAACCTCTCCATTTCTTCTCATCCACATGATCAGCCATATAGTCCTTGGACTTTGTCCCTGTTTCCCATTGATCCTAACAGACATAATACAATCAACTTGCCTGATGGGGACTCGTTACCCAAATGGTCCTGAGACTTCCTGTTTGGGTCCATTCCCACCTTCAAGAGACACACTCTTTGTGAATGAATCACTGTATCTTTTGTCAACAGCAGCATTTCTTTCTCCTATCAAATATTTTACCCATTGGATCAGAAAGCATGACCCATGAAATCGACCCCCCACATATTTTTACTTGTCTTTTCCAAAGTTGGCATCAGATGTGTCAGGGTCTGAGTTACTCCATATTCCTCCAGGCTGTTCATGTGATGCAAAATCGTGAGGATACAATTGGCATTTCTATAGCTTTCTCTTAGATCTTTCTTCAGCCTGAGAAACACGCCAGGGCCATAAAGGGTAACGTGGAAACCCATTTTGATCTGGGTAAATAGAGGGAAATAGAATTTGCCTGAAGGTTCAGACTGGGCTCAAAATTAGGGACTAGAACACACAGTAACTTTCTGATTTTCATTTCCTCTTCAGGCCCCTCAATTTGGATATCATACTCTAGCCCTTGGTTTTCTCTCTGATACAATCAACTGAGAAGCATCAGATACTAAGAAATCATTAAGGAGCCACAGTAGTCATTCTTTTTGCAAATCCTCATAAATTTGCCACAAGAGGGAAGTGGGGGTAAGATGCAGGAGGAAGAGGCTGAAAGTTAAATCATGGCTGTGGCCATTGGCCTTTTGGTAGGGTTTCCTTCATGGCTTCACTCAACTTTTCTTGAGTTATGCTCCTTGCAACACATTCATTCACTGTGGAAAGATGGCAAGTTGCAGGTGGAAAAAAGACGTGTCCTTCATTAGATTTGTCTCCTTTTTTGTATTTATTTCTTCCTGGGAAAAAAGTAGCTCCCTTGTTCCAATCCCTTTCCTGTTGGTTGTTTCAACATAAGACCATACAATAAAAATGAAAGAAAACACTCCTCTAACAACCCATATTCTTTATTTTAAGCAGACTCAGAGCAGGCCAAGGACCCTAAAGAGATCAAAGCACTGCCATGGCTGGGCTAAGGGGCACAAGGATGGGTTAGTGTAGGGTGGGTGATTTGTAAACTAATTTTGGACTCAAAACTTTTGTTTAATTTCTTTACACAGCAGCTCCCCAGAGTCACATTACATTAGATATGAATGGAGGGGGCAGTGCCTTGTGCAGGTAGAACAGGTTGACCCTAAAACATGATCCTGGCACTGAAGAATTGGCTCTTTGAGATTCAGATATCCCCCTGGATTTGACGGATTTACAGTACTAAGCCACAGACTCCTCTGATGCAAACAGCAACCTGGGTTGCTGAGGAATTGAGGAGGGTCTTCAGAAAAAGGTCCACCACCAGGCAAGCAAGTTATGGATTTGGCTCACCAAGACGATCACAGAGACCAGTTTCATGGGCCTGGTGAAATACTGTTTTTTTCTTTCAGTCCAAATAAGTGGTGTTGATTTGTGTCTTTTTATCTCCTAGAGAGATTTATTGAAGAAAATTCTGAACATGACATGAGTTTAGTACACTTTCAGTGCTCCTATATGTTGCTCCTGTCTGGAATGCCCCTTTTCCCAAATCTGTTAAACAAACTTCTGTTCAAACAATCTTCCCTTCTCATGCCTTCTTCCCTGGGCCTCCCACGTTGAGTCCATTACTCTGTCCCCAAAGATCTGGCTCTTTATGGCCAAATGGACTGAGAGCTGTTTCAGAGATGCTCTTTAGGCTTCTTATATCCACAGGCTTAACACAATACCTGTTCACAGGCACTCAACAAAATTGACTCCCTCTCCATTCCTCTTAGGAATATTTTGAGGTTGCCACTTGAAAGGGTGATCTCACTAAGGAGATTTCACATTAAATCCATTCTGTCTTAGCTCTTAGGCCACAGCTGGGAAGTTCTTTCCTTCACAGAAGTTCAAGTGTGGAATTTTCATCTTGGACTTTATCCTTCGAAAGCTACTTGGAGAAACAATAATTTCAAGTCATTCTTTAAAGAAAAGATAGGGGCTGGGCTGGATGATTTCTCAATGACCTCCCAACCCCTGCCTTCCCTCAGCACACTCAGCTCATGAAGAAAAACTGTGATGTATTATAAGTAAGAGGACACTTGAGTGGGATCCTGAGGCCTGAGTTCCTTTGCCCAGCTCTACCATTGACTAGCTGAGTTAATCTGGATAACTACTCCCTCCCCTGGGACTCAGGTTCATCACCTATACATGAGAGGGTTGGGTTCAGTGATGTCCAAATACAACTTCTGACAATGGTCTTAAAATATTAATAGTCTGTGAAATACCAATGTTGGCAAACCAATTCATGGCTATTCTTCTAATATTAGTTTAGCAGATATGTTCCTCACCCTCCTGTTGTTTAGAAGTTCTTCATCATTAAAATAATTGAGTGGGATGTTATTTTTATTCTTTTGACCTCTCTGCTCTCCACTGCTTTAATGAAATTCTGCACTGCTATTTGGTGACGAGGTTCCTGGGGAGTTCTCTTTTGTGCTGTTGCAACTTAGACGTGGAGTGGAAAGGGCCCCGGACTAGAAGTCAGATATTCTGAGGTCGAGCCTGGCTCTGCAACTAACTAGCTCTGTGGCCTTGGGCTTGTCAGGTCCCTTCTTGGGGTCTCCATTTCCTTACCTGTTAATTGGGGGGTGTGAACTAGATGATCTTTATAGTTCTTTAACTCTTGCGTTCTATGAATTCTAAGCAATGATAACTCCCTAGAGAGTGAGGGCTGAAAGGAAACTTCATGTCACACTACTCCAGGTGTCAAACAATTAATTATGGAATTCCAGCAATCAACCCCCTCTCCCTGCTCCCTACCCCCTGCCTGCCTGCCTTAAGGACAATTTCAGAGCCTTCTGTTTAGAACAACATCTCAGTCCCAGACTAATTGGCATCTTTCCATCAACGTCAAAGGGAGTTAAAAGGGTATCTTTACTTAGAACTCTCCTATCTTCCTTTGTGGGGTAGGGATAGGGTGTGCCTTCAGCTTCTACGGTCCTCTAGTATCTGAAAGCCTATCCTGGCTGTATCGTCCTTGGTTCCTGTCTCTTTAGGATGTGTGTTCATTTGAGCAATCCCCCCAAACAGAATAGTCGTCTATGTCATTTGATATTCATGCAATTTACCAGGCAAGCTTGTAAGCATATGCTAAACAAGAACGAAGTTCAAGAAGGAAATCAAGGACGGTACCCTTTCCTGTTAGTTCTAGTACCATGTAGGGTTAAAGGACTTGGACTCTGAGGACAACTGCCTTGGTCTGAATCTTTATTTGCCTGTGAGTCAGCCATGTGGCAGAGGGAAATCTACTTTCTGTGCCTGTTTTCTTATTCGTAAAATGCGGCTAGTAAATAAAAGTACCAGCCTCACAAGATTAATGAAATAATATATGTTAATTAGTGTAGGGTTTAACACAGGATAGCTTTGAATATTCAAATGATGATGTTTACATTATTTTTGGCTAATCAACACTTGCAGCATGCCTATTCTGCTGGTGAAACCAGCTGCCTTTCTTAGTGTGGCAGCAGCTCACCTCTACCCACTCCCTTGAGTCCTTGTCCCTCTGGGCTCTTTATCATGATTCCTATGAGATCTCACTGTTCTTGGATGATTGTTCAGTAAAGTGCTTTTCTATTGGAGGAAGCTTCTTTCCAGCACTTCCCACCCACCCAGGGAAGCTCTAACTCCTGACCTGTTCAACTGGGCAGCTTATAACTACCCTTTGTAGGAGAGAAGATGCTTAACCACAGAGGGGTTTTAATCATTATTTTTGGTGTGCACTCAACAAGCATGAGGTCCATAATCCACACACATTTAAAGCATCTTGTGCTGCTCAAAGAGGGGCGAAACGGCCCTCATTTATAGAACTTGCTGAATAGAGGTCTAGTCGGTGTTAAGTTTTCAGTAACGGATTCCATTATTTTCTCTCCCTATTTCCCTTCCTTCAATACCAACAGCTGGGACTACACAGTGTGCAGCAAAAGGAATCAAGACTTTCTCATGGGGGTGGGGGAAGTAGGAGCAATTCATTTAATGTGTTTTATCGATAGTACAGCACATTTACTCCATGGGCTCAATGCACCACGTGTCCATTCTCTCAAAGGCAAGTCCAAATCACTTACAGCATCTTTACGGAAATTCAAAAGTAAATGGAAATATGACTATGAAGCCATCAGCTAAAAAGCATTGGCTCCTCATTGGGGATTTTGCTTTTTTTTTCTCTCTTTCTCTCTCCCTCTTATTTGTATCATCTTTCACAGCAGTAACCTTGAAGAAATATCCCTTGGCCCTTCCCTACAGATCTTGGAAGGCCAGCCTTGGTAAGAGGCAGTAAAAATATCCAGACCATAGAACTAAACTGAGCAAGATACCTGATTTGGATAATGCATCACCATGGGTAAGCAAGCAATCATTTAAAAACCAAACTAGACTGTATATAAATTTGGCTATATTTGTTAAAATCAAAATATGTATTTAACAACACACAAATTATGTAAACGCTATGTGTCTGGTTCCCATTAATGCATACTGGATGAGTATTGTGGTGATGACTTCTGTGAGGACCAGCCTAAACAGTTCTGGTGGTTATCTATGTATGGCTAGGTAGGCCAGGTATCTGGAGGAAAAATGCAAATTATAATCAAGGTGAGAAGCAAGGTAACATCTAGCAGTTTAGAACTGGATGTCAGTTCTGAGAATTACACACATGATGTCGGAAATCAGAAGTATGGCAAACGGGATGGAATGTGGCTTCAGGAGGGTTGAAGCAAGTGGCTCTGACCTAAGATCATATATCGCAACAGGATGACAAAAGGTCCACATTCAAATGATCCACTTATGAGACCTGAGAACAGCCCTGGCAAACACTCTGTTCTTTCTTATTCCAGAAGAATTCTCATCTGTGTATTAATGGTGACTATAGATACTTTGAAGAATTAATTTGTTATGGGTCATGGATATATGGAGAGAAACTAGAGCCAAGAGGAAAAGGAGCAGCCAATGGAGGTGGCTGTGAGAGATTACAACCTCCTAAAAACTAATGCTATTTCCTGCCTACTCCCAACTCTTCACTGAAAGACCAAAATTTGGGTCCATGCTGCTGCAGAATTCAGGCTTTTTCATAGACGGAAGGAAACCAAAAGCAATTCATCTAATGCATTTTACTGATTATATAACTCATATACTTCCTGGGTTCAAGATAGCACCTGTCCATTCTCCTAAGGGCAAGTCCAAATCATCCTTTGGTATCTTTATAGGATCTTTCTCTTCCACAGCAGAGAGTAAGAAAAGATGAAGAGTGTGAGTGTGTGTGTGTGTGTGTGTGTGTTTGTATGGGGGTTGGGGGTGTGGAGAGACAGAGAGAGAGAGAGAAAGATAGGAAGAAACCTAGAGGAAAAATTCTTAAGAACTAAAAGGTATCAGTATTTTAAGGAAAAGTCTGTCTGGAGAAGGACAGTCTGCCAATGTAATGCAGTCTTTACAGAAGAGGTTCTAGAGATGTCAGGGTCTGGAGTAAGGAAGAATAATCCTTTGGAAGGTTTTGGATGCATTGTTGCCTGGTACCAGAGAAGCAGCCCACAAAAGGTCTTATTTTCCATAAGAAAAATATCGTGAGAAAAACTCTGAGGAAAGAGAGTGCGGCAAGTTTATGGGTGACTGACAGCACTAAGAAAAGAGACTTTTCAGGATGAAGGGCAGCTGGGCTGGGAAGGAGCTAAGCTTTACATGCAGAGTGAACATGAAATCTGCTGAACTTAGCCTAGCTTGGGCTCCAGAATATTTGTGCTGCAGAGGAGAAACTCCTTTTACTATAAGAGAAAGATAGAGAGGGTGATTTTGCAGATTATTCCCTTCAGCAGCGCAGGGAGCCCTGAGGAGGATTAAAAGAAGAGGAGATGGGCTCCGTTGGGTGTTGGCAGGCTTGGTCTGCACAGAGGACAAGGAATGTATAAGGGGGGCCCTGGTCTTGGGAACCTCAGTGTCCCTTAAAGCCAGTATAGAGAGCTTCATTTTCTATTCTCCATACTTCAGCTGTTGGTAATTTACAGAGGCAGCAACTTAGATACTGACTGCCCAGAATTCTCTGGGTACCTTGAACCAATTACAACTCTTCACTCTTGCTACAGATTTAAAAACGTATCTGGGATAATGTCAAACAGCATCAGGAAAAGAGTTTGGGCCTCAAATAGAGCGGCGGTGACCTCCTTAACCTCAATTTTCCCTGGATGTCAAGACACCTCTCCACGGGGTGAAGGAGTGTATAAATTTAATCTGGTTGCACATAGCAGGGTTGAATGGAGGGACCAATCAGTGTCACTCTGGGCAGTGACAAGCTCGAAGCCTGTCAGTAATGGGCAATGAAGCACAAACTGCTATTAGATACCCACACCACCTGAGGAGGACGAAAAGGGGTGGAGAAATCCTCCCAGGATGCCTTTGAGAGGACGGTTTTTATAGACCTTGAGAGGGAATGAGCTCCCTAAATAGTAAATGAGAGAGGTCCACTCCTGGGCCAGTCAACCGATTCCTATTCAACTATCTTTTTAGGAGATGCTGGAAACCATTTCGCAGCTATGATTCTACTCTCTCTATCTCTTCAGATCTCATAACACATGTTTGTCTACAAGGGACCTCCTGAGTACTCTTTTTATTGAAAACCTGGTCCACAAATTAGCAGCCTCAGCATCACCAGGGAGCTTATTAGAAATGCAGAATCTCTGACCCCACCCCAGGTCTCTTGAATCAGTATCTGAATTTCAACAAGATTTTCAGATGATTTGTATACCTATTAATCACTGTTGTATGGAATTCTCTAAATATCCAGTTTTACTGGAAACAGTCATGTAGATGTTGCAGCTACTTCTTGGACAAGGAGCAGTGACTTCCTTTTGTTTAATATGGAATACAGTAAGTCCCCTACAACCGAATGAGTTCTATTCCAAGAGAGCGTTCATAAGTCCAATTTGTTCATAAGTCCAACAAAGTTAGCCTAGGTACCCAACTAACACAACTGGCTATTTAGTACTGTACTGTAATAGGTATAATACTCTTCACACAAATAATACATAAAAAGCAAACAAACACAAAAAGCAAAGAAAACATGTTTAATCTTAAAGTACGGTACCTTGAAAAGTACAGTAGTACAGTACGACAGCTGGCATACAAGGGCTGGCATAGAGTGAACAGGCAAGAAGAGTTACTGACTGGAGGAGGGAGAGGAGGTGGGAGATGGTAGAGCTGAAGGCTGGCCAGCTATAGGAGACGGAGGGCAAGCTGCAATTTCACTCATGCCTGACGTTGATGGCACAGGTTCTGGTTCCTTGCTGGATTCAATTCTACTTACCTTCTTGAAAAACGATCCAGTGATGTCTGGGTAGTAGCTCTTTTTTTCTCATCATAGCTGACACTGGATTACATTCTGAACGGCTGTTGCAACCTTCATGTACCGTTCTACATTTGGGTCCTGTGCCCAAAAACTAACAGTGCCTCCTCAAATAAAGAAACTCCCCTTGTCATTTCCTGCGTCGTGAATCTCTTCGGTTCTTCAGTTACTTCTTCCTCTTCTTGTCTCTCTTCGTCCTTTCTCTGGGCCTCCAATTCCATCAGGTTTTCATTATTAGTAAGCTCCTCATGTTGCACAGCAAGGAGTTGAATGTTATAAGAACGAGCAACATCTACCATCTTTTAGCCTCGTTCCACTCTCTCAATTATTTTCACTTTTGTTTCCATCGTTACTGCTTGGCGCTTCTCAGCAGTACCAGCTACATCACCGCTGATTTTATGCTTGCTTCCAGACATCCTGGGTTTGAAATAAAGATACTGTACTACTGTAGTCTATACAGTACTTCACAGTAAAGTACACAAAGCACAATCACTTGTAGAGGATGCACGCACATGACAATGTACACAAGACACATGAACTAAGTTACGTGATTGGACATGTGAACGCATGTTCGCATGTTTGAAAGTTCGCAACTTGAAGGTTTGTATGTAGGGGACTTACTGTATAAACTTTTTCAGCCAATTAAGCTGAACTGGATCAAGTAAGAAGAGAACATCAGTTCCCTCCAGCATCCAGTTGTAGCTTCCTGTGGAAGCCCAACACAAATCCAAGAGAAAGGAAATGCTAGGAACTATTCAATTTCTTTTTGACTTGAAACTTGATTCTTTTCAGACTCAGGGTCAGTGTTATTTTCATGGCCCCATTGAGTTGTTCATCTGTCTGAGCATATGAGTGTGTGTGTGTGTGTGTGTGTGTGCTTTGCCCGCATAAACCTAAGCACTCTCCTCAGCAATCAGGTAATTTCTAGATAAGGCAACATGTTTCATCTCTTTGCAGCATCTTTCATTTCTTGAAAGAAAATTATGGTGCATTTTGCCACAGGAACAAGCTCTGTGAGAAGACAGAGCAAATAATGCATTAGGGGAAATAAGTGAAACTGCTAAAATTGCCTTAACCCCTCTGTGCTCATCACCACCAATCCCTGTCTGCTCTCACCAACCCTTGCTCAGTGCATCCCTGCCCAAATCCCTGTCAGATCGCCTACTTCAAGGGAGGACTTGCAAGTGTCCAGAGGTGAAGACAAGAGCACTGCCCTATCCTCTTTCTTTATCCACAGGAATATGGTGAGAGGCTGGTCTGGGAGGGAAGACATTGAGAATGCAGGGACTCACAAGCCCTGGAAAAAGCACAGAACTGGGGAGTTCATGTGGAGTTAACCTTTGTACTTCTTGTCCTTTTTTTCCTGCCCCACTGATCCCCATTCTACTTAGTAATCAAGATTCCAAAGGTGGAATAGTCTCCCCACTTCTTCCTCTACTCACATTCTAGCCATTATCAAAGGCCTATCTGAGATTCATTGCATTTATTCATTAAGATACTAACTGAGCTTTAATGAGGTGCTTGTTACTATTCTAGTTGTTCTAAATACATGAATAAATGAGGCAGAATCCTGACCACTTGCATCTCAGTGCAGAGTAATGAAATGAGTGTGGGCTTTGGGCCTAAATTGACTGCACTTTGAAAATATATAGTCAAGTTGCTTAAACTCTGCAAGCCTCATTGCTTGTGCAAGCCAGTCTTCTCTTAAAAATGAGACTGTAAATATCTTAAATATAATGACATGACACAGACTTCTTTTTATCCTATTAGGCATATATTAGCTATTTAATAAATGCTAAACTAAATCAAATTTTGAATGCAATTTAAAAATCAATATATAGGAAAACCTGCAGCCCAGCTCTGCTACTGAGTAGCTGAAAGTCTTGTTTAAATCATTTAACTTCAGGGTATTTTATATGTAAAAAGAAGAAATTGGAAAATTACAAAGATGCTTTCTAGAAGTTCTTATACATGATTCTTCTCTAGGATTCCAAACTGCTGTGAAATGTTACATCTACTCTTCTATAACTAATGTCATATTCATAATTCACTAAGATTTGCATATATATATAGTTTATGTGTATACATATACATATATAAAATATATCTTATATCGATAATGCATATATTTATTTTTAGTTACTTTCTGTACAAGGTTGAATGTTCATAAGATATTTCAAAAGATTAAAGATACAAGATACCTTAAAGAAGCCTTTGGACTTGTTTAATACAGAATTTTCCAAACTTATCTTAATCCCTCCCTTTTTTATATAATGCCAATTAACAACTTAGTTTTCCCTAGCATATTCAACTCAAAGTTGAAGTAGACCCTCAGCTTTCTACATTTTAAAATCTCAGATTGTATTATTGGCAAATGATCTTCAAGTTCCATTTCATGTAGTGATTTTTAATTTTGCTAAGAAGTCACCAATGTGTATCATATTATAGACTAGTGAGTGAGATGGAGTTAGTTACTACAGCTAATGACCAAGTCCAGTTGACTCTCCTGCCCATCACTCCTCTCACTGTTACTACCAGCCAATATTGGCATATTAGCTAGATTGTGGATTCACAACGATCTTCTACTAGAAACCTCAAGAACATCAGGAGTTAAATGTAAATATTTCTATCTTTGTATGCAGGCTCCTGTTTTAGGCCACTGGTACCGCAACTAAAGATGGATCACCATTCTTCTCCTCAAGGCATTGGTACTCTGTTAGAGAAATGTGGCAGACAATCAACAGGCCCTTTCAATCTCATTGGTAAAATTCCAACTTTCATGAAATGTGAGACATATACCAGTGAAATATGTAGTGACTTAAAAAAATCCTGACATTTGGTCAGCAAAGTCCAACATTTTTCCTTTTAGAAATGACCTAACCACATATTCCTCTTGCCAAAACCCATCCTGGCACTTCTGTTAAGGGCAGCTTTTTGCAGTACGATAGAATTGTTTCCCAAGTGCTCCTGGTCTCAGGACTGAATCATGTAAGAGAAAATTAAAGACATTTTTTGAAAGCAGAGCTTATTTCAGAGTCTGGGGTGAGACCATCAGTTCACATCTCCAAGTGATATCTTCTCAACTCTTCCCTGTTCCTTGTCTTGAATATCGGACCCTGGGGATGGATCCTATTGATGGTTATGGAGAATCACAGAAAGAAGAAGCTGTTTTTCAATTCAAATGATATGGACCTGGTTAGAGGCAAAACTGTTTATTGGCCTGCATTGTTCAACAACTAATGAAATTAATTTTTTAAGAAGAGTTACAAGTGAAATACTGCAGTCACTCTTCAGTGTCCTGGCTTACTAGGATATTAGATGAGCCAGACTTAGGTCTATGGACTTTCCCCAAAAGACTGTTCTTAGAGAAGCCAGAGTAGATGATGCAAAGATTAAGCACTTCTCAGCAGAATGCTGCAATATCATGTCTTGAGTTGTTTTATTGTTTTTGTATTAGAGCCAAGAAACATGTGGCCAGCAGTCTGCAAAAAGCCCTCTTATTTTCAACATAGCAAATGATAATTCTTGCACTTGAATGCCATGTGAAATTGGGATTGAAAGACAAAATTCATTGCAAGTCAATTATTGATCTTTAAATGAAGGAAGAAAGTCATGGCTATCAGGACTCTCTAAGTCCTGTGAGCCATCCTCTAGCCCTTGAAGCTTCTTTGGTTACCAGGAAAATTATAGAGGGCTGACTAATAGTGACTTCAGTTTGCAGAGATTGTTTCATCCATCATACTGGTGATTCTGGTTTCTCTTTATAATATTACTGATGATCAGTTGGGGATATTACTTATGACTGATGAAACTGAAAAGGGCTAGCAGAGCATTCTGTGAGCACAGGTAACACAGAAATTAGAAGCTAGGTAGGTAGAAGTGTTCCAAAATCATTAGGATGCAGTTTTGTAGGATGAATAAGTCTAGAGGTGCAATGTACAGCATGCTGACAACAGTTAATAAAATGGGATTGAAACTGGAAATTTGCTAAGAGGGTATAGATTTCAGGTACACTTATCACCAAAAAAAAAAAAAAAAAAAAGAAAAGGAAAGAAACGGTAACTATATAAGGAGAAGTTATGTTAGTTAGCTTGACTGTAATAATCACTTCACTATGTATGTGCATTTCAAATCATCATGTTGTACACTTAAAATATACAGTTTTTATTTAAAAATTAATAAATCAAGACAAAATCATTATATTTCCATACTTTTCAGATGAAAATAGAACTGAGCTAGAACTAGTCAGAGCTGGACACAGACAAGGCTTTTTAAATTTTTTAAAAATTTATTTATTTATTTTTGTCTGTGTTGGGTCTTCATTGCTGCATGCGGGCTTTCTCTAGTTGCGGCGAGTGGGAGCTACTCTTTGTTGCAGTGCGCGGGCTTCTCATTGCAGTGGCTTCTCTTGTTGCAGAGCATGGACTCTAGGCACACGGGCTTCAGTAGTTGTGGCACATGGGCTTAGTTGCTCTGTGGCATGTGGGATCTTCCCGGACCAGGGATCGAACCCGTGTCCCCTGCATTGGCAGGTGGATTCTTAACCACTGCGCCACCAGGGAAGTCCAAGGCTTTTTTCGTATGTTTATTTTCTTTAGTGGGAATGAGATCACACACAACAACAGCAACACAAGGAAAATATAAAAAAGAAGATATGAAACAATGACTCTGAGACAAATTTTTGGATAAGTTGGGTATTGAATGAAGAAGAATTTATCCTTGTTGGATACCCTCATTTATAATTATGCTCATTTATAATTCCTTCAGGAACAAATTATTTGAAATGAATTTTGTAGCACTTTTGGTGCAGAAATTTATTTTAGGCCATAGGTAGAATCCAAACCAATGGAAAAGCAGAGCTTTTGATTTGAGGGGCTGTGATTCACTCTTTCAACATTCATTCACTCAACATCTATTTATTGAGAACCTATTATGTGCTAGGTTCTCTTTTTATCTGAATATTCAGCAGTTAACAAAAAGGACAAGATGTATTTTTAAAAAAATAAAAAGAGAGCCACATTGTGGTCGGAAGAGAGACAAAAATAAGAAAATGAGAAAAATATCAGGCAAGATCATTTAAGTTAGTCATAGGTTCCAAGAAGACAATAGTTCACAGAGAGTGATGGTAGAGTCAGCTACCTTAAACTGAATGGTCAAGAAAACTACTTCTTCTGGTAGGATGTAGTACTTTGCAATAGATCAATGTTCCAGCTGAGAAAAACAAACAAACAAACAAAAACCTAACCAGACAAAAGACAAAAATCATCTGTGTAATTGCATCATGGAACTACTAGAATCCTTCAGACCAGACAGGCTAAATTTCTAGAGAGAGGAAAACTGTAGAAAGTGAGCTAACGCTCTGCATCTGCTTGGCTAAATCTAGCATAGACTAGTAACTGATATTATCCCAGGCATAAAGCCACTGCTGGGCCCCAGAAAAACCAGCAGATATTTTGGTAGTTGTACAGAGATGGGAGTGACTAAATTGGAGATTTGAGAGGCCTCAGACATATAGCCAGCATCCTGCTCAGACATTTCTCAAATTTTGAAGCCAGGCAAGGCTTTATGCTAAAAAAGCTACACTGAAACCCCCTGACAAGCAGGGCAGAGGAGACAAAGATTAGAGTCCAGCGCCCTCCAGGAGAAGAAGTCCTGATAGCTCATTGAGAGTCATCTTTAAAGATCCCTGCCTCCCAATACTTACCGTTCTTCCCACATACAAATCCACTCATCTACCTTTCTAATACCCTCAAAGGCATCAGGCTTGGGCTTGAGGTTCAGAATCTTACCCTCTAAATTAGGCCCAGGTGTTGATGAGGTTGCAGCCTCCTTCAGTAAATTTCTCTCAGTCTGATGACCTATAGACTAAAGAGACCAGTTACCTGCCCTCTACCTCCACCCCACATCCAATGGTGAGACAAGGATTAGATAACCACAAGAGACACTCCCTATCAAAAAGTGGGGAGAGGCGGGTAGCACTCTGTAGTTCCTGATCCACAACTGGACACACATGCTAGTTCCTTGATTAGAGTCCAGTCCTGCTCTATGGGAGTGGTTCCATGGCACTTGGCTCTGCATTCTACTGGCTACTGTGAAGCAAAGGGCCAGCCTTCATTCAGTGTGCAGGGGACTACACAGCGGCTTGGATATCAGGGGTGTGGTTCATTGGGGCATCTTTTGAGAAAAACTACCACAGTGACATAAAACATCTTTCATACCATACTCAGAGATTTGTCTATTGGTACTTTAAAAAGAATGAGAGGGGATGTAATGTACAGCCTGTTGACTATAGTTAATAATACTGTATTGTACATTTGACGGTTGCCAAAAAAGTAGACCTTAAAAGTTCTTATCACAAGTAAAAAATGTAACTCAGTGTGGTGCTAGATGTTAACTAGACTTATTGCAGTGATCACTTTGTAATATATACAAACGCTAAATCATTATGTTATATACTTGAAAATAATATAATGTTATATGTCAGTAATGTCTCAATATTTTAAAAGGAAAAACAAAAGAGTGAGAGAGAAAAAAGTCTCTATTTTTCTATGTGGATTTGATGCTACACTGGCCTATAAACTTCAATCTGTTATTAAGGGTAGTTGCCCAATCTTGAAAAGTAATAAGAGCTGAGCTTGTCTTATAATTCTACTACTTTTAAAAGCATGAACTTGGATAAGTCACTTAATCCCTGGAAGTGTTATTATCTCAACTAAAAAAAAAAAAAAAAAAAAAAAAATGATGTAAACTATAGAGCTCATATGGTTATTGTGAGTATTAAATGAGATAATGTGTGTTAAATACTCTGTCCAATGATGCGCATTTTGTAGATGGTCTACAAATGACAGCTTAAAAGTATTGTTTACAGGACATATGCTGAGACAGAAGGATTTTAGGAATGACCTGAAGTTCTATGTTCACAAAATTCAACCTTGCATGGACAGTTGATATAAAATAGAAGGTAAATGACTTAGATTTTGAGAAATTCACTGTTTTGGGATCACTGTGTTCTTGAGCAAGCACACAGTGTTCTATCAATATTTCTGTGGATGATGATTGGAATTCTCCTAAAGATAAAGCAGGCTATCATCTTAGGACAAGGGCAATCCTATTAGCAGGGGAAGAAGGAAGATCTTTGCCAGGTGGATGCATTCAAGAACTTGGGCAACCTGTAAGGATAGCATGCATCCCTGGGCAAAGTTAGCAAAAATTTGGTTAAATTATAACACTTTGGTTAGTAACCGAAATGTAACCTAACTTTATACTCAAAAAATGATAAAGCTGGTACATACCACTTGCCCATGGCTGCAATCATTATGGACATATATCAAAGGGGTAAAGTCAGGTTGAACATAGCACCAGAAAATACTGGGCAATGAAAAGGGTTAATTAAACAGGAATTAAACACTTTATGAAGAGTGGACCAGAGGTTCCATAGTATTTATGCACATGACTATGATTTCCAAGAGTCACTGTGTGTGTGTGTGTGACTGTGTGTGTGCATATGTACAATTATGGACAATTCTACCGAAATCCCTAGTTTTACTGAATAGAGTAGGCAGAAAGCAATTTAAACTTTTCTTGATGAGAGAGGGTCATAAACACACACACACCAGTTAATGTACTATATCTTAGTATAGGGATCTCTTAGAATTGTTTTAGTGATAGAGGGTGTAGTTTATCTTCTCCTTTAATTACCCCCACATTCACCTGTACGTCCAAACCTTGGTGATTCTTCCAGAGCCTCCCTTGTTCTTTTTTTTTTTTTTTTTAATAGATCTTTATTGGAGTATAATTGCTTCACAATACTGTGTTAGTTTCTGTTGTAAACTAAAGTGAATCAGCCACATGCATACATGTGTCCTCATATCCCCTCCCTCTTGAACCTCCCTCCCATCCTCCCTATCCCACCCCTCTAGGTCATCACAAAGCACCGAACTTATCTCCCTGTGCTATGCAGCTGCTTCCCATTAGCTATCTATTTTACATTCGGTAGTGTATACATGTTGACGTTACTCTCACTTCACCCCAGCTTCCCTCTCCCACCCCATGTCTTCAAGTCCATTCTCTATGTCTATGTGTTTATTTCTGCCCTGCAACTAGGTTCATCAATACCACTTTTTAAAATTCCATATATATGCTTTAGCATACGGTATTTGATTTTCTCTTTCTGACTTACTTCACTCTGTATGACAGACTCTAGGTCCATCCACCTCACTACAAATAACTCAATTTCACTTCTTTTTATGGCTGAGTAATAGTCCATTGTATATATGTGTCACATCTTCTTTATCCATTCATCTGTTGATGGACATTTAGGTTGGTTCCATGTTCTGGCTATTGTATATAGTGCTGCAATGAACATTGTGGTACATGTCTCTTTTTGAATTATGTTTTCCTCTTGTTCTTTTCAGATGTCATTTCATAATGTATTGGTTTCTAGGAGTTTTCTACTCTCCATACCTAACTACTTTACCTCTGTTGTAGACAATAACTTCAAAGGAATTAAATATTGTTGGAGGAAATTAAATTGTAAAAGCTTGTTACATTATTTTTAAGTTCATCCTCTGAAGGTGGCCCAATGTCTCTTCTGTAAAGTAAAGTGTATGGTCTTTATGAAAGTTTCCTGTGTGTTTTCTGTTATGTCCAGCTTAACAGCTATATTCTGGATAATTTTGATTCATAGAAGGCTGACCATTGGGTTAATAGGGCATTTTTGTACTTCATGAATAAGCTTTGATTGTAAAAACAATGTATAGGGCATCAGAACAGTTAAGCAGAGTGTTAAGGACTGTCATACCAGGTTGTCTATTTCACACATTAATACAGTCAGTGGATTCCCAGAGCCACTTTGAGAGACATACTGAACTTTATTGTAAGCCAGTATTTCCTGAATCACAGGTATGAACCTACATGTTGAACTACCCTTGCTTCTGACCCCCTGCATATGACAGCAGAGAAACAGAAATGAGCCAGCACTACAATGAGGGAAACACACATCTTGACAAAACTTCTGCCAGTTTAACCTGACCCCCCCTTTTTGCACCTTTATTGGCACATGCTTGCAGGGATGTGTTAAAGCTTGTGTTACAAAAATCCCTAGAGCTGCATCCAAGTTTAGACTCTTCTGAAAAAGAAACATGATCAAAAAACATTTAGGGGGTGCTGGGTAGCCCTTGTGCCTTGATATGGCCTGGAGGCTAGTGAGTTAGGAGGGAGGTGGACTTTAGGAAGCTCTGGAACCAGGATTGGCTTTCCAGCCAAAATGCGAGAGATTTTCTTTGATTTGCTTCCATTTTTCACTTCATTTCTGTTATACTCATTCCAGGGTCCCTGGCCAACACACTTCTCCCCAGGGTTCCCAGAATATCATCCATTTCTTTTTTTTTTCTGCCCATTTCTTTAAGACTCTGTCCTCAGCATTTCAGGGACAGCACTGTGTGGCAGTACCTAACAACCCCTTAAGGTGGGATGCTTCCCATTGGCAGTGCCATTTTTATAGGAGCCCCTTCAAGGTGGAAAACATTTCAGTATTTAAAGGGATGACTCTAACGGCCCATTTTCTGGTTAGAGAGCACACAGAAGCCCCCCTTCAACCCACTATTTATAATTACCTGCATCCTCACTCCCAGCTCCAAGTGCTGCTTCTTGTGTCCTGCTGAGTGAATAATGGAGTTGGCTTTCTAACCTCCAGCAACAACCAGAGTAAGGTGAATTATAGTTTGGGGAAAAGATAATAGGAGAGGGAGGTAAGAATTTGGATTTAATTGGAGTGGAGGTCACCAGCTTTGTAGATAACTGTCTTTTATTCTGAATCTATTCAATGATTACAGCCCATACTCATCCACAAAAAATAGTGCACTTGAGTTCAGGAAGGGGAGTGCTAGGAATATTTTTCAGCCCATTTGATCTAGATCCCCTCCTCACCCTTCTTGGCTTCTGCAGGCAGATGTTGAACATGCCTTGAGCAAAGGGCTAGGGGGTTTCTGCCAAGCAGTTCGAGAGGCATCTACAAACCACAGTCATTGAAGACATTTCCCAGAAGTCTTTCGGAGTACAAATCTCTTTAATTAAAATGGGAAAAGCCAGAGCGAGGGAGATGAGAGGAGCTTGGCTGAGAGCGGAAGGAGGAGGGGGATGAAGAGAAAAAAGGGAAGGAGGAAAGTAATAAATATTTTACAAGTGTTTTCAAACACTGCCCGTCTAACACCCAGTGGAAAATGCCACTTGATGGATTGTATTTTGGGTTGGAAAGTGAGGCTAATTCAATGTAATGAGGGGTGAATGGGACTTCAGGCCCTTATCCAACCACAAGAGACCCCTTACAAAAGAGTCTGCTCTTTCAGTCATTAATTTTTTATGAAGTTTAATAGGCCTGAGCCTAGAGACCTTCTGTGGGGTTGATTAGCTTCATATTTCTCTCATTAATGTAGAATCTGATTAGCTCTTATGAAAATCATTTCATCTCAGGCTCCAGCATGGCAACCACATTGTTCTGATATTAGGAATTGCAGGTTTGATTCACCCGAGAAAAGAAACATCTGCAGGGACAAAGTCCCTGGCCTCATGCTGTCACAGAATTAGAGGACTGCGGAGACCGGCTGTCTCTTACATTTTACTGGCTGCAATAAAGAACCCACAGTATTTGGACCAGGATAACCTTATTGGAGGCCAGCAGTGTTGGTCCACTGCAAAGGGAGCTGACTTGAAAGAATAGACAACAGCCAATGTATCAGTCAGGGTTTAAAAAAAAGAGCAAAACTGCCAAGTGATATAGAGGAAGGGGACTATTAATAGGGATGAGACTTTATGCTATCATAGGAGCCGGCAGAGAGGTCTGCTGCCCTGAATCTGCTGTTGGGCCTGAAGTGGCTATAGGTCAGCTAGACTAGGAGTCAGGAAGGAAAGCTTGACATGGATATGAGGAGGGACACACTGAAACCCACAAGGACAAGTTGGAACCCCCAAGGACAAACTGTACTCTTTCTCTATTTCTTACAAGCTCCAGCCTTGAAGTCCAAGCCGACCAAGAGGAGATGCCTGTGCTCTTCACCATGGAGATGTGTACACACTTGGCTCAAGACTTAGAGAAACTAATGAAGGAAATCCTTCAGTTCTGGAAAGGTTCTGGAGGAGCTGCAGGTCCAGGAGCAGCCCCATATCCAGAAGAGTGGCCAGCTGATCAACAACAATATACAAGAGCTGCCGCAATGCCTGACACACTACATTTACCCTCGGAAAAACAATGATCACTCCTCCATTTCTACCTTCTAAGTCTCATGATTCTCTATGGCGAACACTAACCAAAACCCATACAGGGAAGAGAATTCTGGGAAATGTTGTTCCAGGATAGCTAATTTGACCCAGTACAAAGCCTCCACAGCCAATCCTAACTAATACACATTAAATAGGATGACCCGATCCTGTGGTGAGCTCTAATGTGCTAAGAGGACCAGTAAGAGGTGGTACTCAATGAAGACCTGACTTTGAGAAACACAGAGAATCTAGGCTGAAGGAATCTTGCTGTCAATAAAGGTTATAAAGTACCCATGACTATCCATGGCTATTGGGATTTTATGGAGGCTTCTTCGTGTAGGCATGACCAATTATTAAGTCCATTTTCAGCACCTCTGCCCTCTCTGGAGAAGTGGCAGACTGGGGGGAATGAAAATGACAAGATCCTAATCAGAGATTGGTCTTTCTGGTGACGAGCCCCCATCCAGGAGTCATCTAGGAGCTCGCCCAGAATTGCCTCACTAGAACAAAAGATTCTCCTAAGTGCTCTTATCACTTAGGAATCTACAAGGCTTTTAGGACTTCCGTGCTGGGAACTGGGTACAGAGACCAACATATGTATTTTCTATTATCTCCCAGACTTCGTAAAATCATAAAGAAACATAGGATTTGATAACTATAAAAATCAAGATGCTGGGTGTTGGATTGGGATTGGAATATCCCAATTGGGATTGGGATGCAACACGTGAAGAGGCTTCTGGAGTAGCTGGCAAATTCTATTTCTTTCTCTCGGCTGTGATTAAAAGTGTGTTCACCTTTTAACAACTCATTAAGCCATATATTTGTTTTTGTGAGGTTTCTTTATCCATCTTTTATTTTATAATAAAAGGTTTCTGTTCTATTTCTAATTCCACTATGCCCATTCTCTATTATACTAACTAAAATCAAGCTTTTGATCCCCCTGCTTCATTGGAACTGCTCCTGTCAGTTATCAGTTGCCTCCAGTTGCTAAACTCATGGCCAAGTCTCAGCCTCATCTTACCTGCCCAGCTCTGCACAGTTTCTCACTCCCTCCTGCTTGCAGCACTTTCTTCCTTGGGCTATTGTAACACTCTATTAATTAGATTTCTTAGTCTCCTTTTCTGACTTCTCTTCTTCTCCATTACCTCTTAAAGCTGGAATATCCAAACCTCAATCCTTGGCTTCTCTTTTCTGTTGACACTCACTTCCTTTCATGATCCCATCCAGTATGACGACTGTAAATAACATCTCTACACTGACAGTTCCCAAATTTACATATCTTCTTCTGCCTAGAACTTTAGACTAGAATATCCAAATGCCTACTTCCCATCTTCAATTGGGTATCTAACTGAATCTCAAGTTTAACAGATCCCAAACCAAAATCTGATTTTCCTCCTAAATCGGTTCCACTCATGGCTTTTGCTGCCTCTGTTTATATCTCCATGTTGCTCAAGACAAGTCTTGGAGTCACTGGCTTCTCTATTTTTCTCTTATTCCTCATTCAATCTCTAAGCAAATCTTATTGACACCACCTTCAGAAAGTATCCATAATCCGACTACTCCCTGCTTCTGTTCTGCTAACGCCTGGATCCAGACCACAGGCATGTCTCACCTCAATACTGCAGTACTCTTCATGGTGGGCTCTTCACTTTTGTTGCTTCTCTATAACCCCCACACAGGCCACTCTCAGGAGAGAGCCAGACTGTCTTTAACAATAAAAATACATGCATTTTATTTCTTTGATCAGAACTTATCAATGTCTTCACATTTTGCTCAGAGTAAAAGCCAAAGTTCTACAATGGTTTAAAAGGACCCACATGACCTGACCCTCCTAGTTTGCTCTTGACTCTATGCCTTATGACAGCTCTTCCCCTCCCTCCTTTATCTTTGACTGTACAGGCCTCCTGGCCAGTATTTGAATAGGCCAGACACATTCCTATCTCAGGACTTTTGTTCCTGGTTTTTCCCTCTGCCAGAAATATTCCTCTTCTAGTTGTACACATGGTCCACTTCCTTACCTTCTTTCAAGCTTTTGACCAAATGTCATCATCTCAATGAGGCCTTTCCACACAACTGTATTTATTTGTACTTCCCAGTTCTCCCAAATTCTGTAACCCTCATCTATTGTTTCTATAGAATCCATCACTTTCTTTTTTTTTTAACATGTTTATTGGAGTATAATTGCTTTACAATAGTATGTTAGTTTCTACTTTACAACAAAGTGAATCAGCTATACATATATATATATATTCCCATATCTCCTCCCTCTTGCGTTTCCCTCCCATTCTCCCTATCCCACCACTCTAGGTGGTCACAAAGCACCGAGCTGATCACCCTGTGCCATGCAGCTGCTTCCCACTAGCTATCTATTTTACATTTGGTAGTGTGTATATGTCCATGTCACTCTCTCACTTCGTCCCAACTTATCCTTCCCCCTCCCTGTGTCCTCAAGTCCATTCTCTACGTCTGTCTTTTTCCTCTCTTGCCCCTAGGTCCTTCAGAAGCTTTTTTTTTTTTTTTTTAGATTCCATATATATGTGTTAGCATACCATATTTGTTTTTCTCTTTGTGACTTACTACATTCTGTACGACAGACTCTAGGTCCATCCACCTCACTACAAAGAACTCAATTTTGTTTCTTTTTAAGGCTGAGTAATATTCCATTGTATATATGTGCCACATCTTCTTTATCCATTCATCTGTCAATAGACACTTAGGTTGCTTCCATGTCCTGGCTATTGTAAATAGAGCTGCAATGAACATTGTGGTACATGACTCTTTTTGAATTATGGTTTTCTCAGGGTATATGCCCAGTAGTGGGATGACTGGGTCGTAAGGTAATTCTATTTTTAGTTTTTGAAGGAACCTCCATACTTTTCTCCATAGTGGCTGTATCAATTTACATTCCCACCAACACTGCAAGAGGGTTCCCTTTTCTCCACACCCTCTCCAGCATGTATTGTTTGTAGATTTTTTGATGATGGCCATTCTGACTGGTGTAAGGTGATACCTCTTTGTAGTTTTGATTTGCATTTCTCTAATGATTAGTGATGTTGAGCATCCTTTCATGTGTCTGTTGGCAATCTGTATATCTTCATTGGAGAAGTGTCTATTTAGGTCTTCTGCCCATTTTTGGATTCAGTTGTTTGTTTTTTGATATTGAGCTGCATGAGCTGTTTGTAAATTTTGGAGATTAATCCTTTGTCAGTTGCTTAATTTGCAAATATTTTCTCCCATTCTGAGGGTTGTCTTTTGGTCTTGTTTAAGGTTTCCTTTGTTGTGCAAAAGCTTTTAAGTTTCATTAGGTCCCATTTGTTTATTTATGTTTTTATTTCCATTTCTCTAGGAGGTGGGTCAAAAAGCATTTTGCTGTGATTTATGCCATAGAGTGTTCTGCCTATGTTTTCCTCTAAGAGTTTGATAGTGTCTGGCCTTACATTTAGGTCTTTAATCCATTTTGAGTTTATTTTTGTGTATGATGCTAGGGAGTGTTCTAATTTCATTCTTTTACATGTAGCTGTCCAGTTTTCCCGGCACTACTTATTGAAGAGACTGTCTTTTCTCTATTGTATATTCCCGCCTCCTTTATCAAAGATAAGGTGACCATATGTACGTGGGTTTATCCCTGGGCTTTCTATCCTGTTCCATTGATTGATATTTCTGTTTTTGTGCCAGTACCATACTGTCTTGATTACTGTAGCTTTGTAGTATAGTCTGAAGTCAGGGAGCCTGATTCCCCCAGCTCCATTTTTCGTTCTCAAGATTGCTTTGGCTATTTGGGGTCTTTTGTGTTTCCATACAAATTTTAAAATTTTTTGTTCTAGTTCTGTGAAAAATGCCATTGGTAGTTTGATAGGGATTGCATTGAATCTGTAGATTGCTTTGGGTAGTAGAGTCATTTTCACAATGTTGATTCTTCCAATCCAAGCACATAGTATATCTCTCCATCTGTTTGTGTCATCTTTAATTTCTTTCATCAGTGTTTATAGTTTTCTGCATAAAGGTCTTTTGCCTCCTTACATAGGTTTATTCCTAGGTATTTTATTCTTTTTATTGCAATGGTAAATGGGAGTGTTTCCTTAATTTCTCTTTCAGATATTTCATCATTAGTGTATAGGAATGCAAGAGATTTCTGTGCATTAATTTTGTATCCTGCTACTTTACCAAATTCATTGATTAGCTCTAGTAGTTTCCTGGTAGAGTCTTTAGGATTCTCTATGTATAGTATCATGTCATGTGCAAACAGTGACAGCTTTACATCTTCTTTTCCAATTTGGATTCCTTTTATTTCTTTTTCTTCTCTGATTGATGTGGATAAAACTTCCAAAACTATGATGAATAATAGTGGTAAGGGTGGACAACCTTGTCTTGTTCCTGATCTTAGAGGAAATGGTTTCAGTTTTTCACCATTGAGGATGATGTTGGCTGTGCGTTTGCCATATATGGCCTTTATTATGTTCAGTTAGGTTCCCTCTGTGCTTACTTTCTGGAGGGTTTTTATCATAAATAGGTGTTGAATTTTGTCGAAAGCTTTTTCTGCATCTATTGATATGATCATATGGTTTTTATCCTTCAATTTGTTAATATGGTTTATCACATTAATTGATTTGCCTATATTGAAAAATCCTTGCATTCCTGGGATAAACCCCAGTTGATCATGGTGTATGATCCTTTTAATGTGCTGTTGGATTCTGTTTGCTAGTATTTTGTTGAGGATTTTTGCATCTATATTCATCAGTGATATTGGCCTGTAGTTTTCTTTCTCTGTGACATCTTTGTCTGGTTTTGGTATCAGGGTGATGGTGGCCTCGTAGAATGAGTTTAGGAGTGTTCCTCCCTCTGCTATATTTTGGAAGAGTTTGTGAAGGATAGGTGTAAGCTCTTCTCTAAATAGTTGATAGAATTCGCCTATGAAGACATCTGGTCCTGGGCTTTTGTTTGTTGGAAGATTTTTAATCACAGTATCAATTTCAGTGCTTGTGATTGGTCTGTTTATATTTTCTATTTCTTCCTTGTTCAGTGTTGGAAAATTGTGCTTTTCTAAGAATTTGTCCATTTCTTCCAGGTTGTCCATTTTATTGCATTATAGTTGCTTGTAGTAATCTTTCATGATGCTTTGTATTTCTGCAGTGTCAGTTGTTACTTCTCCTTTTTCATTTATAATTCTATTGATTTGAATCTTCTCCCTTTTTTTCTTGATGAGTCTGGCTAATGGTTTATCAATTTTGTTTATCTTCTCAAAGAGCCAGCTTTTAGTTATATTGATCTTTGCTATCGTTTCCTTCATTTCTTTTTCATTTATTTCTGATCTAATCTTTATGATTTCTTTCCTTCTGCTAACTTTGGTTTTTTCTTTGTTCTTTCTCTAATTGCTTTAGGTGTAAGGTTAGGTTGTTTATTTGAGATGTTTCTTGTTTCTTGAGGTAGGATTGTATTGCTATAAACTTCCCTCTTAGAACTGCTTTTACTGCATCCCATAGGTTTTGAGTCATCGTGCTTTCATTGTCATTTGTTTCTAGGTATTTTTTGATTTCTTCTTTCCTTTCCTCTTTCCCCATTTCTTCAGTGATCTCTTGGTTACTTAGTAATGTATTGTTTAGCTTCATATGGTTGTATTTTTTACAGATTTTTTTCCTGTAATTGATATCTAGTCTGATAGCATTGGGGTCAGAAAAGATACTTGTTAAGATTTCAATTTTCTTAAATTTACCAAGGCTTGATTTCTGACCCAAGATATGATCTATCCTGGAGAATGTTCCATGATGACTTGAGAAGAAAGTGTATTCTGTTGTTTTTGGATGGGTTGTCCTATAAATATCAATTAAGTTCATCTTGTTAATGTTTTATTTAAAGCTTGTGTTTCCTTATTTATTTTCATTTTGGATGGTCTGTCCATTGGTGAAAGTGGGGTGTTAAAGTACCCTACTATGATTGTGTTTCTGTCGATTTCCCCTTTTATGGCTCTTAGCACTTGCCTTATGTATTGAGGTGCTCCTATGTTGGGTGCATAAATATTTACAATTGTTATATCTTCTTCTTGGATTGATCCCTTGATCATTATGTGATGTCCTTCTTTGTCTCTTGAAATAGTCTTTATTTTTAAGTCTATTTTGTCTGATATGAGAATTGCTACTCCAGCTTTCTTTTGATTTCCATTTGCATAGAATATCTTTTTCCATTCCCTCACTTTCATTCTGTATGTGTCCCTAGGTCTGAACTGGGTCTCTCGTAGACAGCGTATATATGGGTCTTGTTTTTGTATCCATTCAGCCAGTCTATGTCTTTTGGTTGGAGCATTTAATCCATTTACATTTAAGGTAGTTATCAATATGTATATTCCTATTACCATTTTATTAATTGATTTGGGTTTGTTATTGTAGGTCTTTTCCTTCTCTTGTGTTTCCTGCCTAGAGAAGTTCCTTTAGCATTTGTTGTAAGGCTGGTTTGGTGGTGCTGTATTCTCTTAGCTTTTGCTTGTCTGTAAAGGTTTTAATTTCTCCGTTGAATCTGAATGAGATCCTTGCTGGGTAGAATAATCTTGGTTGTAGGTTCTTCCTTTTCATCACTTTAAATATGTCCTGCCACTCCTTTCTGGCTTGCAGAGTTTCTGCTGAAGATCAGCTGTTAACCTTATTGGGATTCCCTTGTATATTATTTGTTGTTTTTCCCTTGCCTCTTTTAATATATTTTCTTTGTTTTTAATTTTTAGGAGTTTGATTAATATGTGTCTTGCTGTGTTTCTCCTTGGATTTATCCTGTATGGGCCTCTCTGTGCTTCCTGGACTTGATTGACTATTTCCTTTCCCATATTAGGGAAGTTTTCAACTATAATCTCTTCAAATATTTTCTCAGTCCCTTTCTTTTTCTCTTCTTCTTCTGGGGTCCGTATAATTTGAATGTTGGTGCATTTAAACTTGTCCCACCGGTCTCTTAGACTGTCTTCAATTCTTTTCATTCTTTTTTCTTTTTTCTGCTCTGTGGTAGTTATTTCCACTATTTTGTCTTCCAGGTCACTTATCCATTCTTCTGCCTCAGTTATTCTGCTATTGATTCCTTCTAGAGAATTTTTAATTTCATTTATTGTGTTGTTCATCATTGTTTGTTTGCTCTTTAGTTCTTCTAGGTCCTTGTTAAATGTTTCTTGTTTTTTCTCTATTCTATTTCCAAGATGTTGGATCATCTTTATTATCATGACTCTGAATTCTTTTATAGGTGGACTGCCTATTTACTCTTTATTTGTTTGGTCTGGTGGGTTTTTACCTTGCTCCTTCATCTGCTGTGTATTTCTCTGTCTTCTCATTTTGCTTAACTTACTGTGTTTGAGGTCTCCTTTTCACAGGCTGCAGGTTCGTAGTTCCCATTGTTTTTGGTGTCTGCCCCCACTGGCTAAGGTTGGTTCAGTGGGTTGTGCAGGCTTCCTGGTTGAGGGGACTGGTGCCTGTGTTCTGGTGGATGAGGCTGGATCTTGTATTTCTGGTGGGCAGGACCAAGTCCAGTGGCGTGTTTTGGGGTGTCTGTGAGCTTATTATGATTTTAGGCAGCCTCTCTGCTATGCTAATGGGTGGTGTCATGTTCCTGTCTTGCTAGTTGTTTTGCATATGGTGTCCAGCACTGTAGCTTGCTGGTCATTGAGTGGAGCTGGGTCTTAGCCTTGAGATGGAGATCTCTGGGAGAGCTTTCCCGTTTGATATTATGTGGAGCCAGGAAGTCTCTGGTGGACCAATGTCCTGAACTTGGCTCTCCCACCTCAGAGGCACAGGCCTGACACCTGGCTAGAGCACCAAGACCTTGTCAGCCCCATGGTTCAGAAGAAAAGGGAGAAAAAAAGAAAAAAAGAAATAAAATAAAATAAAGTTATTAAAATAAAAAATGAAAAATTATTAAAAACAAAAAATGAAAAATTAATAAAAAAAGAAAGAAAGAAGAGAGCAAGTAAACCAAAAACCAAATCCACCAATGATAACAAGTGCTAAAAACTATACTAAAAAAAACCAACAACAAGCACAACAACAACAATGGACAGACAGACCCTAGGACAAATGGTAAGAGCAAAGCTATACAGGCAAAATCACACAAAGAAGCGTACACATACACACTCACAAAAAGAGAAAAAGGAAAAAAAATATATATCTATGTATAAAAAAAAAAGGAAGCGAGCAACCAAATCAATGAACGAATCTACCAATGATAATAAACTCTAAATACTAAACTAAGATAAACATAAAACCAGAAACAAATTAGATGCAGAAAGCATACCCCAATCTACAGTTGTTCGCAAAGTCCACCGCCTCAATTTTAGGATGATTTGTTGTCTTTTCCAGTATTCCAGAGATGCAGGGTACATCAAGTTGATTGTGGAGATTTAATCTGCTGTTCCTGAGGCTGCTGGGAGAAATTTCCCTTTCTCTTCTTTGTTCTCACAGCTCCTGGGGTTCAGTTTTGGATTTGGCCCCTCCTCTGCGTGTAGGTCTCCTAAGGGCGCCTGTTCTTCACTCAGACAGGACGGGGTTAAAGTAGTAGCTTATTAGGGGGCTCTGGCTCACTCAGGCAGGGGGAGGTAGGGGTATGGATTGGGGGGGAGCCTGTGGCGGCAGAGGCCAGCATGACATTGCAACAGCCTGAGGCACACCGTGTGTTCTCCCCGGGAAGTTGTCCCTGGATCACGGGACCTTGGCAGTGGCGGGCTGCACAGCCTCCCCAGAGGGGAGGTGTGGGTAGTGACCTGTGCTTGTGCACAGGCTTCTTGCTGGCTGCAGCAGCAGCCTTAGCGTCTTATACCCATCTCTGGTGTCTGCGCTGATAGCCGCGGCTCGCGCCCGTCTCTGGAGCTCATTTAGGCGGTGCTCTGAATCCCCTCTCCTCGCGCACCCCAAAACTATGGTCTCTTGCCCTTGGGTATGTCCAGAGTTTTTCCCAGACTCCCTCCCAGCTAGCTGTGGTGCACTAGCCCCCTTCAGGCTGTGTTCACGCAGCCAACCCCAGTCCTCTCCCTGGGATCTGACCTCTGAAGTCCGAGCCTCAGCTCCCAGTCCCCGCCCGCCTCGGCAGGTGAGCGCTGGTTGGCACCGATCCTCTGTGCGGTAGTCTCTCCACTTTGCCCTCTGCACCCTGTTGATGCACTCTCCTCCGTGGCTCCGAAGCTTCCCCCCACCACCCGTGGTCTCTGCCCATGAAGGGGCTTCCTCGTGTGTAGAAACTTTTCCTTCTTCACAGCTCCCTCGCAGAGGTGCAGGTCCCATCCCTATTCTTTTGTCTCTGTTTTTTCTTTTTTCCTTTGCCCTACCCAGGTACATGGGGAGTTTGTTGCCTTTTGGGAAGTCTGAGGTCTTCTGCCAGCGTTCAATAAGTGTCCTGTAGGAGTTATTCCATGTGTAGATGTAATTCTGATGTATTTGTGGGGAGGAAGTTGATCTCCATGTCTTACTCCTCCGTCATTTTGAAGGTCTCCCTCCAGTCCATCACTTTCTATTACAATATATTTTTCCTTAATTTATTATGTTCAGGGTTTGATGTCTTTCTCTCCACAATAAAAAATAACTTCTATAAGGGTGGGGATTGCTGTCTGTTTTGTTCACTGATATATCCCTAACATGCTGTACAACACCATAATCAGAATTCAAATTGCTATTATGAATAGTAATTCATAACAAGTACATATTAGTTAATGAAATACTATATGAAGCATCTTGCTTACTTCAAATTTCCATCTTCTCCCAACCTCCTTCTGACTAGAAATTTCTCTGAGAAATAGAAAAAATATAGACTTTATCTCAGATTTCCGAAAACTGAAGGAAATAATAGATTTTAATCACATATAGCTGTTTTTACTAACCAATGTTTTGGGTTCTCTAATGATTTGATCTATGATCTCTCAGCTTACTCTTTGTGCAAGGCAAGCACACATTTAATGAGTGTGGTACCCAAGTGCATTAAATGAAGATGTGTCTAAAAACGATAAATTAGACATTATGATTGGATAGTGGGTTTTCTTCAAGAAGTCATACTAACATATAATTAATGAAAAATATTCTTAGTGAACTTTAATTGCTAGTTACCTTTATTTTTATATGACTTGTCTTCCCATTGTGAACATAAACTACTTATATTTTAATGTATTACTTGACATTTTTTTACCAAGCCCATCATAGATTTTGTACATAATAGACTCTGAATCAACAGAGAAAATATATTCATTGACTTGTGACAAGGACGCTGAATTCTGTGTAAGGACAGGACAGATGAAACCATGTGTCCAATAAATGAAAGACATATACAGAAGGAACTTAGTATGCCACCTGGTTTTGCTATAACTACTCAGCTCAGTAACAATTATGCTTATATTTCAAGTCCTTCAGAGATGTTTTCATCATCTCCCACTCCTTGCTTATGTCTAAGTTTAATCTTTAATCTGTCTCCCCTTGTTCTGTTTCAGTTCAGATAAAGTCACTTTAACTGCAAGACTACCTATGTCCTACTCATCCCTGCCCTAATAGTGATTCAAAGCCCTATCTACAATTTATGGTTAAAGGGGGAATCTGAGAACCTGAAAATAGGGAGTTAGGATGTCAGCCCACTTTGGGATTTAATTTCAAATCTAAGGGCTTGTTTTTTTCTTTATTGTTTTGTTAAACCATATATTTACAAGGCCAACTAAAACTAGGGAAATGAGAGTCATCTCCAACTTTTTGAAGTAAGAACTCGCATATTCACTGCTGTAAGGAGAGGAAAACACAAGGTTTTTCTGTTCATTTTTCATCCTTTAGCTCTAAGGAAAAGAAGGGGCTGAGGATCTGAATGAGGTTCTTGATGCATGGCTATTTAATCTATTCCTGATTCTGCATTTACTTTGCTCTGTCTGGAAAGGATGCAAAATTTACCATAATGAATGACCCAAGCAATTTCAGCTAATGGCCAGAATTGAAACCTTTGATAATCCCAGGTGAATAATGTTGTCTCAACAAACTGAAGGAGTCTTTTACCTGTCTGACACAATGATAGATGTAATTAGTTAACAGGGATAGTCAGAGGTTTTAGTGGAGGCATTAGCAGAGATTGCTCAGGTCATTCTTAATTATGCAAATTCTTAGTCTTCTTCAGACAGAATACAAAAAGTAAAAAAAGTAAGAGTAAACACAGCTGGATGAAAAGATTTCAGGGAAACCAGAAGCTAGGAAACTCATCAGAGATGTGATTATGCATCCCTCAGGCTAGGTGGGAGGGGAAGAAATAGACACAGACAAAGGCTCGAACTGTGGGCAGTCCCCACTTTTAGCCAAGCCAAAGCAGCTGGGATGCCTGCTAGGAATGCTTGTCTTAAGACATATGTCACCTTGAGCAGGCATGACTGAAGAAAGGAACATTCCTACGGTTTTAAGCCATTTCTAAGAAGCAAGCTTGATGTCTGGGGAGGACAAACAAGTAAATGACTTTGAGTATTCAAAAGCGGGAGCCAGAGAATGATGAGTTGGGTTCTGTAGGGTTCCATTCCTCAGGACTGAAGGAAGATGAGGGACATAGAAAGAAGGAAGGTTCTCCTCCAGCTCTAAATTTGCAGCCAACTTTGAATCAGCTGTTGTGTGCCCTTCTCTGACATTCCAGTTTGAGACCCTACAAGCCTCCACTCAGCCTCCTAGCAAACAGTCACAGCCAGTGTCAGATCTAAGAGAAGGTGAATAATTCAACCTGGCATCAAAAACAAAGGACTCTTTGTATCAGACGTGTTTATTTTTCTTGTAAGGCTTTGACACATCAATGGTTGTCACCCGTGGTTGAGTGAAATCTTGGCATGAAATCAATTTGATGTCCAACATCAAGCAGCCTTGTTTAATGTCTCTAGATAAGGCAAGAGGGGCCTTGCATCCTTGAAGAGAGGCAAATGAATGACCTGGGGTCAATCACTCGGGCTTGACAAGGATCCAGCTGGTCCTCAAAAGCAGTCAAGAGAAGTGAACATTTAGCAGGACCTGTTGCCGGTTGGTTTGCAAAAGCTTCGGAAGACAACCCTGGGAATTACTGATTACCTTCTCTCCTTGCCTGGGACATGGGGGTGGCTAATTCTAGGGCATGACTTTTCAGCCTCTCTCCTATGGTTTTCTTCTCTTTCTGTTGCTTGAAGGTGCCAAACCTACGAAATGTTTTACATTTTAGGGAACTCACAGCCAAGAATTTGTACAGCATGAAAATATAAATTTAAAAGGCAAAAATGTATGTATGATAGATCCCTATAGGTGCAGTAGGGAATGTAAGAGAGTGAAAAGAACATTTGTATTGAAGTTATACTGCCCTGGGTTTAACCCCTGTCTCTATTCTTCTTTGGTAGCTGTGTCACCTGGCAGAAGTCACTTAAATCCGTTGAGACTAGGCTTCCTCATCTGTAAAATGGAGATTATAGTGCCTATTTGAGGATTAAATGAGTTAGAGTTTAGTACACATAAATCTTAAGGCATAATTTTATGGTGAGAAAAAATTTTGAGGTAACATCAGAGAAAAGGCAAGTCTTTCATACCCCTTATTGGTTCTTTAAGAGAAAGAACACAGAGCTCAATATATTTTATACTGAAACTAATGTACCATTGATTATATTCCTATTCATCAAAATCAATTTTTGGGTTCCACTTTTCTGTTAAGTCTTAAATGGAGACTAGCCATTAAGAATTTGTCTATGTGGTTAAAAAAAAGGAATCATCCAAGAAAAGGGGACAATTTGGAATAGTCACCCCATTTTCACATCTATCTAATTCCCAAATAGACATTCTTATGAAAAAATTATCCAAATTGGACTCCAGGTATTAACTTAACAAATCCTTATATGGTGCTTACTGTGTGTCAGGCATCTGTAAGCATCTGTTCATATAGTGCTTTACAAATATTAAGTCATTTAATAATCATAACAAGCCTCAACTGTAGGTAGGTAGGTATTATTATTATTTCCATTTGGCAATGAGAGATCTGAGGAGCTAATGGGTTAAGAAAGTTGAAAAGACAACATAACAAGTAAGTGGCAGAGCCAGGTTTAATACACAGGGAGTCTGGCTCCAGAGTCCATAATTTTATCCAGTTAGCTGTGCTATTTTCTTCACATCAGCACTTTTCTGTGATACTGAATTTGCTTCTTAGGTCTACAAGAGTCTAAATGTGCTGTTTCTATGATTCCTTTCTAGGTATTCATCTATACATGAGACACTGGGTTAACATGTTACATTAGAAGTTCCATTCACCACGATCCAGATAAAAGCATTATTTAGAGTTTCATCCTGTACATATGAGGGAGGTCATAAATTGCCTAAAGTAATGTGAAGAGTACAACAATGCTGATTCCCATCACTTGAAGAATTTCTGAGATAAACACATGGTATGTGCTAGTCTATGGTACTGTAGCATAAGTATAATCTTAAAATCTCAATCTTTTTATTGATCTATTTACTCAGGATTAGAAGGGACTTTAGAAGGTAAGATTCTGGATTATATTCTCTTTAACATCCATCCCAAGGGATCTCCAATTAGGTTTCAGCTACTCCAATAACTGCAAGTTTACTGGAAATGCCAGTCCATTAGCAATCACAAGTTGGTTCATGCATTCTATTTTTTAAAAAAAAATTTAACAATAGCTTTATTGATATATACTCTTAAAGTATACAATTCAGTGGTTTTTCATTTATCCACAGTTACACACCCATCATGACTATCAAATTTCAGGACATTTTCACCACTCCAAAATAAACCCATTAGCTGTCTCTCTCTAATCCTCACTCTCCCCAGACCCTGACAACCACTAATCTGTTTTCTGTCTCTCTGGATTTGCCTATCTTAGATATTTCATACAATATGTGTCCTCTTGTGACTGACTCATTTCACTTAGCATAATGTTTTCAAGGTTCTTCTATGTTGTACCGTGTATCAGTACTTCATTCCTTTTCAAGATTGAATAATATTCCATCATAAGGATATTCCACCTTTTGTTTATCCATTCATCAATTGATCTCCTTCTGGATGTTCTTTCCTTTTCTATTTTTTGGAAGCGTGTGTGGAGGATTTGTATTAACTCTATACACATCTGGTAGAATTCACCATGAAGCAAGGCTCATCTACTCTTTAGAACATTGATGTTGGAGGAATGGATCAGCAGCATCTGCCATCATCTAAGAGATTGTTATAAATACAAATTATTAAGCTCCACCCCAGATCTGTTGAATGATAATCTCAGGAAGTGGATCAGGCTGTATTTTAACAAGCTCTACAGGTGATTGTAGTGGATACTAAAGTTTGAGAAGCACTACTTTAGACAACTTTGAATGTTTTTTTTTTTCTATCAAACTGTAATAGTTTTGGTAGCTTCTCCCTCCCTGATTCCTTTAGGTCAAGTACCTTTTTTTTTTTTTTTTTTAAGTCTGTTTAGCTTTCAAGTGTGTGAAAACAACTATTCTAATATACCTGAATACTGTGTTCTTGATAAACATCACCCATGTCTTTGGCAAAGTATAGGGACGGGTAATATGATATAGAACAGGGCAGAAATCTTTGTCTGTTTTGTTCCATGATGCATCTCAAACTCAAATAGTAGCTGGCACATAATATCTACTCAATAAATATTTATCGGATGAGCAAGTAAATATCATTGGCAAATTAGATTACTTTGGTTCACTGTACTCGTTAACACTTCTGGTTGAGAATAGCAGAAACCCACTAAACTAGCCTAAACAAAAATATTAAATTTATCATGTGGATACACAGATGTCTAATGGAACCAAGAGACTTTATTCAGAGAATGAAGCACTGAGTAGAAACTGCAAAGTTTCTCTCTCTGGCTCTCATTTCTTCCCTTTTTCCAGGATTTGTGAGTCTTTCTTCTCTAGTTTCCACAGAACTGACCAGCTTACATATCTTCAGAGCATAACAATGTTCTCAATAATATCAAGAGTACCTGATATTACAACCATCATTGAAGAGTTGTCATTAACTAGACCAGCTTAGTCTCAATTCCAAATTCCTGAAGGTAAAGATTCTGGTTTGCACAGCTTAGATTAGTACCTTCCTCCAAATCATCTTTGGATTTGGTCAAGGGTTTGGAGTTTCAGTGTTTGAACATGACTGCCCTACCCGTTGTAACCATGTAAATAGGGAAAAATGGTATTGAATTAGAAGGTTTTGAATAAAAAATGGGGAGGTATATATGGGATGAGTAGATAAAATGATAGATGTCTCATATTTTTGTTTATCGGTCAATATCTTGATTAATCAAACTTTTTTGAGAAACCTCCTCCACTCAATGGTCTGTGCCATATGTTTCAGGTAATGTGAAACAATATTATTTAACCTTTGCACTAAGGAGAGGTAGAGTTTAGATAGAAGGTCAAGACCTGGGCACAGGAAAACTTAATCTACAATCTAAGTAGTGCATGTTTAGGGTCAGTGAGTGAAATAAACAGTAGGTGTTTTAAGACCTGTATCATCAACACTAAAAGCAACAGCCATAAGGCATTTATTATTACACTTCCCCTTGGGATGTCTAGGGTAAAGACCTTACCTGCGCTATCACCAGGTGCCAGGTCCCTTTAGTAGAAACCTCAGCATACCTTTATTTCAGGTCTTGGTATCAGGAACCACTCTGCAGCTTCTGGGTAATGAGTGTTTGTATTTTATGAATATTGTGATTCTTAATTCAACTGAACAATCAAACTTTTAAAACACCTTTGGCAATTCCACAGAACCTCCTTGTTTGTATTATGCATGCTAACTCTATTTCTGATTTTATTTTATTTTATTTTTGTTTGTTACTTCACTGAATTTCCATAGTTATTTATGTTTTTACACTGTAGTAATGGTGTGTATATTTTCATAGACTATATAACATATTTCCATAAGTTTCCCCAAGTCCTTTTTTAAAACAGGATATAACCAACCAGAAAAAACTACACTCTGTCTTGTGGAGTTCATAAGAGAGATGATTCACTGTAGGAAGGCAGGGCCAGAGAAAACCTTATACCACATTTTGCCTTGGTCCCCTTTGGATCTTTGTTGTCTGTATTTGGGCAGCATGGGAAACGACAAATTAATTGGGATTAAGTTACTGGAAAACCCTTTGCTAATGTAATTCTATTTTTTTCCAACTGAAAAAATATTCCTTATGCTATTCTATGTAAATAGTACTTAACAATCTGGGTAGTTGTCCAAATATCTAGGTTCTTTACATGGCATAGATACGAAAGTTTTTGAGGACAACCATTCAGCAAAAATGTTTAAGAAGTTTGCCTAGGAAATAATAGAATTTGAAAACTGTGAGGAATGCTTTTTTGCTTTGGCATTTTCTATAGAGAGTTAGCTCAGCGGCACAGAGCATCTGCTTCTGGTTAGCTCAGTTAATTAGAGCATGGTGCTGACGATACCAAGGTCATGGGCTTAATCCCTTAGTGGACTCTTTGACTTTGTTTCTGTGCTTTGGCTGGAGACTCTGCACCTAGAAGCCTGCCTTTAACATGTGTGCCCTTCAGTCTATGGGACCCACTGGAGATACTCTGTAAGGGCTGGTGCTCAGTAGCATCTCTGGGCCGAAATCTTCCAAAGAATACCTGTTTGGAGTGTACAGGAAGCCAGTTATCACATATTTACCTTCTGTGGGCCAGTTCGGCCAGTTCATCTCTCTCTCTCTCTCTCTCTCTCTCCCCAATTCTATTGTGGAGAAGGAACTCGAAGCACAGAATGTCTTTGCAATGGGTCAGTTAAACCAGTTTGCCTTCTTAGCATGCAGAGAGGACAGTGCTTTCATTAAAGTGAGATACCCAGAATGTAGCTGTTTCTTTACTTACATACATGTACTCTGGGATCATCAATCAATTCTCATTTGATTCCACAAAGCCCCTTTACTGAAAAACATCCAGATCTCTTCAACCAATATGACTCATGGGACACTTCTGATTAATACCAATCAGGTTAATGGCTTAGCTATAGATAATGGTGCCTGCTCTGTAGCTGCAACAGCAAGAATTAATAACAAATCCCCCACTCGTTTTGAAAATCAAAGGAAAGATGCTAAGGGCCTGAGAAGCTCTAACCTTTATGATTTAATGGAATAGTGTTAGAGCACAGAGACTGTAGAGATTGGGAAAATGAAAAAAAAAATTCTCTGTCACATCCCTGGCTTTAAAGATCTGAGCTCTTTCTAATACTCTGTCAACAGCTCACTGTCACTGGGGCTTTACAGGACAGGACAGCCCTGGTGACAAACCATCTAGAAAAAAAGATATAAGAGCAAGTGCTTCATTAGTGCAGATAACACACAGGGGGCTTAATCTCTATAGAAGGGGACAAAAAATTTAATAGGCAACTTATCATAATGAGCTGGAAAGTGTGTCTTAAAGCCATGAAGGATGATTCATTTTGTCTCTGCTGGTGACCTTTACCGATTCAATGTCACAGACACTCCAAGTGCTGAAGTATTTAACATTGGACAGTCCCTAGGATAAGGCACTGGGAATTTTGTAGCCAACTGCAAAGTGTACCAAAGTACCAAATGTCAAGCATTAGCATGACTTGAAGTGAGCTCTCAGAATCCCTGAAATACTTAGCACTGGGGTTTGTCATAAGTCAAGCAGGTTTGGTGCAGAGGGAGGTTAGGATTGAGGTGGTAAGTGCTGGTGGGAGGAAGAGGAAGCCCTTCCTGGAGAAGGAACCAATTCTAAGCTAGGGTTTGGTATTCAGTGCATGGGCAATGATGGAGAATGGAAATCAGGGAGGAGACTGGCAAAGTCAGGCTTTATTTTAGCTGCTGCCAAAATCTACATTCTTGGGATCCTCCCAGTGAGAATGGCCAGGACATGGGGGAACATTAAGTCAACGTATGGTAACACGGTGGCTTGGTTTGGAGAAAAATCCCAGCTTTCAGCTGGAAGGAGAAGAAACAAATATGAACAAGGACTAAGTAGTCAGATGTAAGATGGCTGGTCAAAGAATTTGGGATTCTTATAAGAAACTAGAGTACTGAAATTCATTTTTATGGAAGAAGCCAATACAACTGGGGTTGGGCGAACACCAGCATGGAGAGCTGTTTCCAGAGCAGATACCAGGAACCCCGGATGCAGGATCTATGGCAATAAGATTCATCCTAGACCCAACCTCGGGTAGAATTTCCTAAGGAGGTCTCTGCTTTTGTAAATGATGGTATGGTCAGAACCTATGGGGACAGAAACCAAGGGCGAAAAATCTAGACACAAAACTAAAGAAGGCAGTAGCGGATGGTATTTACAAAAGCTGCCTTGCATGCTCTCTGGGTTTATTTTATTTATTTTCCTAAATGTAGGTGTTTAGTCCTTTAACGTAGAATATAACCTTAACTTATTTCAGTACGTACCACGCTACAGTGAACGTCACTGTGAGAATGAAGTGCATACTCAGTTAAATCTCTTTGTTGTCTTTACAACCTTACTTTAATTCTGAACTATTTTTTCTTGGGCTCTGGAAATGACAGGCTCAGAGTTAAATGGTTGTTGATGTGTCTCAAGAGACCATTAAAAAAAGGATTTTGAAGGATTGGACCTGTGCAAGGAATCCTCTTACAAAGAGTAGAAGGTTAAGGATCAGCAGCCGGTTTAGGGTTGTTTTAACCACCACTTCAACAGGAATTTCCTCTATGCCTTTTTCTCAAGTGACAACTGGCACACACAACCTGGACAGCCAGCCTTAAGACAGAGGTTGATATACCATGTCCGAATGGAACCTAGCCAGTGCCCTTGATAAGCAGTTATAAATGGAGGTCTGGCGTATTATCCATGTGGCTAAATGTATACATCAAATATGTCTCCACCGTTCCTCCACTTTCCACAATCCAGTTACGTAACAGCAGTGGTTTAAGTAACTCCACTAATTCCAGAAGAGAGAGTAGGTAGATTAAAGTCATCTTCTGTTACCTATTTTGACACTCAGAAATCCATGTCTCTAATAACAACAGATTACTATTAGTAGACCCACAGACATAGAAAACAAACTCATGATTACAAAAGGGGAAGGGTGGGGGAGGAATAAATTAGGAGTTTTGGATTAACATATACACACTGCTATATATAAAATAGATAACCAACAAGGACCTAATGTATAGGACAGGGAACTATACTCAATATTTTATAATAACCTATAAGGGAAAATAATCTGAAAAAATTAGATACATATGTATACACTTTGCTGTACACCTGAAACTAACACAACATTGTAAATCAACTCTATCTTAATTTAAAAAATTAAAAAAAATATATTAATAACAACAGATTCCCAATATGACCACTACTAGCTCATATAGCTATTTACATTTAAAATTAATTTCCATTAAATACTAAGAATTTAGTTCTTCTGCCACACTAACCACATTTCAGATGCTCAGTAGCCACAATGGCTTATAGTTACCATATTGGACAGAGGCAAACTAGTACAAGTCCATTACCATAGAATATGCCATTGGACAGAATTGGATTAAACTGTCATTCTTCTGTGTACTCCAGTACCTAGCACCCAGTGAGAGTTTGTTGACTTCCTAATACAGGCTGGCTTAGCTAGAACAGAGACTGAGCTCAATTACTTTTTGCCTGCCTCTCCCACCACCCTCTCTGTAATGCAGCCTTCCTTCCCAGCTTATCTCTGTTCCCAACTCCTTCTAGACAAACGAGAGACATGCCTGTTTGTGATCTCTGTCTCTGTCTGTCTCTGTCTCTCTTCTTTGAAGGTTTGTTTGGCCTGGAACAGGGTGTCATTGAACTGTCACTGAGCTCTCAAGAGAGTACTTGAGAATGTGATTGTTCTGTCTAATATTTAGTGAGAACAAACTCAGGAGGGCTGAAGTCATGAGATAACTGGGGTGCTTCGGATGTCTAATTTTGTCGCCCAGAGGGGAAAGGGAGGGAAGTGGGAAGACACTGGGTAGTTGTACAAAGGTTTAACTCACTTGGCTCTCCTTAGCCAACAAACAGGGGAGAGAACTGTGGAGGAAACTGACATTTATTAACCCCCCACAATGATCTAGGTCTCCCCCAGCAAACACATGAGGTATACTTTATTTTCCACACTTAGAGAAAATTATACAAAAATTTAGGGAATTAAGATTTAGGAAGGTTAAGTGATTTGTTCAACGTCACACAGCTAGTAAGAAGCAGAGCTGATATAACCAGTCTTTTTCTCTTTAAGTACATAAGCTTTCTCTGTTACTGAAGGGGACCTTGAAAAACTGGATGGGCTGGAGATTTAAGCTGTATATTGAGGGAATGGTCTTAAACAGAGAGTCATCACAAATTCATCACTCCTTATCTATGCCCTGTGAGAAGGAAACCTGAGCACTCATATAAGTGTGAAGGGAGTTCACGGGCCAAGGCTCTGCTAACTCATGGAGTGCTCCAGCAGTTGGTATTGGGGAAAAAAGAGAGAGGAGGTTATCCTTTACCTGTTATGAGATATAGTCTGTTGATTTTGTAAAATGCATTTTGTGTTACTTTGTTGCTACCTACACTGCAGGCTAATCTAGGACAAGGTCTTAGGGGCCTGATTGGTGCAGAATCCTTTCAAGGCAGGATACTACCTTCGTTCTTATTGGTTCATCTATGATTTAGGACATGGATATTGCCATAGCAAGTTCTCTGACGGAATTAATTTTCTAAGTTTCTGGTTGTGGGCTATCCCCACTACATGCAAATCAAAATTTCTTCATGCCACAGATATTTCTGATATTGTACTTATATTTGTCGGCAGATTAGTAAATTTTTAAATATTTTGCATGCATTTCACATGATTCTTACTAACATCCTGTGAGTTGATATAATCGTTCCCTTTCTTCAGGTGTGCAAAATAAGGCACGGGGTAGTTAAGGGAATGATGCAAAATCAAAGTGAATTAACCCAAACTTCTGATTCCCGAATCTTTTCTCATTTTTTCCATGAACAATAGAAAATATAGAAAAAGATAAACTCAAAATCCAGACCCTTCTGTGTCCATAACCTTGGTCCTTTTTCCTTCTTCCCTATATCTTACTCTTAGTTTGGAAATCTCTAGCGTCCAAGCTGTGGAAGTTATTGGGCAAGGATTGACGGTCTTGTGATAATAAAAACTCTTCTGGGTCACCAATGTCAGGATAAGCGGAAGGTATAGAACATGGAAGCCAATGTCCTGCCCCAAAGCGTAAAGGCTTTGGACACAGTCCTTCACAAACGTTAAGTGTAACAAGCCAATCAATCAACTCACTAATTCATCTGCAGAAAGGCAAACTAGTGGCTTAACTGATTTTTTTCCCCCACCAGATTCAAAGGTCATCATGGTATCTAAACTGCTCAGATTAAGAAGGGAGCAAAGGTGCAACATTATCTGGTAAATTGTTAAAAAAATATATTTTACACGAAACCATCCAGTAAAAGCCAGTTCTCTTCCACAGCTGAGTAAATAAACTAAGGCCCATTTGGGGACTAGAAGTTAGCCTTCATATCTCTGTTCATTAACTCACCCAGCCAAGAGATGAGAGCACATACGGTATTCAGGTGGAAACCAGAATTATTAAGGACTATTAATATTAATTGATATTTTGAATAAAAGATTCATCCATCCAGCAAATATTTAATGAATTCCTATTTTGTGCCTTATGCCCTCTGCATGGTTGCCTTACTGATTCATGAAAATAGAGCCATGCAAAATAATCTAAACCCCCAAATGAAGATTTCCTTCTTCCTCAGTGTGGATTATCCAGATAATTGCTTCAATACTCCACTTCATGGCATTCTGCTGATAAAGCTTTAAATCTTTTAAGGCTACAGGCATAAGGAAATGCAAACCAAAGCTATATTCTCCCTAGATGTTTCCCAGGAGAGAAAGCCCCGCACACTTGAAAGGAATGAAGAATCATCCCACATAAAGAAATTTGCCTTGAGAGGAGCAGGGCTGGTGAGAAGTCTTTTTACAACATTTTCCAGGACAGCATTAGATCCATTAATTACCTAATCCTCTGTGCCTTATTAGCCTTCTTTGAACCCTTTAGATGCCTCTAATTCCCTTATCCTAAAGGCCTCAGAACTGGGGCTACTAGTCCTTTGGTCCCAATTAGGTCCACGTGAGGCATATTGTGCTGCAAATCTCTGCAGCGTATTTACACTAATTATGAACATTAATTATAGGGCAGCCCTGGGAGCTTAATGCCCATTCCAAAGTCATGCTTGGAGCCAGGCGGTTTGCAATCTTAGAAGCACACAAGGCAAGCCCCGATTATATGGAGTCAAAAAAGGAAATGAGAAACAGACATAGAAACAATCAGAGAGGCAAGAACTTCTAAGAAAAAGGGAGTTCTGTGTGCCAGAAAAAAAAAAAAAAAAAAAAAAAAAAAAAGGCAGATGCCCACTTAGTTTGCATAAATGGTGCACAGGGTCAGGGATAAACATCCAGGCAAATGTCTCTGGAATCCTTCTTCTCTAAGGTCAGAATTGATCTCAGGAGACCAGCATGAGCTGAGTCTGCAGGTGACAGTTAAATAGCCTTAGCTGTAGGAAGAGCGGAGTTCAAAACTGGGATCAAGAGAGGGCTATGTAGAAAACAAGTCAACTATAAGGATATTTTAAAATAATATGAATTCATTCATTCACAGAATGTACACAGTGTGCTGTTCTGTAACTTAAATTTATTGTGTAACTAACATTTATTGTGCATTTGTAACATGTCAGACACCGTTTTAAGCACTTTACATGCATTCGGACTTTGATTGTTACAACAGGTGGGTCATATTTTTATCCACATTTTATAGATGAGGAAACCGAGGCATAGAAAATTTCATGTATAGCTTCTCAAGAACACAGCTGACAAGCAACTGACTCAGGTTCCAAATCCAGGCAGAGTCCAAAGCCCACACTAATGAACACTGTGCTATTCTGCTTGGCCTAGGTAGGAAAAGGTAAATGGAGCATGATCCCAGGCATAAAGGAATTCTTAGCCTGGGAAATTTAGACACATAAATAATTATACAACGTGGGAATAGTACAGAGGCTTGGATGACACTGGATCCTATTCCTTTATGTGTAAGCAAGGGCATTGTTCCTTTGGTCTTCTGCATGATTAAGTTTTCTTTCTCTACTATTATTCTCATTATCATATAAATATACTATCAAATCTCTCAATATTAAAAAAAAAAAAAAAAAAAAAAAACAAATTTCAATCTCCTGTCCCTTTCTAGCCACGGCCCTTATTTTCCTGCTTACAAAATAAAACAACAACAAAACAAAATCAAACAAACAAGTTAAAAATCAACACACCAAGCATGGAGGAGTTTGATTTACTATCTCACTTCCCAGCCACGTGGCTTGTGGGATCCTAGTTCCCCAACTAGGGATCAAACCTTGATCCCCTGCAGTGGAAGTGCAGAGTGCTAACCACTGGACCTCCAGAGAATTCCCCCATTCCCTCTTAATCCTATTTCAATCAGGTTATTCTCTCTACCATGCCTAAGAAATGGTATTCATTCATGTTGCCAAAGATTCATGTTCATTCATGTTCCCAATGCCAGTGAGCAATTCTCAGTCCTCTTCTGCATTTTCTCTGCAGGATTCGACATTGCAGATCACTCCCTCCTTCTTGCAACCTTCTCTTCCTTGACTTGCCAGAAACCACATTCTACTTATTTTCCTCCTACCTCATTGGTTGCTCCAATTTAGTCTTCTCTGCCAGACTCAGACCTCAGACCTCACCTCTACTCTTTCAAAACTTTTACTATGCGATCTCAGTTTTTCCCATGGTGGAAATACTTGCCACATTTTATCAAATCTAAGACACAAATTGTTTCACCTTTTACATATCTGGAACAAGACGCATCCGCAAATGGTTGTCATCACCCAGGCAGCAGTCTTGACTTAGTCTTCCTTGCCTGTACTGTGAGAACTTGGTCATTACTGTTAACACTATCTTAACTCAATAAAAATTTGTGGATTAATGGTACTAGACATATTGGATTTAATGTTATTTAAAATGAACTTAAAAATTAATACTGTGATTTGGCATTAAAAGAAAATTATTATTATGTATGCAGAAAACCATGGAAATAGAGCAATTTGAAAGAATATGTACTGACAAAACTTTAATTTCTTTTTTCAAAGTAACAACCAAGAGCTTTATAAATCTTTGGAATGTAAGATACCTTCAAGAAAATCTCTTTTATATTTTTTTTTACTGAGATATCTGCAAAAGGATTACTTATCACATACTTATTAAAGTAAGTGGAGAGAGGAGAGTTTGTCAAATACTTTGGAAAAAATAAAGCAACTTATAGGTGTGGCCAATTCATGCATCATATGGGACTATTAAGGCATTATGTCATAGTTTAACTGGTAGGTTTATTTTTCCTCAGGGGTACAGCTTATAATCGATGGTGACTTAGATTTGAAGAAATATGGAACATACCGATGCTTCCCATATTTCAAATTTCCAAAATCACAGTTCACTTGTGTTGACATTTTACCAGAACTAATTTTATCCTAGACATTTTATCCTAGAACTAATAATGGGTTCAACAAAGTTGTAGGACACAAGGTTGTAGGATACATTAAAGATGTCAATTCTTCCCAAACTGACATGCAGGTTTAACACAATTCCTATCAAAATTTCAGCAGAGTGTTTTGTACATATAGACAAGATTATTTTAAAATTTATATGAAAAGTAAAACAAAAATAAAAAACAAAAAAATACTGTGCCAACTAAAACAATTTTGAAAATGGAGAACAAAGTGGAAGGAAGCAGTCCACCTGATGTCAGGTTAAGGTCATCTAGAGGTTGTAGTGGAGGGATAGACACATAGATCAATGGAACAGAATATAAAACTCCAAAAATAGACAAATATGGCCAAACGATTTTTGACAAAGTACAAAAGCAATTCAATAGAGGAAAGATAGCACTTTCAACAAATTGTGCCGGAGAAACTGGACATAGGAAACAAATAAATAAATAAATAAATAGAATCTTGACATAAATGTCACATCTTAAACAAAAATTATGTCAAAATATATTACAGATGTAAAAGTCAAACATAAAATTATAAAACTTTTAGAAACACTTATAAGAGAAAATATTTGGAATGTAGAGCTGGGTAAATTCTTAGACTTAACAACAAAAGCCTGATCCATAAAATTTTAAAAAATGACAAATTGTCCTTCTTCAAAATTATAAACGTTTGCTCTACAAAAGGCCTTGTCAGGAGGATGAAAAGACAAGCTATACACTGGGAGAAAATATTTCCAAACCATCTACCCATCAGAGAACTAGTGTTCAGAATATGGAAAAAAAAAAAAAAATCTGAAAACTCAAGAGAGAAAAAAGCCCAATAGAAAATGGGCAAAATATATGAAAAGACATTTCACTAAAAATAATACATGGATGACAAATAAGCACATAAAAAGGTGTTCACTGTCATTAGACATTAGGGAAATGCATATTACAGCCCCAATGAGATATCACAACATACCTATCAAAATGGAAAAGCTAAAAAATAATGACAACACCAAGAGATGGTGAGGATGCAAAGAAACTGGATCACTCATATATTGCTGGTGGAACTGAAAAATGGTATAGCCACTCTGGAAAACAATTTGGCAGTTTCTTTAAAAACTAAACATGCAACTTCCATATGTCCAGCAATTGCACTCTTGGGCATTGTTCCAGATAAATGAAGGTTTATATTCCTATAAGCACTTGTACATAAATGTTTTATACTAGCTTTATTCATAAATTCTTAAGACCTAGGCACAGAAATCAGCCAAGAAAAAGAAATAAAAGGAATCCATACTGGAAAGGAAGAAGTAAAACTGTCACTGTATGCAAATGACATAATACTATACATACAAAATTCTAAACACACCACCAGAAAACTACTAGAGCTCATCAATGAATTCAGTGAAGTTTCAGGATACAAAATTATTATACAGAAATCTGCTGCCTTTCTATACATTAAAAATGAACTAGCAGAAAGAGAAATTAAGAAGGCAATCCCATTTATAATCACATCAAAAAAGAATAAAATACCTAGGAATAAGTCTAACTCAGGAGGCAAAAGACCTGTACTTGGAAAACTATAAGACACTCATGAAAGAAATTGAAGACAACATAAACAGATGGAAGGATATACTGTGTTTGTGGATTGGAAGAATTAATGTTGTTAAAATACTACCAAAGGCAATCACAGACTCACTGCAATCCCTATCAAAAGACCAATGGAATTTTTCACAGAACTAGAACAAATAATTCTAAAATTTGTAGGGAGACACAAAAGACCCTGAATAGGCAAAACAATCTTGAGAAGGAAGATCAAAGCTGGAGGTATCATGCGCTTGGATTTAAAATTATACTACAAGCTAGAGTAGTCAGAACAGTATGGTATGGCACAAAAACAAACACATAGGTCAATGGGACAGAATAGAGAACACAGAAATGAACCCACATTTATATGGACAATTAATCTATGACAAAGGAGGCAAGAGTATACAACTGGAAAAAGACAGCCTCTTTAATAAATGGTGTTGTGAAAACTGTACAGCTATATGTAAAAGAATAAAACTGGACTACTCTCTCTCACCATGCACAAAAATAAATTGAAAATGGATTAAACACTTAAATGTAAGACCTGAAACCACAAAACTTCTAGAAGAAAACATAGGTGGTAAGCTCTTTAACATCAGTCTTAGCAATATTTTTTGGATATGCCTCCTCAGGCAAGAGAAACAAGAGCAAAAATAAACAAATAAGACTACATCAAACTAAAAAACTTTTGTACAGTGAAAGAATGACCAATAAACTGAAAAGTTCACCTACTGAATGGGAGAAGATATTTGCAAAGATTTTTCCAATAAGGAGTTCCAAAATATACAAGAACTCATACAACTCAACATCAAGGAAAACAAACAACTCAATTAAAAAATGGACAGAGGATCTGAATAGACACTTTTCCAAAGAGATACATCAACAGGCACATGGAAAAAAATGCTCAACATTAGTAGCATTAGGGAAATGCAAATCAAAACCACAGTGAGATATTTCCTCACACCTGTCAGAATGGATATTGTCAAAAAGACACCAAATAACAAGTGTTGGCAAGGATGTGGAGAAAGGGAACCCTCAGGCACTGTTGATGGCAATGTAAATTGGTGTGACCACTATGGAAAACATATAGAGATTCCTCAAAAAATTAAAAATAGAACTACCATATGACCCAACAATTTCACTTTTGGGTAGTTATCCAAAGAAAACAAAAACATTAATTAGAAAACATATATGCATGTACAGCTGAAACTAGCACAACACTGTAAATCAATGATACTTCAATTAAAAGATTTTTAAAAAAATTATATGTAGTCCTATGTTCATTGCAACATTATTTGCAGTAGCCAAGATTTGGAAACAACCTACGTGCCCATCAATAGATGAAAAGATAAAGAAAATGTGATACATACACACACACACGTGTACACACACACACACACACACACACACACAGTGGAATATTACTCAGACATAAAAAATGAAATCTTGCCATTTGTGATAACATGGATAGACCTAGAGGGTTTTATGCTAAGTGAAATAAGTCAGACACAGAAAGACAAATACTGAATGATTTCACTTACGTGTGGAATCAAAAAACAAAAATGAATAAGCATAACCCAGAAACAGAGTCATAGATACAGAGAACAAACAGGTGGTTGACAGAGGGGTGTGGGATGGGGGGGGGGGAGGATAGAAATAGATAAAGGAGATTAAGAGGTACAAACTTACAGTTGCAAAATAAGTGAGTCATGGGTATGAAATTAAGAGTGTGAGGAATATAGTCAATATCTACGTCATATCTTTGAATGGTGACAGACAGTAACTAAGAATTTTCATGGTGATCATTTTGAAATATGTAGAAATATCAAATCACTACGTTGTGTAATAGGACCTAACATAGTGTTCTAGGTCAATTATACTTCAAAAAAATAAACAAACAAACTCATAAAAAAGAGATCAGATTTGTGGTTACAAGAGGCAGGGGGTGGGGGGAGGCAGAATTGTATGAAAACAGTCAAAAGTACAACTTTCCAGTTATAAGTTAAATAAGTGCTAGAAATGTAATGTCCAACATGATAAATATAATTAACAACACAGTATGTTATATATGAAAGTTACTAAGAGTAAATCTTGAGTTCTCATCTAAAGGAAAATGTTTTTTTCTATTTCTTTAATTTGGTATCTATGTGAGATAATGGATGTTCACTGACCTTAACTGTAGTAATTATTTCATCATGTATGTAAGCCAAATCATTGCGCTGTACATTTTAAATTTATAAGTGCTGCATGCAAATTTTATCTCAGTAAAACTAGAAGAAAAATATAAAATCAATGACTTATTTCCACTTTAAAATGCCAGAAAAAGAAGAGTGAATTAAACCTAAAGTAAATAGAATAAAATAATAATAAAGATCAGAGCAGAAACAAATTATAAAATGAAAATCATAGAGAATCTATGAAACCAAATGCAGTGTTTTAGAAAATAATAAAATTAATAAACTGCTAATAGACTGATAAAAAAAAGAGATAATACAAATTACCAATATCAGGAACTGAAGAGGAGACATCACTACAGATCCTACAGAATTAAGAAAATATTATGAACAACTTTATGCCAATAAATTAAACAAAATATATCAGAAATATAGAATTCTTTTTTCAAATTTTTTCAAATTTATTTTATTATTATTATTTTGGCTGTGTTGGGTCTTCATTGCTGCATATGGGCTCTCTCTAGTTGCAGCAAATGGGGGCTACTCTTCATTGTGGTGCACGGGCTTCTCATTGTGGTGGCTTCTCTTGTTGTGAACACGGGCTCTAGGCGCATGGGCTTCAGTAGTTGCAGCACATGGAACCAGTAGTTGCGGCACACAGGCCCTAGAGCATGCAGGTTTCAGTAGTTGTGGCACAAGGGCTCTAGAGCACAGGCTCAGTAGTTGTGGTGCACAGGCTTCATTGCTCCACGGCATGTGGGACCTTCCCAGACCAGGGGTCAAACCCGTGTCCCCTGCATTGGCAGGCAGATTCTTAACCATTGTGTCACTAGGGAAGTCCAAAAGTATAAAATTCTTGAAGACAGAAATTGCTAAGATTGATTCAAGAGGAAATAGAACATCAGATTTTATGTACATATATATATTTGTAATTGACATTTCAATTTAAAAAATTCCACAAAGGAAACTACTATCCTAGATGGATTTACTTGTGAATTATATGAAATGTTTAAAGGAACAATGACCAGTAATAAACCTGCTCTTTACAAAGTTAACAAAGAAACACTTTTCAACTCATTTTATGAGGCCCACATTACTCCATTAAATAAACAAAATATTGCATCAAAGAAATTAGACAGACATCTCTCATAGATATAGATACAAAAATTCTTAAAGACATTTATCAAATTGAGTCTAACAACACATACAAAGGATAATGCCTTGTACCAATTAATTTAATCCCAAGGATGCTAGAATTTTTAACATTCAAAAAGCAATAAATATAATCAGTCTTATTAACAGAATAAAGGAGAAAAATCATACGATTATCTCAATACATTCGGAACAGGTATTTGTCACCATCCCATATGCATTCATCATAAAAACTTTCACTAAACTAAGACTAGATGGGAACTAATAAAATAGCTACTCCATAAGCTAATAAAGTCCATAAACTAATAAAAGTCATTACAAAAAACTTACAGCTAACTTCATACTTAATGGTGAAATAATTGCATGATTCCCTCCCTAAGATTAGGAACAAGGTAAGACTATTTGCTCTCACCACTTCTTCACCTTTTTTATCTTTGAAGTGGAGCAATAAGAGAAGAAAACATTAATAAATGGCATACTGATTGGAATTTAAAAAAAAACAATTTGCTTATTATTGAACTATATACATACATGATTTACTTTATATGAAACTCTAGAAAAGGTAAACTCTAATGGTGACAGAATGACAGATTTACTGGAGCTGGAGTAGGGGAGATTGACTAGGAAGATGAAAATGTTTTATATGTTGAATGTCATCAGTTTTACTTGGGAATATACATTCGTCAAAACTCATTGAACTACACATTTGAAATTGAATTATATCTCAGTTAATTAGAAAACATTTTTAAATTGTATTCTTAAATACCATCAAAATACAAACAGAAGGTGAAAATGGTAAAAGATACTCTTTACCATAACAGCCAAACAATAAGTAATATAACAATAAATCTTTCAAAATATATGCAATATAGCAAGATATGTAATGGGGAAAAATAATATTTGAATAACATAAAAATAGAAATAAATGAGGAGATATGCTATACTTGTGAATGGAAATAGTTACATGAAGATAAAAATTCTCCAAATGAAAAAAAATTTGAAGGCAATTCTATAAATATTATAACAGTGGTTTTCATAAAAGTTGATTAATGCTAAAACTGATAGGGCAGAGCAAAGGCCAAGAACATCTAAGGAGATTAAAATATGAGGACTCACTGTACAGGTTTATGAATGCTTATCAAAAAATGTATGAATTAAGATAGTGAGGCACTGGTGTAAGAATAGTCAAAAAGACCCATAGAATACACTTAGAATACACTTAGAAAAAAACTCTTGCCTGTATAAATAAAGCATACTACAGAGTGATATTTTAAATTAGGTAGAGCCAGCATAGTCTAATGAAGACATAATATTATAATCTTTAAAAATATATAATGTATGTGTATATGTATATACAGATACACACAAATAATAACATGATATCTCTGTTCCACACCATTCACAAAAAATCAATTCCATATATATTTGAACCCTAAATGTAAAAAGCAAAATTTTATTTTTAGCAGAGAACATATAAAACATCTTTACAAACTTGCAGTAAAAGAGGGATTTCCTAAACAAGACACACACATACACACACGATAAACCGTAAAGAAAAAAACTGACAACCTTGACCATGTTAAAATTAAAATCTTCCGCACAACTAAAAATATCATAAAGGAAATGAAAAGGTAAATATTTGTAACACATATAGAAATTAGTAACTGGAATAGTAAGCACTTTTTAAAGAGTAAGATAAAGATTATCCAATAAAAAAATTGAAAAAAAAATTTGGACAGAAACACTCATAATGCAGAAATATGAATGCTCAGTAAGCATATGAAAAGTTCAACCTCATTTGTAATAAAGGAAATATAAATTAGAACCAGAAGGTGTAAATTAAAACCACAATGTGAGGATATGTGAACTATTATTCAGTGCTTGTGAGTATAAAAATTGGCACTTTGGAAGACAATTTGACACAATCTAATATAATCAAGGAGAGGATTACTTTATAACCCAGTGACTCTACTCCCAGAGAATTTCTTGCATTACGTGCTCATGTAGATATATAAGAATGCTTATTGTAGCATTTTTTTTTCACATCTTTATGGGAGTATAAATACTTTACAATGTTGTGCTAGTTTCTGCTGTACAACAGAGTGAATCAGCTATATGTATACATATATCCCCATATCCCCTCCCTCTTGAGGCTCCCTCTCACCCTCCCTATCCCATCCCTCTAAGTCGTCACAAAGCACCGAGCTGATCTCCCTGTGCTATGCAGCAGCTTCCCACTAGCTACCTATTTTGCATTTGGTCGTGTATATATGTCAGTGCTACTCTCTCACTTCGTCCCAGCTTCCCCTCCCCAACCCCCCGTGTCCTCAAGTCTGCTCTCTATGTCTGCATCTTTATTCCTTCCCCGCCACTAGGTTCATCAATACTGCTTTTTAAAATTCCATATATATGCGTTAGCATACGGCATTTGTTTTTCTCTTTCTGACTTACTTGACTCTGTATGACAGATTCTAGGCCCATCCACCTCACTACAAATAACTCAATTTTGTTCTTTTTGTGGATGAGTAATATTCCATTGTATATATGTGCCACATCTTCTCTATCCAATCATCTGTTGATGGACATTTACATTGGTTCCATGTCCTGGCTATTGTAAATAGTGCTGCAATGAACATTGTGGTACATGTATCTTTTTGAATTATAGTGTTCTCACAGTAGGTGCCCAGTAGTGGGATTGCTGGGTCATATGGTAGTTCTATTTTTAGTTTTTTAAGGAACCTCCATACTGTTCTCCATAGTGGCTGTATCAATTTACATTCCCACCAACAGTGCAGGAGGGTTCCCTTTTCTCCACACCCTCTCCAGTATTTATTGTTTGTAGATTTTTTGATGATGGACATTCTGACTGGTGTGAGGTGATACCTCACTGTGGTTTTGATTTGCATTTCTCTAATGATTAGTGATGTTGAGCATCTTTTCATGCATTTGTTGGCCATCTGTATGTCTTCTTTGGAGAAATGCCTATTTAGGTCTTCCACCCATTTTTGGACTGGGTTGTTTGTTTTTGTGATATTGAGCTGCATGAGCTGCTTGTATGTTCTGGAGATGAATCCTTTGTCAGTTGCTTCATTTGCAAATATTTTATCCCCTTCTGAGGGTTGTCTTTTTGTCTTGTTTACAGTTTCTTTTGCTGTGCAAAAGCTTTTAAGTTTCATTAGGTCCCATTTGTTTATTTTTGTTTTTATTTCCATTTCTCTAGGAGATGGGTCAAAAAGGATCTTGCTGTGATTTATGAGATTGAGTGTTCTGCCTATGTTTTCCTCTAAGAGTTTTATGGTGTCTGGTCTTGCATTTAGGTCTTTGATCCATTTTTTGTTTATTTTTGTGTATGGTGTTAGGTTGTGTTATAATTTCATTCTTTTACATGTATCAGTCCAGTTTTCCTGGCACCACTTATTGAAGAAGCTGTCTTTTCTCCATTGTATATTCTTGCCTCCTTTGTCAAAGATAAGGTGACCATATGTGCGTGGGTTTACCTCTGGGCTTTCTATCTTGTTCCTTTGATCTATATTTCTGTTTTTGTACCATACTCTCTTGATTACTGTAGCTTTGTAGTATAGTCTGAAGTCAAGAAGCCTGATTACCCCAGCTCCATTTTTCTTTCTCAAGATTGCTTTGGCTATTAGGGGACTTTTGTATTTCCATATAAATTGTAAAATTTCTTGTTCTAGTTCTGTGAAAAATGCCACTGGTCATTTGATAGGGATTGCATTGAACCTGTAGATTGCTTTGGGTAATGTAGTCATTTTCACAATATTGATTCTTCCAATCCAGGAGCATGACATATCTCTCCATCTGTTTCTGTTATCTTTGATTTCTTTCATCAGTGTTTTACAGTTTTCTGCATACAGGTCTTTTGCCTCCTTAGGTAGGCTTATTCCTAGGTAATTTATTCTTTTTGTTGTGATGGTAAATGGGATTGTTTCCTTAATTTCTCTTTATGATCTTTTGTTGTTAGTGTATAGCAATGCAAGAGATTTCTGTGCATTAATTTTGTATCTTGCAACCTTAACCAAATTCATTGATTAGTTCTAGTAGTTTTCTGGTGGCAGCTTTAGGATTTTCTACGTATAGTATCATGTCATCTGCAAACAGTGACAGTTTTACTTCTTTTCCAATTTGTATTCCTTTTATTTCTTTTTCTTCTCTGATTGCTGTGGCTAGGACTTCTGATACTATGTTGCATAATAGTGATGAGAGTGGACATCCTTGTCTTGTTCCTGCTCTTAGAGGAAATGTAGCATTGTTTTTCAACAGAGAAAAATTAAAAACAACTTAAATATTATCAACAAATTAGGGATAAACTGTAGTGTATTCATAAAATGAAATGCCATTCAGATAATAAAATAAAATCAGTGTATCTATACTGAGAAGAATTAATTTAAAAATACATTAAATGAAAAAAGGCAAGTTGCTTACAAATACATACAGTTTATATACAAACTGTACTTATAAATACAATTTACATGTATTTAAAATTACACAAAGCAATAATACATATGATTGTAGGTACATTAACATGTAGTAAAATTGTGAAAACCATACTAATGATACACCATCAACTCCAGAATAGTGATTGCCCACAGTGAGAAGGAAGGTGTCTGAGATGCATGAAGGTCAGCCTTTCGTTACATTTTAACCTTAAACATCTTTGAAAATAAAAAAGATGTGGAGCAAATACGTTAATGTGTTAACATTTGATAAATTTAGATGTTGAACTTATTGGGTTTCTTATATTATTTTCAGTTTCCTTTGTTCATTCCAATATTTTCTTACATAAAATAACAAAATTCCAAATTGAAGAGGTCCTTCAAATACCCACACAGCCTGCTTTGGGTGGGATTCTGCTTAGAGGTTAAGGAAGTGTTTTATGGTTTTCAGGGAGCTGAGGGTTGGAGTTTTGCCCTAGAATTAGGTATTAGTGGTCACGCTGCTCCTGCTTGTTTCTGAATTCCTCACATCTGCACTTGGTTCTTCAGCTTGCCCTCACCTCTGTATACAGTCCCTGCTTTAATTATCTTTGGATGAACCATCTGAGTGCACTTTTGTGTTCCCGCTGTGACCCCCCCTGTTTTCTCTGTGAGGATGATGGGCAATGAAGCCCTATATTTTAATATATTTATAGAACACAGGGTAGTGTAGTATTTATAGAACACAGAACTTCCTGCCGAGGAAGGCCAGACGTCTCCTCCTACCCTGCTTCCCTGACCGTGGAGAGAGTCCTTCCTTACATTTATATGAAGCCAGAAGAGAGAAGCAAGTCAGAGCTGACATTTCAGCCAGCCTCCCCGGGATGGAATCCAACCCTGCAGCTTATTAGCTGTGAGGTCTTGGGGATATTACCTAACCTCTCTGTTCTCCTCTAGACAATGGGCTTATTAGCACTTACCTCACAGGGCTGTTGTGAAGATGAAATGAAACAATGAATGTGCAACGTGCTCGGAGTCACGAAGTATAAACACTTCACTAAACACTCTCCAGTCTGAGAGTCCAACGGTTGCTAACAGCAATAGGTCCTGTGGCTGGCAGTGTGTCTCCTCCCTCTCCTCTAACTAGCTTACTTTGTCTCTGATCATCTTGATTGTCTGCTTCCTTTGCACTGAGCCTGAAGGAGCCACAGTTGTAACAATAACAACAAACAAGTTAAAGAATTGCCCTCCCATCTCTCTTGTAAATGTCAACAGGTTCCATCCTTACATTACAACCCCGATTAAAGGGAAATTCCCCTCCAAGCCATAAACCTAAACTGAAAAAGATCCTATAAGGGTGAATAAGCCTCTTCCATGAACAAACCTGCTATTTATGCTTTTTTTTTTTTTGTCACTGCTTATGTGCTCTCAAATCCCCACTGAACCAATCCTGCAAGCTGATGAAGAAGTAAAGCATCCATCGGTGGGTCTGTCAAGATGTTACTTGTAACGAGTCTCCCATGGATTTGATTATTATTGGGTATTAATTATTAATAGTATTTCCTGCAGGAGGCCAGCGTAGGCTTCCCTCCCCCCAACCAGTATTTTCAAGTGGAATTAAAAAATAACCAAAAATCTCCCTCTGAGGAGCAGGAGGAGAAAAAGGAAGGAATCAAGGGTATCCCTTCCTAGTCTTTCACCACTAGCACCACTTGATATTCTGGGGCTGTTCTTATAATTAAGTGTAGAGGAAGCAGACCTGCACATAGCCTCCTAGACCTCCTGCAGCTGCAACCCCTCTTAAAGCCACAAAGGAGGAACAAAACGCCCTTCTGCCTTCACCCCTTTCCCCCTAGCCTCACTACCCTGCTCTAACTTTGTCTGTTTGGCAGTTAATTTCCTTTGATGGTTATGTTAATTTTTATGGCTTCCTAATGATCAGAAATATTTGGCAGATTAACATCCTTTAACTTTCCCCTTCCTGTGGAGGTGAGGAGTGTGCAAGGAGACTGGGAGGGGGCTAAATGGTGAGAAACAGCTGGAAAATGCAAGGATGAAACTCAGAATTCTGTGCCAAGCATGTCAAGAAGACAGTGAAAGATGGACACAGTGAAAGCCTGGAGAAATTAAAACCAAATTAAAAAATAATAATAAGGCTGAAAGATCAGAAGCAGAGCCCCTCCCTCCCCCCTGCATGGTTTTGTACTTTACTCACTGCTGACAGTCCATATGTTGCTTCCTAGCAATGCTTTAAAGATGGCTACACCTGTCAGGGTGTCTGGGAGGTAAAGACAGAGCAGATGTTGAGATTTGTGTCATGGAAAGGAGAAATTCATCTTGTCTAGCAAAAAATGGCATGCTCATGAGTGTCCTGAAGGAGTCTCTCCTCTATTGCCACACTCCCCTTTTCCATAAGGCAGTGGTCCCTTCCTGGTGCCGCAGATGGGAAGATGGAATTGAATTTTACTGTCGTTCAATCAAAACAGAATAATGTGTTTAATATCCCTGCAGTGTAAGTGAAAGGGAGAGATTCATGAACTCATGGGAGGTGAGGGATTCCAAGCAGTGCTTCGATATCCGCTAGTATACATAAGTGTAGAAATCACAGTGGAAAATATGGATAAATCCAGGTTAGGATCTCAGCCTGCTCCCCCATTTTGCTACTTAAGTTCAAGCCTTTCTGACAAAGGTATGGCACTCACCAAGAGAACAACTGAATTAATACAAAGGTAGTCAGGCGCCCTGAGCTTAATCCCAGAGGAGGGTGATTTGGTGGCAGTGTCAAGGGAGGAGATAAATGCTCCTGATTGGCAGAGGTAATAAGTAGGGGAGAGCCTTACAAAAGGAGTCACTAAGACTTCCACTTTAAGTTTCATTTAAAATCCAGTAGGTAGTGGTCGCGGGGTTTTAAGTCTGCTTACAAATAGCAACACTCCATGTACATCGGGGAAATATTTGGAAGTCAATAAACCACAATGCTACAGGTAGTTGGGTTAGGAGAGTAAAATTATGGGTAATCATTGTCTTTTATAATGACTCTAATTTTTTTCTAACGCAATTATGTAATATTTATAATGATGGATGTGTGCATGTGTGTGCATATGTGTGTTTCTCTACCTTTGGTGTGCATCTAGGGAGCTTGTAAAAAATGTGAATGCCTGGGACACACTTTTAACCTCCTGAAATAAGTAAGGAAATAAAACCAAATATAATAAAATGTAAAAATCGAGTCCTACCCTAAACTAATCTAGCTTTCTCAGATCTGTCTAGGTGGTGTGGAGTTGTCTAGCAAGCTTTCCTACATGGTCTGCATTGTAGTCATTTTGGCCACCTCAAGCTTATTCCAAAAGAACACTGCTTTCTATGTAATTTTCCTAGAAAATATTTTGCAGTTATGCATATATCTAATTCTTTTCATAAAAAAATCTTTAAACTCTGCACTTTTCTCTCGTAGATGTGCTTTTCTATATCCAAATAGTAAAGCCCAATGTCTCCAGAATCCACGTTTGTTCCTGTCCATTTCTCATACATATATGCACACTTCTACCTCACAGCAGTGGTGAATCTACACACACAGACGTGATTCCTTTACTATTATATAAATTTAGTTAATTTAGTAAAAAAAAAAAAATCAGTGTTAATCACATTTGTGGTTGATTGAGTGAAGCATTTGGGAGGATTAAGAAAAAAAAATCTTTGTTCAGTGCGTATCACTGTTAATCAAGAGAGTTGACTCAGTTAATACTGAGGATGTAGGTGTGCAGGTGCAAAGAGGCATTCTTCTTATTTTAGCTCTCTGGTGACAGAGCATAGTCATATAATATAGCTTTCTCATCTTAATTTCCATGAGTCCAGTTAATAATGGTAATTGTATCAAATAAAAAAAAAAAAACCCTCATGGTTACAATGCTACCTCATGCACAGTTGATTGTACACACACGAACACACACACACACACACGCACAGAATACACATCAATTAGAGCTCTGGAGATTGCCACCACATTTGCATAAGGGTGTGGTGATCCATGAGTGTTTTTTTTAAAGACGTTGTCAGTGGGATTGAATAGGTGCTCTCCCCTCCCCCAGTTAACTGCACAGCACTGCAAGAAAAATGCCAGGACACTTCATTTTGTTTTTGTCTAAGCAGGAGCTATTGATGCAAAGGAAACTCATTTCCCCCACCATCAGTCTGTGCCACCAAATGGCTGTTATTACATAGAGTCAGCTGGCTCCTCTGCCGGAGCTGACAGCTGTCCATTCTCTGGACCTGGATTGGATCCCAGAGCTGGGGCACAGGGTTCCACAGCTAACGAGATGTCAGCTTCTTCAAAGAGGGACCACCCATTTGTTTAGCTATTTGTAAGACAAGATCTTTGAACTTGCGTGTTGCCCATTTTTCCCAGACCGAGCATTTCTAGATAGATAGCACTTATTAATAATGATAACACACTACTTGATTAGTCTTTTCCACTTCCCAGAGCATTTGCACATCCATTATCTCATTTAATCTATTACTGTGTCTTGCAATGAACATTAGTCTTTGCGACTCACGTATAATTCTCTGACAAGCTAGTGACCTGGCCTTGGATTACTCATAACTTCTCATAGACCCAAACTCAAGATCTTCAGTGACTGAAAATGTTTCCTTTTATCTACCTGATATCCAGCTGAAATAAATTTCTGTTCAGTCTAGCCTGAAGGCAGTGTCAGCCTATTGTTTCTTCAAGTTTGTCTGGCTTTCTGACCTTGTGATTCTCCCATCTTCAGAGCAGGGTCCCTATAACCCCACCTTTAGTTTCAGTCTTATGAGAAACTCTGAGAAAACTCTTGTCCCCGGGGAATGGGAAATGTTGCACGTAAAGTTTATGCATTCACTCACCATTACTGAGCACTTAAAATGCTCTTAACTCCTATTGTTTCATTTAATATGTGCAACATCTCTTCAGTGGGTGCATCTGCTCCATTTTAGAGGAATAGGAACTGAGGTTTAAGACCACATACCTGTAAGCAGAGAAACAACATTCAGACCTAGTTCTACATGAATCTGAAACCACTGGTCTTTTTCTCGAATTCCTTGCTGTCTTTGCACTAGGAGCGGCCCTTGCAGGCAGTGTTAGCTGTTTCTCTCTGGAGAGTCAGAAGAGTTCCTTTCGTCCTTTGACTAATGGTAGCCATATTCTACCTGGTGTTCCCCCAGGCCCAAACACCATGTGTTATCATAGAAGGTGTATCTTTCTCTCTCCTCTCACATTGTACAATCTTTATGGGTAGTCACAATTTCTTACTTATTCTTATAGTGCCAGCCTCTAGTAGAGTTCCTGGAACATAGTAACTACTCAATAAATGTTTATTGAACAGATGACCAAATGAGTAAATATATCCACACTAGGCCTGTGAAGGATGAAATTCTGAGATTCTGCCTTGAAAAGCAGATGCTCACTTCTTTAGGGCCATCTGGGTCTTATATGCTCCAAGTTTGGCAGCATTCAACATCACTAACCATGCCTTCTCAGCCTCCCTAGTCTTGCAATCATTTTAGCACTCCATACAGAGACTCAGAACTGGCAATTTCTGAAAATGATGGGAAAGTGTTCCTTTTTTCCTCCTTTGTGTGGCTTCTGAAGCATGTCTCCCCTGGAACACACTTAGCCAGCCTCTGACAGCTGCCTCCACCCACCCAAGTTTCTAAAGCCTGTGACAGCTTTCTCTGACCCATTGAAGCTCAGTCTTATGATAAATCCTCAATGCTCCTCCAACTATCTCTGGTGAAACAAAAAACTGTTTTTTTCCCAATTTGTTATAATCATTAAACATCACACACTTGGATGTCATTGCTATACCTAATTGATATAAAAGTTTCTAAAGCCTTCCTCTCAAGTTCTGCACCTATCTCCTCACTGACTAGGAATGGCATATGTGTTGATGCCATAGACAGCACTTGAAGAGGACCCCAACATAGATCACCAAATTCTGATTTTACCTGTGGAGAAGAGGGTCCAACAGAAATAGAATCCAAGTCACAGAGTAATTTAAATTTTTCTAGTAGCTGCATTAATAAACATAAAGAGAAACAGGTGAGATTAATCTTAATACTGTATTTTATTTAACCCAACATCTCCAAAATATTAGCATTCTAAAATGCAATCAATATAAAATAATTAAGATATATTCTTTTTTTGTGTTAAGCCTTTGAAATCTGGTGTATATTGCATACTTACAGCACATCTCCATCTGGACTAGACACATTGCAAGTGCTCAATGACATGATGCTAGTGACCGTTGGATTGGACAGTGCAATTCTAGAGCCCTCACCGCTATCACGCTTACTGGCTCCCCAGACCCAAGAGCCCCTTAGGGATTTCACTGTTGCTCTACAGAAGGTCCCTCAGTTATCTTCAACCTTCAGAAACTTCCCCACTCATCATGACTCTTGCATTCAACTTCAGGCAGTCCTCTAGAATGAAACATTTAGTTCTAGTCAAAGTAGTGACAGAAAAGATAAAGGCAGCAACTGGTAAGACGAAAGATACTCTCACACACAGGAGATACAGATTGTGATTCAGCAAACCATTTTGAGCCTCTGTAAGGTGTTAGGCATGGCTGCTATGTGGACAATCGGTCAGAATCTGTGCACTGTGTCTCTTTATTTTGTGTAGTTGGAACGAGCTCATTCTTAGATTCTAAAGAACCTAGGATTCATTCTAGCACAGGAAGAGAAAAGATCCCGAGATCAATAGGCTGCCTTCAGTTCAACCCTGAGTCAATTTCGCTCCTGGTCTTACCTTGAATTCCTAGGTCTGCATTGACTAGATTCCATGTCTTTCCACAGTGATATCATATCTGCCTGGGTTGTTGCTCTTGAACCTGTCTTCTTTTGGTACTTGCTACCAAACTATTTAGATGCTGATCTTTTATCTTTATGGAACCTCCATCTTTTACTGTCCTTGTTTCTGCTTAAGAACCATTCTGAGTCACTGTAGACTGACTGAGGATACTTGTGATCCATTCATCCTCTGCCTTGCAGAATAGTTTTCAAGTTTTATTTCAACTATTACACTTAACTCCTGTTATCCATTCCTTAATCTTCATTTGACCTTGCATCTTTGCCTTATATGTGCTGTATATACATAGACTGACCTAGCTTTCCATGGTTTAATCCCTAGTCTTGACAGTTATTTTTATTAAGAAATATCTATACTCCCCCAAAGCTAACATAGGTAAAATGACTTATGTTTTAGTGACAAGTATTTAGAGTCGAAGACCATGTTATTAAAATAATCAGCTATAGAAAGATACCTTCTCTCCAAGTTTCTTTCCAATTTGCAGCATAGAAGCAGTGGCTGGTTAGCATCTGGGTATCCTCGAGACATACTGAGCATTCCATTCATCATACATGACATTTGCATATTGCAAATATCATACTTTATGCACATGCCTTCCAGGCTAGTCTAGAGAGTATGATTGCTGCCTAATCCTCACATAAATCAATGCACCAGGGAGTGCCACATCTAAACAGGGGGAAAATCAAGGGTTTCTCTGCCCTAGACTCTTCCTGGGACCATCTCATTCTCTTCACATCCCAAGTAGATTCAGTGCTTTCATTTTCTCTTCTTTCTTGAAGCTTTTCAAATTCTATTAGCCATTTGTGAATATTATTTTATACCATCTGCATTTTCTCTAAGTTGTGATAATGACAGCTGCAATCATTTGTATGCATCTTCTGTGCAGGATTTTGTGTGTGTGTGTGTGTAAGAACAAAACCTTTCCTTTGTGTGACCATGTATCCAAATAGAAAGATGGTTTGTTTGTAAATCTGTTTCTCCTCCAAACAATATTTTATTTGCTGAGGAGACAGAAAGAGAAGATATTGAAAGAGGGAAGGCAAAAATATTTGATCTGAAATGACAATGTAGGTTTGCTTTTTCTCATTCCTTGGTCTGCTGCCTCTTAATCAAAGTTGACCTCATAACTACCATTAGATTCTGTTTTCTGCTTGATGGCCTTCAGGGTATTTTCCCCATGCCACTACCACTGTAAAGTCTCCCTCCTTCTCTTTGTGTCTCAGCAGAATAATGCATGTAGTCAAGCTCCTCCTTTCTTTCTTACCCAAGAATGACTCTTTTTCTTCTTTGGGAAAGGTGTAAGCTAGGTTGGGAAGCCAGGGAAACCAGCCATAATCTATCACATTGGGAAGTCATCTGTCTGTCATTGTTTCAGAAGGGTGGGTATGATGACCTGGGAGCAGAACCTGCCCCTTTATGAGATCACCTGATACATCATCCAAAAATTAAAAACATGCTGGACTCCAATTAGGATTTAAGTTGACCTATTCATGGAAGGTTTAAGTAAGTGTTTCAAGGAAGTTAAGTCAGAGGAATGTCATTCGCAGCTTGATTCAGCTAACCAATTTCCTCCTGCCACACAAGGAGCCACTTGGCTACGTCATAGTGCAGGTCTTTGGGCGCTGTCCCAGTTGCATAAGGCTTTTTTTCCTAACTGCCAACCTCACCCAGTTCTACTTGCCTTCTTCTAATAGACCCTTCTGGAAGGCTTTACTAATAGTCAATGGTTGAAGGCTTCATCTGGATATTAATAGTAGGAGTTGGGATAGCTTTCTTCCAGGGCTCTCCCTGATGTCAAAAAAAGAATTGAGTGGGCTTTGCTCTGATAGGATATGTGAAGAAGATAGTGTCTCTTTCAACCCAAGTTTGGTCCGCCAGCAGAAATAGCTATGGTTACATGTCTCCAGCATAACTTAATTGCAGACACTCTCAGCACGAGGAGTGTAAATATTCTTCTAAAATTTCCTCTAGGCCTAATCTCACATAAGATGTACATATTTCTTCTATTGAAATGTTTTTGCTTTCTGTAAAATTATAAACCCCATCAGTATTTTGCTAAAGTACTATACTGCCTCCTTATTAGACTTATTTCCATTTCATATGGTCCCTTGGTTAGCTAAGAACACCTCTGTTGTCAAAGCCACCTGTGATGGATATACCATTCCAAATAGTTGTTCTCTGATCTCCAAATTTCTCCCCTGATTTAGGCTAAGAGTGGAGGATATGTTCTCAGTTAATCATATCACCTTCTTGTTGACAATGATTATAAAAGAGGGAAGTGGAGGATGGGAAGAAAGAAAGGAGAAAACGGAAATTTAAAAAAAGAAGTAATAATTTTACAGTAATAATTTTTCTTAATCTTTAAGGCAGATTAAGAAAATAGAGTCAAATCACATCAAAACCTTGAGCCTGTGCTCTTGTCTGGTAGAAAACAGGAATCTGTCTATAACTGAAGAGATATTGCAACCAGGTCATAGTGCTGATGGGTCCTCATATACCCTGACACAGAGTTATCTTCTGAGGAATTAAAGTCATATATATTTCTGTACACTGGGAAGAGAGAAGAGGTAAAGAATAACCCTGGCATGCATGGAGAAGCTAGCTTCACTAAGCTAAACTAGGTAACATAAGTCACCCAAAGCATTCTTTACAGAAATAAACAACATAGTTGATGACTTCTAATCTGTGACTACAATTGGGAGTCAAGGACTAATGGCTATCATTAGTGGTTTATCCTTTGGCTTAAGCAAGAAACAGCAAACAAACAAAACAAAACACAACACACAAACACACACAAAAACTAGCTCTACTTCACACAGGCCTGGGACTAGGCTAGGAAAAGTGGGGCACTGAGGGTGCATAATTTAAGGAGATTGTACAAAAGTGAGTGAGTGTTTCCCAAAAATTTGCTCTCAAGTGCTTCACTTACTTCACCTTCATCCCAACCCTGCTTTCAAATATGGAAAAGAACTTCCCTATGGGTCAGGGAGGCCTGCTAGCACAGATATAATTGAATGGCTAAAACTCAGCCTGTATATGTTTCATGTAGTCAACCCCTGGACTTGCCAATTAAGTTTCAGATCTGTCTTTTTAACTATGGATTGCTGATTTCATATGTTGATATTCATGATGTAATACTTTAAGGCAGTAAAGTTGATTATGTACTTTCTTCTTTGTAAAGGGACAATCAGGCCCTTGAGAAGAGGGTAACAGGAGGAAATGAACATTTATTGAACACCTACTGAGACAAGTGACATTATTTGACCAACCTAGTATTATGTCCTACTCCTTTTGTCCTTTGCCAACTATGAAGAATGACAGCATCAAATACTTTCCCAGCCTCCTTTGCAGTACTGATTACAGAGTCACAGAGACTGGCCAATGAGGCTGCAGTGACAATCTGCTGAGTTCCTGGCATAGGGATGCCAGATTTAGCAGATAAAGTACAGGATGCCCAGTTAAATTTGAATTTCAGACAAACCACAGATATTTAGTGTAAGTATGTCTCAAATATTGTTTAGGAAATACTTATACTAAAAATGTATTCATTGTTTATCTGAAACTCAAATTTAACTGGGGATCCTGTATTTTACCTGACAACCTTATCCAGGCATATATTTTCACTTTGTGTAGGGCTCAGAGTGTCCCCGCTCCTTTCTTCTTGTCTTAAACAAGGACTAAACCAGTCAAAGTAATCGCAGAGATGCTGACTTAGAGCTCAGACATCCTGAAGTCTCTGACTAAATGTGTAAAACATCCAAACTCTGGACTATTTGCTTTGTGACAAAAATAAACTCTCTTTAGATTTAAGTCATTGTTAATAGGGTTTTCTGTTGCTGAGACACAAAAGCATTTGAAATTAACACACCTATTCTGTGCCAAACAGGATGTCGTGTCTCTATACCTTATCTTATTTAAATATTTATAATTACTCTATGAAATGAGTGCTATTGTGCCTATTTTCAGATGAGAAAACAGAAATAAAAAGAGCTTAAGTATTGAATACCTTGCTCAATTCCTCATAATAATAATGATTAATGCTGATTGTGTACTTAGTAGGTTCAGACACAGATCTAAGTGTCTACATGTATGCACTCATTTAATCCTCCCAGCAACTGTTGAGAAAAACATTATAATTATTGTCCATTTTATAGATGAGAAAACTGAAGCAAAGAACGATTAAGGAACTTACCCAGTGCAACAGAACTGGCTTCAAGTCCACACAATGGGGTTTCAGATCCTACACTCCTAACTTGTATACATACTGGCCTGAGATAGAGCTGATATTCACACTAAGCCTTACAATACTAAAATCAGTGTTCTTTTCACTGAATCTGCCTGGTAAACTAAGGAGTACTGTGCTGGCCTGCTGGATTTCCCAAAGCTTCTCTCTCTAACCCTGATAACTGTACCTTACTTATCCTCCCCTGCAGGTTCAACCTTGTACAAATAGGTTTAATCTGACACAAATTCTGGCTTTAAGCAGGTGGCATGAAGCACCCTCCCTCTGTTGCTCATGGGGTTGGCATCAGTGATTTCTGGTGTTCCAAGAACCCAGTCACTGCATTCCCCTTATTCCCAAGAAAGTAGGTTCATGCTCTGTACCACCAAGTTGCATAATGAGCCTGGTCCCCCAAAGGCAGTTTCTTGCCTTTCTCAATATCCTCTTACTCATCCCAGTGCATATTTCCAGCCTACTAGAAGCTTAATGATTTGTTCCCTTCATCCTTACTGAGAGAAATACCCTGGTGTTTTCTCCCTACTTATTTTCTTTTTCTATGCCTCAAATAAATCACCTCTTTGAGGAATCTACTCTCTAGACTCCCATTTCTGTCTGACTTGCCAAAGATAACAGATCCTTGACTGTGTTCTCATAGTTGCCTCTAGCCTACCATGACCTTCTGGGACTACTTGGACTCCTTCCTGGTCCCAGATAACTTCACTTGGCCTATCCTGCCTGTGATCAAATTCCTCTCATGACAAGCAGGTATTTACTTCCCAGTTTTGCCTGGAGCTTGTCCTAATCTTGGAAAGAGCTTAGGGTTTGCCTTAATGCCCTCTGACAGCACAAGAATAAACACATTTTATTTTAGGGGTGTATTGACAGGTTGTTTTTTCTAAACAATCCCCAAAGGCAAGGAGGTGTGGGCTGGGCATTCACATACTAAATGAGAGAGTGTTTATTCAACCTTGTTTCTTGGGTCACCAATCAATCATTGAAATAACAGTGAACTCAGTGTCTTGAAATAGAAAGAATCACTGTTTGCTTGTACAGTGATATTTAATTTGCCATTTCTAAGAGGAAAGACATGTTCAGAGTGACAGGAACTCAAGTTCCTTAATCTCATCTTTTAAAATCATATCAAACCATTTACATATTCAGGCTCTGTTCAATTTCCATCTGAGGTCATCTCTCTGGATCATTTTCTATGCCCTCTGTAGATTCAAGTTTAGTCTTCTTTTTCATAATCAGATGTGTGGCACGCAAGTATGGACAGAGGAGCCTGGGGGTAGGAAACCATTTTCTCCTTTGTTCTTGAATTGCTCTCTCCGTGTGTCCCTGTTTGTAAATATACAGAACCAAGCAATGAACAAGTCAAATTGAAGGACTTTAGAAAAAGCTTTCTTGATTTCACCTCAATTCCCAGCAAAGCAATTGGTGGTAACATTTTAGAAGTAAATGAGGTTTGATTGCAGAGGGATTTTCCTTTGGAACATCTCTACCCAGACACTTTATTCCTTACTAGAATGTTTAAAGGTTGACTACCTGAGATTCAAGATGGCAGAGGAGTAGGTGGAGGTGGAGTTCATCTCTCTTCACAGATGCATCAAGAATACATCTATAGGTGCAACAATTCTCACAGAACACCAGCTGAAAACTAGCAGAAGACCTTGAACACCTGAAAGGACTATAAGGATCCTTGCATAACTGGGTAGGACAGAAAAAAAAAGGGAGAAGAGGAGGAGAGGAAGCGGGAAGGGACCTGCACCCTGGGGCAGGAGAGCTGAAGCAGAGGAGAGATTCCCGAATTCGGGGAAACCCCCCCTCCAACAGGGAAATAGATTGGGACAGAAGGGAAGCATTTGAGGCTGTCAGAAGAGGGTGAAGCAGCCAATAAATGGCAGATGGGACAGAGTGAGAACTACACAGACGGTCCATACCGCGGACCTATGTGCTTTGGACTGGCATATGTATTCACAGGGGTGCAAGGAGGCTGGAAGCTGGTACATGGGGATTGGAGAAGGGGCCCAGAGCAAGAACTGCTGTTGGCTGTGGGGAGACGGACTGAGGGGATGGGAGGGATGAAATCTGCAGCAGGGAATGCCTATGGAGGAAGACTGGACTGCCATGGAAGCAGGGCACTACTGCTGAGTCACATGCAGGGGGAGGAGCCACTATTATAGCCTCTCTCTCCCCACACACTGGCACCTGCCGACAACAATAAAAAAAATCCCGCTCAGGGCTGGTCCTCATGCATCTACTGCAGGGTGCCAGAAAAAACCTGGCCAGGGCTAGCCCTCACATGCCTTACACTGGGCACCAGAAAAGGCCCTCACTAGGGTCATATCCCTTGTGCCCGTGGCCACTGGCTTCCCTGTGCATTCATCACCACTGGGGCTCCTGTGATCCAAGCAGTCATACCACCTCTGCGCCCGGTCCTCACAGGGGCAGACCCAAGAGCTCCAAGGCAGCCTCAGGACTGCATGCAGAGGTGGGGATAAAACCAAAGCTGAACCCAGGGAGGGGGTGACTAAGGAAGAAGATCAAAAATCTTTCCATCAGCTGTACAAGTTGCAGATTAAATCCCTGTGATCAGCTAGGTAGACCCTGCATCTATGGAATATCTGAGTAGACAGTGAGTGTTCCCACAAATGAAAACGGTCTACCTCTGGCAGCTGTGGAATTTGGGGGCAAGCACATGCAGGAATTGGGCCAGATCAGAGTCTGAGTGGTCCCCACAGGGCCCACAGCAGGTCCAGAGACCAGCCCAGAGGAGAGGAGGACCTCTTGGGGAGGTGGAGGTGGGCTGTAGCTCACAGTGTGTGCAAGGACACTTACAGCTGAGACCCCAGGGAAACAATTATTACTATTAATTTTATTATGGTTTGATTCACTCTGTTGATAGTTCTAGCTTTTTTTTTTCTTTTTCTTTTCTTGTTTGTTTTTGTTGTTTGTTTTTTTTTAATTTAGTCTTTTGGAATCTCCATGTTTTATAACATATTTTTTTATACATTTCTATTTTTACTTTGCTTTTCTGTTGTCCTGTGTTTTTTTCCCCTTTTTATTTTATTTTATTACTTTTCTAATCATTTTTATTGGTTTGTTCTGTTTCCTTGCTTTATTCCTCAGTTGGCAAAATGCTTTGGTTTTGTTTTTAGGTTATGTGTTTTTGTTAGTTTTAATCCAAATTGTCTGATTTCATTTTTGAGTTCTTCTATTTGTCTGTTTGTTCTCTTGCTTCTTGTTTTATTTGGCTCTTTTTTTGTTTCTTTTACAGGTATGTGTGTTTCCTAGTTTCTGTCTTTGTTTGTTTGATTTTGTTTTTACCATATCTCTGGTGTTTTGTTTGTCTTATTTTTTATATATTTTCTATTTTTTTTTAATATTTCTGTTTCTATGTTGCTTTTCTGTCATTCTATCTTCTTTCCCCTTTCTCTTTTTCTTTTTTTTAAATCTTTTTTGTCAGTTCACTTTGTTTCTTTGTTTCATTCTTCAGTTGGCACTCTGCTTTGGTTTTGTTTTTTGGTTTTGTGTTTTTGTCAGCTTTCTTCTTAATTGTTTGATTTCATTCTTGGTTTCTTTTGTTTGTCTGGTTGTTCTCTTGCTTTTTAATTTATTTGGTTCTGTTTTTGTTTCTTTTGTGTGTGTGCATGTTTCCTTGTTTCTGTTTCTGTTTGATTTTAATTTTTACCATTTGTCTGGGGTTTTGTTAGTCTTTTTCACGCCCCCCTCCCCACCCTTTATTTCTGGGAAGAGTGACTTGCAGGGTCTTGGTCCCTCGACCAGAAGTCGAGCCTAAGGCTCTGGGGTGGGAGCACCGAGTCCAGGATGCTGGACCAGTAGCGAATTCCCAGCCCCAGGGAAGATTAACTGCTGAGAGCTCTCACAGAGACCTCTATCTGAATCCAACACCCAACTGCACCCAACTGCCAACAGCTTCCAGAACTGGACACCTCACACCAAACAACAAACAAGACAGGAACACAAACCCACCCATCAGCATACAGACTACCTAAAGTCATACTAAGCTCACAGACACCCCAAAACACACAACCTCACACAGCCCTACTCATTGGAAGGAAAAGACTCAGCTCCACCCACCAGAATGCAGGCACCAGTCCCTCCCAGGAGGAAGCCTACACAAGACACTGGACCAACTCCACCACTGGGGGCAGAGAACAGAAGCAAGAGGAACTATGACCCTGCAGCCTAGGGAAAGGAGACCACAAATACTGTAAATTAGACAAAATGAGAAGACAGAGAAATACCTTACAGGCAAAGGAGCAAGATAAAAACCCACAAGATGAAATAAATGAAGAGGAAATAGGCAAACTACCTGAAAAAGAATTCAGAGTAATGATAGTAAAGATGATCCAAAATCTTGGAAATAGAATAGAGAAAATACAAGAAATGTTTAACAAGGACCTAGAAGAACTGAAGCGGAAACAAACAGTAATGAACAACACAATAACTGAAATTAAAAATACTCTAGAAGGAATCAATAGCAGAGTAACTGAGGCAGAAGAACGGAGAAGTGAGCTGGAAGATAGAATGGTGGAAATAACTGCCACAGAGCAGAATAAAGAAAAAAGAATGAAAAGAATGGAGGACAGTCTCAGAGACCTCTGGGACAACATTAAGCACACCAACATTCAAATTATAGGCATCCCAGAAGAAGAAGAAAAAAAGAAGGGGTTTAAGAAAATATCTGAAGAGACTATAGTTAAAAAATTTCCCAACATGGGAAAGGAAATAGTTAATCAGGTCCAGGAAGTGCAGAGAGTCCAATACAGGATAAACTGAAGGAGAAACATGCTGAGACACATATGAATCAAACTAACAAAAATTAAACACAAAGAAAAATATTAAAAGCAACAAAGGAAAAGCAGCAAATAACAAACAAGGTGATCCCCATAAGGATAACAGCTGATCTTTCAGCAGAAACTGAACAGGCCAAAAGGGAGTGTCAAGATATAATTAAAGTGATGAAAGGGAAAAAACTACAAACAAGATTACTCTAGCCAGCAAGGATCTCATTCAGATTCAATGGGGAAATCAAAAGCTTTACAGACAAGCAAAAGTTAAGAGGATTCAACACCACTAAACCAGTTTTACAACACATGCTAAAGGAAATTCTCTAGGCAGGAAACACAAGAGAAGGAAAAGACTTACAAAAACAAACCCAAAACAAATAGGAAAATGGTAATAGGAACAAACATATCAATAATTACATTAGGGGACTTCCCTGGTGGCGCAGTGGTTGAGAATCTGCCTGCCAATGCAGGGGACACGGGTTCGAGCCCTGGTCTGGGAAGATCCCACATGCCGCGGAGCAACTAGGCCCATGAGCCACAACTACTGAGCCTGCACGTCTGGAGCCTGTGCTCCGCAACAAGAGAGGTCGCGATAATGAGAGGCCGGCGCACCGCGATGAAGAGTGGCCCCCGCTTGCCACAACTAGAGAAAGCCCTCACACAGAAACGAAGACCCAACACAGCCAAAAATAAATAAATAAATAAATAAATAAATAATAAAAATAAAGGAATTCCTTTAAAAAAATAATAATAATTACCTTAAATGTAAATGGATTAAATGCTCCAACCAAAAGACATAGACTGGCTGAATGGATATAAAAACAAGACCTGTATATATGCTGTCTACAAAAGACTCACTTCAGACCTAGGGACACATACAGACTGAAAGTGAGGGGATGGAAAAAGATATTCCATGCAAATGGAAATCAAAAGAAAGCTGGAGTAGCAATACTCATATCAGACAAAATAGACTTAAAAGTAAAGACTATTACAAAAGACAAGGAAGGACACTATATAATGATCAAGGGATCAATTCAAGATGAAGATATAACAATTGTAAATATCTATGCACCAAACATAGGAGCACCTCAGTACATAAGGTAAATGCTAACAGACATAAAAGGGGAAATCAACAGTAACACAAGCATAGTAGGGGGCTTTAACATTCCACTTACACCAATGGACAGATCATCCAAAATGAAAATAAATAAGGAAGCACAAGCTTTAAATGACACATTAGACCAGATGTACTTAGCTAATATTTATAGGACATTCCATCCAAAAACAACAGAATACACTTTCTTCTCAAGTGCACATGGAATATTCTCCATGATAGATCATATCTTGGGTCACAAATCAAGCCATGGTAAATTTAAGAAAATTGAAATTGTATCAAGCATCTTTTCCAACCACAACACTATGAGACTAGATATCAGTTACAGGAAAAAAAAAAACTGTAAAAAATACACATATGGAAGCTAAACAGTATGCTATTAAACAACAAAGAGATCAATGAAGAAATCAAAGAGGAAATGAAAAAATACATAGAAACAAATGACAATGAAAACAGGATGACCCAAAACCTCTGGGATGCAAAAGCAGTTTTAAGAGGGAAGTTTATAGCAATACAATCCTACCTCAAGAAACAAGAAAAATCTCAAATAAACAACCTAACCTTACACTGAAAGTAATGAGAGAAAGAAGAACAAAAAACCTAAAGTTTGCAGAAGGAAAGAAATCATAAAGATCAGATCAGAAATAAATGAAAAAGCAATGAAGGAAACAATGGTGAGGATCAATAAAACTAAAAGCTGGTTCTTTGAGAAGATAAACAAAATTGATAAACCATTAGCCATACACATCAGGAAAAAAAGTGAGACGACTCAAATCAACAGAATTAGAAATGAAAAAGGAGAAGTAAGAACTGACACCATAGGAATACAAAGGATCATGAGCAATTACTACAAGCAACTATATGTAAATAAAATGGACAACCTGGAAGAAATGGACAAATTCTTAGAAAAGTACAACCTTCCAAGACTGAACCAGGAAGAAAAAGAAAATATGAACAGACCAATCACAAGCACTGAAATTGAAACTGTGATTAAAAATCTTCCAACAAACAAAAGCCCAGGGCCAGATGGCTTCACAGGTGAATTCTGTCAAACATTAGAGAAGAGTTAACACCTATCCTTCTCAAACTCTTCCAAAGTATAACAGAGGGAGGAACACTCTCAAACTCATTCTATGAGGTCACCATCACCCTGATACCAAAACCAGACAATGATGTTACAAAAAAGGAAAATTACAGGCCAATATCACTGATGAACATAGACACAAAAAACCTCAACAAAATAGTAGCAAACAGAATCCAACAGCACATTAAAAGGATCATACACCATGATCAAGTGGGGTTTATCCCAGGAATGCAAGGATTCTTCAATATATGCAAATCAATCAATGTGACACACCATATTAACAAACTGAAGGATAAAAACCATATGATCATTTCAATAGATGCAGAAAAAGCTTTCGACAAAATTCAACACCCATTTATGATAAAACCTCTCCAGAAAGTGGGCATAGAGTGAACCTACCTCAATATAATAAAGGCCATATATGACAAAGCCACAGCCAACATCATTCTCAATGGTGAAAAACTGAAAGCATTTCCTCTAAGATCAGGAGCAAGACAAGGGTGCCCACTCTCACTACTATTATTCAACATAGATTTGGAAGTCCTAGTGATGGCAATCAGAGAAGAAAAAGAAATTAAAGGAATACAAATTGCAAAGGAAGAAGTAAAACTGTCACTGTTTGCAGATGACATGAAGATCCTAAAGATGCCACCAGAAAACTACTAGAGCTAATCAGTGAATTTGGTAAAGTAGCAGGATACAAAATTAATGCACAGAAATCTCTTGCATTCCTATACACTAACAATGAAAAATCAGAAAGAGAAATTAAGAAAACACTCTCATTTACCATTGCAACAAAAAGCATAAAATACCTAGAAATAAACCTACCTAAGAGGCAAAAGACCTGTATGCAGAAAACTATAAGACACTGGTAAAAGAAATTAAACATGATACAAACAGATGGAGAGATATACCATGTTCTTGGATTGGAAGAATCAACATTGTGAAAATGACAATACTACCCAAAGCAATCTACAGATTCAATGCAATCCCTATCAAATTACCAATGGCATTTTTCACAGAACTAGAACAAGAAATTTCACAATTTGTATGGAAACACAAAAGACCCCAAATAGCCAAAGCAACCTTGAGAAAGAAAAATGGAGCTAGAGGAATCAGTCTCCCTGACTTCAGACTATACTACAAAGCTACAGTAATCAAGACAGTATGGTACTGGCACAAAAACAGAAATATCAATCAATGGAACAGGATAGAAAGCCCAGAGATAAAGCCATGAACATATGGTCACCTTATCTTTGACAAAGGAGGCAAGAATATACAATGGAGAAAAGACAGCCTCTTCAATAAGTGGATCTGGGAAAACTGGACTGCTACAAGTAAAAGAATGAAATTATAACACTTCCTAACAGCATACACAAAAATAAACTCAAAATGGATTAAAGACATAAATGCAAGGCCAGACATGATAAAACTCTTAGAGGAAAACAAGCGAACACTCTTTAACATGAATCACAGCAAGATCTTTTTTGATCCACCTCTTAGAATAATGGAAATAAAATAAAAAATAAACAAATGGGACCTAATGAAACTTAAAAGCTTTGGCACAGCAAAGGAAGCCAAAAACAAGATGAAAAGACAACCCTCAGAATGGGAGAAAATATTTCCAAACAAAGTAACCGACAAAGGATTAATCTCCAAAATATACAAGCAGCTCATGCAGCTCAATATCAAAAAACAAACAACCCAATCCAAAAATGGATGGAAGACCTAAATAGACATTTCTCCAAAGAAGACATGCAGATGGCCAACAAACGCATGAAAAGATGCTCAGCATCAATAATCATCAGAGAAATGCAAATCAGAAGCACAATGAGGTATCATATCACATCCAGAATATCCATCATCAAAAAAATCTGCAAACAATAAATGCTGGAGAGGGTGTGGAGAAAAGGGAACCCTCTTGCACTGTTGATGGGAATGTAAATTGATACAGCCACTATGCAGAAGAGTATGGAAGTTCCTTAAAAAACTAAAAATAGAGCTGCCATATGATCCAGCAGTCCCACTACTGGTCATATACCCTGAGAAAACTATAATTCCAAAAGATACATGTACCACAATATTCATTGAAGCACTATTTACAACAGCCAGGACATGGAAGCAACATAGATATCCATCAACAGATGAATGGATAAAGAAGATGTTACACGTATATACAATGGAATATTACTCAGCCATGAAAAGGAACAAAATTCAGTTATTTGTAATGAGGTGGGTGGACCTAGAGTCTGTCATACAGAGTGAAGTAAGTAAGAAAAATAAAAACAAATACCATATGCTAATGCACATATATGGAATCTAAAAAATGGTACTGATGAACCTAGTGGCAAGGCAGGAATAAAGACGCAGATGTAGAGAATGGACTTGAGGACATGGGGGCGTGGGGAGGGGAAGCTGGGACGAAGTGAGAGAGTAGCACTGACATATATACATTACCAAATATAAAATGGATGACTAGTGGGAAGCTTCTGTATAGCACAGGGAGATCAGCTCCATGCTTTGTGATGACTTAAAGGGGTGGGATAGGGAGCTTGGGAGGGAGGCTCAAGAGCGAGGGGATATGGGGTTATATCACAAAGATGATTCACTTTGTGTACAGCAGAAACTAACACAACCTTGTAAAGAAATTATACTCCCATAAAGATATTAAAAAAAAAGGTTGACTTCCCCTGTCGTCACTAAACCCCTTCATCCAATCATAAACTTTTTTTATTCCATGTGCTATCCCTGTGGATTTAAGTTTAAGCATGGGGAACCTAAGATGCGTGTATACTTTCTGAAATACTTTGCTTTCACAGAGAATGACAATTCGTCTTCTAGAAGCACAGAGTTTTCAAATTTTCCCTCTCTTATAAAGCTCCCAAATAATATTTTTATTCTAAAGAAAATCATTATACTTTTATATTGTTACCAATAAAGGAGTAAAGCTTACTAACTTTTAATTTCCTTAGTGTTTTCTCTCTAAATGAGGAACAGATTATGGAAGGGAAAATTCGAAAATCATAGTTGGTTGCTAGCTGCTTTTTTAGCACAATCTATTTCTGAGATTTTATGAGATCTGGCTTACAATGCATTCGTTGATAAATGACTCAATATTTAACCATGATTTACCTGTGCCATGTGGAATAAAATTATGCTGATGGAGCTGAGATCACCGGAACAGAGATTTTTACATCCCATAAAATACATCAACATAGTGTTGAGTGTGAATCACTCACTTGGGACATAAAATATTCCTCTTTTTTAGGACCCGGGATTATATCTCAATATAAATGGTTGATGGAAGTCAACAAAACGAGCCCAGTGCACTGCCTAGTGACATGTGGTAATAAGGATCAACAATGAAGGATGGAAGGTCTCCCCTGCCATCTCTAGGTGTCACAGTAGTTTTTAAATTCTTTAGGTGGTATGAGCCTGGAAATAGAGAAACATTCAGATCATATGGAAACAGATACAGATTCGTGGAAGGAAAGATGAGAAGCAGCCTTGCCTCTTTAAGGGAATGACTCACCAAGGGAGCATGATACATGGGTTCCTCCCTGAAGCTTCACTACCTATGTATTTATTTGAAAATTTACTTCATCTAAATTGATGAGATCCAATGTTACAATCTAGGAGATTTTGGTTGGAGACTATACTTGTACAGACATTGGAAAGGGGATACCAATTCATGTTGACTCCAATTAGCACACGGAGTCAATAGACTAATACACTATTTATATATTATACCCATATGCTAAAGAAGGAGCAAGTAAAAATGGTCAAAGTTTTATATTCAGGATAGGAGGGGTAGTAGATAGCTCATCTTCTGGGGAATCTGGAAGTTTTATTTTGCTAGACAGTAAACTTTACATGTGTAGGATCACCTATGTTTTGATCAATAGTATATATCTTATCCCTTCTGTCACTGTTGGCCCAAAGTAAATTTTAAATAATTTTATTTTAGTCTGGCTTCTTTTTTTTTTTTTTTTTAAACATCTTTATTGAAGTATAATTGCCTTACAATGGTGTGTTAGCTTCTGCTTTATAACAAAGTGAATCAGTTATACACATACAATATGTTCCCATTTCTCTTCCCTCTTGCAACTCCCTCCCTCCCACCATCCCCATCCCACCCCTCTAGGTGGTCACAAAGCACCGAGCTGATCTCCCTGTACTATGCGGCTGCTTCCCACTAGCTATCTATTTTACATTTGGTAGTGTATATATGTCCATGACACTCTCTTACCCTGTCACATCTCACCCCACCCCCTCCCCATATCCTCAAGTCCATTCTCTAGTAGGTCTGTGTCTTTATTCCCGTCTTGCCACTAGGTTCTTCATGGCCTTTTTTTTTTTTTTTTTTTCCTTAGATTCCGTATATATGTGTTAGCATACTGTATTTGTTTTTCTCTTTCTGACTTACTTCACTCTGTATGACAGACTCTAACTCCATCCACCTCATTACAAATACCTCCATTTCATTTCTTTTTATGGCTGAGTAATATTCCATTGTATATATGTGCCACATCTTCTTTATCCATTCATCTGTCGATGGACATTTAGGTTGCTTCCATGTCCTGGCTATTGTAAATAGAGCTGCAATGAATATTTTGGTACATGACTCTTTTTGACCTATGGTTTTCTCAGGGTATATGCCCAGTATTGGGATTGCTGGGTCGTATGGTAGTTCTATTTGTAGTTTTTTAAGGAACCTCCATACTGTTCTCCATAGTGGCTGTATCAATTTACATTCCCACCAACAGTGCAAGAGTGTTCCCTTTCCTCCACACCCTCTCCAGCATTTATTGTTTCTAGATTTTTTGATGATGGCCATTCTGACCGGTGTGAGATGATATCTCATTGTAGTTTTGATTTGCATTTCTCTAATGATTAATGATGTTGAGCATTCTTTCATGTGTCTGTAGGCCATCTGTATATCTTCTTTGGAGAAATGTCTATTTAGGTCTTCTGCCCATTTTTGGATTGGGTTGTTCGTTTTTTTGTTATTGAGCTGCATGAGCTGCTTGTAAATCTTGGCGATTAATCCTTTGTCAGTTGCTTCATTTGCAAATATTTTCTCCCATTCTGATGGTTGTCTTTTGGTCTTGTTTATGGTTTCCTTTGCTGTGCAAAAGCTTTTAAGTTTCATTAGGTCCCATTTGTTTATTTGTGTTCTTATTTCCATTTCTCTGGGAGCTGGGTCAAAAAGAATCTTGCTGTGATGTATGTCATAGAGTGTTCTGCCTATGTTTTCCTCTAAGAGTTTGATAGTGTCTGGCCTTACACTTAGGTCTTTAATCCATTTTGAGTTTATTTTTGTGCATGGTGTCAGGGAGTGTTCTAATTTCATACTTTTACATGTACCTGTCCAATTTTCCCAGCACCACTTATTGAAGAGGCTGTCTTTTCTCCACTGTATATGCTTGCCTCCTTTATCAAAGATAAGGTGACCATATGTGTGTGGGTTTATCTATGGGCTTTCTATCCTGTTCCATTGATCTATATTTCTGTTTTTGTGCCAGTACCAAACTGTCTTGATTACTGAAGCTTTGTAATATAGTCTGAAGTCAGAGAGCCTGATTCCCCCGGCTCCATTTTTCGTTCTCAAGATTGCTTTGGCTATTCGCGGTCTTTTGTGTTTCCATACAAATTGTGAAATATTTTGTTCTAGTTCTGTGAAAAATGCCAGTGGTAGTTTGATAGGGGTTGCATTGAATCTGTAGATTGCTTTGGGTAGTAGAGTCATTTTCACAATGTTGATTCTTCCAATCCAGGAACATGGTGTATCTCTCCATCTATTTGTATCATCTTTAATTTCTTTCATCAGTGTCTTATAATTTTCTGCATACAGGTCTTTTGTCTCCTTAGGTAGGCTTATTCCTAGATATTTTATTCTTTTTGTTGCAATGGTAAATGGGAGTGTTTTCTTAATTTCACTTTCAGATATTTCGTCATTAGTGTATAGAAATGCAAGAGATTTCTGTGCATTTATTTTGTATCCTGCTACTTTACCAAATTCATTGATTAGCTCTAGGAGTTTTCTGGTAGCATCTTTAGGATTCTCTATGTATAGTATCATGTCATCTGCAAATAGTGACAGCTTTACTTCTTCTTTTCCAATTTGGATTCCTTTTATTTCTTTGTCTTCTCTGATTGCTGTGGCTAACACTTCCAAAACTATGTTGAATAATAGTGGTGAGAGTGGGCAACCTTGTCTTGTTCCTGATCTTAGTGGAAATGGTTTCAGTTTTTCACCATTGAGGACAATGTTGGCTGTGGGTTTGTCACATATGGCCTTTATTATGTTGAGGAAAGTTCCCTCTATGCCTACTTTCTGCAGGGCTTTTATCATAAATGGGTGTTGAATTTTGTCGAAAGCTTTCTCTGCATCTATTGAGATGATCATATGGTTTTTCTCCTTCAATTTGTTAATATGGTGTATCACATTGATTGATTTGCGTATATTGAAGAATCCTTGCATTCCTGGGATAAACCCCACCTGATCATGGTGTATGATCCTTTTAATGTGCTGTTGGATTCTGTTTGCTAGTATTTTGTTGAGGATTTTTGCATCTATGTTCATCAGTGATATTGGCCTGTAGTTTTCTTTCTTTGTGACATCTTTGTCTGGTTTTGGTATCAGGGTGATGGTGGTCTCGTGGAATGAGTTTGGGAGTGTTCCTCCCTCTGCAATATTTTGGAAGAGTTTGAGAAGGATAGGTGTTAGCTCGTCTCTAAATGTTTGATAGAATTCACCTGTGAAGCCATCTGGTCCTGGGCTTTCGTTTGTTGGAAGATTTTTAATCACAGTTTCAATTTCAGTGCTTGTGATTGGTCTGTTCATATTTTCTATTTCTTCCTGGTTCAGTCTCGGCAGTTTGTGCATTTCTAAGAACCTGTCCATTTCTTCCAGGTTGTCCATTTTATTGGCATAGAGTTGCTTGTAGTAATCTCTCATGATCGTTTGTATTTCTGCAGTGTCAGTGGTTACTTCTCCTTTTTCATTTCTAATTCTATTGATCTGAGTCTTCTCCCTTTTTCTCTTGATGAGTCTGGCTAATGGTTTATCAATTTTGTTTATCTTCTCAAAGAACCAGCTTTTAGTTTCCTTGATTTTTGCTATTGTTTCCTTCATTTCTTTTTCATTTATTTCTGACCTGATCTTTATAATTTCTTTCCTTCTGCTGGCTTTGGGGTTTTTTTCTTCTTCTTTCTCTAATTGCTTCAGGTGCAAGGTTAGGTTGTTTATTCGAGATGTTTCCTGTTTCTTGAGGTAGGCTTGTATTGCTATAAACTTCCCTCTTAAGCACTGCTTTTGCTGCGTCCCATAGGTTTTGGGTCGTCGTATCTCCATTGTCATTTGTTTCTAGGTATTTTTTGATTTCCCCTTTGATTTCTTCAGTGATCACTTCGTTATTAAGTAGTGTATTGTGTAGCCTCCATGTGTTTGTATTTTTTACAGATCTTTTCCTGTAATTGATATCTAGTCTCATAGCGTTGTGGTCGGAAAAGATACTTGATACGATTTCAATTTTCTTAAATTTACCAAGGCTTGATTTATGACCCAAGATATGATCTATCCTGGAGAATGTTCCATGAGCACTTGAGAAAAATGTGTATTCTGTTGTTTTTGGGTGGAATGTCCTATAAATATCAATTAAGTCCATCTTGTTTAATGTATCCTTTAAAGCTTGTGTTTCCTTATTTATTTTCATTTTGGATGATCTGTCCATTGGTGAAAGTGGGGTGTTAAAGTCCCCTACTATGATTGTGTTGCTGTCGATTTCCCCTTTTATGGCTGTTAGTATTTGCCTTATGTATTGAGGTGCTCCTATGTTGGGTGCATAAATATTTACAATTGTAATACCTTCCTCTTGGATCGATCCCTTGATCATTATATAGTGTCCTTCTTTGTCTCTTGTAATAGTCTTTATTCTAAAGTCTATTTTGTCTGATATGAGAATTGCTACTCCAGCTTTCTTTTGATTTCCATTTGCATGGAATATCTTTTTCCATCCCCTCACTTTCAGTCTGTATGTGTCTCTAGGTCTGAAGTGGGTCTCTTGTAGACAGCATATATATGGGTCTTGTTTTTGTATCCATTCCGCCAGCCTATGTCTTTTGGTGGGAGCATTTAATCCATTTACATTCAAGGTAATTATCGATATGTATGTTCCTATTCCCATTTTCTTAAATGTTTTGGGTTTGTTATTGTAGGTGTTTTCCTTCTCTTGTGTTTCTTGCCTAGAGAAGTTCCTTTAGCATTTGTTGTAAAGCTGGTTTGGTGGTGCTGAACTCTCTCAGCTTTTGCTTGTCTGTAAAGGTTTTAATTTCTCCATCAAATCTGAATGAGATCCTTGCTGGGTAGAGTAATCTTGGTTGTAGGTTTTTCTCCTTCATCACTTTAAGTATATCCTGCCACTCCCTTCTGGCTTGCAGAGTTTCTGCTGAAAGATCAGATGTTAACCTTATGGGGATTCCCTTGTGTGTTATTTGTTGTTTTTCCCTTGCTGCCTTTAATATGTTTTCCTTATATTTAATTTTTGACAGTTTGATTAATATGTGTCTTGGCGTGTTTCTCCTTGGGTTTATCCTGTATGGGACTCTCTGTGCTTCCAGGACTTGATTAACTATTTCCTTTCCCATATTAGGGAAGTTTTCAACTATAATCTCTTCAAATATTTTCTCAGTCCCTTTCTTTTTCTCTTCTTCTTCTGGGACCCCTATAATTCGAATGTTGGTGCGTTTAATGTTGTCCCAGAGGTCTCTGAGACTGTCCTCAGTTCTTTTCATTCTTTTTTCTTTATCCTGCTCTGTAGTAGTTATTTCCACCATTTTATCTTCCAGGTCACTTATCCTTTCTTCTGCCTCAGTTATTCTGCTATTGATCCCATCTAGAGTATTTTTAATTTCATTTATTGTGTTTTTCATCATTGCTTGGTTCCTCTTTAGTTCTTCTACGTCCTTGTTAAATGTTTCTTGCATTTTGTCTATTCCATTTCCAAGATTTTGGATCATCCTTACTATCATTATTCTGAATTCTTTTTCAGGTAGACTACCTATTTCCTCTTCATTTGTTAAGTCTGGTGTGTTTTGACCCTGCTCCTTCATCTGCTGTGTGTTTTTCTGTCGTCTCATTTTGCTTATCTTACTGTGTTTGGGGTCTCCTTTTCACAGACTGCAGGTTTGTAGTTCCCATTGTTTTTGGTATCTGTCCCCAGTGGCTAAGGTTGGTTCAGTGGGTTGTGTAGGCTTCCTGGTGGAGGGAACTAGTGCCTGAGTTCTGGTGGATGAGGCTGGATCTTGTTTTTCTGGTGGGCTTGTCCACGTCTGGTGGTGTGTTTTGGGGTGTCTGTGGCCTTATTATGATTTTAGGCAGCCTCTCTGCTAATGGATGGGGCTGTGTTCCTGTCTTGCTAGTTGTTTGGCATAGGGTGTCCAGCACTGTAGCTTACTGGTCGTTGAGTGAAGCTGGGTCTTGATGTTGAGATGGAGATCGCTGAGAGATTTTTGCCGTTTGGTATTACGTGGAGCTGGGAGGTCTCTTGTGGACCAGTGTCCTGAAGTTGGCTCTCCCACCTCAGAGGCACGGCCCTGATGCCTGGCTGGAGCACCAAGAGCCTTTCGTCCACACGGCTCAGAGTAAAAGGGAGAAAAAATAGAAAGAAAGAAAGAAAGAAAGAAAGAAAGAAAGAAAGAAAGAAAGAAAGAAAGAAAGAAAGAAAGAAAGAAAGAAAGAGGCTATAATATAGTGAAGTAAAATAAAGCTATTATAAAGCAAAGCTATACAGACAAAATCTCACCCAGAAGCATATACATATATACTCACAAAAAAAAAAGGAACAGGGGAAAAATTAATATATCCTGCTCCCAAAGTCCACCTCCTGAATTTGGGATGATTCGTTGTCTATTCAGGTATTCAACAGATGCAGGCACATCAAGTTGTTTGTGGAGTTTTAATCCGCTGCTTCTGAGGCTGCTGGGAGAGATTTCCCCTTCTCTTCCCTGTTCGCACAGCTCCTGGGGTTCAGCTTTGGATTTGGACCCGCCTCTGCGTGTAGGTCGCCTGAGGGCGTCTATTCCCCGCCCAGACAGAACGGGGTTAAAGGAGCCGCTGCTTCGTGGGCGCTGGCTCACTCAGGCCGCGGGGAGGGAGGGGTACGGAGGAGGCGGGGCGAGCCTGCGGCAGCAGAGGCCGGCGTGACGTTGCACCAGCCTGAGGCGCGCAGTGCGTTCTCCCGGGGAAGTTGTCTGGGTATCACGGGACCCTGGCAGTGGCGGGCTGCACCAGCTCCCGGGAGGGGCGGTGTGGAGAGTGACCTGTGCTCACACACAGGCTTTTTGGAGGCGGCAGCAGCAGCCCCAGCATCTCACGCCCGTCTCTGGGGTCCGCGCTGATCGCCGCGGCTCGCGCCCTTCTCTGGAGTTCGTTTAGGCGGCGCTCTGAATCCCCTCTCCTTGCGCGCGGCGAAACAAAGAGGCAAGAAAAAGTCTCTTGCCTCTTCGGCAGCTGCAGACTTTTTCCCGGTCTCCCTCCCAGCCAGCTGTGGTGCGCTAACCCCTTCAGGCTGTGTTCACGCAGCCAGCCCCAGTCCTCTCCCTGCGATCCGACCGAAGCCCGAGCCTCAGCTCCCAGCCCCGCCCGCCCCGGCAGGGGAGCAGAGAAGTCTCTCGGGCTGGAGAGTGCTGGTCGGCACCGCTCCTCCGTGCGGGAACCTCTCCGCTTTGCCCTCCGCACCCCTGTGGCTGCGCTCTCCTCCGTGGCTCCGAAGCTTCCCCTCTCTGCCACCCGCAGTCTCTGCCCGCGAAGGGGCTTCCTAGTGCATGGAAATCTTTCCTCCTTCACAGCTCCCTCCCACTGGTGCAGGTGCCGTCCCTATTATTTTGTCTCTGATATTTCTTTTTTCTTTTGCCCTACCCAAGTACGGGGGGAGTTTCTTGCCTTTTTGGAGGTCGGACGTTTTCTGCCAGCGTTCAGTGGGTGTTCTGTAGGAGCAGTTCCACGTGTAGATGTATTTCTACTGTATCTGTGGGAAGGAAGGTGATCTCCGCGTCTTACTCTTCCGCCATCTTCTCTCCTCCCCCCAGTCTGGCTTCTTGGAGACCAGGACATTTCAGAAGCAGTATAAATTATGGAAGAGAGGTATTTTGAGGGTAAAAATGGGAAAATGGGAAATAACTGATCTTGTTGTAGGAGAAGCTAGGAAGAAGACCCAGGGGTCCAAATTCTACTCTCATTATATTAATCCTTAAACCCTGGAAAGTGTTCTTGGGGTGCTATTCTTACTTAAGGCCAGGCTACTATCCTGTGTCTTATTAGCCTGATGCATCTATAGCCAAAAGCACATCTGGCTTTGCTTCATCCCTTTTTCTATAAATTCCCATCAAGTTAACCAGATCTGCAGTCATGGCCAATAAATACACCATAACTTGGCCTTTCTCAAGGCCCAAGGCATTTTAGCTGGTGTCCAGGCCAAGAATCAAAATAAGATTTCAAGTCCCTTAAACTGATTCTGGGTCTTGCATTTAGGCTGACAAATGACATTATTCTTGTAGAATCCAGTAAGTGCCAAAGCCCTTATCCTCAAAATATGGTGGCTTTGGATGTAGATCAAGGGCTGATTTTCCTAAAGGTGATATGACTTATACCTCCCAAAATGTTTGGCTGCCATTGTCTCAGGCTTACTTGAGGCAATTTAAAAAAAAAAAAAAAATTGAGGTGGCAGACAGCTTGAAAATCATGGTGCTCTTTGCATAATACTATGAAATATGTATGTATTTAATTCTAGCATTTGAACTAGGAACAATTTTCCTAGCAGAAAATGACTATATTATAGGTATGCAACATAAAATCACAACACACGTGCATGCAAACAACAAGCTCTTTAGGGAGGCATAATCTGTTGTTTCAGACTTTTGCCATTAATATTCAGTGGCTGCTTATTCATTTGTTTTGTTGTCTGCCTCACAGACAAGCAGTAGAAACCACCAAAGGTTTAAGAAAAATTTATGGAAGGAAAATTTAAAGTTGAAAACATTCTATCCATTAAGTTATTACTTCCTCTAAATTGACAAGGCTGCCATTATTCAATTTCAGCAGTGAAAAATCTTGGATCAGCATGTGGAACATCGAGGCTCTTTGGGAAAGCAGTTTGAAAACTACAGATGGAAATCAGTATAATGTAGGTTAACAATTTGAAACTCAGGGTCAGACACACCCAGATTTGGGTCCATACTCTGTCAGTCTTATTAGCTGTGGGATTCTGGGCATGTCATTGAATCTTTCTGTGCCAAACTTTTCTCCACTGTGAAATGGTCACAACCATAATATCTTAGAATTGTGTGTTAAGTGAGGTAGTATATCCTTAAGGACTCTTTGATTTTGAGCAAAGGAAATCAGCTTTGGGTAAATTAAGCAAAGTAGTTTATTGGAAGGATATTGGTGCTTGACAATATCCATGAGAACCTGAAGAATCAGGCATGGAAATGGGGTCGAACCAAAGCAGTTCTGGAGGCTCAGAAGCAGAAAAGATAGCAGTAATTTTATAACAGCAACTCTAGTCCAGTCATGCTCAATCAAATGGAATAGAACTTCTTTGACTCTCTGATGGTGTTCGAAATATCACAGAAGAAACATCTAATTGGCCTTGGTTGGGTCAAAGGCCACTTCTTGTTCAGTAGTAAGGAACACATTTGATTACAGTTTCTTGTCAAGACTGTCTTCAGTGAAGTATTCTTTTTTTTTTTTTTTTGGATTATGGTCATTTGGTTATGTGTTTAATTTTGAATCAGAAAGTTTGAAACCATAAGTCCATAATCAACACAGGATGAGGGCCAGCCTCTGAGTATCAGCTTATATCAGCTTACAGAGTTCTTTGGGATCCTTGTTAGAACAGTGAGGTTTTGAACAGGGAACCAGAAAGGCAGGCATCTGTTTCTTGTGACCACTCCATTAGATAATATGTACCTCATGCCCTGGAATCCTATCACATAGGTCCACGTGTATTACAGTTCTTTTTTTTTGTTTTTGTTTTTTTTTTAATTTTTATTTTCTATTGGAACGTCATTGATTAACAATGCTGTTAACTGTTAGTTTCAGGTGTACAGCAAAGTGATTCAGTTATATACATGTATCTATTCTTTTTCAAATTCTTTTCCCATTTGGGTTATTACAGAATACTGAGCAGAGTTCCTTGTGCTATACAGTAGGTCCTTGTTGGTTATCTATTTTAAATATAGCAGTGTGTACCTGAGGTATTCTAATACCTTTTCAGTGGAAGCAGTATTCTAATGAAGAAAAATGGGATACAATTGGAAGGGGAAATGAATACAGGTGTTCTAAAACAAAAATGTCTTCTTTTTTTCAGCTTTTTTGAGGTATAATTGACAAACTGTAATAAATTTAACGGGTACAATATGATGATGTGATATTTGTGTACATGGTGAAATAATTCCCATAACTGAGTTAATTAGCATCCATCACCTTACATGTTTACTTTCTGTGTGTGTGTGTGTGTGTGTGTGTGTGAGAACAGTTAAATTCTACTCTCTTCACAAATTTCATTTGTTCAAACAGTATCATCAACTATAGTCACCATTAAACAAAAATGTCTTCTCTAGATGGAGTATGCAGGGTGCCTGATACCTACTAGATATGCAGTATATGGTATTTAACCTCATCTTCCTACTTCATTTAAGGCAATCAGATGATGCACAGTAAGTGGAGTTGACTTGGGATACTGGGTATTACTCTGTAATATTTTGACATTAGTCCATTAATTTTTAAGAGTGCCAGAAGCCCAGTATTGGTGGTTTTCCATCTCCCTGGAATGAGCCCCTTCACTCACAAAGGGGCTTTGGATGCCAATCCTTCAAGAGGAGTCAAAGGATTTCTAAAGATGCAGTTTCTCAAACCTGGGGCCCACAGAGGTAGCTTAGATAGTGTAACTCTGCCCAATGAATTATTATAGTGACCTCCAGGAATGTGTGGCTACTTACATCATTGTTTCCAAGGATATTGAAGATCTTGAAGATCTACATTTGGGACCACTAGAAAAGAAAATTCTATGGGAAATTTTCTATTCTCCAAAGTGTGTATCTTTTGATAGATATTTTCAGAATAAGCATGGCCAAAAAAAAAAAAAAAAAATACTCCTTTTTATCTCTGCTGACTAAAAACTGAATCTACAAATATCCCAGAGAGTTTAGCAAATCTTAGCCATCACAATATGATAATTTCACTATTTCTCCTGGAGTGACTGGGAAAATTCACTTTATGGGCATATTTTCATTGCCAACCATACTCTAACATTTTCCTTTTATCCCTCTCTCACTTCTTGTTTACCCTAATTATTTTATTTGCTAAACCACAGTCCAATTTTATTCTTATACACATTTGTACTTTAAGGAGAACTTTCTAACTATGATATTTTGAAACTCCAACAACCTGTATTCTGATGTCAACATTTTAAAATAGAGTAATCCTACATTCCGCCCCCAGTTGTAATTCAGAAAACAATGGCGGGGAACAGTCCCTGTAGTGGACTGTACCTCTTCCCCATTTCAACTTTGTGAACAAATTAACCACATCACCTCTGAGTTCTTCATTAAATTATCAGGACTCTACTGCATTTAGGATTGATTTGATAGGGGACTCAGAGGCCATCAGAGCTACAAGGTCTGTATCTCCAGCTTTCTTTTTCCTTTTTCCTTCTTAAATCAAAAAAAAGACTTTGGTTTGTCACAGCCTGACCCATCTATTCAGAAGTTTGTTCCATTAACTCTTTTAATAGTCTTTTCTCCAGGGCTCTGATGAAATTAAAGTCATTTCCACCCTAGAGGCTGGAGGGCTTCTGCCTTTCACCATAATTCACTGGCTCCAGCTAATGGGTGGGGGAGGAGTTGAGTGGAGGTTATTGCAAGGCTAGGCCATGCTTTGCAGACTGTGTGGTGATTGAAGACGTGAAATGGTAGGTGCTTTTTGTTTCTTCTTAAATCTTTGTTAGAATGCTTATTTTGTCCCTCCTATCCTAGCTCTGGTGGGATGTAGGTAGAGTGGCCTCCATCATAGTCTATATAAGGTGTGCTAGGAGAGATCTAATCTTTCCATATTCTTTTCCACCCCTTTGACAGAGGCCTGAATTCCCACTATTAGTAATTCATTCTTTCAATTTAAGGTTTTAGATTTTCTAAAATTTTTAGAATAGCATATTGAGTTTTATGAGTCATTAGCATCTCATAAAAATTTTATTTTACATTTACTAGATAACACATTTTGAACCAGAAAGATGAGAAGAGTCAGAGAATACTGGGTCCCGTGTTAGTGGGTAGAGGTGTGTCAGAAAAGCCAAGAAGCTGACAGCAACTAAGGCAGCTTTTGCCGAACTTTATGGTATTTAACACAGAGCTGGCCAGTCTCTATTCCCTACACACAAATATTGTTCTGGATTCCTAAAAGTGTGGTTACTATTTTCTATTTCTTGGAGTTAAAGTTAAACAATCACTCTAGTCAAAGTGTATCCTAATTTTTTTTTTTTTTTTTTGGATGTAATTGTATACCCTATTTAACCTCTTTTTCTGGCAGGACTGGGGAGGAAATTTCAGAAAAGATTTCCAAAAGAGAAGTCATAGACACTGCCAGTCAACAAATAACATCAGAAATGTGAACAAATTAAAATCCAAGTGAAGTAAATTTTGTTTCCAACCATGATACAGTCACTAGTCCGGGACTTGCCCTCCTGGCATAAAAGGATAGAAAACTCAAAAAATATATGAAACAACTGTAAAAAGCAGTAGAGAACTATGTGGGAAAGGAAACAAACTAGGTGAGCTCTACAATTGCCTTGACTTTCTGCTTGGGGGCAATTTTTACTGATAAGAACAGATACTACACTTGATCTTAGCCAAAAGTCTGAGAAGCAATTGGGGGCAATTTTTAGAACACAATGCAGAGATGGGAACACGTGCAGAGTACAACTGTCTTGCTAAGTTGAAGGTACAGCAATCAGGGTTTTGTGAGGATAAGGTTTAATCCAGAGTACCAGAGAGTGGAGGGAATTACATAGATTAAGAACTCTAGAAACCAGCATGAAAGTTCTTTTGAGCAGGTTGCTGAATATTAAGTATGCACTTGTTGGATAAGGTAAGGCTGAGCAATGTACAAATGTCATGGGAAAAAAAAAATTGTGTAATGGGGGGCTACAAGCTGAATAATTCCCAGAGAGAATAGGATATGCTCAAGTTCTAACCAGCCAGATTAGACATAACTTAGAAAGTTCACATTTTAATAATAGGAATAAAATAGATATAGATTGAAAGCTATTCTAGACACACCTTAACAAAATCTATAGGTTTAAGAGGATTTCACATAATTTAACTGCCTGCCTAAACTAAACTCAACATTCTTTAAAAGAAAGCAACAAAATTCAGTATTCAAAAATGTAACATTTACAATGTCAAGCATCCAGTAAAAAACAAAGAAATAAACAAACAAACAAAAAACAGGGAATATATGTGACCTATAATAAAGAGAAAAATCAATCAATAGAAGCAGTTCTGGAAATGACAGAAAGGGCAGACTTAAATATAAATACTAAAACTATAAAACTTATAGGAAAAATGCATAGAAAAACATTTGTATTTTGGGATAGGCAAATTTTTTTTAGACAAGGCACAAAAAAGCTGAAACATAAAAATTATAATTTGGACTTCATCAAAATTTTAAATTTCTGCTCTTTGAAAGACACCACTAAGAAAATTCAAAGACAAGCCTTACAATGGGAAAATATAGCACATGGGCAAGGGACTTATATCCAGGATATATATTAAAAAAAAAACTCTCACAACTCAGTAATAATTTAAAAAGCCCAAATTTTTACAATAGGAAAAATACATGAACAAATATTTCACAAAGAAAGATATAATAATGGCCAATAGAAACATGAAGAGATGCTCAACATCATTTGACTTCAGGCAAATGCAAGTTTAAACCACAATGTTACCACTGTATACCTACTAAAGTTGAAAAGACTGACAATACCAAGTTTTGACAAAATTTAGAATCACTGAACGCCTACACATTATTCTGGGAGTATAAAATAGTTGAACCACTTTGAAAAGTACTTAACAATCTCTTATAAAGCTAAATATATAACTCACCAATTACACCACGAGGCGTTTATTTGTCCACACAAGGTCTTATAAAACAATGTTCATGGCAACTTTATTTATAATAGCCAAACACTGAAAATTAACAGGTGAATAGATTACAGATTATGGTATATTTATTCAATGGAATATACATCAATAACAAAAAGGAATGAGCTATTGTACATGGAACAACATGGACAAATTTTAAAAGCATTATGCTGAACGAGACATGCTATATACAAAAGAATAAATACCATGTGATTCAATTTAGATGAAATTCTTGAACAGGCAAAATGCATCTATAGTGACAGAAAGTAAATCAGCAGTTTTCTGGATCATGAGTGAGGGACAATTGACAACAAAAGGGAACGAATGATATTTTGGAGGCTATGGAAATATGATATATCTTGATTGGCATGATGATTACACAAGTCTGTGTATTTGTCAAAACTCACTGAATTGTACACTTTAAACTGATACACTTAATTTTTGGTAAATTATATATCACTAATGTTGATTTTTAAATTAACAAGAAAAAGTGAGGAGTGTGAGTGCTTTAAAAAGACAGTTTATTCTCAAGTTTAAGCTTGTCCTTAATTTGTGGGACTTGTGAATAGAGTAGAAACAGAGGTTCCTATCTGCTTAAAGACTTTTGAAGTATAAAATCTAGATACTAAAGTCTACATAAAGTATGTTCTTAACCCACTACCTTCACTCAAATACACTTATTATGACCTGGAAGCCAGATCTGAGTTAGTATTCTTGGACCCCTCAGAACCTGGAACGTTATTGTATAGACTCCTAGCCAATTCTCTTTCTACCTACTTATGCTTCACACACTACATATGGGAGTCTCAACTTTTATGTCCAAGTTCTGTCCACATGGCTCACAGATGCCTTTTTGGGCACTTTTATGGGGGTGCACACTGAGAGTGGAAAGATAAACCCAGGAACAAGGCACATGGAGGCCCTGGATATAGGCCTGGTGCCGTTTGGTTAAATTACAAGGTCTTAGAATATGATCTAGAGGGGGGCGTGAGATTCAGTTGAGCTCATATCCTGGTCCCAGGGATGACTTGTCTGATGAGGAGACTGTGGTTGGATGACAGACAGGACCTCAAATGCAGGGTTCCAGCCTGGTCTGAGAGCAGCACTGATCAAGAGCAGGCATCGCAAATAATTTTGCCAGGAAACTATCACTAGACTTCCCCCTCCTCATTCTCAAAACAAGGGAGAGGAGAAGAAGAGGTAGAAGAAATAAGCCTTATTTAAGCCCTGTATAACTGAAGCTTAAAATATCAAACTGGAGGAGGTAGCAAGTTCAGCCAAGGAAAGAACAGGTAAATATATTTACAGCAAGAGGCTGTTCCAGTTATTTGTGAAGGGCAGCATGTAGATATTTCAAGTACTAAAACTTTAGATGTTTTAGTTCAGCATCTAAAACTGTGTGGATGCTAAAGCAACTATATGAAGGATTAAGAATTTAGGAATCTCAGTACATGAAAAAGAATTCTTCTTTCCATTTTCCCTTTTATCTTCCATCATCCCTTCCTTCCTCCCTTCCTTCCTTCCTTCCTTCCTTCTTTAAGCATGATTTGAACCTGTAAATGTCACAAGTCTTTATAGTTTTGCAAAGCAATGTAACCCTTGATGGTACCTGTTCTTCAAGGAATTTACAAAACGGTGAAATAAGGTGTAAACATGTGAAAAATAAAACAATGAGGCATATTACGATGCAATATGTTATTGGCTATAAGTTTCCGGGAGAGAGAGATTAGTGTGAGTTTGCATAGTTAGAACATACTTTGCTATATAAGTTGATCAGTAAATTGAGTTGGGAAAGTTGAGCAAGGATTAGGGAGTTGGGAGCAAGAGATACTCCCAGGAGGAAACGGCTTCAGCAAAAATGTGATTATGGGAATAAACATGGCAGGTTTTAGGTAAGTAGAATGGATCAGGCAGTTCAGCAATAGATGAATATGCAAGTAAAAGAAAGAGCCTAGGTTTTGAAGCTAGAAATTTGAACAGAAGTTTAGAAAGCCAGGTTGGGGACAGATTATAGAAAATGTGTCCCTATATTAAGTATACAGTCGCTAACAATTAAAACATCTTGTAGCACTTGAAAGTTTACAAAAGCTTGTTCCCATACATTATTTAAGCTGGACTTCATGAACTTTAGAGGACAATTTGTAAATGAGAAAAAAAAAAAGTCTCAAAGAAGAAAATAACTTGCATAGCTTTACAGAGTTAGGTATGGTGGAGTTAGGACTCAAGCCAGGGTCTCTTGGCTTTATGACAAATTCTTATATTGTTAAACACTACCTTCTAAATAAAGTATCCCTCAGTTACTATCACTTATACCAATTTCATCTTTTATAGGGCACTTTACCTGTGTATTCGTCTTGTTTCTTTCACTGGGTTATAACTCTCCTGTAGTTAAGAACTGTACCTTCCACTTCTTTTCTGTCTTCCATAGGGCATAGCATAGTGCTGGACTCCTAGAGGATATTATTACATTAATTATTAATGAATGAATGAATGAGTGCATCAAGTAATGAGCTGAGATATGAGAAGGAACTGGATCAAACTGCACATTAGAATCACCTGGTGAAATACTTAAATATCCCAATGCCTATGATCCAGAGATTTTTATTTAATTGTTCTAGAGTAGGGCTGAGGCACTGGTATCTTTTGTTTGTTCTTGGATTACTCTACACATGGCAGAGTTTAGCATCTAGGCTTCCCTTACATGTGTTTGAGAGGGGGCTGGGAGCCTTCTTCAAATGGAGATATGGGCAACTCAATTCTTTCAGGACAGAAGTAGAGTATATATAATTTCAGTAAACAAAACAAAAATGAACAAGGCTTCTGTAGCTATAGGTTTCAGGTCGTGGGCTGAGTGTGCTCGTGACAGGCCTGGAAAATATAAGAGGGAGGACTTTTTTTTCCCCTCTTGTCTTTGTAATATTTCCAATAATATGCCATTAAACTCCTTAGATGACATTAAACACTGTTTAACAGAGAGCACTAATGACCAATGGGGTGAGAGGCTCCTGTGTGGCAGGTGTGCATACCAAGCAGTCACACTGATGTTCATTCCAGGCTCTCTGCCTGGTACACACAGGACAGAAACCAGGAGAGCAAGAGACTGAGACAAAGGGAAAGGGATGGTGTCCATTTCTAGGCAACAATGCGGGTGAGCTATTTTTCCTTAAACTCATCCAACTTCATTCCCAGAATATTCCTACCCTTGTATGGTTCTTAAAGCTTTGGAAACATAGTGCAAAGGCCTGACAGTAACAGGACTGTTAAAGCCTCCCTGCAGATGGAAGTGAAAGCCAAACTAGCATGCACATGTGAAGGGGATTATCAAGCAAATATGTTGACTTCATCCCTGGATTTTTGCAGCAAAAAAAATGTATGCTTCCGGAATAATAATGATGTCTTCCACTTCTATCATGTCCTTCTGTACAGGACTCCAAGACAGTCTATTTTGTCATTTGTCCACTTAATGGGAAGGATGGAGGAAAGAGTATAAATATTTCATAGTGTGACCAGCCATCTCTGTTTGCTTGGGACTATTGGTCACCATAATTTTTTTCTCCCAGTGTTACTGTTGTTTTTAACTTTTATGACACAAATTATTCATACTTGTTAAAAAACTAGAAAGCATACACACACACACTAAAGAAAAAAACTCAAGAAAACAAAAAACAACATCATCCTGTTATCCAGATCTAAACAATTTATATTGTCTAGGAATAAATATGTATGTCGTATTTATATAATATATATTATATAATTATATAATTATATATTTTACTAAACATTTATATGCATTTTATATAAAATATATATTTATATATATATGAATTTGTGGAATTTTGTGTATATATATATATACATGCACACATACACACATACCTACAAACACACATACACACACACACTACTTTGTTACCTGATTTTCATTCTTCATGAAATTTAGCATGAGTGTATTTTCAGAACTATACTGTACCGATAACTATAATTATTCTTAAAAGCTGCATGGTGTTTCATTGTAAAACTATTCTCTGCTATATTCAACCAATCACCATTGGTTGTCTCCAGGTACACACACACAAACCAGATTTTTGCTCTTAAAAATAGAGCTGCAAATAATACCATTAACATATATAACAGAGGATTATCTAATTATTCATTGCTGACTTTAACGTCCACATAGATTATCCTTCCCAAACCCCAGCTATCTTAAATTGGATTTCCCCAAAACAGATCCTGAGATGAGGATTTGGGTGTAGGTGGTTTATTTGGGATGTAATTCCAGGAAGCCCAGTAGGAAGTGAGACAAAGGAAGGAAAGTCAGTAACAGATGGATTACTGAGTGAGTTTCATGTGTGGGAACTGGGGCTCAATACAACTAAAGACCTTCAGAGAGATTGTAGAACATACTTTAAAACTGTATGTCAAAGGGCCAGTAAATTTGGGAATTTATCCACTAATTCCCTTCTCTCATTGATTAAGAGTCACATTAACTCCCCACCCCATGAAGGCCAAGGACATGCTTGTGTCCAGAGAACACCCTCAGGCAGAGAGATGCAGGAAAACATCAACATTTCTGAGAACTGTCTAGGGTAGACTCTGGGGTGGACCAAGGAGACATAGGAGAGCCCACAGCATCTGTTCCACGGCCCTCTCAGTCCTTGCCTTCTTCTTCTCTGATGGTGGTGTGTTTCCCCTACCAGGGCACCTTTTGTCAGCAGTATCTACACCGCCTCCATAATATCATACCCTCCAACTCCCTCCTGTCTTTCTCATTCCCTCTGGTACCCATCAACATGACAATTCTTTTATCACACTGGAACCTGTAATACATTGATACAACCACCTTTTCCCTGTCAGCAATCCCCTTCAAGTCATCATTTCTATTCTTAGTCATCATTATAATCACTCTCTTGCATATTTCCTCAACTCTTTTGCCTATCTCTTTATGAACTGAACTAGCCTAGCAAAACTCCTTTCCTTAGTTAAATGCAAATTTCTGTCTCCTCTGTGCATGTACTCAAACTGTCTTCTAGACATGCCATCTTCTTCGTACCACCTTCTCTCTTCTGAAACTTCTGATATCCACACCATCCTCACACTCAGCTGATTATCATGTTCTACTTCTTTAAGAAAATGAATCAGTCAGAAGAGAACTTTCCAAGCTCCCACCACAACCATCTCCCATCTACATTGGTGTCCTTCTTTTACTGTTAGTCTGGATAAACAGCTTAGTGTCCTGTCTCAAGGACTGAGTTTTGTCTTAGATCTTATCCCCTCTTACTTTCTTGAGAACATAATCAATTCTTTGTTCATTCCCCTGCAGCACCAACTTTTACCCCTCTCTTTTAGATCATTTTTATCAGGTCATAAGCATGGTAAGTATTTCTGCCATCTTAAAAATACCATCTTGAGACCATATGCCCCTTTAACTTCTGCCTCTTTTCTTTGGCCCCGTTTTAGTAAAACTCCTCAAAATAGCCACACTTACTGCCTGCAATTTTTTCTCCTTATCTCAAATCCCTGCCAACTAAGCTTCCATTGCCACCACTCCATCAACACTTCTCTTATAAATGGCAACAATGGCATGCATCTTACTAAATCCAATGGTTAATTCTCACCCTTATTTGACTCTTAGCTGTAGTTGAGTCAGTTGATCACTTTCTTTTCCTTGAGATATGTTCCTCACTTGGCTTCAGGGACAATATGATTTTCTGGTTATCATCTTATCTCATTGATCTCTCCTTCTCAGTCTCCCTCCTTTTCTCCACAAAGTCTAAGGTTAGAAATGCTGGAACCATCATTATTTTCTATTTACACTCAATTCCAACATCTACTCTTTATCTACACTAATGTCTTTAATCAGGCTCATGGCTTTAAGTACCATATGTTTGCTAGCAAGCCCAAATTTATATATTTAATCTAACCCTCTCCCAGATCTCTAGAATCATATACCCAACTCCAGCTTTAATAGCTCTATTTGGATATCCAAAAGGCATAGCAAATCTCTGACACCCAAACCCAAATACCTGATCTTCTCATCCAAACCTGCTTTTTTCTCAGTCTTTCCATCTCAATAAACAGCAACACCATTCTTCCAGTTTTTCAATCCAAAAACCGTACAGCCATCTGTATGCCTATCTTTTTCTCACATTTTATAACAAATCAGCAAATCTTGTAAGCTCCAACACTCAAACTATATACAGATGTCAACAACCAGGCTGGTCCAAGCTGCTATTATTTCTTGCTTGGATTACTGTCATAGACTCCTAAGTGGTCTTCTGCTTCTGGTCTTTCCTCTGTGATGTTTAATTTTGACACCAGAGCTAAAGTGATGAGCCAGATCAGTTATTCTTTGTTTGAAACCCACTAATAATTTTAGCACTTATTCAGTAAAAGCTTACAGGGCTTGGCATGATCAGATCCCACATTATCTCCATGATCTCATCATCTCCTCTTCCTCTCCCCATTTCCCACTTCATCCCAACCACACCAACCTCCTCATTATTCTTCAGTTGGGCCAGACAGACACCCATGTCAACATTCTTGCCCTTGCTGATATCTATGTAGCTCATTTCCTCAGCTACTAAAGCCGGTAACTCAAATTTCACTTTCACAGGTCTTCCCTGACCACCTTATTTAAAATTGTAGCCACCATTTCCCCACATCCTCCCATTCCTTATGCCCTCCCAAACTTAGTTTTTACCATAGCACTTACCAACACATGACATAATATTTTATAAATGCATTCATTTATTTTATATCTCCTTCTTCTAGAATGTAAGCTTCATAAGAGCAAGGATTTTGTCTATTTGGTTCTCTGTGCATAGAAATGTGCCTGGCATGTAACAGGTGTTCAATAAATATTTGTTGAATAAATGATTAAATGAGAACACGGTTTGGTTTCACAAATAGGTGTTAGCTGTGTGACCTTGGGCAAGTGTTTGGAACATTCCAACTGTATTTCCTTACCCATTCAATCATATGGCAAAACCCAATTTATTGTACTGTTTTGAGGATTAATGTATGCAGAAGAACCTATTGTATCACTTTGCATGAAATATACATTCAATAAACATCCACTGAATCTATTTTTCCTAAATAGAGATTACCCAAATTTCTTGCAAATTGCAAACTTTATTTCTTCCATGGTTCCCATCCTGCTGCCTGCTCTTGGGTATTTTCACCTCTACTTTATATTTTCCACTCATTTTGCTAAGCCAAGAGTAATCATTTACCTCCAGCTGCTCAACTGATCGTGAATGGATTAGTGCTTTGTGTCAAATAACCAGTTTCTTCCTTCCATTCTTCCACCCTTCTTTTTATTGTCCGCCTAAAGACCACATGTAGGTAATGTATAAGACTTAACAAACTTCAAAGAAACTTTCCCAGGTGCTTAAAATTTAATTTTAAAGCTAAAATGTACATCATTGAAGGAAAATGACTGAGCTTTACTGTTAGATGAATGCAGAAATGTGTTAGATGGTTATATATTTAAAGAAAGATGTCTTGAGAGAGGTAATACTTGATTTTAACCCAAAGGATGGATAGGTACATTGATCAGAGTAATTAATGTTAACTGCAGCAACAAGTAAACCCTAAATAATATGGGCTTAACACAATAAATGTTTATTTATTGTTTATGGCACAGTTTGATGTGAATTGAGGGGCTGTTTCTGGTCACACCTCCCCCAGGTGATGATGTCCATGACCTTTTCAATATGCCATCTGCAATATCTGGCCCCCAAGATCACCAAGCATATCCTTTATCTGTGCTGGTCCTAGAATAATGCAGCTTATAGGCTTAATACAGAGTCTTGATTCAATGTGACTTGACTCAGGGAGCACCACTCTGATCCCTAGGAGGGCATGGGGCTGCCACAAATGGCTGTACATTTCAGAAACATTTGAAAACAACAGAGCATTATGGCCAGCACCCCAGAGAGACTGTTGTGGGTCTCACAGTGTGGAATTGGAGAACAATGGTGCACCATTCTCAACCTATTACCTTAAGACAGTAAGATATTCCTGATACTGGCATGGAAATTTATGGGTCTGTTGAAGAGACAGAAACATCTATAAATCAGGTAAACAGGTGTGCACGGGATTACAGGTTTATTAATGAAGTGATGGGCCTTTGAGAGAGAAAGATTGCATTTTAGCAATTGTCATAAGAGGTTTGTTTATGATGAGGACTGTGACCTTGGAGGCCAGCACAATGGCACTCTGCATCTTTTGAGAAGATTATAGTGTAATTATAACTCTAATGGGCTTCAGGCAAAGACTCTTAAGTAACCAGAAAGTTCCTGTTTTCTCTCTCAGTAAGGCATGTGCAGGTGATATATTGGGACTAGCTCACAGGTATGGTACTGCTTAAAAACATGTCAGCAATTAAAAGAGAAGACAAATGAATTTCCAGAAATAAATCCCTTACATTTAGAAGGGGATCTTCAAACATAAGCAGTAGCTACTTTCCTTCGGTGTGTCTCTTTATCTCTCCCTCTTCCTAACTCTACTTTTACCTCTGATTTTATTTCTTTGTCTCTGTATTATTTTTGGTCTTTCTATCTGTGTTGTTCCTCTGTAAACCTGCCTTATCTCTAGTATCTGGCCTGTGCCTCTGTTCTAAAGGAGGATCAACTCTGTTTCACGGACCATATAATCCTTTACACTCTAATGAAATAATACTTTAGTGTCTATTTTTCAAGATACTATGCCAGGCCAAAGGAAAAGAAACACAAACCAAAGCTCTTAATTCCATTGTCTCAATGAATATAAGCAGGAAGTGTCATATAAACTAACATTCTGAAATGTTATATTCCAGTGGATATAACAGATGATTTGTAATCAGCTTATAATTTCTGTCTAACAGTCTATACTAGACCAGCCAGACCTAGATTTTACTCTTAGCTACTTCTGGCTATGCAACAGAATTCTCTGATGTCTTTCTGATGATCTACTTGAAGGCACTTTTATAGCAGCTGAGAATTTACCTCAATCTGGAAAGGACTTTGAGAGGCAGTATCATCCATCCTCTTGCTCTTCATAAGAAAGATATGCATAGAGATAAAGAGAGAGAAGAAAAGAGAGGTGGGATTCCCTTCTTTTTTTTAAGGCTTTGTCCTGGAGCAAAAGAGAAATTTCTATGAAAAGAATCTAATGGTATTTAAGATTCATTAAACACCTAAGGTGTGCCAAAGACTGTGCTAAGCATTTTGCATACATCAACTCAGTTAACATGTACAACAATCCTGAGAAGTAGGTGTTATTATCAGGAAACTGAACCGTGGTATTGTGTGGCTACTGTGGGCTGGTTCTTCACACACACTAACCTCATTCAACTGCTGAGCAGTTCTTCATAGTAGGCATTATTATCTCTATTTTATGGGTCAGCAAACTGAAGTTTAAGAAGTTTAATATTTGACTAAGCTAATATAGATGGTAAATGGTAATTCTGAATCTATATTCAGGCTCATAGAGTACTCCACATCTTAGAGCACTCCCTTTCCCTCCCATCATGTTCCTCCTGAGCTCATTCCAGTCAAGATTTTATGTTCTTATGTCTAACCTAGATCCCCATAGTAGAGTTTATCTTTTTTCCCTCAGTATCAATCACTAAATCAAAAATATTTATTATGATTTTTCAGTATCTACTCTGTGCAAAGTCTAGTGCTCAGAAGGTAAAGAGATAGAAAACTAAATAGGAACTGGTCCCTGCCCTCAAGGAGTGATGATCTTAATTGGGAAGAAGAAAGAGAATCTCCTGATGAAGTTAAATGGCTTTTCCCGACAATAATGGAAAACATGTCATGAAGCAGGATATGACGAATGGCTGAAAGAATGTCACAGACAATATGTGTTGGAGACTTCCAGATGAGGGAGCAATGGGAAGCAGATGGTCATTGTTCTCTGCATAATACACCTTCATATATGTAAAGCTCATCATTAGGCCCTTCAGGAATCCTTTGTTTAGGATAAATCTTCTCATCTTTCCTTGAGAATATTATTCCCCACTCCTTTTATCCTTTCCCTGCTTCTGCGCAAAGCATGGCTGTACATGTTGAATGCATTGATGTTTCTTAGACAAAGTGGCATCTAAAAAATAATTCAAAAATATGAATCCAGATAATCTTTCCTTTGAGTTCCTGTGTGAGTGGAGCCTTTTCTTCAGGTCATTGGACCACTCCCAGGCAATAATGAAAAACCAGTGCTGTCCCAATGTACTCTTCGTTCTGATATCCCTGAGGAGATGAAAACATACCCACAGGTATTTTCACATTACTCTTGGGACTGGAGCGCATGACCATTCCTACACCTCAGCCCATGTGGTAGACTTCAGGATGAGTGGGAGGTGGCGGAGGAAGCATGGGAAAATTTCCCAGCACTCTCTTAGCACCAAGATGTACCCTTCCCACCCAGGTAGTGGGGGCACCTTTATAGATACATTCTTAGGTGACCTCTTTAAAATATAAATACTCTTGACTCCTGTGTTATACAATCTCTTACTTAAAAAGGCCTAGGGGTGTATTTATGGCGCCAGATGAGGAAGGGTGGGTGATGCAAAGTAAGATAACTGCTGTTTAGGCTGAAAACAGAGTAGTTGAGAAAGAAATGCAAAAGACTTGAAGGGCCGAATCCACAAAATGCAGATAGAGAGCCCTGAAGTAAATCATACCTACTTTACCATCCTGCCAGGGACTCAAATCTGGTGAAAAGTTCACGGCTATGGAAATATATGCACCGAGTTTTTGGTTTTTTTACCCTTCAGTCAAATGTCAAACACAAATCCTAGGAGACCAAAAAGTTAGGCCATCATAAATGCCCTCTATCTCGAATCAAAAATGACAGAGAGAGGGAAAACCGACATGATGACCTGGAGAGATTTTATCTCCTAGACAGTTTTCAGGATACATGTTTCACAAAGAGTTGTTCAAAGTCACTTCTGTGTCCCTTCCTGTTGTCACCTGATAAGTTCAAGGCATCTAGTTTGCCAGAAGACAAGTCCCTGCAAAGAAACTGCCAACAATCTTTGATTCATGTTCTCTGTTACAGTATGTTAGAAACTTTCTCAAGAGCCTTTAATTCCCCTCTTAGGGTGAATTGAGTTCTGTGACAAGGAACACAATCGCCAACCCAGGCTGCCCCTGAGGGGGCCTTGTGCAGTCAAGCCCATGACTAACTCATCCAGCTAGAGACCAGCAGGCAGCAGGGAGCCCTACAGGAACACAGAGTCGTGGGAAGAGGACTCCAGTGCTGAACTCTGAGGCAGAAGACTCAGAGCTTTAGCTGGAGATGTGCCATTGTCATTTAAGCTTCTTCACCTTCAGATTCATTATCTTTAAATGGTGCTAATTATATTACAACATATACCCATGGGTGTTGGGATATTTAAGATATTCTGTGTTACAGCATATCAGGAAATAGTTGTTTAATCTACGTATCCCATTGTCCAAGGAGAAAGGAGTTTGTAGGGAAGAAGTGGGTCAAAGAAAATAAAGACAGAACAGAGTGATGGCTTCAGGACAGTTACCTAAACCCTGTACAGTAGTCTCTTTATTTTGGTGGCTGAGGATATTAAATTTGAACTTCCATGAAGCACATTGTCTCAAACTCAACTTCATATTGTTCACTGTTGCATTCTGTGCATGTAACTGTTGCTCACTAAAGGTTACATGGAAGATAAGTGGATGGATGAATGATGGACTCCCTTAAGGAGTCACTCGATATTTTCCTCAAAGTGATGTCCTAATCAACTATAGCAGGTTATGTCTCAGAGACCATGGGGGTGACCCCTTCCAAGCGTGACAGTAGCAAACTACCTGGAAGGACATCATCCTGGAAATCATTTCCATCTGAAACTCTTCAAAGCACATGAGAATCTCACTCTCGCTGTGCTGGCAGCACACTTTACAGCCCGAGTCCTTTCCTATCTCTGCTCAAGCCCATCTGCACATGGGTTCAGTATGTAATCTTGCCTGCTATAGGATTACTGATGACTGACAGCCATTCCCTGAGAACATCGAGTCTGCCTGTAGCCTGGCTGTGCATGGATGCTTCATGGTGACAGGATTAAGTGCTGAAGCTTCTCCAGGGACAGCCCATGCTCAGGATGTGTGTCTGAGATATTGTCAAACATGGCAGCCAGGGGATGGCTACTAGGCAATGTGCATGAAGAGCATCACAGAAACAAAGCACCAAGGCCCACTTGCAGGCTAGCTTCCCTGAGCACCTTACATTTGTCTGTCTGGCCAGGAAGATGTTGGTTGGAAAGCAAAGGACCCCATCTGCCTTACCTCCTTTATTTTGATAGGTGTTTTCCCAGTAATTAAATGTGTTATAACCTCAAAACCCAGCTGGATGCCTTGTAGACATACAACACACTCTCATCTAAGTCCAGGGATTACTTCCTGAATCAAATGTTTGACAGGACATATGAGGAAGAAGGAAGTAGGAAGGTAAACACATGATTGCAGTTTCTGGAACTGTCAGAACACACTGGGGTTTGGCCACTGACAGGGAAGAATCAGCCCACTGAATTCATAGGTAGGATTAATACGTGTGTTTTTTTTTTTTTTACTGCTCAACAAGTTAGATTCAGAAGAACCTTTTATTCTCAGGAACACTTGACTTTCAATTGTTAACTCTTAGTTCGTGATGAATATTAAGGCTTCAATGAAAAATATAGGTCTTGCTCATATAATCTAGCTCACAAATGGAGCTAGATTGGGGGAAAAGACCTCCCACATCCTTTGTGGATCCCACTACTTTTTCTTTTTTTTTAATCAGCCCAGTAAGCTGAAGTTAAGAACATGCTCCAGGTTTGGGATGAGAACAGGTCTTAATTCATTCCTGTTATTTGCAACCCCCTCTCCTATCCCACCACCTCTTCCAACCCCCCATGGCCTCACAGCCCGGGGTTACTGCCCAAATAAGTATTCCCTCTCCATTTGCCAACTGGGCTCAAAATTCTTCAGGAGGAGAAGAAGTGGTACCATCTAAAGGAAAACTCTTATCACTGTTGTTAAAACTAATAGTAGGAAATGACAGACCTGGGGGACTGAGGTAATTGGTCTTGTTCAGATGGACACTGATCACAGTAATTTAGGTCTTTGGGGAAGCCTGTCCCCATGTGCTCTATCCCCTTGCTGGGCAGGCAGAAGGTGACTTTCTTACTTTCCTTGAGTGATGATATGGATCGCTTCTGAGAGAAGCTGAGATATGAAACCAGCACATCCTTTCCTCACTTGTTCTCTTCTTATCCCTGTCATTTGACTACCCGGCATTGCTCTGCTTGCTGTTGGTTATTAATGATCCTCTCCTTATTTTGGCCAGTTTCTTGAAATCTTTAGCACCACTGCAGCTGTCTCTTCCAGAAATACTAACGTTAATATAGGCTTGTTGCCGATGACTCCTGTGGACATAAGGTCATTTAGAATTATGTAATGATAGAGATCATTCACTTCTACATCCTAGTTTATAGAATGGGACACAGAGGCCAGAGAGTTGTAATGGATTACCCAAGTTCAAATGGATCATTGTGGCTGAACAGGAATGAGAATCCAGGTGTTCTAACTCCACGCTCACTGATCATCCTGGCCATTGAGTTCCTTACCAACTCTTTTCAATGATTCTACTCTATACTCCATGATTAAACTTCTCTTGTTCTCCTATATTCATTTGCTTGAGAATTTTGCATCTCACTTTTTATCCACCTTGTTCTCTATAATCTCTGTGCCTTCTACCATGTTTCCTCCTTCTGCACTCCCAACCCACCCTAACTATTGCTCTCTGTTGTTCAGTCACCTTTAGGAAGACACACAGAATGGGGTGAATAGAAAATAAATTCTGTTATTACTTGTCAGTGAAGCCTGAGGGAAGTTATTGAGAAGCAACTCTTCCTAGAGATGTTTCTAATGTCCCTGTTATAATTGTGGCTGAAATTTCAATATCAAAGTTTAAAGTATTATGGTTTCCCTTTCACTTTCTTTTATTTGCAGTTACCCTGGGAGGAGAACATATCCAAGGAGGCATGCTCAATGCAGTACTTCCCAACCCAGGTCTCACTGCAGGATGAAGAACCATCTAAACGTGCTATCTTGGACTCCAGGAGTACAAAATAGATGGAGATGGGTATAGGGAAAGGGGTGGACAGAGAAGATGCCAGAGGAGGAACAATCTGGGCGAGGGGGGGGGGGTGTGTGGACCACACCAGTTGGAGGAAAGGATTTTCCAGCTTTGGTTTGGTATTCTAGTACAGACGGAAAATAAGGCAGGCGAGTAAGTTTTGTTTCAAGAAAAGGAATAGAACTGGATTAGGAGAATGTGGTAGTGATTAGGCCCCCTAGGAACCAAGGTAAATACAAGAGCTCTAATGCTACTGTGGTGGTTTGGAGAGTCAGAGAGAGACTTAAAGAAAGAGGTGATGGAACACTGCAGGACTGGACATTAGGAGATGTGGTTTTACTGTCAAATTTCTTATGTAACTTTAAAATTCGATTTCTCCTTTCCGGGCCTCAGTCTCTTTAACTGTAAAATGAGTCAGTTGGACTTGATTATCCCAAGGTCTTGATTTCTTCCAATTCCACTGATGCCCAAATTCCCTAGCGTTGCAGTTCTGCTTGACCAACCTGTGCGGGTGTAACTTTCTCTTGGCTTCTCCACAAAGAAGCTGAGTCATATCCTTTCTCTTCTCTTGCATGCCTCTCCTCCAAAAAGCAAACTCTTTTTGAGTCTTTTACATCCAACAAAGCCAAGCATCTTTCTGAAGCCTTGCTTTACTGAAGGCACAAAGCCCTGGGGGCACAATTCCTGGTGAACTCCCTCCCCACCTTACCCCTGCCTTTCTTTTTCCCAAACTCATCCTCTATACCTAGCAGGTCGAACTCATTTAAAGTGTAAATGATAGCAAATCAGGAACCTCCTGCTGCTTATAATGATAACACTTCCCATAATTTGCATGATAAAATTCAACTGATTTCAGACAGCATTGCTTAGGACAGATAGGTGACACTGGGGCTCTATGAGGGGAATAAATTACCACCTCAGGTTCTATGCCATCACAACTGTGGATACGTATTGGTTGACATTCAGCCTCAAACAAAAACACAAAGCCTTGTCTAATGGAGCAATGAAAAAGCATATCTAGGAAATATGAACAAGTTCCGCATGGTAATTTATGCAAATACATGCCATAACCTAGCTGAAGAGGTTCAGCTTACACCTATAGAAGGGAGCTGCACTAGCCAGGGATTTTATGGAACTGATACCATCTCATTACATCGCAGAAGCTGTGGGTTTCCATACAAATTAGCACTGGAGAAGGCAAAGGTGGCAATTAGTCCTCAGACCACCTGCATCAGAATTACCTTGGGGTGCCTATTAAATGCAGTTTCTTCTGGCAGACCCATTAAAATCAGAAGCCCTTCAAGTGGGCCTGAGAACCTGCATTTTAATAAGCTCCCCTCCCCCCCGCCCCAGGCAGTTTAGACCATCTGTCTGAACTTGGCCTCCCATAGTCAGTACTGTCTACATCTAGGTTATTCACACAATGTCCTACTCTCTTACTCGATGAATTGGCTAAGTCGCTTCACTATTCTCACCCTCACGTTCCTCATCTATAAAATAAGAGGTGGACCCAATGACCTCTTAAGTGTTTCAAGCTGAGATTCTTTTTTAAGTCCAAACACGGGCCAATTCTGCAGGCCAAACAAAACATACATGCAGGTGGCCAGTTGGCAGACTGTCCGGATGGACTGTGTAGCCACGTATCTCTGCAGTTCTGCGGCCTCCCAGGACCCAGGAAGACTGCGCAGCCTCCCCATCCATCTCTGCCTCTCTGATTTCTTGCCCACATGGTCTCTTTTTAGTCTGGAAGCCGTGCTTACCCCACTGCTTCTGCCAGAGCTCTGTCTAGACCCCAATCTTTTCTCCTATTGGTGACTTAGGCTTTTTTTTAAATTTAAGTATAGTTAATTTACAATGTCATGTTAGTTTCAGGTATACAGCAAAGTGATTCAGATATATACATATATATATATATATATATATATATATATATATATATATATATATATATATGTATATATATTCTTTTCAGACTCTTTTCCCTTATAGGTTATTACAAAATATTGAGTATAGTTCCCTGTGCTATACAGAGGTCCTTGTTTGTTACCTATTTTATATGTAGTAGGGTGTATGTGTTCATCCAAACCTTCTAATTTATCCCTCCCCCACTCCTTTCCCCTTTGGTAACCATAAGTTTGTTTTCTATGTCCTTGAATCTCTTTCTGTTTTGTAGATAAGTTCATTTGCATCTTTTTTTTTTTTTTTAGATTTCACATATAAGTGATATCATAGGATATTTGTCTTTCTCTGTCTGGCTTACTTCACTTAGTATGATAATCTCTAGGCATATATCCAGAGAAAACTATAATTCAAAAAGATACATGCATCCCAGTGTTCACTGCAGCACTATTTACAGTAGCCAAGACATGGAAGCAAACTAAATGTCCATCAACAAATGAATGGATAAAGAAGATGTGGTATATATATATATATATATATATATATATATATATATATATATATATATATATATACTATGGAATATTATTCAGCCATAAAAAACAATGAAATAATGTCATTTGCAGCAACATGGGTGGACCTAGAGATTATCATACTAAGTGAAATAAGCCAGACAGAGAAATGTTTAGGTTTTTGAAGGTAAAAGCCATTATGTTCTTTATTTCTTTGTTTTGCTTTTGAAGACTGGTTATATTTTCCACTGGTTATATTTTCCATTCTTTAGTGTCTCTCCTCTAGGGAAATAATACTTTGTATATTTTATATGCTACAATATTGCTAACACCTTCCAGGCACCTGTTATAGAGTAGGCTCTTAGTAAATATTCATTGACTGAAGGAACTCAAGGAAAATTACCTGCTGGGATAGGGAATGGGAAAGAGGGAACTAGAAAGCTATATACCTGGCAGGGGTATATTTTAATAGCTCAATATATTAGTACATAAAACTAACAATTATTTACAACCAAATATGTTCAAGTTTTTCTACACATAGTATCACATTTATTCCTTATACATCTATGAGGCAGCTATTAATATATGCATTTTACCTGAGGAAAATGGCCTCAGATAGGTTAAAATACTTATCCAAGCCTTCACATTTGTAAGTTGCTGAGGATGGATTCAGTGCCAGGTTTGTCTGACAATAAAACGTAAGTATTTCCATCTCAGCTCTGTGTCTCCCAAGGGAAGGTCCAGCAAAAAAAGTGTTAATTCACTGTTTCATCTAAGTCAGTTTTTCCCCTACTTATTTGTTATTTCTTTCTTTTCTGAAACTAGTTTGTCTGCTTTGTTAAGAGATTAAAAGCAAGACTGGAGTTTGTTTAGGTTGGAGCTCAGCTGTTTCTGCAACCAAGACAGCCAACTACTGATTCCTGGCATAGCTGGGTTGAAGTGAAACTCAGAGGACCAAACCACACTGCCACTGCGCAGGGACTGGGGACATTTCTCAGAGCTCATGTCTCCAGGTTACACACTGCCTTCTCTTTAATCTTCCACACTTTTCCAGGCACCCGTTATTCCATGAGTGTTCCCTAGGTGTTCCCGTCTGCATTCCTCATGATTTCTCAGGTTACATAAGCTCTGGGAATGATGGAATGTGGCCAGATAAAACAAGGGTAATCCAGGCAGAGGGATCAGCATGGGCAAAGACTCTGTGTAGCTCTAACAGTCCAACAGAAGTTTTAATCCTACATTGTCTTCATTATTAGAGGTACTCAGAGGTCTTTTTTCTTATTTCTTTTTTTCCTTTTTTCCTCTCTTTATCTCTGCATGGCTCACATACAAACTCCCTGAGAAAGAATCTCACTGTTCAATGGGTCCTTATCTTCCTGCTGAGCAGAGAGCTTGAGCCAGGCCATCTGACAGCTTGATGGCCAAACAGAGACCAGCGGTCCATTTGCAGGGTCAGGTTTCCTCATGAGGAGAGTGGGCGTGGCAGGCCCTTGGTTCTTAAGAGTTTCCTCTGCAATAGCCTCTCCTCCTGCTCAGCTGAATGCCTGGCCATTCAGCACACACAAGTGCAGACACACGGGCAACAGTTATTGCTGGGCAAAACGGTACCCAGGTAGACATAGCTGTGTGTGTGTGGATGGGGGTGGTGTGGAAGACGTAGTTAGCAGCAGTGGAAAGATCATGATAATGAACAAAGAACAAGTATTATAAGATGGCCCACTGTTGGTGATCTGCCACTTTCTGTATTTAGAGTTGTGCAAAGGATGATCCTCTGTGGACTCAGTTTCCGAAACACAAAATCTAGCCTCTGTCTCTTTAGACTCTTCCCCCTTCCATTTTACTGGAAGGCATCAGGCCATGGAAAACTGTCAGCCCACCACGTGGCCTGCAGACACAGCTCCTGATTCTTCTTAGGGAAGAATGTGTACGTCACTGGTAGAAGCACAGCTGGGACACATGCAAACTGGGAGGCAATGCCTATGGTTTTTCCTAAATTCAAAACACAGCCTGTATTCTGGCCCCACTGGGCTCCATGTCATCGCTCTCTCTCTGTTTTGGTTCTGAGCGTGCCTTCCTTTGGTTGCAATGAGGTCTGGTTTCATCCCTTTCTTCCTCAAGTCTTTTCTGTAACTGTTCTCTCTGTTCCCAAAGGCCCACCGCATGGGGCTGTCTTTGTTTTTCTCACAAATGGAGTTGTCAGCATTGAAAGCTCTTTTCAGAGAGGCAGCGGGGGAGGCTCTTGGTTTTCTGAGTCACAATCAGATGCGTTATTTGAGCTTCTATCTGCTTTCAGGCATGCGGCATAAACATAATGTCATAGAGAGATCCAGTATTCGTGGGCTTAGGATGGAGTGAATGTGTGTGTGTTGGGATAGGGCATGGCACAATTCATAAGAGGAGAAAAATGAGACAGAATACAAAGGGGAAGAAACAGGAAGAGAGGAGGAGCTTGTCACAGGAAACCCATTGGTAATGGTGCCACAGCCCCCAGGCTTCAGTATCCTCCCACCAGGGGAGCGTTTTTAATGTCAGATCTTTTCAAGGCTCCCTTCAGCTCAGGGATTTAGTGGGCGTTTGGGCATCATCCAGTGTGACATCCAGAGTGACATCTATCAAGTGCCCCTTTGGGATCTTCTTTGGGCTGATGAAATTAGAGTTGTCACTGTGGAGACAGGCAGCTCCACAGTGGCCGTGACCAGGAACACCAGCCCGAGGAAGGAAAGCCACAGTGCATGTTTTATTCTGGGCAGTCTCCCTGGGTGCCAGGCTCTGTGCCCCAAGGGCAGTGCTTCAGCCTTCACTTTTCATTTGTCACCCCTGTTTTATGTCTGTCCTCCCTAAAGGTGGTCTAGAGCTGAGGAATGAGCGAGACGGCCCTCCTCTACAGGCTGGAGGCCAAGTTCATGCATCACCAGAAGGACCCCAGTTTGGCTTTGCCGACTTTTTCACACCCTGCGCAGCTCTGCAAAATGCCCTCTCATGAGCTGATTCTGATGGATGAAAGCTCTACTCGGGGACTGGCTGTTGGTCCCTGTGTGATCCTGGCTTCATGACCACACTCTCAAGGGCTGCTGTTGGGGACGTCAATGAAATAATGCCAGCCACTGCTTTTCTTCCCCATGGCTCTCAGCACTGCTAGGGAAAGGTGCTTTGCAGTTTATCAACAACAACAATTAATGGAGGGGTAACTGACTGTGAAAGGAGGCCAGTTAGGGTGGCAGGGACCATCTAACCTTACATTCCTGGGGCCAGGACCTCCCAAGGGAGCAGACTACCTCCTGAACAAGCAGTCACTGAGCTGTGGAGGAGACACATCTTGAGCTCCATGGGGCCAAAATTTAGGAAATGCTGGCCTGGTGCTGGAGTGAACATAAAATTGCAATGCCTGACAAAGTCTCTTTGTTGCATTAAGCTTCTGATTCTGAAGGGAGAGTCATTTCCTTAATGTGCAAAGCCACAGGTTCACAGGCTGGCCATTAGAGCTGGAAATGACATTCATTGTGTGATCTGGGGCCACTCCTGTAAATTCCTGCAGAAGATAATTTGCCTGGACTCAGTGATAATATCTAGTCATTTCCCAGAATTCAGTGATAGTATCTAGTAATTCATGGTTGGAGATCCAGTTATGTAAGATATTAGTTCCTGCTAAAATGCAAACACCTCATGGAAAGGATAACGCACTGAGCATTGAAAGTCAATAATGTGATTAGGGTAATAGCAATAACAACCACCATCTATCAAGATGTTATCATCATCACCAGGATTGTCATCATCATCCTCACCGTCATCATCAAGCCATTAACGTGTACTGTATTGAGATACATTTGTTACAGGAACCATTTTAGGCACTTTCAGTGCATTACTCCTTTGATCTTCATTGCAGCACTATGAGGTCAGCATCACTATTATCCTCTTTTTTGTAGACAGGGAAAGTGGAACAGAGTATTTAAGTAAGTTGGCCCAGGCTACCAAACATAGGTGTTGTACAAGAAAGCAAACATAGGTGCCAGAACTCTAAACTACGAGCTCTTCTAAGTTATCTGGGGTCTTTGCCATTAACCACCATGTAGCCGGGGTAGAGCAAACAGATGGGTCTTTATGTCAATCCCAGGGCTGTGTGACTATGGCCCTCTCTATGGACGATTCCGTATCTCTGACATGAGAATACAAGTACAAATCGAGCCAAGAGGTCCAGAATTAGGTGGAGGCAAGGGAGATGTCTGGGTACAAGATTGAAGGAGGTGCTTCCCTCAGGGTAGTGCATGGGGCAGCCCTGCACTCTGACCCTGGAAGTCAGTGCCTCCTTATGTTCTGTGGCCCAAGCAAGTGGACACCTCATTAACCTCATCCTCGTCTTGGCCCTAGGAGCAGAGGTTAAATGAGATCCTTTATTCAGGTTTCTGGCATATAATAGGTTCTTAAATATGCATTTCCTTCTTTTTCTTGAGACTAAAATTATTAGATCTTTCCTAGGGAACACAACTGATTACAAGACAAGGAAGATATGGCAGAGACCTACCGTCCTTGGGTTGGGGCATGAGGGACAAGAAAGGGAACCAGGAGGGCTCTGACAAACTCATAGTTGCTTAGGCTCTGCTTGGTTCACTGGAGGCCACCAGTGGCTTTTCCTCCTCACGTGTTGAAGATCTCACTTTAAAGGAGCAGGGAACCAATGCATCTGCGGTCCCCGAGAGCCTCCTGTTTCCGGGCTCCTCAGACACTTACTCTGTGTCGTGTTCAAGGTGTTTGTGTTCCCCCAGCCCTTCTGCAGTCATGCCTGCTCTCCACAGGGCACCCACATGCACCTCTCAGCAAAGAGGCCCCTGCCAGGGGAGGGGATCACTTTGTATATGTAAAATGACCCTTTGGAATAGCAAGATATTATGACTTGAGGGGACCTTCCAGACCATTTAATCAAACCTTCTCATTTTAAAGATGTTGCACCTAAGGCCCAGGGAAGAGGAGTGACTTATCCTCTGTCCATAGGTTAGGGTACACTGGGTCTTCTGTTCTGGTTTTACATAGCTTTCTGCACTGTGCATGCAGTGTGCCACCAACGAGGTTAGCAGTGGACGTTGCAGGTCAGGAAGCTTGCTCTGAACAGCCTAGCCTTTCCCCTTTTGGAGAAAACTGCTTTTAGAAAGCTTGAGGATGACCCACCCTTTCCAGTCCAGAAATTCCAAATTATGTATCAGTAACTTTCATGAAAGAAGAAACTGTATTACATACCCCTCCTCTCTGGGTAGGGGGGATAGAATAAGTGAACTCTGTGTGTGTGTGTAGGTGATGGAGAATTTGGAGCTTATAGTAGGTAACAAAACAGTTTCTCTTCCTGTGAAAGCTAATTGCAGCATTTTCCATTCCCAGGATCTAGCACAGGGCTTGGCACAATACAGGCGCAGTTTCTGAGCATCTCCCTTCCCCCCCCCCGCCATCTTGTATTCCCAGCCCTACGTTCCTAGAGGAAGAGCTGAGTTAATCTCGACCATACGGATGTTGCCACCACAGCATGGCATTTATGCTTTAGGGGACTACTGCTTTATGCATCTTTCTCCTCCTTCCCTATCTTCCTAACGATGACAAGTCACAAGGCCAGTTCTGTTCTCTTTTCCCTCAAGTCACAAAGTGGCTCCTTCTAGGAGTCTGGTTGCTTGTTAATTACTGATGAAATCTGTTCTAATGGAGCCCCCAGCCTTATGGATGCTCTGATTCCCTGAGACCTGGGAGCTGAGTATTTAGATGGGTATTTAAGGTAATGTCTCCCTCAGCCTTGGGGAAAGTAACGAAGTCAACATCGACCCCAAGTACAAAATGCTTCTGAGAGAAATGCTTGCCATGTACTATCGTCCCTCCCAGATGATTTCTCTCTGGTCACAATGATTCATATAATCTAGCCAGAAATAATTTTGAGGCAATTTGGAATAGCCAAATAATTATGATATCTGCTTGTAGGTTTGTAGTCCTGAATTATCTCAGAAACTGGAAAAATTGCCTCTGCATCATTCATTCCTGTATATTCAGTGCTTGTGTGCATGTGTGTTGGTGTAAATATTTATTTAGACTAATTGGCTTTGATAGTATAAAAATAATTCCATCAACATAATTTTATTTAAACTTTGCAATAACCCTGTATGGTTATTTCTATTATCTACATTTTTCATTTAAAAAAAAGACATGGGACTCCCTCAGTGGTCCAGTGGTAAAGAAACCGCCTTCCAATGCAGGGGAACTCTGGTTCAATCTCTGGTTGGGGAACTAAGATCTCACATGTCATGGGGCAACTAAGCCCGAATGCCACAGCTAAGACCTGAGGCAGCCAAAAGAAAAAAAGACTTGTCTGAAGTCATCTAGCCAATAAGAAGCAGAGATGGAACTTAAAACCAGGTGTATTGATTTCACATTTAGTGATTGTTCAGTGACACCAGAGTTACTTTCAGAAACATTCCCAACATGTATTGGTGCCCTGCTTCTCAAAGTATGGTCCTCAGACCAGTGGCATGGGCATCTCCTGGGAGCTGGCTAGAAATGCAGCATTTCAGGTCTCACCGCAAACATACTGAATCAGAATCTGCATTTTGACAAGATTCCCAGGCAATTCCTCTGCACACTGAAGTTGGAGAAGCAATGCTTTAGGGCAGCGCTACTCAATAAATATATGGTATGTATTACATATGTACTTTGAGTTTTCTTATAGTCACTAAAATGTAAAAAGGAACAAGTGAAATTAGTTTTACTTTTATTAATACATTTAGCCTCAAATATTGAACATATTATCATATTAATATGTGTCAATATAAAAATGATTAGTGAGACATTTTATATTCTTTGTTTTTCTGACTAAGTCTTTTGCAATCTGGTGTGTAGTTTACACTTGCACATCTCAGTTCGGGCTGGACATATTTCATGGATTCAAATGCGCTCGTGGTTAGTGATAGCCCTACTGGATTGTATAGATGTAGAGTGGTGATGGAGTAGGCTTCTCAAACTTCAGCACAGATCAGAAGCACTGGGAGGGCGTGTGAACACACATGGCCGAGCCTCCACCTACAGAGTTACTGATTCAGTCCATCTGGGTTGGGACCCAAGTATTTACATTTCTAACCAATTCCCGGATGGTGCTGCTGCAGCTGCCCCCAGGACCACGCTTTGAGAATCGCTGCTCTACAGCTTCCTTGGCCCCTTAGAAATCATAAGGTTCTGTATTTAAATGAGAAAAACAAAGAGGACCCAGGAATGAAGGGGGACAAATCTCAGCCAGAAGAAAGAAAATCAGCTTCTCTGACTGCCAGGAGGAGTGAGTAGGATGGTCGCTGGGTCCTGGACCTAGCTGTTCACAGTAAGACAAATCAGAATGCAGATTTTTACCTGCCTTACAAAGGATCCGTATCTGAGTCTAGATGCACTGACTGCAGTGTTCATTGTTACACTAAAGGTTAGTTTCAGAGGGTGTATCTAGACATCCATGGGCTTTCTTGACACTTTCCTCCCCTTGGACCCAACACAGAATCTCTCACCACGTTGTATCCTCTTCCTCGAAAACTACCTTGGATCTTCTCATTCCTTATGTCTCCATCCCACCTCCCTGCTGTCCTACCTGGAAGCCCCCTGGTCGTTATCCCTGCTTCTAGGCTTCTCCCACCCCCCAATTCATCCTGCACACTGCAGCCAGAGACCTTTTTCAAAGGTAAATCTGTTCGTGTCTCTTCTCCAATTTAAACAACCCCAAAATCTTCCCCTGAACCTCAGCATAAGGTTCCACCTGATTCACTGACCTTTGATGCACTTCATGGCAGTCTTCGCCCACTCTCCAGTCACACAAGGCGTTGCTCTCCCTTCAGCATCATGCTCCGAGACACTGACCTTCCTCCCTTTTGAACAAGAAATGGAAAGTTTTTTTCTGACTCTGGGCCTTCACACACACAGTCCCTCTGCTTGGAATTCTCTTTCTCCTCTGATTTGTTGGGCCCGCTGTGCTTCCTTCAGGTCTCAGCAAATGCCACTTCCTCCGAGAAGGCTGATTGGACGACCCTATGGAAAGTAGCTTCCCATCCTCCAGGTTTATTAGAGCACCTGATCATTTTTTTCACGCCATTTAACACGATTTGTTATTACTTGTTTACTTGTGCATTTACTGCTTCATATTGGCCTCCCTCAATAGTCTACAAACAACCAGAAGAAAGGTAGCACATATTTGGTTCACTTCTATATACAATTTAACCCAGCACCATGACCAGCACAGTAGTAGAACCTTATATATCTGTTGGATGAATGGATAATCCTGTCATGTTAATAAATTAAATGACATAAATGACAGAAAAGATGATCTTGAGTATGTTTTCAACTGCTCAAGGCCACTGGGTAATAGTAGCAGAGGAGGTATTGTTTTAGTCAACAATATTAATGTTAATATAAGCATATTAAGCATATATGTTCTGAATGTTCAGAAATGGTCCAAGAAAACAAAAATGGACCAGGCCAGGCTAGCTGGGTTGTGAAGGTCAAGGTCAAGAAGAAAACGTATCAGTTATTCACAGCAAAATATTTGTCGGGAGAGACAGCCTAGTGCCATAGAAGACAACGATTATTTTCTTTATTTGGACAACAGCTAGATAGAATCTAATAGCTCCTTTGACATTTTAAGTTAAATTGAATCCAGCATGGTTGCTTACTGTAGAATTTTATTTTTAGGCTTTAGTTACAATCTCTAAGATGTATCCCGTTTCCTTGTGTATCCAGACCACAGCTATTAATTCCCAGTATCTTTGTTGCTTCCCTGCCTAGGAGCAGACAATATGCAATCTCAGGAAGAAGGGATTGCCTGCCCCTCAAAGGGGTGCAGCCCGAGAAATCCCAGAGGCGGCTTGGCCGCAGTCTCGCGTTTCATGGCTGCTGGTCCAGGCTGGTCTGCAGAGCACTGGGGCTGGGGGGGTAGGGGCGCTTCATTGCCTGCTGCAGAGGTTCTAATAAATCAGGCAGAATCCCACAGAGGGGCCCCACCAATTCCGGCATTTAGGCGAGAGGCGAGCAGAAACAGCGCTAACCCATTCTTCATCCTGCCTGGCGCTGCCTTTCTCCCGGAGGTGCCTTTTGTTGTGCCCTGACTAAAACAGAGTTCTGGAGCCTGTGCTATTGCGAGCCTCTGAGCTGGCGCCCAGTGTATGTTTGGAGGGGGGGTGGGGGGGTGTGGGGGGTGTGCGTGGGGGGGTGGGGGTGGGCGCACACCTCATATGCCTTTCCTCCCTCCTTTCCCCTTTTTATTATCATTAATAATGCAATATTGAGATCAGGCTGCTAATGAGCCTAAACTCCCTCCTGTTCGTTTATTTGTTGCCTTCAGACTGTCACTTCAGAGTAAATTACTTTTCTCTGCCTCTTGTTCTAGTCATATTACACCAGCATGACCCTCCCCGTCCCACCCCGTTCTAATTTCAGGATTATTCTGTTTCTCTCTCTACAATTTACTAAGCAAGGGAGGACGCCCCATCTATCATAGTTAAACCTGCGCCACACGGCCCCTCCTGCAATTGAGACATCACTCTTGTTGCGCTGGATCCAGTTGGGTTTTAAATACTTACACAATACACATAGATATAACCTATAAATAAGTAAGTAAATAAATAATGTATAGCCATCTCTGGATGTTATTTCTGGAGCTCTGTGGAGGAAGATTTAGAAGTGAGGAGGCAGAGTGGGACCTGTTTCGGAGGGAGGGAGCCAAACACAGACAAGCTGTAGCCCTCGCCATCCGCTGCCACTGCCGTCTGCTCAGTTCTGGCTCCTGTTCATTTCATGGCATGCTAAGCATTTCCTTGTCAATTGGGAGATGTCAGGATGTGAAAACAACCAACATTAAGTAGATATTTTGTGCCAGCACGACAGCAAGTGTCTCAAATATGCTTTTGTCTCCTGTTCAAAGATGCTAAACTGGTCTCCATCAAACAGCCACCATTTCCGTGTGCTTCCTTTGCTATTTGGGACCACGAAGGACTGAAAACTCAGCACTGCTTTCTCTCCCTTCAAATTCCTCCCTGCTTCCTTTCTCTCTTCCTTGTCTTCATATAAGGACTCTCAAGCCTTAGTTGAAATCCTAGCTCTGTCATTCGCTACGTGATCTTGGACAACGAATTTAACCTATCTGTGTCTGTGTCCTTGTCTATGAAGCAGTGATAATAATAGTATTTACTTCATACTGTTTTGAGGACTAAATGAATTAATACATGTAATGTGTTTAATACACTTCACACTTTAAAACACTCCATAGATCTTTTTTTCTTATTCTTCCTTTCCTACTCCTCCTGTCTCTTTTTCAATCTCTCTCTTGCCTTTCTTTTTTACCACTGAGAATTCTGACCTCAGAGGATTAACTTTTACTAATCACCCACCCGTCTATTCTACACAGAACTGAACGTGTTTCCACTGTTTGATTGATAGTTGCAGACAGTGCTCTGTAGAACCATCGGAGCCTGAAGCAAAAACTCAGTAATACTGATCCTGTATTTGTTTAAAAATTTGATCTTTTGTTCATCATGGATCTTTTTGCTTTAATTTTGATTTTTTTTTAAAGTAGTACATTAAAATGTCATTTATCTTGATCACTGAGCTTTTTGACAACACTTTACTTTGTGCCCAAGGCAAGTGCACTGTGGACCTTGCTTGTGTTACTTTAGCCCCAGCCCTGGCTGTCACAGAAATCAATTTTCTTCTAGTCACCCTATCTTTTCCTTTTAGTCTGTGTGTGGACCCTTGTAAAGGACATATCTTCTCTACAAATGGCCACCTACCTGGTATTGATCATTGCAGAGGAAAGGAAGTGAGACTCAATTTCATCCAGAAGCAAAAATTTCTTTGGACTGAACATGAAATGAAAGGCAAGCAGGGAAACACATTTGAGATCCACGTGACCTAAAGGTTAGGCCTTCAAATCTTCCCAGCTGATCCATGAAATCTCGTCTTGCCAGTCTTGATAGAACATGAGTTAGGGCCAGCCAGGAGGAGGGGTTATTTATGAACCTGACACTCTGGGCGCAAGTTGGTGCTGATGGAAGGGTCAGGCAGAAAAATTCAAATGGCATAGCTTTTCCTTTCCCATTTCTATCCAAGTGAATAAGAATCTGCCCTGGGATTAAGCATTTTTATGGGGGTCTTCTGCTGTGCCCCATGATAAAGTAGGGGCTGCACAGCATTTATCCCTTACAGTTCTTTTGATTCACGACTAAAAGAGTGCAGCTTTTGGTCAAACAAGAGGCTGACTGCACAGGCTTCTAGACTCTCTTGCTTATAGAACCACCTATCACGGTGCTGAACCCACTTCCCCTCAGTGCTCAGGACACTGCTGGAAAATTATGTAAAGCTTTCTAAGCTTTGAGGGTCTTGGGGGGAGTCTCAGCTCCTTTAAATATGCCCTAGAAAGAGCTACTCTCTAGTAAATGTTGAAGCTATTCTATCTCTTCCAACTCCACACAAATCCTCTAGATAACACTACCCTAATGGTCAAGACAGACAGCGTACATGCTTGGGATCACACAAGTCACTGAGAAAACCTGATGCACGTTAACCTGATGCAAGTTTTTTTTTTTTTTTTTCAAGTTGATTCTGGTTTGAAGGAAAGTGTCAGTATTGTCTTTGTTCCAATTTGTTTTTCCAATGTTTTCAAATATGCCTGAAGAAAATACCAAAATGTCAGAATTAGGAGCATTGAGGCTCTTACCTATGTGAAAAAGTTTCAAGATCTATCTTGGTACTGAAGTCTTCAAAACAATGATTCTCAAATTTCAGCATGTATCAGAACCACCAGGAGGGTTTATTAAAATTGTTGGCTCCTCTTTTGGAGTTTCTGATTCAGGAGGTCTGGGGTAGGATCCAAGAATTTGCATTTATAATATGTTCCCAGGTAATGTTGCTGCTCCTTTGGAGATCATGCTTCGAGGAACACGAGCGTAGACTCTAGGTGTTCATTGGGTCACAGCTTCAAGTCAGTGCTTTTCCTGATCAGTTGAACTACCTTACAAATTTGGTAGAGAGAAAATGTCTTCCCTTTTCATCGGTCAGGGTAGGTTATATTCTTACTAACATAAATTCCTTTGCGGTGTCCTATCTTGTGTTATCTCTGTCCTTCTCCATGTCCTTGTAGTCTTTTCCCGTCAGCTGGTGGGTAGGAAAAGAGAGTAAGGGGAAAGCACACCCACTTCTTAACCAATTTGGCACATATCCAGTGTGGCACATATCACTGGAAGGATGGTGGAGAATGGAGTACGGCAGTGAGCCTAAGAGGGAAAAGAAATATGTGTTGGTGAACTTATAGTCCTCTCTGCTACACCCCTCAAGAATATTTGGGAGTTCCCTCTTGTTTTGCATAAACTCTTCCATCAATGGTCTCATTTTTCCACTTTACATCAACTGTATCAAACACTGGTAGTTATATCCTATATTCCTTCCCTAGTTATTTGGTAACTTGACATAATCCATCACTCCTTCCTAAAGAGAAAGCATTCCCTCTCTGTGTAATTGGGATTTGAGGAAACATATCATCAGGTAGGTGAAGATGCTGGTTCTTCTTTAGAGACTTGTGATTCCCTTCTATAAGAACTTCCGAGACAATAAAAAGCAATTTGACAAAGCCCTTTCTATTTTAGATGCCCCTTATTTCCTATACTCTTTTGTTAATGGGAAGAGAACAGGGGTGGGTAAGGAGTGGAAGGGAAAAAGAGTAACTTTTTATGTTCCTTTTTACCCACCTGACTGCTTCTATATTTCAATTACGTATGGTCTGTGTGAGAACATGAGAATGAACATCTGCCCAGACATCAATTTTTGTTGCAATCAGGATTCTGACAAATTGTATGATGTATAACTATGTATGTAGGCAGAGGTACTTAAAATAGTCTGGAAATCATCACTTGCATGCAGGCATATTGCTGCATATGAGGAAATAATGTCATTGTGTGTCGAGGAAGGTTAAAAGGAAGACACTGAAATCAGTTTCTCTCCCACCCTCCTGTAGTTTACAGGGAGAGAATGAACTGCTATAAAATCTATTCTGGCTACTGGCAACTCTGACCATATACTTATTCATACACTTCTCCTTGTCCTTTCCAGGGTGTCTATTTTCTATCTAGAAAGTCATTGAAAGCAGCTCCTCTATAGAGCTTTCATATCCCCTAGAAATCGTTAAGACAAGGAACTGCTGTACTAAAATCATTTCGAAAAACAACAAACTATTAAATGTATGTAATTCCTTATACTTTTTGCAATAACCTTGCATACATTTTCTCCTTTCTCCTTCCTTCCTAAAATGATTTCGAAAAACAACAGACTATTAAATGTATGTAATTCCTAATACTTTTCACAATAATGTTGCATACATTTCCTCCTTTGGTGTTATTTATAATCTTGCAAAAATATATATGTATAGCGTGGGTACTATCTGTCCACAGTTTGCAGATGGAAAAAATGACATACAAAGCATCAGAGTCACTTGCCTAAGGTTACCAAATGAAGATGGAACTAGGTCTAGAATTGAGATATGTATGCTTAATAGAATATTGGGCTCAGACACATGTGAATATTACCCCAACCCTAATGTTAGGGACCACTTTCCACTTCCTTCCCAAAACCAGTCCAGTGGTTTGTGACGTTTATGAAGTTATTACTTACATAACTATAATAAAACTTAGGCCAAACAAATTCTTTTGAGGATATAAATTTTTAATATGTTCAGCCATTAGCTCCAGGGAATTCTAACACATACACATTTTAGATATCAAATTATTTATCTACAGCGAAAGTGGCAATGTCAAAATATCATAGGCATAGCTTAAGCAAGCAAATGATCAAATACTTTCCATCAGCCTCTCTGTATTCTGAAGAGAGAAAAATACAGCTCCAAACACTCGTGTATGTTTCTGTCTTCTTATCCAACTTATTTTCCAGGAAACAAGGATGCAAGTAAGCCCAACTCAGATCTATCATAGAAGCTTATAATGACAACAGTGACCTAGCACTTCAGTAACATTTTCCTTTTTCAAAAATACCTTATCCCTATTATTGACAGGACCCATTCTACCATTTCAACTTTCAAGTTCCAACTATTGTTCCTATGCACAGTGCTCTACATTATCAAATGTCTCGCTGTCTCTAAGTGTGATGTCATCATGCAAAATGAGTACACATTCTACAGAAAAGTCTTATTTACATATCTTATGACCTATCAGATGAGGCACATGTAAAATGACATAAAAGAAAAAAAAAAAGGAAAACAAAGAACTTCTTTATTCCTTTCCTTTTTTCCCCCCAGGATGTGCTCCTTTTCTTACAAAACTCTTCCTCAAATTGTTTATGTATCATAACCTAATGGTAGAGTATCAGATAAGAGGCATCAGGGAACATGTCGTGGCATTTCCTGTGAATTCCCTTTTCTCCAGCTGGGCTTTAAATGCCCTCACAATTTGGTCTTCATCCAGAGCACTGAGCCCTGCCGGCATTATGATTACATTTTTTGCATAGTCGACATTGCTACATTAAACTCCAGATGCTTTCTCACAAGTCACTAAATTAACATCACATTCATTTTGGGCTCATTAACATTACACTAAGACCACAATAGGATTATCACCCAGAAAGGTGATCCTTTGCTTATCTTCTACTCTCTTTATCTCTTCCCTTTTCACTTTTATAAAATTAGGTCTGGGAAAAGGAGGGTAGAACCCTAAAGAAGACCCATGCCTAAGACGTCATCAAAAAAACTGTGTCCCCATCTATCCATCTACCTGCATATTCCTGTCCATACATTCTGCCTTCTTTCTTTCACAACACGTGAGCCATTCAACAAAGGCCAACCCTTCCTTCTATGTGTTAGACTTCATCTCCTCTCACCTGCTTCGCCCCCCCACTAGAGGACATTTTTTTTTCCATGGGGGACAGGTCTAGTTTTTTCACTGCTGAGTCCTCAGTGCTGAGAATAGTATCTGGCACATAATAGGCAACCAAATAAATATTTCTTGAATAAATTTAAAAAAGAAAACAAAAAACAAAAAAAACTGTGTCCCTATCATGAGAAAACAATCACCATCCTATGTCTGTCAGTAGGTTAACATGTTTTATGAAGTGCAAGTGACAGCCTTTAATGTAAGTACTAATGAAATTACTGTTGGAGGGCTTTTTATTTTTATTTATTTATTTATTTATTTTAACATCTTTATTGGAGTATAATTGCTTTACAGTAGTGTGTTAGTTTCTGCTTTACAACAAAGTGAATCAGCTATACATATACATATAGACCCAAATCTCCTCCTTCTTGTGTCTCCCTCCCATCCTCCCTATCCCACCCCTCTAGGTGGTCACAAAGCATGGTGCTGATCTCCCTGTGCTATGCGGTTGCTTCCCACTAGCTATCTAGTTTACATTTGATAGTGTATATATGTCCATGTCACTCTCTCACTTCGTCCCAGCTTACCCTTTTACCCTTTCCCCTCCCCATGTCCTCAAGTCCATCCTTTTTTTTTTTTTTTTTTAAGATTCCATATATATGTGTTAGCATATGGTATTTGTTTTTTCTCTTTCTGACTTACTTCATTCTATATGACAGAGTCTAGGTCCATCCACCTCACTACAAACAACTCAGTTTCATTTCTTTTATGGCTGAGTAATATTCCATTGTATATATGTGTCACATCTTCTTTATCCATTCATCTGTCAATGAACACTTAGGTTGCTTCCATGTCCTGGCTACTGTAAATAGAGCTGTAATGAACATTGTACATGACTCTTTTTGAATTATGGTTTTCTCAGGGTATATGTCCAGTAGTGGGACTGCTGGGTCGTATGGTAGTTCTATTTTTAGTTTTTTAAGGAACCTCCATACTGTTCTCCATAGTGGCTGTATCAATTTACATCCCCACCAACAGTGCAAGAGGGTTCTTAGAGGGCTTTTTAGAAAACGAATATACTTTATAACATGAAATATATTAAAACGTCAGGGTTTTAACCAATGTTTATAAAAATATATCACAACCATTTATTAAGTTTGTAAAGCACATTATGGACTAACAAGATAAAAGATGTTTTGCAAATAAAGTTGTTATTATTTAGAACGTGCATCTGCTGCCCTAGTATACCGAGTGTAGAGACGTGGCACATTTGACCTCTTTTAAACAGAATATATTTTCCAAATGCTTTATTTTGGAAGATAAATAAATTGGTCTCCACCATAGTTAGCACTCATTTAAGTAAACTTCTTCGTACTTCTGCACAAGTACTTTTGTGCAAAGTCCTGTACACCTTGAAATATTTAGTAACTATCTGAGAAATTGGTTCACAAATCCAGCACTGCAATTGCCTGTCCCACTGCAATTGCCCATGTACTTGACTGGAGACCCTCATTAGACCCTCAGCTTCATGAATCAGGAGGAATGCATTGTTTTCCATTGTGTGCCCAATGCCTGGCTCAGGGCAGGACACGTAGTAGGTAATCAATAACTGTTTGTTGAGTAGATAAATTAAGTAATGAATGAACGAAGCATAACCTGAGTCCATTGACCTATCCTGTAATCACAAATTTGAATGGGTAGAGATAGTGTGTCTGTTTCAAAGAATGGCCTTTCTAGTTGTGTTGGCCTGAAAAAAATCAGACTTTTTAAAATAACAATTATTAACTGGAGAGGTGCAGTTTCTGATGTTTTAAGCTTATTAGCAAAAGGCATCTCTTCTGAGATAAGAGTCCTGAATTCAGGCTGTGACCCTGGATTTTCTCTTTTCGGGGAGAAGAAATTACTGAGTGAATGAACCTTCATGTTGTACAACTCAGGGGTGAACATCCATGTGGTTAATTGGTCTTCATATGTCAATAGCTTTCCACTAAAAATTCTCAATATTCCTTTATGTAAAACTGTCACTGAAGGAGGAAAATACTGGGTGAAAGTCGTATCGTTTTGTCTTTTAAAACACCTGTTCAATTTCACACAACACCAGGCTATTGTCCTTTGCCCTGTCTTCTTGGCTTCTTCAAACTTCTGGGAACCACAGTCCATGGTACCCCAATGCTGAGAGGGGTGACACATGGTTTAGGCACAGAAGCTGTTTTATTTTACTGAGCACATTCAATTCAGGAAGGGGTTGGAAGTTGGCTTTCAAAGAGCCAGAGACACAAGCTGCCATATGTGAGGTGCTAAAACTAATCTCAGACTTAATGAAGCTGCAGTGTTTTCCACTGTTCAGAATGAAGTTCATCTGAAAACACATTCACATTGTAGAAAATCTGAAAATTAGAGAAAATCATAAAGAGAGGGGATAATGCCACGACATAATCCCACCTGAGATGTAGCCACTGTTCATATAATAGATACACATATATTCATATACCTTTGCAAGTAAATATATTTTATAGATAATCCCAAGGCCATGTATATCGTTCTGTATCCTACTTTTTTCACCTGGATTATGACAATGGCTGGGATGAAGTTAAAACAAATTTATCCAGTGATAGAAATGTTGCCATTGACAATTTAGAGTGAGATATTAATAAAATGCCGCAGACTGAAGTAGTTTAGAAATTATTTACTAAACCTCGCTTCTCTTTCCCACTCCATAGATGAGGAAAACAAACTGTTTGCTAACATCACATGGGCCTCTCCTTGCTTGCATGGTGCTCCTTTATGCACAATACGACAGGAGTGCAGGGCAGGACAGCACAGATTCTGGACTCACTGCCTCTGTTCAAATCCTGACTCTGAAACTTCCTAGCTTTGCAATTTTGAGTGACATATTCACATTCCGTACATTACCATTTCTTCTTCAGTAAAACAGATAAAATGATATTGACTATCTCAGATGATTGTTATGGAAATTAAATGAGTAAATACACAAAAAGCACTCAGAACAGAGCCCGGGAGTTAATATGTTGCCAGTAAATGTTAGCTATTATTATTATCAATGCACATGCTATTTTATGTCTAGGAGAAAATGCATTTACAAGTCCATGGTCATGGTGAATTCCATTTAGACACTCTCTCAAAGACTGAACGCAAGATCCACAGGGTGAGTTTTCAACCAATCAGTTGAGCAGGAAAAAAAAAGTGTAATCAAATATATTAATGGACTAAGCCTTATGGGGTTATGAAAGAAATATACAATATAGCTTACAAATTTCGCTGTATAAACAAAACATAAAAATGAAGCAATCTTGATAAATGTTTACAGTATCTAACCATGCCTAAAATTGTGCATTATTAATTTTCATTCTTAGAGACCATCCATTCTAATGCCCCCATTTTACAGAAGCAGAAACTGAAACCTGGAGAAGTTACAGATTTGATTAAGGAGCCAGAGCTCATTAATACAAAGGGACCAGAACCAGGGACTCTGATTCCCAGCCTGACACTTTTTCCAGTGCACGACAGCTACATGTTATAGAACAAGGTTCAGAGACAAGAGAGAAAGGTAGGTATTGAATGATTCAGGAATGGTTCCATGGAAAAGGTGGCATTTCAATTAGGCTTTAAGGAAAAGATTTGGAAATGAAGCCAGAAGGAAGAAGAACTATCTAAGTACAGAGAAACAAAAGAAAGGACTCCACAGAGGAACAGGCAGAGTGTGTTCAGACGGTGGGTCCAAAAGGCAGTGAGGAGCCTAGTCAGCCTTAAAACGCTTCACCTTACACGGAGAGGTCTTTTTGCTCATACACCAAGCTTTTCCACTGAGATCCTTGGCATATGGCCTAGAGCTTTTGTCCTGAAGTAAAAGGAAAGGCAGTGGTGTCCACTCTGCTCAGAACTAACAGTGGACAGTTCAGGGCTGCGTAACACTCTTCTTTCCCCATCTACAGATGCAGGGACCCAGAAGTTCTGGGAAACAATGGATAGAGGAAGCATGTTTGAGTATCAGCTCTGTCACTTACTACCAGTAGAGTGTAAGTAAATCTCTCAATCCCTCATTTGTTCATCTATCTGATAGTCATAAGAATACTATCTTGCTGCTGGATTATCATGCAAGCAAATAAGAAAATACATGTAATCATGCTTTGGAAAGTGTAAAGGGCTAAAATTTTGGTTCATCAAATTTCCCCAGCTTTCCCTTCACCATCAGTGGCCGGTCAACCCAGCTAACTCTTAGCAATTCACTTTGTTCTCCCAGGATCGCCAGTGCAGCTGGTGCCTAACCATGGAACAGCTGCACCAAGCAATCGAGAACATTTCTTAGAAACCACAGCACAGTTCATGAGCTGCACATGCATTGCAGTGACTGATTAAAAAATACAAGATGAAATATTGCAGCTATCAATAATTCCTGCACATGGCTGACTTCTAATGAAAAGGTAAAGTTTCTGAGGGAGAGAGAAGAAATGAAGGAAAGGATTTTTATCAATTTCAGAGGAACACTTGATATAATCCTGAAAATTTTTCTTGGTGAAATATTTTCTTTTACTACCCTCCATCATACAATGTTTGTTTAATTTTCCCTTTTCAGCAGGTATATATTTCAGTTTTTAATTTAAAAAACATCATTACCCCTCATTGCTTTCCTCACATCATTTCATTTCCTCTTTGCTCACTTTTCCTTGGAATTTTTTACTGTTAGTGATGAGGAATTTCTTCTGATATTTTATTCTCCAAAACTTTTGTATGAAAAGGAGAATATAACCACAAGCGATTTGATTTTGCTAGACTTCATTTCCATATCTGCCCCCAAAGCAATACGTAACTTCTGTTTCTACCTAACACTTAGAAGTTCAATATTACCTCCGTCAATATGGCCTTCTGAAATATTTTAGTGAAAATGTTATGAAAAATAATCTGTTGTGTAATTAGTGGGTGTCTTACCACATGGGTATGGAGAGCTTTATGAGGCTGTGAGAAGCTGAAAGCTCTCTAGCTGGTTGATAGATCTGGCAACATAAGGATCACTCAATGCAAGGTCCCAAGCATCTTTCTCCTCATCCTCTTGTCTTTTCCTTTCTGTCATCTATTCCATCTTCCCATGTTACTTGTCTTCCTAGTCCTTCCACACAATCAGGGCTTGGTGAGTTCCTGTGCTACCTGGGCCTTGGGTAAGGAAAAAAAAAAGCAGCAAAGAGACAAAAGCATTTTTTTCTTTAGCTCTCTCCCACCAGATTCAAGTGTAGGGCCACCTCCACTATGAATCTAAGGAATGACCTTCATCACAGTCCTCAAAATAACAACTTTTGAATAGGTTTTGTAAGCCTGGCTAAGTTCTGGGCATCCAGATATGTAGGGGTACCCAGGAAATAGCAAACTCTGAAGTTAAGAGGACAGTCCTGTAGACTGCCAAGTTTGCCCCAAATTTCTGACACCAGCTACAAGTTTGGGAGTTTCCCCAAACCACCCTGTCTAGGAAAACACTCACCGTTTCCTCTACTCTCACACATTCAATGCTTCTGATACCAGATATGTAGATTTTTTTTTTTCCCCACACTAACCAAGTCTTTGATACCAGCTGGGTGTCCTTCAGTTCAGTTCAATCCTAACCCCATAGGTTAAGGGCTTAGTCTTATAAGACTGCTCCCCATTTTAGATGTCAGTAACAAGTAGTAAGTCCCCAGGTTACCCACAACTTCCATCTGACTTGGCTGCAAATCAGAGGTTCCCGTTGCCCCCTTCTTGAGTTCAATAATTTGCTACAGCAGCTCTCAGAACCCAGGAAAACAGTACACTTACTCTTGCCAATTTATTACGAAGAATATTTTGAAGGATACAAGTGAAATGTCAGATAAACAGATACATTGAGAAAGGGCTAGAAAGGTCTGGGAAGGTCCTGAGTACAGGAGCTTCTGTCTCTGTGGAGTTTGGGTAAGCTACTCTCCTGGCACAGAGAGGTACTCGTCAACCCAGAAACTCTCTGAAGTCTGTAGTTCAGGGATTTTTATGGGGGCATCATCATGTAGCCATGATTAATTATTAACTTATGTTCCAGCCCCATTCCCTTCTCTAGAGGATGGAAAGTAGGGCTGGGAGTCCCAAGCTTCTAAGCATAGTTTGGCCTTTCTAGTGAAAAGCACTCATCCAGGAGCCCACCAAGAGTTGGCTCATTAGAACAAAAAATGGTCCTGTCACCCAGGAAATTCCAAGGGATTTAGGAACTCTGTGTCATAAACTGGGATCAAAGATCAAGTATTAGCAAGAACTAGGGGCAGATAAACATATATAAATATAATTATTTTACATACTCTTAATTTCAGTAACTCACTAGAAAGACTCAGGGAATTCACTGAAAACTATTGTACTCATGCATCCATGTTTATTATAGGTAAAGGATCAGTCAAAGGAAAAGACTCATAGGATGGGGCCTAGGAAGGTTCTAAACCCAATTTTCCATCATCCTGAGGATGCATTACCCATGAAGCCCCCTCAAGTTTGGTGTGCAGAGTTTTTATTGAGGTTTCCTTACACAGTCATGATTGATTGATTGCCCATGTGGTTGAACTCAGTCTCTAGTTTAACTAATACCTCAAGACCAAAAGCCTCTACCCTCTAATGATACTGTTGGTCTTTCTGGCATAGCCAGTCCCACCTTAAGACTATTAGGGGTGTCCAGCCCCACCTTGAGTTATTTTGTGAGATAAACTATCAGGTGTGTGTTTGGGGGACACCATAAATAACAAACACTCTTGTTAGGAGCCAAGGACAAAGGCCAGACCTCTATTTAGATATAGCCAAATTCCTCACAACTCCAGGGGTAAGAAACAAAGCAGAAAAGCCACGGCAGCCACCCAAGTGCACCTGTTTCACTGAGTAACTCTCAGCCCCTTGCCTCACTCCTTGCAATCCTTAAAGGGTCAAGTGTATTCCAAACAGAGTATTGATACAGAACTGTTGCTTTTACCTCGTATGTATTTTAAAACAATATTAAAATCCTTATGAAGTCCCATAACTGATGTGTTCTGGCACATCAGATACTATTTTAGCTAATATTTAATGGTGCTTTTCATATCATAAGCCTTCTCCTTAACATTCTGTATGGAATTCACGTTTCTTTAAAATATTTCTACATTTGAGATAGTGTTTGCACCTACAAAGTGAGTCACTGGAGGCTCTGTTTGTTGACTGGGAGTTGGCTGGTCTAGATACAACACATGTGTTTTCCAAACAAAACATTTTAGTGAATATCATTTCCTTTCTATATCATTTCATGTGACTTGAACATAGAAGAAATTGCTACAAGCTTTGTAACTGTAACTTTTTATTTGATTCTGTCTTACCAATGCTTTCAGCATCATAAGAGGGGTCTAAAAGAGATTTAAAACATTTCTATCCATTAAGGGCAACAGGAGGGAATTCCTTTGTGAATAGACATGCAAGTCCAAATGTTTTGTCTGTAACACAGTACTTGTCTCGAAAATGGTTAAAATGAGGTTGCAATATGCATCCAGGCACAACCATCTGCATCTTCAGGATATGTCAATTGCTTGCATATTCACAGGTGGTGATTGACTGATTCGTACCTGTCGGGGCAATTTGGTGTGTTCAGCCGCGTGCTTGCTGATGTGGGTGTATTTCACAGGAAATAAGGAAACTTTATCCTTATCTTTGGATAGAGTAATAAAAGTTTGTAAGCTTAAGAAAGCAATATTTCCTGGAACTGCAATATACGGGAATGATGAAACTGAACTAAAATGTACAGTAATCTCTAAGGCCTACCCAAGCTAGAGAGGTGCAAAATGAGAGCTATAAAGCCAAATTTAACACCCGCCACACTAAAAGTCATTTTTGGCCTCTGACCAGTTTCACACAGAATTGGGAAATGTGACTAATATCAAGGCCAGATTCCCTGGAGGGGCTTAAGAAGGAGCATGTCAGGAAGAAAAGTGATGGTCTATTGTTAGTGGAACCAGTGAGAGGTCAGTGCTGATATAAGAATGGCTCACAGTCTCCCCAGCAGCAGCTTGTCTTCCCTTTTCTTAAATTCCATCTGCTGTGCAGAACAACATTTGCAGCCATCCTTGGGGATTTGGGACCTCTGTAGGTTAAAAGGTCTCCATGGCAGAGACCAAGGATCTTCCTTTCCATGGGGTATAGTTTAGGGTATGAGAGTCAACTCTTTCCCATGATGAGATGTTTGCAATGTGCAATTTACTGGCACTAAGGATGTCCCCATGCAACAGGATAAGAGAGGAAAAAAAAAAAAAAATTAATCAAACACGCATAACTATCCAAAGGATCTGATCAACACATCCAGCCAACCTAAAGCACTTATGCCCACAGTTCCCCAAACCTCCTTAACCAAAGGCTAGAAATGGTATTCTATTTCTTTTCTGACTTAGTTGGATGATTATGTTGGATTCTGGTACTTGGGTTCCTCTTTTAAGATTTTTTTCTTTTTATTATCCAAATACTATAAGGCTCTATATAGTGAACTTGTCCTGTGTCCAGACTGACCATCTCTTTCTGTCCCTGAACCAATGATTAGCCCCATCTTTGATGATAGTGGACACAGCTTCACATGACTATCAGCTCTGGTTAATGTCCCTGATTGCAGGATCTCTGCCACGACAGGAGCATGTCAGCAGTGGGTGATTTCCACTGAACAGTGACTCCTAGACGGTGGCTTTGCAAGCAGAGCGAGGAGGAAAGATGAGCAATTATGCCGTGGATGTGATCCACGTTGACAGCCAATCTGGATAATTCAAATAGAAACAACTTCTTTTGCCTCACTGGCAGGTTTGGGACTTGATTTAGTGAGATCATTGTTTAACTTTCTTTGCCTGTGGAAAGGCAGTACATGTGTTTGCTGGTTAAGTGAGGGTTTGGGGGTTATAATCACAGCATCTGTTAATTTAACATTCAAGTTTCACTCTGGTTTGGAAGCCCTTGTGCCTAAAATTTTAAAGCAGCAATACATACCTCTCTTCCAGATGTCTGGGAACTCAGACTGCATATGCTTCTTGGTTTTCTAATCTGCCCAGAGAAATAAAACCATCACCTGAGCCAAAGAGTAGTTTGCTTAACTGGATTCTTTTTTTTTCATTTCAGAGATACACAAAGTCTATTCTAATGTTGCAGTTGTCTGAGTGACATTGTGAGCTGAGCCAGACCACTTACCTAGAGTTGAAGACTTACATTTTGATGATGTTTTTCAAGTGTTGTTTTTACCTGGAGGAAAAAAGAAATAATTTCAGGAGCTGCAGAGTTCCTTGCACATCTGCAGGAAGTCTTTCCTTCTGCCCTGGGCAGTGCAGAGTAATGTCTAGATCGTAGGTTTTCAAGTCAATTTGACCTGGTTCAAATACCAGTTCTAAAACTCTTTAGGTATATTCTCTTGAGCAAGATACCTAATCTTTTCAAACATCAGTTGCTTTATTTATAAAATGGGAGGGGGGGGTGACCATCATTCTGATAACTTCAAGACTGCTATGAGGATTAAAGATGATTTATCCAATAAACATTTACTGAGTGCCTACCATGTGTCAGGCACTGTTTTAGGCACTGGGAAAACAGCAGTGACTAACAGAGATGAAATCACTACCTTTGTGGAGCTGTTAAAGTACTGAGTGAGACAGACAAAAACAAGATTAATAAGGAAAATAAATAGCAGGTGAGATGGTGGTAAGAACTCTGGGAGAAACATAAAACACAGAAGAAGGACAGGAAATGACAGTGGGAAAGTGAGGTGGAATTTGTGATGAGGTGTCAGAGAAGGTTTCAGTAACACGAAGTGATAAATAAAGAGGTGAACGCGCAAGACATGGGGATATTTGGGAGAAGAGTATTATGCGTTGAATTGCATGCCTCCCCCTAAAGATAGACTGTGACCTTATTTGGAAATAAGATCTTTGTAGAGGTAATCAAGTTAAAAGGAGGTCTTAGGATGGGTCCTAATCTAATATGATGGGGTCCTTACATAGAGAGGAAATTTGGGTACAGAGACAGATGTTCACAGAGAGAAGATGATGTGAAGAACCACAGGGAGAAAATGGTCCTGTGACTGCAATGATGCATCTACAAGTCAAAGAGAGCCAAGGAGTGCTAGCAAACACCAGAAGCCAGAAAAGACCAGACAGGATGCTCCCCTAGAGCCCTCAGACCGTGGCCCCACTGACGCCTTGATTTCAGACTTCCTGCCTCTGCAACTGTGAGGTAATACATTTCTGTTGTTTGAAGCCATCCAGTCATGGGCACTTTGTTACAGCAGCCCTGGGAAACTAATACAAAGAACATCTGGGCTGAGAGAACAGCAGGTGTAAAGGCCCTGGGGCTAGGAGTGTGCCAGAACATTGGAGGAACAGCAAAGAAGGCAGTGTGCCAGGAGAGGTACAAGTCAGGGGAACAAGGAGTAAAAGATGAAGAGAGACAGGCCGGGGGTGCAGACCAGGCCACCCTCAGGTCTGTGCCTTTACTCTTCAATATAGAAAAAGCCATCAGAGGGCTTTGAATTGAGGGGGGCTGTTATCTGACTCACATTATCAAATTATGTATGTGAAGTGCCGCCTGACTGGAAATGATTATTTTTACTCCTCTAGCCCACTTCACTTCTGATAAATTCTAGTTGAGGGGTGGGAAGGCAGTGTTTTAATATTCATTATTTATGCAGCTGTTCCTGCTCTGTGTGCTGTTGAGAACTTACACTCACACTGATTGCCATCCTTCGAAGTTTACAGTGACAGAAAGCTTCTCTCTCTGCACGACCCAAATGCCATTTATTCAGGTCTCACACACTAGAGGATGATTTATTTAGATGTCTCTCTTCATTTAGTTTTGATTCTGCTTTGCCTATGCATTTCATTGGCTTGGCTGGAGAAAGATAAGCTCTCACAGAGCTAGTTGACCAGTTCTGGAGAGGTAAACAAAAGTTTCACCAGGCAAGATAAAAGGACAGTCTTGGAAGTAGCTTCAGTTGCTGGAGATACCCGGGTTATTGGTGAGTGAGTGATAGGAACAGAAGAGCTGAAGGAAAGGAAGAGATGCCAATCTTAGGACATTAAATAGCATGGCAGTGTTAATTACAGTGGATTGGGCAGAACAATGAGTGCTGGGACATTACTTCATTCATTCTACCTGTGTTTATTGAGCATGACCTGCATGGCAATCCTTGGGTTAAACACCAGATACTAAAAAGTTAACAAGATCTGGCCCCATCTATAAGCAGTTCCCAGTGTGTGTGAACAAAAAAGAAACAACACAGAAGAAGGAGATTCAATCATTCTGCTCTGGGATTGGAGAAAACATGAGGCAGGAGGAACATGGGACCCGGAGAACATATGGTGAGGCCCAGGTATTAAGCAGCTCAGTATGGCAGCTGGCAAGAGGGCTGTCAGGAAGATGAAAGTTGAAAGTTGAAATGGGGCAGGTGACAGGTGAACAAAGCATGCCGGAGGGAATTCTAGAAGTGCTGGAAGATCCAGAAAAACAGGCAGGACATCTGGAAAGTGTTTTCACTGTAGCAGAGCCCAGACATAGTGTTGGGATTCAGGGGAAAGACTCCATTCCATGGGGATGGTAGGGACGAGTGATAGGCAAGAACAATAAGGCATGGTCCTGAGGGTGATATATATCCTGCTTATTATCAGACAAGGATTTTGGATTTTTACACAGGGGGATAGGATGGATAGTTAGTTAAAAAAATACTTGAGCATAATATGGGTTCAGGGTTTGGAAACAAAGCAGCTCCCCAATTATTATAATGTGGGGAAAATGTTAGCCAAATTCAGAGTATGGGATGCTGAGGTCAAGCTCCGCAAACCCCTCACATCGCCCCAAGGCTGGGGTGTGGCTGAGTTTGTCCCCAGTGCCCCCCCTTGGTGAGCTGTGGGGAGAGAAAGCCTATGAAGACAACTCAAGGGGCAGTGAATCAGCATGAGCTTTCTTGCATGACCTGGGAATTACTGAAATGCAGGCTAAACCACATGATCTACAGAACGGAGAAAAGAAAACTGCCCATCTCCATGGACCAGGCCTATCACCAGGCACCCTGGCTCTTGCCACACCACAGGCCACCTACATTGGCCAAAAATTAGTTGCTTCATGCAAAGCAGCTCATCTTCCTAGTGAAACAAAGGAGAGGATGAACTTATAGGGTCTGAGATGGGGGGGACGTTAGACCCCATGTATTCCTGCTTCTTCCTTTTACAGAGGAGGGATCTGAGATCCCGAGGTGTTACCTGGTTTACAAAAAATTGAAAAAGAAAAGAAAAAAGACAGCTGCAGTTCTCTGCTGGTCTGTATCTTGATTTAGATTTTCTCTTTTTCTCAAATGGCTGGAGAGGAGAGAGAGAGCCTTTTAGACATAACCACTATAATTTAAACAAGTTCTTCTTAGTTTTCTTTCTGGTATAAGGAGCAATTCTGGAAAGTAGAGTCACATGTATGCTCACTGTTAGGAATAAACATCTCAAGAGAATGAACTAGAAATATCTTTCTCTCTTAGATGCCACTGGAAATACCTGTGTATCTGCATTTTACTTCATTTCTTCTGTGTGGCCACAGTTATCTTTATCTTAAACAGGGGCCTGGAAAAGACTTTCTCTTCCTGTCCTCTCACCCAGAATGTTTAAGAATGTTTAAGCCTGTAATGAGTGCTCTGAGGTCAGAGTAACTGTGTTGAGTCCTGGCTCTACCTCTTAGTAGTAATGTAACCTTGGACAGGTGACTTTACCTCCTTGTGTCTCAGTTCTCTCATCTGTGAAATGGGGGTGTTACAGTAACTATGTTATAGTGTTAGGAGGAAACAAGTTAATACTTGTAAATTTCTAGAACAATGGTTGGCACATAGTAAACACAAAATAATTCTTTGCTATTAATGTTAATGTTATTACTTTTATATGTGGCCTTACCTGGGTGACCTTGGGCAAGTCACCAAAGCCATCTGGGAATCATTTTTAAAAATGAATGGAGTGGGAAAATGAATCTCTAAAACCTTTCTGATGCTAAGTTTCTAAGGTTTTGTCCTACGATGTTGCCATAAAAGTAAAATCAATAGTTACATTTTCACATTGATTGCAACATTTCTGGAAAACTGTGCTTTGGGGGTTTAAAGATGAATGTCACTGATAATTGGAAAACTTTCTCATTTTCATGAATGATCTTCTCCATTTGCTCCTTATTGCTCATAAATTGAAAAAGTTGTCTTGAACTTCAGTTTTACCAAATGCAAGCATTAGTGAAGGAATGCAGATTTGAAGGATGAAGACCATTAGTGCTCCTTTGCCTTTCCTGGCTTCATTGTGTGGGTGTTTACATTTTGCTGGCAAGGAGACTCCAGCTCCCTCCAACCCTGACCTTTACATAATATTTATTGGATTAGAAAAGGAAACAATTCACAGAGTAATAAAGATTTCTGTGTACTCATTTATTATACAGAGAACTGTGCTTCATTTTGGAAAATCTGTCCCAAACCGACTCAGGCAAATCAGCCATTACAAGGTCACTGCAGACTTAGCAGAATGTCCTACAGATATCTTTTGTTTTAGCTGGGATGGCAGTAATGGGATGAAGAGAAAGAAAGAGAAGAGAGACATTTGTGTGGAGGGAGGGACCCTTCACCGACTCTGTGCAGATAAAATAAAAGCATCCAAGGTGATCTTGGGATGGCTGATTGGCTATAGAGGAGCCATTAGCATTTAAGGGAGACTCACTTTCATTCCCAGGGGCTGGGTTCCCTCCCCTGCCCTTCCTCCCCCTTCTCCCATCTCCACTATTGCCTTTCTTTCTCCTTCTTGAAAAATCTCACAGATTCAAACTTTCTTCTCTGTTCCCAATGACACCACCCCAGGCCAGGATCTCTGTACCTCACATCTCAATTCCTACAACCATCTCTGAGCACGTCTTTTTGCCACTCCTTGGCTCTAACAAATCTGTCCCACATGAAGCTTCCAAAAATATTTATCTTACATTCTACTTTCCTTTGGTTACTTAAATGATAAAGCTCAGAGATATGTTCTTACTTATCACTTCAGATCAATACTTCTTACACCAACACCCTCAGCTCTCTATCAATTAGTCTCTAAATATCTATCCAGTTTATTTCTGGGAGATCTGATATCTGATATCTAAGTCCTGGTCCACTTTTAGAAGTTAGTAGTAATGATAATTGAAATCTAGAGGGTTTACAAATTTCTCCTTTTCTTTAATTATTCTTCACATCCCTCTCTGGAAAGATTCCAAAGAGAGGCTGTGAAACCTGAGCAGTTGGGCTGAGGCTGCGTGACGCAGAGCGGTAGTTCTCAGTGTGGACCCTGGGCCAGCAGCACTGGCATTGCCTACTGACTCGTCAGAAATGCAAATCTTTAGGTCCCATCCAAAAACTACTGACTGCAAAACTCTGGAGGTGGGGCCTTGTATTATTCTCCTAGGTTTTCTGTAACAAATTACCACAAACTTAGGAGCTTAAAACAAAAGAAATTTATTGTCTCATAATTCTGGAGGCCAGAAGTCTGAAATCACGGTGTTGGCAGGGCCATGCTGCTTCTGAAGGCTCTAGGGGAGAATCCTTGCTTGTCTCTTCCAGCTTCTGGTGGGTCCAAATGTTCTTGGCTTGCGGGGGTGTAAATGCAATATCTGCTGCTATCTTCACATGGTCTTCTCCCTTGTGTCTCTTTGTCTCAAATCTTCCTCTGCCTTTTTCTTATAAAGACACCTGTCATTGGACTAAGAGCCCACCCTAAATCCAGGATGATCTCATTGCAATATTCTTAATTACATCGGCAAAGACCTATTTTCCAAATAAGGTCACATTCATAAGTTCTGGGACATATCATTGGACATATTATTTTAAAGGCTATGGTTTAACCCACGACAAGCATAGTAACCTGCTTTAAGATGGGAGAGTGTAGTGGGTCTCAACCCTGGCTGGACACTAAAATCACCTATAGAGCTTATAAAATCACTGCAAATTAAATTAGAATTTTTGAGAATGGAACTCAAAGTTCACCAGATGATCACAATATCAGCCAAATTTGAAAATCCATGGTACAGAGAAAAGAATATTAACTGAGGAGTTAGACAAACCTGGGTTCCAATGTTGCCTCTTTATCATATCAGAAACGCTTACTCTTCTATAAATGGAGATAATCATAGCTACTTCATATTGTTACATTATTATTGTGAAGCTTAAACAAAATTCTATATGTAAAGCACTTGTATTTTTAGCCATATGCTAAATATCTTTAGAGCTTCATTCATACATTAGCTTATTTTATTTATTTATTTTTAAATGAACTTTATTTATTTATTTTGGCTGCACCACGCAGCATGCTGGATCATAGTTCCCCAAACAGGGATCGAACCCATGCCCCCTGCAGTGGAAATGCAGTCTTAACCACTGTACCACCAAGGAAGTCCCTCATTAGCTTGCTTATTGAAGCATCTGAAATGACGTTCTGTTGAGAATTTTCATTCTACACACAGTCCTCCCTCAGCTCACCTCTAAAGGCAGGTAGAAGGATCTCCTTTGTAGCATTCTCCTTGTATCCAGCTCAGCTTTCAGAAAGGAATGTATTCCTGCCTGCCCCACTTCAAGATGTCTTATGTCATTGGGTTTAAATTTAATTGGACACACAGAATATCTGGGCTCTAGGCATTTTCCAGGAAGTACGATCTTGAGCTCATATCTGCTCACTATTTATCAAACATTCTGTTGAGCAGAATACTTTTCCAGGAAGATTGCATAAAAGACTGAAAACATGCTAAATTCCAGATATTTTATGCTTCTCTTTTTTTTAGAAAAAAAGAAAAGGAAATTACTATCAAACATCTAAATGTCAAGGACCAGAGATATTGTGATGATTTGAGTCATCCTATAGCTTGGAGTCTCGTCAGGAGAAAAAACAATCAAATCATACCACAAACAAATGTAAAATTGCAACTGTGGCAAATGCTGTGAAGGAGGCTTGTTTAGCAAGACATTGCAAACCTATAACAAGATTGGACAGTCAGAAAGATCAGGGAAGGCTCTCCTGAGGAGAGACCCTTAAGCTGAGATGTCAACTATGACTAGGAATTAACCCTGTGAAGGAGGGAGGAAAAACATTCCAGACAGAAGGAATAGCAAGCATAAAGGCTGTGAGGCGAGTGAACTTTCCCCTCCCCACCCTTTTCTTTGCTTCCTGTTTTTTCTTCCTCTTCCTTATCACCTCATGGTAGTAAGATGGCTACCAAAGCTCCAGACATTGAGTCCACATTGGAGTCAGAAAAAAGGAAAAGGGGGAAAACACTAGCTTTGTCTGTCCCTTTTATCAGAAATTAAAGACTTTCCCAGAAGCTCCACAGCAGACTTCTCTTATATTTCATTGAGCAAATGCTCACACTTAGGTCAATCCCTGACAAAGAGGAATGGGACCAACATGACTAGTCTAAATCAAAAGAGCTCTTTCTTTTACTCCAAGGTCAAATATGAGTTTTCTGAGCAGAGAAGCTGTTGCTGCAAGAATTCTGTTGGGTAGGCAATTAAAAGTGTCTGCCACAGAGACTGCAGCAATAGTCCAAGCAGAAGATGGAAAATAGCAGGCTTTGGGTGACATTTAGGAAGTTACAACAACAGGGTTCATTGATTAATTTACCAGGAGGTTAAAAAAGTGGTATCTTCTTATAGAACAAGTAGCCCTATGAGCAGGGGGTTATGTAGGTAAGGAACACGGCTCTTCTGAGAGCAGGATTTCTCAGCCTAGACACTAGTGACATTTGGGGCTGGATAATTATTTTTGTGGGTGGTTGTATTCAATTCTCCAGAGAAACAGAACCTATATATGAGGAATTAGCTCATGTGAAGGAGGCTGAGAAGTCCCGTTGAGGCAGGAGACAGATGGGCCCCAAATTAGACATTTACAGCTAGACTCCTGTTTATGCTTTGAGACAAAGATAATAACAGGAACAAGATAAGCATCTGGGCTTTGTCTCCTGTGAACACTTCAAGATAACAGGAATGGCAGGAACAGAGAGGGACTAAGCCCTGCTTAGGTAAAAGATAAGGAGGTCATACATTTTTCATTCTTAAGGTCAAGGAGAGCCCTGCCCCCCAAGTTACGTTTGCACAGAAAGGATCCTCAGGGGAGAGGGTTCTATACCATAATATGTTCTGCTAAGCTCCCAGAGACCCTCACGCTGGAATCCATCTTGGCTAAAATATGCGTGCACACGGGAGGGCCCTGAGCCAGACCAAATATGGACTGGGAGCCTAACAAAGCAAGATGATTGGCCAGAGGAAAACCAGAAAACTGCCCCCATGTAAGTGACTTAAACCTCCCTAAATGCGTGCGTCACACTCTCTCTCTCTCTCTCTGAGATTGCCCATCCTTTCTCTGTGTGTATCTTTTCTCCTAATAAACACTTTACTTGCCTCAATACTTTTTGTCTCTTTGCTGAATTCTTTCTTCAAAGCAGACAAGAGGCAGGCCCCTGCTCCTAACCACTAGTCTCTGGTGGTCTGGTGGCTAGGATTCAGCACTTTCACCGCCATGGACTGGGTTCAACTCCCAGTTGGGGAACTGAGATCCCACTTCAAGCTGCTGTACACCGGGGCCACCCCACAGTCACCCAAGATCACCATAATCTGCTGTGTGCCAGCTGGAGGTCCAAGAGAGCCAAAATGTAGTTCTAGCCTGAGTCTGAAGACCTGAGAACCAGGGGAGCAAAAGATATAAATCCCAGTCCAAGGACAGGAGAAGGTAAGATGAGATGTCCCAGCTCAACCAGTGAGGCAGGAGAGGAAGGGACAGATTCTCCCTTCTCCCACCTTTTGTTCTACCCAGGCCCTCAAGGGATTGGATGATGGTGACCACACTGGAGACGGGCATCTGCTTCACTGAGTTCACCAATTCAAATGCTAATCTCATTCAGAAACACCCTCCCAAGCACACCCAGAAGGAATGGTTAATCTGGGCAGTTATGGCCAGTCAAGTTGACATAAAATTAACCATCACAGTGGCTGCTCTGTGCACTGAAGGTTGTTCAACAACAACCTTGGCCTCTACCCACTAGATGCCAGTGCCACCTGCCCAGTAGTGACAGTATCTCCAAACTTTGCCAGATGTCTCCTGGGAAGAAAATTCACCCTCTATTGAGAACCATTGCCCTAGAGAATTCTTTCTACTGAATATGGCTTTGAATGCTGTGATCACAGGGACAGGACTAGAGGGAGAAGGGTGGTTTCCTAGGACACAAAATTTCAGAAGACACTTGCACAGTCCTGAGAGTGAGTGCCTCCTTAAATCTGTGCCCTAAGAGCCTCTCATGCCTCTCCCCTGTTCTGACCATGTGGCATGTGGTATTAGCATATATTTTAACAAGGATAAACCCAATTCTACTTATAATTGGCTCTTCTTCAAGGATGTTGTTGAGGATATTGCTTTGTATCCAATGCAGAGTGGTCTATTTATGAGAAACGCCAGGAGAATTCTTGCTTATTTTTTGTACAAAGAATAGACATGTTTTTTCCTAAGCCACTGGTTTGCTTTTATCTGATGCATATTATGAACTGTACAATCATTTGGTTCCCTTTCTGCATTGGTTGTTATTAATTTTTCCCCTTTTTTGTATTGACTGCTATCAAACTTGGAAACCAAACTGGTAGCTTCCGTGGCAAGAATGTATAATAATGTTTCTAGCGTTATTCCTGACTATATTTGAATTTTTTGCCTCCGTTTTTCCTCTCTGTTTTGTCTCAGTTTTGTTTTGGGTAATCATACATTTTATGTATTCTTATGAAGTACCTTAAAGATGTTTGGAACTATATCATGAAGTACCCAGCACAGGCCCTGGTCCCCCGAATCCATTTGGTACATAGCCATTTCCTTCCTTCAGTACTGAGACTGGAGAGCAAGATGCTGTCAGGGATAGACCTTTGTAAATGGCCAAATGCTCTGGAAGATTAAGAGCAATATTTGGGGTGAGGGTGGTTTCTGAGGGCAAAGAAACAGAGGCAGCTTATGGCAAAATGTTTTAAAAATACATTTACTTCTCCAGGAAAATAAATAACTCCAGTGGTAGACTTCTGACCTGTGTCTTTCTTGATCCAAACTCTTGGGGGTTAGAGAACTTTCATAAACCCACCGCCTACATCCAGCCCCGAAAGCACTTATTAGCCTGTGTTCAAGTGTCTGAGGTGTCATCCTCCTTCACAATGGGTGCATGTTATGACTCTGAGTTGTGTTCCATTTACCAAAGACAAGATGCAAGCAGAATGACAAAGAGGGATGTGTTAAGAAGCCCTTGGAAAACTGAAAGCTATGGTTACATTAAGTGAGAGAACAATGAGCCCTGATCAGCAAAGACAGAGCAGAGGTTGGGGGAGGGGGAGGGGGTATTCTAAATAGCCTCTGCCTCTTGCAGTGAGATTACTGCATTTTCATCATAATTATTAAATCTTGGCAAGAGGCTCAGCAGCCTGTTACCCACCTCCCTGATGTTAGGCTGCTCTCCCCACTCTGCAATTTCGAAATCTGGTTGCCAATGGCACCCTGAAGAGCAGTTCTAACAAGGCTGCAGCAAACTTCCCCCCACTTGAAATCTTCAATTATAAATGTATAGACTAATGGCAATCTACACCCTACCATTTTCTCCCTCTGTCTTTTTTCTTATCGCAGTATCATTAGCTTCAACAAAATTAAGTTAGGGACATTTAGTGCTCAAAGAAACCAGGGGAATAATAGCAGATGGATTAGGGTAAAGGGGATAAGGCAGAGAAAGGACAAGTTGACTTCCTTTTAGAAAAGTTTGAGCCACACAAAGAGAAAGACAGATATGCACAAAGATAACATTGAACTTCACAGAGAAAATTTCAGCCCATGGTGAGTTGAGCTACTAGAAATCCCTAAGATATTAAATAATCACCAATCCTTGGGGGGAATGTGTGAGGCAAATTGAAAAGATAACATGTTTTGTACAGTGTAAAGCACTGGAAAAAAAATAGAAGAGATATGATAAAGTTCTATTATTTTCCCCTAGCCTATTTAAATTCTTAGTTAAATAAATAACAAAGGTTCTGGATTAAAATCAACAAATCCCTGCATGTTAGGGACACTAGGGAATGGCATTTGAAGGACTCTGCAGAAATATGGCATCTGAGCTTTGTTAGAACCCAATAAAAATCAGATCTCAACAGGCACCCTTCGAAGGGCTTATTTAACCTTACCCATATATTGTTAGCACTAATTAGCCTCAAAAGTCAAGTCTGGCTCTACTGCACTGGCAAAAGTGTCTTGAACGTAGTAGGCATTTAATATGTGTTCACTGAATTGAATTAAGGTTAGTGTACATATGTTTCTAAAGCAAAATAGGTAAATACGAGAGAATGTCATTTGGAGACATTTCTCTAAAATAAATATATTCTAAGATTTCACAGATCTATATTCCAGATGAGGAATGAAAATCAGAGTTTTATAGGATGGATGTAGCTTTTCAGAATTTAAAAAGAAACTCTGTTTTGTTTATCTTATGCAATTTTTCACAACATTCCTATGGGAAAGGTTTTGTTTTCCAAATAAGGTAGATAATACTAGTGCCCTTCTGGTCCATGAAAGAGCTCCCTGCTGTTGGGCCAGGCTAGGAAATGAGTTCTGACCTATTGGCTGCTAGAGAAAGTGACATGGGTTCATTCTAGAGGAGGTGATGAGATGACCATGGGTCATTTTCTAGCCTCTTTTCCCAAATTCATCGATCAATGAGGCTACATATTCTACATTATGAAGCTACAGGATGAATTCTTTATCAGCCTGGACTTTAAAGTCATCACACAGAGGAAAATTGCCCTAAAAAGTCATCTAGACTCACATGGATATTTGTGGATACGAATGAACCTTTGTTGTGTTAAACTACTTAGATCTCGGCTAGTTACAGAGCATTATAAGATCTATCCTTATTAATATGCCAAGCTTTATAAATGACAAAACTGAAGCTCAGAGACTTATTTTAAATTGCTTCAGATCACATTGCCGATATGGGACAAACTGGTATATGAACCCAGATCTTGCTGAAAATATACCAATACAAAGAAAAACCCAGCTCTTCTGCAGAACAGGAGGGAAAACCATACTTGCGTTTTGTTTTTGTTTTTTGTTTTTTCTGGTTATAGAGATTGGCAGCAGTATCTACTTTGGGCAGCAGGGTCAAACAAAGAACAGAAATGATGCTCTTATTCTGAAACACAGACTAGCAGAGAAGCAGGGGAAATAGATACTTATATGCTTTTTGCACTGTCTGAAGAGCTCCTCCCACAGTGTACTATTAAATAACTTTTGTTTCTATGAAAGAAAGGCCCACACCTCAGTGGGCTGACACACAAAAATATTTATTTCTAACTTATATAAAGTCTAATCAGTGGAGTTTGGGAGCTTAGCTTCACACAGTTATTCAGGAACTCAGGTTGATGGATTCTACCATATGCAACACGTGGTTTCCAAGGTTGCCCTGGGCATTGGCACAAAGCCAGCAGACAGAGGAAAATCAAGTGTAAGGAATTGAGCTGGTCTTTACGGACCAAGCTTGGCAGTGGCTTATATCGCTTTGCTCTCATTCTACTGGCTAGGAGGTAGTCATGTGGTTCTACTTGCCAGTAAGGGAGCCTGGGAAATAATCTAGCTGGGGGCCTAGGAAGAAAAGGAAAAAATTTGTAAACATATATCAGACTATACTGCAGTCAATCCTTCCAGTCACCAAATAACCATTCCACTCTTTTTCCCAAGAATAAAACACATTCACTCACCCCAACTCCACCATCCATCCATCCAAGGGAGGCAACCCAAAGCCCTGTATGATCCCTCATCCAACTCAAAGTCCAAGATCTTCAGGTGATATTCAGTCCCCTCCATCAGGTGCCACTTTATTTCCAGAAATTTGAACTAAGAAGATAAATAAACTGCCTTCACAAATAATGGTGACGCAAAGACAGAAAACTGCAAAAGTTCTCCCATTTAGGAAAGAAAAGAACAGAAAACATATAGCAATCACTGGTTCCCTGCAGTTATGGACTCCTGGGGGGCAGGCCTTATGGAGGCTCCTAGCCTGAAGTTGTGCACAATTTCCTTGATTAGTTTCTAACTGTTCTCTTTCTGAGGAGTTACCTTGCCCATATTCTCTGTGGCCCCTGGTGATACCCTCTGAGGGGCCCTTCTTTGCCTATTGTTCTCTAAATCCAAAGGTTTTGAGGGCTGCCTAGATTGTACAGCCTGCTTTTTTTTTTTTTTTTTTTTTTTTTTGCTTGTGATGTTTAGGGGCTTAATAGTTGTTTTTAGTTTCACACAGTTGAAGAATTTTTAGTCTGGACTCATGGTACCTTTGGTCCAATACAATTACCCCCAAATCTTAGGAGGCTTCTGATCCTTTTTGCTTCCAATCAGCTCCTTGTGCCAGAAACCCAGCCCAAATTTATTTTCTAGACAAAGTTCTCAATCTGTTTTATTTCTTTACCTTCTTACCCTATGTCTCTCTTTCTTAACTTAGTATTGGTTTACCTTTAGACGTCTGGAAAAATACGTGGAAAGGTGACATCCTTAATCTCATCTTTGCCACAGGGAAGAGTCATTTTGTTCAACCGATGTTTTATAAAGCCTTTGCTACTAAGCATATTTTTCAGATTACATCTTCTTAAGGTTTGAGTTTACATGCACAGGACTTTTCCAACCTCTTGAAGGTCCCGAATATTTGGTCTCCTTTATTTCTTTTCATTCTAATTGAAAATCAGCCAATTGTGTCCTGAGATGATCTCTTTCTTACAATAGCTTTTCAATGATGGACAATCATAACTATTTCTTTCTGATTCTTTCAGCCATTTTTCTTAGAATCACTGGCTCAGCAGGCATGTAATCTTATTTCCATGTTTTATCAAATATTTTGATAAAAATTTTGCTTCTAAACAGCAGGTTCTCTTGTGCAGCCTCCAATATCAGTTTCTTGGTTCCATCTCCCCGACTGCCAAGTCAGTACCACCTATTTTAGGTTTTTCATCCAATTATACCCCAATTCTGATAGTAATTTTTCTATTTGTTAAGTAACTCTAGCTTCTATAACAGGCAAACCTGAAATCTCAATGACCTAATGGATGTTTATTTTCTTTTGTCATAAATTCCAAGTGGTGGTACATGGGGGGTTCCTGCCCACAGTCATTGAGGAGCTCTACCATCTTGCTTCCAACAGTGCCACGGTCATTGACATCCAGCTTGCAAATATAGGGGGCGTGAATAAAAAGGGTTTTACTAGATATTTTTAAGTGCCAGGCTTAAAAGTGGCATATCTCATTTCTGACCACATTTCATCTGAGGCTAGGGTTTTACAGAGTGAGTGAGGCAGAAGAACAGGAACCTCTGAGAGCAAAGGTTAGAGTGAGGAAGTGGATAGGGTGATGGAGCTTATTCAGGCGGTAAAAGGATTAAAGTCAGGAAGGTGTTTATGAGTGGGCAGAAATGTGGGTTTGAAGAACTGGTGGTCTTGGTCTAATAGCACAAATATAAATAAGAAAATGAGAAAAATGAAAATACAGGAATGATGATCAGAGAGGAAGATGTTGGAACTGATGTTTTCATAGGTGGGATAGGGCCACATGATAGGAAGATTCCTGGTTAGAGAGGTGGGTTGCTGAAGCCTGGCTGAGGTGTCTTTGTTCTAATGTTTCAGTCTTTTGTGAGCCCAGCTCAGAGGCAGTGCCATGGTGCAGAGGTTAAGCTAGCAAGTTCTAGAATCAGAATGCCTTGGTTTGAATCTTGGCTCCACCACTTATACAGCTATGTCTGTCCCTTGTTATGTTAACCTCTCTCAACTACTCATCTGTAACAGGACAATAAGAATCACTTCTTCATAATCAGGGAGTTTATATGTATAAAGTGTTCCATATACTCAAGCCCATTGTAAACAGTCATTTATAATCTACATTCTGTCTATGTCATTCCTGACTAGTTCTTCTGTTCTCAACATTCCCCATCTCCACCTCTACCCCATTCCTACTCTAATTCAATGGAACTATACAGTATCCAAAATACACTGATGTGCTATAACTTCAACCTTCTCTCCAAATTTATCACACAACTTATAAATGGGAATTTTTCTTATATCACATTAAATATCCAATTTCAGAGGTAGTGGCTTAGTCTAAAGTGGTTCCATTTCACTAAATTTCTCTTGAGAAAAGGAACCAGAGAAGTTGTTTTTGTTTTCTTTTTGTTTTTTGTAATAGAAAGTTTTGTCCAGAGGTTTGGCAGATGATGCAATATTACATTCCCATCATAAACGTTACCATCACAACCAGGAAGGTATCATTTCTAACGGCAGTCCTCATGCCTCTCCCCTTGCCTGGTCAGAAATCTCCCATAGCCTCCACAGCCTTATTACTCAAAATGTGGTCCACAGACCAGCAGATCAGCATCACCTGGGATGTTAAAAATACAGAATTGCAAGCCCCATCCAGACCTACTGAATCCAATTCTGCATTTTAACAAGATACCAAGAGATTCTAGTACATTATAGAGTTTGCAAAGCACTGGTTTACAACAAAGAGATGACTTTCCATTCCTTTGTCTGAAGGAAGGGCTGCATCTTAAAATAATGTATTCTGTCAGACATTAGGCAGAGCCCACTTGGGATTCATCCTTCCTATCTAGAGATATGAAACTTAAGTTCTATTGTTGTCTAATGCTCTTAACTTGAGATTCAGAAATGAGGGAGGGAATGATAAGTGGTAGCTGGTTTCTCATAGGAATTTCTGGCTCTGAACAACAAGATTTGGGGAGTGGCTTTAAAATCTTTCTTTTAGGTTGCCTGAGGAAATTTGCCAGTTTCCCAGATATAATCTTCCCCCTACTTTAGAAGGGGAAAAACAAACAAAAAAGACTGAAAGAAAATGCAACAGAAGTTGTGTGTGTGTGTGTGTGTGTGTGTGTGTGTGTGTGTAAAATCCTCAAGAGTCTGTTCCATCTGGAGAGAAGTCTAGTAATAGAAATCAGTTTGACTGGGGAAGTGGTAGTCTCTTGTATGTAGATATAGCAAGGGGCTAAGAGCCACCTGCTTAGAGAGAAGTGGGCAGTTGCCTCAAGGAATGTGTCTTGAAGTTGTGTTAGTATAGCAAGCACACCACTTTTAATCAGACTACATGCTTATTAGGAGGGGGATGGTCATCATTGATAGAGATCATGGTGGAAGCTAAAGCCCACCCAAAAATTACCAGCTTGGAAGATAAGTTGTCTATCTGAGTGGAGTCCTATCATTCAATAGCTATTATTCTACAGAGATTAAATGCGATGATTTCAGGGTGGAAGGTTTCATCTCGATAAGCGAACAAACACAAAAAGCATAGTTTACTGGAAGTTTCCCTTATCATCTCTATAGATAGTCTGGAACATTAGACCAAAAGCAGAGACTATCAATAGCTTATAAGGTTCCCTAACCTTTCTAACTGCTCCAAGTTTGTCTGAATTTCTCCCCAGCTATGTATTCTGGTGATTAGAAAAAGAAAATTACAATTTAAGTCCCTGGTAAACATCATTTTAACCAAGTGATCTGGGTTAACATCACCATCAGTCAGCCATATCAATATCATCCACCCTCTGATACGATGCACTGAGAAACACACAATGTCACTTCTGCGGTATTCTGGCCAAAAATGTATAACTTCATTCTATTGGAGCTTTTCATGAGAAAACATCAAACGAACTTCAGTTGAGGGACATTCTACAAAATACTTATACTCTTCAAAAATATCAAGGTTATGTACGACAAGGAAAGCCTGAGTGACTGTCTCAGATTGAAAGAGACAACTCAAAGCAATGTGGGACAATAGATTGGATCCAGTAACAGAAAAGGGGCATTAGTGAAGAAAATAGCAAAATTCTACAACCTGTAGTTTAGTTACTATTGTATCAATGCTAATTTCCTGGTTTTAATTCCTTTACTATGGTTATGTAAGATGTTAACATTAGGGAAAGATGAGCGAAGGATATAGGGTCACTTTTTATACTATTTTTGCAACTTTTGTGTAAGCCTAAAATTGTTATTTCAAAATTAAAAAAAAAAAAAACAGGAACTTAAAGCTCTTTTGTGTTTGTTTTTTGAGAAAGCTACAAAAAATGAGTCTCAATCTTCTATCAGTCTTAGGAGGAAAGCCTTAAAGGGAATGGGAAAACAGATCAAGATCCTGGGGACATAAGAAGAATAATGACAGCCCTAAGCATTGTTCTGTGTCTGGGAAATGGCCCTGAGCTTTACTCAACTATAGCTCATGAAAATCTAAAACAATAACACACATTAAATATATATGTATATATATATATATATATATATATATATATATACACACACACATATAATATATATATCTATATTATACTATATTAGATCTGTATTATAATATACTATTATATTAATATAATATATATTCTAATATGATACTATAATATAGATCTAAATTATAATCTAAAACAATAACATCTGAGATATATAATGTATACTAATAGTCATTGCTATGGGTTGAACTGTGTACCTCTAAATTCATATGTTCAAGCTCTAGCCCCCAGTACCTCAGAACGTGACTATATTCGGGGTTAGAGCTTTTAAGCAGGCGATTCAGTTAGAATGAGGCTGTTAGGGTGGGCCCTAATCCAATCTGGCTGGTGTCCTTATAAGAGGAAATTTGGACAGGTGCACAGAAGAAAGACCATGTGAGGACACAGCCAGAAGGAGGCGGCCTGCAAACCAAGGACAGAGGCCTCAGGAGAAACCAAACCAGCCAATACCTTGATCTTGGATTTACAGCATCCGGAACTGTGAGATCTGGGCTGTGAGCCACCCAGCCTGTGATATTTTGTTATGGCAGCCCAGGCAAGTTAAAATAATCATGTATATTTTAAATAAATCTATATTTAAATTGGTCCCTTCTGACTTCTCTAAACAATTCATATTTCTTTTCCTGCCTTCATGGATGAACATACTATTTTCCCAGATCTAAGACTTTCGGCATATGCTTTGGTTAGTCTTTAAGGCCTATCTTAAGACTTTCATCTAGAGGATGCTCCATTAAGTTTGGGGTGAATATTAGATATATATGATGTTTCTCAGATAACGCTTACAATGCTTTCTTCAATTTATGGTATTGCATTTAAAGACTTTGGCCAACTACAGTATGTTCAAAGGAAGTTAACCTGGATTAGGAGAGGTCTATAAACTGTGTTATTCTAGGAGCAGTGGTAGAATCTGGATTTGCCAAGTGCAAAGAACCAAGTAAGGAAGGACATGATAGATTCCTTTAAGTGTTTATAGAGCTGCCAGTGGAATAGATTAGGTTTATTTCATTAATTTTTAGAGAGCAATCTAGGACCAGCTGGATGTTAGTCCCAGGGAACATATTTTGCACCAACATAAGGAAATACATTTGAACAATTGGTACCATCCATAATAGAATGGTCTAGCTTGAGAGGTAGTGAGTTCTCCATCACCCAACGCATTCAACCATCTAGTTGTGTCCAGCTGCCAAGGATTATGTAGATTAGGTTCTTCCATTGGGTAGAGGGTGAGAAATGTTGAACTTTTAGAGTTTTCTAACACTAAGAGTCTAAGAGAATTCTCAGGGTAAGATGGGAGAGTGAAAGGATTCAGGATTTGGGGGGAAATACCCTGAAAAGAACCATCAAAGATATTAGCAAGGCCATGTCCCATAGAGTAAAAGATTATTCAAAAGTCATGCATCTACCTTGCCCCACAGGGAGTTGGTTTAATTGGTCTGGGTTAGGCTCAGGCATGGGTATTTTAAAAAATCTCCTCAGGTAATTCTAACTTGCAGCCAGGGTTGAGATCTTTGATCTAGCTAAAGTATTTAACAACATCCTACATGATTATCTCCCAACTCCTTATAATTTCCAGCAATTCTCAAAATCCTGAGATTTACGTCAGACTTCCTGACAAAGATAATGACATAAATTCTTCTGAGGAATGCTAATACCAAGCCACCAAAGAGTTATGGACCCATCACAGACTTTTTCACTGTCTATACTTGTCTGACAGCAAACATCACACCCCAAATTAATGCAAAATATGTGTATCAGAACCTGGCACTTAGTATAAAAGTTTTTTTCAACTCCCCCATTGCATGATAAATTGGAAGAAGTTGAATAACTATTCTAGATGCTGTCCAATATTTAGCACACATCTATCATCCTGCACGGCAGCTGGTGCCTAAAAAGGGTAGTCACCTTTGTTTGGAGGGAGTATGGAAAGATACCATAGGAGTTAATAAGACATGAAAAAAAATATTGAGATTCAGCAGCTACTGAAATGCAGGAAAAGTTTTCCCTTCTTTAGGAGTTAGAATAATTATGAAAATGAAATAACAGCTAACATTTCTTGAGGAGATATTCTATGCCTGACGGTATTCTAAGTAAGCACGTTGCATCCATTGCTCCATTTAATCATCACAACAATCCTTTGAAATAGGTGTTATTTCACCTTCCTATCCAATTATATAGATTTGGAAACTGAGGCACAGAGAGGCTAAGTGAATTTCACCAGGTCTTAGAACTAATATGTGCCAATGCTGAGATTAAAATAAGAATATCACAGTTTAGAACCCATGCTCTTACTACACCCCCATGCATACAACTAGTACGGTGTCATCAAAAGATAGTGAAAGCAATTTGATGTCATCTAGTCCAACTCTTCATATTGCAGATACCTACAAAGGTACATGACTGACAAATCTGTCAAACAGATTGTTATAAAGGCCTGGCCACATGCAACTCGGCAGATAAGCAGATCAAGGAACCCATAACATGTTTCTTTAGTCAGGGACTAGATTATATACCATCTATGTCACTGCTTTCATTTCAACCAATTAGCTCATTTCTCATATATAAAGGGAATTAAGTTTAATTAAAATTTAAAAAAAATCATACAGTTGGGACAGACTATTCAGGTACCTCTGTGATTTGATTTTTGTCTTATGCTGCTAAGGCCTCCTTCCTAAGTTATCACTATTCTGGTTCCACATTGCTTCAAATGTAACACTTACTAGCTGAGAATCCCTACCTACTAGCTTCCTTTTATGCTTGCTGACATTATCTTTAAAAATAAAGGAAAGAAACTAGCCCTGGGAATGTTATTTTGTTATTAACACATTTGTTTGAATTAATATATCAGATCATCTAATGGTAGTTAAACATTTTTCAACTGAGAGCTAGTCCACGTTTCTGTATAGAAAAATCCAATACAGTCAATCCTTCTCAAATTAACTTATGAAATGAATACAATTCCAATCAAACTTGTACTTTTGACTAGATAAAATGATCCTAACATTTTTCAAGAAGAGCCAACAGAATTGCAGCTAAAATAATTTTTGAAGAAGAATAAGGTAGGTTTATGCTAGCTGATATCTAAACATACCATAAAATTTAATAAGTAAACAGTACAAAAAAATGGCATAAGAAGAGAAAGAACAATGGAAGATTACATTACTTCTGACTTTAGGTTTTAACATTTTTGGATTTTCATCTGCAAGGGGATTTAACTCCTTGGAAATTTGAAAATAGGAGAAGGTTTACAATCAAATTTGGGCCATCTAAATGCTGTTGGTATTTTATTATCAGAGCCTTTTATTTGTAAAATCCTTTTATTTGTGTCTTTATGTTTTATTTAGTCTCCTGGCAGAATCTCTGATAATGTACATGGGACAATGTAGCTAGATGTAATTTAGGATGGGAAATAAAATAGGGAATTTTCAACTTGGCGAGTGGGGGTGGTGGCTTGACATTGTTGATTCATGTGCTGTTTTGATCCATTTCAGAGCTTTCTGGAAACAAAATCTAAACTATCTTCAGAAAAGTTACTCAAAAAGAGTAGTGATCAGTGTTGGAGATAATAGCCTAAAGAAGGTAGACACAAGAGTTCTCCTGATATATCTCCTCCCTGGGGAGGTAGCCACACCCATTACTCTTTATGGTGAAACCCAATGGATTTAGAGCAATGTGAGAGAGGAATGTATGTTTTCCACTCCCAGGATCCCTTGTGAAAGGATTTTCTCTAGCATCTCCCTCATTACACCAAGGGAAAAGGGAGTAACTTAATAATTAGTAGAATTTGAAAGGATGAAACAAGCTTGTAGACTCAGCACTGTCCGTTTTTCCTCTTGGGTACTGGCTACAGCCTCCAGTCTGTAAGTCTGAGCTGGGAAGGCAGTCCTTGGAGAGAGGAATTGCCTATGACTAAGCAACTAACCTTGAATTTTGGGGTTGAGTTAGCAGGGCCCATTTGGCTCTCCAGAGCTACATCCTACACACCTATTGCCAATAATAAAGGTAGTATGTTGACCCCCATCTGCCCTATTGATCCTTATTCTCAATTTATTGAGACCCCAAGGGTACTACATACATGCTGGGCCTCTTCAAACTCTCCAAGCATTTGATAAAGGTGGCTTCTTGACCTTCCAAGTTATATACTCACCATGTCTTCTGTGGAGTATTAGTTCCTTTGATGCTAACAGATGGTGTTTGTACAAGGATTACATGGCTAAATGCATAATTCTAGGTAATGCAAGATAAAATAGGTATTTTTTTTTTCCTGCAGGACTTTTTGAAGCCTTTAAGTGGAAATATGCTATGTGAATCTTAATGAAGAACTGGATTATTCAGCATGTCTCAAATATATATGTATCTGAAAGAAATTTTTTGTCTATTTCAAAATCATGAAGTATTAGTGTTCCCTGGAACATATTTAGGGAAATCCTGAATAATTTCATAAATAATGTTGGGCCAATTGGCAGTTTGCAAAGAAAAAATAAAATAGAAAGAAATTACTACCTGTGCAGCATACAAAACTAAATCACAGATGCATTTTTAAAAGTATAAATGAAAATATAAACTATTAGTGATTATAAAATCTCAGAACAGGAAACATTTTCCAAATACTAGAGCAAAGAAAGAACCATCACAGAATAATAAATTTAACTTAGACAACATTAAAAGTTTATGTAAATAACAACAACAAAGCATATCATAAGTAGAGGGGGAAAAGCAAGTGACAAGCTGGGGAAAAGATACTGTTAAGGATATGTGGAAATGGTTCAATATGTAATAACTCTTACAAGTGAACATTCAAAACATCAGTATCCCAGGAGTAAACTGAGAGAAGGGTATGATTTAACAGTTCACAAAAGGAAATCCATTCAATAACTATAGGAAAAAAATATCTGATCTCACTGGTAGTCAGAATTACAAGTAAAAATAATGGTGAGATATGATTTTTTGTACTCTATTGTTAAAAACTTTACTTATCTTTCCCGTATTGTTGATTCTGGGTATGTAAATTATTGGTTCTGGGAATCTTTTCTGAGGAACAACTTGACAATATGTTCCAAAGTCTTTAAAATGTACATAATTTTTGACTCAGCAATTCCACCTCTAGAAATTTATTCAAAAGAGATGATCATGGCTGCTTGAAAAGATTTATATTCAAGCACAGCCATTTTCTCATCGTTTATAATAACCAAAATGGAAATATCCATTAAGTCCGATTGTAAATACAACAAATTCATGAGCTGGAATACTATGCAGTCATTAAAAATCATGTTGTACAAGAATATTTAATGATGTGGGGAGATAATGATGATATAGTAAGTGAAAAAGCATGTTTTAAAGCCGTAAGTGCAACATAATCCCATTCTATTAGAAAATATGTAGAGTAAAAAGGCTATACACTAAAATGTAAATAGCACGTATATCTGGGTAGGTGGGGTTATGTGACTTTTTTTCTTCTTTGTGTTTTACTGTATTTTCCAATTTTTCTGCAATTAAAATATATTGCTTTTTGAAACCAGAAAAAAAATAAATTTCAAAAGGATTATACTAGTAAAGATTGCATTTTACAAAGAAGGAATCTGTATGCATACTTTATTAAAATATCATAATTAGTGAAGCATTAGTCTACTACATTTTTAAATGATAGGATCATGACTTCAATGCATTGTGTAGAGCAAAAACCAAGATAGACACTTAAATCAATGTCATGTATAGTACAAATTCTTGCAACAGCACCCATGGATTGCATGGTCTGAATGAGTGGCCTTTTGGACCATGACAATTACCCATCTTCAGGTTACAAGCATGCAAAACCATAAGTCAAACTATTTTCTGATGTAAACAGGCTCTGCAAATTCAGTCTTCCCAAGTAATCCATGACGTCCAAATTTTACACTCAATTCAACTAGAACAGCTATCAGCTCCCCCAAGCTGCATCTAAACCACCCACATTATATGAACATCTCCACAACCATCAGATCTGTTTACTCACAACCTAGGGATAAAGAGTTAGTGGAAAAGAAAAGAAAATTGTCCCACTCAGATATCTCATATAACATAACAGAGAGGGCAAGACCCTTCATTCTTCAGAGAGCCGAAGAAACATTGTCTCAGATTCAAAATGGAAACACTTACTCTGTTTATCTGGTATTCTCCTATTATGTTCAGTGAGGCCATGCCATTTAAGGCTGTTTCTTTCTACCTCTGTCTCTTTTCAAGCACATCTGCAGAATTAAATTCTATGCACTGACAGGGATGCTTTCAAAAGCTCAGAATCAATTCTTCAATCATTCCACTTTCTTAGCTGTGATTAAAAACACGTATCCCCTGATTAAGCTAATGAGAAATTGTTAATTGGCACAAAGCCCCCTTCTGTGCGCACTTGTTAATGTCACCATCACTTTGACAGGAGAAAAGATCAGAATCAAGGGCAGAGAGCTCTTAAGTGACTTCTACATTGGACTTATGTACAGGAGCTCTATTTGGGAAGTGAGGGCTGCCTGTTCTAGGACTTACATGGAGGAATAAGGAATGCCATTTTTCTGCTGATTTTTTAGGGAAGCAGAAGGCAGAAATGCAATTGTACAACAACTGATCTGTTGATTTCTTTTTTCCTCTTCATAGAAACGATGCTATTCATTCTCTCATCTGCTTTCCAGGTAACATTGACTCTATGTGGATAAGCCACAGCTGAGCAGGAATACATATTTCTGAAGGACTGTTATTGAGGTTATTGCCCCAGAACCATACCCCTGCCTCTCCCTCAAATAGAAACCAATTACTCTTATCCAAGTTTCGGGAGGAAGCTGCAGAAAGAAAAAATAAACAAGGACTGGTTAGAAACAACTAGGCCCAAGATGGTGGAAGGTTTGACTTTCAGTAGACCTTGAGCCTCATTATATGCTCATTGTGATACATTAGCATGCTAAATGATACACCCATCAGAACCATGACAGTTGCCAATTGCCATGACAACAACCAGAAAAACCCTTACAAAGAGTGAAAAGGAGAGTTTCATCAGTTCTGGATCCAAACCACAACCCTGTTCTCGGATAACTCATGAGTATTCCTCCCACTCTTTCCAATTCCCTCCCTTTTACCTCGACTCTCCTATATATTTGGTGTCTTCACCTAAATTGGGTTGAGAAGTTGATTTGCACACTAGGTTCCCACTTCTCCATTCTTTGGCCATTGAATACAGCTTGTGCTGTTCCAGTCTCAGAATCGGTTTTGTTATTGGCTGAGGGAATTTGATCGGAAAAACAACCTCCCTGGCTGAGACAGGGGGGTCTCAGCCCGGACTAGGACCCCAGCACGGGTCTGGTGGACCAACTTCATAACAGGACCATGAGGAAGGAGTCTTCCTTAGTCATTCACCTCACTGTTGGCCCATTTGTTTCCTCTTGGCCTCAAATGAACAATATCATTATTGCGAATTATCCCACACCCAAGGCACCTTGTGGATGGGAGGACTTTTATGTGGCAGAGGAAGCATGTGTTTTGGTGAGATTTTTCTACAATTTCCATTTTGGGAATATCAGAACTTTTTACTTGCCTAGCATGTCTCCAGTTTTTCCTGTGTTCCTTTGCACACCCAAAGTGATTAATTCTCAAAGTCTTGGAAACTTCTGAAGATGAAATGGGCTAGGACTTATGGAGGGTTCTCAAGAGAGCCTTAAGCAAGACAGGAGGTCATACACAAGGAGAACTGAAAATACATAAGTTTATCTTTTTGTTCAGGGTAACAACTTCCAGGAGATGGAACTTGCTACACTGAGCAAGCCCAAACTCAGACCCTGGATTGATCCTTTCAGAAAGGGACAAGCCTGGAGACCAGAGTGGTTAGGCTACTGACAAAACTCTGAGGATGCCTAAGAAAAGCAATGGATATTTGGGAGAGCTGATGCCTACATCTGAAAGTCCACTGACTTATGAATCATGGGTGGGGGTTAGAGGTGAGGAGGTTCTGCTGACTTAGGGTACCGTTTATCCATCACCTGCCTGAAGCCAGGTCCTCAGTACTCTTGTAGATCATATCGGGGTAGGGGATGGGAGTGGGGAGGATGAACGCATTGCTGTTTGAAGTGTGTGAGTCACTGCCAGAAGCCTGAGATGGTGGGGCAGCCAACTGGTTCCCTGGCTGGGTATATGGGGTTGGTTAATCCTCAGACAGCAGTTCCAATGAGTGATTTGATGAGAAGAAGGGGAGGCCTGTGTAGGGAAGGAAAATAATTTTCCCTCCTTCCTTCTAGGTCCTTGTCTGAGAACTCCCTGTAATAAAAGACAAACAGAAAAACAAACAGAAGTTAAAGGACATGTATACCTCCTGTATACATGGGAGATCCCCAGGAAAACTGAATAACTCCCCGAAATGGCCTATGTCAGCACCTTAAATAACATTGCCAGCTAAAGACCCCAAAGAGATGTTGCGGGGGGTGGTATTTAGTTTATGGGATGCTACCAGGAAAAGCACAGTGAATGGGGTAAGGTTGTCATTCAGATTTTAGTCATTGCCTTCTCCCTGGATAAGAGTTTCTAGATGGTTAGCGTCATTCTCCTTTTCTAGTACAGAGAGGGAGACACCCTTACAGATGGCGATTTTCTTTATAAATATAAATGTCTTACAAAAGAGTAATTTCTACCCAGTTTTCAGAGCTTTTCCTGTGTCTGTAGTTTCTTGAAAATAATCAGCTCAAGATAATTCTTATACCAAAGGGACACATTTTGGGGTGGCAAATTCTGCTCCCCTTTACTTGTTAAGGAGAAAGCTGTTTCCAGGGTCAGACATGAGGGACATGGGCAATGTGGTAGTGATAGCTGGTGTCTTCCTTCCACCCAATGCCTTGGGCTGTGTTTGAGTTCAGAGAGACTATTTGATATGGGCTCTGATTCTCTCAGCATCCCCAGATGAGAAAGGATCACAGTCAATAGAGGAGACAGACATTGTCCTGACTCCTGCAGAGCTCAGCCTTGCTTGGGGAAGCAGCCTCTGGCATAGATGCTGGCGTTCCACAGTGGGCGTCTACATCTGAAATAGCAGTGAAGCAGCCTGCAAAGCTGAGGACCTTGACAAGGGGCACTGGGTGAGCAAGAGAGGAAGAGCCCTGAGACCACTGTGTGGTGGTTGCAGTGATCAGGAAGTCTGCTCTTGCCAGACAAACATGGAGGGCATTGCAGGAAAGCAGATGCCCCGTGTGTGTCTACAAGGCTGGAAGGCCCGTGGAGATTTGAGTCACACCCTCCTGTGGGTTACAATGGTGAGTGGGGAGGGTTTCAGGAAGCCTTGGTGTGGGGTGAGAATGGGAGGAGGAGTGCAGGAAGTACATGTACCATCACGTGACTGTAGACAAAGAGCCTGAAAGGTCTCTAAGATCCCGTCAAATCACGGCACATGCACCTGAGACTGTATCGTCTCAACCTACTCATGTTTTCCTTCCTTATAATCTCACCCGGGGAACCATATGCACAAAATTCAACCAGGGGAGCCTCCATTAGATTCTATCTGGTGCATGAAGAGGAAAGATAAGAACATACCGGGATGTGCTCCCTGAGTATCAGCTGGGAGCTCACAGGGAGGGGAGGAAAAGGCAGAGATTGAGTTACTGTGATGAACAGGATGTCCTTGTCACACTCTTCAACCCCCTGCCCCCAGGAATTTGCTGTTTGACAGAAGCGTTCTATCCTAAGGCCAGAAGTTAGGAATGAGTGTTTTGCAAATCAGTGAATCTGTTTATTTGCGCTAAAGATGTTTAGGTCAATCCATAAACAGATGGAATGGGGACCAGTAGGTCATGTTTTGGGATTCACCTGAAATAATTCCTTTCTTTTACCCCATTGCTTACCAGAGGGACAGGGACAAGATGAAATGATGTACATGAAAGTGTTTTATAAACACTAAAGCACTCAGAACACAAGGTGAAATCTGCTGAGAGTAGCAGAATAGTCAATTTTTAAAGTACGGATGACAAGTCAGGATTTGGTAGTTTTAAAATTCTGTTAGCTCAAGTCACCAACTGCATTAATTCCAAATCTTGTCCACCACATGACTGCTAGCCATGGCTTTGGTGTCCATGAATGTATCCGGCCTGGCAGAGAGGCAGAGCTGACCAAGAACAAGAAACAAGTTCGTTATGCTCCAAGCATACAACACATTTGTCTATTTACCTTTAGAAAAATGAAAAGAGAGTGTTTTGAGATAAGTTCTGGGTGAATTATTTTATGGACACTTACTTTAGCCTATTCTTAAAGTAAGGAAGACCCTATATCTCTCATTGAATTTGTTCCAAACTTAGTAAGTGTTGTCTATTCCTGTCTGAATATTCTTAGTTCCTTTAACAGGTCCCTTACCTTCCAAGAGAGAAGATGCAGGAGTTCCAGGCTCTAGCTTTCTGTTTTCTTTACTCACCCTTCAAAACATACTTGCTTTTTATTGCTTTTTTCTTTTACTCAGTTGTCACCTCTAGACCATTTACATTTGGACCTTCTCCTTGGTTACCATACCTACCCACAGAGGCTGTCAGTTGGGGTAACTCTTAGTTTTAATCACTTCCCTTAAGGGTCAGTACCATACCACTCCTGTGTCCACTGTAGACTTCTGGAACTCCAGGCAGAATCAGTGAGATCTTGTATTGGCATGGAGAGAGAGTTTGGACAATTCCACTCTTCAACTCCAATTTTTAAGAGTAGCAAGTGGAGAAGCTCCAATGTATATCTTGAGTCAAGGGCAGGTCTAGGGTCTAGATTTTGTTTGAGCTGTGGTGTTCATCACTGGGTCCAGAAGGCAGAATATAGAGGTGAGACATTTTATCCAGGCCATGTGAGTAATAAGGAAAACAGCCAAGACATGATAGTTAATAGTCTTTGACTCCTGAGCCTTCCCACTAAAGCCATGGGAATCCAAGCTATAAAATCTCCTTCTGAACAGCTTCACATATATCCTTTATCATCTGATTCTGCCCTCATTGCTCTCTGCAAGGCCACCTTGAGGACCCCGGGGGTGACAAGAACACAGTGGTAAAGATGAGCGTGGAGAAGCCAGAGTGGTGATACTTAGTTTCTTGATGGTTGGCTGCTTTTTGATCCAGAATGGTACCACAGAGTTAAGGGTAAGTTTCTCCCCAACTATTGAGAGGTGCCCTCTCATTAAGCATGAATGATTGGACTTCAGTGGGTACAATTCTTTTTTATGTTCTTCTTTCAAACTTGGAAACCAGCTTCCCAAGGTCTGGGTCAGAGGTTGACCTGTACTCCTGAGAGGTCTGAAAAGCTCTCTGACTCTATCACCGCACACCCATGTCCCAGGGAGAGCCAGGTGCTGGGGCCCACTGGAAATCTGACCCCCCCACCCAACCAATGCATGCTGAAGTAAACTTGACTCCAAATTTTTTAGAATTTTGACTGAAGAATGGACATGATATTCATTCTTCCCCAACATACATATTGATCACATAGTATGTGCTAGGCACTGTTCTAGACATTGAGGATACAGCAATGAACAAAACAGATAAAAAATCCTGCCTTCATGCCATGTACAGGTCAGGGAATGGGTTAAATACATAGTACGTTAGACCGTGGTAAGTGCTACAGAGAAAATAAAGTAGGTAAGGTGGACAGAGAATGCTGGCATGGTCATTGCAAATTTAAGCAGGGTAATCAAAAAAAGTATTGCCAAGGACATGAGATTTGAGTAGACTTGAAAGAAGTGAGTGATGAGGATATCTGTGGAGTGTTCTAGGCCTAGGGATGGGTGATGGCTAAAGCCCTGAGGTAGGGTAGTCCTGCCATTCCCCAGAGACTGCTCCAAGAGGCCAGGGCAGCTAAACCACAGTAAATGAGGGGGCATATGTAGAACATGCAGGAAGTGCAGGGAGAGATCTGGGCAGCCAGTGGTGGCAGTGGGAGACCTCATGAGACATCTTGGGCTCTGTTGTGGAGCATAAACAGAAGGGTAGAGTCGGGGCTGGGAGCAAAAGTGGAAGCAGAAAGACCAGGTAGGGGCTACTGTAGTGATATTGTTACTGAGTCCAAGCTTGTACTGCTCACCACACAGCAGGCTGACAAATTGAGAGATGAATTGTCAGGACAAGGAATAGCGACTTTACTTAGAAAGCCAGCTGACAGAGAAGATGGTGGACTACTGTCCCAAAGAACCATCTTACCCAAGTCAGAATTCAAGCTTCTTTTATACTAAAAAGGGGAGGGGGTGTGGTTGGTTGTTGCAAACATCTTGGTGTCTGAATCCTTTGTTCTTGCAGCTGTTCACATAGGTCAGGACACTATGTTCCTGTTAACTTCCAACAGGACAAATGTTATTCTCTCTTCTGCAACATTTTATCTCTAGATGAATGGAAAAGTGTTACACCCTTAAAGGTCAGAGCCTTGAGAATGGGCTATCCTGTATATTTCAGGCTATAGGCAACATTCTTAACTGGAAGCAAAAGCAATGGAATACAAAGATCAAAGTAAAAGAAACAGATCCAACATGGAGTCAGATTTGTTCTTCCCTATTACAATATGGATGAAAGATGAGGGTGGTTTAGACCATACCTGGCGTGATAGCAAAAGAGATGATAAAAAGTGGATTGATTTTGAATATATTTTGAAAGTGAGCCAATAAGATTTGCTGATGAACTGGATATGGGGTATCAGGGAGAGAGAACAGCTCCTTCGTTAACTCTCCCAAGGGGTCTTAAGGTCTCTGGGTGGCCGGGCAGTTCAGAATAGATCGTGGGCTTGCAGACCAGCCTCCCTCTCCCTGCTCAACCTCATTCCACACATGGAGTAAGACAGGACTCTTGTGACCCCAGGCAAAGCCCAGGGATTAGATGATAAGTCACTGGATATAAAGACATTAAATTAGGAGTCATAAAGGATTATCTTCCTTCCTAGGCCTAAAAAAGTATGCTTTCTTTCACATGGTGTCAGTAGGATTTTCAGAAGGGACCCTCGTGGCCAGCTTACATATGCTTTCATATAACAGGAGCCCTTAGGCGGTACCATTTATTGCTCTCCTCCGCACCCCACCCCCCGCCCACTATTCACTCTCTTCTGGATATCCTAGGAATCTTAAGTTATTGTTTTTCTGAAGCAGGAGTGTTTATGATCTTCCCCGCACAGGGTAAAAAATAGTTTATTAAACTACTCATAAAAGAGGCGAAGTTAATAAAAGCGAGAGTTGGGGGAGACAAGGGAGCCACAGGTTTCAAGAGTAGCACCTTTTAAATGTTTTAAACAGCTCAGTCTGCCCCAACTCCCTTCCCCGATCAGCGGTCACTGTGGCATTTTTGCTTGCAGCAGCGACTCTCCACCTCATCGTTTTTTCTCACAAGTAGTTTTGAAACCTAATTTCAACCTGTTTGGATGAGATGCCAGCACTTGACCGGAGCCGGGCCTCCACCAGCAATCTGGCACTCTGTCCTGGCCAGTTCAGCTGCGAGCTGCAAAAAACGATGGATAACTGAGAGTTCCTGTGGAGCTGCTGAAACAGGTGTTTCTTCAAGCTGTACTTCCTGCACACATTCTTTGCTGGGAGGATTCAGCTTTGTCAGCCCCACCTCAGGAGAGGCAGCAAAGTTGCCTTTATATGCCGGGATAAAATGTAACCCTTGGGGGTAATGCTATGCCGGGAAATTAGCTACCCATCCCTTCTACTGTAAATGTGAAGATGCGTTTCTCACTGGCTGGAAGAGAGTGATGTTGTAAGCAGGGTCTGCATCAGAAGCCGGCTTCCCATAATGTTTAGTCCTGGCAGGTACCACCCCCTCTTCTTTCCTCTACCCCCCCCCCCCCCGCCTCTCTTTGCAATGAGTGGGACTATGTAAGGCCCTTGAAAGGATAACCACTGCCACACTTGACTATAATGCATTCCCATAATTGAACGGAGACAGGCAGGGCAAAAGCAGCTAAGAGATGTGGCCTTTTCTCTGCCAAGCAAAGATTTTACAAAGCGTGGAGAAGGGGTGGGGGGAGAGAAGGGAAGACTGATCAGATTTCTAAAGTGTCTGAGCAGCTGTAAGCTTATGCGTATGAATAGAGGCTGACTATACAAAACCACCAACCCCAGAGCAAAAGGCCATTTGACTACACCAAAGGGAAGAAGGAAACTAGGGGGATATGGGGGGGGGGACCAATAATAAAGGTTGTATTAAAATGGTGAATAATGGAAGTCAGAGTTTATCACCAGAGTTGAAATGGAGTATGAGGTTCTCACTGTCATCCCATCTTAAGCCTTGTGTGCTGCTGATGTGGTTTATTAAACGGCTGTCACAACCCAAGCCCCTGACGCAGATGCACTCAATAGGGTGTGAAGAAGAAATCCCAGTAGCGGCCGATTCAGCAACTGGTTGCACCACAGGCTCCCCAACTGCAAGTCTCTCCTCATACTCGCCCCCCACACTCTCGCTAAAAGGACACAGAAAAAGGAAAGGAAAAGAAACGAACAAAGTAACAGGAAAATGAGTAAAAGAGCGGGAGGAGTAAATAAAGGAGGAAGGGTATTCTCACAAGAAACGCTAGCTCTTTTCTCCCCACAATTAGTTAAAATGTATCTAGTGAGCCAAGTAAGTTACATGCTGTGAGGTTCACAAAGATAGAAGAGGCAGCGCCTGCGCTTTTGGAGACTTAGACTCCAAGGCGACATTTGAATTGAAGGATGAGTGGGCTTTGCCGGCATAGATCATGGAAGAAGCTGTTCCCAGGCAGAGAGAGTAGAGAGGCATGCAAACTTTTGCCATCGTGTGGCTTGAGCAATAGATACTTAGTGAGGAATGAAAGGAGGGGATCTGGAAAGACAGGTTTGGGCAAAATGGATAAGATTCTTTTTTTTTTTTTTTTTAATAAATTTATTTATTTATTTATTTTCCAGTGTGTTGGGTTTTCGTTTCTGTGCGAGGGCTTTCTCCAGTTCTGGCGAGCGGGGGCCACTCTTCATCGCAGTGCGCGGGCCTCTCACTGTGGCAGCCTGTCCCATTGCGGACCACAAGCTCCAGACGCACAGGCTCAGTAGTCATGGCTCACTGGCCTAGCCGTTCTGCGGGATGTGGGATATTCCCAGACCAGGGCTCGAACCCTTGTCCCCTACATTGGCAGGCAGATTCTCAACCACTACACCACCAGGGAAGCCCATGATGGATAAGATTCTTAATGTCCATCCTGTGGCATTTGGATGTGATCCTAGAGGAAAGGTGAACCTTTTAAGGGATTTTTATCAAGAAGCAATCAGATTCGCATGTTAGAAGGACCTGTTTAGGTGCTGTGGGAAGGACCTGTCCAAAGGAGGCTTCACTGGAGATAGAGAGACCATCAAGGGGCTGGTTCAACGGTGAGGGATGGCTCCAGATGATAGGGATAAAGTAGGATAATTAAATAGGTAGTTTAAAAATCCCATTAGGGGATTAAAGACAGAGAGGGGATTTAAAGGGAGTTTGGGAGACTGTTGTGAGCTAATGAATTCAGTAACCTAACAACAAGCTACACTACCTTGAAGGAAGACCAGGTGCATTCAAGTGCTAGGCACACTCAAGCCACAAATCCTGATAGTTAAAAACAAAACAATAGGTAGAGTCTGAATCTTGCTATGTGAAGTCAGGGAATTAATGGTCCTTGAAGAGTAGCCTTTCTGCATGTAGCCAAGACAGGGATATAGGTGAAAGGGAAAAAAAAATACCTAGGTGAAAGGGGACATTATTCTGAAACCTGAAATAAATTACCATATTTTAGTATATGTCACCACCCTTTTGCTAATATAAATAGGATTAAATAGCACCGTGACAGTTCCGGTTAGACCATATAGGGTCAAAGGACAAACTAATGGTGTAAACCTTGATGTCTACCCAAAAATGAGGAAAAAGGTGATCTCCCCAACCCACTTTTTCTTTGATTATAAAACCATAGCCCTCTTTGTTCTCAGGGCTACACTCCCTTGCCGGCCCACTTGTATCTCTCACAAGCGTCCTATGCTAATAAACTCATTCTTTGCCTATTGCTTTGCCTCACACTGAATTCTTTCTGAGAGGAGACAAAAGAACCTGAGCTTCAGTAAGTTCTGATACCAGGTGAGTGGTTTCAATTAAAAGACCCTGGGTTCAAGTCTCCTCCTAAGTCAAGGATTGTGGGTTCAAATCCCATCCAAGGAAAGGTGTGATTTCACATACACCTCTGCAGAAGACATGGACCCCATTTCTCCCCAGCCCAGTCTGTGCTTTCTGGCCTGCAGTTAGACTGGCAACTCTTCAGTTCTTCCAACTGAATGGCCAGCAGTGTCCTAGGGAAGGCAGCAAGAGCAGCACGTCCCTGGGAGTAAAAGTGAAGTCCTGGATGCTGGAAGCAGGGTTCCCAAAACTTAACTGGCTCCATCCACAGCCTTAGCAGTCTCAGAGTCAGAGCAGCTTTTTTAAGTGCCAAAGAGCCCACTAAGAGTAGCATGTACTTTGGAAGAAATCAATCCCCACTTTTCGGCTAGATAGTAATTAACTCCAGTTCCGAAATTTCTTAAAATAGTGTGGCTTTTACTTCTATTCACAAGTAGATTTAATAATTTTTTATGATGCTGTGCTACCCAAATGTTAATTACATAATTATTTTATTATCCAGAAATAAGAAACACTTGATATGCTTTAACACTTCTGAATTCCAAAGGGAAAAGAAATTGGACTGTTAATTTTTTTTCAGTGGAAAGAAATAAAATACCTTAAATCAGTCTATTCTTTGCCTTATAGTCTTTTCTCAGTAAGTGCTACATGATAAAGTAATTGTGCAATTAGGAATAAATGGCTTACAAGAGTGACATCTTATTTTGTTCTAACAAGGTGTAAATGTTCTGTATGTATTCCTTTTTAAAGGTGCTCAATTTGTGCTAAAAAAGAAGTGAGGAATATGATTTTGGAATAATTGCACTTAATAAGTTTGGTAACCAAGATTCTCCCATTGGCATGGTTCCCACATTTCTCCAAACAATATCAGTGTGTCTCAGGAACTATTTAGAAATTGGATGAACCATCTCCCTTGAGTCTGGGTTTGATTATCTTGGGCCAGGATAATCAACAGCCTTGGGTCATCATCATGTATTTTTCTTCCTCTGAGCAGATAATGGAAGGACTGGAGAAAACACTTGATGGCTGTAAGTATATTATTTTTTATCTTTATGATTGCTTCAGCTAATAAAAGTGAGATTTTTGTTGTTGTTCTCATTTTAATGGTGGTTTGACAGCTACAGTACACTGACATTATTTCACATCTGCTTGATAAACTAACATCCTGATTCGAGTTGCACGCTGGTGGGAACATTTTTACATGCCAAGGAGAGGAAAGAAGAGAGATGCACATAGAGGGGAGAGGTGGGAAAGGTAATTATAATTTATCAGACAAGAGTCCCAGAATTTAATTTTTCTTTCTAAACCAAGGGCTGGTTCATAAGATTAACCCATAATATGTGTAAGCCTCTTTATAGTTTTCTAGGACCCCAACTTACATATTTGATCCTAACAAGGTCCTATGGTCCTATGACTTAGGAGGGCAAGACTATGCCCACTTGCCAGGGAGGGATCATTGGGAGCACGCTTTAATCCTCCTGCCAGTTTTTCCATCTGAATAAAAGGAGCATTATCCTGAACCGATCCATCTCTCCCAAGGGTATTGGAAAGAGAAAATGACATAAAAGATGTGCCTGCACGTAGAAAGTAAAAGCAATATATAAATGCAAGAGATTCTTAGTGTTTATTACAGAGATACATCTAGTCCTGCTACGTTATGACAGCATAAGCCCTATTAGCTACATATATTATAATAATCTATTATTGGCAGAATCAGCCTTGGGTGGTAGCAGCTGGCCTTGACTATTACCATAGCAATCTGTTGGAGATATGATAGATGAAGTATGGCTGTCAAGAGGTGAGACTGGTTAGTGTGTGTTACCCGTGGAAAAGTGTCTTGGTTTGGTCCCAACCCAGTGAATTTCTCCAGAAGAACCTGTGTCTAAATGAGGCTATCTGAGCCAAGTTGGACAGAATATTATGTTTAGGGCCAACGTCCTGGTTTCTAGACCCAGCTGTCCCACTTACTAATTGGGCAAAATCTTTCTGAAATGATTCTTTTAAGTAGGCCTAGTTATGTCATGAGTAAATTGTTGAGTTATGTTGGTGGATACTGGGATCTTAAATGCCAACTGCTGACAATTGTTTTATTTTAGAGGGACCAAAAAACTGAAACTTAGGATCCAAATGAGATATAGAGGCCTTTTGTCATTCATTCATTCATCAAACGTAAATACTAAGCAATTAGTATGTACCAGGCCCCTGCTCTACGCACAGAAGATAGAATAGAGAACAAAGAGAAAAAGTCCCTTTCCTCTAGGGGATTACATTCCAATGAAGAAGAGTATATTGTCTCCTATGGGTTGCTGTAATAAATTATTACAAATTGGTGGTTTAAAACAGCACAAATTTATTGTCTCATAGTTCTGGAAGACAGAAGTCCAAAGTCAAGGTGTTGGCAGGGTCATACTACCTTTAACCACAGGTCCTAGGGGAGAACCCCTTCCTCACCTCTTCCAGGTTCTGGTGGCTGCTGGCGTTCCTTGGCTTGTAGCCATATCATTCTGACTTTCAAGGCCACCATCTTCAAATCTCTTTTTGCACTGTCTTCTCCTGCTCTCTTCTATGTGTGTCAAATTCTCCTTCTACCTCCATTTTATACATGTGATTGTATTTAAGGTCCATTCTGTTAATCCAGGATAATCTTCCCAACTCAAAATTCCTAATTTAATCACACCTACAGAAACGTTTTTTCCATGTAAGCTATCCTCTAAAAAATATTTCTAGTTTATATTGAGGTAGTGAAATTATTTCCCTCCATTCCATTGATCTTCCTTAGGGACTTGAATTAATTTCAGTATTTCTGAAGGCAGCTGCTTCACTCTTCTATAACTTGAAAGCTAGTCACCAGAGAGGTAGTATCTCACTGTCTCCTACATGACCTACGTGTGGGCTACATGTGGGCTTTGCATTTCACATCTATCAGAACATCGTTCACAGAGAGGTTAATGGTGTCCCTTGAAGTTGGGCTCTGCAGTGACACTATAGCCTCATTTAAAGAGGGTGTGAAAACGCCTTCCACATGCAACTAAATGTCTCCATTCCCTCCATACCCAATCAGTGCTTGAGCTCCTCTCCATCAGAATTCTGCTTTATATTCTGAAACAGAAATATCCCTGGGAGGGCATGCGTATGGGTTTTGTAAACCAGTATCAGTCATTAACATCTTAAAGAGTATTGGTTGATTCTTGCTAAATAAGAGTACATTTTTAATTGAGAAAGAAGGAAATTCAAGGTCGAGCTAATGAACTGTGTGAAAAATATCTTCAGTCTCCCAGCAATTGTGCGAAGGCAAAGAATGAATGTGAACGGTCAACATATAAAAAGGGGAAGTAGAAGGCATTGAAGGCTCTGGTCCACTACAACAGTGTTGCCCTGGCAATTCATTTCAGCTTTCTGGACCTGCTTTCACTAATTCCTTATAAAGAGATTGATAATAAATGAGAAGGTCCCTTTTAGTTCCACAGCTTATGATCTAATTTAATAGCTTACATTTATTGAGTGTTTATGCCACACACATTAAATCCTTTCCATACATTATTTTATTTAATCCTTCCAACAACTTCCATGAGATAGTTACCATCATTATCTCTATTTTAGAGATGAGGAAACTGAGGCTCAGAGGTATTTAGTAAATTGTTTACATTCTCATAGCTTCTAAGTGACTAAGTCAGGATTAACTCCATGTCAATTTAATTCTAAAGTTCTTGCCCTTATCTACCACATTCTCTGGTCAGAGGAAGGTATGTCATGTCATAAAAACTGCCTACTGGAGACCCATTCCCAACTCCTTCCAGCCTGCACCCAACAAAGACTTCTCTAAGTTTTCCTGATTCCCATTGGAGATTTCTGCAAACATTTTCAAACTCCTCAGAGAACATGTATACTTAATGATAAGTGGCTGGCTTGCTGATTTAACATACAATCATTATCTTAATCCAGACAACACAGAGCTTGCCTTTAGCTGCTCCAAACCAGTTCTTTTGGCAAATATGATTAGACATTTACTGTAGACCAGTTTACTAGGGCTGAGTGGCATCCATAGATAAGCTGGTCATCAACGTGTTTCCACTATTAAAAACAAAAACAATAAAAACAGTCATAGTCTTAGCCCTGAACTCATAGGTTTAGCTTGGGGTCCTCCCACCTGTGAAGCCTCCTCCAAAGAGATACCATAGCTCAGAGGCAGAGAATATTTGACAAGGCAGAGCATCAGGACGTCTGCTCAGGAAACCCACTGAAGTCCCCTTGGCTGGAACAAATGCATCTCTTAACATGGCACATCATTTTGATATTTTTTTGACAATTTCTAAACGTGTATAGAAACAAGCTGGCTCCCTTTATATTCATGTATTCCAGCACACAACGTCTGATTTTCTGCATGGCAGGAGCCAACCAAGTGCCCACTCTCCATTCCACGGTTCACCGTTTTAATGCATTTCATGATTTTGTTGCTTTGGTGTGCATTTCAAAATGACATATTTGATCAGTTCTTTAGGAAATATTGATGTTTTGCCCTTTTACATGTGTCATTTGATTTTCTGATGTTATTCTCCATCTGCTTTGGTAACACTTTCATTTAGTCACAGCTTTTTATTGGATCCCCAAAGGTTTATATAATGGAATCTGACTTGAGGGTATTTTACTTTATTTTAAAACTGTTTTTTCTCAATTCTCTGCTCTTGTATACTCCCAAACCCACCTTTCCAACCCACTTCCTCCTTCTCCTTCCTTTCCCCCTCTCCTACCACCTCACTTCCTTATCCACCTTTTAAAACACTGTGAATACACTGTTCTCTACATTGTGAAGAGCCTAGAATGCTGGACTTTCCTCAATTATATTTAAATATTTCATTGTGTAAGGCCTATTGCTTTGGTTCTGCTGTTCCCTGTGTATTCAATCAAAGAACAATTTTTAAAAGCAGGTATGGGGAGAGGACTGGTGTTTTACATTTCTGACATGTTTTTATTGCCCTTGTTGAAGACATTTCCAAATAGTAGTTCTAAATTTTCGAAGGCAGCAAAAAAAACTCAATAAGGTCTCTTCTTTTCCCATTGTTTGACTTTTTCTTTGTTTTCTTTTACCAGCACTGATTGTATTTACCTTACATTCTTGGCAGGTTAATTTCCACATTTCTGATCTCTTAGCCTCTTCTTCAAGTACAGTAAATGCAGATGTTGGAGACAAGCAATGGGGTTAGAGACTGATCGAAAGTAAGCACATGCCAATTTCTTCCTTGTAAAATATCTGAAGAGACCTGAAGGATAGGGTCAAATAAATAATAAAAAATACCTTTGTTTTATGTTTGCAATTGTCATCACAGATTGTCTCAAAACTTAGATTCTGCACAGAAGGGCCGTGCAATCTGTAAGTTCATCATCTTCAGTTAGGAAAGGTCCCCAACATAAATGTATTAGCTCAAGAATTTTTCTTTTAAGAAAAGACATTGCATTATAAATAAGGACCATGAAGTAAGCTGATATCAAATAGCTCATTTATTTCACTGGGATGAGTTTAGGATCTATTCATCAGAGAGAATGAACATAAAGTTACAGGATTATAAAAATCGTTGGATCTTCTATGGTGGGAAAGTGCAAGGGAGGTAGACAACTTCATATAAGTCTAGCCTTTGGCATAAATGTGAATCAATCAAGTTTGTTTTTAGGATCATTCTACTTTTCCCCCTTCCTATCTGCATAATTGGTGTATCTGATGTGCCTCTAAGTTCCTGGTAAAGTAGTATTGTGTGACGAAGAGAGCATACATTTTGACATAAAAATGACTAGTATTTTTTTTTTTTTTTTAACAATTCCCTTATCCAGCATCATGGTTTCTTTTTTTTTGCAATTGTTTTTTGCCTTATGTGTTTAAAAACTAGTAAAATGTTACAATATTATGGCTTTGTAAATAATCTTCAGTGCTGAGCCAAGAAGTATGCTATTATACATTTCCTTCCCAATGTTTTAATTTCATGACCTTTGTACCACACTAACAAGAAGATTTGTAATATTAACGTCCAACTGATTACTCTTTCTTCCTCTCCAATAACAAAAATTATGCCATAGTTAAATGTGCTTAATTTTTTGGATTATATACTTCTTTTTTTTTTTTTTTTTCACACACACACACTGTATTTTATTTTTACAAGAGATAAATAGACTGACACCAAGCATTGTACATGGATGACCACAACAAAAGCAACAATGATTGCAATTACCAAACATGAAACACACTCATACTGTGTAAAATGACTAGTATTTTGATATGGACTCTTGCACCTTCAGATTGCACACCTAGACCTCATGACTGATTTCCACATCTAAGAAAAATTAGATGAATGTTACCTATTTCCCAGGAGGAGGCTGATGTCATTTCTTGGTATGATGGAACATGCCAAAAATGGAATCCAAGGGTACACTGCATTAGCAGTGGGAGTTTTTGCCTGGAAGCAGCAGCAGTTCTGTCCCATGAGGAACAGCATCAGGGGGAGACGTGTTATAAGCTGAGCCAGGGCAGCTATGTGCACAGACATCAGGAGCATTCCAGGGGAAAGAAGCAACTTGCAGGTCCAAATGGATAAAATTTCCTATAACTTAAGGATAGTGACCAGATATAAAGACAACAGAAGGAGAGACAGAAGTTTGATGGCTCACACATTTCTTCATGATGTTACTGGCTGGCTGCTCTTGTCTTTCTATTCGACCACGTCCTTTAAGTATAAATTTGTTTTGATCCACCTAGATGGCCAAGCTTTCCTTTTTTTTTCCTTAAAGGAAGACTGACAGAAAGGAGGATATTTTGATCCCTCACTGCACATGCCCCCACAATGATACTCCTGTCTCTCAGCTTTATTTTTCTCCGTAGCACTTATCCCAATCTGTCTCTCCTACTAGAACAGAAATTCCATAAACGCAGTGATGTCGAGTTTCCTTTTTCATCACTGTATCCCCAGCACTTAGAGTAGAGGCAAATTCACAGTTCTCACTCAGTAAATATGTGTTGAATGAATAGATAACTTATTAGAGATTGCTAAGGAATATATAAATAGAGGTGTAGCTTAAAAGAACAGGACTTAATAACCTTCAGTGGTAGCTTCTAGATATCGGTCACTCATGTGTTCATTATTTATTGAGCCTCATTTTGTTCCAGGCCCTGTGCTATATGTTGGAAACACATCAGCAAATAGGACCAGGTTGTTACTCTCAAGGAACATACACTTGAGCAAGGATACAAATAAACAGAATCTTATTCAACAGTATAATAAAGACCGTCACAAAGGTAAACAAAAATGATCTCCTTCAGAAAGTGCTTTAAATTATTTTTCCATGATTCCTTTGCCTAGGATAAAATTCATTTTATAATGGACTCTGAGAACACACCCATAATAATTGGCTCCTCGAAAAAAATAACCGAGATGCCAATTCTCTTCTGCTGCCCCAAAGAAAAGAGAAACACAGGCCCGCATCATGGCATCTTCTTGGTCTCTAAGAGATATCTGATTCTGATGCTGTCTCAACAAACTTAGAACTGTACCAGACTATTCATATATCAGCTTTTCCCACCATGCCCCTCATGATACAACATAAAATCCCTCATCCAAGGAGAAGGAAACTTGGCTAATTCTCCCTACATTCTTTGAAGTTTAAAAGCATTTGAATTTGCCTTTCAATAAGTGGTAACACAAACTCTGTCTCCCAGCATTTTATCAACTGAAATTTTTTTCACTAGCATAATACCACAACCTTATAATAGAGTCACACTGATGATTTTTTTTATGCATGTCAGAAAGGCCCCTTCATGAGGCCTAAAACAAGCAGAGTCATCCAGAAAAAAAATATGTAATTCAATTTAGTATAGGAATTTTTAAACTACATAGTGATTTGGGGATAATTTTTCTTAAAAAAAAAACAAAACAGTGATCATTGCATATTTACAGTGCATATTGGTGTCTAGTAAATAGTTGAATGAATGACATTCTTTCTCTAATTGTGAGATAATTTGTCTTGTTTTGACTTACATTTCCTTAATTAAGAGTAAGGTGAAATATTTTTATATATTGTATGTTATTTGTATTTTTTCCTGTTCAATTATTTGCCATTCTCTTGCAGGTTATTTATATTTTGTAAACTGATGTCTGTTCTCCTTGATGTGAACATTTTCCTTGATGAAAGACAAGTGAAATGCCAGCTAGACATTTCATAATTGGGCCATTTGACTACTTTGCTATTTTAAGCACCAAAGATTTTGCTTTGAGCTAAGGCTGTGTATAGCTCCACAAATACCTTTTCACAATCTTGTGAATTAGAAGGGCATAGATTATGAGTGTTTCCACTTTTTTTAATGAAGACATTGAGTCACCAGCTGAGCTTTTTTGTCTAGAGTGACAGAACTATTGGATTTACAGTTAATCGTAGCCCTCTGTGGAGCATTAACCCAAGGAGATTTCTTATAAAACAAGAGGATGGCAAAAAATAAGTGTGCAGTAGTATTTCCAAACATGGACAAACCTTTCTTTTGTTAGAGATCAGGTGCCTTTTTACTTCAGGTGCACTGCCATTATTTGATTAATCAATGCTGGACAGGCTTCCTGGCTAATCTCATTAGCTAATAGTTCTTCTGGGTAATTAGCTTGATGTGTGCAATTACACTCAGATTTTAGGGCTTTTTTCCCCCAGTCTGAGAGCATCGGTACCTGTTTAATGCTTTGGAGTCCCCTGGCCCTTTGAGAGATGATTGAGCAAAATTCCCAAGTCTTTTCACATCAAGAAAGCATGACTGCCTACCTGGCAATAGAATTATCTGATGTTCATCTATTAAGAACTTTCTTACTGCCAGAAATTTCTCAAGCATGCACACACACACACACACACACACACATACACATAAACAATCCAGCTGATGAAGTCTGGAAGTACTTCCAGAACTTTCCATTTTGGCTGAAGTCATGAATCTCCAGGTTTCATGATAAAAATTCTAACTAGAATTTAGCCAAATACCCCAAACTAGAAAGAAAATTCCTCACAGCAGACAACTATGACTGCCATGTGGAAATAATACAAAATCTTTGGTCCTTTAAAGATCTGTTCTCTTTCTGCAAAGAACCAAGAGATCTGGGCTGTCATCTCCATCCTGCCACTATCTAGCCTTGTGACTTTGGGCAAGACATTTAACCTCTTTGGCACTGAACTTATGTATTTACAAAATGAGAAATCCCATTCAATCAGTCAATATGTTTTAAGCTCCTACTGTGAACTGGGCCTGTGCTAACCAAGAGACATCAGGACTATGGAAGAAAGACTCAGCCCACCAAGCTTGTTGTCTCACTAGGTTGGGTTAAATGATTTTTCTAAGATCCTTTCAAACTAGGCAACCGTATGATTCTACCATGAACCACTCCTTCCCTTTTCCTTTTGCCCTTCACAAGACTCTCAGGACGTAAGGAGGAAAAGTGAGCATATTGGGAAGCCAGGTGGACCAAATATTTGAATCCAGATAAAGTTAGTGGTTATTCAGAAGAGTAGGAATGTCATGGACTTTTATTTTGCCATATTTTTCTCCCTTCCCCATTATCAACCTTAATCTCACCCATTGTGAGCCTGGAAAAGGGACTAGGAAAAGCTGAGTTTATGCATTTAAACCTTCAGTGTTTTCCTGTGTCTAGGAGCCAGATCATTCATTCCTCCAGTGACAGCAGGGTACCCACCTGAATTTATACCTGGAACATACATCCCTGGCTGCAGAGTAATGACCCTCAGCTGCTATTTCTAAGCCACTTTATTTCAGGGCGTTTTAGCAACCTTGCCTAAACCAATGTTGTCAACTAAATAACCCCTAAGGACACTAATGGAAGCTTTGAAATGAATTGTCCTATTATGGAAACATCATTTTTTGGTATTGCCTAAACAACCTGAAGTTTTATTTTGTTTTTCCTGGATCTGGTTGCAAAAATACCAGAGAGTGCCTTAGTTATGTTCCAACTCTTGCCTTGATATGATTGTATATAGGCCTTTCAAGGAAAGAACCATCAACCATTACTCAGAGGAAATTTGCTGTTAAAATGTGTTATTGTCTAGCCACTGATGGCCTATCACCCAGGCAGGTGCTGAAGTTCTGGAAAAGTTGTGTTTACTGTCTAATCTGAGCCAAAGTTGGTTTATATTAATGATCAAGGCAACAGCAAATACACTGGGTTTTATTCTCCCCTTTAATCTGCCTCAGTAATAATCTTAATGGGAAAAGAAGCTTTTATGATCTTTCTCAGAGGCCCTATGTTCCTGCCTCTTGCAGATAGTTCCCTCCCCTTCCCCTGAGAGCTCGAGGGAGACAAAAACAGAAAACACAATGATTTTCTTTCTCTTATATATTGAAAAGGAAGGGAGTATTTGAGTGCCTACAAAGTACGGGAAGTGACTATAAGTCAACTTGTGCTTTTTTCATTCCTCAGGTCTAGTCTAGAGAGAGATTCTTTTTTCTCTAAACTTAGTAAATGAAATACGTTGGATGTCTCTCTAAACAGCTAATCATTGGAGCATTTATATTGTTATTATTATTTTTATGTATGTTAATTTCTCTTAGCAATAGAAAAGAAAATAGTCTTTTCATTGCCAGTTCTATTTTTGTTTAGGGCTTAACTAGAAGATATATCTAATCATAATGAGCAGAGCATAATAATATTAAGATTAAAAGAACTTATATTTTCCTTTATCCTCTCAACAATCTCCAGATGGATTTCCTAGGGGTTGCCTTCTAAATCTTCTTACACAGTAAGCTGTAAATCCTGGACCCAGCAAGCTTCTGGTTTGGCTGAACACAGCCTTTCATGTACAATATGTTCAGCCAGAGTAATGGCAGAAAATTATTCAGAGGATAATTACAGCAATTGATCTTGAGATGTTTTATAGTATCCTTCATAGATCATTCTTCAAAGTCTTTTGGAGAAATGGTGTCTGTGGAATCCTCCAGAAGCAGAAAGCTACTAGGGTCTAATGTAAAATAAAAAGTCTGCAAGAGTCGTAGTCACCTGAAAAGGAAGAGAGATAACCCTAAGAGAACTCAGGCCAGAGGTTGGAGACAGCTCAAAGAACCATATGATTTTGATGGTCCTTAGATGAAGATTGCCTTGATCACCTTCTCAGACCATGGCCTCCATCTCAGATACTCTAATACACTTAAGCCTTTAATTACGTATTGCTCTATAATTTCTGTGAAGCTCTCCTGGGAGTTCTCCCACATGACTCTGGACATCTTCTTATGAAGTAGGAGAGGTGGTGAGCCATTAACTTTAACAGATGAGGGAAATAATGATGAGCAGTCAGATAATTTCACAAGGTTCACAGCTGTGGCAAGTGGTGGCACCTGAAGAGAACAGGGTCTCCCGACCATAAGGCCAGTGGACTTTGTTCCCTGATAACCCCTAAACAGGAAGCAAAGCTCACACTTGACTTTTGGGGGGAAATGCCACATGCCATGCTTCAGTTTAGCATCTCTCCTACCAGAGAGGAATAATTTGAATCCCTATTCCTCCCTTTAACATCACTTCTATATACACACACCTCCGTGTACACACCTCCACACACAGACATGCATACACATACAGACATGCACACACACGCACACACACACACACAAGTCTCTTTATTTTTCTCAACGGTCCTGCCTTAGGCAGAAAACAGATGGGTGGCTGAGCCAGCATACCTGTATTGGACATAGAAATCAATAGAGACAGTTATTTCATAAACGGCTCCACTAGGCACGGAAATTCATGGCTTAGAGACAGTGGGTGGTTAGAGGAGGAGGAGTTTTGGAGGAGGCAAGTGCATCCTTTCTCAAAGACAGCTTGTTCTCAGGGATACCTGAAGCCTTCACAATCGGCCATAGCTAAACAGTGCCAGCTCAGATGCTTAGACAGTGACATTTTATTTTTTATATTCCTGACACCTTATATGATGTCTGACATTAGAACATTTTATATATAATTATATAAACATTATAACATGTTATGAATATTATATATTTTATAATATATATTTATATTATTTTAGAAATGTTTTATATTATTATATAACCATTATTTTTTTTAAAACTGTACTGATTTTAATTAAGCTAAGGGTATGATTTCAGATGAAATTGAATGAGGCCTGGGTAACTAGTAATTATGGCCTGAGAAAATTATGTCCGCTTGTGGTAGAAACAAAGAAAATATGAAAATCAAATAATGACTGACAATCTGGTCAATAGTGGAAAACAGAGATGGCCAGATTTGTACCCCCAAATCATTAGCTGGTAATTAACCTTCCCCACCTCCACTTTTTACCAGAGCACTTATTTTTCTAGATAATCCCCATGAAAAATAACACAATCATCTATTTGTTTTATGATTTGTGTATCACCAACCTTAAATTATCACAATTAAATTAATCGATTATTTCTGTGTCTTTGCAGCTGGGACTGAGATTTCTTTAAATGAGATTGGACAAAATATGTATTTGCGTGTGTATGTGTTTAGGCTTTTAAAGAAGTTATTTCTGAGGGTGATAATCAAAGGTTGTGTTTTCATGCAACTTCATCTAAAACTTAAAATCTAAAGTTACTGTTCCTTTCTTCTCTATCAAAATGAAGACAAGGCTTCTTATTGGGGAGAGGAGAAGGTTTTGGGTGTGTGCGTGTATGTGTGTGTGTGTGTGTGTGTATGTTACAAATACAGTGATACAGGAAAAAGGAATTGCCATATTCCAACAAATCCTTAACCAACTACCACAGCATTCCATTATCCATCTGTATCCTTAGGGATGTGCTAAGAAAGTATATAGTATTATCACCCATGATTCCAGCCCTAAAGGAAAGGCATTCATCTGTTTTGCTCACAGCTCGATATGCTTTTATCAGTGACAAATGTGTTTTTCTTCTTCAATCCATTTCCAACTTAGAACCGTATATAATAATATTTTATGAACTTATGTATTCTAATGGGAATTATCCATTTCGGGGTAGTTTCTTTGAAAAACTGCACATCTTATGATGCTACTAATTCGTGGTGTGTAGCTAGAATTCTGGATTAAGAGCAAGGCAATTAGGCTCCTACTGTGAGTCCACTACTGATTATAAATTGTATCCTTTTTCAAATCACTTTCCCTGTCCCACTCTGTTTTCTCATTTATAATGAGGGAGGATTGACGATCTCTCAAATCCCTGCTAGCTCTAAAATTATATGATTCTATGGCTTCTATGTCCCAAGTCTTGGGGAACTTTTAGAAATTTACCTTCTGTCCCTTATGATATATTCTTCTGAATTTCCTCAGCAGTTGCAAATTTTTTTTTTCCCATTGAAAGCAAATTTGATTTGAAACAGCTAAAGATCATTAAGAGCTGAGCCTAGGGATTCAAGTGCTTGATCAAGCTGGTTATGAACCTTTTAGGTCAAAAATGAGCTGTGACCATAAACTAATAAGATTGGTTTTCTCAATGTGTCATGTAAATCAACTTTGAGAGCCTAGCCCAAAGATGAGTTCCAAAAAGAATTCAAGTACTGACAGCTTAAGAGGCCTGCTTTGAAGAGAAAATATCCTTCCTTTGGCCAAACATGTTGTCATAGGTTGGGCCAAATTCAAAATAGTGTCATAACTTTTTAGGACTTTTTAGACTGCGGTTTGAATGTAACAAGCCAGAAATATATTTCTTATAAATAAAGTCAAAAAGCAGTTGCTGTGCAAAGTAGTATCAAACCTCTTTACTATAATAGGTAAAACAGGTTTTGAAGAGGATGCTCCTGTCCATGTTCAATTTATTATTATTATTGGTAATTAATAGTAGCTAATATGCATTGACCGCTTAGTCTAGATTAATTATATTAGATAATGATCTCACATATTTTCCCAACTCTAGAAGATAAGAAGTAGATGAAAAAACTGAGTCTCTTGGGGCTTCCCTGGTGGTGCAGTGGTTGAGAATCTGCCTGCCAATGCAGGGGACACGGGTTCGAGCCCTGGTCTGGGAGGATCCCACATGCCGCGGAGCAACTAGGCCCGTGAGCCACAACTACTGAGCCTGCACGTCTGGAGCCTGTGCTCCGCAACAAGAGAGGCCACGATAGTGAGAGGCCCGCGCACCATGATGAAGAGTGGCCCCCGCTTGCCACAACTAGAGAAAGCCCTCGCACAGAAACAAAGACCCAATACAGCCAATAAATTAATTAATTAATTAATTAAAAAAAACAAAAACAAAAAACAAACCTGAGTCTCATAGTGATTAAGTAGCCTGTCCAGGATCACAAAACTAGTAATTGGCTAAACAGTGTTGAAAAGTCTCTCTGGCCACAAAGTGTTGTTATAATTTGAGAAATTCAATAAGTGGTGAAAAATTATGGTTTCTCCTTAGTCACACTTTGCCCTTATCATAGTCTGAGTTGCTCTACAATAAAAGAGCCAGAGATGAAAACTTGGGTGCAAGCTGTTTATTTGGGGGATAATAGCAAAGGAAATGGATGTGTGGGGGGTGGGGAGAGTGAGGCAGGGAAGGAGGCTTGTGTAGGTTGCTGCCGTTGGCAGAGGCTCTGTTCTGTGGTTCACTCCAGGAGCATACAGAATGCCTCATGCAAACATCCACCCTACAGAGGGAGGCCTGAGCAGTTACTCGCATGTTTCCGTTGGCTAAGGGTTGCCTCTGGTGGCCGTAGCTCTCTGAACTTCTGCTATCCACTTGTACACAGGCTGAGCGGGGTGCTCATGGGAGAAAATCCTGAAGCAGGAGGGAGAAGATGTGAGCAAACTCGTCCCAGAAGTGGAAAGGGCAGAGAATGATAATCCTGTGCTCTTATGCAACTGTCCCAGTGGCTGCCTCCAGGGCATCTGCTCCAATGTCCACAACATTCATGCTACTGGAATTCCCTCTCTCTCACCCTTGAATGCCCTCCCTCTCTTCTCTATTGAAATTCCACTCATCCTTTAAGGCAGTGGTCCCCAACCCCCTGGCCACAGACTGGTACCGGTCTGTGGCCTGTTAGGAACCAGGCCGCACGGCAGGAGGTGAGTGGAAGGCAGGAGAGCAAAGCTTCATCTGTATTTACAGCTGCTCCCCATCGCTCACATTACCACCTGAGCTCCGCCTCCTGTCAGCATTATGGTAGTTGTATAATTATTTCATTATATAGTAAAATGTCACAATAATAGAAATAAAGTGCACAGTAAATGTAAGGCACTTGAATCATCCCCAAACCTTCCCCCTGCCCCGGTCCGTGGAAAAACTGTCTTCCACAAAACCAGTCCCTGGTGCCAGAAAGGTTGGGGACCACTGCTTTAAGGCACTAACCAGGTATCATGTTCTCTGTAAAGTCTGCTTCTCTGGCCCTGCCCCTTCCCTCTGACTTCCCACTGCAGTTTGGTCATAAGGCCATTAGATATTCCATTGATGTCTTGGAAGTACTTGCTTACAGACTTGTCTCCCTCTCTAAATCTGAATTCCTTGAGTGCAGGGGTTACACTACTTCATTTCTATAACCCTAGCACAGAGCCAATATTTTTGTAGATACTCTACACATTTTTGTTAATGAAATAAGGGAGTGAATAAATATCCACTCTTCATACTTCGGTAGATTTTAATCCTGAACTCTTTCTGCCTTTGCCTTAGCAGAGTCCTAAAACTTTCTATCAGTTTTGGTGCCCTTCCCTGGACCCTCTCCAGACCTCTTTGATCTTGAGATGCAGCATGCAGAACTGCTGAGAATGTTCCAGGTTACACTGCACCACAGCTGTACATATCAATGTAGTCCTGGCATCTGTTTCTCTGCCTTTCAACCCAGAGGCAGCAAGTTCTACTTCATTGCTGGCCGTTGCTTTGATGCCCTGCGTGATAGTGATTCACTGACAGGCCTCTCTTCCCTAACGGACTGCAGACTCCTGAGGGGAAGGCAATTATCATCTTCATCTTCTTATTCCCACAAGGGAGAGAAGGTGACATAGCTAATGGTCAAGGACAACTACCTTCTCACACAACGGTAGCAATAATAAGGATACCTAACACCGATAAACAGGTCCCATATCCCTGTCTCTCTGAGCACTCTGCATAGATTACCTCATATCACTTTCTCACTACAACCTTGGAGGTGGTCTTATTATTCTCCCCATTTCATACACAAGGAATCTGAGGCTCGGATAGACTAAGTGACTTACCCATGATTACGCGTCTAGCAAATGACAAGTGACCTTAACTAAAGTCTGTGCAATTATAAAATACTGCTGAGGGCTCTCCTGAAAGATGGAAGCAAACACAGAGATCATCAAGGGCAACCAGGAAAGATATTTTGTTTTTGTTTTTGTTTTCATTGGTTTAGATCAATGCTTCTCAACAAGGGTAATTTTGCCCTCAGGGAACATTTGGCCATGTGGAGAGACACTTTGGGTTTTCACAGCTAAGGAGAGGGGAGGGGTGCTCCTGGCAACTGGTGGGTAGAGGGCAGGGAGACTGCTAAACATTCTACATTGTACAACAAAGAATTACCTGGTCCAAATTGTCAATAGTGCTGAGGTTCAGAACTCCTGGTTTAAATAAAGAAACTGAGACAGAAAAAAGAGGATGAAATAGGTTTAACACAAAATAGTGGCAGGCTTGGGAAAAGAACTTAGGCCTTCTGTCTCTTTTCCCCATTGCATTTCCTACACTACCATGCCCGTAAGTCGTGTTGGCTCATGCTGACACATGGTAGCAGCTGTATGTGAAAATGCTTTGTAAACTATGAAGTTCCCACAAAGGTTAGGTCCTTGTCACCAGCACTGTATCCCTGCTGAGCCCCACTCTAACTGACTTCTCGGGACTTTCCTCCACTTGCTTGAATCTGTTCACTCTTTCAGCCTTCTCTTCCATAGCAGAGTGCTGTGTCCCCTTTTTCTTGGCCATCGCTACCAACTACCACCTGAGGTGATCATAGAAAATGTTTTATCTTATTTTTCTTTAACTTCCTTAGCGATTTTTACATGGAGTGGCCTTTTTGGATGGTGTGGTACTCCAGGCTAATGCCTTCAGAAATGTTCTTGTCCTTCTTGGTCTAGTACCTGGTTCAGTTCATTAAAAATATAGGATTTGTCAACTTGGGTCTTATTTAATGATCTACTTAGAGAAAGTATTTATGAACATCTTATTTTTGGCATCTTTAAATGATCATGATGTCTGACAAGACCTCCCATCTCTGGAACTCACCCAGGTCCTCTTCTGTTTACCTGCCCAGACCTGGTACTTCATGTTGGCACTTCCCAGAGTTCTGATCCCCGCTGACCTTTGCATCTTGACCTCAAGTCTCATTGCAAACACTGCTGGTTTCAATGGCTTATTGTGGCCAATGATAATCTGGATGGGACTTGATTCTCCTTCAGACCCAATTCCCTTCCAAGCCCCCTGCCCAACAAGATAAGAAGATCGGATATATCTTTCACAGTAAGGTTGTGGAAGATCCAGTTTGCAATCAGCTTTAAAGGACCTCACTCAAATATCCTGCATCATCTTGGTAATATATAATAGATGTTTCATCCATGAATTTCTCTGTAGCTTTTTGCATTTCTAACTATGTTCAGCCTGTAATGGATTACAATCAGTCAAAGAAGAAAGCAAATAATCAATAATCTAAGTGAGTAAATAAATAAGAATTCTGCAATTTACTACCCACTATGTGAAACAGCCATGCCAAAGTAAATGTTCCAAAGTTCCAACAAATGGGAACATCTTCAACTATTGCTTTGTTCTCAACTGCAGATATAGAGGGAGTAAAAGGATTTGTGTGTTACTGGGTATATATATATGTATTGTGGGTGTTGTGGGTGATGAGCAGACAAAGGGCAGAAATGTACATTTCATTTCATCCCTTTCTCCCCCAATTCTCCCACAGAAACATAGTGAAATACACAGGGTAGAGTGTTCTGGCCTAAAAATATCAGGCTGGCCTGGGGGGAAGCCAAGGTTTGTAGTCTTCCACGCTACATCTGATATCATCGTGCAAGCCATGGCATTGATTTTCAGTAGCAAAAACTGCTGTTTCAAGATCTCAGGCAGACTACAAAGCGCACAAGTTTGTTTGTCTGGTTCTTCCATCTCTCTGAACTCCTATCCTGTCTTTTTTCTCCCTGTCTAACATCACAGAAGGAAACAAATTTTGAGCACCAGTGGTGGCCTGACCTCTGCAGATGGCCACCATGCCCATCAGAAAGGACCTGAGTTCTCCTCAGCTACAAAGACCCCAGGTTTCCTCTTTCTAAAGCATCCAGGAAGGATCTTTTTGTAACAGCTTGGCAAATGTTTATGGAGTTCAGTTTGGAACTAGGACCAAAGATAAGCAAGAGTCAACAGAGGGCTAACTTTATACTGAAGCTATAGTCCAAGTTTTGACTCCAATCAAATTCACCATCTTTCCATATCCTTATTGTGAGATACTGACCCAAAATTCAAACCTCATTGGTCATTTACTGTTTCATTCCAGTCTTTTCATTATGAAACGTTGTGCATTTTTTTCTTCTTACCAATTTGTCCTACCTCCGCTGCCCTTTCTTCCAAGTGCCATCTGGAACCCCAATTTCAAAGTAAATAAACTCCTCCTTCACAGCAATTCCTTCACAGCCCATTTCCTCTCTCCCTGGCTTTGAGTGAATCCTGGCAATCACTCAGGAACACTGCAGGCTAGTGTGGATGTAAAGAGCTCAGGTTCTGGGTTCAAATCCCATTCCTGCCTCTCATCAAGTATGTCACCTTGGGCAGGAAAGGTACAAAATTTTTTTTAGCCTCAGTTTCTACATCAGTAAATGGAAGAAAAAACTCCCTTAGGATTATTATGAGGATAAAATTAGTACATTATGAAGCACTTAGAACAGTGTCTAGCACTTTGGAAGAATAAAAAACAGTAGTATTTAGTGAGTCCAGCCAGGACTGCCTACATTCCAAACAATTCAGTATTAATTTTCTTGGAGATTTTCAACATCTTTTCAATGATGCAGTTCCTTCTCCAAGCCATTACTCCTTCACTGTGTTGTAAGAAGTACCTCTTTCTATGAGACTCATCCTTGCAAGATGTATCACCCTTTACCTTCCTCACCCATGCCATAACCTCACATTCATCCAGAACTTCTGCACCATCTCACAGTACTTCAATTTCAAGTCCCATCTTCATACTGTGTGACATCTGTGATTTGATGACTTGTTCATCCTCCTGAAAAACCACATCTGTGTATTTGTTCATCTCCTCAGCATCAACACCTCAGCTTGAACACTGCTGGAGGTAAGGACACACCTTGCTGCCACTCATTTGCTGTGAATCAGGATTAAATGCCCCATTTTACAACTGAGGAGTTAAGTCTGGGACAAAGAGTCTGAGACTTTTGCTCAAGACCACATAACTAATAAATAATTAAACCCAGTTCTCCTGACTTTATTCCAGACACTTTGTACTCATCAGATTTCCTTGAAAGACTTTCTAAAGTTTATGCATATTTGTTTGGCATTTTAGTATCCAGAAGCATGTAATGTTATCTGAAAGCTTGAAGCATTTAATGTCATCTTCCTATCTCCTGTAGATTATTTTTTGTGTAAATAGTTGTCTTTCATTGTCAAATATGTAGTTTTTCCATGAGAAATTTATAATTCTTCTTTCCCAGCTTCTGGAGGAATATATCTATATTCCCATTTCTCTGAGCAAAGGGGTCCATTTTATCATGGCAGCAGTAAAGGGGAAAAGGAAAATCTAAGCCCTCAGCCAAATAGGGTTCCCACCCTCTGGGGCTTAACAGCAGGCTGATTACCATTCAAGACATATCAAATTGCTAAGGGAAACACTGAGATAGACAATGAAAGATCCACTGGGAATAAGGTTGAGGTTGAGGGCTTGTTGCTGGTGGATCTAGTTTTATTTTCTTTTTGAATAGGTAATGGGGATGGCAGATGGATTGTCCAGTAGTCTAGCTGGACAGGAGAGGACCTGCAGTGTCTTCCAAGGAGAAATTGATGATATCTCCTCAGGCATGGGAAGTGGAGAAGAGGTTTAGTGTTTGGCACCGAGCTGCAACTTTCTGAATAAGCATTCATTAAAAATGATGGTGAGTATAATTCAGCCTCACATCTCACCTATAGAAAACCAAGCAAGAGGACAGAAGTATTTATTTTGAGAAGACATGAGCCTTTGGAAGTGAGGATTCAAGGCAACTACTTTTCTACCCCAATTAAATAAATTGATTTAATTATGATTTTAATTATTTATTGAAGACCTACTATACATGTACTGGGAAATCCTGAACTTTCAACCAAAGAAAAACCATCTTCTACCCTTAAGGAGTTTACTATTTACTTTAGTCAGAGAGGAAACCAAACAGCAAACAACAATGATAGTTTCACTTAACCTTTGAATTGGTCCAGGGAATGACCATGTGTGATAAAATTTAAACCACCCTCCTATGGACAATTTAATCTTATGAAGTTTTACTTCAGAGACGAGAGTCCTTTGAGGGTATATCTTTTTATTTTCTCCTTTATGTAAAATGATCAACACTCTTCTACTGACTACTGAAGGCATACATCAGACTCATTTTCAATACTCTTATTATAAGAAAGGAAAAGATAGTCAAATTAGTAAAAATATTATATAGTAAATACTTTTTATAATTATTTACATGGATCACATAGGAGATCTCAGTAAGCACTGGGGACATTTAGGAAGTTTCCACTTGGGGGTTCATATATTCAGATCAATAGGGGTAAATGGCTTAGAAGTAGATTTATTCAATAGTAAGAAGAAGGTTTTAGTGTGTCCAAAATTGGAGTCAACTGCCTTTGGAGATAGTGAATGGTTTACCCCTAAGAGTATTGAAGAAGGAGTTGGAAAAATGCCTTCAGGGATGATGAGGATGAAGGCCTCTTTTGGGATAGGAGTGTTGATTATTTGCCTGAAAGCTACTTTCTACATCTTATTATCTCTAATTGCAGTGACGGGTCCCCAAAGAGCAATTCTGACTTAGATTCCTTGAAGGTGATGTCCACCACCCCTTTCCTCCTCTGCAATCACAGTTCTCAAAGTCTTTGAGAGGTTTCCATCAGGGACAAATGGAAACGAGAGAGGAAAGAAATATTATTTTGCAGCAACTGGTGCTCCATCAAAACAGAGGCCTTGTGAAATGATGGCAGACATCAGTAATCGCCAAAGTGCTGGCCTTATTTATAGGTTTGAGTGAAAGATAAATACTGTGCATGCACATTCTAATTAAGGCCAAGACTTCCCAGCATGCATAGCTCTGTATCTCATTCCTCTTGTCACAGCTGACACAGCTCTCATATTTTCTGTGGTTTTTCTAGTTATGAGTAATGCTGTGCTGACTAAAATGGATGGAGTCCCAAGTTGGCCGCAGGGCACAGGGATTTGATCTGCCACATGGCTGGAGCCTGGACTCAAAAGTACCACAGCTGCATTTGCCCTTGTCTTCAGTGGCTGACTAGAGCATTTAGACCAAAGATGGTGATGTGTGTTTTAGGATTACCTATGAAGGGGCTCCCGTCCCACTGTGGTACGATAGTGGATGGTAAAAAGTGAAGCACTCCATAGAAATGCTCCCTTCTCAATTCCATTCATGTCAATTAAACATCTGTTGGGTTAGGAGGAGAGATATGGTCTGTTTCCATCAGGCACATTTCTAAGATAGATTTCTGAATGGCATAAAACTAATGCTCTTTTAATAGTCTCCCCTACTTATTACATAATGAAAAAAATTGAGCACGTGCCATGAACATATGACTAATGGCCCTTAGAGAAAGTCCAATCCTAGTTTTGATCTTTGGGAGATGAGGCCATCATAATCAAATGTAGCTAATCATGTCAAAGGCACAATCAATAAGCATACACTGATCTCACAGTGCAATTGTCTCCATAAGTTCATTTTTAGACCAAATCAATCAAAAGTAGTCAACCTGACTAGGAATTAATTCGGAAGTATCATTAATTTTTTTAAAAATTCAAGATTTACATTTTAAAATATAAATATCTTGTTATTTACCAATTTTCTATCCTTAGTTCCTTAGAATATCTTTACATAAGTACACTGCAATAAAGTTTGGGGTCTTTTCTTGGCAATAGTATGACTTTCCATCACTGAAGAAAAAAACATAATAAAAGTATTTTCTCCCCTCTATATCTTTGTGAAAGCCTCATCATTTTACTCTGGAGCTGTCTTTAGTCCTCCCCGAACATGTATACATAGTAGACAAGGACTAGGCATAGATCCGGATTTTAGTTTGTAGCTTCTTTTGGCCAAGGTCAAGGGTAAAGAAAGCAAATAGAAAGAGAGATAGGAAAACACAGAGCTAAACCAGATATGGAGTATGGCTTTCTCCTCAGGATTTTTTACTTGAGTCCCAGTGAAAACTTATTTGAATTATTAGCTGATTTTTCTTCTAAACTTTTTGCAGCTATATCAACGACAATCAGTGTCTGCCTGTGTGTGTGTGTGTGTGTGTGTGTGTGCATGCACATACAGGCTGTCTATCTTCATGACTAAGAGAACTACTGATTGAGGAGAACATTTGTTCTCAATGGATATAGCTAATCCAACAGTGTAAATCTCAACCTAACAGAGTATGTTGGAATTTGTTGTGCACCATTTTTCACTCTCTGAGTTTCATTTGGATAATTGCAGAAGCTTAGCACCATGTCGTGGGAGGCATCAGCATGGGGTGGAGTGGAGGGAGGAAATTAATATTCATATTACTACTATGTAACTGACTCTCTAACTGACAAAGACCAAGACCCTTCACATATTTGGTATCATTTTTTTCACAATGTGAATAATAATATCTATCTCAGCATAGCAATTTATATTCACACTTTATAGACAAGGTAACTGAACCTCAAGAAATTAAGTAATTTCTTTAATATTTCAGTGTTAGTAAGTGGTAACCAGGGATTTATTTGAACCTCTGGAAACCAGGAATGGGAGTCTGAATTTATCAGAGAGGACTCATGGATGACTTGGTAAGGTTGGAGCTGCAAGGGGTCATAACCAATGTTTAGCACAGGGTCTCATTAGTAGGTGGTCGAAAATACTACTGGATGAATGACTTGGAAATCCAGAGCAATCAACTTAGTTATAACAGAATGAGTGAACAATGTGGTGTCAGGGCTAAATCTAGGAGAAGTGCTTAGGAGTTCAAACTAGGTGGGGAGCAGTAGTCAGATAGTGATTATATGATTGTGTAGACCAGGTTAGAAGCATGAGAAATCAGTCAGTTAATGAAATCATCAAATTGAACTATAAATATGTAAGATTCAATTCAGAGTCAACTGATATTTATTGTGTAACTGCTATGTTCTAGTTTCTAATTCTTCTACGTAGTTTCCACATTCTTATTTCACCTTTATAATAATCGTGTTTCATAGTTGGGGAAATTGAGTTTCCTGAAGGTGTGACTTTCCCAAGGTCACAAACTAATATATGGTGAAGACAGTGTTTGAATCCAGGTCTCCTGACTCACTTCAGTGTTATTAACATAACAAGCATAGTCCATTTTCAGTGGGTATCTTACTTGACTTGTCAGCAACATGTAGTATCACTTGGCTTCCAGACAGTACTCCCTCTTGTTTTACTTTGACTTGCATCAACAACTCTTTCTCAGTTTCCTCTGTCAGTTCCTTCTCATTCCACTGACTTCTGAACATTGGAGTGTTCATAGTTCAGTCTTTGTACCTTTTCTCTTTCCTATTTACATTCATTTTCTTGATATACTTATCTAGTATCATGGCTATCAGTGCCATCATGACAACTCCAAATTTTAAATCTCTAGCCAGAACTCTTTCCTGAACTCTCTATAGCTCTCCAACATAAAAAAAAAAAAATGCATCTCAAATTTCAACTTTTCAATACTGCACTTTTCAATACTCCTGATATTTCCCAAACTTGGTTGAACTTGCTGTGTCTTCCATCTTAGTTAATAGCAACACTACCCTTCCCATTGCTCAAACCACAGAATCATTTTTAATGTTCTCTCTCACATAGTCCATGTCCAATCTGTCAGCAAATCCTGTTGGCTATGTCTTCAGAAAATGGCTGACTACATCTTGCCACTCCCACAGCTATCTTCTTAGCCCAATTCACTGTCAACTCTTTTGGATTATTGCAAGAGCTTTGCCTAGTCTGAATTTGCCCACCTGCAGCATATTCTTCATATAACAGCCAAAGTAACCTCATAAAAAGTAAATCAAATCATGTCACTCTTCAGATCACAACCTATTCACTCAGAATAAAAGGTATAGAGTCCTTATAATGGTATACGAGGCTCTACGTGATCTGGCATCATTAAGCCTAAACTTCCACCTTAAGGACTTTACTTGGGCTATTCCCTCTGCCTGGAACATACTTCCCCATACATCTGACCATTCACTCCTTCATCTTTTTTAGGTCATCCTTAGCTATCTAAATTGCACACTGTCTTCACACCTGCAACTCTCTATACCCCTTCTTTATTTTTCTCCACAGCACTTATCACCACCTGGCATAGTCTATATTTAACTTACATGCCTTTTAAATTGTATCCTCTCCCCTTATTAAATGTGGGCACCAAGAATAGAGAAAGCAAGGATTTTTGCTATTTTGTTGGTCACTGCACCCCCAAGCAAAGGGGACGGCACAAAGGAGAAATGCCTGGCATATAGGAGAAATTAAAACATATATATTGATTGAGTGAATGGGAGGGAGGGAGCCCATCTGGAAGGGGCATGGGGCATGATACAACCCCTGATAGATAGGCAGCAGCCTAAGCAGTTTCAGTGAAGTGCTAAGGAGTATGTGCACCAACCGACAACCTAACATTTTCATTTTTCAAAAATATTCCCCCACTGTCCCAATATGATGCTCCTATGCCTCAGGAGAAAATACATTAACTCTCAGAAACCTGATAGATCGTGAACCATGAAAGTACTTGTAAAAATCTGTGTAAATAGAGAACAGAAATCCTGATTCTATTTCTTTTGTGATGATGCACAACTGCAAACCAAAAACTGAAAATTTAAAAAAATAACATTGAGTATCTTTTCATGGAAAACTCCATTACTGCCCGTTTATTGTGTCTTGTCTCCATCCACACAACCCTCCTCCAATAAGGCACTCTCTATTTTTGGTAGGTAGCACAACCCAGTAAAAAGAGCATGGGTACTGGAATCAGAGAGACTTGGCTTCATGCTGTGATCACACTACTTGCTAATCACAGAATCTTGACCAATTTTCTTGACCCTTTGGAGCCTCAATGCTTATTTGTAAAACAGGAAAGATAAAATATACTTTATTAGGTAATTATGAAGATCAAATTATATATAATATTATGTACAAGTTATATATAAATTATTTATAATATATAATGATATACTGTATATTTGATTGGCACCTAATATTATATACATTCTATATATCATATCAAATATATATATTTGATTGGCACTTAATGCATGCTCCTTAAAATTTGATTGGTATTAACTGCTATGAGATAATGGAAAATATATATATATTGGTCTCTGCCCCTAGTTCCTGGTACAGAACTCCTAAAACCTTTATAATTCCCTACGTGATATCTGATAGCACTAGAAGCATCTTTTATTCTAATATTTGGTCTTTGACCCCAGTTCCTGACACAGAGTTTCAAAATTCCTTGGAGTTTCCTGAGTGATAGTACTGTCTTTTGTTCTGATAAGGGAACTCTTGGTAGGCTCCTGCATGGGGGCTGGTCACCAGAAAAACCACACCATGATTAGAAACTTGGAATTTTCAGCCCCACCCTACATTCTTCAGAGAGAGTAGAGGGGATGAAAAAGGAGTTAATGATCTATCATGCCTACGTGATTATGTCTCCATAAAATCCCCAAAGTATGGGTTTTGGAGAGCATCTAGGTTGGTGTACATACTGGGAGAGTGGTGCTGCCCAGGAAAGCATGGAAACTTTGCACCCCTTCCAACACACCTTCCCCTATGCATTTCTTCCATCTGGATGTTCACCTGAATCTTTAATCATATTCTTTTATAATAAACTGGTAAACAGTAAGTAAACTCTTCCCAAATTCTGTGAGCTACTTTAGCACATTAATTGAACCTGAGGAGGCAGTGCCATGGGAACCTCTGATTTATCACTGATAGGTCTGAAGCACAGAAAACAACCTGGATTTGCTAATGGCATCTGAAGTGGGGGGCAGTTTTGTGGGACTGAGCCCCTAACCTGTGAGATCTGATGCTATCTACAGGTAGATAGTATCAGAATTGAGTTAAATTGTGGACCACACTGATGTTGCAGAATTGCTTGGTGTGGGAAAAAGCCCCACACAACTGGTGTCAGAGGTGTTGTGAGTATGGTAACTGTGTGAGAGTAAAGGAGAAACACAGGAAGAGTAGAGTGTAGGTTTTCTACACTAGTGCCAATCATATTATATATGATTACATTGTATATAATATATAATATGTTGTATTATATTGTATATAATATATAACATAAATATATAATACATATGTATTATATAATACAATAGTACATATTATATAATATGGTATACATTATAAATAATATTGTATATAACATATAATACAAATATATTATGTAATTTATATTAAATATACATATATTTGATTGGCACTTAATGCATTCTCCTTAAAAGATTCAAGCTCTCTGTATAAGGACAGGTTTTTACAGTAAAGCAGAGACTGATAGTTTAGTGTCACATTAGAAAGTAAGAGCTTCATCTTCTGGATTAATCTCTTCCCTTATGTATTTAACTAACTGGGGTCCATGTCCTAAGAAAATACATATATACCAATAGGAACTGTCTTAGAGTATGCTGGGAGGTCTAACACATCTATCTAAAATATGTATTATAGATAATTTCTAATTGTCATCCAGTTTCTGTTTTGCATTTTACAGGATCCAGACAATTTCAATGGCAGCTAAAACAAGTTGGAATCAAGAGCCCCACCAGGTTTATTGACCTTGACAAGTGGTTCTGGTACATGCCCTGCTATGATATTCTTGAGCTCGTTGTCCAATTATCCCTTACAACCCTGTGCACAGAAGTCCTTTCTGGGGGAAATCTATAGGAAATTGTTCTCCTCAGCTGCTCCTGACTCCAGCATTATTACTGTCTCTGGGATCCCAGCTGAGGCCTCAAAGCACTTCAGTAAGAACAAAGACAAGTGTGGCCAACAGAATCTTAAGAAATTTAACTCAACTCGTGATGTTCATAAGTGCCATGGTGGTAAGCAATGTGACTTGAAGCCCAACTCAAAGGAATGAAATTTGAAACTTGAATATAAAAATAATGACTTTCATATCTCATCTTCTTTTTAGACTTCTTCTCAATTTATATCTCTCCCAATACCCTAAGAGCGAACATCTCTTAGCAAGCAGTGAGTAGAAGTTGTGCTCTTAATTCATATTCATAATCTGCTTATTTTCTTCCCAGTTCAGACTCTATCCATTGTTACAACAAAAAAATAAGTGGTGTGGGCTTATTAAGAAAGTAGGCATAGTGACCCTCTGGGGAGATAACCTTAATCCAATTTAAATGGGTTTGTATTCTGACAGGTGTTTGGTGTTTGAGTTCTCACCCAGCTGTCTGATGAACCTGTGCTTTCCAAACTTGTCTGCACATTGGGATCACCTGAGAAGCTTCTGATGCCTGTGTTCTGCCCACTAGAGGCTGATGTGATTTGTCTGGGTTCAGTCTGGACTCTGGACTTTTTGAAAGATCATCAGGTGATTCTAATGTATAGACAAGTTTGTGAATCACTTCCAAGGGACCATGACATGGGAGTCTGTCTGAATAAAAGTATTTCTAATTTCATAGAGCCAGAGATACCGCTCAGGTCAATATCCTTGCCAATGTCTGGTGTCATTAAGGCCAAAATAGCTAATTTTGAAAGGGGAAGGATTATATCTCCATCTAGTATTACTCCAATAACAAGTGTATCTAAATTATAAACGGGAAAATAATTTTTTAGTTATAAAAGAAAGAGGGAAATCTAAATTATATGCAGGCTATCTCTGGATAGCAGCTTAACCATTACAAGAGTGCTATCTGAAGGGAAATAAAAGGAAATAGAAAGCAGGCTTCAGCTGATGGTAGAGATCTCGTAAAACTGAGTGCCTATAGAATCTATGTTTGAATATATCTTTTATTAAGCTTATGCCAACAATCAGGAATGGAGAAATTAGAAAAATCTAGACTTGGATATGAGAAAAGTAATGATTCTAAGATCTAAACTCTTTCTAGTTTGGGATATCCTACTGGGAATTTGAAGTGGGGATCAAAGGGGATACATTTCAAACCACCCCCAACCCTCTGAAATTTAACAGAAAGAGAAACACTCTACATAGCACTAGGCTACAGGGCAGGACATTATTCCTTGGCTTTTTAAGCACATGGGAACAAGCAGCTGATAGGAAAAGAGAAGCCTAACCAGAACTAAGTTGAATCCTCATGGGAGGTTTTGAAATTCTAGGCACTCATATAGTTTTAACCCATACTCAAGATGGAAAGATGTACAGCACCATCCAATAGAAATATAATGTGATCCACATATGTACTTTAAATTTTTCTAGTAGCCACATTCAAAAACGAAGTAGGTGAAAAAGGGGCTTCCCTGGTGGCGCAGTGGTTGAAAATCTGCCTGCCGAATGCAGGGGACACGGGTTCGAGCCCTGGTCTGGGAGGATCCCACATGCCGCGGAGCAACTAAGCCCGTGCGCCCAAACTACTGAGCCTGCGCGTCTGGAGCCTGTGCTCCGCGACGAGAGGCCGCGACAGTGAGAGGCCCGCGCACCGCGATGAAGAGTGGCCCCCACTTGCCGCAGCTAGAGAAAGCCCTCGCGCAGGGACGAAGACCCAACACAGCCATAAATAAATAAATAGAAGATTAAAAACTTTAAAAAAAAAGAAGTAGGTGAAATGAATGTTAACGTGTTTTATCCAATATATATTATCATTTCAACATGCAATAAATATAAAAATTTAAGAATCAATGCAATAAAATATTTTACATTCTTTTTTCCTACCAGGTCCTTGAAATCTGGTATATATTCTACACACTCACAACACATCTCAATTTGGACTAGCCACAGTCACTTGCTGAATAAGCACATCTGGCTACTGTCTACTACTTTGGACACTGCAAGTGTAGACGAAAGATCACAAGGTCTGAGTAAAAACCTTGTGTTCTAATTGGTCTTAAATGATGGATTGTTTTAGAGGGTCTCTAGAGTCATTTTTCAGCCCTTATGTTCTCTGAGTCAATGGCAAGTCAATGATGTGGGTGCATCGAGAAACGATAACGGCCAAGCCTTCGAAGCTGGGACAGTCCCCAAGGCAAGTCTGCTATTTCCATCTCAATTTAGGGAGGTTAAAAAAGCATCTTCATCTCTCACCAGAACAGCAGGTTCTGAGCAGAAAGTACAGTCTTTGTTCCCTACAGCAAAGGGATTCTCTGGGATGTGGTTCCAGAAGAAATTCACTGAAGGGACTGCTTAATCAGAAATTAACTTTGCTATTGATCTCAGTGGTCAGGTGATGAGCAATGTGGTGTAAATCAAACCCTTGACCCACAGACCGAAAGCATAGCCCATATGATTACTTTTTGCACAGCTTTATTAAAAAGAACACTGCACACTTCCACAGTATGTTTCATTCCCAAGACCCGTGTAAGTCATAAGTCCCCGTCCCATTGCCATTGGCTTTCAGAGCAATAATATGCTCCAGCATGGCAGAACTTTGTCTTGCCTCCTAGCCTGAGGTGGCCCTGGAGCTATTAAAAGTCTCTATTCATTGCCCCACTTTCAGAGGCATTTGCTTAAAGGGTGGTCTATTTAGTCCTCAGACATGAAACTTCTGTTTTTACTGGTGTGATGCAGAAATGGCTGTGGTGAAATACTTGAGCTAAAATGAGAGAACTGAAGGCTCAGCCAATCTGTTCTCCTGAGGCACTGTGTGACCTTAGTCAGATGCCTCCCCATGTCTAGACTTCAGTGCGTCCCCATGTAAAACAATTAAAGCTCTTTCCACTTTGATGGTGAGGATCATGTTCATGGAATCCTGGTACATTTCACAGGAAGGTTTAAGATAAATGCAAGATACCATGATGAATCATTTCAACGGACCCTAGGGAAGAAGCAGGATGGTAAATAACTGTCAAATCTTGGTAAACAGTTCAGACAGATGAGGAGAAGTGATGCCTTGATGGGCAGGTCAAGGACAAATGGAGAGGGGGTAGAAAAGGGAGGAAGTGGGGGGAGGGGGAGGGGGACACTCACTGCTGGGCCACCCAATGCTAAGAATGGCAAAGTTTGAAAACCTTGTCTTTGTTCTGGAAGGACTTGACGAGCGAAACTGATTAGCTGTAGAATATCATTTAAATCTCCTCTCAAAGCAAATCCAAGTCTTTAATCATTATCTCCCAAACCGCCAAACAGCTCCAGACACACACCAGCCTCACTGAGAGACTTGTCAAGACTGAAATAGTAATTCACAAATTCACTAAAATTCCCTGCTCCAGCGAGCAGTATGACAGCTCCAGCGACCGCGGTAACATTTCTATTCAAACTGGCTTTGGAGCCGAAGCTATAAATATCCTTGCAATATTTCCTGCTTCAGAACATAAAGACAGCTTTACAGCACTGGTAAAATAGAAATTGCTTTCTCTCTGAGGTCTTGCTGGAATTTTAATGTCTGTTTTGCAATAAAGCAGCTCCTACACAATTTGATTTGAGGGAAAGAAAACAAACGGTCTAATTTAGTTACAATAATGACTCGTATTGTTTGCGCTACTTGCTTCTCTGGCTGCTGGGCTGTTAAAGTTTGTAGCGTTGAGCAGAGGGGCTGATTTTATGATAATATTAAAATGGTTTCTTTATAATTTAAAGATACATTGTCTTCATCCCTCCTCACCACAGTGCAACAAAAAACAATTTCTGAAGGAGAAGTAGAAGAAAATGAAGTTTACGGCCCTTAATAGTGCTTTGTGAAAGTTGCTTGTTAGAACTGTAAAGCAGTTGACCAAAGATGACATGAAGTTAAAAGGCTTTTGAAACGTAAAAGATCACAGCAGCTTTAATTATTCCATACATGTTACAACAGTTCTTGTTAGTGCCTTCAAAGCTGAGCAAAGCTTCTTTAAAAAAAAAAAAAAATCCGTATACACCCCTCTCCTTTGTAGATTACATGATGTAGAAAGAAGAAAAAACCCCAGAAATTTGTGTTTGCACACGGACTATGTGAGGAGGGCATAGGAAAGTGGGGTTAAGAACAAAAGCCAAGTCAGAAAGAGAAAAACAAATACCGTATGCTAACGCATATATATGGAATCTAAAAGAAAAGAATGGTACTGATGAACCTAGCTGTAGGGCAGGAATAAAGGGGTAGACATAGAGAATGGACTTGATGACATGGGGTGGGAGGGCGAAGCTGGGCTGAAGTGAGAGTAGCATCCACATATATACACTACGGAATGTAAAATAGTTGGCTGGTGGGAAGCAGCAGCATAGCACAGGGAGATCAGCTCGGTGCTTTGCGATGACCTAGAGGGGTGGGATAGGGAGGATGGGAGGGAGGCTCAAGAGGGAGGAGATATGGGTACATGTGTATGCATATGGCTGATTTGCTTTGTTGTGCAACAGAAACTAACATGGTATTGTGAAGCAATTATACTCCAATAAAGATCTATTAAAAATTAATAATAAATAAAATAAAATAAAATTTGCTAATTCAGAAATTGCTTAAGATAAGATTTAATAAAAAATAAAGGTAAATAAAATAAAAGTTCCAAAAAACAAAAGCAAAACAAGCAAACAAAATAACAAAAAAGAAGCTAAGGATAGAGCAGGCTGTCTGGGGACAAGAATTAAATGATTGAAGGGAGGCAGGGTTTGATCAGGTGGTGATTAGAAGTATGATTAATCCAATATCAGACTTCTTGGCTAAGGGTTAAAGTTCAATTAGTGTTAGTTAGGTTTGGGGTTCCCAGGAATTTATCTTTGTACTGAAAAAGAATTTCTCCCTACGTGAAAAGCACAGTGACTCCATACATCCTCTAACTGCCTTATCAAGGGTATCTCTCCCAGGTCACACAGCCCCAGGCAAAACCATGAAGTAGACATTCTCTTCCACAAGCTGCCTCTCTTCTTCCTTTGGGCATCTTGAAACCGCACAACTCAGATTGGGACTTGAACCCACCATCTTTTAATTGAGATCGCACACCTGGCCTCAGGACTTGCTGAAGTTCAGGTTCTTTATGTCACATCACAGAAAGAATTCAGTGAGAAACAAAGGGATAAGTAAGAAGTGGATTTGTTTAGAGAGATACACATTCCATGGACAGAATGTGGTCAGTCTCAAAAGGCTAGAGCAGCCCCAGGGCACGGGGTTGTCTCAGAGAGTGAGGGCAGCAGCCATGGGAGAAAGATACTCCACAGAGTGTGGACCATCTCAGAAGGCGAGAGGCCTCAAAACATGAGGTGGTTAGTTTTTATGGGATGGGTAATTTTATTGGCTAATGAGTGGGAGGATTATTCCAAATATTTTGGAGAAGGGGTGGAGATTTCTAGGAATTGGGCCACCAGCCATTTTTTGGCCTTTTATTGTTAGCCTTGGAATTGTCATGGCACCTGTGGGTGTGTCATTTAGCTAATGTATTACAATGAGCATATAATGAGGCTCAAGGTCTACTGGAAGTCAAATCTTCTGCCATCTTGGACCTAGATGGTTCTAACCAGTTTATGCCTATCCAAATGGCTCAGTCATTCTTTAAGTGTTGTGACCTGCTCGCTTCCCTCCTGTTTCAGTCTTCTCCCCTTCAGTTGCTTCTTCTTGCTCCCTTATGCTTATAATAGATTGCCTTTTCCCCTTTGGTTTCTCAAAACTTCCCATTTCCTTCCATCCAACCATTCCATCTATCTGTTTCTACATCCCAATATCTTGATATACCAAAAATTCTACCCTTATTCTAAATCTTTCAGTGCTTTTGTGGAGTGTGCTTGACATTACAGACCTATGAAATCTTTGGTCCAGAAGGGAATTGGGCTTGTGTCTCTCCTTTAGTTTTTTAAACTGTACTCTTAAGACCCTTCAGATTTCGCAGACATCTCTCAACAACTGCCTGATAGGAAGGGCTGGGTGCTACTGTCCTGTGTCAATCACAGCTCCTGCACTTTTATCAGTTTAATATAAGGAGGACTCATTTTTAAGGTGTTCTGTCGCTTTAAAAATGTTTGAAAGTCATTATTCTTGTCCGAGTTTTCATTTTGCAAAAGAGAAAACTGAGGTTCAGAGAGGGAAAATGACCACCCATTTTCTCATAGCTGAATAATGGCAGGGTGGGAAGGAGAACTCAAGTGGACTTACTGTTACAAGTGATAGGGTAGTGATCTCTAATGAACTAATTCATACCAGAGTGAAAGCACTATTATGATACACTATCCATGTTAGGGATAGTTAATTAAAATAAAAATATTAATAAGTGATTATAATGTGGCCAAAACCTAATTAATTAATTAATTAATTTTAAAAAAAGAAAAGAAAATACAAGGCTTGAAAAAAGAAATAGAATTACCATATGAACCAGCAATTTCATTTCTGGGTATATACCCAGAAGAATTGAAAGCAGGGTCTTGAAGAGATACTTGCACACCTATGTTTATAGCAGCATTATTCACAATAGCTAAAATGTGGAAACAACCCAAGTATCAATCAATGGATAAATGGATTTGATACCGAGCAGGCCCCTGTGGGGCTCCTGGGCACAAAGCCTTTCTGTGTCCCCCATTTCTTTGATTACAGGAAATAGGCTTCATTCAGCCTCTATGACCTTCCCTGAGCTCTAACAGGCAGATGCAAGCAGTTGTTAATTAGGGAAGGAAGGGGTTGTGAGACAAGGGAGAAACAAACAGTCAAGAGAAACAATAGTGCAGCCTTGGGGCAAGGTCCTGTTCCCCATCAAGGGATACACACAACAATATCTTTGAGCTGTTTTGCAGATACTGAAACACCCTCCAGATGGGAGAAGTTAACCGTTAAGGATGGTGTGCTGCTCACAAGCACGTAGACCCCAGATGGGTTGGAACCAGATGCTGACTCCCACGTACCTCACCACCAACTAATCAGAAGAATGTCCACGAGCTGATCATGCCCTCTTTGAACCATTACTATAAAATTTCTCACTACCCTCTCCGAGTTGGGACACACAATGTTGTGGGCGTTAGCCCTCTGTGGCCCCCTTTGCCAGGCAAAGCAATAAAACTATTCTTTCCTACTTCACATAAAACTCTGTCTCTGAGATTTAATTCAGTGTTGGGATACAGAGGGCCGGATTTGACTTCAGATTGGATAAGTAAATGTGGTATATACATATAATGGAATATTATTTTGCCTTAAAAAGGAAGAAACTTCTAATACATGCTACAACGTGGATAAACCTTGAGGATATTATGCTAAGTGAAATCAGTCACAAAAAGCCAAATATTGTATGAATCCACTTATATTAGGTATTTAGCGTGGTCAAAATCATAGAGAAAGAAAGTGGAATGGTGAGTGCCAGGCGCTTAGCATAGGGAGGAATGGAGAGTTATTACTTAGTGGGTACTGAGTTTCAATTTTACAAGATGTAAAGAGTTATGGAGATGGATGGTGGTGACGGTTGCACAACATTATGAATATATTTAATACCACTGAACTGTATACTTAAAAATTGTTAAAATGTTAAGTTTTAAAAAACGAAAAAAAAAAATCTGGTCTGAGGAAATCTCTGGAGTCTCTGGACTCTTTTAGAGGGTCTGTAAGGCTGAAACTATTTTCATAATAATAATAAAGCATTATTTTTCACTGTTTTGACATTTCCAGTGATGGTACAGAAGCTATGGTGGGCCAGCTATTGGTGCTTTAGTCTAAATCAAGGCAATGTCACCAAACTGGACTAGCAATTATTGTATTCTTCCCCACTTCACACTTACAGAGAAAGAGAGAAAAGGATGGAGGGAGGATAAGGAAGAGGGAGGGAGGAAGGAAATAACGAAGGAAGAAAAACCAGAAGAGAAAAAGGAGGAAGGGAGGAAAGGAGGAAACCAGTTTAACTTAAGAATGTTCTTGATGACGCAGTAAAAATACTAGTTATTTAAAATTACTAAAAGTACTAAATCTCAACCCTGGAGTGCACATTTTTTAATGGTAAGTGTGACAAATGGAAAGTACATATATAAAGCATGTAAATGCATACCAAAATACGATGGTGTCTCAAGGCAAAGCAATTTGAGTTTTAAACTGAATTTATCACTCTTTTCATGAAGCATCATTTATACTAGAATGAACTACTGACCAACAAGCAATGGTCATTGAGACTTGGATATCCGACAGACATTTCTGTGAAAATGAAAGAAGTAAGCCTGTCACTTCTGAGAAAACTGACAGTAATTTTTGCCAATAATATTTGTGCTTTCAAACAAAAAATTAGAATTCTGGAAAACGTGTATCTGTCACTGTATACTTGACGGCTTCCCAATATTTAAAGACTTTTTTGATGAGATTTGTAGTGATATTAATGAATGAGTTATTTTTGATATTAGATAATGAAATATGTCAACATTTGGAAGATCTGCATTATTCAAGGAACCAATATTTTCTAAATGACTAATGCGTGTTGTTACAAAATCATGCATCAGTAAAAAATCCATTCAAAGTGCAAAAGAGACCAATGTATTTTGATGTAGCAGTTCATTGATATGGCTTCATATTCCATACTGCAACAAATCTGTAAGAATCACTTGTTGAGTTTCAGTGTAATGTCAAAGATAAATATCCAAAATTATATGAAAAAGTTATTAAAATACTGCTCCCTTTTCCAACTACGTATATGAATGAGGCCAATTTTTTTCATATACTTCAACCAGAATAACATATCACAACAAGACTGACTGCAGAAGAATATGTGACAATATAGCTATCTTTTATTAAGTCAGAGATTAAAGAGATTTGCAAAGATGAAAAATAATGTGATTTTTCCCACTCAATTTTTTGTTTTTGTTGTTTGAGATTAACAAAGAGGTCCTGAGAGCAAGAGATTTGAGAATTGCTGCTGTAGGTGATTCAGGAGACTTTTAAATGTCCCCCACATTTCACTGACTATGGTAACAGAATATCCCACATTTTTCATTAATTTTCCTGAGGACTACTCTACGTGTCCTGTTATTTAATCCTTACTTAAGTCCCTTCACACACCAAAGCTTAGCCATGGAAGAAAATTAAACATTATTAGGCAGAGGCTTCTTAACTCTGGTGGCTTCTGAAGCCCAGGACCCATGCATCCCTCCTTTTGCTACTCTGGTCAGTAGGCTCCACTTGTTTTCCTGAATAAAGTTTCTAAGTGTTCTGGATGCATTTGCAAATCCCATACAAGCCCACTCATTGCTCTTTGTATTAATACATCTACGTAGATGGAGCTCTACCTGGAAATTTTAAAGAATATGGAAGGATAATCTTTCTGGGAAACTTTGCTTCTAGAAGAAATAAAGCACAACCCAGAGGACTCAGCATGAGAAAGAAAATACTTTGAATTAAAAAAAAAGAAAAAAAAAAAGGTTTTCATTGATCATTTCTAAAGGCTTTTTACACATTACCATCTTGTGTAAGGATTCTAAGAGAGGGCAGAGAAAATGGTCAGACTCCATGATGGGAAATCTGCACCACAAACAAAAGCTTCTTCTTGGTTAAATCATTTCAGGAAGTATATTGTGTATTATTGTGAATAAAGCACAAGTCTGGATATTGAAAGATATTAGTTCGAGTCTTAGCTTTATCACCCAAGAATTTTGAGACCATTCAATATATTTTTCACAGAAGATGGTAGAATTCTTTTGTATGTTCTAAGTGGTGAATACAAAGACCACTGGAATAGGAGTATTAGGGAATACACACCAAGTGTTTGGCAATGTTCCTAACACATGGGAACTGTTCCATTGGCAGGATATTAGTATTTACCTTTGCATTAATATTAGTATGGGATATGTGTTGCTAGGAAAATTGTTCATTGTTTTGAAGCTTTTTATCTTCATTTTTAAGGTGGGAATCGCTGTGTTTCCTAATTGATCCCATAAAGTTGTGAGGTGCTGTGAAAATTGGGTAGGATTAGAGAGTCAAGATGCCTGTGTTTTAGTCCCAGCAAATTCACTATCAACCAGCTGACCTTGGGGAAGTTATTTCTGTGGTCACTCCCTTAGTTTCTTCAACTGTATACCAAAGGGGTTAGACCAAATAATCTCTCCATTTCTATCCAGCATTGATATTCTTTGTCTAGAATCTCCTATGATCCCACAAGGGTTAAAACTCTTTCCTAGATTACTTATACTCAGGGAAGAGCTGGGCCTAGAACCTAGAACTTTCTAGTTTCTGCATATATACAAGGATCATTCTGTTTAATGAGGTGTTCCAAGGCAACCTGAACGTCTGAAACACTCCATCTCAATGACTCATTTTTAAACACCAAACATTGAACACGTGAGGTCTCTGTATAAAGTGGGAAAAAAAGTCATTTTTAGTTAAAAGAGGAAGGGAACTACTGTCTCCTGAGGACTAGCTGTCTGGCAAGATTTCAAATACTTCTTAGTTCCAATGGGTTGGAAATGCCACAACAACATTCGTCCCGGTGTCATTTTCTAAGTTCCAGTCCCAGCAGCAATCAAGAAGTGCAGGGGAGTGTGGCAACAATGAAAACAAGAAATTAATCAATCTCTCTCCAACTGTACTGAATGGGGAAACAGTGAGACTAAAGCCAAGGCAAGATTGTATTGAGAAACAGAGATGGAATATCTGCTCTGTGTTTTATATCCATTTTATTAAAACAGCATTGGAAATTGAATTATCTAAAGAAATAAAAACATACATTCCCTTGGAGCTTAGATAGCTTTTAGTTTTCATCCAAATCACTTGAAACAAAATCCATGTCTACATTTATCTTCTATATGAACAATGAATCAATCATTTTTTATTGAATGTTCCTTTGCTCTTTGCCATGGTAATGACCAGTTTCTGCACAGTTGATCAGATCAACCAGGCTATTGATTTCATTTGGTCATTGAAATGGTCCCTGACTTAGGTAATTTCATGTTTTTTCATCTTATAAATGAAAATCATACTCACCTAGTGTTTCTAAAAATATGGGCTATAATTTTTCTGAATCAAAATCATCAGTAGTGCTTACTATAAAGTTAGATCCTAAGGCCCTCTCCTTAGTTCTTCTAAATCAGAATCCCTGAGGTTGGGGGTTCAAGAATCACCCTAGCATTAACACGCTTCCCGTGTGATTCTTCTAAAGGTTACCAATGTCCTAACTGCCAGACCAGTACTATCTTTCCATCTTCATTCTACTAACACTTACTGCAACATTTGTCACTCTGGACTACTTCCTCCTTCTTGAGACTTTCTCTTCTTGATTTCAGGGACTCTGAAATATCCTCCTTCCAACTTCTTATGTGCCTTCCTTTATCAGTCCTTCCCTTCCTATGGGTCTCAAAAGGTAGGAAAACTTGGCTGACAGTCCGAATGTGATTATGCCTGAAAAGAAAAGGGTGGTTCCTTTCCTAAAATTAGGGCACTGTTGACAAAGAAAAGGAGAATAAGTACTGGATAGGTAAAAACAAAAGTTGTCCACTACTGTACGTGTCTATGCTTTTTGAGATCCTTGCGATCAAGAACCATTTGTCATTTATATTTGACTCCTCAGCCCTTACTGTAGTGCCCACCATGTAGGAGGTTTTCATTCAGTCCCTGGTGAATTAATGAATGAATAAATTGAATAAACAAATGTCACAATTCTAATTTGGGGGGTACATAAGCATTAACTTTGCTATTGAGATAGTTTCTTAGCCTTAGCTCTCTCTAATCCATCTTCAGAACCATCTTCAAAACAATAGATATTAATCATCTTTAATCTTCTGATTATAAACATTAAATGTCTCCAAATATAAATGTATGCCATTGGAATTCAACCCCCTCCTTCCTGTGTTCCCAGTCTACCTTTTTAGCCTCAGCTCCTAACTTTTGCACACAATTCCTTATAGTATAGCCAAACCATGCCATTCTTCCTTCTATGAAGACTTCACACTTTCTTGCTTCTACACATTGGCTTATGTAAATCCCTCAAGCATAAATGATTTTTCCATCTTTGACAGAAAAACAATTCTATTCATCTTTCACATTATGTTTCAGAAGCTACCTCTACAATCTATAGTTATTTAGTAAGTTCCTTCTAAGTGGAAGTCACAGAATCTGATACTGCAAACAGAAACAAAGACTTGTCCTTTGCTCTTCATGACCCCTGAGTTTAGAGGTTGTTTTATTAGGTAGACCTCCCCCTCCAGGTTTTCATCTCAGCATGTTGCTCCTCTGTGGTTTAGCTTAACACATCCCAAGCTGTATTTAAACAAAAACAAAAAACAATTAGAACAAATCCTATTCCTATGACTAGGCTGTAAGCTTTTTAATGGTGCAGCTCTAGTGCCTTATAGCTTTCATGCTCTCAGAACGTTCATAGTAGTTTCTCAACAAATACTTGTTTTGTGAGATTGGATTTAATCTTTCCTAATCCCTTTATGAAGATTAGAGATGAAGAGAGTGAAGTCCAGAGAGAGTAAAGGACCTACTCAAGGTCAAATAGCTAGTTCATAGAAGAACCAAAACTAATACCTTTGCTTACTTTTAAAAAAAAAAATTATTAAAAAAAATGTTTTATTGAAATATAGTTGATTTACAGCATTGTGTTCGTTCCAGATGTACAGCAAATTGATTCAGTTATACATATATATAAATATATGTATTCTTTTTTAATATTCTCTTCCATTATAGGTTATTACAAGATATTGAGTACAGTTCCCTGTGCTATACAGTAAGTCCTTATTAGTTACCTATTTTATATATAGTAGTGTGTATATTTTAATCCCAAACTCCTAACTTATCCCACCCTTTCCCCTTTGGTAACTGTAAGTTTATTTTCTATGTCTGTGAGTCTATTTCTGTTTTGTAAACAAGTTCATTTTTATCATGTTTTTTAGATTCCATGTATAAGTGATATCATATGATATTTGTCTTTCTCTGTCTAACTTACTTCACTTAGTATGATAATCTCTAGGTCCATCCATGTTGCTGCAAATGGCATTATTTCATTCCTTTTTATGGCTGAGTAATATTCCACTGTTTTTATATACCACATCTTCTTTATCCAGTCATCTGTCGATGGACACTTAGGTTGCTTCCATGTCTTGGCTATTATAAATAGTGCTTCTATGAACATTGGGGTGCATGTAGCTTTTTGAATTATGGTTTTCTCCAATACCTTTATTTCCTTGACGTGCTTTCGTTCAAGTTCCCAATTCAGTGTGAGAGAGGAGACCTACTTTTGAGTTCCAATATTTGTCCTTATCACATTGCATATTTATGTGTTACATTCTCATTGCCTTCATGTTTACAGACAAACTGTTAGTTTATCCTCTTGCTAATTCCTTTTCTTTCTCATGATTATTTTCATGTTTTCCTCTGGACTTCTTTCAGCTCTGTCACACATATATCTCTTGCTGCATACATCAAGGTTACAAACAGTATTCCATCTGCGGTCAATACATGATTTTGTACACAAAATAATAATATTTTCTGTGCATTTCCAGCATCCTTTCAGATCATGCCCAGGTAATTGCTCGTCTTTTGGCAGCAACAGCAACACATGGAGTATTTAAGGCAATGGATGCAAGGGTTCCAACATTCCTACTCTGGATTGTAACAGGTAGTGAACCCATCATCATACAAACATCCTCTATTTTTATTTTTTTCTCTAAATGCATTCCCTACACAAACTCACACTGAAACTCACAGACTAGATATCTGCTTGGTCTCACAGCCTGTAATTTATTCACCTTGGCTTAGTGTATTACTACATGGAAAGGTTTAGTTCCACCTGCAACTTTATGTGTGCCATTTTCAAAATAATTCTTTTAAAAATAAGATACATGCCAGTATCAATATCCTAGAGGTTTTTCTGGTTTTGCTGTAACATATAGAAAAACATTTCTTTTACTTCAGATTTGTTTCTTGTGTTTTACCAATGCTTTAAAAAAGTTTCATGAAGTCTTTTCCCTTGTCCTTTACATGCTTAATAAGCTCTAAAAAGTCCTTTAGAAAATTGACAAAAGATATCAGGAGTTTTTATAAAAATATATCCATTGGCTATACATATTCAAAATATTTACCAAGCTCATCAAATAGTTCTAGTAGATACATGAGATATGATTTCCTTTTCCAGAAGTACAATAGGTAATATTTACTTTTCTATTCAGTGAGCATTCCCCCTTACTACAGTGTCTTCCAGCTACCTAAGGTAAGCATTAAACAGGCTGCTCAGGAGCACCCTAAAAAGTGTCTAGCACAGTGCCTGGGACATGGTGGTGTCAAGAGAGGTTAGTTATCTTTTCTTTCGCCTCTGAAACTCAAGCTCTGATGGGTGACTTTGGTGCCATGATTCTCCACTTGTACCAATAGGTCATTTCTTCTTTCTTCTCCATTTGTTCATTTGTAAAATCAGGGGTTTGCAATCAACTGCCTCAAAGGCTTTTTTTTTTTTTTTTAAAGCTTATTTATTTATTTATTTATTCATTTATTGATTGATTGATTGCTGTGTTGGGTCTTCGTTTCTGTGCGAGGGCTTTTTCCAGTTGCGGCAAGCGGGGGCCACTCTTCATCGCGGTGCGCGGGCCTCTCACTATCGCGGCCTCTCTTGTTGCGGAGCACAGGCTCCAGACGCGCAGGCTCAGTAGCTGTGGCTCACGGGCCTAGTTGCTCCGCGGCATGTGGGATCTTCCCAGACCAGGGCTCGAACCCGTGTCCCCTGCATTGGCAGGCAGATTCTCAACCACTGCGCCACCAGGGAAGCCCCCTTTTTTTTTTTTTTAAAGGTAAACCCTCTCGCTGAAAGCAGACCGGCATGGTATTTTTTTTTTTTAATTTTTATTTATTTATTTATGGCTGTGTTGCTCTTCGCCTCTGTGCGAGGGCCCTCTCTAGTTGTGGCAAGCGGGGGCCACTCTTCATCGTGGTGCGCGGGCCTCTCACCATCGCGGTCTCTCTTCTTGCGGAGCACAGGCTCCAGACGCGCAGGCTCAGCAATTGTGGTTCACGGGCCTAGCTGCGCCGCGGCATGTGGGATCCTCCCAGACCAGGGCTCGAACTCGTGTCCCCCGCATTGGCAGGCAGACTCTCAACCACTGCGCCACAAGCGAAGCCCCCAAAGGCTTCTTTTAAAATCATTATTCAAGGATTCTAAAACCTTTTTAGTTAGTGTTTTTGTTTCTTTCAGATATATACCCAGGAGTGTAATTGCTGGGTCATATGCTAGTACTATTTTTTTTTGGAGAAACTTCCATACTGGTTTACACTCCCACCAACACTGTAGGAGTGTTCTCTTTCTCCACATCCTCGCTGCCATTTGTTATTTGTGTTCTTTTTGATGATAGTCATTCTGACAGGTGTGGGGTGACATCTCATTGTGATTTTGATTTGCATTTCCCTGATGATTAATGATGTTGAGCATCTTTTCATATGTCTTTTGGCCATCTGCATGTCTTCTTTGGAAAAATGTCTATTCAGATCTTCTGCCCATGTTTTAATCGGGTTGTTTGGGTTTTTTGATGTTGAGTTTGTATGAGTTGTTTCCACTCCTGGGTATATATCCAAAAAAAACAAAACCACTTATTTGAAAAGATACATGCACCCCAATGTTCATTGCAGCTTTATTTACAATTGCCAAGATACGGAAGCAACCTAAGTGTCCATCAACAGATGAATGGATAAAGAAGATGTGGTATACACATACACAATGTATGTAGATAAATATAAAATGGAACTTTCTGAGCAAAAGCCAGGATGAACAAATATCTCTTCTCTTGATTCCTCTATACATTTTTTTATGTTCTTTTTCCTTTGTGTTTTTGTCTTCTCTCTCCCTTCCTTCTTTCCTTCCTTCCTTCCTTCCTCCCTCCCTCCCTCCCTCTCTCTCTCTGTTTTTTAAACATTTTTATTGGAGTATAATTGCTTTACAATGGTGCATTAGTTTCTGCTTTATAACAAAGTGAATCAGCTATACATATACATATATCCCCATATCTCTTCCCTCTTGCATCTCCCTCCCTCCCACCCTCCCTATCCCACCCCTCTAGGTGGTCACAAAGCACCGAGCTGATCTCCCTGTGCTATGCGGCTGCTTCCCACTAGCTATCTATTTTATGTTTGGTAGTGTATATATGTCCATGCCACTCTCTCACTTTGTCCCAGCTTACCCTTCCCCCTCCCCATGTCCTCAAGTCTCTTTCCCTTTCTTTCTTTCTTTCTCTTTCTTTCTTTCTTTCTTTCTTTCTTTCTTTCTTTCTTTCTTTCTTTCTTTCTTTCTTTCTTTCTTTCTTTCTTTCAATGCAATCCCTGAATGGTGTCAAATTGCATTTCATGGCTTCCTGCTTTTTAGATCTATACTCACAGATTTTCAGAATTACAAAGGCATTTTAGAGATGTATGTAATAATAGAAAGAGCAACAAATCTTTTTAATCCTATGTCTCAGATTGTGAGACTTTAAGGATAATCCTACCTTCTCTGATTCTCCATCTATAAAAGGAAGTTTATAATAAAAATAGTAAACATTTTTCTGAAGACTACACAAGCAATAGTAAAAAGTACACTGCAAATATTCCTACCAAAATGTTGGTTATTATTATTATAATACAATCCTCTAGTCTTCTCATTGGCTGGGCAGTCCCTTGGAAACTGGTGTTTGGATTCATTTCTGAATTCTAGTTTGCACCAGAAGTTGCATTTTAAAAAAAATGGCCAGGACAAGCTTTCCTATTTCCACATGGGCTGTCTTTCCCTTTTTGAAGCACAATGCCTGTGCTCTGACAAAGGCCTCTTTCCCATGATAGCCATGTGCTGGGGGTTTTGTCTGAGTGCCCGTTCAAGCAGAACGTGTGATTTACTGTTGGTTGTGAAGGTGAAAGAGATTTTGACAAGTGGAGAAATGGAGTAAGTCTGAGCTTTGTTCATTAACATGCAATCCTCTTTGTATGTATGTAGGGGGCGGGAGACAAAGTAGGGAGGGTTAGACATATGAGTTCTAAACTTGAAGCCTAATTTGGTTATGGAAACAGATCTGTGTCTGGCAGAAACACATGGCACCCCCAGTCCTCAGCCATCAGTGTTTGGGAAGCCTGCTTCATTTAATTGGTAAATCATTTGTCTTGAATTGTCTTCCACCAGCACTATCTGTGAGGCAGCTGCCAACCTTGGCTAATTTAAATATGATTTAGCAGGATAGCCTCCCATCCCTCCTGCCAGGACATTCATAGTACCAAATTAAAGTTGATTGGCATTCCCCACCCAGCCTTGGGTGATTCATAGATAAGATTCTGTTACGGATGTAAGTCAGGAGGAGTCAGATGAGGATATCTTTATTGCCTCCTTTTCACTGGAGAGGATTTGGCCTATTACCCATGTGCTAATTTTCTTTATTTGTCTGCAAGATCTCTTGTGTGACCAGCTGTCCTGCATGCAGGTGGGGGACTCCTCCAAGCCTTCTGGGCAAATTCCCACAATTCTGGGTCACTCTCCTGTTTTATCTTTCTCCTTTTGAAACAGGGCAACTAACCCTCCAAGTGACTGAGAAAATTATCTTTTCCCCTTTGTGAAGTCTGATGGGAAAGTCATTGATTTGATTCAGTCAACATGTGTCCCAGGGTCACCTTTTCTGTGTAAGACATTGTTCTGGGTGCCATGGGTGATAGATATGTGGGGACACACTTGCCTTTAGGAACCAGGAGTCTACATGTGCCCACCGGTAACCAACTACACTTGAAAATAAGCAAGAGCTGGAGCAAGATTTTAGTGATGTTTGTACTTGAACCCTCACCTATTCTTGTTACTTAGATTCTAAACCTCAATCCATTTCTTTTTCTTTCCTCCCTTTTTCTGCAATTCTCCTTAGAGGTTGTTTCAGTTCTTTTTCCCTCATTAGCTTTTTAAGTTATTGCTTTTAAAACTTAAATGTAGAGAACTACAGATGATACTGTACCAATCATGTGCTTACCACTTAAAGAAAATATTTTTTCACATTTGATTGAGAAATTCATTAAAAATGTTACTAATAAAGTTCCCTCAGCTTTCCTTCATGTCCCAATGTCCTCCCTTTCTCTACAGAAGTTAACAGTATCATGAATATAGTATGTAGGTATCAAATCCATATTTTCAACCATAACTGCAAGTGCATTTATCAATAAAAAATATATCATATCATATCATATGTTTTCATTATGGAAAAAATTACATCAAACTGTAAACTTTCTTCTGCAGCTTGCTTTTTCTGTCAGTGTTATGATTGCCATATCTGTATCATTACACACAGTTCCATTTTACCTCTTTTAATTACTGTGTAATATGTCACATAGAGCTTTATTTATCTTTTCTTCACCTAATGGATTTGATTTTTCCTACTTTTGTGTTTTGTTTTTGTTATATATAACCAACAATACTTCACTGAATGTCTTGGAAGATATTTGCATAGGAGGGAGAATTTCTCTAGGGCATATATTTAGAAGTGGAATTGCCAGGTCATAGGTTATATACATATACAATTTTACTAGATATTGCCAAATTGCTCTTCAAAATAGTTGTGCCAATTTATATTCTCACCAGCAGTGTTCAAGTGTTCTCATGTCACCTCTCACCTGCCAAAGTTTGGCACTCTCTGAGTTAAGGAACTTTGATGAGGTTAAAGAGCATCTTGTTGTTATTAGCATTCTCCTGATTAAATTAGAGTATTTTTTCATATTTGTTGTCACTGTAGGTTTCATCTTCTGTGAACTGTCTTTTTGCATCTTGCATTCGTTTTTCTATTTGTCTTTTCTAAATTGATTTGTAAGAATTCCTTTATAGTTTGGATATTAATATTGTGCCTGTTACATTTGCTGTAAATCTCTTCTCCCAGTGTGTGGTGTATCTTAATTTTGTTTATGGTGCCTTTTGTTCTACAGAAAGTTTATGTATTAAAGATTTCTATTTTTGTTATAGTTTACAAAAAACGCTTTCCTACTTCAAGATTTTATTATTTTCTTCTACATTGTATTCTAACAGTTTTTAAAGGATTTTTTTTTCTCATTTAGGACTTTTAGCCGTTTGGAGTTTGTTTTTGACTTAGGTGGGTGTGGGAATATAATTTTGTTTTCTTTTCCATATGAAAAGATAGCTGTTTCAACATCATTTTGATTCCAACTAATTTTGGAAACCTTTCCAGTCATATATCAAGGTCACAGATATATTTAGATTTCTTTCTGGAGTTGTAATTCTATTGCATTGACTGTTTTTTTCCATTACTATGCCTATACCATATAATCTTAATTTCTATATCTTTATCAAATTTTTTGCTATCTTTTAGGATAAGTATATAATTGTAATTTTGGCTTTATGGATGTTCTGCTATTCTTTTCACTTTAACTTAAAAAAAAATGACAATTTTTTTTTTTTTTTTTATGTTGTATTGTCTCAGCTTTAGAATCTTTGTCCTCATTCGGGTCTGACTCTTCTTTATCTCAATCGAATCCACTGCATTCTTGCTCACTTCCTTTTTATTAGTCAAAATAGACTATATCTTCAAATTTTTTGCCAGAACCTGAATCTGAATCGTAGTGTCTAGGATTTTGATCACTAAATCAAAAGATCCCTGTGTTATTTCTCCCAAGACATCTAAAGGCCACCATGGGATTCAGATGCCTGGTGATAATGCCCTGAATTTCCACGGCATATGTGTTCTCTAAGCTCCCAACAGGTGATTTTCTGCAATGATATTACCTAATAGAAAGACAAAATACAAATCAAGAAAGTAAACTATAAGTGTCCTAAGAGAAGTTAATGTAGAGTTGAACATTAGAAGTAAAGATCTATGAGGATTCACAGAAAGGTGACATTATATCTGGTGGAGCAATCAAAGAAAACTCTAAGTATGATAATATTTTAGTTTAAGTTAGGAAATAGGCAAGATTTCACATGAAGAGATGGAAAATGGCATCCTGATCTAAGGAACCCAGGAGTAAATCTATGGTAACAGGATATAAAAATGGAACTCTATGAAGTTTGTCTCAAGACCAAAGAGAGGTTCTAGAGCACCTATATAGGATTTGCATAGAAGCTAGCCAAAAATCAGTTTCATGAAAAAAAATATTTTCAAGACACATATTTTATTACCCATACCTTCAGTCTATAAAAGAGATTGAGAGAATTAGTTGAAGTGCTCTCCTTACCCCCCACCCACCCCACACAATGGAGTAGATATGGGGGAGTACCTATTCCCTACCTCAAGACAAATGAGGGTGTCAAAGAAGATTTATTTATTATGTCTTCTTTGACATGTTGGATTCTTGCTGACACTAGAAGGACTGTCCCTCTCAGGGCTAGCTAATTCCCAGTGATAATAAGCAACTCACCTAGCAATGTGCCTTTCATATGTAAACCGAACAATCCAGAGCCTATATGCTCAACCATCTTCTTTATCTGGCTCTGACATTCTGGGCCACTATTCCCCTGCCCTAATCATCACAGGGCAGATACCAGGTAGCTAGGGATATCTCTTCCACCCCAGAGCCCACTTAAATTATTCAGACTAGCTGATCCTAAGCCTGCTTGCTCTTCATGGATTATTCTTTCCAGTAGAAACCACAATAAAGACTCTTGTCCACCTTTTCCCTCCACACTTCTTCTGTGTCCTGACTGACCCTGGTGCTTCCCCACATGGCACTGCATGGCATGCTGTGCCTCCTGTTTCTAGCAATCTGTGAATATAACAAATTTCTTCCTTCATGACAATCATTTTCATGTCTTTCCATACCTGAGTAAAACAAATCTCAGGTACTGTTAAGACAGAAGACTATCTGGAAGCTTAATATGGAGTATGGACCCTTGATGGATTGAACTCATACCTGTGAATTCTAAAAGATAAGAGGCTGGATGAGGGAGCCCGTAGTAGCAGCTACTGGGAGGTAAATATGCCATTTGGGTCCTCCAAAAAACAGATGGCACAATAAGATCAAATGTGTAAGATATTTATTAGGAGAACCCCTGTGAAGGATAAAGGAGGAGGGAGCAAGAGTAGGCAGAGGAGAACCTTCCACCATGATATAGGTCTAACACCTGTGAAATGAGAGAGAGAAGGAAGAACTAGGTAGGTAGAGCCTCAGCCTGCTGCTTAGTTCTGAGAATGTCTCAGGTAGACTGATGGAACATCCTTGAGCTAAAGTTGCCCATTGGAAGTATCCTGCATCAGGTAATACTGACTGTTTTCTAGTACCTTTGCATGCTCAGTTATTGTATAAGAGCAGCCCAAGAGAATGTGGCTTGTGATAAATGCCTTGATTGACCCAAAGCTGCAGCAGTTCAGCTGTGCTCTGCACAGTGGTTTCTCTTAAGAGAGATTTGAAAGGAGCACTTCCATGGCCATCACATCCGGCCCAAATTGTGTATTATTCACAAACTAGACATGGCCACGTAAGTGATATGCAATACTGCCCAGGAGATGCCTGGAGGTGTAATGAGATCTCTGCAGTAAAAGGCTGAAAGAGTACCTCCAGGTGCTCAAGGGCTGAGAGGGAAATCATAATTACCAACAGGAAGAGAGGCATTTGATTGTGTTGAGGAAACTTAAGTGTTATGGGGCAAGGGTGTGGGGGAAGGGGAGGAGGTATATCAAAAACTTCCACAAGGTACTCCATAGAAGAAAGAATCAGTAAGTAAATATATATATATACACATACATATGTATACATATGTCTGTGTGTATGTGTGTATATATATATATATATATATATATATATATATATATATATATATATATATATATATATATATATATATATATATATTTGCCAAGCTCAGAAAGCACGAATGCCATCTTTCTATAGTTCCAGTCTAGTAAGACTTTTCTCGTTGCCTTGTCTTTCTTTCCACTACCAGCCCTGCTCCTGGAGAGGTCATAAACCTTAGTGTCTTGGAGAGACAGAAATGCAAGGCAGAGAAAAAGGAAATAAATATAACTAGATCATATCCCTTTCATTCTGAAGACTTCTCACTTACACTAGGTTCAAAACACATATAGGATTCTTCCTCAAAAGGTAGGAAATTTAAAAATTTCCCCATATAGTTTATTTCCAGTGATATTTTCATCACCAATGATGTCTTATTCTTTGTGATAGAACAATGTCTTATGCATCTATGATGCTCTTTGGCTGGCCCTCCTTTTAATCCTATTATGTCTGATCTCAGGTCTTGAGTCTTTAGACCTCACATTTCCTCCCTATCATTTAGCCCCTTTTTGTATTTTCTTACTCTCTTACCCAGTTTAGATTCCATTGTTCATTCTTCATCCAGTCTTTTGACAGATCACTCCAGCTGCCCACCAGCAATATATCGCACATATGCTTTGGAGTATCATGGGGAAAATCACACAACCATGCAAATGTCACCACTATAAATTTATACCCTTCATCACCAGTGGGTCCCTCAGTGCTGCCCAGCAGACCTCCTTTTTCCTTAGCCAGGGTTTTTCTCTACGGTTCTCAGGTCTTTGGACACTTCCTCTCCTTTTATCTCATTCTCAGCTACTCTCGCCCCAGCTCATGCAGAAAACAAAAATCATCCGTTTTTACGCCCTAGAATTTACCACTTGCATCTGGATTGTTGCAATAACCTCCTGACTACCTCTAATTTTACCACATTCCAAACCATTTCCCACACTGCAGCTAATCTGATCATTTCACTTCCTTGTGTGAAATCCCTCAAACTCCTAGGATGAAACACAAACACCAAACAGGATAGGCACTCCCTTGCAAGACCAACTCCTACTTCTATCAACCTCTTTACTTCCCACCCCCATATTCAAAATTGACATTTTCTCCACACTGAACTTTAGTTCCTAAGCTGCCCTCTGCATAGTCCCTTCTGGCTGCCAGGCTTTCCTTCACATTTTTGTGTCTACCTAGAACAGTTTTCTCCCTCTTTATATGGCCAAGTGTCATTTATCCTTTATGAGTCAGCCTAGTTGCAGTTTCCCTTCAAAACCTTTTCTGATCCCTCAAACCTGTGTCTGATGCCCTTTCTAATGCTTCTTAAAGCTCTGTACATTTAGATGTTAAGCAACACAGTGTATGACAATTACCTTGTCTGTCTTTCCTGCTCTAAGAGGTCAAAAATCATGTCTCTCTTATTTGTAAATTTATTCCTAGACCTAAGCAGAGTCCCCAGCACAGAGAAGTCCCTCAATAAATGCTTACTGAGTAAATAAATGTGAATAGTCACTCAAAAATTATTTTGTCACTTTGAAAGAAAACAAAGGCAAAATGACAAACTTTATAAAATAGGCTACAATTAAGAAAACTTGGCTATGGATCCCTCAAAGAAAACAAGTTATTTAGAAACATACCAGCATAATTTGAACACTCTATGGGTATTTATACAGATGATGAAAGTTGTGAACTCAGACCAAAACTGCTGAGCTTACAAGTATCCACCAAATCATCAGGTAATGTTGTATCTTATATCACAAAGAAACCTACTACTGCAGTTGGCTGACGTTCATAATTAATATCTTGTAATAACCCAATGTCTTTATTTCTAGCTGAATCTCTATGGTAAAACTGCGAATAAACCTCTTTCTCAACATGAATAACAATTACATCTCCTCTGGTAAAAGACATGTGAGTGCATTTCCCTTCATAAATGAGAGTTAGGGTCAATGAAAGCAACAACTCCTTTTATCTCCAAGACTCTGTTGCAGTAAATGGTCATACAGAATCTAGCAGAATGCCACACATTATTTCCTTCTTAAAAATTAGCATCTTTAGTGCCACAATGAATACTAATTTATGCACTTCTTAAATATCTTCTTATAACATTTTTTTTAACATAAGATAGCTAACCTCTCTGAGTTAAAACATATTAGAGTAACATTACCCAAAACAGTCACTACAGAACCGTAGCTTCCTGGCTGAAAGATGTCTTTTCCTGCTGGGCTGAAAGTGAATACAGCATTAGGAAAGCCCTTGCTTTTGACTTTTATTAGGTGGTAACTACAATCAAAGAAGGCTAAATGAGTGGGAAAACTGTAATATAAATCATTTTAATCCAGAACATCTTTACATACTGTGAAGACAGCTAGTTGGTTGGTTGAAGGATTTTATCCTTAAATTAATGATTTTATCCTTTAAATTAATTCCAGATTTGGCTTGTTTGTGATATTAGGTTTAATAATCAGAGAGGAAAATCATTCACACAAAAATGGGTTATGCTTCAGGAAGCTGGGGATGGGAGCCCTATGGGCTCTGTGGTATCCCTGGGGACAGAAAACTCTTGCAGCATTGGTGTGTGAGCTGGAGGCTGGAGGCTGTGGGGTGCAAACAAGGAAACAGAAGGAGGGAGGGCTCTCTTAGATACTGTGTGCTTATCTTCTCTTGAATCCTAGTATCAGAGGAGACAAAGAAAAACCTGACTCCATGCTCCCACTCTGACCAGGGTCATCCACCAATGAGACCCCAGGTTTCTGCCTAAAAAAACAATGCCAACAAGAGCACATTTAAAACACGCTATTTGAATAGCACTTAACTGTTTTCCAACCACTGTCTGGGACATTATTTAATCTGGTCTCTACAATAACATTACCTTCCACCCCATATTTTATAAGAAAGCAAGTAGAGCTATTGCTTTTCCTGTTTTACAGATAGGAAACTGAGGCTTACCTGGGTATAATGGTTTGCCCAAGATCACATAATTAATTAATGGTGAAATTAATGCTGGAATTCAAATATTTGACTCCTGGTTCAATTCTGATTGTAAATACTTCCTTACATGTAATACATTCTACTGTGAATATATTACAGTCTCACAATTGGGATTGTACTTTCTTCCTAATGCCCAACTATAATTCTCCGATCTGAAGAAGGTGAAGACTGCCATCACTCTTATCCTATTCTCAGTGGGAAAAAAAATGAGAACTGATGCATGTATCATACAGGAAATCTTAGTTTATTTCTCTCTAGAATAAATGGCCATATTTAGCAAATGCATCATGATAAAGGACAGGCTAAATTGATAGCAAACAACAGTATAAGATAAATACTGGGGGAACTGAAAGAGAATGAAACATTCTGAAACAAAATCTGAAAGTGCAGAAAAATATAGAGATGAGCTTTGGAGAACACCAGATCTGTTTCCAGTAGAGAAAGGAACTATACGAAGCCAGATAAATGCATTTACCCTGACAAGTGCTCAGATACAAGGGCCCCTCAGGGTAGAAACTTTTTCCTAATAAGGGCTGAATACCTTCCTACAAAATGCAGTTCAGGCTGTTTAATCTTAATCTTCCTTGGATGTGGCTTTAGGGTGAAACAAGACTTAAGTTTGGTAGTACATTGATGGTGGAAAGCTGTTGCAAGCAAGAAACACTGATATAAAAAGTTGGTCTTCTACTGCTACACAGAGGTTAGGTTTCCTCAGTCCACTGGGTACTAGGACCCGGCTTAAGCATGAAAGTGGAATTGAGGTCTAACACGGCGTGGGTAGAAGGTGAGAATAAAAATGACAGAGTACAAGGGCCCAGCAAATAGATACTAACATCACCAACAATGGTACTAGGGGGCAAGATGAAAAGGAAAAACAGGATCAGTTACTGAAAACCTCAAGGAATATGGAATGACAATACCAAGGAAGAGTGGCAGGTAGTGAAGTCTGAGCACTTGAAATTCAAAGGAGGAAGAAAGAGAAAAATTTTTAACACTGGAAAACAAAGAACACACCTGTCCCACAAGTTTTTTTTAGTTTGGCAAGGTGAAGAAACCAAAGAAGAGGTTAGGGATGTAGAAAAGACAACCAATAAAGGCCATAGGTTTCACAAGGTACACTGGAAATTTGGGGAGGGCAGAGATAGATCACATACTATACAGTATAGTATGGCCTGTGGTTTGAAGTGGCTATATATGGATGACCCAGGAGGCTTTGGTAATGTGTAAATTTGATGATACCTCACAGCATCAGTAGGCAGTGCTGGATGCACAAATAAATCCCCCATAGAGCTTTTAAAATGCACCAATGTCTAGGGTCTATCCTGATCACTTAATTTTAAATTTGGGGGTTGGGATTGACCATCAGTATTTCTTTAAAGCCTTCCAGGTAATACCCAGTAAAGCTGAGAATGAATGTTTTGGAAGAAGATAGGTGGGCAGTTGGAAGTATAGAGAATTGTCATGATGTTATGTGCATTTAGGTCTGGTCTGTTGGAGTAGCCTGACCATGAGTTTGAAAAGGCATTTAAAATCACTGACTTCTGTGTCTCCAGTGGTCCATGGGAGGGTGGGAAGGAAAGGAGATAGATACTTAGAACTACCCAGTGTGGAAGGGCACGCTGTATCAGAAAAGAAGAGCAGAGTGTATCACTGATATATTCTTATTTTATTTTTTAACTTCTAATTTTTAAAAAAACTTTTTGGAGTACAGTTGATTTACAATGTTGTGTTATTTTCAGGTGTATAGCAAAGTGAGTCAGTTATACATATACATGTATCTACTCTTTGTTTCTCTTGTCTTTTTAGATTCTTTTCCCATATGGACCATTACAGAGTATTGAATAGAGTTCCCTGTGCTACACAGCAGGTTTTTACTAGTTATCTATTTTATATATAGTAATGTGTATTTGTCAATCCCAATCTCCCAATTTATCCCTCCCTTCCTTATCCCCTGGTAACTGTAAGTTTCTTTTCTATATCCATGACTCTACTTCTGTTTTATAAATAATAGTTTATTTGTACCCTTTTTTTTAGATTCCACATATAAGAGACAACCCTCAGAATGGGATAAAATATTTGCAAATGAAGCAACCAACAAGGGATTAATCTCCAAAATATACAAACAGCTCATGCAACTCAATATCAAAAAGATAAATAACCCAATAAAAAAATGGGTGGAAGATCTAAATAGACATTTCTCCAAAGAAGACATACAGATGGCCAAAAAGCACATGAAAAAGGTGCTCAGCATCACTAATTATTAGAGAAATGCAAAAATCAGAACTACAATGAGGTATCACCTCACACCCGTCAGAATGGCCATCATCAAAAAATCTACAAACAATAAATGCTGGAGAGGGTGTGGAGAAAAGATAACCCTCCTACACTGTTGGTGGGAATGTAAATTGGTACAGCCACTATGGAGAACAGTATGGAGGTTCCTTAAAAAACTAAAAATAGAACTACCATATGACCCAACAATCCCACTCCTGAGCATATACCCAGAGAAAACCATAATTTGAAAAGATACACATACCCCAATGTTCATAGCAGCACTATTTACAATTGCCAGGACATGGAAGCAACCTAAATGTCCATCAACAGAGGCATGGATAAAGAATATGTGGTACATATGTACAATGGAATACTACTCAGCCATAAAAAACAATGAACTAATGCCATTTGCAGCAACATGGATGGATCTAGAGATTATCATACTGAGTGAAATAAGTTAACTTCTAATTTTGAAATAATTTTACTCTTTAAAAAGTGTCTTTAAAAATTACAAAGAATTTTAGTCCATCCTTTACCCAGATTCCTTCATTTTAAATTTTATTACAATTGCTTTATCATTTCACGGGTGTGTATGTGTGTGTATGTGTGTTTCCTCTGTATGTATGTGTATTTTTGTATATATATAAATATTTACTAGCTCTCCCTGCTGAGAGGGCCTAGAAGCAATGTCACCCAGTACCAATGAGCAGCACATCTAGCACCTGAATCTTGATTTCTAAATGCTATTCTCCAATGAACTGAAACAGGGCTACTTGGAGAAATGGCTGATTCCAGGGAAGAGACATTATATCTTACCACATGACACTTATTAACTACAAATAGAAAAACAGTAAGAGTAGAGAAACCTGGCAGTCACCACGTTAACCTGAAGCTAACATCAACTGAAGTTAACATCACCAGTAATAATTTATTTCTTTACATTGAGATATAATTCACATATAATAAATTTTACTAGTCTTCATTTTTACAATTTCTAGTGTTCTTCATTTCTTGGTGTAGAGTGCTGATATTATATTCCTTCTGCCTGAAAGAATTCATCTAACATTTCCTATAATACAGGTCTACTGATAATTTATTTTCTAATTTTTTTTGGCCTGAAAAAATTTTTCTCCTTCAGTTTTAAAAGTTATTTTTACTGGCTATAGAATCCTGTGTTGACGGTCCCCTCCTACACCCAGCATTTTAAAGATGTCACTTAACTTACACAGTTTCTAATGAGAAGTCTGCTGTAATTCTTATCTTTGTTCCTCTGTAGGTAATATGTCCTTTTCCCCTCTCTGCTCTGAAGGTGTTATAGATTGATGTCTTTCATTATTTTTGGAAAATTCTGTCATTATCTTTTGAAATATTTCTTCTATCTTCTGTTATTTCTCTCTCTCTTTTCCTTCTGGAAGCCAAACTGCATGTATGTCAGACTGTTGGATCCTGTCCCACAGCTTTTAGATACGTGTATGTGTGTGTGTGTGTGTGTGTGTGTGTGTGTCTTCATGTTTCAGTTTGGGTAATTTTTATTGATCTACCTTCAGGTTGATATTTTTCTTCAGCTGTGCCAAGAGTATTAATAAGCCTGTAGAAGTTATTCCTTATCTATCACCATGTTTTTTAATATTATTATTTTCAGCATTTTCACTTGATTCTTCCTTATAGTTTTCATATCTCTACTGACATTCTCCCTTCTTTTTACACATGTTGTCCCCATTTCCACTAGATCCATTAACATATTAATCAGAATTATTTTAAGTCCTTTGTCTGATATTTCCTTCATCTATGTCATATCTGTACATGGTGATTTTGTTGATTGATGTGAGTCTTGACAGTATGGGGTTTGTGTATGTGTGTATGTGTGTGTTCCTTTTTGTGTTTCTTATAATTTGAGTTTAAAAGTCGACACTGAATGCAAGAGAGGTGACATTCAAATAAATAGTATTTATACCTGGAAATGGGCATAATCTTCTGCTAGACTTTTAGTGTGGGGAGTTGAGTCAAGGTAGTCAAGTGTTGAACTAGTCAAGGTTTGGGTTTTGTTGTGAAAGTTACCCTCAGTAAAACACTGAGTTCAAGTTCATCTAACATTACCTTTTGCTTAAGGTGAGGTCTTGGTTGATGGTGGATATTTTTTAATGTTTCTTTATCATTTCCAGCTATGTTTTCCTTGTGAATCTGTACCTCAGAGAGGGTTGTTGTTCATGTTTTTGGTTCCAAGCAGTAAACTGCTGTTACTTGTTACTATATGATAACAGTACCAGCCTGATAGTAGGAGCCAGAAGGACTTTCTCTGTGGTCCTGGTTCAATCTAGGACAAACCCTGAGTTTCTGGGTCCCATGGGTGGGCTTCCTAAGTGATAGTTCCCTACTGTAGTGTTAGAAGATCTGTAATGATCTGGACCTAGAATGTGTTCCTGCTTTTTCCATAGAGGTAGAGGGCTTTTTCTATTTTCTTCCCCTAGGCACAATGAGTATACACCTGTGCTGTGGAGAAGAAAGAGTTTGCCATCCTCTCTTAGTATTAAGACTTTTCTTCTATAGGAGAGAAGGATCTGGACAGGGCTCTGTGCCTTACTTGCAACAACTGCTATTCCCTTCCCTCAAGGCTGAAACACAAGGGTTCTTTTGGGGGCCTGATAATCTGTCCCCCAATCTTCCTAAAATAAAGTTAATGACAAAGAGGCTTGAAATGGTTTCAAACTGCCCTTGTGTCTGTGGGTCTATACTCTCACTCTTTTTAGCAATTTGTTAAAAATCTTAGCTGAAATTTCTTTGCCTGCATGGTAGCACCAACTTACTTCCATGCTCTGTCCCAAGTTAGCCAGTGCTTGCCTCTTGTATCTGCTAAGAGATGTCTTTTCTTTCCTTATATTTCAGATTAGTTGGCTGTCCTGTAACTTCAACTCTATTTGGGCTCAAGAAAATTTGTGATTTTTGTAAATTATTCATCTTTTTTTGTTGCTAAGTTAGGAAAAACATTCTTTCCTCCTTTCTATTGATACAACTTAAGTGGATTCTTGATATTCTGATGTGTTCTATTTAAAAAAGCTGTGTCCGTATCCAAAAATTCTAAAACCACTGATGCAGGGGATCAAAATGGGTGTAAAAATGAGATGATATATGCCCATTGAGTTTTAGTATATACCATCAATAGGTATGATTTTATTTGAGTAATTTGGTTATGGGGACTGAAAAGAGAAAAAATAAATGCTAGAAGAACTTTGGACAATAGTCTTTTGGAATTTATTAGCATTCTTTTCAAAGTAACATATGGTTGACTTTGGTAAATATTGCATGGACACTTGGAAAGATGTTTTAATTTTAAGGTCTGGTTTACAGTCATTAAAGTCCCTATTTTTAAAAATTAATTATATTATTTGAAACCTGTATCTATTCTCATATTCTAGAATTGCCAAAATTTTATCATTTTTCCTTATAGTGTTGCAAAATTGAGTGCTCATCTTAATGAGTTATTGATGAAAAAACAAATTCATCTTAATGTAAAATAAAGGATTCAGTACAATTTTACTTCCTTCAACTAAACATTACACAACCTTTCTAACATAACATAAAGTTATAAAACAAGATATTATTTTTTATACCCTACTCTCTCTAGATAGTTTTTACTTTGACACTTATTTTTGTTACAATAATTAAATAAATATTTCAACTAACTTCATTGTACTTGCAATTCTTTTATCCTCTAACTTCTTTCTTGAGTTCCCACAACTGATTCATATATCTGTCAGCTGGATTATGCCTTAGAATAACTTTTTTTTAGGAAGGATACATGCGTGGAATATTTTTTGAGTTCTTACATATATAAGAATATATTTTGGCTGCCACAACTCATAAACTCCTCTTTCATCTCCAGCCATTTTCATGGCTGAAAGTTGGCGACTTCCAAATAGTTTCAGAAACAAAATAAATACTGATGAGAGAAAGGGCTTCAATGGAGGCAGTATCATTATGCATCTCAGAAGTCAGTTCTCCTATAGAAGGAGAGAGACTACCAGGCTGTTTGGTGATAGCTTAGACTTCATATCTTGAATGTAGGGGTAAAATGCATGAGTAGCTAGCAACCTATTCTCATTTGCTTTTGAAGCGTTGTTTTATTTTATATGTCTGGATAGTTTTTCTATGTTGCCCAGACACACCAGAGTCAGGAATATTTCCTCCAAGAAATTCACATTAGTTTGAATGATATCATTGAATGATTTCATTGGTTTCTAGCATTCTTACTGTTTTCTGCCTTTTCATAACATAGGTATTTCAATAGAAGGTTGGAAGGGACTAAGTCAGGTATGGACATCTGATCTCTTTTACAACCTTTGACGTTATTTCTTCACTAAGCAAACATTTATGGAGTAAATTATTAAAGTCCAAATTATATTTCAAAAAGTTTATTTCACCATATTTGGATATTTTCACCAATAAATTTTCAACAGTAAATAGTTACCTATTAAGAAACAATATATTAGGGTAGATTCTTATATGTGAAATTTCTAGGTCAAAGGATTTGGTCATTTTAATCTCTCTTAATATATACAGTAATGCTGAATCACTTTCCTAAAAGAAAATTCTACCAGTAGATAGTTATGAAGGTTTAGCTTCCTGCTAGGGACCTGACTACCAGGAAGGAGCTGATATCAAAGGATCGACTAAGTAAAGAAGCCTCCTGTCCTGTGGACAATAATGTGATAGAACTGGGTAGAGTCTGGAACACAGCCCCTGGTCAGAAGTATCAAAAAGAAATTCAAAGACAGTCAAACCAGTGATGAAATTGGAATGCAATGGAGAAGCAAAGAATGAGTTAAACTGCTAGGAAGTAAGAGTAAGATGGGCTAACGAGGGAAAGGGAAATGGAGAGTCCAAATCAGACACAGAAGTCATAGGGACAAAATGTAGATAATGCCAGTACAATTTTCAAATGTGAACAAAAATTGAAAAACAGGTCAGCATAGTCAGAGACACAGATGCCTGAGTTGAAGACTTCCTGCAGGGGACTTTTGAGAAATTCATTATCTTACTCTTAAAAATTCCTTATTACTTCTTATAACAAAAGCTATGGCACCTTCTTGGGTGTCCTCACTAACTCAAGCCAGTGCGGGGATGAGAGTGAGTACTCAGTAAACACTTCCTGTATGCTCATTGAATCCAATTCCTATGTTTGATAATTAAGTTGTTCCCATGCTCGGTGCATTCAGGGAGACTCTTATTAAAACCCAAGCCAGCTAAGCCCACCACTTTTCACCTGCTAGGCTGTAAGTGCCAAAGGAAAAGGAGGAAAGTTCAAAATCAGCCATGGACAAAGGTCAAATGGCTCCAGGCTGGGTGTCCAAGCCCTTGAAGAAAGAAAAGTTCAGAGTTCTGGGGCTGGGTTAGAAACTTAGCTTTTATTTAAAAATGTGATTAGATGCTGAGGAGGCTGATGGTCTTTAAGGCATTCTTGACTCCAGCATCTGCAGCAGCTCTCCATTATTTGGTGGCTTAATTTGTATCAGGCAAGTTGAGCAGTGAGCATTTTTTGGTAGCAGTGGCTGAACTAACCTTTTCCAAATTTTTTTTTTTTAATCCACAGAATAGTGACTGAATAGCTCATTATTTCCTTTGAAAAGGCTAGACTCTGCAGGTTATCCTTACTTTTGCTGTTCCCTCTGTGGTGCCGGCTTCATACAGTTCAGTTCTAAGTGCTTGGGTTGCTTTGGAAGCCAAAAATCTCTGACTTTGAATTTCTCCATCTGTACCTGAAAAACACCCAAAGCTAATCCAAACTACTGCAGGAGTTTCCAGGGAAGTCTGATAATCCTGTACTAACAGTACTTTAAAATTGTTTTCCGCTATCTATTTTCAAAGAATATCACATATAAGATTTATTTAAAATGTAAAATTGATATCTCACTCTATGAGGTAGACAGTCCTATTTCACAGATGAAACCCTTAGATGCAGAGATGTGGGTGACCTACCCAAGATAACTAGCTGGCTCAGAGCGAAACTGGGAATAGGGAAGCAGAACTGACCAACTATATCCTTTATGATTTCAAACATTTTATTCACTGAGGATGGGAAGAAATTTAATTAAAAGAATATACAAGCACTGGAGGGGAAGTGGAATCTCCAAACCCTTACACCAAATGTGTTGCTTTTCCAGAACATTCTTATCTCTTCCAGGGCATGCAAATCCCAGTTCCCAAACCTTTCAGCCAGCAACTTCTTTACCAAGCAGTCTCTCCAACAGGCATTTTGCTATGAAAAACCAAGCTGTCTTCTGTCTGTTTAGGTGTGCCTGTGAATTACCCACAGATGATGTTAACATTAGCTTGCTTGCAGGAATGTTTGTAAGAAGACTATTTCTGGTGGTAAGATCAGAATCCCTAAAGAAACTATATAGCAAATGATGCAACTCCTTGGACTGTCTTTCTTTAGCTAGAGAGCCGTAACAGCTGGCATCCTCTCCATATGAGCAAGGTTAGGACCACATTGGAGAAACACATCTTGTGGGAGAAGGGAATATCAGAGCTTGGGAATAATTCAAAGAGTGTGAAAACCAACCTCCCCATTGGACACATGCACAAACAAGGTCTTGAGTTAGTAATGGAGTCATAAGTAGAAACCAAATTTCCTAACTCCCAGTTTAATCTTCCATCTTCCCAACCAGCCACCCACATCATTCTACTGATCCAAGTAAGAAGAGACACTATAGGATTTCATCCCTTTGCCACTCTTATGTAACTGACATCTGGAGACTTGTTTAGCTTTCCTTAGAGTGATTGCTTCTATGCTTACTGCCTCTCCACTCTGGCTGGGGCCAACTTCTGTGCTCAAGAAGCATAATGCCACAGTACTAGTGCCAAGGGATGCCTTTCACTTTCTAATGGTGATGATAGCATTAATGGTGATGATACCATTATGAAAAGAAAAACAAGAAAATACAGATTTATTGACCTGGTCTGCTGAATGGGAAGTTGGGTGTTTTAGGGAGCATTGAAGGAGAGGGAAAATCAGTCTCTCTCTTTTATTCTGTCCATCATCCTGGTTTCTAAGTTTGCATTGCATTTCAAAGCATGAGTCCATCTCTTCATCCCTTAACAGAGGCCAGAATAACATTAACAAGATTGATTTCTACGTTCTTCTCTCTGTGTGGCCATTACACATGTGTTCCACTGGAGGCAGCCACAGCGGCCTTAATTAATGCCCACCAGTTATTGCGTACTGCTTTCCTTCCTACTGGTACTTTTTGAAATGCTGATCATGGGCAGAGAGCATAATGCAGATGCATGCCAATGAATCCTGATGTTGTGGATTAAGTCAAACTGGAGGCACAGACCCATATCTCTGTCCTTTGTCTATAGGGGCATGGCTCATTCTTTGCCTCTTGTGAAAGCAAGGACATTTGTTCAAAGGCCCATATCTGTGGTTAAAAAAATATCATAAGGCATTGACCAATCTTATTCAATACCCCAAACTTTGACTATTTCTGATTGATTCAGTGATTTGCTTCTGTCCAATTTCTTGCTTCTGTAAGAGAGACCTATAGAAATGACACAGAAACAGAAATGAGAGACAAATCATGGATAAATAAAAAGAAATTTAGGATAAAGGAGTTCAGCGTAGCCCAGGTTCTAATAGGTGAGCTGAGTATAAGGAGGAAAAATATTGTTATATACATATGATAAATATATATTTTACCTTACCCATGAATTCATATGCAACTCTACTGTTTTCAAGGATAATTTTAATACAACATTTCCATAAGGAAGGCCAGTTGATTCTTGTGGCAAACTGTAATTATCAAAAATGTCCACAGCAATATTTCCATCCAATATGCTCTTCCATACCTTGCCACTCTCCATCAAGAAGTAAAGGTTCTTTCCCATCCATTTACCCTGGACAGACTTGGATGGAATATGGTAGAAATGACATTATGTGACTTCTTCAGCTACCTTAGAACAGGTGACAGAGCTTCTGCCATGCTTTCTTTCTTTGCCCCCTTCATATGCTTGCCCTTGGAGCCAAGCCATCAGACTGTGAGGAAGCCTAAACCACATTGAGAGGTGCCTGTATGTGTTCTGGTTAACATTCTCTGCTAGGATTCCAGCTGAGCATCAACATCAACTTCAAACACGTGAGTGAACAAGACTTCAGATGACCCTAGTTCTCACTGTTCAAATTGTACAGCTGCTGTGAAGTAGAGGTGAGTTATCCTGTTGAGCCTTGTTCCAATTGTAGATCATGAGTAAAATAAATGCTGTCATTGTTTAAGCTACTAATATTTAGAGTAGCTTGTTATACAACCACAATAACCTGAATGGATTTGGTATCAGAAGTAGAGACCTCTCATAACAAAGACTTAAAGACCCTTTGGAACTGAAGGGAGGGTAGAAGCTGGACAGCCTTGACAAGTCTATTAACTGAGGTCTGATGGTCCTGAGGAGGTTGTTTCTGAGGGCCTTAAGATATTGAGGGCAATGTTATTTGAAGCTTGAGGAAAGGACATCCTTATTATGAAGTGACAGAAAACTTAGCAACATTATCACTGATGATAACATAGGAAATATATATTTCACCTAATGAATTACATGATCCAGCTGAGGAGATTTCCAGGAATAGTGTTAAAGGTGTCACCCAGCTTCTTCTAGTTGTTTACATACAACAGGAAAGCAATAAACTGAAGAGCTGCTAAATATAAAAGAACCAGGATTTGCTAGGTTTGAAAACTATAACTGTTTCTCATTGCTAGTCTCTCCAAATGAAATATAATGCTAAAATTAAGAAATAGTTTCCAGGCAAAGGTCAAATCTAGAGTTGCATCAGAAAGGTCAAATACAGAGCTTCCTATAAAGAGGAAACCAATGTTGTAACAAAAAATCTCTATGTTAAAACCTCAGAAATATTTAAGGTGGCATCTCAAACCCCCAAAGTACATTGGCCCTATAATCTTAAGGTCATGCCTCACAGATAATTTCTATTAAAATATAACGTTTCTGGAAATCTTAAGGGTGTTGTCTCACAGAAGACTTACCAGAAACCCAAGGTATAAAAGGCCTTACCTAAAAGAAATTTTATGGCTATGACTTTTGCTGATGGAATAAAACTTAATAACATTAAACTAGAAAAAAAGAGATAACATAAAATGAAAGGAGCTCAATAAGCTAGGAATAGCTTATCAATCTGATAAAAGACATCTACAAAAACTCCATAGCTATAACATCACACTTAAGGGTAAAATATTGAATGCTTTCCTCCCTAAAATCAGGAACAAGTCAAATATGGCCACTCTTGCCACTTCTATTTCTGGGTACTGGTATCTCTACCCAAAACAATTATAAAATTAGGGAAAGGAAAGAAAAGAAAGAAAGAAAGAAAGAAAGAAAGAAAGAAAGAAAGAAAGAAAGAAAGAAAGAAAGAAAGAAAGAAAGAAAGAGAAGAAGGAGGAGGGAGGGAGGAAAGAAGGAAGGAAGGGAGGGAAGAAAAAAGAGAGGGGGGAGATATCAAGATTGAAAAGAATGAAATAAATCTATAATTTGCAGATGACGTGATACTGTATAGAGAAAATCCTAAAGAATCCACAAAAAACTCTTAGAACTTAATTATCAAGTTTAGAATACAAGACCAATCTATAAAAATTAATTGCGGGCTTCCCTGGTGGCACAGTGGTTGAGAATCTGCCTGTCAATGCAGGGGACACGGGTTCGAACCCTGGTCTGGGAAAATCCCACATGCCGTGGAGCAACTAGGTCCGTGAGCCACAACGACTCAGCCTGTGCGTCTGGAGCCTGTGCTCCGCAACAAGAGAGGCCGTGATAGTGAGAGGCCTGTGCACCGCGATGAGGAGTGGCCCCCGCTCACTGCAGCTAGAGGAAGCCCTCGCATAGAAATGAAGACCCAACACAGCCAAAAATAAAATAAAATCAATTAATTAATTAAAAAAAAAGACTCCTTCTTAAAACAAAAAATTAATTGCATTTCTATACACTAGCAAGAAATAATCTGAAAATGAAAATAGAATAAAATTTCACTACAATAACATCAAGGTGAATAAAATATTTAGCAATAAGTTTAGCAAAAAATATTCAAAACACATACTCTGAAAACTACAAAACATCATTGAAAGAAATTAAAGAAGACCCAAATAAATAGAAATATATCATATGTTCATGGAACAGAAGTCTTACTACTGTTAGCCAAGAGGCACAAGAAAAGATGTTCAACATCGCTAATTATTAGAAAAATACAAATCAAAACTACAATGAGATATCACCTCACACCAGTCAAAATGGCTATCATCAAAAAATCCACAAACAATAAATGCTGGAGAGGGTGTGGAGAGAAGGGAACCCTCCTACACTGTTGGTGGGAGTGTAAATTGGTACAGCCACTATGGAGAACAGTATGGAGTTTCCTTAAAAAACTAAAAATAGAGCTGCCATATGATCCTGAAATCCCACTCCTGGGCATATATCCAGAGAAAAACATGGTTTGAAAAGGTACATGAACCCTAATGTTCATTGCAGCACTGTTTACAATAGCCAAGACATGGAAACAACCTAAATGTCCATCGACAGAGGAATGGATAAAGAAGATGTGGTACATATATACAATGGAATATCACTCAGTCATTAAAAAGAATGAAATAATGCCATTTGCAGCAACATGGACGGACCTAGAGATTGTCATACTGAGTGAAGTGAGTCAGACAGAGAAAGAGAAATATCGTATGATATCACTTATAAGCGGAATCTGAAAAGAAACCATAAAAATGAACTTACAAAACAGAAACAGACTCACGGACTTAGAGAAAGAACTTATGGTTACCCGGGGTGAAGGTGGAGCGGGGGAAGGGATATTTAGGGAGTTGGGGATTGTCTTGTACACACTGCTATACTTAAAATGGATAACCAACAAGGACCTACTGTATAGCACATGGAGCTCTGCTCAAAATTATGTAACAACCTAAATGGGAAAAGAATATGAAAAAAAATAGATACATGTATATGTATAAATGAATCACTTTGCTGTACACATGAAACTAACAAACACAACATTAATCAACTATAATCCAATATAAAATAAAAAGTTAAAAAAATAAAAGTAAAATAAAATATCTCATTTTCTATGGAAAGAAAAGAAGTCTTACTATTGTTAATATGCCCTAATTGATCTACAGATTCAACACAATTCCTATCAAAATCCCAGATGTCATATTTTGCAGAAATTGACACTCTTATCTTGACATTCATATGGAAATCCAAGGACTCATGAACAGCTAAACTAATCTTAAAAAAGAAGAACAAAGTCAGAAGATTCACAGTTTGCAATTTCAAACTTACTGCAAAGCTACAGTAATCAAGTCAGTGTCATCCTGATACAGGATAGACATTTACATCAATGAAATATAACTGAGTCCACAAAAAAACCAATTGACCATTTATGGTCAATTGATGTTTTGTTTGTTTTAAATTTTTTTTAATTGGTGTATAATTGCTTTACAATGTTGTGTTAGTTTCTGCTGAGCAATGAAGTGAATCAGCCATATGTATACCTATATCCCTTACCTCTTGGACCTCCATCCCACCACCACATCTCACCCATCTGGATCATCACAGAGCACCAAGCTGTGCTTCCTGTGCTTTATAGCATGTTCCCACTATCTATTTTACTCATGGTAGTATATATATATCAATCCTAATCTCCCAATTCGTCCCACCCTCCGCTTCCCCCACTGTGTCCACATGTCAGTTCTCTACTTCTACACCTCTATTCCTGCCCTGCAAATAGGTTCATCGCTACCATTTTTCTAGATTCCACATATATGTGTGAATATACTATATTTGTTTTTCTCTTTCTTGCTTACTTCACTCTGTATGACAGACTCTAGGTCCATCCACATCTCTACAAATGACCGAATTTCATTCCTTTTTATGGCTGAGTAATATTCCATTCTATATATGTACCACATCTTCTTTGTCCATTCCTCTGTCATTGGACATTTAGGTTGTTTCCATGTCCTGTCTATTGTAAATAGTGCTGCAATGAACATTGGGGTACATGTCTCCCATTGAATTATGATTTTCGCAGGGTATATGCCCAGTAGTGGGATTGCTAGGTCATATGTTAGTTCTATTTTTAATTTTTTAAGGAACCTCCATATTGTCCTCCACAGTGGCTGTAGCAATTTACATTCCCACTAACAGTGCAAGAGGGTTCCGTTTTCTCCACACTCTCTCCAGCATTTATTGTTTGCAGATTTTTTGATGATGGCCATTCTGACTGGTGTGAGGTGATACCTCATTGTAGTCTTGATTTGCATTTCTCTAATAATTAGTGATGTTGAGCCCCTTTTCATGTGCCTCTTGGCCATATGTATGTCTTCTTTGGTGAAATGTTTATTTAGGTCTTCTGCCCATTTTTTAAATTGGGTTGTTTGTTTTTTTGATATTGAGCTCTGTGAGCTCTTCGTATATTTTGGACATTAATCCTTTGTCTGTTGCTTCTTTTGCAAATATTTTCTCCCACTCTGAAGGTTGTCTTTTCATCTTGTTTATGGTTTCCTTTGCTGTACGAAAGCTTTTAAGTTTACTTAGGTCACATTTGTTTATTTCTGTTTTTATTTTCATTACTCTAGGAGGTGGGTCAAAAAAGATCTTGCTGTTATGTCAAAGAGTGTTTTTACTATGTTTTCCTCTAAGAGTTTTATAGTGTCCGGTCTTACATTTAGGTCGTTAATGCATTTTGAGTTCATTTTTGTGTATGGTGTTAGGGAGCGTTCTAATTTCATTCTTTTACATGTAGCTGTCCAGTTTCCCCAGCACCAATTATTGAAGAGGCTGTCTTTTCTCCATTGTATATTCTTGCCTCTTTGTCATAAATTAGGTGACCATAGGTGCATGGGTTTATCTCTGGGCTTTCTATCCTGTACCACTGATCTAAAATGGACATAGAGGGAACCTACCTCAATATAATAAAGGCCATATATGACAAACCCACAGCAAACATCATTCTCAATGGTGAAAAATTGAAAGCATTTCCACTAAGATCAGGAATAAGACAAGGATGCCCACTCTCGCCACTCTTATTCAAAATAGTTTTGGAAGTCCTAGCCACGGCAATCAGAGAAGAAAAAGAAATAAAAGGAATACAAATTGGAAAAGAAGTAAAACTGTCACTGTTTGCAGATGACATGATACTATACATAGAAAATCCTAAAGATGCTACCAGAAAACTACCAGAAGTAATCAATGAATTTATTAAGGTTGCAGGATACAAAATTAATGCACAGAAATCTCTTGCATTTCTATACACTAATGATGAAAAATCAGAAAGAGAAATTAAGGAAACAATCACATTTACCATCGCAACAAAAAGAATAAAATGCCTAGGAATAAACCTACCTAATGAGGCAAAAGACCTGTACTCAGAAAACTATACAACACTGATGAAAGAAATCAAGGATGACATAAACAGATGGAGAAATATACCATGTTCTTGGATTGAAGAATCAATATTGTGAAAATGACTATACTACCCAAAGCAATCTACAGATTCAATGCAATCCCTATCAAATTACCAATGGAATTCTTCACAGAATTATAACAAAAATTTTTACAATTTGTATGGAAACACAAAAGACCCCGAATAGCCAAAACAAGCTTGAGAAAGAAAAATGGAGTAGGAGGAATCAGGCTCTCCGAGTTCAAACTATACTACAAAACTACAGTAATCAAGACAGTATGGTACTGGTATGGTCAATTGATTTGTGACAAGGGTGTCAAAATAAGTAAATGGGAAAAAGATAGTTTTTAACAAATGGTATTAAAGCAACTGGATATTCATGCACAAAAATACACCAGACACAAAAAATATCTCAGAATGGATCACAGACCTAAATGCAAGAGCTAAAATTACAAAACTCTTAGAAGAAAATAGTAAATATTTATGGCCTTGGTTTAGGCAATGGTTTCTTAGATATGACACCAAAGGCAAGAGTGATAAAATAGCAAGTAGATTTCACCAAATTAAAAACCTTTTCACTGCAAATGATACCATCAACAAAGTGAAAAGACAATTCACAGAATAAATAAAAACATTTGCATGCAATGTTTTTCATTTTCATTTTCATTACATGCATTTCTGTATCCAGAAAATATAAAGAACTTTTATGACTCAATAATAAAATGATAAATAACACAATTTTAAAATGGGCAAAGGATCTGAATTTATATTTTTCCAAAAAAGATATACAAATGGTCAATAAGCACATGAAAATATGCTCAACATCATTAGGTAGATGTAAATCAAAATCATGATGAGATATCATCACATTATATACATCAGGATAGTTATAATCTAATAAAGAGATAGGAATAAGTGTTGCTGAGGATGTGCAGACATTGCAAACTTCATGCATAGCTGATGGTATGTAAAATGGTGCAGCTGCTTTGGAAAACAAGTTGACAGTTCCTCAAAATGTTAAACATAAGTTACCATATGACTCAGAAACTCACAGAGTTACCAAATGATTCCTTAGCATATACCTTAGTGAACTAAAAGCAGATTTCCACCAAAAGAAAGTGTTTACACAAATGTTCATAGCAGCATTACTTGTAATAGCCAAAAGGTGGAAATGTCCATCATCTGATAAACTGATAACTAAAATGTGACATATCAATCCAATGGAATGTTATATGGCATTTAAAATGAATGAAGTATATGGATGAATTGTGAAAACAATATACTAAGTCAAAGAAGCCAGAAACAAAATACCTCATATTGTATGAATTAATTTATATGAAATTTCCAGGAAAGACACGTCTTTAGAGACAGAAAGTAGATTAGTGTTTGCCTGGGGCTGAGAGGTTTGGGTCAGTGGGGAGGAATAGGCAATGAATGCTAGTGGGTAAGGAGTTTCTTTTAGGGGTGATGAAATATCCTAAAATTAGATTATAGTGATGATTGTACAACTTTTTGTATATATTAAAAACCATTGAATTGTATAGTTCAATGGGTAAATTTCATGATATGTGAATTTTATTTCAATAAAAATTTTTTTTAAATACAAGCAGTATCAAGGTTGGAAAGACAAGAAGCCCCCGAATTTCTTCATGACTCTTGATAATGTATTTATCACTTCACTCCTGTTCTTAGGTGACAATTGAGTTGCTTTTTGTCACCATAGATTAGTTTGCATTTTTTCCAATTTTATATAAATGAATTATTATAGCATATACTCTTTTTCTATCTAGGTTCTTTCAGGTAGCACAATTATTTTGATTTTCATTCACACTGTTGCCTATGATTTCTTTGTTATTGTTTTTTGTTTTTTATTATTTTTTGTTATTTTGTTATTTTTTGTTATTGTTGTTTACTTGTTCTTTTTGTCAAGTAATATTCTATTGTATTGCTATAACCACAATTCATTTATCCATTCACATGCTGCCTGACATTTGGGCTGATTCCAGTTCCTAGATATCACAAATGAAGCTGCTATGAAATTCATGTATGAGTCTTTGTACAGACATACACTTTCATTTATCTGAGGTAAATACCTGGGAATGAAGTGGTTATGTTATATAGTGGGTATATGTTTAACTTTAAAAGGAAAACTCTATAAAACCTTTTTTTTTAAGTGACTGTATCATTTAATATCTCATTAGAAATTAAGACTTGTATCAATACTTGCTCCACAACCACACCAAAACCTAGTATGATCAATCTTTTTAATGTTGGCATTCTAGGGGGAATGCAGAGATATCTCATTTTCAATTTCATGTTCCCTAATGATTAATGGTGTTGAACATTTTTTTGACATCTGTATTTATTTGCTATTTGTACCTCTTCCTTAGTGAGGTGTCTGTTCAAATCTTTTGGCCATTTTTAAATTGTTTTTTGTCTTCTAATTATTGTATTATAACAGTTCTTAATATGTTCTAGATAGAATTCTTTTGTCACACATATTTTTTTCAAATATTTTCTCCCAAAGTGAGGCTTGCCTTTTCATTTTAGTAATAGTGCTTTGAAGAGATTTTTTTTTAATTTTGAATAATTCCAAGTTATTAAATTTTTATTTTATACTTTATGTTCTTTAAGTTTAAACAACATTTTACAAACCCAGGATTACCAAGACTTTCTCTTAATTTTATCTAGAAGATTTATATTTTTAGCTCTTGTATTTGGTTGATCATTTATTTTGAGTTTTTTATTAAATATTGTGGGAGATAAGAATTAAAGCTCATTTGTATATGGCTATCAAATTGTTGCAAAATCATGTTTCAAAAAATTATCTTTTCTCCATTAAATTTCCTTAGCAGCTTTGTTGAAAATCAATTGACTACATATATGTGGGTCTGTTACTCAATTTTCTACTTTGTTCAATTGATGCATATATGTCCATGTTTTTGTCAAACCATGCAGAATCAATTACTCTAGCTTTATGGTATTTGATTTCACATAGTTTCTATTGATATGTCATCAAGTTCACTAATTTTTTCTTCTGCAATGTCTAATTTGCTATTAAACCCTCTAATGTATTTTGAATTTCAGATATTATATATTTTATTTTTTGAAATTTGATTTGATTCTTTTAAAAATATATTTCTTGTGTCTACTTAATATGCTTAAGTATTCTTATATCTTCTTTAACATATAGAGTATAATTAGAATAACTATATTAATGCCTTTGTCTATAAATTCTATCATCTGTATCATTTTTGTCTGTTTCTACTGATTGATTTTTCTCATTATGAATGATATTTTCCTACTTCACTGTAGGACTGGTACCTTTTAAATTTGAATTTTAATTGTGCATTGTACCTTTTTGAACACCTTATTGAATTCCTTAAAATATTCTTAGGCTTTTTTACAGGGATGCACTTAAGTTACTTTGAAATTATTTGATTATATCAAAGCTTGTTTATAAGTTTTGTTAATTGGGACCAGAGCAGCCATTAGTCTAAGGTTAATTTTTCCCTATACTGGTGTTATATGATTTATGAGGTTTTTCCTCTCTGGATGGTGGAAACACAAACTGTGTTAGCTCTGTGAAAACTCCAGGGCTTGGTACCTCTTTAGGTGATTATAGCTTCAAGTAGTGTCTTCACACACACACACACACATGTTGAGCTTTATTCAGTTGAACACTGGAGAGGAAGCCTCTGAAAATTCATTTGGTTCTTTTCATACTGTTCATCTCTGGTGAAATTTTTCATCTGTTTCAGCATGAGTCCAATATTTATCCAAATTCATTAATATATTTGCTATAGTTATTTTAAAATCCTTTTCTGATAATTCCTATATCTAGATCATCTCTGTATCTACTTAATTGATTGTTTCTCTCTGGCCAAGGGGTTTCATTTTCTTGACTCTGTGCATTTTTTATTGTATGCTTTAATTATATATAAAGGAATAGTAGAGACTGAAATGAATAATATTATAACTCAAGGTGGACATGTCTATTCTTTCAGACTGTGGTTTGTGGGAATTAAGTCAATTTAATCTCTAATTGAGCTGGGCCTGGCCTTTGTTGCAATTTAGATTCAGTTCACCACTGACTTCATATATTTGGAAGGCTGGATCATGACTTTACTTCTAGCAAGTGTTAAGACCTGAGAATCTGTCTCTTTTTTCAGGAAAGTGGTCAGTGTTTTGTTTGTTTTTGTTTTCATTTTTGTTTTTTGTTACCAGGAGTTCTTTTTGCTCTCCAGTCCCACCCTAAGATCTCTTAACCTCAGAAGATCTATTTCCATTAGGCTGCCCTGCCACTAGCCTTTGGAGGGCAACTATCTTACATTCTGTATAAGATCAGAATGCCTTGAATGGAATTTTATCATGTATCCTTTCCTATCCACAACCTTCTAAGTTGCTGCAGTGTTCCTAATGATGGTCTTGCATGCCCAAAGGACGATTTCTCTCAGTTTTTCTGATCCACTCTAATCCTTTAGCTTACTTCCGTTTGTACTCAGTAAAGGCTCAAGAGAAGGAATTAAAAGTTTCTCCTCTACCCCCATTTCCTAGAGATTCTCCCTCATCCCACAGTGCTGCCAGAAATAAAAGCAGTCATGGATTTCTACTTTCCTAGGAAGATATTTCCAGTTTCTAAAATTTCAGTTTCTTTGTATTCTCATGTCTCTGATGGACTTGAGAAAAATTTTTCGTGTGGTTTATCTGTCTTTTTCATTTTATTTAGATAGAAGTAAGAGTCTTTTGACCACCATTTCACCAGGAATGAGAGCTGTTATGGGACTTTTCTCTTTTTGGAAGGGGTAATCACTTTCTAGTTTAGCTTCCTTTGCATTCTTAGCTGTATAATGTGGTTAAACACACACACATACATGCAACCTATGTTATTGTAACATATTTGGCTTTTTCTCCTTATAAAGATCAAAGTGATAGTCTCTTGTGACTTTTAACATACTAACCAGATTACACCTGAAACTATCATAACATTGTAAATTAACTATATTTCAGTTTAAAAAATGGTTAAAAAACAAATAAATATTAAATGAAAAATAAATAAGTAAATAAATAAATACCCAATGTATATTTTTCTATCTAAAATAATCTATAAGCTCTTTGAGGGTAAGCAATATGATTTTTAATCTTTAAAAATTTCCCACAATGCCTAGCAGCTAGTCAGTATATATTTAAAATGAGTACCTCACATTATCTAATTTTATCAACTCATTGGTGGCCAAGGGAACCCAGAACTGAGAGGTAAAATTATTTACAAAGATAGATTTCCTGGCTCTAATTTTTTTCTACTGTATTGTATGTGACTTGTAATCTTAATGATATTCAATGTGATATTTACCTCCCAAGTGCTATGTCATCACCATCATTATTATCCTCAGCTCCTAGACATCAAGCTTATATCTAGGTCAACATCTTTGTTTTCCCAATGAGTTTTTCATGTCATCTTTGATATCTTTAATGGAGTTCTTGCCCACATGACCAGTTGTTGAAAAGGTAAGAAATATTATTGATGGAATTAAAAACTCATTAGGAGAACAAAATATGTAAATATAGACCTAGACATAAGCAGTATCTCCTATATATACATATATATGATATATATATATCATATATATATCTCAACTTGCATCAAATAAAAATAAAGAGTTAAGCAATTTAAATGACTTTAAATATGCATAATTTAAACCCTTGCTCTTATTTTTATAGCCATTTCATTTTTAATGTTTTATATTCCAATCTCACTTCTTTTCATCTTGTTTTTCTTTTCTGATACTACTATCACACCTCAAAGAGGAGAGCTATTGCTGAACAGGCAAGGAGTTATTTAATTGAAACACTTATGGGGTATGCTAGAAAACTATAAAGACTTTTAAGAAACAGCAAAGCTTTAATAGGTTCTTGTGTACTCGTGTTGTAACCTAATTCAGTGCTCTTTCAGCAATGCCAGAGGATGTTGATAATTTACAGTTGTGATAAGCAATAAAGCAATAATAGCAATCAAAATGTGTGATATTCCTTGTTTAGGGGGCATTTATGGTTATGTATTAAAACTATAAATACTTCAAGAAGCTGTGAAACTGATCTATAGAAAATGAAAGATATCACTGCCTTCAAAAAGTTCTTTTTTAGCAGAAATCTGAGCTTGACTTTATGGTTTATAAGTATAAACAAACCAGAAGTGAAATGCTCAACGTGTCCACCTATGCAAAGGGACCACTTAAATAACCACTTGCACTCAAACCTAATAAGGGTTGGAAGTTCCTTTCCTTCTTTCATTTTCAACTTTCCATTTCCTTCCCCTGTTCCTTTATAAAGATTGTTCTTCCTCTTTCCTTCACATCCTTTGTACTCATCTTCCTCTTTCTTTTTTTTTTTTTTTAAACATCTTTATTGAAGTTTAATTGCCTTACAATGGTGTGTTAGCTTCTGCTTTATAACAAAGTGAATCAGTTATGCATATACAATATGTTCCCATTTCTCTTCCCTCTTGCATCTCCCTCCCTCCCACCCTCCCCATCCCACCCCTCTGGGTGGTCACAAAGCACCGAGCTGATCTCCCTGTGCTATGCGGCGGCTTCCCACTAGCTATCCACTTTACATTTGGTAGTGTATATATGTCCATGACACTCTCTTACCCTGTCACATCTCACCCCACCCCCTCCCCATATCCTCAAGTCCATTCTCTAGTAGGTCTGTGTCTTTATTCCCGTCTTGCCACTAGGTTCTTCATGGCCTTTTTTTTTTTCCTTAGATTCCGTATATATGTGTTAGCATACTGTATTTGTTTTTCTCTTTCTGACTTACTTCACTCTGTATGACAGACTCTAACTCCATCCACCTCATTACAAATACCTCCATTTCATTTCTTTTTATGGCTGAGTAATATTCCATTGTATATATGTGCCACATCTTCTTTATCCATTCATCTGTCGATGGACATTTAGGTTGCTTCCATGTCCTGGCTATTGTAAATAGAGCTGCAATGAACATTTTGGTACATGACTCTTTTTGACCTATGGTTTTCTCAGGGTATATGCCCAGTATTGGGATTGCTGGGTCGTATGGTAGTTCTATTGGTAGTTTTTTCAGGAACCTCCATACTGTTCTCCATAGTGGCTGTATCAATTTACATTCCCACCAACAGTGCAAGAGTGTTCCCTTTCCTCCACACCCTCTCCAGCATTTATTGTTTCTAGATTTTTTGATGATGGCCATTCTGACCGGTGTGAGATGATATCTCATTGTAGTTTTGATTTGCATTTCTCTAATGATTAATGATGTTGAGCATTCTTTCATGTGTCTGTAGGCCATCTGTATATCTTCTTTGGAGAAATGTCTATTTAGGTCTTCTGCCCATTTTTGGATTGGGTTCTTCGTTTTTTTGTTATTGAGCTGCATGAGCTGCTTGTAAATCTTGGCGATTAATCCTTTGTCAGTTGCTTCATTTGCAAATATTTTCTCCCATTCTGATGGTTGTCTTTTGGTCTTGTTTATGGTTTCCTTTGCTGTGCAAAAGCTTTTAAGTTTCATTAGGTCCCATTTGTTTATTTGTGTTCTTATTTCCATTTCTCTGGGAGCTGGGTCAAAAAGAATCTTGCTGTGATGTATGTCATAGAGTGTTCTGCCTATGTTTTCCTCTAAGAGTTTGATAGTGTCTGGCCTTACACTTAGGTCTTTAATCCATTTTGAGTTTATTTTTGTGCATGGTGTCAGGGAGTGTTCTAATTTCATACTTTTACATGTACCTGTCCAATTTTCCCAGCACCACTTATTGAAGAGGCTGTCTTTTCTCCACTGTATACGCTTGCCTCCTTTATCAAAGATAAGGTGACCATATGTGTGTGGGTTTATCTCTGGGCTTTCTATCCTGTTCCATTGATCTATATTTCTGTTTTTTTGCCAGTACCAAACTGTCTTGATTACTGAAGCTTTGTAATATAGTCTGAAGTCAGGGAGCCTGATTTCCCCAGCTCCATTTTTCGTTCTCAAGATTGCTTTGGCTATTCGGGGTCTTTTGTGTTTCCATACAAATTGTGAAATTTTTTGTTCTACTTCTGTGAAAAATGCCAGTGGTAGTTTGATAGGGATTGCATTGAATCTGCAGGTTGCTTTGGGTAGTAGAGTCATTTTCACAATGTTGATTCTTCCAATCCAGGAACATGGTATATCTCTCCATCTATTTGTATCATCTTTAATTTCTTTCATCAGTGTCTTATAATTTTCTGTATACAGGTCTTTTGTCTCCTTAGGTAGGTTTATTCCTAGATATTTTATTCTTTTTGTTGCAATGGTAAACGGGAGTGTTTTCTTAATTTCACTTTCAGATTTTTCGTCATTAGTGTATAGAAATGCAAGAGATTTCTGTGCATTAATTTTGTATCCTGCTACTTTACCAAATTCATTGATTAGCTCTAGGAGTGTTCTGGTAGCATCTTTAGGATTCTCTATGTATAGTATCATGTCATCTGCAAATAGTGACAGCTTTACTTCTTCTTTTCCGATTTGGATTCCTTTTATTTCTTTGTCTTCTCTGATTGCTGTGGCTAACACTTCCAAAACTATGTTGAATAATAGTGGTGAGAGTGGGCAACCTTGTCTTGTTCCTGATCTTAGTGGAAATGGTTTCAGTTTTTCACCATTGAGGACAATGTTGGCTGTGGGTTTGTCATATATGGCCTTTATTATGTTGAGGAAAGTTCCCTCTATGCCTACTTTCTGCAGGGCTTTTATCATAAATGCGTGTTGAATTTTGTCGAAAGCTTTCTCTGCATCTATTGAGATGATCATATGGTTTTTCTCCTTCAATTTGTTAATATGGTGTATCACATTGATTGATTTGCGTATATTGAAGAATCCTTGCATTCCTGGGATAAACCCCACTTGATCATGGTGTATGATCCTTTTAATGTGCTGTTGGATTCTGTTTGCTAGTATTTTGTTGAGGATTTTTGCATCTAAGTTCATCAGTGATATTGGCCTGTAGTTTTCTTTCTTTGTGACATCTTTGTTTGGTTTTGGTATCAGGGTGATGGTGGCCTCGTAGAATGAGTTGGGGAGTGTTCCTCCCTCTGCAATATTTTGGAAGAGTTTGAGAAGGATAGGTGTTAGCTCTTCTCTAAATGTCTGATAGAATTCGCCTGTGAAGCCATCTGGTCCTGGGCTTTTGTTTGTTGGAAGATTTTTAATCACAGTCTCAATTTCAGTGCTTGTGATTGGTTGGTTGATATTTTCTATTTCTTCCTGTTTCAGTCTTGACAGGCTGTGCATTTCTAAGAATCTGTCCATTTCTTCCAGGTGGTCCATTTTATTGGCATAGAGTTGCTTGTAGTAATCTCTCATGATCGTTTGTATTTCTGCAGTGTCAGTGGTTACTTCTCCTTTTTCATTTCTAATTCTATTGATTTGAGTCTTCTCCCTTTTTCTCTTGATGAGTCTGGCTAATGGTTTATCAATTTTGTTTATCTTCTCAAAGAACCAGCTTTTAGTTTCATTGATTTTTGCTATTGTTTCCTTCATTTCTTTTTCATTTATTTCTGACCTAATCTTTATGATTTCTTTCCTTCTGCTGGCTTTGGGGTTTTTTTGTTCTTCTTTCTCTAATTGCTTTAGGTGCAAGGTTAGGTTGTTTATTCGAGATGTTTCCTGTTTCTTGAGGTAGGCTTGTATTGCTATAAACTTCCCTCTTAGCACTGCTTCTGCTGCGTCCCATAGGTTTTGGGTTGTCGTATCTCCATTGTCATTTGTTTCTAGGTATTTTTTGATTTCCCCTTTGATTTCTTCAGTGATCACTTCGTTATTAAGTAGTGTATTGTGTAGCCTCCATGTGTTTGTATTTTTTACAGATCTTTTCCTGTAATTGATATCTAGTCTCATAGCGTTTTTGTCAGAAAAGATACTTGATACGATTTCAATTTTCTTAAATTTACCAAGGCTTGATTTGTGACCCAAGATATGATCTATCCTGGAGAATGTTCCATGAGCACTTGAGAAAAATGTGTATTCTGTTGTTTTTGGGTGGAATGTCCTATAAATATCAATTAAGTCCATCTTGTTTAATGTATCCTTTAAAGCTTGTGTTTCCTTATTTATTTTCATTTTGGATGATCTGTCCATTGGTGAAAGTGGGGTGTTAAAGTCCCCTACTACGATTGTGTTGCTGTCGATTTCCCCTTTTTTGGCTGTTAGTATTTGCCTTATGTATTGAGGTGCTCCTATGTTGGGTGCATAAATATTTACAATTGTAATACCTTCCTCTTGGATCGATCCCTTGATCATTATATAGTGTCCTTCTTTGTCTCTTGTAATAGTCTTTATTTTAAAGTCTATTTTGTCTGATATGAGAATTGCTACTCCAGCTTTCTTTTGATTTCCATTTGCATGGAATATCTTTTTCCATCCCCTCACTTTCAGTCTGTATGTGTCTCTAGGTCTGAAGTGGGTCTCTTGTAGACAGCATATATATGGGTCTTGTTTTTGTATCCATTCAGCCAGCCTGTGTCTGATGCTCTTCTTTAGCATCTCTTGGAAACTCCATTCACTGTTCAGAATGAATTGCTACAAGTCCCAGCTTCATGGATGGATAAGGGAGGGGGACAATTTTTGGTTTCTACTCCTCTACCCCATATTATGGACTCCTGCCCCCCAGTGCCAATCTCAGCCTCTAATCCTGTCAGTAGCCAGCTGCTTGGCGCCAACACTGCCAACACAGCAGCTTTCCCAACACATCCCTGGGGGAAACCATTCACCTTATCACCAAAGAGAGAGAAAAAAACTCCCATCTGTTACAGCTCAGAGCCAGAAGCCTCATAATTGTATCAGCACACAGGCTGCATATCAGATTCTCTTGTTTTTAGGGAGCACTTAGGGAGCAAGTGACCGTATTTCATCTCCACTGAGACAGAATGAAAGAAAATTTCAAGCAAATTAGTTACCTAATGATTTTAAGGAAGGTGCTTAGAACCATAAATGCCTTCTTGAAAATCTGTAGAGTAGCCCAGCTCTGTAAACTTTTTAAAATTAGCACATAGTAAATGCACAACTCTTGTGCTGGGTCAACACTGCAAATGAAGGTAATTATGGCATCAGAGGAGCTCCCAGAATAAGCATCACCCCAGCACAAAGGGTAGTGTCCTTTGAAATTTTACTGGAGGGTTTCCAAAGACATCAGCAAGGGCAAAGTTGAAATTACATGGTAATTCCTCAAACATGAACTTGTGGGACTTCTAAGTGTCTTTGGAAATTACTAAGCTGAGAAAACATGCTTGGACTTATAATCAAACACCTCCTGATGTCATGTGTGATCATAGCTGGGCTTGTTTCTCCATTTGTAATACTACAGAAAAAAAATCCTCCTTGCTCCAGACTTTTTTAGTCTCCCAAAGAAGAAAGATGATTAAATTTCATAAAGTTCTTTGAACACTAAGGAATAAACAATATGTTTGTTCAGTTACCATGCAACTGTTGAGTACCCATTGTATGTTAGGAGTATGTAATAAAGAAAACAAATATGACTGATCCTTTCAGGCATGACCCTAAGTCTGGTAGAGAGATAGCTATTAAACAAATTTTCACATAAATATATATTTAATTATTAATTAATTAAGTGCTCTGAAAGACTAGTATAGATTTACTATGAGAGGTATGGGAAATTATCTCATTTGGATTGGGAACTCAGGGAAGCAGAGTGGGGAAGAGGACTTTGAAGGAAAGGGAACAGCATGCGCAAAGGCCCTGAGGTGGCACATTGAAAAGTAACAGAAACAAAGCCAGTGAACTGAAGTGAGCAAGACATTAGATAACACTCAATGAGGAGGTAGCTCCTGAGATGTAGGCCTTGAATGCCATGCCAAGAAATTTAGCTTCTAATCTAAGTGCAATAAGAATGCATTGAAGCATTTTAAACAAGGAAGCAGCATACTTATTTAGAATGAATTGGAAAAGGCTCAGAGAGAAGAAACAAGAGCAGTATATGAAAAAGATGAAAGCTGACAGTGGTTTACCTGTGGGCCAAATCTAGCCCATTGCTCATTTTTTGTAAATAAAGCTTTATTGAGACACGGCAACATTCATTTGTTTACACATTGTCTATGGCTGCTTTTGTTCTACTTGGCAGAGTGGAGTAGCTGCTGTATACACTGTATAGCCTGCAGAACCTACAATATTTACTATCTAGCCCTTTCCAGAGAGAGCTTGCTGACCCCTGGTTTAGAGGGTAGGGTTGTTGATGTCTCTGTTGAGAAATAAACTGATTCAAGGTATACCTTAAAGATTGACAATAAGACTTGTCAGCCTAAACTCCCACCTTATTCAGAAGAATCGTAAGGGGAAGTCTAGAGATTTAAATGAGTTTCAGAGACTCATCTCAATGGTGGTAGAGATTTGTATGAGTTTATTCACTTATACGTGTATACTTTAGTCTTACTGGACTGATTTCACATTATCTTCAAATTAGGGAAGGATAACACATTAACTATATATGATTGCATTTCTTTTGGTCATGAGCATTTACTGTTTGGATTATAAATTGTTCAGACACAGACAGTGACTGCAGGTCTATCTCTGTTTTGTTAAGATGCTGATTAGAATTCCACAGACATCTGCCAGTTTGGTAACAGGCCCTAAGGGGAGGTGGGAAAGACTGTTGTCAGTCCCCTTATTCCCATGGCAGTTCTGTCTAGAAGTGTACCAGGAGCTCAGGAGCTTTGGGACAGGCTGGCCTTACTTAAGTTCTCATTCTTTAATGGGAAAATGGAGGCACAGAATGTTCTGGGTCATTGCTCCTGTTCACCTACTTGGTCAAGAGCCCATTGCAGAGCTTTGTGGTTAAGCATTCACATTTACAAGCCAGGCTTCTTTGGTCTGAATCCTGGCTCTACCACTGAGTATATGATGAGAGGGTGACAGTGTTAAAACTTTTAAGTCATTCAGCATGGCCCACGCACATAGAAACATTCCAAAAACCTGAGTTATATTGTATTCTCATGCTTTGTAAGAAAACCTTCTTACAATTGAATGATTACTATGTGTCCAAAACTTTATAAGTATCACTTAATCCTTTCAAAGAGACTGGGAGGTAGGCAGTATTCTCATTATTTTACAGGTGATAATACTGAGGCATTTTCAAGCCCCTTGTAACATTTCCTGTGGCCTGTGAGGGTCAAGCCAAGTATCGAACACGACTTTGCTTGATTCCAAAGCTCATATTCACAACAGCTATGTTGACTGCTTCCTTGACACTCCCTTGTTCTGGGGAGTTTGCCCAGGCCTTCTGGAGGGTTATCGGTATGTGAAGACCCAAAGGGGATATGAAGTGATGTCAGGGTTGCTGACATCTTATTTTTTTCCCTTAACTCCCACAGGAATGCTGAGGTTGATATTTTGATGATCTTTCGCTGATCTTTCAACTTCACGGACAAAGCCAGTTTCCTTGATTGAATGTCACAATCTTACATTTTGAGCAAGAAAAGGGTTTGGGAGACCCACAAGTCCATGATGCCAACCACTACTGGAGTTAATAAGATCTTAATTGGATTAAAATTTTTAATTTACATGGAAATGACTTCAGCACATTTTAGACACCATGCAAGGGGGCTTAGTAAGTCTGTTATTTATTTAGAGGTTTCTAATCTAGTCAAGCTAGGACCACAATGCTAACCTAGAAGGACAGTTTAAGCCACCTAATTTCCTGTCCTTTAAAAATACAATCTTCCTAATGTCAATATATGTCCCAGAAGCCTTCACTATTTTTGATTTCCTTGTGGGGAGAAAGGCTATAATTGCACAAACATTCCAGGAAAAACTATGGCAACGACATAGAATATTTTAGATATTTTCTGCTATTACTAGCCAAGAAAATTAAATTCTATTCCCTGTTTACACTCACCTAAAATAAACATTTAAAGGGCAAATGGCTAATATCCATACATTTTGTGATTAGTCTAATTCTAGTTTCTTAGTGTAGTCACCTTCATTTGATATTCCATCCATAAATAATGCACAATGTACCACCCAACACTGATATGAAATTAGAGGTGAAAAACATGTGACTCCTAAGGGGAAGAACAAAAGAGGTTGTAACTCAATTTATTTATATATATATATTTTAAAAAAATAGTTGTTATTTGGGTAAATTTGCAGCAGTCAGTAAAGCATTCCTGTAGGGCTCCTTCATCCCTGGGTGGCCTTTAATTTTATTTGCATATTGGAAATTCAGCACTTTCTCTTGCTCTAATCACACTTGCCAAAAAAAAAAAAAAAAAAAAACCCAAACAAAAAACAAAACAAAACAATCTGGCTTTCTGTAAAAAGGGTGTTTTAGACACTAGTAAAGCATTGCAAAAAATAAAAGAATATTGTAAGTACATCCTTATGAGTGTCCACCTCCTTTGTTTTTTGGCGATTTCCCCAAGGCCCAGTACCTAGGCTTAAAAGGCTGTGAACTCAGAGGCAGCACTGGTAAGAAGAAGCACAAGATCTGGGCTCTCCATTTATGTTGCTACTCACTAGCCACTGGTCTTGGACATGTCCTGAATATTTTTTGTGTCTCACTTTCCCTATCTTTAAAATGAGGTTGTTGGCTTATAGCCTCCCACATACCACTCTCTTTGACACCTTTATTTTCTCATATTCTTTCATCTAGGAAATATACCTTTCTGCCCATCTTCATGGCACAGTCATTCTCTTTTTATGGCCCAGATCAGAAATCACCTGGATGGCTTATTGTGGAGCTCAGCATCCTGCTTATATTGACAGTTTCTTATGTGCACTTCTATCTGGTTTTAGGAACATTTTTGAAAATCTCCAAGAGAGGGAAGGGCTAAATTTTCTTTCCAGTGTCAAGTGAAGATTGTTTTTCTTCTTATGGGAAGCAAATGGTATGAACAAATTGTCGACTGGTTATTTTGAGAGCACTTCCAAAAAGGTCAGGATTCTGTATTGAAGGAGAGAATAATTAGTGCTTGACAAATTCCTGTTTAAAGGGTCTTGTTGTGAAATTCTAATTCTTTGTTCTTCTCCATTAGTTTCTATACACAAACTGGGAAATCTTTGTCCTGTATTTCCCTAATAAAGCAAAAATTAGTTGTGATTTCACATCATCATGGACCCTCAATGTGTCCCAGGAGTCAGAATACCCTCCCCTACCCTCTTGTTGCAAAAGTTACCCAGTTGTCCTTACAGACACTGGCTGTGGGCTTTAGGGAGACACATAGTTTTGGGGATCCAGAATTGTCCACGTTATTGGAGACCATCAGCAACACAGTAAATAATAGCTGTGTATTTCTTGCTATTGTATTTAATGGGAAGGACAGTAAGAATGAAGCCCTTTGAATGTTTTGTTTTGTCTCTTTGTGATCAAAAGATTAAGAATACACTCTATTCTAGAAAGAAAATATGTCCTTAAGTTTTGCTTTGCCTGAAGCAAACATTAAATCAAAATTATTTTTCTTTTGTACTACCTTAAAGTTCTCAAAAGCACTACCCTTAAAGTTCTCAAAAGCAGGAATTTGTCTTATTTTTCTGTGTATCACACCCCTAATCATATGTGGCACATAATATGTGTACAATAAACATCAGTGGAATTGGTGAAGTCGGGCAGGGTAGTACATTGGGAAGAACACTAGACCAGCGATCTCAGGTAACATTTCTTCACTGGAGTTCTACTATCTGCTCCATAAAATAAGGAGATTGGAGTAGATGATTTTTCAGATCCTTTAAGAGTTCTAAAGTTATCAGTTTTTTTCCTGTGGTTTTTTATTCCACAGAGGCTGAAAGACTGAGCAATTCCCAAGAAGAAGAAACCTAGGGCTAGATACCTGCTGGCTTGCCTTTAGTGGAGAAGGCTTCTGCCAGACTCTGACTTTATGTTTGCCCTGAGGAAGATTTTTCTAAGGCGTTTTTTTATTCCAGCCTCAGTGGAACATCTTTGCCTCATATTTGCTGAAAGAGAATAGAAAAGGACTCTTGTAGGGTCAAAAGCAAGGGAATGGAAATTAAAATTCAACTTTGTGCATCTCCTCTAGAAGCTAGATCTCAGAAGATGCAAAGATCCAGATGACATAATCAGACCATATATTTCAAGTAATCATCCTATATATAGTTCTCCTGTCTTCTCACCTCTCCAAATGCACCCCATCGGCAGGTTACGCTGCTGGTTTCTGGGATGCAGTCACCTGCGCTAGGATAAATGTGAGTTCACTGGCCCAGGCTGTAGGGATGCTTTGCTCTGGTTCAGGAAATTTTCTTCTGGGAGCTACTACAAAGGAAACTTCTCAGAGGACCTAAACCCTTAAGGTCACACACTCCAGTACAGCCCAGGCCATTGAGCTGACCTTCCTGGTGCAAGGTGAGATACACAACATTGGTTAGGAACATGGGTCATTCCAGGGACATATGGAGCCCTTCATTCTCTGAATGTGCTCTTGGATAGATGGTACAGGATCATATCCCAGAAAGGTGAGAAACTAATTAGATACTGACAGCCTTTGGGCATCACTTTATACTATTTACTCCTCTTGGATTCTATACAAGGTGCAGTATCTGGTCTAAGAAGCAGAAGCCTTCAACTAATGAATCACTGTCTTCCCCTGAAGGTGTAGATGGGTTAAATAATCTCTCAAGCTTGCCTCCAATTTTTACTCCAGAGCAGCTCTAACTTTGCTAACCTATAGATTGTGTGTGTGTGTTATAACACTTTTTAAAAAGTAAGAATGTCCAGATAATATGATCTGACATATGTAATTAAATATTTGCAGAGGTCCCATTTTCAAATGACCTTAGAGGTCATGGAGATAAAGTGTGTGTGCAAAGCAGACAGGCAAAAAAAAAAAAAAAAAAGAGTGTAGGGAAGACTAGAACAAACTGCAGAGTGTACAGCTGACTAACAAATACTATTCTGGCCAAACAACACATTTACAGGCCCTATTTCCACCAGTGTTCAATCCCTGGTTTGAGGCTATTGTTGACTATCTCTTAAAGCTGACATTTGTTAAGGATTATATACCATGTGTTGGGCTAGACACCAAATAAAGAGTAATAAAAGATATAGATCTGGAGTTTGAACTATTTATGCATGTTGGCTAGTTAGCTTTTATTAAAAGCATTATCAATATTTTAAATTTAATGTAAAGAGAATAATGTAATACATAGTGTAAGGTATTAAAAGGAAAGGGCACTTCAGTTTGAACATGGTAATGTAAATCAGCATTTTCTCCTTTTCTTCTGGGAAGTTATCCCAAAGCAACAAGAATGGGAAATAAAAACACAAATACCATTTTGGATGAAACAAGGTGACTGCTAAGTCTGAAACAACAAAATAGGTGGGAGTCCTGCTCAAAGCAGAGGGGATCAAGCTGGGGTGCAAGAAAGAGGACCATGAAAGAGGATGAGGTGGCTTTAGATAGAGCCACAGTTATGTTTCATAAAAGAGAAGAGTGCAATCCAAACTGTAGCTAAGGTCCTTACAGGCAGTAGGGGGTCCAGGGCTCCTGAGTTTGCAGCAATGACATAGTCTGGCCCCAAGGAGAGGCACCAAGTCTGTGCAGAGAACCACAAACTCCAACCAACTACTTCCTAGCAGTTTGGTAGCAGATCAGTCTTTGAATTATGGACACCCACACACCTTTGCTTATCATTTGGCTGGGAAGAAATTGAAAACAAAGAACTCACATATAAGGCCCTAGTAACAAGGCAAATTCTGGCTAGCATGGGACATGGCCCTAACTTCTCCCAACATAAACCTTCAGGATATAGCTTGTTTGGGAAAAGAATCTCTTTCAATGATGAATAATCCAAAAGAAACTGCTAGAGAATCTGGAAATTACAGTCAAATATTTGGTCCAAAAAAAAAAAAAAAGAAAAGGAACAGATAACCTTAAAGCAATCATCTCTATAAAACAAGAGCAGAAAAAAAGTAGTACAAGAACTCAGGATAATAGAAGGAGTTGAAAAACTATCTAGAAAAACACAATAAAAAATGATGGGGAAAAATGATCAGAGCAAGGAAATTGAAACTGGTAAAAGAGCAAATAAATCCAATAAAATAAAATATTTAAGCTGTTGGCTAATCTAAACAAGAAAAAGGGGGGAAATTACAAACATACAAAATAAGAAATGATAAGAAGCAGCAATAAAGCTATAGAAAAAATGAAAAGTAATTACTCCTAATTAGTAGTTTGGGATTAACATATACACACTACTATGTATAAAATATGTAAACAACAAGGACCTACTGTATAGCACAGGGAACTGTACTCAGTATTTTGTCATAACCTATAATGGAAAAGAATCTGAAAAATAATAGATATGTATGTATAACTGAAACACTATGCTGTACATTTGAAACTAACACAACATATACTTCAATAAATCAAAACTACAAGAAAAAAAAAGAAATTACTGAGGTCAATTTTATACAAATAAACTTGAGAACACAGGTGAAATGGAAAGTATACTAGAATGGAAAATACACTAGAAATATTAAACAGACCAGTTACCATTTTTTTCTCTCCCACACACCAAAGGCATAAAGTGCAGTTTCAGAAATTCTAGTAAAACTTTGAAGGACAAAGTTAAACTTATTTAAACCATTCCAGAGCATGGGCTGGGTTGAGGGGATGGCAGGGAGAAAGGCTTCCAAACACTGAGGATAAACTTTTCATGATACTTTATATCAAAAAGTGATAAGGATTTAGAAGAAAAATAAAACTGTAGATGAATCTCATGTGCAAATATTGATGCAAAAATCCTAAATAAATTAAGAATATAAACCACTCCAAAAAAATGAGGTTTATTTTAGGAAGAGAAAAATGGTCCTTAGAAAATATATTTCACTATTTTTATGAAACAAAGAAGAATAGGCTTCTCCATAGATATTGAAAAAAAGGCACTTGACATTCTAGATTTTCTTTTCAAAAAGGAAAGAAAGTAAAAGGAAGAGTTCATAAAATACAAATAGGTGGAATTTCTTTAATGCAATGAAATATATATCAGCTGCAAAGCCAGCATTGTGCTTAATAAGGAAACACTAGGAACATTCACAGAAAGCATTAGAGTCAGGAATAGAGCAAGAATGTCTGCATCACCACTGCTCTTCAACATCGTCTGGAAGTATTAGCCAAAACCATCATACAACAGGCACACAACTTAGAAATGAATTTGTAAAGTTATCATTATTTGCATACGATGTAACTAAGACCTATTACAAACAAGAGAATTCAGTGAGATGAACAGGAAAAAATCAGTGGTTTCCTTACGTAAAAACAACTAGTTAAATCTCCAGTAGACTCATTTACAGTTGATTTAAAAAATACAAAATACCTAGTAATAGAGTTAATAGAAATATGTGTATGTTTGTGTGCATGTATATGTGTGTAAGACATCCTGCTGAGGACATGTGGCAACTTACACAAAGTGATAGGCCTGCCAATGTGTTCACATAAAAGGCCTCAACAACATAAGACTATAAACTATTCCTCAGCCCAATTTATACATTTAACATAATCTCATTTTTTAAAATGCTAAAAGATTTGTTTCTGGAAGCAGACAAGCTGATTCTGAAATTCAGATGGAAAAATAAATGAAGAAAGGAAGAAAATGGGAAAAAAATAAAAAGGAGAGAGAAAGACCAGCATTACCAGATTAAAATATATTGCCAGGCTACAATAATTAAATTTTTAGCCCTGGTACATGAATAAACAGGCAAACAAAGGACAAAATTGGAAATCTAGAAGTAGGTCTAAAGATTTATATTGCTTTAGTATATGATAAATTTCCATTTCAAATCAGGGGAAAAAGATGGATTATTCAATAAATTTTGCTGGAAAGCTGGGTCACTATCTGGAAAAAAAAAAAAATGATGTATTCATACTTTAAGTCTTATACCAGGATAAATTGAAAATAGATCAGAGACTTAAGGATAAAAAATAAAACCAAGGAAGTACTAGAAGAAACCAAGGAAAAAGTTATTTTATAATCTCAGAGTGCTAAAGGCCTTTCTAACCATGTCACAAATCTCAGGCGCTAAAAGGAAAGACTGATATTTTAAATTACAGTAAATTAGAAAAAAGTTTATTTATGACAAAAGCACCACATGCAATCAAAATTTTATGTTAAACTTTGAAAAAATGCTTCCAAATCTTATCTTAGACAGAAAGCCAATCTCCCTAATATATGAAGAATTAATATAAATCAATAACAAAGAGACCAACATTTCAAAAGAAAAAAAAATGGATGAAAGACATGAATGTACAGTTCACGAGAAAGGAAATACAACTGGCTATTAGGCATGTGGAGAGGTGCTCAACTTCATTCATGTTAAGAGAAATGGAGATAAAACTATAAAAAGACATCATTTTTTGCTAATCATATTGTCAAATATACGAACGTTTTATAACTTACTGTCCTGAAAAAAGTGTGGGGAAACAGATTCTCATTCTTTTGGGCAGAGTATAAGCTGGAGCTACATCTATGAAGGGCATTTGAGCAGTATTGAGCATATTTTTGTGCTAAGGAATTTCATTCTTGGAAATTTAATCTAAATATATACTTGTGCATAAGTAAAATAGTGACTACACATGATTATTCATTGATGGTTGTTTTAAAAAGTGAATGAGTGGTAACATCTTACAAGTCTATCAGTAGGAAACTGGTTAAATAAATTATGGGGCATCCATACAATGAAATACCACATAGCCATAAATAAGAACAAGAAACTCCTTATGGGCTGATATGGAGAGATCTCTAAAATTGGTTAAGTGAGAAAAGTGAAGTGATGTAGGATAGTGTATACCTTTTGCTATCATTTGTGTAATGAAGCTAACACACACACACACACACACATGCACACAAACGTGTGTGTACATAAAATCTCCAGAAGTATTTACCAGAAACTGATAATAATTGCTTAATAGAATGGGAACTAAGTAGCTGAGGGACCAAAGTGGTGATAATTTTGACTAAATGCTCTTTTTTATCTTTTAAACGTTAAACCATGTTAAATGTACTGTTTTATAAAAATAAAATTCAAAATATTAATTGAAACAAAGTTAAACATCAAAAAAAGGAATTTTCAATAAAGCCAAATTTATTCAATGTTCAATTTATTTCAAAGGGTCTTACTTTTATAATATGACAGTGATAGCAGGTGGTAGATATTCTTTTTGTTTTTTGTTTAAAGTCTTTCATTTTCAAAATAAAAAGGAGATAACCCTTTAAAGAGATGTTATATATTGGTATCTGAGTCTGGGGCACCTACCTATAATCTTGATATTTTAAAACAATGGAATAAATAAAGAAGATCAAATAATATACACAAAATACAGGAAAATGTGAATAAGGAACGACAGTGACTTCTTATATCATCATAAATAGTATCGAAAAGCATCAACATATTCTCAGATGATAGAGATGCGGACATCCAATTATTGAAAAAGAAGAAGCATAAAATATGAGGAAAACACAAATACCTCCGAAGAACTATGGAAACAGCTGTTGCTGAATAGTCAAGTAATGTAAAATACTGAAAGTTAATTATATGCTTTTTATAGCAATTTGAAATGGACCCAGTGATCTGATTCCATAGTTTTGAAAACACTGACATATTTTTTTCTAGCTCTGAAGGGTTGGGCTCTTAGAATTTGACTGAGGCTGTAGTGAAGCCTGCTTGAAACTCACTGACACATTCTACTTTATAGTTTGCCAGTCATTTCCATTGGCATGATCTTGATGCTTCATTCTCATCATAGAGGTTATTTAAGGCAAATATTTTTGTTTTATTTTTACAGATCAGGAAATGAAGTTTGTTTGGCTTAAGTGACTTGCTCAAGGGCACATAGCTAGTAATTGTAGAGCTAGAACTCAAAAACATCCTGGCTCTTTGTCTAGTCTTTATTGTTCTGAATCAGTCTGTCTAACTTAAATATTTTATTTCATAGAGTCTGCAGGGAAGTCTGCCCTGCAGAAGCAGGCCGCCAGTGTCTGAGGATACATCCAATCATTCTTACATTAAACCCCAATAGATTTCTCAAACACAATCTTCCTTTAATTGTGTCTTCTATGTGAGCAGTCATTTCTTTGGTGTGCAAGTGCGAGTGTGTATGTGTAATGATGTTATCTATATGCCATCAGGGCACCTGCACATTTGCATATTGGGAAAGAACTGAATAAAACATGAGGTGTTTTATTCCAAGGGGATGCAAGATCCTCAAAGGATATTTACAAATGTACTCAAGTCCCTCAGAATCAATCAATCCCTCAATCAATAAATGTTTTTTGATCCCCTGGTATGTGCCTAGCACTAGGATAAAGGCTGTAGGGGGAACAATGAAGCAAGGAGAGGAGTTCCCCACCCCTACCCACCATCCGCCACCAACCTTGGAAAGCTCCAGTTTAGATAAGACAAAATAATTAGATTTATGGTGGTCTCTAACCAGTGTCTGCAGAGCACACATTTCCTGGGTTCCCTTCAAAGGGCTCCAGTTGGAAAGAAAGGAGGAGCAGGAAAAGCTGCTGAAATTCAGTTATCTACACCCTAGTGACCATTCATTGGAAGGTTATTTGAGGAGGCGATATAGACTTCCCTTGTATCTGATGAAATACGGAACATTGCCAGCCTCGGAAGCTAGGCATGTAGGTGGCCTTTGCCCTGAATAATCCTTAGTACAGTTGCCCTGCTTCCACTCCTGCCTTTCTATAGTTTATTCTCTACTCAGCTGAAATGACATTTTAAAAAAGTGAATCAGATTGTGTGGTTCTTTGCTTATAATCTTAAAAATGACTACCTCTCTTATTCTTAGAATAAGATTCAAACTCTTTATTGTGGCCAGCAAGACCATAATTGGGATCCTGACTCCCTCTTCTATCCATCACCACCTCTCTTCTCACTCATGAGACTCCAGACACATTTCTGATTTTTTTCCTAGCCCAAGCTCTTCCACAGCTACAGGCCTGCGCACTTGCTGTGCTTTCTCCCTGGAGTGTTTGGCCCCAGATCTTTGCATTTATGGCTCCTTGTCATCAGTCAGGTTTCATCTTAAATATTAACACTAAGAGATACCCTCTCTACCCAACCGATCCAAATCAGCTGCCCCATCTCTTGCCCTGCTCCCTACATATCAACAATGTGTTCTTTTCTTAAAGTAATTATCAGTGTACATGTAATTACCTTATACATTTGTGTTCTTGTTCATTGTCTCCCCCAACTAGAATGCAAAAATGTTATGAAAGTAGCGGCCTTGTTTGCCTTGTTTATTGCTGTTTGTGCAGTTCTTAGGACAGCAAATAGTAAGTGTTTAAAAAATATTTATTGAATGAATAAATGAGATGTCTCAGAAATTAAGTGTTTATTATTTTCACTATCATCTGCATCTCTTTATGGCCTATGACTATTTTGAGATATTACTTAAGAGTCTCCCCACCTCCCACGCACTCCTCACCTCCACAAAGCATACTGGGATTCTCCCTCTATTTAATCAGTGGCATCATTGTCCCAGGGAAGATTAAGATTATTAAAGCAGTAATAAAAAGAGAAAAGATGCATTTTCTAAATTATAGCTGCCACTTTGCAAGATGCAGGCCGTTTTGACTATCAGAGGTAAAGCCCTGAAGGAATCATGCCACAAAGTGTGTGGAAAAAGAATAGAAGAAGAATCGTTTTATCCAATCATGGAGACATAAAGATGGAAGTTGTTTGGCAGGGGCAGAGAGGATGTAAGCAAGTATCATGGAGGGCGTGATGAGATATTAGATGATAGTTGACAAGGGGTCCAGTGTTCAGCCAGCTCCTCACTGGGCCATGAAAGACCAAGGGGTCTCCAACTAGAGAAGAGTGAGGCTTCATCATGCTAGTGAAGTCCAAGGAGTCGGGGGAGAATTGCCCCATGCCAGTTCAGAGCCACAGTCATAAAGCAGAAACGGGGTGTGGCGTGTCTATCAAAGCTGGATCTGAAATAACCTTCCAAGTTTCATTAGAAGTAGCAAATGAAGCATATAGAATTTTCTGAGCTCCCAGGAAAGGAGTGTAAGTGCTTGAAGGATACCTGGTGGACTTAAAGGGGCCTTTTAGTCAGGATTAGGACAGAGAGGTGCCTGTGAGTTCTGATAAAGAGAGGTCACTGCAGGACCATGGACAATAGCAGCAGATGCACTGGGGAGTAAAGCTAATGACCAAAGTGCCGGTGGCCTCATGTACCAGCAGAGAGTGAAAGGCAGTGAGTGGTGTATCTGATGCTTCTCTCTAACTCTTACCTCTTCACCACTTGTATGCTCAAAAGCCCTGCTTTTCTTCCAAATATTAGATGGCATCTAAGTAGAAAAGGAGATAGAAGAATTAACTCTTAATATGGCTGAGTTTATACCCAAAATGTTTTGTCCTAATTTTGTGAGATCATACAAAAATGTCCAGATGTGTGTGCGTGTGTGTTTAATTAATCAGGTGGAAATGGGACTTGATGTACAAATGAAGATCAGCTCGAAGAAAGAAAAGTTCATTATTTTTCACATTTGAGTTTGTGATGTGAAAATTTTACCATTATGTATATTTGAAGAGATGTCCAGAAGTCTTGAAGGTAATGTATAGGCAGAAGTTAGTCACTATACAGTTGGCTAGTTACCTGACAGAGGTCACTCTCTTGCAGCTGACAGTGGGATGAGCGTTCTGAGGCAGGTAGCAATACTACTTGAAACCCAGGCTTCTGGAGTTAGACCTCAGTTCAAATCTTTGCCTTTAATTTTTACAACATGGTGATTTGAGGCTAGACATTTAAACTTTGGGAGCATCAGTTACCTCATCTATGAAAATAATACTGTCTTTAAAAAACTATCCGGGAATTAAATAACGTAACACATACAATTGTTTAGAACATTTCTTAACTCCTAATAGGAGCTCAAAATGAGAATTACTATTGTCTTCATAAGCAGGAATGATTTTTATTTTGACCAAACTTGATGTGTTCTTTTAAACACAAACATTTTATATATTGTTTATGAATTTCTAGTTGTAGAAAGCAATATTTCTATTACGTAGAGCAATTCACTGAAGAGGAATTAACAACCAACATGGTAGATACATTCATTCAGATTGTGAATTAGTGAAATATACATTAATTATAATGTTATAATTGTAACATTTATATTTTCACATTTAATTTAACCTGCTTTTAGAGGGAGAACAAATAACAATAAACAAAATCTCATTCTCTGGTTCTGTACTCCTTAGTAAATAATAGAATCCACTTATGCAAAGCTTTCCTAGGAATTCATGTCATCCATTGTAGACACTAAGTTCTAGAATTTGAAGAAACATTTAAGAGACTTTAGAGGTCATCTGGCTTAACCTTCACATTTTACACAGGAGGTAACTGAGGCCTAGAGCAGAAGTGACTTAGTTAGGATTAGCTGGCTATTGATAGGGTTGGATAAGGTCTATTAGTCAGTTTCTGCTGTGTAACAATCCACTCCAAAACCCAGTTGCTTAAAACAACAAGGATGTATTTTTTGCTTACATGCCTGCAGGTCAGTTGTGGCCAGGCTGATCCAGGCTGGGCTCTGCTGGGCTTGGCTCCAAGCTTCTGGTTGGGTCCAGGTCTGCTCCACATGTCTCTCACCCTTGTATTAACAACTGCCAGAGGAATGTTCGTCTTACAGTGGAGCACAGGTGTGCAGCAGGGCAAGCAGAAAAAAGTTATGCTTCTTGACACCACAGCCCAGAACTGAAAAACTTTAGCTTCCACCCCCATTCCATCAGCTAAATCAGGTCACATGGGCTAAGCTCCAAAACCAGTGGGTCAGAGAAATATACTCCATTCATTCTAGTGGACATTCCTTCGAAGTCACATGGCCAAAGATGTGGATATGTAATTATAATAAAGAGAAGGCATGAGTGACTTCAGTGACTCAGTTTATCATAGGGTCCCAAGTCTTCAGAGTCCCACATAAGTGTTCCTTCCCTTCCAGTATCTAAGCAGCTCTCCAACCTAGTGAGAAAACTACCCAGTTGAAGCTGTTTGATGCAGAACCACATGGGGGCAAATTTGGCAATAAGTTACCAATATCACCTTTAAAGAAAACAACCATAACGTCTAGGAACAGTTATATAGAGATAAAAAAATTTAAAAAGAATTGCTCATCAGCCAAGAATATTTTCTACATCCCATCTACAACACCAAAACTCTCCATAAGTTTTCCCTTCAGCAAAAAAGAATTTAAAGCTTCAACACTATCAATTGTTTTTTAATTAAAAAGGTATTGAGGTCCTCACAACTGGAGCTCATAAACTAGACACGCCAATGCTTGGCACAGACAGCCCAGCGGGTGTGTATAAATTATATCCAGGTTGACTTGGGTCTGGCCAGGAGACACTGCAGCAACTCTGAGTTACACTTTCTCTGAGTTAGAACGAATGAAACTCACATACTTAGAATATTTTAAACATCTATCATAAGGCTGCAAATGGATGCCTTCTCCACCACGTTAGGGCTTCTTCCTTCAGCAGTTTCAGATGCTGACCTTACCTGCCATGAAGTGAGTTTGCTTCCGTCAGTCCATCAGGCTCTATGTTGGTCCAAGAAGAGATGACCTGGAAGCTCTTCTGTGTCTTGCACTAAAATTCAAATTAGCAGCAAAATCCTGGCTGCAATGCCTTCATTGCCTTTCGTGACATTGCAGAGTGAAAGGTAAGACCTGATAGTGGGCTTCCAGGGTGCACAAGTGTAACACAGGGATCTTCCATCTATCCATTCATTGGCATCAATATCTATTGGGATTTTGTTATGGGCAGCCCTGCACAGAGCTAAGAGCTGAAACTTGAGCCCAGGAAAATAACTGAGCTCTTGGCAAGAAGGGAGAGTGGGGAGCCCAGGCAGACAGCTGAAAGTGAAGCCTAAGGAGTATGCAGGTCTGTTTTCAAACACAAGGAGAAATTATGTCAAGTTCCCCTTTTTCTTATTTGCAAAGTATAATGAGGAAGTGATAAATATGTGCCCTTTACCTGTGTCTAAGTGTAATACTGATTTTGCTGAATCCATGCATACAAACTTTATAGACTGTTATTTAAATGTTACAGATTGTCAGTAGGTAAAGAAGGGTTACCTGTCTGTCTTCTCCTGAAGATGCTGTAGGTTGTTGTTTTCAGTAAGGAACAGAATAAAAAGCCATCTTGAATGTGAGGAAGAAGATGCTCAGGACACCAGGTCAGGAAATGAATTCATATAGTAGAATGTGCCCTATGGGGGCTTCCCTGGTGGTGCAGTTAAGAATCTGTCTGCCAATGCAGGAGACACGGGTTCGATCCCTGGCCCTGGAAGATCCCACATGCCACGGAGCAACTAAGCCCGTGGGCCACAACTACTGAGCCTGCACTCTAGAGCCTGCGTGCCACAACTACTGAAGCCCACATGCCTAGTTCTGCAACAAGGAAGCCATGACAATGAGAAGCCCATGCACCGCAATGAAGAGTAGCCCCCGCCCACTGCAACTAGAGAAAGCCCACATGCATCAACGAAGACCCAACACAGCCAAAAATAAAAACAAACAATCAAACAAACAAAAAATCTTCTGTTTAAAAAAAAAAAAAAAGAATGTGCCCTATACTGAGAGTCATAACTTTGAGACCTTGGACGACTTTCTTCCCCTCCCTGGGCATCTATTTCCTAATTTGAAAAATGAGGGGTTGGGTCTGATGAACTATGAGTTATTTTTCAAATCTAATAGGCTGTGAGTCCCAAATTTTTTTTGACTACCTACCTATACAGAGTGTTCTCTACATAATAGCCTCACCGCATGCTACTCAGTGTGATAGAAAGAGTGCAAAATTTACAGATGGGCCTTTCGAATTTGAATCACAGCTTATATGTGATGTTGGGCAAAATATAACATCTCTGAATCCCACTTGGACTAAGAAGACTTAGATTTAAAAGGAGGAAGCTAAAGATAACTTCCATCAGGTTACCTCATGAGTTCTCAAGAAGTGGTGACTAACCAGCTCACAATTGCCATGCATTTGTAATTTACTTGATTTCATGGTGATCTTTGAAGATAGCATGGTTAACTACTTGAAAGAGGGAAATAGATCCAACGCCTTTTGCACATGCCACCTGCCTCCTCCTTCTTCCACATAAGAACTTTGGGCAATGAAAGACAGGCACAGGGAGCTGTAGTGCAAAGAGCATAACATTTGCCATCAGACCTACTTCACCTCCAACTCTACTTAGGAATGTACATTGAGAAAATCCATTCATTCATTCATTCACCAATGATTTACTGAGTGACCACTCTGTTCCAGACACAGCTAACTGGGCCCTGGAGTTACAGTGATATATAATCACACAGTTTCTACCTTCTGGGGAATCACCGTTGAAGAAAGAGGCAGGTAGGCTCATAGTTGTATTACCATGTGATCAGTGCCAAGATTGAAGCTCAAATTACATGCTCTGGGGTTATAGAGTGTTTTTCTCTTTGTTTAACAACAACAACAAAGCAAGAACCCCTTTAATACAAAGTAATATTATAAAGTATTGATAATTCAGTAAATAACATTTACTGAATGTTTATTATGCCTTAAGTTACATACACACATTAATCTTCAAAAGTAGTTCTTTTTTTTCAATTATTGCTTCATTTTATGCATGCAGTAACTGAGGTTCAGAAAGATTGCATAGTTTTCTCCAGGTTACTCAGCCATTAGTGGAAGAACTGGGATTTGAAGCCAGTTCTGTGTGACTCCAATGCATATATTTGTTTGTCATACAATGGCACAATGATTTCTCTTTGATAATGGACCTAATCCTTGTTACCTGGCACCATGACACAGATGTCACCCAAAGGCAATTTTTTCCTTAATATAATAGGACCAAACTATGTGAAAGGCCAGTTTAGGTTAACTTCTTTGCCCTGAAAGTTTTCTCAGATTAGGAGGGGGGAACCTGTGGGGAAAGAGGGTAAGGGGATTTGGCTTCAATTTAGTGAAGGTGTTGATGGCTGTGCTTTCACTCCAGGAGGCCCCAGTTCACATTTCCCAGTTATCTCCACTTTGCAAGACACGCTTTTCCATGTTACCATGTCTGGTGCACACATAGTGCTAGAGCAGCTGCATTTTACCCCTCTCTTTATGCACAATCTTTAAAAAACTGAAAGAGTATGTAGAGAAGGCCAAGTACAAAAGATAACTCAGAAATGGTAATGTAAGAGGGCCCACCATGGCAGCTGACTAGTTGCATTCGTAATGATTTTCTTCAAATAATGCAAACAATATTTTTTCCTGAGAAATGAAATATGGGAGTGCCACATTCCACAGATGATGGGGGAGAAGTCATAAAAGATTTTAATCTTTCCTTGTCAGCCTTCAGAAATGCGAACAGCCTCGTCCTCATTTTCTTTATGCCTTGGACTTCTAATTGAGGAAGCTGGCATCAATTATGTATGTGGGTATCTCTGGGGAGGGAACGAGAATAAATATTTGGACGTATCGTTAGCCAGAACATCACTTCATCTTTGTGTCACCATAATTTCCCATATCGTAGTTCTTTAGATTAGAACATATGGTAATAAGGTAGGTAATGAGAACAACAATTTTCTGAAAACAACATTATAACTTTTACCTCTTTATGGTCACATTTAGTTACAGTACATGCTGCCATTTAGGTGTAGAGCTTTATAAAAGCAAACCTCAGAGAGAAGAGAATTCAGGGGCAAGGGCCTAGCAAGTTTGAATGCCTAGCGCAAAAGCCAACCCTGCAGATGGGAATTTGGGGGTGTGAACTAGTTAGCATTTGCTGCAGCAATAATCCAAGCTTTGAAGGGGCTGATAACAGGAAGCTTTCTTTCATTTTCATGTTCCATGAGGGCTGTGAGTGGCTATGAGTTGTCTGGGCTCATCTTCACCTATCTTCTCATTCAGAAGCCAGGCTGAAGGAGTGACCACTGTCAAGACACACTGCTGTCATCGTGGAAGACTCTGAGACCAATGATCCAAGAGCATTTAACCCTTCTGCTTAGGAGTACATATTTCATATCCACTCCCGATCCACTATCCAAAACAAGTCATAGGCCGAGTCTATCAATAAAGCAGGGAGCCATAGTAAAGATGGAGATGTGTAATATACACTAATGGAGAGAGAGCAGAAAGTGTGAACAATACACTGAACCACAGGGTGATCTCTTAACTCTACTTCATCATCACTAGGAAAGCTCTGTTGAGGCAATCTAGTAACTCAGCAAGTGAGCAAAGAAAGTCACCATTAATTGGTGCTAAGGTAGATCTGAAGTTCACATAAATACAAATTCAGCAAGCATCTCTCGAATACCAGTCTAAATGCCAGGTACCGTGCAATGTGTTCTGGGGAAATAATGCTGAATAAGATGATCTCTGCCATTCTGGAACTTTCAATTTTGAACAGATGATAGCCAGGCCAAGAGTTAATCAAACTAATGGCTAGAGTGCAAAAGTGAGACAGAAGAACAGAAAAGGGAGAAAAAGGAAAGTTTAACTGCACTCTTATGTGCATTACATATATTATCTCAATCTGCACAACATTCTGAGGTAGGAGTAATGCAAATGAACAAACTTGAGTATCAGACAAGTTTAATGACCTGCCCACCCAAAAGCTGGTAAGAGGTAAAACTGGAGTCAAATAAAAGGGACAAGAAGCAGGTTATTCAGGGTATGCAGTGTGTGTCATATTGAATAGTTAAACATTTTTCTGCAGGCCGTGGAACCATTAAAGATTTCTGAAGAATGGTTGATAAACTCTCACCTTTATCTTTAAAAAGATCATCTATGGTAGTTCTATTTTTAGTTTTTTAAAGAACCTCCATACTGCTCTCCATAGTGGCTGTATCAACTTACATTCCCACCAACAGTGCAAGAGGCTGCCCTTTTCTCCACACCCTCTCCAGCATTTATTGCTTGTAAATTTTTTTATGATGGCCATTCTGACTGGAGTGAGGTGATACCTCATTGTAGTTTTGATTTGCATTTCTCTAATGATTAGTGATGTTGAGCATCCTTTCATGTGTTTGGTGGCAATCTGTATATCTTCTTTGGAGAAATGTCTATTTAGGTCTTCTGCCCATTTTTGGATTGGGTTGTTTGTTTTTTTGATATTGAGCTGCATGAGCTGCTTGTATATTTTGGAGATTAATCCTTTGTTAGTTGCTGACCCAGCAATCCCACTATTGGGCATATACCCTGAGAAAATCATAATTCAAAAAGAGACATGTACCACAATGTTCATTGAAGCACTATTTACAATAGTCAGGACATGAAAGCAACCTAAGTGTCCATTGACAGATGAATGGATAAAGAAGATGTGGCACATATATACAATGGAATATTACTCAGCCATAAAAAAATGAAACTGAGTTATTTGTTGTGAGGTGGATGGACCTAGAGTCTGTCATACAGAATGAAGTAAGTCAGAAAGAGAAAAACAAATACTGTATGCTAACACATATATATGGAGTCTAGGAAAAAAAAAAGTTCTGATGAACCTAGGGGCAGGACAGGAATAAAGATGTAGATGTAGAGAATGGACTTGAGGACACAGGGAGGGGGAAAGTTAAGCTGGGATGAAGTGAGAGGGTAACATTGACATACATACACTACCAAAAGTAAAATAGATAGCTAGTGGGAAGCAGCTACATAGCACAGGGAGATCAGCTTGATGCTTTGTGACCACCTAGAAGGGTGGGATAGGGAGGGTGGGAGGGAAATGCAAGAGAGAGGGGATATGGGGATACATGTATACGTATAGCTGATTCACTTTGTTATACAGCAGCAACTAACACAACATTGTAAAGCAACTATGCTCCAATAAAGATGTTAACAAAAAATTTTAAAAAAAGAAATCTAGTAAAAAGTTCTCCAGAGGACAGCTCAGGGACAGGCTACCTGATCCTCTAAGATATTACACATTTCCCTAAATTTATGTGTCTCTCTGTGAAATTTTTACAGGAAGAGGGAGAGAACTTTAGTGTGTGTGTGTGTATTTCTGAATTCAAGGCTGTATTTGATGTGATTTTAAACATGTGTTTGTTTGTTAAATATGAGGTAGTGCTGTCCACATAGATGGGTTTACAGTAAGGCAGCTTCCCAAATTCTTTAAAGTTGCCTTGCCTGGGTCTTCATCCTTGTTCTGTCAATTGTCTTCATTTTCAAGCTCCAGATCAGCTTCTAAAAATAGGCTCTATTGTGAATATAAAGCACAAACACTTCCCCATACAAAGTACACACACATACACATATACACATGCACACATTCATCATACAAACGCAATATGTAGAGAGAAAAACTAGTGAGAAGAAGCTCCATGTGAAAAGAAGCAGGATCCTACAGGGTTTTCCTTCTGATTCAGTCAACCGCCCTCTAACCAGGCCCTCAGGAATCTTAATCTTACCATCAACACCCAGCCTATAGGTAGGCAAATATTTTTCCCTTGACCCTTTAGTGGAAAGATAAGGCTGGCCTTTAAAAGATAATTGTTTCGGGCTTTCCTGGTGGCGTAGTGGTTGAGAATCTGCCTGCCAATGCAGGGGACACGGGTTCGAGCCCTGGTCTGGGAGGATTCCACATGCCGCGGAGCAACTGGGCCCGTGAGCTACAGCTGCTGAGCCTGCGCGTCTGGAGCCTGTGCCCCGCAACGGGAGGGGCCGCGATAGTGAAAGGCCTGTGCACCACGATGAAGAGTGACACCTGCACCGTGGTGAAGAGTGGCCCCCGCTTGCCGCAACTAAAGAAAGCCCTCGCACGAAACGACGGCCCAACACAGCCAAAAATAAATAAATAAATAAGTAGCTATTATTTAAAAAAAAAAAAAAATAACTGTTTAAAATTTAAGGGAAAAAATGAGGCAATGAAGCTTAATAACTTTTCTGAGTCTAAGAATCCTAATTCTCTAATCTTTCTTAGATCCTTCTTCTCTGAATTTCCTGACTTGTGACAGGGGAGCCACCATTCTTCACCTCACAGTTATGGTCTACTTCAGCCTCTCCCCTTTATCAGAATAAATGTCAAGAATCATAGCTCACCCACTCACCAGGGGACTGTCACCAGCCCCAAGACTCCCTGGGCTGTGCAGCTACCTGTGCTGGACACAGCCTTGTCCAACTGTGTCTGGCAGCCTCTGCATGAATCAGCACCTGATAGCCAACCAGGCTGGGGGCCAGCCCCACCTATCAGCACACCCATTGTAGTGGACTGCACCACAACAGAAATGTCCATGCAGCCAGCATAGGAGACACCCAGAATATAGCTCTGGTGACCAAAGAGGAGTGTGCTGCTGGGGACCATAGGATGTCTCTTACGTAAGATCACTTCTCCAGATCAGGAACATAACCAACCTACCTAATACATAAACATAAACACAGGGAATTAGGCAACATGTGGGGACAGAGGAATAAGTTCCATATGAAAAAACAAGATAAAATCCCAGAAGAAGAACTAAGCAAAATGGAGATCAGCAACCTCCTCGATAAAGAGTTCAAGGTAATGATCATAAAGATAACTGACAAACTCAGGAGAAGAATGCATGAACACAGTGAGAAGTTGAACAAAACATTAGAAAATATAAAGAAGAACCAAACAGAACTGAAGAATACAATAACTGATATTTAAAAAATACACTAGAAGACATCAACAGATTAGATGATATAGAGGAACAGATCAGTAAACTGGAAGACAAAGTAATGCAAACCACTCAAGCTGAACAGAAAAAAGAAAAAAGAATTTTTTTAAAAATGAGGATAGTTTAAAATACCTCTAGGACAACATTAAGCATGCTAACATTTGCATTATAGGGGTTTCAGAAGGAGATGAGAGAGAGAAAGGAGAAGAAAAACTTATTTGAAAAAATAAAAGCTGAAAACTTCCTTAATCTGAGAAAGAAAGCAGACAGCCAGGTCCAGGAAACACAGAGTCCCAAACAAGATGAACCCAAAGGTATTCACACCAAGACACATTGTAATTAAAATGGCAAAATTTATAGATAAAGAGAATCTTAAAAGCATCAAGGGAAAAGCAACTAGTTATGTACAAGGGAACTCCTATAAGCCTATAAGCTGACTTTACAGCAGAAACTATGCAGGCCAAAAGGGAGTGGTATGAAATATTTAAATTGATGAAAGGAAAATAAAAATAATCTACAATCAAGAATAGTCTACCTGGGAGAAAGAGAAGATGGCAGAGGAATAAGACATGGAGATCACCTTCTTCTGCACAAATACATAAAAATACATCTACATGTGGAACACTCCCACAAAACACCTACTGAATGCTGGCAGAAGACCTCAGACTTCCCAAAAGACAAGAAAATACCCACGTACCTGGGTAAGGCAAAAGAAAAAAGAAAAAAACAGAGACAAAAGAATAGGGATGGGACCTCTTGCACATCTAGGAGGGAGTTGTGAAGGAGGAAAAGTTTCCACACACTAGGAAGCCCCTTTACTGGCAGAGATGCGGGGGAGCTACAGAGCCATGGAGGAGAGCGCAGCAACAGGGGTGCAGAGGGCAAAGAGGAGAGATTTCCTCACAGAGGATTGGTGCCGACCAGTACTCACCAACCTAAGAGTCTTGTCTGTTCACCTGCCAGGGCAGGTGTGGGCTGGGAGCTGAGGCTCAGGCTTCGGAGGTCAGATCCCAGGGAGAGGACTGGGGTTGGCTGTGTGAAGACAGCCTGAGGGGGCTAGTGCACCACAGCTAGCCGGGAGGGAGTCGGGAAAATGTCTGGACCAGCTGAAGAGGCAAGAAACCATTGTTTCAGGGTGCACAAAGAGAGGGGATTCCTTCCCTGTGTGCCCACAGAAGGCAGAGCACCGCCTAAGCAAGCTCCAGAGATGGTCGCAAGCCATGGCTATCAGCTTGGACCCCAGAGACAGGCATGAAATGCTAACACTGCTGCTGCTGCCACCAAAAATCCTGTGTGCAAGCACAGGTCCCTATCCACACACCCCAAGGAGCCTGTGCAGCCCGCCACTTCCAGGGACCCGTGATCCAGGGACAATTTCCCCGGGAGAATACACAGTGCACCTCAAGCTGCTGCAACATCACAGTAGCCTCTGCCATTGCAGGCTTGCCCCACATTCCAATTATGACTAAAATACCCCTCCCTCCCCCCGGCCTGAGTGAGCAAGAGCACCCTAATCAGCTGCTGCTTTAACCCCCTCCTGTCTGGGCAGGGAAAAGATGCCTGAGGGTGGCCTACACTCAGAGGTGGGGCCAAAACCAAAGCTGAACCCTGGGAGCTGTGCAAACAAAGAAGAGAAAGGGAAATTTCTCCATGCAGCCTCAGGAGCAGCAGATTAAATCCCCACAATCAACTTGATGTACCCCACATCTGTGGAATACTTGAATAGACAATGAACTGTCCAAAAATTGAGGCAGTGGACTTTGGAAGCAACTATAGACTTGGGGTTTGCTGTCTGTGACTGATTTGTTTCTGATTTTTACGTTTATCTTAGTTTAGTTTTTAGCACCTGTTATCATTGGTGGATTTGTTTATTGATTTGGTTGCTCTCTTCTTTTTTTACTTTTTTTAAATTTTAATATTTTTTTAATTATTATTATCTTTTTTCTTTCTTTTTTTCTCCCTTTTCTTCTGATCTGTTTGGCTGACAGTGTCTTGGAGCTCCGGCCTGGTGTCAGGCCTGAGCCTCTGATGTGGGAGAGCCGAGTTCAGGACACTGGACCACCAGAGACCTCCCTGCCCAACGTAATATCAATTGGCAAGAGCTCTCTCAGAGCTCTCCATCTCAACACTAAGACCAAGCTCCACACATCGGCCAGCAAGTTCCAGTGCTGGACGCCCCATGCAAAACAACTAGCAAGACAGGAAAACAACACCACCCATTAGAAGAGAGGCTGCCTAAAATCATACTAAGTTCACAGACACCCCAAAACACACTACCAGACACAGCCCTGCCCACCAGAAAGACAAGATCCAGCCCCACCCACCAGAACACAGTCACAAGTCCCCTCCACCAGGAAGCCTACACAAGCCACTGAACTAACCTAACCCACTGGGGGCAGACACCAAAAACAATGGAAACTATGAGCCTGCAGCTTGCAAAAAGGAGACCCCAAACACAGTAAGTTAAACAAAGTGAGAAGACAGAGAAATATGTAGCAGATGAAGGAGCAAGGTAAAAACCCACCAGGCCAAACAAATGAAGAGGAAATAGGTAGTCTACCTGAAAAAGAATTCAGAGTAATGATAGTAATAATGATCCAAAATCTTGGAAATAGAATGGAGAAAATACAAGAAACATTTAACAAGGACCTAGAAGTACTAAAGAGCAAACAAACAATGATGAACAACACATAAATGAAACTAAAAATTCTCTAGAAGGAATCAAGAGCAGAATAACTGAGGCAGAAGAACAAATAAGTGACCTGGAAGATAAAATAGTGGAAATAACTACTGCAGAGCAGAATAAAGAAAAAAGAATGAAAAGAACTGAGGACAGTCTCAGAGACCTCTGGGACAATATTAAACACACCAACGTTCAAATTATAGGGGTCCCAGAAGAAGAAGAGAAAAAGAAATGGTCTGAGAAAATATTTGAACAGATTATAGTTGAAAACTTCCCTAACATGGGAAAGGAAATAGTCAGGCAAGTCCAGGAAGCAGAGAGAATCCCATACAGGATATGTCCAAGGAGAAACATACCAAGCTGCATGTTAATCAAACTATCAAAAATTAAATACAAAGAAAAAATATTAAAAGCAACAAGTGAAAAGCAACAAATAACGTGCAAGGGAATCCCCATAAGGTTAACAGCTGCTCTGTCAGCAGAAACCTTACAAGCTAGAAGGGAGTGGTAGGACATATTTAAAGTGATGAAAGGAAAAAACCTACAACCAAGATTATTCTACTGAGCAAGGATCTCATTCAGATTAGACAGAGAAATCAAAACATTTACAGACAAACAAAAGCTAAGAGAATTAAGCAACACCAAACCAGCTTAACAACAAATGCTAAAGGAACTTCTCTACGCAGGAAACATAAGAGAAAGAAAAGCCCTACAAAACCAAACCCCCCAAAATTAAGAAATAGGTAATAGGAGCATACATATTGATAATTACCTTAAATGTAAAAGGATTAAATGGCTTAATGAAAAGACATAGACTGGCTGAATGGATACAAAAACAAGACCCATATATATGCTGTCTACAAGAGACCCACTTCAGACCTAGGGACACATACAAACTAAAAGTGAGATGATTGAAAAAGATATTCCATGAAAATGGAAATCAAAAGAAAGCTGGAATAGCAATTCTCACATCAGACAAAATAGACTTTAAAATAAAGACTATTACAGGAAACAAAGAAGGACACTACATAATGATCAAGGGATCAATCCAAGAATATATAAAAATTGTAAATATATATGCACCCAACATAGGAGTACCTCAGTACATAAGGAAAACACTAACAGCCATAAAAGGGGAAATCAACAGTAACACAATAATAATAGGGGACTTTAACGCCCACTTTCACCAATGGACAGATCATCCAAAAAGAAAATAAATAAGGAAACACAAGCTTTAAATGACATGAGACAAGATGGACTTAATACATATTTACAGGACATTCCATACAAAAACAGCAGAATATACTTTCTTCTCAAGTGCTCATGGAACATTCTCCAGGATAGATCATATCTTGGGTCACAAATCAAGCCTTGGTAAATTTAAGAAAATTGAAATTGTATCAAGTATCTTTTCTGACTACAATGTTATGACACCAGATATCAATTACAAGAAAAAAAATGTAAAAAATACAAACACATGGAGGCTAAACTATATGCTACTAAATAACCAAGAGATCACTGAAGAAATCAGAGAGAAAATCAAAAAATACCTAGAAACAAATGCCAATGAAAACACGACAACCCAAAATTTATGGGATGCAGAAAAAGCAGTTCTAAGAGGGAAGTTTATAGCAATAAAATCCTACCTCAAGAAACTAGAAAAATCTCAGATAAACAACCTAACACTACACCTAAAGCAATTTGAGAAGAATAACAAAAAAACCCCAAAGTTAGCAGAAGGAAAGAAATCATAAAGATCAGATCAGAAATAAATGGAAAAGAAATGAAGGAAACAATTGCAAAGATCAATAAAACTAAAATCTGGTTATTTGAGAAGATAAACAAAATTGATAAACCATTAGCCAGACTCATCAAGAAAAAAAGGGAGAAGACTCAAATCAACAGAATTAGAAATGAAAAAGGAGAAGTAACAACTGACACTGCAGAACTACAATGGATCATGAGAGATTACTACAAGCAATTATATGCCAATAAAATGGACAACCTGGAAGAAATGGACAAATTCTTAGAAAAGCACAAACTTCTGAGACTGAACCAGGAAGAAATAGAAAATATAAACAGACAAATTACAAGCACTGAAATTGAAACTCTGATTAAAACTCTTACAACAAACAAAAGCCCAGGGCCAGATGGCTTCACAGATGAATTCTATCAAACATTTAGAGAAGAGCTAACACCTATCCTTCTCAAACTCTTCCAAAATATAGCAGAGGGAGGAACACTCCCAAACTCATCCTATGTGACAACCATCACCCTGATACCAAAATCCGACAAAGATGTCATAAAAAAAGAAAACTACAGGCAAATATCACTGATGAACATAGATGCAAAAATTCACAACAAAATGCTATCAAACAGAATCCAACAGCACATAAAATGATCATACACCATGATCAAGTAGGGTTTATCCCAGGAATGCAAGGATTCTTCATTATATGGAAATCAATCAATGTGATACACCATATTAACAAATTGAAGGATAAAAACCATAAGATAATCTCAATAGATGCAGAAAAAGCTTTCAACAAAATTCAACACTCATTTATGATAAAATCTCTCCAGAAAGTAGGCATAGAGAGAACCTACCTCAACATAATAAAGGCCATACATGACAAACCCACAGCCAACATTGTTCTCGATGGTGAAAAACTGAAACCATTTCCTCTAAGATCAGGAACAAGACAAGGTTGCCCAGTCACCACTGTTATTCAACATAGTTTTGGAAGTTTTAACCACAGCAATCAGAGAAGGAAAAGATATAAAAGGAATCCAAATCAGAAAAGAAGAAGTAAAACTGTCACTCTTTGCAGATAACATCATACTATACATAGAAAATCCTAAAGATGCTACCAGAAAACTACTACAGCCAATCAATGAATTTGGTAAAGTAGCAGGATACAAAATTAATGCACAGAAATCTCTTGCATTCCTATACACTAATGATGAAAAATCTGAAAGAGAAATTAAGGAAACACTCCCATTTACCACTGCAGCAAACAGAATAAAATACCTAGGAATAAACCTACCTAAAGAGATAAAAGACCTGTATGCAGAAAACTATAAGACACTGATGAAAGAAATTAAAGATGATACAAACAGATGGAGAGGTATACCATATTCTTGGATTGGTAGAATCAACATTGTGAAAATGACTATACTACCCAAAGCAATCTACAGACTTAGTGCAATCCCTATCAAACTACCAATGGCATTTTTCACAGAACTAGAACAAAAAATTTAACAATTTCTATCAAAACAAAAAAGACCCTGAATAGCTAAAGCAATCTTGAGAAAGAAAAACGTAGCTGGAGGAATCAGGCTCCCTGACTTCAGACTATACTACAAAGTAGTATCAAGACAGTATGGTAATGGCACAAAAACAGAAATATAGATCAATGGAACAGGATAGAAAGCCCAGAGATAAACCCACGCACATATGGTCACCCTGTCTTTGATAAAGGAGGCAAGAGTATACAGTGGAGAAAAGACAGGCTGTTCAATAAGTCGTGTTAGGAAAACTGGACAGCTACATGTAAAAGAATGAAATTAGAACACTTCCTTACATCATACACAAAAATAAACTCACAATGGATTAAAGACCTAAATTTAAGGCCTGACACTATAAAACTCTTAGAGGAAAACATAGACAGAACACTCTATGACATAAATCACAACAAGATCCTTTTTGACCCACCTCCTAGAGTAAGGGAAATAAAAACACAAATAAACAAATGGGACCTAATGAAACTTAAAAGCTTTTGCACAGCAAAGGAAACCATAAACAAGACGAAAAGGCAACCCTCAGAATGGGAGAAAATATTGGCAAACAAAGCAACTGACAAAGGATTAATCTCCAAAATATACAAGCAGCTCATGAGCTCAATATCAAAAAAACAAACAAAAAAAAAATTCAAAAATGGGCAGAAAACCTAAATAGACATTTCTCCAGAGAAGATATACAGATTGCCAACAAACACATGAATGGATGCTCAACATCACTAATTATTAGAGAAATGCAAATCAAAACTATAATGAGGTATCACCTCACACTGGTCAGAATGGCCGTCATCAAAAAATCTACAATCAATAAATGCTGGAGAGGGTGTGGAGAAAAGGGCAGCCTCTTGCACTGTTGGTGGGAATGTAAAATTATACAGCCACTATGGAGAACAGTATGGAGGTTCCTTAAAAAACTAAAAATAGAACTACCATATGACTCAGCAATCCCACTACTGGGCATATACCCTGAGAAAATCATCATTCAAAAAGAGACATGTACCATAATGTTCATTGCAGCACTATTTACAATAGTCAGAACTTGGAATCAACCTAAGTGTCCATCGACTGATGAATGGATAAAGAAGATGTGGCACATATTTACAATGGAATATTATTCAGCCATAAAAAGAAACGAAATTCAGTTATTTGTAGTGAGGTGAATGGACCTGGAGTCTGTCGTACAGAGTGAAGTAAGTCAGAAGGAGAAAAAAAATACCGTATGCTAACACATATATATGGAATCTGAAAAAAAAAAAAAAAAAGGTTCTGATTAACTTAGGGGCAGGGCAGGAATAAAGATGCAGAAGTAGATAATGGACTTGAGGATACCGGGAGGGAGAAGGGTAAGAGGGGACAAAGTGAGAGAGTAGCATTGACATATATACACTACCAAATATAAAATAGATAGGTAGTGGGAAACAGCTGCATAGCACAGGGTGATCAGCTTGGTGCTATGTGACCACCTAGAGGGGTGGGATAGGGAGGGTAGGAGGGAGACAGAAGAGGGAGGGGATATGACAATATATGTATATATACAGCTGATGCACTTTATTATACAATAGAAACTAACACAACATTGTAAAGCAATTATACTCCAGTAAAGTTGTTAAAAGAAAAGAAAAGAATAGTCCACCTGGTAAGGTTATTATAGAGATTTGAAGGAGAGATAAAGAGTTTTACAGACAACCAAAAACTAAAATAGTTCAGCACCAATAAACTGGTTTTACAAAAAATGTTAAAGGGATTTTTCTGAGTGGAAAATAAGAGATCACAACTGGAAACATGAACATTCCAAAAGAAAAAGTCTTTCTAGTAAAAACAAATATACAGTACATGTAGTAGCTCAGCCACTTATAAAGTTAGTAGGAAGGTTAAAAGACTAACATAGTAAAATTATCTATATCCAAAATAGGTAGTTAAGGGATACACAAAACAAAGGATGTAAAACATGAAGTCAAAAATATTGAATGCATGTTGGGGAGGAGATGCATGGTTGGTAGAATATGTCTGATCTTAAGAGAGATTATCCACTTTAAATAAACATCATGGTAACCACAAAGCAAAAATCTATATACATACAAAAAAGAGAAAGGAATACAAACATGACACTAAATATAGACATCAAATCACAAGGAATAAAGCAAAAAAAGAAGAAATGAACTCCAAAAACAACCAACAATTAACAAAATGGCAATAAGTATGTACCTATCACTGTTTACTTTAAATGTAAATGGACTAAATGCTCCAATCAAAAGACAGATTGGCCGAATAGATTTAAAAAAAAATTTTTAAAGACCCGTATGTATTCTGCCTGTGCTGCCTACAAGAGATTCACTTCAGATCTAATGACACACACAGACTGAAAGTGGAGAGATGGAAAAAGCTATTTCATGTAAATGGAAACAAAAAGAAAGCTGGGGTAGCAATAGTTATATTTGACAAAATAGACGTTAAAACAAAGACTGTCACAAAAGACAAAGAGGGACATTACATAATGATCAAATAATAAATCCAACAAGAAGATATAACAATTGTAAATATATATACACCCAACCTAGGAGCACCTAAATACATACAACAAATATTAACAAACATAAGGGGAGAAATTGACAATAATGAAACCCCAGTAGAGGACTTTAACACCTCACTTACATCAATGGACATATCATCCAGATAGAAAGTCAATAAGGAAACACTGGTCTCAAACAACACATTTGATCAGATAACTTCATATATACATTTAGAACATTCCATGTGAGATACAGCAGAATACACATTCTTTTCAAGTGCACACAGCATATTTTCCAGGATAGATCACATGCTAGGCCATAAAACAAGTCTCAATAAATTTAAGAATATTGAAATCATATCAAGCATCTTTTTCAACCACAATGTTATGAGACTAGAAATCAACAAGGGAAAAAATTTACAAAAACCACAAATACATGGAGGCTAAACAATATGCTACTAAACAACAAATGGGCCAGAGAAAAGATCTAAGAGGAAATTTTAAAAATTCTAAATACAAATGAAAATGGAGACACAACAATCCAAAATCTATGGGACACAGCAAAAGCAATTCTGAATGGGAAATTTGTAGCTACATTAGGAAATAAGAAAAATCTCAAATAAACAACTTAACCTTACACTGAAAGGAAGTAGAGAAAGAAGAACAAACGAAACCCAAAGTTAGTAGAAAGAAATAAATCATAAATATCAAAGCAGAAATAAATGAAATAGACACCAAAAAAAAAAAAAATAGAAAAGAAACTAAAAGCTGGTTCTTTGAAAAGATAAACAAAATTGATAAACCCTTAGCCAGAGTCATCAAGAAAAAAAGAGGGAGAAGGCCCAAATCAGTAAAATTAGAAATAAAAAAGAAGTTACAACCAACACTGCAGAAATACAAAAGATCATAAGATACTACTATAAAAAACTATATGTCAATAAAATGGATCACCTAGAAGAAATGAACAAATTCTTAGAAATGTACAATCTCCCAAGACTGAACCAGGAAGAAATAGAAAATTTGAAGAGACTAATTATCAGTAATGAAATTGAATCAGTAATTTAGAAACTCCCAACAAACACAAGTTCAGGATCAGATGGCTTCACAGGTGAATTCTACCAACCATTTAGAGAAGAATTAACACTTATCCTTCTCAAAATATTCCAAAAAACTGCAGAGGAAGGAACACTTCCCAACCCATTTTATGAGGCCACCATCACCCTAATACCAAAACCAGACAAAGATATCACAAAAAAAAGAAAATTACAGGCCCATATCACTGATGAACATAGATGCAAAAATCCTCAACACAATACTATCAAACCGAATCCAACAATACTTTAAAAGCATCATTCAACATGATCAAGTAGGATTTAATCCAGGGATGCAAGAATTTTTCAATATCCACAAAACAGTCAATGTGATACACCAAATTAACAAATTAAAGGATAAAAACCATACGATCATCTCAATAGATGCAAGAAAAGCTTTTGGTAAAATTCAGCATCCATTTATGATTAAAAAAATTCTCAACAAGGTGAGTATAGAGTGAATATACCTCAACATAATAAAGGCCAATTATGACAAAGATCACAGCTAAAATTATATTCAATGGTGAAAAGATGAAAACATTCCCTCTAAGATCAGAACAAGACAAGGATACCCATTCTTGCCACTTTTATTCACATAGTACTAAAAACTTTAGCCACAGCAGTCAGACAAGAAAATAAAAATGAAAGGAATCCAAATTGGAAAGGATGAAATAAAGTGACAGCTTTATTTCTTCCATTATAAGTAAAACTGTCCCTGTTTGTAGAGGGCATGATACTATGTAGAAAATACTAAAGATGCCACACACACATTAAAAAAAAAAAACTATTAGAACTAATAAGTGAATTCAGTAAAGTTTCAGGATACAAAATTAATATACAGAAATATACTGCATTTCTATACCCTTATAATGAACTATCAGAAAAAGAAATTCACATAACAATCTTATTTAAAATTGCATCACAAAGAATAAAATGCATATGAATAAATCTCACCAAGGCAGTAAAAGACTTACACTTGGAAAACTGTAAGATACTGTGAAAGAAATTGAAAAAGGTCACAAACAAATAGAAAAATATACAGTGCTCATGGACTGGAAGAATTAACATTGTTAAAATGGCCATCATTCTCAAAGCAATCTACAGATTCAATGCAATCCCTATCAAAAAACCATGGTATTTTTCACAGAACTAGAACAAATAATTCTAAAATTTGTACGGAAACAACAATGACTCCAAATAGCAAAAAAAAAAATTAGAAAGAGGAACAAAGCTGGAGGTAACATGCTCCCTGATTTCAAACTATGCCACAAAACTGCAGTAGTCAAAACCATGGTACTGGTACAAAAACAGATAGAAAGATCAATGGGACAGAATAGCGAGCCCAGAAATGAACCCACACATATATGGCCAATTAACCTATGATAAAGTGGGCAAGAATATACAATGGGGAAAAAATAGCCTCTTCAATAAATGCTGTTAAGAAAACTGGACATCTATGTGCAAAAGAATCAAACTGGACCACTTTCTCACACTATATACAAATATTATTTCAAAATTGATTAGAGACTTAAATTTAAGACCTGAATCCATCAAAATCCTAGAAGAAAACATAGGCAGTACACTCTTTGACACTGGTCTTAGCAATACTGTTTAGGATATGTTTCCTCAGGCAAAGGGAACAAAAGCAAAAATAAACAAATGATACTACACCAGAATAAAATCCTTTGCACAGTGAAGGAAACTATCAACAAAACAAAAAAAACATCTACTAAATGAGAAAAGATATTCAAACAATATATCTGATAAAGAGTTAATATCTAAAATATAGAAAGAACCCACACACCTCAACATCAAGAAAACAAACAACCCTATTAAAAATGGGCAGAGGACCTGAATAGATATTTTTCCAAAGCAGACATGCAGTTGGCCAACAGACACATAAAAAGATGCTCAATATCACTAGTCATCAGGGAAATGCAAATCAATAAAACCAGAATAAGATATCACCACATAGCTGTCAGAAAGGCTATTATCAAAAAGATAACAAATAACAAGTGTTGGTGAGGATGTGGAGAAAAAGGAACCCTTGTGCACTGCTGGTGGGAAAGTAAATTATTACAGCCACTATGGAAAACAGTGTGGAGGTTCCTCAAAAAATTAGAAATAGAACTACTGTATGAACTAGCAATTCCACTCCTGGGTATTTATCTGAAGAAAATGAAAACACTAATTGGAAAAGGCATATGGACCCCTATGTTCATTGCAACATTGTTTACAATAGGCATGATATGGAAGCAACCTAAGTGTCAGTTGATAGATGAATGGATAAAGATGTTATATATACATATATAAAATAGAATATTATTCAGCCATTAAAAAGAAGGAAATCTTGCCATTTGTGCCAACATGGATGGACTTAGAGGGTATTATGCTAAGTGAAATAAGTCAGACAGAGAAAGACAAATGCCATATAATTTCACTTATATGTAGAAGTTAAATAACAAAACAAAACAAACAAACATAACAGAACAGAAACAGACTCATAGATATGGGAACAAATAGGTGTTTGCCAGAGAGGGGGAGTAGTGGTGTGAGGGACATAGGTAAAGGAGATTAAGAGGTACAAATTTCCAGTTTCTAAATAAATGAGTCACAGGGATGAAATGTACAGCATGAGGAGCACAGTCAATAATATTGTAATAACTTTGTATGGTGACAGATGGTAACTAGACATGGTGGTGATCACTTTGTTATGTATAGGAATATCGAATCACTATGTTGTGTACCTAGAACTAACATAGTGTTGTAGGTCAATTATACTTCAAATAAATAAATAAATAGGTAAATAAAATTTAAAATAAATAAATAAATAAAAGCATCCTAGCTCAAATTTCTCAACCAGCTAGAGTCTTCTCACCTAGTTCCAACTTCAAGACAGGAATTTTCCTACTTCTCACTTGATATGCAAACAATGGTGATTATCATCCATTGAGCTTCAAAGGATGAGCTAGGCCAATGATTCTCAAACTTTAGTCTACCTGGAGGACTTGATAAAATTGGATTGCTGGGCCCCATCCCCTGGAATTTCTGCTCCAGATAGCCTGGGATGGGACTCAAGAATGTGCATTTCTAGCAAGTCCAGGTGAAGCTAATTGACTGGTCTCCCACATATTGAGAAGCATAGGTCACCAGCTCTACGCTCTCCTGGTGTCTTCTATAAATCAACACAATATGTGGGGGAAGGCAGTGGGAGAGTTTCATTGCCTTTTAGGCCTGATTCTGAATCCTGCCTCTTTCCCTAGTACCAAGTCATCTTGGACAAACTGCTTAACCTCACTGGGATTCAGTGTTCAAAATTTAAAAATAGCAACCATAATATCTCTCAAGTTTTTTTGTTAAGGAATAAAGAATATAGCATATATAAAATCCCTAGCACAGAATCTGATACACGATATACGATTCAGTAGTATTCCTTCTCTAATTCTCCCCTTATTAAGGGACCTCATTCAGGTGAGAGTCTTCCTACACTCTCACATAGGACTGTAACCTACGCTAGTTCTTCCACTAAGGTAGGCAATGGAGCAGCACAGTGACCATAACATGTAAATAACAAAGGTTTACGTGTTATGTTCACATGTTAGATTGAATATAGATTATGCTAGTGTCCATTCTCTTGCTCAGCCCAAAGAAATGATATTTCCATATGGAAGTGACAAGAAAGAAAGTCATAAACCATGCTAATAGAAGTCTAAATTCTACTTTAATGACGGCTATATGTGCACAATTAATTACAGAATGCCAAAGAAGGATGGCTCTGTTTTACAGAGCAGGGACTGTGGTTAATTCTTACTAAGTCCTATATGAGTCGCACACAATGAAGGGTTGTCTGGGGCTGGAACTCAGCACTAAAAGGGAGGATCATCAATGGCTGCAGCCCCAAAGGGAAAATGCTGGGAGAAGCTGGGCAGAGCCATGAAATAAAAATGCTGTGACTTTTGGAAATTAAAGCGTCTTGGAAGCTGAATTTTATCAGGCTTCCTTTGGAGCTAGAAGAGAATAAGGGAAATATGTTGGCATTACAATTCAAACAAACAGATACAAAGAAATGTACAAAACTTCCAAGTGATTGTAAGTGGGAAGAAAAAGTCTGAACTACCTCTCACCTTCTCATTTAGGATGAGATTTCTGGACCAAAGTCCTTAAAGAAAGGAGATAATGCATAATTCACTGTGTTTTATGAAGGCTAATGAGATAATTCATTAGGTACTCACCCAAATTCCTTATGTATGGTAATCCCTCAATAAACGGTAACTATTGGTAGTTACTATTATCTTGAAAAGCATATTTGTGTTACAATTAATTATTTTATTCCATCCCTCTCCCCAACAACTAGATTGCACGCTCCACAAAGGCAGGGACCAGATCTATCTTTTCAATATCTTTCTTTGTGTCTTGTGCCTGGTGCATAACAGAGGCATGATAGGTATTTGTTGACAGTAGAAAGGATGGAAAAAGGCTCAAGAGGAGATGGAAGATTTGGGTATGGGTTCTACCATGTAGAACACAAAGAGAAAAATTAGAACACAAAGAAGAAAAATTATGGGGAGTACAGGAAATGGGACAGAAAACCTCCTTTGACTTCAGATGTTAAAGAGCATTTCCTTGGCGACTAAATCATTACTGCTGCTTGCCTTTGGCTTTCCCCTCATTACCCATCCTGCAATGGCAAGTTGGGACCTTGATCCCTCTAGTAACTGTCAGTGTGTTCACCCTGGGACTTCCTAATTGTCTGAATCACCTGAAGCTCCATCAAGGCCATCATTAACCTGTATGACATCTTTGTACAAATTTGAAAAACGTGCCTCTTCTTCCACATGGATGTAGCCCTCAAGCTAGGAGCTCTGCTTGGTGAGTTGAGTGTGGATTGGGTTTTAGCCTTCTCCCACCCCTTCTTCCTGCTATCCCCTCAACCAGGTTCAAGGTATAATCTAATACAATAATACTTGGTAGACCAGGTCTCCGTTGAACTTCAGCTACAGCAACACATATTTATTGAGTGTGTATTTACAATGTGTAAGCACTGGGGCTACAGTGGTGGGTAAAGCATGGCTCCCGCCTTCATAGAGTTTGTTCTATTACTAAGGAAGTGGCAATAGGCAAAATGGTTGAGCAAAAAGAGAAGAAAAAAATAAATAAATGTCTGTTGTTTATAAACCACTCAGTCTATGGCATTTTGTTATAGCAGTCTGAATGAGTGAGACATACCTCACTTGAACACAGCACCCTCCGGTCACCAGCTATGCTACTTTGAGCAAGTGGTTGTACCTTTCAAAGCCTCCATTCTCTCATCTGGAGAATGGGGATAATGACATTATCTCCTTCAGAGTCTTGTTGTAAACATTACATGAAATGAAAAGATATGTGATAGCCTAAATATATGTATCTCTCCCCCATTTTGTATGTTGAAATCCAATGCCCATTGTGATGGTATCAGGAGATAAGGCATTTGGATTGTGCTTAGATTGTGAGGGTGGAGTCCTCATGAATGGGATTAGTGTATTTATAAAAGAGACCCCTTCCACCACATGAGGACATAAAAGAAGCCAGCAGTCTGCAACCTTGAAGAGGGCCTTCCGCAGGCACAGTTGGTGGAAGTAACTGAGAGGACATGACCACCAACTGACCCGCAAGCTGGATCCCAGCAATCAGAGGCTCCTCACGCCCTCCCTGGAATGTATGTTCTGTCCACCGTTCCCACAGTGGGAGCTGTTCCAAGGACAAAGCCTTGGGAGAGTAAAGTGTTATTGGGACCATCTGGATGGTATACGTGACTGAACCTAGTTAAGGCTTCTATATAAACCTTAAGATTCTGATGGGCAGGTGCGGAGATGTACTTGCTTTGCTGCTGCCTAAAACAAGCCTCATATGTAAGTTTCCTTGCTCATTAAAACTGCCACCTTCCAGTCTAGAGTGGTCTGCCTCTTTCTTTGGTCTCTCCTTGTCCTCCACATACAGGGGCCAGTTTAGGAACCAGCAGACACCAAATCTGCTGGTGCCATAATCTTGGACTTCCCAGCATCTAGAACTATGAGAAATAAATGTCTTGTTCATAAGCCACTCAGTTTATGGTGTTTTGCTCTAGCAGCCTGAACCAACTAAAACAGTATGTATTTCATATATTTTAGGTATTATTATTATTATTATCATTCTATAGCTTAATCAGTGATATAACCATAAGGAGAATGGAAACATCCTTTTGGACTAAGACATTCAGGAAAAGCATCACCAAAGGAGTGTAACTTAAGCAAGAATGGTAACATGAAATGCCTTCAGGGAAGAGACAGGAGCAAAAGTTACTAAAACAGGCCAGATTTGAGGCAGTAAGGAGTGGTGCAGAATGTGACAAACTAGAGAAGACATCTAAAGCATTCAACTTCAAGTGTTTGAAAACAAACGCTATAGCCTGCAAGATACATTCTGCCTCTGCACGATGGGTAAAAATACGTAAAAATTGGCTAAGAAAATTCCCAGTCCTCTCAGAAGTCTGCTCTTTCTAATCAGTTATTGTCACTCTTTCTTTTTCTTCCTCTAGGGGTGTTTGAGAGAGATCTCGAGCCCCTAAAATTCCTGACAACAGCCTCCCTTGATAATGGCACAGGCCCAAAGCTACAAAAAGCAAAGCCACTCTGTATTTAAATTCCAAGCAGTGCTCCATGCCAAACTCTCAGAAATTCTAGGCCTTTCCTTTCCCCTCACCCCCGACCCCCACTAAATCTGAGATGAACTGACTGCAGAGACTTCTTGCTCAGAGTACATTGTTTGAAAGTTGTGTCATAAACGTATCGATCCTGCCTGGTGCTCCCAAACAGAATCTTGATGTTGAAGCACTCCTTTAATCAAAAGTAAATTATGTATGGGCCATATAGGTCAGTTCAGCCAGCCTCACAAAAAAAGCAATACATCATTTATTCGTAAATGTCAGTGAAATCTGGGGATCAATATGTGCGCCAATGTGGATTTTGTTTATTATTTTTCTGTAAATATCAATGCCAAGAAATATTTCGAGGGAGCACACGAGCACCATGGGAAATCAGAACCTGACCTAAGGTAGGCAGTGGACTCTTTCTGAGTGGATTTAGTCTGCCTTCTTGGAACTCCTTTGCAGGTGAGAGCTGGACCCATGGGAAATAGAAAGGAGAGAAAGAAAGGAGAGGAACATTCTTACAGGTTTTGAGAAAGTTACAGAATTATCTCTCTTACAATGAGGTGGAAATGGCTTCTCCTGATACACTCTGAGGAGTGAGTCTGGGCATAGAAAATAAAAGTGACTCCAAAAGATCTGGTTTATCCACAGAATCCCTGGAGTCAGAAGGCAAGGGAATCTACAGTCCAGTCCTGTCCTATTCCTTTTCTTGGCTCATCCTGATTAAAGCACCATATTTGTGATGTCAGAGCCCTGGCAGTAGAAGCAGCAGCAAGCCATTGTTTGAGAGGAAGGACCTTGTTTCAAACTTCCTATTGTTTTCTTCCATTACTTTTAGAGGCAATATAAAGGTTTTTGAGTCAGTAAAAACACGGTCACAGTGACACTTAGGAAAGACATTTTAGTAAAGAATGTAAAAACATTTTAGTGAAGCATATTGGAAAACGTAAAAGATTGAAGGCAGAGAGGCCAGTTGTGAAGCCCAGGCCATATGGGTAGACATCCCTTTGCAGTGGAAAGATCAGAAGATTTCAAATCAGACACCAGGGCTTTTAAGTTGAATCCTTGCTCTATTAATTACTAGATGTAAAAACTTGGGCAAATTACAGTACTTTTCTGAGCCTCAGTGTCTTGTTGTAAAATGAGGTTAATAAGAGCAGCTGTATCAGTCAGTCTAGGTTATACTGCAATAACAAACAACCCCTTGAATCTCTTAGAAAAGGTTTCTATTCCTCTCATGCTTCATGCCCATCCTGGGGGTGCCCTGTGAAGCTGTGCTTGCTCTTCCTCTCAAATTGGGCATGTTTTACTTCAAAGGGTTCAGGAAAGTACAATCTTACACTGTATTCAGAAGGAGAAGAATTGGATACACTTGGCAAACAACACCCATAGCTATCACACTGAACTCATAGGGCTTGGGGGCAAATTAGAGGTAACGGAGTGTCTTATACATTACAGAAAGTCAGTAAACCATGGCGGCTTACACTGAGCCAGTCCTTTGATGTCAGAGTCTGAAGGCTGGGTTTAATCTGAGACACAAAATAGTGACTTTATAGGTGTGAAGAAGGAGAATGACTAGATTGTGGGCTGTTGAGATTAATTTAGTCCAAGTATGGTGAGGCTAGAGGCTTTAAGACCCTCCTAGAAATGATGCTAAAGGCCTAGACATGTAACAAGGACAGTAAGTACCTACTGGCATATTTGGCATCGACAGTCCTGCTGGATGTGATGCAGAGACCTCTGGAAAGGGATGCCATGAACATACTGACTATTTTCATGGGAAGATCAGTTTAAGCTGTGGAAATCATACAGTTAGCACCCAGTGTCCTTGAGAACATTTACACTGGTTTCTTCCGGTAAAGTTTCTTCCTGGTCTTTGCATCTCCACTGGGAGTCTTGCAATTGTGTCATCGTGGATTAGGTAATAGGAGACCTAAGATTGGGCCTATTACTCAAACTGTCTCTGTGACCTTGATAAAGTACTCCTGTTCCTTCTCTAGCCTTCAGTAGACTCATTTGTAATACAGGAAAGTTAAAATCCATCATCTCTAAGGTCTCTTTCAACATCAGGTTTACATTTTTTTGATGAGTGTTGGCAATGAGCACAAGATGACTCTCCTTGTGTGCAAGTGAACTCTAATAAAAGGGAGTCTAAGAATATCTGATTTGATTTGAGCATGTGTGCTTCCCAGGGTCTATTTTCTCCATCCTATGAAAGATTAGAAAAACAAAAAGGTAAAATAAAATCAAGGTGTATATAATCTCTTGGAGTTATTTTAAAGTATTGGAAATAAAAGGGCAGAACCCAATTCATGCTTTTCTTGTTTTCAGGTTTGGGAAGATCCCTGCAAACCCTTCAGGAGGGTGCCCTCAACCTTTGTTAGCAGGGCTGAGAGAAATATGTGAGTTTGCCCAGATCCATGGTGTCCTAGTAGCACCCAAATTCTGTAATAAGGGCAGGGATATTGTCTTGTTCATTGCTGTATCCTCAGCACTAGGAACAGTGGATAACACAAAGTAGATGGTCAACAAATATCCATGGAACCAATATATGAATTGTAGAGAGAAACTAATCATGTGCCAGGTCCTCCCATTCATGGCCTCTTTCCAATCTCTTTTTTTTAGGCCAAAATTCTTTCCCTTATGCATGTCTCCAGTGGTCCCCTCTCCATCCTTCAACCCATACCTACTAAATAAGCATTTAATACATGCTTAATCCTAGTACATATCCTTAATGAGACATATGCTAATCTGCTTTTCGCCACCTAGTGTGAAAACTTGCAAACTGACTTGTGCTGAGACTTCCTTTGCAGAGAAATAGAAGTTTTGACCTCTTCACTACGTATATCTGGGAGACCCAGAGGAGCATCTTTCCCTGCCTTTTTCTCTCAACAGAAAAAAATCTATTAATGGATAATAAAGAACAGTACATATTCTTGTCTCAGATGAGTAATCAAAGTAAATAATGAAGTGTTTTCAGAGACTATTTAATTCTATGTTTAAGGGAGATTTTGGAAACAGACAAGATGATGGAAGTCCAGTACTGCCCATGCTAGTTGTGAGAACTTGGCAAATAACTTATGTTTTCTAAGCTTCCGTTCTCTCATTCCTAACATGGATGAAAATAATGGTAACACCTCTTGAGACAATCTGTAAAACAAAGCCCATAGTGAGTCTTCCTTCATTTATTTATTAAACAAGTATTTATCGAGTGCTTTCTATGTCCCAAACATTATTCGATACTCTGCGATATAGCAATTGGCAAGTAGACAAAAATCTCTTGTCTTTTTACTTACCTCCTAATGTTTAATAAATATTAGCTATTATTTTTATTGTTATTAATGTTAGACTAACTATGAGTATTCCAGGACTTTTATCTAGATGAAGTCTTTTTTTCTCTAATTGTTGTCAGTCAGTCAGCTGTATTTACTAACGAATCATGAGCACAGAGCCATGCTTTTGTGTCTATAAGGAGGCTAAGGAAGGAGGAAGGACAGATTGAAGTGTTCGCCTCTGCCTTGAAGGAGTTCACATGCTTGTGTAAAGACTAACAAGGACAGAGGTCTCCTGGATTTAATTTTTTTTTTTTTTTTTTTTTTTTTGGCTGCACTGTGCAGCATGTGAGATCTTAGTTCCCTGACCAGGGATTGAACCATTGCCCCCTGCAGTGGAAGTATGGAGTCTTAACCACTGGACCACCAGGGAAGTTGAGGTCTCCTGGATTTAAGAAGCACACCTAAATTAACACACCACCCCTTCTTGCTTGTTTCTAATTACCTTGCAGTAATAATAAGAGCTTGAGTGGATTTTCATCCTTGTCCATTGTAATCTGTCCAGAAAAGCCACTGAACCATTCTAAGAGTTCTGGAAGGAGAAAAATCAGTGGCTGTATGTGAACATCTTGGGAAGAGCATACTTTAATAAATAAATGGATGCATGTTTCTTAAACTGACAAGAGTCCTTGTCAAATTCCCTGACAAGGGAACGAGTAGACGCATCTCAATGGTATGTATCGGATACATAACCTATCCATGTAACTACGTGACTTCAGACAGTTTGGACCTCCGAAGGGGATATCAACAAACTCTTTAATCAAATCCTTTATTTGATAGGCAACAAAACAGATGCAGAGAGGGCAGGTGACTTTAGCCAAGACCGTGCAGCTGGTGTATGGACCACCTGGACAACAGCCTCAGTATCCCCACCCTCGACTCAGTGTTTCTGTAGCCTCTTGAAATCCTCTTTTGTCTGAGTGAAAACTCCTAGAGCTCAATGGTCTTTTTACTAAATGGTTTGCTCTGGACTCAGGCTAGCAGCACGACCTGAGGAAATCTGAGAAGGAGCTTTCCGATGCAGAGGGTGCTGACGGTGGGGTTAGACACATTTCCAGCTGTGGATGAAGAAAGGGGCTTTGCAGGCACTGCCTCAAACCACTCACTTTCCTAAGGAGTTCAGAAAACAGCTGCTGGTTTTTCCTCCCAGACCCCTCAGAATAGTTCAACGGTCTTTTTCTGGACAGATCGTAACGAACAGGGATGAAAATCCACTCATGTTCTTATTACTGAGAGGTAGCTGGGAACAAGCAAGAAAGGGTGGTGTATTTAATTTATGCATTTTCTTAATTCGAGTCCTTTTAATCCTTGCAAAGGGCTTCTGTCATCATGGAGGAGACGGTACTCCAAACTCCCCCAGTGTTGACTAAATCCCTCTCTAATGATTTTTGTTTCTGAAAAGATCCAGATTCACTTGTGAGGAGAGATTTTAAAAGGAGGTGCCACCTAGTGGCCTCTTTGATGATCAGCAGCCGACAGCAAAAAAGGCCAGTCGTTAAGGATAGCAGCTGCAGCCATTTATCTCAAGTCTGACTAAATGGCCGGAAGAATCAGCACGTTTATGTTGGGAGCAACCTCCAGAGATTTCCTATCAAGACACCTGCCTCCCGTCAGCACGAATAATATGTCTTACACTCATAATGTTGTATAAAACACTTTTACAAATATTATCACATTTAATTCTCACACCAGCCCTGTGAATTTTGATATAATCATTATCTCCGTTTTAAAGATGAGGAGATGATCAGTCTTAATATAGGTTTCTTCAACAAAAGCATTCGACAAGCGAGAAATTAATTAGGAGCTTGAACCCAGGCTTTCCACACATAATTTACCACTTGAAATCACCCATCTACCAACCCCAGGAAAATCTAAGGAGACTTGAAGACTTAAAAGAGACATGTCCGTGCCCGGTCTTACACCCCAACCCTTGCACAAGGATTGGATCAGTGTTCGGAACCGATTTTTCATTAATGTGTTTGAGTTAAGAGAGGGTTTCTACCACCTGCAAATTCATCTCCAAATATTCCCTCAACAAATGAGCAAATCAAACCGTTTTGGCCGACAGGAACGAGGCAGAATTGACATGGACTGGTGTTGGCAGGGAGGGGCTGCCGTGTCCATGTGGCAGTGACTGATGGGGCCATCCCAAAATACAGAAGAGGCTGCTGGCCATGTCAGAAGAGTCTTGTAAGAGGAAATTAAGCCAGATATCACCCTGCTATGGAATTACTGGGCACATCTCAGGTCCCAGGTTTAAATATTCAATAGTCTTCAGGGGGAAAGTGAATTAATGAATAGGGTCATCTGATAGTAGGATGAAAAAAAAATAGTGTTTGAAAAGTAAAAAAAAAAAAAAAAGTATTCTACCCCATCTGCTTGCCCAGCCCCTCATAGGTAAGGAAATATGTCTAGTCTTATCTACCACTCCCTACTGTCACCCTAGCCCAATCCTACTTTCATCACACCCTACAGGGTCTTCTGGTACTTGGACATTCAAGGACAGCAGCCCTCAGCAGCCTGTGCAATCACAGGACATTCTCTGAAAGAGAAGCAATCTTGGGCAGTTTGGTTGTCTGAGAGAGGAGGCATTGTTAATGGCGGTCTTGACTTGTGGGCTGAAATAGTGAACTAGGGATGTGTTTGCTTTCTCTGGCTGTTACTTGTTAGAGAAAAAATATACTTATAAGGGAAAAAAATTATCTCTGTTCCTAAGGGATAGGGCCAGACAGGAAGTTTTCTGAGATTCAAGCCAGATAAGAGTGCAAACCTTGTGGTACCAACAGGGCTCCTCTTCTGAGCACCCTGCAGTGGGCACCCATGGGCTCCTCACATGAAGGTTGGGAAGAGACCTTCCCTCTGCTCAAGGAAGAGGCTGCCGCTTGTGTCAGTTGAGTCCTTCAGAGGACATTGAGCTGGATATAACCCCTGAAGAGTCTGTCTTGTTTTCTGTATCATCCCCTAGCAAAAACAAAGAAATCCAAGCCAGAGGTAGAACTAAACTAGATGTATTGTGTTCGTTAGTGCTGGGGTTATAAGGTAAACTGGTTGTAACATGCAGCATACCCTCAACCCCATTTTCCTGTGTCTCAGCCTGCTTCTAACCCCATCAGGACAGGCAGAGAGCCTTGTCTGGAGCCCACTCACTAACCCAGAGCCTACGTGTCAAAGCTCACACATACATTTAGCCCTTTCCTCCTGAGGGAATTTCAGTCAATTCCCTGACCGTCCCAGTCACTTACATTGCTTCTCAAAATTCAGGAAGTCTGGTGTAAGTCTCCACTGTCTAGGCAAGCAGAATGAAGCAGGAGATATTAAGGGTTAATAAAAGATCTAAAGGTTTCTCATCTCTTTCTTTGAATTGGTCTTGCTCCTCCTTAGTCTTGGATACCCTAGAGTGATCATAGAGCCCCTTCCTCTGAGGAATAATCTCTCCATTGCAATTAGGGGAGAGGTGTTTGGGGTCGTTTCACAAAGATGTTGGTGGATAGACTAGACTCTCAGATTTTGAGACGCCCCATAGCTCGGCTCAGCTCATGTGTCCAGTGCTTTGTTAATAACAGTAACAGCAAGGGCATCTCCAAGAGCATTGACAATAATAATAATGTCACACACTCATTCAATCCAAGATGTTTTAAAAGTTTAAAGAATTTATTATGTGTCAGGCATCTTCCTAGGTACTTAGAATTCATCAGGCAACAAAACAGTAAACATTCCTGTGCTCGTGAAACTTTCATCATAGTTCACAAAGGTTTTTGCCCGTTTGCCTTATTGAAGCTTTGCAAGAACGTCTAAGAGTGTTGACATCTGAACTCCCTGTTTCTACAGACGAAAGACATTTTTTTTTTCTGCTCCTTGTATCATTGAGCAGTTCTCCTCATGCCCAGGTCAAATTTCTGGCCAACCTTAGTCCATAATGTCTTTCTTGATTTTCTCTGTTAATATATATGTCAACACATCGATTTTATTTCCACTGTAACAGTTTGGTATTTTAGGAAGAACAAAAGATCCAGAAGAAACTTAAGCTCAAATCCATTCTCCACTACTCACTAGCTGAGTAGCCGTAGTCAAGTCTCTTTATTCCAGTTTCATCATAAATAAAATTGATTCCGGCAGTGGAAAGCTGGAGGAAGGACCTCGGCTCTTGTCTTCTTTGAAGAAAGAATTCAGCAAAAGAAGCCAAGATTATGAAAAAGATAAAAGCATTTATTAGAAACAAAGTACATGTGGAAGAAGCAAAGTACATGTGGACAAAACAAAATAAGTGTGGAAGAGCACACAGGTGAGCTCGGAGTGAGCTGCTCACAATAGGGGCAGCTTAGGTTGCTTATACAGGGGCAGTTTTCCAGTGTTTTTGTTTTTGTTTTTTTTTTCTGGTTAATCATCTCCATATTTGGTCCTGGTGTGGGCACACCTCTCAGCCAAGATGGATTCCACCTGGCATCTTCTCCCTCCTTTTGTCCTTCCCCTAGACTGAGGGCCTTCTCTGTGCATGTGTTGGGTTGGGAAATCTGCAAGAATGCACCCAATCAGGGCCCAATGCTCCCACTGGTATCCAACTAGAAGCATCAGCAGGAGACAAGCTGCAGCTGCTCAGCCTGGGGCCTATATATCTCCTACCTCGAAGTGGACAATAAGAATATAATAAGACGTCTATTACACCACACTTAGGGAAGTACTAAGTTGATGGTATTGTGCTTCCTGCAAATGTGGCATAGAGAGCTTGGCAGCAAAATTGATCCAGTGGAATTCTATCTGGGAAATGAACTTATGAGGATAATAAATTCTAAGCTCAGCTATTGAGATAAATATACATATGTATGTGTGTGTGTGTGTGTGTGTGTGTGTGTATATATATATATATATATATATTTGCTCTGAATGGAAACAAGATGAGAATGGAAGCCAATTCTCTAGTGGACAATTGAAGGGACCATTTGATAAGTGGGGACATCAGTTTAGTCTTAGTAGAGAAAGAGAAATTTCAGTGTCAAGGTGATATCAGAACTTCTTTGGCCACTTTGAGAGACTCAGGTCTGGGAGAGGAATTGAGTGGCCCTATAATTCATCCCTCTGCCCCAGGGCAGGATGGCCATGTGGACATTGAATGGCTTCTGGGTAGTTGCCAGTGACAACGGACATTACTGTTGGACTGTTAAGAGCAGAAGACAAAGAAGACACTAGAAACTTGGATTTGACTTCTTTATTTCTTCAATCAATGCCCTAGAATAGATGAAGAACAGGTACAACACGTAGCAGGCAACCTGCTCTTGGGAGTCTGCACCTATACAGACCCTGGGATTCCCTCACTGCAAAATCAGCCTAAGCCTTGGGTCCCTTCTCAAGGAAGCCTGATACACAAAAGAAGCTTCTGCCTTCTAACAAAGCTGCCCCTGTCAGGACGGGAGGCTGGAGTGCAGACATCTCTTCCACAGAGGAGAGAAAAATGATATGAGAGCAGCTTGGATGGGAATAATATTTCAGGCATGGCTAGCTGTTAAAAATGAGCTAATTCAGAAGAGGCACATTTAAATAAATATAATGCAAAGGCATAATGGCACAAGATAATAGTTTTGAATGGGGAATTCTAATGACTTAAAGTGCATTTCACAGGGCAATTAATACACATGGCAATGCTTCAGCGTTCAGCAAAAGGGGAGGGAAAAACAGTGTCGGGAGCAAAAGAAGGGGAGATGGCGGCAACCGATAAAATAGGATTTGATTTTCTTTGCAGAAGGAGTGATTCTTACAGATATAATAAAAGAGAAAAATAAGTGTGTCAGGTTTTATAATTCAGCTTGTAAAATTTAGAATGATTAGTTTTTGAAGAGGGCAATTAGTCCTCTTTTGCATATTCATGGAGATTTTCTGGTTACTCCCTTCCCCCACCACAAACTAAAAATATATCCAATTCCCATCAAACTGAAGCCTCATCCCCTTCCATTCAGGGAGGGAGTTCTCTCTGCTGATTGGTACATACACATGCCCAGGATTCTCTTTAAGATATTATACATCTTTATTGATTCTGCTGTAAGCTAACAGAGGAGGTGTATGATTCTTCAGGGGCTGAAGAAGACTTCTGATGACAGCAAAGAGGGAGATTACACAGGGCAAGAGCCTGGCCCCCTGAGGCAGACAGAGGACATCTTATTTGCCTGTGTCTTCTTTTTCATTATTGCTCGTGTGTGTGTGTGTGTGTGTGTGTGTGTGTGTGTGTAGGGAGAGAAAAAGAAAGAAAGAAAGGAAGGAAGGAGGAAAGAAAGAAAGAAAGGGAGAGAAAGGGAGAGAGAGAGAGGGAGGGAGGAAGGAAGGAGGAAGAGAGAGAGGAAAGAAGGAAAGGAAGGAGGAAGGGAGGGAGGGAAGGAGAGAAGGATTGAAAGAGAGAGAGAGAAAGGAAAGTTCTAAGGAGATGAGAATCCCTCGTTGTCTGGTTTGGTGGAGGCCTAGAGGATAATTTTAAGGCAGCCAGCAAGCATAGGGATTTTTCCCCCTTTCTGTTTATATTCTTTTCAAGTATTTCCTAGAGCAAACAAAACTAGAAACCAATGAACAAAGTCCGAAACCCACACACAGTCAAAAACTACCTCAGCACAAAAGGAAGAGACCCTTATAGCCCATCTGGTTTGCTTCCATCTCTTCAGTACACTAATTTCTGTTGTGTTTTGTTTTTGTATATATGTGTGCTTTTTTTTTTTTTTTTTTTTTTTTCAAAAACTCAGTCATTTTCCTAATGTTTTGTACTAAGAATCTCTTTGGTCAGCTTCCAGATCTCTTGTAGCATTCTTCTCATATCCTGATCCGGTTAAGGGTTTTGGTCCCTCCTGACATTGCCTCCACTCTTTAAGCCAGTCTTTCTCCCTTTCAAATGCTTTGTTTTTTAACTCCCCCTCCCCCCACTGTCACTACCACACACACAAAAACTCACTTTGAATAGGAATAGACGAAGATAAGTGGCCATTTTAGTTCCTTCCACATATGAAAATATTTATAGATTTTGTCTTCATAAGATTTTGCTCAGGGCTGCTAAGCCTGAAAGAAGTTAATTATTCAAGGTCACAATGCTAATAAGAAGTAGAACTAGAGTCTGCATTCAGGTCTGTCTGCCTCCAAACTCCACACTCCTTCCAACATACCTTGGCTTCCCAGCTTGTAGGTCTTGAGTACTTTTAAAGGAGAAGTTCCTAATCTTTTTGTAAGAAGAAACTGCTTTTGATTTCTCCTGAAAAGGGAGGAAAATTAGAGAAATAAATTGACTACAAGAAGACAATGCTTGTTCTCCACTCCTGGTGTTCCTCTCCATTTGGAGTGATATCCATCAGCACAACACTCCTCAGCTCCCTTCTCCATCCCCTCTCTTTGGGATCTATATACCTGTAGGGTGTGCATTACAGGGGCCTCCCCTATGGGGAAGGCCTGTCTCTTTGAAGGATAGTCTTTGTCTCAGAAAAAAGTGTTCTTAATTCTGGGGTTCAATTTTAGGAAGCCTAAGTCACATTTTCTAACAATTCTATAGTAAATAATAAAGCTGATATTTTGGTCTCTACTTACCTGTCTCTGTCCTTCACTTGGTTGAAAAATCAGATGAAGAAAAAGTATTATCTATCTCAGCCCCTCAACCGTTGATACTGAGTGCCTCCTCTGACCCAGTCATGGTGCTAGACTTAACATTTCCTAACTTCATCTAGGGATATGGCACCTAGTGGCTATGAAAAAAAGGTGCTGATCTTATTCAATTGACTATGGATACTAAAAACACTCATCAGGATGACTCAGGAGTCTCAGCCTGGAATTTTCAAAAACTGGAATTGGGGTACAAGCAAATGGGTATGGGTAATTAAATTTTGTGTAAATATGCATATATGTATTTTTCTAGGAAAGGTCTTTAGCTCTAATCAGATACTCAGAGGTTCTCTGATCACCTAAAATTACGCTATAGGTTGGAAAGTCAGTGACTGGTACCAACTTGGAAATAAAATCTTCAAGATCAGCTGATAGATTCTTGTCCTAAGCCACTATAACTGCTTTCCTGTAATTTCAGTGTCTCCAAATTCTGTTCTGATAATCACAACTAGAGACTGGGAAATTTACTTAAATTCAAGAAGAACAAATTCCTGTGGTCTGTAAATTATCATTGAGAGTTCTTTATATATTAAATTACAGAGTATAGGGAGCGTCAACATCCAAGCCTTGGAACCCTGTTCCATCCTCTCCTGTCTGGGTTTCCCTGTCCATTGCCTATGATCGCTATTTTCTCCACTTGACAAAAGTTCATAACTACCCTGAAATGGAGAGTCATTTCCTGCTTTGGCCTTCCTCCTGTCTTTTTGGAGACACATTAAGCAACCCCCTGCAGGGAACTTGCATTCTCCAAAGATGGCTCCCATGCTGTCCTTGAGAGGAAACTAGACTTCATAGTACATGGCAGTTGAACTCATAAATAAATATTAAATGTGCCACCAGATGGTTCATTAGCCAGTTGTTATGGCAATCAGCATTTCAGCCAATTAAAAACCTTTCCCAAGATTTTAAAATTTGTTGATTGTGAAAACATGAAGTGCTTGAAGACCATGCGGATACAATTGAATGTAAGAGGCATCTCTGCTTTGGGACAGGAGGCAGCTGGCAGGGATAGGGAAGGGAGGAAAAGGCAAGGGCACATCAGTGTGGTGCAGATACCAGAATGAAGATAAAGGATGTTGGGAGAGGAAGACATTTTCATTAACCTCTGCCTTGTATATAAATAATCTCCTCCAGTGTAGTAAGAAACTAAAGGCGTTATTCATCATATTTTTTTTTTTTTTTGGTAGATTCCTCCCAATAGCAGTGACTGTATCTTGATGACTTTTATGCTTTCACTGCTAGAACACTACTTGGCACATAGTAGGTGGCAATTTATAGTAATGAAAAATAGTTTAGCTATGATCATCATAATAAATTGCAGTAAATAGCAAAAAATATAAAGTATTCTTGTTCTGTTATAGAAATCGGGGACAAATCATGTCACAGGGCTTAGATGAGAGTTGGTGAAGGAGGCTGCTGCTGTGGTCCTGGGGATTCTGGCTGGGGCAGGAGCACCTCATTGGTTCTGCTTCCATCTGTGGCTAGGATTGAGTGGTAAGGAATGAACCGGTGACTGGGAGTGTGGAGGACAGTAATGAGCCCCACATTGTACTTCTGCCACATGCTGTCTTGCCACTTTCAATGATCTGTGCACGCATGGATATTCAGTTTCCCGACCTAAATCTAATCCTTTCTAGGACTGGTATTCAAGAGTCTCACTCAAGTGGGCTGGGTGTGAGTCTGGCCTGGCTGGGCACTAGCCAAAGGGCAGACCTCAGAGGTTGGATTTGGAATAGCAAAATCTAAGCTAACAAACTTCTGCCTAAGATGCTAGGAGGTGAGGAAGACCAGAGGCATGAGTGAAGACAAATTTTACAGGGAAAGACTTAAATCCAACCGGGATGGTGTAAAGGAACTCAGATGGCTGCAGACACAAGCATTCTAAGTTAATGAAAACAGAGAGAAAACAGACAGACATAGACAAGGAGCTAGGGCCCATATTCCACTGATCATATTCCACTGATCTTTGTATCCCCATCACCTTATACACTGTCTGTCACATAGTAGGTCCTCAGCAAAAGTTGATTAAACCAACAGCCATACTTTTCATCACCTCAATGTGTGCTAAACCATGTCATGTACGAGTGACTGAGAGAATTAAAATACTGAAATCTATTTTGGCCTTCTTCATTCCCTTCCTGGAGAATCCTTTTTCAATGATAATACCCAGAATCAAGACTTCCCTTCATCCTGACTCTCTGATCAAATGAATTTTCCAGGGAGGTGGACTCCCTCAACACCAGAATCAAATGCTTTTCAGGGACCCAGTCCAGGGGACAGTGGAGGGTCTGGGATTCCCACCTCACTGGCTGCCAAGAGACCTGGCTCTGCTCCCAGCTATTCATGAAGCCCCTCCCCCCTACCCCGTATCTCTCCACAGAGCTGTCTGGACTCCTCCACACAGAAATCTGCTGCCTCTGAAATTGTACCAATACAGCGAAGGGAAAGGAAGTGCAAAAAATAACTTCCCCAGACAATCAGAGCAGATGATTTTAATGAGGGCTTGGAAATGGGAAACAAATGACACCAAATTAGCCTCGCTCCCATTTGTCAACTGTGTTGGTGAAAGCACTAAGCCTCCATCTGAGTCAGCATTGGTGGAGCTGAAGGCTGCTTCTGGTTTCAGGAAATTTCTCTCACAGGAGCCCCCCACCTTCTTTTCCCAGAGCTGCTCTTCCCACTTGCTCAGGAGTCTGTTCAAATTGCTTCAAGGCAGCCAGGGCCCATCACTGCTAGCTTACAACTGCTTTAAATTTCCTCTGGGTAGAAGTACAGATCACCAAAGGAAAAGAGGGTCCCAGAGCCCATGAGCGACTCAGATAAAGGTAAAGGCCAGAACGAAGGTACGCACATTTCTCAAACTCTGTCCCTAGACCAGGGAACTTCTGGGTAGGCTGCATTTAAACATGACACAGTTTCTCTATTTCCCTCTCAGTCATATATCACTTTTCTCCATCCTGTCTGATTTTGTCTCCTGGCAGCCCCTAGGTATTAAAAAATATGTCCATGGGAGATCATCGGGTGGGCAGGTGTGGACTGTTGCTCCACAATTCACAAAGCAGAATAATACCAATAATAATGCTCCCATGTGCAGCTGGATGGGAGAGGCTGAGCTCCTCTGAAACTGGGGCTCGGGTCAGAGTGGTGAACAGAAAGGACTATAATAGATTATTACATTAAGCAAAAAGAAATTGTTTCCGCGCTGGAAGGAAGGAAAGTGATTAACTCGGAGGGTCCAGTTATCAGGGAAAATGATATAACATCTGCAGTGTGTTTTGGATAGCAATTTAAGAGGAAAAATTGGAAAAGAATTTGATGTGGGGTGAAAGGTGTTAGATTGACAGCTCGGGGAAGTGGACTATGTTGTTGCTTTGCCTGTCTCTTGGTCTCTGTATATGTCTTGGTCTGTGAGTCTCACTCACCTGCTCTGACGTTCTTTCCTTCCTCTTCATAGGAGACTATGTAGGGAAGAGACTGAGGTGAATTCCATCCCTTTCTATTTCTGAAAGCTTGGAGGTTCTCAGTTTTCAAATCCATACCCGTTTTCTAGTTTGGCTCTTAGTTTACAGGGAAATTCCAAGGCTTCCAGTCTGCCTTTGCTACTTTGGGTGTCACCATGTAAGAATGGCTTGGTTAGAACAGGAGTGGGGTTAACCCAGGAAACAAGGGAGTGTGCATAGCAGAAGTAAATAATTTGGGGTGAATCATTTGACCAATGTTTCACTGAAGGCTTACCATGTGCAGAATGCTGGATTTCATGCATGAAAGACATAAAGATGAACATGACCTAATGCTCCCTCGAGAAAGTTATCATCTAGATGTGCAGATAACACACACATTACAGGGTAATCTAGAAACATCAGGCAGTCCAAGGTCACAGTCACTGAAGAAACTATCTTCTTTTGCTGTCTTTCACTCAGCCCACTCCCAGAACTTCCACATCCATTTAGGGAATGAATCATCCATTAGGTGAATCAATTTGAGTTAGATATTTAGAGTATAGGAACCTACTACCCAGAGGTCTGTTAATTTATAGGTCTGCTAATCACATTCCTGTAACACAACTACCTTGTCTAGTTTGATAGATAAATTTATAATTGTGTAAAGATTTCACAGACATAGTACCACAAACTCAGTCTTTCCTAGCCCAGGACATTTCATTACTTGGTTCCTGAGAAGTGTACTTTTTCTTTCTGGTTCTACCATGCTGCTTTAATTATATAGTAGGATAATCTGCTCTAAACTTAAAAATACATTGGATTAAATAAAGAAGTGGTACTGGGTGAATAGGAAACTCTGCTCCGTGAAGTCATGCAGGGACCGAGGCTGGCTGCTCAGCACTTCCATCCTCAGCATGGGGCTTCTATGTTCGGGTCCAAGGCAGCTACTCCAGATGTCACCACATCCCAACATCGGGGCAGGAGAAAGCGAGAATGCAGGAGACATTATTACATTATAAAATCATGGATCAGGTGTTATACACATCAATTCAACTTGCATTATATTGGCCAAAACTTAGTAACATGAGCATATCTAGCTGCAAGGGAGGCAGGAAAATGTAGGTTCTAGCAGGAAATTCATATGCCCAAGTGAAACTGGGATTCTATTACTAAAAAGAAGAAAAGGGAAAAGAATATGGGGATAAAATTAGTTCTCTCTTCCATGCTATTCTTTCCCATACTCCTGCCAACCAAAACCTTCTCTCTATTATCCTGGACACTGAGGAATCAGTTATATTCTTTTCTCCCTCTGGTTTTCCAGTCCCCTTAGTCCTTAACCAGGTAGGGCGTGCTCTGACTTAATTTGAGTCTTTGAATCTTAAAACTGTACTGGAACCCTCAAAATCCTCTATAACCACTGTTCTTTCATCAACCACCTTTTCATTTGCTGAATTTATATTGGGACTTATGAAGTGTCCCATCTTGGACTGATACAAAAATAAACAGAGAAATATGGTTTCTGACTTGAAGGGTCTTCCATTCCTCAGTTACATTTGCTCCTTGCTAACTTCTTTATTCTCACTTGGGTCTTATCTCACTCTTCCCTTGGTTCTTCTTGCTGGTCCATTGTTTTCCAAAACAAACACCTGGGATTTTTCTGGCATTCTCTTTGTACCCTGCTCTGTTTCACCCAGAAAACCTCTTGATCACCACAAATGATCACTCAATCTACACATTCACCCAATTATTCATTTGCCACAATCTAAAGTCTGTGCCTACTCTGTGTGGACTCTATTCTAGGCACTGGGTCCACAGTGGCCACCCGCACAGTCTCTGCTATCACAGAGATCACTCTTGCCCATGAGACAGGTAGTAAACAAATTCAAGTGCACTTATAATTAAAAAGTGTACAAAGTGTCTTGAAAAAACAAGACTGTCATGAGAGAGAATAACGAGGAGGACATACTTAAGACTGGAGTTAGTCTGAGGACACGACGTCAACTCTAGAACCTAAAGGAAGACCAGCGCTCTCCAGGCAGAGTAAGGAGAACAGCATTTCAGGCAGAACACCACATAGAGAAAGCCCTGAGATAGAAAAGAACTCAAGTATTTGAGGGACTGAAAGAAAGGCAATGTGACTGAGACTCAATAGAATAGACACAGGAGATGAAGATAGGGAAAGGCAGGTGGGCCTGAGGTGATGACAGAATACACACGCTTTTTGAAATGGAAACCTACTGAAAGATTTTAACAGGCCAAGTGACAAGTTCTGCCTTATGTTTTAGAGTTCACTCTGCTGTGGAGAGAATGGATTCTGAGGTGGTAAGAATGGAAGAAAAAGGAGACTAATTAGAAAAGTACCATCACATTTCTAAGTAATAAATGTGGCCTGGACCAGGATGGATATGGTGATAGGGAGGATCACGGTGTCACACTAGACTAAAACTGGGGTAAAATTCACCTCCGACCTGTTTTCATAAATAAAGGACTATTGGAACACAGATACTCCCATTCGCTTCCTTATCATCTATGGCTACTTTTGGTCTTTAGTAGGAGAGATGAGTAGTTATGACAAAGACTATATGGCCCACAAAACCTAAACTATTCACTTTCCGGGCCCGCATAGGCTCTGCTGAGTCCTGTTTTTTTGTTTGTTTGTTTTTTTAATTTTTATCAGAGTATAGTTGATTTACAATGTTGTGTTAGTTTCAGGTGTACAGCAAAGTGAATCAGTTATACATATACATATATCCACTCTTTTTTTAGATTATTTTCCTATATAAGCCATTACAGAGTATTGAGTAGAGTTTCCTGCGCTATACAGTAGGTCCTTATTTGTTATCTATTTTATATATAGTAGTGTGTATATGAGTCCTGTTTTAGACAATACCCTCAAAAGGTAGACAATGTACAGTGGAAGTTAGTTAACCTTCTTACTCAATAATTTTTCTAGCTTTTTAAAAATCTTCTCTTTATTATACACTAGAAATATCTCCCTTTTGCTAGCTTGGGGACAAATAAGAGTTAAAAAGAACTTCCTATGAACTGAGGAAACCTGAATGAGTAGGAAGGAAACCCAGATAGCCGCAGCCTTGCTGAATTTCTAGTGGTGTTAAAAGGAGCTACTGACTATGGAAAGAAGCTATGCCCATTGGTATTTTTCCATTAGAAATACCTGGAGTAAACCTCATACCTTCAGATCTCCTGGTAGCTGCAATAGCTCGGGCCCTGCACACTGAACTAGCAATCTACCGAATTGCTTCCTAACTCAACAAACATCACTCACAGCCCTATTATGGCTGGAAGGTTTTTAAATAAAACTGTCTATAAAGATCACAAAATAAACCTGTGGAGCAACCTCCTCACTACTTCCTTCTGTTTCCCCACAAATTCCTCACCCTTTCCTACAGAGAAGGTTTGTGTTTCCAAGCAGGTGCCTCTTTAGAGCTCTCCTAGAGAATAGCTGAATGCAGCCATCTCTGTCTTCCCTCAGTGCAGCCGAACCTCAAGAAGCCACTTTTCACAAATGATGCGACATTGAAGTACTTATGATTTTAGCTCCTTCCTCAGAATGTATCCCTCTAGTCAAGGCACCAGGTATTTTTCACTCAAGCTGGAAGTCAGGACTAATCGTAAGCCTTCCACTTGAGTCTCTCCTGCAGGCTGTATCCTCTGTAATAAAAGTATAGGTAGTTTATCCATCTTTCAGGCAAATAGCCATTGTGTTCCCACCCAAGGTAAGAATCCATTTCGTCCAGGAAAAATTACTTTAAAGTGATTCAGAAGGAGATTGATGTGAGAAGAGAGACAGAATTCCTTAGCTATGAGAGAGATTAACAAATCAAATGAATGGACACAAACAGCATTGTTTTGGCCAAATGGAATGCTGGGGGCTCATGCCAGGGAGGGTGGTTAGCTGAGAGACTGACTGGTCTAGATCCAGATCACTGAGTCCGTGGGAGTGTGAGCTCAATGTCTAAGGCATAAGTATCTCCCAAAGGATATTGTTAAAATGTAGATTCTATATCAGTAGGTGGGGGTGGGCTCTGAGATTCTGAAATTCTAACAAGCTCTCAGGTGATGCCAATGCCACTGGTCCTTGGGCCACACATTGAGTACCAAGGGCATAAGGATCTAACTTTAGGGTCCACATGTATGTGCATTCAAGATTTTAAGATTACATGGGTTATCTATATCCGTTTGGAGTCTAAATCATCCATCAGTGCTCATAAAGGATGATGATGTAGGGGATCTGAGAAACAGAGTGCAGACTCAGGAGAGGAGCTACAAAGAACTGGGCAAAAAATAGTAGGTTCCTTGGTGGATATGCTGGGATTATCTGCAAAAAACGTAACAAGGGATCTTGGCCCCAAATAACTAGGCCTAAGGGCAGGCTAGCAAGATTGGTCATACTAATGACCTGAGCCAGGGAAGCAGGAGCACTAGAGAGCTAACCCCAGTATGGTGTAAGGGCTAAGAGCTTGGACTCAACTATCAGGGAAACTGGACTGGAAATTTGGCTCCATCATTCTGAGACTCTGGGCAAACATAGACTTGCCCCAAAATGGGAGCAGGGTAGCTGGATTATTTATATCCTCAAACCCATTTGTCATTAAGGGCTGACCCCTCAGAGATATAAATTCCTAAGCACTTCTGGTTCTCTGCACACACAAGAAAAGGAGGTTCTGGAGCCTTAGGGTTAATCTTTGATAAAGACTGATAAAGTCTTTGATAAAGAATCAGTGGCTGGCTGCTGTGAGTAGAAGCACGGTCAAAATTGTTTGCACAAAATTGATAAATGGCAAAGGAAGCCAAGGGGATATAAGAAGCATTTTGCATTATCCGCTAAATCATGAAAAGACCTTAACATGGTTTCTCGCAATCCTAAATCATCATTAAAATCTCTCTTTATTATATACAGTGTATAAATAAATTTATCTGAAAAGACAAGAAGGACAAGGGGGAGATGAGGCATCCATCCATGGCACAATAGTCAGTGGGACCAGGGCTGACTTTGCAAATCCAACATGTCATTAGGGAACCTGGAATCCAGTTAGTGAGCAACCTAAATGGCCAGAAATCCTTAAGACCCACCTATTGATGCTGATCAATAAGCAGCCTCATGGATGTTCCTTTCATTCCAGGGATTCAACACTGAAAGTGTGTTTCCGGATGTGAGTGGCCATACTTTATTGCTTGTGGCTTAGAGAGTGGATAACCTCTCTGGGCTCCATTTTCTCATCTTTAAGGTGAGAGGTCCTACAGCTCTAAAACTGTGTGATTTAATATAGCACTAAGTATAAGACAAACACTCCACAAATTCTAAGCCACATTCTCCACAGTCACATATCCCCAATGTTAGCTATTTTCTTTCCTCACTAAAACAGTGTCACAGATAGAGTATCTTCGTTTCCTGCGTCTATACTTTGCAGATATATAGTACTCACGCAGACTAGCTTCTTGTAGCTGCCTGTGTTGCATATTTCTCCTAACCGTGATTGATTAGTATGTGTATCTCTCTCTCTCTCTCTGCCTCTCTTATTTTCTGTGCATTAAAAAACAGCTGAAGTGCCTTCTTACTCTGATTTTGGAGATTATAGCTTTTAGGATGTATGGGTTAAGGGGTTAGATGGGAGGCAAAAAATGTACTCAGGCAGGATTTCTGATGCTACTAATTACTCACCAAGATATGGATAAGACCATTTTTGTAAGCCATGAATTGGCTCATTTAAAATTCCTTTGTTTTTGTTTTAGAAGAAAGAAAAAGGAAGAAAGAAGAAAGTCAAAGGATGAAAGAACAAAAGAAGCTCCCCGTAGAAAGACAGAATATTTTGCCAGCACATTTAAGAATCTAAATGATGCCAAGTGCCAAGCAGATCGAGAGTTTCTGCTTACTGCATAGTAAATAAAGTAGAAGGGAGGAGGAAGCACGAGTCAAACAATTCTTTGTGAGTGAGGGACCAGGCTTGAGAGAATTCAAACCCTGACTTTCCTGTCTCATCTGGTAATACAGCTAGGCACAAAAGGTTATCTAACCAAAATGGGGTGGAATAGACTAGAAGCAGACCTAGAACAGACACTGCCCCAACGCAAGGAGCAGGATAGACATTGTGAAGATAGATCCTGCTACAGCCAGGGAGATGGCTGTTGGTGGCCAGAGGGCATGATACCAGGCAGCAGGTGGGAGTCCAGACTATCAGATGGCGCCAGTTAAGGGAACAAGAAGGTTCTGACTATGTAATACAGAACGTAACAGTGGAGCATTCAGGGCAAGCATATTGTGATATCCAAGCAGATGTCTTCTTGTCAGCAGGGAAGACAGATGGCGAGGGGTGAGAGTCAGAGGGCCTTGGTCACATTGCTGGAGCTAGCAGGCAGGTGCCAGTCACAGGGTGGATTTCAGAATCAGCATTCCTGTCCTGGGTGGCCGTAGAGAGTGGAAGGGGAATGAATAAGAGGAAGGGCAGCTATTGAGTAGGTCAGTGGATATATTAGTTTCCTTGGACTGCCATAACAAAGTACTATAAACTGAGTGGCTAAAACAATATAAATTTATTATTTCACCATTCTTGAAGCTGGAAGTCTGAAATCTAGGTATCAGTGAGGTTGCCTCCTTCTGGAGGCTCTGAGGGAGAATCTGTTCCAGGACTTCACTAGCTTCTGGCGGTTGCCTGTAGTTCTTGGAATTCCTTGGCTTGGAGCTGTATCACTCCAATCTCTGCCTCTATCATCACGTGGTGTTCTCTCTGTGTATCTCTGTGTCTCTGTTTTCTCTTCTTATACAGACATAAGTCATTGGATTAGGGTCCACCTTAATCCAGTATGACTTCTTTTAATTTAACTTACTACATCTGTAAAGACCCTATTTTCAAGTGAAATCTGAGGTTCTGGGTAGACATGAATTTGGGAATGGGGGGAGGGGAAGATGAAGATAGACACTATTCAACCCAGTATAGTTGTCAAAAACTACTGATGCTCTATGGAACATGTTACCAGACCAAGGGCAAAAGTTTGTGCTCTGGTTTTGGGAACAAGGCCGAAGTCAAGTTATAACCATAAGATACAGCAAAACTATCATTCCAGAGCTGATGATGGAAGCCATGAAATGGTGACTCCAGTTTCATATTTTAAGAAGTAACCCCAGTGGTCAGTTCATGTGTTTAGCCTGAGCCAGGGCTGCGCTCCCACTGAAGGATCCTATTTAAATTAGCACACCTCTCCTGCCTCTTCAAAATTCTGGTCCAACCCAGGAAGGGTATCAATTTTTTCCCTTACCACTCATCCTTTCTTCATAAGGATCACTACTTTACTGAGCTATCCTTGCTAATCTGAGAATGCCAGGTTGCTGCCGAATTTGAGAGTAGCTGCTTTCATGTAATCTCACCTTTTGTGTGTGAAGAAATTAGAGGACACCTCTGAGACCCTGAGAAAGTTTGTACCTTTAGAGAGAAATAAATAAAGACTTTCAGAGTTTGTCAAGGAAAGAAATGTAAGACCTTCCTGCTGAACAGCTCTGACAAGGTTAATGGTGTCAACACTGCCAAATAAAGTCGAGAACGATCAGGAGGGAGGATGGATGTATTAGCCCTGGGTAGACATGTTGAGGTGAGAAGTTGACTTGAGGTTCTGGGGAGAAGCAGATACAACCACTATGAGCAACGAGCTCAGAGAGACTGAACTCAGATTGTTCAGACAAATCCAAAAAGTCAACTTGTAAAGTCCATTTGCCCAGCTAGAGCCAGTAAAGCCAGGGGTCATAGGAGACACTCAAGAGTCCCTGAGAGGCAGGCCAACTCTCAGACAGGGAAAAACAGAGCATCAGCAGGAAAGAGAGTGTCTGGGGGCTCATCCAGCAGAGACTCTTTTTTTTTTGTCCACTCGATAGAATTTCTGGTTAACCCATGTACACCTAAGTACTTATGACTGTTCAGCATCACGATTATATGATTCTTCTCTGTGATTTAATTTTCCTCTAGCAATCTGGGTAGGCTAATATTAGAGGAGAAGAATGTAAACAGAAAGGGCAATGAGACAAAAACGAAAAAGGACTTACTTTTAAGATATTATCACTAACCTGTGGCTGGATGACATTACATGTAAGAAAAAAGACTTCATTCTGCTATTATCAATTCACTCCCTTCCGTTTGGACCTCTCCCCCTTTCTCATCAGTTTTAAACTTTCTCTGAAAGTTTTCAGTCCAGTTAGCAATAGTCACAGTGGAATGATAAGACCTAGTACAGTTTATAAAACACATATATTTATGTTACTTGTTTGTTTCAACAGTCAGTAACAGTAAGAATCACTGTTAATCCATTTCACAGAGGGAAAAACAAGTTACAGCTAGAAATAAGTTGAGCCAGGACTAGTATCTGGGACTCCTCATTCTAATTTCAGTGCTTTTTGTACACATCACACCTCACCATAGTGCAGGAGAAGAACCTTGAATGAGAACTTCTGTTCGCTTTAGAGGCAGGGGAACTGGCAGGGATTCCTCTTCACTCTGTCTCAAGGCAGAGTCCTGATACACCCCTGAAGTGGGGACTGACACAGCCCTGAAGTGGGGATTGATGGCAAAGTTTTTGGGACCAGGAGGGCTTGAACTCCAACTCTGCTTCCAGAGGCACCAGGGCAACAAAAGTCAGGAATTGTTCTGCTGCCTTCATCACTTAATCAGCTGAGTGTAACACTCCGTTTACTGTTGTCTCCAAGACACTTAAATTGTGTAGCTTTCTTGGCTTTTCATTCCATGAAAGGCTCTTTCATACCAGCTCCTTCAGCCCCTGGGGAGCTGGATAGGAAGGGAAGAAAGAGGTGTAATGGGGATTCTATGAACATGTCTCTGCATCGTCTTCCCCTGTGATCTCCAGTTTCTACTGCTTTCTCCCCTGGTGAGGTGCCTGGGTAGCTACCTGAATGAAACATATGAAATGCTTTTTAATCCCATCATTACTCACCAAGGTATAGAAGCCACAACTCTGGCACCTTACTGCCTCACTCATTTAAAATGCCTTTTGCTACGTATATTTTTATGTAAGTGAAAGAAAAAAGAAAAGAAAAGAGAGAGACAACAAACTCAGCAGATGAAGAAACAAAAGAGAGTCCCTTGGGTTAGGGAGCGACATTGCCAATCCATCAGCGACTCTCAGGCTCTGACAAAGTGCAGACACCAAGCAGCGCATCAAATCCAGTTGTGGAGGAACAAACAGGAGCCAAAGCTTTAAAAAACTTTCTCCCCATTTCAGAGAAGCACAATTCTCTTCTCAAAGGTGTTGAGAATTGGCTTCGGCTGCCTCCCAAGCTTTAGGAAGAGAAGCATGAAATGGCTGTCAGAGATAAAACGCCCATACAATTTTGTTAAACTGGAAAGGCAGGAACTGCATCTTTTTTGCTTTTTCTCCAAAGCGTTGGACACAAAAATCCATCAGGGATGGGCCTTTGCACAGGATAACATGGGAATGAATTTGATCCAGGCTACCCACGGATTCTGCTGACTTCCTAAACTATGGGGAAAGGAAGGGAGGTCAGCCCCAGGGGTCTCCCTTCAAGCCTATGTGGAACCATGGATGACAATGACCCCAGCTCTCTGGTGGGTGGAAGTTTCCCCCAGCTGCCACCAGGCTGGCTTGTCCTCACTGCTTTTCTGACTACCCCTCCTGTCTGCACTTCTCTCTCACTCATTCTGGTTGCATGCGAAACACGAGAGCACTCAGTGGTACTCTAAGCCCTTACTTCAAATACCAATCATGATTCTTCTCAACAATGCTGGACACTTGGGCCATCTTCTGATGCAGATGGGGACATATAGGAGAAAGGCGGCTGAGAGGAAGGAAGAGAATTGAAACCTAGTTAGGGTGGAGACCCCCCCCAACCCACTCATTTTTTATTTAATTTCAACTGCCATGAGGGAGAAAATAGACTTCACTCCTTCAATTGTATCCTTCCCTTCTCACCAGTATATTGTCTCTCCCTCTCTCCACATCTTCCCCCCTCAGCTCTCATACTCCAGGAGTGACACTTGCATTAACATCTGCTGACAGTGGAGTCTATTTTGGTACAAAAAAAGGTCTTTTCAAAAGTGGATATGCAACAACTTAGCAAGGGTTCAAAGTTAAGGACATTGAAGGAACTCATGGCTTTCTTTTTTAAGGATCTGAGAATGTCAGTGCCTCTCATTTTGTCCTTAATTCTTGGAGAGAGAGGGAAGAATGTAAAAAGAGTCATCTCCTTTCAATGGGCCAACCGTAATGGCCAGTCTGTCTAAAATTCATGAATAAGAGACTGTATATAATCTCTGTGTTATGAATTATGCACAGACTGTGGACGGAAAAGAGATAGGCAACTTCCCACTTGACTCCCATCTGCCAATTTCACCTTAACTTCCGAGATCTCGGGGTGGCAGCATCCATCATATCTACTTCAATCTATTAAAAAAGAGTTGATCCAGGAAAAGAGGACTGCTAAGGTCAAACATCCTTGACTTTGGTGAACTCATATACTTAAAATTTCTTTTCCTTGATACTGATTTCAAATCACCTAAACTAATTTCCACTTCAAAACTCCTGACTGAGAGTTCAAATTGCAAATCCCAGTTGTTAACCAAGGGGAAAAATATGAAAAGTGGGGAAAGTAGCCAGTTAAGAAAAAGTGGGCAGAGAAAGAGAGAGAAATGAAAATATCTTATACGATGACAAATAAATATCTCTGATAAACATCTGGATTTGGAGTAAAATTCAGCTGCTACCTCAAGAATTGTGTTATTAAATACTTTGAATAAACACGAGCAGCTCTATCTCAGACATACACCACTTCTCTGTGAGCTGTATCTTCCACAAGATGCTGTAATCTGACCCCCTCTCCCATTTCACATCTGCTATTAAGCTGAGTATCTCCACAGCAACTGGAAGTTGCATATAGTTCTGCATCTGCCCCATCTTGAACAAGCCTGTTGAGTCCAAGACTAAGTAGCTGGTTCAGGAAAGTCACTGACACCAGCACTCTGAACAAAATTTATTTATGTTCTCAGGATCCTCAGGAAAGAAGGGCTTCAGGTTATCACCTATGAGATTGAGTTTGTTACACTATTTCCAGCTGATATAATTTTTTCCTCTATTGCTTTTCTCTGCCAATGTCAGAGTGGGGATAGAAACAGTGCCTGTTATTTTATCATATCCTTTCTCCAATGTGATTGTATTTGGGGGTGGGGCCTGAGGGAGGTGATTAGGTCATGAAGGTGGAGCCCTCATGAATGGGATTAATACCCCTAATAAAGAGACCCCAGAGAGCTCATTCACCCCTTCTGCCATGTGAGGACACAGCAAGAAGACAGCCATCTATGCGCTAGGAAGCAGGCTCTCACCAGACACTGAATATGCTGGTGCCATGATCTTGGACTTCCCAGCCTCCTGAATTGTGAGAAATAAATTTCTGTCAGTTATAAGCCATCCAGTCTATGGTATTTTCTTATAGCAACCCAAACAGATTAAGACAGGGAAGATTAATATGTGCCAAATACTATATAAATAATTCAACTGATCAGTGAAGCAGGAATGGTTGTAGAAATGGAAACTGAGTTTCTGGGAATCACATGATTTGCCCTGATCCCATAGCTAAGAAGTCTCGGTGTTTGGAATCTGACTAGTTTTGTGTCAGTGTCCACGTGCTTTCCAAAATGCTGTGACCTCTGCCCCGGGAGAGCTCTCAGCCGTGGTTGGAAGCCTATGCCGGTGTGTGTCTTACCATCTAAAACCAAAAAGCGCTTCCTTGTATCTTGCCTAAATCCTTTCTGTTACAGGGTGAGTACCTCCCATTTCTTACTCTCCTCTGATTTATCTCCAATACATCTTTACAAATTAAGTGACATCTCAACCTTTTGGGGAAATATCATCTAGTCCCTTTGGGACTATTGCGTCTATCATCTCAACATTAGAGGCATTGATTAGGTTTGCATTAGGGTTAGAACACTGATGTGTAACGGTAAGATTTAAAGGAGGAGTGATTCTGCTTCATTGCCAAAAGTAAGATTCTGCCAAGCTGAAAATATCTTTTCATAAATTCAAGTACAATGAGCTATGTTATCCATACCCCACACTGTAATCCAGTCCTGTCTCCCAGGGGCTCCCCATTACATATTGAATATTTGGGGAGTTTTCTTTAAAGCCTGTCATTATCAAACAGTGTTAGGGGAGCAAGTGTGTAAAAAGGAAATTGGCAGCTGTCCCTGTGTGATCTGAGGAACTGGGATTCAGAATGCTAAACCACCATTGAAAATGTAAGTAATTAAAATTAATTAAAAATCATGAGGCAAACCTTCACTTTTGCAATTTCAAGGTGCAACCCAAGTCGCCAGAGCTCATCAAAGATGTGCATGCTGTCGCCGCTACGTGAAAGATTTCCATGACCTGAGCATGGACTGAGGGACTGAGCTAGAGGAAGCTGGATCAAAGTACCATAGTGAGTCAAAACCTTAGTTTAAAAAGTGAATAGAAAAAAAGAACATGTCGATGGGATGGATGCAGGACTCACTCTCTGATCATCAATCAACAGCTTTTTTTCTGTTAGTTTTCAGGGCTCAGCATTCCCAAAGGGCTCTGCTATTTCAGCCACGTGGAGAGCATCAGACCTCATGCCAGATTGCTTATGATCCAGTTTGGATAGGGGATATAGACAAGAAGCCAGGAATAGCACAAATGAAACAATGTAGAAGAATGTATCATTCATTCATCCAACTACGTTTTAGAGCACCTACAATAGAGGTAAGTATTGTGCTAGGGGCATGTCCTTACAGAGTCCTTGCCTTCCGTGTCTGCAACCTACTAGATACAGTCAGGACTATTTGAGGGATAAGGTGTGTTACACTTATGGATTTAAGTATGAGCATGATTCATTTCTGGGGCAGGCTGACAAGAGTAAAGAAGCATATTAGAGATCAATGGAAAAGATTGCTCCTAGCAACCCTACGTTGGATGAGATAAGGATCAAATTAAGGAAAACCTTCATAACCAGGAAATGCTTCCCTGTAATCAGTTCTTAGATGATTGGGATTCAATATCATAGAACTTTTTAGGCCAAAAGTGACCTGAAGAGGTCATGCCCTCCATTTCAGAAGCCCAAGCAAATGAGACCATCAATTATATACTTTCTACGCTATCTTCATGTTCAAGTGTCATCACATTTATTACACTGAGAACAGATGGTCCAGATGAAGATGTTCTTTATACAGTTTGGAAAATCTTAAGGATTGGAAAATCAAACTATAATCCCAATTGAAGGAGTCAGGGAAATTTATTCTGGAGAATAAGGAATCGAGAAATGGAAATAATGGCTACTTTCAAAAACTTGAAGAACCACATTTTAACTAAACAAAATTGTTCTTATAAATTATTTTTTTTCTTTATGAAGGAAATTCCTAACAAACAAAACTCTAACAACAAGGTATTAAGAAATGGAACAGGAAAGAGAGAGAGAGGGAGATACACAAATTGAAGCAGAAATGTTTCAGAAGAGGGTGAACCCTCTCCCTCTCACCACAGACATCTGTAAGGGGCTCCCCAGATACCCTAGAGCTGAATGGAACACTTTGGAAAACATTCACTGGAGGCTAGAGCTAGGGTTAACCAGAGAGTAGTTGAAATCAGGGGTTAGAGTTTGACTCAGCATAAAAAAGAATTCTCTAATAATTAAAGCTGACCTACCAGGACATGGGATACTCAGTGATGTAGTGATTTCTCCATCTTTGAAATGATCAAATAGTAGCCAGAAGACCACTGACAGGAATGCAATACAAGTATTTCCTGCACTGAGGAAGAAGAAAGATGACATTACCTCAAATTCCTTTTCACCTCTCAGGTTCTATGAGTCTTTGGCATGCTCAAAGTTATATTTTGATGTAGTGGGAGGCCCAAGAATTGAACCCAAGTCTTGGCCTCTAGGTCTTGGAAATTTTGAGCACAGGAGTAAGTTAGGCATCAAGAAAAGTTTGAATCCAAGGTTTTGCCCAGAAGCAAAAGAACAAATGAAATGCTGCACATCCTACCTTATGGTACATGATGGGGAGACCTCACTATCATCAGAGTCTTCCTACCAGGACCCCAGGAGGAAGCTGATGTCAGTGGTCCTCTGCTGCTTTGTGGGGGGGGGGGGGGCAGAAGATAGAACATCTGCATCTTGATGCAAATCTCATAAACATATTCAGAGAGTTTATCTTTCCATGTCCTGCTGTCACCAGACCTTCTGGACCACCTCTCCTTCTCCTGATAGGGAATCTAACTTATTTTAACATGAGTGATTTTTATGGGTTGAATTTTATCCACCTCCCCCGTCCCTCCAACAAAGAGATATGTTTAAGTCCTAAGCCCTCATAACTCAAAATGTAACTCTACTTGGAAATAGAGCCATTGCAGATATAATTAGTTAAGATGAGGCCATACTGGAGTATGCTAGGCCCTAATCCAATGTGACTGGTGTTTTTATAAGAAAATAGCCAGCTGAAGACAGAGACACCGGGTGAATACCATGTGAAGACAGAAGATTGGAGTAATGCATCTATAAGCCAAGGAACATCAAATGTTGCAGGTAACACCAGAAGCTAGGAAGGGACAAGGAAGGATTTCCCTACATGTTTTGGAGGGAGTATAGTCCTGCTGACACCTTGATTTCAGACTTTTAGTCTCTAGAATTATGAGACAATAAATATCTGTTGCTTTAAGCTACCTAGTCTGTGGTACTTTGTTATCACAATCCTAGGAGATATAATAGAGTGACTCTCCCCATACTGGCCTTGGTTACTTGTTTTTCAATCTACAAAATAGAGGCATTGTGGTAAATACCAGTCCAATAAGGCCTGAGGTCAAAACATCTCAGATTTGCCTCTTTTCCTTTTAGGTCATGTCGTAGGGCCCATGATGGGCAGAAAGTTGGCAGGTGGTTTTCTCTGCTTTGCATCTCACCTCCTGGGTTATAGAAAGATCATTCTCGCACATCTTGAGAACGTTGGCAGACAAGAGAGCAGGAATGAGTGTCAGGGGAAGTGAGCGCTGTCTTGAAGCTGATGCTGACTTGACTGACCAAGGTGCCTCATCATTTTGAAATTTAATCTAACGATCTGCAAAATGGAGATAATACTCTTTTCATATTTTTTACCTTCTTGTGGTCACTTCTTCTGGGTAATGTCAGGGCATAAAAAGATAAAATCTTTGAGCTGCCCTGACAGGAGTATAGGAGAATCTAATACAGGTACCCCTGGGCTGTCAGCAGGAGAGCAGGGTCACTTAGGAAGCGCCAGAGACCAGAGCCAGGACGGAAGGATGGACCTGAGTACAGGTGAGGTCAGAATCAGGGGAGCAGTCAGTAAAAGAGAAAGGGCACACAGCTGCCATGAAGTCAGGGAAGAAAACTCAGTTCGGTTAGTCCAGTCAAGAGGTAGCAGACAAGGTGGGGAATTAGGGTATTAGTCCAGATTAGTGGATGACTAGTCAAGGGGCAGGGACATGGCCAAAAGCAAAGATAGACTATACCAGTAGAAACAGTGGAACTTTCTGAGGTCTAAGTGGAAAAAATTGAGCACAGCAGAGAGGCAGGATAACACTTGGGGCTCTGTAAGAGCAAACTGGGTTTAATCATTGCTCCTCAGACAGAACTATTTGCCTTCTGCCCAGGTTTTAAGAAGCCTTCTTGGTCTGCATTGATGAAGACCAGAGTACCATGCAAATTTTACTCATAAGAGATCAAGTAATTAAAACCTTGCATACAGCAGGAACACAGTAAAGATAGTTTCTGCAATTATAATCAATCTTCAGGGTACGACCAGTTCTGTGGGTGCTGGTGGCGGGCACGTGCATACCACACCAGGGCTGCACCCTCCAGCTATCCCTATATTGAACTCTGTCATTTATCTTAGAACAATAAACACAAACTGCTTTCATAACTTGAAAAAAATACAAAATCCACGGCAGTTTGAAAACAGACTGAAATTCATTGTCTTTCTATGTTATTTCCTTATTAGAGCTTTGACCTACTCATTCCGAACCTGTGAGTTTCAGGTTTTTCAATCTACAAAATAGAGGCATTGTGGTAAATACCAGTCCAATAAGGCCTGAGGTCAAAACATCTCAGAAAAAGTACATACCTTCCAGAAGCTACTCCTGTGTGTGGTTGGTATTGATAAGGGAAGGACTTAATAAACCAAGAGGGTAGCACATATGTGAAAGTCGGGTGTGATATATCCCCGGAGAGTTCAATAAGAAGCAACAAGCAAGCCAGGGAGGAGTGTAGCATTGTACTGTCAGTTGGTAGGGATGTTTTTCATTTCATCAAAAGAGGCAATGGAAGAGACTTTCAGGAATGGAGACAGAGAAATTGGATATGCCCTGCCCCCAGCACTCCTCCTTGGAGACGTGCACGTCTTCTTTCCTTTATAGCTCACTCATCAACACTTTGGAAGAAGCAATATATTTTTTTCTCTTTGTTAGTAAAAATTATATAAATTCTAGCCAATATAATTAGTTTAGCAGTCACTCCTTCAATCCAGCTGTGTTTATGGGCACCTACCAATGAAACCACTTACTGAGTGCCACTGTATGCTGAGCACCCTTCATGCGTTATCTCATACAATCATGCTAACAATCCTTTGCTATGGATGTTAACATTTCCTTTTCATAAGAAGAGGAATCTAAACCTCCGTAAAGTTAAGTCACATACCCAAAGCCATCTACTTAACAAACAGTACAACTCAGATTAGAAACCAGGATGGTCACAATTTAAAAAAGAACCTCTAATGGAGGAATTTGAGCCTAGTTATGAATGACTTGTGAAGTACTTTTGGACAGAAAGAATTTCCTGTTGAGAAATAAGTCAGTGAGGTAGAAAGAAGGAAGAAAGAGAAAAGAGCCAACATTGTACTGTGTGTCCCCTCTGTGGGGGACTCTCGACATACCTTTCATTCTCATGACAAACCAGGCTTGTCTGGCACTCAGCGTTGGCACTTTCTTTGCTACCGTACACTGCTTCTCAGTAAGAACTGTGTGCTCACTTGTCTTATTTTGACTTCCACCCTTTCATCCCCCTCTCCCTTTGACATGCCCAAATGACTCCCAGAAAGTTGGCTCTAAGAGCAGTTATAGCAGATAATAACTCGATGTATCATTTATTGTTCATTTTCTAGGTGCCAGTCTCTGTATTGAGCTTTTTATGTGGGTTTTCTCTTTTAACCCCCCCAAAAAACATAAGGAAGATGGTATTATTATCCCCACCTCATGGATGAGAATATTATCACCATATTTTTTTCTCTATTTTATGCCTCCTCTGCTTTAAAATATCTCCCCATGGAGTTAGGGGTCATGACCTGGGAAGGAACACAGGTCCTCCTAGAAGCAAAACTGAACACAGACACAATCGCCTCTCCTCCCACTTGGCATCCAATGCAAAGATGCTTCCTTTTGTCTACAATTATCCTACTCCTTGTTTGTTTATAGCAGCCTCAGATTTAGTGCACAGACAGGGATGCTGAGATTATTTAGATTCTCATAACACAGCAGATACTGAGTAATATAAGACCTGCCAGGGTGCAGTGGGTGCCCCATGAGTGCCTTTATTAAGGTGCTGATAGAGTAGCACCCCTGCCCCCAGCTCTGTCCCTGGGTCTGTGTTTGAAAGGGGATCCTGACAGGTCTACCAAAGAAAATGAAAGAGGCAGCAGGGGCAGAGGACAATGGATGGGTTAATGTGCAGACATAAACTTTACAGCTCGGGGCAAGGCCACCATAAACCTCCTCCACACTGCACCGCACAGGTTGTGATGGCGGCAACACACCTTGGATGGTGGATTTACTTGGGATTCTCAAGGGAACTGTGGTTTGCAGACCTGCCTGTTCTCCCTGCCGTGCAAGGACCTCCATTCCTGATCTCTGCAGAGGCTGTAAACTTTGGGACAGGGAGGCAGGGCCCACAGTTCTCAGGGGGAGCCTCAGGGGATTCTAGTGGTCTGGGCAGCTCCATGGGATTGGAACTTGAGCTCTTGGAGGATGCTGCCTACAGATAAGACCAAGTGGCACATTTGAACAAATTTCAAATACTTTAAAAGGTCATCTCATCCATGCCTTGTCTCTTCTTTAGACCAAGTCAGAACCATTTCAGACTGAAAACTTCTGCTTTCAAAAACCGCCAAGTGTAAAATTATGTATGTGGATTTATTTGAACAACTTAGATGACCAGAAAAAAAAAAAAAAAAAAGTTTTCTTAAGTCTAACCTTAATTACTCACGCTTTAGGAACACAGGCTATTTCCTCTTGTTCTGCCTTCTGGAGTGATGAAGGATATTTTAGTGACATCTTGAATCATTTAGAGGGACTGAGGGTTCAATTTCATATGATAAATATTTGCTGAGTTCCTGTGTACCTAATTCTGAAATGGGGCGGGAGGGTCACAGAGGTAACAAGGCTGGCTTCCTCCTATAAAAGCTCTCAGTCTGGAGAAGGAGGAAGGTTCTCACATCACTAATTATGCAGAATGTGGTACCGGTCATAGTAAGGCCACAAGAAGGGGGATATGAAGCCATTGATTTTACCTGGAACCAGGTAATTCTGTGGTGGAGACAAGGATACCCTGGAGATCACCTGCCTCCCATCAGAGCCAAATAGGCTGGAAACAGAAGTCCAGGTGCACTGGCACAGGTGTCTGCCAAGAGGAGGAAACCATCAGAATAGGCCTCAGATGGCTGTGGCCATAGATTTGGATTGTGCGGGCACTGAGTTCTCTCCGGACATCACAGTCTTCCTATGGAGCACCCATTCTTCCCTTCCTCCATTCACTTGTCTAGTTAATATTTGTCAGTCTCACACCTACTGTGTTCCTGGTCCTAAGCTTTGTGTGGGAAATTTGTCAGTGAACAAGGCAGACAAATGAAAGGACCCCTACCCTTGTGGAAGGGGGCGTGGGAAAAAGAATACTTAACAAATATGCATTGAGCATAAACCACGGTGCAGAATCCTGCAGAGAGGAAGTGCTTAAAAGGCCCTCAAGGACCTGGCAATGTAATGGAGGTAGTAAATGTGACAATCTGAGGTCCTGTTAAAATGTAGCTCCACCCTGGTCGCATCCCCTCACTATCTGTCACCATATGCTGCCTCATCTTCCTTCATAATGCCTATACATACCTAACAGTTCATTACATTATTTATTGGCTGTCTCAACTGATTGGAAACTCCAGGAGGGTAGGCAGTTGTCTTATTCAATGCTCTATTCTTAGTATGGAGAATCATGCCTGGAACATGATAGGTACTCAAATTTATTCTATATCTATCTATCCATCTATCTGTCTACCTATCTAACTATCTGTCATCTACTTATTTATTTATTTATGATAGCCTAGAAAAGCTAATGAATTCTTACAGGCAAATAATGATTTCAAGATTTCAGAGAAAGAGGAAGTAAGCACAGGAAAGGATGCTGAATTGACATATTAGTCATTACAAAACTGCAAGTTAAAATTACAATGAAAAACCATTTCCTCTTCCAATGGTTAAAATTTAGAAGACTGACCATACTTAGGGCTGGAACAACTGGAGCTTTCAAACACTGGTGTAAAATGATACAAACACTTTGGGAAACAGTTTTACAGTTACTTTAAAATGTTAATCACATACTGACCATAAAATCCAGACATTCTACTTCTGTGTGTTTATCCAAGAGAGTGAAAGCATACATCCAAGCAAAGACTTGCACAAAATTGCTCATAGCAGCTTTGTTTTTAACAGACAAAAACTAGAAACAGCCAAATGTTCATCAACAGCTATGGGTACAATGGAATACTACTCAGCAATTAAAAGGAATGGACTATTGATACATACAACATCACGGATGACTCTCAGAATAACTGTGTTGAGTGAAAGAAGCCAGAATAACAAAAATACAGAATGCATGGGTCCATGTACTATATAAAATTCTAGAAAATGCAAACCAATCTATAGTGACAGAAGCAGATCAGTGGTTGCCTGGGGACTGGGGTGGGAGTGCAGGAAGGGGCAGGGAGGTGGTACAAGGAGACATGGGGAAACTTTTGGAGATAGTAGATTTGTTCATTATCTTGATTGTGCTGATGGTTTCATAACCATATGCTTACATCAAAACTTAAAAAATTATAAACTTAAATATGCACAGTTTATTATATGTCAATCATACTTCAATTAAAATGAGAAAAAAATTAAAAGCTACATTTTTGAAAAGTTCAAGATTGCTCTATGAATATACAAGTCAGGCAAAGCATTGATGTGTCTTGCAGACTGGACCATAAGAATACGGCATCTACCACTACCTAGAAGAAGTATTAAGTATATTACTTAATATGCATTGAAAACTTGCCATGTGTCTGCAACTAGGTTCTGTGCATGCATTATCTCAGTTAGGCCCCACAACAATTGTGAGGCTGGTAATTTTACTATCCAATTTTCAGTGAATAAAATTGAAGATCAGGAAATTTAATGATTTGCCAAACACCTCGGGGCATAAGCAAAATTTGAAAACAGACCCATTTGATTTTTGAGTTTAAACTTTTAATCACTATGCTATTAATAAAACATACCTACCTTTTGGAAGAGTTGGGTATGGGTTTGGGGGGAATATTGATGAGATAGTTGAGTCTAATGCTAAATATCAACTATTAGTAAAATTTAGTTTGAATGATAATTTCCCAAATCAAAAGTATTAAAGCAATGACAATTGTTGCAATTCTATATTTAGAAATCCTTAAAACAATCCTCTTACCTCTCTCAAATGTGACTTCTTCCATCTCCACCTCTGTCACCATCATCTCCTCCTGGACAGCTGATCAGCCTCCTGGCTGATCTACCTGGCTTGTATGTTCCACATAGCAGCCTGAGTGATCACCTTGAACCTGAAATAGTATCTTGCTATTTTCTTCATACCATCTAATGGTGTCCCAGGACACAAAATCTAAACTCCTAATCCTGATTTGACCTCATCTTATACCATTCCCCCCAGGGTCTCTGCTTTTCAGTCTCACCAACCTCCTTTCTGTTTCTCAATCACATAATATAAATTCCCATCTAAGGGCCTTTGTACTTGAAGTGTTGTTACTGGAGGTTTCTGTATGATTCATCTTTTCTCATTCTGGTCTCAGCTCAAATGTCAGGCCTTCCCTAACTGCCCTAGGTAAGAAGTCTCACACTTGACCCTACAGTTTTTTCCATTGCATTACCAAGTTCTATTATTTTCATAACATTTACTACTATCTGAAATAACCTTACTCATTTATTTTATTATCTGTCTATCTTTCCTCAATAGCTTTCCTGTCCATTAGAACAACAAATGTGTCAATCTTTGTTTATCATTATGTCCCCAGTGCCTAGAACAACGTTGGTCATATAATAGTTGCTTAATAAATATTGAAGGAACATATTAACTACATGAAAGAATAAATGGTCTGTGATGAGATGCAATCCCAAACTTCACCAGCAGGTGTTATAGTTCAACACCTGATAGTTGCAACCACCAACATGCCAGCTTCGATGGTTGCTACTACCAATACATCAGGCTCCATGTCAACAATTTATTTCCTAATTTTTAAATTTTAAAATGCCATCTAGTGAGTGACAGCAAATGGACAGTGTCTAGTCAATCTGATGTGACATCCAAATTACAAAATTTCCTCTGCTTTAATTGACCTAAACTCACCACCTAAGATCACCCATTAGACTCTCTTAGGATTGCATACACTCAGCCAGCCCTCGGGGCTGGGGTAAACACTGTTTAGTGACACCCTTTCTTATTTCCCACCTTCTCTCCCTTTGTGCTTTTCTTCTACAGTGACTTGTTTGTGAAATAACCTCAACCTAAACTCTCAACTAGTTGAATATTCACAACTGCGTCTAAGTATCACAAATCATTTGCTTCTTTGGTGCTATTCTGAGGCTGGATCTTCAGAGCGCCTCTCTTTGGATTACCAAACCTGCCAACTCTCCCTTCTGGCTGCCAAGAATTAGCAGCGTCAATAAAAGCTCAGAAAACTCTGCTGTAAATAATCCAAGTCTCTACCCATTATAATCAATAAATTATAGTGGTGCTGGGCAGCAGCCCATCTTATTAGGGGTCTATCTGTGATTTTTCTAGAACCCAGGTTTTAGGTGGCTCTCCTTAGTGGTGTGCAGGATGTACTGGAAAGAAATCTAGATCATAAAGTGGATCGGGCAAGAGATAAATAGACTGACCTATCTCTGAATTATGTAGCTTTTCTTTAAAAATTCTTCTCCATGAAGGCTGTTTCCTAGCTGCAGAGAACCAGACAGGAAACAAAAGAATCTTCTTTTTTTTAACAAGCAAACTTTTTGACAAACAAACTATTCCTTGTCTGTCTCTTTGTAGATGGGTGCTGTTGACAACCCAGAGAGAAGAGAGAACCTAAACAATGAAGCAAGCCCTGTGCCCACATGCTGTCAGACATTTGGGAAAAGAACAAAACCAAAGCCAAGCCACTGAACAAACACAGTGGCCTAGTCGGCTACCGTTCTTGAGGCACAGAGCAGGACAGGACGGCGCTGCTCTCTCTGCCGCCCCTGCCTCCTCCTCCCTAGCATCCCTACCCCTTGGCTGCCTGCTCTCCTTGCTCCCTTCTTCCCGAGGCACGGTGTGCGCTAGCAGTTTGACTAGCAATACTAGTTGGTGGAGTTTTAATCCACCAACTAGTATTGCAGCCTCATAGAGCGGCTTTGAATTTATGAAACAGTTTGAGGGGGAAATAAGTCACCCTTTTCCTTGGATAATGTAAGCTAAGAGTGGTGCTTCCAGGGAGAGACTAGGGACGATGCTAGGGAACCCGAGGAAAGTGGGGGCACCTCCCGCTCTCAGAGTCTCCTTTGAATTGACTTTACTCAGAGGTCTTGAAAGCTCCTCAGACCACTTCCTGTTAGCCCTTGGCAGTAACTTGGGAAGGTTTTATGAAGACCAGTGTTCGAGGGCCTTGGTCACGACAAAGCTCTGCTGGGGATGGAGAATGAACAGTGGCACATGGCTGGTTGCACACACAGATGTGTAGGAGTGTGTGAATGTGTGTGTGTACACAAGGACACAATGGCGACAACTGGCATGAGACCTTGAACTCAACGTAGATTTAAAAAATATTGAATGAATGAATAAATAAATGAGTGCTGTGGCCTGTAGTTACCAATCATAGTAGACTCCTTAGGATCACAATCTCTAAGGAATACTATTATTTAGTCCAATAAAGCCAGTTAAAAAATTTATCTGTCTCTCCTAAAGCCCACATTTCTCTACCCTGGACATCATTTTCATACCATGGAAACTCCATGGACTCAGTAGGAGGCAAATATGGGCTTAAATTCTGAATTCACCATTCAATAACTAAAAAAACTTGGAAAAATAAGTTAAACTCTGAGTCTCCGTTTCCTCACCCAGCAATGGATATAGTATGTATATCCACACAGGGCAGGAGTAATGCTTCCCAGAGACAACCTGTGTGAAAGTGCTTTGCAAATGGTAGAGCGATAGAGTGATGTACACGTGCAGCAGACACACATTGTTATTTGTTCCTCTTTGCTTTTTTTGGTCCTTGGACAAATATTGCGGCTGAGTCTGGTGAATTTTGTGTTCAGATAAGTAGGCCTAGCTAAGTGTTCTCCCTTCTCGTGCCAAGATGGCAGTGGGTATTCATGGGTTTCTGGGCTCTGAACACTGGAGGGAGAGGAGAGGGAGGCCCCTTCCTCAACACACTGTGGAGCTGGGTCGGTAGGCATGGTTCTGGCTTAAGGCAACTGTAGGTCTTTAGTTGTGAGTTTACATCTGTACTTAAACAAACACAATATGAATGGCTTGATGTTTGTGTGTGTGTGTGTGTGTGTGTGTGTTCCATATCAAACTTAAACAGTCCCATCTGTATATTTTTGCTTTTGTTTCCTTTTGGAGACGAATCCAAAAAAATATTTCTGTGATATTTACAATTGCCAAGGTGTGGAAGCAACCTAAGTGTCCATCAACTGATGAATGGAAAAAGACGATGTAGTATATATTTATATACACACACACACACACAATGGAATACTACTCAGTCATAAAAATGAAGGACATTTTGCCATGTGCAGCAACATAGATGGATTTGGAGGGCATTATGCTAAGTGAAATAAGTCAGATAGAGAAAAATAAATACTGTATGATATCACTTATATGTGGAATCTAAAAAATATAACAACTAGTGAATAAAACAAAAAAGAAGCAGACTCACAGATATAGAGAACAAACTGGTTGTTACCAGTGGGGAGAAGGAAGGGAGAAAGGGCAATATAGGAGTAGGGGATTTTTAAAAAGGGTTATAATGGGGTTATATGAAGTCATGTGTGTGAAACTTTTAAAAATTGTAAAGCACTATAGAGTTTAAAGAATCTTTCATTCAAAAAAAAGTTTAAAAAAAATCAAAAAAAACTATAGTTATAAAATAGCACTGGCTCACAAACGCAGGACATTATGAAACCAGACAGCAGGTCTAATGAGAACTAGAGTTGAATGAGTGACACTCCTTTTAGATTCATGTCCATGGAACTTGGGAGGCTGAAGATTTGAGTAAAAGAGAGGGTGGACTTTGCTATGGAGTGGGGAGAAGAGTTTGAGTGGGACCAGTAAACAGGCATCCTCTGGACAGTTACTGGGGCAAAAGTAACAGATGGGAGGATATATTTGGAGGGGCAAGGGCCAGTTTTCTAAACATGGCATAAAAATGTGCAGTCTAAGGATTATAAAAAGTTTTGATATATGACTCATATTTGACTCACAGGGTTTCCAAATGGCTGCAGGGAATCAGCACACAGTTAGGGCCACTCAGCATCATGGTACTTAATACATTCCTATCAGATGAAACTTTCATTTTTATGAAAAACCCATACTGTGCTTCACCTCAGCCCAGGTCAGTGGGCGACAGAGCCCTTCTCTGCGGTCCAGAATATCTAGAGCCAATAGGCTCTCCCTGCATCACCATGGGAGCAGGCTCCCTGGATGAAACATGCATGGCTGTGAGGGCTTTAATGTTGCCTGCACTCATCTTGCTTTGCAAGCCTAGCCATAGTCAGGAGCCGTAGAAACACAAAGTGAAATGTCCAGAAGGGATTTTTACTATCACTCAGTCCAATGCCTTCACTCTACAGGTCAAGAGGATGAAGTCCAGGAAGGAGAAGAAGCATGTTCAGCATAGGACTACACATGAGCAGTTAGACTAGAACTTGACTGTCTTGACTTCAAGTCCTGTGGTCTTTATATAATGGGGAAGGCTGTCACCCAATTCCTTTTAGAAGAGCACAAAGTCATTATTCTCCATATGACAAATTTCACTTAGCCATCACTTCCTGTGGTCTTCCATTAGGTCTGTCTATTTGCATATCCATCAGTCCAGCAAAGACAAAAAAATATGCCATAAACAGCAAAACACATCATGGAAAGGGCCATCATAAGCAATGAGTACTGTGAGAAGCCAGATTTGAGTTTATACCTTAGAAATGGACACCTCTAGTCCACTTCCACAATTCCAAGCTGGCTCTGCACACAAGCTGAGTTGCTACTTTCTTATAAGTGGACACAGACATAAACTGACCAGACCACTAATTCATTAATTGGAAGCCACTGCACCCCTTCACAGATGTAGGAGCCATACTTCTCAGGAAGGAAGAGAAGAGAAAGAGAAGAGAGATGGGGCTTCCCTGGTGGCGCAGTGGTTGAGAATCTGCCTGCCAATGCAGGGGACACGGGTTCGAGCCCTGATCTGGGAAGATCCCACATGCCGCGGAGCAACTGTGCCCGTGAGCCACAACTACTGAGCATGCGCGTCTGGAGCCTGTGCTCCGCAACAAGGGAGGCGGCGACAGTGAGAGGCCCGCGCACCGCGATGAAGAGTGGCCCCCGCTCGCCGCAACTAGAGAAAGCCCTCGCACAGAAACGAAGACCCAACACAGCCAAAAATAAATAAATAATTTTAAAAAAAAATAAAGAAAGAGAAGAGAGAAAGAAGAAAATGAAGGAGAAAATGGCAGAAGTAAAGAAGGAGCGTGTAAATGAACTCTCTGGTCTACTAATAAAAAGGATCCTATCCAGTCCACTAGATAAAAGTTTCTCAGTACCAACACTCTGGAGTCTCTTACATTTCAAGCCCTAAAATAAGATATTTTGCTTCTCATTTCTCCACCCCAAATAAAACTCAAACTTCTCACTTCTTCTTCTTTTCACTTTCAGCTCAAATCTTAGAAGCAGCATCTTCCACACCTCCCCTTGTTGCATGTCTGGTCCTCTCCCCTGCAGCCTTGAATGTCACAAGAAGTTCTGAAATTTGCTCAGTTGCAAATATATTTTACCACTTTCTTTGCAGCTCCCACACATTCTTGGATTTCCAAAGCCACTCGAGCATCAACGAGGAGGGAGCCGCTCTGAGGTCCAGGCAGCTGTTGTAAGGTGGTGCCATAGCTCCCAAGGCCTGGCTGAGAGCAACTGGCAATGAGTGATCCATCTATTACCCAGCAATCTCACCTGTTAGGTACATGTCACAGTGACCATGCCTGATTTCAGAGTCAGGCTCTTTTTCCTACATTAAGTGGCAAAGACATTATTTGAGATGAGCTGCAAGTTTATATGTATAAATGTATCTCTGTGCTTGTAATTTTTAGTTTCTGAGTTCCTCATCTTCAGCTGTCAACTCCTACCCAGTGTGGAGCTATCAACCTTACCTGAAATGCCATGCCATATGGCTTTTCAAATTGGCACTTCCCCATGCCTTGATATCAGAGGTGCCCAGGCCTTAGGCTTTCTCTGTCTAGCTGGGTCTCCCTTTAACTTCATATTTCACCAGTTTGTAGCTTCTCGTTTGTTTACATCTCACTTCTTCCCAGACCCTCATTCCATTCCATTCAATTCATCACGCCTTTACTGGGTACCCACTAAGGTCAAATACTAGGGAAGCACTTCAGGGTTTGTAAAGAAGTGTAAGACATAGTCTTCATCCTTAGGGAATGTTCAGTCTAGTAGTAGGAATCAGATAAACACAGAAATAATCATGATGCAAGGAAGAATGTGATCATTGCCTTCTAAAATGGGCATAATGTCAGATGAGAGGGAGCTCATACTGGTTTGAGTGAATGAAGGTGACATTTGAGGTGGATCTCATAGCGTGTGTAGGATTTTAACAGATGGAGTTGGCAGGAAGGCATCTACGGTAGTAGGAAGTGTAAGGATAAAGGCAGTTAGGTAGGAGTGGAGGGTATGTGTAATGATTTCTCACACCTGCTCCATCATGTAGGGTTCTATAGGCTGTAAGTAACAGAAAAAAAATTAATGTTTAATAATAAGGACATGTATTATCTCCCATTCCAAGTAAGTGTTTCCAGGGTAGGTATATTTAGCAGCTCAGTGATGTCAGGGCTCTGTATCAGCTTCTCTGTAATTTTCTTGGTCTCCCTTCTTATTTTTGAAAGATGGTTCCAGAAGCTCGAAGCATCACTTCCTCACACAATAAAGTTCAAAGGTGAAAAGGGGCATGTCTCTGTCTGTGATTCTTTTTACAAGTGAGGAAAACACTTCCAGAAGGCCCAGCAGACTTCCCTCCAGTGGACAGGACAACATCCCTTGTCCAGCCTTGACTGATCAATGGCAATGGAGAATGGAATTGACTTAGATCAACATTCACCTCCAGGACCTGAGGAAGGGCTCATGAAGCATTGAGCTGCCAGATACTGGAATAAAATGAGCATTTGAAAGAATAGAGAGTTTCTGCCCCTATATGATTGTTTTCTCACATCTTTGCAAGCCTTTGCACAGACAATTCCTTCTACATAGGGTGCCATATTGACACTTCTACCTTCCCACCAGGAGCTCCCAAAGTACTCTATATGCTCCAACCACACTGAGTTATAGCGGTCATTTTATTGTTTACCAGTTCCACTTGTCTATGAGCGTGCTGAGAGCAGGGACTATTTCTCATCTACTCTGTATGCTTAGCACAGCACCTGGCCTACCTTAGATGTTCAATATATGTTTGTTGAACTGAATACATGTTTGGTGAACAAATGATCAGGTGAGTGGGGGAAATGAGGCCAGACGACTTAGGTGGGGGGAGGTACCATTTGAGGTTGGTCGTGTAGAGAATGTAGTTGGGTTTGAACCTCTTTCTTTCCTCGTTTCTATGATTAACCATTGACCAAACTCCACAGCAGATTATGGAGTAGCTGGTGCCAAGCAGCTCAGCACCACCTCTGAGAAGCTTATGTAACAGAGAAAAGAAAGCAATTTCCAGGCAGCAACTTGATAGAATGTGAGTAAGCAAAGCCAGGAGGAGCAAGCAAAGGAAGGGAAAGTCCTCCCCAAAGAAACTGATGAAATATTCTCGGCTATTTAGTGGAATCTCAGAGGTGCTATCCTGTATCTTCATCTTCACCCTTGCCTTGATAATTCCCAGTTTTTAATTCCAGGTGAAAGCTCATAATGAATTGATCACAGCCACAGACCTGATGGAGTTGAATACCTTTGTGTTGATAAAACCTTCTTTCTCTTGATAAGCTATCACCAAGAATGTAGAACCAGTTAAAGAATTTATCAAATTCATATTTTCATCTTAACTAGACAGACTGTAGGCTGTGAGGTTATAACTGTAACATACCCTCCCTTCCCTGAATACAACCCAAGCGGGAGGGATCTCTGGGTCTTTGGGGAGTGAGCATAAGTAAGTACCTTCATCCCTAGCTGTGTTGTGTGTCTTCATCCCCATGTTCAATCATAATTTCCTCCATCACTAATTCTGAGAAAAGCAAAGATATACTACGCCATAGGAACAGCTTCCCTTCTGCCCTCTTCTGTGTCAGTGTCCAGGGAATTGAGGAATCTTGCCCAAAATGGAATGTGAGAACTGAGGTTGTGTCTGGAACATTAGTGTTGTGTGCTGGTTAAAAACCCAGGATCTATAGCCAGAAGGACTTGAGTTCAAATCTCAGCTCTTCAACTTATAAACTAATGATCTTGGGAAAGTTACTTCCTATAGCTCTTTGTTTTCGCATTCCTTTCTCTGTAATCTGAGGATAATATGAGAGATTACCTCATAGGGCAATTGTGATGAATAAAAGTTATCATACAGAGCCCAATGGAAGGTATCTGCAACAGTTAGCATTCAATAAATATTTTCTTTTTTTTTTTCATTATTCTCATCATAAAAAAGAGGACCTGCTTCTTTGGAAACAAGTGGGGTGAAACAAGAAGCCTCTTGGAGAAAATGAGTGATTTTATTCCACACAGAGCTACATGAATTCAATCGTCAAGAAATGTCTGCCCAGGAAGAAGGACAAAACAAAGGCACCACCAGAGAGTGAGGCTGATTTGTTTTGAAAAGAATCTTATGATTGGAAAAGAAAGCCAAATCTGCTCCATGAAATTGAGCTACAGATAATAAAAGTGTCAACGTGGGACACTGGTCAGAATACTGACTCGGTTGAAAAAATTCATCATAGTTCAGAAAAATATATATTCAGGCACCTTGTCAGTACACATCTCGTCCCACCCTGTGTCACCCTGGCAGCGGATCTGCTTCATTTACTGATAACAAAAAGAGAAAAGAAAAGAAGAAAGTTTTTATTATCTCCAAGCTGAGTGCCACGGGGCCAATATAGCCACCCATGCAAGACTGCCCCTGCACCCGGTTCCCAGCCTCATGCATCCATCAGCTGAATCGACAGCTGCGTGCAAACGTCATCGTGACTTCCAGCCCCTGGGATGAGGAGCAAAGTGAGGGAAAGAAGATTCTCCCAGTTCAGAGGAGAGGTGGAGAGTCTCCCAAAGCTTTTCTCTCCCCTGGAATTACAGGTGCCCCTGTGAGCCTGGCCAGAAGAGAGCTGATAGCCCCGGCAAAGAGGCAGGGTGGCGGCACAGTTACATGAAAGTTAAGAGCCCAACCAGGTGAATATGGGTTGAAAGGCAGGTACATGATCTCTTCTGTGAGTCACAACAACTCAGGCCACCCCTATCCGGCATCACGTTGCACTGGCAGCATGACCCACGGGAGCATGCAACAGGGTGGGGTTATTCAAGTGTGTTCTGTCCCCCCCACTCACCGCCCCTCAGGCTATGGGCCCCTTGGAGGCGGGCGCAGTGTCTTGTTCACCTTGGTACCCACATGCCCTAGCTCAGTGCCTGGCTTACGGTAAGTTCTCATTACACACTCACTGAACCAACTGAATAGAATCAAGGATTGCACCAGAGGAAGAAGAGGGGCAGGGACATATTTTCTTTGAAGCTTTTTGAGGTATAAACATTACTAATGACACCTCTGAGGAAAGCAATTCTGTCTTTGGTATATATCAGTGTCACCTGGGCAGCTTTTGAAATTCAAATGACTGGTCTCCATGAGGGGCCACAGAACTAGACTCTCTCTCTTTTATTTTCTTCCAGTTCTATTGAGATATAACTGACATACAGCACTTGTATAAGTTTAAGGTATACAGGATAATGATTTGACTTACATGCATCATGAATTGATTATCACTAAGTTTAGTGAACATACGTCACCTCATATAGATATAAAAGAAAAGAAAATATATATATTTTCCTTGTGATGAGAACTCTTAGGATTTACTCTCTTAACAAATTTCATATATAACATACAGCAGTGTCAGTTATATTTATCATGTATATTACATCCCTAGTACTTACTTATCTTATAACTGGAGGTTTGTGCCTTTTGACCACCTTCATTCAACCAGAATCTCTTGAGTAAGGCCTAGGCATCTGATTTTTTAAGAAAGAGTCCTCAAAATAAAAGGGTTACATGGCTAGGATTGAGATGAACAGGAGTCAGGCATTGAACCACACCCAGCTACCCAAAACTCATTTCCTCCTGAGTGTTCAGCCAGAGGAAAAGTTGCATTTGGAGTTAGACAGGGGTGCTGCAGATATAAGGAGGCAAGCTGGTGCCCTCTTAATTACTACTTTCCTTGTGGATTTTGTTTCACTTATAAGAGCAAGTAGATCCTGAATATTTCACAGTTATCAGGAATGAACTCATCCATAGCAGAGTCATCTATCCAGACAAATCACATTGCCATTGGCCCATATAAGTCCCTTTTGACAACCTGACCTAAGGACAAGACATCTGATGCAACCATGGTCCCATTAATGGGACACCCTGAATTTTTTGTGGGGAAGAAATTGCACATGTATCATGTGCATATCAGCCATGCTTTTCCAAAACCTATGTGCAGAAATCCCCATGCACATTTTAATTCAAATACCCAGCTCTGGTCTCCAGTGGGATACCTATTTCTGGTTTATTGGCTTCTGTGGGCTGACCTGGCCTAGGAAACAAGGCTGTACCCATGACCTGGAGCTCAGTTAGTTAGCCCACGGTGGGCACACATTTTCTTTGAAGGGCCAGAGAGTGTATAATCTGGGCTTTGTTGGTCATACCATCTGTCTTGCAAACTACTCCACTTTGCCAGTCAAATTTGAATTTCATATCATTTTCATGTGTCATGAAATAGTCTTTTTCTTTTGGTTTTTATTCAACCATTTTAAAATGTAAAAACCATTCTTAGCTCACTGGTCATAAAAAACAGGCAGCCGGCCAGGTTTGACCCATAGGCTATAGTCTTCCAACCCCATCTTAGCCAAGAGGATGTTGTCAGAGCTGGACAGAGCCCTAAGCCTGTGCCCTCCGGTATACAGTGATAGAGGAAGGCAAAGAAAACCCATCGCAGCTGATGATATAGGCTGGCTCTGCTCAAAAAGTCACTGAGGAAGGTTCAGGAGGGACCCGCAGAATCTGGATCCCATGCTAAGACTTGTATTCCCATAGAAGAAAGGATGTGTGCAGATGTATGGGGGTGGAGGGGAATGAACAACAGTGATAAATTTTTAACTGGGGCTCCTGAGTATAGAGTTTGTTATAAGCATCTGGCAGACCCCAGAAAAGTCTCCTGATTGTGCTGGCTGAAACCTATTCATATGGTAATGCTTTTTTAGGTTATTAAAGAAGAGGCAGTATTCAGGAAGGAAACATACTCAGGAAGAAGAAAACAATTAGTTTCTATTCCTGAAATAGAACCATCATTTGAGAGAGAGAGATTAGAGGAGAACTCTATATATGTATCTAGACATGCAGAGAGGTATATGTCTAGTCACTTTCAGATCACCCCCAACAGATTTTTTCTTACACAGCGATCATTGTTTGGCTCAGAAATTCCTCTCACTTGTTCGAGTCATTGGTTGAAATCATTTCTCTTCCTATGTCCTCCTCTTAAACCCCTTTGAGTCCATAGTGCCTGGGGACTAAGACATAAAAGAGGCACACAAACAACCTCGGATGTAGGGCAAGTGTGCCACATAGGCCTGGGTGTGCTCTCTCATCAGCGTGTGAGACAGCGTCCTGACTCCGTCTGTGGTGAAGGTTGGAGGGACATTATAACTGTCTTTCTGAATATACAGCACCAAGGACTGTAGGAAAGTCTGGATGGAGGTGGCAGCCCATAGGGGCTAGATGAGTTTGTGCTGATCAGGACATATATCTGGGAAAGCAGAAATTATTTCTTCCCCTTGTCACCTCTTCCTGTTCTGTGGCTTCAGCTTCACTTTAGTCTAAGAGCCCTGCTTTCCTAATTAGCCAGCATTTGTTTAGCAGAGCCCAGAGCCAGCCAGCCAGCCAGAGTCCTGTAGACTCTGCTAAGAAAGATCTATAAAAGTAAATGGTCTCTCCTCCTCCGCTTACAGCCTTGGTACTTTGAGGTATCCCAAGCTTCTTCCTTGCTTCCCAGATTGTCACGAGGGCCACCACTTGTGGTTCAGCAGGTTGTGCCCTCCCCCAGTGCACCCAGCTGAGGCGGGGAGGGATGGCTGAAATCCAACCTGCATTCTGCTTATCAAGCTGTGTACCATCAGGGCTGTGTCTGATTCCTCCTTCCTCACCTTCACTCCTACGACGGACCACTCTTTCTTTTCACAGATGTTCTATCTGGTCATCGAGCAGTATGGACAAGCACCTATGTCCTCCCAGAAGGTCACCTTTTTTCTGATTCATCCAGAGATACTATACAGGCCTGTATTACCTTACCATCACCCAGAGCATTCATCATCCTCAGTATTTAGTTATCCTTCTTACTCATGTCAGGCTAATGTGAGAAAGATACAGACTTTTTTCAGAAATAAGAGAGACATATCGCAAGGTCTGAATTCAGTGGGAAGACAAATGTAGTCAGGTGCCCATCACCAGCCAGAGGTTCCTAATGCCCTAAGAGAGCAAGAAGGACACCCTTCACTTCTCTTTCTGACTCTGGTGGTCAGTAGGGTCTGAAGAAAGTCTATTTCAGACCCCACCCTAGTGGAGTTTACTTTCAGTAATAAAAGTCAGATATCCTGCTTGCTGAGTCCAGGCATCACAGGGGCATATAGCACTCTCTCACCTGGAGCAGCACAATTGCCAGAGTCTGGAGCCACTAGAGAGTGTGGTTTCTGCTTGGCTTTCTTTCCCCTGAGGTCTTGGGTTTCGTTCATTTTAATCCAATTAGAGAAAAGAAAAATCAGTAAGTTTTTAAGCGGTGGTGGAAAAGGGCTCAACTGACAGCAGCTTAATCACTGTGCTAAGCAAGGTTAATTTCCACCCGTGGTCTTTAATAGGCCTGGTACTGGAGATGAAATTTTTCAGTTGATGCCACACTCAGGTCACCTGGCTGCCCATTTTAATCAGAAGGCTTTGCCAACTCTAATGTTTATGTTTTAACCACTCACCCGTTCTTCTTCTCTGGAGGCTGATGTAATGGGAACTGCAAGCCAGATTCCTCCTGGGCTGAGTTATCATGAGATCCAGCCTGCTCCTCCCTCTCCCCCAACTCCTGGGCTCTGCCATCCAGTTGCATCCTTCCTTCCCCTAGGTCACCTAGGATCAGGACGTCATGGCAGCACCCTCTAACCTGAAGGTGCTGGAAGGTTGAAGAAACAGAGGGGAGATCAATACAAATTAAAAGATAATTAAAAACTATACTCAAGGCTGAAGCACGTAAATGAAAATCTATTAACTTCTGATTTATGGTTTGGTGACCCATGCTTATTTGCTGGGTGATAGAAGTGAGCATGAAATCTGTTAGCTTCTAGGAGTGTTTGGAGAAGCCTACACAGCTCTGAGAAGTATTTCTCTTTGGGGTTAGATCAAGTAAAATCCCTCTGAATGGCTTTCCTGGATTGAAGAATATTCTGCAAAGCTTCTCTAAGACAGTAAGCACAATTAAAGGTGGCACTCATGTAACCTGGCAACCTGAAACACCAAGAGCCACTTCTGGGTGACATCCCTACATGTGGCAGGAACACTGAGTATACATCAGGCCTGAGTTTACTCTGATGGATTCCCAAGGCAGTATTAACGCAGCAGGGTTCAGTTAGAGGCTAAGAATTAAGCACCATGATGGGTCAGACAGACTTACATTTTTAACCTCTCTGGGCTCATTTCCTCCTTATGGCAGTCACTACCAGAAATTCCTGGATTGGCCAAAACTAGAGGTCATGGTTAGTCAATTCAGGTTTTCCGTGCTGTCTCAGAAACACATGAAGACTAGGGTAGAAGAAATAATTGGCCTTGGTCCAGATAGACAACTAGGGGAAATAATCTGACCCAGAAGGCAGAAGAAATTAAATGCTCTTCTGCTCTCCTGATCTTCTTCCTTTTGGTTATTGCAAAGTGGAATAGGCTGTGGACCCAGCCCAATCTCCTGGCTGGCAGTCAGGACACCAGACATTCACACTGCCTTGTCTCTAGGTGGGAACACCATGTCCTAGACGCTGCTTCCGGTTCCTCACCTGGACCAAATGAGAGATTAACATTCACAGTGAAGGTGTCAGAGTAAACGAGGTCCTTCTGGGGAGGGCCCTCTGGCGGTGTCGTGATCTAGTCAGCTGTGTCACAGCAACAGGAATACCTGTGTGCTGCCTTCTGCCAACTGCTCCTCCCAAGCTGTCCTAATGGCTCCCTCCTCTTCTGCACTGATATTCACATCCTCCTTTTGCTCAGATGCCACCTTTTCCTCCTCCTCATTACTGCCATCATCAGAATGGATAGTTCTTTACTATCCTCAGCTTATTTTTCACTTGTACTTCCAGCTCTTGCTTATGTCATACATCCTTTAATGACTTTTTTTTTTCTTTTTTTGTAAGGAGCCCCATGAAGGCAAGGACTGCCTCTGACAGATCTTTATGCCCTTACAGAGCCTTGTTCATGGCCTGATCATGGGAAGAGCCAATAAAAGTATGTTGGATTTTGGGCTTCCCTTGTGGCGCAGTGGTTGAGAATCTGCCTGCCATTGCAGGGGACACGGGTTCGAGCCCTGGTCTGGGAAGATCCCACATGCCACGGAGCAACTAGGCCCGTGAGCCACAACTACTGAGCCTGCGCGTCTGGAGCCTGTGCTCTGCAACAAGAGAGGTCGCGACGGTGAGAGGCCCGTGCACTGCAATGAAGAGTGGCCCCCGCTCGCCGCAACTAGAGAAAGCCCTCGCACAGAAATGAAGACCCAACACAGCCATAAATAAATAAATAAATAAATAAATAAATAAATAAATAAATAAATATTTAAAAAAAAAAACGTATGTTATGTTGGATTTAAATTAATAAATTGGGTAATGTGCAGCACAGGGAAGATAGTCAACAATATTATAATAAATTTGCATGTGTGTTATCTATAAAAATGTCGAATCATTATGTTGTACACCTGAAACTAATATGATATTGTAAGTCAACTATACTTCAAAAAAATTAAAAAATAAAAATAAAGTGGATTAAATCCACTTAACTCTCTCAAACACCTTTGTGGTAGAGGTGCTATTGTTGCCTTCAATCAACATTAAGCATTTATTAAGCCCTTGCCTGCTAGGCCCTGTGGCAATTACAAAGAAGGGCTCCACTAATATAGTCTCTCTGGTGCTTTGCCTATTTGTGTATTTATTGTTTTTTCTGTAAACTATTTGGTGGTAACTTTCCAAGGAACAAGGAATTATTTTTTTCTGTATGTCCAACAGGTGCTCATCACAGGGACTGTCTATATATCATTTCAGCCAAACTCACCACAATATTAATGGTTTTCACCGATTTTACAGCAGAAAAAGTCAAGGTTGGGGTGTGTTAAGTATTCTGTCTATGGTCACACAGCTGAAAAGTAGCAGATCTCAGATTCAAGCTTAGTTCTCTCTGGTATTGAGAACTGAGCCCTTCTCACTATACTGTTCTGTCCCTCGGTGACCCCAACTTATTTATCTCATGTATCAAGACCCTACCACAACACCTTATACAAGGCAGGTACAAATGATTGATGAATAAATGAAAACACAGTCCCTCAACTCAAAGAATTTATCTACAATCTAGCTGCAGAGTCAATACATAAAGGGGCTAAAAAATAAATAGCAATTCAAAAGATATGTAACAGTCCAGTACAACAAGACAAAAACTGTCATAAGACTGTATAAGATTAACTGCCAAATGAATGATACAGATAATAAGTGCTGTAGGGCTGGAATGATCTGGCAAAGCTTCATGGAGGAAGAGGGATGTTTCTAAGTACAACTTTTAATATTTATGAAGTGTCTACTCTGGACAAAGCCCTATATGCAAAGATCGACAAAACTCAGTCCCTGCTCTCCAAGGGTTTTGAGTGTGGGGTAGGGAGGATGAGTAGGGAGGTAAGTACAAAGTGAGTTTTTGGAAACAGAGAGGGCTACAGATAGGCAGCGTAGAAGAGGAGGTGGCTGTCCAACTACCTTCCCTTGTTTTTCTTTGCCTATGCACTCCCAAAACTATTTATTACAGTCTTGCTTCTCAAGGTAGGATCCAAGGACCAGCGGCATTAGCCTCATTTGGAAACTTGCTAGAAATGCAAAATCTTGGGATCCACCCCAGACCTACTGAAATAGAATCTGCATTTTAACAAGATCCAGAGTTGATTCGTGTGCACATCAAAATTTGAGAAGTGCTGATCTAGGATGCAGAGTATTTACGCAGCTGGGACCACCATCATTTCTCCATCCGTGCCGTGTGTCCCACTCCAAAGCCCCACAGTCCTCCCGGAGCCGGTGTAGTGTATTTAAGGAAGCCAGTTCAGGAGTCTTGTTCTCTGTCCTTTCACCACTGTTGATGACTAATTTCTTCTTCTTTACCTACAATATATTCCCTCCCCCAAATCCCTGACTCATTCTCACCCCTGCAGTTCCTTGCTGCTCCCAATCCCTTCTGTTCCAAGAGCCAGATAAATAAGAATTACTTTTGCTACTCAGTTCCCTCAAATGTCAAATTCTCTCTGGAGTTGCTGGACTTGTCAAGGAGAAGGAATTATCTTTGTGGTTAAATATAGACTCTGTCTCTCTTTCTCCATGCCCACCCTTATCCCCTTGAGTCAGAATCAGCAGCAAGGGGAACAGAACAGAGAGAATATTTTGCTTCTTCAGATGGGAAGGTATTGATCAGGCAGAGAAGAGAAACAAAACAGAAAATAAAAACAGGAGAGAAAGCAAAGGCATTCAAGTCTCAGATGCATCTGGCCTGGATACAAAAGGGCTCTTTTATTAGGCATGGATTTACCTTCAAGTACAAAATGTGAGAGAGAAGATCTGAGAAAATGAAGCAAGCACTGAATATTTGGCATTTGCAATAGAAGACGTATGAGCTGTGATGATTAAAAATCAGCCTAATGGTTTTCCAAGACAATTTTAATACAAGGGGGAAATGTTCTAGCCAGATTAAGAGTTAGAGCTCTTTACCTTGGATGCTCTGGTGGAAAAATGAGGCTGCCATATGAAGAGAAAGGAGAGTGGACAGGAAAGAGTGATGGCTTTCCTCCTCAGTGTCTCAGGAAGTGTGCTGGGTATTCTGCAGATGCTTTACATAGATTATTTCATTTAATCCTCACGTAGAACTGTAAAGAGGCATCATTAATCTTATTTTATAATTAGGCTTAAAGAGATCAGAGAACTTGCTCAATATCAATAGATACATACATACTTGCACAGCATTCATGGATTTTGTATTTGTGAATTCACCTATAAGCTAAAATTTATTTTTAACCTCAAATCAATACTCATGGTGCTTTCATGGTCATTTGAAGACATGCGCAGAGTGATGAAAAATTTGAGTCATCCAGCATGCATATTCTCCGATGAGGTCAAATGACACAACCCTCTGCCTTCTTATTTCAGCTCTGATGCTATAAACAAGTGTCCTTTTTATGGTCTATTTAGTGCTGCTTTTTTTTTTTTTTTGCATGTTTGTACTTTCTGTTGATGAGTTCACTGTTTAAAATGGCCCCAAGTGGGCTTCCCTAGTGGCGCAGTGGTTAAGAATCTGCCTGCCAATGCAGGGGACACGGGTTTGAGCCCTGGTCTGGGAAGATCCCACATGCCGCGGAGCAACTGGGCCTGTGAGCCACAATTGCTGAGCCTGTGCGTCTGGAGTCTGTGCTCCGCAGCAAGAGAGGCCGCGATAGTGAGAGGCCCGCGCACCACGATGAAGAGTGGCCCCCACTTGCTGCAACTAGAGAAAGCCCTCGCACAGAAACGAAGACCCAACACAGCCATAAATTAAAAAAAAAAAAAAAAAAAAAAATTAAAATGGCCCCAAGAGTAGTGCTGAAGTTCTATCTACTGTTCCTAAGCACAAGAAGGCTGCGAGGTACCTTATGGAGAGAATACATGTGTTAGATAAGCTTCACTCAGACGTGAGTTATAGTGCTGTTGGCTGTGAGTTCAATGTTACTGAATCAAAGACATATAGTAAATACAGTGCCTTTAAACAAAAATGCACGTAAGAAAGGTTACATCTTCATCAGTTGATGAAAATGTCATGGCCACAGGCTCACAGGAACCTAACCCTATATTCCCCCTGAGAGCAGTGGTTCAGTACTCACTAATTCAGGATTTATGACAACTTTATAGAACAAAACTACTGTGAATAAAGAGAAGCAACTGTATTTTTTTTAACTCTCAGGTAAAATTGTAGGTATACGTAGACACACACACATATACAGACACATACACACACATATACATATACATGTTTATCTTCAGGGAGACCACGGGAACAGAAGACTTTTTTTTTTTTCACACACACACAGTGTATTTTATTTTTACAAGAGATAAATAGACTGACACGAAGCATTGTACATGGATGACCACAACAAAAGCAACAATGATTGCAATTACCAAACCTGAAACACACTCATACTATGTCATAATATTGACATTCAGTCCAGTAATCCTCCACTGTAACAGCTCCTTTACTTTGCAGTGAAAATTGATTTGTATATTCTTTGCCTCTGAGTCCTTGTGGGATTTTTTTTTTTTTTTAATTCAGACAGAAAGTCACAAAAATTATATTCATCCTCATCAGTTCACTCAGTCCCATGTAATTAATTTTTTTTTTCATCTTGATCTTTTGTTAGCACTTTTATGAGTTCATCAGTTTTTCATTAGAGTTCTGAAAATGCTTATTCATTCAGTTCAGCAGTACAGTCAGTTACCAGAAACCTGTACTTGTCAGAGTCTTTTCCATGAATTTCTTGAAGATGAAACCCTTTAATAGGAACATATTTGCAAAAGCATCAGAGTACACCCAGAACTGTCTGTAAATGACAAAAGACTTAAAAATGACCACAGTTAAAGATTTGATGAAAGTTCATAATAATGCAGTTGACAAGAAAATTAGTTATTTCTGAGATATACATTTTAAAGTAATAACTAGGATTATTACTTATAACATTATACCAGAACATATAAGATTTTCAGAAATTTCATGTAATGTCTGAAACATTTATATTAACATATTTCCATACAAATACAAATATAAGATTTTTAGAAATTTCATGTAATGTCTGAAACATTTATATTAACATATTTCCATACAAATAACCCAATGAAAGTTTAGTATTAGTTGTTTTGTTTGTTTGTTTTTTTATATTGCAGGTTCTTATTAGGCATCAATTTTATACACATCAGTGTATACATGTCAATCCCAATCGCCCAATTCAGCACACCACCATCCCCACCCCACTGCAGTTTTCCCCCCTTGGTGTCCATACGTCCATTCTCTACATCTGTGTCTCAACCTCTGCCCTGCAAACCAGCTCATCCGCACCACCTCTCCAGGTTCCACATACATGCATTAATATACGATATTTGTTTTTCTCTTTCTGACTTACTTCACTCTGTATGACAGTCTCTAGATCCATCCACTTCTCAACAAATGACTCAATTTCGTTCCTTTTTATGGCTGAGTAATATTCCATTGTATATATGTACCACAACTTCTTTATCCATTCGTCTGTTGATGGGCATTTAGGTTGCTTCCATGACCTGGCTATTGTAAAGAGTGTTGCAATGAACATTCGGGTGCATGTGTCTTTTTGAATTACGGTTTTCTCTGGGTATATGCTCAGTAGTGGGATTGCTGGGTCACATGGCAATTCTATTTTTAGTTTTTTAAGGAACCTCCATATTGTTCTCCATAGTGGCTGCATCAATTTACATTCCAACCAACAGTGCAAGAGGGTTCCCCTTTCTCCACACCCTCTCCAGCATTTGTTGTCTGTAGATTTTCTGATGACGCCCATTCTAACAGGAGTGAGGTGATACCTCATTGTAGTTTCGATCTGCATTTCTCCAACAACCAGCGATGTTGAGCATCTTTTCATGTGCTTCGTGGCCGCCTGTATGTCTTCTTTGGAGAAATGTCTATTTAGGTCTTCTGCCCATTTTTGGATTGGGGTGTTTGTTTCTTTAATATTGAGCTGAATGAGCTGTTTATATATTTTGGAGATTAATCCTTTGTCCGTTGATTCGTTTGCAAATATTTTCTCCCATTCTGAGGGTTGTCTTTTCGTCTTGTTTATGGTTTCCTTTGCTGTGCAAAAGCTTTGAAGTTTCATTAGGTCCCACTTGTTTATTTTTGTTTTTATTTCCATTACTCTAGGAGGTGGATCAAAAAAGATCTTGCTGTGATTTATGTCAAAGAGTGTTCTTCCTATGTTTTCCTCTAAGAGTTTTATAGTGTCCAGTCTTATATTTAGGTCTCTAATCCATTTTGAGTTTATTTTTGTGTATGGTGTTAGGGAGTATTCTAATTTCATTCTTTTACATGTAGCTGTCCAGTTTTCCCAGCACCACTTATTGAAGAGACTGTCTTTTCTCCATTGTATATCTTTGCCTCCTTTGTCATAGATTAGTTGACCATAGGTGCGTGGGTTAATCTCTGGGCTTTCTATCTTGTTCCATTGATCTATGTTTCTGTTTTTGTGCCAGTACCATATTGTCTTGATTACTGTAGCTTTGTAGTATAGTCTGAAGTCAGGGAGTCTGATTCCTCCAGCTCCATTTTTTTCCCTCAAGACTGCTTTGGCTATTCGGGGTCTTTTGTGACTCCATACAAATTTTAAGATGATTTGTTCTAGCTCCGTAAAAAATGCCATTGGTAATTTGATAGGGATTGCATTGAATCTGTAGATTGCTTTGGGTAGTATACTCATTTTCACAATGTTGATTCTTCCAAGCCAAGAACATGGTATATCTCTCCATCTGTTGGTATCATCTTTAATTTCTTTCATCAGTGTCTTATAGTTTTCTGCATACAGGTCTTTTGTCTCCCTAGGTAGGTTTATTCCTAGGTATTTTATTCTTTTTGTTGCAATGGTAAATGGGAGTGTTTCCATAATTTCTCTTTCAGATTTTTCATCATTAGTGTATAGGAATGCAAGAGATTTCTGTGCATTAATTTTGTATCCTGCAACTTTACCATATTCATTAATTAGCTCTAGCAGTTTTCTGGTGGCAGTTTTAGGATTCTCTATGTATAGTATCATGTCATCCGCAAACAGTGAGTTTTACTTCTTCTTTTCCAATTTGTATTCCTTTTATTTCTTTTTCTTCTCTGATTGCTGTGGCTAGGACTTCCAGAACTATGTTGAATAATAGTGGTGAGAGTGGACATCCTTGTCTCGTTCCTGATCTTAGAGGAAATGCTTTCAGTTTTTCACCATTGAGAATGATGTTTGCTGTGGGTTTGTCATATATGGCCTTTATTATGTTGAGGTAGGTTCCCTCTATGCCCACTTTCTGGAGAGTTTTTATTATAAATGGGTGTTGAATTTTGTCAAAAGCTTTTTCTGCATCTATTGAGATGATCATATGGTTTTTATTCTTCAATTTGTTAATATGGTGTATCCCATTGATTGATTTGCGTATATTGAAGAATCCTTGCATCCCTGGGATAAATCCCACTTGATCGTGGTGTATGATCCTTTTAATGTGTTGTTGGATTCTGTTTGCTAGTATTTTGTTGAGGATTTTTGCATCTATATTCATCAGTGATATTGGTCTGTAATTTTCTTTTTTTGTAGTGTCTTTGTCTGGTTTTGGTATCAGGGTGATGGTGGCCTCATAGAATGAGTTTGGGAGCGTTCCTTCCTCTGCAATTTTTTGGAAGAGTTTGAGAAGGATAGGTGTTAGCTCTTCTCTAAATGTTTGATAGAATTCACCTGTGAAGCCATCTGGTCCTGGACTTTTGTTTGTTGGAAGATTTTTAATCACAGTTTCAATTTCATTACTTGTGATTGGTCTGTTCATATTTTCTGTTTCTTCCTGGTTCAGTCTTGGAAGGTTATACCTTTCTAAAAATGTGTCCATTTCTTCCAGGTTGTCCATTTTATTGGCATAAAGTTGCTTGTAGTAGTCTCTTAGGATGCTTTGTATTTCTGCGGTGTCTGTTGTAACTTCTCCTTTTTCATTTCTGATTTTATTGATTTGAGTCCTCTCCCTCTTTTTCTTGATGAGTCTGGCTAATGGCTTATCACTTTTGTTTATCTTCTCAAAGAACCAACTTTTAGTTTTATTGATCTTTGCTATTGTTTTCTTTGTTTCTATTTCATTTATTTCTGCTCTGATCTTTATGATTTCTTTCCTTCTGCTAACTTTGGGTTTTGTTTGTTCTTCTTTCTCTAGTTTCTTTAGGTGTAAGGTTAGATTGTTTACTTGAGATTTTTCTTGTTTCTTGAGATAGGCTTGTATAGCTATAAACTTCCCTCTTAGAACTGCTTTTGCTGCATCCCATAGGTATTGGGTTGTCGTGTTTTCATTGTCATTTGTCTCTAGGTATTTTTTGATTTCCTCTCTGATTTCTTCAGTGATCTCTTGGTTATTTAGTAACGTATTGTTTAGCCTCCATGTGTTTGTCTGTTTTACGTTTTTTCCCCTGTAATTCATTTCTAATCTCATAGCGTTGTGGTCCAAAAAGATGCTTGATATGATTTCAATTTTCTTAAATTTACTGAGGCTTGATTTGTGACCCAAGATGTGATCTATCCTGGAGAATGTTCCGTGCGCACTTGAGAAGAACGTGTAATCTGCTGTTTTTGGATGGAATGTCCTACATATATCAATTAAATCTATCTGGTCTATTGTGTCATTTAAAGCTTCTGTTTCCTTATTCATTTTCATTTTGGATGATCTGTCCATTGGTTTAAGTGAGGTGTTAAAGTCCCCCACAATTATTGTGTTACTGTCGATTTCCTCTTTTATAGCTGTTAGCAGTTGCCTTATGTATTGAGGTGCTCCTATGTTGGGTGCATATATATTTATAATTGTTATATCTTCTTCTTGAATTGATCCCTTGATCATGATGTAGTGTCCTTCCTTGTCTCTTGTAACATTCTTTATTTTAAAGTCTATTTTATCTGATATGAGTATAGCTACTCCAGCTTTCTTTTGATTTCCATTTGCATGGAATATCTTTTTCCATCCCCTCACTTTCAGTCTGTATGTGTCCCTAGGTCTAAAGTGGGTCTCTTGTAGACAGCATATATATGGGTCTTGTTTTTGTATCCATTCAGCCAGTCTGTGTCTTTTGGTTGGGACATTTAATCCATTCACGTTTAAGGTAATTATCGATATGTATGTTCCTATGACCATTTTCTTAATTGTTTTGGGTTTGTTTTTGTAGGTCCTTTTCTTCTCTTGTGTTTCCCACTTAGAGAAGTTCCTTTAGCATTTGTTGTAGAGCTGGTTTGGTGGTGCTGAATTCTCTTAGCTTTTGCTTGTCTGTAAAGCTTTTGATTTCTCCATCAAATCTAAATGAGATCCTTGCCGGGTAGAGTAATCTTGGTTGTAGGTTCTTCCCTTTCATCACTTTAAGTATATCATGCCACTCCCTTCTGGCTTGTAGAGTTTCTGCTGAGAAATCAGCTGTTAACCTTATGGGAGTTCCCTTGTATGTTATTTGTCGTTTTTCCCTTGCTGCTTTCAATAATTTTTCTTTGTCTTTAATTTTTGCCACTTTGATTACTATGTGTCTCGGTGTGTTTCTCCTTGGGTTTATTCTGTATGGGACTCTCTGTGCTTCCTGGACTTGGGTGGCTATTTCCTTTCCCATGTTAGGGAAGTTTTCGACTATAATCTCTTCAAATATTTTCTCTGGTCCTTTCTCTCTCTCTTCTCCTTCTGGGACCCCTATAATGCGAATGTTGTTGCGTTTAATGTTGTCCCAGAGGTCTCTTAGGCTGTCTTCATTTCTTTTCATTCTTTTTTCTTTTTTCTGTTCCGCAGCAGTCAATTCCACCATTCTGTCTTCCAGGTCACTTATCCGTTCTTCTGCCTCAGTTATTCTGCTATTGATTCCTTCTAGTGTAGTTTTCATTTCAGTTATTGTATTGGTCATCTCTGTTTTTTTGTTCTTTAATTCTTCTAGGTCTTTGTTAATCATTTCTTGCATCTTCTCAATCTTTGCCTCCATTCTTATTCCGAGGTCCTGGATCATCTTCACTATCATTATTCTGAATTCTTTTTCTGGAAGGTTGCCTATCTCCACTTCATTTAGTTGTTTTTCTGGGGTTTTTCCTTGTTCCTTCATCTGGTACATAGCCCTCTGCCTTTTCATCTTCTCTATCTTTCTGTAACTGTGGTTTTTGGTCCACAGGCTGCAGGATTGTAGTTTTTCTTGCTTCTGCTGTCTGCCGTCTGGTGGTTGAGGCTATCTAAGAGGCTTGATGGGAGGCTCTGGTGGTGGGTAGAGCTGACTTTTCCAGAAGACTTTTAAAAGTCATTTGGGATAGGAAGTAAGACCTCTAAAGAACTTGCTAAACTACTTTTTTATGGCAAGAAAGTTTGAGTGAATGTCCTCCCCGTCTTGCGGGATGAGGGGTGATGTGTGGGGACAGAGTTGGGCGACGGCCCCCAGCTCTTTATCCTCTCTTTCATCAGCTTTTCCCCCAAATATGTGTTGAACACATGATTTAAAAATATTAAATTGAAGAGAGGCCAAGTCACGAGCCCACCTGGGTGCCCAGAAGGCTCTGTCTGACACTGTTCCCGTGGCTGTGATTGGACTTGTGTCTGCCACACTCTAATGCCGAGTCCTTTCCCCTGTATCTTCACATCTGCAATGTCCAGGAATGTTCTATTTCTTGAATTCTAGAACTTCATGGAATAAGAAGAAAGAGCCTCTCATCCTTCTGTTGAGCACAATTCGCTGTCCTCCCATTTCCAAAGCATTGTCTTCTTCTCATCAGGTCATCCTAAAACAAAAAGTGAACACTCAGGAATCCCATTTTCACTCAATACTGGTGGATATTTTTTTAAGAACTGAAAAGTCTCCTACAAGCTGAATAGTATAGGGCCACTTTGATTGCTTTTACATATCTTATAATGAGGTATGTTTCATATTTGTATTGTTTCTTTCCCCTAATTTCATCAGACTCATCTGAGCTCTGGCTACTGCTCTATGCCTTTTTCTCCTTGACAATCTATTTCCACTTATTTTCTCTTCATTCTTCAATTCAGCATGTTCTTCCACCCCAGCCATCCCATTCGCCAATTGCCAAAATCAGTGGATACATTTCATTCTTTACCTTATCCTCTCTTTAGCCTTTGACATCATTGACTACATCCTCATTTTTCTGAGGCCTTGTGGAATGAGTAAATAAAATTTAGGGCCATAGAATATTAGAGTAAATAGGACCTTAGAGACCATCAGACCAAATCAGTCAGTTTGGAGGGGAGGAGGAGAGTGACTTGCCAAAAACCATGGCTCCAACTGGTGGAGGAATTCCAGTGCCCACTTCCCTGTAGCATCTGGTTTCTCAGCCTACAGCACCTGCTATTCTATTCCAAGCTGGTCTCCCATCCAAGCATTATATAGGTCTGACCCTGACCAACTCCGTGACTAGCTGAGCTGGAGGATGTTCAAGGTGATAGATCTATCTTTTCTGTCACTTCACCCTCCTCTGTCTCCCAGGGGCCTCTAACCCCTCAGGCTGGCCTCTTGCTGATCATGACACCAGAGAATCAATACCAAGAGGAGAAGAAGATTGAAAGTGCCAGGCAGAATCCTTGAAGATGCCATGCCACACTGATGAAAGTAAACTGATAAGAATTTTACTGCCCAGATTTAAAAACCTTTGGACATTTATTCTGTAGTGTAAGACAGTTGCTAAGTTGTAGAAGGATATGTATTTGGGGGTATCTTCCACTTAAGCCTGTGAATTATCATTTGTGCAGATACCCTAGTCAACTTCCTAAATCTGCTTCTAATGAGTATTGTGGTTCCTTGCACTCTGAAAGGCTCATTCTATAGACGGTACAGGTAAAAAGAAAAGACTTTTAGAAGAAAACAGGGAGGAAGAAAGAGAAGGGGGAAGAATAGTTCAACTTAAGTAATCCCCAAATGTGGTTGCTTTTGTAGCATTCAATACAGGGAAAAATTCCTCACCTTATAAGCAACAACAAATGGATCCTGAACTCCAGATTCTATTTGCAGAGATGCTGCTTTGTCCTTGAGCTTTTGGGAGGACTCTTCATGATGATGGAAAATTGGGGTAGAATCCATCATGTTGCATACACTACACCTTGGGATCTAATCCAAATGGTGAGCAGCTCAGAGCTCTGATAGGACACAGATACAAAGGACTTAAAAGATGTACCTTTGTTTCTACAAACCCACAAAGTGCCCCCAGGTTTTGAAAGGAGCAACCATGTTGAAGTGTTTTCCCTCTTTTTCTAACTCACCGATGTTTTACTCGTGAACTTTAAATATTATAACAGCCTGATGCATGTTGTCATCAAGCTTTTTCTTTCTTTTTTTTTTTTAATCCAATTTTTATAGAGCAGCCAAGGGGTAGATTGTGTTTATTAAATTGAAGAAGATGATGCATGTGGAAAATGTTTTGCAAATTGTAAAACACTGCACAAATCTTAGTCATTGTTATTATCATTTATTAACCAATGCTGATTTGCATTAGAAAGAGTTTGGCCAGTCTAACTCCCATCACCCTCAGCCTCGTATGCTGTTATTTTATGGAGTAAGTCAGGAAGAGAAAAAAGCAATAAACCTTCCATATGCCACACACTAGCAGAAAGAAAAAGGACTTCCATTTAAAGATTCATTCATTCATTCATTCAGCAAATATTTATCGAATATTATTTGTGAAAGCAATACAGTGGCGAATTGTAGTCTCCACCTCTAAAGACCTTCGCGCATTACAGGACGAAAGACATTTTTTTTTAAAGAGATTGGAGTTTATTTATTTATTTATTTTGGCTGTGTTGGGTCTTCGTTTCTGTGCGAGGGCTTTCTCTAGTTGTGGCAAGCGGGGGCCATTCTTCACCGCGGTGCGCGGGCCTCTCACTGTCGCGGCCTCTCTTGTTGCGGAGCACAGGCTCCAGACGCGCAGGCTCAGTAGCCGTGGCTCGCGGGCCTGGTTGCTCCGCAGCATGTGGGATCTTCCCAGACCAGGGCTTGAACCCGTGTCCCCTGCATTGGCAGGCAGATTCTCAACCACTGCACAACCAGGGAAGCCCAGGAAGAAAGACATTTTTAAAAAGCAAACAATCAATTCATGATGACAAATTGTGTTAAGTGCTATATTTATTGAAGAAATGAATAAGTAGTAAATGAATTAATTAATGGTTTCTCCGCATAAGTGATTTTTAAACTGAGAACTGAAGAATGAATAGGAATGAGCCAGGAAAAGAGCTTGGGGCCTTTAAAGCACTGGGAAAGGCCAGTAAACTGGGTGGGCAAGGAAGAAGGTGACATGGACAGAGGCCGGCGGGTGGTGGACGGTGCAGAGCACCGCAGGCCACAGGAAGTGCGTTCTGGCTGGGATGGCTAGCCTGTGAAGCTTTGCTCCGGGAGTAACTTAATCTGATTTAGTCTCTAAAAGGATCACTCTGGCTGTTACTTGAAGAATGAAGTTGGGGGGTGGAGTAGGGACACAGGGACTGAAGTGAGGGGACCACTTAACAAGCTATTGTAGGAGTGTAGATTAGTGAGACCAGTGGCTTGGACTCGGTGGAGGCAGTGTTGTTGGAAGTGAGCAGACATACTCATGAGATACCTTGGACTTAGAATTAAGAAGCTTTTGATGATGGATTGGGAGACGATGGAGTTGCCAAAGATCCCCTCGAGGTTTCTAGCCTGGGCAACTGGGTGGAAGAGCTTGGGAACAATGGAGGAGTTTAGGGTGGGTGGTGCGCATAATTTTAATTTGAGGAAAAAATAACGTTGGTCAGATGAGAGCAGCGTGTCTAGTCTGGAAAGTGAGATGGGTAAGACACAGCACTGCAACACCAAACTCATTTTGCTATGTGACTGGTATTTAATAATGTCTTTCGAAAACACCTGGCATAGGATAGGGTTCTGTCAACTCTCAATAGACAGTACAACATGGCACAGAGCTCTTCTCCATGATCAAGTACACTGGAAAAGAAGAAGCACCCTTTTCATTTGTAGGGATATGGTTTCAAGATTCCCCAGTAGGCAGCATTGTCATATTGACTAAGCTCTGATTAGTTGCTTACCTTCCTTACCATCGCTGGAGGGCATTCCCCTTTTCCTTACTCTCTTACTTCTTCTAATAATGTTTTGGAGACCACCTCAATTACGTGATAACAGTCTTTTTTTTTAAATTGTGTTAAAGTACACATAACATAAAATTTACCATTTTAATTATTTTTTATTGTACAGTTGAGTGGTATTAAATACATTCATTGTTATATAACCATCACCACCATCCATCTCCAGAATGCTTTTCATCCTGCAAAATGGAAACTCTGTACCCATTAAACATTAACTCCCCATTTCCCCACTCCACTCTTGCTAATAGTGCTTTTAACATAGATGCAACATCCTTCATTGCTTAGAAGGAAAGGTCTTCTGCCTTGAGCTGGGGTACATTAGGCAGTTGGCAGTGGAGGGGAGACCCAGCCAGGACTCTGCCCTAGGTGAGCATCAGCTTTCCCTGGGTATCTGTCATTATGGCAGGTGGAAGAGAGTGACAGAACCCTAGGTGGGAACTTAAACTTGGAGAGTCAGAGCCCAGCTTCTGGTACGGTTTTCTCTCTCTGCCAAGAGACTCCTTATTGTCAGACAAAACCTTGATATTTCTGTGTTTTTTGTTTTGTTTTAACAGCTTTATTGAGATATAATTAACATAAAATACAATTCACCAATTTAAATTATACAATTCAAAGGTTTTAGTATATTTATGGAGTTTGCAACCATCACTGCAGTCAACTTTAGAATATTTTCATCACCCCAGAAAGAACCCCTGGACCCATTAGCAGTCACTCCCCACCCTTTCCCAGGCCCCACCCTGCTCACTGCACTGCTAGGCAACTACTAATCTGCTTTCTTTTTTGATGGGTTTGCCTACTCTGGACACTTCACATAAATGCAATCACACCCTATGTGGGTTTAGGTGACAAAATATTTTAACAGAGGAATGCATTGGTCTTTTGCTAGGAGCTCCCTTATTATGCAGTGAAAAACAACAGCCCTAACCCCAAATCACAGCCAGGTAAGCTGGGAGAATTGCAGTGTTGGAGAGGCTGCCAGAAATCCCCCCTGGCCTCAGCCTCCCCCGGGACTGGGAGATCAGGGCTTTAGAGCTTCTTATCTCATCACTTTCTAAAAGCATAAAGGCCATTCCTTCTGGCCTTGGGGGATTCCCTGGGGCTCAGTGCTCCAGGTGATGGGAAAGCCTCTGGCCTACAAGCACTTCAGGTCACAATTCTTTGCCCTTTAAAATAGAGGGAGGTTATAATAGAAGAAAGAGGGATTCAGGATGACACTGAGAAACAGTGCTTATAGCAGAGCCAAGTGACCAGAAAACCCCCCAGATGTCTCACGTAGGAGCCACCAGAATGATTTTCCCCTAAAAATATTCCCCCGCTGGCATGGGAATCCCTCAGATAGCAATTCTTTCCTTTGGGCAAATCATAAACTCTCCCTCCCTGTGTTTACTGCTTTAGTTTCCCAAGCACTTGGGCACACATTGTTTTGCAATATCTTTCATTCTGTTAATTTTGATAGAGCACCACCCACCTGTCTCCTTGTAATGAGGTTGTCGAGGACGAGGTGCTTTGCCTCATTGGTGCTCCCAAAACAATTTACACTTACCTCTATTATAGCACTTAGGACCTTTTATTCTCTCTATTTGTTTACACAGTCTATTCGCCCCTTTAGACTATGAGCTACTACAGCAGAAGCTTCTAGACTCAGCACAATGCAGGATACCTAGTAGGCAGACAGCAAAGGATGCCAGTGCTCACAACCTGCTTTACGGGAAGAAGGTAGGTGCTTAATCTTGTAAGGATAGAAAGTGATTGACTGAAGAACGCTATTCAATAAGGCACTTGAACCCAGGTTTTGTAACTCCAGACCCAGGGCTTTTCATTTTGCACTGGTGTTTATAGACATGTGTATTGTGGTTTGCAGTTTCACAACAGGCATTTATATACATCGTCTCAAGTGACCTTCATAATAGCCTTGTAAGGCAGGGACACAGTTTTAGAACTTACTGAATAAGAAAACAGACTTAAAGATGTCAGAAAATTTACTGGGCAAACCAGCCCAAAACAAGGGCTTTGCAGACCTGTATTTAAAAGTTAGTTCTGTTCCTTCTGGCTTGTGATTTAACAGTTATTTCATCTCTATAATGGGAATTGTAAACTCTGCCTTGCAGAAGTTTCTGAGATTTACCGATAACGTAAATGCATTGCTTGGCTTGTAGTAAGCGTTGCATAGAAGGTGACTATTATGATAGCCAGCTTGAAATTTGAAGCTAAAAGTTACATCTGCATTTTCTAAAGAATCCCTCTGCCCTTGTAGACCCTTGTTTTAAGATGTAAATGCCCTGGGAGGGACAATACTTTAAGACTGGCACATCAGAGCAGAAGGTGTTAGGGTTGAGTATTGGGGAGCTACACTAAAATACCCAAGAGGACTGAAACTCGGGGCTGGAGGTGACAAAGACAGATTTCCTGACTTAACCACAGTTTTGGAGGTGGTCTCAGAGGGTGCAGGGAGTAGGATGGTGGGCAGCTAGACTGCCTCGATGCTTTCCTGCACAGTGCACACCCCTATAATTCCCTAGGAGAATGCGGTGAAGCCTGGACTCATGGAACCAATGGCTCGGGGGAAAGATCTATGTGCTCACGCACTCCCTCGAGGCTGGGTAAGTGGGTGTCCAGAGCGGTTATGAATCAGAGAAGCATGTGCATTCGTTTGACTTTGATGTGTCAACACTTGCCTACATATGCCTCCTTTTGCAATGTTTGTAAAACGAGGTCCTGGAAGATGGAGCGTTACCTCTTGCCTTGGCCGCCCTTGGAATGAATAGCCTCATCGCTCCGAATTCATTTGGTGTTTATGGGAATATCATATGTAGTTCTGTCGACATTCCCTAACCATTATAATGCAGTTACCATAGATAATGCTCTCCTAGTGCAATATGTTATCACCATTTTAACAACCTGACATAGGATGGGCTCATATTATCACTTAAATGAAGCCATTAAGCAGCTAGAGGCTTCCAGGAGTCAGATGTGAGAGCATCCAATGGACAAAGCTGTGCCACTTCCAGAACTGCTGACCTCATCAGCTGGAGGGGAGGACGCAGCTCTACCTGGGGGTCATCCAGCTAGCTGGCCAAGGGCTTGTAAAACAGTTCCCTTCGGAAGCTAACTTAGACCCCAGGCCCTGAGCTAAGAAAGAAACTCCTGCCTTATTACAACTCTTCTTTAATGTAGAAAAGAAATGTTGGTGCCTAAGAGCAAAGCAATGAGAGGTAATCAAATTCACAACTCCAACTACAGAGCTGAGTAGTTTAGATCTGAGGGAGGCAGCAAACTATTCAGAGACCTGAAATTACACCTGAAATTACCACTTGCCCATGGGGTTTGATTTGAAGCATAGTAATAGCATCAACTAACATTTGTAAAATGCATGAGGTTGACAAACTTTTATCACATACATTATACTTTATTTGATCTTCGAAAGCACCCAGTAAGGTAAACATTATTATTATCCCTGTTTTACAGGTGAGGAAAGGGGGGTTATTTTCATCAAGTCAGCCTCATTATAGGATTATAGGAGGAGTAAACAAAATAATGCATGTGAAAAACCTAGCATTTAGTAAGCACTCTCCATATATTACTTTTTATTAACTGAGATATTTCAGTGGGAAGTTTCCTCTGTCCAAAATCATCTCTTGTCTTCCCAGAACTTAATTCCTAAATCCCATCATAAAATCATCAGTCTGATTGGTATTGGATCCATGAAATGGGTCTGTTGTAGGAATCTGGCCCCCTGAGTCCAATTCCATAAACTGACCAGAGATGGGAGGAACCAGTAACTTGGGAGTCAAAAGAACTCGCTCTAACTAAATAATTAAATTTCAGGATTAATGGGGCTTCACTTAAATACAAACTAGCAAATGAATTTTACAAGAGGTGCTGCTTACACCAGAAGACAGTAAGAGGTCCCGAACTCTGAGAGGTTAGGAGAGAGTTTGAATTTTAAAAGTAAACAATTGAAAGTTTGTTCTCAGCTGGGACAACATAGACTTTTTTTTAAAGACTTTATTCTTTTAGAGCAGCTCATAGGAAAATTGAGAGCAAGGTACAGAGATTTCCCATTTACCCCCTGTGCCCCATACAGCATGGATTTTTTTTAAACCAGCTTCTAGGACTTGGGAGGTAAGACAGAGAGTGTCCCAAGATCCCATGATAAGAGGGAAAGAAGGAACCCAACCTGAGGACAGAGAGGTGGTGCTGCCCTGCAGAGCTTAGAAGAGGTCATCCTAAGACCAGAGGCAACAGGGCCTCTTGTGGAAGCAGAAACACACTCTGTGTACACTGGGGCAGTAATCCCGATGCCAGCCGGGTCTGTAGCCTCCTCAAAGCTCTGGGGAATTATGCCTAGAATCCTCCAGTTCCAAGGTTGAATTCCACCTGGCCCTCTGCATTCTGGGCACCCACTCTTGGTTTTGTCTCTTGCTTGGAATTCAGTGTTATCCTCTTCACTTTTTTTTTTTTTTTTACTTTCTTTGACAGTTTATGGGATCATACAGGGGGTGGAGGTGGGGTTACTGTTCATAGGGCCTCCTACTCTATGTCCTACTTTCGCTCACTGCTGACCCCCTCATGCCCTTCCTTCAGAAACCCATGGAATCAATATGAGACCCTTCCCATGGCACATGGACCCATCTGCTTCTCTCCAGGGAGTAGCCCCATCAAACCAGTTTACTTCCATAGCCCCGAACTGTTCCCAACATTGGACACCCCATCTTGGGGAATCCTAGTGGATTTACATTCAATCATTCTTATGTGCTTTAAATTTCCCTTCTGTATCTCTGTATTTCTTACAGGGCCAGAGGGGAGAAAAGAGGACCACGAGAGGAAGTTAAAGGGCACTGCAGCAAACTATATCTATCTACTTTACAATCACGGCCTGACACTAATCAGCTGTAAATGTCATTCACCTGAGGATGAATAACCTGGCAGACCTAGTTTAAAGAAGCAGACTTAGCTTCTAGCAGAAGTGTTATGCAAAATGCTTAAGAACCAACATGGCAGAAAGGAGCTTGCCAGCCATAGCATCCTGGAGGTCATGGGGTGCAAGCTCCTCCTTCCAGACACTTCCATCCTGTGTTCATTTTATAGCTCTTCTGAACAGAGAAGTACAAGGAAGTATGACCTGGGGAAAACAAATTCAGTGCTCTATCCTGGATCTGGTGGAGACAGCAGGCACTTTGGTGAGTCCTGACAAAAGAGGACCTTTTGTGAAAGGGGGACATTCCTTGGAGCAGGTACCATAAAGAAGCCAGAAAAGGAGCAGGTACCATAAAGAAACCAGAAAATGTTGTTGCCCCCCTCTGTGGTTAATGGGGTAAAAAAAGGGCACTTCCTCAGCTCTGCAGCCTATACCATCACATAAATTGAAACAGACAGAATTACCATCGATACAAATTAAAAACAAATCAAAAGGGTGCACAGAGCTGATTCTGAGAGTTCAAACTCCATTACCAGCTGATTCACTGAGCAGTGACCTGTGATTGCTGCAGGGAGGGTTGGAGGAGTGAGGAGTCTCTGTGAATCCCATCAACCCCATTGCCATGTGGCACACCAGTCAATAAGCTATTTAATTTAATGGGAAATGGTATTGACGAGCCGGAGAATGCAACTCACAAAAGATGCAGCTGCAAGGAGCAGATAAAGTCTTCAACCTGGCCTCACTCTCGGGGTATCCACCCCTCAGCATCTCTTTTGTCAGATTCAGAGGAGGGATCCATGGGATTTGGGGGGTATCAGGGCCCCAGGGAGATGGTGCTTAGGAAGGATTACCAACACTGAAAGATGGACTCAGCGAGAGGTGGATTGGCGGGGAGATTGGTAAGAAAATGGGAAACGGATCTTCTGAACTGAGGACAATGCTATTAATGACCTTTCAGAGTGAAGGCAGTCAGCAAGGGGGAGGCCAGTAATTCCAGAGGCAAACCCATCAGCTACATCCCAAGAGGAGAACGAACCCATCTGTTTGTTTTACTCTTTTTTATGTGTCAGATCAGGAGTGAAATGCTCCCAGAACCAGAAGCACTCTTTGCCCATCACAAAATTGAAGCTGAGAAAACCAAGCAGGTCACAAGTACCACTGGGGCTGCAGTGGGAAAGGCAGGGGAGATTTTTAGAAAGGGAACAGACATATAGAAAATTAGAACTGGAAAGGGCCTAGGAAAGAATCTAGCCCAATGCCTTCCCACCACAGTTGTGGAAAGTGAGTCCTAGAGAAGGGAAGTGAGGAATATAAGTCAACAAAGGAAAGGAGGTGGAGCTGGATCGTTTCACTGCACATTCAGTGTGATTCCCACTGCTGTGAAGAGTGTAACAGATACAAGTGAACGTGTAGGACTTGGACCATTCCCAGCCTTAGCACACACTGAGCTTTAAGATATGAGTTTTAAAGAATAAACATAAAAGTGCTAGTTGGTAGAGTTATCAGACTAATAATTATTTATTAAATCAACATAGAGAGTTTATTTGTGTACTAGGTATTATTCTAAGTGTTTTATAAACATTAATCCCTTTAATCTTCAATACAACCCTATAAGAGAGGTACTATTTTTATCCCTAGTTTTAAAGATGAGGAAACCGAGGTATGAAGAAGATAAGTAACTTTCCCAGGGTTCCCTCAGTAAGCAGAAGATCTGGGATGTGACGCAGGCAGCTGGCTCTAGAGTCCATAGAGGTGCTATGCTGCCTCCAATAATAACAATATCAAGGCCCACTGGTTGGAGCTTACCAAGTGCCAGGTATGCTGCAAATAATTAATCAGAGAGATGAAAGAAAATTACATAAGTCTAAGGGCTATGAGGTGCCAGGGCAAGGACTCGAACCTAAATCTGTCTGACTCCAAAGCCCATTCTCTTAACTACTATTTAAAAGTGCTCTCCCCACCCCCAATCAGAGGAACTGGGCTCTAACCTCAGCTTTCACACTGATCCATGTTGTAACCAAATGTTAGTTTCTCATTCCTGAGTAAATTATTAACCTCTAGGTGCTTCAATATCCTCATTTGTTGAGTGGAGGAAACCTACCTCTTAGGATTGTTATGAAGATTAAATGATATAAATGTATTCATTTATTAACAAATATTCATTGAGCAGCTAGTCCATACTAGGCACTGTTCTAGGCATTGGGGTTTAATACTCCGGGATGGCTGACTTGAGTTTCTCAGTAACTGTGTCTTTGAATTTGTATTTTGTAAGCGAAGTCTGATGGAATGGTGGAGAATGCATGGAAGCTTAGAGCCTCATTCTCACGTGTGGTCCTGCCTCCCTGAAACAGGTGATGACAGCCTGCTCCCCTGCTCCCTGGGGCTCTGACCCCACTTGACCTCCCCCTACCAGCTCCCTTCCAGGGACCATGCCACCCTCTGCTGCCTGAGGGGATCTGACTGAAGATGTGAAATGGTAAGGTATGGGTGTGTCCGGTGGTATCTTTGGTAAGAGCATGACAGTAGCCACTCCTGCTCTGGGCTGGTAGTGCCACTGTGTGACTTGGCAGGTGACCTGTCACCACCCCCAATCCAGGTAACTAGAGTATCCCAGCACAAAGGTTTTGCTACACTTGGAGGTTGTCCATCTGCCATGGATTGGGGTAGTGGGCCCATGAGAAGGGGATATGCCTGACTTGACTTCTATGATCCCTGGGTGGCACAGTGCATCAGTCAGCAGCTGGAACCTGGCAGCCCATGGATCTCAAGTGCCTCGAGTCATAGTGGAGGCACGTGGGCACCTGTGAGGGTCGGCACTGGCCTAGTGAGGATGCCTGTGCCCGACAGAATGAAACATTAAACAGCAAATAAAAACCACCATGATGGGTCAGGAGACCGTGGAAGAAAAGAAAATGTTTAATATTTTAGTACCTCGAATAGCACTTTTTCCCCTGCTTTTGAATAAGGGAACCACATTTTCATTTTGTACTGGGTCCCTGTATTAGTTTGCTAGGGCTGTCAGAACAAAACCCCATAGACTGGGTAGCTTAAAAATGGAAACAGAAATTTGTTTCCCACAGTTCTGGAGGCTGGAAGTCCAAGATCAAGGTGTTGGCAGGGTTGGTTTCTTCTGAGGCCCCTCTCCTTGACTTGCAGATGGCCATCTTCTCACTGTGTCCTTCCATGGACATATTTCTCTGTGTGTGCACATCCCTGTGTCTCTTTGTGTAGCCAAATTTCCTTTTCTTATAAGGATACCAGTCAGATTGGATTAGGACCTCCCCTAAATGACCTCATTTTAACGGGAATCACTTCTTTTAAGGCCCTGCTTCCAAATATAGTCACATTCTGAGGTTCTAAGGGTTAGGTCTTCAGCATAGGATTTTTGAGCCCATAACAATCCCTCAAATTAAATAGCTGGTGTTGTATGGAAGTGGAAAAAAGATTCTGTTCTTATAGAGCTTACTATCATATGCAAGGAGATAGGTAATGAAAAAGTAAATATGCAGTATGCCAGCTGGAGATAGGTGCTATGAAGATCAGTAACACAGGGTAAAAGGGATTGAGAGTGATGGGGAGGTACTTGCTGTTTTACACAAGATGTCCAGGGAAAACATCTCTGATATGGCAACATTTACACAATGACCTGAAAGAAGTCAGGAAATGAGCCAGATTTATATCCAGATGGAAAAAGAAAAGGACAAAGTTTTAGAATAGTGTCTGGCACATGGTAAGTCTTACATAAGTATTTATCATCACAATCACCATCATCCTCCTCCTCCTCCTCATCATCACCATCGTTTTCGTTATCACTTTTCCTAAACCTATTCTGCTGCAGCTGATGGAGACCTACATGCATTTCTCAGTTCTTGAACAGTTTCGACCAAGACTGTCCAAGTTCAAGGATGCTCTATCCTGCCAGCAGGTGACGTCTGGAGTTAATCTTGTTGCTATGGCCTCAGTTCATAATGTATCCAGGGTGATGGAGCCCTATGTACCAGCTGTGCTCATTCTAGTGTCCCACGAATCTCTACTGAATGGCTTGTATTTATATAATGAAGCTGTAAGAACCCCTGCTTCTCTTTGATGGTCTATTTTCCAGGCAGGAATGAAGTTCAGCCCTTAACCCCATGCTATTTGTTTAGGGCCTAGCTCTTCCAACACCCCTGAAGTTCTTTTCTCTAGAGCAGTGGTTCTCAACTGAAGGGGGAGTTGTAATTTTTCACCCCTAGGGAACATTGAACAATGTCTGGAGACTTTTTTTGTTGTTGCAACTTGGAGGGTGCTACTGGCATCTAGTGGGTCAAGGTCAAGGATGCCACCAAACACCCTACATTGCCCAGGATAATTCCCCCAACAAAGAATTATCCAGCTCAAAATGTCAACAGTGCTGAAGTTGAGAGACCCAGAATAAAAATAAGGCACCAAATGCCAAACATAAGGCAGGGTTGGGGGAACAGGAAGGGATGTGCAATGTAGGGCAAAGTGTTTCCTTAGTGCAGGGGTCTACCTTCCCTACTCACCCCAGTCCCTTTCCCTTCCATAGTCACCCTAATCCCTTTCTCAGTTGCCCCAGGCAGTGCCTGGAGAGCTCCTTTTACAGATGGACCCCCAGGAGCTGCAAACCTGACCTTTGGTCTTGCTCACTGTTTACCATCCTACAGCCCTACATCCCTACTTCCCTGAACACCCCTCAGACTGGCATGGTTCCACATGGGCTGGAATTCACAGACTCCTTTGGAGACTGAATTTTGTAGTTTCACTTCTCCCCATAGGAACAGACTGACAGCTGGGCATCTCACCACCTGAAATCAGGCTCAGTGCCAACTCCCCATCCTTCCCCGGGATGGCTTACTGCTAAGTCCACCCCAGGGATGATGCTGAGGTTGTTACCAAGAAAGTCAGCCATGCCTTTCACACCATAGTCAGATCAGAGCTCCACCTCAGAAAGAGTGTAAGGCTCAGCTTCATATAGCAATGCTACAGTCCTGTGGCACAGACTCTGTCCCCGCAACAATTTCTGCTACATGAACTCCTTTTCCAATCCCCAAATGATTGAGAAGCTTCCCTCTTGCACCTTAAGTAATAGAACACCCAGAGATGTTCTTTAAGTTAAATCAGCCTTCCTCCTTACACATGGAGCATCTGTCCCTGGCCCTGCCTTTGAGCAGCAGCCCTCTGTGGGTTGTGGGTTAAGTGATGGAATGGTGGAGTATTTTCTCATTCATAAGTCAGAGGACAATGGTGCAGGGACTAGCCAGCCCCAACAGTGTCTGAGAGCTTTTGTGATCCCCGCAAGGCATGTTCCAGCAACCCAAAGAGTCCCCTCAGACAAATTTCTATGGCAACAGACAGCATCCAGGAGATGAAATTTGTGTTCTGAATGTCACTAGCATCTCAGGAACCAATAACATAACGTAGGGTCTCTTAAAGATGGGGTTGGGCCAGAGAGGGAGAGATGACATTGGAATAGGAAGAATGTGTAGTGAGTTTGAAGCCTGGTTATTTATAAAGCCTGTAGAGTTTCTCCCAAAAGGGCAGAGGTAAACAAGAGAGAGAGAGGGAAATCATACCAACTGCTAAATAAAAACGAGAAGTGGGGGAGGGGAGGAGGCAAGCGGCCTGAGGCAGAGTCCTCTGGGTGTGGAGTTGCTTCCTACCCTCTGCTTTGTCCTTCTCACCTTCACCCAGAAGTGATGTTGTTGTTTCTTAGAAAATGTTAAAGAATTGTCTTGAATTCAACTGTGGTAGCGAAGAAAGAGGGAGGGAGAGATTACATAACAGTCTTCCAACCTTGAGAAACTCTGTGCCAAAGGGGGTATAAAACACTGAACTTATAATCAAGAGCCATAGATGCAAGTTCTGTCACTGTTGCTTTTGCCCACCTGGTCCTGGCCAATGATGGGACCTCTATAAACTGTGGTTTCTCCATAATAAAACCATAATAATCACTCTGCCTCCACCAGAACCCATTCTGAGAATCAAATGAGATAATAACTGTGAATATGTTTTATAAACAGTAAACCATTAAACCAACCTTTCCCATAATGTTCTCTGTAGAACATTAACTCCATGGGATGGAAGTGAGATTCTCAAGTCAAAAAAAAAAAAAAGAAAAGAAAATCAAGTTAAAGGGCTGCGGTTGCTGTTTTAATTGTGGGATTTGTGAATGTCTTTCCAGAACTAAACTGATTGTAGAATCTTTTACTGCTGAGGGTCTTGCGTGACTGTTGTTGCAGAGTGCGCTTTGGGAAACATTTCCCTGTAGAGACATAGGAAGTAGTCACACTCTCCTCAGCTGCTGTAAGAATGACAGGGATGTGCAGAAGAGAGGGGTCAGGTGCCCTGGCAGCAAGAGAAAGGGACCCTAGGACTTGTTACTCCTTTGATGAGTCTAATGCATATCAAAGTTTGAGAACCCCTCACTTTCTTCAAAAGTGCAGACCGTATGGATGGAATTATGCCCCTAGAAGATATGTTGAATCCCTAACTCCCAGTACTTCACATGTGACCTTGTTTCAAAATAGGGGGCTTTGCAGAAGTAATTAAGTTAAAATGAGGTCATTAAGATGGGCCCTAATCCAATATGGCTGCCCTCCTTTTAAAAAGGGGAAATTTGAACACAGAGACAGGCATAGGGAGAGACAGGCACTTGGTAACATGCCATGGGAAGATGAAGGCGGAGATCATAGTAATGTATCTACAAGCCAAAGATTGCCAGCAAATCACTAGAAGCTAGGGAAGAGGCATGGTACCGATTCTCCCTCAGAGACTGCAAAAGGAACCAACCCTGCCAACACCTTGATCTGGGACTTCTGGCTTCCAGATCTGTGAGACAATAAATTTCTGCTGTTTAAGCCATCCAGTTTGTTGCACTTTGCTATGGCAGCCTTAGGAAACTAATACACCACACCTCCTCTAAAGAACCTGGCAGCCCTGTACATCAGCTTTTGCAAGGGCCTTATATGTAGCTGGAACTCAGTACACAGAGGATGTTCAAGCTGGGCTCTACTTAATAAAATCACAATAAAATCTGCTGAAATTCCTGAGGCTTTTATTCTTCCTCTTGAGCTCAGAGCAAACCATGTTTGAAAAACGAAGCAACTCTAAAGATGAGCTAGCTGTCTTCTTTGGGGGAAACACTTGTACTCATCCAGAGGAGGATAAAGGGGATGGCATACATTTGCGGTAGTTGAGATAATCAAATCTCTTCAACAAATACACACAACCAAGCCATGGCAGAGATGTGGGCCAGGTGTTTCCTCAGCAGGACCGCTCTGTGGGGTCTTGACTTAAAATGTGATTATGGTGTCCAATATCTGGCAAGAAATGCGTGTCTGAAAAACAGGAGGAAAACATGGTGGTTTAGGCCTGAGTGGCTTCTCATTGAGTTTTAGATAAAACTTCAATTAATTTTAACCAATCAGTCTTCAGAGAACTAAAAAGGTTATTCCAAGTGCTATTTGACAAAGAATCGTTAAGAAATTGCTTTTTTTCTAAGATATCCGATCTTTACAAATATTTAAACAATATGTTGTTACATTTCCCTATGACTTCTGACAAGGTCAAATATTTTCCCTCTAATGGGAAACGTTTTCAGTGCCAATAGTGTAAACACAGAGTCTTTAAATTGTGTTTGTAGGCTTTTAATTTCAGGGAGTGTCATTAGCACTCTGCCATTTCCCCAAATTTTGTAATATATTATATTGAGCAAATTCACTTTTTTCATAAACTCTGGCAAATGGAAACATAATGTGGACAGAATAACAGCTTCCATTTTGTCCAGACTTCTAGAAAGCTCCAAGCTAAATTAAATGCTCAATATCAACAATTGTTAACTTTTTTGCTTCCTCTGTTTTTTTGAGTGCATGATTTCTTATTTTCTACTTCCATTTTTAATGCCTTATTTTATCATTAGCTCTCTGAAGTTTGTCTTAGATCTCTTTTCTGAGCTCCAAACACCAAATATCCAGCTGTCCAGCATATATATATATGTCTGTCCAGCCTGGATATCTCACAGACACTCAAGCTCAAGACTACATTCAAAATCATGGTTTTATTTTTCCTTCTAAAATAGACAATTCATCCTGCATTTCTGTCTCTGTGATCGTCATCACCATTCATTCACTTTCCCAAGCCACATATTTGGGAGAACTTCAGATATTTCCTTCTTTTTAACAACCCACACTCAATCCATTACTATTCTGTTGACCTTGACTTGATATTTCTCAAATCAGTTTCCCACTATGTGCTGCATCTACCTTTATTCAGGTCTTCCTGGATCACTGCAATGCCTCCTAATAAGTTTCCATTCCTGTAATTTATTCTTTTAAAAAAATTAACCCAATGATGTCACTCACTATTGAGAATCCTTCCAGGCTTGTTTTTGTTGTGAGGATGGATTTAGGCCCCTTTAGCATGGCACATAAGGTCACCTCTCCAGCTTAGTGCGGTACCCAAGTTCACCTCCTCAGACTCAGGACCTTTAGGTGGGTCACATGCTCACCTCCACAGCATCAGGCCTCAGCACAGGGCACTGGCTCACCTCTCCAGCTTCAGGCTGCAGCATGCACACATGAACACCTCTATAGGCTCAGTTTTCACTTTGCTTTAGACTGTAATTTATGTCCCAGACATTTTGAATTACCTTCAAGTTCATGATGAGACTCCATCTTAAATATACACAATCTCTGAGCCTCCTTCTTCCGGGTCAGTAGCACTACCGTTAAATATCTCAACAGCGCCGACTTGACCAGAAAAAACAGTGTCTCCCCAAACTCAAGTGTCAGAAGAAAAATAAACTGCAGGCCTTTGGACTTGCTGTTTTCTTTTCCTTGAATGGCATTTTCAAACCCAGTTCACCTGGACAATTCCTCTTCATTCTCCTAGACTCAGCTCAGGCATCTCTTCTTCCTCTAGAAAGGTTTTGCCATTTCTTGTTTCCCTTTAAGAGTTGTAGCTTCTTGCTTGTGTGCTTCCAATATATCTTTGGTGTGGTTTTACTATATCTCTTGCCACTGTGTTGTAATTGTATGTTACTTTGTACTCACCATTGCTTTGAACACTAAATTTTAAGTTCCTTGCCTTGAAAGCAAGAATAGTTTTGTATCACTTCTATCCCCAGAATCTAGAACAGTGACCATCACATTTCCCAGGAAATGGAAAAATGAGAAACTTCATGGAATTATATGAGCTTTAATAGCTAAATACAAAATAATAGCCTTTAAAATATAAGGTCATACCGAGTACAGCTGGTCACAATTACTACTGATCTACTTTATTGCAAAGTAGATCGTGTCTATGAATATGTCTCCTACCAACGCTATGATGTTCCCTATGTAAATCACATTTAATTAACTAAACTAGGTTTTTACTTTCTATACAGCAAAACCTTAGGATAAATCACTGGCTACAAAGACACGGTCTCTCTGCCTCTGAGATACTTATATCTAGATATAAGATACGACTCTATTTTACAGATAATGAAACTGAGGCATTGAGAGAATAAATAACTTATACAAGGTCACTCAAGGAATATGTGTAGGATGAAGATTCAAATTTGGGTAGTCTGCCTCCTGATTCAGACTACTTTCCATTTCTACTGACTGTAAGATATTAAAGGGAAATCTAAAAAAATAACACAATTTTTAGCTCAAAGTTGTATGAAAGCTATAGGAGGTCAAAGAAGTAGATGGAAAAATTCATCATGGAAGAGCTAGTATTTGAGTTGGTCTGAGAGAATTGGCTCCACACATACAAAGAAAAATGAAAGGTGTTCCCAGAGGGGGAAACAGCATAAATTAAGGCTCATGCTTAGACAAATCATGTAAAACGTAACAAGAGTACTAAGTAGAAAACAGTTATTCAGAGACAGTAATTGTTAAAATAGTCTTAATCTATTTTCTCCCAGAGTTTTTTTTGCTTCTAAAAGCATAGGTTTTTTGTTGTTTGTTTTTAAAACTTGAGATCATATCAGTTTTTGTTTTTAAAAATTGAGATCATATCATATGCACAATTTTGAATCCTGCTTTTCTTTAACTTGTATACTAATATAAGCATTTTCTTGTTATTATAAACTATTTGTATGCATTATTTTTAATGGCCCCTTGATCATTAAACAGATGTATGATAGTTTAATTAAACATCTCCCTATAGTGGAACACTTAAAGTTCTTTACAATTTGTTTGGATAGAAATGATGCTACTAAGAACATCTTTGTCCGTAAACCTTTTACTTATATCCTTGTGATAAAATACACGAGTGGAATTCCTAGGTCTAAAGTTACTAATTTTTTACTGTTTTTATTCCCTCAGGTAATTAAACTAATACTTGCTGGAAATAGGGTCTCAGAACTAAATGAGTTAAAGTTGCTGTCCTCAGGAGCTGACTTTCTAGAGGAAAAGTAAATAAATAAGCATAGACAAATAAACAAAATCCAGTAGGGAAAATGTCTTAATTGAAAGGAGTATAAGCAAAATCTGGGGGACCAAGTGAAATAAACAAAGTCTCTGCTGGGAGAATATGGAACATGCCAGAAGGAAGTGACTTCTGAAATATGTTTTTATTAGCTTAACTTGACACTGATTTGGGGGAGACAACTGTTATTTCTGATCAAGTCAGAACCGTTAAGATATTTAAAGCTAGTGCCACCAACCCAGAAGAAGGAGGCTGGAGATTATATATTTTTAAGATGTACTTGCCTGCATTATTAACTAATTTGATAATAATTATTAACTCATGTAACCAAATTACTAAATACAAAACACTGCATTACCTAATCCCCATTTGAGGAAGCTCAGTGCCTTGCTGGCATTGTCCAACTTTGTACCATTTTGGGAAAAGTGAAAGAAACTGGAAAGAAGCAAGAAACTGTTTCTGTTTTGGATGATTCTGGCAACAGCACCTTGTTATAAACCATAGAGAAAAGAGAGGAGAAAGCCCCAGGGTTCCTATGACTCTTTCCTTCACACTCACCCTCTAAGCAAGAGGTTTCCAGACTCTCTCAGTTTATGGCCCCCTTAGTGTCTCAGTAATTGCTTTCATGGCATTCCTAAGGCAGAGGAAATAACTAACTGTTCCATTTATTAAGCAGTTAGGTTAAATACATACCTAACTAAAGTTAGGTTAAATACATAATGATATTTAATGTCCTAATAACATAGGAGCCATTTGAAAAATAATACACATTAATTGAAAGAAAAAATTATTTGCACTTTATTCTTAAAAAACTGCAATTACTTGCAAACCAGACATGTACAGAATTCTCAAATCTTGGAATCAGATTAAACTTCGCCACTCTTATCTCCTGATCTGTCCTGATTTTAATGTAATACTTACCTTCTACCATAATGACTACCATAAACACGACTTCACAAAGATATGAGGGTGCCTTGCTTGTGGGAATGTAAAATGGTGCAGCCACTGTAGCAAATAATATGGTGGTTGCTCAAAAAAATTAAACAGAGAATTATTACCATATGATCCAGCAATTCCACTTCTGGGTATATTCTCAAAAGAATTGAAAGCAAGGATTTGAACAGATATTTATACACCAATGTTCAAAGCAGCATTATTCACAGCAGCCAAAAGGTAGAAACAACCCACGTATCACTGACAGATGAATAGATAAAGAAAATGTGGCATACATATATCAAATATTATTCACCCTAGAAAGGAAAGAAATTCTGATGCATGTTGCAACATGGATGAACCTTGAAGACATTAAGTGAAATGAACCAGACACAAAAGAACAACTATTGCATGATTCCACTTATTTGAGGTAACTACAGTAGTCAAATTCATAGAGACAGACAGTAGAATGGTGGTTGCCAGAGGCTGAAGGGAGGCGAGAACAGGGAGCTGTTGTTTAATGGGTACAGAGTTCAGATGGGGATGATGAGAAAGTTCTCGAGGCGGATAGCGGGGATATTTGCACAAAAACATGACTATACTTAATTCCACTGAACTATACACTTAAAAATGGTTAAAATGGTACATTTTGTTATGTACATTTTACCACAATAAAGAAAAAAAATATGATGACATCAAAAGAAATGCAGTAAAGTCTAATGCTGAAGCATAAGCTACCTGGAGCTGACAGTTTGCCTAGTGTCTGACCATCACTGTATTTCCCTCAAAAATTTAAAATATTCAGTGTCATCCCTGTGAGTTTGCTGCAGTACTCTGGGGTGCCTTGGCAGCCTTTATAGACAGCTATAGTTCATGTTCTCTACCTTACAACTTATCTCTTCCCCTTCTGGGTAGTTATAGACAAAAGGGCGTGAAGGAAGATGCCCAGCTAAGTTTTGCCCCTGACTTGGTCTGTGATCTCAGAACACAACTACCACAGCTCCTTCCTTCAGTGAAGACAATATATTCCAAAACTCTTTACAAACTCTAAAGCACCAAATAAAACTATATTAAGTTCTATATACCACTCACAGGACTCAGAAGAAGTAGGGGTGTTCTAAAGCACTTCTGTTAAAATCCTCAAAATGGCCAAGTAAATCCTGCCCAGTGAAGTCAGGCAGGCAGGCCTCCCTCCCCACCGCTGCTCACTGCCCTCATCCCCCTCATTCTCTCTACTCCTACCATCTTCAACTTCTCTCCATTCCTAACTCATCTTCAATTTCCCCCTCCAAGGCCTTTCCCCATGCCCTACCTCCTACCTAGAAAACTTGTTCCCATTCCTCCCACTTTACCTAAGAAATTCCTGCTTATCCTTTAATCTCCAGCTTAACTGTCACTGTACCTGTGAAACTTTCCCTGATGTCCCAGACTAAGCAGCTGGGATCACTTCTTTGTGGCTGTTGTATGATGTCTTCCTCTCTAGCCTGTAAGTTCATTGAGGGCAGGTATTATACCTGTCGTTCCCCGCACTGTGTCCTCAGTGCCTGACACAGTTCCTGGAACATAATAGCTGCTCAATTAATATTAGGTGCTCCTCATTCTCAGGAAATGTCAATATTCGTACAACGGAAGCTGAGATAAAGGAAAGAGACTGACTGTATTGCTATCAGCTCATTTTATCCCTCAGTCAACTCAATGCTTGTTTTTGTTTTTGTTCTTTCTTTCTTCCCTTTCTCTTTTTAATATCTCCTTCTCTCTCCATATGGCTCTTAGTACTCTCATACCAGAGCCTGAGACAAAAGTGCTGTTCTGGGGATCTGAAGTGAGGAAGGAGAGAGGAGCTTCTCTTTCTTTCCTGGAGCACAAAGAGATGAGAATCTCTATGTTTGAAAGTTATCTTTGGACAAGTACAAAATCTGGCCCTCACTCCCCTCTTCCCCCAAAGCATAAACTAGTCTCTGCCTCCTTTCTGTGTTAATATCCATGTAAAAAGATCTTCAGTAGCAGTTGGGGGGAAACAGGAGCTGGAGGGAGGGGTCTCCTCTTAGGTCTCCGCTGGTGATAAGGGACTGTCAGGCAAATTCCAGTGCCTACCTCCCACCTCTTATTATTGAGAGCCTCAGATGTGCTACAATTGGGTAACTCGCTTCACTCACATGCCTTCTACTTCTAAAGAAGAGTTCTGCAGCAGAGATACCACTGTGCCCATGTTACTGAGAGGGAAACTGACTCTCAGAGTGGTTAAGTGGTGTTCCTAAGGCTACACAACTCACTTTGTCCTCAGTGTAGTAGGACATCCCTTCCCGTTTTCTGTCTTCCCGGCCCCCACCCCATGCCCACTCCATTTCAGCTTCTGGTAAGAGAAACATGGCAAGGATTTCCCCTTAGGAGCCTATTCATTTTCTTGGGCACTGAGGCTTATGCAGAGATGAGAGTGCCTATGATTTTGTCTGCCACTTAACTGATATTAGCTGGAAGCAATCTGCTTAAAGTTTAAGCATCAACTTATTACTTTGTTAACTGTGCATTCATTTTCCAGGGGATGGTTAACTTTAATGGAAATAGGGGATTGAATCATGTAGCAACAGGTTCTATGACATGTGGGATCCAGAGGGAAGTGAGAGGCCTTCCCCGTCAGATGTTGTGTGGAGGGGGATCTGGTCTAAAGAGCTGGATTAATTTTCTGCCTGCAATTTCCCCACAGGGGACAGACAGGAAGACTCTCATTCTGTCACCCCATGATTAACATCAAGAGTTCACTCTCCTCACAAGCCAAGATGGTATCTGAAAGAATGAGGAAAGGGAGGAGACGGGTTTAGAATTTCTCACAGCCACAAGAAACACAGATGATACACAGGCTCTCAGAACTTGCCCACTGGAAGGGACCTCTGTGCTCATTCAGTCTCACCACTTCACTTTACAGAGGAAGAAACCAAGGCCCAGAGAGGGACAGTAGCCTGTCCTACAATACACAGCAGGTCCTAGAATATAGCAGACTTGTTTCCCCATCTCACCTTCCAAGAGTCTCTTGACTTCTTAATGGTAAACAAAGTACAGCTTGCTTAATTCCATGAACCAAAAGCCAACTTTTCTGGACTTTCAACAGAAAGCATTCTTTGATTTCAGGCCCATGTGGTTTCCTGTTTTCTCCCAAAGAAGCAAAACTTTCCTTTGAGAAAATTAAAAGGCTCACAACTTCTTGAATTCCCATAAGTTTTTTCCCAACCATCTTTAAGGACTATAGGGTACAACCTCCTTTTTGTCATATGTTCTGATTAGGTACGGAAGACCTAGAAGTTTTATTTAGTTAATAATGGATGAAGCAACCAGAAGAGAAAGGTAGCTATGAGACACCCTACAAATCTAGAGAAGTAGGCCTGACTGAGAATGTGGTAGCTTCAGTCTTCATCCTGATAGCTCGTTTAAAAATGTTTCCTTGCTTGGCATTTTAGAGGTGCCATACTCTGGCTCAACTTCAACCAGTCGACTTTTCTTACCAAGTATCCATTCTAGGTCAGGCAAGTTTCTTTACTGGCACCTCCAATTTCTCATGTCCATTCATAGAATATGTATTAAACACCTATTATGCATTTGACATTGTCCAATATTCTGGAAATAAAAGGAAAGAAGATAAACCCCGTTGAATAGCTTGCAAAGGGTCTGATACAAAGTAGCATTTTTCAGTCTGCAAGTAGCGATCCATTTGTACGCCATGAAATACATTTAGTAGGTTGTGACCAGAATTTTCTTTTAATGAAACTGTGGTAGATTGCTGCAGTCATGGCCCTCCATTTTTTTCCTCCCTCTATGTGACTCACTGGCCAATGGAACAATGGCAAGCATGACATAAGCAAGGACTTCAAAATTGTTTAAGCTTTGGAACTTACCCTCTCCTGCTGCTGTTAGGAACTCTGCGATGATCACCATGTGAGTGAACCTGGACCAGCCCGTGGAAGAAACAAGGCACATGCCTTGGTTATCTGTACCCTGGACTGCAAACCGACTACCTGATGCGTGAGCGAAGCCTATTCAGAACCACAGCCAACCCACCAAAGGACCAGAGATGCATGAGCGAGCCTGGCGGAGATCAGTTGAGCCTTGCCCAATCCAGAAGAGGGTTTTCCAACCTTGGCATTATTGACATTTGGGGTCAGATAATTCTTTGTTTCAGGGCTGTTCTGCTCATTATAGGGTGTTTAGCAGGATCCCTTGCCTCCACCCACTAAATGCCAGTAGCGTCGCTGTCACAGATGTAAAGAGCAAAAATATCTTCAGACATGGCCACGTGCCCCTGAAGGGGCAAAATCACCCCCAGTTGAGAACTACTGATCTAGAAAAAACACCTGGCAAAATCATGAGCAAACTAAACAGTTGGTGTTTTAAAAATCATGAACAAATTAAACAGTTGGTGTTTTAAGCCATTCAGTTTTGAGGTGGTCTGTTAGACAACCAAAACTATCTGATATAGAAATAGATTAGAATAGGACAGATCAGGAAACATGTCACTCAGTAAAGGTAAGTGCTATTTTATGGAACAATATCATGTGCGTACTGGCTCGTGACATAAAATGGAATTCTTGCTCTGGTTATAGTCAAAAAGATTTCACAGTCTTGTGAACTTCTTGATTGTCATTCAAAAAACATGGTGTTTACTCTCTTTCCACTTTGTGAATTCTACCTTCAGAAGACCACAGTCTCCTTTGTAAATTACCTGCTCCCTATAGGAACCCGGCAAGTCCCCTCTGGGGTTTGAGCCATCACCCAGCTCCACCTGTGTGATTCATATTGGTGACCAGGAGCAGAATAACAGCCCCATGCTGACTGTTTGGGGTATCACCAGATAAACCTTTTCCTAAGAGGAATATCACCCACCAGGAAAGCAACAGCTGCCTGTGATAACTGCTTTTCAGCTAAAGAAGGCCTAGGGCACCTGACCTCCTCCTTGGCCACATGCCCTGAATCAGGCAATTAGCAACACAGCAGCTTCACTCACAGCAGAGCTGGGATGGAGCCTCCACTCCTCACCTGGTTAATTCCTACTCTTCCTGCAGGAAGCACACTGGGCTAGAAGGGCACCTTTGGTGGGGAGCATCCTTATGGCTGTTGGGTTCTCTGAGGCTGTGCCTGGCTTTCTTCTCAGGAACACTACTCTCTGCCTCCCCTTTTCACCCCAGAAAATGACCCTGCTGGGCCAGCATGGAGAGTCTAGGCTGAGAGGAAGATTTACTGTTTGTTGTTAGGCTATTAACAAGCACAGTCTGTTAATGCTCTCTGATTGATTTCTGGATGCTTTTTCCCTTCTGGACTGTTGGAACTCAGCTGCAGAGGCTGGTGTGAGGAGACTAAATGTTTACATGGTTCCTCACCCCAAGGAGAGCTAGAAAAGGCATAGGAGTTTATGAGATAAATGCCCAGGCGGGAAATGTTAAGCTGACTCTACCTCCCCTGGGAATCACATTCTGCAGAAGAGGCAGCGTGGTTGAGTAGGGGCCTGAGTATCTGGGTTTGAAGCCTACTTCTTTCCAGTAACTGATTTGTTTCCAGTTGTCAAGGTTCTGCCACTTTGGGCATGTCACTTAAGCCCTTGGAGTCTGTTTTGTCCCCCAGTAAATAAGGACCATAACCGTATCACTCTCGGTGTGGTTGAGGAGCTTACTTGAAATACTCCCTGGAAAATTCTGAGTAAATAGGATCATTTGGTAATACAGAAATGGAATTAGACCATTTCCACGACTGGTAATTCTGGGATACAGTGGAAAATGGGACAGATTGTACCTCATTGATAATTAGACACGATGGACTTAGACCTTTTCCATGACTGGGAATTCTGGGACAGTTAGGGAAAATAGGGCTCCTTTCTCTCGCCCTCTGTACTGAGGGTCATGCTACCAAATATGCCAATACTTGTAAGAAAATCAGAGTGTGCTTTTGTTTTCTTTGAAAAAGGTGGCTAAAAGCCACTCTTGGTTTCCCTTAAGAAATAAAAAAAACCTAATCTACAGTGGAAGATTTTAAGTGAAAGGAAAATATTTTTCAATGCAGAAAATGGAGACTGATACATTAGTAATATTATATGTCTATATGACACTTTACAGTTTACAGAGGCAGTTTATTCCCCCTCTGGAGGCACTTAAGAGTAGAATTGGCAGTGACAGCTCTAGAATTCATTCATTCAACAAACAAATCTTCACTGAGCACCCACCATGTGCAAAGCAGCTTTCAGGATATAGTATAGAAGGTGGCAATCATACCCCATCTTTGTAGAACTTACATACTCCTAAGAAACAGTCCAGAAAGAATGAAAAAAAAAATGAAAATAGAATAGAATTCCAAGGTCTATGAGGAAAATAAAACAGGATAATAATATAGACACTATAGAGGTGCCATTTTAGAAAAGACGGTTAGGGAGGGATTTTCGGAGGCATTGCCATTTGAACAGACACTTTAATGAAGAAAGGGAGAAATATATATGGATTTCTGGGAAAGATGTTCCAAAATGAAAATAAGTACAAAGGCCCTGAGGCAAGAATACACTTAGCATATTTGAAGAACAAGACAATTCAGACCCACCCCTGTTAAGATTAAATGCTTTCGCAAGATCCTTTCCAGCATTTTCGGTCTTCCTAAAAGAGATGTAGTCTTTTAATTATTATTTATTCACTCTTTATGGGTAATACAGCAGGGACATAAACTTTGCATTAGAGTGGAATAAAATTTACCGTCAAAGCTGGCTGAGTTCAGGATGTCAGCTGTTTCAAATAAGGCCCACAGACTCTGAAAGAGCATTTGGGACTGGTTATCCCAATCAGACCTCCTGAGACCTCAAGGCTCCCTGTTTATCTTCAGAGTTAAGTGAGAAGTGGTTGATCCTGTAAATGCTAGGGTAGAAGGAGCCACAGAAGGCCTCATCTGCACCCTGCAGGATGCCTGAAAAGTTACCAGCAGAGAAAGAGTTGGCTGGAGAACTAAGAGTTAGAAGGGAACAAAATGGATAGGCTCTGCTGGGTGAGGTGGAAGCATATATACTTGCTTTATAGTTGTTTTTCTCTGCAGACGCCGATCCAAACCAGACAATGAAATCCACTTGCACAGCTCAATCCTCTCTGCATAGGGGGGTAAGAGCTTCATAAAGAGCCAACTTTGCTCCCCAGAGAAAATGGAGTTTGAGCTGCCCTTGCTTTTCTCTGCCGCCTGAGTCACCAGCTTAGTGCCACTTGGCACCAGAGGAACGAAAACAGTATCTTTGTAATTGTTTTATGTTAAATTAGTTAATGGGGACCCTCCTATTTTCTTCATGTTCCCTTTTACAGGGAAAACTATCTCTCATGAGATTCTATTAAGCTTTCCTTTCTGGGAACCCACAAGGCAACTATGAATGTGCTGACTCAGGATCCCCGGGTTTGCCATGGCTCCAAGTGGTAACAGGAAGGGGAATCAGACCAGAGCAAGAAAAGGAGCTAGAGGAACAGAATCTCACCTCTTGGATGCCTCCTGTTGAATTACTCTGGTTCTGTACTTAGCCCTTATTGCCACTCCCAGCCAATCAGCGCAATTACTTAGATATCCACATAGAAAGATTTGAAAAGCAGACCAACTCATAATTTTCTTTTTGTTAGAATCTGTCCATAGTCAAACTTCTGTGAATTATGACTCTGTGTTTTGTGTATGATACACTTCCTGGGCTACACCTCTTCCTTACTAACCCCTCTTTACTCTTCCATTTTGTTATTCCCTTTTGCCATAATCTCTGTCTGTCTAGAGGGCAGAATCGTAGGTGATCTGGACACACTTTTGAAGCAGACTGAATTCCTACATTCAGACCACTTGGAAAAGCTTTCAGAAACTCAGGCCCTGAATGAACTTTCTTTCACCCAGGTGTAGAAGGTACAGATTTTCCCACAAGAGTGATGGCTAGATAAATTTTCCCTTGAAGATATCTTCATCTACCATCACCTTTCTACTAGGAGTGGTCAATTATCCATTAACTGTTAGATATAGTAGCTGTTATGGGGAAAAGGGTAATTTGGGCTCCAATCCTGGCTCTCCACGGATGAGTCATGTCTTCATCTGAGGTCTCAGTTGTCTCATTTGTAAAAGATCATTTGGAGCAAATCCTCAGAGCCACAGAAGCTTGGCCTTCTCTCTCTTCAGCCAGTGCAGAGCTGTCTATCACTCCTAATCATGGACCTCCACACGGGATTTCATCTCTAAGGAGTTTCATTAAAAGAGTTTGAAAACCACTGGGCTAGATAAGCTCCAAGTTGAAGGATGTGAGGAGGCAACACCTGAGAGCACACTGAGGGCAAACTGATTTCAGGACCAGCTGCTATCTTAGTACAGGTGTAAGTGATGGTAATTTCTCAAAGTGTGGTCCCTGAACCAGCAGCATTACTGGTCACCTGAGAACTTCTTAGAAATGCAAATTCCCGAGCCCTATCCCAGATTTACTAAATCAGAAGCCCTGGGGGATGGGGGTGGGCCCTTCAATCCACATGGTTCTGATAGATGCTAAAGTCTGAAAACTACTGCAGAGGAATGGACTTAACTCCTTTGCCAGATCTCTTAAAATTCCCTTTCCCTTTCACTTTACCTTTATGTTTTCAAGGCCACATAAGGCACACACTCCAAACTCCTGGAAGCACACCAACTCGGCTTCCAAAGGTGAAATGCTAGCATCCGGAACGCTGATCTATAGGGATAATAAGGCTGGGGGAAGGACTTTAATCCTGTCAAAGCAAAGGACTAGTTCCTATCTGCAGCTGCCTTCAGGACACCAGAGCTCTCCCAAAGGAGGCACCTCACTTATTAACATCATAACTCAAGCAAGTTGCTTGGAGTCACTGCACATGGAAAATTGCATTCTGCAAAGTGTTGAAGCTGCAAAGTCACCAGCTGAGTCGATAGACTTTTATTTTAACGATGTTTGTGATCAATATTTAAACAGGACTGACCGAGCCTGCTGCTAGCACACCTCTCTCCTTCCAGCTGCTTGTGAAAGATAAAATATTTACTGGGGACGGGGGGCGGGGGGATGGAGCGTACAATGGTTTGATGCTAAGGGGGAGTTTGGGGGTGTGGTCTGGGGCAAGAGTGCCATAGGTTACATTATCATCAAGCATCAATGGGTCTGGAGTCTCTCAGGACTAAAGGGACTTTTGTTCAGACTTTCTGGGCAGATTAGGAGAGAATGAGGAGAGAATTTATGGAAAGATTTGGTCGCTAGTAGTATAATCTTTAGAGTAATAAGAGATTTTCTTGGAAATAGTCATAGTACATTTAATCTTGATTTTATTAAAACTCAACAACGGTATGTATCTAAGAGCCCGGTTCTGGGTTCAGACAGCTAAAGTGTAACCCTGCCTACTGTGTTTCCACAGGCATGTTCATTAACATCTCTGGGTTACATTTTTTTCTTTCATCTGTAAAACGGTTCCCCTTGAAGTTGTAAAGTATAAATGAGATGATGTAAATCAGTTGAAATATTGGCTCCCCAGAGCAAGTGCTCAATAAATGTTGGGAAATTATTGGTAGATCTGGAACTCATGATCTAGATTTGTCTCTGACACTATAATTTCAGAGACTTATATGATCAATGTACAAAATTAGATAACATTTTAGGACACAGTTTGATTAAGTGCTAGGGTATATAGTGTAGTCTCTATCAAAAGAAGGCTGAGAAATGGCTTGAGAAATCAGGTTAAACTATGTGGGGAAAATCAAACTTGAGTTAGACCCTTAAAGGTAAAGAGGACAATTGAGAAATCCATTGGGAGAACAGAATGTGTGAAAGTATAGCATGCAGATCTGATGCTGTGAAGGACCTGTTGAACTGGACGTACTTCTGCCCTTGTCAATACACAGGAAGAGTTAATCACCCAATGAGTCAGATACACCAGGAATGTGTGGGCTCAGGAGAGGAGGCTAGAACTGCTTCCAAAGGATGGGCAGCAAAAAGGAGTCCATTTTGGGGGCTGGGCAGAGAAGATTAGTAGGCATGGTAGGGTGACCAACCTGTACCAGTTTGACACTTTCTCATCTAAGCACTAAAAGTCCCCACTAGCAGAAACCCCTCAGACCTGGGAAAACCAGGATGGTTGGTCACTCTATAATGAAGAGGATCAGCAGTGCACGGTTTCCCGAAGCCAAAGGAGGCAAAGTTCCACAGAGGAGAGAATGATTGATGGCACCAGATACGAGAGAGAGGGCCTGAAAAGTACCTATTGGACTTGGCAATTCAGAGGTCCCTGGGGACAGATTAAGGAAAGTTGTGATGTCATGATATAGGTTTTGGACTTGACTTCCTGTCCTGGAAAGTCATCATGGTCACTCTCTTCAGCCCAGGAATGTCTAGATGAGTGTCATCTCTTAAGAATTTGATTTGTCTTAGGACTTTTTTAGAGCACAAGAAAAATGACCCGGTCGCAAACCAAGCACACAGCCCCTGGAGTGCCGTGTACGGAACCTGTTTGTTCAGCATTCCTTACCTCTGGTGCAGACAGTTAGAGGAGTTCGATACACTTGTCTCTGGTGTTTGGTTCCTAATGATTCTGATGTTACATGGATGGCCAAATGACAGACTTTCCCATTGATTGTGGGAGCTTGAGATGTGAATGACGGGGGGCCACCCAAGCGGCTGCCTGTGGGAAGTCTGATTTTGTTCAGATGAGCTGCTTCAGACAACGTCTCCCTCCCTTTCTCCATCACCCTCTGTTTCAGGCTCTCTGTTTCACTTTCTCGTGAAAACCCGTACCTTCTTCTTGACTGACTTCCTTCCTTGCTTTCTTCTCTTCCTCCCTTTTTGTCTTCTTTCCATACCTCCATTCTCTCTCTTTTCCTCCTTTTCTCTTTTTTCTCACTTGTCTCCCTTGTCTGTCTTGTTTTTTTCTTCTGGCTTATTTCTTAGGGATCTTTTTTTTTATTTAGTTGGGACTTGGCAGCAAGAGGGTACAAAAAGCATTAAGATTCTTTCTTTTAAATTGTGGGCTGGAATCCAAAAGTCCTCTTAGCACATCCCAGGGTCTCAGAATTATATCTACTCTGGTTTTGGCCGAGGGGATTACTTAAATCAATGGACAGCAATGTCTCCTTTAACTAGCCTCCTTAAGACAGGGCTGCTGGGAGAGACCACGCTTAAGGACATAGGGAACTCCACCACTTTCTAACAGGATAATTTTTTCCAAGGTGTGGGGAAACTGTATCTCCTAGCTTTAGCTTCACAGACCCTTCTATTGTAGGAGACTGAAGGACTCTATTTCAGGGATGCAAAACAGATGCATACAGAAGATAGGCTGACTTTAGTTACCATTTGAAGGGTTGAACTGAAGCCAGCATGGATTATTTTAAAAGCACAGATATATTTTTAAAGTCAAATCAGTCTGGATCTTATTAAACTTGACTGTCTCCATGTGTGTATGAGTAGGCCATGGATGTGGATATGCGTCTAGATGTTTTTATCCTTCTTAAATTCTGTGAAGTCATCCCTCAAATAATATATAGGATCAACTTCTAGACTTTAGATCTTCCTCCTCAGAAACCACAGTGCTGACTTTGAGGGTCTAAGCTCAGACACACTCTGCTTCTCCTTAGAAGTCTCAGTGGATGTCTTGGGGTGTGTTTGAGGGGGGATTGCAGGTTTCTCGGTGTGTTTCTTGTGAGATCAGAGATGAAAAAAAAGAAACCTGAAACAAAAATATGATTTGGTTTGCGGTACACATTGTTCTGCGGGTGGCAACCAGCCACACATGCTGTCATTTACAGAGTAATTCTGTCTGGATTGTTTTTATAGTATCACTTTCCCTTCATTCACCACACAGACTATCCAAACACCCTCCTAAAGCATTTGTGCCTGTGTGTCTATACATGTTGACAAACTACAAAATTATAAGTGTGTGTGTATACATATACGTAAGCTCATGGGGGAAAAATGTATTTTTAAGTGTTCTATACAATCAAACTGATTTTTGTTTTTTGTTTTTTTGTTTTTTTTGCCCATGTAAATTCTTGACTGCATATATATGTGTGGCCCTTTTCCCAAAGAAAGGCATTTTTCACAGTAAGTTAATCCCATCTCACAGGTTTCACTCCCCCTCTGTCTCTCACGTGTATACATCTCTTTGGTGCGTAATCACACCTTAGTCTTTTCTATCTTGACAAAACCTTTGCTGCAACTTTTAGAAATACCACAATACTTAATCTTCTCTGAAATTCAAAGCTGGTTACCATCTCCTCTTTCTTTTTCTCAGTGCTGCCTGTGTGTACCCCTGAAATTCAGGCTTACACTGGGTCCCTTTCTGCCCATCATCATTTCTTTAGAGAATCTTTACCCTTTGAGGACTTTGACCAAAGACACCATGACAATGATCCTCAGATCTCCATTCTAACCTTAAGCTTGACCTTTCGCCTGTGGTTTATGTCCACATTTCCACCCACACGCAGGATTTTTTAACTGAAATTTGCCCCCAAATTATTGTCTAAAATCAAGCCTAATATGTTTTCCTTTCAAACTGTTTTCATCCTTTATTTCTCACATTCTAAATTTAATAAAACCATGACATCACCATTTTACTCATCTCTTCCAACATTTCTCACCAGTTCCTGAGGACTAACTTTGCTCCAGAGTCTCACGCGTCCTCTTGCTAACCAATCCCTCAGTCAATAGTCCTTATCAATACCTCCCTAGATTTGTGCAACAGATGCTTTGTTTCTTCCTCTGCCCTGTTGTCTCCCATCTTCCACTCCAATTTCTATATTACTGACAAAAGTCTCTGTAAAATATCATTTCAACCTCTGAATCCTTGCTTAAGAGCCCACCTCATCCTCATCACCAATTGGGCCACATCCAAACTCAAAACTCTCTCTTTTCTAGACCCAACTTTAATCTTTATCTCTCCACTCATATTCAGCTCTATACAATGTTTTGGCCACTCACCACACCTTTCCACTTCTCAGGTATCCACCAGTGATCTCCCTTGAATGAACTTCTCTTACTCCCTACCAATCCCAAACCCATATTTCCTTATGGGTCTAATTCAAACCTCACTACCCAAATTAAGCCTTCCCAGATCACTTCTACCCTTCAGTGCTCTTTGAGTTAGAGTTCTCTCAACACGTTTATTGGGATACATACTCATACATTTATGCATATGTTTTTTTCCATATATATTCCAGTGGTCTCATCTCTTATTTCCCTAAATGCATATTTAACAACTTCTTACTAAAACAGACCTTGTTAAAATCCCCAAAGAGTCAGGTATAATACCTTGAAAATAAGAGATATAAAAATGAATGCTTATATACCACATTTTCTTTATCCATTCATCTGTTGATGGACACTTAGGTTGCTTCTATATCTTGGATGTTGTAAATAGTGCTGCTATGAACATTAGGGTGCATGTATCTTTTCAAATTAGAGTTTTCTCCGGATATATGCCCAGGAATGGGATTGCAGGATTATATGGTAACTCTATTTTTAGTTTTTTTTAAGGACCCTCCATACTGTTCTCCATAGTGGTTCCAACATACCATGGGATATTACTTCAGCCATAAAAAAAGAATGAAATAATGTCATTTACAGCAACATGGATGGACTTAGAGATTATCATACTAAGTGAAGTAAGACAGAGAAAGACAAATATCACATGATATCATTTATATGTGGAATCTAAAAAAGAAATGATACAAATGAACTTATTTACAAAATGGAAATAGATTCACAGACATAGAAAACAAACTTATGGTTACCAAAGGGGAAAGGTGGGGGATAAATTAGGAGTTTGAAATTAACATAATCACACCACAGGGAACTATACTCAATATCTTGTAATAACCTATAATGGAAAAGGATCTGAAAAAGTATATGTAGATAGATAGATAGATAGATATATGGACTGAATCACTTTCCTGTATACCTGAAACTAACACAACATTGTAAATCAACCATACTTCAATAAAAAAAAATTAAAAAAACAATGCTTGTTGAATGGACTAATCATATTTTGGAAGAGGGTGCTATATTAATATCTGCAAGTGACAAAAATTCAACTCAAACTGTCTTAACTAAATAGGGACTCTACTGGCTAACATCTAAGGAAGGCCCAGAGGTAAAACTGGTCCATGACACAGTTGGACTAAGGACCCAACAGAACTAGGCTTCCAACTTTCACCCCTGACTCTGTTCTCCTTCATGTTGGTCTTACTCTCAGGCAGGACCTCTCTGTGAGTGACCCCCCATCAGCTCCAGGCTTATGACTTTCCAGCTCCGAACCTATCAGAAAGAAAACTTTTCTTTGAAATAATCAGCCTGGAATTGATTTTTATTGAACTAATGTAGTCATGCACCCATCCTTAAACTATTCATAATGGACTACAAAATGGGGATTGTGCTGACTGGCTAAGGCAGGTTCACACATCCATCCCTGAGTCCATCAATAAGGTGAGAGCATTTGATGTTCTGTCCAAGCAGGCCTGGGTCATTTGCCTACTCCTGAAGCCACCATTCAAATGACAGGAATTAAGGATGAGAAAGGGGTTTTCCTCAAGTAAATGACGGCATTGTTGTTAGAAGAAAGGGGAAGAAAAGAAGAAAGATGCTAGACAGCTAAAAGCAACAAATGCCCATTATACGAGGTAATTCCCCATTTATCACTGTGTGTTAAGGCTGAGTACTCTGGAAAGAAGGAAGTGAGTCCAAGCGTGGACAATTGAAGACTAAACATTGGTTAGTAAATAGTTTCACCTTCTCTCATTTAATGAAAGAAGATATTGGCTCTGAGCAGAATTCCGTTCTCCTCAAGTGTTCTGCTTCCCTATCAGACCTGCATTCATTCATTGTCCATGGTGTAAAGAAATCAGTTCAGTTAGATATTAAAAGGTAGTCAAATTTTGTTGTAACTCCAGAATTAGAAAAAAAACCCAAAATAAATTGAAAGTCAAGTTATACTACAGGATTTATCATAAAAGAAAAATGGTCCTTTCTTTGCATATTTAAAAAAGATTCAGGTGAGTTAAATCTGTAAAAAAGATGATACTAGCCTTACCATGTAATTGATATTTATTAAGTTTTTAATACAACAGATATCATTGAGTTGAAAGGCTAATTATTAGTTCAAATTTCCTTACATAAAACTTGAACTTTCCCTGCTGGGACAACTTTCCAGCTTTCTAAACAAAAGATAGTGCTATGTAATTCTCATACCTGTGAGGTGGAGGAATTGATTTTGAAAGAAAGAAATAAAAACTATGCCTTTTCCTTTTTCTCCTTAATAGAATGAACAACTGCATTGATCTAGTCTTCTCACCAAGCCCTCTAAGTCTTTTCTCTGTTTCTGTATTACACAAATTCGAGAGAGCTTAGCAGGTGGCAAAATGTCTGGGTTCCCAGTTGGGTCACCAAATTGGCCCATTCACCACATTTCAGTTTTCTTGTCTCCAGTTGTTGGTGGCCTTCACTCTCTAAGAGAAAACTAATATCGTGCCTTCACCTGGGTCTCCTTAATAACACCAGGAAGCAGAGTGATGACTTCTCATATTAGAGCAATTTGTTCAAAACCCCAAGGAACTCCGTAGCAACCCCATCAAGACATTTCCTTCTTCCCCAGCCAAACAGTGCAGGCGATGAGACTTAGACTTGCTACTCAAGTAAGCCATGTAGTTAGCCTGTCTTTGAAACACTGATGTTTAAAAAATCATAAGGAAATAACTTTCCAAGGGGCCCAGTGGGAGGAAAAGCATGGGCAAACACGTATAAAATGAGAGAAGAGTTTATCCCTGATTTTGACAACTTATCCCAAAATGTATTAGAAGAGCCTGTAGCCATGCAGCAGCAGTTCTTTAGTAAAGAGAAACAGAATTATTTCTCTATTCTGAGCAACAATCCCCGCTCAGACAAGCAGAGTCCCACCCTCACTGCACTGACAACCAGCAGACTTGAGAAAAATGTTCTTTGTTATGTTCTGTATTTGTTCTCCCCATGCTAATTAGACTTAGAATCATCTCAACTGGGGGTTGAAACATGTGATTCCACAGACTGACTTAGTTGACATCATTCAATGTAAGTGGCTAGACTGATGAGTGATGATGAAGCATCCATGTCTGGTTCTCAGTTTTGGGGCCATGGTGTTTTCCTAGGGCTCCACCTTCTCACTGTTGGGCTTCATCCACTGCTGTGTTGGGTTCCCTGCCCTGAATGTTTACTTCATTGATGGTTTTGGGGTCTCCTGGCCCATAACTTCTGGATGCTATGCTTCTTTTCCTACTCTATCTTTGGTTCCTTTGAGGTCTTTCACTCTTGAGTACCATCCTCACTTCCTCCTCATCTCCATCCCTCAGCAGTTCTTACCCTCTTGCCTATTTCCTGCCATCTCACCTGTGATTAGAGCCATCGGCCCCTTTTGAACCCAAGAGACATGTATGAACAAAAGTGAACTCTGGGACCTCCATGCTTCATAATGCTGGAATATTAACATTTCCTCATTGGTTAACTCCCTATCTCATACGATTGGTATGAAGATTAAGGAAATAAAAATATGAAAAGTACTTGGAACAGCATGTGGCAAATAGTGAACACCCAATAAATCTTAAATATTTTTGTTATCGTCACCTCATAACCCCAACCTGAGCTCTCCTGGATGCTTCTATTAGCAACCTAATTCTTCTTCTTCTTCTTCTTCTTTTTAATTTAAGAAACAAATTTCATCACTTTGGGAGATGCACCAAATAGGCCAACAGGCAAACAAACTAGTGGATTTTTCTCAGCCAAAAGAAGTCCCTATCACATTCTGCCAGGACTGTGGACATGGGTTGTTTTTTCAACAAAAATCAAGTCTATTTTTCTCACTAAGGTACATGCGTAATCTTCCTTTCTTCTCCCTTCCGATAATTCCACTGCAACCAAAATAGAATAAAACTTTCCATTTGGCAAGTGTCTCTCTGGAAGAACCCTTGAGAGAAGGAGGTAGAAGAAAGGGGCTTCCATCTTTTAATTAGCAATGTGTGTCTCATCCAGCTCTGGTCATTGCAGCAAGGCTGGGATGGCAACAGGCTTTTCTTGCTCCACCCTCTTTGATTTTCTCTCAACTACCCCTCCCTTGCCACCCCATCTTTCTACAGCCTAACACCCAACAAAATGTGATTATTTGCATGAAATCAATACCATGATTCACACACAAAAGCCTAGAAAAACCTGCTATGCAATTGTGTGAGTAATTTTTCATGAACCAGACTCCTAAGTGCTTGCCAACAAGCTAAATTATCCTCTTGTTAAGTGATATATATTTTTTCTTTCCTCTTTCTTCTTTTCCATGTACCTCTTAATATTGATGAGCTTCTCTTGAAAGGAACATTTGCATTTTTCTTTAGTTCTCTGTGTAGCCAGCACATCAAAGGACCTCACTCCCCCCACCTTTCTACTTTTCCTTCTCAGTATCTGAACTGTCTTTAACCCAAACTCAGATTGAAAAGATGGTACTGTTTTACAGAGGAAAAGTGAAAGCTGATGTTTAAGAATCTGGATTTTAGATTTAATACCAAAAGTCATTTGAAAGCTAGGCTTAACTTCTTATTATTCAATCAATTAACCAATTCACCACTAAGTAGTGGGCATCACCTGGGTTTCCAACCCTATACTAAGTATTTTGGTAACCATAAGATTAAAATGAATTTAAAAAAAAAAAAGAACTGTCTATTAGTACAGATAAAATGAAAGTGATCTGTGAACACTAGTATAACTAGTAAAAGTATAAATTGTGTGGTATGAGGCATTAGGGCTGCAGATAAGGGCAGGGAGGGCGTCTTGAGTGGGGAGAGGGTCATGAGACAAAGTAAGAACAGGTTCACAGAGTGGGGAGATAATGGATCTGGAAATTGGAGAATTTGGATGGCAGTAGGCAAGGGAAATCATTCCAAACTAGAAGAAAATTTGTTATCTATCAATGATGATTTGGATAATTAGTGAGGACCTGGTTTCAAATGGCCTGGCTCTCTCTGGCGTATACCACATGCACTATGGCACCTTACATACATAGCGTCTTCATGTGTAAGTCAGGCTCCAAGTAACTCAGGCTCAGTGGCCAGGGAGGTAAATGCTAGAGAGGGTCAAAAAAGGAATCCAGCTGAGAGTGGATTTCCCCTCAGCTCAGGTAGATGATGAGGCAGCAGACTCAGCAAGATAAGGAAAAGTGGCGATTCTTGGGCTCAATTGTTGTTTAGTATAAAAGCATACTAACTATACACTCAAACATGCACATGCACAATAATAATTGGAATCCTGATGTATGTACAGTTTTCTAGTTTTATTCCCTTAATACAGCATGAGGTTTCTGGCTACACTGGTAATTAAATATTATTTTAAAATATAATTTAATGGCTGAATGATCTGTCACATTGCTTTACCACAATATATTTAAACACTCTCCTATTATTGCCTGTTTATATTATTTCCAATTTTTCTCCATTACAAATAGTATTGTGATAAATACCCTTTAATATTAATCTTTGATAGCATTTCTAATGATTTTTAAGGCATGTTCCTAGAAATAGTATCATTGAATCCCCAACTATGAGCAGTTTGAGTCTTTATAAATAGTTCTAAATCACTTTGCAGAAACACAGTACCCATTTTTATTTCCAAAAGCAGTGCAAAAAAAAAAAAAAAAAAAAAGTACTGGTTTCACTAAAACCATCTAAACATGGAATGCTGCATGCATCTTTTTTTTCCATTTAAAATTTTATATTATTTCATACATACAAAGAAACATATAATAATATATTTAATTTTAATTTTATTTTATTTGCAGTATCAAATATGCATACAGTTTAAAAATAATATATGAAAGTTTTAAAGAATGTAAACATACGTTAAAACCTGCTGCACAGGTTAAGAGAATATGATTGAGTGTTTAAGTTCTCTATGTGCTTTTTCCCAACATACCTCATACCCTCCATACCACCAAGAAGTCAACACGACATTGAATTTTTTTTTTAGTTATTTTCTTCCTAGTTTTGCCATATATGTATATAACCTAAATGATCTGCAATTTAATTTAGCTTATGTTCAAACTTTGTAAATATGATATTGTACATATTTTTCAGTAACTTGCTTTTTTTACTCATCTATTTCACTGCTATATAGTATTTAATCATATAAATGTATCATGGTTTATCCTCTTTCCTGTTGATGGATATTTGGGTTATCCCTAGTTTGGGTCTATTTATGGACAATGCTGCTGTGAAGATTCTTCTGTGTCTCCTGGTATCATCCTTGGGTGAGAGTACCTCCTGGGCAATGACTTATAACCTAGAGTATGGGTGGCCCTGGGGAAGCTCTCCAAAGGCACAGGGGCATAGACAGCCTTTAGGGAATCAGTTTCCAAATCTTCAATTTCTTTCCATATATTGATATTTTCCTTAAGCAAATCCTTTCTAACGTCTCCTATTTTATAACTCTTTTCCCGCTTTACAAAAGTAAGGCATACCGAGGGCAGAGTCAAGATGGTGAAGTGGGAGGATGCAGAGTTCACATCTCCCCACAACTAGGGCACCTGCAGGATGCTGGTGGGGACCTCGATGCCCAAGGATACAGGAGGAACCCCCGAACAACTGGGTAAGATGTGGGGGGCAGTGAGGGGGGAGGAGAAATGGAGGCCAGATAGGACCGTTGCCCTTGCGGGCTGGCTAGGAGAGGGGAGGGGTTCCCTTGTCTGGAGGGACCACCGGCAGGGGCGGGTGGGGGTCCGATGATCAAGAGGGAGCATGCCTAGTATCTCCCCTGCCCAATCAGGCCCCAGGAACCCTGCTGGGGTCCTAGGCCAGGTCCTCCACCCTCTGAGGCCCCCTCTGTGCCACGTGGGTCCTAGGGGCATGGGAGGGAGGCAAGGGGAGAAGAGGAGAGGCGACGGGGGGTGGGGATCTCTGGGATTGGAGGATCAGAGGAGGCACTGAGGGTGTTTCCCCCACCCACTTGCGTCCTGGGAAGCCTGCTGGGCTCCCGGGACTAGTCCTCCATTCTCCAAGGCCCCCTCTGGGCCACATGTGTCCTAGGGGCATAAGAGGGATGGAGGAGGGGGGAAGAGAAAGAGAGGCAGACAGGGGGGACACTCCAGGACCTGGGGATCTGGGGAGGTGCCACAGGCATTTCCCCCACCCACTCGGCCCCAGAAAGCCTGTCCCAGACCTGGTCCTCCACCCTCCAAGGCCAGAGGCACTCCTGGGACCCTCCTGTTGTGTTGAGCCTAAGCCCCAACCCCCAGGGCCCTTTCCGGGCCTGTGGATCCTAAGCATAGGTCCCGCCCACCACCTAAACTCCACCCCTGCCTAAGCCCCACCTCCCACAGCCAAGGCCTTTTCTGGCTTTTTTTTCTCCTCTTTTTTGCTATCGTGGTTCTGTTTTACCTTCCTGTTGTTGTTTCACCTACATTTTTATTTTTTAATTTTTTCTAACATATCTGTTAGTTTCCTAATCTTATTTTATTTTTTACTCTTTGTCATAGTTCTGCTCCTTTTTTTCTTTTTTTTGCCACCCCACGTGGCTTGTGGGATCTTGGTTCATGAGCCAGGGGTCGGGCCTGAGCTCCTGTGGTGGGAGCTGCAAGTCCGAATCACTGGACTAACAGAGAGCCTCATACCCCAAGGAATATTCACTGGAGTGAGGGCTCCTGGAGGTCCTCATCTCAGCACCAAGACCCAGCTCTACCCAACAACCTACAAACTCCAGTGCTGGAAGCCTCAGGTCAAACAACCAGTAAGACAGGAACACAATCTCACCAATCAAAAAAAAAAAAAAAAATGAGATGACAAAAAAATATGTCACAGATGAAGGAGCAAGGTAAAAACCTCTACAAGACCAGATAAATGAAGAGGAAATAGGCAACCTACCTGAAAAAGAATTCAAAGTAATGATAGTAAAGATGATCCAGAATCACAGAAATAGAATGGAGGAACAGATCAGAAGATACAAGAAATGTTTAACAAAGATCTAGAAGGACTAAAAAACAAACAAACAGAAATGAACAACACAATAACTGAAATGAAAAATACACTAGAAGGACTCAATAACAGAAAAAATGAGGCAGAATAACGAATAAGTGAGCTGGGAGATAGAATGGTGGAAATAACTGCTGAGGAGCAAAATAAAGAAAAAAGAATGAAAAGAATTGAAGACAATCTCAGAGACCTCTGGGACAACACTAAACGCACCAACATTCTAACTATAGGGGTTCCAGAAGAAGAAGAGAAAAAGAAAGGGTCTGAGAAAATATTCTAAGAGATTATAGTGGAAAACTGTCCTAACATGGGAAAGGAAAGAGTCACCCAAGTACAGGAAGAGCAGAGAGTCCCATACAGGATAAACCCTAGGAGAAACACACCAAGACACATGTTAATCAAACTAACAAAAATTAAATTCAAAGAAAAATTATTAAAAGAAGTGAGGGAAAAGCAAAAAATAACATACAAAGGAATCCCCATAAGGGTTATCAGCTGATTTTTCAGCAGAAACTCTACAGGTCAGAAGGGAGTGGCAGGATATACTTAAAGTGATGAAAGAGAAAAACCTACAACCAAGATTACTCTACCCATCAAGAATCTCATTCAGATTCAGTGGAGAAATCAAAAGCTTTACAGACAAGCAAAAGCTAAGAGAATTCAGTACTACTAAACCAGTTTTACAACAAATGCTAAAGGAACTTCTCTAGGTGGGAAACACAAGAGAAGAAAAAGACCCACAAAAACAAACTCAAAACAATTACGAAAATGGTAACAGGAACATACATATCAATAATAACCTTGAATGTAAATGGATTAAATGCTCCAACCAGAAGTCACAGACTGGCTGAATGGATACAAAAACAAGACCCATATAAATGCTATCTACAAGAGACCAACTTCAGACCTAGGGACACATACAGACTGAAAGTGAGGAAATGGAAAAAGATATTCCATGCAAATGGAAATTAAAAGAAAACTGCAGTAGCAATACCTGTATCAGATAAAGACTTTAAAATAAAGACTGTTACAAGAGATAAGGAAGGACACTACAAAATGATCAAGGGATCAACCCAAGAAGAAGGTAAAACAATTATAAATATTTATGCACTGAACATAGGAGCACCTCAATACATAAGGCAAATGTCTACAACCATAAAAGGGTAAATTGACAGTAACACAATAATAGAAGGGGACTTTAACACCCCACTTACACCAATGGACAGATCATCCAAACAGAAAATAAAGGAAACACAAGCTTTAAATGACACAATAGACCAGATAGACTTAATTGATAGGACATTCCACCTGAAAGTGGCAGAATATACTTTCTTCTCAAATGCACATGGAACATTTTCCAGGATAGAACATATCCTGGGTCACAAATCAAGCCTCAGAAAATTTAAGAAAACTGAAATCATATCAATCATCTTTTCTGACCACAACACTATGAGATTACAAATCAATTACAGGAAAAAAAAAAACTGTAAAAAACACATATACATGGAGCCTAAACAGTGCATTACTAAATAACCAAGAGATCACTGAAGAAATCAAAGAAGAAATTAAAAAATACATAGAAACAAATGACAATGAAAATACGATGACCCAAAACCTATGGGATGCAGCAAAAGCAGTTCTAAGAGGGAAGTTTATAGCAATACAATCTCACCTCAAGAAATAAGAAAAATCTCAAATAAACAATCTAACCTTACACCTAAAGCAACTAGAGAAAGAAGAACAAAGAAAACCCAAAGTCAGTAGAAGGAAAGAAATCGTAAAGATCAGAGCAGAAATAAATGAAATAGGAATGAAGAAAACAATAGCAAAGATCAATAAAACTAATAGTTGGTTTTTTGAGAAGATAAACAAAATTGGTAAACCTTTAGTCAGACTCATCAAGAAAAAAAGGGAGAGGATGCAAATCAATAAACTTAGCAATGAAAAAGGAGAAATCACAACTGACACTGCAGAAATACATAGTATTATAAGAGACTACTACAAACAACTATATGCCAATAAAATGGACAACCTGGAAGAAATGGACAAATTCATAGAAAGGTACAGTTTTCCAAGACTGAACCAGGAAAAATTAGAAAATATAAACAGACCTATCACAAGTAATGAAACTGAAACTAGGTAAAAATCTTCTAACAAACAAAAGTCCAGGGCCAGATGGCTCCACAGGAAAATTCTATCAAACATTTAGAGAAGAGCTAACACCTATCCTTCTCAAACTCTTCCAAAAAATTCAGAGGAAGAAACACTCCCAAATTCGTTCTACAAGGCCACCATGACCCTGACACCAAAACCAGACAAAGGTATCACAAATGAAGAAAATTACAGACCAATATCACTGATGAACATAGATGCAAAAATCCTCAACAAAATACTAGCAAACAGAATCCAACAATGCATTAAAAGGATCATACACCATGATCAAGTGGGATTTATCTGAGGAATGCCAGGATTCTTCAGTATAAGCAAGTCAGTCAATGTGATGCACCATATTAACAAATTAAGGAGTAAAAACCATATGGTCATCTCAATAGATGCAGAAAAAGCTTTTGACAAAATTCAACACCAATTTATGATAAAAACTCTTCATAAAATGGACATAGAGGGAACCTACCTCAACATAATAAAGGCCATATGTGACAAACCCACAGCAAACATCATTCTCAATGGTGAAAAACTGAAAGCATTTCCTCTAATATCAGGAACAAGACAAGGATGTCCACTCTTGCCACACTTATTCAACATAAGTCCTAGCCACAACAATCAGAGAAGAAAAAGAAATAAAAGGAATACAAATTGGAAAAGAAGAAGTAAAACTGTCACTGTTTGCCGATGACATGATACTATACATAGAAAATCTTGAAGATGCCACCAGAAAACTACTAGAACTAATCAATGAATTTGGTAAGGTTACAGGATACAAAATTAATACACAGAAATCTCTTGCATTCCTATATACTAACAACAAAAAAATCAGAAAGAGGGGGCTTCCCTGGTGGCACAGTGGTTTAGAGTCGGCCTGCCAATGCAGGGGACGTGGGTTCCAGCCCTGGTCTGGGAGGATCCCACATGCCGCGGAGCAACTAGGCCCGTGAGTCACAATTGCTGAGCCTGTGCGTCTGGAGCCTGTGCTCCGTAACAAGAGAGGCCGTGATAGTGAGAGGCCCGCACACCGCGATGAAGAGTGGCCCCTGCTTGCCACAACTGGAGAAAGCCCTTGCACAGAAACGAAGACCCAACACAGCCATAAATTAATTAATTAATTAATTAATTTAAAAAAAAATCAGAAAGAGAAATTAAGGAAACAATCACATTTACCATTGCAACAAAAATAATAAAATACTTAGGTATAAACCTACCTAAGGAGGCAGAAGACTTGTACTCAGAAAATTATAAAACACTGATGAAAGAAATCAAAGATGACAAAAATAGATGGAGAAATATTCCATATTCTTGGATTGGAGGAATCAATATTGTGAAAATGATGATACTTCTCAAAGCAATCTACAGATTCAATGCAACCCCTATCAAACTACAAATGGCATTTTTCACAGAATTAGAAAAAAAATTTTTTACAATTTGTATGGAAACACAGACGACCCCAAACAGCCAAAGCAATCTTGAGAAAGAAGAACGGAGCTGGAGGAATCAGGCTCCCCATCTTCAAACTATACTACAAATCTACAGTAATCAAGACAGTAAGGTACTGGCACAAAAACAGAAATACAGATCAATGGTACAGGATAGAAAGCACAGAGATAAACCCACACATATGTGATCACCTAATTTATGACAAAGGAGGCAAGAACATACAATGGAGGAAAGACAGCCTCTTTAATATTAAAGTGGTGTTGGGAAAACTGGACAGCTACATGTAAAAGAATGAAATTAGAACATTCCTTAACACCATACACAAAACTCCAAATGTATTAAAGACCTAAATATAAGACAAGACACTATAAAACTCTTAGAGGAAGACATAGAAAAACACTCTTTTACATCAACCACATCAAGATCTTTTTTGACACACCTCTTAGAGTAATGAAAATAAAAACAAAAATAAACAAATAGGACTTAATTAAGCTTAAATGTTTTGCACAGCAAAGGAAACCATAAACAATATGAAAAGGCAACCCTCAGAATGGGAGAAAATATTTGCAAAGGAAGCAACGGACAAAGGATTAATCTCCAAAATATGCAAACAGCTCATGGAGCTCAATATCAAGAAAACAAACAACCCAATTAAAAAATGGGTTGAAGACCTAAATAGACATTTGACCAAAGAAGACATACAGATGGTCAAAAGGCTCATGAAAAAATACTCAACATCACTAATTATTAGAGAAATGCAAATCAAAACTAAAATGAGCTATCACCTCACACAGGTCAGAACAGCCACCATTAAAAAAATTTGCAAACAATAAATGCTGGAGAGAGTGCAGAGAAAAGGGAACCCTTTTGCACTGTTGGTGGGAATGGGAATGTAAATTGTTACAGCCACTATGGAGAACAGTATGGAGGTCCCTTAAAAAACTAAAAATAGAACTACCATATGACCCAGCAATCCCACTCCTGGGCATATACCCTGAGGAAACCATAATTCAAAAGGACACATTTACCCCAGTGTTCATAGCAGCACTCTTTACAATAGCCAGGACATGGAAACAACCTAAATGTCCAATGACAGATAAATGGATAAAGAAGATGTGGTACATATATACAATGGAATATTACTCAGCCATAAAAGGGGATGAAATTGGGTCATTTGTAGAGATGTGGACGGACCTAGAGTCTGTCATACAGAGTGAAGTAAGCCAGAAAGAGAAAAACAAATATCGTATAATAACGCATATATGTGGAATCTAGAAAAATGGTACAGATGAATGTATTTGCAGGGCAGGAATAGAGACGTAGATGTAGGACACAGGGTGGGAAGGGGAGGGTGGGATGAATTGGGAGATTAGGTTTGACATGGATACACCACCATGTATAAAATAGATAGCTAGTGGGAACCTGCTGTATAGCACAGGGAGCTCAGCTTGGTGCTCTGTGACCACCTAGAGGGGTGGGATAGGGAGGGTGGGAGGGAGGGAGATGCAAGAGGGAAGAGATACGGGGACATATGTAAATATATAACTGATTCACTTTGTTATAAAGCAGAAACTAACACACCATTGTAAAGCAATTATACTCCAATAAAGATGTTTAAAAAAATGAAGTAAACAAATAAAGATCAAAAAAAAAAGTAAGGTAAGGCATACCTCTCACTCATCCAGATTCTTTTTTTTTTTTTTTTTAATTGGTTTTGCTTGATAAGAAGAATGACTTTCCACTTTATTTATTTATTTATTTATTTATGGCTGTGTTGGGTCTTCGTTTCTGTGCAAGGGCTTTCTCTAGTTGTGGCAAGCGGGGGCCACTCTTCATCGCGGTGCGCGGGCCTCTCACTATCGCGGCCTCTCTTGTTGCGGAGCACAGGCTCCAGACGCGCAGGCTCAGTAGTTGTGGCTCACGGGCCCAGTTGCTCCCCGGCATGTGGGATCTTCCCAGACCAGGGCTCGAACCCGTGTCCCCTGCATTGGCAGGCCGACTCTCAACGACTGCGCCACCAGGGAAGCCCCAGATTCTTATTATGGTGCATTCAATTGGAGTATAAAAAACTTCAGGATGACAAACAAAGGGACATTTAAAAATTTTATGATGATGTTGAGAAAGCAAATGACTTTAACGGATAACGAATCATTTTGCAAGTCAGATGCGTTCCAATTCCTTGTTGTCCACAAAACCAATCTTTCAGCTGCTAGATTATTAAATTTAATTTCCAATGATAAAATAATCAATCCTAAATCACTAGGTGATATTTGGCATAGAGCTGGCAATGAATTCAAAGAATTGAGTGACATTGCTAAACATAACTACTTCTATTCCTCTGTTTATTCATAAGAACAAGGATTCTTAGCACTTATATCTATAAAAACAATAAATAGGAATAAAACTGATGCTTTATTCTGTCTCATTCTAGCCTTAAATAATATTTATCCTTAAACATACAAAACCAATTGAAAAAACTCTATTCCAATAAAATATACATTTCCAATAAAATTTTAGTTTTCATCACTAATAATTATGTAACAAGGTTGTCATTTATTCATATTATTTAAATCAATTATTTATTATGAATAACTATAATGATAACTCAATCTAGAAGAAAATTTTGATACTTAAAACCTTATGATCATACAGAAAATCTTTGAAAAATTCAATTAATGCACATATTTTTGCTCTAAAGATGTGTGGTAGGGTAATCAATTAAAGACTTTCAAGCTTAAAACTATATTAAATTTGGATAAAATTATTTAGGGAGACATGGAATTAAAAAAAAACAGGTCTAAGGAAAAAAATTGATTAAAATCTTAAACTGTAAAAGAACTTAATCCTGGTTCGCTTGTTTTATTTAAAGTCAATACACAGGGAATTATATTTGTTGCCTGCATGAAAATCTCCAATGAAAAGTTTAAGTGAAAATTTAAAATTATGCAAGCAAAGCACAGTTTTTCAGAACTCTTTTGGGGCTGCCCGGGGGAAAACATTTGACACCCACTATCCGAGCGTGTATACTCAGGAGCAGAATTGTTGTATCAAAGGTGTGCACATCTTCAATATTTCTAGATAATGTTACTTTGTTTTTCAAGTTGTACACCCCTGTCAGAACTACAGAGTTCCTAATTTCTGAATATTCTCCCAAACACTGAGGATTGCCAGTTTTCCATTTTTGCCGAGCTAGTGGGTGTAAAACGACATTTCACTGTGGCTTTAATTTGCATTTTCCCGATTTAATGAGGCTGAGGATATTTTCATATGTTTGTTGGCATTTGTGTTACTATTATTTATTTTTAAACTTTGCTAATTTGATTTACAAAAAATGATGCCTCATTTACATTTCTTTGATAACTAACAGGGTTAATACTTTTTCATATGCTTATTAGCCATTTTTTATGTGAATTGTCCATTCATATCCTGCCCATTTTTCTATTGGGATTTTAGGAGCTTTCCTATGAATTCCAATGAGTTCTATTAAGGCTTACGCCCTTTACTTGTCTTATTTATTGTGTTACGATCTTGGAATAAACTGTACTTTTTTTATATGATACCATAGTTCTTTTAATATACTTATGAATGTGATTTGCTGATCCTCTGTTTTGGATTTCTACATCAATATTTATAACGCAGATTGTCCTGCCAGGGCTCTGCTGTTTTGTTTTGTTTTGTGGGGTGGCACTCTGTCAAGTTTTAGTATAATGATAATGCTTGCTTTATAAAATGAATTAAGAAGATTTCTATTCTTTTCTAGGCAAACTAATCAGTTACACAGTTGCTTAAAAAATTGACAGAAGACAACTATAAAATAATCTACAGCTGAATTTTTTGGGGGAGACTAATTCTTAAGGCAAGTTATTATGTTTCCTTTTCTTTCTTTTTTTTAACCAAATTTTATGTGTATACTTTCTCTAGCATATCATCAATTTCATTAAGAACTTCAAATTTCTTACGTTAGATAAGGATAGTTTGGTTTATGGATTTAAAATTGTCCTTTACACTGACCATATATCCTTCTTTTCATTGCAAATGTTGTATATTTGTACTTTTTATTTCTTACTTTGAAATGTCAAAAGATTTTAAAATTTATTTTTCTCAAAGAACTATCTCCTGAATACATTAATAAATTTACTCTTTATTTTTTATTGATTTCTCCTTTTATCCATTTTGTTCCTTTCAATTACGTTTGTTGCTAATCTATTGAGTCGACTGCTTAATTTGTTTATTTTTGTTGTTGTTGACTTTCTGTTTAATAATAAAAACATTTAAGGCTGTTTCTCGATCTTATTATCTCTTTAGTCAAGGATCATTTTTCAATGGTTAACTAGTTACTGTCTGTACCTTCCTCCTGTGATTAACCATCCAAAGATGCAACTCTCACCGTTCCTCTCCTTAAAATATTTTAAATTGTTCCTCACCAGGTACTGAAATAAGTTTCAAGTTCTTACCTTTAATTCCTGGTCCTCTGTTCTCTGGCCATAATATCTATTTCTTAATGTATATTCCTAGTACTTCCTTTATTTACATCCTGTTCTAGAGACAACAGAATAATTTTTCCAAACTGGAAAACAGGACACTAATTTTTCCAAACTTTCTAACCATCATGTATTGGCCTATGTTATTCCTTCTACTGGGAATACCTCTTTTCCCACACTCAATCCCTGGAAACATTACCATCTTTTGAAATTTTATTCAGCTCTTCAGGTGGCTGTTGCTTCCTGGGTCACTGGAATCATGCAGAGTTGGAGCCATCGGGTTACCTCTTATTGGCCACTTGACTTCACCTTGTCAGGAGTGCTGCACACAGGCTTGACAGGTCTAGTGCACTCAACAATACCCTTCCATGCTGATGTATCAAGCCTTCCCAGACATATCCCATGAGCACAACACCAGTCCAATCAAGGGTAACCATATGTCATTCAAATCTGGACACTTGTTTTACTGAAAGGAGTCATTCTTAACAATTATACCAAGACAACAGGTTTAAACCCCCTTTCTTGGGCAAACCAGAATATATGGTCATCACCCAACTAGATCTCATGTTCTATGTCTATACATACTTAATAAGTCTACATTTTTCTTATTTCTCTGTAGGTAGGGGAGTGAAGGGGATAGAAGACCACTTTGTATAAAGTACAGAAACAAAGGGTGTATTGACACAGATATCCCCACCTGGGATCCTTCAATGTACCTCCTAGTTGGTTTTGTAGATAACTTACATAGGCTTGGGCTATCACCAATAACAGGTATCAGAATCCATTGCCCTGACTGTGGTCTCTTGGGGTCCAAGCTAACTAGGGGGATGCAGAGAGCCATCTGGCTTGAATAATCCTAGGACATGATATTGACCTCATAATGTCTGAGACATGTCATGGGACAGAGCCATGCGATGTCCCAAGCTTATCACAGGATACAATCTATCACATAGATTTTACAGCTCTCAGTGTTACAGTATTTTCTCAAGTCTTCTCCCAATTCCACTTGTTCTCCCATCACCATGACAACACACATTTCATTAATAATGGAGACCTGAGGGAAAGCTTCCAGTGTTAGGCCCCCCTCAGGACTCACCTTCTGCTTGGCATTCCATGAAACCATTCTGATTCTAGACACTGTGCTTTGAAGATTCCAAGCGATCTCAATTTTTCAAAACAGAGATAAATACTATATAGATGGTGAAAATGCAGGATTTTGCCAAGATTTCTTGAAGCAATTAGCTGGTACAACAAAAGGAACAAAAGGAAAGCCATTATAAAAATACTAAGCCATTTAGATTTAGAGATCCATGTCTGATTCCTGGTTCTGACAGCAAGAAATGGGAAGAGACAGATTCTAAAGTTTTCAGCCTGTTTTCATAATGCCTCTCCATTCCAGAACTTATGAATGAGACAGCAGAGAATAGTATTTGAGAGATGAACTTGTCACAGATTCATAGCTAAGATAACAACATCCTGGGGTCCCTGGTACTTTTTCCTATATAGACTTAGTTAACTTTAAAAGGCCCTGTGGTAGAATTTAAAAATAAATAAATAAAAGCAGAAACTCTGTTATCTGATTTACTATGGATTCCCAGATCCAACATAGATGAATGAGTGACCTTAGAAGAATATATATCACTCCCCTGAATTGCTGTTTCCTTTCAGTAAAATGGAAAAAATAATCTTAACATTGAAGATGAAAATTAATGCATGTAAGAACCTGGAATAAAACTATTCAATAAAAGTTAGGAATAATAATACAAAACTCATCATCATCATCAACAGACTTTGGGAGGAACAGTTTTGAGCCCTTCTTGTGGAAAACACATAAATTCCACCTCAGCCACAGCCCTGATTCAGGAGTGCCAGACGGATTGTCTAGCAGCAGGAGAATCAGAAGTGAGACCAGGGCTCATCTATTTCATCTATTGATGCAATATGTTAAGATCAGGAACAGGAGCAGCCAGAGTCAACAAAAGAAATGTTTCGAGTTTCTGTCCTAGGAAAAGCAGCAGGTAAGTTAGAATAAGAACGCATGTGCCTGGGGAATTTACACATCTGGCTGTACCTGGGAGGGTCTTTCACCAGCCACTAAAGGTGGTACCATGCCACCTTCAGAGCCATGCCACCTTCACCATCACAGCATCGTGGGACCTGTGAGTGGAAAGGAATCTAAGCAGCAGAAAGGAGAGGCAAAGGAATCAGTCTAGTCATCTCCTCCAATCAATTGTGTTCTGTCCCATCAGCTCAACCCAATGAAACACATTGTAAAATTTCTTTCTTTCACCTCCCATTACCTAATCGGTCCTTTACACATGGAGCCTTCTCTTCTGCTAAAATGTTTCTCTTGCTTTCCCTTTATATTTTCGTTCCACTGCCGCCTTTCTTCAGCCAGCCCTTGTCAGCTCATGCCTGATTGAATTCAGTACCTTCTATGCAGATGTCCCCGTCTCCAGGGTCTGCTGACTCCAGTACATTCAGCACAGCTGCCAGGATCATCTTTCTTAGGCAATGTTTTTGTCACATCATCCCTCATCACCAGGGACTTTGGTGTCTCTGGTTCCCTCCTGCCTCTCACCTCACCAGTCCCATTTCCCCTTCTTCTACACAGCATCCTTCACTGTAACCAAGCTTATTGGCTTCTCAAGCCCTGCATATGATTTTCTTTCATAAACTTTACCTGTCATTCCCTGCTCTGAAATGGTCTGCCCCTTCCTCTCTGTTAATTCATGCCCCCAATTGCCCTGCAAAGTTTAGCTTAAAACTACATCTTCCTAGACATATATACTGTAGCAGTAAATTACACCCCATCTTGTGACAGGACTTGGGTATTTGTGGGATAAATTATGATCCCTGAAATCCCTCCTAGATGCTCCAGAGTGAGCCACTAAGTTTGATCTCGATCCTTCCCCAAGTACCAGCTTTATAATATGGCTCCACTGCACAGCAATTCTCACTTGATGATATGTTAGTTTATAAATGTTATGACTTCATTTCAATCTCTCTCCCGAACTGGATGAAAATTCCCCAAAGGCAGTGATTCCTCTTTCCATTTGCGCCCGCTCTGATCACATATGCATAACTCTATACAGCGAACAGACTCAAGAGATGCTTGCTGGAGGCTGCCTGAAGTAGAACTCTCCCCTGGCCTCAGGAAAACCGACCTTTCCATAAGAAAAATAAATTGGAAATAGCCTCAATACTCAACTCTATAAATACACTATGAGATAGCCTTGTGATGTAATATTATCCGTACTTTAAAAACATTTTTGAAGGAACTTTTAGTGACATGAGAAAATCTCACAATATAAACTTGCTTTATATAATACAATTTTTATATAACTATAATATGTAATTTCAATGTAACAATATAAAGATAGAAAGATTATGAGAAGGAAAGAATTAAGGAAGGGAAATAAAAGGAAGAAAGGAATGGAGGGAGGGAGGGAGGAAGGAGACAGATGGATTAATGGGGGTAAATGCAGGAACATGTAACTTAGAGGTGATCTCTGAGTAGTTCTTGGTATTGTTAAAATTTATTTTCTTCTTTAGCATCATCTGTTTCTTCACATTTTCTAAAATAATTCTACATTGTTTATAATATAAACAGGAAACATAAACCTTATTAAAACTACAATTGCTTATCAAAATGTTACATTTTCTAACAGTATTTCTTAAAATATAACGTCATGGGGGAAAGAGTAGGCAAGTGAAAGAGTGGAGAAACTGAATGATAACTAAGAGAATAAAATTTTGATATTCAGGAAATTCCCAGCTGATACAGAAGGGACGGCTATTTTTTAGTGGGTAATACCTTATTCCTTAGACCAGGTAGGAGAAAATTTTTGTTGTTTTCATTTTGTACATATTGCCAATCTTATCCTTTGAATGAAAAAATTACCATGGCAATCTTCACAGCTACCACCATCACCATCATCTCCATCTCTACCAACAACCAACATCACCTCTACCACTGTTTCCAACACCAACTCCACCACCACCACCTCCACCACCGTCAGCTCCACCACTGCCAACACCATCTCCAACACCTCTACCTCCACCACCACCATGACCACCACCATGACCACCACCTCCACCTCCTCTATCAGCTCCTCCACTTCAAACACTATCTCCAACACCTCTACCTCCACCACCACCACCACTACAATCACCTCCACCTCCACTTTCATCTTCACTTTCATCACTAGCTACATCACCACCACCATAAGGGGACTCTTATCACCTCCACCACCATCAACCTGATAAAGTAGACAAGTCCTCTATGGGAAATTGAATGGAGGGAGAGTGATAGAGACATAAGAAGTTAGAACACATTCACCAGAGTACTGTACTTTAAGTATTAAAAATAAGCAGAACTTTCTTGTTGAGTCTCCAAGTCCATGGCTCAGAATAGGTGGGATTGGGGGGTAGCTGGCTAGTAGGATGAAGAGGAAGTCCACTGTCCTACTCTTTTCAGGGTGCTGTAACAAGATACCACAGACTAGGTAGCTTATAAATAATATGCATTTATTTCTCACAATTTTAGAGTCTGGGAAGTCCAGGATTAAGACACCAGCATGGTTGGGTGAGTATCTTCTTCTGCTTTGTAGGCAGTGCCTTTCTGCTGTGTCCTTGCATGGTGGGAGGAGCTAGGGATCTCTCTAGAGCATCTCATGTAAGTGCACTAATGTCATTCATGGGGGCTCCACCCTCATGACCTAATCACTTCCCAAAGTCCACACCTCCTAATACCAACATCTTTGGGGGTTAGGATTTCAACATGTGATTTTTAGGGGGACACAAATATTCAGAACATAGTACCCCCTCAGCACCTGAGCTGAAGGGGAAGACTGACCTTGGAAGGAACACTGCCCCAGGTAGTCAAGAGTTCACACCAACTTTCTAAGAACTTGACCACTCCATGAATCCAGTACCATATCTCCCAACATCTTATGGAGTGTTTGTTTAAATAACTATTGTATACTGACAGGTAGTAGAGACAAAGGAAAAAGGTAGGTAGGGGTGAAAGCAGCTGAGGTTGTGGAGAGCTGAGCAGGTGTGTGTGTGTGTAAGCATGTGCGCATGTACCGATACACATTCACTGGAGTGTGTGTGAGGATCACTGAGCTCCAGGATGCCTGTAGCGCCATTTGGTTATGTTTAGGTTATTACATATTTTCACATACATATTGAGTAACAGTCACTTTTGCCCAGAAGCATAAAGGGATGTACTGTTTCAAATTAACCTTGTCTCTGAAGGAAAACTCTTATGTGTGACACAGAAAGATGGAAAATGGCTTCTCTCTGCAGCACCTGTTATATCTTAGCTCAATTTGCTGAAAGATATTGTGAATTTTCAAGAGCATGGAGAGGCAGGGCAGGGAAGGAAGTCTGGTCAGGGCATAGTCTGGAACGAGGGTAAGAAACCAGCCTCCACAGGGTCAAGAGACCATGACCACTTGTCCACATGTCCATATCCAAATATCCAAATATTTCTTACATGTTCACTCATGTAAGAAACATGTATTGGGCACGCACTACGTACCAGACATTATTCTAGGCATTGGAAATAGAGCAGGGAACAAAATAGACAAAACTATTTTCTTTATAGAGCTTATATTCTAAAAAGGGATATAGATAATGAACAAATAATTTTCTCCTATTATAATATCATAAAAAGTAAATGGTATGGGGGGCAAGGTAAAGAGATAGGGTATAACCACAGCACTAGGGGTGCTATTTTAGGTTGGGTGGTCAGAGAAGGCCTCTCTGAAGGGGTGATATTTGAACAGAACCTTGAATGAAGGGAGAGAGAAGCAAATATCTGAGGAAAAGACGTCTAGGCAGAGGCAGTAGAAAGTGCAAAGGCCTTGAGACCAAAACAAGTTCAGAGCGTGTTAGTTTCAGAGTGTGCACAGCAGCACATGGTTAGCACGTGGTCCAGCTTGCAGGGTGGAGCTGGAGAGGAATAATCCAAGGGGAGAGTGTAGAAAATGAAGTCTCAGAGACAGCTCAGGTCCAGTTCTGGTAGAGGCTTAGTAACCAGGGTCAGGGAATTTGAATTTTATTCTAATTTGATGGAAAACAATGAGAAGGTTGGGGGAAGGAAATGTTTATTATGTGCCTGATGGAACTTAACCTCTTATCTATATAGTTCCTCATGTGAAGTCACATGTCTGGGACATAGGGATGTGTACGGGGCCTCCCTAGGCTCCACCTCTTACTCTGGCTGCTTCTGCAGGACCAGTCCCACAAGGGCCTTCACCAGCTTTGCTCAGGCATAGCCTGACAGCACTACATCCTGGCCTCACCATGCACCTCTCACTTCTTGCCCCAGGGCTTCTCTGATTCCCAGTTTGGAATTCAGGAGTCTGATATGACAGTGACAGCTGTTAACACACAGTGGGAGTCGTCCTTGACGACAGGGTAACAGAAAATGATGGATAAATGCTTCTTCTTTTGTTCCCCTGGACAGCTAGTTCTGATTTGATACTCCAGTGGGGTCCTGTGCCAGTCTTTTTTGCAGTATCCAACTTCATAATGCTTCCTCCTATTGCCTTGCCTGTCACCTCTACCCTGCTGCAATCCCAGTGGCTTGTGTTCCTTCTGCCTGGGATCACATTCCTAAATAAACTCGCTGTATATTTAGCCGGCACTGTGTTTAGGGGAATACTGCAAGATAAGACAAGATAAGACTATCCCCGTTTTACAGATGAGGAAGGAAGACGTTGAATAAATTGTCCAAGGTCACATTCGGGTCAGAAATGGAAGAGAAGTTTATCTAATTTCAGTATGCTGCCTCATACTCAGAATTTGGCAGATGGCAGTGTTTCATGTTGAGGTGGTCCTTCTTTTTGGGAGCAGAGAAAACCCCAGGCCAATGATGAAGGTGCACAGATTGGTAAGGAAGAGAAGGGTTCTGAGGGCAGCCCATCTGATGGGGATTCAGGGGAAGCTGCAGGTGCTGAAGGATCAGAGCTAATCAGAGACTGAAGAAGCAGCTTGAACCTGTGGCTTGGGAAATGCGGGTGGACACAGGCAAGTTGGGCTCAGGGGGCGGTTGATAAAAAGTCCTTCCCCCGTTATTCTGGATACCAGGCCTGCAGCAGCAGAAGGAATTTCAGAGCTCACCCTGCAGGAGGCAAGTGAAGAATCTCACTTGTTAAGCATATAGGTAACTGTAGGGAAATTAACACCAGCTATTTTTTTTAATGATAAATGTAGAAAGATTGATAAGAAACAAAAAATCCTAATTGCTAGTAATAATAGTTCCTTTAATCAGCACTTATTTGTGCCAGGCACTGTGCTAAGTGCTTTGCATCTAGTATCTTTTCAGAAACACGGTGATGTAGATACAATTATTATCCATATTTTAACAATCAGGAATAGAGTAGTTCACTCAGCAAGTGTCATGCAGTTAATAAATGATAGAACCAGGGCTCAAACTAGGTCTGTATGACACCAGAGCCCTTTCTTCTTAACCACTTCTCTAGAATGCCTGAGTGAAGAGTCTTTTTTAGTAGGCAATGAAAAGCTACTGGAGATACTGGGGCAGAACACTGTAGGTAAAATGATCCTGATGCCAGTACAGAGGCTGAAATCATTCTAAGAAAAAGCAATTAGGAGGACATTGCAAGGGTCCCAAAGAAGGTGAGATGGGATGAAATTAAAGGGGGTGGCCTGTAAGTAGAAAAAACAAGACAGGATTTGACCCAACTGAGACTGAAGAAAGACTCTGTGAGGCCACAGTACCAATTAAAGCAGAGCACAAGGGAAAGAATGGTGTCTTGCAAGATCCTGAAACTTTGATCTGATTGAAGAGTGATGGTGCGATTAAAGATACAGGGACATCAGCAGGAGGCAGAGGGAAATGATGGGGTCTGTTTAGGTGACAGAATTTGAGATCTTTTGTGAAAAATATATCCCAGAGACTGATAGAATTGGATTTGGGGCTCAGGAATGAGATGAGGTCTGGAGATGCAGATTTAGGACAGTTCTAGTCTTGCACCCTTAGTGAGGTCGGCCAGAGAAAGATGCTCAGGCCAGCTTGTACAGGAGGGACTAGAGTCTCTTGCTTCTCTGCCCACCTGCTTTTTTGCCCCTTATCGGGTCTACCTGGTTTCCAGCTCTGCTCTGTCCTTTCCTGCAAGAGATTCACACATGATCTTTATTGTCCAGATTGAATTCTAAGCTATTTGACAGTCGGGACCCTATCTTAAACTTTTTTTTCTTTTATACCAAATGGTATTCTAGTAGGTTGTTAGCACGATACACTATTAGGATTTTAATTTTTATAAGAACAAATTCTGAATTGTGATGCAGATCATCCCTCTCCTCAGCCCAGGGTCATTAAAAGCAGAAACATATAAACCCAAAGCACTCACCAAAAGTGACTCCAGAAGCGTCATTTTAACCCCAGTCCTCAGCAGGCCTTCTTCCACCCTCAACCTTTATCCTACTTATCATCAACATTCAACATCTGAGTCTCCCTGTCTTCCCTCTCCAATGTCTAGCCTCAGGCAGTTGAGACATAGGAGCTTTGCAATTAAATTCTCCCCTCCAGCCAAACTGACTCCAAACTGTACTTATGAAATTGTTCCAGTTTATGTGTTGTTCTGTTTTTGTTTCTGCATCTTCTGGGGGCACACAGAGCCTCCTCACTGGCGGGGTGGCTTTGCTGTACTCCAGAAGGTGGCCTCCCTTAAGGCGGGGATGCTATGAGGCTAAGCCATCCCTCTTGTTGGATCTGCAGACCACTTTGACTGCTGCTGCTCTATCCCTGCCTGTAGGCAGATCCGACCCTCAGCAAAAGGGTGAAACAGGCAAGGCAAATCTACGGAACCCTCCCACCCACTCACCCCATAGGCACCCTCTCTGCTGACCTGCTTGGTTGTGGCCGAACCCTCAGGACAACACCCACCAGCTCTGTCCTTCTCAACCATCCAGCTCTACATGAATATATGGAAGGGCTGCTTACGGGTAGGCCCTGGGTTTTGTGCTGGGTTCCATAATGAATGAAGTGCAGTTCTTTCTTCTCAAGAAACACCCAGTTTAGTGGTGTGGCAAGTGCAATAAGAGAGAGAAGTTTATGGAAACAACCCAGAAGGCTGTCTAGCCAGCGGGGAGGCAGGAAAGGCCCCTTAGATGCAGGGCTGACTTAGCCATTAGGCCCAAGAGGCACATGCCCAGGACTCATAATACTTTGAAGAGCCCATGATAATTTATTTTGAATTTTAAGTGTTTTTAAAATCAGAAGAAAAAATGAATAAAAGTATAATGAATATATAATTCATCCTTTATATACCAATGCAGTTGTAAAATATGGTTTTTAGGTTTTTTTTTTTAGAAGAGGGGCCCACAGTGACAATATTGCTTAGGGCCTCCGAAAGTCATACTGTGACTGCCTAGATGAGGAAACTTCACGGTGGAGGAGAGGACTTGCTAGTAGGGGGACCAGCATAAGCCAGCCAGAAATACCAGCGACCCAGTGATGCTAGGGAACAAGTTGGAGACAGGTAGTAGTGAGAGATTAGGTAAAGAAGGCAGGGACGTGGAAGAGAGCCTCATCCACTGTCTTAACAACACGGAATCCGTCCTATGAGCCTGTTGTTCCTTTCCACGCCTTCACTTAACCCACTGCACTGATCAAAACTTGCCAGCCCTGTGCTGCATTCTCTCCCAGCTAATATTCTCCTTAGAACATAATCTGGGTAACAAATACAAGCGTATCTCATTTTACAGTGTTTGCAAAGATTGCACTTTTTACAAATTGAAGGTTTGCAGCAACCCTGCATCAGGAAGTCTATGGGAGCCATTTTCCCAACAGCATTTGCTCATTTCATGTCTCTGTGTCACATTTTGGCAATCCTCAGAATACTTTACACTTTTCCATTACTATATTTGGTATGGTGATCTGTGATCAGTGATCTTTGCTGTTATTAGTCTGACTCGCTAAAGGCTCAGATGATGGTTAGCATTTTTAGCAATAAAATAGTTTTTAATCAAGGTATGTGCATTGTGTTTTTTGGTTTTTTTTTCTTTTTTTTTAGATATGATGCTATTGCATGCTTAATAGACTTCAGCATAAGCCAGATATAGTGTAAACATAACTTTTATGTGCACAAGGAAGCTCCAAAAGTCACATGACCTGCTTTATTGTGATATTCGCTTTATTGCGGTGGTCTGGAACAGAACCAGTAATCTCTCTGAGGTCTGCCTGTGTGTGCCAAAACGTTCCTTCCCGTGAGCAGCTTCCTACACCACTTCCTCTGTAGCAATAACAATGCTTTAGATAAGAGAACGCTTGCAACTGCAGGTGAAAGATGAGATTTGGGAGCAAGAGGGCTCTGGGCTACCCGCTACATCCCTCCCCTGTGTCAGGACACCAACTTGAGCCTCTCTGCAAGTCTGGTGAAGGGCATAGGCTGCCTTTTTCCTTCTGTTTACAAAGTGCTCAGAGGTCTGCTCACTCAGCGACCAATTTTGAAACATGAAATAAAAGCGGGATGGAATAATAGGAAGAAAACGTTCATTATGCAGGAATACAAGAACCCCCCGCACTCCTGCCAGCACCTCCTAATGCATGTGGCATTTAAATGCACTTGTCAGAGGTGTTCATTATTTCCTCCATTATTTAGAAACGTGCTTCAAAACCCCTCAAACAGCAGTGTGTCATCATGTTGTTTAAACATATGATTTGTTAAATCACTACCCTCACAGCCCTAAAGCTCTGGGGTTATATCGTCTTGGAGCAGACACAGCTGGGGGGGTCACCCTGTCACTATGAGTTGTCTCAACTACTCCCCACCCCATCCTATAGTTAATAAGGATCAGCTTCTGAAAGGCAAGGTCAAAAGGAGAACAAAGTGGCTCCTGATGTTGGCTGATGGCGTGAGCCCATTGTTCCCAGAGGCTGGTCAGTGCCCAGTGAGAAGGGAGCCCATTGTTATCAAGGAGCCCTGGAGACAAATCCTAGCCCAGCCACGTACCTGAGCCTGGGGCTGACAGGGGGCTTCCAGAAGGATCCTTGACTTTAGGAATAGCTCTCTTTAGGAAGACTTGTGTACATGAAAATGGAAACCTGCAAAAAGACGCAGTGAGTGTGGGTCATGTGCATTATCAAAGAACACCTTTAAGCAGCCATTCCCCTGGGTGCACTCAAGTGTTTATATGTGGGTCTTGAAATTGTAGGATAGAAGTGCTCATGGCAAACCACTGATTATAGAAAATCAAACTGAGATGCATTCATTGATTTGAGAGGAAAATAAGAATAATGGGGAGAAGGGTTTCAAACTTTAAGAGATCAATTTATGTAAACGTGTCAAGAAGGTATCAGCTCCAAGAGAATGATGTCTCTCCTTTCTCTTGTCTTTGGCAAAGCGCTGTCAACTCTTATCTTCTTACTGCATTGTTTTCCCTATACACCTCGTCTCTGCATGCCTACTTTACAAAAAAATGTAAAATTCCCTAGGAAATCAAAGGTCAACACACAGAAAAATATATAAAAATCAGGAGGCAGCAAATCAGTTAATACCTGCCTCCGTGTGCTTGTGGGAGGGTGTGGCAATCGACCAGGGTGGCTATTGTGCTGTTGGAAGGAGGGTTTCTATCACTGCTGAGAGCAGAGGCAGACCTCAAATGATCCCCTTCTCTAAATGCCTTTATTCAGTTAATGGCACTGCAGATCTACTGTCAAGCAGGCTCAAACGCTTGGAGATCGTATCAATTATTCCCTTTCCTTAATCCCCTAGATGTTGTCTGCCTCAATATCTACCCTATTCTTCCCCGGTAATCATCTCTCACACTCAGTCCTGCCCATCCCAGGCCTTTCTCACTTAAGACCTGAAAATCTGCAACAGCCCTTTTTCACCTGCTACCTTTATTCTCCATCTTTCCTAAAGTAAAGTGTGTTCAATTTCCTGTTATGCTATGGTGGACAAACCACAAAACAGTGCAGGCTGAGTTTTCTGATTCTGAATCACTTCCTTTGGATGGTCGTGTCTCCAGCGTGGGGTGGAGGTTAGGCTGGCAGCTCCTGCCTGTTTTCTCGTAGGCCTGAGCTCTCCATCTCCTGGAAGCATCACTTCAAACAAGAACACAGACGTCTACAGAAGAACAAACAACGGTTTGTGGGCACAGTTCAGTCTAAATTCATACTTAGAAGAGAAACATTCCCTCAAAGGAAAGAGTCTGAGGAGATGCGCTCTGCTTACCACACAAACAAACCTCTTACTGCGTCACAGACAACAGTTGGGCCATTTGGAGCCAACACTTCTGAATCACCTCCATGGCAGATTAGCGCTTGGTTTTAAATTTCCACACCCCGTGATGGATTTCTGGGAACACTGCATTAAAGATGCATGCAAGGCTCCACTTCCCACAGGACAGGACAAGGGAAAATCCAGACCTTGGGCCAGTTTTCAAGTTCAAGCTTTACTATTTCAAGCTTCATTATTTCAAGCTTCACTATTTCTATCAAGGTTTCAAAGGTCTTAGAACCAAGTTTCATACAGGAATAAAGCTCAAGGAAAACTGTTTTGCTTTGTTTTCTCTCTCTGCAAACCATCTGAAGAGGGGCAAAGTGAATTTTTTTACTAAAAGTATTAGATTGTCCAAGAGATAACCGATGTCCTCTCCAAATGGAGATTATTAAACCATGCTGGGAGTAAAGGAAAATTCCGGGCCTTCCTATAAAATTTTGCAAAGAAGCCACTCCCTCTCCTCTGGGAAAAATATCCTCACTCTCCAACCTAGGGTCTTTGCCCTTTCCTGAAAAAGCAGTGACCTAGACCCTACTTCAGTTCCCAGTTTCTCCGCTAATGAGTAACTGACTAGTCATTTCTTGCCTCTAGCCAATGTTTGAGTTCCTCCGTCAGTTAAAGGAAGTTGAAATGTAAGGTCCCTGTGGATTTTTCATCCTTACTGAGACATGACCTTGCGGGGCTGCTAGAACATTCTTTACCAAGTACATCCTGTAGCCATCGGAGAGCTCTTGGACCAGACAAAGAAGCCTTTCTCCAGAAGGTCCCTGAATTACCCAATCACAATGGCAACCAAGGTGGGATAGCAAATTTTTGACTTCTCATTTTTGGTTCTCAAAAGGGAAGTGGAGAAATGCGGTATTTTCTCCTCCAGTAAAAGAAGAAAGGTTTTGTTCCCTAGTTCATCATCCATCCTAGCATGTTTTATATAAATGCCCCTAGAAAGCTCTCACTTTCCTTCTTGTCAAAACTGGCTGAGCTCCTGGCTCGGGCTGGGGAACAGAGGAAGAATTACGAGTGTGGATGAGCACACTGGCATGCGTGAGGCTGAAGCAGCTCTGTGTATCAGTAACATGTAATGACAGCCTCCCATCTGTTCTCTGGAGCTCTTCATCTGAGCCTTCATCACACTGGAAATCTGGAAGGAGATGAACACAAGGAGGCTGTTCAGAAGCCACACGTGAGTTCAGAAGTACCTGCAAAAAAGGGATTTACCACGGGTTGACAGTAGGGAGGCTGGCTGACTGCAGAGCTCAGGGAAGTGGGGCAGGGGTCTGTGAGGTCAGAATGAAAGTCAAGAGTGGGAAGTGCATTCTTCAGTCCCAACTTCTGTGCTTTACAATAGGGTCTTGAGCATTTCTTGCAATGAAGTATCAGCCCAGGAAGGAGCAACTGTTCCCCAGACTCCTTCTTTGCTCATGAGACTCCAGATTTTCCCAATATCCATTGCAGCACAGACCCCTTGGCCAAAACAGGAACTGAAAGTCTGACAAACGTGCAGAATATCCAACATTCCTGCAGATGCCCCCGCCTCTGCTCTTAGGGAGAGATGGGCAGCAGGGAAAGAAGGAAGGTCTAAGGCAGCCTAGCCCCCCAAATGGGTGGTCTTTGAAAAGAAAATAATACAGAATAAGGTCTGAGCCTCCTTGATGGTTACAGAGCTAGAGCTACCTCAGCCCCCAGGAATCCTGGAGAAACACTGCCCAGGGAGAGCAAGGAAACAGAACGTGATGTTCCCTTTGCATTCCAAGCACTGGCTCTGCTGTGAGCAGCTCTGTGGCCGGCATCTATCACACGCTACCTGCGAGCCCACGGCTGCTGAGGTTTGCCTCCGGCTGCTGATTAGCCAGCAAGAAAGCTTATTAGTGCCCCAATTTCCCCCTAGGAAGCCTCTCCCTCAGGGGACAGAGAGGCACATTTTCATGGATTTGATAAATGCTCTTGGGAATCTGAGATCACAGTCTTGGCATAAAAGGGGAATGTGAGCAGGAGATTATGGAATTTGTTGAGGCTGAAATATGACCTGTGAAAAGCCAAGGGGAGGGGAGCTGCCGGCTCTGGGCTGGGCCGGGGACCATTTCCTGGCTGCGGGATTCAGACTTTTCATCCTCCTGATTAAGTGAGTAAATTCACAAGCCTCTTTAACTACTCTCTGTGCTCTGTGAAGTTTCTCCAGCCAGCCCCCTCTGCTTTCTTTCCCCCCGAATTAGGCCATTGGAAAAGACCTCGGAAATGTGAACAGATTAAAACTGTTTACCTAACACTTGAAGCCATTGCTAAACATTCCTCTCATTAGAAAGAAAAGTTTTGAAAGAGGCCTCACTTCATTCTTTTTTATTTTATTTTATTTATTTATTTTTTTAAACATCTTTATTGGAGTATAATTGTTTTACAATGGTGTGTTAGTTTCTGCTTTATAACAAAGTAAATCAGCTATACATATACATATGTTCCCATATCTCCTCCCTCTTGCGTCTCCCTCCCTCTCACCCTCCTTATCCCACCCCTCTAGGTGGTCACAAAGCACCGAGCTGATCTCCCTGTGCTATGTGGTTGCTTCCACTAGCCACCTATTTTACATTTGGTAGTGTATATATGTCCATGCCACTCTCTCACTTCGTCCCAGCTTACCCTTCCCCCTCCCTGTGTCCTCAAGTCCGTTCTCTAGTAGGTCTGTGTCTTTATTCCCGTCTTGCCCCTAAGTTCAATATGACCTTTTTTTTTTTTTTTTAGATTCCATATATATGTGTTAGCATCCGGTATTTGTCTTTCTCTTTCTGACTTACTTGACTCTGTATGACAGACTCTAGGTCCATCCACCTTACGACAAATAACTCAATTTAGTTTCTTTCTATGGCTGAGTAATATTCCATTGTATATATGTGCCACATCTTCTTTATCCATTCATCTGTTGATGGACACTTAGGTTGCTTCCATGTCCTGGCTATTGTAAACAGAGCTGTAGTGAACATTCTGGTACATGACTCTTTTTGAATTATGGTTTTCTCAGGGTATATGCCCAGTAGTGGGACTGCTGGATTGTATGGTAGTTCTATTTTTAGTTTTTTAAGGAACCTCCATACTGTTCTCCATAGTGGCTGTGTCAATTTACATTCCCACCAACAGTGCAAGAGGGTTCCCTTTTCTCCACACCCTCTCCAGCATTTATTGTTTGTAGAATTTTTGATGATGGCCATTCTGACCGGTGGGTCTCACTTCATTCTTTAATTCATTTATTTAACATTTTGGAGCACATCCTAGATCCCAGCAAGGTATTAGGCCTGAGGATAGAGGAATAAGAAGCTCAGGCAGTCTGGTTGCACAGGGAGGAAATATGTAAATGAGGCCATTACAGAACCAATCTAAGGCAAGTTGAAGCGAGCAGAGATGGTAAGAGATTAAAAAGCAAACTACTGCTATGGAGAGATGCTTGGGGGCTTGACCTGGTCAGAAAGGGCTTGGAGGAGGGGTTCTCAAGCTAGCCTTGCAGGGATTGAGTGGAGCAGAAGGGCAAGGGTGTCTGAGAAAACTGGCAGAGCAAAGCCTTTGCTTCTTCTCCAACTGAATCCCTCCTCTTCCTACCTCCCCTCCCAGAATTGGGAAAAGGTAGCACCCATCAAGGCCTCTGTAAACCACAACCACTTACCTATTGCAAATACAGGCCTGAAACCCACAGACAGTACACCCTGGGAGAGATGGTCAGTGTGGTCCCTGGATCGGCAATGCCAACAGCATCTGCGAGCTTGTTGGGAACGCAGAATTTCAGGTCCCACTCCTGACCTACTGAATCCGAACTGCTTGTAACAGAGCCAGGGCAGTCATAAGCATATTCACATTTGAGCACAGAATAGGCTTCCAGATTCCCTCCTGCAGGCTCCAGGCTTATCTTTTTCGCCCTCCCAGCAGGGTGGTGAGAGTTGTCCTGACCAGAGCCTTGCCAGGAGTTCTCAGTGTTAAACAGGAAATCTCAGCACACCAACCAGAGCTCCTGGCCCCGCCTCTCCCAGGCCTGTCTGGTCCCTGTCTTGACTGCCCCCATCTCACACGTCATCCCTAGCCTGGGAGTGCAGTTCCATTCAGGAAATGGTACCCTCTGTGGCCTCCTCCCCCCACACCAGCCTCGCCACACACTGTGCCTCTTAGATACAGGACTGTAGGAGAAGAGGGGTTGTGGAGAAGAGAGCCGGCCTCGTGGAGGGGAATGAGCCTTGGACTTGAAGTGAAAAGACCTAAGTTCAAATGTATGACTTGCTGCTGTGTGATCTCGAACAAGTCACCATTTTGCAGAGCCTCAGTTTTCCTAATTATAAAAATTCATGTGCTAAGATGCAAAACTAGGTCCCTGGGATAGAATCTCTACTTAATTGCTGAGTGACATTGGGCAAGTTACTTAACCTCTCTGCGCCTCAGTTTCTTTATCTGTAAAAAAAAAAAAATAGTAGTAATACCTTAAGCATTGTAAGATAGATTGAGTTAATATTTGAAGAGTATTTAGAATAATTTCTGGCATATTGTAAATCCTACATAAGTGTTTGCTAAATAAATACAATAAAACAGAGCAGAGTGACTGGTCTCAAGAAACTGCTCAGTGGATGTTTGCTGTTTTTGCATTTAAAAGTCAATAAGTTAAAAGGACAGAGAGAGAGAAAGAGAGAGAGAATATGCAGGAGCGCCAGGGAAAAGGGACACACACTCACTTCTACGTTGGTGGCCCAAGTACCTGGTGAACACATGGTTGGGTGAGCTGGGCTGCAGCCTCAGGAATGAGATTGGGGGGAGCAAGATAGAAAGGGGATGGGGACCACGAGGTGTGGCAGGGAGTGACAAGATAGGCAGACATGCCTGCCCTTTAGTCCCTGTCAATCGCTCCCCGAGTTGATGACGATGTGCTGATGTGTGTGAGAGCAAGACAGCACCAATCTGTGCTGGATCTTAATGCATCAGCCCCTGGGGAGCCGGGCTCTCACCATGTCAGAGTCACAGGAGAGGAGGCACGCTTGCTTCCCCAGCTCCTCCTCCTCAGGCTCAGCTGTTGCATAATTGCCCAGCTTTCTGAGGGTGGGGAGGTGAGTCCAGGTCTTCACCTCACCCTCCGCCCCCACCGCCTTCACTTGGGAGAGACCAGTGCACAAGTTTGACTGGATCCTATGGCCTCTACCTATATCATTGAGCCCCCAACTAGTTTGCTCATCTGGGACCCTGAGAAAGCGTGGAGGGCGTGCAAGGGAAGGGGATGCTTTTATAATCCCAAACCTGGGTTCTAGCCTTAATAAGCTCTCCCTCACTCCCTGCTAATCCATCCTGCCCCTCCTCCCGATCGCATCTATCAACACTGCTGTCATTATGTGGCTCCCTCAGAGAAGACTTTTCAGTAGCCCTTATTCCCCACTGTTTCAGGTTGAAGCCACTCTACCCGTTCCTGCAGCCCTCAGTGACACAGAGCAGTCAGGCTTTATTCAGTGCTGAATCTAGCAGGACTGTATCTGCCCAACCTGCTCTGTATTTTCACAACCATCCATGGGATGGGATAGCTTGATGGAATGATGCGAATTGACAATTGTCACCAGCTAATAAGTACCAGGTTGGGAACAGAACTGATCTGACCTCAAAGCCCAAGACATTGGCTTCTGTGCTTGTGTTTCTCAGTATGTGAGTCATAGAAAAGTAGTTCCAACGTTTAGTAATAGATATTAAAAAAAAAAACCCAAAAAACTGTGAAGATGTATGCTTAAAAATTTCTAGATTAAATTCAGTGAAAGGATTTCTTTATTGCAGGACTTTTCAGAGCCCTGAAAATAGAGATGTGAATTGTGAATCTTAGAAAGAGGGTTAAGGCTTACTTAAACATGGAATCCCTTTTCCCCCTCAGAGTGCATCTTGCCAGGCTAGGGATCTCAGAGTGCGCTTAGGGAATACTTCTCTATGCCATCTATTACCTCTCAGCATTTCTCCCCCCGACAGTATATAATCCTCAACCACTCCCGCCCCCTCCAGGCAGCCTGGTCTTCCTGTCCCATGAATTCTCCTGTCACTCCTGCCTTGATGCTTTAGCACATGCTGCTCCTTTCCTTGCTGGTATTTTCCTCCCTTACTCCTCTATACGCATCGAGGCCCAAATCAAGTCCCCTCTCTCTTTGAAGACTTTCTTGCCCACTCCAGCCTTCTCCATCATCTGCTCCTCTCAGCTCCCATCTGTAAGCTTATTTAAAGACTCCTTAGTACACTGATATTGTTCTGAGCCTGAAAATTCCCATTAGAAATATACACTGCACTTCCGTGATGCTCCCAGGGTCCTTAACGCAGAGTGGAAAATCTTCATCAGGATTTGCTGATGGAATATGGATTATTTAAAACAGAAATTGGGATCCCCTCCTGTGTGCCAACCAACTCTAAGAATACCAGGCAGGATGAAGAGGAGCCCTCCTTCCATCCTCACTGGTCCCCCACCTGGTTCCCCTTGCTGCCTTTATCCTGGGGCGGGGGCAGTTCCAGAGCACTGCCCTCAGGTGCACCAGCCTTCGAGATGCTTTTTGATGGCATTCATTGGTTAAAAAAGAAGGCCAGCCATGCCAGGAGACACTGTTCCAGCTACCACCAGCCACACTTCCCAGCCCCATCCCCTAGTGAAGTGGGAGAGGTAGTGGAGTGCTAGGCTGCAAACTCCCTGCAAATGTAAATTAAAAATAGATAAATAAATAAAAAGAGTTTCTGCAGCCTCTGGGATCATTTCCCATTTGTAATCTTTTTTTCTCTTCCTTAACTTCAAGTCTCCTTCTGTGTCTCGTTGTGTCTGTCTCTGCCTGTCTGTCAGTTTGCCTCCCTTTTCAAAAAACCTGAATAAAACAGCAAACCGTCTCCCTTTCCTATCTGAGAGCAGAGAATAAAGCAGTCACATGTCAGGGGCACATTTTCGGGTTTTATTTTCGTCAACAGTATTCTCCCCCCATAATTGCTATAGAAGCACCAAATCCCCTTCCATCCTTTTGCACGTGCTCTCAGACCTCACTTCAGTGCTCCTGGCTCAGTGCTGGCTACAGCACACGTCAGCGCCCAGGAACGGGTAAGCGTCGGGTGAAAAACCCCCGTCCAGTTGATGCTGGCTGTGCTCTCCCTTCCCCACTCTTGCCATCTAATTTAAGATGCGGCACAGAACGTCGGAGCCAGACACGATGCAGCCGGCGTGGCAGCACGAACCACGGAGGCAGCTCTTTGGAAAGAGAACGGCTCAGCCAGGACTGAAGGGCGCATGCTCTCTGGTGAGCATGCGCAGATGCAACCTGTCCACACCTCCGGGAGGTGGCCTGGCCTCCTAGAAAGGTCCAACTCTGATTCAGAGCGCTTGAACTTTGCACAGTCTAAAGGAGGGAGGAAAGCTCTTTCGCTGGGGCTAGAACCCACTCTCCTCAGCACTTGCCCATCTGGCTATGTGGGTGCGGTTTGCAGGCAGAGTGAGGCAGGAACAGGTCCCTTGCAGGTCCAGCTTCTCCGTTTCTGGCACAGATGCCTTCAGCTCCTAGAAGCACGTAGGGCCAAAGGACGCTGCCCACGTCTTGTATGAGCAAAGGACATACTGAGACTCTTCGTCAGGGACTCTGGTACCTAGGAAAAAGCTTTGGGAGAATACGGGGATAGGAACAGGTTGGTTGTTCCCAGCCACAGTGAAGGAATACGGAGGCTCATAATGCCAAGGAACCGAAGCCTTTCTTAAATGCCTTTGCGCAAGAATTTGATTAAACAGAGACGCGTAAGAACGCTGACCCACTACACCCCTGGAAGGATTGAGGGGCAATGTAGGCTGTGAGAGAGCGTGAGTTATGCATTGTACAAAATGATCCCATAAATCCTGAAATGGGTTTTTTATAAAAAGAAAAACAAAGCAAATCAAGATGAATAAATATTAATGAATCACTGCCTCTCTGTGGCAATGGGAACGTGAGGCAGAGCTAATGACTCTGTCAGCAGATAACATCGACTCTGAATAGTTCATGGGGAAGAGGAGGTGGACCTCAGAGATGAGGTCAGTCGCCCACATGTGGGGTGGCAGCAGAGCCTTAAAAGGCTGCAGGAGAGGGACATTTCTTTGAGCAGTAGGCTGGATTTTCTAGCAAACTTTCAGGGGTGAGTAGGCCCTGGCATATGGCATACGTGATAAAAGCACTACATTTACTGAATAGCGACTCTTTGCAGATGCTTTACATATATTAACTCTACCAAGGAGCTATCACTATGCACACTTCCTAGTTAAGGAGACTGAGGCTTCCAGAAAATAACGTGCCCCACGTTACAGGTCTGGTAAGTGGCAAAGCTGGGATTCAAACCCAGGGCTCTCTTGACTCCAAAGTCTTAATACTACCCTACACTGAAGCTCACCACATTTCTCCCCCTTACCCCCCTTCCCACATATTTTCTAGGCTTTGAACCATGTCGCTGCAGCTTGGCATGAGCCCGCCATTGACTTAGCACGGGGGACAGCCTCTCACATAGTAGGTGCTCAATAAAGCAATAAATATTTGTTGAATTGAATTTCCTGCCAGGAGAAGAAAATGACTTTGCCCTGTTCTCATAAACAGGTGGAACTTCACAAAATAAATTCTTCCCCCAGGAGTAGATAACACATGCAGCCTGACCTCCTCAGAGGCAGACACAAGGGCTATCATCCTCCCAATCATTGTTGTTATTATTATTATATGGCTGCCAAGTGCTTGAACAGGTGATGCAGAAACGAAAGACCCAGCAGATAATACGTGGTTCTTAAGAGACAGCCCCCACTTTAGCACCATCTCTATCCAAGGGGACTCCCAGGGGCTGCCAATCACACCCCTTTCCCCAGGCACCAAATTCACTTAAAACATTTTTTTTAATTAACAAATGGAAGAACAGGAACCGACTTTCCCCAGCCTATCTGTCGCGTCCCCACCCAGCGACAGCTAAAACATTTCACTTGTCAGTCAGAGGTAAATACCAGGTCTAAGCTTTGTACTGTACGTCCCCAGAATAGACGTTGCTAATGGCCTTGATGACAGTCCCTGATTTCCAAAGCATATGTGAGAAAGTGGAGAAGAGGGGAGGCCAGTGGGAAGGGGGCAGGAAGGCAGGGGAGGCTGCAAGCAGGAATGGGTGGTATTGCGTATCTTTCTTTTCGGTATAATCATGCTGCCTCTTATTTTGTTTCCACTTTTTTTGCCATTTTCCTCCGAAAGCTTTTTCAAGTGTCCACAACTCTATGGGTGCTGAGTGGCTTTAGCCTTAAGGCCAAGAGGAAAAGGGCAGAGAGAGGAAACCAGTCCTACCTTCTACTGACAGCTTCATTTGGATGGGGATGACTGTTTTCACCCCTTCTCATGGACCAGGGAGGCCACGATGCTCTGAGGAATCCTCTCTCCGCCCTCTAATGCAAGCAGGTGCCACACCCAGTCAAAGCAAGACCCTTCCTCCTTGGGGCTGGGGTGTTCATGCTCAGGCTGCAGGGAGGTGGGGAGGGTCTAAACCTGCAGATCATGCCTGATAGTGATGTCAGACACTCTATTTGTCTAAACACCTCTGGTCATTCATCAGGCAATGGCTGGGGCTGGCTCTTCCTTTTAATGAAAAGGAAAGGGGAATAAAGCCAGGGAGAAATGGACAACTAGGAAGTTTCATTCATGCAACCAAAGTCATTGCTATCAGGCTATGTCCTAGTCACCGCTTAGATGAATAAGACCCAGCCCCATCCTCAAGGAGTCCTCATCCCTACTTGCCCTTGTCAGATCCACTGACCAGAACTCAATGAGCAAATGCTTCAACTCAAGTTGGAGGGATATGAATGTCAATTACACAACCCTGAACAATGGGAAAAAAGCAAATCCTTGTCTGAAATGAATCCCTGCACGCACACACACCTAACGACCCCACTCTACCTTCCCACAAAATTACATCACCCCTACCACCTTCCCCTTGCCCCTAAACTGAAATAGCCCACATTTCTCCTGGATCATGTCTCTTTACCCTGCTTAACACTTATTAAGGTTTACTGTGTGTCACTTGCTGTTTCTAAGTACTTTATGACTCTTACCTATGACACAGGGACTACAAATATCCCATTTCATAGATAAGAAAACTGAGACTTATCATTGATCGTGAACTTAGGCCATCTCTCTGCAGAGTCTTCTTTTGTGCTTTTCTGTCTCACTGAACCTGCATTGGTCTGGCCCTCACCCCCTCAGTGACAAACATGTAACCTCTTTTTTCCACTAGGAAAATAATATCACCTTCTTGGCTCTTGTGTGCAACTGATCACAGATTGAAGATTACAGGTGTGGAGACACTTAGCTTTCTCTTTTCTGTTCTTGTAGACACCTGCAACTGGATTGTGTCTGAAACATCCTGAAAGAAGAGGCCACAAGGCTCAGGGGACAACTGGTACCACACCATGTTCCACGGCCCTTGTTGACTCATTTATATGGTTTTTCTTGACCTCTATCATGAGCGCGAATTCAAACACTTTAGGAAAGGAAGACAGGTTTCCCAACAAACCTATAACTTGTGGTACAGTGTCTCTGCAGACAAATTGACATTCCATGGGCAGCCAAGGGTTTATTTTTGAGGGTAATGATAAAATCACTGTTTTTAAGGCCTTCACTTGCCCTGATTTGACTTCATATTCTCAGGAGGCCTGCACCCTCAATCTCTCCAGAACATCAACTTTAATTTAAAGGCCTGTCAAAGATCTTTGAAGGCCTAAATCTTCTCTTCCAGCTGGTCAGAGATATTGGCATATTAATCTATTTAGTAATTATGCAAACAAGCTCAGACCATGTGTTATTGAAAATTAAACTATCAAAATGTGTCCAATCAAATCGCTCAGTTTCTCAATCCTATCGTGTCATTAGATTCAACACCAAGATTAATTACGAAGCAGTGGGTCAGGTTTGCCAGATGCTGCACTGACTCCATTCAAGGTACATCTGTTTCTCCACCTACCATCTCTGCAGACTCAGCCACTGATTCCACAGTCGCTGGTCTGGTTCAGGGTTACATTAGCCTGAACATGTCTGGTACTGACTGAGTCAAATGCTCTTGCATCTCCTGCTCCTTGCTGTCCAAGGCAACTGTTGGTCAATGATCTGTCTCGAGAGAGTCTCAAGGGCGTTAGAACTGCCAGACAGCTTTGAGATAAAAGAAAGAGGCTGATGCTTTGAGGGGAATTATAATTACAGGGCTAGGGAAACCACAGAAGTGGGTTTTAGGCCAGAATCTCTGATCTTTTCCCTCATGGCACAATTTCTTGGTAAACTGATTTTCTTCCTGGCTAGGCAGTGTCACCACTTATTATGTAAGCACCACCCAGTTGGAGTGTCCAGGGTACCACGGGAAGAGCAGAACATCAGGAATAACACATAATTGGTCTCATCCAGGCTGCCTGCCACTTACTGGATATATGACGAAGGACAAATCAGTTTTACAATCTCTGAGCATTTTTAGTTGTAAAATGAGAAGGTAAAAATACCTACCTTACAGGGTAGTAATAATTATGAAAGAGTATACAAAAATTGCTTGGCATTTTGTGCAGTGAATAAGCACTTAAGTTCTTGAGTCAGACCATCCAGAGTTCAATTCTTGCTCGACACTCTACTGATTACCAGCTGGATGACTTTGAGCAAGTGACCTAAACTTTCCAAGCCTTGGTTTCCTCATCTATAAAATGGGATGATAACAGAATCTATCTCTTAGGTAGGATTAAAATACAATTCATGTCAATGCTAAGAAGAGTGCCTAGAAAATAACAAACATTCAATAGATATTCAAGAATGTTACTATAATCACTTTCATGGAATATGTAGTAGACATGCAGAAAATATTGGTTTCCTTCTCAACTCTCTCCTTTTCTCTCCCCATCTTTATTAGAAGAATATTGTTCCAAGGTTTTTACATTTTTTAACAAGTAGTAGTTAAAGATAGACTCTGATACATTAAAAAGACATATTATAATCTCTTATAAAACCATACATACATAAACACAAATAATACAAAGAGACATAATGAAAAAGTTAATACAGGAGATAAAATGCAATACTAAAAAGATCACTTTATTCACCAAAAAGAAGGTAGGAAATGGGTAATTGAGTAACAAAATGCACATGGAATTTAATAACACATAAGATGATAGTCTCAAATACAAGCATATCAATAACTTTATTAAATTTAAATGGACTGAACACCCCAATTAAAAGGGAGAGATTGCCAGACTGGATAATAAAGCAAACCTATGCTGTTTATAGGTAGTACACTTAAAACGTAAAACCACAGATTAAAAATAAGAAGATGGAAAAATATATATATTTGTGATGGACAGATTCTGAGATGACCCCCATGATCCCTGATCCTGATATTTACAGTCTTGTGTAATACCCTCCCCTTGATTGTGGGCAAGACTAGTGACTTGTAACCAACATAATATGGCATTAGTGATGAGATGTTACTTCTATGATTACATTGCATAATATTGTAACACTAATATTGCCACAAGACTCTCTTGCTTTCTTGTTCTGATAAAGCAAGAGGTGCTTTGGGGAGACCCACATTGCAAAGGACTGAGAAAGCCTTCAGTCAGCAATCAATAAGGAACTGAGAGTGGTCTTCAGTCAACAGCTAACCCCAAACTGAGTCCCTTAGTCTAACAGGATATCAGTAACTGAATTCTGCCAGTAACCACATGAGCTTGAAAGTGGATCCTTCCTTGGTTAAGCCGTGAGATGAGAACTCAGCCCTGGCTAATAACAGTCATTGTCACCTTGCACAGAATTCATCTAAGCCAGGCCAGACTCTTACCTCACAGAAGCTGTGAACAATCAATGTGCTTTAAGTCACTAAGTGTGTGGTAATATTGTTATACAGCGATAGAAAGATAATACACCCTACAAACACAAACAGGTGAAAGCTTGTGTGCCTGTATTAATATCAGAAAAAGTAGTTCTCAAGTTGAAGAGAATTACTAGAGACAGAGAGAAATATTTCCTAAAGATAAAAGAATCAATTTACAGGGTCAATGTTTTTCAGTTTCATTGAGACATAATTGATATATAGTACTATATAAGTTTAAGGTGTACAGCATAGTGACTTGACATACATATATTACAAAATGATTACAACAATAAGTTTAGTTACCATCCATCACTTATATAGTTACAAATTTATTTTTTTCTTTGTGATGAGAACTTTTAGGATCTGCTCTCTCAGCAACTTTCAAATATATACAAGTTCAATTTACTATAAGAAACAGCAATCTTAAATGTGCATGCACCTAATAACAAATCTTACAAATACGTGAGGCAAAAAACTGACAGAAAGAAGTAGAAATAAATCCATAATCATAACTAAAAATGTTAACATTATTCTCTCAGTAATTAATTGAATGAGTAACCAAAATAATCAATGAAGAATTCTATACCCACCAAAAACATCTTTTAAAAATGAATGCAGAATAGGCTTTTTGAGGCAAACAAAAACAGAATGAAGGCATTGAAAGTAGCACTGCACTGCAAAGAAATGTTAAAGGAAATTCTTCCACAGAAGGATCATTATATCAAATGGAAAATTTGGATCTGCACAAATAAATGAAGAATGTCAGAAATGGTAAAATAAAGGTAGAGATAAAAGACTGTAGTTTTCTTATTTCAATCACTTTAAAAGAAAATTGGTGGTCTGTAGTAAAAATAAAGTAATTTTGTGGGTTGTAACATATATAGAATTAAACTCTATGAAAACAGTAGGACAAAGGACTGCAGAGAGAAAACAGAAGACTACTGAAAGTTTCTTACACTATATGTAAAGTGGTACAATACTGTTTTAAGATAGAGTGTAATAAGATAAAGATACATTGCAAACTCTTAAGCAATCATTAAACAAAATTCTTGAAAACAGGTATAACTAAAATGTCAAGAGTAGAAATAAAATGGAGTTATAATAAATACAACCCAATAAAATTCAAAATTAGGCAGAAAAAGAGGGGGAAAAGTAACAAATAACAGATGGACAAACAGAAACCAACTAGCAAGATTGAACATATAAAGATCATCATTTCATGCAAATCAAAACTACAATGAGGTACCACCTCATACCAGTCAGAATGGCTATCAATAAAAAGTTTACAAACAATAAATTCGGGAGAGGGTGCGGAGAAAAGGGGACCCTCCTACACTGTTGGTGCGATTGTAAATTGACGCAGCTACTGTGAAAAACTCTGCTTTCAAAAAACTGAAAATAGAGTTGCCATATGATCCAGCAGTCCCACTCCTGGGCATATACCCAGACAAAACTATAATTCAAAAATATACATACACCCACTATGTTCATAGCAGCACTATTTACAATAACCAAGACATGGAAGCAACCGAAATGCCCATTAACAGATGAATGGATAAAGAAGATGCGTTATATATATATAAAATATACATATTTTATATATATATATAATATAGATATTATATATATAATATACGTATTATATATATTAAATGGAATATTACTTGGACATTAAAAACAATGAAATGATGCCATTTGTAGCAACATGGGTGGACCTAGAGATTATCATACTAAGTAAGTCAGAAAGAGAAAGACAAATACCATGTGATGTCACTTATATGTGGAATCTAAAATTTGACACAAATGAACATATCTACAAAACAGAAACAGACTCACAGACATAGAGAACAGACTTGTGGTTGCCAAGGGGGAAGGAGAGTGCAGGGGTGGAGGACTGGGAGTTTGGGATTAGCAGATGCAAACTATTACGTAAACAACAAGGCCCTACTGTATAACACAGGGAACTATATTCTATATCCTGTGATAAACCATAATGGAAAAGAAAATGAAAAAGAATGTATATATATAACTGAGTCATTTTGCTATACAGCAGAAATTAACACAACATTGTAAATCAACTATACTTCAATAAAATAAAAAAAAATAAATATCATCATTTCAATATTTACATTGAATGTGAAAGGTCTAAAACTGTCACTGAAACATAGAAATTGTCACACTGGATTAAAAAGAAAAGATCCAAATATGCACATTGAGTATGATGACATAGATAGGTTAAAAGCAAAATGATAACAGATACACAATGAAAACACAATCAAAAGAAAGTTGAAGCAGAATTCTTGACATAGGCGAGTACTCAATAAATGTTAGCCACTAAGAGTAGTACTTATAATGGAATTTGCAGTCATCTCAGGTAACTAGGAAAATTGTTCACAGTTGGTATAAGGCAAAGAGGAAAGCTGAGCTGTGGGTTGGACCTTCAGCCTGTCAGCAGCTGTCCATGAATTTGGGAATTGGTACCATTTGTGGGCAAAGCCCTAGCAACCCTTCCTCTCTTGTCACTTAGGTAACAGTGACATTTCTTTTTTGATGCTTAACGAAGTATTCAAGTTTTGATTTGTCACATCCACACACACACACCTATGTCTTTTAGGTTTTTTTTTTGCTACAACTGAAATTGTCAAGAGCCAGAGAGCAATCTGGAAAAGTAGAGAGTACATGAAGCCAGACTATTTCAAATCCCAGCTCTCCATTGTTGAACTATGTGATCTCCCACAAATTACTTAACCCCTTTCCCAAACTCATTTCTTCCTTTGTAAAATGGGTTAATAATCGTTATTTCACAAGGTTGTTGACATAATTAAATTATCCCATTTAATTAAATAAGAATTAAATAATTACATGAATCCCATAGCAAAATATCTGGCATAGGGCATGTGCTCAGTAGGGGTCCTTTTCTCCCAACTTCTTATGAGATATGAGGATATTTTAGGCATATCAGGGAGGATGGTGGAAACCAATCTGTCCCTGGGAGTGGGGAGGTGCACTATAGACATTTTTTTACAACTGGAAGCAATGTGGCCTGAATGGCTCAAATAACCGAATGGGCAAGATCATCTTCCCCAACTCAGGTTTGGCATCAGAAAACTGAAAGTCCTGGTGAACTTTCATCTGGGACAAAAATGGAAAGCCCATGCCCAGTATATTTCAAATCCTCAGCCTGATAAATCAACAGAAGTTATTGAAGATGTTACAACTGTAATGATGCCATAGAGGGTTAAGAAAGTCAGCAGCAAACATCTGCAATTCTTTAAGGGAGGCAAGGTACAGTTGGCCTGGGGAGAAAATCTAAATCAGACTTGCAAATAAAAGTAAAATCTATAATTTCATATTTTTAAAACCTTTGTCAGTTTGTTCACTCATTCATTCATCCATCTTTCCTCTTCATTTATTGAACAAACCTTCAAGGATCAGCTAAGTGCCAAGTACTAGATCACAAAATCAGTGAAACTGACATCTTTTTCTACTTCCTGGTAACAAATTATTATTTATGGCAGCAAGTGAATAGGAAGTTCTTTACAAGTGGTCAACCAAATTCCTAGTCCTCTGTCCTGCATAGTGTAAGTTTTTCATTTCTGCTCTAGACTGGCCACAAAACCTGTAAGCCTTGCTTGGGGCTGGAACCAAAGCTGAGGTTAAACCCCCTAACCTTCAGAAGACGGAACACAGCTGAGGAGTGACTGCATCTTGGAAATGTTTTCAGCAGGTGATCTACTGGATTCATTAGGAGAACTACCTGGTTCATTAGTCAATATACCTGGTTCAGTGGATAATACAACTGATTAAACAGATGAAGCATTATTTGTTTTAAAAAATGGACCCCTTTCTACTCCCACTCCCATCTCCTACAGTAGCGGGAGATGTTACTGCTCAGAGCAACTTTGTTTACTTCTGCTCTCCTCCGTCCCTCCTTAATATGTGTCACTGTAACCTGAGAGACCATGTACAGGTGTGTAATACATACTGTGCTGATACAGGCAGAAATCTGGATTTGGCTATATCAGTACCACTGTCATCCAGAGTGATTCTAAATTCTGTCAAAAAAAAAAAAAAAAAAGGACTCAATTTGCTATGTAGTCAGAATGGGGCTGCTTTTAGCTGGCTGAGATTCACAGCTATGAAATCTTTGTTTGCAAATCAGGCCTCTTTCCAACAATGCTGGGTGTGGGGACCAAAATAGCAATTTTAGAGTCACTTCTGGCCCTCCGTCTCCTCCCTTTACAAAAGACAGGGGGTGTGAGATCCCTGAAGGAGGAACAGTTGTTCCCTTGCTGATATTCTTAGCACAGTCAGGGACACACAACCCCTGGAGCATCCAGGCTCAGGCTCTTGAAATGTGCACAAACCTGAATTTTGGATGCCTTTTAGCATTGGGAAGGGAAACCTAGAAGGAATCAGAATCCTCCAGAGGGCTTATTAAAACATGGATTTCTGGATCAAATGGTATTCTTATAAATATTTAACAACCTGCTCCCTTTGGAAGATGTGATTTGCAATTGCCAATTTCTGTGGTGTAAATACCGCCACAATAGTCAATTTCAAGCTACCCTGAAATTGGGAAGAGATCTACAACGTGCTCTCTAGAGTTTATACTGGCCAGCTGCAGCACCACTAGCTGGGCCCCACATGCTTGACTTGGCAGGTCTACTGTAGGGCTTGAGAATTTGCACTTCCAAGTTCCCAGGTGGTATACTAGTCTGGGATTTTTAGGTGCCAGATATCATGGGAATTTCCCAGGGCCTTGGAGGCCTTGCCACCCTCTAAATACCCTCTCTTAGGACCTCACCTTCCTTTTCCCTTATATCCTAGAGGGGCTCTGTGCAGGCCATTGGGAAGAACTCTTAACTGTGGGGCATGGCTCTGGGCTTATAACCTTTGGGAAAGTGAAGTACACCAATTTTCCGAAAGGAAGCCATGTATGCTGCTGTCCTTTGTTTACCACACTCCCTCCCTTTGCTTAGCATGATTATGAGGAACCAAGTCTTATTCATCTGTCTGTTCTTTACCTAGCCCCAAAATCCATTGAACTGAAATGAGCTTAATATACTGGTCTGCAACAATGAAATACAGATCTCATAGTTTCTATCACTCACTCCATCTTTAAGCTATCCACCTATTTATCTACTTATTGGTCCATTAATTTGTGCAAAGGATATTTAAATCCCTACTATGTGCCATCACTGGGTACTGGAGATTTAGTGGTGAATGTAACATGCGCAACATCTGACCCATAGAGCTTATAATACAGTAGGGAAGACAAATGTTGAATATCAATTAGATTTGCTGTGAGCTTCAAAGAAAAAAACCAGGATTCTATGTGGGTGTCCCATAGGGTAAGGAGCCAAAAAAGGACTCCCTGAGGAAGTGAAGTTAAATTGAGACCTGAAAAAATGGGTAAGAGTTTCCCAATGAGAGGAGATGGTGGTGGCGGGTATATGGCAGGGGATAAGTATTCCAGGGAAGCAGGAGCAGAGGGAAGGGAAGTATGGCCTGAGATGAGGCTGGAGAGAGAGGTGAGTTCTGGACTTTATCCTAAGAGCAGGGGTCGGACCATGGAAGGATCTCAGGCAGAGGAGTGCCAAATCATATCTGGCCTGAGGAAATGTGGCCTTTTGGATGTGGTGCAGCTCCCAAGTTGTGTGTTGTTTCTGAATCACAGACATATGCCCGTTATGTAAGGTTATGGCTGAGCTTGCTGTTCGTTCTCTCTGGGTTAGTGATATCACTTGATATTATTCCCTAGTTATGTTACTCTTGTCATCCAACAAAACTGTAATTTATTCAAGGTCAAGGATGTTGCCTTCATTCCTCCTGCTGTCCTGTTGTGCCTAGGATGGTACTGGGTACCTTCTGGGTCACTGGTAAACAGCCCTGAGGTACTGAAAAGAACACTTGACTTACTGAAAGGAGACCAGGCTTCCAGTACACACCCACCACTTACCAGCTTTGAGACCTTGTGGTTGGGCACATAATGTCTCTGAGCTTCAGTTTTCTTACACATAAAAAATGAAACCATATACATTTTATAAAGTTTCTGTGAAAGAATTGAATAAGATATTACAAGTGAAAATTCTAGAATGCTATGCACATGTGAGATGACATACTTAATGATAGAGTGGGTAGGGATTATGGACCCAGCCTGCACCCAACACAGCCTCCTACTTACCTTCCTGTGCAGAATGACCTAACCAGCAAGCTACCATTTTACACTTACCTCCCCTTTTGCAAGTGCCAGGGATGACAGTTTGGGGCTGTGGCCCAGACCTGGGAGCATTCCTCTGGGATGTTCCTCTTACAGCTTGTATCTGGTTATCTCTGATCTCTGAGGTGCCCTCCTATCAACATCTTCCCTCATATGTGCATGTCACTTTATGGCTTCTGGAGTGGAAGCGGGGCACTGTGGCTTAGGGAAGTATTTTGCAAACTGAAGTTCATGAACTACCCACATCAAAACTACCCAGGCACTTATTAAACCTGCCCCAGCTCTGCTAAATCACAATCTTATGAACACTTAAGGCTCCCAACTCTGCCATGGTGAATAGAAGGCCATGCTTTGAATCCACCCACAGAGAGATGAACACACGAGCTCCACCAACTTGACCTCTGTCTTCTCATCTATACCTTTGGTTATAGATTATATTAATCTCTACCTCGGATCGGGGCAGTGAGGGTTAAATAAGATAAAGTATGTGCGGTGCTTAAAACAGTTCTTGGCACTTATCAAGCACTTGATAAATGGTCGCATTTATAATGTCACCCTGGCCTCTGAGCAGCCCTGTGTGTGGGCGGACAGGGTGATGATGTCTAGAAAAGCAAAATGAGTTACCAGAGGTCACACAGCTAATTAGCAACTGGGTAGGACTAACGCCAGATGCCTAAATCCTAATCCAGCACTATTTCCGCCACACCAGGCTGCCTCCTTTAAGCCCTGAACTTCCCTAAATGCTTATCTTCCATGTACTGGTCTCTAGGTGGCCAAGCAGAGCGCTACATAGCTCCCTTTCATTAGCAATTTATCAGGATGTTGCTTTGTATCTTGCAAACAGATAACCAGCCCGAACTCAGTTGACCTCTAGAATCCCTTCAGATATAATTGAGTTTGCATTATCTGACAGGTAGCCCATCTTCTAACATTTAGGTAAATTGCAGAGCCTGCACACCTGACCTTGACAACCTGCCCCAGGGCTCCGAATCCTTTGCCTTTCCTGCTATGCATCGCACCCCCTTCCCCCCAACTCCCTTTTGCAAACAGATCCTGACACTTCTGTTCAGGGATGCACTACTGATGTCGGCGCTGACTTAATGCTAAGCACGCAGGAATACAAAGCCCAAAACACTACCCTCACAGGTCCCGGCCTTGTCTTTTTGAGACTGGAGGAGATTTAATTTAGATAGAGATGATTTCTTGTGATATGGATGTTCCAGCCTACCCTTGAGGAACAAACAAGGCAAGAGGCTCTTAGAGCCAGATGCTGGAACACAGCACATCGTCCCCATGATGTGCTACAATCCCGCTGTTGCCTTTCTCTACCTCCTGTGAGGAATTAAGGAGTATCTGTGTTATGACACCCTTAAAGCTCCCTCAAGCGACACTTATCTGTTGCCCACCCACTCAATGGTGGAGGAGGGGAGTAGGTGTTTGCTTTTTGTAGGTCAATGTGGCCTCTTCTTGTTGCTTCCCTAGGGGTCGCAGCTCTCCACCACTGCCCCCTTCACGCACATGTCCTCTTCTCGACTCCCTCCTCTGCAACCTACACACAAGAAAAATAGGACAGAGCAAGTAGCCCCAACGTCTCAGGTTCACTACTTGTAAAGTAAAGGTGCTAACCTAGATGATTTGAAAGATCTCTTCCACCTGGAACAGGCCGTGGTTCTCTGGATTACTCATATTAGCCCTTCCTAGGCATCGGGCCAGGCACAGCGCTCAGACAATGAATACAGCAACATCTTAGGATACTTTGTGACAGAGGTTCACAAACTTTTTCCATTCATGACACCCTTAAAGTCTTAGTAAGTTTTTTTCACAGTAGGCCAAAAGAAATCTATCTATTAAGTACTTAGTTACTAAATATGGACTAAATGAACAAAATATGTTGGAACTATAGACTACTTCAAGCTATCATGTTATAGTCTCTGATAGATGTTGAGTATCACTGTATTTGCCTAGAAATTTAGAAATATTTTGTGGCATCTCTGTGTGTTTAGTGAGGCACCCTAGGGCACCTGGGCACAGAGTTTGGGAAATGGGCTTTAGAGTCTTATTTCCTAAACTCGCATCTAAACTTCCTGCTCCCTGAAGCCTCCAGAATCTCAGTGAGCACCTCGCTGTATTCCTTGCCACCCTGACCTCTCAGAAGACATAGAGGAGCTAGTCAACTTTGCATTTCAAAAAGTTTCTCGGGACAATCAGATTTTAGAAACTAGAACTTTCCAAATCTTCTTTCATTGCCCAGGCCCTAAAACATCAAACCAGAGGATAGCTTATACTTTGGCAATTCAGACACTATGATGTTTCCCAAATGTGTACACAGATAGTAGTTTAAATCCCAAACATGCTAGTGACATGGAAAAAGGAAAGAAAAGGAGGTTTCGGTGTAAGTTAATCAGGTTGGCTGCATACATGATCTGGATAATTACCCAGGTAATTTTTCAGCCTTACATTTCATGTGTGGAATAGACACAGTCAAGATAAAATTAGGCCTTAAAAATATTTTAAAAGGCTGCTAAGCCTAGCCATGTGTCTGCCACAGTAATACAGTAAGATTTTTATACTCATAAATTCTACGCTGACAACAGTGCCAGAATGTACACACTATGGTCTCCCCACCAAACAATGAAGAAACCAGGGCTCAGAGCAGTTACACAGTGTGGGAGTAGTGAGGGCAGGACTTGAACTCATATCTTTTGCAGTGCAGAGACCCAACATCCAGCTACTTACGGTGCCTCTGTGAAAGTGTGATTTTTTCCCCCAAGGATGCCAAATGACCTAATTGGCAGGAACATTCAGGAATTTTACCTCAGAGTACTATAACGAACCTATGGTCCTCAGGTCATGTTACTACAGATGTGAGACCACTTTCTTCTCTAGCTCCAAAGCCAATGCACACATTTTTTCCTTTACCAGCCATTGTACCCCTCTGTTTCCTGTGAGTCTGCACCCTTTACAGTGGCTGCAAAGCTGTTTCCTCATCTTGTTCACCTCACCCATCAGCAATACTGAAAATTAACTCTTTTCTTGGTCCCCTCCTCACAGGTAACTGGGAAGGAAAGAATATCAAATGTCCTTTAAACAGAAAAATCAAAAGTTATGGAAGAAAAAGAAACAGCAGTTGCCTAGCATGGAAGACGGATCATTTAGAGGCCGTTGCTTTAAGTTATAGGGAATCTATTAGACTAAGCTCATGGACATTTATTTCTTCCTCTTGCCAATGCAGGTTCTAGAAACCCCAGTTCTAGCTATAAAGCAAATGTCAGGGAAGCTGTAGCTCTCCCCTCCACGACCAGACATTAATGCCGGTAGTGAAGCACTAATGCCTTGAAATAGTTGTTGGCTTCTGTCTGCATTTTCTCCCAAATTCCCTTTATCACAACCTATCAAGGCTGTGGGGATGAGATGAAAGAAAATCCTGGTGAGAATGAAGAGCCTGCCTCATACATGGTGGGAATGCTGGCTCGGCCACCACCCAGATTATCTCTGAATCTTCCCTGCAATGATGGTCTTGTTTTGCTCAGAGCCCTACTTGGTTTCATGCTGCTGCTACTGACCTTTCTCCTTTTTCTTCTTCTCTTATTGAGGTATAATTTGCTTTTTGGTATAGTGTTCTAGTTTGACACTAGAACCACCACCACAATCAAGATAATGAACATTTCCATAAAACCAAAAATCCCCCCCATGCCTCTTTGTAGTCAACCCCTCCCCAACCCCAGGCTCACTAACCACCCGTCTGTTTACCTTTCCCAGAATGTCAAATAATTAGAATTACACAGCATGTAGCTCTTCCACTGTCACTTCTTTCTCGTAACACAATGCATTTGAGATTCATCCATGTTGTTGCATGTATCAGTAGTTTGCTTCTTTTCATGCTGAATAATAGTCCATTGTGTGGAAGTACCAGAGCTTATTTTTTCCCCAGTAGACATTTGGCATGTTTCAAATTTGAAGTGATTATGAAAAAAGCTGCCATAAACATTCACATACAGGTTTTTTTAACATAAGTTTTCATTTATCTTAAGTCCCACCTAAAATGGGATTGCTGGAACACATGGTAAGTGTACATTTACTTTTACAAAAAGTTGCAAACCTGTTTTCCGCAATAGTTGTATCAGTTTGCGTTCCTGCCAGCAATGCATGTGAGTTCTAGTTGCTCTGCCTCTTTACTAGCACTTGCAACTGTCAGTTTTCCCCCCTTTTTTATTTCAGTTATTCTATAGTTGTATAGCAATATCTCAACTGTGGTTTTAACTTGCCTTTTCTCTAATGACTAATAATAATGTTAAGCATCTTATTTGCTTATTTGCCATCTGTGTAGCTTTTTGGTGAAGTGTCTTTTTAAAATCTTTTATCCATGTTTTATTAGGTTGTTTGTTTTCTTATAACTGAATTGGAAAGCTCTTATATATTTTGGATTCAAAGACTTTATGGTTTGCAAATATTTTCTCCTATCCTGTGGCTTATCTTTTCATTCTTTTAACAGTGTCTCTTGAAGAACAGAAGTTTTCAGTTTTTATAAGGTCCAGTTTATCAATGTTTTCTTTCATAGATCTTACTTTTGATGCCATATCTAAGGAATCTTTGTTTAACTCAAGGTCACAAAGATTTTCTCATGTGTTTTCTCTAGAAATTTTATAGTTTAATATTATATATTTAAGCCTATGGTCCATTTTCAGTTTCATGCTTCTTTTAAATTAGTTGTCTTTTAAGTCCAGAGAAGCCAAAGGCATGAGGAGAGATTTGACCTAACTAACCCCTGTAAGAAGTTGGTCTTCTGACAGTCAGCTCATTACTACATAGGAAGCCACTGTCAGGGTGTAGTGGTTAAATGTTAGGCTCTGACATCAGATACCTTGAGTCTGAATCAGTTTTTCATATCCTAAGTTATAGCATACAGTGATTACTTATACTTTCTGATCCTCAATTAAATGAATTATTAATTAGCAAAGATGAGATTAGAACTAGGACTATAGCATTTGAGCTCTATCACAAAGATTGGTTCTGAGTGATAAAGGCAAGAACTTTTAGTGCGGGAACCCATTCTAAACAATCCAGGAAAGGTAATCAGAGTGGTTTGCCACTCAATACTAGAAAAACAAATGAGGGTATGAGATCAAGCCACTTGTGTGTCCCATACTGCATGTGGCCATCTTTCTGCCTGGGCTCTCATTGCTTTCCTTGGATCTGAGTTAAACGGGACCATTAGGTCCCTTGAGTTCTTCTTGCTGCTCAAATATACTCACTCACTTATGTGTGCCACTGCTTTATCAGCTCTCCATCTTCCCAGGCTCTCCATCTCTCCGCCTTTTGTTTGCAGGGAACACCTATCAGGCTCCTTAGTTTGTCTGGATACTTTCTTCCAACAAAGAAACCCACATCATTATCCAAAAGGGGAAACTTACAAATTCAGAGCGAGATATGATCAAAAATGTTTACTTTGTGTGTCCCCAGACTCCAGGCAAGCTTATGCTAATATCTTCTGGAAAACAGATATCCCGCTATTAAATGAGAGGCAAAGGGGCTTGAGGTGTGGGGGTGGGAGCACATGGGTTCTAGATGCGGATTTGGGTTCAAATCACAATTCTGGGTCTTACTGTGCCACCCTGGGTAAAGCACATAACTGCTTAGACTCAGTTTCCCAATCTCAGTGAAAGATATTAAAAACTTTACTTGGTTTTGTGAACATTAAATGATATAATAACTGTATGTGAAATACTTGGTACATTGTGGCAACTTTCATGATTATGATGATGAAGTTAGCTCTGCTTTTCTCAACCACCATTTCCAGAATTCACAACCCTCATTCACAGGAACTCTCTCCTTTCTAATCAAAAGCCCCCTGCTGCTGGCCCAGCTCACTTCTGATGATCACATCCAGTCAATGGCCCTCAGACTATCAAATAGGAGTTGATAACATCCTAATGGCTTTTAATTCTTTGAAAACTACATGCGTGTGTGTAGTGCAACCCACTTGTGAAGAACTTGTAGCAGATCAATTACTGTAAATGTCCTAAACAGCATCAGTTGATTGCCATGCATGCTCTGAAGTTATGATTAATAGAGGTTTTGTTTACAAAAGAAAGCGTGGGGGTGGCCCATGGTGGTGGTGGATGAATTGGAAGATTGGGATTGACATATATACACTAATATGTATGAAATGGATAACTAATAAGAACCTGCTGTATAAAAAATAAATAAATAAAATAAAAATTAAAAAAAAAAAAGCATGTCTAGGAAAGAGAAAGAAAACATTGCTGTTTTCATTGCTGTCAATGAAAACATTGACAACTTTTGTCAACATCCTGATCCTGCAAAATGTTCTCTACTGGCAACTCCCCATGTCTGGCTACACGCTACTTCCAGAGTAAGTCTCTACTTGGGTGAATACATCACATCTCCTCTTTGTTGGGATGCTTGGAGGGAATCAGCTGGGAACATCTTGTTTCAGCATAATTTTTTTCCCATGTTGCCTAGGCTGAAAATGCTACTTTGTATTCCTGGTTGATGGGCTATCGCATGTATCTTAATCCTGTGCAGCCCTGGTGACTCACCACAGCTCTTTGGGGCTTAGCTTTGAATTCCCTTGACTTTGAGGTTTCAGACATCAATCCTTCTGAGTAGCTTTACCTTCATTTCTGGAGCACTTGTGTGCATATCTAACCCCTGTGTGCACGTGAGTATTCATTTGCCTGCAAGTCTTAAAAATGCTAATGTGAAACTGGGTTAGAATTCTATATGCCAGACTCCAACCTCAAATATTAATCAGGCCTGGGTAGCCGAGGGGAGCCTTGGCCATTGTAGGGAGAAGGCATACACTCGCCCTGAAGCACTGCAAGGCAAAGTAATCGAAATCAAACCCCTATTTTAAAACATTTCACTCACCAGCAGGCTGTTCATTTTTCTCAGGTGTACATTCTTGTTTTTGATTAGACAGAAGCAGTGATCTGATCAACTTTTCAATTGAACAAGAAACAAAACAAGATACGGCCAATTCACATCATGTTTCTCGAATGGCTTTTGATAGAAATTTACTTCTCTGAATTTCATTCTTATTCATTCAATGTGATCTCAAAGATGCTTTTTCTGTCTCCTCCTCTTCACCTTGACCTCTCTTCCCCTACAAACTTTTTCTTCCCAGAACACTTTCTTATATGCTGAGGAATTACTTAAAGATTGAATCAAAAGTTCAACACTCTAGAGTTCTTTCTTATGAGCTCTGGACAGGCCCCAGCTAGGGGTCTCAAAGGAGTATCTCTGAAGGGCACCTCCTCTGCCATGACATGCCAGGTGGATGCACTGAACCCAGCTAGCACAGCCAGCCCCTGGCCTAGGAACGACAGTCACGGTGTGTTCACTCTACTCTGGGGGCCTGTGCAAACACAGCTCCCCTATCCTTGATGGCCCTCATCTATCCTTTAAGCCCTTTCATTATGTCAAGCCCTGTGCTAGGTAGGTACTTTCATTTGTGGCAGTGCATTTGATCTCAGTTGGTCCTTACAACTACATGTGACTTTGGTAATATTGTCACCCCCATTTTAAGGATAAAGATGACCCAGCTAGAAAGAAATAAAATCAGAATTTGAATCCAGATCTTACGACTCCAAAGCTTACCTCTTTTCCTCTGAATTTTACTGCCTTTAAATTGCCATTCAATTTCTTTCCAGGAAAATGGGGTTTGTTTCCAAGAAAAGGTTCCCTTCCCTGGGGACAGAGATGACCTTACAGGCCAGCTGGAGCAAAACCTTAAATTAACAAATGAAAAAACGGAAGCCCAGAGGGCCTTTGTAACTTCCCTGAGGTCACAGCTGTTGAGAGGTTGAGCTGGGACTTGGGTTTGTGCCTTGTTGATTCTAAGTATTGCACTACCATTGCATGTACCAAGCTGGATGCCTTGCCCAGTCTAGGGGTTGAGGAGACTAAGGCTCAAAGTCAAAGGAATAAAGCCAAACCCACACCACTCCCTCCTGGAGGAAACTGCTGCTTTGATACAGAGGGTTGCCAGGTCCTAATACATTTTGTGCCCGTAATATGATCTCTCCACCATTTCTAAACACATTATGGTTTATTTTGCCTCTTTACATTCTGATTTGAGACAATTTTATCAGGAACATGGAGAAGAAAAACAACAAAGTACCCACAACTGACATGCAAAGCACAAACAACTCCGAGGTTTTCTTAGATTTCTGTTAAATATGCATCCTACAATTTGTGGAAGAGCCTTTCACATTTTATCTAGAGTGATCTAGTCTTGTCACAAAACATGATTGGACTAACCTCAGAAACATAGTATTCCAGGCCCTAGCCATGGTTGCTGTTATTTGAGGGTAAGAAGGAGAGAAAGTAGGAGTGAACTATATTTCATGGAGATATTTCCATCTCTTCAACAATATTTTTTTAGAACAAACTCCCTATTAATGCAATGAGTTATAGACCAATAAATGAAATAAGATTTTAGTTTGGCTCTTTCTAATTGGTGTCCCCATAACCTACTAATGATTTGTCTCTTCACAGAATCTATCCTCCAAGGGCACCTACACATCAAAAGACCTAAAAGAATAAGAAGCATTTCTTGTCATTAAACCAAGTTTTCATTCTGGAGAAATGTTTCCAAGAAGAAGAATGAAAAGCATGAAGATGCTGGCCTAGTCCCCCAGACTCTCACCTTAATTTGTAAGGAAATGGACTGACCGAATCCATACCACAAATACATTGACTGAATTAGATTGGCAAGGATTTCATAACTAGTAGCTCAGCCTCCACCCCAGCTGAGCTGTGGGAAATCTCCCGTCAGTGCAATATATGTTCATGTATTCATTCAACAAATGCCAAGCACTCTTAAATTAAGTGTTGGGGATATATCAGTAAACAAAACTGACAAAAAAACAAACAAACAAACAAAAACCCTTGCCCCCTTTGTTAGATAAATAAGGAGAGAAAAATAACAGATTAGGTGATGATAAGCACCATGATGAAATGAAAGTGGTAAAGCAAGTCCACAGTGTAGTCAGTAGAGGAAGAAGCTACTCATCTTCTGGGACCTAGTCCAATGTCTGTCTACCTGTTTGTGCTCCTCCTCATTGGTTGCCATAGTCTCCAGAATGCTCTTTGCCTTGCTCAGATGCATCCCAGCCCAGAGATTTCCATCTCTAAGCAGACTTCACTAAACTCAGCTGTGTCCATACTCCTGGATCCATGTGTCCAACTGCTCCCCAGCTTCCTTCCTTTTCCTGGTGTCCATTTCCTAGCTCTTGCCTCTACTATCTCTCACTCTGCTCCAACCCTTGAGCTCTCCTACATGGTCCTACATGTGAGTCTTTCTGGTTCCCAGCTGTCCTAGCTTTATCTTCTATTTCCTGCCCCAAGCCTACCATTTGAACGTGATGGTCCCCAAGGTCCCCAGGGAAGGGTTTCACTTTGTTTTTGGCCACGCCCCAGTTGTATAACTCCAGCAGAAGTCTGTGACTAACGGCTACACAAAGCTTGCTCTAACGTCTGTCTCCAGGATCTGTCAGTAAATGGAAAGGAAAGGATTATTTACAAATATATTAAAGCAAAGAAATAGCCATTTCCTATGCATACACGTATAGGTGGTCCTTTTATTAAGTCATCATCTGAAAGAGTGTGAACCTTCCTTGGGCATCGCCTCCACAATGTTTTGTTACTCCACAAGTTGAAATTCATTCACAGAGCAATACTCCCACGGAGATGCAGCTGCCCTGTTTTTTCAGCCATATGCCTAATGTGCTCTGAGTTTCTTTAAGTCCTTTCCTTCAACAATATCTTGCCATAGCCAGGTTGCTTGGGTTAATTATATCTTCTTACATTTAAAATAATTTCCTTTCTAAATCCACTTTAAATATGTGCCCTTTAGAATCAGAATGATCGTCTTCCCCATCTGGAGATGTCATATAACTAGATGCCTAAATGGCTTTTCAGATGCACTAATCACTTTATAGCTATCTCTGCCAGAGGTCTCATTCATTCTCTCATAACAGCCATGGCTGTTGCTGCTCGCTGATACCACTGCCCTATGTCCAAGCTATGCTTGTCCTTTTTGGCTATGGAATTGCCCTTTTCAGACAACTCCTGGTATCCACAGATTTTTTGAGGCATTGGGTTTGGATCATTTCCAATGAACTATTAAAATCTACCCTACTTCTCCAGGTGAGGAAACCTATCCGGTGACAGTTACTGTTGAAATTTAATAATATGTTATGTAAACTTCAAATTAACACATTTTTATTCCTTGTCTTTCAATAAATACATTTTACATGAAAGTTAAATTGAAGAACTCCCAGTTATACAGTCGGTTCTGAATACACATGCATTCAACTACCCACCTGCATTTCAAGAGTAAGTTTATAATGGGCTGAATGTTTGCTCTGGCGTCTGCACAAACCATATCTCCAACCCCTGTGGCACTACATACTCTTGTGTTTAAACAGTAGATTCGAAGTAAACAAGAATAGCACAGTGACTGAAAAAGCAAAGAAAGAGAATTTGAGTAATTTCAGTTTTATTATTCTATGTGACCACTTGGAGTATTTGTTTGTGTTTAATATTTAAAACAATGAAACAGTATAAACTCTGAGGTCTAATATTTTTGCTGGTAACTACAGATCTTAGTTCACATATGAAATATATTACTGAATTTGAACAATATCTTTAAAATTGAAATTTATTCATTTAAATTCTTAAGTGTTTTAAAACTAAAATATGAATTAAGAAAAAATAGGTTTTATTAAAATTAATTTATTAGACAGTCATGTACATTGAATATTATTATATTAGATTATTATCAAAGGATCAAAGTTCAAACTATTAAGTGTGTATAAAAGTGTGGAATAAATAGTTGTGTCTTTTTTTGTCCAGAAGGAACATGGAGGAAGGAGGTAACAACAATATTTATTCATAATTACTGAATTTGGAAAAAAAAAATTTGAAGTGGAGAATCAGCATAAAATGACATTGACCTAGTGAAGCTCAACAGAGAACAATTTAAAAATCCAGCAGAGACAGTGAATTAGCATCTATGTCTATTTTTAAATAGGTAGTGTCTTTAACATCACAATCTCACGATTGTCACTGAAAATAATTTTGTTGTATACAACAGGGGGTATTAAAAAGTTATACATTCCAGGTGTCAAATATGTTAGATACACCACAGAATCACAGTTGCTCTAATTTTCATTTCCGTAATTAATGTGAGGCTGAGCATATTTTCATATTTATTGGTTATTCAGGTTTCCTCTTTTATGAATGTCTGCTAAATCCTGTAGCTATTTTTCTATATAGTTTAAATATCAATTTATACAAATTCTTCACATATTCTTAATATTAATTCTTTCATCTATAAGCATCTATCTCTATCCCTAATTGCCTTGATCATGTACCACTGTTTTGGGGGATTCTGTGAGGCTATCTTTTTGTTAATGATTTTTAAATTCATTGCATTATGGAATTAAACTCTATGACAGCAATTGCTTGATATTGAAGTTTATATTTCTTCATAAATTTCTTCTATAATTTTTATGTAATGAACTTACTTATTCTAAAAAATACTTATGTTTTCTTAGAGTCTATTTTTTCTTTCATTAATAATATTACACTAGGCCTTCCACTTCCAACTAAGATGAAGAAACAATTACTGGATTTATTTACCTTCCTTTCTGAAAAAACAAAACAAGACAAACAAACATAAAAGAAGCAATAAGTTTCAAGTCACTAGACAGCAGGTAATGTACAATAGTGCTCCCTGATAAATGGGGAAGAAAATGAAGTGAGGAACTGGTCTAGTTTACTGACTTCAGAGTTTCCAGGGAGCGATGCAGGAAAAAAAACAAAACAAAACAAAACAAAACAAAAAAGCAAAAAAAACTTGGGTAGAGTTTGGCAGACTCTCTGAGTAAAAGAAGCAGAGTCACAAGTCAGGGGAGAATAAGGTGGTTAGAGTTCACAGGACAGAGTACTGAAGAGGAGGGAAACACAAAAAGAGAACTCCACTGATCTTAGCAGGTCCCTCTTGAGTATTCAGCTGAATGCTGATAAGCACAGTCATGGGAGAAAAAGACCTGAGGCTGGGGAAAGATCAACCCAGAAAGAATTTGGAAGAACAGTGACCAAAACTCACACTGGGTAGAGAATATTTCCTTTTCCCATCAACCAGACTGGAAAAATGTGTAATTCATGGGTCTTTTGGTAAAATACTATTAAATATCTTTCCTCAGTGGTAGAGAATAATTAGTGCTATAGACCAAACACTACTCTTGTCCCTCCTAACAAAGAAAAGTTAAAACTCAAAGGACCAAACTGTTTCCAGGTAACAAAGCTCTAGACTATTTTAAGAGAGCAAAAAATATTCAAGACCCAGGGTAAAATATATAATATCTGACATCCAAGAAAAAGGAAATGATAAGGCATGAGAAGCAGGAAAATGCAAACCAAAATGAGAAGAAGAATCAGTCAATGAAAACAAACTGAGAACATGACAAAATGTTAGTATTAACAGACCAGACATTACAACAATTATAACTGTAGTCCATGTTCAAACAGTAGAGTCATGAAAGATGTAAAAAAGATACACATGGAACTTCTATAGATGAAAACCAAAATTTGTGAAATGAAAAATACATTGTACAAGATGAATGGCAGCTTAGACGCTGCAGAAATAATTAGTACATTTGAAAAGATAGTAATAAAAACTGTCTAAAATAAAAGAGAAAAGAGAATAAAATAAAATAATGAACAGAGCATCAGAAAACTAATATGAGAATTAGCTGCCTAATATACATAATTGGAGTCCCAAAAGGAGAAGTGAGAGATTGGGGGCCTTCAAATATTAGTTTATAGCCCCAAATTTTCCAAATTTGATGCAAACTATAAACTCTCAGATCCAAGAAAGTCAACAAGCTCCAAGCACACAACACATGAAGAAAACTACACCATAGCACATTATAACCAAATTTCTCTAAATCAGTAATAATTAGAATGATCTCAAAAGTAGCCAAAGAAAGCAGACACATTATATACAGAGAAAAAGAAAAGATAAAAATGACAGCAGATTTCTCAACATTAACAATGCAAACAAGAAGACAGTGGAGCAACATCTGTAATGAACTGAAATAAAAAGCCCACCAACCCAGAATTCTATGCTCAGAGAAAATATCTTGCAAAAGTAATGGTGAAACAAAGACTTTCACAGACATAGAAAAACTGAAAGAATTCATAACCAGCAAACCCACATTAGAAGAATTGTTAGAGGAATTGATTCCAGCAAAAAGAAAATGATATCAAACAGAAATATGTATCTATACAAAAGAGTAAAGAGCACCAGAATGGTAACTAAATGGGTAAGTATATATGATTTTTCTTATTCATTAGGCCTCTTTAAAAGATGATTGACTATTTAAACAAAATAGAACAATGCATGTGAATTTTATTCCATATGTATGACAATACCATAAGTCAGAAAGGGAGAAATGGAAGTAAATTCTTGTAAGGTTCTTATTATATGTGAAGTGGTATACTATTACTGGAGGGTAGACTGTGATAAGTTAAACATGTATATTGTAAACACTATAGAAAAATAGAAAGACAGTTTTATTTAAGAAACCAACAAAGATAAAAGAGTAATAAAAGAAATACTAAATCCAAAAGAAGGCATAAAGGAAAGAATAAAAAACAAAGAATCATTGGAGCAATTTTTAAAAATAATATAATAGGTTTATATCTAATTATATCAATAATTACATTAAATATAAATGCTATAAACACAACAATTTGAAGGCAGAGATTGTCCGTTTGGATAAAAAATAAGAACCACTGTGAATTTACTATAGAAATGTACTTTTAAAATGAAGAAATAATATGGGCAGTGTAAAAACATGGAAAAAGATGTACCATATGCTAACACTAATCTTATATTAATCTATTAATATAAGACAAAGTAGATTTCAGAGTAAAGAATATTAACCAGGATAAAGAAGTTCATTTCACAGTGATTCACAATTCACCAAAAGAATACAATGTTTCTCTTAACAGAGCTTCAAACTACACGAAGGAAAAAAAAAAAAACAACATAGAACTATAAAGATAAATAGACAAATTCACAAATAATATAAGAGATGTCAATAATTCTATCAATAATTAAGAGAAAAACTAGACCATAAATTAGTAAGGATATAGGAGATTTAAATATCATTATCAACAAATGTGACCTAATTGCAAATTATGGAATACTCCACCCAACAACAGAAGAATTCATATTTTCTTCAAATGTACCAGAACATTTACCAAGATAAATCATGATCTGGGCCATAAAACATATCTTAGTAAAATTAAAAGGAATCAAGTCATTCAAAGCATGTTTTACAACTAAAATGGAATTAAATTAGAAATCAGTAACATAAAGCTTTCTGGATAATTCTCAAATATTTGGAATTCAAATAACACATGTCTGAATTATATATAGTCCAAAAAGAAATCGAAAGAGAAAAATATTTTGAACTAAACGAAAATGAAAACAGAATATATCAAAATGTCATACCAATAAAAAATACTTAGAGGAAAATTTATAATACTAAATATTTATGTTAGAAAAATTTTTAAAAAGATCTCAAATAAATGGCTTCAGCTTCCAATTTAAAAAACTAGAAAGTGAATAAAAAATTAAGTCCAAAGTAGGCTGAAGAAAGAAAATAATAAAGATCAGAGCAGAAACAGATGAAGTAAAAATTGGAAATACAGCAGGAAAAAATCAATGAAACCAAAGGCTGGTACTTTGAGATCAATAAAAATGATAAAGTTCTAGCCAGACTGATAAAGGAAAAAGAAATAAGAAATAAATTGCCAGTGTCAAAAATGAGAGAGGTGACACCAGTACAGACTCTACAGTTATTAAAAGAATTATCAGGGAATATTGTGAACACTTCAATGCCAAAAACTTCAACAACCTGGAGTAAATATACAAATTCCTTGAAAGATACAAACTGCTAAAGCTTACCAGGAAGAAATATATTTTGTATAACTCTGTATCTATGAGAGAGATTGAAAATGTTATTAAAACTTTTCAATAGAAAGGAAGTCAGGAATAAAGAAAGGAGGGAGGGAGGGAGAGCGAGAGAGAGAAGGGGGAGAGAAAGGGAAGAGAGGAGACGAGAAGAGAAGAGAAGAGAGAAAGAAGGGAACTGAGAGAGAAAGAAAGAATACTTCAGGGCCAGATTAATACACTGGTAAATTCTATTAAATATTTAAGGAAGAAATAATACGAATTCTGAAAAAGTCTTGCAGAAAATTGAAGAAGTTAGAATGCTTTACAACACATTCTATGAGGGCAACCTTATTTCAACTCAAACTGAGACAAAGATATCACAAGGAAATGAAATTACAGACCAATATCCCTCATGAATGTAGATGCAAAAATTCTAAACAAATTTTCAGTTGAATCCAACTGGATGGATGGATAGATAGATAGATAGATAGATAGATAGATCATGATCACTTGTAATTTATTCTGGAAATGTAAGGTTGGTCTAACACTTGAGAATCAATCAGTGTAATTCACCATATTAAGACACTAAAAAAGAAAAATCATATGATCACAATAGACACACAAAAAAGTATAGAATTCTTAGTGATAAATCTGACAAAAGATGTGAAAGACTTGAACACTGAAAACTACAAAGCATGGCTGAGATAAATTGAAAGAGACCTAAATAAATGGAGAGACATATTTGGTCATGGGTTGGAAGGCTCAGTATTGTTTAAATGTGAATTCTGTCCAAACTGATCTATAGATTCAATACAATCCCAGAATTTCAAAATTCCAGCAGGGGTTTTGAAGAAAATGACAAGCTGTTTAAAAAATTTATATGGAAATGTAAAGGACATAAAACAGCCAAAACACTTTGAAAAGGAAGAACAAAGTTAGAGGACTAATACTATCTGTATTTGTTTCCTCTTGGTGCTGTAACAAATTATCACAAACTGTGGCATAGAACAGTACAATCTTACCTTACAGCTCTGGAAGTCAGAAGTCTGAATTAAGTCTTATAGGCCTAAAATCAAAGTAGACAAGTACTGTGCTCCTTCTAGAGGCTCAAGGGGAGAATTCATCTCCTTGTTTTTTACAGCTGCTAGAGGCTCCCTGCATTCCTTGGCTTATGGCTCTTTTGTCCATCACTTCAATCTCTGCTTCCATTGTCCTTCTTCTGACTTTTGACCATTTTCCCTCCTTAAAAGTACCCTTGTAATTATACTGAGTCCACACAGAAAATCAAGATAATCTCAAGATCCTTAATTTAATCACATCTACAAATTTCCTTTTACCATGTAAGGTAACATATTCACAGGTTCTAAGGATTAGGACATAAATTTCTTTAGGGAGCCATTATTCATCCTGCTATACTACCTAATTTCTAAACTTATTTATTTTAACACTACAATATGGTATTGTTGTCAAAATAGATCAATCAATGGAACAGAATAGAGTCGATATATAGATCCACACATGAATAAACAAGTGATTTTTGATAAAGGTACAAAAGCAATTCAGTGTTCAGAGAATAGTCTTTTCGAGGAATGATATTGGAACAATTGGATATCCACATGCAAAAAAACCCAAAAAACTTTGGCCTATGTCTTGCACTAGGTACAAAAATTAGGTCTAAATGTAAAATCTAAAACCATAAAATTTCCAGAAGAAAACATAGGGAAACATGAATTAGGCAAATATGTATTAAATATGATACCAAAAGCACGATTCATAAAAGAAAATAAAATTGATAAATTGTTCTTCATCAAATGTTTAAAAATCTGCTCTGCAAAAGACATTAAGAGAATATAAAGAAAAGCTACAGAGTGGGAGAGAATATTTGCAAAATGCAAAAGACTTGTATCCAAAATATATATGAACTCTCAAAACTCAATAAAAATAAAACAACTGAACTTTATAGATATAACAAAAGATTTGAACAGACACTTTACCTAAGAAAATCTATAAATGGCAAATAAGCACATGAAAAGATGCTCAACATCTTTAGTCCTTAAGGAAATGCAAGTTTAAACCACAATAGGATACTACCCATATATTAGAATGACTAAAATGAAATAATTGGCCATACCAAGTATTGGCAAGGATATGGAGGAACTAGAAATTTTATGCACTGCTGTTGGAAATGTAATGGTGCAAGCATTTTAGAAAATAGTTTTTCAGATTTGTAAAATGTTATACATTCACCTACCTATGTTCCAGCCATTCTATTCCTAGGCATTTACTCAAAAGAATTGAAAGTATATGTCCATACAAAAACTTGTACATAAATATTCTTGCAGCTTTTTTTGTAATAGCCAAAAACTGGAAACAACCAAATACCCATCCACAGGTGAATGACAAATTGTGCTATGTCTTATACAGGAATACTATTCAACAATAAAAATGAACTGTTCATTCAAAAAATAGTGGATGAGTCTCAAAAATAATTATGCTTAGCGAATAAAGCCAGAAAGAAAAAAGAAAGCATGTATTATTTACTTACATTTTATAGAAACTTCTAGAAAAATAAAGACTAAGCTATAGTGACAAAAAGTAGATCAATGGTTGCCAGGGTGTGGAGGGGCTGAAGGGAGACATTAGAGGGGGACACAAGTAAACTTTTGTTGGTTTACTATCTTTATTATGGTGATGGTTTAACAGGTATGTACAAATGTCAGAATGTATTAAATTATACATACGTGCACTTTATCTTATGCCAATCACATATCAATAAAACTGTTCAAAAAATTGTTATGCCAGTTTTCCTTTAGTAAGCTTTTTTTGCCTAATATTTCTCCTTTTTTTCCCCTTTACTTTCAATTTTTCTGTCTTGTGAGTCTTAGGTGTGACTCATAAATAACATATACTTGGATTTATTTTTATTTCTGAAAATCTGTCTTTAACAGGAAGATTTAATTCATTTTTGTTTGTTATCCTTACTGATTTGGTACATTTCTATTATCATCTTGGGCTTTCAAATTACTGTACTTTTAAATTTTTTCTTTTACATTCCTTTCCTGTCTTTTATAAAGTGTTCTTTAGTCATTTTTATTTATTCTATCCCTACTGTATTCTATCCCTTTTTTTATTAGTTATGCATTCTTTTCCCCTTAATATAGTTATTACCCTTATTAGAAAGAAAGAAAAGTACACCTAATGCAAAAAGCAGAATTGACAATACATCTTATTTTATAGCACAGTATCACCATTAGTCCATTCAACACCTCTGTACTCTTTTATGTATATATGTATGATGCATATATGTATCATAATACATATATGCATAATCCCATTCCTCATTCCCCATTCCCACTGTTATTTGTTTAATGTGTAGTTTTCTAATGTGTCCCTATAAAAGGTAATTATTGTGCATGTATGTTTAACTTACATAAGTGATACTGTGCTAGACTTCATTCTGTAACCACATTTCCCCCAGGACTACGTTTTTAAGGTCTACCCATGTGGCTATGTGTGTCTTTGGTCTTTTCCTTCTCACACTGCTGCAAACACTTAGAATTATCCAGCTTTTTGATATTTGCCTATCTGATGTATGTAAAGTGATATATCATTGTATTAATTCTTATTTACCTGATTAGTAATGATTATGTCTTCTGTAAATTATCTCTTACCTCTTTTATACAATGTCTCTTGAGTTTTAATACTTTTCTGGTAGATTTGTAGGCATTTCTTATGTATTTTAAATATTTTATTTAAATATTTATTTAAATATTTTAGTTCCTTGACATTTTTTCCATAGTCAATCATCTATTAACTTTACACATAGTATCCTTCCTTAAACAGAAATTCTTAAGGTATGTGTAATCAACTCCATCAATTTTTGGCTTCATAAGTTTTACCATTAACGTTTTAATAGGTTTTAACAGCTCCTAGGTTGGAAAGATAATTGTAACTAAATTCATTGTTTTACCTGTCACTTGTAAATCTTTAATTGATCTGGAAGTTCTTATTATATATGTTTTTAAATAGGGATCAGTTTTATTTTCTTTAATGTAAGCCAGGTTTGCCAACAACTTTACCCTCATGGTCTCCATGATTGTCTGTCAAATTTCCCTGTGTACTTGGATCTCTAAGGCTCTGTTCTGTTCAGTTGTTCTATTTGGTTTTTCTTGCAGTAATGTCATACCAACTTTACTATGTGGTTTTGTAAAATGCTTGCAAGATATCTTGTAAGATAAATCTCTTTTCTTTGCTGTTTTTGAAAGTTGGCTTAGCTATTTGTGAAATTTAATTCACATAAATTTCAAATAAATTATATCTAATTGCTTTTAAAATGCAGCTGGAATTTTCACTGGAATTTAAATTAATTTGTAAATTACATTAGAATCAGTATCCTTATAATATTTTCATCACGCCACATTCAAGAGTATGAAAGACTTCTGCATTTTCAGATCTTTCCCTATGTCCTTTATTTATTTATTTTTAATACTATGGTCTTTTACTTTATTATTTTTTTACTTTATTATTTATTTATTTATTTAATTTATTTTTGGCTGCATTGAGTCTTAGTTGCGGCACACGGGATCTTCGTTGAGACATGCGGGATCTTTCGTTGGTGCGCGCGGGCTTCTCTCTAGTTGTGGAGTGTGGGTTTTCTCTTCTCTAGTTGTGGAGTGCAGGCTCCAGGGCGTGTGGGCTCTGTAGTTGTGGTGCATGGGGTCCAGAGTGCGTGGGCTCTGTAGTTTGCAGCAGGCGGGTTCTCAAGCTGAGGCGCGCAAGCTCAGTAGTTATGGCTCTCAGGCTTAGTCGCCCCGTGGCATGTGGGGTCTTAGTTCCCTGACCAGGGATGGAACCTGCATCCCCTGCATTGTAAGGCGGATTCTTTACCACTGGACCACCAGGGAAGTCCCCCTATGTCCTTTAATATAGTTCTATTTTCTATATACATCAAGATCTTGTAAACTCATTATTAATTCCTTGATACTTACTGCTTTTGTCTCTCTTATGAATGGTATTTTATTTTTAATATTTTCTAAACATATTTTTATGAGCTGATCTTTTATCTAGTGATCTTGTATGATAGTCACCATAATTACAAAATTTTGTCTGGTACTTTTCTGCATTTTCTACATATGCAATCAACTTGTCTGTGAATAATGACAATTTACCCCTTCCTTTCTAATTCTGTAAGTCCTATTTCTTTTCTTTCCATGTGGCCAAGACCATTAGTAATAGCAGTCATCTAAGAATTTCACATCTTAAAGAAAATGTGTTGTCTAAAATTTCTCCACTAAATATGTTTGCTCACTATAGTTTTGTCATTAAGAAGTTCCCTTTTATCCCTAGTTTGCTAGAGTTTTTATTATACATGTGGATGATTTTCTACATCAGATAAGATAATCAGCATTTTTTAATTTATTTTTTATTGAAGTATAGTTGATTTACAGTGCTGTGTTAGTTTCTGGTATATAGCAAAGTGATTGTTAGATATGTATTCTTTTTAATATTCTTTTCCATTATGGTTTATTACAGGATATTGAATATATACAATATACATGTGCTAAACAGTAGGACTTTGTTGTTTATTCATTCTATATATAATAGTTTGCATCTCCTAATCCCAAACTCCCAGTCCATTCCTCCCCTACCCCCCAGATAATCAACATTTTGAAGACACCCCTACATTGTCTTCAGGTACCTTTTGTTATTGATTGGTTATTGCTATCAATGCCATGATCATTTGTTTGTAGGTGATCTAATTTTCTTTCTAGTTGGTTTTGAGAGGTTTTTCTTTATGTTCTGAAATTCCCCTACAATGTAGTGGATGATAGGATGTTTAATATATTCACTTTGGTTCCTCAATCTGCAGATGGTCATATTTATCAGGTTTGGAAATTTCTCCCTGATTATTACATCTCCACCATTCTTTTCTTCAAGAAATTTTGTTGCAGAGATTTTGAATTGTCTCAGTTATTCCTTCTTCTATCTCTTGTTCCTATTTTTTATCTCTTTATCTCTCTGTGACTCATGATGCCAATTTCTTTAGCAGTATCTTCAAGCATATTGATTCAACACTGTTCTAATATAAGAAGATCAATTTCCATGGCCAACTTATATACTCACCACTGAAAGTTCCTCGTGAGTCACCATATTTGATTTCCTGTACACAGAAACAGGAGCCTGTGGAAAGTTGACTCATCTGTGCACAGCCATGGGGGATCTGCTAAATTTGGAAAATGCTTTAGGGGAAATTGAGACTCAGTTGAAGGAGCAACACAATGAAAGAGAGCTTTAAGTAAAACAAATGTCAAGTTTCCTCTGATTTGTAACAAGTAGGACAAAATGACCCCATTAAAATGTACTTGGAGGATAATTTAGCCCTGAGAATTGTACACCTGCTTTAGAAATCCATCCAAAAATATCCTTTTTAGAAAAGAATTTCTTTTCTTTTCTATCTCAACTCAATTCAACAGGTCTCAAGGCTTTGCAAGGCCCTCAACAATTTATGCTTTTAGTCTAGGTCCACCTGACCAAAATCCCACAAATGGGCCAGCACACATGAACCTCTGTCTGCTTCTCTTTTTTAAGTCACTCCAAGCCCCCACACAACACGTGGCAAAGTGGACACTTGGGAACATGAACTTGGCTGAGAATGAGCACCTGGAGAAATTATACTCTTCCCCCCAAATGATAGCAAGATGGTGAGGGGTAGGTTCTTTACCAGCTGCTTATCAGTAACAAAAAGTTATGTAAATTAAATTTTATACAAATTTGGTAAATATTTATTTTGAGAAGAAATTTTGAAAAATAAGGTCTTTAGAAAATCTGGCTAAAAATCTTTCTGATATCCAAAAATAAAATCAGTATAAAAAGCTACTCGAGGATTCAAAATAATTTTACCATTCATAAAATTATGCAAATATGATGCATACTTACCAAAAATATGAAATTAAATGAAATACTTTTGAGGGGAAAATTGGTTAAAATTACCTCAAAAACTACTATATGTGGCAGAAATATTTTTATAAAATGAAATCCCTAAAGAGCTATGAAGAGGCATTTTAAATGAGTTGAATTTTAGGCAAACTAGACAAATTGATTAACAAGAGAAATGGTTTCAGCTAAAGTGCTTTTAGGCAAATGGATCATCATCCCATTTTAACAAGATGATATCTTCTTAAGCTACAAATATTGGGCTTTAGTTTTTTTAATGTGCAATGGAGGTCAATATACAATGTATATGAGTAGTATGTAGAGAGGTAGTGTATTAAGCTACTAAGCCAAAGAGAAAAGGGGACCTTCAAAAAGCTATTATAGATAAAGGCAGAATTGGGAAGATTTAAAATTTTTCATTGATTGAATTGAGGGTATAGAGGAAAAAAATCAAGTTCAGAATGAATATCTAATGGGGTAACTGGAAAGCTAAAGGATCAAAGATAGAAAATCCCAAGTGTAGAGGCAGAGCCCATCAGGATACCCTGGATCAGAGATAGGAGACAGAGGTAGGAAAGGAAACACCATTGATAAGAGATGCAAAGAATAGATACTAGAGAGCAGAGACAGAGGAAGCCCAGAGGGCCTAGAGCTAAAACCAGCTACTCTTAGCTATTTTGGTAGGAAATGTGCCTGCAAATTTAGAATGGCTTTACCAAAAGTCAAAAATGGTGGCCCATAGCCCAAACAGAAAAGTTCTTTTCTCTCCCTCAGACCAGAAGAGGTATCTTAAATGGGATGATACAATGTTGATGATGTGATGAGGAGGCTGGCTCAGAGTGGGTGGATCACATGTCCCAAACGCCTTAAAGAAGACTGAGCTAATGGGCAGTGGTAAAAGAAAGCACCTGGAGAAAAATGTAATAATCTTTTGATTGTTGAAATTATCATTGATAATAAAATAATTCTGATTGTTCTAATTTGTTGGTGAAGCAGACTTCTGTGTGGTAGGGACAAGGAGGAGGGAGAAGTTTCTACTCAAGAAGCAAGTGGCCATAACCATAGTCTGAGTTGGAGAAACCTCCCCATTTGTACTCTTAGGTGTTAGCTGCAGAGTGATTCAGAAAGCAAGCTCCTAGATGCTGCAAGTAACTGGTGTGTAATCTGTGCTCTTCATGGGAGTTTTTCTGTCTCCATCACTTTTCTCTCCCCTTCCCTACTCCCAGCCCAGCCTGGCTTTTGTGGCCGTCACCTGAGCCTCCATTGCACCCTGCCCTTCTCTATCTTATAGTCCCTGAATGTCATGTGTTCACTTACTTCCTTTTCCCCGTCACTACACTATGAGCTTCTGGAGGACAGGGACCTCTGTCTTTCACCCTTGTATCCCAAGGACCAGTGTCCAGGGTGGAAGACAATGATGAAAGAATGAAGAGACAGGAATAGCTGGATGGATAAATGAATGGGTAGAGGAGTAACTCACACATACACACATAAACACACACATATGCAAACAGCCAGGCACACAGGCTACCGGTGTGTTCCTCTGATGCTTATCCTTGGGCCAGGTCTCTCTGTGCTGTCAAACATATTCCTCAGAGAGGTTGCCTTCAGCTGTCAACAGTTTCAGCTCACCATCTCTCTAACTGTCGTATTTAATACCAGTCATGCAGATCTGGAGTATTGTCTGAGATTCCATCCCCATCTCTGGTAACTATCTTCATCCTTCCAACCTCTCCCCTTTGGTGGCTGTCCAGCATTTCCTCTCCTTTAAGAGGAGGGCAGCAGCAATTTGCTTTCTTGCCATGTTTACTTTAATGTCTTTGCCCAATATCTGTCAGTTTTGTTGTATTTTTCTCTCTCTGCATTCACCTTGCATGAGGCCTTGTCCTTAGTATTTGCCTTTAGAAAAGAGAATAAGATGCCTCCTGGAGCTAGGAATTTATGCCACTGGTTCCTGCTGAACTCAGCTACATGGGAAATAGAATGCTCACACACCCATCAGAGACTGTAGGAACTGGAAACTATATGGTGAGTTTTCATTCTTCAAAGCATTTTCAGAAGCATTATTTTATTTGAGTCTCACAAGGGTAATTTAGGGCAGGTATTGTTCTCTAAAAATACATCAGGGTTTTGAAAAGAGCAGTTGGGTCTGATTTGTGTTTGAGCTCTTCCTATCTGCTGGTGTGACTATGAGCAAATCACTTACTACCCTGAGCCTCTTTTTTCCCACCTCTTACATTGTGATAAGTAATACCTATCACTTTCCTATCTTTTAAGTTAGAACAAGTATATATAATAGTATGTGCCTAACCACTTCGCACAGTTTTGAAAAGGCTCAAATAAGATAGTATAGATGAAAGAGTTCTTGATGTCGTGAAGCATTATAAAATCAAAAGGGATAAGAATTGTCATTACTAAAGTATTACTCTTACATGTAACATATTACCAAATTCTAGGAATAGAGACAATTCTTGATGAGCAGAACTCAAGTCTCCCAACTCCCATTCCAGGACTTCTTCCTCCCCACCCAGCCTACCTGTTTCAGGTGGAGGAGTGGGACTTCATCCACCAAGGAGAGCAGCAAACTAAGTTTCTCTCCATCTCAGTGACTCATGGAAGAGGAATTTGGCTTGAGCCAGAGAAAAGAAAGCAGCAGACCTCTCTAAACACCTGTGACCTATCCAAATAGTCACTGTACAGCCAGCCCAGAGATCTGTTAAAGGGGGTAGTATGGAAATTCACATACTTCTTTTGTTTTCTTTTTGGTTTTCCATGGTCTCTCAGTCATGACTCCAAGACCTGGGCAATTTTCTGATTCACTGAATGATTCAACTCCCTTAAAAGCACTTTAGCTTACCAACAGATTCCCTTTCTGGCAAATACTTCAGTGGTTGCCATCTGGGAGCTTTCTCTTATCTTACATTTGTGATTTTTTTTTTTTCACTGGGGCTAACTGTTTTTTAAGTACTTTTATGTATTAGGCCACAACTGGCATGAGATCCCCAGTAAGAAGCAAGCTGTGGCCATGCCAATGGATTGTAAAAGGAGTGTGACCTCAGAGAGTAGCACTGAGGTTAAAGACAATCCTGAACAAGCAAAATGAAATTATATTTTCTCAATTCAAAAATAACTTGATGGAAACATCTTAGCCTCAAATCCAATTGCTTTCACCAGGAAAGTGATGAAATTGGCTCTGTTGATAAAAGCCAGCACATCTCCCCTCCCTAATTGCATCAGCTTGACCCTTTCTTCTGATTAAATGCTTATAATTTTTCTCCCAGCATGTAATTTTTTAATTGTAATATTTTGAAGAACATCAAAATTATTTGGCTGTTTGCAGGGTGATTGTTGACAGCAGAGTCAATTCATTTTTTTCTCTGATGTGTTGAGCACCCAGTGGGTGCCTGAGAAATAATAATTGATGATAGAGGCAGGGATGTCCCTTTGGATGGGTGATGGGCTCGCAGGCAATTGTGTGTGGGGAGGAGAGGGCTCTGGACTCACTGGAGGCTGCATTCCTGCCTCCCCATGCATTTGGGATGGCCTAAAGTAAAGTAGAGAGATACTGGATTATGTACCCATGCTCTTATTACTGTAGAGAAATTTCTGCTCAAAGGCCTTCAATTAGCTCAGTTGGTTTTCCCTATGTTTGGGGATGGGATGCAGCAATCTTTTAAGAGAGAGATTCTGTTTAGGAAATATTTACTTCTCCCAGTTAAAATAATCTTAAACCAAGTAAAATACACTATTTTCTGGACCAAAATACCAACCAAACAAATAGAAAACCACCCAGATTTCTGTAATGATGGGATGAGAAAAGAAAAGATAGATTTAGGAAAAAAGAGTCTCTACAAGGGATACAAAAGGAGATCAGGATTCCATCTCCAAATTTCATCATAATGTAGATAAATGGTTGGTCTTAAAAATAGTGTTCTCAAATTCTGCTTCACCTCTTACCAGCTGGGTAACCTTGAGTTATACGCTCATCCTCTCTAACCTTGCTTTCCTCATCTGTAACAGTGGTAACATCATGCATGATGATGTTTACATGAAGATGTATCTGTAACAGAGCACATCACACTACTCCATGGTGAAAGTGCTCGGGAAGTGTTGACAGTAGTTATTATATCAAGAAGTTTCTGAATCAGCATCCAGGTGCAGCCTTCTTCTTGTGAAAACTGTAAACACAGTTTAAGTTCACAGCTGTCTGGACCTCTCTGAGTCTGTCCTTTCCGGAAGCAGGTGGCCAGACAAGATGGCCTCTGGGGACTCCATCTGAAGGAGCTACTGGTCTGTACCTCTGAAGGCACGGCCCTCTAACTCAATTACCTGCTTGTCTGATCTGTGTGTTTTTTTGTTTGTATTTTTTGTTTTTCCTGGAGTCAGCCACATGACCCTCAGACCTGAAAAGGGTACTGAATTGCCAATTCAATTTACCTAAAACTGGTGGAGCCTGAAAGCCTGGCCTACATTGACATACAGCTAATCTAATACAAATTGATTTTGGTTTTAAATCCAAGCAAGTCAAGAAATTGCTGTGGATTTTTCCAAAACACAAAGGATTCTGCTTTGCTGCAACTGCCAAGTCTTCTGACTTAGGCTTCCTGGGTCCTGGTCTTTGAAGTCCTATTCATGCTTACCCCATAGCTGCTATCACTATCCCCTTAACTCCCCACTCCCAACCTACAACCCTTCAGATGCTGATCTTCATAGAGATTTCAGGAGCTCCAGACCCTGATGCCACAGCTCCCCATTCAGTTGCCCTTGGTGCCAGTTTGGCTCTATCCTTGAACCTAAAGTCTGATCACTCAGACTTACTTCTGAAGCTCCATAACCAACCATGTACTACTGTTCTGGTAACTATACCCCTGGGTGTGAGCTCTTATCCAGAGTAACTTGTGACTAACTCAGTTCCTCTAAAACAGAGAATCTGTACTGTTTGGGACCTCTATCTCCACCCACAGGACTGACTTCCTGAATTCTGGGGCAGGGCTCAGAGCCCTACAACACAGGACCCATCCCCATTGCCTATTGCCTGCCTGCTGATCTGCTTGCTTGGGTTTCCTCCACATCCTGACATGGGATTCCTCATTGTCCATAATTCATTTCAGATTTCACAGATACCAGCCTCTCGCCCAGACCAGCACTGGTTATCTATCTGCAAAAAAAGTCCTTCAAAAGCATTTCTATTGAACTAGCTACAAATCAATTTTAAGCTGAATTTCTGGATATGAAGGAATGGATGAGATTCAGATGTGACCATTTAGGGGAATATGGCAAGAAAGAAATTATCGTGTCACATCTTGGAGCAAATTCGAAGTCATGCTAATTCTTCTGAGGATATATCCATATGCAGCAAAATAATAACATCTACTTAGTGAGGCTGGAATGATTAAATGAGATAATGACACACAATAATCACTTAAAACATATTGACTGTATTATTATGTTTTTTTTTTAAAGTCCTGAATCAGCAGGATTGGAGATGGGAGAACTGAACAAGGTCAGAAGCTGGAAAAACCAGGTAACTGAGGTGGATCTGGCCCCAGTGGGGAAGGGCACATTCAGCTACGGGTCTCAGCAGGAAGTCCAGTCCAGCAGACGGCACTCTTTACCTGGAAACTATGGCAACAGCCAGCAAGAATTGGGCTTCATATGGAGACCTAAATAAGCAGACAGGTAGATAGGAAGTCAACAAGGGAATGATTAAAAGTCTTGGGTTTGAGAAAGAGATTGGGATTTCCGTCCCTAATCGTATGGGATAGTCATTCTTAAATTCTAACGTGTGTAAGAATTACATAGTGTGCTAATTAAAAATGGAGATTCTCTGTCATACTCTACAGAGTTTTTGAATCATGCAGTCTGGGACAGGATATTCCTAACAAGTTCTTTTTTTAATTTTTATTTTATATTGGACAAGAGTTGATTTATAATGTTAGTTTCAAGTGTACAGTGAAGTGATTCAGTTGTACAAGTTCTTTAGATGATTCTGATGTGATGGCTTGAGGACCACTCTTGAGGAAACTTGAATGTAGAGAGACAGACAACAGCAAAGCAGTCCTTAGGACTAGAGGAACCAAATCATCCAGAAAGTTAATTGGAGGAAGATTCAGGTCCAAGGATTCAGTCAACACAACTGTAGCACTAGTATTCTGAGCCTCAGGAAACAAGGCAAATCCCCCACTCCTTTTGACTATTAGGGGAATCAAGCCACCCAAGAGGGGGTAGGATAGGTTTCAGGAAAAAAAGAAAATGAGTCAAATAAAAAATGTGTTTCTAAGCTCAAGGAAAATAGCAAGTATTTTGATCTGATGCTGTTTGCCTCTTGATCTCTTCATCCATTTATTCATTTATGAATTGAGTGCGTCATGATTCTGGATTCTATTGCTCCAGCTATGAGCTTGCTCCTGAATCTATGAACTACACCTAAAAATCCTCTTAAGAACTTGATATATACAAAGTGTAATTCAACATCGTTTTGTCTCCAAATTAACTTTCTCCCCTAAGACAAAGTTAAGGGAGAAGGTTAATCTATCTATATTTGCTATAATAAGTGGTAGAAAGGCAAGGATTTTCTGGCCATTTCACACACCTTGAAACAGAGGCTTGAAGAGGATGCATGATGAAGCAAAGTTATGAACCCTGCAGCCCTAATTCCCATCTTGGGGTTCTTTCCATTTTGTCCCTCACTGGTGACCTGAGTGTCCCTAATGTGGTTTGGAAATGGGAATTGGGGAATTATCTGGGCAATCTGTCTAGTGGATAATTTGATTCAAGAAAAACATAAGGAAAGGCTCCATCACTCAAAGTCATCTGCAGCAATAGCTTGATGTATTGCCTCCAATTCTACCATTAGCAATTCATTCTTCAGAAAACGTATTTTTAAATGTAAATAAATACCATTGCCAAAGTAAATAATTACAGCAAAATTTTTCAAACTGAGTTCCCAGGACCCTTCGAGGTTCCTTTGAACATTTCCCAGGACCCACCAGAGGGGACAAGGCTCACCAACCCCTCGAGTCCACCAGTCCCACCAGCTTTAATCAGAGGAACTATTTTTTTTTTTTTTTTCCATGAGAAGTTTAGGAGCTTCCATGCAAGAGCATTTACAGACAAGGTGCTTTACCTTTACCTTCAAAATGTTAAAAATCATTTTTAAGAGTGGAAAAAACCTGGAAACAGCCTAAATGTCCATCCTCTTAAATTATACTGCTTCTACACAATGAAATGTAGGAAGCTGTTAAAAAGATGAGATAGACCTGTATGTTCTGATGTGGAAATATCTGAATACATCAATAAAAGAGAAAGTCAAGTAACAGGAGAGAGTACGCATGGGCTAGTTCTAAATGTGTTTAAACTGCACATTTATACATTTGCATATGCACAAACTAGTTTAGGAAAAGTTCATAACTTTTAACCTGAAAATTTGGACTTGGAGTTTGGGGTATACATTTAGTATTTCACTGTATTCTGTACGAGTTCCCTTTGTTTGTTTACCATGAGCATATTTTGATCTTTGAATAAAAACTAGTTTTAAAATTTTTGAAAGTGACTGCATTAAGATATCATTGTTCACTATGAACACCTTTGCAGATATTAGTGATCGCTTTCTTTCCACAGTGACAATTATCTCTAAGGAAAGGAAGTCCTGAACAGATAAATGCTGATATGAAGGTGGTATAAGGAAGACAGCACTCACCAATGGGGTGCTGCCTGGCAAATAGGTGGGACGATGTGGAGAGTAGCTGACCTGGTTGGGGCCCTGACATTTGACAGGGAAATTCTTCCTGGTGGGGAGAAATTATGAATGACTGAGAGAAAAAATTCTCCTTTCCCATGTTTTTGCTTGGTCCTCTGATTGTGAATATCATCTATCTGATTCCCAGCAGAGAAACTAGGTTCAGAGGGCAGGAGAGTGAGAGTCAGCTATTAAGGAAAATAATTTTCTTTGAGGCATCAGAAGGCTGTTATTTGGGTTGGATAATGATTCTGATTGTTGCTCAGCTCTCCACTTCCTGATTCTGGGTAAGAGGCAAGAGTCCTTGTAGTCTAAAGGCACTGGAGTCAGAGAGCCTGGGTATGTGTTTTAGCTCCTTTGATTAATCACTTGTGACCTCTGTGAAATGAAGGAATTAAACTAGATTTTCTCTAAGCTCCCTTCAGACTCCAAGCTCTGTTATAATTCAGAAACAGGCATACATATTTCCAAGGGCTTCCCACTCTCTCCTCTATTTACGATTCCTCTCTCCCTAATAGGCTCCAAGAATAAAACACCTGCCCTCCTTTCCGTGGACCTTCTCCTCCCTGGCTTACATGGGCATGTGTCTCTTCACGTGCGTTTGCATGCCAGGTTAAGCCCATGTCCCTGTGCATCTGTGTGAAAGATGAGACCTCCTTTACCAGGACCCTGACAGTCAGTCATGCTTACTCAGATGGAGAACAATTAACAATCACAGTTAATTAACCTCCATCTTCAAGTGGCCTCTCAGTATTCACTTGGGAATGCAGTCTAGGTGCCCCTGGTCAAGTCATCGTTTGATGTACAAAATCACTCTTACTCTCTGTAGATGAGTTCCCCCCACCTACCCCCTCCCCTTGCTCCCACCTGGCCTGGGGGGAAAAGGTCGGTGGCGACTAGGAGATGATGTCAGAGCACAGCTGGGGCACAGGTCAAATGGAAGCGGCACCTTAGATCCAGCCCAGGGCAAGGCTAGACTATAAACAAGCTGCTGCCTGGGGATTCTGCATCCTGTTAACCCAGCCTCCCTCCTTGCTTGCTCAGCTCTCCCGTGGGTGGTCTTGCTGCAACCTGTGGTTTGGAGAGTGTCAAAAAGCTCTTATGTGTAAACACTGCATTCCAGCCAGCAGAGGCAGTGCACGCAGGGTTCGTGTCTCCCCTGCTTACTCAGGAGATGTGCTCTCCAAGAACGGGACAGTTTGTCCTCCGTATCTCAGGTCATGGGAGCCCCAACTTCCAAAGTACCTGAGAGTCATCCTTGACTTCTCGCCTTCATCCCCCCAGCCAATCAGCCACAAAGTCCTGTTAACTCTGTTTCGTAAAGTTTTCTCAGATCTGCCCACTCCTCTCTATGCCCTCTGCCTCTCAGTTCTTATCACCCCTTTTTGACGGGTTGGCACAGCCTTTCAATTGGCCTTCCTGTGCCAGTCTTGCCCTTGAAAGCCTATTCTTGGCTTTGCTGCCCAAGTATCCAAATAAGCAAATGTTATCATGAAACTCCCCAAATGCAATCATGACACCCACGGAAAAACATTCAATGACCCTTACTTTTCTCCACAAAAAAGGGAGGGGTCCCAAAAGGGCCAATCTTCATATGGCCTCCATGGTCTTTGGCATCCTGGCTCTAAGTCTGCCCCATAACAACAGCATTAGGTGTACCTGCTGGGTGTCAAATAACTTGTTATGTCCAAGATAACAAACTGGGTTTTCGCATATGCAAAATCTTTTTGAAAGTCAGATGCATCTCACTTCTTGCTATTCTCAAACATGTCCTGCTCCCCTAAACCTCATCACTTCTGCAGGTGTCATTCCTTCTACAGAAAGTGCTCTTCTTGTCAATTTTATCCTCTGTCATTTAACATCCAGCCACGGCATCCTCCTCTGAGTCCTAGCTCCTCTGTGCATGGCTGGCTGCTCTCTCCTCTGAGTCCCTGTGGAATAGTAGCATCACAGTGTTATGGTGCTGCCTGCAACTACGTACACACCTGTTCTTCTCCTTGGGTTGGAGCTCTTTGGGAGGCAGGGACTGTATTTTTCATCCATCCCTATGTTGTGTCTTCCTCTGTGCCTGGGGCTTACTTAACCAGGTTTTCAATAAATGAGGGAGAGAGGAGCACTGTTGACAGGAAATCAGGAATTCAAGTAGCAAAACATCAACCTGAGAGGGCAGGAGAGGGCGCTCCGCTGGGATCTCAGAAGAGAGCTTCTTTCTCCTCCCTTGGCCCCCACCACGCCCATTCCCCTCACCCAGGGCCCCAACCCCGTTCCCGCATAAGGTATACCTCAGTGGGGAGCAGAATGCAAGGGCCTCCAAAAAAGGGGGATGGTGCTGAAAATAAACCTCACTCCTAAAGGGCTGAGGACTTTGCCATTTTAGGCCACACTGTTGCAGTTTTGAGCTTGTCCTATTTGCTCAGCTTTTGTCAGGCTCAATCTGGCAGGATGCAACATGATGAAAACAGGGGCACTTCCTTTACACAAGTAGGTAAGTTTGAGGCAAGCAGCCTTTATTTGATAAAATTTTGAGGTACCTCAACTCATTTATGAGGCTCTTTCACTCACCTCCAGTTGTATCTCACGGCCTCTCCTTTGCATCTACCCTCGTTCAGGTGTGCAGCGGATGAGCAACTCTGACTTCTGACCAGTCCTGTCTGATGAGGCCCTCATTACAGTTCCAAATAGAAATTAGTGCCCACAGATCATCAAATCCTGGTTAAAGGGTTCTTTAACTTCCTCCCCTTTTCTACCCACCACCCCACCCCCCAATCTCCACTCAGGGAATCCACTGGGGGCAGGTATAATAACCACCCTACCCTCACTGCCTTGTCCACACAGTGGGAATAATAATATTCCCTAACCCAGAGAGTTATCGTGAGGATTGCAAAGATTAATCAAACACTTAGTGCAGATAAACATAAATATTAAATAATAATGGTAACCAGAAACTCCTTCCATAGGGCAGGGATGCCTTAGATATTTTTCAATTTTTAATTATTTAAAATAAATAATCATTTATTAAATGTGTCTCTCTGTCCAACCCCTACAAGCAGATTCTCTGGGTTGCTCTTTTCAGGAGCAACTACTTTCTTCTAGTCATCTTCCCAAGTACCTTCACATGGAACAAATTATTCTGTTGGTTGACATGTTTCTCCACTGGCTTCCCTTTCCTCTTTGTACCTGACTCACTTCCAGGAAGAGACTTGAGAAGCCCCGCCCACCCAGGTCTCTGTCCTATCTGTACACGTCCCAAGTGCACAGATGAGTCAAGGGTGTCATATACAGCTGTCTTGGGAAAACAGATGGTAAGAATTCTGCAGGAACAAAAATGGGAATATTTACCTCAGCAGGTCATCTGATTTTTTTCTTTCAATGAAATTGAGACAAAATCTCCCCAAGCATCACTGAGTTGGCCAAATCTCCCAAAGCAAAGACTGAGGGAGAAAACCAAACTCAACATGACCAAATTTCTCTCCTTGGAGGATAGCCCTGCCTGTTCAAAGGAGGGGCTGGAAACTTCTGGGATTGCTTCCACCTAGTGCCTACACACAGAACCTGATTTAGAGACTAGTCCTCCAGCATCAGAGAGGATTAGGGAGAAGCAGAGCCAGAAAAATCCAGGGAGCCTTTGAACGGTCATCCTCACTCCTGCTGCCCTGTGTTAGAGCAATAGCCTTCTGCCGACTGCCCTATCACTCTCTCCCCATTGGAATCCACTCTGTCCTTGCTCTGAGGATGCTGTCCTCTCTGTAGCAACCCCCTGTTCCTCCCATTGCCAATAAATAGAGCCACACTTCTCTAAGTGTGGCCCTCAGACCCCGATGGAAGATTCTCCTGTGATCATTGTCACCAATGCAGCTGCTCAGCCCTTCTCCCCACCCACTGAGTCACAATTTCTAGGGGAGGGGCCTAAAGCTCTCTATTTCTAGAAAACTCTGCAGGTGATTCAAAGTGTGAGATCTTTTGTTATAGAAGGGTCAGCATCCCTGGCCCGTTCAAGACCCTTCATGAAAAATCTGTTCTCTGTTCCTTGTCTCCCTCTACCCCATGAGTAACACCACCAGCCACCCCAACTTGTATACTCACGACTCCCCAGGTTCTTGCAGGTTCCTATTTCAAGATCCTGCTCATGCTGTCTCCCCTCCCTGGAACCCTTACTCCACCTAAGTCCTCCTCTTCCTTCAAAGCTCACTTCTGTCAAAACTTTCGTGCATATTAATTCTTGAGATTAATTGCATTGAGCACCCTCTGATGCAAGGCTCTGCCTCAGGTTTACTACAAGGTGTCACATGTGGTTCCTGCCCTCCAGGAGCTCTGAGGCTGAGTAGGTGGACATCAGCAACCATAATAAGATGTAAAATGTGAAAGCAACAAGAGTGCGAGGGAAAGGGCATTGGTTATATGGAACTGGTGTTTTCTGCAAGGCCTTTCAGCTTGGATGGAACGAGAGACGAGATGTGAGGAAGTAAGGCAGGGCAGAAAGAGAATTTTGAGTACAGAGGTAGGGCAGTGAAGACGATACACAGGATGAGAAATAGCACAGCTTGGCTTGTTCGTGAAGAAATGTGAGCGATTCAGCTGAAACATAGATAAGTGTGTCCTCAGCTCTCCTCCTCCTCTGAACTCCTTTTATTTTTATGATCTGAGTCAACTCAACTAGAACACTTAGCACAGATGCCTACTCATTTCTTTGAATTTCTATCAGTATATTTCTGAAAGCAATGATTTTTCTCATTATTAAACATTTTCATTGGGGAAAATTTGGAAAATATAGAAAATTGGTAAAAATTAAGTTACTCCTAAATCTACCATGTGGAAATAACCACAGTGAGCATTTTCGTTGATCCTCAGAACATTTTCCCCCATACACATCTATATTTTTTTCTACTAAAAAGCTGAAATAATACTGCATACAATTGTATATCTATTTTTTTCATTTAGCAGGTTATAATGAGCACACGCCCACATCATTAAATATTCCTTGAAAACATTGTTGTGAGCAGCTGCCTAATATTCTAACATATGAATATTCAAGTCAATTTTACCTAGTATTTCCCAAGTGTAATGCTATGGGATGTCACTAAAAGATTTAGTAACAGGTTGAATCAATTTAAAATAATTTTTTTTTCTTCTGGATTCTGTAAGTCTTTGAAGAGTCACAATGTGGATTTTGATTCTTCGAGAAGGAATTTTAGCGAATAGTAATTTCCAAATGTATTAACAATGGATTCGTTTTTAAAACAAGCATCTCATGGGATTCATTTTTACGGAAGTTTGGAAAATACTGGTTTAACCTTGAACCTTTATCCTATTGTAGGACATTTAGATGGTTCCCAATTTTTTACTATTACGAATAATGCTTAGATAATGATCTTTGTACACAAAATTCAGGCTGCAGGTCTCAATATTTCTTTAGGATAGATTCCTGGAAGTAGAATTGAGGGGTCAAAGTGTGTGGTTTTAACAATTTTTTTAAGTGTAATAATCATATTCCACCCCCTCCAACTTACGACTACCAGCCTCCTGACCTCTGTGATTATGCTGTGTGGTTTTTGCACCTCCCTATTGTATAGCCTCATGCCCTTTCTTTAGAAAGTCCTCAGCAAGTGTTTGATAATGGTGATAATGATATTAAGGAAGAAGAATTATCTATCAGGGGAGAGGGTAGGTTCAGAGAAGGGAGGCATTGTCTCCTTCAGTAGAAAGCATCAGTATAAAATAGTCCCTCAGTGCAGGTTATTTCACATCAGCCAGCCTGAGTTCAGCTGTTCCACTCAATCTCTGTGTAACCTTGGCCAAATTACAGTGATAATAATACCTAACTCATAGGTGTGCAGCAAGAACTAAATGAGAAAATATGTGCAAGGCTTAGAGCTCAGGCCTGGCCACATATAATACTGAGTATAAATATGACTGTTATTATTATCATCATCATCATCATCATCATCATTATTAGCTGATGTCTGGAACCCAAAGGAAAGGTGACCATTTCTTTAAGAAGCTGAAATTGAGTTATATAAGATCAGAGTCAATAGCAGCTGATTGGAGTAAAGCTTGCAGCCAGGGAGACACCCAGGAGCAATGGCCAGGGAATGGATCAGGTCTGCTAGGGATGGCTATAGTGACAGCAAAGGCAGCCAATAGGGAAAGATGGAAGTCAGCCGAGGCAACCAGGGACTGCATTCCAGGTAAAAAAAAATCAAAGTTCTTTTGGCATGGCAAAGACTAACATATTCATTCTGAACTCCTCTCCCCTGGGAAAACTCCATGATCCCATTTCCCCTTCCAGAGATAATCAACCATCTCCCCTGGACACAATGTGGTGGCCACCAGCCCAGCTCTTACCTGTCAGCTCCCTGTCACTGCCTAGGTGACCGTGGGCCCTCCAAGCTGGCAGCCCCAGTGGAGATACTGACAAGAGCGACTCTGACACCTGGCAGGTCCCTGGACCCTCTAGCTTATTTCTCTATTTAGAAGGATTCATACCTACTACATTTTTCTGGATTCCCTGGGTGCATCCAACCCAGAACCAAAAGCTTGACCATTTGGCTGCATCTCTGAAATCTGAAAGAGCTGTAACTCAAAACTCTGAAGTGAGCCCAAAGCAGGGGCACTGATGGTGCCAGGCTGGGTCCCACATCCCCCTTCAGAGCCTCCTTCTCCCTTCCCTGCTCTTCCCCATTACTCTCAGAGCTACTGAGAGTTAATGAGTGTTAAAAGCCCTTAGATCTATTTAGAGGGAAGACCAATTTACTGTGATTAATTGCAAGGTAGCGTTCAATTAGCAGAAGATAAACACAACATATCAACCTACTACGATAATTTTTAAATCAAAAGTTAGAGCACACATAGGCTGCTGCAATAATAATTTACTAATTTAATGACGATGGAGCTTTTTAAGATCTTGCCATTCTCTAAGAGTGTGTATGGAGGACACTCTTAATGTTAATTAGAGCTTGCTTCATTAACAACTTAACCAAAAGGCCACACTTTGTGAAATTATTTGGGAGCCTTACGAGGAATGAGAGTTGATGGAAGGAAATTACCATGAGTATATTTCCCATCAGTTAATGAAGAGTATGATGTATAAATCATTAGCAGGGCCCATATGGTGATAGTCAGTAAAAGAAAGGAGAATGTGGAATTTATGGATGGGAGCAGGGCAGATGGCTGGGAAGAATGTGTGAAGGCACATGCCTCTTCATATATGTGCCCTCTGTGGCAGCAAAGGTCCTCTCTGCCATGCAGCCTCCAGGGCAGTTTTGTTTGGCAGACGGCTGTTGCTTACATCTCTGGGCTCTGCCTGACAGAGTTAGAGTCACCTCCAGCTGAATGCTAAAGCTTTGACAGACAGTAAGTGCTTGGGAACTTATGATGAATTCACGTCTGACACTCCAGTTGGATAGACGCCTCCTAGATTCAGCACAGTCCTTTCTGACCCTGGTGGCCAGCTCCTTTGAAGATGTGTGCACTAGTCCAAAATTGCCCAAACCAACTTGGGATTCTAGAGGGCAGGGCCCCCTAACAGCCTGGGACAGGGGTTCCCAAAGATTGCTGCACATTGGAATCAATTGAGGGGTCTTTTAAAAATGTTAATTTCTGGCTCCCATCCCCAGACATTTAATCCATATGGAGTATGAGGTGGACTAAATGTTTGCAACCTCCCCAAAACTCATATGTTAAAACCCTAATTTTCAAAGTGAGGGTATTTAAAGATGGAACTTTGGGGAGATAATTAAGTCATGAGAATGGAGCCTTCATGATGGGATTAGTGTCCTTTAAAAAGAGACGTGAACGAGCTTTCTTGCTCTCTCTGTGTTCTGCTAGGTGAGCATACAAGGAGAAGACATCTGCAAACCAGGAAGAGGGTCCTTATCGGACACCAAATCTGCCAGCTCCTTGATCTTGGACTTTCCAGCCTCCAGAACTGTGATTTAGGAGAACATAAAGTTTCTATTGACAAAATTACCCAGTCTATGTTATTTTTGTTATAGCAGTCCAGATGTCTGAGACAGATATTATCTGAGCCTGGAGACTTTTTAAAACTCTACCTGCCCTGGTGATTCTAATGTGCAGCAATATCTGTGATCACTGGTCTAGGACCCAAGCCCAAGGTCTAAGGTGGATGCAGGTCTCTGAGCCTTGTAGCCAATCCTGGAATCTGGGAAGAGCATATCACAGGCAAGGCTGCTGACAAGTGAGGCATGGGGTTTTTAGAAGGAGGAAGGTCTCTAGAATTAACAGACATGGGTTAGAATCCATGCTTACTTTGGGTAATTATCCTCTCTGACTTTTCTACTCTGTAAAACGGAGGTAACAATGCTTTCCTCAGAAGCTGTGTGAACATTAAATGAAATAACATATATAAAGAATATAGACATCCAAAGGAGGGCCTCTGGAGTGTGGAGTTTAGGAGTTTGGAGAAGGGTGTTGAAGTCTCCAACTATGAAAGTGGATTCAACTATGATGATGTGAGATAACGTGAGCATCAAGCACTGGCTAACAGCTTTGAAAATGTTCCCATCCAAAATCTATGAGGCCTTTAGCAAATATAATGTGGTTAATAATTCTCATTCACATATCAGTCATTTATGGGCTATTTAGGTCTTGTTAATTGAATTTAAAAGAGGACTTATCATAGAGAAAGGTTTTGAATATCTTCCCAAAATAAATAGTTAAAGCACCTTTCTATGTCCAGTGTATGGAACAACCTAATAGCCTGTTTAAAAATGAGGTGCCATGTTGCTTTTAAGATCTCAATACAATAATCTGAGTGCCAGATTGGTTCAGGATGGCAGAGTGGAAGGACGTGTTCTTGCTCCAACTTGCAAGAACAATCATCAATCAGGACGACACTGGAACTCACCAAAAAAGATACCCCACATCCAAAGACAAAGGAGAAGCCACAATGAGATGGTAGGAGGGGCACAACCACAATAAAATCAAATCTCATAACTGCTGGGTGGGTGACTCACAAACTGGAGAACACTTATACCACAGAAGTCCACCCACTGGAGTGAAGGTTCTGAGCCCCACATCAGGCTTCCCAACCTGGGGGTCTGGCAACGGGAAGAGGAATTACTAGAGAATCAGACTTTGAAGGCTATCAGGATTTGATTACAGGGCTTCGATAGCACTGGGGGAAACAGAGGCTCCACTCTTGGAGGGTGCACACAAAGTAGTGTGTGCATTGGGATACAGGGGAAGGAGCAGTGACCTCATAGGAGACTGAACCAGACCTACCTGCTAGTGCTGGAGGGTCTCCTGCAGAGTCAGGGGGTGGCTGTCTCTCACAGTGAGGACGAGGACACTGGCAGCAGAAATTCTGGGAAGTACTCCTTGGTGAGAGCCTTCCCAGAGTCGGCCATTAGCCCCAACAAAGAGCCTGGGTAGGCTCCAGTGTTGAGTTGCCTCAGGCCAAACAACAAACAGGAAGGGAACCCAGCCCCACCCATCAGCAGACAAGTGGATTAAAATTTTACTGAGCTTTGCACACCAGAGCAGCAGCAGCTCTGCCCACCACCAGTCCCTCCCATCAGGAAACTTGCACAAGCCTCTTAGATAGCCTCATCCACCAGAGGGCAGACAGCAGAAGCAAGAAGAACTACAATCCTGCAGCCTGTGGAACAAAAACCACATTCACAGAAAGATAGACAAGAAGAAAAGGCAGAGGGCTATGTACCAGAAGTAAGAACAAGATAAAACCCCAGAAAAACAACTAAAAGAAGTGGAGATAGGCAACCTTCTAGAAAAAAGAATTCAGAATAATGTTAATGAAGATGATACAGGACCTCGGAAAAAGAATGGAGGCAAAGATTGAGAAGAGGCAAGAAATGTTTAACAAAGACCTAGAAGAATTAAAGAACAAACAAACAGAGATGAACAATACAATACCTGAAATAAAAAATACACTAGAAGGAATCAATAGCAGAATAACTGAGGCAGAAGAACGGATAAATGACCTGGAAGACAGAATGGTGGAATTCACTGCTGTGGAACAGAATAAAGAAAAAAGAATGAAAAGAAATGAAGACAGCCTAATAGACTTCTGGGACAGCATTAAATGTAACAACATTCACATTATAGGGGTCCCAGAAGGAGAAGAGAGAGAGAAAGGACCCAAGAAAATATTTGAAGAGATTATAGTCAAAAACTTCCCTAACATGGGAAAGGAAATAGCCACCCAAGTCCAGGAAGTGTCGAGAGTCCCATACAGGATAAACCCAAGGAGAAACACACCAAGACACATAGTAATCAAACTGGCAAAAATTAAAGACAAAGAAAAATTATTGAAAACAGCAAAGGAAAAACAACAAATAACATACAAGGGAACTCCCAAAAAGTTAACAGCTGATTTCTCAGCAGAAGCTCTACAAGCCAGAAGGGAGTGGCATGACATATTTAAAGTGATGAAAGGGAAGAACCTACAACCAAGATTACTCTCCCCAGCAAGGATCTCATTCAGATTTGATGGAGAAATCAAAAGCTTTACATACAAGGAAAAGCTAAGAGAATTCAGCACCACCAAACCAGCTCTACAACAAATGCTAAAGAAACTTCTCTAAGTGGGAAACACAAGAGAAGAAAAGGACCTACAAAAGCAAACCCGAAACAATTAAGAAAATGGAAACAGGAACATACATATCGAAACTTACCTTAAACGTGAATGGAATAAATGCTCCAACCAAAACACACAGGCTAGCTGAATGGATACAAAAACAAGACCCATCTATATGCTGTCTACAAGAGACACCCTTCAGACCTAGGACACATACAGACTGAAAGTGAGGGGATGGAAAAAGATATTCCAATCAAATGGAAATCAAAAGAAAGCTGGAGGGGCAATACCCATATCAGATAAAATAGACTTTAAAATAAAGAATGTTACAAGAGACAAGGAAGGACACTACATAATGATCAAGGGATCAATCCAAGAAGAAGATATAACAATTAAAAATATATATGCTCCCAACATAGGAGCACATCAATATATAAGGCAAATGCTAACAGCTATAAAAGAGGAAATTGACAGTAACACAAAAATAGTGGGGGACGTTAACACCTCACTTACACCAATGGACAGATCATCCAAACAGAAAAATAATAAGGAAACACAAGCTTTAAATGACACAGTAGATCAGATAGATTTAATTGCGATTTATAGGACATTTCATCCAAAAAGAGCAGATTACATTTTCTACTCAAGTGCGCACGGAATATTCTCCAGGATAGATCACATCTTGGGCCACAAATCAAGTCTCAGTAAATTTAAGAAAATTGAAATCATATCAAGCATCTTTTCCGACCATAATACTATGAGATTGGAAATAAATTACACAGGAAAAAATGTAAGAAACACAAACACATGGAGTGTAAACAATACTTTATTAAATAACCAAGAGATCACTGAAGAAATCAAAGAGGAAATCAGAAAATACCTAGAGACAAATGAAAATGAAAACACGACGATCCAAAACCTATGGGATGCAGCAAAAGCTGTTCTAGGAGGGAGGTTTATAGCAATACAAGCCTACCTCAAGAAACAAGAAAAATCTCAAATAAACAATCTAACCTTACACCTAAAGGAACTAGAGAAAGAAGAACAAACAAAACCAAAAGTTAGTAGAAGGAAAGAAATCATAAAGAACAGAGCAGAAATAAATGAAATAGAAACTAAGAAAACAATAGGAAAGATCAATAAAACTAAAAGCTGGTTCTTTGAGAATGTAAACAAAATTGATAAACCACTAGCCAGACTCATCAAGAAAAAGAGGGAGAGGACTCAAATCAATAAAATTAGAAAGGAAAAAGGGGACGTTACAACAGACACCACAGAAATACAAAGCATCCTAAGAGACTACGACAGGCAACTCTATGCCAATAAAATGGACAACCTGGAAGAAACGGACAAATTCTTAGAAAGGTATAACCTTCCAAGACTGAACCAGGAAGAAATAGAAAATATGAACAGGCCAATCACAAGTAATGAAATTGAAACTGTGATTAAAAATATTCCAACAAACAAAAGTCCAGGATCAGATGGCTTCAGAGGTGAATTCTATCAAACATTTAGAGAAGAGCTAACACCCATCCTTCTCAAACTCTTCCAAAAAATTACAGAGGAAGGAACACTCCCAAATTCATTCTACAAGGCCACCATCACACTGATACCAAAACCAGACAAAGACACTACAAAAAAAGAAAATTACGACCAATATCACTGATGAATATAGATGCAAAAATCCTCAACAAAATACTAGCAAACAGAATCCAAAAACACATTAAAAGGATCATACAGCATGATCAAGTGGGATTTATCCCAGTGATGCGAGGATTCTTCAATATACACAAATCAATCAATGTGATACACCATATTAACAAATTGAAGAATAAAAACCATATGATCATCTCAATAGATGCAGAAAAAGCTTTTGACAAAATTCAATACCCATTTATGATAAAAACTCTCCAGAAAGTGGGCATAGAGGGAACCTACCTTAACATAATAAAGGCCATATATGACAAACCCACAGCAAACATCATTATCAATGCTGAAAAACTGAAAGCATTTCTTCTACGATCAGGAACAAGACAAGGATGTCCACTATCACCACTATCATTCAACATAGTTTTGGAAGTCCTAACCATGGTAATTAGAGAAGAAAAAGAAATAAAAGGAATACAAATTTGAAAAGAAAAAGTAAAACTGTCACTGTTTGCAGATGACATGATACTATACACAGAAAATCCTAAAGATGCCACCAGAAAACTACTAGAGCTAATCAATGAATTTGGTAATGTTGCAGGATACAAAATGAATGCACAGAAATCTCTTGCATTTCTATACACTAATGATGAAAAATCTGAAAGAGAAATTATGGAAACACTCCCATTTACCATTGCAACAAAAAGAATAAAATACCTAGGAATAAACGTACCTAGGGAGACAAAAGACCTGTGTGCAGAAAACTATAAGACACTGATGAAAGAAATTAAAGATGATACCAACAGATGGAGAGATATACCATGTTCTTGGATTGGAAGAATCAATTTTGTGAAAATGACTATACTATCCAAAGCAATCTACAGATTCAATGCAATCCCTGTCAAACTGCCAATGGCATTTTTTACAGAATTAGAACAAAAAAATCTTAAAATTTGTATGGACACACAAAGACCCCGAACAGCCAAAGCAGTCTTGAGGGAAAAAAACGGAGCTGGAGGAATCAGACTCCTTGACTTCAGACTATACTATAAAGCTACAGTAATCAAGACAATATGCTACTGGCACAAAAACAGAAACATAGATCAATGGAACAGTATAGAAAGCCCAGAGATAAATCCACGCACCTATGGTCAACTAATCTATGACAAATGAGGCAAGGATATACAATGGAGAAAAGGCAGTCTCTTCAATAAGTGGTGCTGGGAAAACTGGACAGCTACATGAAGAAGAATGAAATTAGAACACTCCCTAACACCATACACAAATATAAACTCAATATGGATTAGAGACCTAAATGTAAGACCAGACATTATAAAACTCTTAGAGGAAAACATAAGAAGAACACTCTGACATAAATCACAGCAAAATCTTCTTTGACCCACCTCCTAGAGTAATGGAAATAAAAACAAAAATAAACAAATGGGAGCTGAGTAAACTTAAAAGCTTTTGCACAGCAAAGGAAACTACAAACAAGACGAAAAGACAACTCTCAGAATGGGAGAAAATATTTGCAAACAAATCAACGGACAAAGGATTAATCTCCAAAATATATAAACAGCTCATGCAGTTCAATATTAAAAAAACAAACAACCCAATCCAAAAATGGGGAGAATACCTAAATAGACATTTCTCCGAAGAAGACACACAGATGGCCAAGAAGCACATGAAAAGCTGCTTAGCATCACTAATTATTAGAGAAATGCAAATCAAAACTACAATGAGGGGGGCTTCCCTGGTGGCGTAGTGGTTGAGAATCTGCCTGCTAATGCGGGGCACACGGGTTAGAGCCCTGGTCTAGGAAGATCCCACATGCCACGGAGCAACTAGGCCTGTGAGCCACAACTACTGAGCCTGCGTGTCTGGAGCCTGTGCTCCGCAACAAGAGAGGCCGCGATAGTGAGAGACCTGTGCACTGTGATGAAGAGTGGTCCCCACTTGCCACAACTAGAGAAAGCCCTCCCACAGAAACGAAGACCCAACACAGCCAAAAATTTTTTTAAAAAATTAATTAATTAATTAATCAATTTTTTAAAAAAAGAAGACATTTAAATTTAAAAAAACAAACAAACAAACAAAAAACTACAATGAGGTATCACCTCACACCAGTTAGAATGGGCATCATCAGAAAATCTACAAACAACAAATGCTGGAGAGGGTGTGGAGAAAAGGGAACTCTCTTGCACTGTTGGTGGGAATGTAAATTGATACAGCCACTATGGAGAACAGTATGGAGGTTCCTTAAAAAACTAAAAATAGAATTACCATATGACCCAGCAATCCCACTACTGGGCATATACCCAGACAAAACCATAATTCACAAAGACCCATGCACCCCAATGTTCATTGCAGCACTATTTACAATAGCCAGGTCATGGAAGCAACCTAAATGCCCATCGACAGACGAATGGATAAAGAAGTTGTGGTACATATATACAATGGAATATTACTCAGCCATAAAAAGGAACGAAATTGGGTCATTTGTAGAGACGTGGATGAATCTAGAGACTGTCATACAGAGTGAAGTAAGTCAGAAAGAGAAAAACAAATATCGTATATTAACGCATATATGTGGAACCTAGAAAAATGGTACAGATGAACTGGTTTCCAGGGCACAAACTGAGACACAGATATAGAGAACAAATATATGGACACCAAGGGGGGAAAGCGGTGGAGGGAGGTGGTGGTGCTGTGATAAATTGGGAGATTGGAATTGACATATATGCACTAATATGTATAAAATGGATAACTAATAAGAACCTGCTGTATAAAAAAATAAATTAAATTAAATTTAAAAAAAAGAATATATAGCCTGAAATATCATAATTGGAAGAATGGCTTATTTAACCAATGAGACTTAACTAGCAAAAAAAAAAAAAAAAAAAAAAGAGGATTATGGCACAATAGTATCTGTTACTTGTTTGAAGTTGCTAAAGAAACTGTGCAAGTGCCTGCAATAAACCCAGGACACTGTGGTAATAAATGTATTTTGTTGTGTGTCAACTGGGAACCAGGCACTATTCTAGGCACTTCATAAAGACTTCTTAGACTGTTGACTGGTAATTGTGTCAGTCAGGATATTCAGACAAGGAGCAGGCCAGAGAGGAGCAGTTCTTCAGAGATTCCACGAGTCCAGAGCACATGCTGTCCATGACTGTAGGCCATGGATGTTGAGAGAATATCTGTTAATTTCCCAAGGGGACAAGATGTGACCTGGTGGAAGGAGACACGGTTACAACTGTCAGTCTGCCACTCCCAAGCTGACCAATTGTGGGTACATTTCCTCAACATTCTGCCTCTCAGTTCATTCATTATTATAAGGGACAGAGAAAGACAGCTGCCTCACTGGGCTCAAGGCACAAAAGGAGTCGATATACTTAAAAGTGCCTGTCATGGTGCTAGGTTCACAGCAAGAACTCAATAAACAGTTCTCTGAATTACACATTCTAAATAGCAGAGGGTTCCCCCCAGGGAGTGGGATGTGTATGGATGGAAGCCTGGGAGTCCGACTCCTGGATTCTATGAGGACCCGGGAACTTCCATGCAGTGCACTCCCCATTTCCCAGCCAACACCAGGTCTAATGAGCTCTTGAAACCATCCTTTTCTTGCTCCCGGACATATTCATACACCTGTGGGCACTTTGTTCCAAGCAAGCCCCTCAGCTGGAGCTGAGAAAACCAAAAGGGCTCTGCAGCAGCTGTGCCATCCCACAGGCATGACGCCCGGCACCTCAATTAGACTGCGGTGTGAGAAAAGCCAGGTCCCATGCCCTACTCAGCAACAATCCTTTCTGCAGAAACAACCAACCCCCCTATCTAGGGAAATCAATGGACTCTTCTCCCCACCGATATCTAAATAGCTATTTGAATGTGTTCTATATCAGGAGGAGATGTTGAACAAAAGGTCAGGGCTGATTTGAAGCTGGTCTTTATATCAGCAATTGCTTTTAAAGACATAATTCTCCCAACTCTGTGAGCCCCTGAAGACAAAAAAAAAAAAAAAAAAACTTATATAAATGTACAAATGACTTTATGACTTTGATTATACAACTTCTAAGAAAATGTCCATATGAATTGTTAAGGAAGACTAAAGATATTGTGATAAAGAAAGCTTTTTGAAATTCTGCTAAAAAAAAAAAATCTATGTCATGAGATATGAATGTAGCCAAAGTCTTGATAAAAGTCGTGTCATCCTTTTGCCATGGAAGCTACTGAGGCATGAAAAGGACCACGGGCCTGGAGATCTTTGCTGCCTTTAAAGTCTGGCTGATCAACATGTATTAGAGTCTTCCTAAAGATGGGTCTGGCCAAAGGTTATCAACAAAAACTTAATCTAATGAGCCCAGAACACAGGGAGAGGATCCCTGCCAGGCCAACACTGAGAGGAATTGGGAGCAAGGGCATTTCATTTTCAGAAAAGGAGAAATAAAGGTAAACTCATTAAAGCAGAAGGTACTGCATTGTTGGTTTTTATCCTCAGAGCACCACTCTCTGTGCAGGTTCTGCTCACTCTCATTTTGGGGACTAAAATCTCACCCCACCCAAAATAGAAGCTGATGACAATAGAGGCTTTGAGGATAGAGGAGAGCCACAGGGAAGGCTGTTCTATAGACCAGCAGCAGTGCTGAGATGTGACAGCCAGTGTGTGCAAAGGCCAGCAGGCTCCTCTGGGACTGAGGCTGTGCTTTCTGAAATTTGGTTACCAGTAGATCTGGGCCGTTGCTTCCATCATGGCTATGCAAATGCAAATAAGAATTCTGGAACAAGAGGACAGAGAAAGCTACTCAGAATTCTGGAATTCTGAATTCCGGAATTCTGAGGACAGAGAAAGCTACTCAAAGAAATGTTGCAAATGCTCTGCAATCATGAGAATGAATTGTTCAGAGGAGAATGGTGAGGACCTCTTTTGGAGTAAATCATATAGGGGTCCCAGACTGACGTGGCTACAGGAGACAGGCAAATAACATAAGTTAGTAAGCCAGCCCAGCAATGAGATAAGAGGGAATGTTGAGGTGAGACTGTGGGCTCTTTTTAAGGGAATAGTAGATCCTCAGCTCTGATGGATAGTTGCCCCACTGGGAGGGTGCCATGTTACCAGATCTGATTATTTAATTAGCTAGAAATTAGAGTTTTTATATAAAATCTCCTGATTTTAAAGTTTTGATAACTAGTTTTTTTTAAACTTTTTTGTAGGCCAAGTAAGACATTTCTATGGAATGGATATAGCCAAAAGTCCGTCAGTTGGGGCCATCTGACTAGAGCATCAGACAACAGTGGATAGCATGGCCTAGTGCTGAAAGTCAGAGGGAAAAGTACCTATTAGGAGGCTGAATGAGTTATAGCATTTACATTTATTTATGGAAGAAAATATCAGCCAATGAAGATTGTCATGAATGGCCATGCATGTTGTATATTACACAACTCCAGGGAGCATCATTTATAAGAAAGACTATATAAATGGCACCTCTTGAAGTTGCACAACCTGCACAGCCACACCCAGCAGCCTTGGTTGTGACACACCCCAGTCCTTCATTTCAATAGGTTCCTGAGGGACAGAGAACAAACCCACTTAAGTTCCCATCCATTGATTCAGATAGACCAGCACACCCATTCTTGACTCTCAAAAGAACTTTCATCAAAATCGATTATAAAATAACTCTTTGGCATTGTAAATGCTATCGAGAAAGAATAAAATTTTTCTCTCATCTTGTTGACCACAAAGCAAGATGATCCCAAAAGTTGCATCAGCAGAGACCCAGTAGATTGTACTTTAGTAGTGACTCAGCCTAAGTATACTCAAGTAAGGCATTTTTTTTAAATGGAAAAAAATAATAAGTTATATAAGTTTCAGTGGCTTTGTCTGTGGTAGGTTTGTAACAGCTGCCATTTAAAATTGATTGTTGGGCTATATATTCTGTACTGGATTAATACAATAAACACGATTTATACCCTCACAGGGTATAGAGTTGTATCTCCAATGTCCCAGAGGCTTCAAAGACAATGATAATACTGGCTGGTCTTGGAGCAGTAAGTCACCTGCACATCTGACCTCACTGGAAAGTATAGAAAGAAAGTTCCAGAAATTGTCAGTAGGAAGCTCTCCTAGCATCTTGAATCAAAAAATGGTTATTTTTCTTGGCTGCAGTAAGTATCTTCAAGGAAGAGAAATATGGGAATGTGTTAGTGAATGTGATGAGCTGGATTTCAGTGGCTCAGAAAATATGTAACCAGTAATTCCCATAAATATTTATAATAAGCCAGATATATAAAGACAAAGGGGGATACAAACACATTTGTTACACAGTATTAAAAATGTATCATAAACATTTGTTGACTAAAGTGATATTTCAATTTACATAATCCCCTAAGACAGAGTTTCATTCCTGATGATAAACAGTGACATTGCTTAAGGGATGGGATGAAAAAGAAGGTTGGATCTCTCAGCTGACCCTGCTGTCACTGGCCTTAGTGAAAGTGATGGGGCATGATCTATCTCTGGTCCACTGGGTCACTAATGAGGACCTTAATACTCACTCATCTGCGAAGGGCCTGTCCTAAGATGTAGTTACCAGAACATAAGAAAAAAAAAAAAAAAAAAATCAATAAGACACCAGTCTCCTCTGTTAAAACTGGGTCAGTTTACAAATAAAAATTGAGTGTTCAATGTAAGAATGGCTCTATCTGACTTGTTCCTTGCTTTACATGGGGACAAATTAAAAAAATGAACTGCCACAAACATTAGATCAGAACAGTGCAGGAGCTTAATAAACACCTTCATGAAATGTTAAAACGGCTGCCTCATTTGTCTGCAGCAAGAGTCAAGCACCACTATCAGAGTGTTTCTTACTTCCTTTCCAAATCAGGGGCAATTTGCTGGCTTCAGAAAAAAAAAAAAAAAAAAAAAGAAAGAAAGAGAAAAGAAAAAGAAGCAAAAAAAGAAAGGAAAAGAGAGGGAACCCTGCCTGGTCAATGATTTATTTATGGAGCCAAGAAAACGCTTCCCCTCTAAAATGGTATTTTTCCTGGGTTCTAACCCTTCAATCTTCCTCCAGCCTGGGAATACATATGTTTCTCTCCTTTTCTCTCCTCCATGTATTTTTGAATGGTTTCCATTATTACATGACACACCATTCACCTCAATCTACAGTGTTGAGATCTCAGCAGGGTTGCCCTTGCCCAGAGAATTTTGCTGCTCCAGACTCCAAATTGATGCTTTGTCTCACTTGAAGAGCTGAGCAGTTTCTCCTCTAGAGGACTTCCCCACCTTAGGAAGAGGCTGTGAGCAGAACAATGAGAAGCAGTGACATCTGTAGTTGGTCATGTCCACAGTTTGTACACAAATTACTTCTTAAAAGCAAGCAGAGTGATGGGTTGACAATCCAGTGGCCCAAGAGATAGCCTGTATCTATGTAGAGACAAAAACCTTAACCCATGCCCTTGGAGAGCTTCATGTTGCTTCAGACCTTAGAATTATTATCCATAAGCACATGCAGATTTGGAGAATGGGGATATATAAGAGACTCTAAGCTATGACCCCCTGGGTATGTGTTAACTTTCATATCAGAGAATTCTCTGTAAGCCAAATGTTGATGTCTTAATAGAAAAAGAGGCAGCAAGGTGTGAATGAGTTTTTAGCACTATATAAATAGCATAATGAGATGCATCTTAGCCCAAAGTCCAGAGTCTGGAGGGAAACATCAGTTGGGATTGAGAAATGGAGACATCCACTTGCTTCTCTGGTGATTCTGAGGGAGAAACAAATTTAAGGGGATCATGTTTATTTGTAGAACCATTCCTTTAGGTAGATGTCCAATGGTCTCTCATTCCCTGCCTACAAATCTGCTTAGAAAAGTGGTGATATACCAGAATTCAACTCAGATATCACGTTCTTGAAGAAGCCTTTCCTCTCTGTTCTGTGTCCTGGACTTACCTCAGTTGCATTTGTCATGCTGCTTTTCAACTTTTGGTTGAGTGGATATTTCTCCTATTAGAATTGAGTCCTTGCAGGCAAGATGAAGATTTATTCAGCTCTGCATCCTCAGTACCTAGTACTGCTATGTGCCTGACACATAGCATGTAATCAATAAATATTTACTAATTCTGTTTGTTAAATGGAATTTCATTCTGATTTCCAGTTTCCTTCCCTTGATCACCATAGTAATTTGGGCATTTCTTTATTTCTGACACTATAGTTTCTTGTTCTCTGTCATTCCCCCTTTTGGGCACTTTTCTCTATTTCTTCTTCCATTCTTACCATTTGTCACTTACCTTCCTTCCCTCTTCTCCAGCCCTGGTTTTAAGTCTGACTCCCATGGGTGTTTCCTAACAAAGAACCCCCAGAAATTTCTTGAAGAGAGGCTATCCTTCAGTTGTTTGACAACCCTTGTAATAACCAGAGAGAGGAGAGAGTATGGAGCAGTAAAATCTCTCAGTGGAATAGGAGGCAGGAGAAAGATAATAATAACATTTATATTCCTGATGGGCTAAGGAGCTGGATAGGGAGTGAGGGACACTTTGGTGATAAACCTGCTTTGAGCTTCACCAGAAAATACCCCAGAATCCATAAAGAGATCTTTAGCCATTGGTTAGGGATTCCCTCACTCAGCACAACAGGTAGATATAGGTGGCCAGCTCTAATTTAGGGAATGGGTCCTGTTTTTTCCCTATTCAATAGGGCTCAACCAAAACCCATATATTTTTCTTTCTTAGAAAAGAATACTCTAAGTCTGGAAGTCAGGAAATGAATAGAATCATCCAATGGCAGACTCCATTAGTAACATCTCAATGCTCCCTAAACATAGTCCTCCCAGAAATGCCATATTCAGCAATTCTGAGATGTGCCCATGGAGGCTGTGATATTAATCAAACTCATGAGAGGAGGCTGAGGCCAGAATGCTGAAGGCCAAGGCATCCTAACATGCTCTTCCCCCATTAAGGGGGGAAAGCAAGTCTCATTGTAAAGTGGCATCATCAATCTAAGGAGGCAAGTGGAATAGATTTCCCGATTACCAGGTTAAGCGATGCATCAAACAGGAGCGAGCCTGGTCATTACTAATCATTTAAATTTAGGAAGACTGAGCTCAGTGACATTATCAGGCCCATATTAAAGAGTGACTTCTCTCTGCTATCAGGAATGTATTGGTGTCCCCTCCAGAATTTATTATTCTGGGAAATTGTAGGATGGGCTGAGGCAGCAACTATCTATGGCACCAACCCCATCCATCACCCCCACAACCCCAATTCTGGTCAGCCTCAGGGGACTGGGATCTCTGATCTCTCCTCTTTGCTGGGCTCCTTCAGTGGTCAAGTGTACAGGCAGACTAAATAGCAAGCATCTAGAAATGAGTTCAATTAGAGTACTCTTTGTTACATCATCATTAAATCTCCAATCAGCTTATTTCTCTCTGGTTTTCATTTTGGGAAAACACAATGTTTTCTCATACTCCAGACTACAACAGTCACCTGAACCCAGACATGGTTTTTGCCCAGGATACACATGCTTCAAATTCATTGCCAGAGATTCTATTTCACTTGCTCTACAGTGGGAACCAGGTATCTAAATTTAGAATAAAATCCTCAAGTGATTCTCAATCACACACATCACTAACAATCACTGATTTACAAGCTCCCCTTTGAGGAAAACTAGGTAGTTGAGCAGATATTTGGGAACTACTCACCAATAAAATCACTAAACAGAATCACAAGTTGGACTTGAGAACCAGAGTAAAGACATGGATCGGGAACAAAATCCTGGACGTTATCAGCTATAACAGTACTTCTCAAATGTCAATGTGCCTGTGACTCACCTGGGAAGCTTGCTGATGTGCAGATTCTGATTCAGTAGGTCCAGAGTGGAGCCTGAGATTCTGCATCTCTTATAAACTACCAAGTGATGCCAATTCTGCTAGTCCATGAACCACATTTTGGGTAACAAGTCTCTATAAGAATGGTTCTTAACCTTGACCTCACACTAGAATCATCTGGGATGCTTTTAAAAATTCCAATGCCAGGCTCACACCAGACCAGTCAAATTAGAATCTTTAGGAGTGGGCCCACACATCAGTATCTTTTAAATCTCCCCAGGTGATTTCTTTGTATGGCCAAGCCTGAGAATCCTTGATCTATACTGATGAACAGCTCTGCTCCTTGGCAAATTCAGTAATTACTGAGTCTTTTATGTTGAATAGTTTTGGTGGACATTTAGTATAGAAATTCACCTTCAGCCCAAACACACAGGATCCAGGGAAGCTGACCATGCTTCCAGATCAAGGTAAGAGTCTGAGTTGTCCTAAGGTTATTTAAGCCCCCACCCCCTTGCCAATGGTGGTGGAAGAATATGCATGTCACCTAATATGAGTCACTGGGATATCAGGAGATGTTCCTATATATAGTCTTTTAGATATATGTGAGCCAATAAATTTGTTATTGCTTAAGCTAACTTTACTTGAATGAAGGTATCAACTTATATTGTCACTGTCCTTATGTAGAACAAAGGACAGGATAATGCAGTAAAACCCTACTAATTGTCCAAAAATGGGAACAGATCTACCAGATTTGACTAAAACCATCCCACCTCCCGTACTCTTTCCTCACTTCCTCACTTTCCTCTTTTCTCCCTTCACTCTCCTGTCTCTGTGGAGATGGCAGGGTAGAAGGTGAAGGGAATGCCTAAGGAGTGTAATTCTGTTTCCAACCTCTCATAAGAAAAATGACCTTGGAAAAGTCCCCAGCTTTATCTAAGCCACGGTTTGTTGATATTTAACAGGATAAGAGTAATATCTATGTCAAAACTTTTGTGAGCATCAAATGAGATAATGGATGTACAAGCATCCTGAAAATGTTAAATTGCTATAAAAATGTCATCTGTAGTTTTTTTGTGGTTGTTGCTTGCTGTTAGGAAAAATAAGCAGCGACATCAAAGGTGGAAGTTTATTAATAGTGCTAGCTATTATGCATCCATGCACTGTCTCCTGAAGAATCCAGGCAAAGCTGGGGGTACTGCCAGTTCTGGCAGAGTTCCCATCTAAGAAGATGTCTCTGAGTTATCTAGAGCAATCAGGGTGGAGGAAGCGATACAAATCACACTCTTCCTTGCAAGCAGTGGGGGAGTCAGGCAGAGGGGGAGAAAGGGAGGTTGCAACCTAAATGATTTTTAATTATTTTCTGATTCACTACATCATTAGGGAGACAGGGAAAACTCTTAAGACATAAGATGTTGATCTGATGTCATTGATTTTCATATATATTTTATGAGTTATGAAATATGATGAAGCTGGGAGAGGAAAGCTTTTCAAATATGACAAGACTAGAGAATCCTCAAGCCCATTTATAAAAAGAAGTCAAATTCTGGGCTCAGTCTGAGTTTGCAAAGTCAGGCTTCAAGATGTCCCAATGTGGGTTGGGCCTGAAGGCTCCCTGGCTAGTCAAACCTACTCTGAGGTTGTCTTGACTGCCCCCTTCTCAATGATAAACTTAAGAATTATATAGTCTGTGTCTACTAAAATGTAAGTTTCTCTATATCATTTGTCATCACATGCTCAACCTCTAGCATAGGGTATGGTGCATAGTAGGCCTTCAGTATATTTCAAATGAATGAAGCTTAAGTGTCTAGCACTGCACAGGGCCCTTCAGGAATAAAGGAGTATGATTCTCTTACTATCTTCATTGAGGTTATAATTATTTGGATGACTACATGCAAAAATAATTTAATAAGAAACAAATAGACAGTGGTGCAAATTATGCAATTAAGTACCAAAGAGCCACTATAAACAGTAAGGTACTGTCATTAACTGAGCAAAAAAAAAAAAAAAAAAAGTATTGGCTAGTGTTACATAAGATGACATTCCAGATGAAGTAGAATGTCCACTTAATCTTCCAGTGCCTAGCATGCTGCCTTGAGCAATTACGAGATCCTTAAATATTCAATCAAGTGGCTTTATTTCCAGTTGCTTAATCTTATATTTATCCAAAGGAGAAAGTAAGCAAACTTCAATCAACCCATCTAAAGTATAAATGATTCGTAATGTTAAAATACATTCAGTGTGGTTCACTATGCAAGAGAATATGTTGTATTCCAGCTTTGGATTAGAATAAACGGGGCATGGCTGGAAAGGTGGTAGAAGAAAAGAGACCCAACATCCCCATGAGAACAATGTCTGCTTGTGTTGGAAGGCTCCCTCTCTTGAGTTAGTCCAAGCATAAGCTGGATACAAGCAATAAAAAGGGCAAGTTGGAAGGAAAGAGCAACTTCAGCCATTACAAGGTTCATGGCATTCTCATTGTTTTGCTCTTCTTGCCTTCCCCAACCATACCAATACCAAACACCTAGGAAGAAAAACCTATGAAATAACGATGTCAATAACAACAACACTGCCATTGATTTAGGCACCTTCTATTCCAAATAATCAATGAATGATTTAAATTTTTATGTTCTGACAACTCTAAAATATTCATATCCTGCCCTTATTTTACTGATAATCTAAGGAACACAAAGTTTAAGTAATTCTCAGAGTCATATAGTCAGTAAGTAGAAGAACCAAGACTAGAACCCACCTCTGACTGCAGAGACAGTGCTCTAACTAGGATGCTACCGCTTCTCTCTTGCTGTGTGATTAAATCAGAGTTGTTGTAAGACAAGAATAAGGCACCACTGCTTTAAGGTCTGCTTGGAAACAGAGTGCAGCCCAGGTAGGGGTTGAAAACTATTTCCTCTTCTTCTTTAGGTCCAAACAACTCTCTCCAATGATCTGGGAGCCTGTGATCCACATGACAACCATAGTTGAACTAGGTTTCAAACGATAACTAGAGTTTGCTTGAGTAGTGAATTAAGCTTGGAGCTCTGGAGTTCTGCATATGGTGATGGAAGGGAATAATTGATTATCATTTGAGAATAATTTAACAAAGCCAAGAGAATGATTGGTTGCCTCAAATGAAAGAAAAATAATTCAGAGTTCACTAAATCTGCATATGGGGTGGGGGTCGGGGGAGAACTAGAGAAACATAGCTCTTTTCATAAAATTAGGAAATTCTCACACACAAAAAACTCTGCTATGACTGGAAAGACAGAATGTGTGCATTACTTCCAGGCAATAAAAGTTAGGAGAGGTCAATAACGTTTTTGAAAATAAGAATGATCAGTTAAAAAGACTGTTTTAGGGAAATGAATCAATTAGTGAAGTACTGGATACACTAACGAGGAAGAGAATGCAGTCAATGCTTCGGGGATTCAGCAAACTTTTGCTAAAGTGACAGTACATTAAAAGGTTAGTATAATGCAAGAAATGTTGAATATGATGATTGATAAAAACCTTTGGAATGGTTATAAAGTAGGATCAAAAGGTTTACTGTATAGCCTCTGTTATATTAGGTGTATAGCCTCAGTTATGTAGAGAAGATTGGTATCATCAGTTTACAAAAAAAGGAAAAATAAATACAGATATCCAGTTAGGAGAAGAATTAAAAACAATAATGGCTACTGTTTATTGAAATATCACTATGTGCCAATCATTGTATAAAACATTCTACAGACCCTACCTAATTAGTCTCCACAAACACCCTGTGCTTTGGTATTATTATTCTCTTTTACAATCAAGGAAATTGAAGCTTAGGTTAAATCATTTGTCAGAAGTCCTAGGTGGTAAGTGATGGTGTAAAAATAATGAGGTCAGTTTTAAGCATGTTGAGATGGTGAGAGAACATCACAAAAGAAATGTTGAAATACAATTTGGAAACCAAGGTAGAAAGAAAATCAACTAGAGGTATTATTGCCATGTCTTTGTTGTCTGAAGGTACCACCAAGTACCTCTGGTTCCTTAACAGGGCACCAAAGTGAGGGTGGGAGGCTGGAAAGGCAAATTAAGAATTTTTCGGGTTCAATATGGCAGAGTAGAAGGACGTGCGCTCACTCCCTCTTGCAAGAGCACTGGAATCACAACTAACTGCTGAACAATCATTGACAGGAAGACACTGAAACTCACCAAAAAAGATACCCCACATCCAAAGACAAAGGAGAAGCCACAATGAGATGGTAGGAGGGGCGCAATCACAATAAAATCAAATACTATAACTGCTGGGTGGATGACTCACAAACTGGAGAACAATTATACTACGGAAGTCCACACGCTGGAATGAAGTTTCTGAGCCCCACGTCAGACTTCCCAACCTGGGGTCCAGCAAAGGGAGGAGGAATTTCCAGAGAATCAGACTTTGAAGGCTAGTAAGCTTTGATTGCAGGACTTCAACAACACTGGGAGAAACAGAGACTCCACTCTTGGAGGGTACACACAAAGTCCTTTGTGCATCAGGACCCAGGGGGAAGGAGCAGTGATCCTATAGGAGACTGAAGGAGACCTATCTGCTTGTGTTGGAGGGTCTCCTGCAGAGGTGGGGTTGACTGTGGCTCACCATGGGGACAAGGACACTGGCAGCAGAAGTTCTGGGAAGTACTCCTTGGCATGAGCACTCCTGGAGTCCACCATTAGCCCCACAAAAGAACCTGTAGCTTCCACTGCTGGGTCACCTCAGGCCAAACAACCAACAAGGAGGGAACACAGCCCCACCTATTAACAGACAAGTGGATTAAAGTTTTACTGAGCTCTGCCCACCAGAGCAACACCAATCTCTACCCACTACCAATCCCTACCACCAGGAAGCTTGCACAAGCCTGTTAGATAGCCTCATCCACCAGAGGGCAGACAGCAGAAGCAAGAACTACAATCCTGCAGCCTGTGGAACGAAAACCACATTCACAGAAAGACAGACAAAATAAAACGGCAGAGGGCTATGTACCAGAAGAAGGAACAAGATAAAACTCCAGAAAAAAAATTAAATGAAGTGGAGATAGGCAGAAAAAGAATTCAGAATAATGATAGTGAAGATGATCCAGGACCTCAGAAAAAGAACAGAGGCAAAGATCGAGAAGATTCCAAAAATGTTTAATAAAGACCTAGAAGAATTAAAGAACAAACAAACAGAGATGAACAATACAATAACTGAAATGAAAAATACACTAGAAGAATCAATAGCAGAATAACTGAGGCAGAAGAAAGGATAAGTGACCTGGAAGACAGAATGGTGGAATTCACTGCCATGGAACAGAATAAAGAAAAAAAGAATGAAAAGAAATGAAGAGAGCCTAAGAAACCTCTGGGACAACATTAAATGCAAATATATTCGCATTATAGGGGTCCAAGTAGGAGAAGAGAGAAAGTATCCGAGAAAATATTTGAAGAGATTATAGTCAAAAACTTTCCTAACATGGGAAAGGAAATACCCACCCAAGTCCAGGAAGCACAGAGAGTCCCATACAGGATAAACCCAAGGAGAAACACATCGAGACACATAGTAATCAAACTGGCAAAAATTAAAGACAAAGAAAAATTATTGAAAGCAGCAAGGGAAAAATGACAAATAATATACAAGGGAACTCCCATAAGGTTAACAGCTGATTTCTCAGCAGAAACTCTACCAGCCAGAAGGGAGTGACATGATAAATTTAAAGTGATGAAAGGGAAGAACCTACAACCAAGATTACTCTACCCAGCAAGGATCCCATTCAGATTTGACAGAGAAATCTAAAGCTTTACAGACAAGCAAAAGCTAAGAGAATTCAACACCACAAAACCAGCTCGACAACAAATGCTAAAGGAACTTCTCTAAGTGAGAAATACAAGAGAAGAAAAGGACCTATAATAACAAACCCAAAACAATTAAGAAAATGAAAATAGGAACATACATATCAATAATTACCTTAAATGTTAATGGACTAAATGTTCCAACCAAAAGACACAAGCTCGCTGAATGGATACAAAAACAAGACCCATATAGATGCTGTCTACAGGAGGCCCACTTCAGACCTAGGGACACATAAAGACTGAAAACGAGGGGATGGAAAAACATATTCCATGAAAAAGGAAATCAAAGGAAAGCTGGAGTGGCAATACTCGTATCAGATATAATAGACTTTAAAAAAAAGAATGTTACAAGCGACAGGAAGGACACTACATAATGATCAAGGGATAAATCCAAGAAGAAGATATAACAATTATAAATATATATGCACCCAACATAGGAGCACCTCAATACATAAGGCAAATGCTAACAACCATAAAAGGGGAAATCGACAGTTATACAATAATAGAAGGGGACTTTAACACCCCACTTACACCAGTGCACAGATCATCAAAACAGAAAATGAAGAAGGAAACACAAGCTTTAAATCACAATATAGACCAGATAGATTTAATTGATAGGACATTCCAACCAAAAGTGTCAGAATATACTTTCTTCTCAAATGCACACGGGACATTCTCCAGGATAGATCACATCCTGGGTCACAAACCAAGCATTGGAAAATTTAAGAAAATTGAAATCATATCAAGCATCTTTTCCGACCATAACACTATGAGATTGGAAATAAATTACGTGGGAAAAAATGTAAGAAACACAAACACATGGAGTGTAAACAATGCGTTACTAAATAACCAAGAGATCACTGAAGAAATCAAAGAGGAAATCAAAAAATACCTAGAGACAAATGACAACAAAAACAGGATGATCCAAAAGCTATGGGATGCAGCAAAAGCAGTTCTAAGAGGGAAGTTTCTAGCAATACAATCCTACCTCAAGAAACAAGAAAAATCTCAAATAAACAATCTAACCTTACACCTAAAGGAACTAGAGAAAGAAGGGCAAATAAAACCCAAAGTTAGTAGAAGGAAAGAAATAATAAAAATCAGAGTAGAAATAAATGAAATAGAAACTAAGAAAACAATAGCAAAGATCAATAAAACTAAAAGTTGGTTCTTTGAGAAGATAAACAAAATCAGTAAACCTTCAGCCAGACTCATCAAGAAAAAGAGAGGGAGGACTCAAATCAATAAAATTAGAAAGGAAAAAGAAGTTACAATGGACATCGCAGAAATACAAAGCATCATAAGAGACTACTGCAAGCAACTCTATGCCAATAAGATGGACAACCTGTAAGAAATGGACAAATTCTTAGAAAGGTATAACCGTCCAAGACTGAACCAGGAAGAAATAGAAAATATGAATAGACCAATCACAAGTAATGAAATTGAAAGTGTGATTAAAAATCTTCCAACAAACAAAAGTCCAGGACCATGGTTTCACAGGTGAATTCTATCATTTAGAGAAGAGCTAACACCCACCCTTTTCAAAGTCTTCCAAAAAATTGCAGAGGAAGGAACACTTCCAAACTCATTCTACAAGGCCACCATCACGTGATACCAGAACCAGGCAAAGATACTACAGAAAAAGAAAATTACAGACCAATATCACTGATGAATATAGATACAAAAATGTTCAACAAAATACTAGCAAACAGAATCCAACAACACATTAAAAGGATCATACACTGTGATCAAGTGGGATTTATCCCAGGAATGCAAGGATTCTTCAATATATGCAAATGAATCAATGTGATACACCACACTAACAAATTGAAGAATAAAAACCATATGATCATCTCAATAGATGCAGAAATTTTGACACAATTTTGACAAAATTCAACACCCATTTATGATAAAAATTCTTCAGGACGTGGGCATAGAGTGAACCTACGTCAACATAATACAGGCCATATATGACAAACCCACAGCAAACATCATTCTTAATGGTGAAAAAGTGAAAGCATTTCCACTAAGATCAGGAACAAGACAAGGATGTCCACTCTCACCACTATTATTGAACATAGTTTTGGAAGTCCTAGCCACGGCAATCAGAAAAGAAAAAGAAATAAAATGAATACAAATTGGAAAAGAAGAAGTAAAACTGTCACTGCTTGTGGATGACATGATACTATACACAGAGAATCCTAAAGATGCCACCAGAAAACTACTACAGCTAATCAATGAATTTGGTAATGTTGCAGGATACAAAATGAATGCACAGAAAGCTCTTGCATTCCTATACACTAATGATGAAAAATCTGAAAGAGAAATTAAGGAAACACTCCCATTTACCATTGCAACAAAAAGAATAAAATACCTAGGAATAAACCTACCTAAGGAGACAGAAGACCTGTACTCAGAAAACTATAAGACACTGATGAAAGAAATCAAGGATGACACAAACAGATGGAGAAATATATCATGTTCTTGGATTGGAAGAATCAATATTGTGAAAATGACTATACTACCTAAAGCAATCTACAGATTCAGTGCAATCCCTATCAGATTACCAATGGCATATTTTACAGAATCAGAACAAATAAATCTTAAAATTTGTATGGAGACACAAAAGACCCCGAATAGCCAAAGCAATCTTGAGGGGAAAAAAACAGAGCTAGAGGAATCAGACTCCCTCGCTTCAGACTATACTACAAAGCTACAGTAATCAAGACAATATGGTACTGGCACAAAAACAGAGATATAGACCAATGGAAAAGGATAGAAAGCCCAGAGATAAACCCACGCACCTATGGTCAACTAATCTATGACAAAGGAGGCAAGGATATACAATGGAGAAAAGACAGTCTCTTCAATAAGTGGTGCTGGGAAAACTGAACAGCTACATGAAGAAGAATGAAATTAGAACACTCCCTAACACCATACACAAAAATAAACTCAAAATGGATTAAAGACCTAAAGGTAAGACCAGACATTATAAAACTCTTAGAGAAAAACATAGGAAGAACACTCTGACATAAATCACAGCAAGATCTTTTTTGATCTACCTCCTAGAGTAATGGAAATAAAAGCAAAAATAAACAAATGGGAACTAAGTAACCTTAAAATCTTTTGCACAGCAAAGGAAACCATAAACAAGACGAAAAGACAACCCTCAGAATGGGAGAAAATATTTGCAAATGAATCAACAGACAAAGGATTAATAGACAAAGAAGACATAAAGATTAATTCTCCAAAGAAGACATACAGATGGCCAAGAGGCACATGAAAAACTGCTCAATATCACTAATTATTAGAGAAATCCAAATCAAAACTGCAATGAGGTATAACCTCACACTGGTCAGAATGGCCATCATCAGAAAATCTACAAACAGCAAATGCTGGAGAGGGTGTGGAGAAAAGGGAACCCTCCTTCACGGTTGGTGGAAATGTAAATTGATACAGCCACTATGGAGAACAGTATGGAGGTTCCTTAAAAAAACTAAAAATAGAATTACCATATGACACAGCAATCCCACTACTGAGCATATGCTCAGAGAAAACCATAATTCAAAAAGACACATGCAACCCTATGTTCACTGCAGCACTATTTACAATAGCTAGGTCATGGAAACACCCTAAATGCCCATCCACAGAGAAATGAACAAAGAAGATGTGGTACAATATACAATGGAATATTACTCAGTCATTAAAAGGAACGAAATTGGGTCATTTGTAGAGACATGGATGGACCTAGAGACTGTCATACAGAGTGTAGTAAGTCAGAAAGAGAAAAACAAATATCGTATATTAACACATATATGTGGAATCTAGAGAAATCATACAGATGAACCGGTTTGCAAGGCAGAAATAGAGACACAGATGTAGAGAACAAACTTATGGACACCAAGGGGGGAAAGTGGTGGGGGGATGAATTGGGAGATTGGGATTGACATATATACATTAATATGTATAAAATAGTTAACTAATATGAACCTGCTGTATAAAAATAAAATAAAATTTAAAAAAAAAAGAATTTTTCATGGATCTGCCCAAGAAAAGATTACTAAGAAATACCAAGAACAGAAAAAGGTTAATAAAAGACCACAGGATTTTATGAATTCCCGTACATCAAAGTGTAGTTGGCCATTAAGATGACCATTATCAAAAAAAAAAAAAAAAAAACCAGAAAGTAACAAATGTTGGTGAGGATGTGGAGAAATTGGAACATTGTGCATTGCTGGTGGGAATGTAAAATGAGATAGCCACTGTGGAAAACATTATAGCAGTTCCTCAAAAAGTTAAGCATGCAATTACCATATGATCTAGGAATCCCACTTCTGCTATATACCCAAAAGAACTGAAAGTAGGGACTTAAAGATATTTGTACACCATTATTCATAGTAGCATTATTCACAATAGCCAAAAGGTGAAACAACACAAATGTCCATCAATAGATGAATAAATAACAACAATGTGGTACATACATACAATGGACTATTATTCAGCCTTAAAAAGAATGAAATTCTATCACGTTACAACATGGATGAATCTTGAAGACATTATACTATGTGAAATAAGCCAGATATAAAGATAAATAACATATGAGTCAATTACGTGAAGCACCTAAGAGTAGTCAAATTCATAGAGAAAGAAAATAGAACAGTGGCTTCCAGGGACTGGGGGAGGAGGGAAGGGAATGGGAAGTTATTGTTTAACTGGTACAGAGTTTGAGTTTAGGAAAGTGAAAAAAGTTCTGGAGATGGGTGGTGGTGAGAGTTGCACAACCACGTGAATATACTTGATGCTACTGAACTGTACACTTAAAAGTGGTTGAAATGGTAACAGGAAACAACTACTGAGTGTCAATGTAGTGAATATAATAGAAAAAAATTTTCATCATTAAAATGGTAAATTTTATGTTATATATATTTTACCACAATTTAACCAAAAAGTAGTTGGCCAAGCATAAAGTTGGAAGTTGAATGCAGGTTCTCTTGCCCTGTGGTGTGTGTGTTGTAAGGAGGCAGGAGAGACCCAGATACATTCATCCAAATGATGGTCCAACTAATCATCTTAGAGAGGCTGGTATTAGGGAAGCATGTTAGGCGTGTGGTTGTTGATATTTATGCTATGATACATCTTATTAAAACAAGGAGACCGGGATTAACAAAATGATTTCAAGAATTTGGTAGCAAATTTATTAGTTTATTCTCCCCAAGAAATGTCACCTTAAGTATAGCTCACAGCCAGCTCTGGCCCCAGCATGGCATCAGAGGAAAAGGCACTTATAATTGGGGTTAAGGAATTAAACAATAAGACTAAAAATAAGAACAAATGTCTTCATAGTGAGAGTTCTTCATCCTGGCACTGAGTGCCTCAGGGAGTATTCAAGCTTGTTTTCTGGAAGCATTTAGGCACAGGATAGGATCAAATTTTCTAGGTTAAGGTAAAAACAAGGAATGGACACCATCACTCTGCAGCCTCCTCCCTGCCTCATGATCCTGTAGGTAGGTCATTTAGCTATGTGTTGTTTTCTGTGAAGTATCTCACACAGACTTGGAGATTCCTCAAGCCTTCTTGGCTTGAGCAAAAAGACAACACACAATGCTCCAAAGCTGTGCAAACACTCAGATGGGCCTGAGAGGAAGGGGTTGGCATTTAGTGGAGACAATTCTCACAAACATTTCTCATCTCAGAGATGTTACAACTCCTGACAGCTTCAATCTTTCATTTTAGAGATTTCTGTTGATTAAGAATCACACACATTTTGTCCACAGCACAGAGATACCAAAGCAAACTTTTCCCCTAGTGCCATTTCCCCAGGGGATCGGAATGATTGATTTTTATTGGTTCAGCTCCTAGGATACTCACATCTCAATCCAGCCAATTTTCTTTGGAGAGAGCCCACTCCAGTCCACTTAATTGTATTTTCTAACCAAAGAGTTGAGAGAGATTTGTCATCTTTCCAGTCCAGAGGAGATGAATCTCCAGACTTCTCTCCCAATTGTGTGAACTTTATTCTGAAGTTGGCGACTGAAGAAGGGAGCCAGGCTTAAGGAAAAAAAAAAAAAAAATCACATACAAATATAATACAATGACTGAAATGCAGGCAAAAAACTAATCTGGGCATCAAGGACTCGAAAGGTCTGAGAAGAAACAGTTTGCTCCATGCTTTCAACTTTTATTGGAAAACAATTACTGTACGTAGTCTTTCATTTGGATCTGAACAAAGAAGAATCATATATTGACTAAGAAAGTCATCCTCTCAGTTCTCTGACACGTCTTCCTTTCTGTTTGCCTTTTCTCATGGCTCACTCTATACTCCCATGAACCTCTCATCACCCCAACCCCTGTTTATTTTAACCTTCATTTAACTCATACCAAGTTTTCCATGTTTCCCTTTCTCAGCAATAGCTTGCTCTGGGGTGTGGAATGAAGATCCAGAGAAAATTAAGAATGCAAACTAGCTTGAGACTTTGGAAAAATTAATGCCCATGGTGAAAGGAAAGCCTTCCTCCATTCTCTCAGCAAATGGAAAAGGTGACCAACTCAGGATGGGATTCTTTTGCACACTGACACTTTCCAGTCCTCAATTATGCACTTTTTCCTATTAAATATACAACCAGCCCTGATAGTTTCTTCACAATGAATCTCTCTTAACCCACAGAATCTACATTATGTTGCATATTGCTCTTTTGTGCATGGATTTCTTTTCATCTTCCCTATTAAACTGTAATATTCCTGTGGACCAAGCAACTCTGTTTCTTTGCTTCTTCCACAGCAAAAAAAAAAAAGAAAAGCACACAATGTTGGGCATGACTTTGAAAATGTTATAAGATAGTGCTATAAAGTGATAATATCAGTTATGTTCTTTATTTCAGAAAATCACATGAGAAATTGTACAACGGAAGTAGTACTAGACTTTAATCATCGAAGAGTTACTTGATTTTCTTTCTTTTTTCTTTCTTTCTTTCTTTCTCTCTTTCTTTTTCTTTCCTTTTTTTTTTTTTTTTTGGTAACCTTCACAGCCAGTTTATAAACCCCAGAAAAAAAGTTGTCTTAATTTACGGTCAATCATAATTTTCAACACATTTTTATTATTATTTTTTTTACCTATATTTTCATACTACTCAACTTGATCTACTGCTTTTTTTACCCCACTGGCCCAAAATTATTACTTTGATCACATCAAAAATTACTACCTATGATTCCCTCCAAGCAAAAGAATTTACCTCTACCAAAGTAAAAACAAAGTAGCAGGCCATCCCCAAACTGCAACACAATAGATTCTGAGCATTGATAACAGTTTTAGAGTAAGTATACAGCTGCTGAAGATGACCTCTTTGAAGAAGATATTGAGAAACAACTCTCCATGAATATTTTCAACTTTCTGCATGGCCCAAACTTTTTGAGCAAAAGAACTAGAACCTGGGTTAAAAGTAGAATTAAATGGTAAACATTCAGTTAGAGATAATATATTGCACCAGAAAGATTTAGGGATTTATTTCTGTGGTACTAAGTGTTCTGCAATCAATTCCATCAAGGGAGGCTAGGGCAGGTCACCACACCAGCCAATTTTCTGTGAGACCACCTGAGTGTCCTACAATTCAACTCAATTCTGACACTATCCATCTGGAGATCGCATCAGATTCTGCAGATTAAGGGCCCAGCTCTACAAGACTGCCCCCCACCCTCACCACCTTAGACACCAATCACAAGTCCACCTTGTCACCTAGGCTTCTAACCAACTGGCTATAGATTGAAGGTTCCAACACCCCCCTCCTCAGGTTTGGTTAATTTGCTACAGTGGCTCACAGAACTGAGAGCAACATTTCCCTTACTAGATTATTAGTTTATTATGAAAGGATATCACTCAGGAATGTCCAGATGGAAGAGATGTACATGGCAAAGAATGGGGAAGGAGTGTAGAGCTTCCATGCACTCTGCAAGTGCACAATTTTGACCAAATTTCCATATGTTCACCAACCAGGAAGCTTTCCAAACCCCATCCTTTTGGATTTTTATGGTGGCTTCATTGCATAGGCATAATAGATCAAATCACTGGTCATTGAGGATTGATTCAACCTCTAGCTCCTCCTCCTTTCCCTGGAGGCCAAGAGGGTGCAACTGAAAGTTCCAACCCTCTAATCACATGGTTAATACCACAGGTAAAAACTTTCCTGCATGCACTGGTAACATCAGGTCCTTGTCACATCATCTGTGGTTGATTGGGACACAGGAAACCAGCTCTAAGATGCTCTATGCATAATAAATGATGTATTCTCTAATATGGCGTTCTGGTGTTTCTGTTAGTGTATGTGTATATATACACTGTTAGTGTGTATGTGTGTTTATACACACACACACACCTGTACATGACAGGTTAACTTGTTAACTTGTAAGTAAGGTAACATCTCAGGCCTATCACTATTTTGGACTTAATAGAAGATAATAATCATTATAACCCTTGAGTATTAATCAAATTACAAAAACAAGAGCTTAATGATGGTTTAATTTGTTGGGCGCCTTCTTTGTGTATATGAAAACCTCTGCCCTTGGTCCTACATTCTTGCAGTTGACTTCTATGTGCAAGGTGAGATCAGTGCCTTTGGGGCCACAACTGTAAATGCAGCACATTCTCAGTCCTCAAGGAGTTTACTGTCCACAGGAGAAGATGAGGTATTTACCCAAATATCTTTAAAAGAAAAGATAAATTGTTTCTGTGAGAGAAATATATATATGTACCAGAAGAGATAAAAGGGAAAAGGCAGTTGTTACTTTTAGTTGTGTATGTTGTGGTCAGGGAGAGCCTAACAGAAGTTCTCATGAAGGGAAACTTTCGATATCTGTATCCGTCATTTAGGTAAAGCCACAGAAGACAAGCTTCTTGAATCTATGGATAACACAGAGCAGGGTGTGATGGCCAGTAAACTGATTAGCAAAATCAAGGTTCTGAAATAGATCTACAAACCAGAATGACAGGAAAGGTTAACAAGATGAAGCTGCACAGTTATAAATGTGGAGTAATAAATGGGTTCACTTATATGGGAGAAACAACAAGAGTTGCAGCAAATCACATAAACTCAACAGCAGTAAAATTTAATCCAAACATTCCTATTGGTGCTCTTTCAAATCCCTTCATGTACCTGCTCATCTTTGAGACTCACACAAACTCTATGAGGGCTGCATCAGGCAAGTTTTACTGTTTCCGCTGATTAGAAGGGGGGATGTGGTCTCAGAGCGTAAATGACTTGACCAAGGTTGTGCAGCAATTAAAAAAAAAAAAGTGAGAACCACCGTTGATCACATGGATTGAAGAATGACTTTCCAATCAAAGAGTCTCAACAATAATGAGAATTCTGTGGTCAGTTTCAGGAGCAACATTTTATGAAGGATGTTGACAATAAGGGATCCCTCCATCCAGTGGAGGTAGTTAGGATGATGAAGGGTCTGGACATCATGGCGTATAAGGAACGTTTGGAGGAGTTTCACCAGGAACAGAAAAGACATAAGAACTACTGTCTGCAAATATCTGAGGAGCTGCGATGTGGAAAGGAATTGACACATCTGTGAAGGTTCATGGGGCAGAATCAACACCACTCTATGAAAGTGACAGCAAGGAAGATTTCAGATAATGTAAAGGAGCACGTTCTATCATTTAGAAGTGGGAAAGATGAGCTTGCAAGAGAGTGAACCCACCATCTCAGAGCTGATTATAGCGCAGGCTGTGACCAGCCACAAATTGCAGTTGTTGAAGGAATTCCTGCCTAAATATAAAAAGTTCATGGCTTCTCACATATCTTCCAACTCTAAGATTCTATTACTTAAATAAAAATCTACAGTACCAGGAAATTCATGTCCCAACAATAGATCTTCAAAGTATGCTTAGACATTAAGGACCATGCTGACACTATGAGTTAGTACTATCTTCATCTGGGTCATAAAAACATCATAAATAGTCATAGGCCACTCACATATCATGATTTCATGATTTTTGCTGTTTGCTAGTCTTCAGATCTATCCATGAATGAGAAAAGGGCTTGAATGATTATCCCAGAGAAGTTAAGTGATGAGTTGAAGGTGATATGGCAAGTTAGTAGTGAAATCAGAGCCAGAAACCTAGCCTCCCCTTAGATTCATTGAGATCTCAGCAACAATATTAGTAAAAAATGACTACTATTTACAGCTCTTACTATGGGACCGGTACTGCTTTAAGCACTCTACATCTGTGACGTCATTTAACCCGCACAAAAACCCTATCAGGTGAGAACTATTTCATCCCCATTTTATAGGTTAGGAAACTAAGAGGCAGAGAGTTTAAGTAACTTGCCTGAGATAACAGGTATACTATGTGGTAGGGCTAGATTGCAAACTTTGGCAATATGACTCCAAAACCTCTACTCTCAACCACTAGGCTTTGTTTTCCTCCTAGAAATTATTGGGTTGGCAAAATATTCGTTCGGGTTTTTCCATAAGATGGTATGGAAAATCCGAACGAACTTTTTGGCCAACCCAGTATTTTACTTGTGAGTGAGAAAGGGGAAGTCCCCATAATTGTACATCACAGCTTCTGTGGAATATGTTGCCAAAGGAACCAAATAAGCAGGCTTGGAAGCTATGAGAGCTGGGAAAGACTCTACCTTAGAAGACATCTCCCTGCCTCACTCAGCTCATCCCGCCAAATATGAAGTATGGCTGCAGAAGTTCCTTCTCACCGATCGGATGACGGAAATTAACCGAGCAAGCTACAAACTTGAGACTCAGCGGTTCTGAAAATCAGACTGGACTGAAATGTGGCCAAGTTTCGGCAAACACCATGGAGGAGGGGAGCTCCATAGAAGAGTAGATGGCAGAATCCACATTTGACCCTTCGCTGGAGTGGGAGAAAGACAAAACTGAAATAATGGGTACCACAGATAACTGTTTATTCCTCTCCAGCACAACAAGCAAATGAACTGCCATTGGTGCCTCCAAACTTCATACAGGGTAATATTCCTTTAATGGAATGCTTTTAGAGAAGAGTCATAAAAATAAATTGAAAAGTGCTTTCTGCTGGCTACAGCTGGCATAAGCAGCATCTGAGCAAACAGGATAACACAAGGCTTAACTTAGCATTGCCATTTTTATTACTCACCTGCGACAGGTCTTATAATAGTATAAATTCACTTTAAAAAAAGGACTCTTTTCTCCTATCACCACTCCTCCTTCCACCACCATGCACCCAATAGCCTTCTGTGTTCATTCTGAACAGTGTAATTACAGGTCGTTTTATGATTTAGGTTTGAGACCAATTAGCTGTTACTGCAAACCTTTCAAATGCCAGTTTCCCTCTCTTGGCACTCCCTGTTCTGCTGGAGTTTACCTGAATGCTTGTAAAAGGCAAATGTTTTGTGAGGAGCGGAGAAATCGGGTATGTTTGTGGATGGGTTCCCTCCTCCCCTCTCTTCTCTTGTTCTCATCTGCCAGTGCATCTTTAGTGCACCTGGTCTCTGAAATTGTCACAGTGTGAAATACACACTGAATATTCATGCTGGGTACCCACACTGCTTCTAAGAACAGGTAGTTGTGTCATAAAGCTGCCAGTTGCTTTCTCCTCCTATTGCTTTTCCTATAGGTGGAGCTGAAGACCCATGCTGGGCAGTGTTCTGCTGCCATTTTTGAAGTCTGTTACCCACTGGCAGGATGGACAAGAGTTCAAGAACTCAGAAAGTCACTACCTGACAGCCTGGCCTCCTCCACTACATCTGCCCCTAACATATTCCACCCCACATTCATGATATAGTAAGGCTACAACAATGGCCATGACGTCATATATTCAGCAAAGATCTACATAATCAACAAACAAGCATGAATTTTATAAAGCCCTGTGCACCACCAGAGGATTCAGGGGTGAATAAGATTCCTGCCCTCAATGTGCTTTTAATTGAATGTAAGAAGACTCAACTTATTCACATAAGAGGATAACTTAGAATATAAGGCAGGATATGGTAAGTGCTGTATGGAACAAGCAATAAGTTCAAAGAAAGATTTTTTTTTTTTTTTTAATTTCAATTCTCCATCTTTTTTTTTTTTAATTTATTTATTTTGGGCTGTGTTGGGTTTTCGTTTCTGTGCGAGGGCTTTCTCAAGTTGCGGCAAGCGGGGGCCACTCTTCATCGCGGTGCGTGGGCCTCTTACTATCGCAGCCTCTCTTGTTGCGGAGCACAGGCTCCAGACGCGCAGCCTCAGTAGTTGTGGCTCACGGGCCTAGTTGCTCCGCGGCATGTGGGATCTTCCCAGACCAGGGCTCGAACCCGTGTCCCCTGCATTGGCAGGCAGATTCTCAACCACTGTGCCACCAGAGAAGCCCCAAAGAAAGATTTTGTCATGGGATCCTGAGTAATCAGAGTCTCTAGACATCTATTCTAGACCAAGCATTTTACAAATTGTGTTCAATCCTTACACAATCCTTCAAGATACATATATTTATATATGTTATACCTAAAACATTTTCCAGATGAAGAAACCAAGCCTCATAAAATTAAGTAACTTGTCCAAGTCACAGGATCCCAAAACTAGTAAGTGACAAAAACTGAAATTTTGATTTCTGGTGTGACACCAAAACCTTTACCACCATATCATGTTTCCTCCCTGCAGGTCAACAGAGATGAAGTCTAGTAGGCATTCTGCTGGTGGTTGTGGGGGTGGTTATAGAGGGAAGTATAAGAATATTCGAGAAAGGAAAAGTGGACTAATTTGAATAGAATAGAGAAACTAATAAGACCATAAAAATACTAAAATATAAGGCCAGAAAGGAATTTACAGAGCTAACCCCAGCTATATTATTAAATTAACAATCCAACAGTATATTGGGATATTACACAGCCATTAAAATAACTCTGAAGACTAGGTAGAATTATGAAATATGCTAATGCTATAATGTTAAGTAAATGAAATAATAAGAAGATAAAGCAGAATATAAAGTATCTTCTGGTTGCAACTATGTGAAAATAAGTACTGGTAGTGTTTTTACATAAAATTTTTAGTGAAAATTGTTTAAGAGGAAAAAAATAAGTCCATCCCCTGGGCATAAGCATGACTATATTTACACTTTTCCAGACAGATGGTTTTCTTTCCTCTTCTAACAGATTTCCATGGAGAGAAATCTAATGCCCTCCCTCTGTTATTTTAGTGCCTCATAATCCCATTTCCTCAAGTCTAGCCTCCATCCCCCTACTGAGGCAATTTCACCCCGCAGTTGGTTTCTGTCTCTGTGAGCTAACCACTGGCTTAAAATTTTTAACATGCTTTGGGTTCCAGAGATAGTGAAAGTAAAACTGTCATTTCTCACCACCCTCTTTTTGCATTCTGCATACCAGCTCTGATGGTACTCTTGATATGACTGAGGAGGTAGAAGGAAGGGAAGTGATGATTAAAAAAAAAAGCAAAACAAAACAACCTAAGCATCATAATTCAGCAAACCTATTATTTTCCCATCTTCTGCTTCTCTTTCATGCTACTCATAATGATTCCACTTAATCTTCCAATATCATTCATATCTAGTAATTTGAAAAACTCCCATACTCTGGAAAATCTACCTCTCTACTGTTTACCAGTGGTAATGTCATAGACTTTGCCTTTCAGATGTAGTTACTATTATCACCTTACCTCCTCCCACCTATCCTCATCCTAGAATAGCACGACCCTTGATGAAGTTAAATAAACCCCCTCCCACTTCCTTTTATGAGTAGATATCAATAAGCCCTATTAAGAGAGGTTTTTGCCCCTTCTACCTGATTCTCTGTTTCCAGGATGGTACCCAGCACTATCCTACCTTGTCACTGCTTAGCTGGGCAAATGAAAACATAGCCTTGATTCAAAAAGATTATATGAGAGGACATGAATAGATCAGCAGAGATAGATAGATGGATGGATAGATAAATAGATAGAAAGATAGACAGACAGATGGTAGATAGAGAGATAAATACAAGCCAGGGTCACCTAAGCAGAAACAGGGATTCTATGAAGCAAAGTCAATAACCAAACCCATTGGTAAGTCCCCAGATCTGTGGCAGCCAAGTGGGAAAGGCAAAGTTAGGAGAGAAATCTGAACTCAAGAACCAGCTGTAATATTTTCCAAGAAGAGAAAGTCAGAAGCCTATGTAAGGAGTGGCTGAATTACTTGAGTGCACTACATTTTGCTGCTGTCCCTTTGCAAGGTCCATGATTTCCCCCTGCCCTGTCTTACTAGGAGGCACCCTGAACCTGACAACTGACCTTCACCTAGGAGGAGCTCTGATACTGTCACCACCCATCTACCTTTCCAGGATGCCACTTTACTCCCTCTGCTCCCTCCACCACCTTCTGCCTGGTTCCACGACACTGCTTGTCATCGCTCCACACTTGGGAGCTGCCTGTGTCTGGAGCGCAGTGCCCACCTTCTCTATCTGACATGCTCTCAGTCACTCACAAAGCTCATTGTCACACTGTTTCCAGCACCCCTTGACAATTTGTAACTCCATTTTCAAGGCTCCCATACCGTTTTGTCAGAGAGCTTATCAGCATGTTACAATTGTTTGTCTAAATGTCTCTCTCTCCAACTCTACATGGAGTTCCTTAAAGACTGACTGCTTTTCTTTTTCATCTCTGGATTCCCATGCCTAGCACTTTGCTTGGCATACCATAGTACTCAATGTATGTTTCTTAGATGAATTAATCAAATATAGCGTATTCCACATTCACCTATTCACTTCATTCCCCTCTAGGATCTTGCAAATCAAGAGAGGCAATCTCCTAAAACAAACAGCATGACATCTAATAGATGTAGCTATCACAGGTAACAGCCAGCCAATGGCCTCAGTCAGGAAAAACAATTAGCATACCCAGATACTGTGTTTCTGTTTAGTTCTTAATCCCAGGGCTACTTGTCTAGGTAAGGACTCAGTCTCTGGGAGCACATGCAAATATATTTTCTGAGATGAGTTCTGGAGAGTACAGTGCAAGATTGTGAAATTCAAAACACACCTGGGAAATTCAGACATGATCTCAGTAATAAGAGCTGTAATCAAGGAAGAAACCCTTACTTAAGCAAATAATTTGCCTTGGGAGTAAAAGGCTGAACATGATGTTCTTCACACACAGGGACTTTAGTTGGCATTTTGTCTTCGCTCTACATAGACCTCGCTGAACAAACCACAAAAATAAAATATGTACACTATGCCTACCATAGTAGAAATGGTCTTCCAATCAGAGCAGAAATTGGTGGGGTGGGAATAAGAGAGAGAGAGAGCAAGAAGAGCATAAAATTAAAAGGGCAAAGCAATTTGATCCAAATTCTCCCCAAGTGAGGGTAACATGAATGGTAATGAATCCTGTCTTATTTCTGCAGTTATGAGGATGACTTTCAGACATCAGATTTTGTGATGTTACAGATATGATCCACAATTTTTGAGAGAGGGGGGAAAAGTTGATGCAGAAAAATATACTTGGACTAGATAAACAATAGCCAGACAACTGTATATCACAGCAAGACATAATGTCAGGTGTGCGATCAGATAAATTGCAAATAACAATGGAGAAACAACTGAACCTTGAGGATTATCAGCAGGTAAACCAGATGAAGTGGATAAAGACTCATTGGGTAGAGATGATGGGGAAGACTTCCTGGCAGAAAAGTGGGAGGAAGTAGACAGAGGAAGAAGTAGAGTAGTGACAGAGCCTGAGCATCTAGATAAAAGGCTGCAGTCAGCTTTCCAAAAGTCAGAGAAAATAATAGCAAGAAACAATAAAATATAATTGTAGCAGTGTCAATTATGATAAGCAGATAATTTGTTTCTCTGTACAGCCTGGGGCCCCTTTCCAGAGGCAGGCAGAAGTCCAAGTTCCTGGACTTATCAACCTGTGCAATCAAGAAGAGAAGATGTAATGCAAAGAGCAGCAAGAATCACAGACTGTTTGTACTGAAAGGGACCTTAGCAATTATTTAGAGCAAGCTCCCTTTCCATGGCACCATACTTCCCTGGTTTTCTTCCCACTTCACTGGCCATTTCTTCTCAACTCCTTTTCTGGTCTCTGTTTCTCTGTCCCTCTTCTAAATGTTGGAATGACGGTGCTGGGTCCCTTTCTCTATCAAGCACTCATTCCCTAAGTGATCCCACCCAGCCCCCTAGATTTAGATATCTAAATGCTGATTAACTCTATATCTGTATTCCTAGCCTTGACTTCTCTCCTAGCTGAGCTCCAAGTTCATATACCCAACTGCATGCTTGGCATCTCCAATTGAATGGCTTCCAGTCATATCCAAAGCAGAGTGCTTGATTCTGCTTTTTCTACCCAAATCTGTTCCTCCTCGGTTTCCCCCATTTAAATAAATGTAACATCAATCTACCCATTTGCTCAAGCCAAAAACCTAGGCACCATCATTGGTTCCTTTTTTTTTTCTCTTTCTCTCTCACCAACCGTATCCCATCTACTGACAAGTCATGCTAATCGATTTGTTAGTGACAAATAGATGTATCCATTGTATTTCCACAGCCACTACCCCAGCTCAAGTCACCATCGAAGTTCAACTAGAGTAGCCTCCCAGCTGGCCCTCGCTTCTATTCCTGTTCCTCAAACAGTGGCCAAAGAGATCTTTTTAAAAGATTTTTTTAAAGGTAGAAATTGGATAAATATTTGTTAAATGATAAATGATACAGAAAAGTTGGGTGGGCAAAACTTCAGCAGAGTGGTAATCCTGAGTGAATGTAGCTTCGATCCAGCCAAATCTTTCTATTGCATAATGGCCCACTGAGTACTCAGTGTTTCTCCTGGCCCTGTCATGTGCTCTAACATTGCCCTATCTCTTCTTAGGGACTACTTGGGCTGTACATCTGCCTGATCAATTTTTAGAAAAACTAGCAAACATGCTTTCCTTTACTCTCTCCTCCCTCACTTCTGGAGCATTATTCCTAAATTGTCATATGAATGTTGCCAAAAATCTGGACTTTAGAAATATGTGAATGGCTAACAACTTTGCTCACATTTCTTTTGGATACTGAATGATGTACAGTCATAGCTACAGAGTCTCTTAGCTTCAAAGAAAGCAGAAGCAACTTTGGGTTTGGGGGACTGTCTCACTCCCATTAACCCCCCTCCCAAATTGAAGCATATAGGTCAGTGTTTATGTCCCTAGTTGCATTAAACCCATTAAGCAGTGGATGAGGTAGAGAGAGAATTGTGTGTTTGCTCACTTATGAGTGTTAGAATAAGGGCTCTAACATGCCCCAGAGACTCCGGATTCTGACTAATATAATGATGTGCACTGCCCAAAGCGCCATCACATTCATTATGTCATTATTCAGCCCAATAATGCTACAGCTGTAGGTACTAACATCTCTGTTTTGCAAAAGAGGAAACTGAGGCTCACAGAGTTGCATGATAACATTACAGAGCTGTGTTGTTTAATGACAAATCCTGAGTGCATGGTGAAAACACCTCCCATCTGTCCCCTGAATGAGGTTAGGGGAAACTATTTCAGCAAGGTTGCCTGTTACTTATTGGAAACCAGGGGAAGCCCCTCCCTGTCATGGAAACCCCTTGCCCTGCACTCTTTCCCGTAGCTACAGTGAGCACCAAAAGGAATCCGGGTGACTCCATCCTCAGGGTGTCTGTTTCCTCGTGGGAGATTTCCCAGTGGATCTGCAGATTGTCCTTCTGCCTCCTCACCTCACCGGGGCTGTTTCTGTGGATCTTGGCATCCTTTCTGTAGGGACAGCCCTCATTCACACTCCCCAGCCCACCCTGGGGAAGGACTGCTGATTAGACTGTGGACTCTTCCCACCCACAATCCAATCTGAGGCCGGAGGCACTGTCAGACATCCCCTCCATCATCGTCAGTTCTCACCGCTGTGTGTTACCATGCAAGACAGAGCAAAATGACAGTTTTCATCATTTCCTGTTAAATGAGTCAGTGCTGATTCAGCCAGTTTCAACTCCACAGCAATACAGTGAAGAAAAAAGGGGGAAAAAAGACCCAGAATAGAAAAGTAAATGCTTATCAACCATTTTGAGGTATTGTTGCAGGTGGGCCCATTCTTTCCCTTCACTCAGAAAAGTCCTTGTCACCCTTTTCAAGGATAGATGACTGCACGAGAGAGGAGCCTCCTCAGGTCCCAGGTCAGTCCCTTTATTCACCTGACTTAATTCCTCTTCAGGGGCTCTTTTTTGGAAAGATGCCATTACTTCTCTGGCCCCAGCAGTGGGAATGTGTGTTAGGGTAAAAATCAGTTGGCAGAGCAGAAATATAATGGCTCTGCCACAGAGCTGAGCCATGACCTTGGGTAAGTCATTTTCCATCTCTGAATCTCAAATCCTCTCTATAGAACAAAGATAAACCCTCTTCAAATGGATGTGAAACACTTTGCAAGCTATAAAGTATTGGAAGAAAGCAAAATACATGGGGTTTTCTCTCCTCAAATCCCCCATTTACTTGTGCTGTAGGATCTCCCCTCATAACAGCAGGAGGGCGAGGTTGTCATGCTTGAAAGACACCCAGGAGAGTCATGCTCTGAAGAGGACTTTGTCTTGGCGCCTTCTTTCTGGCTGAGGGCAGAAAGGAGGGATCCTCCCTGACCCTTTGCCTTTCAGGCTTTGCCACTTCTGAATGCTCCTCACCACCCTGGACAGCCCAGGCTTCCTCCTTCAGCCATGTCCCCAAATCCCTTTATTGCTTTATTCAATCAAACTCTCCCTTCAAGGGATAATCCTCATTTCTTTAATCCCTTCCAGATCACACTAATTGATCCCAAAATGGACCTATTCCTTCTCTGCTCTCCCCACTTCAACTTTTAATATAATATAAATAATTAGGCTGTGCAAATAAATGAATCAGTTTCTTCCCAAGGACCACAGTTTGCTTTGTCCCGACCTCCAAGCTAAAGAGTGATTCCATAGTGGGACTTCCTTTCTTCCCTCAGGATTTTCAAACATGCAGTTCTCCTTGCATGGGGTATTCTCTTTTTCTTTCCTCCTCCCTATCCCTAACTAACTCCTACGGACATTTTAGGTCAATCTTACCATCACCTCCTCCACGCAGTCTGCCTTCATACTATCAGACAATCTGCCTATGACACATTCCCCAGCACCTGCACTTCGTCATCACCACCAGCACTCTTGTAACTATTGTTGCCTGCCCTACTAGGGACAGGTCCATGGGAGCAGGGTTCATGCCTATGTGTTGACTCCCATGTTCCCAGGGCCTAACATTTTGCCTTGCACACAGTAGGGGCTTCATAAAGAAATGTTGAATGAATAAATTATGGTGGTCAGGAAGATATATTTTGGCACTAACTTGGAATTGGCAGGAGCTCAGAGGTCATCTAGACAAGGGCCTCCACCGAAGTCTGGCATCTCTGTGCAGTGTTCCCGACAGAGACGTGACTGGCTTCCACATGTACAGGATCAGATGTCGAGACATCACTTCTGCACAAGGCCATTGATTCTTCACTTTGGCAGTTCTACTAGCAAGTTCTTCCTCATCCAAACTGGCTCCACACACTAACTGTTCCCTTCGTAACCATAGGTGAGGTTACAGATGTTCTATAACAAGCCCTGCAGTTGTGTCCAACACCAATGGAAATCATCCCACTTGGGGTTTCTTTATTTCTTTCTGAAGTCATTTACCTAGTCCTGCTACCTCCTGTTTCCATCCCCCTGCCTGGTGTCAGATCTTCCATCATTCAGATGGAGGCTTCCTTAGGACTGTCTGACACTGACTTCCAGATTCCTCCCCAGACACTGTCTTTCACACCTCCGTTGACTCCACGCCCCCGCCCCCATTCCATACTCAGACACAAGTCCCTGAACTTCTGATGGAGTGCAGCACTCTGGATGCTCTCTTCTTGGAAGGTGAGTTGGGACATTAGTTAGACAGAGTGAGAGTATTTTCTCTTGTGAAATGTAGACATTGGTCCCAGTGTGCCTTCCGGAGCCACATACCCCTCCATGAGAGGCGAACTCCTGCAGTGCCCTTCTTTTCCCCACACTCCCGCACCTGAGATTGTCTCTCTTCAAGTCCAACAGTCTCGGCGCTTCCGCTGTTTCTCATGTGGTGTGGTTTGAAAGCTTCCACAGCTCCAACTATCCTTGGCAGGATGATTATTGACAGGGACCTCCCTCAAAAGTCACAAACCTGACCCTAGCCAGATCCACCTGAGTCCCTAGAGTAGCAGATAGGTCTCAGGTTTTCATCTATACACACAGAACACTGAGAAGGGTCCCCATCACTATCAGATAATTATTCTTTCTCACAGTGGAATATATTACGTGCAGCAAGGCAGAAGTTGCCCTGGGGAAGGACTAGGATTATATACAATCTGCTCTCTATTTAAAAAATGAAAAAGAAAATGGAAAAAAATTCCACAACGTCTCCCTTTCTGTGCTGTTAAGATAAACATCCTTTCCCCCAGTTACACAGCTCAAGCTGATGGTGAATACTTTTCTCCCTACAGAAATCACTTCTGAAAAGCAGACATTTAACATTTCCAATCTGTCTCTGAAGCCGAGATTAAATTACATTCTGTTTTGAAGGAATCGAAAACACACTTGTTAATATAATAAATGCCTTCCATTAGTTCTAGAATTTGTCTTTGTTAGCCACATAATTCAAGAATTATCTATTATGGTAAAAAAAAATTGAGCCATCTGGGTCTGTGCTAATATCTGCAAGCAATAAGTCTTTGATTTCCTTCATACTTCATTACTGGCGATGCACAGAGAGTAATCATTCCAAAATCAGAGCTTGTTTTCTGTTGTTGGACTATTGTTCATCAGGATTTATGAGGCAACAAAAAGGCATTTTCTTGATTTTCTTAAGTTAAGCTAACAGTCCAGTGATGACAACCCCATTAAAACCCAGCAAGTTAGATGTTTAAGCTATGGAATTTTATACCATATCTATCATATTTACAAAGTGGCTTTCTTTCCTCCAACTTTCCGTAGAATCTTTTATCAATAGAAAGGATAGGAAAAATGCTTATTTACTGTATATTTGTTAAGCCATATACATTTGCAATGTATCTTACCTGACAATGTGGAAAGGATATAAAGCATTATCAAACTGACTAATTTTGATGATGTAGAGAAAAGAGATGGTAGGCAAATAGCATTCTCTCCAAATGAACTCTGCCACACTGCTTTTTAATATGCTTCTCCCTGGGGATGGAGAGCAGGGAAGCGCCAGCTCACTGGTAGCTGGGGTCAGCAGCACACCGTCCTCTAGAAACAGCAGGACTGCCCATCTCTGGGTTACTGGGCATGCAGTCTACAGATGCACAACTTGTACACTGTATGTTGTGAATCTTCTGTGACTTAGGATGCTGGAAACATTTAGTACTAGCTGAGACATTGGGAATAAATGTGGAAAAGGAATCTCTGACTGGCAAGAAAAAGAGATTTCTTGGCTTTAAAACCTTGCATTTAGGCAGTTTCTATTTGCGATAGGGGAATTCCTGTTAGGTACTGAGAGCATTGGTTTATTCTCCATGACTCTTTTTTTCCTCAGGGCTGCCTGTTGGACTTACAGTAAAAGAGTTATCCAGGGCAAGAAAGTTTTTTTTTTTTTTTTTTTAAGTAGGGAGCTCTTGTCATCTAAGAGTCAAATAGAAGGCTCTCAGGTCAGTTCCATCTTAAATCAGCCTACAGCTTACTGGTGGCCATGACCTTAGTAGCAGGGACCTGACAGACACATGTGGATGACACTGAAAGCAGAGAAGGTGTTTGAAGAAATTTCATTCTGAAAAGAGGTGAGCTTCCCAAGCGGTGTGAGTCCACTGTAAACTTGGATAGAGTCAGAGAGATGGATTGAGTTCCTGAGAGCCCCACAAAGTCTTGTCTCTGGGCATCTTCCCTTATCTTGCTATTCTATTGATAGAAACATGGTGGGAAAGGGAGAGGAAGATGGGAGCCAACATTTTTTGTGCACATTGTAGTCTACACACTGTGCTAGGCATGTTTATATATGTGATCTGTGGTTTTCTAAGATGCCCGATCTGCTGTTTTCCCCAAACATAGCCTCCCACGAACCCAAAGCTACAGTTTCCAGCTGTGATGGGGAGACACAAAAAAAATGTGTGCCCAATTGTGCTTCATGATCTGCCCCCAGGAGGTGACTGATGTGGAGCAGGCAAAAGCACAATCACTTTGATAGATGACTGGCTCCTCCAGGCTCTGTTTTTAAGAAACCCAAAGTCTTCCTGTGGGATTGCCTAAGATTCCAGAAAGCCTGGGCTTTGTTTCTTTCTGCCATCGTTGTGTCTGAGGTCAGATGCCATCTTCTGTGTGACTAACTCCCTTTCCTGAAATGGAAACCAGTAGAAACAGCTTCCAAACACATTCGGTGTGTGCCAGTTGTTAGTTGAATTCTCCTGTCCACCAGTCTGTGCTTCTCGTTCTCTCAGCCTGGTGAGTTAATGCCGTAAAGTTAATTCCCAGTCGTTCTATCATTACCCTTTATGAGGCCTCCCTTGGGGTACCCAGGGGAATAATGGAACACAGACTCCATTTTTTATGAAACTGCCCTGTAATAAAATAATTTTTAAAATGATAGATTAGATCTTAAAATATATGAACAGCTTATGTTATCGCTTGCCTGAGAGAATTCACCCCTCCTGTATGGTTCTGACTCTGTTTCTGATTAAATTTTTAAAAAAATGCTGTTGTGAGCGTTTGGCTTCTGATTTTCCATAATTCTTATTTGTAAGCACTTTTGTGCTGGTACCTCCTTATAATTTACTAAGTGCTTTGCTCTTAGAGAGCACTTAGCAGAAAGAGGTGCAAGGAAATTACATCTGGCAATTATGCCGGTAAATTTAACTCCAGGATTTAGGTTGGGTAGGTCATTCTTTGCTTTAGGTTTCCTGTCCTTGCCCCTTGCAACAGGTTGCCTGAGGGCTACTCCTGACCATGTTGAAGGAGGCAAGAGACGATTCATTGCCTGCTGTGAAGCTGTCCTTTAGGGCTCTGATGGCCCTGGGAATGCATGAGTGAGACTCATTCAAGAGCCAGAACAAAGATAGTACAGCCAAGGCAAAACTCAAGAAGGCTACATTCCAAGAAGTCTTGTGGTATCTCAGACCTCAAAAAAAGAACGTGGACAAAATTTTTTTCTCTGCCTTAGAGAAGATGCCAATAATCTTGCCTATGACCTGCTCCTCTCCCTTGCCTAACCATTTCCCATGCCTTTTGCATAGAACAACTATATAATGTATCTCCAAACGCAGGTACTTTTGAGAGTGAAAGGGGGAGCTTAATAGTCACACAAGAAAAATGGATGTTACCAAAGATTCCTGGGCAAACTGGGGGTGAGTGGACACTTCCTCCCAAGAACCCCACTTCCAGGGTTAACAAGAAATGGGGATATAAAATAAGAAGATCCAACACAGCCAAAAAAATAAAATAAATAAATAAGTCAGGAGCTCTAAAAAAAAAAAAAAATAAGACTGAAGAAACAGTGGTTTGAGTCATCAGCTCTGAGTCCATTTCTCCATGTTGTCTTTTCCAAAGAGCTGGCGGTTTCAGCCTTCTTGCTGCCAGGAACAGAGAAGACATTTGATATCATGTGTACTTGGTCTTCTGAGGAGTTAGTATGGTGAAGCATCAAAGCATGTGTACTCTGAAGCCAGACTGTCTGGATTTAAATCTTACCTCCCCACTCACTAGCTGGGTGACCTTGGGAAAGTTACTTACTTTTTTGGTGTTTCAGTTACTGAGTAAGTGAAGAAGAGAGAACCCAGGAAGATTATAGAAATGGAAACGTATCTACCTGAAAACAAGAGGCAAGAGGAAAGGAGGTGGCCTCTTCACAAAGGTTACCATTTTTTAAAGGCCCACCAACATCAGACCCTACATGATAACTTTTACCTTAACAACAACTCTGCAAGGTACATATTCTTATCACACTCTTAAGCATCGTCACCGTTGTTTTGTCTATTTGGCAGACATGAAAGTGGAAGCTTGATGACATTAAGTATCTTGCCCAAGGTCATACAGCTAGCAAGAGTTAGAATCACAAGCAACCTATCACAGATGCTAAAGTCTGCATTTCTTCTAGAATGCAACGTCTCTCAACTGGAGTACACGTGTATATGATGGGGTATTCTGCTTCAGTGAGACCCCTAGTCAAACTTAACTCACCACCAGCGCACACTCCCTAGAGAAGTTTACCCCAATCCCGAAGCCCCTCTTTCCAAGGCATTTCTCCTTCCTCAAGACCTCAATGGCATCACTGTGTGACCTAGGATGAGCTACTTAATCTCTCCTTGCTTTGGTTTCATCATCTATAAAATGGGGCTTATATTCACGCCCACCTCGTGGGAGTTTTGTGAGCATTCAGTGAATGAATACATGTGAAGCCCTTAGAATGGTGCCTGGCACATGGAAAGTGCACCATTATTTGTTGTCAATATCACACTCCCAGCTCGTCGAGGGACGTCAGAGAGTTGGAGAGACAGTGGCCCCCTCATTGGGTTGGGAGGAATGTGGAAAACTTCAGGATTCTTCTGCCAAACAAGAAAGAGGTGGGCAGGACAAATAAAAAGATCCTCTTTCCTGCACTCATAAGGAAACTTCTCAAGGATCTGGCTCACAGAGGTCATTCTCTCTTTCACTTACACAGTAGCAAGTAATTGGTCCACATTCAGCATCACTGAAACCTAGGTCTGCTGCTTCTGCCTTTGCCTGCTGATACTCTCCTGCTCCCACGCTGCCTGCATATTAGCAATGTTAGCTGGCGCAAGAACCTCAGAGCCCGCTGGCTGCGCTGTGTCTACCTGGGAAGAGCGAGCCAGAGCAGAGCAGTCCAGCCTGAGAGGCACACACTCCTGAAGGAAGGTTTTTCATCTAGAAAATGAGGAGGTTGGACTCACTCAGTGATCTCCAAGGCCCTCTCCAGCTCTGACATTTATGGGTCTGTGATTCAGAGGCACCCCTGGATTACCAGGGCTGAGCCAGTTGCATTTCTCATGCATAATGAACTAGAGGGAAGTAATTGGTGGGAATTAAAGTCTCAAGTCCCCAGCACTGCAGTTTGTCCTTGCTGCTTATTGGGAAGCCGAAGGTCATGCTTTGCCAGAGTCTTAAATATCAATCTCATCCATAACCCTCATTCAGGCTGCCTGAAGAGTCAAAGTCTCTTATTCCAGAAGAGAGCAAGGTGGGGAAAGGACAGAGGACAATGAAATATTTTAATACCGGCAAACAGCTTCTGGAGTTGAATGGTCTTGTTCAGCTTTCCTTTGCAGCTGTGCTGTTTGATCTCCTTGCCATTGGGTTGGAAATTGTAAAAATATTTAACTTGCAAAACTACACGGCAGATATGGTTTTCCATCCGCCAGCTTTTAGGAGGCATTAAACATCCTGGAATACTGTGATAACCGGAGACCATAGGCTCAATCCTCAAGGGCAATAAGGTACTGAAAACAGGGATGAAGGTCATAGGCTTTGTCTTGTCCAGCCTATGAAGTGCAAACTTGAGAATGAGTTGGGGGAGCGGGGACAGGGGAGGCATGTGTGCAGATTCTCTATAAGGTCAAATGATAGTTTCCTGGATGTCACATTCAGCATGGAACTGGGCCAAAAGAGAGAGTGGTTTCTCCTAGTCCCTGGAGACCTAATTCAATTCCACCTGCTGTTGGGATTCCACTTACCCTCAAGCAAGTTGTGTCTCGACTGCATTACAATGGCATATTCAACAGTCTAATGAGACCTTTGCCATGGGGTCCTCCTGCCAGAGAATTGCTTGCTTCTGTCTATCCCAAGTGTCTCTCTGATTCACATCCTATCACTTGGCTCTCCTAAAATCATTTGTTCACAAGGTTCACTGATGATTTCAGTAGATCAGCACTCCAGACACATGTATAAGAGGCAGTATAAGAGGTCAATAAGCACCAAAACCCACAGCCAGACAATCCGGGTTCAAACCCCAATTCTGTCACACCGTGACAAGTCACTTAACGTTTTTGACTCAGTCTCCCCATGTGTAAAATGGGGAATAATTTACCTCAGCATGTTGTGGAAAGGATTGTGATATATGAATATTTATCTATGTATCACCTGTTTTTCTTTTCTTTTTCATCGAGCACAGGCAAGGTATATTGTGTCAGAGACTACTGGGGAGACTCATAAAGCTCTTCAAATCCTCCTTCACCACCTGAGGGATTTATCCCTTCAGGATCTGAAAGTTTAATTCCAGTTTTTGCTGCTGCAGAAGGGAATGGTTACTTATCTAACGATTATCTCACTATCTTGCCAAGATCAAATCCCTTCCTGGTTTGAAAGGAAGAGGGAAGAAAATAAGATGGCACTAAGTGCTGTGAAGAAAGAGGTGAGAAAGTTGGGGGTGGTGGGGGGTGGAGAGGAGAAAGGGGCCTAAAGAGAGTTTGCTAGAGGTCCAAGCAAAGCTTTGTTGATTGTATAGATTTGCTTCTCTGATCCCACTGATTGTGCTTCCTCCTGCCCCTCTGCCATCAGAAACTCCCACATCTCTCCTTACCTTTCTCCACTCCTCCCCCAACCAGCTCCACACTGCCCTGACCCCCCCAGAGGCCCCTCAGAGCTGAGGGAAAGAAGGAGGTGGGATGAGGTGGGATTTCATGTGATTTGTGGTCACCATCCCTAGCACCAAGCCCTGCTGTGATTACCAGATATTCAGAAATAAGCCTGGGAATACACCTTAAAAGAGTGCTCAGACTGACACTGAAGCTGCATCCTCACTGCTTGGTGAAGAGTGGCATGGAGGATGGAAACTACCAGCCGGATGCTTCTAAGGAAGGGGGCTCCCTCCTCCAGTGGAAAAGAAGAGGGTGCCCCCTCGCCTCATGCTGAGATTTGATACCTGCTCTTTGCAGCTCCAAGGCATTAAGGGTTCTGTCAATGGCACATTATATTGACTAGGAACTAGCACTTTCTCCAAAAAAGTTTCAGAGGCCCAGGTGGGCAGTGCTCGCAGCCCCCATATTTCATCCCCTGGGTCAGGTTCCTTCTCCTCCTCCTCTAGCTCTAGTTTCTTTTCTCCACCTCCAGAAAAAGGCCCTGGGTTGTGCAAGGGACTTGAATTTTGGGAGGGGGAATATCTTTACAAAAGTAATACACACTCATTGGGGGAAAAAATAAAGTAGAGAATTTGTGAGGAAAAAAGCAAATTATTCCCATAATGGCCTAACCCAACAAGTCCCCTTCTCAGGGGTGGTCTTGTGGAACAGTCTTGAGAATATTCTTCCAGAAGCTTTGTATGTACATGTAAGCAAATGAGAATAAATACAGCAACATTTTATGGATAAAGTAAATTTACATAATTCTTATGAGTCTGCAACTGCATATTCTGCTCTGTGATAGAACATGGATGTATTTGTTTCCTAGGGTTGTTATAAAAAAAAGTACTAAAAACTGGGTGACTGATACACCTTAAACTTACACAGTGCCATATGTCAATTATACCTTCATACAACTAGAAGAAAATAAATAAAAATAAATAAATAAACAAGATTTTATTTAGAAAAAAATAAAAATAAATAAAAACTGGATGGCTTAAACAAGAATGTATCATCTCACCATTTTGGAGGCTAGGAATCCAACATCAAGATGTCGGCAGAGTCATGCTTCACCTAATGTCTCTAGAGGAGAACCCTCCCTTTCTTCTTTTAGCTTCTGGTGTTTGCCAACAATCCTCGATGTTCCTTGGCTTGTGTAGACACATCACTCTAGTTACCTGGCTGTCTTTTCCCTGTGTGTCTTCATATACTCTTCACTCTGTGCCTGTCTCTATATCTAAATGTCTCCTTTTTATAAGGACACCAGTCATATTGTATTAGGGCCCACCCTAATGACCTCATTTTAACTTGATTGCCTCTGTAAAGACACTATTTCCAAATTAGACCACATTCTGATGTGCTAGGTTGAGGGGTGGTTAGGATGTCAACATATCTTTTTGGGGGGGGGACACAATTCAATCCATAACAATAGGCGTCCTTTTGAATCTACACCATTTTCTCAATGGCTGCCTGATATCCAGAGTTTTATTGTGTTATAATTTACCATTCCCCAAATGATGGACATAAGGTCATCTTTAATTTTCTGATATGCCAAACAGGATTTTAATAAAAAATCTTATATCATAGCCCACATATTCTTGTTTTTGCATTTTTTTTTAGAATGGGATCCTTAGAAGCAGAATTTCTAGGTCTGTAAGATATGTATATCTTAAATTGTGATGGCTATTGTAAAATGTTCCTGCATAAAATTGTATTCATTTTTACACCCAATAGTATATAGTGGTACCCACCCTCCTACATTTTCATTAACACTAGAGGTCATCAATACTTTATATTTCTGCCAATCTGATGGGTAAAAATCAGATTGTTTAATAGGTATTTCTCTGATCTCTAGACAAACTCATCATAAAATGTTTATAATCCATTTGAATTTTTTATTCAGTGAATTTAAAAAAATATTTTGCCCATTATTTTATGGAGTTGTTTATTCATCCAACAGATATTTATAGAACATCCATAATGTGTCAGTTAGAGTGCTGGGTTGCATCTTTTTTTTTTTTTTTTTTTTCTTATTTGTTTGTAAGTTTTTAGAAGGTATCTTCATAACGGGGAAATTAGTCCAATTTGTATAATATCTTTAAATTCTCTTCTTGGATTTTTGCTTTTTATTGTTGCCCTATAAAAATTGTAAACATTTAATTAAATTACTCCCTTTTTTCTTATTTATTCTGAATCTCTGCTTAGAAGGCTTTCCATAGTCCAAGAGTATAGAAAATATCCTGATATTTTCTTCTATTACTTTGTAATTTTGGTAGGTTTTATTTGCATTTAAATTTTTAATCCATACAGAGTTTGTATGTTTTTTATTTATCTTTTTTTTTTCCTAAATGGTCTGCTGATTTAAATACCACTTATCAATTATTCTGTCCTTTTTTCTACTAGTTACCAATAAATACATTAGCTAACATTGGATACTTTCTGCTTTTGCCTTGCTTCCCTGAACATAGAACCTAAAAAAAACTTGAGTGCATTTGGAAATGTAATCCCAGGAAACAGGAATTCTGAAGTGGAGATTGAGACCTGGCAGGAGGGAAAGTTAATACATGAATGTGATTTCAAGTCAGGCACCCCTGTGGACAACCATTACCTAATTCCCTGGATCTTCTGAGAAACTTTACTAAATATTCTGGGACTAATACTAAATACACTGCAAATGTAGGGGAGAAGAATTTATCCCTTGACTCCCATTCATCACTGGTCAAGGGTGGCCCCATAAATATCAACTCCCCTACAATTCCAGGTTGGGCATGTATGAGTGCAAAACACATTCTCACCTACATTCCACATGATGTCCCACAGCATAAACTGGGACCTGGCTGGGGCCAGGATTTAAAACCATGTAGTGTAATTCTACAGGGTGTACTTCTAATCATTACACTGTAAGTTCCTCTTTGCACCAAATTCCCATATATACATGGATCCATATCTGGATTTCTTTTTTCCTATTATGCACCAATACCACATCATTTAAATACTGCATCCCTAGAGTATGTTTTGACTCCTGGTAGTTTTTTTTAGCACACTATCATGAAACATTTTAAAATATGTTGGCTGTAACTAACTATCTTCCACATGTGAGCCAGAAGTAATTAGAAAGGCAAAGGATGATTAAGATGCTTTGGGCTTTAAGTAATCGAAATCTCAACTAAAAACAGATGTTTGTTATCCCACATATTAAGAGGTCCATAGGCAAGTATTTTCAGAATTAGCTAATAGAGCTACTCAGAGACTTAAGGTTTCATATTCATTTATTTTTCCACTTTTCCAGATTATTGGCATTTGCCCTAAAGTTTTTCTGTCCATGGTCCAAGATGAGTACAACACTTCTAACACTACCTCCTCATTCAACCAAGACCAGAAGATGCGGATTTGGGTAGGAAGCTTATAGTGTCTGCTATCATGACAAAGAAGATCACAATTCAATTCAGAGACTATATAGGTTTAATATTCAATAGAACTAAAAGTATTCCAAATTTGCTTTCTAATTAATTTATAATCTCTATGTTGAATCCAAAACGGGGGAGATTTTAGGAGGAGAGTTCAGGGAATCTAAGTAATTTAATTAAAGATCTTGATTTTTCTATGAATAAAAGGAAATTGTGTCTGAGTTCAAAAAATGCACTGTAACTATGTCTTTCTTAGAAGAATTCAATTTTGCCACAATGTCTTCTTAATACAAAGAGAAGCTGACTTTCAACCCCCTGAGCTGCAGCTCTCAGTGTAATTCAAACCAGAGCATCTTACAATTTCAGATCTGGGGAAATCTGGAAAATCACGTGTTCCTGATGGTTCAGTTACAAATGAAGAAACACAAGCCCATTCAAAGTCAGAATGAGGACTAGAAACCCATTCCCTAAAGACTCTGCCATGCCCTCTCCCCCTGGACCCTTTCCCCAGATGGAAAGGAAATGAGCTCTGATCATTTATGGCTACACTTCTTCTGTGACTAAAAGCCCTTGAACCACTTTTGACCCAAAGCCGTTGAACCACTTTTCTAAAATGGGCACACGCTAACAGTCTTCAGAACCTGATATTGCTGTTGCTCAGAGTATCTGGATATTTTCTAGATAATTTAGATTATATTTAAGTCTTACCGACATTCTACGAGACCGTTTAGGCATTTGAAGGACATTGTAAGCTTAAAATCTGAAAAGACAATTGAAAATTTTGTCATGTATTTTCTAATTAAATGGATCATGTGTACTGATTGCAGAAAACTTGGAAACTTCTATTTAAAAAAAGCTCAAAGAAACAAAAATCACCCAGTATCCACCACCTATAATTACTGTTAACGTCATGGCTTGTGTCTGTCCATACGTCTGTAGTGCATATTTATATATGCCTTTTTAAATGAAAAAGTATGGTATTTTAATTTTTTGCAGCCTCCGTTCTTAAAAATTTAAAGATAGATCAGGAGCACTTTCCAATATCAATAAATAGTATACAACTTGATTTTTTTTTTAATGCAAAGTATCATACTATATAAATAAAGTACACTTAACCTAATCAATTCCTTATGGTTTAACATGTAGGTTTATTACTAATATTTTAATATGTTAGACATATCTTTATGCATTTCCAAAGGTAGAAAAATGCAGTCAAAAGATATGCACCTTATTAAGATCATTAATTCATTTTGCCAAACTGCCGTCCAGAAAGCTTATACCAATTTACACAGCTCCTAGCTGTGTGCAAGCTGTCCTCATTCCCCACTCCCTTGCCCACGCTAGGGGTTATCATTCATTGTAATTTCAGCCAAGGGCAGCTTTTGTAAAAGCCAAGCTTACCTTTGTGACTGCATTTTATTTGCACCCCCTTGCAGCTCCCATGAATTCCTGTCTCCGCCAAGGCCGTGAGATGGGTTTCTGGACCCACTGGCTGTGTGGACATTGATTCAACAAACGGTTTTGCCAAAAGGACAAAGCTAACAACGGATGTGATCGCTAGGGAGACCTGCTAGCAGCAGACCATGAAGAGGGTTTGAGGGGGAGACAGCAGCTTCTCCAGAAGTGCCTCTGACATGCTGGAGCGAGGTGATCCCTTCTTTAATTGCTTTCACCTTCCTCTCCTGCAGGTTATTTCCCTCCTGGTCTCAGATTTCCCCAGGTAGGGGCTCATTTGCATTTCCTTATGCAGTTCATGCCTGTGGACACACAAAGGTGAATCTGAGAGCAAATTTAACAAACTGGCAGCAGAATCTATTCCAGACAGCTCTGGAGAAGCTTGGTATAGTAGGGTATTTTATTCACTGCTAAATCAGTGCAAACAACAGGGTGCTTTATTTCTTTCCATGCAAGCTTTAATAAACCAACCCAGTCATAATGAATTCTGGGGCAGAATTAATGTAAAAGAGTAATGGTGATTAGGTAATTATCAAGTACAGAGAGTATTTAACCTTCCCAGTGACAGAACTGCCAAGACTAGCTGATATCGTGTATGCTTTCTGGAAATAATTAATAATTTTAAAATTATCCAATCTCTACTATTAATCAAGAAATAAGGATCCAGGAGCAGCGTCAATCAAGCTGAGTTTTTCCTCTGTTTAACGTGTGCTGCTTCTCTCTGATGTCTTTGAATGTGTCGGCCTTTTTCATTTTTATTTTAGGCTGGCCAGACTTAAGCTGTTGCAACTCTCTCAGAATATCTCAACAAGCTGGGACACATCACCCTCTAAAATTATCCACCCCAAGCGAAATGCCAGGGAGTAACCTTTGGCCTCTGCCTTTTTTAATTGCAGCTCAAGCCATTTTTAAGCCACAGGCTGTGACAACCCCACGTTCTGCTCTCCTTCACCCACACTCCAACCCCCCGCACCCCTGTTGGGCGGTCTACTCCAAAGAGATTGTGTGTGTGTGTGTGTGTGTGTGTGTGTGTGTGTGTGTTGTATACTGTATTATATCCCAATAAAAAAAAAAAAAAAGGTATGCTTTCTCCCCAACATAGAGTTTAATTCCACAGCAAAGGCAGCTATACTTAGCTGGGCCTTACGAACACATACATGCATGAGTGCCTGTGTGCACCCACAAATAAACACACAGATATTACCTGGTGAGTAGAACAAGTCATTATGCTAAGTGGCAACGTATGTACTACAGGAAGATTCAGAGTAGAATAACTAGAAGGGACTTAAAATGTCATTTTCTCCAAACCCCTTATAGAGAAGATAACCTTGAGACATTGAGAAAAACAGCGACTTTTCCAGGATCATACAACTAAAATAAAGAGGAAAATAATTAAAATACAATTTCCTGACTCCTGATCCCAGAACTCTTTTCTCTAAATGGAATTGAGTCCAAGACGAGGGTATTCAAATAATACAGGCAATCTAATTATGAAAATATTTGCTTCTATACATGCTGCTTCCTCCTCCTAGCGTGCCCATCCAGCTTTCTTCTTTGAATGGCTGACTCCTTAAGATGCAGATCAAAGAGCACCTGCTCCAGGAGAACTTCCCTGATACACTCAGGGTTAAGGCCCCTTCTGTGAGCAATCTGTGCTTAATCTTAAACTTAAACATTTTTCAGAGTGTAGCCAGTGTTGGTTTTCAGGTCTTTTATTTCTCCTGTGATTCTAAGATGAAGAGGTTGCATATTGTTCCCTGTTGCATCCTCAAGCACTAGCCTAATGCAGACTGCTCAAATAGATATCACCAAATTATGCAAAATCTTACAGATTCAGGAAGCCATGACAAGGCCAAGGGGGCGTATTTGCAGAAGAGCTCGGGCCAGATAATTTGTCAACAATCTGGGGCAAGTAGACACACAGGAGAGTGAAGGAAAATCACCACCAAAGGGTGCCCCTGGGGGACAAGCCCAGCACAACCTCAGACAGTCTTGCTCTTCCATGAAGCAGAAATGCTCATCAGGGTGAAGCCCACAATGGGCTAAGGGAGAACAAGAAGTGACTCTACTTGTATAGCAAAGCAGAAAGGGAGCAGGAGGCAGCAGGGGAACGTGGATGCCAATAACAACCTAGAATGGACAGCTGTCTGGATGTCTCCTTGTCATCTGCAGCTTGTTTCTTGAAAGGGAACTATTTTGGGGAGAGGAGAGGGGTCTAAATTTCTGCCTGTTGAGTAGACCGACTATCTGCTTATTGCAGATCCAGGCTCCATGTCCGGGGATGTAGATGGGGATGGGGTGTTGAGAGTCTATGAAATATACTCAGTCCCTAACTCAGTGCTGAGCTTTCAGGAAACACAAAGCATTGCATGGGCTTTTCTCATGCATCCCTCTCTTCCTCATTAGGCTAAGCCTGGATCATTAGTCTTGCATCCCAGAGTGTCTTTATTCTTTGTAAGCATTTGCTGAGGACTGTTGATGCCAGGCACTGGGCTGGGCACTTGATTCTATAGCTCAGTGTTTCCTAAACTTCTGTGATCATGAGAATCATTTTCATTACAGATTCCTGGACAACCATTCTCTATCAACTGATTTAAACTCTAGGAAAGGGGCCTAAGAATATGTATTTTTCCAAGTAACTCAAGGAAGTTATACCATCAGACAAGGTTGGGAAATACTGATAGAGATAAATAATAGCAATAATAACAATAATAAAATAAAATAAATAAAAGATAATCAGTCCTGCCTCCAATGAGTACACAGTCAGGTAAAAAAATATTCTTTAAAATAATCATTCCCAACTCAAGGGACACTCACATGGCTTTCTAAGAAAACACATGAAGAAAACTAGAGTTCCACCTTAAATCCATGATATCATTTGTATGATTTCAGTGCAAGCATCTCTTGTAGGGAATGACTTGGAAATCCCCAAATGGGGACAGGTAACCAAGGAGAGGACTCCAGAGTAGCTATTGAAAATGTTGGCCTAACTGGAGGACCCTCTGCAGATCAAGGCTCAGGAAATGAAAATGTAAACTTTCATAAACAGAAAAGAGTTTCTTTGGGTTCTGGGAAATATTTGCAGACAGTGTGGAGAATGAGTAAAAGTAAAAATCAGTCACCCGAGCAGAAGCTTATGCTAGATGAGACACTTAGTACACATTATGCAGACAAAAAATTTCCCCAGCTTCAGCCAGTGTGCAGAACTTGGAGCAGCTGGACAAATAGTTCTCAGAAATTCCTGAATGATCAAAACCCTGTTTGGCTGTAAAATGTGCATTGCCACCACGCGGGTAACCCAATGTCCTCTCTCCCCTCTCTGCATCAGCGTCTTTGCCTCCTTATCTGCCATTATCCCCTCCCCTTAGAGGACTCCTCCCCTTTCCACCTGTTGGGCTTGGCTCCCTTTCAAATGCTCTTACCCTCCTCTGGAAGCTTATCATCAGCCCATGAGTCATTAGTGCATGTACTGATGGTAAAGACACAATGAAGTTATTTCTACATGGTGCCAGGATAATCAAAGCACTTGTTAGGGGAAAAAAAAAAAAATCAGTCTGAATGGCATTTGGTAACTACAAAGACTAAATCATGGACTGCATTTATCACTTTTCAACTAGTACATTTTGGTGTTAAAAATCATTAAATATTCAGGATTACACGGTCCAGGGTTTTTGTTTCAAATTTGTTTGTTAGCTTGTTTGTTTTGTCCTGTTTGGCAATGGGGTTTATTTTTCCAATGAAATATTATGCAGAAGCCTAATACACAATGTATTCACACTGAGCTTCTCTGGATAGACAAGTGGAAGGAATCAGATTCCTGCTACCCCCTGCCCTTGTTCTCCCTCGGTATCCCCTAAATCACCCTACAGGTGCCTAACGCGCTGAAAAAAACTGTCTGCAGTCCTCCAAGCCCCTTGTTCCACAAATAAGGAACCTGAGACCCAGAGATTGGAATTGCCATGCAGAATCCTTGCCAAAAGTAGCAAAACTGGAAGCAGAACTTGGGTCTCTTGAATTGCAATCCACTGCCCTTGCCTCCACGTCAAGAAGAGAGCCTTAGCCAAGGAGCCAATGTTCCTGCATGGGTTCTCACCACCCCAGGACAGTGGGGCAAGGTAGCAAGAGGAAGAGGCATATGTTTCTTAGTCCACCCATCTACTGCACACTGCACCAACTCACTGCTTTCTTTGTAGGCACTCTCCCATTTCTTTAAAATTCTCAGCTGGGTTAAGGTCAAAATGACGAGTTAACCCCTTCCAAACTAGACAGCTATCCCAAAAGAAAATAAAATGGAAAGTTGCAGTTTTCTTCTCAATTTCTGTGTACTCCAGGCCCACCTGTCAAGGAGGCAATTGTTCACCTAGCTCTGGGCATTCCTTTCTGCTTCCTTCTACCTCCCTCTCAATTACTGATCCAGATTTGTGTGTGTCACTGTTCCCCCCCTCTAAGAATATCAATTCATCTTAGCTTCTGTCCAGACTCATTGCCCTGCCCTGGAGAGTCTCTCCTTTTATAATCTGCCAATAAGGTATTAATACATTAGTTGCCTCAAGGTGAACTCTTTAATGAGGGCCATGGACATTCACTTAGCTGAATTTGATAGCGACAATACATTGACATTGGTAAGGTTAATCATCCAATGTTTTATCTCATTGAACTAGTTGAACAACTCTTAGCACATTGATCCACAATGTTCTACAATTCATCTTTGCTATTACTTTAATGGTGCCATGGCATCAATGCCCTTTAAGTAACTGGCACCAAGAGAAGATGGACTTGGCCTTGTCACGTTGGATTAGAGCTATGCTGAATTGTGAAAGATTTTTGTCTTTCCTTTATTCTCTCTTTTTACATACTCCTAATTAAAAAGGCAAGAGGGGACTCACAGAGGCCAGGAGGGAGAGTCTGGCTGTATAGTGAAGAGACAGAATTACACATTCGGAAATACAAAGATCAACATTCCAAAGCCTTGATTTCCTTTAGATCATCAGGCCTGTGTGACCGTGGGCAGGCCTCTGAGCCTCCTTAGATCTCAATGTCTTCATTTTAATTAATAAAATGAAGGGTAATTAATAAAATCTACTCATCCCCACCTGCCTCACAAAAGATGGGTCTTAGTTTCAAGACTTGATGTTTTACCTTTGGTGCAAGGAGATGACAGAAGAAAGAGAAAAGAGCAGGCTGGGATCTCACCTGATCCCTGCCCATAAGGACAGGCAGATACTCATTTGGGGACACTACATACCAGAGGCCAGCTCTGAGGTGACACTTGGGAAAGCTGGAAATAGAGTCTAAGATCTTGGTGAGTGCTATGGCTCAGCCAGGAGCGGGCAATGAGATCCTGACCAGGAGGGCAGAACACATTAGTCAAGATTACAGGTGAGGCCAGGCAGGTGGTCGGTTCTTGGGAGTATGTCCTTGAGACACGTTTGTGTCTAGTAGGACAGAATTCAAGACAGGCTCTGTGCCCTGAAGATGAGCCTTGGATGGGTGAAAACTTTGAAAAAGGGGTCCTGGCTGATGGGAAGATGGGCCCTGGCTGGGGGACCACACAGAGCTTAGTGATCTCTCTGACGAGAGATACTCCATCATATTTTGGCTGGTGGGATTCTAACGGTAACTGGGCCACTGAACCCAGTTAAGTCTTAAGCCTACAAAGACTAATCACTAGATTAAAACTTCAAAGTTTAATCTAGTTTTAAGGCAGGACTATTCAAAGTCCTGCCTTAGTCAGGGCTAGTTAAGAATTTGTGAGAGGATGCAGATAGGGACGAGCTCTGAGCTAGCGAGAAGAAGCCCCAAGGCACATGAGGGATGAGGAGGCCCACACACGGAACCTGGTTTACCACTTGCTTGCTGGCTGACTTGATTCCTAAACAGGTTACTAAAGAGCTCTGAGCTTCATTTCCCTCCTTGCTAAAAGGGGGAGTGACACTACTCCACGGGAGCTTTGTAAAATTTGTTCGTGTAACGTGTGGGGTGGGATGGAGCCTGGCTGGCTGTGGGAGGGTCAGCAGCATCAATTTCTGTTTGAAAGGAATGAAATGAGGCAGAAGAAAGAGACATGCAGTATGTCTAACATCATTCATTTAACAGACCTGCTACGTACCAGACACTAAACTTGGAGTTGAAAAAACAAAGATAGACCATATGGTATCCCTACCCCCAAGTTGCCCACAGTCTAACAGAGGAGACAGACTGTATATTTTGATGTCAACTCTGAAATATTTAGTCCCCAAGAAAGGAAAAAATTACCAAACTATAGGAAGAAAAAGAGTGGGGCCTCTTTCTTTCCATCATCTCACTCACCCCCCCCCCCCAGCACATTGCTGATTCTGCCTGGGACTGGATGGGTGAGTTTCACTCTGGAGGAAATTATTAGGGAGCCACACTTGGCTGCAGATCTAAGCCATATTCTCTAGTAAAATTTACCAATAAAATTTATATTTTTATTTCCATCTGTTTGACAACGGTGTCTTATTTCTCAGTTGATTCTGAATTCAATTGGAGAATAAGGGGAGTGTTGTTTATTGGCTTTGAGAAAATCCAACATGATACAGGTTATTGTACTGCAAGAAGTGTGTACAAAGCATAGAAGTAATATGCAGCAGGGAGGAATTTATTCTATATGGGGTGTGTGTGGTGTGTGTGTGTGTGTGTGTGTGTGAGTGTGTATGTGTACCTGCATATGGAGAGAGGGAGAGCCCAGAAAGATTTACAGAAGCAGGGATGGGTCACTAACCAAAGGACGACTGGGAAAGAGAAAGACAGAAAGACTGCATGTACAGAGAATTGAAGGTGAGAAAGAACATATGTAAAAAAAACTTCAGAAAAGATAAAATGATGTGCAAATTTTCAGTAGGAGTATTAACATCATTTTGTCAGCATTGTACTAAAGAACCCATATTTCACAGAAGAGCATTTCTTAGCTCTCTCCCTGTTGGAGTTGACAATGCCCTAGTAAACCAAGAAATAACCCCATCAGAACTGGCCCTGTGCCAACTGGAATGACACTGAAGAATCCTTGGGGGCATTGTTTCACCTCAACAACTCTGAATCTCGAGTTTGGGTGTCACTGTGCCATTATCAGTGCAAACTTTGTGGGACTCCAGTTTCCCCATGTGGAAAAGGAACAGTATGATATAATCTCTAAGACTTCCTCCAGCCCTGACGTTCCCCGGAGCACTCATCCTCTCACACTGTTTTGTTTTGTTTCAATCAATTCTTTCTTGACCTTTCCAACTCTCAACAGAGCTCTCCATTCTCAAGATCTGTATAGATTAATTACCAATATTTCAGATCTTACTTTGCCAACCCTTGGGAGCACATCCCTATAGAACATCACTTGACTCTTATTTCCCCACTTCTTTATTATCCACAGAGGAGAGTATATTAAATTTGCAGAGAGGAAAAAAATACTGGGCTGAGCCAGTGTTTGGTTTTAAAATCAAATACAGTTCTTGAAGCCCTTCTCCTCCCCTTAAGAACTCCATTACCCAGTAGTCATACTTACAGACCCATAAAAAAGGTTAATGCCAAGATTGTCTCTATCCTGGAAGTAGGGCGAGTATGGAAATGTTTATCCCTCTAGGGCAGAGTTTCTCAACCTTGGCACTACTGACATTTGGGGCTGGATGGTTCTTTGCTCTGGGTGGCTGTCCTGTGCATGTTTAGCAGCATCCCCTGTCTTTACCCACTGGATGCCAGTAGCACTCCCTCCCCAATTGTGATGATTAAAAATGTCTTCAGACGCTGTCCAATGTCTGCTGGGTGTCAAAATTGCTCTTTGAGTACCACTGCTCTAGGAGGCTACATATACCTTACCTAAAGTGAGTGAATTGATCATAAGCATGCATGCATGTCTTCAGAGAGACGCTGATGAATGTACTTCTCTTTGATGCCATTCATTCCTTTGTTCATTCAATGAATAAAGTTCTTACTGGATGTTTTGCTACACTTCTTGGTTATTGGAATTCTCATTTCTGCATCCCTAACTCTATACATTTTAAGCCTGACAGTACTCACTTTCACTTGGCCACAGTAGCCCCTGCTGTTGTTCATCATGGGCTCGTTCATTTCCAGCTCTTTGCTTGCACACCCAACACTCATCCACAGGAGATCATATGGGACAGTGAAAACACCAAGGGCCTGAGGTAAGGCCTTGAATTCTAGCTCTGGTTCTGTCACTTCCTAGCTGTGTGACCTTAGAAAAACAGGAGCATCTCTGAGTGCCCCGGTCTGTAAAACGGGAATGATCGTGGCACATTCCTGCTTACTCACCCAGTTGTTGTTGGAGGGAAAAATGAGAGCATGGCAGAGGAAGCGATCTGACAGTGATAAAGCACTGTACAAGAGAGAAAGATTTTTATTATCATGATCATTATCTGTAAAACAAAAGAGTATTAGCACAAACTGCTTGTCAAGCAGAGAGAAAACCAGCTGAGGCAGAGAAACAATAACCACCTAGATTGGGACAGGATAAGGAATTAGAGGAGAAAGGCATAGTCCTTCACTGATTTGGGGGCAACTAAACTCACTTCCTCCAGAAATGTGATCTTAAAGACAAGAAGCGCCAGTATGGCTGTGAGAAGGGGCTCAGCTGGGCCCCAGAGCAGGGGTTCTTGATGGGGCCTGGGCTCAGTTTTCCAAGTGCAGTTCTTTCATGCAGAGGAAAAATTAGAAAGTTAGTCTGTTAACATATTTTGTACTTCCTGTGTGCCAGGCACCACACCAGGAGTGTTCCAGAAGATGCTTTCAGAAGCATTGCATCTAGAAAAGATGGAAGAGTTGACATTCCCCTCACAGCCCCATCTATGCCACCCCAATAGTCCAATGGAACATTTCTCTATCTCATAAGGAAAAAATTGATGCACTTTGGAAACACTAGAAATGAAACAGGATAATCCATGAAATCGCTTATGTAAATTGTGAAGCATGTGCCATAGTTCTATTTTTTATGTTATAATAATGATAACAGCAAGCATGTGTGCAATGCCTAGTATAGGCCAGGTACTAACCTAGACACTTTACAGTTTATTCATTAACACAAACTGAAAGTGAAAATAAATATAAGCACCATCACACAGAGACAACTGCAACCCTCCTTCCCTATCACCTAACCATTTCCATGGTTCTATGCCTCTAGATTTTCAATGACAAAGGAAAAGGGTATGTCCCAAATGGGCAACCGTCCAGGCAGTCCCCAATAAGGGCACTACCAGCAGTGGTGAAAACGACCCCATCACGTTCAATAGACAAGCAAGAGGACAATCGATGGTGGGTGAGGCTGGCAGGTGCACACCAGGCAGTGAATGGCAACCACGGGCAAAGGGACAAGTGTCACTCGTCAGAAACTCCGTGGGAAGTTGGAGAAAATGTCAGCTTACGAGCTACCACAGAGATTTCCTCTTTTTCACTCAGGTAGAGATTTTAGGGGACTGAATCTTGTCATGATTCTTTGAGTGGGAAGAGAATAATTTAAAAATAACTATTGTTTGCTGGTGTGCAAAGGGGCATGACCTACTAACAGAAGCATCAGGATCCTGTAAAGAGACATTTTCTTTGGCACTGAAGAAAAATGTTCTACCTCCCGACAAGAACAGCATGGTGTTCCAGTGACTTTTACTTGATGCCCCCCCACCAACTCCTGACTAAAGAGACCATGGTACCCAGAGATCTCAGTGTTCATACAAAGCCGGTGAACACAAGTCACTTCGTGTACCTGGAAGTTGTGATCTTGCCTGAGGTCAAGCCCTTTTTTCCAAGCCAGCAAACATTTCATTTTCACTAAGACGAAGTAGGAAAAAGAGACAGCCTTCACTGATATGCTGTCAGTGGGCCGAGGTTTAAATCTGAAAAGATGGCCCCGTTCATTGTAGATATGGCCATTGCTTTGATCATTTACCACCTGACTTGACCATCAGTCTTGGATCCAAGAAACATCTTTGGCAGCTAAAGAGTCCTTTTTCAACTAAATACCATGCCGCCTGTATTTAAAACCACCTAAAATGTATCTTTTGGTTTGTGTGTGTACTGCCCAGTTCACCACTTTATGTATCATTCCATTTAATACTTAAAATTATCCTGAGAAGATGGGCATTATTTTCTTTTTTACTTTATTTTTTTTTTTTATTGGGGTATAGTTGTTTTACAATGTTGTGTTAGCTTCTAGGTACAGTGAAGTGGAGTTCCATGTGCTATACAGCAGGTTCTTATTGGTTATCTATTTTATACATATATGTGTATATATGTCAACCCCAATCTCCCAATTCATCCCCACCCCCCGCCTTCCCCCCTTGGTGTCCATACATTTGAGAAGACAGGCATTATTATTAATATCCTTACTTTCCAACTGATAGAATGAGTCTGTGAGTAAGCAAATAACGTTTACAAGATCAAGAAGTGGTAGAGCTGAATCTCACTCTGAGTGGTCTTTAGAGTTCTCAGACTCCCAAGACCTGGATCTTCACCCTTCGCCATACTGCATTCAATTCTTGGCTATAGGTTTGGTAACTTCTTTGAAGGTCTCTTCTGCCTTGTCTCCTAACAATGGGATTCCTTCCATGGCAACAGCTGAGGTTGGCAGTGTCTATACTCCCATAACTCACTCCTCTGGTGGCTGCTTCTTTCATATTTGCCTGTAGCCTCCGGTGCAATGGCTCAAGACACATAAAGCACTCAGGAGCCTCAGAAAGGGGACAGAAGTAGCAGCACAAAACCTCCTGATGTCGGATATGGGATCTGTCCTTTTTTCACCTTCTCTTTTCCTTCTAAATTAGTGTTGATTATGGAGCATCTGCTTCCTTCTGAGATGCATATGCTTCTCCCCCTCAATCTGAATGCCTGTCGAGTAGCGCATACAGAGCTGAATACAAACACACAGCTGAAAGTTGTCTTTAGAAGCCCTCCACAAATCAGATCTACAAGCTCAGCTAGCACATCTCTGGAAGTGGTAGATAGCAGTCAAGGCAAAGATAGAAAATACCCTCCCCAAATCATCTGATAGCTCAGAAGTTTCCATCACTCTAAGCACAGATGGCAAGCAAAGAAATCAGCAAGAAAACACTTTCCCTTCTTCCACTTAATGGATCTCCAGCTTTCCTGGCAGTGGAAGAAAGGGGGAATCTGGGGTGTCAGGATGAGCTCACAAAACTTCAAAGAAGAAGGATCAGATGACGTTCCCAAGTCACTAAACCCTCATGTCAGTTTATCCTCAGGTCCCCCATATGTCAACCCCATTCCACCTCTCAATAAGTCACTAGTGTTCCCACATTAGCCCTGAAGCTTTTCTAGGCAATGAGGTCTTTCTAAACATAGGCTCTTTTTCACACATCTTTGCCATATATCTTCATATACTCACTTTTGAAAAAATATTGGGAGAATTAATTTGAGTTAGATGATTTGACTTGTGTTGGTGGTCATAAGAAAATTCACAACCAAATAAGTAGTAAAGAAATAGCTATTAAAGCCAAGACACCAAGAGGTCCTAGCATGAGCAAAGGAACATTGTGGACTGGAGAATCCAGCCCTTCTTAGAGAGCATAGAGATGCACTGCTGACCTCCATCCTCTAAAAAATGGCTTTTAGGAGGAGCCTGGGCAACGCTGAGAGCACAGCTGAATTCCAGGGACCTGTCTAGGCCAAGGTGGAAGTTTCTCCTGCTGATAATTTCAGTGCATGGAGTCAAGGGGCAATTAGAGAAAGCAGACTCTAACAGTAAGCCAGGAATTTTAAATGGATCATCTTTGTTTTCACAGCTTTATTAAGGTGTAATTGACACACGATACACTACACAGATTTATAAGTACACAACTTGATAAGGTTTGGCATATGTATTTATATATCAATAAAATTATCACCACAGTCAAGATCATGAGTATACTCATTATCCCCCAAAATTTTCTTTGTGCCCTCCCTCCTGCCCCTCCCCACCCTCCTCCCAGGCAACCACTGACTTGCTTTCTGTTGCTATAAATTTGTTTGCACTTTCTAATGTTTTGAAATAAATGGAAACATACAATATGTACTTAACAGCTCATTCTATTACATTGCTTAGTAGGATACATCACGATTGGTTTATCCGTTTACCAGTTGATGGGCATTTGGATTGTTTCCAGTTTTGCACGGTTACAAATAAAACTGCTGCCAATATTTATGTACAAGTTTTTGTATGGACATGTTTTCATTTCTGTTGGGTAAATACCTAGTAGTGGAATAGCTCAATGGTGTGGTAGATGTATGTTGAATGTTTAAGAAACTGTCAAGCATTTTACGAAATGTTTATACCATGTTACATTAGCACCAGCAGAGTTCGAGTTCTGACACATTCTTGCCAATGTCTAGTCAATCATTTTAATTTTAGCTATTCTAACAGGTAGTGGGATAGCATTGTGGTTTTAACTTGCATTTCCCTAATGACTAATGATGTTGAACATATTTTCATATGCTTATTTGCCATCTGTATATCTTCTTTGGTGAGTGTTGGTTCAAATCTTTTGCCCACCTTTAAGATTGTTTTGCTATTCCTTATTGTTGAGGTTGCATAAATCAATTTTATTGGGGGTTAATTTACACACATTTCAATGAGGTTTGAAAAATGTATACATGCCAATAACTGCCATAACAATGGCTGATCCCACTCTTTCAACTTTTACTCTTTACTAAATGACAGCTTTACTGAGATATAATTCACATACCAAACAAATCACCCATTCAAAGTGTACAAGTCAGTGTTTTATAGTATATTCACAGATTTTGAAATCATCACTGTAATCATTTTCGTCACCTCAAAAAGAAACTTCATGTCCATTAGCAGTCACTCCCCATTCCCTATTCCCCTTCCCCCACTTTCCAACCACCAATCTACTTTCTGTTTCTATAGATTTGCCTATTCTGAACATTTCCTATAAATTAAATCATATAATAAGTAGTTTTTGTGACTGGTTTCTTTCATGTAGCATAATGGTTCAATTCACTTTGTAGCATATATCAGTACTTTATTTCTTTTTACTGCCAAATAATAATTCATTGGATATTACCATATGCATATACCACATTTATTTATCCATTTATCAGTTGATGAACATTTGGGTTTTCATTTTTTTGGCTATTACGTATATAATGCTGCTATGAATATCTGTGTACAAGTTTTTGTGTGGATTATTGTGAGATAATAGAAAAAAATATATGTATTCATACATATTGGCCTCTGCCTCTGGTTCCTGGCACAGAGCTCCTGAAACCCTTGTAATTTCCTAGGCGATAAGAGGACTAGGAACATCTCTTGTTCTAATCGTTGGTCTTTGACCCCATTCCTGACACAGGGCTTCTAAAACCCTTGTCATTTCCTAAGTGATAAGAGTACTAGGAACATCTTTTGTTCTAATGACGCAACGCTAGGTGGGCTCCTGGATAAAATACCTCCATAAAATCCCAATACCAGAGAGTTTGGTGAGCTTCCAGGTGGCGAACACATCCACAAACCAGGTGAGTAACACACCCCAACTCCATGCTGACAGAAGCTCTGGCCCTCAGGACCCTCCCAGCCTTTGCCCTATGTATCTCTTCATCTGGCTGTTCATCTATATCCATTTCTTAAAAAAATTTTATTGGAGTATAGTTAATTTACAATGTTGTGTTAGTTTTAGGTGTACAGCAAAGTGAATCAGTTATACATATACATATATCCATTCTTTTTTAGATTCTTTTCCCATATAGGCCATTACAGAGTATTGAGTAGAGTTCCCTGTGCTATACAGTAGGTCCTTATCAGTTATATATTTTATAGAAGTGGTGTGTATATGTCAATCCCAATCTCCCAATTTATCTCTCCCCCCTTACCCCTTGGTAACCATAAGTTTGTTTTCTACCTAAATGTTCATCAACAGAGGAATGGATAAAGAAGATGTGGTACATATATACAATGGAATACTACTCAGCTATAAAAAAGAATGAAATAATGCCACTTGCAGCAACATGCATCTATATCCTTTGGTATATCCTTTAATAAACTGGTAAACATGAGTATCTCCCTGAGTTCTCTGGGCCCCTCTAGCAAACTAATCAAATGTTAAGAGGGAGGAGGTCATAGGACACTCTACTTGGTAACTAAGTAACTTGGGGCCCTACTGCTTGCAGTTAACATCTGAAGTGGGAGGCAGTTTTATGGGGCTGAGCTCTTAACCTGTGGCATTCAATGCTATTTCCAGGTAAATGGAGTCAGATTGAGTTGTATTGTAGGACACCCAGCTGGTGTCATGGAGAATTGCTTGATGTGGAGAAAAAATACACACACATTTGGTGACCAGAAGTGTCAGAACTGAAGTGTTCTGTGTAAAAGTAAAAGAGATAAAGGAGGGAAGACTGGATTTTTCCAATACAGTTATGTTTTGTTTTTCCTGTGTTTGTACCTAGGAAGAAATTGCTAGGCCATATGGTAATTCTATGTTTAATGTTTTTTTTTAGAAACTGACAGACCATTTTCCAAAGATCTGTACCATTTTACATTCCAACCAGCAGTGTGTGAGGATTCTGATGTTTCCACATCTGCAAAGACACAATTAATATTATCTGCCTTTTTTATTATAGCCATCTCAGTAGGTATTAAGTGACAACTCATCGTGGCTTTGTTTTGCAGCCTCTGATGGCTAATGATGTTGAGCATCTTTTCATGTGCTTATTGTCCATTTGTATATCTTCCTTGGAAAGATGTCAATCAAAAATCCTTGCTTATTTTTGAATTGAGTTTTGTTTTTTTTAATTATTGAGTTGTTAGAGTTTTTTATGTATTCTATATACAAGTCCTTTATCAAATACATATATTTTGCAAAATTTTTCTCCCATTTTGTAGGTTGTCTTCACTTTCATGATGGTGTATTTTGGAAAACAAGAGTTTTAATTTTGCTGATGTCTTATTATTGAGATTTAAGAATTCTCTTCATATTGTAGATATATGAATATTTCTACATAAGGATACTTCATCAGATATATGCTTTGCAAATATTTTCTACCAGTTTGATTTTTCTTTTCATTCTCTTAACAATATCTTTTGAAAAGCAGAGTTTTAATTTTCATAAAGTCAAACTGATCAACGTGTTCTTTTATAGATTGTGTTTTTTATATATTATCTCTGAAAATTTTTCCTAATCCAAGATCACAAATATTTCATACTATATTTTCTTTTAGAAGTTTTATAGTTTAGATATACACTTAGATCTATGATGCATTTTGAGTTAACTTTTTTATATTGTGCAAGGTATAGATTAAAGCTTCTTTTTTTACATAGATATTCAATTGTTCAGCACCATCTGTTGAAAAGACTATCCCTTATCCACTGAATTGCCTTTTTACCATTATCAAATCAGTTGTCCAGATATGTGTGGGTCTTTCTATAGACTCGTATTTTCTTACTGTCTATGTTTATACCAATACCACACTGTCTGATTTCTACAGCTTTATTAGCTTTGAAATCAGGTAGTGTTACTCCTCCAACTTTGTTCTTTTTTAAAGTTGTTTGGCTATTCCAGATTCTCTGCACTTCCAGTGAATTTTAGAATCAGCTTACTAACTTCTACAAAAAAAAAAAAAAAAAAAAGCCTGCTGAGATTTTGATTGGGATTGTACTAAATCTGAAAATAAATTTAAGTACATTTACATCTTAACAATACTGAGTCTTTTAACCCATAATAAATTATATAGCTCTATTTATTTAGGTCTTTAACTTCTCTCAATAATATTTTATAGTATTAGTACAGGTTTTTAGCAGCTTTCATCAGATGTGTCACTAGGTATTTCATATTTTTGATGCAATTATAAATAGTACTGCAACTTAATTTTAATTTCCATTTATTCATTGTTGTACATAAAAATGTAGTTAATTTTTATGTACTGATCTCATATTCTACACTCTTGCTAAACACACTTACTAGTTCTAATAGATTTTTATAGATTCCATCAGATTTTCTACATCAGTGGTTCTCAACTAGGAGTGGTTGAGACTCTGGGGATCATGTGCTAATTAATGTCCAGAGACATTTTGGTTGTCATACCTTGGGGTAAGGGGGTACAGACAGTGATACTGGCAACTAATGGATAGAGGCCAGGGTTGCTGCTAAACATCTTAACAGCACATAGGACAGCCCCCAGCAACAAAAAACTATTGAACCCAAAATATCCAGCAGGGGTTGAAAAAAACTATTCTAAATAGACAAGCATCTCATCTCCAAGTAAAGACAGTTTACTTCCTCTTTTCCAATCTGCTTGATTTGTACTTTTTTTTTACCTAGTTATACTAGTCAAATCTCCAATGTTGGATAAAAGAGAAGAAAACAGGCATATTTTTCTTGTTCTTGATTTTGGGGGGAAAGCATTTAGTCTTTCACTATTATGTATGATGTTACCTATAGGTTTTTGTAGATGCCCTTTATCAGGTTGAAAAAGTTCCCTTCAATTCCTAGTTTCCTGAGAGTTTATTCAGGAATAAATGTTATATTTTGTCACATTGTTTTTCTGCATTTATTGAGATGATCACATAGTTTTTCTTTATTAGTCTGATAATATGATAATATGCTTCCTAGGATAAATCCCACTAGTTCAAGATAACTTCTCCTTTTTAAAATATATTGTTGGATTGGATTTGATAAAAGTTTATTTTGAATTCTTGCATCTACAATCATGAAAGGTATTGGTCTGCAGTTTTGCTGGTTTTTGGTGTTTTTAACACCAAAGTTTTGGTATTGAGGTAGCCTCAAAGAATGTGTTAAGAAATAGTTTCTCCTCTTCAATTTTCTGGAGCAGTTTATGTAGAATTGGTATTATTTCTTTCATAAATGTTTGGAAGAATTCATCAGTGAAGCCATCTAAGCCTGCAGTTTTCTTTGTAGGAAAATGTTTAACTACAAATTCAATGTCTTTGTTTGATATATGGCTATTCAGGTTATCTCTTTCTTCTTAAATGAGAATCAGTACTTTGTTCTTTTCAAGGAATTTGTCAATTTCATCTTAGATGTCAAATTTATAGGAGTAAAGTTGTTCACAATACTCCCTCATTATCCTTTTAATGTCTACAGATCTGCAGTGATGTCACCTTTCATTTCTGACATTGGTAATTTGTGCCCTTTCTTTGTTTCCTGATCATGTGACTGGTTCTAAGAGATGAAGAAAATTGAGAAACCTCTAGCCATACTGTTTTCTATTTGAGGGATTTCTGCTTTGATCTTTATTTTCTTTCTTTTTACTTTAGTTTTAGTTGCCCTTCTTTTCCTAGTTTTTTAACATGGAAGGTGAGATCATGTGATTTAAGACTACTCTTTCCTAATACAGATATTTAGTGCTATAATCTCCCCCCTAAATACTGCTACAGAGCATTCCACAAATTCTAATATACTGTGTTTTCATTTCATTCAGTTCAAAATATTTCTGATTTCTCCTTTGACCAATGGGTTATTCAGAAGTACATTATGTAGCAGATTATGCATAGTAGATTATGTGTAGATTGGGAGTTTGGTATTGACATGTACATGAGGCTATATTTAAAATAGATAATCAACAAGACCTACTGTATAACACAGGGAACTCTGCTCAATACTCTGTAATAACCTAAATGGGAAAATAATTTGAAAAATAATAAATATATGTATATGTATAACTGAAGCACTTTGCTGTATACCTGAAACTAACACAACATACTCCAATATAAAGTAAAAATTTAAAAAAAAGAAGTACATTATGTAGTTTCTAAATCTCTGAGGATTTTCTAGATATCTTTCTGTTATTGATTTCTAATTTAATTCCACTGAAGTAAGAGAACGTATATTGTAGGACTTGAATCCTTTTAAATTTGTTGAGACTTGTCTCATGGCTCAGAACGTGGTCTTAACAGTCTGTAATAGAAAGCATGCTCCAGCCACAGGACAGGCATTCAGGAGCAGGCTTCTCAGGTTGTCTGAGAAAAACTTGATAATTTCTTATGTACACTCAAAAATAATATATATTCTGCTGTTACTGGGTGGAGTTGTTCTATAAATGTAAATCAGGCCAGTTGGTTGATAGCATTTTTCAAGTCTATCTTGTTCTTGCTGATTTTATGTTTCAGATCTGTGGCTTTATAGTTTTCAGCAAGTTTAGGAAAAACAAATGTTCATTATGTCTCCAAATACGTTTTCTGACTCCCTCCCCCTTTCTTCAGGGACTCCAATCACATGTATATCAGGCTGCTTGAGGTTGTCCCACAGCTCTTTCCATTTTTCTTTAATTCTTTTTTTCTTTCTGTGTGTTTTATTTTAGGTAGTTTCTATTCTTATGTCTTCATGTTTAAAAATCTTTTCTTTCCCAATGACTAATCTGCCAGTAATCCTATGTAGTATATTTTTCATATCAGACATTGTGGTTTTTATATCTAGAAGTTTATTTCGGATCCTTTGTATAACTTCCATGTTTCTACTTAACTTTTTGAACATAGAAATACAGTTATAATAACTGCTCTAATGGCCTTGCCTTGTCCATCAATTATGTCATTTCTTGATCATGTTCAGCTGATTATTTTCCTCACCATAGGTTACCCTTTCCTGTTTCTTTGAATGCCTAATACTTTTTTTTTATTGGATTGCAAGCATTGTGAACTTTTCTTTGTTGAGTGCTGCATTTTCTTAATTCCTAGAAATATCCCTGGGCTTTGTTTTCATACATAGTTAAATTAATTTAAAAATAAAAAATAAAAAACAGTTTGATCCTTTTGTGTTTTGCTTTTAGGATTTGTTAGGCAAGACCAGATCAGTGCTCAGTCTAGGGCTAATTATTCTCCACTACTAAGGCAAGACCTTCCTGAGCATGCACCCTATGCCTCATTAATTATGAATTTTTCCATTCTAGGTAGTGGGAACAGGCACTATTTACAGTGCCTTGTGAGTCCCCAATACTATCCTCTCTATCCTCATTTGGATGGCTATGTCTTGGTCTCAGGTATTTTCCTAACACATGTGTGTAGATTAGTATGCTGCTAAATACTTAAGGCAGAGCGTCTGCAGATCTCTGGGGTTCTCTCTCTGTGTAGCTCTCTCCTCTCCAGTACTCTGTCTTACAAAGTCTAACCACCTTTGACTCATCGGACTCCATCTGTCTCCTCAGCTTCGGAAGTTTGCTAGACTCTGCCTGGACTTTCCTGTCTGCATCACAGACTAGAAACTCTTCAAGGTAGTGAGCTGGTATAACTGTAGTGCTTACCTCATTTGTTTCCCATCTCACAGGCCACTGTTGCCTGATGTCCAATGTCTTGAAACCATTGCTTCATATATTTTATCTGTTTTTCCTTTGGTTGCTTCAGACAGAATGATAAAATCAATCCATGTTCCTCCATCTGGTCTAGAAGCAGGAGTGTTTAATTGCATTACCTTTTAGATCTCAGAGTCACTTAATAAATACTACATTTGTACTGAAATTGTACTTATTTTATGGAAATATAATTTGAAGGGCAGAGAGTTTAAACTCAGTCAAGTTTGCATAGCTCCTAAGCGAGAGATGCAGGATTCACACCTAGATCTTTGTGACACCAGGGTTTGTGCTTAGTCACCGTAATGCTTGTCTTTCTAACCTTGTGATACCATGATATTTGTGGGCTTGCCCATGGCCAACCCCAAACCATCTTCACCTGAGGTCCATTTCTAGCCACACTCAAACACTGTTACTTTTTCACTGTGGTCCATTCAAACAATGAAAAATGAGGGAGGAGGTGATGTGAATAAGTAGCCTCAGATCCCAGCAGGTAGATGGAGGTTGGAAAAGGAGCTCTAGGTAAGTGATACCTAGTGGTCCCATCTGGCCATCTTCAGTAGAAAGCAGTCCCCTGGCCACAGGACAGCCATTCAAGGACAGGCTTCCCATCTATGATAGAAACCCAGTAAAATTAAAAGCAAGGCTGGACAGAAGCTTGGATAAGGATCAAAACAGATTATTGTTTTCAAATATGCTTCACACAATTGTAATTGGGCACACGATAAAGGCAAGAGTCTGTTCTCAGAACAAGTGTGCCATGGGTAAGGGGGTGGATAGAAGAGGAAAGTGAAGTGCCAGATTTAGTACAGGGCATCACATCCTCGACCAGAATAACAGGGAAAATGGCTCAGTGCTGAACTCTTTAAGACGGGGTGAGTTGGCTTAAGTCCTCCTTGCTTTAGGTCAGGATCTTAGAACCTGGGTAGACCTGGGTTAAGATGAAGAGAGAAAGAGAGAAAGGAGACCAGCTGTAGAGAAGTGGAAATGAAGATTTTAAGGACTTCTTTGCCCCAGACCCTTTGTCATGGTCACTTTGGGAACCTCAGTGGAGACATTTGCATCAGTTACAGAATGTGGCTGGGAAGTAGAGTCAAGGATATGCAGAAAGAAAGTCCAGGCACTGAGAGCAGCCCAGTTCATGAGGCTGTGGTGACAAGTACAGGAGTTGAGAGTATTTTAGGAGGCAGTTTTTGTACAGAAGACATACACAGCTGGAGGAGGATGCAGGCCTATGCTACAACCAGAGTTTTCTGATTTGGGCCAGAGACATGAAGGCTTTGGGGGAGACGGGACCTTTAGAGCTGCTCCAGTTCACAGAGACCAGCAGTGAAGGCTCGGCAAGTTAGGCCGGTTCTCAGGCCACATCCTTTCAAGAAGTAGCAAGGAGCAGTGCAGGAGGGGCCATGAGCCCAGAGGTGATCACTAGAAAGTGCCTGCCTTGGGGATGTGGTCTACACTCCTGGCATAAGAAAATTAGGAGGTGCCCTTGTAGGTCTGACAAATGATAGTGGCATTTTTCAAGGTCATTTCATGGCTGGATCATTCTCATCTTTCAGGTCTCAGCTCAAATGTCCTCCTCAGAGAGACCTTTCTTCACTATCTAAAGGGCCTTCTCTAATGACCCCCTGACTCCTCATCTGTGTACATAATTTAACCATGAAGACCATGGACCATGAAGCCAAATTGCCTGGATTTGAATCTGGATTCTGTCACAAACTTGCCCTATGAATTTGGGAACCTACTTAATCTTGTTTACCTCCACTTCCTATTGATTAAATGGTCATAATAGTACCTCCTGACTAGGGTTATCATGAAGGTTAGGTTGAACCTATTAAATTGCCATTTGGGTGGATGGGGTCTCAAAACTGTCAGTATCAATGACTTAATTAGGGATATATATATGGACTTAGAAGTGGGATAGTAAGCTCTATATATAAGTATTAGGTATTATAACTCAATTTGTAATAATTTTGTTTATTCATTCATTCATAGCGTATATTGCACATTAGAATGTAAACCCTTAGATGGCCTTTGGTTATCTTCCTTGCCACTGTATCCAGAGCACTTGGTACAGTTCCTGGCACATGATTATTATTTGATAAATATTTATTGAACAAATGAATGTGACATTTGCCCTACCCCATAATGAAGGATGGGTACAAGGATTCTGGGTGGAAGAGTCATACACCTGTGACCAACAGGAACCCCATTCCTAACTGATAGGTCTCTATGGCAAAGTAAGGACAAAAATAAGGGCTGCCAGGTCCTGGTCCCACACCTCCCATCCTCCTTGCATGTACTCTCAGCCTCTCCTGGCCTAGATAGTGCATGAAGCAGCTGGCTGATATTCCCTGTGGTTTTCAGCACAGTCATGTGCTATTGAGCTGAGGATAATAATCCTCCACTTTTCCAGAAGAAGCAGAATCGCAAAATGAGTAAATAATAAATATACCCTTGTGTCTGCATGTTTGTTTGATGATCTGGGTTTGTGCATTTTGTTGCCATAATGATGGGGGTGAGCTAGGCCTTGGAGCCAAGTTCCTGTCTTTATCTTGATCGCCTGGGAGCCAGTCTGGTGGGGCAATTACTGAGCAGAACCACTGTGTATATGAGTGCTCCTTTTAAATACATGGCCCAAGATCCACAGGCTCACGTTTTTCTGATATAAAAGCAGCCTTAGTTCAGGCTGATCTGTGCCAGCAGGTAGCTTGACATTGCAGTAAAGCACCAGCATTTTCCTTCACTGCATCCTCAAGGGCTGGCCACAGAATTTAGCAAAGGGTGGGTCCTTGTCTCCCAACAGAGCCTCCAACCACAGAACCCAGTTTTCCCTCCCCATGCATTGGATCCCTTTCTTTGCTGTGAAGAGCAGAGTTTAAAAAACAACAACAACAACAAAAACCCCCACTGTTTGTCTACCCATAGATGCTTCTTGGAGGCAAGAAGTGGACTGGGTTTGTCCCTTTATGGGAAAGCTTTGTGGTGTCATTACCCTAACATCTGTGCTGAGTCCTGGCTGCCCTATAACCATGAGTCTCAGCCACAGCTCCCAGGACCAGAAAGACAGTTAAGGAAAGTCAGATTGTATGTGTCTATTATACCTGGTAATTGTTCTTTTGAGAGCAAACAACCTACTTCCCTGGAGTATTCCAAGTCCACATGGCTTACACTCCCCAAACATAACTCTTGTTAGTTCTTGTTAACCATGAAATGCCATGGTGCTCTCACCTGCCCATTCAGTTTTTGCATTTTTCTGTATGTTATTACAGTATATAGCATTGGGCATGCTTCTGACTCCATTCCAATGAAAAGACTAGGTTCTATTATGCAGCTGTTCCTCTCCTGGCATTTTGACACTTAGCCCATCCTCAGGCTTACTATTCATCTCAGATTGCCTAGGGCAGTCCCAATTTACACACGTTGTCCGAGTGTAATTATTAATAACACCCCCTTTCATTCTCATAAGTGTCACAGTGTGAATGATAAATTATATGGTTACCCTACTTCTGTCTCTGAACTGACAGCTCACTAACTTGTCACACCCACCTTGTAATATGCTGAGATAGGACAATTCCCATCCTGACCTACTTCTGTCTATTCCACAGCATTTGGGTTGCTGGGCAGAGTCAGTAACTGTGTTAGAATGAAATTCCAGCCTTCTGCCCATAGACAAGTATGTCCATACTCAACACATATACACATACACACACACACACACACACACACACTCACACTCACAGTTGAAACAACATTAGCATCCTTGTTTTTAACAAAGAAAGACACTTTCATGTAGTGAAAAGGGAGGGAGGAAATTGTCTGGCAGCATTATAATGATAGATGTCAAGCAGTGACATAGAAAAGAATTATAAAGGACCAGAAAGATAGGGCTAGACAGTGATCAAACCCTTTTCCTCCAATGGGATGCCATTTTTCTTTCAAACCCCACACCATAAAGGGAAGAGATATTTTTTGCACAGACACTGGCACAAATAATGCTCACAAGGTCTTCCCAGCAGATGCTCATTACCTAAGCCAGCCACCCAAGAGTTCTCACCTAAGCTAAACCCCGTGAGCTGCTTACCTCATGGAAAAAGGGAACATTTGCCTGTTAGCAGTGTTTCATCACTGTGGCTTTCCATTCTGCTTCCTCTGAAACCTGCAGAAACCTAGAGGCTTTTGATCTGTTAAGTATTTTAAGCTGAAAATATCCCTTATTTAAAATGGCTTCATTACCCCTTCAGAATGGCTCCAAATAGCACTCCAGGGTTACCAGCTTGTCTATGATTTCTATGGGTATCCATGCCCACTTCCTAAACATTGCTGAAAATCTAATTCTTCCAAGAAGCCTTCCCTGACCAAGTAGGGTCAAGGCAAGGTGACATTTTTCCTCTTAACAATCACTTCTAACCAACACAAGTATCTGAATCAGCACAGATAAATAGGGACATAGCTCTGACCCCAAATCCAGCCAGTCTGAAAGAGAAACTAAGAGCTCACTGTCCTTCTTTGAATGCCAGGCATCCCAACCTGTGACTTATGACTGGGTTACTGGTGCACCAAGACCAACCCTCAATTCCTCGGGTGGCCAGACTGTGTCCTGAAGCAGCTGGAACCCGCGGGCTATTGTCTCAGGGATTGAGCAGCCTCAGTGGTTTTACTCCACTATACTATTAACATTTTCTATGTGCGTCCTGGCATAAAATCATTAGGAAACACTGCCATGTATCAGTACATGGCCTTAGGACCAAATATGTAACTTCAGGTGAATTCAAAGGAAAACATTTGTCATCAGTGCTATGATTAACAAGTCAAAAATCATACCAACAGGTACAGAAATTGATGAATAATGTAGAAACACATCCGTTCTAAACAGAGTAATGAATACTTTGAGTGTTAACACTGAAAATAAATCACATGCTGTCCACTGTGCCATTAATCCTCATAGTGTCTCACTTTCATTGTTGGTCAGACTTGCACGACATTACCTCTGAGATCATACTCCCTCTTGATGCCATACAAGGGATCTAACAGAAAGGCAACTTGCTGTAGAGGAAAGAGTACTGGTCTGGAAATCAACCTGTCTCTGTCAACAATGAGGAAATTGTGGACAACTCTCAACCTCTCTAGTTTTATCATCCTTTCAGTCAGGGGGTTGATGGAGTCCTTCTAGCACCAAAATCCTTTTACCACTGAAATGACCATTTGTGCACATCACTGTACGTGGAAACAAAAAGAAACAGTAAGTGTATCTGGTCTATTTAAAAGTCAAAAACCACTACTATTCCATTCATATCTACTTTATTAAGCCAATCAATTATAGAGACATAATATAACAGTAGCCAATAGACTGTGAGTAGAAGGGATGTGTTTCAATTGTAAGTTAAAGAATTTCAATACCAGTGGAAGTATACTCTTCTTCTTCCAGAATTAGAGATAGTGTAGCGACAAAATCATGTTCCATCAGCCTGGGTCCCTGACCAAACATGTGAAGCAGAATCCTCCACTGACTTTCATGATAAATACACTTTGACTTTGGGTGGTTTGGGGGATATTCATTTCTGCAGCATAATCTAGCCTATCTTGACTGATACATTAACTCCACCCAACCACCCACTACACTCATTTTCTGTTGTTGTTCTTGTTGTTTGCTTTTTTAGAGAACAAGCCCTTGGGTAAAGTGGAAGGAAAGGAAGGCAGGCCGTGCCTTTTCTTATTTATTTGTTTTGGCCACAATGAGTTGTGCAGTGACTGTAGAGTGGAATTGAGGTTACCACGCACAACATGAGCTGATGATTCTGATAACACTAGGGAACTCACTATTTGAGCTAAGATTATCAGAAGAAAAAATATAAAAGAATGGAGAAAAGTAACCATATTTTTCATTATTGCAGAATGCTCATCTTTGGTCCCTATCACCCCATGTCATACTTTTGACCCCTTCCTTAGTGAAGACCTGGACTGGCCCTGATACATTTGTCTTTTGCTTCCCTGCACTTCTATTTTGATGTGAAATTCTAATACCAGAGCCCCCATCAGCACCTCTGCTCCGTGGTTCAAAGTGGGTTGAATTGTAGCCAGCGGCAGGGGGTGATAAATGTAGCGTGAGTTGCCTTTCCCCCAGCAAACTGCAAATTGCCTGAGCAGTACAGCCCACAAAAGGTTCCCGTGGAGTGAATTTATCTTGCATTGTCAAGTGGAAAGGGAAAGAGGAGAGACCAGGCATTCTATTTTTGCAAAGTCACATTCGATCTTGTTCAACGTGCAGTCCACACATCTTTTAAAGGGGGCTCCAATGGAAAAGAGTACCAGCCCAAGAATGTAGAACAGATAAAGGGATTTATTTTTAACACTGTTGGAGTTCACAACTATGTGAGCATTCCAATTTCAAGTCACTCGCTCCTGAATAATAATAATGTGTTCTGCTGGAGTGCACATTATGTCACCCAGTAATTCAGGATGGAGAAGACCATCCCATGGACCAGAGGACACAACATCAAAGGGAAAGCTCTCTTTCCATGACAGCACATATTCATTCAGAAGAGGAAAGCTATGCTTCTATCAGTGACCCAAGTTCTCCTTGATCCTCGCTTCTAAGTTGGCATGCCTAAGTAGATTACTCCCTTCTAGACAAAATTCCATTAATACTTCATGGGTCTGTCAAAGCAGCTGCCATTTTGGAATCCTCCCAAGTGTTGAAAAGTAGTAAGAACATTGGTATCTGGCTAGCTTCATTATAGCAGGCTTTAGAATGAGATCTTTGAGGCCAGTTTTTCAGATATAGATCTTTCCCTGTCTCCTGGAATAACTTATAGTAATAACAGGTTTCTTTGGTTTGTTCATTTGTTTTTTGTGAAAGCAAGAGTTGTCATAGTACTTCATAACATTACTCTTGCCACATATCAGAAGATGTTCTATGACATGACTCTCTTGTCTTTGTTTTATGTTTTCAATTAAGTCTGGGGAGGGAGGGGTTATTTAGTTTTCCTCATTATCTGGAAAGCATCCTCTTCTCTAAAAGGCAGGCCCAAATCCTTTCCCATTTTTCTAGATTCACTTACTCCATAAGGACTTCCCTGACAACTCCAGCCCACAGATAGTTTTCTCCTGCCAAAGACTATTTATGATCTGAACCACTATCTTGCCCGTTGCTATAAACACGTGCTATTCTCCTTGTATCCCTTGCAGCACTTTATACATAGTAAGTGATCAAAACCTCAACTTTCTCAGCTGGGGCAACTGTTAATCTATGGATGGTTAATAGCTTGGGCTCGCGAATCACAAAACCGGGCTCATCCCCAGACCCTTTAATCACTAGCTTAGGCAAGTTTAGTGATTCCCTCTATATTTCTATTTCTTCATTGTAAAGTGGAAATAGCCATCATTATATCTACCTCATGGGGTCATTGAGAGGATTAAGTGAGAAAGTGCATTTAAAGGGTTTAGCACAATGTTCATAAACATCTGTAACACTTAGTAAGTGTTAATTGTTATTATTCTTCTCAATTATAATATATAGACACTCCCTTTGTTGCACTGTGGCCTGCCACTCACAGCCCTTTTAACTGGAGACTTCTTAGGCACAACAGTGATTCCACTCTAGAATTTACTGTATCTAGGGTTGGATTATGGAAAATAAAGGCAGAAGTTTTCTGTTACCATATTCTGGCACATGTGGTGAGAAGAACGTCTCTGGGAAATGTGAGTAAAATGATGACATAAGGAAATCTTCTAAGACAAAGTAGTGAGACAAATACCTCACCAGAGCAGAAATTATCAAGAATTCCTGATCAGGGCTTCTGATTTCAAGTTGTTGCCCCAACGAATTAAAAAATTCATTGCATAGATTGTAAGGCCCACTCCTATAGATATTGGACATGTGCAAAAGAGCTGAGACAACTCGCCAGCCCAGCAAGGTGCTCACAGGTGGAAGTCTTCAGGGTAATCCTGTGACAGGCCCTGCAACAGATATCTTTCCTCTTTGTGTGGGTGAAAACAGACTACAGTTGACCCTTGAACAACTCTGGGGTCAATCTGAGCATAACATCCAGTGGGCCCTCTGTATCTGTTGTTCCTCCACATCTGAGCATTCAACCAAACTTGGACTATGTAGAACTGCAGTATTTACTATTGAAAAATATCCACGTATAAGTGGACCTGCACAGTTCAAACCTGAGTTGTTCAAGGATTGACTGTAAACTTTCCACAATTCACTGTGGCATCTGGGGGAGAGATGGGAAAAAATCTACTGCTCCATGGGGCTTCGTTATTACCTACTACTATTTTTATAGATGTGCCCATATATCAGTAGATGCTGATATTTTCCCCCCGATACTATAGCCTGGGAAGAAAACTCTTTTTATACATCATGGGTTTGGAAAAAAACAATAGTCAAAAAAATTCTGCTTTTTTTAAATTCAAGTCAGAGGTCATTCCATGAAGGTCATTCAAACACCCCAAGCAGAGTGTTGTGCTCTCCATACTTGATGAGGAGAAAGCCTGTTTAACAATGACCCAGAATCAGCTGAAACTCTGGCTCTAAACACCAATTTGTCTGGAAGGGCTCCCTTCACTCTCAAGCACAAGAGACCTTTTTTATCCTGGCCTTTCAGACCAAAGAACCTGACTTTCCATACCACAGACCACACCCTGCTATCTTCCCCAACATCATCCAATCTCACCTGCAGGACCCAGCCTCTAGGGAGGTTGCCTCTTGGGCCATGCGATTATTAATTAAAGATTTCCAAGGCAATAAACATTAACTTTGAAAACTTTGCAGAAAATGAATGTTGAACAACAACACAACACACTGCCCTTTGGGTATGTTGAAAATCATGCTGAGACTACAGCCCATTTACAACTTTTCAAAATAATGTTTCAACCACCTTTATAACTAACAAGGTTAAAAGGTAAGAAATGAAGAATAAAAATCCAACTGAGTTAAAAAGTGAGATTGTTTCATTATTTTAATGGTATTTGAATTCACTAATTTCCAAATCCCTAAGATGCTTTACTAAATCAAGTCCCTTTTGTTTTTAACGTTGTGAATCATGCTTTCTCTACATATAAGAAAGCTCCATCTGTCAATCTGCAGATGGATTAGCCCATCTATAATGGTCCTTGCCCTACACAGAAATGACTTATGTGGCTCAGTCATGCCTTCTGCTGTTTTTCTGGTGGTCGAGATGGAGTGACAGGGAGACAGACTCTCACCTATCTGGGATTTCCTCTTGGCGACCAACAGATAGTGAGGCCATAGACTTGCACCTCCCCTGAGGCACAGATTGAGGGAAACTGGACATACCAGAGCAGAACCAAATCCACAATCATAATGGCTGTGATATTCTCTAAGCAGCAGAGCTAACTACCGGCAGGGAATGAACAAAACTAGACCTAGATGGGCTATGACTTCATGGCAAGGATGCTTATGAGACACCCTGCCAGTAAGTAACAAGGACTGTTATTTCTCAGCAACTCCCTTCCATGAGCAGAAACATCCTCATAGTTCACAGCATGTAAACATGTTTAAATATTAGACATATTGGGGCACTTGGTTTTAATATTTGTAGAGATGAACATAGGGCATGAAATCCTAGAAAATATTATTCATTAAAGGCAAAAAAGACAAGTCACAAAGAAGTAAAGGAAAATCTGAACAGCTAATAAGTATAGGAAGTCATGCTCCACCTCCCTAATAATGAAACAATGCAAAATGAAACAAAAAAATGCTACTTTATGTTTATTATATTGTAAATATTTGAAAATAAAATAACAGAATAATAATTAAAGCACCTACTATATGCTAGGCCCTATTCTGAGTAAAACCGATACAGTCCTCACAATACCTTATGAATCAGATGCTAGTATCAGTCAATTTCACAGTCGAGAAAACTGAGGGAAACAGATTTTAAGTATCTTAACCATAGGTTACATAGCAAGAAAGTGGCAGAGCCAGGATTGAATACCAAGCATTGACAAGGATGTGGGGAAATGGACATTCACACACAGCTGATGGGAAATCAAACAGGTACAGACAGGCCATCGCTGGTGGCGCAGTGGTTAAGAATCTGCCTGCCAATGCAGGGAACATGGGTTTGATCCCTGGCCCGGGAAGATCCCACATGCCGTGGAGCAACTAAGCCCGTGCACCACAACTACTGAGCCTACGCTCTACAGCCGGCAAACCACAACTACTGAAGCCCACATGTCTAGAGCCCCATGCTCTGCAACAAGAGAAGCCACCGCAATGAGAAGCCCGCACACCACAACGAAGAGTAGACCCCCTAGCAGCAACTAGAGAAAGCCTGCGTGCAACAACAAAGACCCAACTCGGCGAAATAATTAATTAATTAAAAAAAAACAGGTACAGACATTCTAGAGTGTAATCTAGAAACACTTAGTGGGGTTAGGGATGCTTCACCCTATCACCTAGCAATCCCACTCCTCGATGTGTATCCCACAGAAACCTTCACACAGATCCAAAATGAGATATAGACATAGACATTCATTGCAGCACTGTTTGTAGGTATTCATAACTAGGGAAATGGGTAAATAAAATGTAATATATTTAAAATAAGTCTATAACAGAATGCTACATCTTGGTCAGAAGTAATGAAAAATATATTTCAAAATATAATTTTAAGTAAACAAAAGTAAGATTTATAGCACAAAACTATTTCTGTAATTTTTTAGTATATACAAACAACACAATTTTTAAGGCTATTGCTTGTAAATAAGCAAATGAAAGTTGGGTCATAATGCCAGGCAAAATTATGAACTCCAAGAAAATTCCACCCCCTAATCTCCAGATCTGTGAATATGTTAATTTATATGGCAAAAGAGGCTTTACAGATGTAAGTAAAGTTACTAACCATTTGATCTTAAAATAAGGAAATTGTCCTGTATGGTGGGGATGGGTCAATGACCCCTCAAAAGCAGAAAGGAATACAGAAGAGGAAGTTGGAGAGATTCTAATAGAAAAAATTCTAAGCACAGGGAGGATTCAACACACCACTGCTAGCTTTGAAGATGGAAGAGACTACAAGCCAAGGAAGGCAGGTGGTTTCTAGATGCAGAGAATGACTCCCACCAACAGTCAGCAAAGACCTCTATGCAATCAATAACCTGAATGAGCTAAGAAGCAGATCTCCCCCTCACCCCGGAGCCCCCAGATAAGAGCCAAGACCAGCCAACACTTTGATTTCAACCTTGTGAGACCCTTAGCAGAGAACCCAGTTGAGTCTGCTGAATTTTGACCTACAGAAACTGAGATAGGAAGTTTGTATTAACTTAAGGTTACCAAAAGGGAAAGTGGGGAGAAGGCATAAATTAAGAGTTTGGGATTAACATATACACACTACTATATATGAAATAGATAATCAATAAGGACCTACTGTGTAGCACAGGGAACACTACTCAATATTCTGTAATAACCTATATAGGAAAAGAATCTGAAAAAGAATAGGTATATGTATATGTATAACTGAATCACTTTGCTGTATGTACACCTGAAACTAACACAACATTGTAAATCAACTATACTCCAATGTAAAATAATTTTTTTTAATTAAAAAATAAATAAATAAATAAATTTGTGTTATTTAAAGACTTGTGGTAATTTGTTAAGGCAGCAATAGAAAACCAATACATCAAGAACATATATGAGAACCAGGAGAGCTCATGGTATAAGTTCCAGTTCAAAACCCAGCTAGAGTTGGTGCCTCTAGAGTGAAGGTTAGAGACATAAAGAGAGGGAACAGAGCAACAACGATTAACAATCAAATAACAGAGGTTTCTATATGGACTGATTTTAATATCGTGCCGTGTTATCAGGGATGCTGTTCAACTCAATTCTGTGAAAATGAAGTCAAAAACACTCTGCAGGAAAAAAACACTTGGTAACTCTTTGTTCAGAAACTTTCAAGCGCACTCTCTGTTCTAGGCAAGGGGCAGTTCTTCATGGAAGAAGAAAGTTATACACATTGGTTCTGGACAGGCCTGACATTCTCAGTCTTTGGGATTTAGAGGGTTTGCTTCTATCAGAAGTGGTCTTTCCCAACAGTGTTGGTGGGAAAGTGCAGCAGGCTGACCCGAGGTCTCAGGCTTACTGAGAGTTTTCCTTATTAACCTCTGCCCATCTTCTCTGGCTCCCCAGTTTCATTCTGGTTCCCCAGTTTAATTCTGGTTCCTTCTCTCTGCACTGTGAATTTCACATCAGCCCACCCCATTAATTCTACTGCAGACTTCATTCCTTTTTCTAACATTACCCCAACCACATGCAATTTGAGAAACCCCTTTCTTGGTCTTCCAAGCAAGCAGCGTGTCTCTGCTTACAAATAAATGTGGATAATTAGAGTGGGGCTTGAGTAATTTAGAGTCAAGGCCTCTGTATGTTACGGCTTATAAAATTTAATCTGCCAGAAGCTTCTGGCCAGATATCAATTACTGTCCCTAAAGTGAGAGAAGGGCCTGATGTTTTCACTGAGTCACAGTTTTGCACATGAACATATGAGCACATGCACACATACACATATAAACCCAGACCCACCATGGCTGTCCAAAAGCCCAGGGCAGGGAAAATCTATCTTGGGTTTCCTGAATCCCCAGGGGAAATCTCTGTCCCTGTCACTCATGAGATAACTTTCTTCTGTCAATTCAAAGAAAATACTACAAGCTCTGAGCCCTCAGTTGATTTGTGCCCCAGTCCATGATTTGTGCCCCAGTCCCAGATGGAGAAAGCAACCCGGAGCACCCGTCTGATCACATTTGTGACAGTAATTATCCAGGAATCAGACATCGAGTCATTACCAGTGAATGAATTATTACTAGAAACAGTTAGTGTCCAATAATGAAGTTAATGGGAGGTAATATGACAGTCATTAGACTGACACGGCTCTCTTCGTTGTTGAAGAAAGAGGAACAGGCATCAAAGGCTGGCAGTGGGCAGGCAGGATTAATCTATGTCAGGCAGTGTTTACGACACATCTCCTGGACTCTGTTCTTGTGGTCTCAAGAACGCCGAGTTATGATTGGGGGGTTGTATTTCCTGCTGCAAGTCGGCATGGGCTGGTCAGAAGAGCGCTCCCTACACTTCAACAATGCTGACAGTTTTGCAATTCTCTGACCACAGGATGACCTTATACAAGGCTCTGTTTCTGCACAAGCTGTTCCCTCTGCCCACATTTCTTTCATCTGTAAAATTCCTATACTTCCTTTTATGCCTAAGTCAAATATTACTTCCAGAGAAACATTACTATAAATCTTTCAGGAGGACTTAGAATCCCCCACCTAGATGTCCCCCAGTGCCTTATTTCAATGTCCATTTTTACCTCCCAGTGTTTGCATTCTACTGGTGTGTTGACATGCCTGTGTTTCCTGTTTCACTAAGAATGCCTCAAAGGCAAGAGCCATGTGTTCCTCATCCCTGTATCACCAGCACCTAGGAAAGTACCTCTAGGGTCACTACAAATGAAAGAGGAAAGAGAGAAAGATGGGAGGATGGAAGGAAATGAGGAAAGGAAGGAAGGAGGGAGGGAGGTAGGGATGATAGAAGAAGAAGGGAGAGAGGAAAGAACCAAGTTTCTAAATCAAACTCTGCAGCGTAACTGACAACAAATCATTTAATCCACCTAGTCCTAAATGCCTTCTTATTCCACACGAGGGGGATCATCCTTACTGCTTCTGACTTCATGGGCTGGGAGGTAGATAAAGGAGATAAAGTAGATACAGGATAGCACTTTGGGCTAAGATGGAAAGCATTTATAAGTACAAAGGGTTTTTATCTCCGTGTTGCACTGGATAGAGAGCATGTCTTTTTGGTCTTGTATACAAATATCCTTCAGTGTGATTCCACACCTCTCCGTGTGCACCTATGTATGTGCATTGATGGGGCTAAGAACAAACAAATCTAGCTTAACTCAGCGGAAAGAGTCAGAGCTTCCTGAGTAACCAACGATACTTCAGTGCCTGCGGAGTTTTCTTTCCCTTTAGCTTCATTCACTGGGGTTGGTACAAAGTGAAAATCTCTAAGGAAAAATTTCTAGTTAATGGTAAAACATTTTGATAAGACAGAGAAGAAGAGAAAAAAAATGAAGGGTAATCATTCTTCCCCTTTATCCGTGCTGGCCTATGGAGGTTTTTGTACCACAAAATAAAACCTCATTTTCCAGATGATCCACTGTGCTCTGGAAATTGAAGCCAGAGACTTCCCCTGGAAGGACCCTGAAGTAAGGAGGCTCCAAAGATTTGGAGGTGGCCTGAAGTTGTTGAGGAACCAGAGGATGGGGAACTTCCTGTCCTCTGGACCCCCAACCCCTCTTCCCTCTTCTAAATGCCAGGCCAGAGAGAGGGTGAAAAGAGACACACTCTGAACTCTTCAGAGCTAAGAACACACCACATCATAGAATTTGAAAAGTAGAGGCTAAAGTCCTTCTTGAACATCAACAGAGCTCATGCATTAGTCAGGGCTGTCCAGAAAAAACAGGACCAGTAGGAGGATGTGTGTATGTGTGTGTGCGTGCATGGGCTCAAACACAGAGAGAGAGGGGGAGAGACTTTATTATAAGGAATTGGCTGTCACAATTATGCAGGCTGAAGGGTCCCAATATCTTCATTTGGCCAGCTGGACACCTAGTAGTTCCAGTCTAAGTCTGAAGGTCTGAGAACCAGGAGAGCTCATGGTATAATTTCCAGTTCAAAACCCAGCTAGCTCAAGACCCAGGAAGAGCCAGTGTTTCAGTTTGAGTCTGAAGGCTGAAGAGACCAATATCTCAGCTCCTACAGTCAGTCAGGAGAAGTTCCCTCCTACTCAGTCTTCTTGTTTGATTCAGGTCTTCAGCTGATAGGAGGAAGCCCACCCACATTAGGGAGGTTAAACTGCTTTACTCAGTCTATCAATTCAAACGTTAATTCTATCCAGAAACACACTCACAGACACCCAGAATAAATGCCAAATGTCTGGGCACCCCATGGCCCAATCAAAATTAACCATCACAGCTTAAAACCCCTTTCTACCAACCCCCCTACTATGGCAGCATCAACCACCATAGGTGAACATCCCAAGGCCTGGAGGCATGGGAATCTCCCAGCTATAGTGCATATGGCATCTCCTCTAGAATGCCACTAAGGGTGCAAGCCTACTGCCTCAGCAAACCCTTGCTGTTGCCATAATGCTATATGGACGCTCTCTTCAACAAGTAAGCTCTTTAAAGGTAGGGGTCATGTCCCCTTCATCTTTATATTGTCCCATTTCTTTTCATGTCATTTGCAACACCCAGAAAGAGCCTGGTACATAATAGGCTCTGTTTTTAAAACTAGTTTTCACTTCTCCTTTTCATGGCCCCCAGCATTACAACCAAGTTACCCACTAGCTATTCCTTGGGCAGTTCTCTTACTTTTTATACTTCCTTGCTTTTGCCCAAGTTGTTCCCTGAGCCTGGTATGTCCTCTTCAGTTCTACATCTTTCACAGTCCAGTCTAAATGCCACCTGGTGACTATAATGGCATCTATTTGTAAGTTCATCCAGTGAGTTACCAACCTGGTGGTGGTGATGGTCAATTTTATGTGTCAACTGGACTGGGCTAAAGGATGCCCAGATAGCTGGTAAAACATGATAGCTGGTATGTCTGAGAGGGTATTTCCAGATAAGATCAGAATTTGAATCAGTAGACTGAATGAAGATGGTTCTCACCAGTGTGGGTGGGCATCATTCAATCCACTGAGGACCCAAATAGAATAAAAAAGCAGAGGAAGGATGAATGCTCTCTCTGCTTGAGTTGGGACAGCCATCTTTTCCTGTGCATGGATATCAGATCTCCTGGTTCTCAGGGCCTTTAGATTCAGACTGGAACTTACACCATTGACTCCCCTTCTCAGGCCTTCAGGCTTGGACTGGCTTTTCTTGTCCTCCAGCTTGCAAACAGCAGACAGTGGAACTTCTCAGCCTCCCTAATCATGTGATCCAATCCCTCATAATATCTCTTTCTACATAACTATCTAAGTATATCCTGTTGGTTCTGTTTCTTGAGCACCCTGACTAACACAGTGGTACAACAGGTTGCCATCTTATCTGGCAGCCTCAGTATTATTAGGTGTGCCCTGGATCATATTTAGTCTCTCACACTGGGCTGTTTGAACTAGATTGCAATCCTGAAGACTTTGTATTCCTCTCTGCCTGACTAGTCTATTAGTCCTAGGGATACAAACGTCCTTCTATTTTCCCTGGGTTCTAAGTATACAAATACTCCAGGGCCTAGAGCTTCCCCCTGAACTCCAGCTTCTACCAACGTATGGAGATATAGACCAGGTAAGACCAGGGGGGAGAGCAGGAAGCAGAAACCTACTCCCCTGACACTGACACAAAGTCTCTAAAAGAAGAAAACCAAAACAAATAGACTCTGTTTCTCATCTAGTTTAGCTCTAGACAGGAGGTTCTTAAATGATATCACTGTAAGCTTCACAAAGCTGATTAAGTCAAGGTCCAAGATGGCCCTGAAGCTTCAAATTTCACAGGGCTAAGACAATTCTACAAAGTTGTGGCATGGACCTGTCCAGCCCTGGCAACAGACACTCTTTATGTGCTTGGGTGAATAGGTGATGATGTTAACTTTCCAGAGGCCTAGGGACTCTAGGGCATAGTTGTATGAGCTATGGCAGTGAAAGTGCATATTCTTGGAATAGTGCTAATGGCCTTAATGTATATAGTATCTTGTTAAGTCCTCATCTATGCAAAATTGCAAAAGGTACCTTAAGTAACTGCCATTTATACTAAACCATTTACGAACATGACTTTATTAGCAGCCACAGACATGATTCTGGTCAATAGCTTCTGTCTTAAGGGTGACTAGTACTTGTGACCCCAGCTCTGACTATGCTGCCTGCTCAGGCCACTGAATAGGGAATTGGAGTTGGCCTGAGACAACCCATTTGAAGTGACTAGAGCATTAACTATAAGTGATTTGGAAAATGTCTTGGTGACTGTGCATGCGTTGAGTGGAACCAATTAAACTGGGGAATCCAGGTGCTTAAGAGGCCAGGCAACTGCTTTGCAGAGGGTTCAAGTGAGAAGATACCTGAGAGCCACCCAGCCAGTACCTGGCTGTCCTGCATGAGCAAGCAGTGTCCTACCACTGAGGATGCCTGGAGCTGAGCTCGTAATGCTAAGCAGAAGGGAATGAAGCATGGAGCAGGGTCTGAGAGGAGAAGAAAGCCCCCGTCATTTTTGCAAAATTAAACACACTTCTAAGAGTACTAAGGCTATTACTAGCTATTACCTGACATTAGTATACAGAGGCTGATAATGGAAAAGGGTTGATGATCTCTTAGACTAAATCAGCACATACTTAAGCAGGACACATAGAGTAAAGGCAATTAGCAAATCAAGTCAAAAGCAGATACATCCAATCTAAGCCATGCTGCGATTTTCCAGCCCAGCTTAGGATCTACTAGATTTCCTAGTGGAGAAAGCAGGTGTTCAACAGGTAAACTCTCCCACAATGCTATTACCAACATAGCAATCTTACTAAGTTCACTCTTGACCTCCCCAAAACTCCAAACCTCTAGGAAGCTATATTTTAACTGATTTCCTGTTCTTTTTATGGCATATTTTTGGTATGCATAAACTTGCTTCATGTTTTGACATCTGTTAGTTTCAAATCTATGTTATCTCTACATCTTATATGTCGTTGGTTTTCTTTCCTAGTTGTCTTTCTAGTTTTTGTTTCCCATAACAGGGATCTGCAAACAGTTTCTTAAACAGGCAAGTTCGTAAATATTTTAGGCTTGGTGGATGATATTTCTGTGGCAGTTATTCACCTCTGCCATTGTAGCACGAAAGTAGTCATAAACAATACATCAATGAAATAAACATGGCTGGGTTTCAATTAATCTTTATTTATAAAAATAGGTGGGTGCAGACCTGGCTTGTAGGCAGTAGTTTGCCAACCTCTGTCCTATGGGAACTGATTAAGAGAGAAGATTCTCCTGACAGTTAAGCCTGTACAACCTCTGTGGACTTTTACATGAAGGAACACATTCCCTGCCACAATGAGAATTCAAGCAGAGGTAGACGGCCACTCTAGCTCTAACCCTAGTGATAATGCTGGTCCAGAGCAGTTCTGTTACAACTGAAGTCAGCTCAAATCACTTTCCTGCCCAGAACACCCGAGAGGTCCCCATCTCACTTAGAGTAAAAGATAAAAAGGGTCAACACCATCCATGCCCTCACCCCCCATCACTCTCTGATCTCATTTCCTTCCGTTCTCCTCACTTACTGCTCCAGCCACTGGCCTCCAATTCTTCCAGGAAACCAGGAAGACTTCCACGTGGGATCTTCACACTTGTAGTCCCCTCTGCTTGGAACATTCTATATCCAAAAATCTACATGGCCACTCACCCACTTCCTTCAGGTCTTTATTCAAAAGCCACATGCTCAATAAAGCCTTCCCTGGCATGTTACCTGGCATTGCATATCCCCTCTTCTGCTTTTTTTTACCCTTAGCACTTACCACTACCTCGCATTATATATGCATTCACTTACCTAGTGTTATTGCTGTGTCCTGCACCGCCACTGGAACATAGGCTTCTCAAAGGCAGTTGGCTTTGCTTACCGCGTTATCCCCATGACCTAGAATGCTGATTGATTGATTGATTCAGAACCTAATCAATAAATATTTGTTAAATGAATGCATCCTGGCTCACAATCCTAAGAGGCTCCTCATTAAACTGAGGCATTTTCAATTAAATGGAGCTTCTCTTTTGTCTGAGTACACATTACTCTACTCTCCACCCTCAGCATTTGCTTGCCTGGGAAAGATTAGAAATTGTTATAGAATGAATGTAAGGAAAATACACTGAGGCAATATTCAATTTTGAAAGGCAAAATTTAGATTGTCGAAGCTCTACAAGAGCTGGCAAGCCAGGCTATTGTCTTTTTTATTTTTAATTAATTTATCTTGTTTTATTTATTTTATTTTTGGCTGCGTTGGGTCTTTGTTGCTGCGTGTGGGCTTTCTCTAGTTGTGGTGAGCGGGGGCTACTCTTTGTTGCGGTGCACGGGCTTCTCATTGCGGTGGCTTCTCTTGTTGCAGAGCATGGGCTCTAGGTGCACGGGCTTCAGTAGTTGTGGCACGCAGGCTCAGTAGTTGTGACTCGAGGGCTTTAGAGCACAGGCTCAGTAATTGCAGTACACGGGCTTAGTTGCTCTGTGGCATGTGGGATCTTCCCGGACCAGGGCTCAAACCCGTGTCCTCTGCATTGGCAGGCGGATTCTTAGCCACTGCACCACCAGGGAAACCCCAGGCTATTGTCTTGAGAAAGGAGTATCCATAGCATCTCTGTGTCTCCTCCAGCATACCAACACCAGGGCTCAGTCAACACTTGGGCTCAATCAGAGGCGTTTTTCTACATGTGAGAGCCTATTCTGTGAAGGAGAGGTTATGGCAGAGCAAGGAAGAAGAAAAGCCCCACACCCTCCCTGGGTGGCTCCTGGGTATGGTGGGAAGGAAGGGAGTGGGGCACAGAGAACAGCACCAGCACCTCACAACTATCTGGACTTAGGCTCGGAGAGGGAGGGGGTAAGTTAGACAAGTTGATAAGAGCGCTAATGGGGAGGAGCCATTCATCCTGTTACTTTTTTGGAACTCTCAGAAGAATCTCACTAACAGGCAGCCTCCCACCAACCTGGGTCTTATCAGAGATAATTCTGTAGTGTGGTCAAGCAGAGGGCAGCCCTGATGATTAGGTTGATGGAACCACCAAGGGTTCCTGGGTGCTATAGCTGCTGAGTTGAGAGTCTCCATGTCCCACATGGTAATGCAAGATGACCCCACAGTTGGCCTTGGCAATGGACCTGCTGGCCAGCAGGCTGACTAGAGACATAGCATGAAGCTCAGTAGTAAGATGATAATGGGAGCCAAGGTGAGGCCAAGTCAGCAGGGAGCTCCACTGGAAGTGATGGCTGGGCCAAGACAAATGACCCCCAGTTGCACTGGCCACCCACTTCAACATCAGGAGCAGAGGAGGGACATTAACCCAGTGACTAGGCAAACACGGGGACTGGCAGCTAACCCTGGCAGGAGGAACTTTCTAGAGGGTTGGGGAACAATTCCTCACTGTTGTGGACCCTGGTTACATCCTGCCAATCTTGTTTCCTCTTCTTGAGCACATAGAAAAACAGCATTTACTAGCCTCCCTTGCAGTTAGGCTGAAACCTTGTGACTAGGTTTTGGTATATAGAATGTGCACAGTATTAATGTCCACTATGTTGAATTCCTTTATGTATTCTCTTTCTCAGAAAAGCACTAAGGTCACTTATTGGAGAGAGACTGAGAGAGAGAGAGAGAGAGAGAGAGAGATGTTTTGAAGATTAAAAACAGATGAAAGGAACCCGGATTATTAAGTCACCACTTAGAAAAAAGCCACCCTTCCCACATCACACTATGACATGAAAGAGAAATAACCCTTTTTCATGTTATGCCACTGAGATTTTGGGGGATTGTTATAGAAGCTAGTATTATTTATCCTGACTAATATATCTTCACAATGCTAAGCCACACACCCCTTCCCCATAAGGTCAAATGTCAAAGAAAGAGGTTCTATGAGATATCACATTGTTTTTTCCTAGAGAGGGGTTGAACATTACCTCACGACATTATTAAACTTTTTAACTTTTAAAATTGGGCTAAGGTTTTATTAGATTGGGCATTGCACTAATTTATGTTCCCACTAAGTGGAAGATCAGGAGAAAGACCATGTTAATTACAAACAAAAGTAAAATTTCACATTTTTTTCTTTTGCACTTCCCTGTTAGGTTGGAAGTTAAATTTGTGATCCCATTACAAACAATTTGGGAGAAAGGTTTGAACAGTAGTTCTAAGATTCTAATTCTAGCTTCTAAGATTCTGGTAAGTGAAAGTAAAACTTGGGGACAGGAAAGCATAAGAGTAAGAAGATGTGCATAAAGGCTTCACACAAGGACTTTCAAGTCAGTCAACACATGGCTTGACTTTTGCTCAGCGTCATATGAACCTGTGACCTTGGGAAAGTTATTTAATGAATTTGAGCCTCATTTTCCTCACCTTAAATGGGGAGGATGCTACCTTTGTTGCAGTAGTTAGGTGCTATATTATCTATAAATCACTTAGTCCAGTGCCTGACACAGCGTACTTGTGCAATGACTATCAGCTAAAACAATCATTAAAATCAACAATGAGGGAAGACTGAAAGAATTCCAGAAGTATGGAGTTGAAAGGATATTTTTATGCTATAGGCTCTGCCTCTTGAAGGGATGCTATATTTTTCAACACTTGAGAAAAAATTTCTCTCCTCTCTAGTCTATCTGCCTTTCTCTGTCTCTGTCTCTCCATCTGTCTCTGTTTGTCTCTCTCCCTCTCTCTCTCTCTCTTTCTCTCACACACACACAGTCACTCCCCATATAACAATTTTATTTGTATTCAAATATGCAATTGAAATATTCTTCACAAATAATTATGTCCAAAGTTTGGAACTTCACAAACTTGCAATTCGACATCCTACCTCTTTCTAAATAGCCATCTGGGACAAGTCGCAACATCCCGATGGGATTCTATGTTCAATAAAAAGCAGGTCTATTTTCCCCAAGGTGGAATGTGACCCTACTTCACCCCTGAAAAGAATACTATCACTAAAGACCTATATGCAGAGAATGGATGACTACCCACATAGGATGTTGGGAAGAGGGGAAAATCATACTTTTTTTCCAACTGCCTTTGATCTGCCCAGCTGTGAGGAATAAGTTTTTGCTTCCTGAAGACCCAGAACCACTAGTTTCTGAAATACAGAGCCCACTCTGGAATTCTGGAGGAGTCCAATTCTTAAATAAATGGTATTTGCTGTGTCTGAGTAGACTTTGCTTCCGGGGATCCCCTGGGCACCGGGCTGCAGCCTTCTGACTGCCCCCACTATGTGTAAACACCATCAAAGTGCCCTTCTGGCTCGTCATTGGTTCTTTATGCCATTTCCACCACCCTCTTGGAAGCTCGATCCCTAGCCTGGCTGGTCAGAAACTCTGCCACTTAGCTTAGTGCTTTCCCTAGGAAACAGGCCCAACTTGTGCACATGAACTTAAATCGATCTCCTTAAAAACAATGCAGATATTTCCCAATGCAGAAATTATTGTCTAGAAGCCACTCTACAACTCCATGTCCCTGTGGTTTGGAGTTTGCCTCAGCCTAGATCCACCTGGAGTCTGACATTTCCCTGCATATACTTAGGTTGTGCACAGTTCCCTCCTCACCAATTCACTTTACCCCTTTCTCTCTCCTCAAGAAACCATGTAAAAATGAAAGCAAGAGTGGCATTAATGCAGAGATCACCTTTATAGTAATTTAATCTATAGAAAATAAAGGGTTTATTATTTACAAGAGTTGGTATTTCCATTCTTATTTTAAAGGAATTATATACTTCACAAGTGATTGTTGCACAGCAGAATATCATGAAAATGGACTTGAAACAACTGGATTTTTTTTTCAATCTTCATTCTGTTATTTATTTTATTTTATTTTATTTTATTTTATATTTATTTTTAACAACTTTATTGGAGTATAATTGCTTTACAATGGTGTGTTAGTTTCTGCTGTATAACAAAGGGAATCAGCTATACGTATGCATATATCCTCATATCCCCTCCCTCTTGCGTCTCCCTCCCACCCCTCTAGGTGGTCACAAAGCACCGAGCTGATCTCCCTGTGCTATGTGGCTGCTTCCCACTAGCTATCTATTTTACATTTGGTAGTGTATATATGTCAATTCCACTCTCTCACTTCGTCCCAGCTTACCCTTCCCCTTCCCCATGTCCTCAAGTTCATTCTCTATGTCTGCATCTTTATTCCTGTCCTGCATAGATGGTTTTTATACTAGTTAAAAGACAGCTTTATCAGGTGTTACTTTTGCCAGGCAGTTTATGTACATTGTCTCACTTGATCTTTGGAGTAAACCTGTGAGGAGTTTTTTTTCCACAAAGGAAAATGAGGCTGAGAGAGGTTAACTATCTAACTCTAAATCCTAGGGTTCGGAAGTGGTTTAAAACTCAGTTTTGTTACCAAAGACCTTGCAGTTAACCATTATTCTTGATTATCTGTTTTTCTAGAGTAGTCCTAAAGGAAAGGGAATTCTGATCACTGCTAAGTTATTTTGTTTTTGCCATTGCTCTCATTATTGAAATAGAAGGCTCAGCAAGGTCAGCTATTAAGATTCTGCCACTGATGAGAGTTTTTAGAAATCAGATCTGGGTTCCAACTGGGCCACTCAGGAGGTCCATATGTTTCTCTGCTTGTTTATTTCAATAACTTCAGTTCAGTAGGTGTACTGATTAAGATCTCAGACTCTAGAGCCAGACTGCCTGACATCACCTCTAACTAACTGAGAAGATCTGGGCAAGTTACTTAATTTTTCCATGACTCAGTTTTCTCATCTATGAAATGAGAAGAATAGCAGTACCTCCCTTATGAGTTCATATATGTAAGCCCTCAGTATATTGCCTGACACATGGTAGGAACCATAAATGTCTTTGCTATTATTATTTCTAAACATCAAGATATACTTTACATTGAATATATCTCACTCTGTCATCTTGAAACAAAAAGAGAGCCAGTAAAAAAGATAGTGGGATAACGAAAGCTAACAACTAACGGCTACCATCTATGTGACAGAGATTGTACATCTTCTAAATACTCAGTGAGGTGGGTTTTAGTATCTGTGAATTCATATAAATTTCAAGCATTAGTTGTAACTATAGCTTCATGAGTAGATGGTGGAGGGAGGATACAAACCAAGTTAATATAACTCTAAAGACTCACTTCTCCCCATAACAACATGCTACAGATCTTTCATAATTTTAAACAAACTCAGTGACATTTGGACAGAGACTGAAGAGAGAAATCTCATGAGGGAAAAACATGGCTCTTTGCCATTTAAAAATACCAAACTGAGCACATTACCCGTAGCATGAGATTTAAACTATTTCTTTATATTGTATAATGTGTGACATGAATTACAAATGAGGACTCACAAAATGCTGTACTCAGAGTTGGTTGTCCAGTAGGCATGAATTATCCCTACCTCAAGTAACTTATAGTCTAATGAAGGAGATAAGACAGACTCACTAATAAGTATTCAATTCGTTGTGGGTTTAATGTTTGGTATGATGAATATGAGAAGGATCATTCCAGATGGAGAAGAAATTTTGAGCAAAGACTTTGAAAAAGGAAAGAAAAGAGTGAGTTATGTTGGGGCGGGACAGTGCATAGTTCTCTTCACAAAGTCATCAGAATTTCTGAAGCTCTGATAGAAATTCGGGTGGGAAGGCAGAAGTAAGGAAGATTTGGTTCCATATTAAACCACAGACACCAACACACATAAAGATCATCTGACTTGCTGAATCTTTCAATAAATAACACATCCAATAACTCTGAGCTTCCCTCAGATCGGAAGCTCCAGGTCCCAGTCATTCCTCCATGAGCATCATTCAGGGCACACCAGAAATCAGGATTTCCATCCACGAAGAGGTTGGCCCATTGCTGTCATTCACAGCAAATAGAAGTCAGTTGCATTAGTTTCCTAAGGCTGCTATAATAAAGTACCACAAACTGGGTGTCTTAAAACAATAGAAATTTAGTCCCTCATAGCCTTGGAGGCCAGAAGTTGGAGATCAAGGTGTCACCAGGGCCATGTTCCCCATGAAGGTTCTAAAGAAGAATCTACTCTTGTCTCTTCCAGCTCCTGGTGGCTCTAGGTATTTCTTGGTTTGTGGTGGCATTTCTCCAATCTCTGCCTCTGTCTTCACATAGCCATCTTCCCTCTGTCTCTGTTCATGTTCCTCTTCTTGTAAGGACACCAGTCATTGGATTTAGGGGCCACCCCAAATCCAAGATGATTTCATCTGTAAAGATCCTATTTCCAAATAAGGTCAGATTCTAAGGTCCTAGGTAGATTTGAATATTTGGAGAACACTCTTCGACCCACTACAGCAGCCATGAGAACAAACCTGCAAGAGGCTAATGTCAGCAGCCACCTCTGCTACCTCTTCCTTGACACCAGGCATAACCAATGACAGCCCCCAGGTGCCCACTCTGGGCCCCACAGGATCCTTTCACCCACATCTTAGTTCTGCCAACTTTGTCCCTCTCCAGGGGTCAGGTGGGTGCCTCTCAAGGACTTATATATACTACCAAAGGTCACATTTTTGAAGGGAGAACAAAATTAATTTTGAACACATGCTCCATTGAGCGGGAGTCTGAGGAGACAGCTCACGCTTCCCTCTTCCCAGAGGGCTGTCTTCAACTTGTGGTAAAACACTCAGAGGGGTATGTGGGCTAGGGAACCGTGACCTCCCATTAGATGCGCTGGCTGGAAAACATGACATGCAGAGATAAGGAGCAGGGGACCAAGGGGAGCAAGCCTCTGGGGCACCAGGCTTGGTCTCTCCTCAGTGCAAATGACACAGACAGAAGTGCTAAGGAAATGGATCTTTTCTACTGGTGACTGAGCGATGGTGTTGACCTAGAAACAGGTGGGCAGGCAGGCTCAGGAGGGGACTGATTCTTCAATTGATGCCACACACTTAGACATTTCATTTTTCAAGTGTTTAAAACAGGACATTTTAAACTGAGCCCATGGTTAGACTTCTAGAAGGGTGAGAATCCCGTGAACATGAATGAAAACTGTTGTGTATATTCACCCAGCCATTTGGGGGAGCATAGGGTCTACAGTGTTTTTCAGTACTCAAAGGAGTCTCTCACCCTGAAAAGGCTAAGAACCTCTGGGTTTCCCTTCTTCTCTATGTGAATTTAAAATTTCTCGAGGGAGCTTCTGCTCTTCTGTTCCAGATACAACGTTAGAGATTAGGGAGGAGATGTTGAAATACTCTTAACTTTTGACTGATTTAAATTTAAGGTCAGACAGTCAAAGAACTTAAATCCCCTCCCCTGCTTCATTGCAGATCTTTTGGGGGAAAGCCCTGATGTAAATGATTGAGATCAGAAAGGGGAGGTTAAGTTGTTTACTTCCTAGAGTGCCTGACATTCTATAAAACAGAGAGTTCACAGAGCAGACAATTGACATTTCTGGTCTGGCTGCTCAGCATTTAATGGAACCCTTGTAAGCTGCTGCAAGGGAGACTGGGACTGCCAATCTGTTTGCTGTGGAATTGCATGGCTTGATCTTTATCTAACAAGAATTACTAAAACACTAGCTAATTCCATTCATTGTTTCCATGGTCTAATGGAAAAACTGTCCTGACTAGGTATGCTCAGGTGCAAAAGAGGCAAACCCTACCAAGGACAAAGCCTTATGACTTGTTTTTGTATGGCCCATGAGCTAAAAATGTTTTTTACATTTTTAAAAGATTTTTAAAGAAAAACAAAAACTATATACCCCTCTCCTGCACCAAAGTGAAGAATAGGCAACAGCAAAGCATAAAATGTTTACCATCTAGCCCTTCACAGCAAAAGCTTGCCAACTCCTAGCCTATATTATAATAAAATGAAACTTGTTTCCCAACCACAGTTTCAAAAATTGAGATAGTGTGGAGTAGGGGCTAAATCACAGATTAATCATAGTGGAAGTGACTGAGTTTGGATCTTGGCTCCACCACCTACTACCTAGTGATCCTGAGTCTCAGTCTCTTTATCTGCAAAATGGGGATAATGAAAATACGTCCTTGGTGCATTGTTGTGAGGATAATACAACATTCACCTTTTGAAGGCGCTTAATAGACCAGCACATAATAGAACTAGCTCTCAGTAAATTCCAATATTGTTTAAAATTCATTTCATAAAAGCACTTTCAGGCAGGGACAGGAATCAAAACTAATATATCCTGAAGAGGGAACACTGTTCAGTGTTTAAACACTTTTAGTGAACAGCACTCTAAGAATATCCTAAATCTTTGGGACACCTCAAAACACTATCTACCCCATCTCTCAGCCTTGAAGTTGATACAAATCCATTTTATTGATGAGAAAACTGACCTGAGAAGTTCATTAACTTACCCAAAGTCACAGGCTCCTGCTTCCCACAACAAAATGCCTGTTGCAACGTGGAGAAATTATGTCATCTCTACTCATGCAAGATGTGTTCATTCATTAATTCAGTAAACATATTTTATTGGCACATGCACGAGGCACTGGGGACAAGCTGCAGGAAACTTCCTCTAGTGAGTGAGACTGAAGGAGGCTGATAAACAAATAAGGGCAAAATACAAAGTGTTACAGATGCTAACATAGAAGCCCACATAGGAAAAGGGGAGAAAACCAGACTCTAGGCTGAGGAGTTACTCACCATGCAGAGGGAACAGCATGAGTCAAGGTCCAGGGATAGAAGAATTCAGCATGTTCTGAGAACTTCAGGGAGTTTACTTAAGGTGAGGGGGCCATGGTGAAGATAAGTAAGGAACAGAGCGTAAAAGGCCATGGATGGCATGCTGAGGAGCTTGAACCTCATTCTGTAGCAGCTATTTTTGGAGTTTTAAGCAAGGAAAAGACATGGTTTGCACTTCAGAAAAATCACCCTGGAAGCAGCAGGGTGTGTGATGGATGGGAGGGGAAAAACCAGAGGCAGGGAGATCAATTAGGGATCTATTACAAAAGACCAGATAAGAGAGAATAACAGCCTGAACTGGGGATAGAACTGCTTAAAATGTCAGGGGAGGAGAGAGAGAAAAATAAGTGAGACAGAGGGTGGGGTCTCCAGAAGTTCATGTTTATTTAGATAGTGGCACAGTAAAGGAGAAGAAAGAGTAGAGGGTGAGCCCTAGATTTCAAACTGAAAGAGCAGATAGTGGAGTGATTTATTCAAAAGGAAAATAAAAAGGAACAATGCAGTTTAGGAGGAACGATCACTTGGTCGGTTTGGAACATGATAGATTTGAGGGACCTGTGAGGCATTCGAGTGGTTACGTCTGGTGTACAGGACTGAGGCTCGGGATGAAGATCCAGGCTAGAGACACAGATGTGAGAGGAAACAAGACACAGGAAACAAGTGGAAACATGGAAATAGATGCAATTTTCACGTCAGGTAAGAAGCTAAGAACACCAGTATTTAAGGAGTAGATGAAAGAAGAGAGCATGAAAGACAAACATACAATTGCCAATGAGGAGAAAATGTCAAGATGGTGAAGACAACCCAACAAAAACACCATCTCTGAAACCAGGGGAGGGCAGGCATTCAGGAAGAAGGGAGGGATGACGTCACCTGCCACACAAAGGTCTAAGAAGTGGAGATGTGAAGAGTCTGTTGGTTTGGAAATGAGAGGTCCCTGGTGAGATTTGTGAGAAGTAAGATGGGGTGGGAGTCTGAGGAATGAAGGAGGGGGTGAGCAAGTGGAAAGAGCAGGTGGAGGATTCTTCCTGGAACGTGGCCGTGAAGGAAGTACGGAGAAGAGGGCATGGAGAGAGATTCAGGACCATACTGCTGCTGCTTCTGCCTTTTGTTTGTTTGCTTTTAAGAGCTGAGGCACATAAGAATTTTCGTAGGCGTTGGGAACTGTGCCAGAAGATAGGAACTTTTGGGAAATAGAGTTGGCCTCTGAATCCACAGGTTCTGTATCTGTAGATTCAACCAACAGTAGATCAAAAATATTTTTCAAAAAAATTCCAGAAAGTTCCAAAAAGCACAACTTGAATTTCCTGTGCACAGGAAACTACTTACATAGCATTTATGCTGTTTTTACAACTATTTACATAGCATTTATGTTGTATTAAGTATTATAAGTAATCTAGAAATGATTCAAAGTATATGAGCGGATGCTTGTAGGTTATATGCAAATACTATGCCATTTTTTATAAGGGACTTGAGCATCCTCAGATTTTGATATTCTTGGAGTTTCTGGGACCAGTCCCCCATGGATACTGTGGGAGGACTGTATACAAGTGCGAGAAGAAGAATAGTGGAACAAGGGTCAACACTCTCAGTATGTATTTCTTACAGTGCTCTGATTAATAATTCAGGCTCTAGAACACATTTCATGAAGTCAAATCCTGGGGCCACCATTCACTAGCTATAGGGCTTTGAACCCATTACCTCTCTGTGCTTCTGTTTGCTGATCTACTAAATGGAGATAACAATAAGACCTACCCCAAAGTATTAGTGAGAAAATAAAATCAGTTGAAGTATATAAAGTGCATTAAACAGTTCCCAATAACCATAGATACTAAATGGATTGAGATTATATCTATTTTTTTTTTTACTGTATTTATCCATGGGAGCATTTATCACAATTTTAATTTACTAAATAATCATATAATTAATTATTTAACTCCTGACACTTACAACTGAACATAAGATCCCTGAGGGCCCAGGACAGTGATTTCCTTCCTCATTATGTTCTGAGGGACCAGCAGGAACTAAGCCATCAAGGAATATATGTAGCATCAATTGAATTTATTCGACCAAAAATACTGAGGGGGATAGAAAGAGAGCCATTGATAAGATGCACCAGGAGGTCTAGACTAAAGAGAAAGTGAGGTTTGAAGGGGGCTTGGTGACTTTGGAGAAGAGTTTAGAGAAAGCAAAAGAGGAAGTAAGTTCAAATAACAAGAGATTTTATCAGAGGTCAGCAAGTGTTTGAAATTTAGTGCCCCATTCAAAAAAAGAAAGAAAAAAAAGGAGCGTGAGATAGTCTGTTAAGGTATATTCACGCTCTTATTAACACATCCATCTGGAGTGGTGAGGAGAAGTGTCTTTGTCAGGTTTCTATACCCGCTTCTCCCTACCTTTGTAAGTGTGGGAAAGTGCCTCAATTACTTCAGTTCTAAAATGAGGAAGATAATGCCTTCTTGTCAAGTTTTGATGAATAAATAAAAATATGGATATAAAGCACATGGCATGTAGTAGGTATTCAATAAGTAGTAGCTGTTCTTGCAGTAATAATGATTATTCATGCGGCATAGCTGTATTCCTAAGTGATTGCATACAAATCAGTCCATACTTGAAATGCACTGCTGTGTTTGCTTGATAAAAGGATCTTATGTTGAAGCCTTTTGTAAAACATAAAATCACTTTGTGGCATAGTGACTCCCTCATTAATTAATTGGTGTAGTTCTTTTATGAATGCTGGAGTATGATAATGCATAATAATGGGTCTATACTGTTGGCACCTAAGGGCAAAATTATACACCTGTCACACAGGTCCAGGTCCCTCATGGGGCAGTTACCAGGAGAAGAGTCCTCATGCTCAGTCTAGAGACTGGAACTGAGGAGAGGAACTTGTAAGACAATAGTACAGTCTTTTCTCATGTTGGACCATGAAGGTGCTACCATGTTTAAGAAAGATGTCTTGGGTCATGCATTACAAAATTTGCATTCAAATCTTGACTCCACCACTTACTAGCTTGTGTGGCCTTGAACTAGTTAATTAATCTGTTTGAGTCTTGGTTTCTTCACCTGAATAATGGGTTTAATAATGTACATCACATAGGGTAGTTGGAAAGAGAAAATAAAATAATGCATGTAAACCCATTTACAAAGGGCCTGGCACATATTAGAGGTTAATAAAAGGCAGGTGTTTCATTCTCATTCTTCAGCAAATCCCCCCCACCTATGCAGATGCAGATTAAGACGTGAGAAAGAAGAATTCCAGGCAAAGGGCTATCTGAGGTTTGCAAGGGCTTTGGTGCTAGAGGATAGAAGCCAAAGCCCTCAGGCAGGATAAAGTAGCCTCAGGTACCCATACAGGACAGAGCCAGGATATTTAAAATGTCTTGTATTTCCCAAGCTTCTTTCACTCTCGTTCTCCTTAATCTCTAGCAAAGCCTTTCTGAAGGTCCATCTTGCCTGTAAGGAGGTAGGGGCTCCAGTGAAGGCATTTGAGGCCATTTTGGACCAAATAAGAGCAAGCCAGCCATGTAAGCCAACGTCTGGGAGATCCCAAGGCAAGAAAACCCTAAGCACAGCTGGGTGGGTAGCACTTGGCCTGTGGCCCCTCCCACATGAAGATTCATACTCAAGTGCTAATCTTCATGGATTGAGGTTTGAATTCATAAGGACTTTTCTGCTTACATCTCTCCAGTTAGCTTCTGAATAAATTTAACCTTTTCATAGAGATGGTTTACTTAGGACACACCTGAATCTGCCAAGGCCTCCTTGTTTCATCACTGAATCATCAGATGAAAACAAAAACGAGAAAAAAGCATCAAGGTCATTATTTACAGAAGGGCAGGGCAGGTGATAAAAGTCTCCCTGAAGCCCCCTCAGCTCCCCTCCTCCCTCCCAGCTCCTGTAGATTTGGCAGCTAATATTAAAAATGCAGCCAGATGTCCGGCCCCTGCAGCCCTGGGAGATGGGGGTTGTCTCAGTGCTCATCAGCCAGTCCTTTTCTGGGGCTACCTCTCCAAAGCCTGCCAGAGCAACTTCTCAATTGCTGGAAGACAGCCCAGCCAAGGCCTCAGGCAACACATTCTTGCTCTGGCCCCAGCCTCCCCTGCCCTACTCCCCAGGTTTAATTTCATCTTCATCAGAAGTACAGAGAAGGACATTTTTAGCAGATCAAAGGGACATAGTGAGCATGAAAGAAACACAGTCACAGGGCAGGAGCAGGTGATATGATACCCACACAGAAAGACTAGCTGCTTTTGGGAATGCTTTGGGGGCTAGGAAAGAGCGTGGCCTGAAACCAGCTTTGGGAGATGCAAAAATCTGCAAACAAGGCTCAGTGCAGTGTGGAGCTTGGAGCAATGTCAACCTGAGTGAGCTGGTTCCCCAGAAAAGAGCCATTTCTGGGAGTGCTGAGTGCATCAGCCCCATAACCCACCTATCCCACTCTTCCCCCAACCCCTACCTCAGTGCAGTATACTTCCCAGAATCAAGAGAAGTTTAAGTCATTGTTCCATTATCTGCATACCTCAGAGGTATACATATAATTGAAAAATAAGACTATTAAAATGAGTGAATAATATTAACTTATTATTCAGAAATGCAGCCATCCAGAACACAGGCATAAGCAAAGAAGAACTCTGAATCATAATATCTGTCAAAAAGTCCCTGCCCAAAACACAGGAGGATTCTGGGCTGTTGGCAATTATCTACAACTTGATTTAAGTGGTGGTTGCATGGATATTTACTTTATAAAAATTCATGGAGCTGTGCACCTATGATTTGTGGGCTTGGCTCTATGTTATATCTCAATTTTTTTTTAATTTATTTTATTATTTTTGGCTGTGTTGGGTCTTCGTTTCTGTGCGAGGGCTTTCTCTAGTTGCAGCAAGCAGGGGCCACTCTTCATCGCGGTGCGCGGGCCTCTCACTATCGTGGCCTCTCTTGTTGCGGAGCACAGGCTCCAGACGCGCAGGCTCAGTAGTTGTGATTGACGGGCTTAGTTGCTCCGTGGCATGTGGGATCTTCCCAGACCAGGGCTCGAACCCGTGTCCCTTGCATTGGCAGGCAGATTCTCAACCACTGCACCACCAGGGAAGCCCTATATCTCAATTTTTAAAAAAATTTACAGAAAAGTTCCTGCCCTAGAATTACCAAATTTTATATATAAGCAAAATCACTTTGCCCTCCCTCAAATCTATTTATTCTTGCTCTAGAAAAACTTCACAACAAAGTTAATTACATAATTTTGTGACCCTCAACAGTTATCATAAAATGGAAGTGATTGAATATAGGGAGGGAGCAGTGCTAGACTCTACTAGTCTCAGGTACATGGATAATGAGAAAAGTGTGGCATAAAAAAGGAGGTAGAGAGAAAAGAGAGGAAAACAACAAAATATAAAAATCAAACTCAAGAAGAACACACAAAATAAAGCCATATCAGGCTTCTTAGCATAGAAGCAAATAGGTCTATAAAACTACAAAGCCGTAAGACAGCATTAAAATCCAGCCTCTCTCTTTAGCTGTGTGGCTTTGGGCAAGTCATTTAACCTCTCTGATCTAGCATCCTCATATTTGAAATGGAATTAATAATAATGCCTATCTTGCCAGGTTTTTTTGAAGATTAACTGATGTATCCAAATACAATGGACAGTCATATATTATTAGTGTCTAGTAGTATTATTTGGGCATTTTATAGTAGTGGAATGAAATATCAACCAACTATCAAAAATACTGTGGTAAGAATTTGAAAAGGGTCGGATACATGTATATGTATAACTGAATCACTTTGCCGTACACCTGAAACTAACACAACATTGTTAATCAACTATACTACAATATAAAATACAATTTTTTTAACAAAAAATAAAATACTCTGGTTGACTCTGGGAAGCAACAGGAAGAAAACATGTCCCTTGCCTTCAAGTGGCTTACAATCAAATGGAGACAGCACATAAAGATAAAAAGCTCAAATTCAAGTCAGAATATGACAAACATTTTGAGCAGAGTTCTCCACAAAATGAAAAAAAATACACTTAGTGCTTACTATGTACCAAACATTGTATTAAGTTTTTTACATATATTAATACATTTAACCCTTATGAAAACCCAATGAGAGAGGGAGTACTGTTATCCCCATATTTGAAAGATGAGAAAACTATGGCACAGGAAAGCTAAATAATTTGCCCAGAGTCCTTAGTGGCAGAGCCCTCAAATTCAGGCAGTCTGGTTCAAGTGCATGCTATAGCCATTTATCTCATCTGGACTAGGAAATTATGTAATACATATTTTCCAGTTTATCTAAAATAAAATAAATAGGGTCTGAGTGAGGGACCTAAAGGTTCTCTATTGGTAAGTGTCAGAAATAAAGTATAACAATTTTTTTACATATTAATCAATTCTATTAAGGTATAATTTATATACAATATAATGTACCCAGTGAGCTTTGACAAAAGTATACCCTCATATACGTACCAACCCAAAAGATAGAATCATTCCATCATCCCAGAACTTTCCCTAGGATCCCTTTGAAGTTAGTCCCAGCCACCCCAAGTAACCATAACTTTGTTTCTCTCATTATACATTAGTTATGACAGATCTAGAATATAATATAAATGGAATTATATCAAATGTGTCTTTTACATCTGGTTTCTTTCACTCAGCATAGTATTTTTAAGATTCACCCAAGTTAGTGTTTAGATCAATAGTTTATTCATTTTTAAGGCTTACTAGAATTCCATTTTTTGGATATATTACAATTAGTTTATCTATTCATCATTCAACGGACACGAGTTGTTTCTGATTTGGGGTTATCATAAAGAAAGATGCTATGAGTATCCAGGTATAAATTTTGGTAAGGACATATGTTTTCATTTATTTGGGGTCAAATACCTCAGAGTAGAATTACTGGGTCACATGTTAAATATGCATTTAAGTTAATGAGAAACTGTCAAACTATTTTCCAAAGCTGTGGTATCATTTTACATTCCCACCAGCAATACCTGAGAATTCAAGTGGCTCCACAGCCTTGCCAACACTTGGGGTTGTCAGTTTTCATTTTACTAATTCTACTTAGTATATAGTATGCATTGTGTGTTTTAATGATGTTGAGCATATTTTTATGTGCTTATTGGCCATTTGTACATATTTTTTGTGACTGGAATTATTTAGCCATTTTTTAATTGGGATGCTTACTTCCTTATTATTGAATTGTAAGAGTTCTTCCGGATACAAACAAGTCCTTTGTCAAATATATGTAACATGAATACTTCTCCCAGTCTGAGACTTGTAGGGCAAAACCTAAAGTTTTAAGCACAAGGTGGGCTCAAAGTCAGAGATGTATAGAGAGTAAGGTAGAAAGACATGTTGAGGAGGGAGGATCAAGATGGTAGAGTAGGAAAATGCAGAAGTCACCTATCCCCATGAACACATCAAAAATATGTCTACATTTGGAAAAAATCTCACTGAAAGCTAACTGGAGACTGGCAGAAAGACTCCTGTACAATCAAGGTTGTAAGAAAGATCCACACAGAATTGAGTAGGAAGGGATAAGAAGCAATAAGTTCAGGACCTGTGCCCCTGAAAGGGGACTCAGAAAAGGAGATGGATTACATGGGTGAAGATCCTCCCTGGGGAGTGAGTGGTTCAAGCCACATATTGGATATCCCAGCCCTGGGGTCTGACATCAGAGAAACAACACTCCTTGGCTGATTGAGGGCTGGTGGGACTAACAGGAGGGCTGTGGGAAGCCTGGGCTTCACTCGTAAGGAGGGCACACATGCCTGCTTACTCTCAAAGCAGGGTAGAGAGGGCAGATTGAGGCTCCTTGGTTAGCTGGCTGGTTTCCCATGACCACCCCAGTGTGCACCCCAGCCTGAGCTGAGCAACAACTCCAGCCCCTCATGCTTCATGTGCAGCTCCACACTGGAGTGAAGGCTGCCCCAGCCTAGAAGAGAGCTCCACTGTAAAGCATAAAGGTAGCTCAGACCCAGAGGGGCATCAGAGCAGGGAGGGAGCAGTCATTACTGGCACTTATACAGGCAGAATATGAGAGGCAGTCAGGATCACTGAATATGGGTGGACTGCCCCAGCCCACACCTTGACTCATACCAAGCACCCATGTCAGTCTCTCTTGCTCCAGCACTGCTCACCTCTGGGGCAAGAGTGCCAGTGCTGGGAAGAGGAAGAACACACTCTTATAGGGACAGAGCCTGCTAGGACCCAAACCTCAGGGCTTCTGCTCCAGAAACTTAGGATCTGCCCCTGCCCCTGATAGAGTGATGAGGGACACTGATCAGAAGAGAAGCCCTGCCCCAAACCTGACACTGTCCCTAGCCCCTCCATCTCCAGCCCCACCTCCTACCAAGGTGATAGCTGCCAGCATACACTGGGGAAAGACGTGACTTGTGTTCACTTGATATCCAGCTCTCCCACCAAAGCCATTGGACACACACAGACTGTACAAGGATGCTCCCACATAAGGACACCCCTTCGAGACCACAATAGGTAACTATTTTACTTAATTTCATACAGAAAGGAAAGTTAAGCAAAATTAGAAGAAAGAGGAATTTGTTTCCATTGAAAGAGCAAGAAAAAAACACTAAAAGCACAACTAAAGAAACAGAAATAAACAATTTACCAAACAAAGAGTTCAAAACATTAATAACAAGAATGCTAACTGGATTAGGGAAAAGAATAGATAAACACAGTGAAAGTTTTAACAAGGAACTAGAAAATAGAAAAAAGAATCAGTCAGAACTGAAGAATACAATAACTGAAATGAAAAACACACTAGAAGGAATTCAAAACAGACTAAGTGATACAGAAGAACACATAAGGGATCTGGAAGATAGAATGGAAATCACCCAATCAGAAGGGCAAAAAGAAAAACAAATTTAAAAACTGAGAACAGTTTAAGGGACCTCTGATACAACATTAGGTGTCCCAACATTTGCATTAGAAGAGTCCCAGAAGGAGAAGAGAGAGAGAAGAGGGTCAAAAAAGTATTTGATGAAATTATGGTTGAAAACTTCCAAAACCTGAAGAAGGAAACAGATATCCAGGTACAGGAGGCACAGAGCATTCAAAACAAGATGAACCCAAACAGACCCACACCAGGACATATCATAATTAAAATGGTGAAACTTAAAGATAAAGAGAGAATTGTAAAGGCACCAAAAGAAAACCAAAGAGTCATATATAAAGGAACACCCATAAGGCTATCACCTGATTTTTCTGCAGAAACTTTGCAGGCCAGACAGGGTGGCAAGATATAGTCAACGTGCTGAAAGGGGAAAAAAACCCCCTGCAACCTAGGATATTCTACTCAGCAAGATTATCATTTAGAATTGAAGGAGAGATAAAGAACTTATCAGAAAAGAAAATATTAAAAGAGTTTATCAGTACTAAACCTACCCTAAAAGAGATGTTAAAGGGTCTTTTCTAAGTGGAAAAAGAAAAGGCTATACCAAGTAGTAAGCATCTAGGAAAGGGAAAATCCCACTAGAAAAGGCAAATACATAGTAAAGGCTGAGGATCATCTCTTAAATAAGCTAGTTTGAAGATTAAAAGGCAAAAAATAGTACGTTCAAATATAACTACAATAATCAGTAAAGGGTTAAACATGAAGATGTAAAAATGACATCAAAATCACAAAATGTGTGGGAAGAGAGTAAAAATCGTAGAACTTTTAGATTGTGTTTGAACTTAAATGGCTATCTGTTTTAAAAAATAGATATAGTTATAGGTCTACATATATGAATCCCAGAACCCCATGGTAACCACAAATCAAAAACCTACAATAGATACACAAAAACTAAAGAGAAAGGAACACAAGCATACCACTAAAGAAAATCATCAAGCCACAGTGAAAAAAAAAAAAAAAAAAAAAAAAAACTAAAAGAGGAAGAAAAGAACAGAGAAGTACAAAAACAACCAGAAAGCAAATAACAAAATGGCAATAAATACTTAGCTATCAATAATCACTTTTAATGTCAATGGACTAAATGCTCTAATCAAAAGATGTAGAGTGACTGATTTGATTTAAAAAAAGATCCATCTATATGCTGTTTACAAGAGACTCACCTCAAAGTTAAAAACACACAAAGACTGAAAGTGAGGGAATGGAAAAAATATTTCATACAAATGGAAGTGACAACAAAGCAGGGGTAGCAATACTGATATTAGACAAAATAGACTTTAAAACAAGGTCTAAAAAAAAAGACAAAGAAGGGCATTATGTAATGATAAAGGGATCAATACAAAAAAAGGATATAACACTCATTAACATATATGTACCTAATACAGGAGCACCTAAATGTATAAAGCAAATATTAACAGACATAAAGGGATAAATTGACAATAATATCATAAGAGTAGGGGACTTTAACACTTCACTTACATCAATGAACAGATCATCCAGACAGAAAATCAACAAGGAAACAGTGGTTGTAGACCAGCTGGACTTAATAGATATCTCCAGGACATTCCAGCCAAAAACAGAAGAATACACATTCTTTTCAAGTGCACATAGAATGTTCTCTAGGGTACTTCACATGCTAGGTCACAAAACAAGTCTCAAAAATTTAACAGGATAAAAATTATATAAAGCATTTTTTTCTGACCACAACAGTGTGAAACAGAAATCAATTACAGAAAAAAAAAAAAAAAATGGAAAAAGAACAAACACATGGAGACTAAATAACATGCTAATTAAAAAACCAATGGGTCAATGAAGAAATCTAATAGGAAATCAAAAAATACCTAGAGACAAATGAAAATAGAAACACAATTTTCCAAAATCTATGGGGTGCAGGAAAAGTAGTTCTAAGAGGAAAGTTTATAGTGATATAGGCCTACTTCTAGAAACAAAACAAAAAAAAACCTCAAATAAGCAACATTACCTACCATCTAAAGGATTTAGAGAGATAAGAACAAAGTTCAGTCAGCAGAAAGAAGGAAATAATAAGGATCAGAGAGGAAATAAAATAGAGACCAAAAAAATAAAAGAATAAAACAATAGAAAAGATCAATGAAACCAAGAGCTGGTTTTTTGAAAAGCTAAACAAAATTGATAAGCCTTTAGGCAGGCTCATCAAGAAAAAATACAGAGGACCAAAATAAACAAAATAAGAAATGAAAGAGGAGAAATAACAACCACTGCCACAGAGATACAAAAAATTATAAGAATACTACAAACAGTTATATGCCAACAAATTGGACAACCTAGAAGAAATGGTAGTTTTAGAAACATACAAACTTATGAGACTGAATCACTAGTAATGAAGTTGAATTTGTAGTTAAAAAAAAAAAAAGAAAACACCCAGCAAACAAAAGTCCAAGACCAGACAGCTTCACAGGGGAATTCTGCCAAACATACACAGAAGAGCTATTACTCATCCTCCTCAAAGTACTTCAAAAATTGAATAGGATATAACACTTCCACATTCATTCTATGAGGCCACCATTACCCTGATACCAAAACCAGACAATGACCATACAAAAAATAAAATTACAGCCCAATATATCTTATGAATACACATACAAAAATTCTTAACAAAATATCAGCAAACCAAATTCAACAATATATAAAAAAGATCATACATCATGATCAAGTAGGATTTATTCCATGGCTTCAAGGATGTTTCAAACTTTGCAAATTAATCAATGTGATATACCACATTAAAAAAAGGAAAGATAACAATCACATGATCATCTCAATAGATGTAAAACAAGCATTTGACAAAACTCAACATCCATTCATGATAAAAAGTCTCATTAAAGTTGTTATAAGGGAAACATATCTCAACATAATAAAGGCAATACATGACAAACCCACATCTAACATCATATCAATGGTGAAAGGTTAAAATCCTTTCCTCTAAATGCAGGAACAAGACAAGGGTGTCCACTTTTGCCACTTGTATTTAACATAGTATTGGAAGTCCTAGCCACAGCAATCAGAAAAGAAAAAGAAATAAAAGTCACCTAAATTGGAAGGAAAGAAGTAAAATGGTCAATATTTGCAGATGGCATGATACCATATGTAGAAAACCCTAAAGTCTCCACTAAAAAACTATTAGAGCTAATAAATGAATTCAGTAAAGTTTCAGAATACACAATTAATAGACAGAAATCTGTTGCTTTTCTGTATACTAATAATAAACTATCATAAAGAGAAATCAAGAAAACAGTCCTATTTTTAAAATGTATCAAAAAGAATGAAATACTTAGGAATAAGCTTAACCAAGGAGGTGAAAGACCTATACTCTGAAAACTGTAAAACATTGATGAAGGAAATCGAAGATAATATAAAGAAATGGGAAGATATCCCATGATCTTGGATTCAAAGAATTAATATTCTTAAAATGTCCATACTACCTAAAACAATCTACAGATTTAATGAAACTCCTATCCAAATACCCATGACATTTTTCACAGAACTAGAACAAACAACCCTAACATTTATATGGAATCACAAAAGACCTTGAATTGCCAAAGCAATCTTGAGGAAAACAAAGAAAAAAAAAACAACAAAGCTGGAGGAATCACATTCCCCAACTTCAAATTATACTTCAAATCTACAGTTAACAAAACAGTATGGTACTGGCACAAAAACAGACACATAGGTCAATGCAACAGAGTAGAGATCCCAGAAATAAACCCACACACTTATGGTCAATTAATCTACAACAAGAGTCAAGATTATGAAATGGAGAAAAGATAGTCTTTTCAATAAGTGGTTCTGGAAAAGTGGACAGCTACATGTAAAAGAATGAAATTGGCACATTTTCTCACACCACATATAAAAATATACTCCAAATGGATTAACGACCTAAATGTAATACTGGAAACCATAAAACTCCTAGAATAGAATGTAGGCAGAACACTCTTTGACATAAATCATAGCAATATTTTTTTTGATCTGTCTCCTAAGGCAAAAGAAAAAGTAAACAAATGAAACTTAATTAAACTTTACAGCTTTTGCACAGCAAAGGAAACCACCCAGAAAACAAAAAGACAACCTACTGAATGGGAGAAAATATTTGCAAATTATGTGACAAATAAAGGGTTAATTCCCAAAATATACAAACAGCACATACAACTCAATATCAAAATAACAAACAACTCAATTAAAAGATGGACAGAAGACTTGAATAGACATTTTTCCACAGAAGATATACATATGGCCAACAGGCACATAAAAAATGTTCAACATAGAATCATCAGAGAAATGCAAATCATCAGAAAAATGCAAATCAAAACCATAATGAGATATCACCTCACACCTGTCAAAATGACTATCACCAAGAAGTCTAGAAATAACAAATGTTGGCAAGGATTTGGAGAAAAGAGAACCCTAGCACACTGTGGAAATATAAATTGGTGTAGCCACTATGAAAAAGAGTCTGGAGTTTCCTCAAAAAACTAAAATAAAACTACCACTGCTGGGTATATACCCAAAGAAAATGAAAACACTAATTCAAAAAGATACATGCACCCCAATGTTCATAGGCGCATTATTCACAATAGCCAAGATATACAAGCAACCTAAGTTCCATCAACTGATGAATGGATAAAGAAGATGTGCTAGATATATGAAATGGAATAGTACTCAGCGATAAAAAGAATGAAATTCTGCCATTTGCAACCCTGTGGATAGACTTAGAAGGTATTATGTTTATTGAAATAAGTCAGAGAAAGACAAAACTCTATGTGCCACTTATATGTGGAATCTAAAAAAGCCAAACAAATGTATATAACAAAATAGAAATAGACTCACAGATATAGAGAACAGTGGGGATATACTTGCCAGTGGGGAGAGGGAAAGGGAGAGGGGCAAGATGGGATCTGGGATTAAGAGATACAAACTACTATGCATAAAATAAATAAGCAACAAGGAGATATTCTACAGCACAAGGAAATATAGCCATTATTTTATAATAACTTTAAGTGGAATACAATCCATAAAAAATATTGAATCACTATGTTGTACACCTGAAAATAATATAATATTGTAAATCAACTCTACTTCAATAATAAAAAAAGCAATTTGGAGCCAGGTCAAGGAGGGTGATATATTCAGAAATTTGGAATTTATTTTATATGCAGTGAGAAGCCATAAAGATTTTCCAATAGGCAACTGATACAATCAAAGCTATGCTTTAGGAAGAGTATTTTAAAAGCAATAGATAAAGATAACTTTGAAAGCCAGATAATAAAGTTAGGGAATCCAGTTAGGAGACAATTTCAACACTCCAAGTGAGAGAAAATTAGGTCCTGAACCAGGGTAATAAAAAGAAGTTATAATTTGTGGGACTCAATCAACAGATCTTAAAAACTACTGGAGGTTGGGAGTGAAGGAGCAGTTTTGGATGATGAGGACCTTGAGGTTCTAACCCAGGTGACGGACAGAAAGATAAGAGTATGAGCTGCTTTTAAGAAACCTATGAGTCAGGATTTGGGCCTGTGTTTCTGAGACCCCTAGAACCTCTTGGTGGCCATGCCTGCCCCATAAGAAGCTGAAATGTTTTATTCTCTGTGGAGAAATGGGCTTAGAGATATGAAATCAGGGGTCGTTTGCCAACTGCAAGGAGAAGATTGTTGGGAACATGGGGGAAGAATCATTCTGATAAAGAATGAAGGAAACAGAAGAATTTCAGTGACATTTAAGGGGTAGGAGGAAAAACAAGAGTAGGTTAAAGAAAATGAGAAGAAAATAGTCCCAAAAAGTAGGCAGAAAACTGAAAAATTCAGTGTGTGAACACCTAGGAACCTTTTGAAGAGTGGGATGTCAGTGTTGTCCAATATTTCAAAGAGGTTGAGAATTTGGAACCACTAAGTGTGCATTATGTTCCATAACCTCTATGCTCAGCACACTCTAAGGAGGAGATGTGTGCCATATTTTTTCAATTTTCTTTTTATGCACTATATACTCTTGTCAGATTTTCAAGTTAAAGTAGTAAGCTTGAGATAACTTTTAAAATAATTTATAGGTAGAAAAACATGGAATTCCCTAATGGAAAATGAACTAGTGGAGTGGTTTTCAAACTTTATTTTCAACTAGATAACCCTTTCTTCAAACCAAACCTTACTCAGAAGTTCAATTTCTAATAGAAATTTTTAATTTAATTTAATTTCTCACTTTTCAAATGGAAGAGAAGCTGCTCTGATGAAAGATAATGGAATGGGAGCAGAGTAGTGAATACTCAATCTCCACAATTGATCAATAGATAGTAGATAGGTAGATTGATAGGCAGACAGAGAGAGAGAGAGGATAGATAGGTAGATAGATAGATGATAGATAGATAGATAGATAGATAGATAGATAGATAGATAGATAGATAGATAGATAGATAGATATTTATTTTAACCCCTTCATATTCCCAATAGAATGTAGTCTCCATGAGAGCAGAGGCATTATCTGTCTGGCTTACCACCGTCTTATTAGAGATTAGAATAGTATGTGGCACTTAGCTCTAAGCAAAAACATTAGTGAATAAGTGAATCTGAACCTCTGAACAGTGGTAGAATGGAGAAGAAATAAAATTTACATTTGTTGACTGTCTACTATATACAGAATTCTGGGCTATCTGAAATTATGTGAATTTACCATATGTAACACCAACTCTGTAGGTGTGTATTATTATCCACATTGTATCTGTAAAGAAATATCTTCACAAAAGGCACATAACTTGGCCAATATAGAAATCCATGATGCTTTGCGACCACCTAGAGGGGTGGGATAGGGAGGGTAGGAGGGAGATGCAAGAGGGAGGAGATATGGGATATATGTATATGCATAGCTGATTCACTCTGTTATAAAGCAGAAACTAACACACCATTGCAAAGCAGTTATACTCCAATAAAGATGTTAAAAAAAAAGAAAGAAAGAAAGAAAGAAAGAAAGAAAGAAAGAAAGAAAGAAAGAAAGAAAGAAAGAAAGAAAGAAAGAAAGAAAGAAAGAAAGAAAGAAAGAAAGAAAGAAATCCAACCCAGAGGCATTTAGTACCGATATGCAAGACCTTTCTTTCCTGTACCACCTGTCGGCACTCTTCCCATCACACTCATGGCTAATAACCTGGTCTCTGATAGTTGCTCTGGCACAACTCAAATAAGTTGTCTGACTCTGGTTGAGAAGCCGTTTATACCAGAGGACAGTGGGCACAACTGAGAAAGGATAGAGAACAGAACAGCAGCAGTAATAACTCAGTCCTCCTTATTGATGGTGTAGGTGCTTAGGATGAGAAGGTAGGTAGGGCTAAATCAATAAAGAGTAAATTCTGTTCTAATAAAAGACACACACACACACACACACACACACACACACACGCACGGACCAACGGGGAAATGCTGTGAATTCTGTGGACCAAACTCAGCACGCAAGTACTTGCAGCAAGATGCCTGTCTTTAACCATTGTATCAGTTACCCATGGCTGTTAGAGACTTAAATGAACCACCTGTTTATATTACATTTATATTACAGTTCTGTGGATGGGCAATTTTGGCTGGGATCAGTTTGGGGGCTCTGCTAACCAGAGCAAGGCTTGGCTGATATTGGCAAAACTTGTACATGTATCTATGGTTAGCTGCTAGACTGGTATGTATTAGTTCACTAGAGCTGCTGTAACAAAGTACCACAGATTGGGTGACTTCAACAACAGAAATGTGTTTTTTCATAATTCTGGAAGCTAGAAGTCCAATATCAAAGTATCAGCAGGTTTGATTTCTTCTGAGGCCCTTCCCCTTGGTTTGTAGATGGCCATCTTCTCCCTGTATCTTTTGTACACATCTTTTTGTACACATCTGTGTACAAATTTCCTCTTTGTAGAAGGACACCAGTCATATAGGATTAGGGCCCAATCTAAAGACTGCATTTTCACTTAATTACCTCTTTAAAGACCTATCTCCACATACAGTTACAATCTGAGATTCTGGGGGTTGGGCTTCAACATACAAATTTAGGATAGAGCACAATTCAGCCCATAACAGTCAGCAATCAGCCAGATAGTCTAAGAAGTTTCAGTTGGCCTCGTTTGTCTCTGTTCCACATGATCTCTCATCCTCCAGAAGGATACCCTGGGTTTGTTCACATAACAGTGGTTACAGGCACCCCAAGAGAGAAGGGAAAAAAATGCAGGGTCTCTCTAGGCTTGAGCTCAAAACCAGAACAACATCATTTCTACCACATTCTATTGGCCAAAGCAAGTCACAAAACCAGCCAGATTCAAGGGATAGAAAACTAGGGCCATTTTTACAATCTGTTACAGCCATTCTCCTACCTTCCTACTCCCACACCCCAGGGAAACCCATATAATACAGTTTTCACTCTTAGGCTGAGACCCTGGGAAAACTATGATTCAGTGAAATGTGTTCTTCAGCCCCATCCTCACACCAACCCTCTTTTCAATGCCTCTCCTCTCTCTCCAACTCTTAGGCATTCCCCACCTTCCCTTCTAAATCAGAAGAGAATCTGGTAAAATCATTCATCTTGAGGGTAAACGAGTAGGGTGAAGGTAATAGCTCTTGCAGATATAACTGCATTTTAGTAGATGCCTAAGTCTTAAGCTAAGAAATGGAGCACTACGGCAGAATTTCTGGCAACAATAGGGAGTAGGAGAAACTTCCTTAAGCCCTTGAAAATTGCTTCTCCATGCGGAGCAAGAAAAGTCTTCTGTTTGTTTGTTTGTTACTTTCTAGATGCTGAGCACATAGCCCCACATCCAGCAGCCACTCAACCAACACCTAGTGAGTGTTCTAAGAGCTAAGTGAGAGTGAAGGTTCTAAGGTCTTTTCTGTGTGAGTGATCATGGGAGAATATTACTATGAACAGGAATCGGAAGATCTGGGTCCCAGATTATTCTTAGCAACAATTCAGTGGTTGGACCTTGTGCAAGCTATTTTCAGTTTCTCTGAATCTCAGTTGTTTTCTCATTTGCAAAATGAGAGATTTAGTGAGACAATCTCTAGAATTGCTTTCAGTTCTAATTTCCTCTGAATGCTAATAAAATTTTCACAGGAAGAGAGCAATAGTCTAACCTCTTTCTCCCTAGCCAACCAATCCATCAGCATGTTTACTCAGCGTGTGCAATCCCATGCCTGGCTGGCGCTTAGTGTGGGGCTCTGAACTAAGTGAACACTACTGCTAGGACCAGCCAGGAACAGGTCACAACTGTCCTAGATTATCTAGATGCTTGTGAATGGCTGTAGAGATATAATGACACTATTAACTTTAGGAGGAATTGTTGACAGTTTTTCATCCACCAAGTGTTTTCTGTCTCTCGGGATAGTAATTAGGGCCCAAAAAGGTTGGAGTCCTTCGTCCTCCCACTCTCAGCCCTGCTTTTCCAAGCAAAAACGATGTCTAATGTATATTTCTCAGTGTATATATTGAAATGTAGTCTATTGTATACATTTTCTCTGTATACACAATACATCTGTCTGCCCTGGATATTCACAGCCGTCTTCCAACTTTAAACACCAGTCTGTCTATACAATGTGGGTGGGTTGAGTTCGGACCTGACCAGGACAAGGGCAAGCACCCATATACATTTAATGGTCCTGTCTTGACAATCTGCCGTTACAGCAAATGTGAAAAACATAAACAGGGACAGAACTTTTTTTTTCAAACTCTACATCAAAAGTTATTGAGTGATCTTGCTGTGCAATAGCCAGACGTAGCGTTAACCAAAGAAAAAGCTCTAAGCTCTACTTACTCTGTGAAAAGTAGTTCACACGTTTTATCATCTCTTCGGACCTGTCAAGCTCGGTTAGTTGGGTGGACATGGATTGCCTCAAATGGCATTTGCTAGGCATTTGTTTTCCAAACACACTGTACCTGTTCTTTGGAAGGTTAATCCCAAGAGATAAAATATTTGGAGGTCGATTGGGGGCTTACAAACTTGTTCCCCTTTAAATCCCAGTCTCCAAAGTAAAAACAGGAACTGTGTTCAAAGGTAGATCAACTATCAGAGCAAACCTAAGCCTTAGTTAAGTTTCTGCTAGACATTAACTGAAAGCGAATAAGATTTTTTTTAAGCAGAGAACTTACTCCTGTTCACAGATAAGGCTGTTTCTCCTGTTACCTTGAGGCTCCAAAATTCTGTATCTCCAATCTGCAGGACTGCACTGACTGCCTCCACAAAGATATTGTGTGGCATGGAATTCCAGTGGGTTCTCCTGAGGCCTCGAGCATTCTTTCATTGCAAGATCATTGCTCTGTGTATTATTAGCATGCCAATGAAGAACACATGCACAGCAATGTTCAAGACAAGAGGAAAAAGTGAACAAAACAAGGCCAGGACCTTTTAAGCGTCTAGTCTCACCGGCAATGAGTGGTGGTACAAATGGTACCAAAATAATAGGATGGGATCTTCCTGGCTCTGGCAGTTGAAAAGACTGGTCCTACAACAAACAGCTCAAGCATAGTAAGAGGCAGAATACAATTGAGTGTTTACATGGAGTGGATGGTAACAGACCACACAGGAAGTTTAAGAATTTCAAGAAGGTGAAGAACTTTTCTATAAGGTAGTAAGGGAAGGTGTGTAGGCAGAATCTTAATATGGCCCCAAGATCCTCATCCCCTGGTGTGCATGCCCTGTTTAATCCCTTGTCTTTGAGTGTGGGTGGGCCTAACCTAATCAGGTGAATCCTTTTCTCAAAGCTCCGAATTCAGAGACAGAAGTCAGAGATACCAAGCTGCAGCAGATGCTCTCCTGTTTGCCTTGAAGAAGCAAACTGCTGTGTTGTAGAGAGGGTCATATGGCAAGAAATGGCAGACAGCCTTTAGTAGCTGCGAGAGACTCCAGCAAGAAAGTAGGGACCTCCAGCCTACAACGGCAAGGAACTGAATTATACCAACAACGCTGTGAGCTTGAGGACCCTGAGCTCTGGAAAGAAACCTTGATTTCAGTCCTGTAAGACCCTGAACCAAGAATCCATCTAAGCCTAGACTCCTGACCTACAGAGAATGTGAGATAATAAATGGATGTTGTTTTAAGCCAATAAGTTTGTGGGAATTTTTAATGCAGCAATAGAAAATGAATGCAGAAGGCTTTTTAGAGCAGAAATACCTTGAGCAGAGCCCAGAAGAAGATGCTGACAACTTAAAGAAGTTCAAAGGAGGAGAGAAGCAGTTATGCTGTGGAAAAAGGAAGAGGTAGGAAATATAAGCAAAGACCCGGAAGTAATCAGGCACATGGTCGGATACGTTTAAGATAACATCGTGAACAAGGAGACCTCCACCTTCTTATTTCTCATTTTGATGCATGTGGCATGTTCACCTGGTGAGCAGGTCATGAGTTACCATGCCCATGGTGTATGAAAAAACTGAGGTTTATAGATGTTTGTCAGTTGTGTGTACAGATGATTAACCAGGGGCAGAGTTAGCTTTCTGAAATGAAAATCTGATTGAAATGTATGAAATGCTTTTCATTCCTGCAACCTAGAAGATAAGATCCAAATTCCTCAACCAGCATATGCGGCCCTTTGTTTTCATCACTCAACCTCCCAGTTACACTCTAGCCAAGACACACTGCACACACACAGGCACACACCCACTCTCCCATGCATTCTTGCATTGGGCAGGTGGTTCCCTCTGTATGGATTGTCTCTCCCTTCCCTTGCCCTCCCCACCCAGCTTCCCATCCCAAGCTTGCTCAGTTATGAATCTTCCATTCTCCCTTTAAGATTCAGGTCAAAAGCAGTTTCTCCTGTGAAGTCTTCCCCTGTGTCCCCACTTAACACCCCAGGTACAATTTTTCCTTAATGATCCTGTAGCACATTGAACACACCCTTGTTAGCACTTAATAATGATAACAGCAATAGTATTAATAATAGCTCACATTTGTTGGGTGTATATCTAAAGCCATGTACTGTTCCTTGTTACATGCATTACCACGATGTATTTTTATCACACTTTTTGCGTGTTTACATGCTTCTCTACTAAATGGTGCATCTCTCAAAGGCAAAGATGATGGCTTTTTATCTTTGTATCCCCCAGAGCTTTGCAGAGTGTAGAAGGCACTCAAAATATATTTAATAAATGAGTTAAAAGAGTCAGAAATAGGGCTGGAATTCAGGTCTATGATCACGTTGCAGAGTTATTTGCTGCCATACCATCATGATAAAATTAATGTACAAGGGCTTTGTGGAATTACAAAATACTATGTGAATGGCAGGTAGAGGAGACCAGCTCAACTTCCCCCTGTCTGAGCCCCTTTCTTATTCCCACTTGCTTCTTGCTGCCAAAAAATTTTAGATTATGTAAAAGCTTATCAGCAGTGCTTATCTACTTTATCTAGCCCAGGAACCCAAAGATATAAAGAAGAGTGAGTGTATGTTCATGATGGTGGGAAGTATCATGAAGGCTGGTGCCAAGACAACCAGGGTATCCAATGAACAGGGCATAGCAGCCTGGACACATGTGTAGAGAACTCAGAATCCCTTGAACACCCAGGAATCCCAAGCAGCAGAGGTAAATAAGCTCCCAGGTCAGCACCCAAAAGACCCACGTGTTCTCACCTAGTTCTTAGAATTCTGTGCTGAACTCCGAGCATCGCTTTGGTAAACAAGGCAGTCGATGTGGCTCTTAAATGAGCTATAACAAACTCATTACCAATTAAGTAAGTGGAATTCTCTTTATTCAAGTCCTGCTACTTAGAGATGGATAACAGCATCATTCTGTGTAGTCTAGTCTTTCTCTCTTGCTCTTGTATTTAGGCAAAAGTTGAATACTAAATCAGCTAGCAGCCAACATTGCACTCTGTTCTGCTGACCCTAAGTCTCAGCTAAAAAATCAGAGACAGGGCTTAAATTTTTCCTCCAATTTAATATAACAGACTCTATCAGGACTTCAGTTTTCTTATCTTTTTTTCCCAAATAGCAAGGTATACAATTTTTTCTCTGTTTCACAATTGCCTGTGACTTCCTCCAAAATCTCTTTCCTTCTCCCTCTCCTCCCGGCCTACTCCCACCCACCCACAGAGCACAGATAGTTAGAATGTCTCTAAATGTGGGTTGCACAAGCAAATATTGGATGGGGTGAAAATGCAAGGAAAATATTAGTATCTCACTTGCATCTTTGGCACTGGGCTTAGAAAGAGCAAATTAAGGCCAATTAGAGGTAATAACCCTTAAGAATAGTTAGCAAGACCCCACTTCATTTTCTCTGGAGGAAAAAACATTCTTACAGCTTTTTACCTAAAGAGCAGAATAGTCTATTATTTTACATTATATTTGAGAATAATGCTTGCCTTCCACCCAGTTCAACTCACAAAACCTTATGTAAAGCAGGATCAGGTACCAGAAGGGACACACAGATGAGAAAGAAATAGTCACTACCCTCCAGAAACTGACAATCTAGTAGCAGACTATGATTGATTGATAAAGAAAGAAAGAAAGAAATAACTCTAAATAAAGCAGAATCAAGATAAATGCTACATGAGAGATGGAGGCTAAGATGTGTGAATAGGAAAAATTACTTTTTTGGCAGGGGAGGGAGGCAGTCTTCTGATGCTTATTCTAAACTTTCCTTTTCTGGAATATGGGCAACCAAAAGCTATTCCAGTTCAAATTTCTGAAAAATTTTAAAAAGTATTATTTCCTACTATAAAATAATGGTTGCATTCCTAAGAAATGTTACTTTATCAAAAATAGCATTACAAAAACAATTATTCTAATAGAGGAAAAAATGGTTGAGGTTAGAGCCTTTTAGATATGTAATAACAGTTATTTTTCCTCCAGGAATTTCAGCAATGAAAATGTTCTACTAGGTCTAAGTTTTTTTTTTTTTTTTTTTTAGGCAATATATTGGTTCATCGAAACTGACAAAAGCAAACCTAAACATTCCTGGGCAAATCTGAGCAGTACATAAAACAAGACCAAAATAAGTAAGTTCTGAGACTATCAAAATCAGTTGCAGCCCCATTTGTGGCTGATTGTCTTACTCATTGCTAAATATTCTGGTTTCAACTCCCTGCACTGCCCCTCCCTATGAGAAGATTATATGCAACTGCTCTGTTAAATTCCTGAGTGACCATGTGACTTGCTTTGGCCAATGAAATGTGGGCAGATGTGATAGGCATCACTTCCAAGCAGAGGCTTTCAGAGTTCCACCATGTCTTTTTCCCTCTTCCACCACTACCAAGAGTACCCCAGCCAGAGAATGCTCCTTCAGCCAGAGTTCTGGAGTAAAGATAACCATGGAGCAGAACACCAAACAACTCAAGACATGGACACATAGCAGAGAGGGAAAAATAAAGTTTTGTTGTTGTAAGCCAGTAAAATCCGAGGGACATTTGTTACCACAATATAACCCAGTTTATTCTGACTAATACACAAGTACAAGAAATAAAGAAACATGAATTGAGCAGCCACACTTCAAATAAAACAATTCAAGTAAAACAACTTGCTATAGCCCAGTGGTACTTCCCAATTGTGATCCTTATTAGCAATTACAGTCTACATTATACTACCACTTTTTGAAGACTCTGTACTAGACATTTTTCATATATTATCTCATTTAATCCTTCTAACAATGATAATAAGGTAGAGTTAAATCTCCATTTTATAGATATGAAAACTGAGAGCCAAAAAGTTAAGTGATCTGCCAATTATCATTCACCTATTAAGTGCCAGAAGCAGGAATTTAACTTATTCTGTTTGATTCCAAATCTTGCCTTCATAGCATTCTTCCACAGGGCTAATCAAGGAACAAACTATAACTCTGAAGTCATAAAAAGTAGGGACATGCTAATGTGATCTAAATTAAGTTACTCAGCTTCCCTGAGGCTTGTTTTTCTCATCTGTAAAATGGAGATAACATTATCTCCAGTGTCCTTAGAGGATGCAATAGACAGACAGTTACCAGCAGTCTCTCTGGCACATGTCAGCCCTCAATTAATGACTCACGTAATCAGTGGCAATCCTGATACAGCCTAGGTATACTTAGACTGAGAGAGAAAGACTCGTTCTTTCTGGGTCCCTAGAGAAAGCAGCACCCTCCTGGGTCCTAATGAGGCCAAGGCACCGCAGTGGCGTGTGTCAGTAGAGATTCAGTGCCAGGTCATAGAGCAGGATAAGAGTCACCACAGAGGAGAGGGCCACAGGGCAGGTGCAGGGCAGCAACAGACCTAACTCCACCCTTAATCTAATAGGCGAAGCACAAATGGCCAGAGACAGCCGTTAGTGGGCCCCCTAACAGATGGACCCATGAAATACAGGAACAGGTTGGGCCACAGTGGCCAGAGAGGGAGAGAGCTTAGAGGAACAGGGCCTGGCTCTGTATGAAGGCGGAGAGAGATCTGCAAACAAGAGCGAGTTCGTGATATGCATGGCCCCTGACTAGCAATGAGCTGATGGCAGCAGCTGATGGGACTAATGACAGGAGGTAATGATGATGAAAAGCACTTAAGCAATGGGCCTCAAGTAGCCGTTGCAGTTGCTGAAAGGCCTCCGCCACCAAACAAAGCAATTAGTCAGTCACCCCGCCACCCAGCCCCTCCTCTGCCCGCCTCTCTTTTCCCACCTTTGCAGACCTCAGACCATTCATTGCTTTGTCTCACCAGCCCAGCCTGCAGGAGCCCAGACCCAGCAAACAGAAATGCACCAGCTGGAGCCCAGCCTATAATGGCTGTCTCCCAAACCAGCAACGCCAAAGGCAGCCGGGGTTACAAAGGGGGACAGACCTAGGGGAGACCTTTCTGTCTCAGCAATTTGCCATGAATTTTACATGCAAAAGTTACCTATGCATTTGTATACTTCAGTGTATGTCACTGGCCTTTTCGCATAACACAAAGAGTAGACCTACTGGTTTTTGCAGCTGGGAGGGTAACTCTGAGCTTCAAATTAGAGAACAATTTTGAGTTTGAGCTTTTCTCTACCCAAAAAGGAAGATTACTTCCCTGGGAGTTGAGGATTCTTGAGTTCTTGCTCTTGCTTCTTTTTATTATTATTATTATTAAATTTTTGGCCACACCGCACAGCATGTGGGATCTCAGTTCCCAACTAGGGATCGAAACTGCACCTCCTGCAGTGGAAGCACTGAGTCTTAACCACTGGACAGCCAAGGAAGTCCATCTTGCTCTTGCTTTTATTCATCCTTTAAAATTTACCTTAAGCATTCCCACTCTTGGAATCCTTCCCTCATCCCTTCAGACTGTCCTCTCCTGGTCCACTCCCATTACAATAGGTATTGTGAGATAATGCTACAAGGTCATGACTGCTTCTCATCTACCTTTCTATCTTCCTTCCTCTCAAGACTGTGAGCTCACAGGTGGCCAGGGGTATTTCTATTCCTCTTTCTATCCTCAGTATCCAGCACCTAGGTGCTATGCAGTACCTTGGTCAAGTTTCTGAGATATGCAACTTCCAAATCCACAAAGTAGGGATAATAATATATGTCCTATTATATGTTCCAGTTTGGTATTTAGGGACCAAATATGAAAGCAGAACTGAAGAGTGTTTGGAAATGCACAGCAATAAATGAATTATGAATGTTTGTTAGGCACTGTGCATCTCTGCTTTTCTCATTCACTCATACATCTTTTGAGCACATTTTATGTGTTAGGCATTCTGCTGCTACAGATAGAAGCCGCCTTTGAAGTTTCCCCCACTAAACACACTGTCTCATCCCCTCCAGCCCTGTACATAGCTTCTGGCTATGGCCCAAGCCAGTAAATCTGCTACTGATGGACTTTGTCTCCCCTTGTTGATGTCTACACCAAAAGCCCAAGCTTACTGTCTGCCATTTATGAAAATCAACAATCATATTTTGAGTGCCCACTACAAGTAGGGTGTGAGACCAGGCATGAAGGGGAGGAATAAAATATACAATGGGTAAGGTATAGAGTCTTCACCCTTAAGAAAATAGAACATAATATAAGCAGAAAGTGAAAAGAGTTGGAAGACATACACTAAAGAATGATGTCAGAATTCAGAGAAGGACAAGGTTTCATTAACTGATCCATTAGAAAAGCCTTAAGGAAAGAGCTGACATTTGAGTTTGGTCATGTAGAATTGAAAGACTTCAAGAGGCAGGGATTATGCAAAAAAAAAAAAAAAAAAAAAAAAAATTATTCTCAGAAAATCAGAGTTATGAGCTTCCTTAGAGGGACAATCCCCAACCTCACTGTACAGATGAGAAAATTGAGGCAGAGATTCAATAATTTGCCCAAGGTCACTTAGCTAGTAACTGGCAGAGCTGGGAAACAAACTCTGCAGCCCACACTTTGGCAGGGAAATGGCATACTAGAATCTGCTTTAAGCAAAAGACAGAAGGCAAGGAAAATGAGAGAAAAAGATAGGGTGGGAAGAAAAAGAGAGAGAGAATGAATTAAAACCAAGAAAAAACTTTTGAAATTTCCGGAGAATAGACCATTTAGGAAGTTACTACAAAAGTCTAGAAGCAAAATTATTAAAACCTGGTCAAAAGTGGTAACTGCATGAATGGGAAGAAATGGATAATTCTGGAAGGGTGATGTGTCAGTCCATTCGAGCTGCTGTAACAGAATATCATAGTCTGGGTGGCTTATAAACAACAGAAATTTGTTTCTCACAGCTCTGGAGGCTGGAAGTCTGAGATGAGGTTGCCAGCATAGTTGGGTTCTGGTCAGAACCCATACCCTGCTTCACAGACAGCTGTCTTCTAGCTGTGTCCTCACAGCTCTCTTTTATAAGGGCACTAATCTTATCCATGAGGACTCCACTGTCATGACCTGATCACCTCCCAAAGGCCCCACCTCCCAATACCATCACCTTGGGAATTATGTTTCAGCATAAGAATTTGAGGGGAACACAAACATTTAGTCCATAGCAGATGGATAAACAGACTTTGATTACTGAATGTAATGAGATGGAAGGGAATAGAATTCCAAGATTTCAAGCATGGAGAACAACTTAGAAAATAGTTTAGAAGTCTGTGCTTTCCTAAGCATACCATCCCATTCCCCAAGACTCACAGATTATGAGGGACCAAAATCCACACATTGCCGTTTTTCCCTGACTTGTCAGAAAACGATGCTGGCAAATGGGAAGTGGGGAATTTTTCTCATCGTAGGGTTCATCTATCATGGCAACAATATTATTAGGTCAGTAAATAATTGATCTCAGATGAATACGTAGGTTTTGGAGTTATATAACCCATCACACTTCACCCAAGGGCACACCACACAGAGTTACACCATTCTGACTGCTCATAGGGATTCTGGGATGTGTAAATGCCTCTAAATTATGTTTCCAATCAGAAGGCACTAGCTTTGTTGAGAGTTAGCCATGTTCAAATCTAGGTTGTGCCCAAACACGATAGAGGCATTGTTTTCTGTCCCTCGGCTCTCCGTATGTTAAAAGCATCTATTAAAATGTGTCTGGGATGGAAGACACCCAACACAATGTCATTAATTTAAGGAAATAAAATTACACCATATGAAGGGTTATCATAAGGAAGATGGTGACCAGCTGTTCTCCATTTCCTCTGGGTTAGAATAAGAGAAAGTGGGAGGGAGTTTAATTTGAAATTGAATTGGGAGTGGGAACCTGACAGAAGGAAGGAAGCATAGCCAATGAGGGCTACAAGACAGACAAACAATGGAGTTGTGGTACATGGGGATATGAGATTATTGTGGGGTAGGGGGAGGGAAGGGATTCACCCAGCCCAAGGCAAAATAAGGTTTTATTTCCTCTCTCTCTTTGGGTGCCTAACAGCCTTAGAGTTTCCCCCTTTCTTAACCTCTTTCCAGAAAATGCTGTTTTTTTATTTTCACTAAGGTTAAAACAATTGAGGCATTTTCATTTGAATATAGATCAAAGCCTTCCAGTAAATGAATGATGCAGGAGGTAGATTATCAGAGGCCCTTTTCTGCAAAGCAGCTCATAGGCTTGTTTAGCATTTGGTCCAGCCCTGCCAGAGAATTCAGAATTTTTGTGGATTTGGGAAATGGGCAGTATAGATATGAAGTTCCTAGTGACTTAAGGAATTCCAACCTGGTCCAAGGCTAAATAGTGAATAACCTCATTCATTCATCAGTCACCCCCAGATCCAGCACCCTCTCTAGTACCCCACTTTCCTCTCATTTTTAGACCTCTTGAGAGCCACAGTCCCCATCCAAATGTGCTTTTAACAAATCATTTATATCAGTAATTTACTCTTAGTGTGAATTAAAATCACTTCTAGTCTCTCTTCTAGTTGTATTTGCATGTAAGCCGTGCCTCTCACTGAGGAACCAGAGGCCTGATTCTCTGGTCAGGAAATTTCAGAACACCAGGAAAAGAGTAGGGAGATTTTTCTCTGGAAGAGATTCATTTGAATCCTGAAATTGTGCAAAGAAGGAGGCAGTTTGTTCTACCTACTTCTCAGGGCTGTTCCATTATAACTGATCCTCCATTAAGACTGAAACTCCACTGAAAGTGAACAGAAATCAGAGCACTCCTCAAAGTGGGCAAAAAAAGAATTGACCTCCCACACTAAAATATCAGGCAAGGTCTTGCTGTAATCACAGATGTAAGTCAAACCCTGCAATTTAAGAGGGAAGTAAGGCAAATATACAAATATACACACTGTCCATGAAGAAAGAACTGGAGGCCTTCAGAGGAGGGAAGGGGGTTAGAGTTGGTCGGATCAGGAGAGGATACATGAGAGAGATGGTATTTGGTAAACACTGGGTTGGTGTTTGGGTGGATTTTCCTTCCTCAGGGAGACCTGCTCATAATCTGTGAGTCTTGGGGAATGGGATGGTATGCTTAGGAGAACACAGATTTCTAAACTATTTTCTAAGTTGTTCTCCAAGCTTGAAATCTTGGAATTCTACTCCCCTTCCTCTCATTACATTCATTAATCAAAGTCTGTTAACCCATCTGCTATGAACTGAATGCTGTGTCTCCCCAAAATTCATATGTTAAAAAACCTAATCCCCAAGGTGATGAAGTAGAGTTGAGAGAAAAGCATTCTCAGCCAGCAGAAGGGCATGAACAAAGGCATGGAGATGGGGAAAGCTGGGCCAGGAAACCTGAGGGAATTAGCATAGGTGGTGCAGGGTGTGAGTAGGGCAGAGTAGGAAATTACCCTGGAAAGGCAGGGCAGGGCCGTTTTCCTGAATCCCACCAGGATGAGGAGCTTCTACTTTACTTGGTGGACATGGGTGACTTCAAGTTGTGGGAAGGGAAACAAATCATGTATCTCATAATCCACAAGACCCAAGCTGGCTCTTCGTCCCTTTCATCATGAGTTATCTAATTCCTTTCGTTATTAAAGGAATTTTAAGGTTTTCCCTTTCCCCTTGGACTTTGCCTTCCTGATCTGGTAACACTTTGCTCAGAGTGACCATAGATTAGCTTGTTTCTGAAGCCTTTTCTAACTGTCCTCATCCATCCTTCCCTTCTTAAAGTGCCCAAGTTTCCCATTTGGGTCTAGAACAGAAGCAGTTCTAATTGAAAAGAACAGAAGGAGAAATGCTTTTGAACAATAATCCTTGGCATTCAGTTTTTCCTCAACTGAGGAATATTTCAGTTGAAAACTTGGCATTTCCCCGAAGTTGAGGACTGTTGATAACAAATAAGAGAACTAGGAGCACAGGGAAGAAAGGGGACGTGGGATAAATTTACTCCACAAACAGGCGTGAAACACTGGAGTCTGTTTTCCTGTCACATCAAAGCAAGAGACCAAGCGCCTCTGTTTTTCCTGACAACTCTAAAGCAAGCATGAACCCGGTCTCCAAATCAGCAGGAACCTTGAACACAGTAAGGTCAGAGAACCAATTGGTCCCCTCCAAATCAAAGCAGCATTCATTTTGTTTTTAAGTGTAAAGTTGGTTGAGGATAATTTACTTCCCCCGCTGACAGTCTATGTCAAAGTTTCAGCCTCACTGGAAACAGTTGTGATCTGAACTCTTTCAGTGGAAAGAAAAAAAAATAATAATAAAGGAAAATGAAAGAAAGAAAACACACACAACCCTCACATAACTCCAGCTCTTTTAATGGATGAGTTGACAGAGTCCTTAACTAGCATCTCTCCGGGTCCCCACCATAATTACAGGCTGGAAAGGAGAGTTGTCTTTCATGTGATTAGAGAGTGTTTGTGCTTCTGTCCATTAGGGAACAAAGAAAAGGAAGCATTTTCAAGAACTTAATGCCAAACATTTTTCACTAGGGAATTTTACTCAATTACTTGCAAAATAATCTCAAAGATGGTCATTTCATCATTAAAATGGTCTTTAAAAAATTGACCACAGATTTGTTTAGAGCTGATTTTGATTGGTGGCACTTTGGAAATTATGTGCTTGATTTAGCACCATCCTCTCCTAAAACCATACCAACCACGCCCTCTTCCCCATTGCTGTTCCACTTAATTGAGTCAGCCTCTCAATTTTCGCCTGCCCAGACATTGATGAAGATATAGGGCATACAACTCTTTAACAGTTTCCTTTCCCTCTTACATCAAGGGAATCCTTCACCCTGGAAAGAAAAAGAAAGCCCTGGGAAGGAGAGAGGAGAAGGGGAGAGGGGCTGATCACAAGGAGACCTTTCAGAATGGACTAGAATTAGGAAAGAGTTCTCCTTGCTGAAAGAAATCTCTTTATAGCTTGATGTTGGTGATATGGCTAGTCCAGTAGGGAATGGGAAATGAGAGGCACAAACATACTTAGGATACGCTTTAAACTCAATGTATCTGAGCAAAGGACTTTGCAGGGAAATGCATTCCTAGCCTATACTGACCTCTTCCAATGCTGTATCATCAATGGCCCAAGCACTATCAAAATTTCCATCATGCCTTCAACTCTCCTCTTTAACTAACCAAAATTCTCCTCAGCCTGCACAAAGCAATTCAGACCCCACTTCCCCCGTGTAGCTCTCCTTGGCTACTTTATCCTACCCTGGTCTCTCCTTTCTCCAAAATCTACTTTAATTTACTCTCACTACCCCAGAGTCCAGGGTCCTATTAATCAATATTCCTCTCAAGAGCAGAGCCCAGAGCCATAGGGACCCTGTAAGATTGACCTAGATGCCTCCCTAGTACCACTAATTGGGGTATGTCAGGAGGAGGTGGGGTGGAGGGGTAGGATATACAACCTCCTTGAACGTCTGCTGTATGGGCATCCTTTCTCCAGATGAGGACAAACAGATGTATTTCTAAAAGGGGAAGGGAGTTGAAACTGCCAATTGGAGAAGGTAAGGTAGGTGTTAAGTGGGAAGGAGGCAGAGGAATGGAAAAGGGGCCCTTGAGCCTATGGAAGGGTCTGCTTTCCCATAAGTCCCACAAGGCCGATACATCAAAGGGAGAAAGAAGAGATGGAGCCTGTCTGTGTGTGTTTTGGAAAGATGTTATCATGAAAGGTGCTCCTGAATCAAATTAATGCAGCATTTTCTGCGGTAGGGAATTTGTGTGAAGAGTCCGTGTGTGCAAAGAAAAGGCATTTGAGGAATTTATGTTCTCCCTAAGTATGGAAATTTGATTACAAGCACCACAGATACCCAGGACAGGTCAGATAGGAAAGACACAGAAAGTCTTTATTTTATAATGATGGGAAAATATGCATGTTTCTATCCTGGTATATTTACACACCTCCTCCATTACTCCCTCTCCACCAAACACATACACACTTTGTTCATTCTCTCCTCAATAACTTAACAAGTCATGTTTTTGCTCTCTCTCTCCAAATTGTTCCCACCCCCAGCCTGGAATGCTCATTCTCTTCTCCCAAATTATTATTTTTTTTTTTCTATGTCATAATATTGACATTCAGTCCAGTAATCCTCCACTGTAACAGCTCCTTTACTTTGCAGTGAAAATTGATTTGTATATTCTTTGCCTCTGAGTCCTTGTGGGATTTTTTTTTTTTTAATTCAGACAGAAAGTCACAAAAATTATACTCATCCTCATCAGTTCACTCAGTCCCATGTAATTAATTTTTTTTTTCATCTTGATCTTTTTGTTAGCACTTTTATGAGTTCATCAGTTTTTCATTAGAGTTCTGAAAATGCTTATTCATTCAGTTCAGCAGTACAGTCAGTTACCAGAAACCTGTACTTGTCAGAGTCTTTTCCATGAATTTCTTGAAGATGAAACCCTTTTATAGGAACATATTTGCAAAATCATCAGAGTACACCCAGAACTGTCTGTAAATGACAAAAGACTTAAAAATGACCACGGTTAAAGATTTGATGAAAGTTCATAATAATGCAGTTGACAAGAAAATTAGTTATTTCTGAGATATACATTTTAAAGTAATAACTAGGATTATTACTTATAACATTATACCAGAACATATAAGATTTTTAGAAATTTCATGTAATGTCTGAAACATTTATATTAACATATTTCCATACATATTTCCATACAAATACAAATATAGGATTTTTAGAAATTTCATGTAATGTCTGAAACATTTATATTAACATATTTCCATACAAATAACCCAATGAAAGTTTAGTATTAGTTGTTTTCTTTGTTTTTTTATACTGCAGGTTCTTATTAGGCATCAATTTTATATACATCAGTGTATACATGTCAATCCCAATTGCCCAATTCAGCACACCACCATCCCCACCTCACCGCAGTATTCCCCCCTTGGTGTCCATATGTCCATTCTCTACATCTGTGTCTCAACTTCTGCCCTGCAAACTGGCTCATCTGTACCATTTTTCTAGGTTCCACATACATGCATTAATATACGATATTTGTTTTTCTCTTTCTGACTTACTTCACTCTGTATGACAGTCTCTAGATCCATCCACGTCTCAACAAATGACTCAATTTCGTTCCTTTTTATGGCTGAGTAATATTCCATTGTATATATGTACCACCTCTTCTTTATCCATTCGTCTGCTGATGGGCATTTAGGTTGCTTCCATGACCTGGCTATTGTAAATAGTGCTGCAATGAACATTCGGGTGCGTGTGTCTTTTTGAATTACGGTTTTCTCTGGGTATATGCCCAGTAGTGGGATTGCTGGGTCATATGGTAATTCTATTTTTAGTTTTTAAAGGAACCTCCATATTGTTCTCCATAGTGGCTGTATCAATTTACATTCCCACCAACAGTGAAAGAGGGTTCCCTTTTCTCCACACCCTCTCCAGCATTTGTTGTTTGTAGATTTTCTGATGATGCCCATTCTAACAGGAGTGAGGTGATACCTCATTGTAGTTTTGATTTGCATTTCTCTAATAATTAGTGATGTTGAGCATCTTTTCATGTGCTTCGTGGCCGTCTGTATGTCTTCTTTGGAGAAATGTCTATTTAGGTCTTCTGCCCATTTTTGGATTGGGGTGTTTGTTTCTTTGATATTGAGCTGAATGAGCTGTTTATATATTTTGGCGATTAATCCTTTGTCCGTTGATTCATTTGCAAATATTTTCTCCCATTCTGAGGGTTGTCTTTTCGTCTTGTTTATGGTTTCCTTTGCTGTGCAAAAGCTTTGAAGTTTCATTAGGTCCCACTTGTTTATTTTTGTTTTTATTTCCATTACTCTAGGAGGTGGATCAAAAAAGATCTTGCTGTGATTTATGTCAAAGAGTGTTCTTCCTACGTTTTCCTCTAAGAGTTTTATAGTGTCCAGTCTTATATTTAGGTCTCTAATCCATTTTGAGTTTATTTTTGTGTATGGTGTTAGGGAGTGTTCTAATTTCATTCTTTTACATGTAGCTGTCCAGTTTTCCCAGCACCACTTATTGAAGAGACTGTCTTTTCTCCATTGTATATCTTTGCCTCCTTTGTCATAGATTAGTTGACCATAGGTGCGTGGGTTAATCTCTGGGCTTTCTATCTTGTTCCATTGATCTATGTTTCTGTTTTTGTGCCAGTACCATATTGTCTTGATTACTGTAGCTTTGTAGTATAGTCTGAAGTCAGGGAGTCTGATTCCTCCAGCTCCATTTTTTTGCCTCAAGACTGCTTTGGCTATTCGGGGTCTTTTGTGTCTCCATACAAATTTTAAGATGATTTGTTCTAGCTCCGTAAAAAATGCCATTGGTAATTTGATAGGGATTGCATTGAATATGTAGATTGCTTTGGGTAGTATACTCATTTTCACAATGTTGATTCTTCCAAGCCAAGAACATGGTATATCTCTCCATCTGTTGGTATCATCTTTAATTTCTTTCATCAGTGTCTTATAGTTTTCTGCATACAGGTCTTTTGTCTCCCTAGGTAGGTTTATTCCTAGGTATTTTATTCTTTTTGTTGCAATGGTAAATGGGAGTGTTTCCGTAATTTCTCTTTCAGATTTTTCATCATTAGTGTATAGGAATGCAAGAGATTTCTGTGCATTAATTTTGTATCCTGCAACTTTACCATATTCATTACTTAGCTCTAGCAGTTTTCTGGTGGCAGTTTTAGGATTCTCTATGTATAGTATCATGTCATCCGCAAACAGTGACAGTTTTACTTCTTCTTTTCCAATTTGTATTCCTTTTATTTCTTTTTCTTCTCCGATTGCCGTGGCTAGGACTTCCAGAACTATGTTGAATAATAGTGGTGAGAGTGGACATCCTTGTCTCGTTCCTGATCTTAGAGGAAATGCTTTCAGTTTTTCACCACTGAGAATGATGTTTGCTGTGGGTTTGTCATATATGGCCTTTATTATGTTGAGGTAGGTTCCCTCTATGCCCACTTTCTGGAGAGTTTTTATCATAAATGGGTGTTGAATTTTGTCAAAAGCTTTTTCTGCATCTATTGAGATGATCATATGGTTTTTATTCTTCAATTTGTTAATATGGTGTATTACATTGATTGATTTGCGTATATTGAAGAATCCTTGCATCCCTGGGATAAATCCCACTTGATCGTGGTGTATGATCCTTTTAATGTGTTGTTGGATTCTGTTTGCTAGTATTTTGTTGAGGATTTTTGCATCTATATTCATCAGTGATATTGGTCTGTAATTTTCTTTTTTTGTAGTGTCTTTGTCTGGTTTTGGTATCAGGGTGATGGTGGCCTCATAGAATGAGTTTGGGAGTGTTCCTTCCTCTGCAATTTTTTGGAAGAGTTTGAGAAGGATAGGTGTTAGCTCTTCTCTAAATGTTTGATAGAATTCACCTGTGAAGCCATCTGGTCCTGGACTTTTGTTTGTTGGAAGATTTTTAATCACAGTTTCAATTTCATTACTTGTGATTGGTCTGTTCATATTTTCTGTTTCTTCCTGGTTCAGTCTTGGAAGGTTATACCTTTCTAAAAATGTGTCCATTTCTTCCAGGTTGTCCATTTTATTGGCATAAAGTTGCTTGTAGTAGTCTCTTAGGATGCTTTGTATTTCTGCGGTGTCTGTTGTAACTTCTCCTTTTTCACTTCTGATTTTATTGATTTGAGTCCTCTCCCTCTTTTTCTTGATGAGTCTGGCTAATGGCTTATCACTTTTGTTTATCTTCTCAAAGAACCAACTTTTAGTTTTATTGATCTTTGCTATTGTTTTCTTTGTTTCTATTTCATTTATTTCTGCTCTGATCTTTATGATTTCTTTCCTTCTGCTAACTTTGGGTTTTGTTTGTTCTTCTTTCTCTAGTTTCTTTAGGTGTAAGGTCAGATTGTTTACTTGAGATTTTTCTTGTTTCTTTAGGTAGGCTTGTATAGCTATAAACTTCCCTCTTAGAACCGCTTTTGCTGCATCCCATAGGTTTTGGGTCGTCGTGTTTTCATTGTCATTTGTCTCTAGGTATTTTTTGATTTCCTCTTTGATTTCTTCAGTGATCTCTTGGTTATTTAGTAACGTATTGTTTAGCCTCCATGTGTTTGTATTTTTAAGTTTTTTTCCCTGTAATTCATTTCTAATCTCATCGCGTTGTGGTCAGAAAAGATGCTTGATATGATTTCAATTTTCTTAAATTTACTGAGGCTTGATTTGTGACCCAAGATGTGATCTATCGTGGAGAATGTTCCGTGCACACTTGAGAAGAACGTGTAATCTGCTGTTTTTGGATGGAATGTCCTATATATATCAATTAAATCTATCTGGTCTATTGTGTCATTTAAAGCTTCTGTTTCCTTATTTATTTTCATTTTGGATGATCCGTCCATTGGTGTAAGTGAAGTGTTAAAGTCCCCCACTATTATTGTGTTACTGTCGATTTCCTCTTTTATAGCTGTTAGAAGTTGCCTTATGTATTGAGGTGCTCCTATGTTGGGTGCATATATATTTATAATTGTTATATCTTCTTCTTGGATTGATCCCTGGATCATTATGTAGTGTCCTTCCTTGTCTCTTGTAACATTCTTTATTTTAAAGTCTATTTTATCTGATATGAGTATAGCTACTCCAGCTTTCTTTTGATTTCCATTTGCATGGAATATCTTTTTCCATCCCCTCACTTTCAGTCTGTATGTGTCCCTAGGTCTAAAGTGGGTCTCTTGTAGACAGCATATATATGGGTCTTGTTTTTGTATCCATTCAGCCAGTCTATGTCTTTTGGTTGGGGCATTTAATCCATTCACGTTTAAGGTAATTATCGATATGTATGTTCCTATGACCATTTTCTTAATTGTTTTGTGTTTGTTTTTGTAGGTCCTTTTCTTCTCTTGTGTTTCCCACTTAGAGAAGTTCTTTTAGCATTTGTTGTAGAGCTGCTTTGGTGGTGCTGAATTCTCTTAGCTTTTGCTTGTCTGTAAAGCTTTTGATTTCTCCATCAAATCTAAATGAGATCCTTGCCGGGTAGAGTAATCTTGGTTGTAGGTTCTTCCCTTTCATCACTTTAAGTATATCAGGCCACTCCCTTCTGGCTTGCAGAATTTCTGCTGAGAAATGAGCTGTTAACCTTATGGGAGTTCCCTTGTATGTTATTTGTCGTTTTTCCCTTGCTGCTTTCAATAATTTTTCTTTGTCTTTAATTTTTGCCACTTTGATTACTATGTGTCTCGGCGTGTTTCTCCTTGGGTTTATCCTGTATGGGACTCTCTGCGCTTCCTGGACTTGGGTGGCTATTTCCTTTCCCATGTTAGGGAAGTTTTCGACTATAATCTCTTCAAATATTTTCTCTGGTCCTTTCTCTCTCTCTTCTCCTTCTGGGACCCCTATAATGCGAATGTTGTTGCGTTTAATGTTGTCCCAGAGGTCTCTTAGGCTGTCTTCATTTCTTTTCATTCTTTTTTCTTTAGTCTGTTCCACAGCAGTGAATTCCACCATTCTGTCTTCCAGGTCACTTATCCGTTCTTCTGCCTCAGTTATTCTGCTATTGATTCCTTCTAGTGTAGTTTTCATTTCAGTTATTGTATTGGTCATCTCTGTTTGTTTGTTCTTTAATTCTTCTAGGTCTTTGTTAATCATTTCTTGCATCTTCTCAATCTTTGCCTCCATTCTTATTCCGAGGTCCTGGATCATCTTCACTATCATTATTCTGAATTCTTTTTCTGGAAGGTTGCCTATCTCCACTTCATTTGGTTGTTTTTCTGGGGTTTTTTCTTGTTCCTTCATCTGGTACATAGCCCTCTGCCTTTTCATCTTCTCTATCTTTCTGTAACTGTGGTTTTTGGTCCACAGGCTGCAGGATTGTAGTTTTTCTTGCTTCTGTTGTCTGCCCTCTGGTGGTTGAGGCTATCTAAGAGGCTTGATGGGAGGCTCTGGTGGTGGGTAGAGCTGACTGTTGCTGTGGCGGTCAGAGCTCAGTAAAACCTTAATCCACTTGACTGTTGATGGGTGGGGCTGGGTTCCCTCCCTGTTGCTGTGGCGGTCAGAGCTCAGTAAAACCTTAATCCACTTGACTGTTGATGGGTGGGGCTGGGTTCCCTCCCTGTTGGTTGTTTTGCCTGAGGCAACCCAACACTGGAGCCTACCCTTGCTCTTTGGTGGGGTTAATGGCAGACTCTGGGAGGGCTCACGCCAAGGAGCACTTCCCAGAACCTCTGCTGCCAGTGTCCTTATCCCCATGGTGAAACAGAGCCACCACTCGCCTCTGCAGGAGACCCCCCAACACCAGCAGGTAGGTCTGGTTCAGTCTCCCCCAGGGTCACTGCTCCTTCCCCTGGGTCCCGATGCACACATTACTTTGTGTGTGCCCTCCAAGAGTGGGGTCTCTGTTTCCCCCAGCCCTGTCAAAGTCCTGCACTCTATTCCCACTAGGCTTCAAAGTCTGATTCTCTAGGAATTCCTCCTCCCGTAGCCGGACCCCCAGGTTGGGAAGCCTGACGTGGGGCTCAGAACCTTCACTCCAGTGGGTGGACTTCTGTGGTATAAGTGCTCACCAGTCTGTGAGCCACCCACCCAGCAGTTATGGGATTTGATTTTACTCTGATTGCGCCCCTCCTACCGTCTCACTGTGGCTTCTCCTCTGTCCTTGGACGTGGGGTATCCTCCTTGGTGAAGTCCAGGGTCTTCCTGTCAATGATTGTCCAGCAGCCAGTTGCGATTCTGGTGCTCTCGCAAGAGGGAGTGAGAGCACGTCCTTCTACTCCGCCATCTTGGTTAATCCTCCTTCTCCCAAATTATTTAAAAGCCATCAGGCATTTAATGTGGTGTTGCAATGATGTCACTTTTATTAAACCTTCCCTGATGGTTTTGGCAAAGCCAGCATTAACTCCTCTCTGAAGTCCTACTGCATTCAAAATCTGCTCCATGTCCCTTAGCACCTGCATGCTGGGTGTGTGTGTGTGTTGGGGGTGCACAGATGCATGCTGCTCCAATTAGAATCAAAGTTTCTTGAGGTCTAGGCAGGAGAACTCCTTAAGCATGTGGTAGACCTCAATAAAAGCTAGTTGACCCAAAGCTGAATATTGGATCACACCCAGGTGGCTATGGTTATTTCCCACTATGTCTACTATTGAACCCTAGGACTTTGGAAGATATTGTATTCTCACGTCCCTTTGCCAATGATGAAGGGGACCTAGAAAGGCCAGGAAGTACCTTGGGAACCCTCTTCCTTTTTCCTGATATCCAGCCTTGACTCTGCCATTTCCTTTCCCAGTGCCCCAGGAACTTATTCATCTCCCCCGCCTCAGATAGGACATAAATGCCATTTTCCATCAGTACCAAACCAAGGACAAGGACACTCCAAGAGTCTTGGAGGTACATTCTCTCGAGCAGTCCCACCTGGACAAATATTCATTCCACTGCAAACGAAGTCAACAAACCATCCTTTCCCCATCCCCAAGTTTCTACCTTGTCCATAAAAATAAGAGATTCAGTAATTTCCAAAGTTTTGGCAAACATTGCTTCTTCTTTAATTGATTCTCTCCAAAGCAAATGGAACTCACCATCTAATGCAGTGGTCCCCAACCTTTTTGGCACCAGGGACCGGTTTTGTAGAAGACAATTTTTCCACGGACCGGGTGGTGAGAGATGGTTCAGGTGGTAATTCGAGTGATGGGGAGCAATGGGGAGCAGCAGATGAAGCTTTGCTCACTGGCCCGTCACTCACCTCCTGCTGTGTGGCCCGGGGGTGGAGACTCCTGATCTAACGGGTGACACCAGAGGTAAAAAGTTGGGTATGCTTGACTCAGCATCTTATGGGTTTTTTGAAACCATCTGTGCACACAGTGGGTGTGCTCAGCTCTGCTCCTGCTTCCGAATGAGGGGTGGGGTCTCGGATGGCCTCATAGCTGTGGACATGGAGGCTCATGTCTCTCTGTTTCCACTTCTATGGATTAACAGACAAGAGAGAGTGATTTTAGGTAAGAGCCTGACCCTGGATACAAACCACACATTGTCAACTCCAGTATTACTAATGTTTTCCTCCTCTTTCTTTTCTTTTTTTTTTTTTTTGGGGTCAGACACTTTTTTTTTTTTTTAATTTTTATTGGAGTATAGTTGTTTTACTATGTTGTGTTAGTTTCTGCTGTACAGCAAAGTGAACCAGTTATACATATATATATATATATATATATATATATATATATATATATATCCACTCTTTTTTAGATTTCCTTCCCATTTAGGTCACCACAGTCATTGAGTAGAGTTCCCTGTGCTATACAGTAGATTCTCATTAGTTATCTATTTTATACATGTTAGTGTATATATGTCAATCCCCATCTCCCAATACGTCCCACCCTCCCTTTCCCCTTACTACTTGTCAATTGATTCAAAACTCAGTGAGGACTTAAGGGACGAGAGCAATTATCACCCTGAAAACTCCAACAATTAATAAATTGATTGAGAAACATTGAGATAGGCAGAGCAGGCATTTAGAAATCAAAAGAACACATGGAGAGGCTGATACTTCTATGCAGTGGGGGCAGAGGTGTCAGAAGTCTGTGCTTTGGTAAGTGTGGGTCACATGAGATTTAACCTTTGTAAGACAGAGCAGCTTTTTGTGGCTGTGTCCACGGGCAAGTGGCTGGTTTTTGTTAAAGGTACCAGGCTACTTTTAAAAGGCTCAGGCCTGTTTTAAGAGACTGTGTAATTTTCATACACAAACTGAATGAGTCTTAAAAGTAGTCACAGGCTACTCAGGCCTCTGCCAATATTTTATCACCTACAAATACAAATCCTATACCTAGAAAAGGACCAAAAGGGACACCCCATGTTATAAAGCTAACGGGATTTCCTGCAAGATATGTTGTATGTTCTATAATGTTCCTCTTCCTCCTATTTTGAGTAGGAATCATTATTATAATTTGTATGATATTTCATTTCTTTTGGTCATAATTTTCTGTTTTTTTATATCTAATTTTATACTGATTAAGTTTACCATTTAAGTCTACTGAAATGTAACCAGGGGAGAAATTGGCATGACCAGGAAATTGAAAATAAGCACTTAAGGTGGCTCTTTTGACATCAACTCTGGATGCAATAGTGGGTCATGACATTGCATTGCCTTCTAAAGGGAAGAAGCTGAGTATGTGTGTGCCTGCATATGTGACAATACAATAGCAACCATTTTATAAAGGCTCAGCTTCTTATCCACAGCAGCTCTATGAGGGGGGTTCTATCACCGTCACCATTTTATGGGTGAGAACACTAAGAAATAGAAAGGTTTAAGTAACTTTCTTGAGGACATAATAAAACTAAAATGGTAGGGCCAAGATTCAAATTCAGTCGGTCTGACTCCAGACTGTACACTCTTCACCACTAAGCTTTACAAATAATAACTTATTTAGGCAGAAACACTTTGGGAACTAAATTGTGAAAAGAAGAGAAAACAAGGAACAGAATGTACTAAATATTTTGCAGGGTTTTTTTGCCCTTTCCCCAATCTGACCATAGCTGATTGAACCTTAGGTGGACACTTGATGCAAGAGCCATGAATACATAAGCTGATGAGCATCTTATGACTAGTACCTGAAAGACAAGAATCGAATTCTTTCCAAGAATTTAAACTAAGGTACACAGAGATACAATACTGAGGGTCAGTATTGGAACTGGAAGGCTATATAATTTTAGGTGCCAGGATAGCCATTTGGAACCATGTGGAAAATTAGTAAGTAATAAAAGCTGGTAAAAAGGAGAACAACAGACATTTAGAGAAAATCTGAGATAAACACACAATATCTGAGAGAAAAACTTACTCTTCAACTTTCTTGAGCTTTCTTGAGTATGTCTGTTCTTTTCCCTTGAAGTCTAAGTAGTCCAACAACACAGTATTATAACTGGCTTTCCATTGTGTTTACTCAAGGACACAATATCTGGCACACAGTAGGTGCTCAATAAATGCTTTTCAAATGAAAGGATAAAAAAGATTAATAAACACAGAATCCTGAGACCCTATGTTGAATAACTAACTGGGTGATTTTCTCAGTGTATCTATTGTTTTAAGCTATACAGCAGAAAAATTTCCCAACACTTGATTGAGTACAAGGTCTTTAACCTCCTATCCCCAAGTTTCTGGCTCTCACAGGCACTGTAAACCTGGGTAGAACAATAATAGTTGTGTGCTTTCTTCGTAATCCAAAGAGACTCTGATACTGCCTACTATCCCACCCCAAGTAGAGTTGCCAGGTAAAACATAGGAGGCCCAGCTAAATCTAAATTTTAGATAAACAGCAAACAATTGTCTATAATGTGTGTCCCAAATAGTGCACTGTACATACATATACTAAAAAAGAATTCATTGTTTATCTGGAATTCAAATTTAACTGAGCATCCTGTATTTTTATTTGCTAAACCTGGCAATCGCCAAGGATAAAATTTCCCCCAAATAACCAGGCCTGTTCAAGATGTCCAGTTCTTTTTTTTTTTTTTTTTTAACATCTTTATTGGAGTATAATTGCTTTACAATGGTGCGTTAGTTTCTGCTTTATAACAAAGTGAATCAGTTATACATATACATATGTTCCCATATCTCTTCCCTCTTGCATCTCCCTCCCTCCCACCCTCCCTATCCCACCCCTCTAGGTGGTCACAAAGCACCGAGCTGATCTCCCTCTTGGAGTTGTCTTCTCATAGCATCTCACCCCACAGAGATAGTGATGTACACACCCCCATTACTCCATCCATCCACAAGTGCATATGTATATATATGTATCCATACAAACACACATCCAACACACACATACATCCTACAAAAGGAAGCCCTCCTACTTTGTGACACTTAAGAGATGGAAGTTACTAGATTCAAAGCATTGTTAAGCTCATTGAAAAAATATGGGTAGACATGGTAATACTTTGACCCCTTTTTCTTCACTTTCAGTGGAGAAAATCTTAATATCACCAACATCAAGCAAGAAAGACCACTTTGCTAGACTTCCCCTAAAACACTTGAAGGTGTTTCAGCAGATCTAACTCGAATCTACTACATTGACCAATTTTTCCAATTATGAGCAAAAGCTACAGCTACGCACCCTTCCTCAGCAGGACACCTGTGGCATCATAGCATCCCTCTGGTGGGAAGGTATCTACCCCTGCCACCCAACCACACTTTCTTTGGGAAGAGCAATATAGAGAAGAGAGGTACAGAATCACGTCCTTGAGGCTTCTTGCAGCGTGCCGCCACCCCTCCGTAATCATCATCACCCTCTCCTGCCCTATACAACTCACGTCTAGGGAGATTCAGTCATCGCCCCCCACAGCCGTGTTTAGAGGATGCAAGTTAGAGGTAGTCTCTGTGTGTCACACTCGAGATGCCAGATGGCCTCGGTGTCACAATCATAACTTAAATTCTTTATCATGTAAGACATTCCCCAACTTCCCTCATTTAGTTGCCTCAGTCACCTCAAAATGTGGATATCACTCCGCCCTTTGCAAATGTGGAAAGTGAGGAGCTCAGTCAAGAGACTTGTCCAAGGTCACGATGAGACACTGATAAATCAGGGACCGTAGAGCTGGGACCCACACTCTGACTATTCGAGTCCCAGCCCAGAGCTTCTCCCCACCCCCTGCACCTGACTCAGGTGAGAACGTGTGGCCTGTGTGATGATAAAGTTTGCTGGGAGATGTAATAGCCTGGCTCTGTGTGTGGGTGCCCCACTTGACACCCAGGAGGGCCGAGAAAATTAAAAATACATTTTCCAAACAAGCGAGAAAAGCACACTGGGTCAGAAGAGAGCTGGGATTCAAAGATGCCCAGCCCCAAAATAGACTAACGTGCCGGAGCCGAGGGCAAGAGGTACTGCTTGTCAGTTATCCAGGGCACAACAGATCGCTGCAGAGGGCACGCCTGCTCCTAAACCATTGCGCTAGATGTTAAATGAAGCAATTAGAGATGAAGGGGACATTTTAATTACCAGGCTCAGCCAGCTCCAAAGGGGCCCAAATTTCAAGTGAATGTGAAAACTCAATTATGCTGAGCGGGAGCAAGACACCTGGCATCATGGGGCTGATTATCTGGAAGGCTGAGGTGGAGGAAAAGGGATGCCAAAGAATAAAACAAAGGAGACAAGAGAAGTCACATGGCAAAAATTCATAAGACAGCAGGAAAATGCAAGAGATCCATAACATCCTGAAGTGTGGGATGAACCTGCCTCTCAAGGGAGAACAGGCAAATTAGTCCCATTAGCAATTTTAGAAACTCCCTCTTTTCTTTCCTCCAATGGATATACAATTTTCATTTTTTCAGCTTCAAACATCTCATGAACTTTTCACCTTTCCATTTTTTTCCAAACCTGGATTTCTACTTGCCTCCATGGTCAGCAACCCCAGGACAGATGCCACAGCAATTTGGGAGCTAGCTTGTCCTTTTTGGAACCTTACAAACAAGATTCACACTAAGACACCCCAGGAATAATGGGAAAGAGTGACTGGTGTTGAGTGTGGGTATAACTTATCATTTTTCATATTTTGGGAGTATTTCTTTAATAATGATAATTAAAACTCTAATGTTACAGAATTTTCTTTCTCCTTCTCTTTCTAATCTGTTTTAAAATAAATTGGAATCCAAAAAGCAAACTTTAGAGTAAATACCTTTTACACCTTGACAGGCGTGTCTAGAGAACGTGAGAGGTTCTTTAAGGTTACTACATTAAAGGTTACTACTATTTTAAGGTTACTACTATTTATGTACCATCAAGTGCTCCATGCCTATGAGCAGATCTGTTTTCAGGCAGATACAGAGAGTCAGCTAAGCTCACCCTCTAGTCAAGCTATTCACTATTATTCACTAGCCTTGCAGCATGTTGGATTCAGATAAGCTAATTTGTTAGCTCCAGAGTTGAAACCAGAACCTATATATCTGGACTTCTGCTCCTAACACTTCCGCACAGGTGGCATTACATGATATCTTCGGGGGTTTGCCTAATTTCTAAAAATAAATGCTTGGTCCAATTAATCCTATGTTGATTTCCCATAGTATTTCATTTTTTTTCAACTCCTAGGCTGGCATATTCTGGCTATATATAATCTCTTTGCCCAACTCAGTCTAGAAATGTAGATAAGAGTTATTCATTTACTTGTCCTCCCATCTCCTTATTTTCACAAGACTGGGGCCAGCTAAGATCACTATGTGATATTAGGAGGAAGCCTGCTCCTTCTCCAAGGCAGAGGGGTGGTTACAATCCCCTTGAATGGAACTTGCCTCACTTCTCAACAGGGAAAGGGCAGTGACTTTTTAGACTGAATGTCAGCAGCATCATGGGAAAAGAGCTGACAGCTGAATAGGAAAGGAGACAAAAGTTGATTAAGAAGAGCAGGCCAGTCCCTGAGAAACAAGCCTACACCCTAATGAGTGGAACCATCCCTGTGCTGTGGGCTGGGAAAAGGATGGAGAGCCTTTCAGTGAAGATGCATTGTCTTCAACTCCCAAAACAAAGATCTGCTTGCAAAAATCAGTGTCCCAGAATCATGGTTTAAAAAAGGTCTTCTCTAGGTCAAGAAGTCCATCCCTCTGCTTTCAGGATTTTGAATATCATGTCAACAAAAATGTCTATGCATATGATGGAGGAGGTGGAGGTGGCATCTGTTATATTCCAAAAACTCCTCAAGGAGAAGTATGTCCAAACCGTCTCCCTTATTCAGTCCATCCCCACCTCTCATACTGACAGGAAACAAATGTATGAAGTTGTCACCACTGGTCTTCACAACCCCTCTCCTGCCCCTTTCTCCCCTTTCCCATACTTTTTGCCATGAGATCAATTTGTAAAAAAGTAGTCCTTTCACACCCCCTGAGACAGCTAGGAAAGCTTTGTTGCCATTTTTGACAGATGGGGAAACTGAGTCAGAACACATAATTGAGCAAGGGGCCCTGGGGACTGGTGAATTCTGGTTCCCATCCTATCCAAGCCATCCAATCTCCCTTCTCCACAGAGAAGAATGAACTTTCTCTTTCTCCCTGTAATCAAATCAGACCGACACCACTTCAGCAAAAACAACATTTGTTTAGGGAGGAAAGAGGGATGCAGTGTGTGTTGCAGCCTTCCCTTTGAGCTGCCCTGACAGAAACAGCACCGGGCCCATGTGTGCCCGCAAGCTCCCTTTTGTAGTGAGTGCCATTCATCATTGCCTTTTGGAGCAGCTAAACGGAGAACTGGAAAGAGAAAAAAAAAAATGACACGAACTTCCAAAAACACAGTGGTGCTTTTCCTCTTTTCTTTTCCCTGTTCATTTAAAAGTCCAAAAATATAAAGTGCAGAGCTCAATTAATCAAAGGGCTAATGCTTTCATTTCAAAGTTCCTTTAATCTGAGGAGACAATTCACAAACCTCTCTTCTTCAGGCGTCCCCTTTCCCACTCCATTAATAAGACACTAATGCTGCCTTAAGTTGAGTCGGAGTAGATTGGGGTGCTGTGTGCAAATTTAGCCGTTCATCCTCCCAGATCTGTATTCAGACCTGCTACTATTGTGATCTGCAAATACAGCATCCTCCTTTTGAAATCCTCCTCCTGCACTCTTCAGTTCTACCCCACTTCAAGAAAGTCCACTATATGAAGCACTCAGCAGAGAGGCAAAGTTTCCCCATTACAAAAGGTTTTGGGGAAAAAAAATGGGAGCTTCTAGAAACCTACACGGGGAGTAGGTAAGCCTGGGTTCTACTCATCATCCATTAATGTATGAGTTTATTTGTTCATTAAACCAACACAAACTATGTCAAGACCTTCTGCTAAAGATCAAGGTTGAGCGGTGAATAAAATACGAATCTCCCTCAAGCACTGCAGACCTGGCTCAGTCCCTGATCAGCTATGTCCTTGAGTTAGTTGCTCAGGCAATGTGGGTCTCAGATCTCCCTTTTGAAGAAGAAAAATAATAGCCGACTTCCCTCTAGCTCGCAGAGCGAGAGGGTAGTAAACCTGTGCATTTAAGTGTTTCTTTACAGATCATTAACTGCTATGGGGAAAGGAGGGTCATAGGAATAATAGAATTTTTGAGCTAAAAGGAACCAAAGAAATCAACTATTCCAAACTTTTCACATAAGAAGGGAGTCTGAGAGCTAAAATGTTAGGAGTCTCTGTCTGTTGAAAATCTATCAGAAATGAAAACAAAACATCTTTGAAATAATAATGGAAGATAGAGGGTTAGGTTAGATGATTTATATCAATTTGGGAGTGGTGAGGGGCTTAGTAATAGCAATCAGGAAAATTGGGTTCTGGTCTTGAATTTTTCACTAACCAGCTAAGTCCATACATGAATGATTTAACATCTTTTGACTCCCAGTTCTGTCACCTGTAAAATGAGAATTACAGATGGGGAAATGGTGCAATGGGAAGACAGTGGGCTTTGGAGTCCTAAAGATCTGAGTTTGAGTTCTGCCCCTGCCACATTCTAGTTGTGGGGCCTGGGGTTAAGTTACCTAAAAGTGACTCTCTGAGTCTCAGCTTCCACTTCCGTAAATTGGGCATAACTCCACCTCCTTAATGGGGTTGTTAGGATTAAATATGCTGCAGCATATAAAGCACTTTGAACATGGTGAGTACTTTTAATGAATGTTATTTCCCTCCCTTCCTGGATAACCTCTTCTAGCGTTAAAGTTCTATGACTCTGAAATGTCTCCTTCAAATGTGATCTCATATAAGTATATTGGCTTTACTACTTTCTCACCCTACAGGGTAGGGAGAAGCCAGACACTTTTCTTCTAGTAGAAGATGGAATGGGGACCCGGAAGGATGACAGCTCACTCAAGGTCACAGTGGCTTAGCCACAGAAATGGAAGTTGAATCAGGTATCCCTGCTTCTAGCCTGGAGGTTTTTCTCAAAACAGCCATTTGTGGCTAAGAGGGGGGGCCTCTTTACTTCCCATCAGCCACCTTACCATGAACTCAAATGTTTAAAAGAACAATAGAAAGGAGAGAAAGAACTCATATTTGAGCTAATGGTACCACTGATAGCTCATTTAATCATCTCAATCCCATGGGCTAGTATCCCCATTTAGTAGATGAGAAAATGGAGGAACAAAGTGATAAAAGAACTTGTCTAACTTTCCAAGACTTGTCAATGATGAAGCCAGAATTCATCCATGCATAAAGCAGGTGCTCTTACCTCATATCACACAAGCCTGGAGTCATCACAATGGTGCATGCATGTGGGGTACATCTTCACTCTCAGCAGAGGTCTTTGTGTCACCAAAAAAGACTCAATTTCTAAGACCAAGCAAGGAACACTCTCTTCTACTCCACGATCTCATTCATGATCTTTGATAAAAGCCCCCAAAGAGTATTTCCCAGCCTGAAATTTACTTATACCTTCCTCCTACACACTTGCCCAGAGCCAAAGAGAAAGGTCAAAGGGATCTAGAGCTTCTGGGGACAATAGTCAACACTTCTGACCATCCCTGGGTAAAAAGACCTGGTCGTTTCTTAGGCTTCAAAGAAGGGACTGAGGAAGCCCAGGACTCGGGAACATGTGGCATGCTTTAAGGCTAAAGCCAGCAGCTGATGATAAGTGAAAAAAGGCTTTTCAAACAGAGTGAATGTAAATGAGAAAAGAAGCCCCTGGTTAGGGAAGTTATTCTAGCAAGTGGCTATATAAATGTCTTTATATTGTTATTTCCAATATTAGTTTGTTGTTCCTCCATGAAAGCTGATTTATTTGAAATGTTATTACTAGAAACACCCTAATCTTTTGGTAATAATTCATATACTGGAACATTACAGTTTTGGAAGGCAGCCCAGTGCTGTCTGGAATCCTATTTATGGATTAAAGGATTTGAACAGCATGGCAAGCAAGATCGCTAAAGAGTAGGATAATGTAAACCTGGTTCCATATAAAATGCTTTACCCCAGCTATAGTAACGCCATTAAAGTCAGATTGTCAGAGGACACTGGGCACGAGAACTTTCATTACACTAAACCAGGATATCACTGCCCCTGAAGAGCAGGGATTTTTCAAGCCCAATTGCCCCTTGCCTTGGCAGACTGTGCTTAACTTTGCATTTCCCCTCTCTCTTAGAACACACCAACCTCATACGATAGGTCTTGACTCCCTGAAAGGCGATATCCAGGTGAAGGAAGGAAAAAAATAATTTGTCACAGCAAAGGCAATCGTGGAGCTAATGCAGTTTATCTGCAGAGCTAGGATCATGTGTGCCAAGTACTTTGTGTTCTTAGAAACCTTCAGGTTAAGATCGATCCCACTCTATCAAAAGTGCTCCTTTAGTAAGTAGTCCAGGCCTTGATGCCAGAAGAACTCAGGGAAAACTAACTAAAGCCGATGAGAGAAGGCAAAGATCACTGTTGATCATAGCAAGGGCAAAGCACTAAACAGACCCAGAGAAACTACCAAACCAAAGAGGCCTGCATGCTCTCTTCCCTTTGAGGGCCCTTGGGGAGCCCTGATACCCTGACAAGTAGTGGAAAGGCCCTGGGACTTGCACTCAGAGTCACCTGGTTCCACTCTTTATTGGCTGTGTTGCCATGAGCTGGTCATTTAACCTCTTTGAACCTTAGCTTCTTCATCTTTAAAGAGATAATATCTACTCGCAACGCTGTTATGAGAATTTGATGAGGTCATATATGACAAACGTCCAACACATAGAGGGTGGTAAAGGAATGACAGCAACACCTATAACTGTTATCAAACAACTGACACACTGCACGAAGATGTCCAGTTTCTAAATCAGACTCTTAATTGTGACTTCACTTCTCTATCACAAGCTCCTAGCAGGTGGCAAACCAAAAATGCTGTTAGAACTTGCTGGGGCTCAGCAGAAGCAGAGAGAAGGTGGGAGGGAGACAGGAGAGAGAAAGGATAGACCAATGTCACGTTCCCTTTCAGCAAAGACACTGCCTATTAACATAGAGTCGTCAAGCATCTCATGGACATCATCTGCCACATAAATAATGGATAATAATTCTAATTAAACCACCATCTAAAACTTGACTTAAGAAGTCTTTTTTTTTTTTTTCTCCAACTTAACTCAAGCAGATCCTCTTTTATTTTATAACTTCCAGCCTCTACTCAGTGATTCAGGTCTGGGTTCTGACTTTAGACACAGCACAGAAGGGAAAATGTCTTCTCAGACCCATTGTGAAAAAGGGAAGCATTCCAGGCCAGTTGGAGGCTCCAGAGAAGTGTAGAGCAATATTTTTAAAAGGTAGACTTTGGACTACCTGTGTGAGAGTCACTGGGGGAGGATGGGAGCCCCTTTTTTAAAACTGAAGATTTCTGGGTTCCACCCAGAGCCATTAAATCAGAATTATCTGAGAATGATCCCTGGGAGTCTGTATTTTTAACAGGTTCCCAGAAGAGCTTGATGTGCACTAAACTTTGAGAATGGCTCTAGTGTAGGAATTTTCAGGGAGAAGCCAGTGGGTATCAGTGCCCTTCAGGACTTCCCATGGAGCATGGTGATAAAGAACAATTTCATTGTGTTTTACTGTTTACAAAATGCTTTCACAAACATTATCGAATACTAAAGAGTGTACATACAAACAAAACAGAGATATCCATACTGCAAATTATTTATATTGATAAACAATACAGCTCACCTCATCAACCCAGATCAGAGTAAGGGCTGTTCTACATAAATACATTTGCTAGAAAAACTGGAATTTAACACTTTGAATGCCAAGCATTTGAGAGAAGTAATCATAGTATTATTTTAATGAATTTTACAGGTCCCTGCCTTAATAAACCAAGGATCTCAAACATAATTTAACATTACATTGACTCAGGGTCATCACTAGGAGCATCTGCTTTTACAGGAAGCTGTAAAAGCAGTGATGTATGGTGCATCAGTGCATATTGATGTGCTCTGGGCTCCGCTCATGTGAAACACTCTTTGTCCTGACATTTGACGGTTCCAAGCTCGAGGCATTTTGCTTGCCTTTTATAGTTTTTCTAACTTCTCTTTGAATCGACTATCGAATGTTGCTTCCTGCCAATATGACACAAAGCACCACCTCCCTCACCCTTTCTGATGATGTACTACTTATATTCTAAGGTAGAAGAAAACTGAGAAAGTCTTATACTTGTAAGTACAATAAGAGTAAATCACCTCTGAGAGTTTGTGAATAGAAGGTCCTAGAAATAATATTCACGAGGCTGAGTGTGACAAGGATCTGGGGTCACTTGTATATTTACCACTGGAGCGTGGAGGGAATAGACATGGACAAAGCATGGATCACTCAGAAAGAGAAGATTGACTATTGCTGGGTGAATTAGTAAGAATTCTTTCTGTTAAGACAGTCAGATAGACATCTTGAATTAGTTTTAGAATGAGGCGGTATTTGTTAGCTCACAAAACTGGCAGGTTTCTCACTCAATAGCTCATCTCTGCTTCTGCGTGTGCTGACAATGCTGAAGATGGACGTTTTGCAGCAGGAAGCATGCTCCACATTCAAGTCATCCTATCTTAGAACCCAAAGGAAAGAGAGGCCTCTTACTTTTCCACTTTGATATAGCAGAGAAGTTCTCTGATTAGACCAACCCGGGTCATATTTCCACCCCTTGTACCAATCACTTGTGGAAGGATGAATGGTCAGGCCTAGATCTTGTGCTGATTACTGTGGTGAAGGGTACCCAGTGCTATGACTGGAGCCCATTATAATAAGAAGGTGGGTCTGGAGTAGCTCCCCAAAGGAAGTGGAATTGATCTTAGCAGAAGAGGGGACAGAAGCTACAGAAATTAAATAAGAGATGTTGACTGTGGCAGAACCACAAATCAAGGCCCATCTAATGAGAGCACCAAGGGAAGATCAGGTAAGGATGATTGGGCTCAGATCAGGGAGAGCTGGAGCTGCAGATGTGTCAGTGTCCATGATGCTAAGTCCCCTCTTCCCATGGAATCCCCAGCAGGAGACTTTTAGTGAAGAGAACATTTTATTTCAGTGACTCTGCATCAGCCAATGGAGACCAGGTTACCCTGTGGGAACCAATAACCTGCAAATCTCAGCACTTTACATGAAGGCTTATCGCTCAGTACTAGCACATGTCCAGTGCAGGTTGCATCTGAGCATCATGGTCCTCACTGAGACCAGGCTGGCGGAGCAGCCACCGTCTGAGAGTGGTGGGTTATGTCTCAATCTAGGAGCTTCTGTCTGGAAGCAACCTTCCACTTCTGTTCAGGCAATTAAGTGAAATCCTGCCATGAGTCTGAGAAGAATTTAATGGACAACACTAGTGACTACCAAAGACTCTGTGGATTCCCCAGCCTCCAAAGGAAGGGGAATGGAGGGGAGAAAGAATCGTTCCCTACCAGACTCTACTTAGTGAAAGCAGCATTCTGGGTTCACTCCCATGCCTCCATACCACTGCCCGACTCAACTGGAACCTAGTAAAGGATTCTGACATTGCTGTTGTCAGGAGAAGAGGAGTAGAATCTTCCAACTTTCTACTGGAATACTTAGAAAATGTGAGAGAAAACAGAGATATCTTGGCTATAACATGGTCTCTAGATAGATATAGATATCATATAGACAATCATATACATATCCGATTGGTGATAAGAGTAGAAAAAACTGGGAGGGAACTGGGGAAGGACTCTAAATCTCTCAACAGGTTTACCTGGGGGAGACTGTATAGATGATATCTATCCAGAAAATGATGCCTTGCCTCAGTGAAGTACCACATGTAGCATCAAGAAAAAAATCCTGCCAAACTAGGAGAGAAATAAAGAAGTAAAGAAAAAAGAGAGGGGCAGAGGGGGGAAGGAAGCAAGGAAGGATGCAAGGAAGGAAAGAAGGGAAGGAAACAGCTTACCTGTGAACAATTAGCCTATAGTGGCATAGGTCAGACATTTATTCACCCAGCATTTGCTAAGAACCTACTCTATTGACCAAGTACCAAAGTTGAAAAGATGACTAAGACATAGTCCTTGCCTCAAAAACTTAATTTCTTGTAGGCAAACGGGCAAGTAAAGAGAAAACATAAAACTAGGGAGACACTGCTGTGTCAGAAGCAAGCCCAAAGGTTACAGGCACCCCAAGAACAAACACCTATCTCAAACCTGGTCCATAGCAATCAACTACAAATGGCATCTGAATGAAGGGATCTCTGAAAAAATCCTACAGGGTAAGTAGAAGCTAGCCAAACAAAGGGAAGCAGTTTGAGGAAGAATATTCCAGGGAGGAGGGAGTGCATTTGAAAAGATTCCAGGTAAGGGAGAGGTGCTATAAGTATTGATACATCCGTATGAAATTAGAATGGGGATGATGGTAAGAGGTGAGACTGGAAAGAACGGTCTGTCAAGAGCTTTTTTGGGCTTGCAAAAGAATTTGTATTTTATCGTGAGATTAATGATGAGAATTTTAAGCAAGAAACCAAAATGGTCAGATTCAGATTTTTTTAAAATTTAATTCAATTTTATTTTTTATTAAAGTATAGCTGATAATTGGGAGATTGGGATTGACATATATACACTAATATGTATAAAATGGATAACTAATAAGAACCTGCTGTATAAAAAAAATAAAATAAAATTCAAATAAATAAATAAATAAAAACAAAATATAGCTGATTTACAATGTTTCAGGTGTACAGAAAAGTGATTCAATTATACATACATAGTGAAGTAAGTCAAAGACAAATATCATATAATATCATTTATATGTGGAATCTAAAAAAATGATACAAATGAACTTATTTACAAAACAGAAATAGACTCACAGACATAAAAAACAAACTTACGGTTACCAAAGGGGAAATGCAGAGGGAGGGATAAATTGGGAATTTGGGAGTGACAGATACATACTACTGTATATAAAATAGATAAACAACAAGGATATACTATAGCACATGGAACTAGATTCACATTTTAAAACAATCATTGTACCTAAATTATGAAGATGGACTGAAGAAGTACAAGACTGAAGGCAGGGGTGGGGAGCAGTCAGGGGGCTTTTATAATAATCCAGGGAAAAATACTGAATCTAGGGAGCTGAGAAAGAGGGGGGCATCAACAACTCCCAGCCCTAATCAGCTACTTAAGTAATGTAGGTACTCAGGAAGGGAGAAAGATGGGATCTAGAGTCCTTTGGACCAGAATAGAGACACCATCCTATTTATTTTCTTCCTTGGTCCCTGCTATTAAAAAAGGTTTGCTGAGAACCATGACACTGAGAGGGTAAAGTTGATGGGTGATCATGTCCCCTGTACCCTGTCAACATCATCCCCCTAGAAGCCATCAATTGCATGGTGTTGAAGAGACCAATTCAGCATCATCCAGAGGCATCTCAAATAAATAACAGGAGTGAACGACTTGTGTGGTCAAAAAAATTCAAAAGAATCATGTGGTCTGTACCCACAGTAGACTCTGATACTAAAAGGATAAGGCACTTAGGGGGCCTCTTTCTCTCCATCTCTGCAGAGCTTACCAATCTCTTCACAGAACTTGGGTCTATGTGTCCACAGAAAACAATGTGCAATAGAGTTATTGCATCAGTTCCCAAACATAGCCTATAAATGATGATATTTTTTTGTCTTAAACAATGTATGACCAGTGCTCAGCACTGAACTTTTTCCAAAACATCCTGAACTCAGCCCATTAATGAGACCACAGCAGCAGCAAGCAGGAGCCCATGACTCGGGGCCACGGTCACTGCAAGAGATACCCAAGTCCCATCAGGAACAAGAGGACTATATCTGTTTACCTTCCTCCTTGATCAGCAAGGAGTCTCAGCTGGTTTGAGGCAACAAATCTACCTGAAACCAACTGAACTTATTATAACAGGCAGGAGGGGAAAGGATAGCAGCTGGACTATTGGAAAATGGGAGAAAGGACGAAATTCAAGGAAACTCCATTTCAACTGACCATCTTTGGGATGTGTTTGTTTGTTTTGGGAAAAACAACACTGAGGGCAGGCAGTCAGGTCTAATAAAACATATAGTCTCAACATCACTTTCTCCACTTTCCCAATCTGCACTTGCGTTTCAGAAACAGGTCTACACTGCTTTAGGCAGAGTCCCTCTGCCTTGTGAGTAATTCACAGAGCCTTCTCAAGTCCTCAGGAACTGACTACTAGCTCAAGGCCTCAGTGGAGAGTGTGCAGAACCCTGAGATTGGATCCATATGAGTTTCCAACAACAGCCAACCCCTCCCCAATCAGCCAAGCCAACCTTGCTACACCTCCCACCCCTGCTCTAACCCTGCCTGTGACAGTGCTGCTTTGAAATCCTATCTGATCAGGCACGACTTCTCAGCTACACCATTTTCTGTTCTTTTTAAGATGGTGGGCAAGCATGGGTGCAAGAATGGCAACTGTAAACTTTCCAAGGCATCCTCCCACTCAGAAACGAGCCTTTCATCTCATCACCTGTTTCAGGGGAAACAGTTGGAAGTACACGGAGTTGTGTTTTGTGTGGATGTCAAATATACCACTCTGCACTGTCAAGATGTTGCATCGTTGCCCTTGTCCTGTGCTCGGTATGTTGCCAAGGAAAGGAGGGTTTCAGGATGTGGGGCAGGGGAAGGACTGCCCAACTGGACACTTTGATCCGGTCTCATAGACAGAAGGATATGAGTCTCTTACCTGGAATGATTTGAAGAACTTCCCGACTTCCCTTCACTTCCAGACCTAGTCCAAAGTATCTCCCGATCAGTTCTCTATGATGTCTGAATGTCCACCGTGATATATCATTCTGAGTAATAATATTGCTTTCCAATAGTCTGCTATCAAAATGTAAACCAGTACAGGAAGGATTTTGGTTTCAGGCTTTAATCAGTCACTAGCCTGTCAGGTTTCCACCTAGCAAATCTGAGACACATGGAACAGGACAAAAAGCTAGAGTTATTTAGGTACTGCGTGCCCAGGTGAGGAAAGGTTACATAAGACATAGGACAGGTCTTACTTTACAATTGAAAAGGAGTGTTAGTAGAGAAGGTGAGGAGACAAATAAAGGCAAACATCAACAACATGTATATCCCTCACTTAGCTATTTGTTCAAGGCCGGTCTTGGCCCCAGGCTCAATCTCCACTGAATTTTAGTGCTGAAGAAATTTCAAGAGAAATGTGGGGCAAAGGTTCACTCTCAAGTATAACTGAACCACATTTCCTTCTAACAAAGTGGCATGTGGATTGATGTTTTTATATCAATGTATCAATGGAAAGACATCTCTGTTTTTTACAAGGACCATATCAACAATTCTGTCAGACTTTCAGAAAATGTTAGTTTGTTGGCACTTAAATTTTATCTTCTCTACCTGCACATCTACCTACCCCCAACTGGGAAAAAAAAAAAAAAAAAAAAGCTTTCCTGTCTAGTCATTAATGATGTATATACAGTTACTTAAAGAGAACTAGAGGACTCATTCTTCAAGGAAGCATGCTGGGGTATTTTTCTTTGTAAAACAAATAACTGCCTCCAAATGTATATGCCAGTTAAAGTGTTTTCTACATTGGGCTTTCTAGTACCCTTCTTAGAGAAGTAAGATCTCAGCAGAATGTCACATTTTTTACTGAATTAAGGAAGTAGGTTTAATTTGGGGCAGGAGGAGGGGGAGAGCTTCAAGTTACCAAGAACAATTTTAGGATCTCCTTCTGCAGATATCTGTTTAAATGGAACGCTCAAGGTTGTAGTCTGCCTAAAGAGAGGGGATCCTGACACAGATGACCCAAGGAGCTCTCTTCCAAGGCTCAAGCGCCATAATCCTAAATCCTGGTCCTTCCTTTTTGGATCCTTTGACAAAGCAAGAAAGCAGAATATCTTGGCCATCCTGTTCTCCTAGCGTACTGAGTAATCTAATAGGCTAAAAGCCCTGGTTTGCATAAAAAGTAAATCAGAGGAGTCCTTCTCCACAAATTCTGAACAGAGCCCATCTTGATAAATAAAATGTGACATTCATAACAAACAAACCAAAAAGCAGATAAAGGATGAGAGCCCTCAGCATTAATGCTGGAAAACCTTTGGCGATAAATAAGTAATATTATAATAAAAGATATTATAACACGTTGTCATTTGTAGGGAGAAATGTAATACAGTCTGAGGAGGAAGATAGATGGCTCAAGTTGTTTCTCTGACAGTGGAAGTAATAGCTATTGAATGTTATGTTTAGCATATCATAAAATCAGTGTTAGAAGGCAAGACAGCCCTCAAGCTTTCCTGAAGTCCACATTCAGCCTTTTGACGTCAGCAAGGAAAATCGCCTGGAATGCAGCTCACCTGGGATGGATAGCCTCAACTTAAACCAAATCAGAAGAGACAGAGCTTCCCCTTGGCCCTCAGCCTGAAGTGGAAATGAACTTGGGGGTGACTGGAGAATGTCTTTCTTCAGCCCCCTCTGTACCTGCCATCCCCAAGGGGCTCCTGCCAGTTGCAGGAGCCAAGCTGTCAAGCTTGAATTCATGTAACACTGGAAACTTTTCTGAGGATGATGGGCACTAGCTCTCTTTATACATGGAGGAGCCATGGACCAATTCAGAATCCCTTTAGAGGTACTGAAAATCCTCCATCTTCTCACCCTACCAAAAAAAATCTACACTTGTTCCTATCACATTCCTGACCCCCCATTATTTATTATGTAAGTTATATCCCATCCACCTGAAGGAGAAGAGAGAGCCATGTGTATCTATGAGACAATAGAGCCTGACCTCCCCACATTTACGAGCTGGAGCTGTGCAGCCTTGCTCGTTGGAGGGACAGGAAAGCCAGTCGGCAGAAATAATTCAACCAAGCGCTCACACAGGAGGGGGCTTCACTTGTGCCAAATGATGCAAAAAGAACACTATTTTATTTACTTTGTTTTTGGTGAATTATTTGCCAGGAAAGCCCACTAACAAAACACCTGGGCAAAACGCATCCAAATGATTTTTTTTTTTTTTTCATTCTGAAGCAGCCTAGAGGATGGATTTGAGAAAGGATTCAGACAGCCCTCAGCCTCTGCTTTCCAGGAGTTGTAACGGTGGTACTAGAATCTGAGCACTGCTACTTCTGGGCTTCACAGTCTGGAAGAATAGGGCCCTGGGACTCTGTGATACAACTGGACTCAGAGGGTTGGCGGAGGATGACTAGGAAAAAAGATTTATCTGTCTTATTTCCTGAGAGGACTTGATTTACCATGAGTTTTTCTTCTTTTCTGCCTGATCCTCAAGATAAAAATCCCATCAGAAACCTCTGGCTCCCTGTACCATCAACATCAATCTCAGAGATGGAAAGAAGTGTCCTTTGCTCCCAAAGGATACTAGGAGCCACCAGCTGTCCCTGTTGTATATAGAAAGAGAAAGAAATGTCTCCAGGAAAAGCTCTGAGTGGAGTGGTTGAGCAGGGGGTGAAGGCAGTATGTGAGTGGGTGCTTGGGGAAGGAGACACTCTTCAGTAGAGGCAGGCTGGCCATTCCTTTCCTTTCTTGGGTCCTGGTTCAGGAACTTTGTAAATAATAGAGACAGATATTGAGAATCTTCTCTGCAGAGGGTTCTGTGCTAAGTGTTCTGTGGGGTATAAAGGCAGCCCATTCCCTGCTCTCAAAAAGAGTGAAGAGATACACACTCTTGAGAATAAGACTATGACCAGGCAGTACAGTCTTTGCTCCCTCAACAAGATCAGTGAACATAGTTCTGATGCCCATCACCAGTTTCCACTCAATGCACAGGAAAGGCATCTTGAAATAGTGGTTAAGAGCCTGAGCTTCGAAAACTTAGGTACTTGACTCTGTATCCTACTTTGACTACTTACTAGTTCTGGGATACTTGGCAAGTTATCTTAATCTCTTTGAGAACTGGGTTTCATTATATTAAAAAACAGACAATCATTGTTGCTACTTCATGGGACAATTTAATGAGTTAATGGATGTAAAGCACTTAGCACAGCATATAGTAAATGCTCAATAAATGTTGGCTGCAAGGAAGTTGAAGATATGCCAGACACTGCTTGAAGCTGGCTACCCAGATGGTTAATATGTTGCTCTCCAGGAGCTTAGAGAATAATAACTCAAAGTCAAATAACTGTAGCAAAATGGCAAAAACGCATACTGAGCTGCCTGTTTTTGTTAAGATGTTAGAAATGACATAACTTCCTTTTTTTGGTTTCTTTTAAGGGGGTTTTTGAGACTGGGAGATTTCATCTTTCAAGCATGTACAAATGAGGTAACTTGGTTTAATGAAAGGCCCCCAAGTAGAGAAGTAGGACTTGTGATCCTAAACCATCCCATCCCAGCTCCATCTAAGGCCAAGTGTGTGACCTGTGGAGGTTAATGAGTTAATTAATTAAAACATTTTTTAAGTATCTACTATGAGTCGGGCACTATGATTGGTGCCAGAAGTATAGCAGTTATGGCATAAATTGCTAGTGTTCACCAGTATCCATGCTCTCCTTTGCTTCCTGAGCACACAAAAGGGCTACATTTCCCAGCTTCCCTTGCAGTTAGGTGAAGCCACGTGGCTTGAGTTCTGGCCAATGGAATGTGAGCAGAAGTGAGGTGCTCCACTTTCAAGTCTGACTCATAGAAACCTCCCACCAATTATCACTTTCTCATTCTACATCTACCAGGTAAATCAGAAGCCCTTCAGGGACCCAGAGGAAGAGGCAGCCACAGATGGAGACTTGAGTCCTTGAATCTTGGGCCCAGGTTAGACTGTGATATGAATGAGAAATGGACTTTTGTGCTAAGTCACTGAGATTTGGAAGTTTATCTGCTACAACAATTAGGGTTATTTTTCATACCTAATAAAGCAATGAACAAGAATGACTTGACCCTGGCCTTGTGGCACACTCTTAAAAATGAACAATTAAATAAGTAATTATAATGTAATGTGATGAATGTTAGGGCAGTGAAAAGACAGAGAAATGGAAGCAGACAATAGGATGACCTAAGCTACCCAGGGAGTTAGAGAAATCCTCAGAAAAGGTGCAATTATGGTGAGACTTGGTGTATTAGTCAGCTCTGGCTGCCATAACAAAGTACCTTGGGCTGGGTGGCTTAAACAATGGAAATTTATTTATTCTCAATTTGAGAGGGGGAAGTTCAAGATCAAGGTGTCAGTAGAGTCAGTTTCATTGTGAAGCTTCTCTCTTTGCCTTGCAGACAGCTGCCTCCTCGCTGTGTCCTCACTTGGTCTTTCCACCATGTGTATACGTGTCCATGTCCTAATCTCCTCTTCTTGTCCTTACACCAGTCATATTGGATTAGGGCCCACCTTTACGACCTCATTTTACCAGAATTATCTCTTCCTTCCTTCCATTCTTTCTTTCTTTTTTATTTATTTATTTATTTATTTATTTATTTGGTTGCACCAGGTCTTAGTTGCAGCAGGTGGGCTCCTTAGTTGTGGCATGCATGTGGCATCTATTTCCCTGACCAGGGATCAAACCTGGGCCCCCTGCGTTGGGAGGCCAGAGTCTTAACCACTGCAACACCAGGGAAGTCTACCAGAATTATCTCTTTAAAGGCCTATCTCCAAATACAGTCACATTCTGAGGTACTGGGAGTTAGGGCTTCAACATATGAATGCAACCCATAACAGATGGGTAAGAGTTAGCCAGTTGAAGGATTAAGGTGAACTTCAGGTTCTCTATCTGGTCCAATGATGAGAGCTAGCACAGAGTAGGCAGGAGGATGAGGAAAGAGCTCATATTTCTAAGAAGCAAGGTGCTAGAGCTATTCAAGGGAGGATTCAGATCACAGCCTGACAGCAGTGCTTTGATTGCAGATTTGGAACTTAATATATTAAAAATCAAATTGTGGAACGGCAGGAAGCAGCAGCACACCTTGGCTCTTTACGGATGGAAGGAGATTGACTGCAGCTGTGGTTTGTGGACCCGGAGCCTGCATGGGGCTACTCTGCTTTCTAAGAAATCCCAGGAGGGTCTTTTAGAGTAAAGATTGGCCCCAGAAGTCAGATCACAGAATGATAGCTACCTGGTTATGTGCAGAGATTGAAGATCAATGGATGAAAGATCAATCTGAATAAATGATCTATTAATACATACAACAGTTTCCTAGCAATTAATCTCCAGGAGGATGACAGCACATCAGTTACAGTGAACTGATGATGGTGATTGACATAATGGGATCGTCTGCAGCTGCCAGGATGCTGATTGAGTGATATTCACATTTATTTTCCTGCTTGGATTGAGTGGTTTCTGGGGCTGCTCTGGAGTTTAGGGCTGAAAACATACTGCTTAGAAGACCAAAATAGTCTTTTCTAAGAGAAGGTGTACATAAGCAGATCCAGGACCAATCTCTGATCTACTGGAAGAAAAAAAGAGGGACCTTTCTTCTCTCCCAAGTGATTAGTGAGATCTTTGAAATATGGAGCTTGGTAGAGGGATTTGGAGAGCCTTGCTCAGAAATGAGAAATGTTACCCCACATTGGCGGGCTGTCATTGTGAAAGGAAAGAACTGCATATCTATGAGAAATATGTGCTTATGAGTATTTTTCCCCCTTGGTTTTTTCAGAAGAATACCATGAATGAACCTTGTTTCTCCAAAATACATGACCCCACATTTTTGGTCTTTCTAAGCTTAGAATTTTAAATGTCTGCCTAGTGAATCCCTACTTATTCTTCAAAGGCCATCTCATCAGCTCATAACCTCTCCTAAAAGACCTTTCCCAGGTACTTTCAATGCTCCTCCCAAAATATATCCCCAATCCATCCACCTTTCTCTTTGTCCACACCTACCATCTTAGTCCAAGTCAACATTATCACTTGCCTTCACTACTTCAAGAGCCTCCTACCTGGTCTCCCTGCTTACAGCCTTACCCTCTATGGTCTAATCATTACACAACAGCCAGAATTGTTTTAAGTAAATACCAATGTGTATTATTACCATCGTACCCAGAGTAAAATTCATTCTAACACTTACCATGGCCCACACAGTCCTACGTAAGCTGGCTCCTGACAGCTCCTGTACTTTCATCTCTTACCAAGCTCCCCAGAGCTCCTGCTACAACAGGATAACGTCAGGTTTATCTGCTCCATGGAGCCTTACTTTTGCTGTCCTCCCTCCCACCCTCTTCTCCCAACCCTCACAGCTCAGAACTCCCCATGATTTTTTCCTCATCATTTATACATCTCGGCTTCTCAAAGAGTCATATCTGAACTAACCCAGCAGGTAGTTGCCACTTCCTTACCCCAAGTCACTATCATGTTACTCTGTTTATTGCCTTCACAGCACTCATCACTATGTAATTATATATATATTTTTAAAGTTGTTCATTACATGTCTTTGCCCAGTAGAAGTTAAGCTCAATAAAAATAGAGAGCTGAATGAGATGATTGTGAGAAAGTAAGGGGAGACACAAGGGATCCTGCTCTTTCCTTAAAGGAAGAAGCCCCTCTTTGTTCTGGCATTATTTGCATTTCCCAGCATGCAGCCAAGTACCTGACATATAGCAAGTGTTCAAGTATTTTTAGAATGAATGAATGAATGAATGGCATAATCAATCACTTACTCCTTGGAATTTCCATCATATCCTATTTCCATCTCTGTAAAGACATTCACTATATTGTAGAGTAGGGATTTGTCAGACGCTGTTTCTCTCATCCTTGATTATGAGCTCCTTATAGAGAGGATCATGTATCATGAAATGATGTGTACTAAAGCAGAGGACTCTGTGTTATCCATGTAGTCAGTACTCCTCAATCTTTAATGGGTGAACAAATCAGCAGGGGGATCCTGTTAAAATGCAGTTTCCGATTCATAGTCTGGAGTGGGACTCAAGATTCTGCATTTCTAACGGGCTTCCAAATGATGCCAATGCTGCTGGCACTCAGAATATTTTGAGTCAAAAGGCATATTGTGGGTGGATGCTTTAAAATGTTATTTTTCCTTCCCTTTGTATTTGTTACAGAGCCTCCACACAGCTCTGTAGATGTAAAATATACATTAAATTAGTACATATTAAGTGAATGAATAAATGAATGAGTCAAATACTCTCAAATTTACAGGAAGTGAAATTTAGTCTTAAAGAGTTAAGCAATGTGCCTACCTAAGGCATCACAATTTGGTCTAGAATCCTTGCATCTAGTGCTGCCTTTACTGAGTCACAAGTCCTCCATCCAGCCGCCTCCTAGGATTGAGGTTTAGAGGTTCAAGGGCATTAAGCATAAGCTTCTGAGTACAGAGTAACTCCCCACCCCATAGCAAATGTCAAAGCTGGGGGGAACCCTGACAGGAGAAGGGGGCCATTGCTTGGTAACTACTCAGTGCATTCACACCCCTGCAGGCTGCCAGGATTTTCATGGTCTGCCCAGACTGGAGAGGTATCATCCAAGAAATCTTTCTCTGCCAGGAAAGCAGACAGGCATTTCTTCTTGGCAAAATCCATCACGTCATGACACATAAGCCAATTGCTGAAGGGGCCCGACAGAGACTTGAGAGGAAATACACAGTTTTATTAGGTTGAAGAGGAACATCCCCATGACCTGGGATTATGAGGCAAGGGGCAGACCCAAGGGCATGTGGACCCTCTTGCATTGCTCCCAAGAGGCTTGGAAACAAAGACTGCCCTGTAGGTTCAGCCTCTGCTCCAAATTAGCTCAGAAATGGTTCCACCTGGGCAGATGGGCCCTTAATTCACACTCCATCTGACAGCACTGGAGCCGACTGGGGACTCTTCATACAAAAGTACACACTACACCCTAGCACCATGGGATCTGCCTGAGAAGAATCTGTGTTGACTAGCAGGCGGCTGAGCAGAAAGGATAGCCCAGGAGACAGATGTGCACAGTTGTTCCTATGCGCCCAGCAGGAAAACAGGCATTGGCTCTAGGGAGAGGATATGGAACACACAAAAGAAGCATATGTTGCCAAAAACCTGACCCAACTGGAAGCTTTTTCCAGACTCTTTCCTTTCATCATTATTTCCATCCCTGTTGGTCTTGAAAAGCAGTGATTGTTACCTTGGTCTTTCTGATCAGTCATTTAGAATAGAATCAAGACACACTTGCAGGAAAAGCTCCAGAATCACGGCTTCCAGACTCAAGAATTGTATCACCCCCTGCTTTCCAGAACTTAGGAAATGTGAATGATTCAAAGAATTGACATAAAGAGAGTGTTCAGCTATTTTGTCCCTTTGCTGTAAGCAGAAAGAAAAGCAAAGTGCAGGATGTCTATAGGGCACTTCAGTCAGATAGACAGATAGACTTCCTGACTGTGCACACGCCGAGATCTTGGAACACAAGCTGCCTCCCTACAGCACTGACAGACAACCTACTACTGAAAATACGGTCCAGAAACAACAACAGCACCTGGGAGAGGGTTGAAAATGCAGAGTCTCAGGCCTCTTCCCAGACCCAGATGCTCCTCCAACTAGGGTAATAGCCACAATCCTGACCAAGGATGAGGAGATGGACAAACGAGGATTCAAGTTCCCTGAGATTTTCTCATCGAAACCCTTTTCTCCCCCATCCTGATTATGGGTCCCCAATTACTGTGCAAGAGAAAAACCTGCATTTCTGCTTTATCCCCAAAAGACAGCAATTTTTCAGTTCTTAAGCACTGAAAGCAGACAAGTGAGATAAGCTCAAATTTCCCCCATGAATCAAAAATGAAACCAAGAGTAGCTTCTTTCCTTTACAGAAAGAGCAGGATCCACTGTGTCTCCCTTGCTTTCTCACAACCATCTCCTTCAGCTCTGTCTGCCCCGTACTTCCCTCTTTTTCCTCCCCGATTCCTTGACTCAGAACAGTTGCTGGCAGGGAAAACTGGCTCATCAAGGCAAGGGGGTCTCTGCAGCCCTGAGGGTTTGTTTGAGTGGTTCTGACCAGGAAGGGCTCCTCCCTGTCTCCATCTCTCCAGATGGCTCTCAGATTCCAGTGCCTCCCTGCCATGTGCTCCCCCCACACTGCCCTTCTGCCTGAGGCTCCTCCAGAGCTCTGGGCTGTGGGGAGCACATCCTTCTGTCACTGTGAGTGCTCACCATCCCCAGCTCTCTCTGGCTTTAACCCCTCTTTTGCCTGGCTGCACACCGCTCCTTCACTCCTCAGGAAACCAGAATGGCAGATGGCAGCTTGGTGTTTGGGACGTCTTCACAGGTGAGTGCATATGCCCCTATCTGGAAAGAATCCTATTGGCCGCTCTTCGTAGACTGAAAATGTGTACCCTTAGAGGCTATGTGGGGTAGTGAGAACCTAACAGACTGGCTGGAATTCAAATCCCAGCACTGCCATTTAAAATTTTTGTGACCTTGAGCAACTATTGGATGTAAATTTTTTCTTTGGATCCTTTAGCTGGGAATTGAGGATCATTATACCCACTTCCTGGCATGATACCTGGCACATAACCCATCAGTTTTCCTAGGTTTTTCCTCTTTCCCCAAAACCTCTCTTGGTCAACTGGGAGCTGGATACCGGTTAACCCAACTGTCTCTGGTTCTGGGTATGCAAGCTGCATGCCTCACTCTTTACTCTTCATGCCCACAGACAGTCCTTTCTTCCAAAGACTAGTGGTCAGTGTACCTGGGGCTCCTAGAAGTGGCCTGTCCTTTTCTGTGCAAAATCGTTCTGGAAATTTTAACCCTTCACAGATGAAAGAATTCACTTTCACACTTTTAGAAGCTTTGAGGCAGGAAAGACTCCCAGGAACCCAGAGCACACAGCCACCTGCCTGTGCCCAGGTGTTCACTCAGGTGACTCAACTTTATGTTCAGCTTTTAGCCACTACCTGATGTCTTCATTGCTGGAAAAAAAAAAAAACCTGGACAGATCAACTGAGATTTAATTAATATTCTACAATTAATCCAAAATAATTATTGTGGTCTTTTAATTAAGGATTGATGTGGGAAAAATGGAAATCATAAGAATAGTTATATAATGATTTCTTTCCTCAGGGAGGCTTTGACTTGCTCTTCTCAGGAGATATGAACCCAACATAACAGTTTTATTAGCTCTTATTAAAGCTTTGATACATGCACTTCAAAGAAGTGACCGTTCTCCTTTTCATCTGAAGTACAGGAATCTTCTTTGGCACCTGGGCTGTCTGGAGGGGCAGCTGCTCTCTGTAGAGCTCAGAGCCGAGACCCTGGAACAAACAGAACTTTCTGACAACCCCAATCCTCCCTAAAGCTATTTATTTTCCTTTTCTCTATCTTCTCCAACAGAGTTATGAGGTGGGGGGGTGGACAGTGTGACAGGGGTTTCTATAATCAGGGTCAAGCACCCTTTAGGGGTCAATAGAGGTGGCCTGACTCAGAGAACAAATTGTATTCCCAGAGCTGGGAGCAACTGTGGTGATCCCCTAGCCACTTACCCATTCTGTGCTAGAACCTTCTCAGCAACATCTGGTCCTCAGGTGTCATCTAACCTCTACTTTTAAGCCTATCAGTGATCAGGAGCTGGCTGACTTGGAAGTCTGCCTTGTCCACATCTAGATACTGCCAACTATTTATTTGTAATCTTCTGTACATTGAGTCAATATCCATTTCTGCATCCCACCATTCACAGGCCCCAGTTCTATCCTCTGGAACACAACTGAATAATCCAATTCATCTTCTCCATGGGACTCTTTCAAATATCTAAAGCCAGCTGTTATTACTTCCCAAAATGTTCCCTTTCTAAATGCATTGCCAACATAATCAGTCTTCTGTTGACAAGATGTCCAGACACTTCTCAGTGTTCTGGTCTCCATTCTTCTATTTGTCAGTGTCCTTCCCAAGTATGGAGCCCAGAATGGACTATAGTGCTCTGAGTGGCCTCTAACTAGGAGAGAGGAGGGCAGGGCCCTTATGTTATTTATGTATAAATAAATAACAAGTTAGAGAAATATACATATATTTCCTGGTAAAGTCTATGGTCATCTAAAACTCACCCAAATATTTCTTCTATGAACTACATTCAAACCAATTCTTCCTTATCCTCTATTTGTGAAATTGAATTTTCAAACCTAAAAACATTTATCCTTGTTATATTTATCTTGTTAGTTTCAACCTATCTTTCCAGATATCAAGATTTTTTGAAACTTGTTTATATCATTTGTCATATTAGTTGACCTCTGTTTCAGGTCATCACAAATTCTGTAAGTACATGGTCAATGTTTCATCTGAGTCATTGATCAATTCTTGGAACATTACAGAGACCAGCAATTGCCCTTTAAGTTGCTGCTAGAGACCTCCCTCCCCTTAGATATCATTCCAGAGGTCAACTCTCTTTTGAATGGTGTTGCACTATCAGCCTCAAATCCACACACAGCCTGTATTTTCCAGGTCATTCCAGAGGATATCAGGAGAAACTCTGTCATAGACTTTACTATATTGTTATTCTTTATTTCTATACTACCCACCCCACCACCACCATCATCCCTGTCTGCCAGACTAATAAAGATGTCAAAAAAGGAGCTAAATGTTATTTGGCATGGCTTGCTTTTAGGAAATCATTGATGCTTCTAATAATCATCTCTTTATTTCTTGTGTGTTCACAAACCATCTGCTTAATAATATGCTCTAAGATTTTTCCAAGAGTGAGCATCAAGATCACTTGCCTATAGTTTTTATTATTCACATTTCCCCCTTTTGTGAAACTGAGGGCATCCTTTGCCTATTAATCCAATTCCTCATGATTGCAGACGATAGGATCAAGACTACCCAGAAAAAAAAAAAAAAAAACTTCCCAGGACTATGTGTCAGATATTCAATTCAGAGTCCAAAGAATTGGGGAATCTGCATTTTAAAACATATTTCTTAGCCAGAGTGAGAGAGAGACACACACACAGAGCCCAAGCATTAAAGAGTTCTCCTGAACACCTTAAAGATTTACCATCTAGGCCTGAGAAGCTGCAGGAAGACCTAGCATAAAGGTAAACTCCTAGCTTTATCTCCAACTAGCAATTAGTTTCTCTGGTTTCAGTTCCCTCATCTGTAAAATGATGGGATATATTCTAGTTCTAAGCTTTAGTGACATACGAGGTTATTTACTAAGGGTGACCAGACTGGTGGCTAGATTTACATACCAGGGCCTGACTCCTCAACCTTTGTTGGATGGTTTAAATAGCTATGACATTTTCATTTGCCTTCTGGACACAAGCATGCACAAACAAATATGCACACACATGCTCACACACATCAGCATCCACACTCATTAACTGTTTTTCTTTCCAGTACGTGCATTTGATGAGAATCAAATCCATTGTTCTATCTCTGTGTTATAATGAACGTGTTCTAAGAAGTTGTTATGGCATCATCTGTCAAGAATGTATTACTAATGCCTTTTAAGACATTCTTTGTACTATGTTCCTAAAGAACAGCACTGGATCTAGATAACATTTATTAAATATTAGAAACAGTGTCAAATAACTTCACACATAAGTAAGGTTGGAGAGTTTGTGTGTTAGCACACATGTGTATTTCTAAGGAGAATAACAAAATCCGGTGAGAACAGAAATATTTTGTGATATTCTGTCAAATTCAACATACCTTATTTATGTTCCCTGAAACCTTCCGGGGCATATCTATTTATCCAAACATAACTGCAGTAAGTAAAATACAGGGAGGCCAGAAAGACATACACACACACACACACACACACGCACACGCACACGCTCACACTCGCTACCAGCACTACCAAGAGGCTGCTGCCAAAGAGGAGATTAAGAAAGAGGCTGTAGAATTTAGATCAATGAGCTAGGAAAAAACCCCTCTAGGACATTACAAAGAACATTGAGATATCTCTCCTATCTTTACTTTCTAGCTTAGATCTAAGTGGAAAGATCTAGACATGTTTCTCAATCCTCCAGCTGATAAGAATCACCTGTAGAACCTTTCTAACCTGTGCATGCCTAAGCCAAAATTTAGACCTACCCTCCTTGTGGAACTTAATTGCTAAGCATGTTAATTTTGTAAAATCTATGCTACAAACCTCCTGTAGATTTGATAGGAATCCTGAATCCCCTTCCCATGGCCACTGCCACCTTTGATAAATACCAAGGAATATTTAATGTACAAAAACACTCCATTGTACTGAAAGTCAATATGATGGCGTGACTGGGTATATAGTCTCTAAAGCCAAACTCTTTCGGTTCAAATGTTGTCTCAACTACCTTCAGTAATCTCTGTACATCCATTTCCTCTGCCATGAAACAGAGCTACTAACAGCACTCCTGTTAAGAACAAATGAGTTAACATAAATAAAGGATTGGTTTTTCCCATATGGTTAACATTCATAAACGTAAACTCTTTTAGGCAAATGTACCTAATCCTAATCTCTAGGATCTGGGTTGGCACATGTAACCGTGTTTTCTGGTGAAACCATGGCCCACTTGACCATGCACTGCCATGTATTTGATTTTCTTCCTGCTCTGTCTCAGTTCCTTTTCACCTCCATCTTGCTTTCCTGGGATTGCCTCTTCCACGAACACACAATAAAGCATTTATCATAAGTTATGCCTCAGGCTTTGTTTTCCAGGGAACTAAACAAAGATTTGAGGATTACCAAGATGAACTGGCATAGAGTGTTATTATGCTTTTGAATAGAAAACATAAATATCCATAATTGGAATCTGAACAATCATCAAACATAACCAAGTTTGCCTAAGACTTGAGGGTTAAAGTAGGGGCCAGTCCAGAAGGCAGAACCCACCCCCATGCTCCTTCTCCAATACCCCCAGTGAAAACTGCCAGAGAAAAAGTTCAGTTCAAGATCAAGAAGGCCTTTCCCCTGATGACAGCCCTGGAGGTGACTAGGAAGAATGAGTCTGGTTTTAGAAAAGCCCAAGACCTTAGGAGCCTGCCCTGTGGACCAACCCTATACTGGAAAGTGGTGAGAAGCTTCATAATTTGAGGACTTACTTGAGTCCCCAGGAATTGCTCCTAGGTCATGGGATCCAAGGTCCACCTAGGAGAAAAAGAGAGCTCATGGGAAACCAGGAGTCTATGTAGCTTAATCTCATAGAAAGTGGATTATTTCTTCTCCCAGCTCAATGCAGGGCAAAAGCTATTTGCCTGGGTCCTGACTTACATTCCTGAATTTGGCTAAGGACTGAAATGGCCTACACTCAAAAGTGGGACTCTTCACTAGGGAGGAACAGGGTCTGAGACACTTAGTTAAGGTTTATACTGTGAGATCATAGGACCCTATGAGAAAGTGTTTCTGTAACCCAAACATTTGTCTAAGCATATTCATGGTAAAACACTACATACGTGGGATTCCAGAGACAAATGAGGGGGAAGGGCCATGGTGCCCAGAGTTGTGTTTAATGTTAAAATCCTCAGACCTCTGGGTGGTAGCAGCAGAATGCAAATGGAAGAAAACACCAGCCGCAAGAGTCATTTCTCCTTCCACCTCCTCAGTTTGCCAGAGGCGATTACACTCACTACATCTTCTTCCATGTCCTAAAATAGTTAACCTTGGTTCCTGCCCACACAGGAAATGTATGAAGAGCCCAGTATCAAGGCCAAGGATTGCCTCAGCAACCAAAGTCCTCATTACTGGCACCCACACCCATGTCCCTGCTTTTACTTCCTGGTTCCATTTCTGAGCTTTAGTTCCTCTACTGATTTCTAACATTTTACCTGAAATTTGAAATCCTCTCTCTCTCTCTTTTTTTTTTTTTTTTTGTACCTTTGGTATCTTAGTTCTTTTCCATATAACTGGATTTGGTGATCAGTCAACCCTGCTCTCCTTGGTCAGGTATAACTGGACTTTGGCTGACCCATCTGATTTAACAGACATCCCCTGCCCAATATTAGCAACTGAATTTCAACTCTGACCCTATGCTCCCCAAAGTCTCTATTCAAACACACACACATACACACACAGTCCAGAATGATAAATGACCCATTTTGCAACAGAGTTTTAAGAGAGACAAAAACTGTCTAATTCTGTTCGTGAGTTTCCACGCTAGATCTATTACCCCCCATCATAGTGTAAAGTCCAAATGAATCACAGAGACAGCTCGGCTGCACTCAGTGGTCCTCGGCACATGAGTTCTTTGGTGAGAGAAGACCTAAGCAACGCTCCATGACCCTGCTGATGTCAAGCTGATTTATCCCCAGCTCCCTCCACTTCTACTCCATTACCCAAATGTCAGGAGACCAGAAGCCTCATTTTGCCATTGACGATAAAGGAAAAGAGAAGTGATGGTGGGAAATAGATGAAATCAGAAAGGGGAAAACAAAGCTGTCTCTGGGTCTCCATTTGTACGAGACCCCACTCCCTACCTGCATTTAAGCCCAACCACTGTTGTGCATGGATTCTCACTGATGAGGTAAAAAGTTTCTAAAGCCACCAAATTCACATTACTTAAGCAAGATTGAACTGTTTAAAATTTCAGTGTTGTCCGCCAAAAAAAAAAATAACAGGAAGTTGTCTAGAGTGGAATGTGCTGACAGCAGTAATGTTTTGGCAATAATTCACGTGTAGGAGATGATGCTCTGGAAGTCAGCCCAGCAGGCTAATGTAGATTGGGGATGCTCGCCACTGATGGCCAAACAATTGATTGGCATTTCTGCCCCATCATGAAATCAGCTCGCAAATGAAGTGGAGGTGGTTCCAAAAAGGAGGAAAATTGAAGAAGAACGAGGGAATGAAGGGTGATGAGCAGTGCTGCCCAGAGAAATTTGGGCAGAAAGACCAAAATAACATTTTCAAGCTCAGTTTCCAATCTAAGCCAACCCCCATCTTGATTTTCTGCTATAATTTTAAAAGCTAAAAAACAAAAAAACAAAAAAAATAATCATCTAATAAAGGTGATATTATCTACTCATTCTATCTTCCACTTGGAACCATATCTCCCTCCCAAATAAATTGGCTGCCTCTTTCTAATTGTTCTGACAATAAGCTCCATAAAACCAATGAACGCTTCTCGGTGCACACAGAGCTGAGTGCTTCTCATCCACTCGATGTCAATGAAGAAGCAACGTGCCTCTTTGTCTGTCTCCCCAGGCTGGATTCAGCCTGCCATTCAGGATGCTTTAGGGTCTCCTCTGTCCATGAGTCAGAAAAGGAAAGTTCATTTCTGAATTATGATCTATGGAATGTAATTAGGTAAGGAAATATGCTCCCCGTGACTATATAATGCATAACAAAACAAAATGGAAATAAATTTGTAAATTGTACATGTTAAGGTTCCTGAATTTCTTGTGGATAATTAAAAGATTTTGAAGTAAATATCCTCAATATTTTTTTGCATCTTTATTGGAGTATAATTGCTTTACAGTGTTGTGTTAGTTTCTACTGTACAACAAAGTGAATCAGCTATATGTATACGTATATCCCCATATCCCCCCCGCCTTGAACCTCCCTCCCACCCTCCCTATCCCACCCCTCTAGGTTGTCACAGAGCATCGAGTTGATCTCCCTGTACTACGCAGCAGCTTCCCACTAGTTATCTGTTCTAAATTTGGTAGTGTATATATGTCAATGCTACTCTCTCATTTCATCCCAGATTCCCATTCACCCCTTCTCAATGTCCTCAAGTCCGTTCTCTACCTCTGGGTCTTTATTCCTGCCCTGCCACTAGGTTCATCAGTACCGTTTTTTTTAGATTGCATATATATGCGTTAGCATACAGTATTTGTTTTTCTCTTTCTGACTTACTTCACTCTGTATGACAGACTATAGATCCAGCCACTTCACTGCAAATAATTCAATTTCATTCCTTTTATGGCTGAGTAATATTCCATTGTATATATATGCCACATCTTCTTTATCCATTCTTCTATCGATGGGCATTTAGGTTGCTTCCATATCCTGGCTATTGTAAATAGTGCTGTAATGAACACTGTGGAACATGTATCTTTTTGAATTACAGTTTTCTCAGAGTATATGCCCAGTAGTGGGATTGCTGGGTCATATGGTAGTTCTATTTTTAGTTTTTTAAGGAACCTCCATACTGTTCTCCATAGTGGCTGTATCAATTTACATTCCCACAATCAATGCAGGAGAGTTCCCTTTTTTCCACACGCTCTCCAGGATTTATTTAGATTTTTTGATGATGGCCATTCTGACCGGTGTGAGGTGATACCTCATTGTGGTTTTGATTTGCATTTCTCTAATGATTAGTGATGTTGAGCATATTTTCATGTGTTTGTTGGCCATCTGTATGTCTTCTTTGGAGAAATGTCTATTTAGTTCTTCCGCCCATTTTTGGATTGGGTTGTTTGTTTTTGTGATATTGAGCTGCATGAGCTGCTTGAATATTTTGGAGATTAATCCTTAATATCCTCAATATTTTTTGATTGAAAGTTAGGTATCAGAGAGAGAGAGAATTTACAAAGGGACTTCCAAGTGCCGAGCACTTGAAATGTGACCAGGCCATTGTCTTATGTGTTGTAAGTATATAAATAGTTACTGGGTTTGAAGAGTAAGTATAAAAAATGAACATAAAATATTGTATTGATAATTATTATATTGATTCCACATTGAAATGATTCATTAGAAATATTAGGTCAAATAAAATACACAATTAAAATTAATTTAACCTGCTTCTTTTGATTTTTTTAAATGTGGCCTAGGTTCTAGTTTCCATTTCCTCTACGTGCCTTAACCTCTTGGTCTCCTCTTCTTCATCTGGGAAGCAGTATAGCAGGAAGACCCAAAGAACCAGGTAAACCTGAGTTTAAGTCCAGCTCTACCATTTGTGAGCTATTTCTTCTTAAATTATTTAATTGATTTAGTCCTTAGTTTTCTCATCTGTGAGAGGGCTTAATAACAATTAATTTGCAAGATTTCGGTGAAAATTAAGGAAAATGATGTATGTAAACCAGTTACTACCATGCTTGGGATATAGTAATTATTCAAAAAAATTGGGACTGTTGTTACTATTTTTACTATCTGTCAAAAGAAGTGGTTGAACAGATGGCTAATCACTCTTTAAATCAGTTATTGAATAAATCGCATGCCTGTTACCATGGGTGGTCATTCAAAATCAAATTATGGATACAGAGGAAGCTTTTTAACAATTGTTGGCTATCCTGTTGATGCATTTTCTGCATGGATTCAAAATATTCTCCAGGATCATTTTAGACTTTTGTGTATAGAGGCATGAGGACATCCCAACTCAGATCAAGTTCCATCTGCTCCCTGCTCCTTGTCTGAACCCTGCCACTCGTCATAGGGGACCATCCTTATCTAATCCTGAGCATAAGAATCTCCCACCAACTGTTTCATTGACCACATTGCCCGTGACACACAGGGCCTGGCATCAGTGGGAATCAGTGGCAAAGACCTTGACCTTCGTGCCCTCTACAACAGCTTAGCTGGCTGGACCTCCTGGGACAACACTCAACATATCGACTGAAGTAAATCGGGGCATGTAAATAAAGCTAAATAGAGAGCATTATCTTTTCCTGTCAACCTTTCATTAGCTACTTGTGGTTTTTAGAAATAAATCTAAAATCTTTAACATTGTCTGCAAGACCTGATAGGGTCTGGCCATGCTTGCCTCACCAGCTGTATTTTCACACATCTCCCTTCCTCCTTCACTCTGTTCCATGCAAGTTGGTCCTAATTCCCTCCAATCCACCAGGGTCTTTCCTGCCTCAGAGACTTTGCATGTGATGTTTCCTTTTCCCCCAGACTTTGCCTGACTAACTCCTACTTATCCTTCAGGTCTCTGTTTATGTCTCTTCTGAAGAAAGATTTTCCTCATCTCTTATTCTAACATCACCCTGATTTTTCCTTCTTGCCCCTTATGGTCCAGATCAAAATTTTACTTTTTCTTTCTCTCTCAGGATCACAGCTTTCTTCTTTGCTGCATCCCAAGCACCTCACACAGATATGGATGCAATAATATTTGTTGAATCAAAGCATAACTAGATGAATAGATAGACACTGGCTGTCCAAAGTGGAATTCATTACTAGTGTACCTTTCTACCACCCATGTTTTCTGACCCCCATTCCCACTCCAGACCCTCAACTCTAGAACTCTTTCTCTTTGATGATTCTTTAGCAGGCCCTGCACTCACCCAGCAGGTTGAGATGAATAAATCATTCCATGGCCAGATGCTGCAGCCAAGGGAAGAGTTACACAGGGTTCATTAATGTACAAGTATATTGCAAATAATAACAATAGCTTATAATTTATCATTTGGAATGTGCCAGGCAATATATGAGTATGATGTATATTATCTCATTTATCTTTCACAACAGTCCTACAGGATAGGGACATCAGTTGTCCCCATTTTGCAGATGAGCAAACTAAGATTAGGAATGAGGCCATAATGGCAACTAATTGTCAAGTGGAGATTTGAAACAACCTTGGTTTAATTCCAACACTCATGCACCTAATCTCTGGAGTTCACTCTCTTTCTCAGCTACAGGCACCAGTTTTGCCAGTTAACTCTTGTCTGATCTTAGCTCCACTCTGCTTCCCTCTTAATCCAACTAAGCTCTCTTCTTAAAGAGCAAAACCTTAATGGCAGTTCCCAAAAACAACCCCAATCTCAGGCAGAAGTTAGTTTCTCCTCAACACTCTGATACTATAGATTGATGAGTCTTGTCTCTGGTTCGCACAGCCAGCATTTCTTTAACTATATCTATAACTCCTTTTTTTAAAATCAAGGTCATTGTGACTCTTGAACTTAATTGGTAGAGAGAGAAGAGAAAAACAGCATTTAGTTAGTCCCTTCTCTGTGTCAGTCATTCTTCTAAGTGTTTCACATACATCATCTCATCCAATTGCCTAATAACCCATGAAGTGACTCTCAGTATCCCTTTAATATACGAGATAACACAGAGACTCAGAGAAGTTAATTTGCCCAAGATCACAGCGCTACTTTATAGTAAACTGAAAATGTCGTGCCTATTTTATTTTATTCCAAAGTCATGCTTTTCCCTTTATCTACATGATATCCATAACCCCAAACCTTTCTGGTTTTTCTAGTAAACCTTCTCACATTTTGTTTCTCAGTCTCCTATTCTTCCTTATTCTTGTGTAGGTTCCCCTCATCAGACATCTCCAGCCGGACATTGAGTTCTAGTTTCCTCTCCCACCCATCACAAAAAAAAAAGAAAAAAAAAAATCATTTTGTTTTCCTCTTTCCTTTCTTGAGCAAATGTAACTTTATGTTTATATATACGTTTATTCAATTTACATTTGCAAAGTGAATACATTTGCCTATCTCTTGTCCACAGCGACATTTCACAGAATGTGAACCAAGGCAAGAGTCCTGAGCATGCAGCTAAGGGAGCATTTTATTTAGGAGCTGGTCTTGTCCAAATGCAAACATACTGCCACATATCATCATGTTAGCAGAAAGCAGGACCCTAAGGGAATGGGACAGAAGACGGAGCAGCTTTAATAGGATAAGTGGCAACGGAGCATAAGGTAGCTAATGGATGAGGGGGAGATACGGCAGCTGGAGGTTGAGGTGGAAAGGAAAGAGCCAAAAAACTTGGGAGCCCTAATGCGCGGAAAGAGAGAAGGTAGCCAAGTGAGGGAGTACGTAACACTGTTTGAACAAATGAATAGCAAACTTCAAATTTTTATTCAGTCTGGTCTAAAAAATACCATTACCAATAATTTATCTCTAAAAGCAAATAAAGAGAAGTGGAGAAAGATAGAACTGTTATGTGATACTTACAGAAGGTAACATTGGTCACAGAAGCCCTGACTCACTCCGTGAATCTGATTAGGTTGCATACACAGAGGATATCTACGAAATATCATGGATCTAGCACAGCAGACACAATTAAATGGGTTTCTCATACAGTTTAAGCCTGGCGTCCGTCCAAGTTGGTTAGGTAAACACAAAACATGGGTCTATTCATATTAACGAGGATTCTAAGGAAGATCTACCTTGTGGGGTCTGCATTCTCCAGGCTAGCTTTTAAGATTCTCCTCCTGGGAGTCGTCAGCCATCTCTGTCTTGGGTAAAACCTATGGACTTTAAGTTATAAACAAGACCATCAAATTTACTTATAAGTGCCATGATTTGAGTTTAGGTGCAAGTGCTATGTCTGAATGACAAGTGAGAGAGAAGTTTTTAGAGATATAATTTGAAAACATTGATGGGTTACGTGTGCATATGTGGCCCAGGCATGAAAGCCTGGCTACTTTTGATAAGAAACATAACTATATCCAGTTTACAGCCCCACCAAAAGGAACCTTTGGCCCAACCTTGGAAAACCCAGGAGACACATACCCCTGTAGAGCAAGGCATCGTTCTGAGTGCTTCATCGAGCACCCAGCTCCAGAAGGAGCACAGCAGTCAGGCAGCCTGTGGCATTTCCTGAGAGAGGAGCACAGGCAGAGGCGTCCGCGTGGCCGGCTGCAGGTCATTTCTGCTGAAAGCTGCAGTCAGCTACCTGGGAGTTCTTACCTCCCTTTCTTCTTTCCCTCTTTCCCTTTTCTCGAAGACTGGCGTTCTTCTCTGTGAGGTTAATTGCTTGCCTGTCATTGTGCCCAGGACTCTGTCTGTCAGCCCCTCTGCTTAAGGACCAAAGGTGTCAAAGGGAGAATTTCGACAAATGCCAGATTCACACACCCACCCCCTCGATCCTTTCCTGCTTTCAAAAAAGGCTAGTTTGCCGTGGCTTTGGCCTTTAGGGGACTAGGGCTGGAAGCAAGTATTCCCAGAACCGTTGCTCAGCCATCTAATTCTGCACACATTGCAGTATCTGGCCATATTAACAGGGTTATAAATATGTCTGAAGTTTAGAATTGATGATCAACGAAGTACGCAAACAAACATGCTTATTATTGAAGCCCCGAGAGGGACGATGACACGCAGAGAGTGTTCACACACATCATTTTCGCCTTCGTTTCCTAATCTTGTCTACTTTTATTTCACGCCATATGAAAAATGGATGGGGAGCTACGTGCTATGTTTGATGAATTTTCTCTGTAAGTATTCCCCCCCGACCTGCTGTTCCGGTGAGAGTGACACCAGAATTCTCAGGACCACTCACCCCAGGCCAGGCCAGCCACAAAGACAAAACCAACACCCGAGACCCAGGAGAACTGGGGGCTCCAGCTCTTCATGGAAATAAGAAACGGGCACTCGGGAAATCACCCAGCAGGCCCAGGAGAGTACCATACACTCAGCCTTTCCCAGCATCTCAGGGGTTGTATGAGTCACAGGCAAATGAAAGTTTGTAGATGAAAAGAATTCCAGAAACCAATTGGTTTCATATTTATTTACATGACTAGCTTGGAGAACCTTTCTGAAATGGTCCTCTGTGTCTGGCCCTTGTGTTTTATAACACAAACACATTTCATAATATCAGGCACTCAGTCTTATCCTGGAAATTTTAACCAGACATTTTAAGATGATTTGCTACTCAAGACAAGATTGTATAAATATTTCATAAAGAGGCCTAATAATAATCAGAGTGACAACTAACTACTACTGACCACTTAAGATGCGTCTGGCAGTATTCTGAACACTTTAGAGAAACTGATTTATTTAGTCCTCACAGGATTATGTCCGTTGCTCAGATGAAGAAGTGGTGGCAACAGAGCAGATTAGTGATGTACTGGTAAGTGGCACGGCAAGGGTTCAAATGCAGACAGACTGGCTGTGGAGCCCAGACACTTAGCCGGGACACTATGCTACATCTTACATTTCTGTTCATGAAGATCCTGTTATGGGATTAACATACACACACTACTATATATGAAATTGGTAATCAACAAGGACCTACAGTATAGCACAGGGAACCTTGCTCAATATTCTGTAATGACTTATGTGGGAAAAGAATCTGAAAAAGAATAGATATCTGTATATATGTATAACTTAATCACTTTGCTGTACACCTGAAACTAACACAGCATTGTAAATCAACTCTACTCCAATATAAAATAAAAATTAAATTTAAAAAAAAAATTTAAAAGAGGGAAAAAATGATTCTATTGTGAACGGGTTGCGTATATGCATACAAACAAATAACGTTAGGGCCTTCTAAAGGAACAAGTCCAATTGTCTCTCTCAAATGCCTATATAAATGGGCAAGTAACATCTAGCAAAGGGTAGTATGGCCTGTGAACTGGGGAATATGAGAGCAGCCTACATTTATTTTTTAAAAACATTTTGATTTAAAAAAATGTCCTTAGGTCAAATTCTGCCAGCTGGCTGCCAATATGAGAACCCTGGTTCTAGTCTAAAATTTTACAGACAGTGAAACTAGCCCAGAGAGGGAAAGCGGTCTGCATATGATCACACATAAATAGTGACAGAAGCAAGGCTAGAATCCAAGGCTCATGGACCTTTCTGCCTGTATAAAAATCCTTCTCCACCCTCTATTTTCCCAACCCCTTTCCTCCCCACTGGTTCCCATGTCTCTGATGCACAAGTAGGGAGGTTTTTATTCTATTTGCAAAGTAAATAGAGCTGAGATACAGATTACTCTCAAACATCGAAGATTTTATCCAATATAAACAGAATAAGGGTAACTTGTTCCCTCTCGCTCCTCTCTCTCTCTCACACACAGGCTTTGTGCCAACCCCAGCATCATTAGCAGAAGGCAGATAGAACTCAGGCATCCTGGTCAAACTGGGGAACACTATCTACTTCTAACACTAGCAGGTAGATGCATTTAGATTGTCTTCCTTCCTTCTATTCTCCCACTGACTCTCTGGTGGGAATAAAGACTGGATGGTTAGACATGAGGTACATCACAGAGGAAAGAACTGTGGACTGGGGGTTGGGAGATCCGGGTTCTCTCATAAACTCCCTGAATCTCAGTTAACTATTTGCAGCAATATGAGGATTAAATGGGTTAATAGAAAATAAAGGTCTGAAATATGGTATACTAGACAACTCCCTATTCTCTGCTTCTCAGAGTTCCCAAACCAAAGAGAAGACACACACACACACACACACACACACACACACACACACACACCCGCTTATACACTTACACCTATGAAAAATAATACATGAGGTTGGGGAGTTACACTTTGATAACAATAGAGCTGCCATTATTCAAAAGACTCCTTTTTAGAACTAACTCATCCCTCAGAATGATTACAGGGGCTCTACCAAATTCAGTATAACTTTGACAGTGGCAACTTTTCATTCTCTAAGTGTGAATTGATTTGATCTTTGGTTACAGCCAAAAAGTCTTTCATAGCTCTGGAAAATAAAGATGGGAAACAAGCCTGGGACACCAGTTTTGGGTATGGTGAGACAGGGTGGTATAGATAAATGGCTCAGGATTCTGTGTCAGAAGATCTGGATTGTTCTCTGCTCAGATACTTACTAGTCCTGTGAGTTTAGGCAAGTCCATAACCTCTCTCAGCCTCAGTGTCCTCATCTGTAAAATAGGAATGATGACAATTCCTTCAATAGGATTTTTATGAAGACCAAAAGATAATGGTATATGTGAAAATGTTCTCTAGGCCATTAAATCTAAATGTAAATTTTTAAAACAGTTTTTTTTTAATATAAAAGATGTGAAGTGATTAGTAAATTAGATCTGAAAGCAGTTCTTATAATGGAACTTAAAAGTCATTATAATGGGAGCAAGAATAATTACCATCATTGTAGAGCTCCTGATAAGACAACCTTAACTGGCCAATCCCATATCTATACAGTTCATTCATTTAGTCAGCCATTTGACAAATGTCCTTGGAGCACCTAGAAATGCCAAGCTCTGTTAGACTCAGGGAACACCAAGTCAAATGCACATAGCCCCTTTCTGTCTAAAAGATCACAATGCAAAGTGACTAGACATCTAACATCTACTTTTTATTGATCTCATTACCTTATAGTTAAATCTGGTATAAACAAATGACAACTGCAGAGCAACTGTAGAGGCTTCTTGAGGCTCCCAAGTGTCTACAAAATGCTCTGAAAAATAAAAGACGCTCTCATCATGTGAGCCAAAAGAGAGGATGAACCTCATGCATGGGTGAGTGAGGACCACAAAGATGGCAGAATAAAGGACGCAAGGGGAAAGTTTCAGGAGGGAAGTGAGGGGGAACCACATTTGGAGTGCTGCCCACAGCTCAGGAGGACTGCCCTTACCAAAAGCCACTCACCGTCTTTTCTGCATCTGTTCTCAGATACTGTAATCTATAAAATAAAGGACTTGAGACACATGATGATCAATGTCCATTTCAGCTAGGAGATTCTGTGATCCTCTGCCATGCAGGATGGCAGCACAGTGACCTGAACGAGTTCATTCATCTTGCAGGATATTTCAAACCTGAGTCAGCACAGGTGAGACAGAATATAAGGAGAAACACCCCCCACCCCTTCCCAAGAAGACAAAGCCGCCCATCATTTGCCTTGAATCTGTTTTCATAATTTTCTTCCTAAGGAAAGTCACAGCTCCAATCAGTCCTCTAATCAATGACTGCACTACTCCTGCACAAATGAGCTAGATTTATTAAAGGAGTCCTCTCTCTGATGGAAATGGGATCCCTGCTGGGGCTGCAAATAGATGCTAAGACTGACTGCTCCAAGAATAGTTAAAGATGTAAAGAAAATGAGAGCAGGCAAAAGATGGGGAAGAGAGCCCCCAAGCCCTCCATATGACCACACCACCACCATGACCATGAATGGATGGTTCCCAGTGGCCACCTGGACATTTGCATCTCATTTAGGCTGATCCTGGGCACAGTGACCAGTAGTTCCTCACAAGTAAGCATCCTCTGTCACTTCCCTACACGCCCTAGGAAAAGAAGCTCACGGAAAAACAGACTGAAAGAGAGACTCTTCCAGATGGAGAACCTCACAGAAACCAAGAGTTTATAGGCTGTCATACCTGGAAAGATCCTTGGAGGTTGATGTACAGACATGAAATGAGGGGGTTTTCTGCAATAGGACCCCAATATTTCTGAATCACTGATGGTCAGAAGCAGAGGAAATTAATATTTCAATGTTGTAGAAATTATTCATGTTAGACAAAAATTAGATATTTACACATCATATTTGGGGGCTGAGATCCCTTGATGGTAGGAAGTGGACACTTTATTAAACTCTTAGCTACATATAGAGAAAGGCAGTGGAGATGCTTGGAACGAGGAAAAATTCATCTGTTCTGCAAATAATTTCAAAATCTGCCTTCACTGTGGGGAGATTTGTATTTACGGAAATTACTATAATGTTTCCATAACATTATAGTAATGTGGGGTGTTGGGGAGAGGATGGGGAAATCAATTTCTTGTTTATTTCCCCTTGAAGCCTCTGAGAAGTCCAAGGGGCCTGGATCTCAGTGTAGAATATGGACAAAGTCACTTGTGTAGTGGGCCGACGTCTGGTCCTGGTGACATGATGGAAGACAGAGAGAGAGAAAGAGAGACAGAGAGAGGCACAGAGAGAGAGACAGGGAGACAGAGAGAGACAGAGAGACAGAGGGACAGAGAGACAGAGGGGGCGGGGAGAATGAGAGTCCTGTGCTATAAACAGTAGAAGCCAAGTTTCTTAGCTGTTTTAAACGTTTCTATTTTCGGGTATAATTTCCTTCTGTTACACTCAAACTTCAGTTTTGTTCAACATATCAACCTGAGAGAGAGCAGTCTGGAGAAACAAACCAATTACAAGATGGTAAGGAGGGATCAACATAGCAGAGATCCAGAGCAAAATCGGCATGGAGATGATGAGGGTCAACCAGGATGGGTTTGTGGACTATGCAGTCATTCCTCAGATAAACCTCCCTTCAAAACTGTGGGCAGGGGAACCTGGTCAAAAGCTTGCCATTCTATAGTTGGGTGGAAAAGGGAGCTGGTGCTGATCATGAATCACAAAGGGGAGCTGGAAAACCTCTGAAGGCTGGAGAACTCAAGGCCATCTGGATTCTAGAAGAAACAAAGTCCAGAAGGCATCATTTAAGTGATTTGCCCAGGGTCACAGAGCTAGTTAGTGACAGAGACAAACTCAGGTAGAGATGGTGCGATTCTTAATCTTGAGTTTTCTGTAACTCACCACACCTCTCCCCACATTTCACAGCCCAGCCAAGCTTTAAGTCACTGGTGTTCACCACCCAGAGACAGAGAGAGAAGGAGGAAGAGGGCAGAAAGGAGAGGGAGGGAAAGGGATTCAGTGTTTAGAAGAAGTAGACTTTCTAGAGTTTTCAGGTTGCTCACTTTTTTCTTGACCTGGTTCTGCTTTTTGAGACTTGCAGCCTGTTGGAGGTAGAAGATCAGTTAATCCCCTTGTTTTCACAGATGGACAGAAGTGCCCAGACAGTGGAAGTAACCTGCCTAAAATTACTAGCAACTAAGAGTCAAAGTGTGTTTGGAAGCAGAGAGTGAGAGCAGCAAAGATGAAATGTGGAGGGAGAATAAAGAAAAAAATTTACCCCGGTGAGCCTGCAGCTTGACTCCAGGGAGTGAGGGTGGGATGAACCCTTGTACATTTCCCATTCTCCCTTCTCCACGGGCTCCCCTAACTCTGCCGGTTCTCTTCCTCTTTCCTTTCTGGAACCTCTCAAACAACTAGAGTGAGGAAATATAGCATCTAATTAGTCTCCACTCTGTTCTGTCTTATACCCTGTCCTAATTTACCTTGTGTGAGTCTTGTTTCCCCAACACTCCCAGCTCCTGCAGGGTGGGAACTGGATTCCACGGTGTGGACTGTACCACGTACTTCTCCTTTATAAAACACCTCACACAGTTTGGAACAAGCCCTTCATGTTCAATAAACACCCACTTGTTGGTTATTCTTTGAGAAAACTTGCAAAACTTCTCATGGTGCAAATTCCTATATTAGAGAGGGAAACGTGTAAAGGTGGGGAAATGAGGCTTAGTTTTCTAATCTTAAAAAAAAAAGGGAGAGACTCCCTAGCATCTCACTATTCCTTCTTATCTGAGCTGTGCCATTTTGTGAACAAAGTTTAGCTACTGCATTGGCAGACTACAGTTTGGACAGGACGTTCTCATACCAGGAGGCTATCTCCCTTTCCCTGCCATCCCCTTCTCTCTCATTCCACACAGAATCTTACCACACAGAGGGTTCAGGATCTTGCCACACAGAGGGTTCAGGATGTGACCACAGCCTAAAGGACTCCAGCAGAGACACAGGCAGGAATCTGCCTGAGGCCTGTGAAGGGTGGCTTTTTGATGCCTGTATATTTGTTTTGTTTCCATTGAAACTCTGAGTCTGAAAGTAAGGAAGGGGATTCTGCAATTTGCAGTTGTCAACACTGTCAGAACATGGAGTAGGCTTTGCCTTCTGGGGGTGGGGAACAGTCAGAGGTTGGGCTGGAAGTGGGTGATGGTTGCAACTGGAAAACATTCTTCAGGCAGGTGAGAATGTGCAGGAGTGTGTCAGTTGCTCCCGCCGCCCCCCCCCCCACTTCTCCTTCCCCACATCTACCAGCCTATTTCTCCCTTTGTGTCTATGTATCATTAAAATTTTATTCATGACAGAAAATGCCACTCTGAAGTCCTAAGGTAACAATGGGAGCCAAAAAACTATTCATGGAAATCTTGAATTTTAAGTTGTTTCCTCATTGTAGAACATTCTAGGGGATTGTGGGGGGGAAGGAGAGGACCTACTCAGTCTTCCTCATCAACTGGGGAAATGGTGACAAAAGATTGGAGAGGAGCAAGTATGCTCCTGCCCAGAGTATCCATTACAAAACCTTTTGCTTGGCATTACACAGTCACTTGACCTTTCCCACTTGAAAGGCAGATTCCTAATGTATTTTTTGTCAAGCCAGGTCACAGCTCCACAGCCCTCCCAGAGAGGAACCACATGCAGCACCCATCCTTTCATCCTGGTGAATCTAGGCAGAGCTAAAGTCAGATGCCACTCTGTTCCCCATCCTCTGGCCTTCACTCCTGAAAGCCACTTGCTTTCAAGGTGAACAAGTCTTGTCTTAGAACCAATTAAATATACATACCACAGTGACTAAAGTGTTCTTGAAAGAATGTGCAAGGGAAATGCCAAGAAAGAAGAAGCATTTCAGAATGAATTATTGATCAAGTTTTCTTTCATACACACACACACACAAACACGTGCAAGGGTTGGGCATTCTCAGCAAGGGGTAGATCGCATCTTGTGTGGTCTTCACAGGGTTAAGAAGGATAACCTCTTTGCTCTAAACTCCATTTATTTGGTGGATGCAAAATGTGTTTACATCTCTGTGTATCTCCTTTTGTTTGGTTTTCCAAGAAAACCTGAATCAGTGGATTTCAGAAGAAAGCTAACACATCTGACAGGCTTAGAGAAATGATGTGTGCCATTTGCCATGTGAAAAAATTAATTGAAAATAAAAAAACGCTTTTCACTCATATAGCAGTTTTTATCCCAGTCTCTAAACAGGTTATGGATATTAATTAAATGTTGTCATGCATGACTTGTCATCTTGGTTCTATTACCTCAAGTTGAAACTTCATGTTTAATTGCTGTTAGAGGTGGAGAAACTGAGGCAGCGTGGAAGGACAGATGAAATAGCCAGTGAGCAAGTTAAGGGAACTGTCACCTCTACACTGGCCACGCCAATCTCATTCATCTCATGAGAACCACTATGGAGATGACAAACTAGATACAGTTCACACCAATCCTGGCACCCTCACGCTCACTGGTTGCTATTTTCTGCTAAGTCAGCTGATGGAACTGTCTCCTTACAGATCAGCTTAGCAGCCATTACAAGAGTATTAGTTATCTATGGCTGGAAAACCAATTACCACAAACTTATAAACTTAAACGACACACATTTATTGTCTCGCAGTTTCTTCAGATCAGGAGTCTGAGCATGACTCAGCTGGGTCCTATGCTTAGGGTCTTACAAGATGTCATCTGGGGCTGTGTTCTCATCCAGAGGCTCAGTTGGGGAAGAATCTGCTTCCCTGCCCCCATGGTTCAGGCAGCATTCCATTCCTTGCAGCTGTTTTTTGCTGGCTGTTGGCTGTAGTTCCTAAAGGCTACCAGCAGTTCCTTGCTGCCTAGGCTTCCTCAACATTCATCAAGCCAGCAAGGAGAGTATTTAGAGTCTGATACCAAGGCAGAGTCTTAGGTAACATAATGTAATCACATTATGTGCTTTGTGATTACAAAAGGGGACATCACATCACTTTCACTGTATTCTATTGGTTAGAAGGAATTTGCAAGCCCCACCCACACTCAAGGTAAGGGAATTATGCAAAGGTGTAAATACCAGGAGGCAGGGATTCTGGGGACCTGGAGTCTGTCTGCCAAATCCAAAAATCTGGAAGTAGAAACTCCTTCGTACCTTCAAGTTCTGTGGTAGGCTTTCAAGAAAAAAAGGTAAGGAGTTGGTCAGATTATTTGACGTTACAGGCATACTTCAGAGATACTGCCAGTTTTGTTCCAGACCACCACAATAAAGCAAATATCGCATAAAGAGAGCCATGCAAATTTTTGATTTCCCAGTGCATATAAAGGTTATGCTTACACTATACTGTGGTCTATTAAGTGGGCAATAATATTATATCTAAAAAAACAATGTATGTACCTTAATTGAAAAATATTTATTACTAAAAAATGCTAACCATCGTCTGACAATGCAGAGTTGTCACAAACCTTCAATTTGTAAAAAGTGCAGTATCTGCAAAGCATAATAAAATGAAGTATGCTTGTATCTACCTTGCAGGAGAACTCAGCAGAACATTGAACCCATACAAAAATAGGTGTTTAATAAAGATCTCAGGGAAGCTGCAGTAGTTTCACTCATTAATTGAGCGAGATATACAGGATTAATTTACTCGACTAGCACCCAGAGTACTAAGATGGCCAACTTCAGGTCCTTTTTCAGTTCAAGGACCCCAGGGAATCTCATTTAGATTGAAGTGTGAGAAACCTGGTGGAGCAGCACTTCAGAAACTTTAACATGCGTATGATTCAACTGATGTCTTTTTTTTTTTTTTTTTTTTTTGCTTACTCAGCACTTTACTTTTTTCATTTAAAAAAAAATTTTTATTTTAGATTGGAGTATAGTTGATTAATAATGATGTGTTAGTTACAGGTGTACAGTTGTGTACAGGTGTGATTCAGTTGTACCCATACAAGTACTGAGTACTTGCTGGAATGCAGGTTCTGATGCAGTAGGTCTGGAGTCAGGCCAAGATTCTGCAAGCACCCAAATAATGTCACTGTTGCTGGTCCTCAGAGCACACTTTGAATAGCAAGAGTAGAAGGTAAGAACTGATGAAAGAACCAAATAGTAAAATTCTCCTCCTACCCAATGTGACTGTGAATAATGGGATCTGAAGTCATTGAAATGTTTTGAGTGAAAAGCTCTGAAAAATTCCAAGAGCCAGATGAGATTGCCTTTTTTTCCATGCACATGGCATACTGTGAATTTGGGGAGAAAGTGATATTTAGGTTTGGGAGAACACGGAGAGAGAGAGCTTTGATAGGGACAGTGAGTGATGCCATGGGGTGAAATTGTAAAGCCAATGGGTACATGGTTAGAGAAATAAGGACACACAGAGCAGACAGTGAGGATTCAGGTGAGTATCCGGGAAGGTTAGGGCTTGGTCAGCGCCAGCTAGAACAGCCTAGATGGAGCAATACCCCCCATCTAGCAGGACCTGAAGGAGAGATGGAGCACAGAGCATCCTAGTATAGGGTCAGCTAGAGGGAGGCAAAAAAAAAAAAAAAAAAAGGAGAGAGGAGTTTAAACAATTATGGATCAGAATCAACCAACAGCCTCTAACCAAATGCACAAAAGAGAATGGAGAGCAAATGGGATTTCCCAGAAGAAGCCAGAGGGCAGTAGGCAGGGAATGAAGAAGATGGCCACCAGTTTAGTTTTCCACCAGAAACTGATGCGGGTATATTTTAAAAGCAAATGTTTGATTCTGAGCTAGAGAATAGGAGCATGGGAAATGCCTGGGACATCCAGGGTGGGTAAGTAATATTTTAACCCTGAATAAAGCTAACTTAACCATGGGGCAGCACCATATTGGAAGACATGAGGGCATGTGATGTGGAGGAAAGGCCTAGAACTGGGGGTTAGGAGACCTGGCTTCTCTGTCTGTTTCATCTTTTCATTCATTACAAATTCATTGAGAGCCTATCAGACTCTCAGCCCCATGTTAAGATCTGGAAAACTTAAAATAGCAATTGAAATAATAAAAAATAACAAAAATAATATAATAATGTTAGTAATAATAAAATTTAGAGTGATTGATTTGTGTTAAGTACCATCCTAAGTAACTCATATTTGTTGGGTACTTTAAATATTAGAACAATCTATTGGGGTGAGTAGTGCTTTTATATTCATTTTTCAGATGTTAAAACTGGTGGAGGTGGAGAAATAACACAACAGATTATTTCTGCTCTAAGGGAGCTTATATTCTAACAGTCATGTCTCCAATTAACAGAATGATTTTTGGTGACTTTTCATTCTGTTTCCCCTTCTATAGCCATGGCGATAATAGATAAAAATGCAGAGCTGCTCTGAACCAGACATATTATCTTATTTAATCCTTGCAATAACCTTATGAGGTAATTACTATTATCATTCCCATTTTACAGATGGGGAAACAAAGGTTCAGATAAACTAAGTAAGTTTCCCAAGAGACCTCATCTGGGATTTGAACCCAGGCAGTCTACCTCCAGACTGAAATACAACACAAGGGCAAATTAGGAGATTGGACTAAATCTCTGAGATCACATCCTGCTGGAATGTCCCATTACATTCCTATAAGTTCCTTGAATCTCATGTATTTTATGATTCAGATACTTCTGTATCCAAACCAGCCATGTGTGCTAACAGAGTACAAGGTATAGGCTGAAGAAAAGGCCACAACCTAAGGATAAGTTGTGACAAGGAAAAAGTCCATTTGAGGTCTGTGGGCAATGGCAGTGAAGAGCAAAGTCAAGCTCTCCCCTCTGTGGTTGACAGTACAAGATATCATCATGTGGACCCAGACCCAGCACTATACAGGGATGTTCCATTCAGCTTGGAAACCTCAAGGCGCAAGAAATAATTGACTGTTTGTGTGTGAAGGGATTTGTTTCAGCACAGATCCAGAATGCAACCTTTCCTGATCACGCTGAACAGGAGAGGATTTAGATTGAGGTCCTGAACTGAGAGGAGAGTGCATTAATCATGCTCATTGCTGGAGTCAGAAACAACTTCAGTTTTCCTGTGAGGAGTGTTATCAAGCAGGAAATCAAGTCCACAGGTGAGGGAAGCAGTGAGGTGCCTAAGGGAAATGACAGAGGCACCCAGGCAGACACAGGAGTAAATGCATCTGCGGACTCTCTAGAACTTCACACCAAAAAAATTTAAAAAGTCTTCCTAGACCACGTGCAACCTTTTAGCTTTTATAACACAAAATTTAATGGATGTCCCCAAATCTGAGAATTGCAACTTGTCCAGAGTCAAAGTCATTCGTTCATTCATTCATTCAACAACCATTCAGTGAATGCCTGCTAAGCTCCAGGCCTACAGGATTTCGTAGTGAACCAAACAGAAATGGACCCTAGCTTTCTCAAGCTTATTTCTAATACAGAAAATGGTCAGAGAGACTGATAACTGTAGATAAACCAATAGTTAAACACAACAATTTGAGATGGTGATAAATGTTATGAAGGGCACACACAGGATGATCTGATCAAGAGGCAGGGAGGCTTGGAAATGGGAGGATCTTAGACACAGTGCTCAGGGAAGATCTCTATTAGGTGACATTGGATCTGAGACCTGAAGGATGTAAAGAAATCCATGTGTTAACCAGGGGGAAGAGAGTGCCAGGAAGAGGGAAGGGCAAGTACAAAGCATCTGGAACAGGAGCAACCTTGGCCTGTGCATGGACCTAATAGAGGCCACATGGCTGCAGGGTAACAGGAGGAGCATGTGGGGTAAGACACTTGAGAGCAGAAGCCAGGAGAGGGCAGGATGACATGGGGTTTTGGGTGCCATGCTGAGGAGGTTGGTTCTATTCTAATAGCAAGGGTAGCTTGTTAAGCACAGGAGAGACTTGATTTGTTTTATGAAAAATGTCACTTTGCTCTGGAGTGGTGAATGACCTAGAGGAGGCTCCAGAATTCTGGCAGGGAGACCAATGAGAAGACTATCGCAATCGCCAATGTGGGAGATGATGGTGGGGACAGGGGAGGTGAAAAAAATTGGATGGATTTAAGAGCTATTCTGGAGATGGAACTGACAGAACTTGCTAATGGATTAGGTGTGGGGATGACTAAGAGGACATATTTGTGCTCTGCTATCACAATTTTTATGTACTTGAAGCTTTTCTTTGTGAATTCTGTTCAGCTTCATAAAATAGAGATGCCCCGGTGTGCGAAGCACAGTTAACCAATCTGGGCATGTCCTGCTCTTCTCTTATGCTGATGACCGTGATCCAAGGCAGACCACAGCGGGGAGGAGAGAGAGCCAAGGACCCGGATGACCCACCAACTGTACCTGCAGCCTCCCGGCACCATTAGTTTCTGAGCACCTGGGCTGACATCACCTGGGGGAAGCCAGTGATGCTGTGCTGGGCACAGAACACTGGAGGAAGGCCTTGCCAACCATTTCAGATCTACCTTATCCCATCAGTGAGGAATGAGTAATTGATCAGGATGTGCACGTGTGTGTGTGTGTGTGTGTGTGTGTGTGTGTAGGGAAGCTGAGGTTAAAGTTGAGAAAAACATGGAGAGCAGAGGCAGGCTTGCAATTATCTATAGAAAGGGTACTCCTTAGCTGTCTTAAAATAACAGAAAGAAAAATAGCTCTGTCTCAATCCCGGATGTCTCTGAACTTGTCGGAACCTGTCTCTGATTAGCAGCACAAATGGGAGGGTGGGTGGTAAAAATTTGACTGTCCTAACTCAGGTTCACTCCTTCCCCAGTCCCACACGTTCCCCTCTCCAAGCAGGCCCTTCCGGCTAGATGGCTGGACACTGGCATATGAGGACGGGTTGCTGCCTCACAGAGGCCAGGTCGTGAGCCAGAGAGAATCATGGAAGCTCTGCCCCTTTGTGCCCTAGTCAAATCCAATTAGCCATAAAGGGGGTGATGTAAGTCTTTAAAAACTTTTCTTTAAAACAAAATAAAAACACAGAGCTGCGCCTGAGTGATCCACCTTCAAAAATCAGAGAAAACGAAGTGGAATCTCAGGTGGGAGGAAAAGCAGGATTGTTGAGGAGAGAACTGAAGGGTATGTTTTGTTTGGTCTGCAGTAAAAGGGGGAGAGCCAACAGGATGGAGTGGGGGTCTTCTGACCCTTTAGAGAGGTGGCTCCTTTCCATCCATGCATTTCTTATTTCCATGTTTTGACAAATTACTTAACCACTTAGGTCTTTGTTACTTTGTAAGTAGAAAGGGAAGGGGAAAACACACAATAAAACCTTAATTGTCTGGAGACAGGGGACTGGGCCAAATGATCTCTTGAGGTCCTTTCAAGGTCTGAGCTCTACAATAGGATACAAGAGGCAGTAGCATGTGGTGGCAAAGAATGCAGAGGGGAAATTTCTTACAATCATCTCTGCCATATCCTGGCTGAGTAGCCTTGGACAAGTCATTTATCGTCTCTGTCCCTTGATTTCTTAACTTGTAAAGCACAGATCATAACAGGGTTGTTATAAAGATTGAATGAGTTAATGTAAGTAAACTCCTTAGAGCCTGGCACATGGTTATTGCTCCATAAATATTAGATGTGTTTTCTATGAAAACCAGTCTTTTGTACCAATCACTCTATTATTTTGGCTCCAAAGAATTCAAACACAGTATCATTAGGCTACCAGGATGATCTGGAGTCATCCTGTCTGTTTTCCTGCTCCCACGGAAACTTTGCCTGAACTATCCCAGAGAGATGGGCGTTTGTGCCACATAATAGAATTTGGGGAAGTGCCCTGAGGCGGCTGGTTTCCATGGCTGCCATCACAGCTAGCGAGCTTGGATGTGACCAGGAAGTCCCCTCCGACTAGGAAAACTGGTGGGTACCACAGCCACCGTAAATGAAGCAGACCTTACAAAATCAGGCATTTGGGCAAAAGATCACATTGAGGCGTTGCCTTCCAACAGCATAAAGCCACCTAAAGAGCCAAGTCAAGTTCTCATCCCCTGATCAATGTTCCAGGGACCCGTGAAGCAGACTAATCTCTTCCCAAACTTGTTTTACTTAGTAAGGCCAAAGATTCATTAATTAACTATCAGTCTCATTAAAAAGAAGAAACACAACTTGACAAAGCACCAGGGGACCCACAGTTCTCAGAGCCAGGAGCAGAGGCTGTCGGGAGAGGCCAACAGAAAACAGTGACTCTGTGATCTGGCTTGGGGAGTAAAACGTCCCCAGACGTCTTCCCTTCCTTAGCACAATGTTGAATGTTTCTCCAAAATATGAATAATAAATGGCATGTGGGTGAGTCCATTCTCTAACAAACTCAGAGACCATCAAGAGCAACCATCATCTTATTCATTCTAGAAGAAAAAAACAAATGCCTTTCCTTATTTAATAGAAGACAAAACTGAGGTCCACAGAAGAAGAGCTTAACCAAGTTTGCAGTGAAAGGTTTGAAATTAAACTCCACTGTTCGACACCCAGCTACTCAGGCAATCTCATACCTGATATTTTAAGCAAGGAAAAATAAAAGATGTCTTCCCACGGAATCTTCTGGTTAACCCACTTTCATGTCCCAAAGAAGCAGTAATGTTTTGGAAAGAATAGGGAAACCATCCCCTAATGGCCTCGATGCCTCTGGTCCCTTCCCCTTAAATTCAGTACTGTTGCCACAGTGATTTTTCTCAAACTTAAATCAGCTTATGTCACTCCGCTGGTTAAATCCTTAAATGAATCCCCATTGACTTTAGGATGAAATCCAAAGGCCTTGTAATAAGACCATTCATGAACTGGCTCCTGCCACTCTGGCCAGCTCCATCCCTTCCTGCCCACCTCTGCCACATACACTACATTCCACCCACCAGAGGCTTCCCACTGGACCCCAATAGCTATACTCTCTCTCTTTTCTCCAAGGTGCAGAATATATTGCATACTGCCCAACCATCCCTTTCAAATTTCCAGCTTCAATTCCTCCATAGCCAGATATCATCTCTGCAGGATGCCTTCCCTCACCATCAGGCAGAATGAGGTTCCCCTGTCAGTGCTCTTGCAGGACACTGAGGAGACCCCTTAGCCAAGGTGTGTCATCATATTTTGATTTAGTTATCCCTTTGCCTGTGAGCTGCCCTAGGGCAGAGGCTGGGAATACCCATGTCCATCTCCCCAACCCCTAGTACAGTGCTTGGGACACGGTAGATGTGTGATAGATAGTTAACAAATGCCTCTCTCTCACCTAAAGTCTGCCCTTCAGTTTAAATATTTTTATATGTAACTATTTGCAAGGCCGTTTTATCACAAGAAAGGAAAAAACAAGGGAACAGAATCAATAGTTAATTATTCTGAAAATGATTATCATCTGCTTTATCAGACAAAAAGAATGGTATCAATAACTCAAATCAACAGATGACCCAGAAGTCATTTCTAGTTGGTTCAGGGTGCATGCCGCTCTGGTATAGGGGTGTGTGTGTGTGTGTGTGTGCACGTGCACGCGTGTGCACGCATGCACCTGTATGTACATATGTGAAGAGGAAAGGGGCATGTGTGGTTTGCTTTTATAATTTGACCTTTGTTCTTGCTGATTGCATACATGTTCCTTTTCCCTTAAAGCATATGCACTAACAAAGAGAGTGAAGGGGAGAAAACGGCAAGAAGTTGGAAGAAATGAGTCTGGTATTACAAATTACCCAAAGACATACAATCCACCAAATGGATAACTCACAGTACCCTGGGAATTTAGCAACAAGCTACCAATGTTCATGATCGCTTTATCATAATAACCCCTTAGGTTTATGTAGCATGTTAAAGCTTACAAAGCACTTTTATGTTGAAGTACTCATTTGTTTCTGACAACATTCTGAAAGATATGAAGCATATTTTACCTTGCCTTGTTTTACCTTTAAATAATGTAACAAGCAGCCACATACACACAAACAAAGCAAAAATTAGCACCTTGATGCAGACTTGTACTTTCAGTACTTGACAGTGTTGTGGTCTTTTCCCACCCCATCCCTTCCCCCACCCCACACGCTGTAGCACCACGCTAAAGGAAGCCATTTCTTCCTTTTATATGTATTTCTAAAAAGCAACTTTTTTATTTTAGTTTTTTAAACTGTATGAAGTGGGCATCATGTGACATAATATCTTTGTGTCTGACTTTTTTAACTTAATTTTATATTGCTAAATTTCATTCTTATTTTTGGATGCAGCTGTAGTATATTCCTTTTTCCTGCCAAATAATATTTCATTATATGACTGACTATATACCATAGTCTACTCACCCACTTCTCCCTCAGTGGGTACTTGAGTTGTTTACATTCTTGCTACTGAACAGTGCTGCTATGGATAGTCTTATGCATATATCCTGGTACACACGTGTAGCTGTATCTCTTGGGTATTATCAGCAGTGTAATTTGAAGGAAAGAGAGGAAGTGAATGTTTAACTTTACACAATAATGTCAAACTGTTTTATAAAGTGATTGTACCAAATTACCTGCCCACCAGCAGAGTGTAGGCATCCCCATCACTCCGTATCCTTTCTAACAATGAGGTTGACCCAAATGACTGAGAGGGGTAAAACATGTCTCAAACCAGCATCCTGTGGGCCAAATCAGGCTACCTGTCTTGCAAAGTATTTTACTAGTTGTTTGTTTATTTAGTTTAATTTGACTTTGAAAGTCTTTGGATAGACAGATACTTTTGTCTACCACAGTCCCAACTTATTCCCTAATGTCTTATACATGGGCTAATTCACACATTTTTATTATCACCTGGCCTCTATAGGCATTTGAGTTTGAGATCCCTGTGATTCATAAAGTCTGTGAATTTAGACTATGGAAGAGTAATGAGTCCAAGAAAATGTGCTTTCTAAAAGAATACAGGAAGAACTCAGTCAAGTACCCTGAAGATTGTTGATAAATCATCCCTAAAAACTGAAACTGTGGCTATTCTGCACCAAACAGGGTGAGTTATAATCTAAGGAGTTAGTGAAATTCAAGTTCAATGACAGATGCAAATGGGATGGTACTGGAAATAAACAGTTGTTGAAGGCATGAGCTGCCACAATTAATCCTCACACCAATTCATAGAGGTATATATCATTCATCCCCATTTCAAAGCCAAAGAAAGTGAAGCATAGGGAAGGTTCTTGGCATCCCAAGCTAATACGCAGGGGAGAGCTGGGATTTGAACTGATGGCTGAGTCCAAAACCCGTGCATGGTTCACCAGAGCACACTGCCTCTAACACAGCACCACGTGCCTCCTCTCTGTTCATCAGAGTGCTCACCAGCTCTATGGGAAGCACCAAGGTTAACCCCCAATGTCACTGCAAGGTAGTATAGCATTTGCTTCTGCTTTTTTATAGAAGCAGGAAATTGAGGTCCAGAGAAGTTAAGGGGTTTGCCCAAGATCACCTGGGGAGTAGGTGAAGGTACAGAGATCTGAACATATTCTCCTCACACTAACACCAACTTCCTATTCCATACTGGCTGAGCTGCAAGTTAATACCAAAAGGCCTAAAGGGCGTCATTGCAAGCTGATATAATTTATTCTCCCTGAATAGAACCACAAGTCTCCTCACAACCAGGTGCAGAAATTGATGGTCCCAAAAGGAGCAAGTTTGGGAAAGAAGAGAACAGTTTTACCTATACTGATCTACATATTGGGCTGTACTTTGAGTATAATTATCTTCTTTGGAAGCCTACTAAAACAGGAGGCACATGCCAGAGCTTAGAGATTCACTAATCTTCCTGGAAAGGAGAGAAATGTCAAGAATGTAGTCTTATAAAGAATAGTAACATCCTCCCTAGAAACAGTGACAGAGCGTGGGAACCCCTTCCATCAAGTTTTTTTTTTTTTTTTAACATCTTTATTGGAGTATAATTGCTTTACAATGGTGTATTATCCATCAAGTTTTAATATGATGCCCTTCTCTTTCTCAAAGTAGGTTTGAGAGGTTGCAAGAATAAATTGATCACCTTTGAGAATAAATTAAACTTTGAATTTTTCCAATCCAGGTCAACTTCCCTCCATGCTGGGTCTTGGTGAGGATTATATTATAGAGACCAGGAGAAACCTCCAACTTCATAATAATCTCCCAGAAGAGCCATCACTGGATCATTTACCAACAACAATTCTGACTCCGTATCTAGTCAGAGAGAGAATGTTCCTGAAAGACTGAGATGTCATTAGCAAGAGGTACTCCAAGCTATAATGGAGGCTGTTTCTTTCCTCGGTGCCCCGCATCCCGGGGAAGTCATGGGACAATGACTACTTGCCTTCCTTTAGGCACAGACTTAGACACAGAGGATGCAGTGATGGATAAGATAGACTTTGCCCTCAAGCTCGCACAGTCCAGTAGGGAAGGCATATATAGAAATAGGCACAAATCAGAGAACCATGTACAATGATAGAGGCATGCAGCCAGGCCTGAATATGAGGGGAACATGATTAGTACATTCAGTGGTGGGGAAAAAAAAGCATACAGAAAAGGAGACTTAAGAGCTGAGTTTTCAGGATGGATGTAGTGCTCAGTTCTATCCACTGGATTTCAAGCTTGTTTCTGGAACTCTGTCTTGAGTTATTTCTTCACCAGAAAGGCAGAGTAGTTATCTCCTGTGTGGCAGAGAATTAACACTTTCATTTGTAGAGGACCACCGTTCAATGGTCCTAAGACTAAAGAGAAAATATATCCCCTAGAAAGGTATCCCTACAGATTGCAGTCCTTTTGCTATACTACATGAAGAAGAGAGACCTCCCCCTAAGGGTTCTCCACCTACCTGGATTCGTTTCATACCTGTAGAAACAGGCTGAACTGATGATCTCCAATAGTGCCATCTGCCTCTTTATCTTTCTCTCTCTTACCCAGCAATAATAGCAACCTTTTCTACTGTCTCAGAATCCACAAGTTCAAGCTGGCATCTCCATCTCCTGTGACCATCAGATCACCAGATGTGACTTATCTCTGCTTTGCCCTCCAGAGGAAATACAGGTTAATTTGTTTTAAAGTAGTGGAGGAGCAAAGTAGTGGAAGAAAATAATTGTCATCACCTACTCCTAGGCAATTTCAGCATCCCCACTCCTCCTGTCCCCCTCCCTCCCATCGAAGTCAACAAAGCCAACCATTCCATCCTGATTTGTCCCTTTCCCCTGCACTGTATGAAGTTAGCTACAGATGGCATGCACGGATTGATGCTCCAAAACTCCCCAGTGCCCACTATCAAGCTGGTTCCTAAATCCGTGGATGCAGCAGACTTCAAAGAGGAAGTTGTGTGATCGCGCAGCATGAGCCTTGGCACAATGGAGTCTGGGCTGTGCCAGCGCCATGATGCCTGAGTCTCACCCGCTCTGATGCAGCACTCGGAATGGCATCTGGTTGCCCCACTGGCCACATGATGGGAGCCTGGTGCTGAGAGCCAAATTACTCTTTTTAATGCACCCTGGGTAGTAGGTAAATAAATTCATGATAAAGTGGAGAGAAAGGAAAAGAAAACTATCAGGGAAAAAGTAGTTGAAGGGTTTAGAGGAAACACAACCTTGAATACTTGTTTCTCTGCTCATTCATTTTCCTGCAAAGATCTTCCAAAAGGGGTTTCGGGTAGAGTCAGCTGAGGAAGTAGAATAAAGTTTTCTGGAGGTCTTTCTCCCTTGAGAGTTTTTTTAACTGTTCCCAATATTCCTGCCCCAGTCATCCTAGATTCTGTCCCAGAGCACTTAACAATCATAATAATACTCATTTATTGATCTTTATTATGTTCCAAGCATTGGATAAAATATTTTATACTCTTTTTCTCATTTAATTCTTAGACAAAACTGAAGCCTGGTATTTCCTCCCAATATTTCAGGAGATAATACAGAGATGTTAAAGAAGTTGCCAGGATCACGCAGGTCTTAAATGATGGAGCCAAGATTCAAACCAAGGTCTGTAGGATTTCAAAACCCTTATTCCTGAAGGATCTTGTCAACCTCAACTAGCTGTCATAATAGAATCAAAAAGCATTACCTGAAGCTCCCTATCTTGGAGATATTTACATTTTAATAGCCTCTTTTTTTAACATCTTTATTAGGGTATAATTGCTTTACAATGGTGTGTTAGTTTCTGCTTTATAACAAAGTAAATCAGCTATACATATACATATATACCCATATCTCCTCTCCCTCCCATCCTCCCTATCCCACCCCTCCAGGTGGTCACAAAGCACCAAGCTGATCTCCCTGTGTTGTGCACCTGCTTCCCACTAGCTATCTATTTTCCATTTGGTAGTGTATATATGTCCATGCCACTCTCTCACTTTGTCCCAGCTTACTCTTCCCCCTCCCCATGTCCTCAAGTCCATTCTCTAGGCCTGCGTCTTTATTCCTGTCCTGCCCCTAGGTTCTTCAGAACCATTATTTTTTTAGATTCCATATATATGTATTAGCATACAGTATTTGTTTTCCTCTTTCTGACTTCCTTCACTCTGTATGACAGACTCTAGGTCCATCCACCTCACTACAAGTAACTAAGTTTCATTTCTTTTTATGGATGTGTAATATTCCATTGTATATATGTGCTGCATCTCCTTTATCCATTCATCTGTTGATGGACACTTAGGTTGCTTCCATGTCCTGGCTATTGTAAATAGAGCTGCAATGAACATTGTGGTACATGACTCTTTTTGAATTATGGTTTTCTCAGGGTATATGCCCAGTAGTGGGATTGCTGGGTCGTATGGTAGTTCTATTTTTAGTTTTTTAAGGAACCTCCATACTGTTCTCCATAGTGGCTGTATCAATTTACATTCCCACCAACAGTGCAAGAGGGTTCCCTTTTCTCCACACCCTCTCCAGCATTTGTTGTTTGTAGATTTTTTGGTGATGGCCATTCTGATTAGTGTGAGGTGATACCGCATTGTAGTTTTGATTTGCATTTCTCTAATGATTAGTGACCTTGAGTATCCTTTCCTGTGTTTGTTGGCAATCTGTATACCTGCTTTAGAGAAATGTCTATTTAGGTCTTCTGCCCATTTTTGGATTGGGTTGTTTGTTTTTTTGATATTGAGCCCATGAGCTGCTTGTAAATTTTGGAGATTAATCCTTTGTCAGTTGCTTCATTTGCAAATATTTTCTCCCATTCTGAGGGTTGTCTTTTCATCTTGTTTATGGTTTCCTTTGCTGTGCAAAAGCTTTGAAGTTTCATGAGGTCCCATTAGTTTATTTTTGTTTTTATTTCCATTTCTCTAGGAGGTGGGTCAAAAAGGATCTTGCTGTGATTTATGTCATAGAGTGTTCTGCCTATGTTTTCTTCTAAGAGTTTTATAGTGTCTGGCCTTATATTTAATCCATTTTGAGTTTATTTTTGTGTATGGTGTTAGGGAGTGTTCTCGTTGCATTATTTTACATGTAGCTGTCCAGTTTTCCCAGCACCACTTATTGAGGAGACTTTTCTCCATTGTATATTCTTGCCTCCTTTATCAAAAATGAGGTGACCAAATGTGTGTGGGTTTAACTCTGGGATTTCTATCCTGTTCCATTGATCTATATTTCTGTTTTTGTGCCGATACCATACTGTCTTGATTACTGTAGCTTTGTAGTATAGTCTGAAGTCCAGGAGCCTGATTCATCCAGTTCTGTTTTTCTTTCTCAAGATTGCTTTGGCTATTCAGGCTCTTTTGTGTCTCCATACAAATTGTGAAATTTTTTGTTCTAGTTCTGTGAAAAATGCCAGTGGTAGTTTGATAGGGATTGCCTTGAATCTGTAGGTTGCTTTGGGTAGTATAGTCATTTTCACAGTGTTGATTCTTCCAATCCCAGAACATGGTATATCTCTCCATCTGTTTGTATCATCTTTAATTTCTTTCATCAGTGTCTTATACTTTTCTGCATACAGGTCTCTTGCCTCCTTAGGTAGGTTTATTCCTAGGTATTTTCTTCTTTTTGTTGCAATGGTAAATGGGAGTGTTTCCTTAATTTTTCTTTCAGGTTTTTCATCATTAGTGTATAGGAATGCAAGAGATTTCTGTGCATTAATTTTGTATCCTGCTACTTTACCAAATACATTGATTAGCTCTAGTAGTTTTCTGGTAGCATCTTTAGGATTCTCTATGTATAGTATCATGTCATTTGCAAACAGTTACAGCTTAACTTCTTCTTTTCCAATTTGAATTCCTTTTATTTCTTTTTCTTCTCTGATTGCTGTGACTAAAACTTCCAAAACTATGTTGAATAATAGTGGTGAGAGTGGACAACCTTGTCTTGTTCCTCATCTTAGAGGAAATGGTTTCAGTTTTTCACCATTGAGAACAATGTTGGCTGTGGGTTTGTCATATATGGCCTTTATTAAGTTGAGGTAAGTTCCCTCTATGCCTACTTTCTGGAGGGTTTTTATCAAAAATGGGTGTTGAATTTTGTCCAAAGCTTTTTCTGAATCTATTGAGATGCTCATATGTTTTTTCTCCTTCAATTTGATAATATGGCTTATCACATTGATTGATTTGCATAGAGTGAAGAATCCTTGCATTCCTGGGATAAACCCCACTTGATCATGGTGTATGATCCTTTTAATGTGCTGTTGGATTCTGTTTCCTAGTATTTTGTTCAGGATTTTTACATCTATGTTCATCAGTGATATTGACCTGTAGTTTTCTTTCTTTGTGACATTTTTGTCTGGTTTTGGTATCAGGGTGATGGTGGTCTCGTAGAATGAGTTTGGGAGTGTTCCTCCCTCTGCTATATTTTGGAAGAGTTTGAGAAGGATAGGTGTTAGCTCTTCTCTAGATGTTTGATAGAATTCGCCAGTGAAGCCATCTGGTCCTGGGCTTTTGTTTGTTAGAAGATTTTTAATCACAGTCTCAATTTCAGTGCTTGTGATTGGTCTGTTTATATTTTCTGTTTCTTCCTGGTTCAGTCTTGGAAGTTTGTGCTTTTCTAAGAATTTGTCCATTTCTTCCAGGTTGTCCATTTTATTGGCATATAGTTGTTTGTAGTAATGTCTCATGATCCTTTGTATTTCTGCTGTGTCAGTTGTTACTTCTTTTCCATTTCTAATTCTATTGATTTGAGTCTTATCCCTTTTTTTCTTGATGAGTCTGGCTAATGGTTTATCAATTTTGTTTATCTTATCAAAGAACCAGCTTTTAGTTTTATTGATCCTTTGCTATCATTTCCTTCATTTCTTATTTATTTATTTCTGACCTGATCTTTATGATTTCTTTCCTTCCACTAACTTTGGGATTTTTTTGTTCTTCTTTCTCTAATTGCTTTAGGTGTAAGGTGAGGTTGTTTATTTGAGATGTTTCTTGTTTCTTGAGGTAGGATTTTATTGCTATAAACTTCCCTCTTAGAACTGCTTTTGCTGCATCCCATAGGTTTTGGGTCATCGTGTTTTCATTGTCATTTGTTTCTAGGTATTGTTTTTATTTCCTCTTTGATTTCTTCAGTGGTCTCTTGGTTATTTAGTAGTATATTGTTTAGTCTCCATGTACTTGTATTTTTTACAGATTTTTTTCCTGTAATTGATATCTAGTTTCATAGCACTGTGGTCGGAAAAGATACTTGATATGATTTCAATTTTCTTAAATTTACCAGGGCTTGATTTGTGACCCAAGATATGATCTATCCTGGAGAATGTTCCATGAGCACTTGAGAAGAAAGTGTATTCTGTTGTTTTGGGATGGAATGTCCTATAAATATCAATTAAGTCCATCTTGTTTAATGTCTCATTTAAAGCTTGTGTTTCCTTATTTATTTTCATTTTGGATGATCTGTCCATTGGTGAAAGTGGGGTGTTAAAGTCCCCTACTATGATTGTGTTACTGTCTATTTCCCTTTTTATGGCTGTTAGCATTTGCCTTATGTATTGAGGTGGTCCTATGTTGGGTGCATAAATATTTACAATTGTTATATCTTCTTCTTGGATTGATCTCTTGATCATTATGTAGTGTCCTTCTTTTTCTCCTGTAGTAGTCTTTATTTTAAAGTCTATTTTGTCTAATATGAGAATTGATAGTCCAGCTTTCTTTTGATTTCCATTTGCATGGAATATCTTTTTCCATCCCCTCACTTTCGGTCTGTATGTGTCACTAGGTCTGAAGTGGGTCTCTTGTAGACAGCATATATACGGGTCTTGTTTTTGTATCCATTCAGCCAGTCTATGTCTTTTGGTTGGAGCATTTAATCCATTTACATTTAAGGTAGTTATCGATATGTATATTCTTATTACCATTTTCTTAATTGTTTTGGGTTTGTTATTGTAGGTCTTTTCCTTCTCTTGTGTTTCCTGCCTAGAGAAGTTCCTTTAGCATTTGTTGTAAAGCTGGTTTGGTGGTGCTGAATTCTTTTAGCTTTTGCTTGCCTGTAAATGTTTTAATTTCTCCATCAAATCTGAATGAGATCCTTGCCAGGTAGAGTAATCTTGGTTGTAGGTTTTTCCCTTTCATCACTTTCATTATGTCCTGCCACTCCCTTCTGGCTTACAGAGTTTCTGCTGAAAGTTCAGCTGTTAACCTTATGGGGATTCCCATGTATGTTATTTGTTTTTTTTTCCCTTGCTGCTTTTATTATTTTTTCTTTGTAGTTAATTGTTGATAGTTTGATTAATATGTGTCTTGGAGTGTTTCTCCTTGGATTTATCCTGTATGGGAATTTCTGCGTTTCCCGGACTTGACTGACAATTTCCTTTCCCGTATTAGGGAAGTTTTCAACTCTAATCTCTTCAAATATTTTCTCAATCCCTTTCTTTTTCTCTTCTTCTTCTGGGACCCCTATAATTCGAATGTTGGGGCATTTAATGTTGTCCCAGAGGTCTCTGAGACTGTCCTCAATTCTTTTCATTCTTTTTTCTTTTTTCCACTCTGCATTAGTTATTTCCACTATTTTATCTTCCAGGTCACTTATCCATTCTTCTGCCTCAGTTTTTCTGCTATTGATCCCTCCTAGAGGATTTTTTATTTCATTTATTGTGTTGTTCATCATTGTTTGTTTGCTCTTTCGTTCTTCTAGGTCCTTGTTAAACGTTTCTTGTATTTTCTCCATTCTATTTCCAAGATTTTGGATCTTCTATACTATCATTACTCTGAATTCTTTTTCAGGTAGACTGCCTATTTCCTCTTCATTTGTTTGGTTTGGTGAAGGAGCACTTCATCTGCTGTGTGTTTCTCTGTCTTCTCATGTTGCTTAACTTACTGTGTTTGGGGTCTCCTTTTTGAGGGCTGCAGGTTTGTAGTTCCCATTGTTTTTGGTGTCTGCTCCAAGTGGCTAAAGTTGGTTCAGTGGGTTGTGTAGGCTTCCTGGTGGAGGGAACTGGTGCCTGTGTTCTGGCAGATGAGGCTGGATCTTGTCTTTCTGGTGGGCAGGACCGCGTCTGGTGGTGTGTTTTGGGGTGTCTGTGACCTTATTATGATTTTAGGCAACCTCTCTGCTAATGGGTCGGGTCGTGCTCTTGTCTTGCTAGTTGTTTGGCATAGGGTGCCCAGCACTGTTGCTTGCTGGTCGTTGAGTGGAGCTGGGTCTTAGCGTTGAGATGGAGATCTCTGGGAGAGCTTTCGCTGTTTGATATTACATGGAGTAATAGCCTATCTCTTACTGAGACTTCAATGAACAATGAAATGAGCTGCTTGTAATGCTATTTGGGACACTGTAATAGTCACAGAGGAAATACATGGTGTCAGGTGTGTCTCAAATAACAGTGTGTCTCTCAACTCAATGTAATGAAGCCAGACCCATCTGAAGGAAGGTTGAAGTTATTGTTTTGTATTTATTTCAATAGAAACTGTGTTTATTAGGAGTTATAACCAAGAGAAATTTTGTTTGTATATAGGAAAGCCTTCCCAGTGAAGGAGCCTGTAGCAGTTTAGTAGATGACTTCAGCACACACATGACAACACAGACACACACACATACACTCAGCTCTCACTTCCCAGCCTGGAGGAGTTCAGTCCTACCTGGCCAGAGAGAGATGAACAAGGTGATTTCCCAGGAAAACTCTTGACCTCGACTTGTAACCTTTAACTTTGACTCAGAGTATTTCATTTTATTTCCCAGGACTTCCTAAAGACACACATGTAGTTGACATTTTCTGTCCTTAAAACAACATCAGATAAGCAAAGTAGAGACTTCCATCACATTCTTCGAAAAGAAAAATATTTTCTCAGACTTGGGTCAAGAATGAGTTGTCCCACCATTAACATTGGAAATTCAACTGCCACCCTCCTCCAGGCTTCCAGGTCTCCCAACCCAAGATGACTTTCTGTCCTTCTAGACCAACCTATAGAGGAAATCATTTCCTGACAGTCTACCGAACATAACCCCTTGAAAGCAAACAGCAGACCCAAAGGTCGTCATTTGTCTGTGTCTCTCCCCTCCTGCTGTGGAGAGAAAGCTCATCTCCAGCCAAGGAAGAGGCAAGTGTCACTGCCCCACTCCACTCCTGGGACTGGCAGAGGCTAGGATGCTGATTTCCTCCTCAGATGCTCCCTCTCTCTCCCCCTTTCCTCCCAGAGCCCTACTGAGGTTTTCCTGCCAGAAAGGGAGAGGAAAGAAGGCAACAGCCCCAAAAGGACAACTCTAACATTCTATCAATCAGGATCCTGCCATATGCAAACCAAGAATGAAAAGAAATTTAAGCAGGGCTTCAACACATTCTCATCCAGAGATATTCATCTAGCATGGGAGCTAGATGAACATGGATTTAGGTATTCCAGGGTTGCCTATCTGTGCCCGCTTCATCATTTTAGCACAGGCAGGAAGCCCTGAATATTCTAGTTCCTACCTATCCACAAAGCTGTATGTTATCTGACAAATGCTTTCATAATTAACTAATAGTGACCCAAGGTCTGTTTTTTATCCTAGGGGCATCTGCACTTAAGAAAAGATGCTCAAACTGGTCAATGTTTAACCTCAAAGCCAAAGTCCCTATTACAGAGTCCTACAAGCCCCTTTGTAATGTGCCACCCCCACCCCCAGCCTCTCTGACCTCATTTTTTATGATTGCTCTATTGGTTCCCCATTCATGCCTCTCCAGCAAATGGTCTCCTTACTGAATCTCCCATTTCATGGTCCTTGCCCTGGCTATTCTTTTTGACTGGATACCCACTCCTATATCACTCCCCATGCCTGTGCTCTCCCAAAATCCCCTTTACCCTGTACCATATTTTCTTCTTCCACAGCACTTGTTATTTTATAACATAATGCATACTTTACTGGCTTATTATTTTTATTGTTTCTTTTTCCTTTATCTTCATACCTTGCTAGAATGCAAACTCTATGACAGCAGGGTTTTTTGAGTTTTTTCATCACTGATGTATCCCAAAATATCTAGGATAATGCCTGCCACATAATCGATGCTCAAGGAATGTTGGCTAAAGGGAATACACCTCTAATGGAGGGATTTCAAATACTCTCTAGAACCAGAAACTCACCCCTACCTGTATCCCAGGCAGTTAGGTTCACCCCAACATATGCCAAAACTCCAAAGAAGAGCAGACACCCATATTTCTTCTATTCCTCACAGCCTTAATCCTTAGTCCCCTTAGATCTATTTTCCTTTGCCCATTTCACACTCTGCAACCAAAAGCAAAGTGCATCCTCCCACTTTTTACCTCCTGATTCATTTCCCATTATAGATTTAAAGAGCCCATAGCCCCTCAGTTTGCTTCTTTACCTGCTTGCAGTTCAGGCTCTTCTTCCCACTCCCTGTCTCTGGTTTTCCGGGGCTGCCTGCCACCTGGTTCTGCTTGGATGCTGAGCTCCTCTGCCTGACAACAGCTGCCCCACACATCCCTCTTGGCTCAGAGAGGCCCTTCTAGGGAAACTGGGACCCTAGAATAAAGTCATGTTCTTGAATGTATCTTTACTTACTATCGTAATAATACCTGAACACATTTAAATCAATAGTAACAAGCTCTCCGTTCCAACAGGAAAAACGTTTAAAAAAGAGGATGACTCACAATTATGCCTCTCTTCATTCTGAACGTCAGGACTAACCTTGAATTTGTACATCAATATGACAAGAGCAAAACATGTAAAAACCTGAAGCCACAATGATGACAAACTGTCCCCAAATTGCACATGTGTTTTTCAGAAAATTTCTCCTGGTCTAACTCTTTCTGACAGCAAAAATCAAATGATACTTTACTTTCAACAACTACTCAATCTCAAAGCTGGGCAGCCATTTCTTAAACTGTCAACAGCCACCCTGCCAACTTTATAGCGTGTAAACTCTGAATGCTCCAGATCGAGGCAAGGCTGATGGGTACGTGTGGTGTGCTCCGCAGGCTCTTTACGTCTGTGAAACTTCAGCATCCTCATTAATCACAAATTCCTCCCACTGGAACTCACCATTCCTCACTCTGCAGGACCCACCTGTCTTAAACTTCATAGCTTTATTCTCTACCCTCCCATCACACAATATAAAAATAATACCTACCACGTGCATATCACCTTATAGATTCCAGAGTACATTTACATGCATACCTTAATTTTACTCCCGTATGAACACTGCAGAGTGGGCGTTACTGTCCCCATGTTCTAGAAGCAGTAGTAACTAAAATATAAGGGAGTATGCAAGGCTCACAGCTGGGACACGGAACGGTTAAGTTTGAACCCAGGCCCTGGATTCCACAGCCAAGATTCAGCCCTCTCATCTCTGCTGTCTGACTCAGTCCCTCAGCATTCTTTAGCTCCCAGTTAATAAATACTTCTCTTTTCAGGCTGCAAATGTTCTGTTCCTCATCCTAACTGCATATCAATACCGTCCCATTCATGGACATGCAATGCACCTACTTCAGGTTCAGGCACCATACAGACCTTCTCTGCTCTTTCTCCCTTTCTCCTTTGTGCTCTCGATCCACACCTTGACTACTGCACTTCTTGTTTTGCAGTTACTTGCTTGTGTATTGCTCTCCTCCTAAGGGCTCCTCCAGGACAGGGACAGTGTCTTACTCAGCTCTATTGCCCCAGATTTTAGCACTGTACTTGATATGAAAGTTTTCAATAAAGATATGTAATCTTTGAGATGTCGAATGAATGACAGTTATGCCCAAGAGAAGAGGGAGCATCCCCTTCTATTCCAGATCCAAACTCCATCTCTGGGCCACTTGCACTCTCCCAGCTACATGCACCCCTCCGGAGCTCACCAGGCAGAGGCAACCTGAACCCTGGGGAGGGTGGCGGGGTGCGCGGGCACAGTGCATGGGTGAGATGTGGTCTATATTAGAGTATCTATATAAATATGTAGATACTTTAGGATCTAAAGTCTCAGGGGCCCCACAGTATTTCTGCTCCAAGAGTCTTTGAGAAAACTCAGAGAAGTGAAGATCTGATGGAGTTGACAGGGACAAAAACACAGAAATAGAAGGGAGAAAAGCTCTCAAGAGGGCAGAGGAGGGATGGAGGATGCCAGGAGGAGCATCCGCTACATGTCCAGTCCTAACCCTGATGTGGCACATCCGTAGAAGTCTCTGTACTAAGAGTGATCAAACTCTGAGTTCCCTACGAGGAGGGCCATGGCTAAGTCAAGAAAAGGCTTACGTTTCTATCTGGAATTGTCTTCTCTGTAAGCAAAAGAATTCCAAGCTCCCTGAAAAGTGGTCCAGCTGTAGTTGTTTTTATCTCCATAAAGCTTCACTCCCAGTCCTTCTTCCAGTAGGGGTCTCTCTTCTAAACACACACCCACACACACACACACACACACACACACACACGTTCCATTTCCTGGGACCACGCTCAAATATCTACCACAGTGACATGACCTGGAGTCTTCTCAGCTATCTGTATAAGTCAATTAAATTGAATTTATGTGCTAAGGCCTCCTATGTGTTGAGCAATGTTCAGGGCATACAAACCTGAATAAACATGGCTCCTGTCCACATAGAGCTCATGGCTCCTGTCCACATAGAGCTCTCAGTCTAGTAGATCAGATGAACCCATATAGAAGTTAAGGAAGCTGGAACAAGCAATAGAGATGCTGTAGGATTAAGGGAAGGGAGGAACTAATTCCACTTGAAGAGGATCAGAACCCCTGGTGCAGTAGGTGTGAGTTGAGTTAGGCTTGGAAGGATGCCATTAGGGTCCCTTTGGGGGTGAGACCTAGGGGTCTCTATGTAGAACCCCTGTCACTGTCATGACCTCCACTACAGGGAACAACTCAGACAGGACTAGTACGTTCTCTCAAGAGCAGTAAAAGTCAATCAGGAGGCCCCAAAACTATGTATATGGGTTTGGGTTCCTCCCTTTTTGGAACTGGGGAAGATGCCTGTCCACTAAATCATGCCTGGAACAATGTTAACTCAGTCGGTAACTGTGAAAACTTAAGATATAAAATGAGAGCCTGAATATTGAATGCTTAGAACAGCGCCCAGATGATTCCACCCAGTAACACCTTATTTTTTCTTACCAGCACCATCTTACACTCTTTAATATTTACTTTCAAACTTGATCCCCAGTGCCAGTCCCTGTTCTCAGTCTTGGTATCAAATCTAAATACACGAACTTCAATAAGAAATTGTGATTTGGGGCAGTGTTCCATGGGAATAGTGGCTCTTGGGACCTATCAGGGAATGGAGAATACTTCCACACTGCTTTGCACAGGGTGTAGATAAGTGAGGATAGTGGGAAGCAGTGTTGCCAGAGGTTTTGGGGATCAGAGCATGTGGGGCTATAAATTGTCAGAGCCAAGGACTTTCAATTGGATGGTGCCGGCAGCATGTACCATTGAAGGTGTCTGAGGAGTCAATTGATCTGATCAGCTCCCTGCTGTCTTTCCTGAGACCTGTGTCCTCACTCCAGGAAGTAACCACCCTGCAAGGAAAGTAGTGTTCATTCTATTAAAAGATGAGGAAGGCCTTTGCTGCCTCTGTGGTCTACACTGTATCTGAGCACCTGGAACTTGGTCTCTGTGCAGTTATTTCTGAGGGCCTTCAATGCAAAGTACTCAACTAGACTTTGAACACTGACAGGTGAGAACTGATGTGGCATCCCAGCCCCTGGTGAGAGGACCAACAGGCCTGCCTGTGCAGTGCCTTCTGCCTAACAGCTTTCGGGTCTCCAGATGACTCAAGCCCAGCAAATATGGTACTCCTTTTGTTCATAACACGTATTCTCCATCTTCCCTGAAAGCTCCCCAAGGAGAATGCGTTGCTACTCAGTGACATGCAGTCATTTTCATTACAAATGTATGGTATTGGCCAAACCACTGGGATGGGTTACCACTGAGCCACACATATTCCCTTGTCCAGCCCAAACGGTAACATGTGTTAATTAGTGGTGGGCCATGAGTAAGCCACCCTTGCCATGGAAGGGCATTCAAGTGAAAGCAAGTAAACCCTAATCATTAGAGGGAAGAATGAATAGTGGTATGGCCAATCTTGTTCTTTCAAAAGAGGAAATGTAAGTTGATGTTACTTCGCTAGTTACATTCAAGTTCTCCTGCATCCTGACATCTCTGGATTAGTGGGCTTGGGTGGAGTTGGAGTCGAAACTGTGAAGTCTGTAGAAGTAAAACTTTGTTCTGGTTTCTGGGTTATCAGGGACTAGACAGTGTTTCCATGGCAAATAGATAATCAGATAGTTACAGGGAACATATTTTTAATATAAAAATTGGACATATGGTTTGACAAGTATGAGTGTACTTTGGAAAATATAAGAAAAAAAGAAAACATTTAAAATTGGGGCTGTTCCTGAAAAAGCTTTGACATGTGGTCACCTTCACACAGTGCCCTCGCTAAAGAGGAATACAGTACATATAATCCAGGATAAGCCAATTAATACAAATCACTAATTACAACTCTGGTTAACCTATGATCTACGTGTAAGAATTCATCAGCACTCCTCAGCCAAGCCTCTCTGTGACTCTCAGAGCTAAGCTAGTCACTCAGAGGTCTCAGCATCCTGCAAATAAGGGAGCCTTCATCTCTGTGGTTAGGAAGTAAGAAAACTCTGGCCAAGTGCAGCACTTGGAGGCAGACTCAGAAGCTGATCAAGTTAAAGGGAGAATTACATACTGTCCTCCCAGAGACATTACCCTGAGGGATTTATCCATCTTTTTTTGTGCAGTTTAGATCAGGATAAAGTAACAGCTTTCCTTGCTACCTAAGAATTATTTTGTTCTCATCTACAAAATGCATAGTTGGTCTCGATTACCCCAATACACATATAGATACACCTCCTTCACAGTCAACCCCTCTCTCGCGCACTCTCACTCTCTCTCTCTCTTTCTCTCTCTCTCTCTCTCTCTCTCACACACACACACACACACACACACTCACACGGATGTAAGAGCAGACTCCATTTGGTTGTAGTTCCTGGGAGGGATGCAAAATGGAGCCAGATTTGCATAGGACGTCAGACAAGCCCTCCGGCCCCTGAAATATCACACCTGTCTCCTGCCAGTATTCAGAGTGCCATCTGCTTCCCCAGGAAAGCCAGACATAAGGCACCCTCTTTATGCCTTTGGTAGATGATGAGAAAACCTGGCATGGGGAGCCTTAATTGCTCAAAAATAACTCCGTGGTACGTAACATACAGTTACATGAAGATCTGAAGAGAAAGCCTTGGCAGTCTTTTCACAAACATTCAGATAATGGTTGGGGCATGCAAAAGGGAAACTATTTAAGGACTCAACCTCATCCCAAATTATTTCTACTGCCAACAACTCTACAAGTGAGGAGTTCCGGGTGTGTGGTAGAAAGTCCCACAAAAAAGGCATGGGAAGCATCCAGGCAGGATTGTATTTTTTCATCTACCTCACTCTGAGGTTGCAATGCTCTCCTAAAGCTTTTTTTTACCACCTCACATAAATAATTTTACTCCTTGATGCTACTTTTAAAATATAGTTCTATCTCTAGTTATGACAGCAGAGCAGAGGGAAATTCCCTCTCTCAGGCTGGTATAGCAGTGCCTGTGCAGAGACCAGCCACATAAAACAGAGAGGTGTGACAGAAGCAGCATGGTTTCCAGTGTGGAAAGACAGCACAGGACAGTCTTAAGGCAAGAGGACAGACTAGGGCAGAGTTTGTCAATGGTGGCCCTCTTGACATTTTGAGCTGGATGATTGAGCCATAGGGAGTTTTTCTGTGCATGGTGAGATGTTTAGCAACATCCCTAGCCTCAATCCATTACATACCAGCAATACCCCTCCCTCAGTATGACAACGAAAAATATCTTCAGACGTCAAATGTCTCGTGGGGAGCAGAATCACCCCTTTGGAGAACTATTGAACTGGATGGTCTCTCTAGGTCTCCTCAAAGCCCATTGGGGTATGTAGGTGGTAGAGAGAGTTCTGATAGCGTAGCATTTACCACAGAGAATGATACTCACTTGTTTATGAGTCTATGTCTCCCATTAGATTGCATTTTTGTGAGGACAGAGACCATCTCCATCTGAGTACTGCTGTCTCTGCAGCCCATGGCTTGGTGCCAGGCACAAGGGTTAAAGGAAAGAATCAATGACTGGATGAATGGCAGGTGGGATCCGGTCTCCTTCCCAATCCAGATTTGCATAGTTTCCCTTTTGCATGCCCCAACCATTATCCGAATGTTTGTAAAAAGACTGCCAAGGCTTTCTCTTCAGATCTTCATGTAACTGTATGTTACGTACCATGGAGTTATTTTTGAGCAATTAAGGATCCCTGTGTCAAGTGCTGTGGCTTTGTGTTGGTGGTGGCTGCAGGGAGGGATATCTTCAGAAAATTAATAAAATAAATGACTAAATAAATGGAACCTCTTGTCTAAAGAACACAGGGATAAGGTAAATCATTTTGAGTTCTAGGAAAATTATCTCTACCATCCTGCCCCGGTTTCTCCATTCAGCCAGAAAACACGTTAATTTATCTTGTGAAATTTTTCATCCACCAGACAAACATTAAGTATTTCTTTCTCCTTTTTTTTTTTAAAAATATTCTTCTCTCTAGGAAGGTGGGTTGGCTCTCAACTCATTGGAATAAAAGCTCCATTAGCCTCACTGCATGTAAGGCTTGTGAGGTTGGCCTGGATTCAGGGCCAGCAGAAGGATAAAGAAATCTGACACTCATTGTTCACATAATTAGAGTTGGTAAAATAAACTGTGCACATTTCATCAAGGGAATGGATCCATCAGACCCAGGACAGGGTGGAAAATCCATGCTCACAGTACCAGCCTTTTGTCTCAAATTAACCCCCAGCTGATCAAAAAGGTTCCTGTGGAGTCATTGGGGAATATTCCTGCACCCCACCCCACCCCTGGCCCTTCATGCCTTTTAATCTCTGAGTCCACATAGTTTTTCTCAGCTGATGCAAACACAGCAAACACTACGTACAGTTGTCTGCTTATACATGACACATGTTCTCCAAATCCCTGCATAGGATGTTTCTCTCCCTTGGTAACATGATGTCGTTTCCCAGCAAGTATCCAGGAATCCACCCCTGGCCAAGAAGGCTTCACTTTTTCATGCATATCAGAAGGCAAGATGGGGCTGCACTGAAAAACCCAAACTTTTGACCAGCCTTGGGACAAGTAGAAACAGGAATGATATCATTGATGGGGAACTAACAGAATAATCATCAAGGATGAAATAAATTCTTTTTGAAAAGTAAACAGCCTCTTCCTAAATTCATATTATGGTTCTTACCTATGTTAATATCCTCTTCTAACCCAAGCCAGCTTTCAAAAAGCCAAGGTCTTGGAAACTTTCAACGGTCTTGCATTACTGACCAAAAACGGTGTGGTCTCCTTCTCTGCCATCCTCTCTATCATGCCCTCACTTTGATTAACTTAAAATTAGTATAAATTTCCTCTAGGAGGGAGAGGAAGGCAAGTGAGTGAATGAGACAGGCTTAGGTAACAGACAAGCAAGGTCGTCACTGGCCATGGAAAAATATCTCAAGCCAGAGGCAAGAAAGGAGCCAGAAGAATAGTATAGGACCTCTGGGAAGGAAAGACAGTTTTCAAAATAGACAGGCTGGGGACGAGGTTTGGGAAGTAGAAGTTGTTTTGTCCAGAGGTGCCAGAGTACAGCCCGGCAGTCTCCCCTCATCAAGTGCTTGCAGGGCTCTGATGTGCTAGTGTGCAAGGTGGTGCCCAACCCTGGAAGAGACGAGGAAATGGCCAAGGCTACAATATAAGCTAACGAGGGGACTTCCCTGCTGATGAGGGCTGTGAAACACGGCTTTCACCATTTCCGGGGTCTTCAAGATCAGGAGACTCGGTCTTCCATCAGGGAAAAACAATACTGAGCTAGCCCAGATGGATTCTTAGAAGCATTGTAACTCTAGGAAGCTATGAAAGCCCAGAGGCTATTCCCAGGGCAGGAAGTAGCACCCAGGATGGGGAAGGTGGTGCTAGCGGGAGTCTGGCTCTGTCCAGTGATTGCGTTCTTCAACCCAGCCTGGGTCTCCTCCGGCTTCAGCATGTTCTGAGTGGCTGATGTATTTCCCCATAGTCCTGATGGATATATTTTGTGGTGTTTTCTTTTTCGTCGTCTCACTGATAGAAATGTGTGCATGTGTGTGTGTGTGTGTGAGAGAGAGAGAGAGAGAGAGAGAGCACACGTGCTTTTTCTTGGCCTTTTGCCCCTTGGGAAGGTTTCCAGAGATATTTCCATGAGTGTAGAAGCTTGAGCAGAGACAGGGAACGGAGGGCGATGGCTTGGGGGTTGGGAGGGGGATCTACTCACGGCTGAGACTTGGCTTCTGCCTGAACTCAGCTGCTTGGCATCCATGGCGTCTCTGCCGTTAAGCTCACAGGAGAGCTTGGGGCAGCTCCTCTTCCCTGCTGTTCTCTGCATGCCCTCCTCCCTCACTCCCTCCTCACCCCCTTCTATGCCCTGCTCTCCTTCTCTCCTCTGGTTTCTTCAATTTCAATGAGTTTATGGGCATGACGAATGTTGCCAAACCCAATAGCCCTGAGTCTCAGTGTCTGGGGATGGATTTCACAGTGGGAAGGGGGTGACCGGGGCCTTGGACTACATTCCCACTGTAGGTTTCTGCTTCAGTCTGAGTTGGTGGCAGGCTGCCAGGCATCTTGCTCACTAGGGTTTCCAGTCTCAGCTGAACTCACCAACCTTGTCTCCAGACGGGGAGAAAGTTATTATGGCAGAGGTCATGTCTGGAGCCTCAGGTCGGGGTGAGGGGTTGGGGGGAAGCTTCAAGCTTATGTTTTCAAGGAGCAGTTTATAAACAAACCTCTCACTGTCTTATATAAACTGTGCTGCTAAAACTCCAGTCCCCCACTGACACTGCAAATTCACAGACTGGGGCCAGGGTGACAAAGACAGGCGGCTCTCAATCCAGGCGTTCACGGGAGATTAGAAAGGGTCCTTGATGGTCTTCTGAACATGAAAGAGTTTTATCTTTCTCCATACCCACCTCCCCCTGCAACGTACACACAAGAACAGTTTGGAGGAGGCAAGAGAAGATGGATATTGTTACAATCAGAGCCTCAAACATCCATCGCAAATGAGTTCTAGCTAAGGAAATCTCCTTCCTAATGAACAAGCCTTATGAGGCTTATCAAACTTCTATTTTCTCTGTCTCTCTCTCTTTTGCTCTCTTTCTCATTGTCTCAACCACACATACACACACGCACACCCCTTGTCAGGACAGCAGATTTTCCCCTCCAGGGTGCCTCAGTTGATGGAGATTTCTATTTGCAATGAAAATCAACTTTGGAAAACATCACAGCAAGGGACTTTTTTCCTGGCTGCCCCAAGATTGATCTGGTCCATAGGATGCCCCAGATCATTGCATTCTGTAATTTCATTCTGCTTATGATCTATTTCTTATACGATCGATATGATAAATGCGAGGGAGAGCAATGTGGGTTACGGCCCGACGCTGGTGAAGTGAGGAGGAGAGGGGAGTGCTGGGCTGCCGCGCTGTGTGTCTCATGAAGCAGAAAAGCAATTCAGTCAGACTAAAAGCTACAGACAAGGCTGTATGTTCTCAGTGATAAATGCAAATGATGTGACTACCTTTCCGCCAGGGCAAATGGGGTTGGAGCGGGGAGGGGAGAAGAGCCCCACTGTCTGGGATCACAGCATTCCCTTAGGAAGCCTCGGGAAATCTGCACAAGGCAAGCACATGGTGTGAGAGTGGGGATGCTGGGAGGGAAGAGCTAGAGTTTGTTACATAATCAGTGCTAATGGCAAGTCCCCTCCCTGTTCCTGACCCAGCCATGCCTCTGAGTATTGCCATATTTAAAGCATAGTACAACAGAATCAGGCATCCAGTGAGTGGAGAACCACAGGGAAATCTCAGACAGTGCACTGATCCATGAGAACCCTATCATCTTCTCTGAGCATTACAGTTCCCTTTGGCCACAGGTCTTATTAGGTAACAATCCATTTCACTGCCTGCATTGTTATTTTGTGCCAGGGTCTTCTGCTATCCCACATGAGCTGTTGTACCTACGTGTCCTTGAACAAGCTATTGAATTCTCTGCATCCACGTTTCATCATCTATTAAAGGGAATCCATTCTATCTCTGCTGCTGTTGGAGAGTATCTTTATGAGGATGGAATGAAATAATGTAGATAACTTCTAAAAACATATAATGTGCCCAGAGTGTGAGGTATTGATTGTGGTAGACACTGGGAGGACTGGAAAAGAAGAAAGAGAGGGCACTGCCCTCAGAAAGCTTAGAGATGGATAGGGAAGATGGGTCAAATGCATGAAAAGGAGAAGCAAGACGAGTTCACACAGAAGAAAGAATCCTGGACCAGGAGATGCAAACCCTGAGTTGTAAGTAGGGCTCTACCAGTCCCCTATCGCATGATTGTACAAGTTCCTTCCCCTCTCTGGGCCTCAGGTTCCCCAAAGGAGTATGTTGGGTAATCTCCAAGGACACCCTGGGCTCTGATTTTTTGTGATGTCATAACAAATTGAGCCCTAATGCAGATGCAGATATGAAAGAGTGATCTGAGCTCCAGGAGGAAATGAAACAGAGAGAGATTTTAGAACAGGGGAAGGGCACGCTTTGGCAAAATGGAATGACAGGGACTTTCCAAATGTGGAAATCAACCTGGCTAAGCTTCCAAAGTGGGAGTGGGCATGTCCCAGTCGAGCATGTTCAAAGATTTCAGATGGTTGGATCCTAGAGAAGAAGAGTAAGGAGAAGGTCAAAGGGCATGGAAAATACTTTTGGCTTCTGAGCCCTTGTCTGGGATGAGGGAAGATGGGGAGGCAGGAAGGGACGGAGCTGTCAGGATGGCTGGGCTCTTCACAGGAGCTGAGAGGAGCCTGACCTGCTGCCCTATCACTCTCCCATCTGTATCAAAAGGACCATCACCCTCAGGATCTTTCTCAGGAGAAGTGCTTTGTCACCACAACGCTGCTGTTTCTTGTGTCCTTTCAGGAAATTAAATTTGAAGTTGCTCAACCCTGCTAGTGTTTGATCCCTCGCAGACACTCTCCCCCTCCTGCTGCAGACAGCCTGAGGTGGGTGCGGAGAAGGTAGGCAAAGGAGGGAGTGTGGTGGGTGGAGCAGTCATGGTAAGACGGGTTCCAGCAACTCTGCGTCGGTGGTGATCCTCTGCCCTCCCACCCCTCCCACTGCAAGGAAGTCTGTTCTCTGGAGAGAGGCAGACAGAAGGCCCCTTCTATTTTCTCATCTAGAGGGCAGAGGCTGGGATGAGATCTCTCTTGGGAACGTTGATTAAGTAGCCATCGTGCCAAGGGCAGAACTGGGAACTGTAATCCCACTGATAACCAAGCCATTCATGGCCCATGAGAAAATGGTCAGACAGCTCATCTGGACATTATCCATTTGCAAGAGGGCAAGGGAAATTGTGCTCCTAATATGTACTGTTTACCAAAGGTATATCTTAGATTTTATTAAAGGTGACCATCCATGTGTTCATTCAGTATACTTTCACCCCCTGGGAAGGGAGTCCCAAAGCACAAAAGTATTGCATCCTTTTCAATAGCTGAGATGGCTGAGGCCTGTCCAGGGTCAGACAGATGGTAATTAGAAGATCCACAGGTCTAGACCAGTGTGGGAGGTCCGTGGCTTTTGAAGGAGATGGGGGCCCGGGTGGGAGACCATGCGCAGCTGTTCAGCCACATGCAGCTGTTTACCGATTAAAAGAAGAAATAAAACTTTAAAAATGGGAACTACTTATTTTAGACCAAGTTTTCTCATCTCCTCTCCATTCAAATATCTCAACAAGTGTGAAGTTCAGAAGGGAGCACAGTGTGGTATCAAGGATCAAAGGGCAAGGCCCGCCCCCTTTGGCTTTCATGACATGAGTTGTCTAGACAGAGCACATCAGCTCCCTTATCAGCAACTGAGGATCACCAGCAAAGCAAAATAATTTCATGGGCTTGTGTGTTCAGAAGCTGGAGCTGGTGTATTAAACTAAGAATATGAAAATCAACAACAAAAAAACAAACAATCCAATTAAAGACTGGGCAGAGCCTCTGAATAGACATTTTTCCAAAGAAGACATACAAATGGCCGACAGACACATGAAAAAATGTTCAACATCATGAATCTTTGGGGAAATGCCAATCAAAACTACAATGCTATATCACTTCACAACCATTAGAATGGCTATGATCAAAAAAACAGCAAATAGCAAGTGTTGGCAAGAATGCAGAGAAACGGAACCCTCATGCACTGTTGGTGGGGATGTAAATTGGTGCACCCACTATGGAAAACAGTATGAAGTTTCCTCAAAGAATTAAGAATAGGACAACCATATGATGCAGCAATTCCACTTCTGGGTGTTTATCTGAAGAATATGAAAACATTAATTCAAAAAAATATGTACCCCTATGTTGATCACAGCATTATTTACAATAGCCAAGGTATGGAAATAGCCTAAATGCCCATCGATGGATGCATGGACAAAGATGTGGTCTATATATACAGTGGAATACTACTCAGCCATGAAAAAAAGATGAAATCTGGCCATTTGTGACAATGCGGAGGAAACTGGAGGGTATTATTCTAAGTGAGTAAGTCAGATAGACAAGGACAAATACCATATCATTTCACTCATATTTGGAATAGTAAACAAATAAATAAACAAATAAAACAGAACAAAAACACAGAGACACAGAGAACACATTAGTGGTTACCAGAGAGAAAAGGTGGGGCGGAGGGAGTGTGAAATGGAAAAAGGGGGTCAATTCTGAGTTGATGGATGGAAACTAAACTTTCGGTGATGAGTACACTGTAGGGTATACAGAAGCCAAAATATAATGTTGTACACATGAAACTTATATAATATTATAAATCAATGTCACCTCAATAATAAAGTAAAATAAAATAAAATATAAAATAAAATAAAATTGGAAATATGCAGATATGACCTGCTGAAGGAGGAGGCACCTATATGTGGTCAGCAAGTAGCTCCCTCAGCATCAGAGCTCCCACTTTAGGGCAGTGAGAACTCCGTGGTCCTTTTGATTGAAGGTGCAATTTCCATAAACCCACACAAAGGGAGTAAAGCGACAAAATTTGTTACTTACAGATCCCAGAAATGGGGAGGGGGGCACAAAATGAGCCTAGGCAAAGGCAGTCCTTCATCCCTGCATCCCAGGTCACAGATCACAGGCAGGTGAGCAGAAAATAGAGAGCAGGGTAGCAAGAACTTATTACTTATATGGTGGTTGGGATGGAGGTCACTAACTTTTCATGGGCTCAACTCTAAGTGGTTATTTTAAAAGGTGCCCCAGGAAAAGCAAAGCGGGAACTTGGGGCAGGAATCCTAAGCTCGGGTCCTTATCTAAATGTCCAGACTCAGAGTAAGCAGGGTTGTCAACCTGTAAAATGCCCAGACAGCAACTCAAAAGAGTTGTTCCTCCTGTCCCAGCTTCCAGCTCGAAAAGGGAGAAATACTGTTCTTCCCCCACCTTCTCCACCTCTGAGTTCCTTTTCTATTGACTTTACTTAAACTTCTTTGGGTTTTCAACCTTGAAGAGATTTCTGACTTGCTCTTTGCCAGCAGCCCAGGTTTCTCTCCTTTGGTTGGTAATGAGCTCAAGTCACATGAAAAGCCAGAGCCTGCTTCGGAGCCATCTGGGCAAATCCCAGGCAACCCTTCTTCCAGTGCCATTTGCCTGAGAATTCCTCTCAAGCCCCCAGAAAACTTAGACTCTGCTCCCTCCAGACCACTCTCAATGCTCCAGAATAAGTCAAATACCAAAAATCAATGGGAATTTTCCAGTGGAAAGACTTCCAAAATCACCAAAGACTTAAATTACCTTTCCATAATTGGGAAAGTCCACCAAATAGCAGAGAAATGATCTCTTTCTTTTTCGCCTGGCTTGCCAATTGAAACACTGTCTGCTCCCAATCCAAGTCATGTCACGAGGCCTCTTCCCAAAGAACTCAACTCCAGTAATTGGAAGCAGCCCTGCCTCGCCTTTGGTCTTGGGTATTTTCATCATCGGACTGTTCCAGCCAAGACATACATTTTGCCAAGGAAAACTTTCCTTTGAAACCTCCATCTTCTCCAAACAGAGAGTTGAAACTGACTTTTGGCATGCTCCAAAGATAGTTCTGAGTTAGGAAAAATAATACATATGTGTCAGCCAATCTATGAGATTGTCCCCAATCTGAAAAAAAAAAAGCAGCTTTGCACATGAACTCATCTCTACTTCCTATAGCTGATAAAGCCAGTGTACCTGCAAAGCTTCAGAGCCCTTTGAAGTCACTTGATCAGCTCCTCTGGATGTGACCCCCAAATCCTTCTACTCAAAGAAGTTTGTAAGGCAAAAGAGCAAGGGGTATTTCAAAGAAAGGGAAGATCTAGGATACAGAGAAATGTAGTTGTATCCTTCAAGGGCAGGTATTTGAATTCGAGCTCCTGGCAAGATTACAGTTTGGGAAAGGTTTAGTCCAACTTGGAGGAACTGCAGTGTTGGAAAGCAGGGCATTTGCAGGCACTGTCTATCTCCTTGAAGAGTGGAGTGGGTCTTCATGAAGGGAACCAGGTTTATACCCAGAAGCTGAAGAAAACATTTTGCAAATATTCAAACCAATCATCTGACCTGGAAAACAGAGGGTATGTGGTTCCCCAGACAGCCTTCTGCAGGGCAGGGGTTGGATAAGGGAGAGGAGGGCCCTTCTTGAGGAACTGTAGGCTCTGTGAATTCCCTGCCCTGTGCTGCCTCATCCTGGGTTACTGATTTCTCTCCTAGTGGCCTTCATAGCTCCTGGAGATGAAGTATTGCTCAGGACAGTCACTCTAGTAGGAGAGAAAACTACTTAAAATCATAAAATCTCATAATTAGACATGACCTTAAAATCCATTTAGTCAGCTGGCCCATCTCATGCTAGAATGCCTCACAGCATAGGAACCTGCAATGACAAGACAGTCTCTGCCAACAGCATAGCTCGAGGTGCAGGACTGCACAGGGCGCATCATCCCTGTGGTAACCAGATACCAAGACAGATGAACCAACTTTACCAGTTTAGGAGATAACTGCTGCTTAAGATCATGGGCTTAGACTGCCTGGAGTTAGACTCTCTGAGTTCAAATCCTGGCCCCGCCATTAACTTGACCATTAACTGGTCAAGTGACTTTGGGCAACTCACTTGACCTGTCTGTGCCTCTGTCCCTCATCTGTAAAATAGGGATAATGATAACACTGACCTCATTTGGTATTTGTGAGATTAAAATGAGCTAATATGAGTAAAGCACCTAGAATATTCCTATTCCACTGATCAACCAACAGAGATCCTCCTCACTTTTTATTATAAATAATTGTATATACTGTGTATACAAAAGCATCAATATCAGTATAACGAGCCCTCATAGATCAAAATAGTGTAATGAATGACTCATCTAGCTGCAACTACACTCCACCCACTTCACGCCCAGCCCCAATTATTTTGAAGCAAATCATAGTTAATCTTTAAAGATTTCAGTATGTAGCTTTAAAAAGATACATACTGGGGAGGGACTCCTTAAAAAATTAATAAGCATAATAGCATTATTGCACTCCTCCCCCAAAATATAAAATCATTCTATAATATCAAATATCAGTCCTTGTCTGCTCTCTCTCTGTTGGAAATGATATGAAAAAAAGGTCCACACATTACAATTAGTCGATATGTCTCTTGTCTCTTTTAATTTGTATGTTCCTCCTTCAATTCTTCTTTTTTACTATTTTTCCCCTTGCAACTGTTTAGTCATAAGATTAGGCCATTTGTTGTATTAGGCCATTTGTTGTTGATTTTGCTGATTACCTATCATTTAACATGTTCCTCTGTCCCTCTGTATTTCTTATACATTGATCATTAGATCTGCAGGCTTTAATAATATGACAAGGCTACTTCAATAATTCAGGTTCAATAATTAGACAAGACTACTTCATGGGCTGTGGTATGTATTTCTATCAGGAGTTTCACAATGTCTGGTTGGTTCTTATGTGATGATGTTAGCAGTATCAATGATCATTGTCTAGATTTATTAATTCATGGTCAGGTTGCCTACAAAAATGCAGATGTCCAGTTACATTTGAATTTCAGATAAACAATAATTTTGAGTGTAAGTTTATCTCAAATATACTTGTACTAAGCAATTATTTGGTTTTTTATATGAAATTTATATTTAAGCGGAGTTCTATGTTTTTATTTGTTAAATCTGGCAACCCTAATAAGGGGCTACAAAACGATGACATTCTAATTCTATGATTCCTTCTTTATTTGTTAGTCATAATATTTTTCTAAAGAGAAACTTCCTCTCATCTATTTGACAGCCCTGAAATATAGATTACATATAAGAAGCAAAACGGTATTTGATTTTTTTTCCTTTTACTTTTCAATTGAAAAATAATGAGATAGGTCCTCTAATGATCAATAGAGGTATCATTATGAACTCACAGATGTGAATATATTTGTTGTGAATTCCAATCCTTTGTGGTTACTATCCTTTCTGGTGCTTAAACTATCCTATCTCTGGTCAGTGAGAATCTATTCTAGTAGGCTCCCGAGTCCTTTTGACATGACATCAGTAGCTTGATATTTAGTTTGCTTTCTGGTATGACAAGATTTTCTAGGTTCATCATGTATATTTCCTGCCTTGGATCGGGAATCAGGCATTTCTTCAAGAAATCCTGTTTCCTTTTAAGAGAAAATGGTACTTAGAAAACATAATCTGGTTTTCTAATGGTACTTAGAAAACATAATCTGCTCTGTGCTACTGAATTGTTCATTATTTTTAGGTCTTTTCAATAGAGCCAGTAACCATGTATTTTTAAAAGATAATAAAGCTCATGAGTTTGTAATATTTCCAATACAAATGCAAAACCACATGTTTTTCTTCGCTTCATTGGCCTCACATCTGTATCTCTTTTGTCCCATCATAAAAATCCCTATTCTCAATGACATTCACATAATTACTCACATACAACACATACACATAAAACAATGTATGTATACAACATACAACTTCACTTACACTACAACTTTGCAATAACAATACCAACACTACCACTAACAATATGATTGGTAAACATAGCTTAAGGTTTTGTTTCATTTTGTAGTTATTTATATTCTTAGGGCATATTCCACTAGGGATATAAAAAATATATACTTATATTTTTAAATTACTTGAAATACTTTCTTAGTGTGCTTATGCTCCAACTAGGTATATATTTAAGTTCTCTTTTTAAAATTTCATTTTACTTTCTAAATTTTTAGGAATTGCTTTTTTGTGTTGCATTTTTAAATTATGTAAAAATATTTACATAGTTCCAAAGACAAATCTGTAAAACATGGTGATATTCAAAGAAATCTAGTCTTTTTTTTTTTTTTTTGATTGGGGTCTTTTTATTTATTTATTTATTTATTTTATTTTTTATTTATTTTTTATTTTTTTAACATCTTTATTGGAGCATATTTGCTTTACAATGGTGTGTTAGTTTCTGCTTTATAACAAAGTGAATCAGTTATACATATACATATGTTCCCATATCTCTTCCCTCTTGCGTCTCCCTCCCTCCCACCCTCCCTATCCCACCCCTCTAGGTGGTCACAAAGCACCGAGCTGATCTCCCTGTGCTATGCGGCTGCTTCCCACTAGCTATCTATTTTACATTTGGTAGTGTATATATGTCCATGCTACTCTCTCACCCTGTCATATCTTACCCCTCCCCCTCCCCATATCCTCAAGTCCATTCTCTAGTAGGTCTGTGTCTTTATTCCCGTCTTGCCACTAGGTTCTTCATGAAGAAATCTAGTCTTATTCTGGTCTCCTCCACTCTATTCCTTTCCTCCTTCTAAAGGTAAACACGTTATTTTTACAATTTATCCTTCATTGATTTATCCTTCTATAATTACTTTAATCTAAACAAATATAAAGATATATCTGTATCCTCCTCATTCTTCAAGGCTCAGCTCCAATAGTACTCCTCTGAGGCGTCACCACCAAAAACTGAGAACTCATCATCGATTACAGACAGAAGTGTCACCTGCCTAACAATATGGTCACACTGTTTACACCTAGCCTCCATTCTGATGGTTCACTTCTCTATTCTAATTGATTGGTGCCAGAGTTTTACCTGAATACAGTTCATTGCATTCACATCTGCCTCTCTTAGTAGCAAAAGTTGCTAGGATTTCCTAGAAAGCCAAGACCAGACCAGCCCTTACATCCTTTTTTTATATTCCATACAGCCACAGCCTCAATGAAAATTCATTGAATTGAATGCATAAATCAGTGCCTCTTAGCCCTGGATAAGCATCCAAATTATCCATATAGTTTTTTCAGCTTTTTTGTAAGTGCAGGTTGCCAAGTTCTGCCCAAGACCCACTGAATCAGAATCTCCAAAAATGATCACCAAGAATGTGAATTAAATAATAAAGCATGATTCTATTATACAGCCAGTTTGAGAGCTATTGACCAACAGCCACTCTGCATAAATGCTCCCCCAATGGAGCACATATGAGCACCTGCAGTGGGCGTTTCTTAAGAGATTCTCCCCTCCCCTGTTTAAGACGGTGCAATTCTGTGTCAGCAAAGCCAAGAGGAAACTTAGCTAGTTGCTTCATTTACCCTGATGATTTCCTCTAGAGAAAACTTAAAGAACTGCGGAGGGTGGGTTTATGTCTTTGAAAGAGAATTTGTTGCATATAAAGGTTAATTACTCTTTAAGGTCACACAGTTTGTCAACACCTAGGACGAAACTGGCTTCGTGATCTTCTGGCCCAGAGCTCTGTCATCATTCGCTTCCCTTTCCCAAGCCCAGTATTACCCGAGGGCAGAGATGACACACGTCTTCTCATCCCTCCAAGGGCACTTCCATCCCAAGGCAGGACTTGACAGCCAGAAGGGATTTTAGGGATCTAATCCAATCCCTAAGGTGAGAAAGCTGTGGCCTGAGTCAAAAAGACAGTTTTAGGCAGCGCTTGGGCTAGAAGCCAAGTGTCCTGCCTTCCTGGTTGATCAGGCTTTTTACTGTCCTTGCTGCATCCACAGTCCTGCCCATTCTTATGCCATCCATGCATTAATGCTTTAGGGTAAGAAAGAAGCTAAGTTAGGGCGTTGACATCTAGTCTCAGCCAAACGGGCTGATGTCACATTTCTGCAACTATGTAAAAGGCAAGACTCAGACCTTACTTTATTTGTCTAAGTTTTAGTGACAAAGCCATTGCCGGACCTGTGTCCAGGAAGTCACACCCAACATGAGCTGAGAGGAAGAGAGGGAGCGGGTAGAGAAAGGATTATCTCCTCCTTCTACAATAGCTTTAAGTTAGCTCTCTCATTTGATTTTTCTTGATCATCTAACAGTGAAAAGAGGCAGTGGGTGGGTGGGATGGCTGGGGGCAGGGGGCCCCCAGAAGCAGCAGCACAATCGGCTTCCTCCAAGTCTGCCTTTTCACTTTTATCCCCAGGGCTCTATAGGCCAGAGATAGTCTAATTGGTGTCCTGGTGGAAAGGGATGGCGGCTGAGCACTATAGAAACAGGGCTTAGGTTTTTCTTCCATTGTGCCAGTCTCCATAATCCTCACCATTCCCTGTCCCCCGCCCACAGTTTGAACCAAAGGCAAAACCTGGAGGTGGTCCACTTGGTACATCTGGCTATTTGGAAAGCTCCAGGGAGGGAGTCATCACAGTAATCGAGTGCATCAATTAAACCCAGCAGATCCTTTTCAATCACAGGGAGCATATGCACACACACACATGCACAAGCACACACACACAAACACAATCGCCTGTCTTAGTGTACTCTACAGGGCTCACTCTGGCCTCCGTGGCTTCCACAGTGTGGGGCAAGGCAAAAAATCTATTCAGGTCACAAGGTTGAGGTTATGAGAGATGAAGGAAACCAGAGGGGGTGGGCAAGCATGCTGGTGAACTTGGATGTGTGCCAGGAAAGGGAGCTTTGAAGGCAAGAGTCCTATAGGGATGCTAATCGTGAGTATTTCATTGTGATGATTCTGGGTCTCTTTCTTTCACTGGGATGCACACAAAACTGTGCTGTGGGATAGGAGCCTCCCAGCTGCTCCCTATGGCGCCTTTGGAAGAGAGGTCAGTGGTGGAGAAAAACCTTCTGCCCAAGGCTTTTGGAAAAATCATTGTTTTCACTGGATTAAAGTTCAAAAGGAAAATTTAGACTAGAATTTAAGAATCTTCCAGGCTAAAAGTACTGTAAAACTGTAACAGGTACCAAGAGTATTAGTAATATATTCTAGCCCTCTTTAAAGTTATAAGGTGATAAATGCCTTATCATTGGATGTATACAAAGAGATAAAGAATGACCACTTACTGAGTTGATGTAAGAGATGTTTTTATAGAGGGTGTAGTGGACTTTAATTGTGTCTCCCAAAAAGATATGTTCAAGTCCTAACCCCTAGTACCTCTAAAGGTGACCTTATTTAGAAATAAGGTCTTTGCAGATGTATTCAAGTTAAGATGAAGTCATACTGGATTAGGGTAGGCCCAAGTCCAATGACTGGTGTCCTTATAAGAAGGCCATATGATCACACACACGGAGAGGGAAGACGGCCGTGTGAAGACAGAGGCATAAAGCGGAGTGATGTAGCTACAAACTAAGGAATGCCAAGGACTTTGGACAGCAACCAGAAGCTAGAAGAGGCAAGGAAGGATTCTTCCCTAGAGGCTTCAGAGGGAGCCACGACCCTGCTGACACCTCGATTTCCAACTTCTGGACTCCAGCCACAGTGAGAGGATAAACTGTTGTTTTAAACCATCCAGTTTGTGGTCCTTTGTTATGGCAGCCTTAGGAAACTCATACAGGGTAAGACTAAATAGCCTGGAGGGTCTCTTCCAGCTGCAATAGGCTATAGACCTAATTTTGTGGGGTTTTCATTGTTGGGAGTTTATACAGAAGCATCTCTCTGAACTGATTTCCAAATAGTCCTATCCTGAGCAAGAAGGAAGCATGGCTGTAAATGAGAAGGAAGGAAATGTGAAAGCCATTGCAGATCCTGTCGAGAGGGCCTCACTTAGACTCTCGTTTCCTCAAGAAAGGGTTGGCCTTTGTTGTACTGTGAAATTCTCTCACACGTGCGCTCCCTCCCTGCCCCTCACATGAAAAACAGCTGCATACTTTGTGCTGGCTCTTGGGGACAGGAACCAGACCCTAGGGCTGTCAAGTGGGATTCCTGACTCAGGAGCGTGTTTAATCCCAAACAATTAAGATGATCCAATCAACATTGCAGCCAGCACAAACTAATGCCATTAGAGGCAGAATCTCCCCAGGCATTGGGGGGAGGAAGAGAAGGGGAGACAAAGCATAGTGGGCTCAGTCTCAAGGTCACTGTGATCTCCTAACCTAAACTGAGTTACGTGGGACAGATGGTTCCGAAGCAATACCAGAGTTCTTAGAGACAGACGTTAGTATCCTCCTCTAGGGAGACAATGGCCAAAAGTAAAGATGGTATATGCTCAAAGGCTAAGGCATCTCCCAGAGACTCTTAGTGGGGGGGACCCCACGCATCTCCGTGAACAGTGCACAGAGCTGGACTCAGAGACCTTGCTTTGATCCCGGCTTCTGCATTTATCAGCTACACCCATTGGGCAAAGCATTTGATCTCCTAAACTTCAGTTGCCTCATTGGAAAACAGGGACATTGCTTGACTTCCTTCCTATCTTTCTGTGTTGTTCGAAGGCCGAAATGTATCAGGATCCAATGCTTCTCACTCTACAGAGGAGGAAAATGAGGCTACCTGACTTCCCCAAGTCCACACCGCCCATTAGTGACAGGAGTTGATACGGAGGAACTGCCCTGTAAGTAGCAGCTTTTCTTGAGCCAGACACTGCGGTTTACAAGACTCATTTAACTCTCATAACAACTCTATGATGTCCACATTCTTTTCCTGTTTTACCATGGAGGGGATTGAAGTTAGCAAGAGGTTAAGTAACTTTGCTAAGACCACAGAGGAATCAGTGGCAGAGCCAGGAACCAAGCCCACTCTGAAGTCTAGGCTCTGAGCAACTGTAGCTGAACCCTGCCATCTTTCTAGTATATGTCCACCTGCTTCTAATGTACTTGAAAACTTTGCCAATGGTGACTTGCTGTACACATTATTACATTAATTATTAACAGTAACTGTTAAATATTATTGCATTAAGAGAAGTAAGCATTCGTTTGACTTTGAAGCTCCTCAAAAGCACAGAGGTGAGTCACAGGTCCTGGGATGACGTGGCTACAGAAATTGCAAAGCAATTTGGCATGTTCTTCCATCAAAGGGTCCTTTCTAAGCTCATCAGTCAACAGGGTAGAGAGGACTGTCCCTGCCAGTAGTAGTGAATCTGAAGGCATCTCTAATGTCTCAAAGGAGGAGTTGTTCGGCCTCCTGACATTCCTTGTGTCACCATGTCCCATGTAGGAAAGAGAGACCCAGACCAGTGGAGCAGGGCTGGACAGAGGAACACAGATCACAGGTGTTTGCCAATCCAGGTCCACAGAAGACCCCGGCATCGGAACCAAGGCCTTCCAAAGTTTGGCTCCGTGATGTTTATTTAGCCAGTTTTGACAGACTGGAGAAAAGTTGAGGTGAAGTGGTTACAGGAGATTGATTAGGAACTTCCACTTCCAAGGTAAGGTACAAGAGAAAGCCTGGCCCCTGCCCACAAGGACTTTGCAACCTGATGAAAAAAAATGAAGTTCTGAAGTTAAGCACACTGGTGAGTAACAGGAGAGGTCAGAGGAGATCACAGCAGGAATGTAGCATAGCAAAATGGAAAGGACCCTGGGCTTGAAATGAAAACACCCAGGTTCCAGTATCTTCTCTGCCATGTAACTGGACATGTGATCTACAAGTGACTTAAGCTTTCTGAACATGTTTACATTTACCCTCTGTGAAATGGGTATAAAAGGCAAAAACCACTAGTGAAAGTAATTCAGCAAACATGCACCCAAGGACTTCTCTAGGCCAAGCTCACAGTGAATAGAAACAAGTTTACAAATTATTAACCTTTTGTGGGCATAAAGTGCCCTTAGCATAGGTTGGAAAAGATATCTTTAAAAAGATGGGTCTTGAGAAGGTCTTAAAGATTGTTCAGGCTCTGGGAAGTTAGGAAGGGAAACAATACATTCTAGATAGCTGGAAGAACATGGGCAGAAGTGCAGGGAGAAAACGAGCTTGGCAATTTCAAGGAACCCAGAGGGAACCAGTATGCCTGGGTGGGTGGACAGGGGTTATTAGAAAGAAGACTGAGCATAGAGGGTAGGGCAAGGTTATGGAGAACCTTGAAGGATGGCCTGTAAGTCCTCTGATGTTATGGTTATGGGGTGTTATTTTTATTCAAGGGAAGGAAAAAGCAAAGCAATGCATGCTGTTCACCCAAACATCAGGACATTCTGTTCCTCTGTGATTGTGCTTCGTGAAAATGCTCTCCAGCAAAAAAAGAAAAAAGAATGATTAAGGGGAAAAAAAAATAACCAGAGCCACATTCATTTCAGCTCCACTGAAAGCACAGCAGGAAGAAGTCGCTGTGTTTGCCAAACTCCAGAAAGAGACACAATTGATGTGGGGCTGAGAGGGGGAGGGCCAGGCAGGGAAGGGGAGATGAGGAGGAGGGGGGCCGTGTTGCTTTATTCTCCCAAGAAGATACTGTAAATAATGGTGAGGTATAATGCACGGAAGGGGAAATTACTCTGACAGGGCCCTTTTAGGGAAGAAAATGGAACTTAATACATGTTCCATTATTCCTGATCTTTCATTCAACTCCCCATTTACATGGGGGCTCCCCGGAGCTGATGCTTCCCCTTTGCTGTCATAAGTAGTCATGGACTGGAGCCGATCATTTCAAAATAATGGCCTGCAATTCTTCCACTGTCATGATTAACACAGGGTAATAATTATTAGCCACACGGAAAACTGCGGAGCAGAGGTAAGGCTGCCAGGCTGCCCAGCTTTTCCCAAGCCAGGGAAGTTCCCCGTCATTCCACCAGGGGGGGCGATGTCCCCAAGAGACCACAGAAGGCTTTGGTCTCTCCAGCTTCTCCAGGAGGCCTGGGTGGTAGCCAGGGCTGGGATCTGCTGTCATCCTAGGATGTTGTGGAACGACACAAGTTAGGAATTCCACAAAGAGGAGAGGGGGCTGGAGAGCAAGGTGGGTGGGAGAAGAGGAGAAGAGGTAATGTAAATCTATGATACTTGATCATCTCATACTCTTGGCCTTGGAAACGTCAGGAAATATTATCAGCCGAATGGATCGAAAGGGCTGGAGCCACCCATGACTCAGATTCATAACAGCAGTGTCCTGAACAGAAGAGTTTATCAAGGCAGGCAGAGAGAGAAATCATCCAACTCGAGACAATTCAAAGGCAAAATCCTTTTTCTCAACTCTGTTCCTGAATCATACACCCCCGGTGATGTCTTAGGCACTGGGCTTTCTTAGTCATTACAAGAAGGCTTCTTAGGGTCTAATGTCCTTGCTCCATTCTCCAAGGAGAGAGTCGGAGTGATGACAGGACAGGACGGCAGTGTGGGGAGAGAGGGGAGCGTGGAGCCTAATTCCTGCTTCTTACAGATGCAGAAACCAGGGCCAAAAGGAGGGAGAGGACTTGTGGGAGGCCAGGGAAGAGAGGAGGCAGGGTAAGAATCCAGGTCGCCTGTCACCCAAGGCGGAGGGGGTCCAACCTGTGTTTTTTTATGGAAATAATAGTCTTGTCATTCAAATACTGATTCTGAGTGAATAGAAGCCATACGAGAAAAAAAAAACACACACACACAAAAACAAATACACAAAAATCAGTGTTGTGACCCCAGAGAGAAAGAGGAGGAGAGTCAGAAGAGAAGGACAGAAACAGAATTACTTTTGTTCTCGATCTTCCTTTCCATCTCATACACCACCCAGAATAACCCTCAAGAGTGTATTTCACAAAAGGAATAAAAATGAACCTAATATTAAACTGACTATGAGGGAAATGTGTGGATCTTACTTTCTAGGAATTCAAAACTCAGAATATAGGAAACAACATTAAAGTGTTTTTTTCCTGGTGATTATTAACTGTTTCATGATGTTGGTGATGACGCCGTTGATTCCCTGCCTGCCAAGACTTATGCCGTTTCTGACTTTTTCTATTTAGACCCTAGTAGTTCATACCCTGCTCCAAATTTACAGCACTGAAGTAGGCACTGGCGTTTGCATCTGGATGCCAGGACATTTGATTTATTTAAGCAGTGTGGGCAACGGACTTTACTCTCTAGCAGCCTCCTCCGGGCTACGCCCCATCCCTCCACCCCCCACCTTCCCCTCCAAAGGGCCCTGGACCAGCTCCCACGCATCTGGCTTGAGGCATCCCAGACTACCCACCCCCCACCAGCCACTGCTCTGCACTGCCTCACGGCAGACCAGCAGACCGGAGACAAGCGTCCTGGCGCGGTCTAGCTTTTCCAACCAGCCCCCCTTCATCACTCTCATCACACATGGGCTCTGGTCCCAGGGAGGGCCTGGCACTGTGTTAGGTACTCCAGGTATCAGTCAGGAGAGAGAAGGGTGGGGGCAGACAGAGGGAGAGCTTAATGTTCTGTCCCTGAAGAGCTTGCAGTCAGAGGTAGGAAGAAATTCTTCTACTATCGTTCTTGTCTTCCTTTCTCCCCTAATTAGGAGGAGATGTAAGTTCAATTCTGTTGGGGTTTGTAGGGCACAGATGCAATCAAGGAGAAGGCAGACACCGGTGTCTGGCTCGCCCTGCTCCCCGTGCATTCCACAAAGACCGACTGGCACGCTCTCTCTAAGGGGTGGGGTGATGCACGTTGCACCCATTATCCCATTATTTTGGAAGGCAGGCGCGGCCATGCATGTGGTGTTGTGCAGCACAGAGGTGACATAAGCTGGTGGAGATCTGCATGTGTTGGCAACTTCTTTCCTCTGGGCCAAGTCTCATTGTTAAACACACACACCCTGCAAAGTAGAGGAGAATTGAGCTCATTAGTATGATTGTTTATAATAATCATGATAACAATTGCAACGTGCTCTCCTTTGTAAGAGAAAATGACGCTCCTGACCTTCAGTAGAACTGAAGCTCAGCAGTGCTTTGCTGGACTTGTGATGAGTCTGTAGGAGCTCAGGGTCACTGCCGGCTCAGTGCTAAGAAGAGGGATGAGGCCCGGGGCCTCCCGTGCCCTGGCATGTGAAGAATGGACTCTCACACTTTCACCAATTTTTCCTCCTTGGAAGAGGACAAAACTGGAGAAAATAGATGTCAGATATGCCTAGGTTCAAATTTTGACTCTGCCACATACTACCTGGGTGACCTCGGGACCAATGGCTTGACTTTCTGATCATCAGTTTCTGCATCTGTAAAATGGGTGATAATACCTACTAAGACTGGACTTGTGAAGATTCAGCATCATGCAGGCACACTGCCAAACACTGTGACTGAAGCAGGGTGAGCACCCAATACATGTTAGCACTTACCACTCTATGATGAAAGTGGGTGCTTCCTATAGGTTCCGATCTTGAAGGAACAAACCGTACTGGCTTCCTCCAGTCTGTCTTACTCCCACTCCAGAAGGCCCTGGCTGTGCCTGCACCATGAGACACTGCATCCTCAGAAAGTTGGGCAGCCCAGCTCCAGCTAGAGCTCTGAGAGCACTGTCATCTGAATCAGGCTGGGCCCTCGGAGCCAGGGAGGGCAGCATGGAGTTTGTGTCTGGTGAGGGCTGCTGAGCAGAGGACCTCAAGAGTGCATCTTCATACTGCATCTCAGGCAGTGAGGGTCCGTGCCATCCTGATTCCCGTACAATTGAGAGTGTTCCCCCAGGCATCTCAGATCTTCCTGTTCCTCTCTGCCTGCCTGGGAAGAACGGGCTTATGGGGACTGCCAAGCAGTTAGGGTCAGTTCCAGCCTGGATGTTCCTTGTGGTTCCATGTCGAAGGTAACTAGTCAGAATCTCTTGGTCTGCAGCACTTTCCAGTGGAGGCGTGGGAGAGGAGGAGGGACCCCAGAGTGATGGGGAGACAATGCAGCCACCCAATAAACAGAGGGGTATCTCTCAGGAACCCAGCTGTTTCCCTCAAAAACCGAACAAGAGAATGAACTGCTGAGTCGAGAAGAAGGTTTGGCTTTAAGAGGAACTTCTGGAACCTTAAGACAACATCCCCATTATACAAATGTGTCATGCTTTCCGATTCACAAGCCAGTCTCTTATTTGATTCTTGTGAAGCAGCGTATGCGGGAACCAGGGATATTATTTCCACTTCACAGATGAGGAAATGGGGGCACTGAGAGGCTTAGCCAGGGACTACACGACCTAATGGGTAGTGGGTTTCCTATTTTGGAATCTCTTAGAAAAAATAAGGGAGGAAGGCCCTTTCTCAGACCTTCAGTGCCAGGCACAAAGCAGCAGCAAAAGTCATGCCCCTGAACTGAGACCTTCACCCAGTCCTCACATTTCACGCCTGAAGCCCGGTGGTCCACACTCACCCCCTGCATCCTGCAGCCTTCTCACCCGGGACGCACGGGAGTCTTTAGATGGTTCCAGAGACCTGTTCACATAGGTTTAGGGCTGTAGTTGGCCGACCCTCCCAGAGAATATTCTCCTCCCAGAGCAACATTCTAGATGGATGGAGAGAGGGAGGGAGGGTTAGGGAAAGAGAGCGAGGGATACAGGCACAGAAGCTCCACTTGTGGGAGGTTTAGTGAGAAAGGAGTGAAATCTCACCTTGTTTGATTTGGAGCCTTAACAGGCTTGCTACTGTTTACAGTACACAGGAACGTGGGCTTTGCGAAGGGATGAGAGGGGAGGAGAGACGAGGGTGACATCTGTATGTGTGGCGCTGAGAATCCTGGAGCAGGTGCCCTGCGGCTGTGTCCTGGACCGCTGTCCCCACCGCCCAGCCAGAGGCCCGCGCTCTGGCAACCCAGTCACCCCTCCCTCCATTCATGGGGCTTGGCCCACACACTCAGGGCCGGCCCGTCACATCAAACCCTTTGTTTCCCACCATGTGAGGGGGGGAAGGAGGCTGCTGTTTCTACACTGTGCCTGCCTGGCCGCATCTGCTGGGTAAAGGTGAGGCAGGGGATGAGAGACGGAAGGGCCCACCCACGGGGGAACGCGTCCCTGCCTTGAAATGTGGAAGGCTAGGGGTCAGGGCAAATGAAAGAGGACACGCCTCTGAGAGCAGAAGTAGATCAAGTTGGTGGTGGCATCAGCGGTCTCAGCTTTGGGAGCTGGACGCAAGGCTGGTAACAACCTCGCACCACCCACAGATCACCCACTGACGCTGGCCTCCTGCCCACAGCTCCAGGCACACAGCCCCCAGCCCAGCCCCCGTGCCACTGAAGGCACCCTAAATGTATGCTCAGGCACACTCGCAGGCCGCATCCCCATGCTAAACACTGCTGGCTTGCCACCCCCCCAACCTCTGAAAGGGAGCAGAATTAATGCTGAAAGCCTGACAAAGCGTGGCTGCCTTCCAGCACCAAAAATACCTCCCGTGATCCGAGGAGCTACTGTACTGGCATCTATCTGTGGAGCTGGAGCTGTTGCTGTGACAGAGAGAGGACTTCCCCTGGGGGTCGGCTGGGTGCCCATTTGGGCCTATTCTCCCCAAAGTCTCAGGCTTCCTTTAAAGGCCTGAGGAGGCCTGCTCAGCCAGACCTGCCTCTGCAGGAGAAATACTTATTTCTCCCAGGAAAAATTCAGCTCCATTCCAGAGTGTGCCATTGCCCTGTTCTCTCCCACTTGTCTTATCCTCTTCCCCAAGTTACCCATCTAGTTACAAGCAAAGAGGGGGCCCGGGGCCCAGGATAACAATGCAGCAGCCACAGATGACTTTGCAGGGGTGAGGTTCCAGGAGTACCGTGACTTCAGAGGTGGGTGGGTTGGGATGGAGGAGATCCCTATTGAGCTTGCTACAGTTTTCCAAAGATGAGGATTTGGCATAAGACAAACATCTCCCCATCCATCCATCCATCCATCCATTTGGTAAACACTTATTAAATACCCACCACGTGTGCAGAACTGTGCTGGGCTGTGACCATTCCCCCTGATGGAAATGAGGATGACCTACAAGGCACTGGCAGAGTCTTGATGAGTCCCCAGGGGCCATGAGTTTGCTATCAGCTGGACAGGATGAGAAAGAAGACATCAAAGACCAGACAGACACCAGAAAACTCAGGTCCCAGAAAGACATAGACAGGTCTGAGGGCATAGAGCCTATTAGCATGATTATTAGCATAATTTCTCTAAAAATATGTGTGGAAGAGATAATCATGTACTATGTACAATTCCATTTTTAAAAAATCCAATAAAGTTGCTCTTAATAAATAATGTTTGTGAAATGAATGAATGAATGGATACCCAGTGATCAAAAAGATGCGGTTATTAGAGCACCTTTGAAGATCAAAGGCTCATGTATATTGCCATTGCCTCAGAGGATGTTATATCTAAATACACACCATGAAACTGAGTTGTTCTTTTTTTATTCCCAAGATATATTGTTATAATTATGTGCGTAACTAATAAGATCCATATTTGTTTTAGCCTATTAGGACTAAAAATATGAACAAATCTTTCCATTTTAATGATACTATTAATTCTTCTAACATTTCTACATATTTCTATTTTAACTCCCACAACTCTCTGAAGATTGAAGGTGGAAATCCCCATTTTGAAGATGGACAAACCGAGGCCCAGAGATGTTAAGGGTACTTAACAGGGTGCCTCCCAGTAGACCTGGTAGTGTTCTTGACATTGTCATGCTGACCGCAGGAACCCCCATAATCTCACAGGACCAGACCTCAGGCCTGAGTTCAGTGGCAATGTACAAACTGGGTGACATTGTGTCATGCTGCCTGCAACATGTTCTCCTACCTGTCTTCTCTCTCTCTCCCTCCCTCTCTTCCTCTTCACTATTTATTTGAAAAGGGGAAGGGAGGCTGGGTTGCAGGATGTGGTGAGTAGAGAAGTCTGTTTAATTTTACCTTCTTTGCTCTTCGTTCTAGGGTTGATTTCTGGACCACATGTAGGGAGGTAGTATTAGAAAATTACTTAAATTGTATTGTAGTAGAATAGTCCCAAGATATGATTAAATTGTGGCAAAGGGAAGAGCTGTAACCTCTTCCAGGGTCACGCAGCACTTGATTGAGAACCAGAAGGTCCTAATTTTCAGCTTCAAGCTTTACCGGTTAGGTATTTCCAACCCTACCACTGCCTGTCCTGGGTGGAGCTGACCAGACCAATGCTCCATGTATCAAACAAATAAGAGAAATGTTCCAAAATCTTCTAGCATCTTCTTCAAATTATATTCCTTAATAAATTGTGGTTTATATTCGGTCTAACCAAAGATAAGACGGTAGACAAGACTGTCTGGATGAGGAGACAAGATCAACTTATAAAGAGAAATAAATAATAATATAGGGTAACTTTTGATAATTGTCTGGAGGGGTGCCAACGATAAATGCTAAAGAAGTTCAAAGAAAAGAGTAGGTATGGATCAGGAAAGACAGCTTAGATTCTTTGTGGCTGCACAGGGCACAACAAAGAATAACCAGTGAAAGTCACAATAAGACAAATGTCAGCTAATTAACAATGAGGAAAGAACTTTTGAAGAATTAGCTAATTTCTGTGACTGAAGTAAATCTTACATTTCCCCCCAATGCTGTATTGAATGGGTGATTGCGCAAGACAACCGGTGAGTCTACATTTATTCTTTTCTTTTTTTTTTTTTTTTCTTTTTTTTTAAGGCCCCTGCTGCTCTGAGAATTCCCTGCGACTCCCTTTAGGGTTTCCGGAGCGGTTTTTTTCTTTCTTTCTTTCTATTTATACCACTGAGGACTGTGGCCACGAGAGGGCAGTAGAGGGAGCTCATCAGAATACTTGGACGTTTTGAGTAAACTCGCCTGTGCTCTAATTGGGAGCAGGGACTGCGCAGATCCTGCGAACTCGCTGGGATCTAGCTTGCAGGCCTGTTTCTCAAAGCCGCGTCCAGAGGCTACGGGGATACTGAGATTCTATAGGACATGGAAGCAATGGTCATAAAGGCACCGAGGCATTGCCATCCGGAATCCAGGCACCTCTCACCTTAGGTTATTAAAATAAGTTTTTTACCGCCGCCTCTCTGATTCCCCTGCCAGATAGGCCCCCTAGGTCTGGATACAGAAAGCTCCCCAGTGGTCCCCCCCTCCCTCACTTGCCAGATGCCCAGGATCCCTAACAGAGCTGGAAGCTTGCGACTCAGAGCAAGGCTCATCTTCGCATTATAAAAATTATAATTAGTAACAACAACTTCAAACCTCATTTGACAGCTTGTTGGCTTTTTGAGATTCACAAGTAGAGGAAATTTGCTTGGGCAAATTCTGAGAGCCCCTTCTTAACCTCGTCAGCCAAGGCCGGTTCCTCCCCATTCACCCCTCAAATTAAAGACGAAGAGAGAGATGTGCAGGATGTGCGCGGTGACAGGCGATGCTCAGGGAGGGGGACCCCACGTCCCCACTGACCTCACCCACTCTGCCGGCGTCCTGAGCTCCCCGGGGTTCAGCCGGCCGGGCTCTCCAGGCCTCCACCCAAATCCCCAGGCCCCAGCAGGATTTGCGTTGCCCCCTTTGCCACTTAAGGTGGCGGGTGGGTCCGGGCTGAGCCGGGCACAGGGAGGCAGCGGGGCGGCCTCCCGATGCCCAACCTGATTCTCCTTTGTTGACAGCTGGCGGAGGAGGAAGACTGTGCGGGCGGGGGAGGGGGCAGGGGGCTGGCTGCGGCGCGCGGTGCCAGTGGCGGGGGCGGCCCCAGCCCGGGCGGGCGCGGCCGGCAGGGAGGGGGTTAACGCGCGCGGCCTCTATGATAATGAGCTGCATGGTAATATAGGGAGGCCGGCTCTCAGGGCTCCGCCGCCGCCACCACCGCGGGAGCCGGAGCTGCCGGGCGGAGCGTCCGCGCCAGACTGGAGCGGGAGGGCGGCTGAGCGCAGTTGCTGGGAATTTTTCGGCCGAGAGGGCAGGCGATCCAGAGAGAGACCCCGCGAGCTCGGGAGCGGTGGGGAGCGCGGGCGCCAGAGCGAGCGAAGCGAACCTCGAAATAGATCTGGAGAGCCAGGTTCCCGGAGGAAATGGGACTGTGAATGAACCCGGGAGCAAGAAGGGAAGGAAGCGCCGCGATTGCTGATGTCAGAGGAGCCCGGAAAGTCGCGCCGGAAAAATCTGAAGACAGCCGGGGCTCTGCCGCTTCCCAAGGAGAGACACCGCCAGCCACGCACCCCACGCCCCCTCGGCGCCTCCCGGTTCCCCCAGCGAGCCGGCGTCAGGGCCCGGCAGGGCTGTTACGGGGCGGCGGAGGACGGAGGGGCGCGCGGACAGGAGACCGAGGGGCCACTTCAGGAATACAGATAAGTGGCTGGTGGCTTGACGTGGATTTTAATGAATTTGGACTCCATGTGGATTTGGTCGTCCCCGTGATCGCGAGCTGCTGGCAGCGAGAGGGGCAGCGCGCCGGCCTCGGAAGCCGGCGGCCGAAGCGGCCGGACCGGGGACGGAAGGACAGACCGACGTCTCCGAGCTGGGTAAGCGGCGCCCTTCGCCCTGTCCCCCGAAGCGCGCTCGCCCGGCCGCGGCTCCCCCCGCGCCCTCCTCCGAGGCGTCCCGGCCCCGAACGCCTGGGCTCGGCTGCGGCCGGCGAGTCCCCGCGGGGGGTCGGCCACTTTCGCGGGCCGGAGCGCGGCGCGCGCGCGCGTGTGCCGGCTGACTCCCTGCCGCCGCCTCCAGCCCAGGCTTCCCCGCTGGCGCCCCGCTTCCCCGCTGGGCTGCTGGCGGGCGGCGCTCCACGGCGCGCTTCCACCGCGTACCTGCCTGCAAGCTGCGGCTCGGGGAGCGCGGGGGCAGCGGGACTGTCCCGAGAGCTGCAGCCCAAAGCGGGCCTCCGAGGCACTGCACGGGCAGGAGGGCCTGGGCCACTGTGGCCGGCGCTCAATTTGGGGACGTTCACTCTGGTGCTGTAGTCCCTGGAGGCCGCTGGCTGTTCCTTCGGAGCAGGGGACTTGGGAATCAAAGGGGAATGCCTCATATGCGCGGCTTCCAGAGGCTCAGGGAACGACACCAAGGCACCCAATGGGATAAGTGCCCCATGCCCCCTTCTGTGCGCCCTCGTGGTGAAGCACCCATAAGCACCATCCCCTGGTCTGAGCCTCAGGAGAGGGTTGGGGGTTGAAGGAGGAGAGTATCCAGGGTCCGAGAGGCTCGTTATAAGCCATTTTAGAATATTTTCCTTCTTGGGCTTCTTCTTGCCCCAACCCACAAGTGATGTAGGGATCTTAGAAAATTCTAGCCCTTTTTATCCATCCCACAGGTAGTCTCTGTAAATATGTTAATCATGGTCTTGATGGCCAAAGAGAGAAAGTCATCCGGAAACTGCCATCCCAGGTCCCTGACAAATGTCCACCTGTTTGGCATGACCTTTGCCCTAGAAGGAGCTACCTACTCAAACTCAGCTCGGAGGGATAGAGATAATGGGGGAGGTGGAAGTAAAAGACTTGGGGTTCAAAGTCATTTGTGTCTAGAAATGAGAGCCCCATGAAGTGGGCAATGGAAATATGATCAGGTCTCCTGTAGGGTTCTGAGATCCTAGGGTAATAGTGGCATATCCTAGTAGTGGCTATACAAGGGACATAAGACAGGACCAGTTTGAGGCAGTAGCTTGGGGACCCAGCAGCTTGGAGGAACCTACAGAAATTTGGGGAGCCATTCATCCCCTTCCTTCTATCCATGAGCACAGTGGACGGGGTTCATGAGCATCAGATCAAGATGAGTATCTGTGCTGGGCAGGGCTGGACGTCCTGGGAGCTGGGAGTCAGGTTCAGTTCCTCCGCACACTGGTCCCCACACAATAGCAGGCTCCTGTCTTTCTGGGCTTCTTTCCCAGACCCTGAAACTTCAGTCTTCCCTCTGGGCAGGCTTTGGAGTCTGGGGCCTTCAACAGAGCGTCAGAGCCCGGGGAAGAGATAGCTCTGGCTGGAGGAATTCAGCTATTCCTAACTGAAATGCACAACTTTTGTGCAGACACCCCAGAACACTCCAGGAGCTGCTAGCAGCCCTCTCTCCTCTGACCTCCTGGCAAGAAGATAGAAGAATTCATTAATTTCCCCCTCCCCTCATCTAGCACCTTTTGAACTAATTACCTATGATCTCCCCTCCTTGGCCTGGGGGTGGGGTGGGGGGTCAGGTGGGAAGGTAGGGAACCAGGGAAACTGAGAGCAATCTGTCAAGTACCCTAGCGAGGTTGTTTTGCTTTTCCCTTCTTCCACCTGGCATCTCCGCTTATGCCCAACCCTTCCTCATCTCGGAACCTGCTCTCACTGCCAGCATTACCTGAAAGAGTGGTTCCCCTCAGCCCTCTAGCCAACCCTCTTCAGGGACCCGCTGATAAAGGAAGGGCAGTGCAGACTGCCCTCTCCGCTCCCTCACTGTCCTCAACAAATTGCATTAGGATGGGGCAAATTGGCTTGCAAAGCAGTTAAATGGAAATGACATTTGGAGCGCTGTGCAGTGGGTATGCTGCTGAAGAGCAGCAGGATGGGAGGCGGTGGAGCGCAGGAAGGTACCCTCTGCCCAGGACCACGAGTCTGGCAAGGGGTTTCCACTTGGCCCTTCTCTTTGACAGGATGTAAGGACCAGGACCGGGGTCCCCCATAGCCTGGAGCAGGACGGAGGGGAGCTGGATGGCCTTTCAGCCCCAGTCTAAATGAGTAAATGGTGGTGTCCCATGTCCATCAGCCCAAAGCAACCATGTCATTAAAAGGCTGGTGGCCCTGCTTTCAGAGCTGCCCTGAATACCTACCCCTGTCCCCAAAGCACCAGGGAACATTCCCTCTCCAACCTTTTGACCATCAAAAGCTGCAGGTGTGATGGATGTAAAAGTTCACCATCTGTTGTAGTGGAGTCTGTGCTTAACATGAGGTTAAAGAGAAACCCTTCGAAGAACAGCTACTTCTCTACCAGGCCCCTTTCCCATTTCCAAGTACTTCTGGTGATTTTGTTCATCTTTATTTCATGGGCATGTTACAAGGAAACACACAAGCGGGATGGGAAACCAGTGACACGGTTAAATATACAAGGAAGCAGCTGGCAGCAGCCTAAACTCACCAGTTCAGGTACCATGAAATATTTATGGCTCTGGAGTTGTCACTGTTTGGGGGTTTTATAGTCTCTATCCTGCCTCCTTTGCTATGGCTGCCTCTCCAAGATAAGGGGTTTGGTGCGGGGGGTGGCGGGGAGACGATTTCCATCTCCAGCAGCGACCCCCCCTCAGCTGTCTCCCTGCATTGCCACACAGCTGTCTCCGCACACGCAGACTGGGGCCCAGTATACTCTGTCCATCATGGCACAGCGAGAGGCGAGGAGCTCCAAGCCAAGCCCCCACCCCACTCCCGTTCTGATCATAAAGAGACCGGAGCATTGTGTTACTACAGTCTGTTAACTATGGATAAGTCAGGATTGTCCACAGGGAAAGTGGCAGAAGCAGGCTTTGAGGTGCTGTAGTTTTACAGCTTGCTCACACACCCTTCCCCCCAGCACTGCCGCCCTCACCCAGGGCCAGTCTGTTATCAATTCATTATAAGTGAATATTTCTCCCCTTCACAGATGCTCTGTTCCAACAATAGTGAATGGAACTGATTCCCTTATGGGAAACAGTGTTTTTCACTTAGTTACAAAGATTTCATGCCTGATTAGAGTAAATGAGGGCTGGGGGTGTGTCCCCTTCTTGTCTGGTCATTTCTAAAGGTGAGCCCTGTGGAGACAGAGAAAGGCAATTCTTCCCGGGGGGGTCAAACAGCTGGTCCTAAGGGCCAGGAGGGATGGATGGTAAGAACAGGACACCCCCTTTCTCCCTGCCTTAGCCCTCAGGCTCTCCGGGGCCCTGTTCCTGGCCTTTGGGCATATGGAACCTCTACTGTTCCATCTGGGATTCAAGGGCAGAAATAGAGGCGAGAAAGTTCTTTGTTGGGGAGCAGTGTCCCTACAGGGCAAGTGTAAAGGGAGAGGAGGAAGGGAGGGGGAGAGAGGAAAGAAAAGGCCCCAGCAGTGCACAGGCTCCTGTTCCCACAGTTGGTTAACCATTAAGCCCTGCCCTGGCCTGGACCTGTCTCCTGCTTGGGTGGAAGGATACTCTCAGAAACCCAGAGGGGCAGCAGGTGATCCCCATGCCCACCTCCCCCTGCCACAGGACATTCGCCGTGTCTCCCCTCTCCCCTTCGACCCCCAGCTCAGTCCTGGCCCCCACTCCCCCTTTTCTCTCCCTCTCCCCTGGCACCGGCATCCTCCTCCCAAACCCTGCCAGCTGTCCCTTCACCCAGGCTTTGCCAGTTGTTTGCCTGACAGCATGCATGTCCCACGGGGAAACAGGCAGGATAGCGAGGAGAGTGGATGGAGGGGGTGAGCTGGGTTCACACAGGACTCCAGAGCCAGAGCTCTGAGCTCAGGTTATAGACTGCTTCAAACCTACACATCACCCCACGAGGCCCAAGTTTGCTTGGGGGATGGGGGTGGAGGGGGTTTTGGCCAAAGTTCCCTCTCCTCCGGGAATGCCTGATTTCCGCGAGGGTCCCTGCCTTGGCCCCCTGAGATAGGCCACTTTCTCCAAGGCCTTGTCAAAGCATTTCCAGCTCCTCAGACCTGGAGCCCTGAACTTCAGGGAAAAAAACCCAGGAGACGGACCAGAGATGCAGACCAAGATATAGGAGCGAAGGCACATGTGGCAAGACCCAAGTCAAGATGCAGAAACAGTCACAGATAGGCGGAGAGAGGCAAGGTGACAGAAAAGTAAGATAAAGACGGAAAGACTGACAGTGTGAATGGGGCGAGAAGAGTTGAGAACAGATGTGGGAAGGAACAGTCCAGGCCTGAGGGGGGCTTCTGGTCTTCCCAGGCCCTAAGGCGAGGCTCCTCTGGGCTGAATTGGGAAGCTGAAGTAGCAGGTTATCTCCACTAGAGGGGACTCGTGAAAACCAGGCTTGGCCCTAAACAGTGGCTTTTGTGCTTATTTGGGTTTTTTTTTTAAGAAGAAAAAAATAGTTAAGATATATTAGAAACTCCCAGCTGTCACTACGCAGAGACCACAACTGGTAGGGTCCTTTTGCTGGTGGGACCTCTGGGCCCGTCTGGCTGCAGGGGAGCGGGAAAGGCGCCTGCAGCATTAGGAGGTGGGGGTCCAGCATGGTGAGCAGCTCAGGGAGAGGCCTGCCGGGCAGGCAGGATGCATCTGGGGGTGGGAGACAGGAGGGGGCAAGCATTCTCAAGAAGTCCTGGCCCGCCGGCTGGCCTGGCCTGCCAGGAGGCTTTTGCCTTTCTTTATCAGCAGTAGAAGTTTTGGCGCATCCCCAAGGTGCCTTCACAGGCCTTCCCTTCTCCCAGCTCCCTAAATGCGAATTTTCAAAACACTCTCAGGTGGTGGCAAAACTGCTCCTGAGGAGACTTTTTAAAAGAGACCTTTCAGGAACTGAACGCATGTCAACGCTGTATCACTGATTTAATCTTTGTCTTCATACTCTCTGCGGGAGCCTTTCTCTGAATTATAATTCCCCCTTTCATTTCAGCAGAGGACAATATGGAGAGAACAGAGTCCAGAGGCTTTTCTCATCTAAGGAGATAATAACTGTCTAACAGGGGTAGGGAAAAATATTGAAGCTTGGGGATGGGCAGTGGGCCAGAAAGGAGCATCTCTTCAGATCTGATACCATCCTCTGATATTTAATCTTGGCTTCCCTTTGGCTCAAATTTACCTGGGGTCAAAGTGGGAGGGGAGGGAGGAGAGAGCAAAGAAAAAAGAAAAACAGGATAAATGTATCATGTTATGGAAGTCTAATCCTGCTTTTCCTTGGCTAAAATTACTTTCGGTAGGAGAGATAAAGTGGAGTTGCCCTTGCAGAGTTCAACTTGTCTTTGAGAAGGAAGAGGCGGAGGAATCCTGGGGCTCAGAGTGAGTAGCTGATGAGTGAACCCCTCTCCTCTGTGACCCCCCCAGCACAAGTTCTCTCTGAAGCTTTGAGAGTGAAGATGGAGGCCCTGAGTTAGGCACCTTCACTGCTTCTCTGCGCTGTCTGGGGAGTTAAACTTTTTGTATTTACAAGCTTCCCTTCCCACCTTAGTTTCTTGTTTGGGTACGGGGGGATAGAAAAAAGAGGTATAGAGAAGCTAAACAACGCCTCCAAGTTTAATCTTCATATAGGAATTGTTGCCCTTGTACTGAAAGCAGGAATTGCCATCCATTTGGGTTTAATCAAGTAGAAATCCGTCACTTACGCAGTGCTAGGAATGTGTAACACTTGGTACCAAGATGAAAAGGTAACAGATCCTACCTTTAAGACTCTTAAGGGCATCCTGGGGGGAGGGAGAATTACATAAGCCATGTACCCTCACAGAAGTTTAATATAAGGCAGAATGGAGTTAACAGTATGTTGGGGGTGTCAGAGGAAGTGGAGCTCCTGGAAGCTTTTGCTCTAGTCAATGGAAGGTGTAGGTTTCCAGGAGAGAGGCTCGGGTGTCTGAGAACTTCATATTTCCCTGTCAAGAATGACTGTCTAATGCTCTCCCACTCCTCACCCTCTCAGAACTACCCCTATTTTTTTTTCCTCATCCTCCTCCGCAGAGTTTAAAATGACACCACTGTAGTTGCTTTCTATTAGTCAACATCCTAGAGCAAGATCTCCATGTAGCACCCTCCCAAGGGGTTTTCACCGTGTATTCTATGTAAATTGCATCCCTTTCCGGTCCCCTGGAGCTGGCAGCATGGACGCCACTGTGCTTCATCAGGAAACGTTATTACTCATCTGTATTCACATTGAAGCGTCTGGAATCCTGCCGTTAGCGCACCACATTTATCTGAAGGAACCCATTAAAGGGAACAAACCTGAGAGAAAAATATTCGGATTTTCCCCCTCACCATAGCTGAGCAGAAGAACCCCCTCCACGAGCCACTCCAAATTAAATTTGGGGCGGAGGAGACCTGGCACTGGGGTGGACAGAACCAGGGTGCATGCTTGGGCTTTAAGAGGCCTTTGAAACCTTTGAAAGTCTGTGCTTTTAAGAAATATGAATGTGTGTGTGTGTGCATTTCTGAAGCGAAGGAGTTTGTGATCCAACCCCCGCAAATGTAAAGAACCACTAGACTCTAGTCTCCAGGGCCTTTTCCTAGCCTCAGTTTCTGCTTTCTGTTCTGGTGGTGGAATGAGGGCTTTGGACTAGGAACTGTAACCCCAGTGCCTTCCCCGTGTCCCCAAGCGGTAGATGACTGACTCTTAGAGTAGACGAGAGAAATCCAGGGACAAAATGGCTCAGAATGTCAGGGAACCCAGGTGTCATAATTGCTCTGCAAACATGGACAGGTCATGGCACTTCTCTGAGCAGGAGGCAGGGCAGAGGACTCCTCCCTTTAAGGGATGGAGGGTGGAAGGCTCAGGAGGAGAGGAAGAGGTGGGTGAGAAAGCCCTGCCTGCCCTGTAGAGGCAGGAGGACCAGCGGGCAGACAGAAGGGACAAGAGGGGATGTTGCCGCTTTGAAGTGGTTTCCTGCTTCATAAAAGCGAAAGGCCTCAGCTGGGCTGGGTAAATATTACGTTGGCCTCTGACCTCCCACCTCCCCAGACTGCTCCCCCAGCTTCCCATTTTTTTCTCCTGAGCTACAGACATACCTGAGGGAGAAGAGCTTGTTCTCTGAACTTGGGTGTTCTCAGCGGGAGCCCTGGCCAAAGCCAGACAGGAGGACATGGCCCCTCCCCTGTGCCCAGACCTGAGAGCCTTCTGGGTCAGCCCGCGCTAGCAGGTCTGGCTCCCCACTCCACGCTGGTGGGTGGTGATGTTTTCCAGGAGAGAGGCGGTCAGTCCCCTGACAAGACTAGCCCTCTACCCTCACTTCAGCGGCCCAGACCCTGCTGGCAAGTCCCTTGATTCTCTGTGAAATTAAAACCGACACCACTAGGGTTTCTGCTAGGCAAACACCCCCTGAGGTTTATCCGGAAATTAACAAAATTCAAGTCTAATTCCCCCCTCCGAGTGACCCCCAGGGTGTGAAGCCCTTCAGGTTCTGGGCCCAAGAACCCAGCTGTGAGAGACTTAGAGAAAACCATCTGAACCGCTTGTGAAGCTGGGAAGTCACACCCGGCACCCTCCCGCAGGAGGCTTAGTCCAACCAAGAGGGGTCAGAACAGATGGTCAGGAAGAGTCTGGTGTCAGGTTAAGGTCCTAATGCATGGGAACAAAGGGCCTTCCTTCACACTTGTAGCTCTTCCCTCTTCCTAAAAGCTTTCTCACCTGTTGACCAGCGCTCATCCTCCATTTGCTCCCGGGTCCAGGAGGGAGATAAGAGGGAGCCACAAGACACTCAGGGAGAACTGCTGCCTGCCCCGCACCCAGCACCTCAGTTTCTTCATCTGTACAGTGGGAATGAATGCTTTCCGTGACTCCCCAAGCGCCCTCAGTTGCCTTTGTTTCTGAAGCCGGGCATGGGAAGATAGTGTTTGGGCATTTGGAAAAATGACGGTTGTTGCAAATGTGTAAAATTATTCTAAAATTTAGAGCAGGAATACAGCCAAGCTAGGGATGTTTTTCTCCTCTCTCTCTCTGTGTCTCTGAATTTGTTTGGAATTTTCTGAGAAAAATAAGATTTTTATTTAAAGAAAATCTGTGTGCTAAAGGTTTTGATATGTAAAAATAGATGAAGGGCTAAAGATTCAGTGAAGACTGGAAACTGAGAGGAAAACCAATGGTGATCCTGGCACTGGGGCCACATGCATGGTTTGGGGTTAGCACTAACCAGTGGGGCTGGAGTTTGAATTCTGAATTTGCTACCCTTGGGGCTTTGATGCCTTCAAGTCTAAGAGGAGAGATGAATGATACTGTCACAGAACTGGTAAGCTGGCATTTTTCTGGGAGTCAGCCTCCCATGGCAGGGCAAGGGGCAGAGCTCATGGGCCCCTAGCTGCCTGCCTGCAAACAGCTTACATCTCTCTGCAGAGAGAGCTCCTAGGAGTATGGATATGAATGGGATGGACACAGCATGAAAAGCATCAGCAGGAGCTGGGGCCAGAGCCCAAGCTGGACCCTGGACCTCAGGGATTAGATCCTTGGCCAGCGCTGATCCCTGGGCAGAACATAGCAGGATGTCTGGGGAGAAGCATCAGCTATCTTGTGCTAGCCCAAGAAACTCCCCCGGGCCCTCCCTGCTGCAGCACAGAGCCTTGTCCCTTGTTGGAAGCACAGAGCATGGGAAGGGGGCTATGAGAGGAGGGAGCCCTGTGCCTTCGACAGCACTGTCCAAGAGCCAGCGGTGGAAAATGAGTGTGACAAGATGCCTTGAGTTTCTTTTCTAGAATATTATGAAGAAAACAGTTTGAATTACACAAGAACGGGTGTTGTATGTAGAATACTTGAGAAATGGTTCTGAGGATTTGATAGCAGCTTTACCCAGGCCCACATAATAGATGCGGCAGCCGAGTCCAGCCTGGGAGAGTGGATTGCCCTGTGTCACACAGTGAGTGGCCAGGCACGGTGTCCACCTGTGAGGAGGTCTGCTTGCCCCGGCCTGGCCCAGCACACTCTCTCCACCTGCCCATGTAGCCACCTTCTCTTTCCATTCTCTCATTCCCCGACCCTGTGCTCAGCGCTGTCCCCATCTCTCTCCCTTGGGTTTGAGCGTGCGTCCCCGAGAAGTGACCTCTCCCCTGCTCTGCCAGTCCGCCGGCCCTAGGACACCCCGATGCCTCTCTGTGGCACTGGGCAGTGTGTAGAAAGGCCCCCCTCCCTTAAGTAGCTCCAGCCAGCTTCCCTCCATCCACCGCAGGCCTTGCTGTTTTCAGAGTCAACGGCCCTGGCAAAGCCCAGCCACCCCTCCCTCCCCAGAGGCAGCGTGGGTACTGCTTGTGTGGCGGTCTCTATAGAGTCTGCATTCACAACTTGAAGAGGGTGAGACAATGACCCGAGCAGCCGCCTGCAGACTGTGCTGGCTGGGAGGCTGCCAGAGTGGGAGGTGGGAGCCTGGGCCGGCCAGGGTCTGCCTACCATGCACCTGCGAGCTTTCTCAGGCAGCCGTGGCTGACCCAGAGGAGATGCGAGGTGGAATTGGGATCCAGAGGACCTGGTCCAGGCCACCTGACTGGCTTCTACCACAAGCCCCCAGCCTCCTTAGCCAAGGTTTCCACCAGCTGTGTAGTCACTCCAGGCCTGGAGGAAATAGCAGGGCCCTGGCTCCTGAGGTTGCAGCCATTTGTGGCCTGAGGACAGTAAGAGGCAGAACACTTGTCCAGGTAGAGACAAACAGGCCACTTCACCAGGAGCCTGCCCAGGCAGAAGAAAGGTACTGTACATTACTTGCAAGGAGATTGGAGTTGGCATAACATGATTTACTTTGAACAGATGTTTATTGAATATCTACTATGTGGCAAGTATTATGGGAGGGAGGCAAGTGGCTGTCGTGGCTCTTGAGGAGCTTCCAGTGTGGCAAGGGAAAAAGGGGATACACACAAATAATGGTCATGCAAGTTAAGTGTTGCAGGAACACAGGAGAGAGAGATTAACCAGAGCCATGCAACCCAGAAGGGGCCGTCTAGGGAGGGAATGGGCTCTACATCATTTGGGGAATTCAAGCAGAGATTGGAAGATGATGACCAGGTCTTAAGAAGGGATTCCTGTGTGGAGCAGGAAGGTATAAGAGGGATGGCTGAGGTCCCCACCCACGTCCCAGTCCTCTAACCTTGAGTCTTTCTGTTTGCTGCTCAGTGGATTCAGTGGAGGAAAAGGCTCTTTTGAGAAGTGAGGATGAGTGTCAGGTCCGTGAGAATGACCCGCAGCTGCCGGCCTAAATTCCACAGTAAACAGAGTTGGTTCTCACACCTTCATCCCCATGACTCCCCTCAGAGCAGGGTGCCAGGAAGCCTGGGCTGGGATAAGCCCTGGCCTCCCCTGGAGCCAGAATTGTCCTAATCGTGTTAAAATGAGTGCTCGGTCTACAAGCAGGGGCAGACCCGCGTGCGCTGAGACTTGGTCAGCTCTCTGCCTGCAAAGCTCTAACTTCTAATCATTGTCATAAACAGGACGGAAGCAGCTGCTCACTCCAGTCTATTATCAGCTTGGCTGGAGACAGAGAAATTTAAATGGCAGTGAGATGCTTAGCAGAGCAACGAAAAGTCGGTGTTAAAAATAAAGAAAACGAGACAGCTTGTTTCATCGAAATAGAAGGGTTATTAAACAGCCCTAAATTAATCAGTGATCTGCCAGGGTTGGGAGTCGGAGCGCCGCAGAGCCAGGGTAGAGAGCTGGGAGAAGATGGGGGAGAGCAAGTCAGAGGCAGGTAGGAGCTGCCTACGATCTCAGCCCAGGCTGCAGGGATTGTGGAAACAAGGTCTTCAGAAGGGGAGTCGGCAAATAGTTTTCTGCCCCACTGATAAGAGCAGGTTGGGTGGGGAGGGGATTTTGGTACCCCAGCCTCTCCCCCTACAAAGCCCTGCTTCTGATTTCTTTCCATCTGCCACCACCGGCGCCAGCCCTTGGGCCATCTCCAGTCCTCATCTCCTCCCCAGGGCTGGGCAGGAGCAAGTGGCATTTGGTGGAGGACCACAAGCTCCCAGCCAGTCTTCTTCCTCTCTCGCAGGGTGTCCCCAAGAACTCAAGCCTGAGTTGAACTCCTTACACTGCACTCCCATTCCGAAAGAGTGGTGACAGTATATCCCAGGTATGGCCAGAGCCTGGCCTGCCTGCAGGGAGGCTAATCTCTGGAGTCAGGGGTCTGTCCTTGGTGATATCACTTGGACTCCAGCCAGCAGGGCAGCAGGGAGACAGGTGTAACTCCAGGAGCCCCAAGTCCAAGGCCCACTTCCACATCAGGTACCTTCTCCAAAATATTTCACCTCAGGTCTACCTAAGTCTCCTCACTGGTGAAGTGGTGATGCCGATGCTGTTCTCTCCCTCACAGGCTTGCATATGGGGTACATTAATGGGATAACATACATGAAATTCTTAGCCAACTATAAGATCGCTGCACAAATGCTAGTTTATACTGCAGCGGGGTCCCTTGGAGACCTAGGACAAAACATCAAAAAGACTTCCCAGAGGGCGCGACAGGGGTCTGGGGGAAGCGGACTTGCTCGTACCTGGGCGGAGCCACGGGAGGGGAGGCCGGGCCCAGCATGTCCCTGAGCACTTGTGCTCCCGCCAGGCTGGGCAGCAAGTTGGATCTTGAATCAATCACTCCAGGAGCATTTTCTTTGCTCTTTGACCTCAACATTCTTTCTCCTCCCGCCCCCCCAACCTCCTGCTTCCATCCTGGCTGTTTACCCTTTTCCAGGCTCCTCTCTCACACCCCATTCATCATCGGGGGCCAGAGCCTCACTCGAAAAGTCTCTCATCTCCTGCCCAGGTGGCCGCACGCTACACCGGCCTGCGTCTCCCCCTCTCCCCCCCGGCACATTCTTCTCCTGGGGTCAGCCTCCCCGATAATTGTGCCCTCCGCTTCCCCCCCCCCCCCCAGTAAAGCCGCAGGGGCCTGAAAAGTCTCTTCTTGCCTCCCTGCTCACCCAGGTGCTAAGGGTCCTTCAGGCCGATGCGCTTGCATTTTGGCACAGACAAGCCCCATAAGTGGACACACCTCTGCCCAGAGTGCCAGCCGCCCCAAAGTCTCCACGTGTCTCTTTTAACCAGCGCCACCCACAGTTCCCTTGCTCCGTGAGTGTGTGCGAGTGTGAATGCGCTTGTTACTTAAGAGAGACTGCTTGACAGCTCAGGATCTTTTCTGCAAAAGCTCGGAGTCTCAGACAAAGAGAGAAAAATAATAGAAACTGAAGGTGGGAAGGTACAGGGTGGGGACACAGCCTGCTTAAGAAGCTTCCTCATAAAAAGGAGTTACAGCTTTTTATTCGAAGGCAGGCTATTGATTCAGAAAAGCCCCAGAAAGGGACTTCCGTGGTGGTGCAGTGGTTAAGAATCCACCTGCCAGTGCAGGGGACACGGGTTCAATCACTGGTCTGGGAAGATCCCACGTGCCACGGAGCAACTAAGCCCGTGCGCCACAGCTACTGAGCCTGCGCTCTAGAGCCCATGAGCTGCAACTACTGAGCCCACATGCCACAACTACTGAAGCCCACGCGCCTAGAGCCCGTGCTCCGCAAAAAGAGAAGCCACTGCAATGAGACGCCCGCGCACCACAACGAAGCGTAGCCCCCGCTCGCCACAACTAGAGAAAGCCCACGTGCAGCAACAAAGACCCAACGCAACGAAAAAATTAATTAAGTAATTAAAAAAAAGAAAAGCCCTAGAAAGAAGGAGAGGCAGGGGAGATACTGGAGAGGAATTTCATCTGACGTGCTGACCAAACCCAGAGGAAGAGCCCCCCAAAATGTGGAGCTCAGCCCGTACGAACAGTTCTCAGCATCTCCTCGTCCTACGGGCCAGCTTTTCTCTCTTCTCCTTTCCTTCCTCTTTCCTGCCAGGGGCACCTGGATAAATCACCCAGAGTGGCAGAAGTGGCCTTAAATCACTCTCAGGGCCCTGAGAGGAGGGGGTGGTGCCCTGGGTAGCATGGGGCCCAGGGGACTGGAGGAATGGCTGCTCGGGACCAGCAGCACCCAGTTTCTCCCCAGAAGCCTGGGTCTGGGGATCTGGGTCCCCAAGCTCCACGCACAAGAACCAGCCCATCACCTGGCTGAAACAGAGCCTCACTTGTCGTCGCCACCATCCAGGGCAGCCACTGCTGCCAAGGAGATGATGCCATTGTACAGTGTTTCTCCAAAAACAGAAATAAGAGTAACTGGTGTTTATTCAAAACGGTGGAGTTTACAAAACACTTTCATATCTCTTTTCTCATCGATTCTCACCACAACCCTGTGAGGTGGCCTTTTCCAGTTGAGGAAACTAAGACGCCGAAAGGTTAAATAACATGTTCAAGGTCAGGGAACTAGTAAGTGGTAGAGCAAGACTTGCGCCCAGGTCTGCCCACAAAGCCCATAGCCTTACCTCTGCATCAGCTGCCCGGCAACATGTGTCACGGTGAGTTTGACCTCCTCATAGGAGAGCCCTGCTCCGAAACCTTCCTGGAGGGATCTCACCCCACCCACTCTGCTTCTGATCACTTTACGTTGTCAGTTGACCATTTATGATTATGTGCTTTTCATGTGATCGATGATAGTGTATGCTTCACGGCTTCTTGCCAAGACTTTTCCTGCACCAACCCTGTCTGCATGGGGCATTCTTCAAAGGAGAGCTGGCATCTTCCCACTCTTCTCCATCCTTCTCCCCACCTTATCCACCTAGCCAATGACATTTGCTCTTCACCCAGTAGGCTCAAGATGAACAACAGCCAGGATCCTTCCCAAATGGTTCACTCCCTTCTTTACTACCTCCCAAAGATCAGTTATGACAAATCATTGAGCCAAGTGTATTAGTTCAGCCATGGCTTAGAGCAGCCTAGCAGGTGAGAAAAACATATGAGCATCCCCCCTTCCCTCTCCCCTGCTCTCCATGATTCAGACTGAGTGCAGGACTGAGTAAAAGGCATCATGCTACCCCTGTACAGGATGCCAAAGATGCCCTCAAAGAGCCTCTACTTCAATGGGAAGATAGGATAGTCACATGAAAAAGAGAGCCTACACTACCATGCAATGTGTGCTAGAAACAGCAATTTTTGACTTTGGAGGAAAGACAGGGAGGGCCTAGAGGCTTCCTGAGATTTTGAAGAATGGACAGGGTTTAGATAGGCAAAGAAGAAGGTGGAGATGGGCATTCCAGGGAGAGGGGACCACAGAGATAAAACTGTGTGAGGTGTTTTGGGGACTCGGCAAATGAACCAGTTTGTTAGGAGTGGAGTCACCCGGGAAGAGGTAGGAAGGGAGGCCAGAGAAAGACAGAAGAGCCAGCTTGGGAGGACTTGAACTTGGGCACTTAGCAGTCCCGAGTCTGTCTGGGCAACAGCAGGGAGCCAAGGAAGGTGTTTTCTATGTGGATACCATACTTTGGCCCTATGCCTGGCAAAGTTAGTCAAAGTCAGTCCTCTGACACACAAGAAATGAAGCGGTACAGGGCACACCTTGCAGGAAATCTATGGCTGAATCTTAGCTGCCAATGGCCTTCACTGGGGTCCATCACAGTGGAAGATCTGGATGGTGACTGTGACTGTCTTACATGCACATTTTCAGCGAGGCAACACCAGGCTTGCTAGTAAAGAGGACCACTCTTTTGAACTTTGGGGAATCGCAACTTCTGGAAACAGACAGCATTAAAAAATGCACCTTGATCTGGCACTAATGGCTGCTTTCCCTCACGCAAGGACAAGGCAGCAGCAATGGGGAGTGCCCCTTGTCCCTAGAGCCTTTCAGTGGCTGCCATGGGGTAGAAAGCATGAGGGTCTGCAAGAGAAACAGGAAGTGCTCTCACCTGGGGACTCCTGGGGGCCGTTAAAATTCTTCTTCAAGAGGAGAAAGATAGGACATCTTCCTGGAAAGTAAGTGGCATTTAGGGCCATTCCACAGACTGAGAGCTGGGATAAATGTCTAGGGCTTTGTTTTTTTACTCCCCCCTCTCTTTTATCTTCCTCCCCTTTCCCTCCCACTGGTGAGAATTGGAGCCGTGTCACTATTCTTTGAAAACATTGCAGTTAATGACAGCATAATATGCCGTTATTTGGAGTAACTGTAATTTATTTAACCCCTTAGTTGGGTACTTTCTACCCTGTTTCCTGCTCTCCTGCCCCATTTCTATCTCAGAATCCTTAGCTCTTCCTTGTACAGTAAGCATGGGTGAGAAGGCAGGAGAGATACTTCCAGGCTCCTCGGAAAGATCATGTGGAATTTCCCTGAAAGGTGACCGCCAGGCAGCAAACCTCTTGCCACAAAACACCCACGGACTTCACCTTGTAATGGATAACTCAGCCCTGGCCACCTCCACCCTCAGCCCTGCTTCTTTACCAAAATAAAATGGGAGTCTCGAGTCTTGACCTTTAAAGTACTTGCCAAGTCTTACTTAACGTTCTCATGAGTCTCCCCAGATCAGGGACAAGAGGGTTTGATTGAAAAATAAATTCTAAATATCTAGGTGATGTGGAAGAGTGGGGAAAGCATGGGTGTCAGAAAGTTGTGCTTCCTAGCAGAATGATGCTAGTTACTCAACCTCCCTGAGATTCCATTTTTTCATCTGTGAAATGGGGAGAATAATACCCATCTTGCGGAATAATCACAAAATTACCCGTTGCGTATGCAAAGAATCTAGCAGTGTGCCATATAGCAGGTGGTTAATAATTAATAATAATGATAGCTGCTCCTCTTTATTATTTTTGCCATGGAAAACAAATGGAAATTGCTATCATTATGCTATTCATGACCCTTCTGGTATGAGGTCTTCTAACGTAAATTTGGACTTGATTTAGCAAAGCTAGATCTCCACTTTTATTCCTTTGTCAGACTTTGGAAGGAGCCTGAAAACTCCCCTTCCTGTCCTTTAATCCCATAATGCCTACCAGCAGAGCAACCCCATAATGAGGATGGTATGCGTATGGTCTGGCTAGAGTCAAGGGACCAGTGGGGTGACCTTTCTAGGGGCCCCATAGTGCAGAGGGCAGGTGTGCCCCCAGTGCCCACAGCTTGGAGCCTCAGAGCCCTGCTAAGTTGCAGAAATTCTTTCTGCCCCAGGGGTGAGGTAGTCATGGCAAGGCTGGGCTGCGCCATCCCCTAGAGGGGGTTGAAGAGGGCAGAGCCCACGGAAGGAGGAGGGGTAGGGGTGTCGGGCCGGCAGCTGCTTGAAATTGATTGCTCTTGTAGTTTAGTTTATACCATGGGACCTCTCCGCGCTGCCCGGGTGGCGACCTTTAGATAATAAAGGGAATTCTGGGAGATTTCTGACAGGCCCGTGACATATGGGGCAGGTCTGCAGGGTCAGGTGCTGTATCTCCCTGCTCCCGGCCCCAGGGTAATGAATCTTGTTTTGACTTGGCCAAGCCAACCCAGCCAGCACCCCAGAAAGGAGCCCAGCCCCTCCCCTCTGCAACCCTTCAAATAAGCGCCTGCCTTTGGAACCCTTCATAATTCAGGGAGACAACTCCAAACTTTTATAGCCTGTGAGAGGAGAGGACAAACACTGGATGTTTTGCTAAGGCCCTGGGAGGGCTGGTGTGGTTTCCAGGGCTTGAGCAGAGCCCACTGGGAGACCTGGGGAAAAAAAACCACCAGAAAACTCTCCCTGACGTGAAGAGGCAGTGGTCCCTGGACAGGCCAGAGAAGGAGCTGGGGTGGGAATGGAGGGCGATGGCTCCCTGGGAGTCACAAAATACCCCCTGTGTCCTTGGGGTCTGGCAAGTGACACGTGGACTCTTCTGGGCAGGAGGAGGAGGGGGCAGGGAGGCAAAATAGATAGGAAGTCTCTGCAGGACAAGCACGAGAGGTGAGAGACTGGCAAAGCCCAGTTCTAATCCCACCGGGGCCAGAGCTGGGAGAGGCAGAACAAGTGCATCCTCGGGGCCACTGTGTTTAGCTGGGTGAAAGGGGAAGCATGTTTTGCTGCCTTCGGTTCTCACAGAGATGTTGGGAGATCTACATCTCGAAGTGCGTTGGCCCTGTGATGGCTTCTACCCAACCCCTCGCCACAAACATCCCTTTCTTTCAAGGAACGATTCCCAAGCCAAGATGGTGGAAGGCATCACTGCTCCCAGCTACATTAGTTTGCTAGGGCTGCTGTCACTAAGTACCACCAACTGGGTGGCTTAAACACCAGGAGTTAATTGCCTCACAGTCTGGAGGCCAGAAGTCCAGGTGTGGTTCCTTCTCATGGTTGTGAGGGAAAGGTCTGTCCCAGGCCTCTCTCCTTGGCTTGCAGATGGCCATCTTCTCCTTGTGTCTCTTCACATGTCTTCCTTCCATGCCTATCTGTCTCTGAGTCCAAATGTCCCCTTTTTATAAAGACACTGGTACATTTGGATTAGGGCCCACCCTAATTATCTCATATTAATTTAATTACCTCTATAAAGACCCTGTCTGCAAATACAGCCATGCTCTGAGGTTGCAGGGCTTAACAGTTCAACATATGAATTTGGAGGGTGCATGAGAGCAGGGGTACACCTGTGATCCTGCCTTTCGTGCCAGGACCCAACCTCTGACTTCCCCTTCCCCTGCCCCCTGCCTTGCCCACCATGCCATCTGAGACGCAGAGACCCCATCTCTGTCATGCACTCATGTGGGATGCAAGGGCCTTGCTCCCACCATCTGCCTGAGCAGAAAGCCACACACAGTGGCTCGGTCAACAGCCCTCTCACCACCTGGAATATGGGTTCTTCCCTTACTGCTGATCAATGTTAGGGCCTCCCCAAATTTCCTTCACTTAGTCCTTGGTTATTGGAGATTGGATCTGATTTATCCACCTGTGGGAAGAAAAATTGCATGGAAGGACAAGCAGGGGATCTCCCTTCTCATAGTGAGGGAAGTGACTGTGTAGATGTTGTTACCAAAAGTTGCCTGGACATACCGCAGGGTGATGCGGGAGGGGCGGGGAGCACCATATCGTCTATTTCACTTTCTCAGAAAAGATGCCAAGAGGCCATGTAGGCAGAGGCCCGTTTTCCTCCTCTGTCGCCCCTCACCTCCCTTCTCTCTCGCTCTGGGGCGAGGTGTAGCCACTTAGCTTCACATAACAGCACAGAGTCTGGGGAAAAAAATGACATTCGATTAATGAAACAAACACAGCTGGTATAGCAGTGACATCTAAATTGTTCCTTTGGTCCCTTTATTTTCTGTAGGAAATTCTCCCTCTGCCCACCCCTCCTCCCCTTTTCCCTTTAAATCACGTGCATAAAATACGCTAATAACAATCTTGGTGTCTGTGCCTGAGTGACAGCTGAAATAAGAAAAAGACTAATCGTACCGCCTGCAGCCCTGTCACATGGAGATTAAATGAGTCTCTCTCCCACCCTCTCCCTCCCCACCACCACCTCTCTCCCCCAATCTCTCCCCTCTCTTGTGGTCTCTTCTCAGTGAGCATCATGGGCATTTGAATAATATATTATAGACGCCATCAGGGTGACAGTGGGGGAAAAAATCAGCTCAAACCCATGATTACTCCTTCCATCTAATAATTATTTAAATACCAGATAACTCCTTTCACTCTAATTGAGGCCTTCCAGCTGTCGGTGTTACCCTCGGCCTCTGTGCTTGCCCCGGCACTCACCTTGTGCTACCCAACGTGCCTGGACTACCTCTGAGGTCGCTGTTCGACAGAGTGACGCTTGGAATGTTTGCATGTACAACCCCAAAGATGACACTAGGACGGGTCCTTCAAGATCTTTCCATCCACAGGGGATGAGATGGGGCCCCAGCATTGTACATTTAGACATTTTATCCTCATAGACTTTAATTCATAGAAATCCTATACCAAAGGCAGCCTCCTTGGGTCATAGGGACCAATCCCCTGCCTCTCAGTAAACATATTCCTCAACAGCTGTCAGGAAAATTCAATGTCAGAGAATTCCATAATCTCCTTGGCAGGATGCCCCAGGGATCCTCTCTAGATAGGATGTCCCCCTGGATATCTCACTCTAGTCCCTTCTGCTGCATTTCTAACTCTTTGAGAAAAAGAAGCTGCCTGTGCTTGGATAACATCTGACCTGTCTATAGGGTTGTCTACAACCCAGAGGCATATGGTACAGGACATCTTAGCCCCCAAGTCACAGTATAGGTGCCATTCTTGTGTGTGACAACTGCCTGGACCTGCCTGTCCTGGAGGAGGTCATCCCCCCAACACAGAAGGGAGCCATTCTGGTGTCCCTTTCACTCCCCTGCCCCTTAATCCGTGCATCCTTGAGTCTGCCCTGCACACCACCTCCCTGTCCAGGCCCAGTGCCAGGCTCACTTCTGCCCATCAGGGGGCCGCCACGATCAAAAGGCACCTGCTTTCCCCAAAACAGGGCAGCCTCGAGGCAGAACATAACTGACTCCCTGGACTCTTTCGCCTACAGCAGAGGAAGCAATGGACCTTTGGTCACAAGGTCTAGGTTCTGATGGAAGCCTGTCCCTGAGTCATGTTGGGTCACCTTGGACAATCTGTTTTCTTTCCATGGGCCTCAGTTTCTTCATTTAAAAAAAAAGAAGTGGACTGCAGTAATCTTACAGTCTGCTTCAGCACCGGCCTTGAATTCCTGCTTTAAAGGTGCCACTGATTAGAAGGGAGACCTGGGGGAGAAGATGGACCTTTCCCTGCCCTGGGAGAGGGAAGAGGTTGGGGTGAAGCCCAGGAACAGGTGCTAACTCCTCTGACTTCACAGCCCTCATTTTTTGTTTGTTTGTTTTATTGAAGTATAGTTGATTTACAATATTGTGTTAGTTTCAGGTGTACAGCAAAGAGATTCAGTTATATATATATAATTTTTCAGATTCCTTTCCATTATAGGTTATTACAAGATATTGAATATTGTTCCCTGTGTTTTACAGTAAATCCTATTTTATATATATTAGTAGTGTGTATCTGTTAATCCCATACTCCTAATTTGTCCTTCTCCCCCTCCCTTTTCCCTTTAGTAACCACAAATATGTTTTATGTGTCTGTGAGTGTGTGTATGTTTTGTATATGGATTGATTTATTTTTTAGATTCCACATATAAGTGATATCACGTACTATTTGTCTTTCTCTGTCTGACCTACTTCACTTAGTGTGATATCCCCTAGGTCCACCCACATTGCTGCAAGTGGCAATATTTCATTCTTCTTTATGGCTGAGTAATATTTCATTGTATATATGTACCATATCTTCTTTATTCATTCATCTGTTGATGGACACTTTGGTTGCTTCCATGTCTTGGCTATTGTAAATAGTACACAGCCGTCATTCTCATACTTACCATGTGGATCCTGGCTCCTCAGGATCCTGGCTATGTGAGCCACCTAGCAGGTGCAGTTGTATTAATAGGCATGTTTTACTGTTATTGTTATGAAAACTGTCACAGCCAAGATGGTGCTGGTGATGACGGTGCAGGTGCTGGTGATAATGATGGTGACAGTGATGATATGATGACGGAGGATACTGATGATGGAAGAGCTACAGATGCGTCCAAGAGTGGGAGCTCCACCATCATGAACTTTTACTCAGTTCAGCAAAATTGTATCCTGATCCTAACTCCCCTTCTTACCTCCTCCTCCTTCCTTTTGCAATAAGGGAGGCCAAGTAAGCATAGAGGCATATTCCCCCAGATCTCCTAAAAAAAGGCAACAGAGCGGGTCACAGGAAGGAAAGACTCCTGCACTGAGCTGAGCTGGAAATGCCTAATTGTCGTTTCTTCCCTGCTCTGCCCCTGATGCCTGCAGCAGCTGATCAGGAAGGTATTAGGTGCTTTCACTAGCTGTCACCAACACCTGCCTCCTGAATCCTGATCGGGGAGATGGTGTCACCAGGCCCTCCAAATAAAATATTTAGTGACACTTGCTTCCCAAAGAGGAAAGCATGGCCTCTGCTTGGCATCAGGAATGCTCTGCGTGCTTCGCTGATAGGGCAAGCATCCTGGGGCAGCACGTCCTGGTTTGAGACTTGGGGTGGGGGAGGGGGAAACTGGTAGGAGGACAGCCACTTGGCAAGTTTGGCTCTTGAGAATGCATGTGACACAGTGACTTCATGAACTAGACGGAGAGAGGAGAAGGGACAGGAAGGAGGCACCTTTGATAAAACCCCTGAGGTTGACACTATCAGAAAATTGGGGTTAGGAGGAAATGCTAGTTCTACAAAGTCATAGGCATGTGTTCACTGGCTTCTACCAAAGTCATTCTAAGACAGACCACGGAATGGATGGAGATCAAGAGCTGGGAATATTGACAAATAAATTATTACTAATAAAGGCTAATGTATCTTGAACACTTATAACAGGCCAGGCATTGTTCTAAGTGCTTTATATGTATTAAATGACTTCATCATAATAATCCTATGAGGTAGATGCTAGTGCTAATCTCATTATATATAAATAGTGAGATAGCATCAGAGAATGGCTAAGTACCTTGACCAAGTTTACACAGCTATTATTGCCTCTGAATCCAAGCATCTAAGTTCAGAGCTCATGAGTCTAACCATTACACCACATTGCCTCTCGTCAGAGGTACAGAAGTGGGTGCCCTTCCCCCTTACTCTAAAATCAGACAGGAGGCTTGGTCCTTGCCAGCTGGGCCCTGCTTTGGAATAGCTACCTGATAGCATCAGCCTTGGCATGGAAAGACAGGGGCTCTCAACTCGCTGTTGAAGTCAGTTGTCTTTGTGAATTCCAAGGTGGAATGCAAGCCTCCCCTGCCACCCCTGCACTGCAAGAGACCATGTCTCCTCTTGACCCTGATGCACTAGTGCCTACTGCTCCCAAGTGGGCGATCTTTGAGTGCCACGGAATGAATCTGCGTGGCTGGTCACCAGGAGCAGTCTGTCCCAGAGTAGATGCTGATTGAGGGGTGAGAGGAAAATAGCCCAATTATTGGTCTGTTGAGAACTCTGAACTTAACCAGCCTTACCCAGTAGGACAAAAGAACCTCAGCTGCCATTGCAGTCATAGACTCTAGAAGCTGAAGCAGGCAAGTCTCAAGGTATCATTTTGTCTGAATGAAGAAATCTTAAGAACTGGTTAATTCTAACATCCTTTATTAAGATCAAGAAATAGGCTCAGGTTGATGCTAGACCGGTCTAAAGCCATACAACTCATGGGTGACACAGGCAGGATTTGAATCCGGGGCTCCCCGAATCCCTCACTCTTCCTCCTGCCCCATGACTCCATGCCTTCTAGCCACCAGGCCAATTTTGCCATTCATACTTCAACTCTCAGGATCCTGTACCTCCGCCGGGCTCCCTGCAGGCTGCAGAGACGCTGTGTTGGGACTTGTGCACTAGTGTGCTAGAGACGATCACCTTGGATCTATTCCCCTTCCTCTGACGCATGCTTCCCAGTTTGTGCCCCTTCACTGGGCCAGGGAGGGGATCAAAGGTCTGCCCACAGTGTTCATTCCCACGGAAAGGAAGAATACAAGCAAAAAGAGAAGTCAGGAGGTCTGGCGGGATTCCTGACGTGCAGTCTCCTGGGGAGGCTTCAGTGATAATAATAACTCCATAAGTTAAGCATTCACTGAGTGCCAGCTCCCATGCTAAGAGGTTTCCCCACGTTATCTCATTTACTCTGATGACAACCCGAGGGGTTGGTGCTGTAATTATCCCATCCTACCAGAAAGGGGGATGAGACTGGACTTGCCCAAGTCCCAAATTTCTTCCCCAATTCTGCCTAACAACAAAAGCCACTCACTATTTATTCAAACTGTGTCTCTGGAGGATATCGGGCAGGGAGGTGAGATAGTTGATCTTAACCTCACAATCGTGTCCTTTGGTGTCACCTCTTCTACCGGGACCTTTTCCCTCCAGCCATGGGCTGAGCATGTACGTGCATGTACGTTCTGGGGGAGGCAGGGTGCACTGCCCACAGACTCGATGCCAGAGTGTCTCACAGAGCACTGTCTAAAAGGCACAGCCCAAGCGCATCGTGGTGATGAGTATAATCCTCACGGCTCCTCGGGGACACACAGCCCTCCACCTGTAGGCAAAGGAGCTCTCCTACCCAGAGACAGGGGCACGCACAGCCCGGCCTCCTGCCGTTCCCTGTCCAGCTGGAGAATGTGAGGATTCTGTTATTTCCTTTCCACAGCTCCTCTTGAGGAATTCACGTCCTGCTGCTGGCCCCAGGACATAGCTAAAAATAACCTCCGATTTTCAAACCGAAAGCTCTGTCTGTCGGGAGGCTTTGCCGGTGAGCACGTGGGGCCGGAAGGGCTGTGTCAGAGTCGCTGAGGTCAGCCTGGGCCTCATGCCGCTGTCGCCTCCCTCTTTCCAAGGAAGCCCCGGGCCTGATGAGTCACACCAGAACAACAGCCCGGTGGAGGCCGGTTGGAGGAGAGCCGTCAGGTGGGGCCTCCCTCGGGCACCAAGGTGGCTGTCAGGCGTGGGAGGCACAGTTGAGGAGGACGAGGGAGAGTTTCTTAAGACACAGAGCAAAAGCCATGTGGATCCTGCAGGTGGCATCTGTTTTAACTCCAACCCAGTCTAGCCAGGTTGGGGGCAAAGGGACACAGGACTCTCCTAAGCCGCCTTGGAGCACATTCTTAATCCTTGGCTTCAGTGTTTCCACTCCTGCTGCCTCATCGCCCAGAGTTCTGTCTGGACTTGTCTGAGGAAGTTGCCAGACACTTCATCCAGCTGGAGGAAAGATCTCTCTGCTAGACAGCCTGCTGCTCCCCGCTGCCGCCACTGCCACCGCTGTCCCTCCCTCTCCATAAAAGTCAGGAGCGGCGCTGGCAGAGTGATGGGGCAGGCTCCACTCTCTACCCTCTGCCTAGGAGTCTAGAGAAGCTCTCGCAGGAACCCCGCCTTGCCCCTCTGGGCAGCTTCCTTGGAATAAGGAGGAAAAGCTGTGGAGCCTGGGGATTGCGAGGGCAGAGAGGGAGGAAAGAAGTCGGGGCAGGGGACAGATCAGGCTGGGGCAGGCAGCCTGAGGTTGACCACATGGAGCCTTAAACAGTCACAGGGCCCCAGCAGTGGCTACAATGAGCCTGACCTTCAACTTGCCTCCCTTTGCTCCTCTCCACATCTCCCAAACCCAGAACCCTTGCCCAGGTGGCTGAGACTGGACTCAGCCAGCCAGTGCCCATGAATAAGGAGGCCAACTCCCCCTGTGCTCCACCTGCAGAGAAGCAGAAGTGGAAGCAATTTCCCCAGGACCTGGCACCCCACTTACTGGGGAGGCAGTGGCTGATGCCCTCCTGTCCCAAAGAGGAGGGGTGGGGGGTTGTCTGCCCTTCTCCCTGGAACTCTTCAGGCTCCTGAATAGCACCTGTGGGGATCCCAGTCCTACCTCACACTCCGAACAAGTTTTAACCGCTAATGATCAGGGATTCTTCTTTCTAGAGAGGACGAGGCCGAGGGGCAGCGAGAGGCACTGTGATTCAGGATGACCAGCTCTCCTCCTTCCCTACAGGGGACAGAGCATGAAAGAGTAAGGAAGCCAGCAGTGTGAGGGGCTGGAAGTCTGAAATAAGAAGGAATTTTATCTGTGATATCACACTTGGAATAGCTGCCTGGGGGAGCCTGGGAGAGGGCCTTGCTAACCAGCTTTCACAAGACAGGAGAGATTTCCACTGGACTGGGAGAGAGCAGGAGGACAGACCCAGTGACTGGGTGGGGAAGGCTGGATTTAGTTCCGACACCAGGATCAACTGGCTGGGTGAACTCAGCCGTTTAACCTCTCTGAGAGATAAAAACGATATGTGAAGAGGACAGAAATAGAGATGCTTTGTAAAGTTATAAAAACAAAAAAATGCATTTTACAGCGTAAAGGCTGGAGACCAAAATAGATAATAGGATTCCCTGAACATCCCGAAGAGGGAGAAAGTATGTTAAAAATAGAAAAACTGAAATACAGAAGAAAGAGGCTCACAGAGCTAGTCGGCACTGGGACCTGGGTCAAGCAATCCTGTTCACTCCTCCAGGGATTTATTTTCCATCTGATCCCTCTGCCTTGTGTTTTCCAGAACCATGTAAGGGCCGAGCCAGGAAGGCGGAGTACGCGAGCGCTCAGAGGCTCTGTCTCCTGGTCCCCGCCCAGCTCAGAATGGAACAGAGGAGGCCCTGGCTGCGGGCTGCAGAGGTGGACGGCTGGCCTATGGTCCTGCTCTCCGCCATCTGCGTGCTGCTGGCACCCCCGGCGGCCGGCATGCCCCAGTTCAGCACCTTCCACTCCGAGAACCGGGACTGGACCTTCAACCATTTGACGGTGCACCGCGGGACGGGGGCAGTGTACGTGGGGGCCATCAACCGCGTGTACAAGCTGACGGGCAACCTGACCGTCCAGGTGGCTCACAAGACGGGGCCGGAGGAGGACAACAAGTCCTGCTACCCGCCGCTCATCGTTCAGCCCTGCAGCGAGGTGCTCACGGTCACCAACAACGTCAACAAGCTGCTCATCATCGACTACTCCGAGAACCGGCTGCTGGCCTGCGGCAGCCTCTACCAAGGGGTCTGCAAGCTGCTGCGGCTGGACGACCTCTTCATCCTGGTGGAGCCGTCCCACAAGAAGGAGCACTACCTGTCCAGCGTCAACAAGACGGGGACGATGTACGGGGTGATCGTGCGCTCCGAGGGCGAGGACGGCAAGCTCTTCATCGGCACTGCCGTGGACGGCAAGCAGGACTACTTTCCCACGCTGTCCAGCCGCAAGCTGCCCCGCGACCCCGAGTCCTCCGCCATGCTCGACTACGAGCTCCACAGCGACTTCGTCTCCTCACTCATCAAGATCCCTTCCGACACCCTGGCCCTGGTCGCCCACTTTGACATCTTCTACATCTACGGCTTCGCCAGCGGGGGCTTTGTCTACTTCCTCACCGTCCAGCCTGAGACCCCCGAGGGCGTGGCCATCAACTCGGCCGGAGACCTCTTCTACACCTCGCGCATCGTGAGGCTCTGCAAGGACGACCCCAAGTTCCACTCCTACGTGTCCCTGCCCTTCGGCTGCACGCGGGCAGGGGTCGAATATCGCCTCCTGCAGGCTGCTTACCTCGCCAAGCCCGGGGACTCGCTGGCCCAGGCCTTCAACATCAGCAGCCAGGATGACGTGCTCTTCGCCATCTTCTCCAAAGGGCAGAAGCAGTATCACCACCCGCCGGATGACTCCGCCCTCTGTGCCTTCCCCATCCGGGCCATCAACTTGCAGATCAAAGAGCGCTTGCAGTCCTGCTACCAGGGCGAGGGCAACCTGGAGCTCAACTGGCTGCTGGGGAAGGACGTGCAGTGCACCAAGGCGGTAAGAAGGGCCCACCCGCTCTACCCCTGAGGCGGCATCTGGCATTGCACACCCCTTTGCACACCCTGCCCGCAGACCACCACGGCCTGAAATGAGAGAGGAGCCCAGGCTCACGTTACCAGGTGGTCCCCATAATACAGAGTCTGATGATACCAGATACTTGAGGCGTGTTTGTTGATCCGCGGAGTCATTCCCAGTGTATAATCAAGGGCCTCTACACCACCAGCCACTGTTGTAAGCACCGCGGGCTTCAGAGGTGAACCATACAACACAGCTACTTGCCCTCATGGAGCTTTCATTAGTGAGGCAAGACAAATTAATACCTAAAGTATGTAGTCTCTCAAATGGTGACGATTGCTATAGGGAAAAATAAAGCACAGAAGTGGGGAGAGGCAGTACCCACGAGGATTGGTTCATTGAGAAAGCAGCATTTGAGTAAAGAATGAGGAAAGTAAGCTATGCAGGTATCTGGGAAAGCATTCCAGAGAGAGGGAGGGAGTAGCTCTTGCCGAGAATGCAGGGCATGCCTGGAGTGTGTGAAGAAGAGCGAGGAGGCCACTACAGCTGGACCAGAGCATGTGGCAGAAAGAGTGTTTGGAGATGAGCCCGTCAGAGATAACACAGACCAGATCCTGTACATACAGGGCCCTGTAGGCCACTGTACAGCCAAGTGAACGGGTAAAGTAGGCAGGTAGATATGTAAGCTGGAGGAGAGAGAAGGGAGTTGAGCTTGACTGATAATTTGAAAACTGGGGGAAAAGAATTGGGCAGAGGGGAAAAAGGAGAAGAAAGGGAGCTTGGGGTCCAGACCTGAGGATGGCAGAGACAAGAAAGTCAGTGGCAAGCACTGTCCTGTCAGAGGGTCAAGATGCTGCCATCCAGGTGGTTACCATGATCCACCCATTCGTCCATCCATCCATCTACCCATCCCTCTATCCATCCATTCATCCCTCCCTCCAGCCATCCACTTAACAAGAAGGTATTGAAGATCTCCCAAGTGCCCAGCTGGGGATGCAAACATAAAAAGACATGATCACAACTTTCAGATATCTCATAATCTAATGGGAGAAAAAGTGAAAGAAAAAATAGCTGGCAGTGTAATATAGTGCCAAAGAGTTTGGGATTCAGCGTTCAGATTCTATCTGTGCTACTTCCTGGCTTCAGGAGTAACTTAATATCTCTCCATTATCATCTGTGAAACGGGAATCATAATGCCTACCGCATGGGATGATCAGATACTATGTGGCAAGATTAACACCATGCCTGGCGTGTTAGGTTGAGCATTATTAGTTAACTGTTATGCATGTGACAAGTGCTAAGATAGATTTCTGTGCAGAGTGCTGTGGACACTGGGTCGGCAGCCTGGGAAACAATCTGAGACCAAGTGACCCATACGGCTGCCTTCTGAGCACCCTAAATGGAGGGTGTCTGCTACTGGGACCGAAAACCTCTTCTTAAAGCAAAAAACAAATCATGCCTAGCATATGCTTCTGTTCCTACCGTCAGTCGCTTGGTACAATAGGATAGTAGTTAAGGCCATAGGCTTGGAATTCCAACAGATTTGTATTTAAAAATCAGTCCTACCACTTAAAACTGTGTGACTTTAGGCAAGTTATGTACCTGATCTGAGCTGTATTTTTTTCATTTTTAAAATAGAAATAATAGTAGTCTCTTTTTTTTTTTTTTAAATGGCAGTGGGGCCTAAGAATCTGTTTTTCGTTTTTTGTTTTTTTAAATTTTTATTTATTTATTTATTTGTTTGTTTGTTTTTTTATGGCTGTGTTGGGTCTTCGTTTCTGTGCGAGGGCTTTCTCTAGTTGTGGCAAGCGGGGGCCACTCTTCATCGCGGTGTGCGGGCCCCTCACTATCGCGGCCTCTCTTGTTGCGGAGCATAGGCTCCAGACGTGCAGGCTCAGTGATTGTGGCTCACCGGCCCAGTTGCTCTGCGGCATGTGGGATCTTCCCAGACCAGGGCTCGAACCCGTGTCCCCTGTATTGGCAGGCAGATTCTCAACCACTGCACCACCAAGGAAGCCCAGTAGTCTCTTTTTATGGTTATTATGAGGATCAAATGGAACAAGTATGTATGAGCACAATACCTGGCCCATAATAAGCATGTAATAAATGACAGCTATAATTATTAATATTAATTATTAAAGAACCAGTTATTTGCTGTTATTTTACCTTTATAAAATGAGGATGTTGAGCTAGATATTCTCCAAAGTTCTTTACAGTCCTGAAATTCTATAACCTACGGCCCCAACCAATCAAGAGAAGTGGAGAGGAAATGCAAGGGTTAACTCCTTGCAGAGTCCAGCCTGGTTCCCACTGCCCAGAGGGGGCCTTGTCAGAAGGAAACTGCTGATTCCTGCCTGCTTCTGAGCCAGAGGGAAGAGGAAGAGCCGACACCCTTGTGGGGCTCCATTGGCTTGCAGAGAGACAAGCCCGGGCTAGTAACCAAAGAGCAGCAAAGTCACTGGGAGAGAGGTGACAGCGGGTGGGATCAGGACCCCAGGGGGAACAGCCCCTCACTCACCACCCCTCCCTCAATCATCACTCTTCTGCTGCGGCCTTGAGAGTGGAGGTGGAGGTGGGGCTGCAACAGGAGGGGCCCCTTAAAATCCTTATAATCTAAGGAGTCCCAGACCTGGGGACCCAGAGACGTTTTGGTGGCCTCAGAGGGGGTTAAGGAGGAGTGAGAGTAGCTGACGTCCCGGAGCTTAATTTTAACGTGATCTCTGGACTAACATGGAACTCTCAGATAAAGGATTTGAGCTCTGTTACAAGAAAAGAAATGAAGGGGACCATCACTCATTGAATCACAGCTACGTCCTAAAGGCTGTGCTGGGCAGTTTAAGGGTTATCTCACTATCTCAGTTTAAGGGTTATCCTCAATATGACCCTATAAAGCAAGGATTATCATCCCCCATTTGACAGATGGAAAAACAAAGACTCACAAAAACTAAGTAAATTGGTTACACCCATACAACCATAAATGACACAGCAGGGATTTGAATTCAGTTTAGCCCATATGACCTCTGAGTCCAAACTCTTTGCATTTAGCCGTGTTGCCTCTAAGGAAAGCCATACACCAGGCTCTCCCTTTCGGAGCAAGAGTAAAGGGGCAGCAGGTGTTTGGGAATAGCTGACGATTTAGAGACGAGAGAAGGAAATGCCAGCCAATCCCAGGGGCTTAGGCTCAGAACAAACCGTTTCCGTCACAGTCTGGCGATTCTAGAGTCAGGAGGGATGTAGAGAAATTCAAAATCACTGGCAAATTTTTGACTTCTGTCATCATTTCTCAGAAGCTGGCTTGGTTTATGCCTGAGCCCAGGCTCTGCAACCTTACCGGTCCCTGGAGACAGTGGGAAAGAAACTGAAGAACTTTCAGAGCTGAAAGGCAGCTTGACGATTACCTGGTCTAATCCTTTCCCTTTACAGATGAGAGCATTCAGACTCAAAGAGGGTATGTGGTATATCAAGATAACATAGCTGGCTAGTGGTAGAGACAGGACTACAATCTAGATTTCTTGATTCTTTTCAGGACACTTGTGCCTCTGGTATAGGGATGAGAAAGAGAAGTAAAAATGTAGAAAGTGGTAGCTGATTCCTCTGACCTACCTTTCTAGGGAGCCTGAAATTTCCATCATTTGCTCCAGGGATGTGCTGGTGAATCTTAAATGGATGGCTATATGCAAGCAATGGTAGTAGTAGGGAAGGGATTGGGACGGGAGGATCTTGATTAAAAACATTTGCCAATTTCCATGGTGTAAATACTCCCACCATGGATAATTTCAAGGCACCAGTGTGATGTCACTGAAAGCAGAGATAGATGTACAGGCATTCCTCATAAGCTGGCTCTAGTATGCCATTGCTTCACTCCCTTCCTGGGAAGCTTATCCCTTCTGCCGTGTGGAGCGCCATATAATCCAGAGTTCAAGGTCATCCTTAACCCAAAAGTTAGTTTTCTTTCCTAAAGAATAAACACACACACACACACACACACACACACACACACGCACAAGGGTAGCACCACCACTCAGTTGTAGGAGCAGTAGCTCTCTACAAAACACCAAGGAATCACAAGACATGAGCCTCTGTTCTCTTTGGATTTGAACAGGGAATGGAAGAAAAGTCCCTGGTTTACCCAAAAAATCACATTTAGCTTATAAATCAGTTCTTCCAAGGAAATGAAGCTGTCAGGGAACGACACATCAGCCCGCTCTTTCCTGGTGTGGATGAGAGGAGAAGGGTGATGGGAACAGGTCTCTCCATGATGCTTTCTGTGCTTCCCACGACCGTCACTTCCTTCCTCCTCGAGGATACCTTTCCAGACCCAGGAGGAACAGCTGCCACAGGGCTCAGGGCTCTTTCTGGCCCACAGTCTGCAACCTTTGCCCACAGGATTCCCTGTTGTGCAATCAGCTGGGATGTTTCGGAGGATCCGTCATAGCCCAGCCCCAGGCTAGACAGTGTGCAGAGAATGCAGCCCCCTCGCAGCCCCTGTCCTCAGGAAGCATGCAGTCTTTTTTTTTTTAACTGAATGAGATCTTAGAAATCATCAATTTAACAGCCCCAAAGAGGCTGTTACTGATCACATAGCCACATAGAAGAAGAGCAGAGACTGGAATTCTTTCTGTCCAGCTATCTTTCCACTTGCTCAAGGTGATGTCCTTTCAAGGTGCCCTAGTCTCTTCTGACAGAGAAGAGACTTTAATTTTTTTTTAAAATTTTTATTCAATGACAGATATTCTTTATACAAGCATACCCCCACTCCCTGCAAAAGGCTGCTAACAAGAAGGACATCTCCCCCAGAATCTACCCGAACGTCATTGAAGACCTCTAACGGACAATGATGAAAATTGTGCAACTTAACGATCTCTTTGCATGTGTTATTTCCTTTTCTCCCCAGTGATTCTCTCACAAAGGTGGGCAGGTAGTATGACACCTGAAGAAACTGAGATTCATGTAGATGAAGTAACTTTTCCAAAGTATAAGGCACTGTTCAATATTAAGATAACCCTTTTTAATCTATCCCCAGTATGGGATGTGGTGAATAATGGAATGACTGAAAATTCCTTATGCCCAAAGGCAGGCCTTTGCAGTCCAGGAAACAAATAAGGAACGCCACCAGGCTGGTAGGAATCCTGTGATGTTGCCTCTAGACTGAATCTCCACTGTCTAAATAGAAAGACCACCACAAATGGCATGGTCCACAGGGACATGTAAATGACCAGGAAATGAGTTTGAGCAATCAGCTTTGCAAACTGTCGCTGGTTGTCTTGGCAGAAAAGTGAGTGGGTGATAGCAGGTAAGGGAGAAGAAAGCTGCTGGTTCCTCTGTCTGGTTTCACAGGAGTCAGTGTGGGGTTCATGGGTCAGCCGTGAGATATTTGTGTGTGCAGTATGTGTTAGGCCCCTGAACTCCATGCCTGAACTTCTCTGAGGCCTGGTGTCCTGGGGCTGGTGGCCACGGTGGGTGGGCTGGTGTGGATCAACTCGGCCCTGCCTCCGCTGCTACTCACCCCAGGTCCCTCCCCTTCTCTCCAGCCGGTGCCCATCGATGACAACTTCTGTGGACTGGACATCAACCAGCCGCTTGGAGGCTCGATTCCAGTAGAGGGCCTGACCCTGTACACCACCAGCCGGGACCGCATGACCTCGGTGGCGTCCTACGTTTACAATGGCTACAGTGTGGTGTTTGTGGGCACAAAGAGCGGCAAGCTGAAAAAGGTAAGAGTCCATGAGCCTGGACGCCCCGATGCTGTTCAGCTCCTCGGCTGAGAGCCTCTTCTGGAAGGTTACTGTTGATGGAGATTTAACTAGAGGCAACTCAGTTTTCTTGGGGCAGGAACAGTTAGAGTGGGGAGAGTTGGTAGGGGTTAATTTGTGGCTTATCTTCTAGCTGCTTCCTCTACCCATTGGTCAGTGAGTGTCTTGGTAATGTAAACATATTTCAATATTGACCAAACTCCAAGGAATTAGGAAGGTACATCTGTCTAAAGGAGAAAACAAAACAAAACACTATCTCCAAATCAAGTAGAACTGATTTTTTGATTATCTATATTATGAATCACCCACATCACAAATCCCTCCCCATAGTCTATAGAGGTGATTGTACTGATCAAAAGTCTTTGTTGAGTCCAGAGCAGCTGCTTGAAGCACATTATGGGTCTCACTTCTCAGCCGATGGTGGTGCCTCTCTGGGATGGTATATGGTGCCTGGATAAGGGGCCGTTCTCCTGTCTTTCCTCTTCCTGCAATCGCAGTCTCTTCCCTGCCCCTCCTCCCTCACCCCCAAGACCTGAGCTGACAGGAGGAAGTAGGCATCTTATCCTGTGCCTGCTCTGAGCACCTCTGCCCATGGGAGGGCACGGGCCGTCTGGGGCTGGAAGCACGGGAAGCCTCCTGCGCGGCGGGCTGAAGCCGGCAGCTTGTACCTGCTTGTCTAGCACTTAAGGTGTAGAGACGGAGCACAGTCTGGTTTATTACGTGGGATTACAGCAGCCACGTTCTTTCCAGTCCCTGCTAATCCCTTTTTCCCAAGCTCACCCTCCTGCCACCTTTCCCCAGTCCTGGCACCTGTGGATCAAGGCACAGGCCAGACCTCACCGCATCTCACCCTTTGGTGTTGACATCAGCCCTGTGGCTCTTTCCTCCTAATCCAGTTAGAGCCTCAGGAGAGATGTTGTTTGGAAATGTAGAAGGAGGGTGGCAGGGAGGGAGCCTGAGGAAGAATTTCCGTGTTCTGATTGTTCTGAGTTGCTGCCAAAGGAGGTGAGAAAAACTGGTCTGGGTTGATGTGGAGATGCCTTCTTTCTCATAATACCAAAGCCCTTTAACCCTTTCCTCACTCTGTGGAGAGGTGCCTACCTGTATCTGTCCTGTGCCCTCCACTTGGCCTGGGACTGTGGGCCCTGGCTTGGTTTCAGGTACGGGAGAGTGAGGATGAGTGTGGTCCCGGCGTTTGCTTTCCCAGAAGTGGAGAGGGAAGGAGTTGGCCTTCTGAGATTCCACTAAGATTTAAAAGTGGTGTACTCTAGAAAAGAGTCTGAAATAGGAGATATATATATATATATATATATATATATATATATATATATATATATATATTTAAAACTGAATCACTTTGCTGTACACCTGAAACTGATACAACATTGTAAATCGACTCTACTTCAATTTTTAAAAAGTGGTATATTCTATCAAGACAGGGTTCAACTTGGACCCCTGAGGCTGGCTTCTTTCCTGCAGGGTTATCTATACAGCTGGGTAAATTGTGACTTGCCCAGGGACTTTGGGCCAAGGGGCCTATGGGAGTTGAAATCCAACCTGAACTCTCCTTGTCAAGCCATATGCCCTAGGGTATAAACATACCCCAAGAGGAGCTCCTTGAGCTGACTCATCTGCCCATAAATACCACCTGTTTCTCAATTGCACAAAGGTTCTGTAGGGCCAGCAGGAGCCACAACTAAACTGGTGCTCAGCATTTTCTCCTGTCCTTCCTGCACCTTCAGTCACTGTTCTGGATCATTCCTGTGATTCTGTCTCCTTTATTCTCTTGAAAGTTCTGTTAAAGGCAGGGGTCATGCCTTGTTCATATTTATTTCCTTCTTTCTGCCTCATCCTTTCACCAAGTGTTCCCACCTGGGATGGGCCTCAAAACTGTCTTGAAAAATAAAACCATTCTCTAAGGAAGCTTAGAGACCATCTAGCCCAATACTAGTGTTATTTGGCAGGAAAATTGAGGCCCAGAGAAGAAAAGTGACTCGTCCAAGCTTAGAGATGAGGACAAGTTGCCTCTTGTCCTGACATCCAAGTTGACACCTGTTTTACTTAAAGAAGCAGCCACGGAACCCCGGGGGTGGAGGCTGAGAACAGTCTTCAGGTTCAGGGTTGCTGCAGGGTTCAGCCAGGGGCTAGGGCCTCCATTCTCTTCAGCCCTGGATCTGAGTTAGGGAATTAATGTTTGCCAAATGGATGGACGAGGACTGAATAAAGGAAGAACCACCCAGCCAGGCTCAAAGGGCCCTGGGCTGACCTTCCCATGTCTCTCTGCGTCTTGTGCACACAACACAGTGGGTTGCTTGGGGCATCTTTTCAAGCCACACACTCAAGGTAGCCAAGTTCTCTTAGCCCTGTTGGAACCCCAGCAGACAAGTTGCTAGGGAGGCAAGTCAGAGGGTTCAAGGGCAAGGCTGGGGGCATGGCTGCCCACAGCTGGTTCCAACCTGCAGTTGTCTTCTCCTTCTCACTCTTCACTTCGATATTCTTTAGTTGTTTCTATGAGCTCATAATACCCCTCCTTCTCCTCTGGACGACTCACCCTTCCTTTCCACCCACACGCCTTTGAGGCACCTGATACTAAAGCCGGGCTCCCACTGGCCTCCCATTTACCCAGAGAAACGGCCCATGAGGAATTTATGGAATGTCCCCAGGAAACCCTGCCATGGTCCAGGCCGCATAGCTCTTTCAACACAGGAAGGAGAAAAAAAAAACAAAAAAACAACTAGCCAAGAGTTTGGAGAGGGGAGGGAAGCAGGGTGTGTCAGGACCACTCACTTCTTCCCTGCCTAACCAGGCGTCTGTCAGACTGTGCAGCCTCCATCCATGGCAGCCCATAGGACAGGATGTCCCCGAGTGGGGACGATTAGAGGAAGCAGAGACTCCCTAGAAGTGGCAGGACCACGAGGTGTTGTTCTGTGCTGTGTCACATACTTGCTCATACCTGCCCTCTGCTCGCCAGGCAGAGAACAGTGCAGACGAGGCCACCGCCTTCTGAGCCACAAACATGCAGAGGGAACAGGCAGAATAAGGACGAGACCTTAGAACCAAGAGGTGTAACACTTGCCTAGACTAAGGACCAGTGAATCAGAGGTGATAAGAAGACAGGCCAGGATTCACCACAGGGATGGAACAATTCCAGAGAAATCAGCTGCCACAGTGTGATTAACCTGGAGGGCTTCATGGAGGAGGAAGCTTACTAGGATTTGCTCTGAGACTGAATGAGACAAAGTGATGAGTTGGGGATGGGAGAGAAGGGCCCTCTAGACCTTGGGTGCCACATTGAGAAGATGCAAAGCACGTGCCAGGAAGGTCTAGAGGGCGCGGAGGGGCTTGGAGGACTTGGCGAAGTGGAAGCCAAGGCGTAGAGTACTGTGAGGCTCAAGCCCTAGAGGATCAAGTGAAAAGGATCTTGGGATTTTCGCTGACCTTGTGAGCCAACTGTGTGATCCACTGATAGCGAAGTTAATTAGTCTTCACCACACTAACAGAAGGTCATGAGAAGTGGAGGCTCCACTTCCCACGGGAGATAACATTGTAAGAGGGCTTAAGCCAACCAAAGAGCCAGGTCAACAAGGGCTGCAAGGATGCGGGAGCCATGCTGTATGGAGAATACTTTTAAAAGGATGTTAACCCAAGGGAAGAAGAGGAAAGGAGGAGATGAATCTTCACAGCCTGTGATTTACTGAGCACTTATTATGTGTCAGGTGATATTCTAAGAACTTTATATCTACTAACTAATCTTTATACAACTCGATGGGGTAGGTGCTATTATCACCTCCATTTTACTGATGAGGAAATAGAGGCCAGAAAAGGTAAAGAAATGCGTCCAAGAGCCACATGGCAAGTAAATGGCAGAGCCAGGGTCTGAACCTTGATCGTCTGGTTTCACAATCATGCTTCTCCACTAAGCTGTGCAAGATGAATTAAACTTATTCATTGTGGCCCCAGAGGGCAGAAGAAGGCCAACAAGTAGGAGTTCCTGTAAAATAGTTTTCCACTTAATAGGAGGAAGAAGCTTCTTGCAGCCAAACTGTCCCATAATGGAAAGAGTTGACTCAAGAGGGAATGAGCTCCCAGTCAGTGGAAATACTGAAGCAGAGACTGGGTGGTCACCGATCAGGGAAGCTGTGGAGAGGCACCTGCACCAAGCACATGACCTTCCCACTTAATGCCGCCCCTATTTCTCTGACTCCCTCAGTAGGGGTGGGAGATAAGGGAGGGCAGAGAAGGGGAGCAGAGCGGGGGAGGCCAAGGCACCCTGGGGTGGGCTTTGAAGTCATGGCTGGGTTCACGCTGGCCCTGGGTGTGTAGCAGAAAGCCCCTGAGGGTCAGCGGGGAGGTGCTTGGCCCAGACGGGGCAAGGCAGGACCCAGAGGATGAGGGCAGGCAGGCCTGGGGCAAGAGGCAGGGGAGGGAAAGCAGGGCCTTCTGGGGCTGGGCACGGATGCCTGTGCCGACATCCCTCCTGGCCAAGGGCAGGCGGCGGGAGTCCACGTAGGAGATGCCCAGAGCTAATACCAAAGCACACAAGGAAGAGTAGTGGCGACAGGGACTACAGACTCATTTAACACGACTTCCCAGGTTGAAGGGAGAGGTCCAGGAGGCAGGTCGTGGGGCGTGGGAAGGGGCCTAGCTGAGAGGGCAGAAGACCCTGGGGCCAGGAAGCAGGACTCTCTAGGGTTTGGGACAGAGTCGCATTGGCTCCTCCCCTCCATCTGCAGCGCCTCAGCCCTGGCTTCCCATTTCTTCAGGCCTCCTCTGGCCCCTCGACCCCAGGGCCTCACAGCAGCAGGAGGTGCTGGCTCTCTGTTCTCTCCCGCAGCCCTGCCACCGGAAGCCTCTCCCGCTGCTCAAGGCCTGGTGACATGTCCCTCACCTTGCCCCTTCCAGCACTGTGAGTAGCGCCCTCCTCAGATCCCCTGCCGCTTTGCTCCAGTAGCATCTGGTGTGGGAGCAGCTGCTGAATAACGTGTCCACTTCTCTTGAGATCCACAGGTCCTGGAGGACAGGGGCCCTCTTTTCCATATATGTCACCCATGCCCACAGCCAGATTCAGTGTCTCTCACACATCAGTTGCTCATGAAATTTATCTCAAATGTACCTCCTCCAGGCCAGAGACCTACGTGCACGCATTGGAAGAGAACCAGACACCAAGAGTGACTCCTGTTGACGTGGCTGGTTTGCAAAGGAAGGAAGTTAGGATGTGGTGGATAGGTCTGCGGGGGAGGGGGAGGGTTGGAGGGTGGCCGTGGGATGAGGAGTCTAGGAAACAAGAGAACTGCTGTGACAGGAAAAGAGCCTGTTTTCTGGTTAACAGTGTTTGGAAGAGGGTGGGGTGCTGCTCTCACCAATGCCGACCAAGCTGGGAGAAGGGAGCCGCGTTTACACTGTTGCCCGCAGATCCCAGGAGAGCGTGGCCAGCTATCTGCCTCACCTGCATCAGAGGGAGTTTTGCCTTCAGCAGACAGGCAGGTACAGAGGCCCAGGCCACCCCTCCCCTGCCACCCCCACCAGCCCTCTGTTTATCGGACTCCTGGACATTTTTGAAAATCCACAGAGACTTAGCCTTTTCAAGGTCTGGGGAGCACTGGGGCCTCTTTTGCCAACACCCTCTTTCCCATTAGCTAAGGCAGCCACCAAAATGCCTGTGAAATTCTTGAGGAAGATCCTTTCTGCCTTTCCCTATGGGACATACCAACCCAAGGTCTCCAGTGCGCAGCTCACAGGAAATGCTGCCCGATGTGCCTTCCCATTCTTATTCTTCTCTTTGTAAGCTCACAAAAGATTTACTGAGCCAGGCCAGGAAAACTGTGAGCTTCTTGCAGTAGCAGCTTAGGCACTGGAAAGAATCCACTGGGAGCACCAAAGGATTAACTCTCCCAGGCCCTGGGGTTATTGCTCAGTTACTTGATAACACTGATTATTTATGAGATATCTTTCCACGGTCCTTTCCATCCTCCACAAATACTTCAGCTAAGTATGGCGATGGTTTCCTGCATCTCCACTCCATTTTACAGATGTGGAAAACTGAGCCACCGGGATGTTAAATTAAATATCTTGCCCAAGGTTACATGGCCAATCCATTGGCAAAATTGACATTGGCATTTATACTTCCTCCCAAAACATGCACGGAAGTTCCTAACCTGCTACTTGGCTCCCTTGTGGGGTGGAGTTGTCTTGGCGGACGGAAAGCCAAGTTGGATGCAAAGCTGAGAAACATACCTTTCTCGCCGTGCCAACACCACCGAACAATAGCCACTCATTCCTCGGAGTGGAAATGATTCACTCGTCTCTCATTGTGAACCCTGGATTGAGTAAACAGCCAGGGCTGCGGGTCTCATTCTAGGAGACCTAGCGGCTTTCTTGGGACCTGTGGCCGCTGAGCTAATGCTCTGAGTCCCTGACGCATCTCAGCAGCTCCGGGGGCTGGGGTAGTGGGCCGCAGATGCCCTCTCCCCCTGCCCCAGAGCCTGTGCAGAGGAGGTGGGCTGGTGGCTCAGAACTCACCACCACATCCCTAGTAATGACTTTGGCTCCCTGCCCAGGCTCCTGCCGCCAAACTCGCTGTTTGTTTTGTTGTTTTATAGGCCTCTTGGGTCCCAAGAACTGGTCTTCTGGAAGCTGGGAAAGGCAGCATTTGGTTGGCACAGGGAAGGGGGCATATTTACAGAATCCTTCCAAACCCCCTCCCCTGACCACCACATCCCCCTGCTTGACCATGACAGGTGGAGAGAGAGGGTGTGGATTTCTATCCAGAGCCCCAGCTGACCCCAGGGAAGAGCCCCTGGTCTCCCAGAGTCATTCTGAAAGGGAGAAACTAAAGATGCATTTATGTTTTGCACCTTTTGTGCGGCTCCTGTGTGCTTCAATCTTGGATAATCCCTGTGTGAGGAGTCAGGCTGTGTGCTCAGCATGGTGCTTTGCACTCCAAGAGGGAGCCCTTTGGAGCTCAGGGCTTTATCTCAGGGCAGGTGAAGCACGAGAGTAATGATTCAAGCTCACAGAATCCAGGTGACCCAAATAGGCTCTGTAGAACGTTTAAGAGGCCAAGGTGCTAATGTTTACAGAGCGGTCATCTTTAGGAAAATACAGACCACATAGATGCACATCCTTTTAGGTCATTGAGTCTTGCCTGCTTGTGGATACAGAGCATGGACATATATCTCGAGGTTGGACAGGACCTCCAAAGACCAGCTGGTGCTGTCCTCTTGTCTTCAGGTGGGAACCTATTTGCATAACAAAGAGCATATGAGCTTACAGGATGCAGTCCTGACACCAGTCTATTCGCTGTGTGACCTCTGAGCTTCAGTTTCCTCATGTGTAAAATGAAGACAGTTATAATACCTGCCGCATGAGATTGTAATGAGGATTAAATGAAATCATTCATTCTTGAACGAAAATGTATTGAATACCTACTATGCGCCATTTGCTCGGTATACAGTAGTAAACAAAACTGTCAACATCGCCTGCCCTAGTGAAGATTATACCTTAATGTGGGGAGAAAATAATGAGAACGCACAACATACAGTATATTTAGAAGATAATAAGTGCTAATGAAAAAAATAGAGCATAATGAAATAATTTATGTAAAGTGGAGTGCTGAGCTTATACGCATTTAAATATCACTATTATTGTTACTTAACTTGTGAGCCTCAATTTTTTTCTTCTGTGGAGTGGGTAGTAATAAACACTTTGCATAGTTGTTGGAAGGACTAAGTGAAATCATGTATGAAAAGTTCTTACTATGGTGCTTGGCAACAAAAGTGCTTTCCATTATTATTACCAGCATCTTTGAGGCTTCCCCTGAAGCCCACTTCTTCTCTGGCTCCCTGGGGGAGTGGAGCTGTCAGATCAGCCTCTTTTTTAGTGACATGTTTGCAAGGTCAGATGGAGGAAGAGAATCCTGCCCCTTGCCCCCAGCCCTGTGTCATGGGAAAAAAAATACTTAGAAGACTAGACCAGCTGCGCCGAACTAATCTAATCCTGCTGGACACCGGCATCCAGCTGCATTAGTCACCAGTGAGAGCTTTCCGAGTCCCATATCACCAAACAATAGGTACTGACCCCTCCTCAGGGCCGGGCTGGGGGAAGTGGTGGTTTGGCTCTTACGGCTTTGCAGAATTAACTAAAACGGGGCCATTCTCTGCCCTTTGCATGTTCCCAAGCCAACCATGATATCCTAGGGCTACACAACTCCACCTTCAGTGAACTGTGTGATCTTGGGCAGACCTTAGTGTCATCAACTGGTCCACTGACGCTACCTTGCAAGATTGCTATGCATGTCAGACTTGGGGGATATGAAGTACCTAATATAGAGCCCAGTGTGTAGCAGATGCTTAATAAATGGCAGCCATTGCTGCTATTACCATTATTACTGTAAGTGTGACTCTACTAGTGTTATTGCTACCACTCCTGTACCATTACCATCCTTTTCTAAGGACCCAGATTCCCTTGGTTTCCATTAGCTCACTAATCCCATAGCATTTTAGGATAAACAGGAAGGATTGAGATATTTCTCTGCTCCGTGGCAGATGGTGATACTGAAATTCACAGAGATTATGGATTATTATGGATTGCTTAGGATCACAGGGTAAATCAAGGGAAGATTGGAATCAGAGCTACAAATATTTCAGGTGGAGATGGTGCAGCACACACCTCAGTCACCTGTATAGTCCAACAATGATGAAGCTAAAAGCTTGCAGCTACTTGAACTTCTCTTTCCTTCCTGTTATCATGTGTCCTTCTGTCCAGAGAAGCAGGAGATATATGGAGATGCAAGGTGCTGAAGGTCACCCTGAGGTTCTGTCCTTTAAGTTTCTTCCTGGGATTCTGTCCCTCTCCTGGCCTCAGCCTCCAGAAAGGTTTCTAGGCTTCAAGATAGGGCACAAGTTTAGGAGCTGGTGCCTCTGGGATTGTCCCAATCAGCCATCACTCTCCAAAACCTCATTGGATTTCAAAGGCTACTGACACCAGCTGGGCGTCCCCACCTAACCTGGAAGGGGCAATAGTATCAGCAGCCTTTAGTAGCAAATCAGGAATTCTCACACTTCTGTGTTCAGGGGTGGATGAGAGTGCAGCCAAGGAAGGAGGAGAGGCCATGGAGTCTGGACCCTACAAAGGGGTCAGCCCCACCCCCCAGGGGGAAGATAGACTCCATCATACAAGGTCAGGAATGTTCCCCTGATTTTAATAACTGGAAAGGCCCTCAGAAAACTAGTCCAGCCAACAGACTTTGAGCAGGTGAGATGTTTATTGTTCTATTTTGTGGATAAGACAGCTGAGGCCTAGAAAGGTTAAGTGATCTGCACAAAATCATCCAGGGCCTTAGCAACAGAAGCAAGATAAAATCCAGGTTTTTAGACTTTACTTTTGGGGCCCTTCTCTCTGTGTCATATGGAAGAACGTTCCCTCTGCCCAAAACCTCAGGCTGACCTCTGCCTTTCCCTAGCATGCAAGCATTCCCTAAGCAGAACCTAAAATTGGTCTGGGGATCGTTCTCTCCAGGGCAAAAGTCTAGCTGAGCTTCCTATCCCAGGCCTGGCCATGCACCCTTGGTCTGGGGTGCCCAGCATCCCTGAGCCCTCACTGTAGGTGACTTGAGGATCTTTCTAGAGCCTGGCCAGCAAGGAGGCCTGCTTACCCACAAAATGCTTGCCTTGGGGCTAAGAAGTTCTGACAAGTCAGAAGAACACTGAATTGGGAACCTCAAGTTTTACATATGAGTCCTTTTTCTAGGCATGCTGCTTTATTTATTTATTTATTTATTTATTTATTTATTTATTTATTTATTTTGCAGAGAGTGGGCCTATTATAACTTAGACACTCACTATGTGCTAAGCCCTGAGCTACGTATTTTTTTAGTTAAGCCTCACAATACCCTTGTAAGGTAAGGATTAATATTACGTCCATTTTCCATATGAGCAAACTGAGGCTCAACAAAGTTAGGTAACTTGCCAAGTCACATTGCTACTAATTGGACAGCTGGGATTGAAATCTAGATCTCTTTGACTCCAGACCTGGGCTTTGTGAACCACTAACTTTGAGCACTCTATCTTCCTTCTCTAAGAGTCTGTTGGTCCCTCTGTAACCCACCACCTGCCCTACAAAGAGCTGCAAAAAGATGCAGGAGAGAAGAGTGGTAGGCCTAACTTTGCACTCTTTCCAGCCAAAATCCCCTGGAAAACCGGGACGTGGCAGCTGTCACCTCGGCACACGCTGCCTTGTGTCACTCCCCTCAGGCCTCCTCCTCCCCTTCCCACCCATCTCAGCCCAGGCCACAATGGATGGGGTGGCAGCCTTTGTGCCACACACAGTCCCCAGCTGACTCCCCTTTCTCCAGGCATCATTGTTTGCTGTGAGCTTTCTGAAGGGGAGACAAAGGAGTGTTACTGACAAGGCCAAGAGCTGCCGTGTAAAGCGTGGGGCCTGGGCCCATCACCCGTGCATCCCTTGGAGGCCCCAGGCTTTCCTTCAAAGACACTGTCTGGGATCTTTTGTGTGCCAGTCATACCCATTCAGAGCTGGCCGGGCAAAGGTTTCGGGTGGGGGAGGAGGGCACTGAGAAATGGACTCATTCTGATCTGGCAAAATTGGAAGAGACATTTAATGTAATAGTTAACAGCAAACCACTGCTGGGGGGATGGGCCCGAATGCTTGTTCTCTGTTTATGGAGCTTATGCAATTCCATCAATATTGATGCTGATGCCTTTGATTCTGACACTAATCATTGCTATGAATTAAATTTGCAGCCATATAATTAGGATCGCTATTAATAGGGCCCTTAGCTAAGGGCCCTACGATGCGGCATATCTTTTTCTTGATAGAAAATGGCATCCTTGGAACTCTGCTAATGGGGCGCACCTGGGATTTGCCAAGAATGATGTGAAAATTATACATTCTATATTTGTATTGGACCTTTACTAAAATATCAGCAAACAAAGGTGAGGCTGGAGGGAAGGTTGCCCCTTGCCCAGAGCTGTGGGCAGCAATTAGGTATCTCTCCCTCTCTTTGAAATCTTTAGGAAAGGATATTCCAGAGCCAGTTTGGTTGCTTATGGTCCAGGGTCAGACAGCTCAGAGTCAGGAAGGTCTTCTTTAAGTCTAACCTTAACCTTAGGCTAAAAGACTAGGTACTCTGGTGATTTCTTTCTCAGACTTTCAGGTGGCTATGAGCCAACTGAGGGAAGAGGAACGTCTTGGTATGCCCCAAGCTTGGTTGGAAGGGGCTGAGCCAAACCCCTACTGATAGGCCCAACTGGCCTCATTTTTAGGTAGATGATTGGGCAAGACCCCCACTCACAACTGATTCCAAGGGTTCCCATCCAGAGAGCGCCGGTTAACCTCACACAACAAAGAGCCCACTGCTACACCTGGTGGGAGAGGATGAGCTCTCTCTCATGAGGAGGTGCTTTCCCAGGTAAATCTGCAGCGTATTTATTTACTGGGGAGCCCAGGCATTTATTATCATCAGGCACCCAGGTCAGCGCTGGAGACTCAATGCCCCACTCACCCTCTGAGTAATCACGCGTCATCGTGCACACAAGGGTCCTCTAGTCCTTTTCTAACAATAGTACACGTGGTGACACCCCCCCCCCTTATCACTGGGAATAATATGCACCACTTGGCGTAAGAGATGCACTTGTCCCTGCTCTTTTGACTGTCAGACTGAAAATAATTTTTCCTCCAAATCATCATTTATTGATTTTTTTTCCTTTTGTATTTTTAAGTCATTGTGAGAAGACAGTGGTTTGAGTTCAAGTCCTAACCCTACTATGTATTAAGTTTGTGATCTTAGCTAAGTTATGTAACCTCTTGGAAACTCAGATTTGAGGGTTCTCATCTTTAAAACAGGAATAATAATATCTACTTCATAAGGATTATAATGAGGTTAAAGAAGTATCTCAATTGCTTATCATGGGTCTTCCACACCCAATGAGATTCCTCACTCCCCTTCCTCTTTCTCCTCTCACATACACCCAGATGCAGAGGAGGAAAGGCTCTAGCTCTCGGTACCCACGGCGTTCGGAAGACTGCCGCTTTATTTCCCACCTCTTCTCGGGGACAGCACATGGAAAATTAACTCTTCCAAACAAATGGTGAACTGCAACATGAATTCCAAACGCCTTCGGTCTTTTTCTCGCACACACTAAAAGGCTGAGCTGGGGCTCCTCACCCCACCATAGGCACCACAATTTCTGCTGTTTGTCTTTATTCTCAAGTAGCCCAGGGTTCTAGGTGGACTGAATCCATCCTTGAGTTCAGGGCCCAGAGCTTGAGCACCACTCCTAGGCGCTGAGGGCTTCAAGGTACGAAGAAAAGGGCAAGGGCACCGTAGCCTCACCTGGAATGGAGGCCATTTTCATACAGGATTCCTACTCGCTTCTACCTTCTGCCCATACCTCCACTGTACATTTACCCTTTCTGTGTATGGGCATACTTCAAGGCAAATGTGTGGATAGATAGCAGTGGGCCAATGGCCAACATTAGCCAGAGAATGTAGCAAGCCCTCGAAAACAGTGTGCTTGGTTCAGTCCTGAAGTACCTGAATTTGCCACTAGTTAACAAACAGCTATTTTACTCTTTATGCCTGAAGTTAAGAGGGGATGGAGATTCATGTTGGGTTATTTCTGGGGTTGCTGTTCTTTTGGTTCCCACCAAGCAAAGGACATAAATCAGTCCCTTTAATGTTCAAAATTTGCCTGATGTTGGGCAGGTACCTAGTTACTCATACATGCATTCAAGCATACATCCAGCACGGTTACACTCACCCCATTCTGATCTCTTGTCACTTGCAAGATCTTGGATGATGCCAACAAAATCCCCAAGTGGACTGACCCTGTGAGGCAATGTGATGCACCCACAAATGCTTCTGCACCTCCAGTCTTTCCAAGAGTCTAACTGCTCTGGAAGCCATAAAACACTGAGTAGCTTCAGTCTCAAACAGATTGGTGGTCTCGCCGGAGGAATGGCCACAGTCAGAGAAATAGAGGAAAAAATATGCCCAACCTCTCCCCATCAAATCAAAGAAATAAAAAATCTGTCTCCTTGGTGCCTCCCCAATATTTATGTCTGAACCCAGCAGACACCCCTGGACTGCAGCCAGTCTGTGTATTAGCATTAGTCCATTACGCTTTTTATGATGCATGTCACCCCCACCCCACCTCCTCCCCCGCATGCCACATTTTATGACTGTCCTTTTCATTTCTGGGAAGAGCTTCACAGAATGGCAGGTGCCTGCATTTTCCCACTCTTTGGGGACCTATTTGTAGGCAGCCTGTCCCAGGCCATAAACAACGGGAGATAAACCACAGCCACTGGCAGTAAATGCATCCAAGGCCAAGGAGGCACAAAAAGTAGGGGGGCTTGGGTAAGCTTGGTGGTGTCTGTAGAAGCCCAGTTGCCAGTGGGTCTGGAGTAGGTGCTACCCACAGAAGGAGAATCAAGGGGTTGGTACAGAAGTGGATGCCACCCTCCCAGATTTCTGCAAGAGCTAGAGGGGAATCCTGCCACTGTCCCTCATTCCCACTGAAGCCCCTTGTCCCTGAACTGTGACCAGAGCCAGTAAACTTTCCAGTAAGAAGAGGATGGTTCCCTTTGGCATCGTTTTCTGCTGCTAGCTCATGCGGCTACATAGATTACTCTGTGCCACTCATGTCCCGTTGATGCTTCTAGATCTTGGAGCCACTGCCTGCAAGTGTCTCTGCCTTCTCCCACCCTCTTTCCCTGTGATGCCCCCCCCACAACCTCTTCCTTCTTCCCTCTCCAACCCTCTTCCCCTCCCTCATGCCCAAGACGAAGTCTTACCAATCAATCACCACTAACTTCTGCCTCATTAGAAATTCAGCCAGGATTCTCGTGGTCATGGCGGTGATATTTATTTCTTTCAGCTTTGAGCTGCATCCACAAGCAAGTCACTTGTGACTCTGCAGGAGCCAGCACCTGGAGCCAGCACCTGGAGCCAGCTTTGCTCTGTAAAAGGCACCCCTGGGAGAAGAAAACCAAATTCTGAATGAATAATTAGTCTAGTGGAGATTTCAGATTCTTTCTGCACACCCAAACAGGAACCGCAAGCAAAGAATCGAGCAGAGATGGAAGGAGGTGGGTGGTGGGGAAGGACAGCCAGCAAATCCCTGAATAATTAGTGTGTTGAAGAGTTTTCTTTCTCATCAACCCCATCTTAGTGGCAGGACACGGACAGAGGGTGGAGGTGATGTTCTTCTTCTCTTCCTTCTTTGGTTTTGGACCCCGCACCAAATGGAAGCAAGTAGATGAAAGTGACGTGCATTTAAAACGTCCGTACACATCAGGCTGCTGGAGATAGTAGCTATTATACTGCGTGTCTGTATTTTTGCAGTAAGCTGCTAAATTATTTATTGGGCACTGGGCTTTAATCTCATAAACCTGCCTGTGGGCCCCAGGCACCGGCAGCCTGAGCACCACATAAAACACATACATCGGGGCCGGCTGCAAGGAGCACTCCAGTGACTCTGGGTAGTGACTGTTCATTTTCACTCAGTCTTTTCCCCCAGATCAGCTCATTAACAGCAGGCAGACTCAACGAAGAACCTTCTCATTTTTCCCTCATGTGAACTTGGAAGTGGATTTGCATCTCGTAGTAGACTAGAGCCCCAACCTGAGCACAAAGGACCAGGGGAGCTGTAGCAAGAGGCTGTTCTAGAGTCTCTTTCCTGGGCTGAGGGATGGGAACCTTGAAAGAGGGAGCAGATGACTCCAGGACCCCTGGATGTTGCTGGGATTGTCCGGAGCTAAGTGCCCTAAGCTGTGAGCTCCCCCCACTACCCCAGGACTTATCGAGAGACGACCCTGGACAAATCATTTTGTATCTTGGGCCTCAGTTTGCTCCTTTTAAGTAAAAGTGATCTCCATTCTCCTCCCTGGTTCCCAGTCCGGAAGAAGACAACTCTCTTGGTATAAATCTCCCAGTCATTCTCTGAATGCCAAGATACTAAGAACCTCCTTAAACTTACTTAATGGTTTGAGGTATGTAAAGAGCTTTCATGTAGATAGCGCCCATTTTGAGCTCATCTAGTTATCCTAACAACCCCATGGGCTGTGATCTTATGGATGAGGAAACTGGCCAAGAGGAGTCAAGAGATTTGCCCAGCATCACCCAGCAGTGACACTATGGTCAGACCCTGGATGCCCATCCTTTGTCCATTCTAGATAGAGGAGCTCACGGGCTTTAAGCTAGTGTGGAAACTGAGGCAACAATCATCTCTGACACCCAAGCCACCTAGGGCTGGCCATGTAGGAGCAATGTCAACAGGCATGCCTTTGTCATAGGAATTTGAGTACGAGAAGGCTGTGCTTTCCAAATCCTGGGCCTCTCCCCTCCTTGAGCAAAATGAAGCAATGGCAGGACTTGTCTGGGTTTCATCATTCCCTGTGCTGCAGCTGCCAACCTCTTATAATTCTCCCCCGCAAAGTCAGAGGGGCAGGGAGACCCATTGGAGGATGTGGCAGAAGTTGAATGCACAGGACTTTTAACCAGTGTTCCTGGATTCAGGGGGGCTTATGATCTACCCCCCAAAATGTTATGCAAACATTTGTATGTCTATAATTTTTGTGTAGAGGGCCCATTGCTTTCATCAGATTCTCAAAGCAGTCTATGACCCTAAAATGTTGAGTCTGTCTAATGGTTTTTAGACAGTGTGCCTTTGAGCTCTAAGGTGACCACTCCAATCCCCCAGTTTCATCCTCCTTCAATCAAAGCATCTTGCTCTCATCTATTTTATATGTATCAGATTTAAATAACAGAAGATGAAATGTTGGGCCTACCTGACCATCGAGTGGTGTGTACCCCTTGTAACAGGCATGCATACACCATACTCACCACCTACTGTGCACACACACGTACATACACATGCACGTATTAGACACACGCACGGGTACACATATGCACGCACATACACAAATACAAGTACACATTCACATGTACACATACACACACACACACACAAACTCTCACTCCCAAACCTGGTGTAAGTGGCAGCAGAACAAGGTGAGACAGAAAGGACCCAGATCAAGACTAAGAGGTGAGTGAGGGCTGAAGCATGGAGACTAGATCAGGCCTAAGGGAGGAGTGGATCGTTGAAGACCTCACAGGCAGGAGACAGAGTATCAGCCCTGGTCTTGGTTGTAAAGCCAAATCAGACAGCACAGTCTAGGACAGGAGGCCAAATGGGTGGCTCCGAGTGAGTGTCCAGAGAACCAGCCCAGGCCAGAGGCAGGAGTCCTGATAGCTGAGTTCACGGCTCTAACCCAGCCATGAGGTCAGGGGGCGGCGGTGCTCACAGGGAGGCTAAGACTTGCTTTTAGAACGTTGACGCATCTCCATGGCCTTCTCACCTCGGGACTTTGCGCGTGTTGTCCTACCCACCTAACACCTTCTCATCTTCAAGGTACTATGGCATCACCTCCTCCAGGAAGGCCCCCCTTTGTGTGCTTCATAGGACCCCATCACATGGCTATCAGAGCAGGGAGCATAGCGGTTAAGAAGAGTCCAGGCCCAAGGTGTCCTGGATTCCACTCCTGACTCTGCCCCTTAGTACCTGGGTGGCATAGTAAGAATCACCTCGCCTCTCTGTGCCTGTTTCCTCATCTGCAAACTAGAAATAATAATAGTTTCTGCCTCACAGGCTTGTTGTGGAGCTACATGTAAAGGAGCCAATACAGGTAAAGCACAGAGAGCAGTGTCCAAAATAGGATAAGTGTCCAAAATAGGATAAGGGCTCAGTAAATGTTACCTATTATCATTGTAGGTATTGTCATCTCCCTTTTTCTTTGCCCTCAGTACACTCAGCAGTTTTGGGTTAGGGGCTGCGCTTATCATCTCTGTGTCTGTAGGACCAACTAATGTAGCAGAGATTCAATACATGTTTAAAAAGAAAGAAAGGAGAGGGGGAAAGTGGGGAGGGGGGAGGAGGGAATAACTCCTAGGACAGGAGTCATCTTTCTGCCCCAGTAGTAAGACATCTTCTTGATGGGAGTCAAAAAGGGGCTTGCAGCTGTGTCCTCCAGGTAAGGTAGGACTTCAGAAGTTCCTAGCAATGTCTACGGCTGGCCATGGGCAGAGGATGAGATTCTTCGGGGAGTGCACATGATTCAAGCAATCACATCTCATACACAGAAATTCAAGCCATCAGTTGCTGCAGACAGATCCCTTTGGGACTGCCCTTTCCCAGAGGGGAAAAATTCCTTCAGCCTCACTTAGCTCTCAGCCTCACCCACCTGTCAGTGCTCCATCTGCAAATCCCAGTAGGTACCAGGTCGATGCCAAAAGAGAGCTGGCAGCGGAGACACCAAGGTGGTCCGGGTGGTGCCCTGCCCAACCCCCTCTGTGATTCCATCAACCTTTCGGAGTCCAGAACTTAGTAGACTGTACACCTCCTGCCACCAAGGGTTTGAAGATGCAGAACTACACCCATGATTACTTAGCGTGTTCATTCATACATTCGCTCATTCAAAAAAATGAATATTACTATCACTGCCTACTATGTGCTTTCAAATATATTACTTGTTGCTAATATCATCATTAATTACATTAAGCCAGTGTCTCTCAACTGGGGTGATTCTATGGACATTTGGTGAAATCTGGAGACATTTTTGATTGTTATGTCTGGGGGCAGGAGGTGCTACTGGCATCTAGTGGATAAAGGCCAGGGATGCTGATAAACATCCTATAATGCACAGAACAGCCCCCACAAGAAAGAATGATCCTGCCCCTAACGTCGTAGTGCTGAGGCTGAGAAACTGAGCAAAGCAACAAACATTTATTGGTCATCACATCATTTATTGTGCCAGCCACTGTGCTAAGCACTTTGCTTTATTTAATCCTCCCAACAGCCCTGCAACACAGGGACTAGAACTATGTGTCTTTCCAGATGAGAAAATCAAGGCTCAGGGAGGTGAAATCATTTCCCCATTCATTCATGTCATATGTGTTTATTGGACAACTCAGTAGGTGGTGGATTTGGAGAGCAAACCCACCCAAAGTCTGCTCATCCACTAAACCCTGCTCCAGAGCAGGAAAGAGAAAACAGGAAATAAGTAAGTGGGGGAGAAGTGTAAGTTTGGGGAGGAAAGCAGAGTTGATAAATGCCACTGGGTATGACAAAGAGACTGCTTTTCCTTACCTGCCTTCTCCTGCCCTTCTTCCCCACACCTACTCACATGCTCCCAGACACACACATAAGCAATTGAACAAAATCCTTGAGGCCCCGGTTTGCCTTCAAGTTTATTTTGGTGTAGGCGGTGATTTTAGCTTGAGATTACACCCTCCCTCCTCTCCCCTCAAAATGTGTCTCATCTTATAAACACAGCCAGTTCTTTGGCTGGGAGAAGGGTGGAAATATTTCTCCTGCTCCTGAAGTGTCTTGATAAAGATCTGCTCTCTGCCAGCCTCCAGCTTCTCCTTGTGCTGATTTAGTGCATGCTGTAGGAGGTGTGGTATTTTATCTGTAGCTCCTGACTGGTGGGCTGTTTGGATGGGGCCAGCATGTGCCGTGGGAAGAATGTGGACTTTGGAATCAGACCATCTTGGTTCAAATCTTTACCACCTACTAGGTAGGCGATACAGGGAAAATTAGCCTTACTGAGCTCTGGTTTCTTCATCTGCGAAATGAGAATGATGATACCTACCTTGAAGGGTGCTTTCAAAATTAAATGATGTCAGGCATGTTCAGCTTTTCGCCCGGTGCTTGGCAAAGAGTGAGTCCTCGGGAAATGCAAGCCAGTATTCACATCTTCCACCTCAGCCCCAGGTTGGCTTTTCCCAGGGGCTCAGACAGATGGGGAGGTGTAGTCACAGCACCCTCTCACCCTCCTGGCGGGCCTCCCTACCTGCTCTGGGTCTTCTCTGCGGTCCACGTGTATAGGTCAGCCCAGGCCCCCAAATCGACCACAAGACCGCCATCTTGCCCTGCCCCTGCGGTGAGTCGGGCGACTTAGACCACACCCACCACCCCCTCCCGGGCACAACACGTGAGTGAGAGTCGTCCGTGTTTCCTATTTACCCCTCAACTCAGCAGAGGCGCAAAGAATGGCACGGAAGAGTAAGCAGTGGTGCCAGTTGACCCTATTTAAAGATGTATTCTGACGTCATTTCAGACCCCGAGGCTAGGAGGAATCCTCAAGGCGCCTTGACCTAATGATGGTCCTCACCACCATCCTTTTGTCCTTCTCCTCCAGCTTCTCACAATGGAGGATTTACTGGAATGGGCAGCTACGGAAGGGAAACCCATTCACTGAGCGTCTACCATGCACTAGACCATTTGCCACCTGAACATAGCCCACCCTCCCCTCCTGGGCGCACTATACCCAACCCACCTGGAGCAGGAGGGCATGGGCACTGCTCTAAAGACCCTCAGAAGATGACCTTCCTTATCTCTCTGCTGTCTTATCTTTGGTGACCTCCTGAACCTCAGGGTCAGGAAGACCCAACGTTAGGAATTACAGCATGCACTGTACTTTCTCATTTCCCACCTCATTTAGTTCTGCTAGCACCTCGAGAGGTGGATATTCTTATCTCCACGTGGAAGATGGGGTAAACAGGTCCCGATAGATTATTCAGTCAGTGAGCCCTGGAGCCTTGACATAAGTCCTACTTTTGTGGTTCGAAGCTCACAACCCCCAAGATGCCTCAGTTCCCTTGCTGGATTCTTCCTTATATCTTACCTAAAGCAACCATTTAAAAATTGTTCTGGGAACACTGTAGGCTATAGGCCATGGGAGATGTAAAGGACAACACAACCACGGGCCTTTCCTCAGGTACCTACAGTCTATTTGAAGGCATGGGATGTGTTTGCTGGCTTCTCACTTCCCCTGAAGACAGGATACTGTGCGCCCTCTCACAGAGGTTCTGGCGGTGCAGCTCAGGCATGGGGTGGTGTGGAGCTGGAGAAAAGGAGCCCAGACTTCAAGTAGCCTGGGCTCCAGCCCTGGCTCTATAGCCATTGACCTTGGGGAAGTTACCCTGTTCCCTTATATCTAAAATGGAGACATTGATGATTCTGGTTCCTAGTTCGAGGGACTAAGGAGGAGATTTAATGAAATAATATGTGTGAAAGCATTTGGAAAGCAAATGTTAGGATCAGTGCTCTCATTCTTCCCCCTCCCCATCCCCTACATCTTATTAGCCGCATCAGACACTCTGAGACATTTCTACTGCTAGTCACCCTTGTAGCCTGACCATATGTCTTGTGACCAGGGCAGTTACCGTTGCGTGTTTCAACTGCTACCCCAAAGCCATGCCCTCCTCCCCATTAAAAAACAGAATATGGAATGAGCTAGGCCCTAGAGAGAGAAGCTGACCTCTGCAGATTATAGCCCAGGAATACGTGGCCTGGTAATGTCCTGCGGGTGGAGAACAAAAATGCCAGAAACTTTCACCAGATCTTGGTCACTGTCCCAGCAGGAAGGGGAGCAACCGTTCATGGGGGACCAAGACCCTGAGGATATCTTTCCACAGCTCTGGCTGTTGTGGTCTCTCCAAGGAAGATTTGTGACTGGAGAGGTTTTCAGGTTTGCCTTCACGAGGTCGGTTGTAGGGAGCTAAGCTTGAGCACAGAGCGGGAAGGAATTTCAGATTTCGAGTGTTCACGAGGAATGCATTCGCTGTGAAGGCTGCTGCCCAATCCCTTCCCCATCCAGCCTCCCACAGTCTCTCTGGCTCATTGCAGAACTGAGATCAGCTAGGTAACAGAAACATCTTTCTCTTGGTGGTCTGTGACACGCCTCTGCCAGGATGGGAGCCATTACCTTTTCCAGATGTGGAATAATTGCAGGGCTCATCACCCCGGGAGGGGGAGGGCGCTGCTGGGATCCCTCTCCAAGGGACTCCAGGTCCTTTTATTTAATCCTCAGGAGAGTCAGTAACTATAAAGAAAGGGGGAGATGCGGAGGAGAGGAGCTAAAGTATTTGCCCAAAGACACCTAAAATTCTTAGGTCCGCAAAACACTGAAATGTGTCTCTTGTCCCTCCCCCTTCCTTCCTACAGGAAGAACTTTGTACAAAATAACATTGCAATTCCCAGAGCAGCCCTCCATTGCTTAGCTACCTCTCCGCAGATGTGGGGCCTCCTTCTCCTCCCCCCATCCCATTTTCTCTATCACTGCCTCCTGCCTCCAAGCCTACCTTCCTGAAAGACATTCTTGACACTGTCATTAAACAGCTGCCAGCAACACCTGCTGGCATTCTCTGGTGCAACGATAACAACCCAACTTTAAAAAGAAAGAATACTAAACAAGAAAGTTTATAGGAGGTGTAGTCGTGGGTTCGTGGGTTTTGCCAGATTACCTTTCCTGCATTTCTCTGTTGGTTCTCTTATTCTGTAAATGAAGATTTTTTTTTAACATCTTTATTGGAGTATAATTGCTTTACAACGGTGTGTTAGTTTCTGCTTTATAACAAAGTGAATCAGCTATACATATATATATATCCCCATATCCTCTCCCTGTTGCGTCTGCCTCCCACCCTCCCTATCACAGGGGCTACCTCCACCCAGCAAAGCCTTTAACAGTGGAGGGGAAAAAAAAGATGGAAGAGCCAGCTGTTCCCTCCTCCCCCCCACCACTCCCTCCCACCGCCTTCCAGCAAATGCTGATGCAGGGTGATGAAGATAGGGTTCTCAGATTCTTGCCTAATGATAACTCCCTCGAAAGTCATTACCTGGGTGGCTTTTCCTGCTCTGTGCTTCTGCCCTGGAGTTTCTCCTGTTTATCCAAGGAGCCTCATAGGGAGACCCCTCACAGCTTTGCTCACTGCCCCAGTGGTTGTTAAGCCTGGGTAGATGCCTACTCAGTGGCTCCCAGCATCCTGCCCACAGAGGTCTAGCCCACTCGGAAACCACCAGCAACCCATTCTTAACCACAGTGTCCCTAAGTGCCGTGGGATCCTGCTGCCTGGCTCATTTTCTCCTGCTGCCAGCTGCAGCTCAGATACAAAGCCTATTATTTTTTGTTAAGATGATAGGTCAAAAGCAATGGATTTTTATTTTTGCTTTCAGACAGAGGCCAACGAGGAAGAAAATGGCAGCTTCAGAAAACTGAGTTGTATCTTGTGGTTGCCAGGGGTTTGGGGGCTGGTGAGGGCTGGAGGGGTTGAGTTACTGGAAACAGGGTCCAAGAGAGCTTTGCAGAGGTCAACCCGAAGCTGTATTTGTGGGAACAATCAAACTGATGACTCTGGTGGTTTTCTATTGTGTCATGGAAAAGTCTTCTAGGGAATTCTTGCCAAGTCTTTAGAAGAAAAGATATATATAGCTAAAGATGAGTGTATTTATAGAGAGATATATGGATATATTTATGCCAGTCATGCCAGTTAGCTCTGCAGGCAGGAGGAGGTGCCCTGGCAAAAGAGGAGAACACGAGGATCTCCCTACAGCTCTTCTGGACCCTGGGAGAAGGAAACATGAGCATCATGGGAGGTACTGGGATCTTTGGGCTTAATCCCCAGGGACCCACCTCCTAGACCAAGAGAGGCTTCCTAATGGAGGCCAAGCCTCTGAGCCCAGAGTTTTCCTTTGAACTATTCAGGCAGGTCCCTGCCATCTAGAGGACCTCTTGGAAGGAGATCCTTCTGGGCTCTGTGATCCCTGAGTAACCTAATCTTCAGAGCAGAGTGTGAGAGGCAAGGAGGCCATATGGGAAAATGCAGCAGTGCAGGGTGGGGTGGGGGGCTGAGGGCTGATGCCCCAAAGAAGGGATGGAATGCCCTGAATTCATTTGCTTTTCACCTGTGGGAACAAAGCTTAATTGGACTGTTGGCCTTGGAGGGGCCGAGACCCTGATTTTAGAGGCATTGGGAAGCTTGCCTGCTTGGCTGGGACCATCTGCTGGCCCCCTTGGAGCCTGGAGGAACGGCTGAGGCTTACTGAGAAGTTGGGCTAAAGATTCTTTCCAGAATCTCCCTGGAACTACACGATGTATGTGTGGTATGTGTGTGTGTACGTGTGTGTTTGTGCGTGTACATGTGTTTATGTGTGTGTGGTGTGAATATGTGTTTATGAGTGTGTGTGCATATGTGGTGTGTGTGGTTTGTGCATATGTGTGCCTGTGAGCATGCATGCCTGTGTGGTGTGGGAGGGTGTATGTGGTATGTGTGCATGTATGTGTCTGCGCATGTGTGGTGGTGGGAGATGTGTGGTGTGTGTGTGTGTGTGTGCATGCACTCTTCCTGACTCCTCTCCATCAAGGGACCTCCCAGAGCGGGTGAGGCAGCCAGGGCCGTGAGTGAATTGGGTGGGAGGACTAGCTGGGTGACCCAGTATCTGCTTCTACATCTCTCATCCCATCTCCATCATGTCAACAACTTTCAAAATTGACTGAAGCATGACCACTTGCCTCATCCCCAGCCTGTGTCCCCCGTCCCTATCTCTGCCCATACCCGCCCCATTGGAGGCCCGGGGGCATGATGAGTAAGTCAGGCTAATGACACTGCACCCACCTTATCCAGCATTGCCCTCGGTATACCTTCCTCCGATATGTTTCTGAAGCAGCGGGTGGGGATGGGAGGCAGGATATTATTGCAAAACCTGTTTGGCTGTAGCTGCCACCTGAATTCCTTCTCCACAGCAGACACCCAGCGCAGCTCCTCCCCAGGCAAATTGAGTAGCTTAGTACTAGCAAAGAGACTCAAGGTCTAAAGAAGGCATACAGGTTGGCGAAAAGAACAAAATAGTTGTGACACTCTTACACTTCCCTTTCCTCCTCCGTGTCTCACCCTACACAACACCCACCCTCAAGGCCAGTCAGTCTGCATTCCTAAGGAGCAGGACAGCATGTGAACATCTGGAGAAACCACAAATGAAAGTTAGACTCAAGTCAGAGACTTTCTAGAATAGCATTGTCCAAAAGAACTTTCTGTGATAAGGGAAATTTTTATATCTCTGTCGTCCAGTACAGTAGCCACTAGCCACAAGTGTCTATTGAGAGATTGAAATGCATTAGTGCACCTGAAAAACTGAATTTCTGGTTTTCCTGAATTTTAATTAATTTCAATTGAAATAGCTCCATGTGGCTAGTGGCTATTCTACCAGATGGCACAGTTTTAGAATATGAAGTAGAAACAACTCAAAAGTCTGGGATACCTTTCAAGCCTAAAAGAGAATCCTCCATCTCTCAGTCCCAATAAAAAGAGGGCAGTTTTTTAAGACGCCACAGTGCAGTTTATTTTCCATCAGCCCCAGAGTGAGCCACATTTTCAGCCTAAAGCACTAGATACACTTCTTTCTATGATCTGTTCCCCAGGCAAAAGAAACGGAGGGATGGAATAAGCAGGACGGGCACAGCCCTCCCCCGCCCCCCGCACCCCGCACCCCCCCCCCACCGAGAACCACCCTGGCCCTCCACTGCACCTGGCCCGGCCCCCCATCCACAGCGTGGGACCCTCGGAGGCCGGGGGGCTGGGGGCACCATGCAGAGCGATGCCGCAGCTGCAGACATCTGCTTGCCCTCCATCTCTGCCCCTTCATTTCTTTTCTGTCAGCAGCAGCTCTTGGCCGCTGATGGTCAGCAGAGTCAAAGACGCCCTGCAGACCTGTTTTCCGGCATCCTCTGGTCCCCATCCCCTGCTGAGGAAGGTTAAGAGGGAAAGAGGAAAAAAGGAGACAGGAAGGCAGAGTGTGGGTGAAATGAAATGTTAGTGACATTCAAGAAAGTGACTTCATAGGCCGCTCACTGCCCTCCCTCTGGATTCAGGATGAACCTTGTCTGGTTTATAAGCCATCGGCAACTTCTCTCCTGTCCGAGTCGTCAAATCCTGGTGCCCCCATCCCCTCCCTCCCTCCCACACATACAAGAACACATGTGGCCGGTCCATCTGTGACCTTTATTCTTCTGACCTCACCCCTGGAAGGGGAGGAAGCCCCAGAAGAGCTTTCACTCCCCATCGCAGACTGAATAAATTCCACCATCCTCCCTGCCTTCAACCTTCCCTCTTCCTCCGGGTACACAACAGGAAGAGGGGAAAAGCCCTCTTTCTGGGCCAGGAGGTTGGCAGCCCCAGCTGGATCCCACGTGTGGAGAAAGCCCGGTGGGTGGGAAGCCTTCCTTCTTCTGATCCCAGCCTCTGCTGGCTCTCCCAGCCAGAGAGCTGACCATCCTGTGAAGCTGCTTTCATTCATCGCCCAGCAGTGGATTCTCCTTGGAGAGAGGCAGCCCAGGGTGGGTGGCAACCCAGGAGTCCAAGACGCAGACACCCGCACAGCTCGGCTCAGCTGGAAGGCAGCTGTGCGAGCCCCTTCCCTTTCTTGCACCTGAAGAGGACAGCAGAAGAGCCCTCGTTTTGCTGCAACCAGCAGAACAATGGCCGATACCCCTCCGTTTCTTTCTCTGCAAAATAAGGAGATTGCATGGGAAGGCCTTTCTTGAGCTAACCTTCCATGAATGTCATTTCCCAAAAACTCCACTCCTGTGGGCCAAGCAAGGGGCTTTTAGTAGCTACGGAAGTGCAATAACATTCTCTTGCAGCTCTTTTGGTGGCTCTGATTTCTCAAGGAAGAGAGATAAGCCAGCTCTTCCTCTGAGTCCTTTGCGTCACTCACTGCCTCTCCAGTTCTGTGCTTTGGAGCTGAGCTGAGCGCTGAGCTAGACTGAACAGGCCTTGGTGGTGGGGGGAGAGGACAGATATTAGTAAATTCACTTTTGTTTGTGTAGCAGCTAGAGCAGGGAGGAGACGGAGTGAGGTAATAGAACTTCCTAAATCAGTGCGTTCTCCGGGGAATGTAGCATTTCCTTTCCTAGCTAAGTTTCCAAATAAGAAAGTTCAAGTTTACATCTTGAAAGTTGTTTTTCAGGACATGATTTAAAAGTACACATTCTCTTCCTATCTATTGATACACTACCACCTCCCATGCCCAGACCCTGTCCCTTCCTGCCCGGGTCCATGGGGGCTGGTCTGCAGATGGGGGTAGCGGGTGGTTCTAGGAGAAGGGGGTCTGGCCAGAGAGCAGGGGTGAAATTCCCCTCCCAGCCTCTCACTGACTTCTGACCTCTGCACCTTTCTTGCTCGTGATCCCTAAATTACTGAGCTGTCTAACCCTCCCCAGAGAGGAGGGAGGCAAACAGGGCTGATGGGAGGTAGAGCAGAGAAAGTATGAGGGGGAGGTCAGGGGTCGTTTCACAGTATGTTTTGGCAAAGGAGGCCTGTGGAGCAACCAGTGGGATCGGACTTTCATCCTTCCAGAACTTCCCTCGCAAGGAAAACAAAAGCTGTCACTTGAGTGGTGGTTTGAAGCACGTGCTCTGGGGAACTGAGACTCACCCCTCAGGGCCCAGCTACCTGGGGTAAGGATTAGATAACAGTCACGGCCTTCCCCTGCACCCCTCTTGCCCCCACTCTCCTCAGCCTGGGGAGGTGACAAAAGTGCCTGGGAAGGCCACAGCCTCTCTGTGAAGGGGCTGCTAGGGATGAGAAAGGCTCAGTCAAGCGGGTCGGTGGGGGCATCCTCAGAGCCCCAGCCGGGACGCTGCTTCTGCGATGCTCCTGGTAACTTTCAACATCGCCGTGTCGCTCCAGACAACCACCCTGCAAATCTGTCTCCTGTGTGGACAAAATAAGGTCTGAAAGGAAGGAAGAGGTGGCAGGCTCAGGGCCTGGAGGCCAGAGTTTTCCTGCCGAGTGAGTGCTGGGGGGACTTGGAAGGCTGGGGGTTTGGGAGGCCAGAGGAGTCAGCCCCTAGCAGCCCTCCTCAAACCTGGGCAGAAGGGAGACACCAAAAACTTGACCTGACCATGGCCATAGCCATTACGATTCTTTCCCCCAGCTTCAATGTCTTCTACCCCCAACTCCCCTTGGCTGCTTCAGAATTCAGGGCAGTGGCAGCAAATGTTCCTGAGGGGCAAGAACTCCCTACCACGAGCTGGTCTTAACTGGAGCCAAGTCTCCAAAGACTGGGCCATGGTGTCGCGTGACCTGTGTCTTCATTGCTTTGTCCACCACTGGCTAACCGTGTGACTGGGTCAGTGTCGGCTCTTCTGGTTCTGTCCTGTCTCCTAGCTGTCTTCTTTGTGGGTAGCTCTTTGACACATACATGGTGACCGTCCACTCCCAGGCAGCCACGGCCACTGCCGTAGCCAAGGCATGGACCGGGCAATGACCCCTCTTCCCCAGGTGCAGAGGTGCCCACTCAGACCCCCTAACCAAGCCCCTCTCCCCCTCCCTGAAGCAGAGGTGCCCACTCAGACCCCCTAACCAAGCCCCTCTCCCCCTCCCTGAAGCAGAGGTGCCCACTCAGACCCCCTGACCAAGCCCCTCTCCCCCTCCCTGAAGCAGAGGTGCCCACTCAGACCCCCTGACCAAGCCCCTCTCCCCCTCCCTGAAGCAGAGGTGCCCACTCAGATCCCCTGACCAAGCCCCTCTCCCCCTCCCTGAAGCAGAGGTGCCCACTCAGACCCCCTGACCAAGCCCCTCTCCCCCTCCCTGAAGCAGAGGTGCCCACTCAGACCCCCTGACCAAGCCCCTCTCCCCCTCCCTGAAGCAGAGGCGTTTCCTCTGCTGACAGCCTGAAGACAGGTCATTTTTCTTCTCTTCCCATATAATGGCCTTTACTCCCCTACCCACCACCCCTTTTCAAACCTTAATGACTTTAACATACACACAATTCTAAAAAAAAAAAAAAATACAAGCCCCCTGTGAGCTGCCCCGGACCCCTTGTAGTGGAGGAGAAATAACCCGACCACATGTTCACAAGTCACTGCTTGCGTTGACAGGGGTCCTCGTGCTAATTTCCTCCTGTGTTTGAAGACCAAGCATGGGGGTGGGGCGGCAGGCAGCAAGAGGGAAGAGATGGAGGGCTTGGGCATTTGATTGTTCCCTTTGATCCTCCTAGAAGCGGTGTAGCATTTAGGGAAATATTTCATCCTGAGAGATCTTGAAGAATAAGAAAGATGGGTTGGGCGGGTGTCGGAGACTATGATGGAAGGAGATTGCTACCAGATGACCTTTTCTCTCCTTGAGATTCTGAATCTCTGCTGTCTTGTTTCTCTGGGCCAGGGAGGGAGGGGACAGCCTCTAAGGGGAGACTCTAGCTCAGAGTAGTTATGGATTTGCTGAAGCCTCCTACCCCAACCAGCATGCATGGTTTCTGCTTCCAGTTTCTCTGTCGTTTGCCTGGCCTCTCCGTGGGCCAGCAGAGCCCAGGGCCCTCATCTTCCCAATGCAGGCAGCATTCAGGGTGAGCCTCTCCCGTTGCCATCCTCAGGGCTGTCCCCTGACCTCCAGCACTGACATCTTCTCTGTGAATGATACCCAGGGGATGGTCTGCTGGAGATGGAAGGCAGGTACCACCTGCCTCTTGGTCGTGTCCCCAGCCCCACACCTACCCACACAGGGCCAGACTCCTGTACCAGGAGCAGGAGTTGACTGGCAAGAGGGAGGATCCAGCAGAAGGGAGAGAAGAGACAGGGCTAGGAGCTCCACTGCACCCCCTGGCATGGAAATGGGGCTGGCTGGAATCCAGGTTTTCCTCTAAATCAGAAGCAAATGCACCAACACTGCAACCTTACCCCTTGACCGAAGACGGGAAAGTGCCTGTCTGACCTCACGTTATTGGTGCTATTATCATCATTATTGGTAATATCACCATCATCATCCTGTAATTTACCAATTTCAATGGCAGGGAGGCTTAGGCCTCCTCTGGGCTTTTATGTTAAGAGAAAATGAGTTGTGGCAGCCTCCCCGCCTCTCTCCTCCCTCCTTACCACCCACAGGGCCTCTCTCCTGTCCTGTCACCTGAGACTCTGCCTGGCCCCGGTCCAGTGCGCCTTCATCCTTGTGGGGACACTGCATGGCAGGGTTAGCTGCCAGGGCAAGGGGGAGATCCCTGGGCGCTGGGGTGGCATATGTCTCTCTCCTTCCAAACGAGAACAAGATTCAATCCAGGCCCTAAACCAGTGATTCTCAGACTTGAACATGCATCAGTATCACCTGGAGAGCTGATAGGACTACAGATTGCTAAGCCCCATCCCCAGAGTTTCAGATTTCATGGATAGGAGGTGGGGCCTGAGAACGTGCATTTCCCAGATGCTGATTTTGCCAAGTTCCCAGATGATGCTGATGCTCTCATGGGGACCACACTTCGCAAACCACGGCCTTAAATCATCCTAAATTGGGTATATTTAAGGGGTGAGTCACTTGAACTCTTTTCTCTTCCCATCCTCATGGAGACAGGTGTTTACATTGTGCCTCATCCAGTACCCTCAAAATTGGGTTCCCAGCCAGGGGGCCAAGGGCCCAGGTGCAGTGCGAGGTAAGGGAGCACTGCTAGCTCTCACACATAAGGACCCCTTAGAGAAAAGGCAGAGGCAGGCAACACCCCCGTCCCCACCCACTGAAGATTTATTCCTTCATTTGGCATTTCGGGCTTTCCTCCGAGGGAGGCCAGGGCCAGCCTGACTCACTGTGTAAAACTTTGTTGGAAACGCTGGGCCTCAGCCAAGCTGTCCTCCCTCATTCTTTCCCACCTGTTCCTCTAGCTGAGCTTCAGGCTCAGCAGAGAGTGACTGGGTCCCTGTGCCCACTGTCCCCACACCCATGAGAAACAGGCACCCGGGGTGCCCACCGTCGGCACACATCCTCGAAGCAAGGCTCCCGCAATTCTGTGCCGTAGCTTTCCCCTCCCCTCCACTACAGAGCTCAGGGATTCTCCAGAAGCTGTGTCCTGGGAACGGGGCTGTTTCTCTTTCACCCCTTTAGGACCACTTCTCTGTAGGAAAAGGAGGAAAGAGGGTGGGAGTTGACACTGGGTGGGCTTCCCCTGCCGGGCAGAGACCAGGCTGGATTCATTTCACATGGTCTCCCATCAGCAGGAGGGTCTGCTCCCTGATATTTGCTCTGGTCCTCAGGATAAGGTCCCAAACTTGTTTTGCAACAGCAGGTTTGAAATCTCAGGGCACACAGTATACCTGGATTGTAAGAGGTGAGCAAAGTCTAACCCAGTTGTCCTCAGACTCGAGCAGGCATCAGAATCCCCACTGCTGCATCCCACCCCCAGGGTCTCTGATTCAGAATCTCTGGGCCGGGTTGGGGCCTGAGAATCTACATTTCTAACAAGTTCCAGGTGGGGCTGATGCCACTGGTGTGGGGACCGCACTTTGAGTACCACTGGCCCAGTTCTGCAGCCCATTGATTAGGCTTTTGCTGATTGCAATTCCATGTTTCACTTCATCAGAACTTTATTTCTACCACACATTAGATTACATACTCTAAGTTCTTCTGTCACTAAGGAAAAATGTGACCAGCTTGCTAATTCCATGCTGTTTCTTCATTCATTCAAAAGATAATAATCATTATAGCAAATGCTTACACAATGCTTACTAAGCGTGTCTTAGAGCTTTGCATGTTTTAACTCTTTTAATCCTCGTAATGGTCCTATGAGGTATCTGTAAGTATTAGCCCCATTTTACAAATGAGTAACTGAGGCACAGAGAAGTTAAGGTTATGAGTTGCATTAAGGTTCATCAGAGACAGAGCAGGGATTCAAACCAGGCAGTATGTGTCTGGAATCTGTACTCCTAACCAATCTTCAACTCCTGACTATCTATCTGTTATAAGGTAGGCACCATGATGAATTCTGAATGGGTTAGGTAGGGAGAATACAAAGATGAGTGCCACATTTTGTCTTGTATCACCAGATGGAAGGGATGGCATAGGATAGTATTTACCAAGACAGAAATATGTATCAAGTGCTGAGTACCTGAAGCAGAGAGAATGAATGGCTTGGCCTGGGAAAGGCAGCAAAGAAGAGTGGGCATTCGAGCTCAGCTTACAAATATAAGAAGGAGTTTTGAGCTGGAGAAAAGGCTAAAGACCACTCCCTAGCAGCAACCAGAACAGTCCAGGGACTATGAGTGGCTCGGTGCTCTAGGGGCTCAAGGAAGAAGGGGGAAGAAGGAGAGGGCGAGCCACTATAGAAGCAGGCTGAGGCCAGGTGGTGCGCCATCTTGAATGGCGCGCTCAAGGGTGGGACTCTGGTAATGAAGGGGGAACCATATAAGGTCTTTGAGCAGGTCAGGGACATAATCAGATTATTATTGTGAAAGATAACTCCAGGTTTCAGCCTTGGATCCACCATGGGCTACATTCCAGACACAGAAAAAGCTAACCTCCCCCTGCTTCCTCGGTGACTTACATTTCCCTGAACAGAATCACTTGCCCTAGCACTTTCTATCTACCTGGACAACAACCTTTGTCTATTTAGTGCTTTGGGGGTTTTTCTAGTTGATCTTTCCCTTTCTTCTCAAGGCTTTTCCAGCTGGCTTCAACCTAATTCTGACCTTGTCAACAATCATCAGTGGGTGTTATTCTCCATGACCCCAAGTCATGCCCTTGTAAATCCTCAAAGCCTATGCTTAGGTTGACTGAGGCTCCTGCTCGGGCAGGTAAGGGTACCCTTGGATACATACATAATTCAAGGACTATAGGTGTCACAGCCCTTCCTCCTACTCACACCCATGGAAATAGATGGGCCCCAGAGTTAACTGCAAGCCATTTGGACTCCCTCTGCAGTGCTCACCTCCACTGCATTTAAGAGGCTTTGTGAGGTCTATCTAAACTGCCTCTTATCATCTGATTGGAAATGCTGATGGGAACTAATACCAGAGGCAACATCCTTCGACCTCCATTTTCTCATCTGTGAAATGGCAATAATTCCTTACCCATTTATTCAACTGAGTTGTTGTGACCTGAAATCCAACCTGACTTTGGAAGCATTTCGTAAACTGGAAAGCACCAGAAAAATATGAGATAGAAGGAGGGTACATAAGGCTGGTTGCTTCAGACAGGAATAGAATTGAGCCATCCATCAATTCACTTCAAACAACACCCGGAGATACCGCACAATGGGAGGCCAACCCGTGTCCAACCCTATAACCGTCCCACTGAGTCCCTAGGTACCTTTTAACTATCTTTTGAACTGTAGGGTCCTCTGTCTTGGGCTGTCAGGTTTTCTTAGGCTCTTTCTTAGGAAGACTGCCTTTCTCCAGCCTGACCTCTGCTCCCCAGGGCTTCAAGTTGTAGCTCCCACCCCCCACTAGGACTGTGAATAACCTTTCCAGATTTTCAGCCCATTTCCCAGGAGAGCAGTGACCACTGGGGTGGAGCCAGCTGGCCCAAGACCTCCCAGCAGAGAACAGACTCAAGCAGGAGGATATAGTCCTTACCAGGCTGCCTAGAATTTTAAGGGACACAAGCAAAGTTAGGCCTTGTCCACCCTGATAGGATCTTTCAGAGATAATCTTATGTCTTTCTCTTCCTTCAGGCCAGGTGGCCTCTATCCTTTCCTACTTGAATGCTGGAGCCTTTGAATCTCCCATCCAGAGAACGCTGTGGTGGCAGACACACCAGCCCTGGGGCATCCAATGGGAAAAGAAGGAGGCACTTTCCCGGAGAAGGAATGGCTCTACTTGCCCAGTAACTGGCCATATTCCACAGCTGAGTCCGTGTTCACCGTCAGCTGCTGCTCTGGGATGAGTGGACCTGGGTGGGAGACCCACATCTGTTCGTCACCTAGCACATCCCCGTCCCCCCACCATGGTCTTCCCTTAGCCTTCTTTCCTATCATCCCTCAGTCTAGTTTCTGAGTCCTCTTCCGGTCCTCTACACCTGAAGGAAATCCCAAAGATTTCTGCAGGATCAGCCAGGCTGCTCACTGCTGGAGGGCTGGTGGATATGCTATTGAATTCTGTTTTCTAAGGGGTCTGGGAGCTCCCACAGAGTTGCCAGTATGCAAAGTTCCAACCACAGCTGGCTCCCAGCTGACCCAGCTCCCCCCAGAACAGCAATTGGCCAGGCCAGAGTTCCCAGCATCAGGAAGGTGTCAGATCAACAGGGGCCAAATCCAATTTTTCTTGCATCCCAGGGACGTTGAAGGAGACCAAGAAACACCAACTCATTTCCTTGAGGGGATTTCTCCTGGGTGCACCGCTGCAGTCTTGGCAATGTTGTCACTTTGCAGCAGTGAACTTGAGGGTGTAAAAAAGGAGAGGAGGCATAGAGGCTAGTGCAGAGTAAGGGGTGTACTGTGGGGTTTGAGTCATCCTGGAAACTTAAAGCAGAGGAAGCAGGCAGAGCCTTCAGCTGGAGTGCCTGGCAGTCAGTGCGGTCCTGACATGCTAACCAGCTTAGCAGGAGGCGTGGCAACACCCCTACTTCTCACCCTTATGGCATCGCTGGGTGGGCCGATCTAGGTGTGCTGCCTTCTTTACCTGCCTCCTCTACCCTTCTCAGCCACCTCCCCGCCCCGCATTTTGTCCTCTTCTCCTCGCCCTCCCGCCTCCAGCCCATCTCCTCCATATGGTCTCCACATCTGGCTGATGACCAACCAGAGAGTCTGACAGTCCCTTCTTCCCGCCCTCAGCAACCCTTACCTCCTCCCACCCCCACCCGCTGGGTCTCCTTATGACTCTACCTTCTGTGTTCCTCCCTGCCTCACCCAGCTGCCCTGCAAGAATAGAACAAGAATATGGGCTCTCTGAAGCGTTAGCCCTTCTTTCCCCACCCCCTAGCCCCCCACACACACCCCTAGGCCACCAGGCCTTATCAAGTCCCCACTCCCCTCCTTCCTCCATTTGGAAGCCCCTCTAACTCACAGGAGCTGAGTCCAGTCCGTGGGCAGGGCCCCTCCATTACCAGGCAAACCCTGGATACATTTGCAGAGACGAATCTCATCATGACTCCGAGACTCTGGCCTCTGACCCCAATATCTCCCTCAGAGAGGGTTTGACATAAGCCAATATTCCACTAACTTCTCTTCTCTCCAAGGATTTGCCTCCTCGGGCTCCTAATTCTGTCCCTGGTGTGAGTGTGTGCCTGCGTGTGTGTGTCCGTACACACATCACATCTTGGCATCCCAGTGCAATCCTGTGTAGCATCCCCAGGCAGGACAGAGGAAATGAAAGTCAAGATTATAGCAGCAGATGTCGCTGAGAGTTCTTCTTCCTGGCTCAGTGCTGCCCATCCCTCTGCAGGCCAGGCCTGTAATGAGAGGATTAATTTTAGTTCCCCTCAATCTCAGCCCCAGTATGGCTGGCTAATGCTGCTTCAGCTGATAACACTTTCATTGGCACTTCCCCTACCCACCCTTGAGATGGGCTCAGCATACACACTTAGGCCCCAAACTGGATCTGCCTGGAACCAGAGCCCTGGCCTCAAATCTTGGCCAGATGTGACAGCTTGATAGCAAAGGATAGATCCTTTGTCCCACTGCAGGTAGAGTGGAAAGAGGACTTGGAGGGGCCACAAGTGAATTCTGGCTCTGCCATGTGCTAGCTGTGTGGCCTTGAGAATTTCGCTTAAGTTCTCTGAGCTTCGGTTTCCTCATTTCTTTTTTTTTAATAAACTTATTTATTTTATTTATTTATTTTTTGGCTGCATTGGGTCTTCGCTGCTGGGCGCGGGCTTTCTCTAATTGTGGCAAGCGGGGGCTACTCTCTGTTGCGGTGCACGGGCTTCTCATTGCGGTGGCTTCTCTTGTTGCGGAGCACGGGCTCTAGGCATGCGGGCTTCAGTAGTTGTGGCACGTGGGCTCAGTAGTTGTGGCTTGCGGGCTCAGTAGTTGTGGCTCGCGGGCTCTAGAGCACAGGCTCAGTAGTTGTGGCGCACGGGCTTAGTTGCTCCGCGGCATGTGGGATCTTCCCGGACCAGGGCTCGAACCCGTGTCCCCTGCATTGGCAGGCGGATTCCCAACCACTGCACCACCAAGGAAGCCCTGGTTTCCTCATTTCCTTTTTTTTTTTTTTTTTTTTAAATAATTCTTTATTTTATTTATTTATTTTTGGCTGCGTTGGGTCTTCGTTTTTGTGCGAGGGCTTTCTCCAGTTGCGGCGAGCGGGGGCCACTCTTCATCGCGGTGCGCGGGCCTCTCACTATCACGGCCTCTCTTGCTGCGGAGCACAGGCTCCAGACGCGCAGGCTCAGTAGTTGTGGCTCACGGGCCTAGCTGCTCCGCGGCATGTGGGATCTTCCCAGGCCAGGGCTCGAACCCGTGTCCCCTGCATTGGCAGGCAGATTCTTAACCACTGCGCCACCAGGGAAGCCCCTCCTCATTTCTTAATGAGCATAATAACACAGGACTCAGAGGACTTGCTGTGAGGATTAAGTACGATAATATATTCGCATGTAGTAAACGCTCAGCAAATGCTAGTTAAGTCTGAATCTAAATGGTGCGCACAGTGCAGGGAAAGAGAACCACAGACTTTTTAGAGCCCTTGAAAAGGCTCACTCATCCAGCAGCCTCAGTGCAGTAGTGGGACGGCAGCAGTCCTAGTAAACACCTCTCGTGTTTCCTGTACCAGGTCGTGTTCTGAGTGCTGTGTATGCATTAATTCATAATCCTGCACCAACCCCTTTTGCAAATGAGGAAATTCACCTCAAGAGAGTGAAGTACCTTGCCCCAGGTCATGGAGCCTCTTAGTGGTACAGACTGGAGTCAAACCGAGTGAGAAGGGCTCCAGGCTTCGCTCTCCACCACTGCCCTCCACTGCCCTCGGATGTGCCCTGGGAGGCAGCTGCAGCCCAGAGAGGGCAGGGACTTGCTCAGGGCCACCCAGCTGTTAATCTTCTCCCTCCTAGGCCTGAGCTCCTTCCATGGCCTCAAGCTAATTGGCCACATTTTTTAGAAGGTGCTGGAGGGACCCATCTTCTACAGCCAGACAGCCCCAGAGCAACTCAGTTACCCCTTCTTCCTCTGCTACTGGAGAAAGTGTCCCCTGAACACAGAGAGCAGCTTTGTGCAGGGCCTAAGGGGACTCCAGGGAGCCCACCCAGTCCTCCCTTCTGCGCAAAGAGGCAGTGGACTCAGTACTCCACAAGGACACGATGAGATCAGCGCCCTCTGCCCACCAGGATCTTTTAGAAAGACAAGGCAGCTTCCTTGGGATAGTTGCCACCCAAGAACTCAGAACCCCAGCTCCCCAGCGGTGAGATAAGTGTCAGGGCATGTGCTCTGCTCAGCCTGCCCAGGCTGAGATCAGACCCTTGTGAGCCCCGGGTGTCACCTGCAGATGCGGGCAGTGCTGTGGGCATCTAGCAGGCAGAGGCATCAGAAATGGAAAAACAGGGGCAGCCCTAAGTTGCAAGTACTTAGGAGGTTTTTTCAAGCTGGTAGCAAAGTAGAGAGCTAGAAATAGAGGGAAGAACAGAGCATACCCTTTCACAAAGGCATCCCAGGCCTTTCATAATATGATCCCTCCTACCTTTCCAATTACAACTTCCTCCAGCTAAAAAATACTACTCTGTGAGTTAACAGAGGCCCAAAACAGTGGCTCCCACATAGGTCTGTGAACATAATGTGCATCTCTCTCTCAGAGCCATGATCACGATGCTAATGCTGATACTGACTGAGTACCTACTCTGTGCCAGGTACTGTGCTAAGTGCTTCCCATGCATTTTCTTATTTAGTCCTCACGACATAATTCTATTAGGTGGGAACTATTATTATCGTCATTTAGTTTAAGACATTAAAGTTTAGAGAGCAGATTAGTTAACTTAGGCAAGTTCCTTAAATGCTCAGTGCCTCAGTTTTCTCACCTCTAAAAGGGGGAACTACCTTCTAATTTTATTTTGAAGAGTAAATGAGATGGTGCATACAAAGCATTTAAAATAGTGTTTGGCTGTAGTAAGCATTTGATAAAAGTGAGCTATGATTATGATTATGATTACTGTGAAGTCTGACTGAAAGCAGCCCACCCCATTCCCAGCATCCTTAATTCTTAATAGTCCTTTAGGGTCAAACGGTGGCAATGCCAGTGCATGGCAGCCTCCCTGCTTCCACCACCATCACCACTCTTTTTTGATATGGACAATATGCCTCTTTCCAAGTTTGTCAAGTGCGAAGCAAATTTACCTAGTTTCCTTTAATCTGTGTCCCTTTGTTCCACCTTGCAGCCAGATTGCACCCCATACTGAGATAGTAGCACCCATTACAGTGCCCCTGGGAATGACACCCCCTCCAGGAAACCTTCCCTCCTCAGCCCTAACTGATCTCTGAGCTCCTGGCACGATTATCGTCAGTATCAGGCATTTGCTCACTGGCATTGCTCCTTGTTATTTTTCTTTCCCTGTCTTGTCCTCTTCATTAGATCCTAGGATTTTTGAGAGCAAGGACTATATTTTATTTAGCTTCATACTGCAGGATATTTATCACTCAGGAGGGGCTTAAAGAACTTGTTGGTTGGAGAATCACCAATCATGGTTAATTGTTCATTAAAAACAGTACAAATTGTAGGCAATTTTCGGCAGTATCTAGGCCTATTACAAAGGCCAAAATAATTTGGGGGTCATGGAATCATATCATGAAGCTTATTTGACTTTGGCTGCACCAGAATCATTCCATCTTCTTGTCCTTGGCTCAGCTAGCCCCGTTATAAGCACCCTCATGGATAGCTGTTGCCTACTAGCCAGCCGCTTACCCCCAGCTGGCAGGCATCCAACCCCACAAGGCCTCCTGCTTATCTGCCTCTGTGGGTGGCTGTGAGCCTCCTCCTGGAGGCAGTTCAGATCCCACCCACCCCCGCTTCCCCTCAGCCTGTCAATCATCACTCTCTGGAGATGGTCCCCAAGGCCCACCCTCCTTCTCCCCAGCCTCCAGTCACAAATGACTGCTCCAAGGCAGGCTGGTCTTTGTTTAACGTTCCTTTCATTTGACTTTGGACTAAAGAGGAAGATAAATGACACTCTGTCTCTTTACGATAAAAAAGAGGCATTTTAAAAAGACCTTATATATATATATATATATATATATATATATTTTTTTTTTTTTTTTTTTTTTTTTGCCTTTTAGTAGGAAAAAAAATCCTCTAAGTTATTAGGGGAAAGAAAATCATTTGACTTAAGCAGCCTCTGGCAGTCTGGTGATGCTGAGACAATATACCTGTCAGCATCTATCAGGTTTGGAAAACAAAGCCATCTGCATATGGGGAAATGAAGGGGGGCTGGGGAGTGAGAAGAGGTGGTGAATAGCTAATAAGGGATGCACGAGGCACCCCACACCCAGCTGGAGAAGTCCTTGCACATCCTGGTTTCTGTGATTGGCTGTGACCAGAAAAATCCAGACATGTGGGGAGGGAGTAATAAGTCTGGAATTTTAGAATTTTTTTAAGTAATAAAGATTTTAGAGTTCATCCAGCCTAGCCCTTCATTTTGAGGGGGTAAAGAAACTCAAGTCTGTAAAAGGAAGGTGACTTAGTCAAAGCAAGTGCCAAAACCAAGGCTAGAATCCAGTTTTCGTGGCATTGTGGGTTTCAGTCCCTCCTCTGCTGACCTAAGTCCCCTTTCTCACCTGTTGAACATGCCCTTTCTGTTCTTCTTCCTCGCCCATCACCCAGATTCTGCCCCTCCAATGTTACCTCCAAGTCCAAGTTGCTCTGACTCCTTGTTGCCCCAAGCCCCTGCCCCCTTGCCCACAAGTTGGGGGTCGCTCTAGAGCAAATTGTCTAGGAGAGGGGCTCTGGCTTATTTCCAGACAGGGCCAGATGCACCCAAAATATCCTTTTGGATGGAGCACCAATCTGCCCCCCATGGTACTAGGGCCATGCAATATCCAGTCCCCTGTAAGTGACAGAGAAATATTCATGATGAGTTTCAGTTTTATCAGCACACAAGGCTGATGGTCTAAGATTTTGCTGATCATATATAACCCATCTGAACTCTCCCTGTGTCTTGTCGTCACTCCATTAATCTGCACTTGTTTATCGGTTTTTTAGTATGTGTCATGTCTGGATCTGGAGCGTGTGGCCTGTCACCCCCTTCTGCCTGTGACTCCCAAAGGTCAGCCTCTTCATTCCTCCGACTCTCTCTACAGCACACAGGGGAGCGCAATGCAGGGAGGGGCCTGCCTCTACCCAGCCCAGCTGTTCCATGTCTAATAACTTGGCCCGAGTGAGGACAATCAGGACCCTCTTCAGGGAGTTCGCTCTAAGGAGTGCAAGATGGGCTGAGGATCAGTTTAGCCTAATCGAAAACTGCTGAAGAGGCTTAGTATATTTTAGAACAAATATGGGGGTGGAGTCTAGAGTCCATAATCCTGGAGGGGTCCAGCCTCTGCTTCACAGACATCCCGCTTCTTGCGCCTGCCCAGAGGTCCCCTTTCCCTGGCCCCAGTCCTGGTTGAAACTGGGACTTACTCGGATGCCAAAACCTGGCCACAGATGGCCAATTAAGAACTGCGCTGGGGCCCATTAGCCTCTCAGGAGCAGTGCCTGTCATTCTTTAAAACCACACACACTTAATCTTCTTTCTGTCTTTATTTTCCCTTTTCCATAAAATAGAAACTCCCCAAGCATTTAGAGCCTGCTGAAAGCACCAGAAAGAGCTCTTGAATCAGACACTCGAGGTTTTTTTCCTAGGCTAGCTGTTGTGCCTTGGACAAGGCATTCAACCTCTCTGAGGTTGAATTTATTTATTTAACAACACCCCACATGGGGTTGTTACGAGGATTAAATAAGAGAAAGTGTATCATTCATGTATTTATCAAGTATTTCCTGAACACACCTACTGTATGTTGGTCACTGTTCTACGGGTTGGGGATACATTAGTGAACAAAAGAGTGAAGGGCCTGTTGGATTCTAGTGACCTGTTTTAAAATCAAAAGTCTGAGTGTAAGGCATCTCTCCATCCATGTGGTCCATTCCTCTCCTCTGGACAGATGCCGCCACAGCCCATCCAGGCACGGCTACGTATGAAGAGGGGAAAGGAGAGAAAGAGAAGCACTGACATTTCTTATAAATTATACCTTTTAATGCTCACCTGCAATGTAGGTGTCACTGTGCCCACTTTCCAGTTAAAAAAACCAAGGCTCCAAAGGTTTAGGTCACTTGCTCAAGGATAGCAACACCAGGATATGAACCCAGGCCTTCTGTCTCTAAAGCCCTGCCCTGTTGGTTCCACCAAGCTGCATCCATATAGCAAGTTCACTCTGTCCCCCGAATAAGTACTAATTACACTGGGTCCCCAAAGCCAGAGAGTAATTCTGCTATGGATTGAGGGGGGCAAGTGGAGGCCAGGGTGACAGGCAGGTGCTGGTGTTTGTATCTGCCGAGTCTGTGTATGTGTGTGGAGTGTCAACAACGGGGATCTCAGCAGGGAATCGGTATTTGGGATGCTAAATAACCGCAATTTGTATTAAGCAAACACATAGTCATTATGTACCACGTGCGGGCTGCCTGGGCTCCCTCACAGTAGAGAAGCGGGAAACTGATGGTGCTTTGGCCTGTGGTCTGGCGAGAATTTTCCACCAGGGATCCTGAGATGCCCTTCTGGGGGCAAGATGTGGGGAGCAGTTGGGGGGAAGCGAGAAGAGAGGGGGATGGGGGCGTACACCCCTCAGCTCCAGAGGACATGTGCCTCACCCCCTCCTACCTCTATGGGCTCCTCATCAGTAGGGCCATCCCAGTTCTCATTAACACAAGTAAATATGCATCCCAGCGCTGGGCAGGGGACACATGTGTTGATATTTAATTATATAGTGTGCTGAGTATATTATGGCTCCTCCAGGGAATGGCAGCTGCAGACAATGAGGTGCAATGGAGTACATTCAAAACTACTTAGTTAATTAATGCATTAGCTGCTCACCTTGCTGTGTGTGGGGGGAAGCCAGGGGAGAGGACACCAGCTATTTTCCCGGTGCCTTTCCTGCTTCCTCTCCCTTCTTGTTCCTTTCTTCCTCTGAGCCCTTTTCTTCCAGAAGCTCTAGAACATTCTCAACAGTTAGGGCAGCCTCCATCAAGAGCTCTGGTCAAAGAGTTAGAGAGCAAAGAGGGTTAAAACTGGACATGGACAGAAGTTACTGAAGCTTGGAAATTACGTGTGGATTTCCTTTGTCTAGTTGATGCCAGTCCCCAGTGACCTAGAGACTCAGGGAATCAGCGAACTGACATTCCAACGTAGCCCCAAGCTCTGCTCTCTGTTTTGGGAACTCCCTCTCCCGTTCTGTAGCCCCAGGTGCAGACTCAGTCAGGTGCTGAGTTGCACAGAATCCCATCGAGCTGGGAATTGAGTAGCTTGGGGGCGAGGAGGAGGAGCTCTGGGAATAAGCCAGGTAAGGTGTGAGGAACTGAAGCCAGAGGTTAGGAATCCAGCCACTTAGAAACTGAAAGAGCAAAGACCCTTTCTCCTAAGTTCCTGCCAACGTGTATCCTTCACCCTCCTCCAAATCTGTGCTTCTTCCTACCTTTGGTGAATTATTATGTCAGTGCATGAAATCCTTATTTTGTGTTCTTTGAAAATTTCATTATTGTACCATTTTGCATGTTTGTCGATTTCACTTTCCTTGCCCCCTACCCTATGGACTTTACTTCTCATTCTTTTGAACTTCTGGAACATTTTCCAAAGCACTCCACCTGCATTTGTCATTAAGCTTCAAAGTTATCTGTATGTCTCCCTCCCAGTGCAAGCTGCTGGGGGCAAAGCCCAAATCACAGTCAGCTTTCTGTGCCTAGCACTGTGCTTTTCATAGCAGGCATTCGAGCAATACTTGAATTGATGCATTCTGTCCTCATCAGATCTTCAGGAAGTCCCAGCAGGTCTGTGAGCCTGTCTCCTTTGTCTTTGGAGTCCCTGCTCCCATCTCAGTGGACAGAGCCTGGTGACCAGCTGGTGGCTTTACGTCCAGCCAACCTAGTATCAGCTCTTAGCGTAGCTACCCAAGCCAAAGGCCTCACCCAGAGAAGGTGCGACTGGGGTGGCACTCAGGTGACCTGCTGCTGGTGTTTCCATGGGAGTTCCCAATCAGTTGAGATTTCTTTTTTCTCTCTCTTGAAAAATCTTGCTATTTGGGGTTGATTTCTTTCTGCACCATGTGTTAAATGTGAGAAATGTCATCTGCCCTTCCCTGGGGTGGTGGAGATGGGGTGCCTTTTCATAGTCCTGTCTCCTTGGACCACTGGAGGTGAGCCCTGCCCTCTTGTGGGAAGTGACCCTCGGTTTATCTGTACAGCATAAATAGCCCTCAGCTGTAGCAGGAAGTGAGTCCTTAGGGGGGAAGTTTCTGAGCAGGAGGGAGGAGTGCAGTAAGCACTGAATCAGTTCGCCAATGGAAGCTGTAGAACATTTGTTCTCTTTGGTCAAAAAATGAGACCCAGGTGCCGTGGCCCATGTAGAGGATGAAGTCTCACCTGGAAGCTTGGGGCTCTACGTAGTGCTGGGACGCTGCAGTCCTGAGATGAAGGAGGGATGCCCCAGCCACAAGCTTGCCTCTGGGTCCCACAGGAGTGAGACAAATCCCTCGAGACCAGCCTAGCGCTGGAACGGCCCTTAACCTAGTAGAAGCGCCCAGGCCTGTGGGCTTTTTAGACAAATGAAATTAAATGAGGGTTTGCCCTGGTCTGATGGGGAGAGCCCAGTGGGTTCTTCCCTGATAGGAGGATTATGGGAGCAAAACAGTTGAGAGAATAAAGGATGCAAAATGAGCCCAGGACTGGAAATCAGAAAACCCTCATTCAAGTGCGCGCTCTGCCACTTTCTAGATACGTAACCTTGGGCGAGTCTCAGAAACTCACAGAGCTTTGTTTCCCCATATATAAAATCGGGATAATAATTCTCACCTCGCAGGCCTGTTGTGAGGCTGCCGTGAGGTACTGTATATGGAAATACTTCATAAGCAATAAAAACATTCTATACATGTAGGGTATTATTATGCTCTCCCATCCAGGACTTGGTTCCTTCTCCTGGGTAAAAGACTGTGCACTATAAAATGAATCAGAGCCTGGGCACCCATCACCTCGAGCAGAGAGGGCCAGGTGACTGCAATAGACTCACCAATACCTGGCTGTCCAGACCTCATAAAAGAGGCAAAAGGAATCCCTCCATCTCCACACTCCTTTGTAAATTCAAACTGGAGGCAAAAGAGAGGCTGAGGTCCAGCACGTTTGGTTCCATTCCTGACTTCCTGTCCCCGAGACCTCTCATGACTGTAATTCCCATGGCTGGCCCCCACCTAAGCCTCTTTGCTAACAGAGTATTTTTAACCTGCCACCTCCTTCCGCTTTGCCAATCTGCAGACAAGGGTCCCAGCGAGATAACAGAATCCATTAGTGCCGCTAGCATCAGGCAGTGCCTGCTAAGTATGTCCTGAGGAGCGCCCTCCCCAGCCACCCTTGCCAGATGATGGACACCCTGAGGGCGAGGCAGGCTGGCTCCGGGCCCAGGCGAAGGAAGCTCCAGCGGGGCCCCAGAAGGAGTTTGTGTTCCCCCTTCTTAGGAGTTTTCAGGGATGGTCCCTTTCCATGTGTATAGAGGAGCCAAACTATCCCACTTCTAAGAGTGGATCAGATGCCCTTGTCTTCCCTTTCCTCTCGAAATCCCATAGGGATTTGGGAAGAAAGCATTTCTTAGAAGATGTCTGGGACTGGCCCTCAAAGGAAGACACCACCAAGGGGTAACTGGTGTTAAACCCCTGGGATGGAGGCGGGGGAGGAAGAGCCACTTACTCCTTACCTTTGGTTGGGGCAGGGGAACGAGGAACCAACTCCAGAGTCCGGAAAAGGATTCAGGGGAAGGGAGGGCAGAACTCTTGGTTCCTCCCTCGACCCTTCTCAGGTAGAAGTTGGTAGTGATGGAGCAGAGGAGTTTGGGGGTGCACAGAAGGGGCAGAGGCGGATTGGCTGGGAGGGGCTGGCCGGGGAAGGGAAGATCTCTTCAGTGAGGCTGAAGGTGTCCCCTAGCCAACTGCTCTCTAACCATTCACACACACACCAGCCCCTCCTGCTAAGGCCCATTTCCATGCTAAACTGTTCATTATGGCCACCCGGCAACACTCTATGGAGGTGTCAGAGCCCATCAGTGCAGGGAGAGTGAACGGGTGAACACGTGAATACGTCCCCCACCCTGCGCTCTGCGGGAGGCTCAGACCCTGGGGAAATGGTGATGAGAAGCCGCGATGCCGACATCCAAGGCTGGGAGAAGGGCATCCAGCCCAGAGGCGGAACTCGATTCACTGAGCTAGTATTTACTGAGCATCGCCAGTCGTGGGGCTGTGTTTGGCACAGGACTGAACAAAGCACAGTCGATGGGGAAAAGGATACCAGCAAGTAACTGCAGGAGTTACTGCTTGTTACGGTGGTGACCCGTGTTAAAGGGATGCATGAGGTCCCATAAGCAGGTGAGAACCTGTAACTAGGGAACCAGGGTTATTGGGGGTAGGAGTGGGCATCAGAAGAGGCTTCCCTGGGGAAGCAAGATGTAAGCTGAACTGGTAATGCTTCATCAGCCTCTCTGCTTCAGCCCTGGGCGCAGTTTAGAGCTCCCCCCCGCCACCGCCGTCCACGTTCCTCACCAGCCATTCCAGGCATAGGCGTGCTCCCCGTGCTCCCCTCAACTCCTTCCCTCCTCGCTCTCCCTTGCTGCCCACATTCAGTTAGTCCGTCTGCCTTCTCCAGGTGCCCCTCCTGCCCTCCTCTCCCCCTCCCTACCCCAGCCCAGCTGAGGCTTTTCTATCTGCTCCTGAAGTTGTGCCGGCTCCTGGACCCCCTCCCTTAAGTTAGTGGCCACATTCTTTCACCCTTTTCACAGCTCCCCACAGCTTTTAGGATGTAGCTTAGACACCTGAGCAAGGTCCTGGCATCCGGCCACCAGGAACACTTCATCTCTACGCACATCCCTTCCCCACCTCTGCCACACTCACACCCCTTGGTTCTAGTTTTGCCAGTCCCCTTGCTCTTTCCTCAGCGCCCTTCTTGGTCCACAATTCAGATTTCACCTCTGTGAAGCCTTCCCGGATTTTCCCATTCAGTCGAGTCCTTGCTATTGGTGACAACACTTAGCAAAGGCAGCTTTCTAGGTGAGTTATTTATATTCCTTTCTCTGAGGCAGTGTGCACAGTGACAGGTGTCACAGACTTTGGGATGGGACTTTCTGGGTTCAAAATGTGGTCTGTCCGCTTGCTGGTGTGACTTTGGCCAAGCAACTTAACCTCTCTGTGCCTTATTTTTCTCATCAGCAATATGGGTGAATAGTGGTACCTATCTCACTGGGGTTGTTGTGGGCATTTAATCGTTGTCATGGGTAAAGCACACAAAAAGGGGCCTGCTTGCTATTATTTTTATTTCCTCTGTTATCGTTATCTGCCCTTCTCACCTACCTGACTGTGAATTCCTGGAGGTCAAGAAGCACACAGAATTCATCTTTGTATTCCTCCAAAGAGATTCTGCTTGTCCCATAGTCTCTCGTAACTTCTCATAGAAAGAAACACAAAAGGCTCAAGCTAGGGAGGACTGCAGAGGTCATTTGGAGTAAATGCTAGTTTTCCTTATCAATAAACTGAGGCCCAGATGAACTGAAGGACCTGCTCAAATCATACCGCCAGTCAGCAGCAGCCGAAGGAACCTAGCAGTCAGGAGTGTGAGATCCGGGTCTAACTCAGGCTTTCCTGCGCCAACACAAATGCTATTTCTATCTCCTCTTTGGAGAACAGATGGTCAGTGTCATCTCCAGCCTTCTCTTGGCATATCACTGAGCCACCCTTTCAGCCGGCCCCTCAGCCTTGTACCCTCCCCGCTAATGGATCTCTGTCGTCCTAAGCCCTTTGGCCCTTCCTAATGAGGCAGGGTTTCCTGCTTTCCAGTCAGGGTGCTGCGTGTGCTTTAAATAGAGAGCGGCGAGCCAGGTTGGGGCTTGGCCTTAACGGAGACTCCAGGGGTGGAGAGGAGAGGAGAGGGAGACCAGGTCAAGCGGACACAGTCCAGCCCCCAATCCCACCCCCTGCCGGCACCCACCCTGCCAGGCACCCAGGCCGCATTCAGACTCCTCCCTTCACTGTGGATTTGATACAATCTGGAAAACGCATTAAACATTACACAGGGTAGTTGACGCATAATTAATAAAGTACAGATTTTGGCTGGAAGCCTCAACCTAAAATAGCACCATGGCTGTGGGGTGAGCAAGGGCAAGGGAGGGAGGCTTAGAAGATGGCATGTGATGAGAACCAAGGCCATTGTCTCTGCAAATAACAGGGTCACTTCTCTCTGAAATTAAGGAGGGAGGAGAAAGAGAACAATTGTAATATTTTTATTAATAAGGGTGAGACCGGACCTTGGGCAGGCAAAATGTCTTGCCCCGGGATAGTTGTGTGTCTCCCAGGATAGAGCCAGGGACTTGAGTGTGGGCCAGCGCCTTGGTAAAAGACCACCTTTTGTGTATCTTCACTGAACCACTCTCATGAGGTTGCACATTCCAGGGCTGTTTTGAATTTGAGAGATGTTTTAATGGCATTTTGAGACAGCCTGTTCCCTCGCCAGTTCTCCAGAGAGGCTGGAGGGAGCTTCGTGTCTTCTTTGAAGAAGCAAAAAAAAAAAAAAAAAGGCCTTTTCTTCTGCCAGTATGTTCAGAGAGCCCTTTGCTGCAGTTAACCAGCCTTGTGGTGTGAGGGGAGAGGTGAGGAAGGGGCTTGAGGAAGTGGAGGGAAAGGGGAGAAAAGGCTTCTGTGATTAATTCAAATGCCTGGCCTCCGGGGCTTTCTCTGCTAAGCTGGAGCCCTGCTGCTTTCTGCCAGCAGATCCCAAACTGGGTTTCAGAAGCAAAATGCAAATTTCAGCCCAACTAATCAACCCTGACAGGGTAGCATCACCTCGAGCCTGCCAGTCATTAACAAACGACCCAAAGCAGACCTGAGAAATGAAGAGGGCCAGTCCCAGATGGAGGAGGTCACGATGGAAGGTTCCAGAAACTTCAAAATGATATCACCATAGAGCAGAACCTTGACACCAAAAGGGAAACTGAGGCAGACAGGAAGTCCCAATGTGATCCCCTCATACCACTTATAATATTTCCTTCCTCTCTCTGCAAGACAGAAATGAACTTGATCTTGTTTAAACAGCAGTGGGTGGGTGAGGATGTGTGAAAGTCTATTATATTATGAGATCCTATGGGCCCTCTATGAGAATAATTAATCTATTAATTATGTGACATAAAGAAAACAGCAGCTTCTATGGCATGATCACTGTCACACTTGTTTCTCTATCCCCGAAGCATAAGCACTATCCTTGGCATCTAGAAGGTCTTCAGAAATGTCTGTGGTCAAATCTTTGCTCCAGACCTCCCAGAGCCTCAGTATATTCGTCTGCAGGATGGAGATAAAGAGAGCTTCGCTTTCCTCCAGGCTGCTGAGTGGATTGAATGTGGAGCTGTTGTTAGTCAACCGCACCGTGATGTCTGACTGCCTCGCTCTGCCTGGTTCTGGCTTCTCCTCTCTTCCCTCCCGTGCCTGGGTTGCAGCCAGCTAGACAGAGCTGACAGTCAGAGAGACACAAGGAGCTTCTGCCCTCTACCCCCTGGCTCCCCATGCAGGCACCTTGTTCTCAAATATCCAGAATTTGAACCCAGAACCTTGTACAGCTACTTCTTCCCAGGGGGAAACAGGTCAGAGATCCAGAGCTGGGGGCCGGCCATCAGCCGAATTCCCAGCTCTAACCCTTTCTACTTCTAGGGGGTTTGTTCTAAGGAAGGAGAGAAGGGGCAGAAAAGGAAAGTGCTGTCTCTGGTGCCGAGAGAGGGCGGGGGGAGGCTGGGGGGAGAGGTAGGTTGGGTTTCACTGGCATTCCAGAGCAGGCTTTTGCTGTGTAGCTGAATCAGAGTTGAGGGAGCCACGGAGACCAGAGGAGCCTCAGAGCCGACTGTGGGCAAACCTGATAGCCCATCTGGACTCCATCCATGGCCTGCCTTCCCTCCCTCCCTCCCCCACACCCTGAGCTCATTGAAGGAGCCACCGTGGGGAAGCAGGGCCGGACGCCTTAACCAGCAGGCTGGGCAGATCCCCCAGGTGCCAGCCCACAGGCCTGTGCTGCTCCTCCCAGCTCAGAAAGCACAGGTCCCCCCCTGCACCAGCCCCCGGCATGAGTTCGTGCCCCTTCCTCTCAGAATCAGAGTGAGCGAACCTCAAAGCTCCCAGTAGTGCAGAGGAAAGAAGGCTCCTCAGAGTTTGGACCATACCGAGGTCGTTCCAGGAGGCTGAGAGTGCCAGCCCCATTCCACGTCAGGAAGATGTCCAGATGGGCATCCAGGTAGCACTGGGCTTTCAGAATCCTCCCAGACCTTGGCTGTCAGAGTCCTGAATCTCCTTGGATCTCTGGTGTCCCAAATCTCTCATCACTCCAATATCCTAAATGCCCAAACTCACCCAATGGAGGGATCCCAGAGCTGGAAGACATGGCATTAAGCACAGAGCAGGGACAACCGGCTGCCTGCAGCCTCGCACTTTATCCTCAACTCTGCTGTGGTGGTTCGCTTTTGACCTTGAGGGAGTCATTTGCTTTCTGAGGGACTCAGTTTCCTCTTCTCTAGTATGACACCGACCCCTGCAAGATGATCACGAGGATCACAGAGGAAAATTTGGATGACAGAAACAAAAAACAAAATGTCATCGACCAAGCACACTCTCTGCAGAGCAGATGAGGATACAATGGCAGTTTCAGCAAAAGTGCCAGCCAGCCTCAGCTGGGAGACTCTGACCCACAGGGCCCCTGTCCTCTGCCTCTCTGAAGCGGCCTCCCAAAGCCTGTGGAAGGGAGATTTATTCCTCCGTTTCCCTGGCATCTTCCCTACCCCCTGGGTCAGTGGGAGTCATGGCAGCCTGGTCACCCACCACGTTTGATTAACCTTTGATCACACCCGTCCAGCACGTGGGGGTGGACACCTGTGGGGCTCTCTCTCCTCTCCATGAGCAGGAAGGAATGCCCCCCACCCCCGGAATACCCTCTGCCTAGTGGGCTAGAAACAGAGCCCACCACATGGAGGATCCTGCAAGCTGAGGAAAGCTATCCATTTGCTGGAGAACCTAACGGGGTCAGAGGCAGCTCAGACCACCTGGAGGCAACCAGGCCCTTTGCCCACCACGAATCTCTTTTCACAACAAACTTTGAGAACAGCCTGTTTTCCCATTTCAGCTTCCTGCATAGTGTTTGCCTAATCCGTCTGTCCAAAATCCCTCTCCAAACACGAGGTTTCCTGCCCAGCACTGGCAATCAGAGAGCTAATTATCTGGGATTAGAAATGGGGTGGGGGGGCTCCCATTTAATTACAGGAAAAAATTAGCCCAACTGATGTGGGCAAAGCCACTGGGATTAGAATTGAAGTCCAGGTTTGAGAAGGCAGGTCAGTTTGGAAGGTGGGAGCACGCCGTGCTCCATCCCGGGCTCTTCTGCTCTTGGCTGTCTCTGGAGTCCGTGAGATGAGGGTAGGAGGGCTCCAAGAGATTCTCCCTTGGGGGTCGGGGAGAGAGATGCAAATGTGTGTTAGAGAGAGACAGGGAGAGAGGCAGAGAGACAGCAGAGAAAGACAAAGAGAGGTAACAGACATGCAGAGAAACTGGAACTGACAGGAGAAACACAAGGAAGAGAGGGAGAAAGAGATGGGCAAGTGGGAGGTGAACAGCAGGCGTTTTGGGGACCAGCATTCTGTCCTGCAGTTGCTGTGGGCTAGCATTTCTGTCATGTTCCCTTTCAAGGGGGGAAGAACTGAAAGGCCGCACAGGCAGGCCTCCCTCCTGCCTTCCTTCTTTCCCTCTTCCCATTCCTTCTTCTGGTGCCCGGCACGCTGGCCCAGTATTGCCACACACAGCACAGGTGACGAATGTAGGGGGACAAGGGTGGGGCGGGGAGCATGGACTCCATTGGGCTCCTAGTGACCTTGAGTCTCTTCTGTGGCCTGAAGATGGGGCTTCCTGCCAGTCCTTGCTTTCTTCTCCTAGGAGAAGAACCTCCTGGCTCAGAGAAGCATTCACTCATTACCTAATTCATTCATTCTTCCGTTTTACAAATAGGGAGCAGTATTATGGGCCAGATGCACAGTGATCTATGGGTTTTCATTAGCCCAGAAGAATGCAAATTGACCTCTGGCTCTAAGTTGTGAGTGAAAATCTCGTCATTTCTTCTCCCTCTTCCAAGACCTCACATACACTTAAACCATCCTGGGAATAGTCCAGAAACACACCCTGGCCAGCTCCTGCCCACAGAGGCAAAAGATATGAGCACACAGTGCTAAGACCTGAGAATATGTCAAGGGAACAGACAACAGAATGCAAATTTGTGCAGTACAGAGTATATGAGTGCATGAGCATAACTTCTTTCCAAGTAAGGAATTAGGTGACTTATGAAAGATTTGGCAAACATATGTAGTGAAAACCAGTATGGAACTAGAAAGTTCAAGCCATAAGAGGGGAGTGCAAATAAATATGCTAAGAATAAAGCCAATATAGGCACCAGCACCCAGCCTCAAATTTGGCCTGAGTATCCTGGCAGCCGAATCAAAAAGGGAAATGAGATGAACTAGAATTCTTAGTCTGCAATAGAAGTATACCTATTTTTTCAGGAGAAACAATTCCTGGACATTACATAAGTGATTTAATGATGTGAGCACTTGTACAGAAACCAGGACAAAATTTGACATCAAAATCAGAAGTCTCTTTTATATGGTAATTTCTTATATAAAATTCCACTAAAGTGCCAAGGCCGTGACATCCATGTAACAATTATCATTCAATGAATTACTCTCGTGGAGTAAACAACAATAAAAAGCAAGTAGATAAGGCCATTGAGGAAAGTGAAACTTGCTGGTTAAGCTTTTGTGGTCCAAGTTTGCGGCTTTCTGGAGCTCTAACTTGATTCAAGGATAGAATGCAATTTTTAAAGCAACCCCTTTGTGCTTGACACTCTGCTAAAAGTTGAATAAAATGAACTATATAGATTCAGCTTCTACATCTGGGAATTTATAATTTTTGTGGACACTTCTCTAGAGGCTCAGATAGCAGAATAAGAGCCTTAAAATGGTAGACAGTAAGATGTTAACGTCATACACAAGGCAAAGGTGAATGCATTTTGGGGAGGCATGCGGCTTAATAAAAGATTGTAGAATCAAACTGACCCAGGTTCCAAAATCTCTGTCTACCACTTACTGGCTATGTGATCTAAGGCAAGTTACCTGACCTCTCTGAGCCCCAGTTTCTTCATCAGTGAAACGGGTTTGGGGGATTAAAGTAGATATTTTGTGTAAGGTGCCTGGTGCCCCGTCCAACATGTAGCATGTGCCCAATTAGTGGCAACTACACTCCATTCCAGGGTTACTGAAGAAGGTGACATTCCTAGCGTGGGGAGAGGAGCCATGAGCAAGGGAGGAGACTCAGGAGTTCTCTGGTCCTTGCCAGGGTTGCTGGGGACCCATCGCCCCTTCTGAGAAATCCCTTCAAAGGCATCAGCTTCCTAATGGTTGGGACTGGGACTGTCCAGAGCAGTTCTGCAGATGCTCCAACCTAAGTTGTCTCCCAGGAAGCCCCAGAATTCTCTCCCTCTCTGCTCTGTTTCTATCACAACTTGACGGGGAAACCCATGACCCTCCTTTCCCTCGCCTGTTTTCGTTCCTCTTCAGAAATGCCCAGGACTTGGCCTTTCAGCAAAGGAAGGCCCATCTCTCCTTGTAAGAAAGGCCCATCCTTCCCCTTCCAGCCCTGTGGTCTCCCCATACCTCAGCCCTCAGGGGCCCCTCCTCTGCTCATCACGGCGAGGTTCAGGTGTCAGGTAGGGTGAGGGGCACCACCTCCTGCTTCTCCTTGAGGCATCCTTGTCTAGACTGGATGCCAGCCAGTCCCAGGCAGCCTCTAAGTGACAGCAAAGTCGGGGGGGGGGGAATGGGAAGCCACATGATGTTCCCCCGCCCACCCCGACCACACCTCCCTGACAGCCGGGCACCCAGAGCTCCCCTGAGCCACAGAGCAGGGCAGGAAGAGAGAGGCAGATCCAGAGCATCGCGCTGTTGAGCCAGGGGCCAGGCACACACCGGGCTGCTCCTTCGGACACATCCCTTTTGCCCAGCCTCTCTCCCTCTGCTTTTTTTTTTTGCAGTTTCTCTGGTACTTTCCAGCTCACTGCCAAATTGTCAAAAGCTATGAGAGGCGAAGTGCTGTTCAGTTAATGATTCCAGTCCCTGGAGAGGTGGAGCGCTCTTTTAAGAGAAAAAAGTAGAGAGGAGTTGGCGGTGTGCGAGGGGCAGAGAGGGGGATGCTTCAGTACTTTAAACAAAAGCTAAGCTGCAGCTCCTTCTAGCTCTTTTTCAGGAACAGATTAGAAGTGGGGAGGTTTGCCCCGAGCGGCCTTCTCTCTGCAGGGAAAGGCCTGGAGCCTCCCCCTCACTTTTCTCTTTTTCACAAAGTAGAAAGGGGCTGAATCAGAACGCTGCCATCCTTTCGGACCCAGTGGCCTCCACCCTCTGCGTCCCCAGCATAGGTCCTGTGGAGACCCCGGCAAAACCATCCCTTCGCACTCAGGGAGGCTGCCTGCAAAAGCAGCCTGCACGCTCCCACAGTGCAAAGGGCCCCTGCTGCTCCTCCGCCCCCTCCACACCCCCTCCTCCTTCCCCAGCTGCTCCCTGGGAAAGGACTGAGAGTAAGGTGTGACCGATGGTCCCAGTGGACCCCTGAAGAATTCCCTCCCTGCCCAGTTTTCCTCCTCAGTCTGGTCCCACCCAAGTCTATGGATCAAGAGCAAACCAGCCAAAAATTCTTCACCTCTGTGCAGCCCTTTCCAGCATTCCAAGTGCTTTCACGTTCCTTATCTAATCTGTTCTCACCACAGCCTTGTCATGTAGGCTGTACTGTTTTTTACCAGTTTTGCAGATGAAGAGAGAATTAACTCCCGTGGCTGAATGCCCCTGTGTGGCCTCCACCCCCAGTGAGTTAAGACATCAGCCCTGACTGGACAGTCAACACCTCTCAGAAGGGAAGATGGAAGTGTGGGGCTTGAAAGATCTAGAAAGGAAACCGAAAAACCTCTGTAGAGGCTGCCCTCTTCATAGAGACGAGACCTGCGTGCCCTTTAATTTCCATCATCGCCAAGTGTGATCTGCCTTTGGGCGGGGCAGGGGGTATTTTTTAAGTTATTTTGATTCATATTGTCCCTAGAACAGTTCCCTGCCATCTTGATACCTCTCATCTGTTCACATCCTCAGACAAAAATTCTATCAGCTGCGAAAATGCAGCCGCACCCTGGGTGCCATGGTGTGTGGCTGCCCTGAGCCCAAGAGTTCATAGCATCCTGGTAGTGGGATCCTCTCAGGTCGGGAGGATGGGCAGGGACCGGAAAAGAGGAGCAGGGGCTGCACTTTGCTGAGCCTTGAGCCCACTGGATGTTCTGCTAATGCTCACAGAAAAGGCGGTACAAGGTTTGCTCCGTACAAGGCTTCCCTCCTTCACTACCCGCCCCCAGTGAGCTCCTGGCACCTGCTGCACTGTTGTACCCAGGCACCAGCGGGGGCTCCGTGCTGGCACTGTGCCCAGCAGCTGTGGGGCGTCAGCACAGGAGGGGCCAGGCATCGAGGAGAAGCAGGGGTCCGGCCAAAGAGAAGTTGGTGACCGGGAAGGGTCTCTGAGCAGCAATGCCAGGGCGTGCAGCTAGAGTCCATGGCAGATCGAGCAGATGAGACAATCCTTGCTCACCAGCCCCACCCCATCACACCTTGATTAGAATGATCTGACCCCAGAAGAATAGCAATGAATTAATTAGGGGTCTGTTGTCATGAAGCAGCTCATTATTAGAGTCTCTCTCCTGGGAGGGGAGATGGGGAAAGGTGTGAAGATGACAGCTATTCGAACAGAATCTTTTAAAGAGCTAGACCCTCCCTCAGGTGTCTGTTCTGCCCTTGGGCTCTGCCAGGAAGTCAGACACACCAAAGCCTACAGGGCTGCCCTGCACTGCACTGGCCACCCCAGATTTCAGGGGGTGGAGGCTTTCTGGCCTCACTTCCCTTCCCTTCTCTGACCCTGTTTCTCAGACCCCAGCTCTGACCCCATCTTCATGATCTTAACTCTTGCTCTCCATCTGCCTTTGAGCCAGCAGAGCTCCAGCTTAGTGGCCCTGGAGTTCTTTTCAGAGCAGCACCTTGAGTGTTTATAGTACTTTCCTCCTAAGAGCTCTTACCGGTCCAACGAGAGCCAAAAAGATCATTTCAACAGACACTAATGCATATAGTGTGTTTGTGCTCCAGGTTCCAGAAGATTTGGTTGCAGGGGGCAGGGGGATGCATGGAACAAGATTCCCTCCTCTCCCCATTCTTTTCTAGAGATGGGAAAACAGAGGCCCAAGAGAGTTGAGTTCTGACTCCCTGCCTACCAGCTCTGTGACCTTGAGGAAGTTTCCTCACCCCTCTGTGCCTCAGGTTCTCATCTATAACATGGGATAATAGGGTTCTTGTGAGGATTAAATGAGAAGAAGTGTGTAAAGCCCTTGGCATGGTATCTAACAATAATAGGGGTTAAATAAATGTGGGCTGTGACTTCTGTTCCACTCCTGCCTGGTTTCAGCAACAAGAATCCATCCATTCCATCAGCCTGTGTTATTGAGGTCCTGCTCTGTTCACAGTAGTACCCAGTACAGTGAGGCATATGGAGCTGCACAAAACATTGTGTCTGTTTTCTAGGGACTTACAATCTTAGGAAAGATAACTGCACGTGTTCACAAGTAACTGTGCCAAGAGTCACACTAGATACTGTCGGGGTTCAAAGGAAGGATCAATACAGGCTTCATGGAGGAGGTGGCATTTGGGTTGGGTCTTGAAGGATGATTAGGATCTAGCAGGTAAAATAAATTCTTAAGCAAAGGCGTAAAGACCAAGAACCTGGGGACATAATTGGAAAATGGTGAGAAGGCCGTGTTAGCTAGACCCCTGTGTGACAAATTGAGGCATGTGAATTTTTCTAAATTATCAATAGGGACAATTAAAGGTATTTTGTGTGTGTGCATGGATTCATGCAATGATTTCCTTTTTTTTCATCTTCCAAAAGTAGTGTATGTTCATCATAAAAAAAAATAAGAGACTGAGATAAGCGAGAGAGAAAACTACAAACACCTGAAATTTAAGGATTTTGCATACAGAAAAGGCAGGATCAAATAAGTGTTTTAAGAAGATTAATCTGGCAGTGTTTGGTAGAAGAGATTAGAGCAGGAATATGCTGGAAGCAAGGAAATTTCTCAGGTTATCGCAGTAACGCAGATAAGAGGCAATAAAGACTCAGACCTAGCCGGTTAGCAATGGGAAGAGAAATCCAGTGACATGGATGTGCTTCTCTCAGTTACCACGCATTTTCTGCACCGTGGTAGACACAGGCCACATGCGTTTTTTTTTTTTTAAATAACTTTTCCTTTTAACATCTCAGGGGGTCTCCTGCATTCAGGCACAAGCCCAGTGTCAGATAGCCATGCTCACAAACCTAGACCTCCCTTCCCATCCTTCCAGCCCAAAATGCCATCCTCAGCGTTAATGAAAGCAAGAGATTACTGTTCCAGATTATAAAGTGTGGCGCAATTTTAGGCCATTGAAAAGAATGAGTTAATTAAAGAGGGTAATAACCCTCTCTGGCGCCCCGCCCTTTGCTCTTTTTCCAGCTGCAGGTGGCCTTCTTTGTCACACGGGAGGAGACAGCTATATGATCTATTTTGTTCCCCAGGAGTTATCTCCAGGGACACCCAGCACTTTTTAGATGTATTTAGTCCCCGTGCAGGCATTGTCCTCTTGTTTGACTTAGGGAAAACCGAGGCCCCAGAGGGAGGCAGAGTGAAAGAGAGGAGTACAGGCTTTGCAGTCAGGCAGCTGCAGCTTGGAGCCCTGCTCGGCTCCTTCCTGTGTGATCCTGCTCTAGATACTTTATGTTTCTTATTCTGTGAGATGGGAAGGCCTACTGCACAGAGTTTTCAAGATTAGTCATGTTTGTATCTCCAACTTTTTGCACACTGGTTGTCATGCTCAATAGATTTTCCATAAATATGTTGAACTAATTGATAAAGGGAGATAAGTGATTCAAAGCCCTCTGTATGTCCAGTTCCAGGAAGTGCTAGTTTCCTTTGCCCCACCAGTTCCCGCTGGAAATTTTCCAAGGTAGTAGTTAACCTTGGGCATATGTCAATATGCCTCATCTTCACTGCATCCTATTCCAGGGCTTGGTGAAGGCTGCGTTGCCTCCACATGGACCCTAAAGGTTGCTTCTAAATCATTCGCAGTTCAAAAAGCCCAAGAGGTTAGATTCTATCCCGATACCGCCAGGGCATCCCCAGGCCGGTAAACTGGGTGTGATGCCTTGAATGGAGATTCCGAGAGTCCAACATTGCTAGAGTTTTGGGTAAACAGAGATTCCGATTTAGCAGGAGACACTCATTATTCTTTATGAATTCCTCCTGCTACCCTTCTGTGCTCCCCCCAACTCTGTGCACTCCTGGTGAATTATTGTTTTGCCGCTGCGTGATTTGATTTCATCTGAGGCTGCTTAATGCTTCTTCCATCCCTCGCTGTGTTTATCTTATTGTTTCCCAGAACAATCAAGTGTTTCCTCTGCCCCTGGCAGCTTCATCTTGTTCTCGGAGCCTCCTGACCTGCCCAAGTCTTGACTGGGAGCAGCCTTGAAAGGTGGAGCTGATCTAGGGTCAGAGCCCTGTGCTCCAGAGCTGCCCCATGTCATTCAACTCTATAAGCTCTAGTCCCTTGTCCTGGGCCTTGGAGCTCCAAGCCCTCCCTAACAGAGCGAGAACCAAGAGATTGGATTCTGGTGCTTCTGGGACTTGATGTCACTCTCCCCTGAGTCGTAAAGGGAGAGGCCCCTGGGACAGCAGCTGGTGCCCTTGTAAAGTGCAGTTTGTCCTTCACCCCAAGAAGGTGTGAAGAGAGGCTGCTCCTCGGGGTTCTGTGGGCCGCTGGATGGTGATTGCTTGGTCATCTACCCCTGGCTGATGAGAAGCAAAGAAACCATGATTTAGAAGGGAATCCCACTCCAGCCAACCTCCCCAACCTAACCCCCTTACACTTACCTTGCTCAGAGTACACGCTCAATAAATATTCACCACATCCCCGGCCCTCATAAGCCAGAATTCTCAGACTGTCCCAAGATGCAGAAGTCCAGAGACAGGTGGTTCCTCTAGGGACCCCCTCCCTCCCTTCCAGGAGAAAGCCCACCATGGGCTGGCCTTCTGAAATCCAGGAACCTCTAGCCCCATGCCCTCCTCTGCTATCTCATCCACCCCCAGCTTAATATCTAGGGCAGATTCCTGACATGCACAGAAATAGAAATAATTGTACATGGAAATGTCAGTCTCCAGTGTCAAAGCCCCTGTGATTGGCCGACAACTCACTGGGGACCAGTGCTGGAAGCATCTGCATGTGTGTGGGAGGATGTGTGTGTGCACACGCACACAAAGGTGAGGGCGGCCAGAATTCTCAGAGTTTAGCGCACCTTGGTGACCTCCTTCCTTCTCGTGGACAGGAGGGGTCCTTGGCTCCCCTCTTCCTCATCTCTCCTGGCTCCGTGCAACCCACAGGCCAAGTTTTCCAGGCTCCTGTGTTCCTCTCCAATCATCCAAGCATTTAGGGGCAGGCTCCCAGCTGTCCTCCAGGGAGCTTCGGCCCACTTGACTGTGACTCTGCATGGATAGTTAATGTTTGCCCAGTTCAGGGGCTGAGAGAGGACATGAGCCAGAGGCACCCTGGAAGTCACTGCTGCTGCTTCTGTGTGTGTGTGTCTGTGTGTGTGTGTGTGTGTCTATGTATGCATGCACGTGTAGTGTGTGCAGGATAGAGGGAGGAAGAATCTCAGAGACTGACTTTACCAAAGACTTCAATCTATAAATAATTCGGGTCATGAAACTCTACAAAAATAAACTTCAGAATGAATCTTCGCCCTCGCAGCACTCAATGCACAGCTGCAGATACACTTGCTCATTAGCTCATTCCCAAGTTCAGTCTGAGCAGCACCAGGCCTTCTTCACCTTTCCCCTCGTTAAAGGTCTCGAAGTGTACACACACACACATACATATACACATACACACACACACACACACACACAAACACTCATAAGCCCAGAATCCTGAAGCCAGAGATAAAATCAAATAATAAAGGCCTCCTCCAAAGGGAATTCTAGGACACATGGTGACGAGAACTGCTGAAATTGTTGTTGAGCCCTCAATGACTACATGTCAAAAACTCACCCTCTCCAAATACTCAGGTCTGACAAACCAAGTTTCCAAGAAATCTGGGCTTGGACATAACAATAACACTTTTATATTTATATCACACTCTAAAGTTTCCAAAGAACTCACATTTCCTTCCCCTCCTGCTTTTCAGTTTAGGTATCACCTCCTCCAGGAAGCCCTCCCCTCAGTCCAGGTGAGGTGCTGCCCTGCCCTCCATGCTGGCCTCCCTGGGATCCCCATGCAAACCTCCTCTCACACGGGGTGGCCCAGGTGTGTGTGAGGACTGATTGGATTGTCTGTTTCCCCATTCCTGGGGCTTCCTAAGGGGATCCTTTCTCGAAGTGTCCCTGGCTCTTAGCACAGGCCTGGCTAATGGGAGGCATGTCCTGAATGAATATTGCATAGTACCGAAATTCAATGAATACTGGACAGTACCGAAATGCGCAGCTACAGAAACTATCACACAAACAAGTGAAGTGACTTGCCTGAAGTCACATAGCCAGTTAATGAGAAAGCTGGGATTAGATCCCAGCCCTGCAGACGCAAACCAGTGCCTCCCTCTGTGTGGTGATGTCTCTCAAACCAATCTATTTCCTACTGAGAAGCCCAAGAAGATTCCCAATTCTATTGCTCTGCAGCAGCTCTTGCAAAAAAAAAGATACTACTACTGCTGCTACTACTACTACTACTACTACTACTACTAATAATAATAATAATAAAGTGATGTTAGAGTGTCAAATCCCAAGTAAAAGCTCCATAATTTAGGACTAACTAGGGAAGAAATTGATGCATAAGAAAAAGAGTTTGGAGGGGCCTGCAGATAAGCTAGTTAATTGGATATGCTGATTTAAATTGGATAGTCAAATAAAGAGGCTGTCATTAATTTCTGTACAGACCTAGCTGTGATTTAAGGGAAAGCTACTACTAATAGGATTACTATTTCATTCTCATTTCAAAGAGGCCCCTCCCACCAGGAGGACCAGACAGTAAATCTCCCCTGGTTTTCACCTCACATCCTCCGGCCCCAGAGCCAGCCCTGATAAACTGCCTTTTAGCCTCCCAGCAGGTCCCCCCAAATTAGGCTCTGAGTTTATTGTTGCCTCTAGGAAGTGGGTGTTTGTCCCACTTTGGCCACTTCCTCTTTCTTTGGGGTCTGAAAGAACTAAAGAGAGTATTTGGACTCTCATCTGCCCATCTACTCTGTTCTCGACTGCAGTGAACGGCTGTGTTCGCACATTATTATCTCTTAGGAGAGTCACAGAGTGGCTGAGAATCAGGCTTTATGTGGGAAACCCAATACTGCCACCCTTTAGCTGTGTGATCTTGGGAAAGTCACGTAACTCTCCATGCCTCCAATTTCCCGTCTGTACAATGGGAATAATAATAATGTTTACCTCATGGGTTCTTGTACAGGTTAAAATGAGTTCATTTTTGTTAAGTACTTTCGACAGCACCCAGCATATTGTAAAAGCAATAGAAGTGGTAGCTATTAAATTCTTTAGGCCAACAGGGCCCTTTGAAAATCCACCAAGATCATCCTCACTACCTTCAGGCAGGGCCACTTTTAACCATGAAGCAAAAGAAGTCATCCCGTGTTCAGAACCCTCCTGAGAAAGAAGGTACAGTCTTCTGTGGTCACCCACTCTGTAGTCAGGGCTCCTCATGACAGGAATTCTTACTAGAGCTAGCCTAAATCTCCTTGCACAATGGTTTAGGCACATTTGTCTTTTGCTCATCTTCGTAGAGACTGTCACCCTCCATTGTAGCACACTGCCCTTCTTATCCCACCTTCTGAGCTTTGTCCAAGCAAATTGACACCACTAGCTCTGCATGTCCGCTGAGGTCAAGCCCTCCCAGGAGAGGAGGAGCCCAAGTAGAAATATGGGTTGAAGTGACTGGCTTTCCCCTGTCTGCATCACCCCCCTCCTCTGACCCTTCTCCATGCTCCTCCTCTGCCTGGTTGGATGCCTGGCTGGGGCCTGTGCAAATTGGTCTCATAGTGCCCTTCTCTTGGATTGGATTCATGGCCTATTTCAGTGTATTGTTGTCCTTGTGGTCATTGAAACCTGGCCCTGGAGACACAAGCTCAGAAGCTGAAGAGAACTCACTCTGTGGGACACCACAGAATAGACTCAATCTGTTGCATTTTAAAATCCCACTTTTGTTTGGGACTCTGTCACAGTCTCCACCACCACCCTGTGTCTGGCAAGGATGGAGGACAACATTGAACCTCAAAACTTCCCATCCAAGACAGAGAAAGATGGGGACTCGTGTGCTTGAATTACAGTAGGGCCCACCTTTGTCCCTCCTCAGTCACAGGGCGTTCTCTTCATCAGCCATGTGCTTTCCTCTGGACCACACCGGCTGGAGCTGGTGGGAGCCCCAGGTGCACCCCTGACTAGCTATGTCCATGAATGGAAGCGCTTGGATGAGATGGGCTCCAAAGCCCTACAGCTCCAGCAGTTTTCATAAGTCTGTGATTCTCCTGTGACAGACCCTGAGAAGATTGCTCCTTCCTGTTATTCAGAGAGGAAAACTGAGCCTTGGGGAGATGAGGTAACTGACCTAAAAGTGTACCATTAGGCAGAAATCAAGCCCAGACAAGAACACAGTCAGAGCAGAAACCCAGGAACCCTGAGTCCCACTGTGGTGTGTTGCCCGGAGGGAGCAAAGGGAATTAGGGAAGGGAAAGACCTCTGCCACCCAGTTGGCCTCCCCTGCCTTCTGCCTGCCAGCCCTGCCCCCACCTCATTCCCTTTGACCCCCAGCCTCCTGGCCCCCTTCTCCATCTTCTCTGTCCTCCTGTTGGTGTCTTGGAGAGCTGCACCAGCTCAAGGCAGATAGCATGGGATGAGGGAGTAAGTAGGGGTGCACAGACCTCTTAGGCAATACCGCTCTTCATTCCAGGGATTTAGACTGAATGAAATAGGATAGCTTAGTTCAGGTTCAGTACCAAGAACATTTTCTGTTCTGGGTTAGTTTCAGCTCTGATGTCTGAGAGTTATGTAGGTTTGATTCTGGCTTCAACTGCTTTATTGAAAGATTGGGATTGTAGACAGAAAAAAAAACAAACAAAAAAACTGTTTAGGTCTCTTATTCAGAAAAAAGTTAATGGCTGGGATTAGTCCTAACAGTGATGCAGCAGAGTATGTGATGATAAATTGTCTTTGGTTCAATTCAGCTCCAACCTGGCCATGGGTACCATCTAGTCCTGGGGACCACAAAGGGCCAGACATGGCTTTCCTCCTTCTGACTTTGTGTGCCCAGGCTCTTGGGGACGGGGCTGCTTCACCTGGCAGAGGGTTAACTGGCCTCCCCAGGCGGGGAGATCCTGGGCTGGCCCTGGCGTGGGAGGCTGGTTCCTCAGTTCCTGGGGCTGAGCCAGTGCCCGGAGGAGACTTAAACATCCCTGGAGAGGAGCAGCTGTCACAAGGAGGGTCGTGAGAAGCAATGGGACATTTCCCATTTGGAGGAGGAAGCAGAGCTTGAACTCTCCCATTTTATGGAGACGGAATATTGAGGTTAAGCCAACCAGAAGTCATGACTATCACATCTCCCCCTACCTCTTGCAATAGCCCGAGAACTTTTGTGATTAAAAGCTACTATATTTCTAGAAGGATCTCATGGAAATTTTGGATTTGTCCATCTGAGAGAGAATGGTGCTCTGAAGGTTAAGGGAACTATTTTAATTGTGGGGCATTTTCCCAGACTGAGACCCTGTTCTTCCCTCTGCTTGAATCCATCATAAGATTTGCTCCAGGGTGGAAGGCAGTAGCCTCAGCCCCACACCATCATTCCTGACCCCAGAGTCTTCCTCTGCCCTATGAGAATGAATTAAATGACCCCCTGACCCCTCCCCTGGAAGGAGGGGCTTTAGTGACAGTTGCCAAGGCAACAGCTTGGAACAGCAGGAAGCCACTAGCTAGGCAGAAAAAAGGTCGAAAGAGGAGCTTAGGGGAGAAGGAGAGTCCAACCCACAGTGGGGAGTTACTGGGGTAGGAATGGCTGAGAGCAGAGTTTCTTCAGTTCCACTGAGGTCACCTCCTCATCTTTAAGCCCAGAGCTCCCCACGTCACCCATCAAAGCAGACAAGGAGAACCTGGTACCTCTGACTCTTGGCCCTGCTCCAGTGTTCCCACCCCTGGGGTCTAGGCCCAGCGCCTCAGGCAGGAAAGTGCTGTTTCTGCCACTAGGAACTCCAGAACCACTGTGCCCAATCCCACAATGGGCTTGTGGTCTGCTTCTCACTCACTCCAATCCAGCCCAACTCTATATACACAGACCACACCCTGGCTCAGGCCCCTCAAGTACACAGATTCTCAGGAGGGTAGAAAACTTTGAATAGAAGCACTGGTCCTACCCTCCCAACTCTGCAAGAAATAATGCTCTTGACCCTCTCTACTCAGCCAATAAAAACTGAACATGTATCCATTCATCCATCTTTGCGTGTTTATTGTGGCATCAGGCACCAAGCTTAGCCCTTGCAATGAATAAGTCATGGTCCTTGCTCTCAGGAGCTCTCGGTGGGGTGGGAGAAATGGGCAGAGGGAAGAAGATGGTTAGAAGTCCAAGGGAGAAATCAAAGGGAATAGGAGGGAAGGACTTCATCTTAAAATTGTCCACTGAAAATTGTCTTTTGATCTCACTCTGATTTAGCACTAAAGAGCCCACGATACTTTATCAGTTGGTTCATAGTTCATGTCCTTTCAACGAGCATTTCTCAAGCATTCCCTTTTATCCATCACCAGCTGTGTTCCCAGCTCCATTCTAGTCCTCAGAGGCTAGTCCTCAGAGAAATAGAAAGCCTTCCTGCCTTCAAAATGTTGGCGGACTTACGCACATGCGAGGCAATTAGAGAACAATTTAAGTAGGTAGTCAATACACGTTAGCTAGTACGTATACAATGAACAAGTCAATTGATTATAATCCCAGGACGAAATGTCTGGTGGATAAAAAGCCATCAGGGTGAGGAGCAATTAGTGTGGTGGAGAGATTGGGGAAGGCTTCATGGGGAAAGTGGGCTTGAGCTAGAGGGGGTTTAGTTGGACGGAGGACAAAGAAACAAGCCGGGGTTGGCAATATTGGCCAAGAGTCAGCTGCTGTGTTGGGAACAGGAAACCTAGTGGTGAGAGCACATTCAAACTATGGACTCCCTGCCATCACCTTTTTGTATGAGGTGCTGGTCCTTAGGGACCTCTCTCCGCTGAAATTCCAAATTCTGTGTAGAGCTTAGACTAGAGGAACACTTCTCAAACCCCCAGACTAGCAGCATCCAAATCAGCTGGGAATTTGTTAGAAATGAAAATTCTCAGGCCTCATTCCCACTGAATCAGAAACCCTGGGGTGGGCCCAGAGGTGCATTCCCAATCCCTCCAGGTGGTTCTCAGGGCATGCTGGTTTGAAAACCACTGGGCTACAATCAGTGCTTTTAGACCCTGGCCACTCACTAGATTCACCTGGGAAGCTTTGAAACCCAACGAAGATGCCAGGGCCCCAAGCACAGAGGTTCTGATGAATGGATCCAGCCACATTTTTTTTTTAAACTCCCCAGATGACTCTAATGTATATCCAGGACTGAGAAGCACCATACTAATTGACCTCCAAGTCCTTTCTGACTTCTTATCCTGGGACGGGCTCTGAGACTGATTCTCAGATTTTTGTTCTCAGGGATTCCCGGCTCACCAAAATCGCCTGGTGGATTTGCACACATTCAGGGGATATGTTTGGGGTCAGAAAGACCTTTCTGAGATCCTAAAATCTTGAATCTCTTGATGACCAGCTCTCTGATGGTTTGTGTGCTGGTCCCACCATCCTCTCTTACTTGCCCGAGGCAAAAGCACTCTGTGCAGATGTTGATTCTCCTACCCCAAACACAAATAAGTGTGCACAAGCACACACTCTCACACACCCTCATCATGCAGTGCTATAAATATATGTACACACACACAAGAATAACCATATAGGGATATTCAGATCACACCTAAAAATATATACGCTCACACAAATAAACCCACCATCAGAAGTCCCAGACCAGGGCTTCCCTTGTGGCGCAGTGGTTGAGAATCTGCCTGCCAATGCAGGGGACACGGGTTCGAGCCCTGGTCCGGGAAGATCCCACATGCCGTAGAGCAGATGAGCCCGTGTGCCACATCTAATGAGCCTGCGCATCTGGAGCCTGTGCTCCGCAACAAGAGAGGCCGCGACGGTGAGAGGCCCGTGCACCGCGATGAAGAGTGGCCCCCGCTTGCCACACCTGGAGAAAGCCCTCGCACAGAAACAAAGACCCAACAGAGCCAGAAATAAATAAATAAATAAATAAAAAGTGAAATTCTAAAAAAAAAAAAAAAAAGAAGTCCCAGACCAGCACACTTAGACTGCTTGGAAAAGGATTCCTATTGGTGGAAGTTGGGCTGTTTGAATTAAGAAGCACCTCTGTCTTCCCTGTAACCTAGCCTGCTTCAGGGTAGCGCTTGGGCGCAGGATGTAGGGATTATCTTCTATAAACTACCTGCAGGTAAACCCACAGGGGACCACTGAGTACAGATGCTGAGGATGCCCTTTTTTCTTTTGCAGATTCGAGCCGATGGTCCCCCCCATGGTGGGGTCCAATATGAGATGGTCTCCGTGCTCAAAGATGGGAGCCCCATCCTCCGGGACATGGCCTTCTCCATTGATCAGCGCTACCTATACATTATGTCTGAGAGACAAGTAAGTACTGACACACGTCCCTCCTTTCCAGAGCCCAGGAGCAGCAGATAACCAGTGACCTTTGTTCAGAAGCTATTCCATCGAACAAGAGAGACCCCTGGGCCTGCTGCTCAGGGGTCCTAGGAAGCTTTTGCAGGGAGTCAGAGAGAAGCAGTTGGGGCCAGCCACTTCCTGGAGCCTCTCTTTAGGCCACAGACCCTGTCTCAGCATGTGATGAACAGCCCCACAAGAACGGGCCAGACTGCACGAAGCAGCTTGGTGTGATTAGGAGGTAGATTTACTGCTCCCGGGCCCACAGAGTCTGCTGCTCAAGGGAGCCAAAGAGGTGTAAATAATCCAGGCCTCCAGGCTGGGAGAGATAGACCCAAGATAAGGCCCAGAAGGAGATAAAAATCTTGGGCTGAGTCTTAGACTGATGCAGGGTAGAAGCTGGCCAGCTCTGGGAAGCTGCAGCTCTCCCTGCAGAGCTGGGGAGGCCTGAGAAATAGAATTCTGTCCTTTTCTGGGTAACACCTGAGTGGGTTCCCCACCCTCTTGGATGAAATGTTATTCCCTCGGGTTATATTTGATCTGAATATGTGGGAGCAGAGAGAAGGCAAATGCAGGGAGAGCCATGGTGAAGGACAAGAGAAGGACAAGGGAGTCCCCAAATCAGAGGAGGTGCAGAAAGCAAAGCTTAGACCTTAGGAAAGGCTGGCTCCTTCCATTCATTCAGTCAGCGGGTCAACAGTTAGTCAGCAGGACTGGTGATCTTGACATTGACCTGAACATGGTAAGTAAGATAAAGGACAAAAAAAAGGGAAAGGGCTGTGAATCTGTTTTGGTGCTGAGGACACTGACTTAGAGGTTAGACAAGGACGCGGCGCTGGAGGACCAGTGAGCTTTCTTAGGGTACCTCCCCACTCAGGTGTCATTCTCAAAATACTCTGCAAAGATTCCAGGTGTCTGTCATCAAGTTCACCCTGCCCAGAGTTCTCTTTCCCTCCTCCCTTTCTGTATGTGTGAATTCTGAATTGGGGACAAGGGATGAGTGGAAGGAGGAAGAGGTGAATGGGCACATGATGGCATAAGGGTAGAAGGGATGCAACTTTAACTTGAAAATTACTTCCTGAGAAGAGATGACACAAACCATATGCTAATTGTATGCAAATTACATCCAGATCCTCTTGAACCCACCTGTCTTTTTACCTTCTTTCATGTAGCCCCCATGGTTGAGGCATAAACAAGTCCAGATGCAAACTTGTAACCCTAAAAAAAAAAATTACTGGGCATGTATTTATGGGGAACAATGTACTGGAAAAACAGCAAAATGAATGGGACTTGGTCACTACCCTTAAGTTGCTTACAGTCTAACAAGGAAATCTTTATCATCAGATTGGAGGCTATAAATGCTCTGCCTTTCCTTCCTATTTTTCTTTGTTTATAAGACAAAAGGTTATTTCTTAAACAAAACTGATAGGTGGGCACCATACAAATTCAAACAATACATACAGAAAAGGAAATAACAAGTTCCCAAACCCCACACCCCCAAATGTAACACCATGTTAACATTTGGTGAACACCATTCCAGATGCTTCTGCAGAAATACCTACAGATAGAAGGGTGGGTGGGGAGATAGCTCCCTAGACCGGTGCATAAAAGGATGGTCACTGGGATCAAATAGACCTATGTTAACATGATATTTTCAAAGATGTTATGTATGGCCGAGGACCAGGCTGGTAACACTGGATAAAAATTCTTTCTTGGGTTCTCTGAACCCCATGAAGTAGAAAAGCAGAAACAGCAAATAGAAGTGACCAGTGAGACCTCAGTGGAACTGAGAAGTTGCCAAGGCACATATTTGGGCTGCATATCTTTTAGTCAAGTGAGATGCTTTCTGAAATTGAATTCAAAACGTGGCCAAAGAGGAGGGCTGGAGGCTGATAAGTGGCCTTCAGGGAATACAATGACCTCTTGAAACCATATCAGATGTCGTCTCTGAGAGCATCAGCTCTGGCTAAACCAAGTGTCTGCATAGCTTATTTCTAAATAATCCCTCCTTTGGTCTCATCTTCTGCATCTGCTGCTCGGTTCCTGTCAGTTGGCACCAAACAGAAGGGCTCAGTGGTAGCCAGTCATGCTGAGCAGATATAGGAAGAATTTGGTTTAATGCCATGGGGCTCTCTTGAATCAGGTGAGATATTAGTCAAGGGAGATCCCTATGCCCGGTGGAGCCGTGATCAGCGGGCAGAGTCGGAGGCGGACTGGTGGTGGAACTCAGAGGCCTGTTACTTGGAGAGCCGCAGGCCATGTGGCAGTAGGTAGCCTGGTGATTTCACCAGGGGCTGGGTCCAGGGATGAGGGCCAAGAACACCTCAGGAGGGCCATCTGTCTGAGGCCGAGCAGCCAAGAGTACCGGGTGTTCACAGACAGCTCGGACCTCTTAAAGGAAACCGTTGAATGTGTGGCAAGAGAACAGTCAATGGAAATAAAGTCAAATGACGTGGGTTCTAGTTCAGCTTTTGCTCTAACTGAGGTCCGAAGCTCTCAACATTTTATAACCGGGTGGCCTTAGACAAGTCACGTCACCTCAGTATGTCTCCCAGGGGTCGATGTGAGGCTTGGCTGAGACAGCAAGAGGGCAATTCCTTTCACGCCACCTCACACACCGCGAATACTCATCGTTCAGATTCCTCACGGCCTGTCCCAGCTCTCAGCCTTCACAATCCCATTACTCAGGAGGGTGGTGACCGTGGGTGGTGACTAGGAGGAAGCTAAGTGGCGGCACACCCAGCAGGCCTCAGGCCGAGCCAGGAGGCCTATATTCTAGTCCTGGCCTACCTCTAACCAGCTGGCTGACCTAGACCCTGAACTTCTCAGGGACTCAGTTTCCTCAGCTTGAAGGATGGAGATAATAAATCGAACTCTCTAGAGGCTCTTTCAGACCTTAAAGAGACCTGTCTAAAGTCTTGGGATCAGGACTCTTCTCCGTCTCCAGAAGACAACCTGAAAAGCGCAGGGAACAGCCTTGAGGTTAGACCAAAAGAAGTTTCTGAACGAGTTTTATGAGTCCATGCGTGCCCATATGAACTCCTTCCCCGAAGGGTAAACACTGCAGTGAGGGTAGAAACGCTGGCAGCTATGGATACGCAGATTCCTGTTTTGAGGCAGTCATTTAACAATTTGGAGTTCCCTAAAAGACCTAAGACCTGGGCTTCCCTGGTGGCGCAGTGGTTGAGAGTCTGCCTGCTAATGCAGGGGACGCGGGTTCGAGCCCTGGTCTGGGAGGATCCCACATGCCGCGGAGCAGCTGGGCCCCTGAGCCACAATTACTGAGCCTGCGCGTCTGGAGCCTGTGCTCCGCAACAAAAGAGGCCGCGATAGTGAGAGGCCCACGCACCGCGATGAACAGTGGCCCCCGCTTGCCACAACTAGAGAAAGCCCTCGCACAGAAACGAAGACCCAACACAGCCGACCTTGTAAGACATCGTGGGAATGGGGTTTCCCACCGCCTCACTTTCCAGTAAATCTCTGGGCAGCCTTCTCTCACCCCTGCCTTCACCATGTCCCCAGCTCTTGTCTCCCTGTTCCCCTCCCCCTCCCCCAAATCATGGCACCTGTTGTATCCTTGATGCCACAAGAGAGTAGAAGCAAGTCTCTGGCCTCCAGTTTTGCCTAGACAGGTTTTCATCTCCCCATAGAGCTAGAACAATCCAATATAGGCTCATGTGCGCTCTCTCTCTTTCTCTCTCTCTTTCTCTTAGTTAATTAAATGTAATTAAGAAATAAGACTAGTAAGAAGTGTTGGGTCGTTAGTGCCACTGCCTTACAAGTCGATGTTAGTGTACTGTTAATAGATCCAACGCCGGCCAGTCCCAGGGGAACAATTGGGAACAAATTCCCCGATCCTACTAATTGCCCAGGTGCTCCACGGATAGGATGCCTGCCTCTTCCCTAGAAAGTCCACCCCAGCTTCCTCAACAGCGAATCGACCGGCAGATGTTATGGGAGGGAATTCAAGTCGCTACCATATCCTCAGTGTCTAATGGAAGTCAGATGGTGGGACCAGGGAAAATCAGGCAACGAGCCAAGTGAAAAAGCAAGTCACAAGATGAAAAGAAACTTGATAGCCCCAGGTTCCACCCAACTTGTCAGCCTGGCCACTCTGAGAAAGGGAATCTAACTCTGTACTCAGGGTAGATGGGAAAAATGTATGCGGATGGAAGCAATTATTCTATTTTATACTTTAATTAGTTTGACTTAGCAGAGGGAATAGAGGCATAAAATGATCTAGCGAAGGGTGAAATGGAAAAAGGGAGTCACAGTGGAGAATGGCTCCATGTAGGCTGGAAAGGGCCTTGGGAACAGCAGAAAGGCTGGTGATGCGTGTGTGTGTGTGTGTGTGTGTGTTTAGGGTGGGTGAGGACATGGGATGCTGCTGTCTATTTCGAGGCCTGGAGAGGCAAGGTAGCATAGTGATTAAGAGTGGGAGCATGGGAGTCAGACCGCCTTGCACACAATCTGTCACCACTTATTAGGCATATGGCCTTGAGAATGTTATTTCGCCTCTCTACACCTCGGTTTCTTCATCTGTATAGTGGGCCTAATAATGGTGACTGTTGTGAGGATCGAGAGACTATATATAAATTACCTAGCACTGTGTCTGACACACAGGCAGTGCTTTCAATAAGTGGTAATGATTATTGTCATTATTGTATTGTCATTCGTAGTATTATTAGAACTTCTGAGACCCCAGAGAGGGCTAGAAGCATCTCCACTATAAATCACGGCTGAGACAAAGATCCCAGTCTCAGGCAAACACCTCCAACCTGACGTTCCTGCTGCTCCCTCCCAAGGGACACCTCAGAAGCCTCTGGCCTGGCCTAATGACAGCATCCGGCTGAGTCGCTCATAATCTGCTATTTATTTTTAAAATCCAGGAATGTGCCCAGCAGACTAAACAGTCCTGGTCCCCTTGATACAGGCGAAGGCAGCCCTGGGCTCATGTGTGAGGCCCAGGAGGCCAGTATTCCAGGCATCTGTGGAGAGAAGGGAGGGGGACCCTGAGCCCTGGTCATCCCCCAAGCCTCCAGGCCCCTGTCTGGCTGCATGTGTGGACACTGGGCCAGAAAGGGGCTATCCCTGGGGCTTTCCATGTCTGGCCTCACCAAGTAGGTAAGCAAGCCTCAAGCTCATTGCAGTAGATGGGGCTGCCATTCTCCAAGTTGTGGACGCTCAGACCCCACTTCTGAATGCCCATATGTATGTCAGTTATCGGCACACATTCTGGTCATTTATTGCTATGTAACAAACCACTTCAAAATTGAGGGGCATAAAACAACCACTTTCACATGCTCACAAACTATGTAAAAGTCAGGAGTTCAGACAGGGTGCACCGAAGAGGGCTTTTCTCTTCTCTGCAACATTGGGATTGGAACCTCTGCTGGGATGACATGAATGGGCTGAGGTGACTGGAATGATTAGGGCTAGAATGATCTGGAAGCACGTCCTCTCACATGTCTGGCAGCTGGGAACTAGAAGCCTGAGATCAGCTGGGACTGTCGGCCAGGGTACCTTAGACAAGGCCTCTCCCTGTGTCTTGGGCTTCCTCACAGCATGGTGGCCTCAAGATGGTCAGACATCCTGAGCATGGCAGCTCATGGCAGACATGGCCGCTCAGGGCTCCAAGAGTGAGTATTCCCACAAATAAGGTACAAATGTTATTGCCTTTTTTTACGACTTAGCCTTAGAAGTCATATTCCTTCTGTCTTCTACCTGACTCTTCACCTCTCTACTGCCCATCACCCCAGGTGATTCTGATGGGTGTGGCCCATGACCATGCTTCGAGAAACAAGGCACAGGGAAGGTAAATACATGGTTTCCTGTCTCCCAAGTTATGAACCATAGAGCATCAGAGCTGGTAAGGACTTCAAAGCTCACCCATCCTGACCCCAGATGGGAAGTATGAGGCCCATAGGGCATGGAGCAGGCTAGCTGCCGTTTCAGCCTTGTACAACACCCAACACCTAAGACCACAGTCACCAGAACTGGTTTGATTTCCCTGAACTCACAGGGAAGTGCCAGTAGTAGCTTTAAAGCTTGCTGTTGATGGACTGAAGGTTGTGTTAAGTCCTAAATGAGACCCACATCAAAGGTGGCTCTGAAAGTGCTTCTGGGAAGCCTTTGAGGGAATCCATCAGGAACAGGGACACACTGCCTGGAAATTGCCCAGACGATGGCATGTGATTTTAAGGGCTGTCCCAGGCAGTCCTCCTGTGCAATGTTGCATCAGTCCACTCAGAAGATGGTCCTGCTGGATGATCCGCCGTCTCATGCAGGGCAATGGGACTTTACCCCCACGGATGACAGGAAAGTAACTTTTTAATCACCCCCATCTTAAGTAATTTCAGAGAGTTGAGGCAAGAAGAACTTTGGCCTGGAGTTATTAGCAATCAGAATTATTTGGAAAGATTATGAAACTATCCTTCTCTGAAGGTCTCAAGTGCAGGAGAGACACCCCTGCCCCCCAGCTCCTTGCACTAGTTTAAGACCCTGCGTGGGGTGGGGAGAGGGCTGGAAAGACACAGACCAGATGCCTCTAGCATGCCACCCTAGCAGTGTCCAGCCAGCTTCACTAGAGAACTAATTTTGGTGTCCTCGGTTTGGGGGAGGGCCTGTCAACTATAAACCTGGACCTAGGGCCAAAAATAAGAAGCATTTTCAAAGGGCCTATTGTGACGTAAGGGCAGTAAGTCTCTCACCTGTGACCAAAGCCACTGAACTGCCAAGCCCCTAGGCATCTAAAGACTTGGGGAAGGGGAAGGGGAAGAAAAAACTCTGGGGAGCCATACTTCCAGATGTCCCCTGCTCATTTATTTTGACATCTCAGACTATTATTTTGATTGTGCACATTTGTTTAGTCCTGGCGATAAGGCTTCCCAGGGTGCAGGCAGAGCGTGCCAAGGTGTATTTTTACAAGGCAGTCGAAGTCTCAGTAACAGGAGCTCTCCCTTCTGCCTGAGCTGGGAGGCCTGGGCTGAGCCACAGGGGGGAGAGAATTTGAGGAGGCAGGGGCTGGAGCAGAGCCTGAGGGACTTTGGGGAGAATTACAGAGTTTGCGGATTAGGAAATTGAGGATAAGCGAATTTCTGCTGTACTTTTGTTTTCAAATGTGTCACTTTCAATCCAAGGCTTTGATGCACATGCGTTTCTGGTTAAGGACCTCAGTGTGGCCCAGGAGCTGAGTGCGCATCTCAGTGTCTTTCCCAAAGGAGGAGGGGAATCCTGCCTCATGGAGGAGGGGGTTCAGAGACTGGTGACCCCCACCCCAAGCCTGGATTTGATTTTTTCCCTCTTTCTTTCCCCCCATTTCAAATATCAGGGAACAAAGAAGCTGACACGGAGCTGATTCCCTGGCCATTAATATTCTCATTGGAGCATTTTTTATAAATATTTTCACATGAGGGAAAGGAAATGCAAACCCACCCTATTAATCAGACGCTTGGCTTGTTGTATTTAAGAGAGAAAACTCCAGCCTCTTCTTTTAAAATCCTTTGGTTTGGAAAGAAATGATTGAACACAATGCCCAGGCTGGGAGAACTGGTGCCTAAAAAACTCATTTCTCTACATGGGCAGGTGGGCTGGAGACTCTTTCTCTAATCCTTGGCAAGGGATGCGATTTCTCTTTCTAGGTAGGATTGCTGAATGCTGACACTCTGATTGCCCAGAATGACATGCCTAGGACCAAAAGATGGGGAATCACTATACCTCAGTACTGGAAGGAAACCCCACTTATTTTAAAGATGAGGAAAATGATGCCCAGAGAGGGGAGTCACTTCCTAGATCATGTTCTGAATTACCAGAAGAGCCAGAATTAATCCTAATTAACCTGGCCCAGCCCAGCATTCTTCTCCCAACTTGACAACAGCTTCACTCAGCACAGGCAAGATACAAAACTGGTTGTGTTAAAAGATTTTCAATTAAAAAACATTAGAACAACCCGAGCCCAAGGGAGTCCCTGAAGATGTTCCCAGGGGTCAAATTAAAATAGGGAAAGATTTGCATCTCATTTGCATACACAGACTCATTTATTCAACAGACCGTCAAGTGTCTACCATGTATAATGCATAGAGCTGTCCACTGACAGGTTATTTGCATATGCAGATATAGACAGGGCAGTCTTTCTAAGTAATATTCCAGCAAAAGATCTTATAAATAGGGTTGCCCTGAAGATAGGTACTGTCTTGATTTCTTTCTGATCTTTACAATGCAACAACAGCACTGTTAAATGTGCTTTTATAGAGAGATAAATAAAGTATAATCCCTGCCCTCAGGGAGGCCACATTCTGGTGGGGAAGAACGATGTATAGATAAATTACAATATAGAGTGAGCAGTGCTATAGCAGAGATATACAATGTGCTCCGTGACAGAAGTAACTCATGCTAATCATGAAGAGCCCTGTCCTTGTCCCTCCATACTTGGGGTCACTCAGAGGACGCACCCTCTCTCTGACACAGCAATCCAGAGCTGGTAGAGCTTCAGAGACTGTCTAGTGAAAGGCAGTCCTTCCTTTTATAGATGAGGACAGGAGACCTGAGGAGGGAGTAACTCTTGAGACCTTGAGATGGGAGTATCTACCAAGCCAGAGTGTGAAGAAGAAGATAGTGGTTGATGATGGGCAGTTTCCTGGCCACCATGAAGAGCATGGGCTCTAGAGCCTGCCTGCCAGACTGCCTAGGTTCAAGTCCTGTTTCCACCACTTACTGCTGTGTGACCTTAGGCAAGTTGCTTCACCTCTCTGTGCTTCACTTTCCTCACCTATAAAATGGGAATAATTATGGCATCTGCTTGAGGATTAAATTAAATGAATTAATACATTAAAAAGCACTCTGAAAAGTTACCTGGCACATACTACCTGCTTAATAAATGTTAGTAGTAGTAATTATACTTTTATGGTTGTGCCCCCATGCATAACCTCCAGGCCAAGCCCTGCAAATCATGCTCCACGTATAGCCACACCTAGAAGAGAAACTTAACCACCCTGCCTTGCCTCTCAGCTCTACCTAATTTAAGATGTGTTGAAATCTAACATTTAGGTCGTGTTTTTTTCTTCTTTTAGTTTGCAAACATGACCTCAGCTAATACAACAATCTCCTGGGATAAGTAGTATTGTCCTTGCCTTTCCTTTTTACAGATAATAAAACTGAAATTCAATCTGGCTAAGTAATTTGCCCGGGGCCACCAGGCTGGCCAGCAGCAGGGCTAGGATTCCCCCCAACTTCTGAAGCCCAAGCCTTGTTACACGCCTTCCTGAGACGGCGCCCCCTGGCTGCCGCGTGAGTGCAGAAGGCCTGCCCCTCCTGCTCCCTCTCCACCTGCAGCTCTCAAGGCTCCAGACCAGTTCAGACTCACATCTCACTTCACACCCTCAAGGACACTGGAGCAGTGCACTGTTTTGTTTAGCAAATCAATAAAGGCAAGTGAGCCCTGCCCGGGCCTGACATGTCCAGTCACAGGACATGTCTCTGATGGTCAGAGTGGAGGCCGAGAGGGCACCCGCCCCAGGAAGCTGCGGCTTGTCCTGTGCCGCAGGTCAGGCCCCTCGCAAGCATGATCTCAGCTCCTTATGGCAACCTTGAAAGACAGGTATTATCACCCTTGTGTGACACGAGAGGAAGTCAAGGGTGGCAAGGTTTAGTGACCAGAGCAAGGCTGGTCACAGCCTAGGAGGCAGAGCCAGAGCAGAGGTGCAGGTCCCTGTGCTTGCAAAGCTCCTGCCCCGCCTGCCATCCCCACGCCCCCCCAACCAAGGAGGCCCGTTCAAGGCGCCCAGTGGGTGATGTCAGGACTCCCCTGCACTCTCTACCACCATCCGCAGCTCGGCCTGTCTGGCAGAGGAACACCTTTGCAAGGGGGGCAGGTTCAGGACACGTGAGAGGCATTGCACGAAGCCGATTCAGCCTCAAGTTCAACTTCAAGTGTGAACCAGGCAAACAGGTATAGGCTCCCTCGCTGGCCCTACCCAGGGGTTCTTGGGCTCTAGAAGGCCTTCTGTGTTGCCATCTTGAGTCTCATCCAGCCAGTGCGGGGGCCCCATAGTGATGCCCCAGAATCCCGCAGCCTGCTTTTTAGCTCCTTACCAGAGCTCTCCCTCATGCTCCCCAAGTTGAGTTTCTGTAATTGAATGTGTTTTATTTAGACCGTAACATTTAGTGCCACTTTGTATTTCCAATTAGGCTTCAGTCAGACGCCGAGAGTCTGATTCGTTTTGTTGTTTTGATCAACACAAAAGATGGCAACATCAGAGGAGCCGTCGTGAAAAGTTATTTCCATCCACTGATGACTAGGACAGTTGCTGTGATGTGAAAATGCAGCTTTGGAGGTGCCAAGAGATGCACCGGCTGTCAGGGAAGGGGGAGGGAGGAGAGGGGAGTCAGCGAACCCTTGGAAAGAAGCACGATTTAAGGTTCTGAGGTTCACGGCCCATACTACAGGGTCTCCCCCAGAGAGAGGAGGGAGGTGGGTGCTGGGCGTTAGGCAACTTGAGGCTCCTTCCTGCAAGGGCGGGGCTCCTGGTGCCCATGCGAGAGCGCCTTTTCTCCAGAGCGGTTCCTTGAACACCGAGTTCCCATGACGTGGGAAGCTGAACACTAGTGGATTTCTGCAGAGAAAAGTCTCTGAGCTCCTCAGCCAGAAATGACCCCCATACTGGTTTACAGAAATATTGGAGAGAGGGTTTCCTCACTGCCCATGACTTCTGACCAGCCGCTCACACATGCTGCCTGTCAGACACGTTTTCTCTCTGGAGCTGGTCCAAGGGACAAAATTTAGAATCCAACTTTGAGCTGCCAGGGAGTCGGAAGGGTTGAAGGGGGTGGCGGGATGTCAGAGGGATGATAGGAGAGTGACGGGGGAGTGGTAAGTTCGGATCCTGCCTTCTGTTAATCATCGAAGGGTCTCACGACTGCATCTGAGTTAAGGCCAACTGGAGCCTCGGTTTCCCCATTGATAACATGTATTTGAATGTCCCCTGCGGCCGTGACATTTGGTGCATTCTTTGTGGCCCTGAATACGGTTCAAGCAGCTTCTAAGTGCCCAGCCCCGGGAGGCTGACCTGGATATGGGGCTGTGTGTGCTTGTGAGACAGGGGTGCATGGGTATAAGTGAGTAAGAATAAACATTGCTCTGTGTTCTGGGGTGTGGAAGGGTAACTACACTAACACGGCTCTTCCGTGCAACAGGGCAGGGCTGTGCTCGCTGCGGGAGAAGCCGGCCTGTGCTCCTTCTCCTTGGGGCTTGCTGTTTTCAGAAAATGTTTTACATTTTTCCAGCTGGCCCTTTGATCTTGCCGTAGCCTGCCCAGTTCAGGAACCCAGTGTCTCAGCCACAGTCTTACTTCATAGTGTGCATGCCGCACAGTTAAATTCCTCGAGCCTCCACCACTCTGCCTGGAGTAACCTTCCTCACTCCCGCTCCTGGTTATCCCCCCCTCCCCACCTCCGCCAACAGTTTGGGGTTTGAAATTTGTACCAGGTGCAGGGAGAACTGGCTGTGTCATCAGCGGTTGGTGGCTTAGCAAACAGTCTGGGTTCAGTCTCCATCCCTCAAGTAATGTTTAATGATGAGAAGGGGGAGATGGTCAGAGATGAGAGTCAGGCGGAAGGAAGACTGGAAAAAGAAAAATGGACACAGCCAAGAACGATGTCTTAGTTAGCCACTCAGCCACCAAGTAATTCATCAACAACCTTTGAGGTCCTATTGTGCACGCAGAGCTCACCCTCATAATATCACATATGTAGATACAGGACACATACACGTATACAGGACGACAGATTTACAATACAGTATGCAGAGAGCTGGGAATGTGTGAGAGGGTTACCTCTCAGGGCTACCCAACAGAGCCTGGGAGTCAAGGAAGACTTCCTGGAGGGGGTGATGCTCTAGGTGTATTATGAAGGGAGAGGGGCTCACTGAGTGGGATAAATAGCAAAAGAATCTGAAAAAGAATATATATATATATATATATATATATATATATATATATATATATATATATATATATATATATATATATATAACTGAATCACTTTGCTGTATACCTGAAACTAACACAACATTGTAAGTCAACTAGATTTCAATTTAAAAAAAAAAGCAAAGGAAAAGCATGGAGGCATGAAAGAGTTCAGCCTTTTCAGGGACTGTTCCCCCAAATTTGATATTGCTGGGGCTGAAGGCAAGGGTTAGGAGCATCAGTCCTCACAGAATATCCACAGCACACAGGCGAGCAGCCTTCAGGTGGATTCAACCCACCTACCACCACCAAGATAAAAGGAGACTCAGCCCAAAAAGAAGGCACCAAAAGCTCCCCCAGCCCTGCTGCTGCACCACAGAACTTGGGAGGAAACAAGCCTGCGCCCAGCTCTCGGTGTCCCTCCTCCACCAGCAGGCCCTCTGGACAGGCTGTGGAGCTGAGCAGCACAGTCAAGAAAACAGATGGCCAGCGCTGGGCAGAGCCCATTCCAACAACATTCCTCGATGGCAGAGACCTTGCCTGTCTGGGCTGCTTCTGTCTCCCGAAGAGATATTACAGTGTTTGGCCCTTGCTAGGTACTCAGTAAACACTTGCTGAAGGCTTGGAAGAGAGGAAGGGGAAGAAGGGAGACAAGAAAAGAGAGAAAAAGGGTGTATGGAAAGGAGGCCTTGTAGGATAACATAAAGAGCTCATCTTTGGAGGCAGTTGGGCCTGTATTCTTGGCTCTGCCACTCTTCTGTAGGGCGTGGCTTATCCTCTCTAAGCCTCAGTTTTACCTTCTGAAAAGTGGGCAGAACAATAATACCTGCCTTGTAAGGTTGCTGAGAAGATTCAATGACTAATCCCTGCAAATGCTTGGGACAGAGCAAGAGCCAAACCCTGGAAACGGCCCCAGCTAGGCCCTGTTCCTACCCTCTGGTTCACGCGTGGGTGTCCTGTTTCTCTGCCACTGAGTGCCCCTCCCCCGACTCCTACAAACAGGTTGCTCATTTTTCACCCTTAAGTCATCTGCCAGTTGCATCTATTTCTAGCCTCTGTCTTATGAAACAAGAAGAAGGAAGGGAAACAGATAACTGCAGAGGCTCATTTACCAATTGTCAGCTCCTGCCGTCAGCAGAGCTCTCTCTCTGCTTCTCCCTGGGTACCTAGAAAAATCATTGTGACCTTTTATTTACTGGTGGATCTAGTCAGTTCTTGGCTCCAGGTCTCTCTGCCTCCCCGCTCCCCACCCCCACCCTGCAGCCCACCCTCAGCATCCTCATCCCCAGTGATGGCTTCCTGCCTCTCGTGCTCCATCACACTTAGGATGCGCAAGCCACGCTGGGCCCTCTGAGCCTCCCTGTCTTCATGATCAGAGTCTTAAACACCTGTGGGGCACAGGGAGGAGGAGGAACCAGAATTGTTGATGGTTCCTGCTCGGTGCTGCCACCAGAGAAGATTTCTGCTGCGGATCCTCTTCTGCAGGCCTTCTCTTCCATCCCAGTTTCACTGTGGAGCAAAACTGAGATTTCGGCTAGTAAGTGACCTGCCCCAGAGTTCTCAGTAAGTCAGCAGCACTGCCTAGAAGAACGTAAGTTTCTCCCAGTTCCTCATCCCAGATTTTGCCCTTTGAGCTTTACCAGGCATCTCCTCTTTTTCATCCATTTCCCCTCAACCTCTGCCACCCCCTGCACTGGTTCCTGACCTGGCTGGATGCCATGGCCCGCAGCACTTTTGGCTTTTCTGTCTCCTTCCTCCCTGAAGCCAGCTATGCATTCACCTAAGGCCCCTCTGAGCCAGTTGGGCTGAGGTGTGCAGCCCTAGGAGTAGTAACTGGGGGCGGTGACAGCTGTAGAGGTGACAAGCAGACAGAGATGGCTAACAAGTGGGCGCTGACAAGAAGACACACCACAGAGGTCCCAGGAGGCCAGGCATGAGCCAGGCAGACCCAAACTCCCTGTGTCTTCATGGGCTTCAGGAGTTAATTGTTCATACAGCATGCCTGTGTGTGTGTGTGTGTGTGTGTGTGTGTGTGTGTGTGAGAAAGAGACAGACAGAGTGTGTGCACATGCACACTTATGTATATCATATGCAAACTGGCTTCTGGAAAAAATGATCCAAGGTAGAGTATGGCTTTCTTACTCCATCACCTTCAGACCATCTGCCTTGGACTTCCCAAAGCCTTCAATGTCCATCTCAGAATTGGCCAGCCTTACAGCTCCCTTGCATTGAGGGAAAAGAATTTTAAAAGCCTCTTGTGCAAGTCAGCGCCCTCCTTTCCAAGCTCTCTTCTTGGCCCTCACTGTCAGCATCAATTTTCTGCAGGGAGTGATTTAACCTTCATTTATTCATTAATTCTTTTTTCCCCTTAACTTCATTAGGTAAGATTTATAAAGGTGCTGAATTGGAAAGGTCACCTGTCCCTGGGCCCAGGACACAGTGTGCCTGCATCTCTTCTCATGAGTTTCCTTCCGGGAGTGCTCCGGTGGTAGGGAGGGGAGGGGAGTAGCAGGGGAGAGAGTGAAAGCAAAGCCTGCAGCTCCCCAAGAAAGCCAGACAGGCAAGTGGATGTCGCAGCCTCTGAACCAGCTCCATGCTACCTGCTTGCTGTTGAAAGACTGAGCAGCTTGGGGAAGGGCAGGCTCCATGTTAAGCACATCTGGAATCCTGGCTCCACCTCTTACTATATTGACCTTCACCAAATTATCTAATCTTATTAAACCTTCAGTTTTCTCTTAGATAAGTTGTCTGTAATGATAGACTCTACTTTATCAGGTGCTGCAGGGGTGAAACAAGGTGATGTATGTATAGCACTGAGCACAGTGCCTGGCACACAGCAGTCAAGAAACAGTAGCTTTTTAAAAAGATCTTGAATTGTCCTGGATGAGTTCTGGCAGTGTTGGGCAGTCATCAGCTTACTAATCACTAGAGACTGGTATACAGGGAGTCTGTCTGATTTCTCCAAGAAAAGGAAGCCCCTATATTTTATGATTGATTCCCATCTCCAGAACCACAGAAAAAAGCCTCAGCTTAGGGAGAAACCAGAAGGGACCAAGCCACTGCTCGGTGTCAAGATTGCTTGCCAAGGCCTACCAGATTTCTGCAGGAAGTTGGGCTAAGCTGGCATCCTGCTGTCTGTCGTAGCCTGGCCACACGCACCGTCTCAGGCCCACCCAGCAATTACCCATAGTCAGGGGCCTTTCCCAAGTCTCAGCGGCCTGCTGGGCTTGGCCTCCAGCCATCTCATCTCAAGGAGCTGTCTCTTCCATTAACAGCCTCCCTAGAAAGAGGGGAAACAGAGTATAGACTAAAGAACCATGCAGGTATTTTGAACTTGTAGAAAGACAAGAGTATCTGCTTGCTGCCACCTTCCTGTGTCCTTGATCCTCATGCCCCCAATGGAACTCAAGACCGTCCCAATTCACCCCACTCAGAATGAATTCAGCTCTCTGAGCTTCTCTAACTTTATGGTAAAAACCACATACCTGGGGAATATCTGTCTATTTGGTGCCTCCCACATTAGGCTCTAAGCTACTAGGGGACCCGAGGCAGGTCAGAGGTACCCCGTCCCCTCCCAGGGCGATGGTAGAGCCAGAACTCAATCAGCATTGGAGAAAATTATTTTAATAGGAAAGCACGGAGGGAAGCAGGCAGGCAAGCCAAGCTGAGAATATTGGGTTTGAATATGATCACAGAGGATTACAATAATTAATTTTATTTTATCTAATAGTCTTACAGTTGGGGCTTCTGGAATCCAACATGCAAATGTATGCTCTTAGTGCAAATTGGAGCATGCCCAGAGTAATGGAGAAAAGTCTAGTCCCCTCACTTTTTCCGGAATCCTATTTCCTTTACCTGGGATCACCTATTTGTTTGCCAAAGATGGGCTAGGGAGTAAATTCCAATAGAGGAAGGAACTCTTGGCCTGAGTAAATGTGACCAGTGCCTCCTCTATGCTAGATGGAATGAAGAGAGATGCTGGGCACTGGGTAGCAGCCCGCCAAGGAACCCAGGGCTTCTGGGCAGCAGCCGCAGGAGACCTAAAGTGTGAATCTCGCCCCAGGGCAGTCCTTACCGCCATGGAAATCACTTCACATGTATGATATTAGCTGGTACTGTCCTCAGGCTCCCAGATTTAATGAGATTCTTTAGGCATTGTTAATAAACAATGCTTGACCTTTTTAGCGTAGCAACACTGTATCATTTTATTTCATGAAATAGGCCCCTACACAACAGGCCATTTGGTATAGTTATTGTTCCATTTTCAAATGAGTGTAGTTCTAAAATAGAATTTGGTTTTTCGACTCTCACAGTATCCATTGAGGTCACCAGTGATACTGGTCACTGAATAGCCCAGATAGGAAGTGACCAGTAATTGTACCTGAACTTCTCAGCCACTCCTCATTATCTGAGTTCTTCTTCTGACTGTGGCCACTATCACAGCCACCATGTCTGGCACCTAAGGACACTGTAGTTTGTACCTCTATCTTGGCCTGGCTGTGAACGATTTCCTCTCCCTGTAACTCAAGCTAAATCAATATTGGAATTTATAGGAAAGAAAGAAGGCCTCGCATAACCCTCTTTTGTTGGGCTTTCCTGAAGGAGGGTAGATATTAGTCCATGGTATGTCTGGTTCTATTTTGCGTGTCAGTTCAATTTCTTTACCTGTGGCCCTAGACTAACATCTAGTGGCCGTGGTGTAATGATGATAGGCATCAGTACAGAGACTGAAGCTGCACACACAATTTAGTCTTTAAATATTTTCTGTCTCTGGGGTCAACTGGATACAATAGATGCCCTGTATCTCTCAGGATACACCCCTCAGGGACACATTAGTTATAGAACAAAGGTGATTGACATTTTCTGAGTCCAGTGAATAGCCTCGTCCTTTCAATCCAACTTATAAGCCCCTCCTACTTCAGGGATGCCTTTGGCCCGGAGGTGTCGCTTTCCCACATCTTAAGGCTACAGTCTTAACGTATAAAATTACTTGAAACATAAACAGTGACAGATAACCATTAGAGGAGAGTCATTCTTTTACATTGTAAAAATAGAGTTGGGAATTGTCACTTTTAAGAGGTAAGAGACAGACATATGGACAGAATACCAAGAGTCTCTCATTTGTCTCTTAACATTAAATCTAAATCATAAAACCACAGACAAGAGACTCTTACATTTGGAGCCTCTTTTGTTTTCCTTTCTTTGTAAGAAGGGTATGGAGTGTGCAAAAAACATGCACTCAAAAAAAGGTATCATTTCACCACACTTTGGTCTCCTCAATGGTAAAAATATAAACTCCAACTGCCTGATCTCTAAGTCTGTAACTAGTGACTAATTTTGATTCAGTGAGATTTCATGGGGCGAACATTTGGACAGTTTCCAATATGATACTTGCTTATGTGTGTATGTATGAAGCTCTGCTCTTCCATCTTCTTGGCTTTGAATTAAGAAATTCAGGAAGTTATCAAATGCTACATGCTACAATATGGACAAACCTTGAAAACATACTACTAGTGAAAGAAGCCAGCCACAAAAGGCCACATATTGTTTGCTCCCATTTATATGAAATGTCCAGAATGGTAAATCCATAGAGACAAAGAATTGATAGGTGGTCCCCTAGGGCTGGAGAGATTCAGGGGCAGGCAGAATGGAGGGTGACTGCTAATGGATATAGGGTTTCTTTCGAGGGGTAAGGAAAATGTACTAAAATTGCTTGTGGTCATGGTGGCACAACTCTGAATATACTGAAAACCATTGACTTGTACACTTTACATGGGTGAATTTTATGGTATGTGAATTTTATCTCAATAAAGCTGTTACTTAAAGAAAAATCATAGGAAGGCTGGGCCATAATTGGTGGCTACCCCATAACCTCTCCTCCCTCTGGTCACCACCACCCAAGAAGGCATGGATGCCCCACCATGGATGATGCCGGTGGGTGGCATCTGCGGGGTCTGCTGTCCTTCTTTCTTTTTCTTCCTTCCCTTCTTCTCCCTGCTCTTCTCCTGCCTTGGTCTCCTGCTCTTGCCTATTCCTTCTGTTTCCCCTCTTCTTTTTCCTTCTCTTCCTACTGATCCCACCAGCCAATGGGTTTTCCTTGACCCCAGGAAACTGAAAGGGAGGAAACAAGAGATAACAGTGAAAATTAATCATAACTATAATAATAAATTATTTGTACTATGATAAATTATTAAAGCTGTCCAGGACTTAATTTAATCTGCACAACATCCCCATTAAGGGGATAATTATCCACATTTTATAGGTGAAGAAACTAAGATTCAAGCAAGCAGAGTAACATACCCAAGCTTACCAAGGAGCAAAACCAGAATTCAAATCCAGGCCTGTCTGGCCTCATAGCCTATTCTCCAAAGCATGAGAAGACCTTAAATATGAGTCTGGGCTTGGTTATTTATTGATGAATTATAATAGAAGTCATTTGAAGGGGTTCAAAAGTGCAGTATCTACAATCTCATCTGTTGGTCTGATATTTATGGCCATTTATGGGTGATATCTGTGTGGCGCTTCCATTCTTTATGGTTTTCATTAGGACTCTAATCCTGTTTAGAAGTCTGTTTGTCATTTTTAACTCCTCTGTTTAATTTGGGATAGCCCTAATCCTTCTACACTACAAGCTGGAGGGAGACAGATCCCGATGGCTCTTTTCTTCTCGCAGTTGCATGCAGCCGGGCGTGGGAGGGGGCGACAAGCATGGTGTGTGTGTGTGTCATGAGTGTATGTGACGTGAATATGTGTGTGAGCATGTGATGGGAGTACGTGTGAAGTGTGTTTGCTGTCAGTGTGTTGGTGTGGAATGTGAGTGGATGGTACGAATGTGTGCTTGTGCTCATGAGTGTGTTTGCATAAGAGTATGCGCTTGTGGAGTGAGTGGGTATGTGTGTGTCAGGGGGCTATCATTCACTGTATCCTTTTTTTTCAGAATCACACACATTCTTGAGTTGAGGCCTAACCATTGGTTTCCAAGGCACAGGGACCGTTCTCCCCTCCCCCGTCACAGCCTGCCAGGCTCTCTCCCCTAAGACAAGCTTGGAGTTGGAGGGGAGTCTTGAGTCCAGCCTCTCACTCATCAGGGACCTTGAACTCCTGCTTAGAGCTCCCCAGTAATGGAAATCTCCCCTCCTCCCCACGTTGTTGGTTTATAGAAGAATTCTTCCACTGGACTATTCTTTGTGAGGGAGGCCTAGAGTTGTTTTACTTTGTTTAATTCACATGTAAAAAGTCTACTCCCAAGGAACCAGTAAGAAAAGACATCTAAAAGCAACATCCTTTTTTGTGTCCTTTGCTGTCCCCAGAGCACACACCAAAGCTCATTCCCTCTGCTTTGGCTTGTGATGTTTTCCTGCCCAGGACACTATACTCTCCCCCTCCTCAAGTCCCACCTCCTCCGTGGAGCCTTCTCTGCTCTTCAACTCGCACTTGACGCCCACCTTCTCTGGACCCCCCCAAAGGGCTTATAAGAGGTACAATGTTTAGTACCTAAAAATATTCTGTCTCTGGGTCATCTGGGTAAAATTCTGGTTGACCCACACTGCACATTTCAGCTACCTATTTCCCTAGAGAGTTTGGGCATCAGGGCCACCAGATATGATGGTTCAGGTTGTGTACTGTACAAAGGCATCTGGCTGAGGGCCAAGTGAGGCTGAAACCAGGTTTTCACTCATCTTACCAAGCCATGCACCTCGAGGGGGCACCTTTCCCAAATTGCACAAAAGGACTCTTATTGGCTGGAGGTGACCAGGGAGCCTCAGAGAGTTCAGTCCTGTTGTCTAAAGGCCCTCAGTAGCAGCCAGAGGAGTGCTTATTGAGGGACACAGAGAGCGCTGCCTTCCTTCCCCACTCCTCGGCAGATGAACCTGGCCCCCATGGCCCTCCTTCAGAAGACCTTGACCCCTCTGAGTAATCCCACCACACTCCGGTCACCACTTAGCTCCACATGCCCTCATCTGACTCCAGCTTAATTTTCACTTCTCAGTATCTGCCTTTTAAGAGTCCTAAATCTTTTTTTCACATCTTTGTTATGTCCTTCCAACTAGTTACCAAGCTTTAGGAGGGTGGAGAGCATGCTTGCATTCCATTTGCTTTCGGCCACCCCTGTGACATCTGTCCAAGGACTCGGTCCCCCTGGGGGCCAAGTTAGTGCTGTTGACACACTGAGCCACCAGCTGAAGGAGCAGAGAAACCAAAGTTCTGTGTTCAGAGCCATGAGTCAGGGCATCGGCCCGTCTCCAGAAACACCAGCTCAGCCGGGCATCTCAGGGGACAGAACCCATCTACTCAGCCTCCCTCCCGCTCTGGTCTTAGTTACCTGCAAAAGGTTCCTAAGGATTAGAAAGTTCTGGACAAACTCAGCCTATCTCCTGGTTTCTCTCTAGGGTGACACAAAGTACTGGACAGGAAAATGAAGAAGTGGCCCCAGCCCTTTACCAGATTAACCTTTAATTATCACTTAGTGAATCATCTATTAGGTTTCTGATGGGCAGTGGCTTGGCAAGGACTAAAGCTGTACCGCTTCAGATGCATGTTTGGTTTGGATGAGGGACAGGCCTGCATGGAGGCAGAGCATCACAGGAAATGGCCTTTTGCTGGGTCTATGACGTGGTTTGGTTGTGCCTCTGTAGAAAAATGTGTGAGGTGTGTCTAGCCTGCAACAGTGGGAAAAGTTGCCTTTTCTTCCTAAAGACCTCCAACCCCGGGTCCCTGGCTGACCCCCTCCGCTTCCATCTCCACCTTTCAGCATTGGTACACTCTCAACCCACCCTCACACTCCAAAATAAAGCATTCAGGAAGTCACTAAATAGCAGTATTGATGCGCCATCCCCGCATGCCCTGAAATGATAATGCATCACCCGTGGTGCGTAGCCAGACGGAGCCAGATTATGCTCAGGTGGTTAAAAGTCCAGGTCTAATTAGAGTTCCAGGGAATCAAGCCATTGTATTATTAATGATCTTCCTCCAATGTTCTGATTAAAACAGTAATTTTAATAAGCACAGCTCAATGCTAAGTGTTCACTGAGCACCTAATTACATCAGTTATAACTCCAAAATTACTTAAAATTCCCTTTTTCCACCAGACCCTGCATGCACCAAATAAAATAGAGACTCAGACAACTCGGTGATTACTTGCTGTAATTAATTTCTTAAGCACCTGTTGTTGTTTTTCTAAAAAAAGGGAAAGAATCTTTTGTCTCTCTTCCATCTCCCTACCTCCCCCTCCACCCCTTTGTATCCCCAGAGGCTCTGTGGCATTGGTTCCATTAGAGGCTGCCACTGAAGGAGGCCACGAACAGAAAGAAGTGAAGAAGGTAAAGATTTGAACAGTCCCTGCCACCACCCTTCAGGCAAGGGGAGGCTGCAAAGCTCCAATCTGCACTGATGGCTCAGACAGGGCTGGGCACTAGGGGTAGGGAGGCGGGAGCACCCAAAGGGCTTCTAACCAAGATCCCGTTCCTCACCACATCCCTGTCTTCCTTAGACCAGCTTCGGATGCCTTATTTAATGATCGCACTTGCATCTCCAGGACGGCAGAGGCAAACGGGTTGAGAGCCTTCCCATTGTGGCTGTCCACAAATTCTTCTGACCCGTGAGCCACTTGAGTTAAAAAAGAGACCTCAAAAAAATAAATAAAATAAAATTCAAAAAAAAAAAGAGGCAGGCAGAGAAAAAAAAAAAAAGAGACCTCACACCAGTTCACTCTGTTCAAGGACACCAGAATTTCAGAAAGAATGGTCTGCTGAGTCATCTGAGAGTTGAGGTGCAGAGTTTTCTTTAAAAAAAAAAAAATCATAAGTTATCCATAAGTTATCAGTCTATCCCCGGAAATAACACCAATAATTCCCCTGCGTTTGTGCGATAAACTTGATCCTGAACAATGCACGGCTGTGGCTCTCACTTCACAGGACCCTCGTGACAACAAATGAGTTAGGAAGGGCAGTTGTTAGCATTCGCACGCCCAATCAGTGTGCCGAGATAGAATCAAATCGCAGCTTTATTCTGTCTCCCACCATCGCTTTACCTACGTCTGGGGCAGGCTGCATAGCTCATCAGCTCACTTGTGGATAATAAAAAGTCCTTCATGTCTCAAGCACAGCCTCCATTCAGAAGCATAATGCCCAGTTCCATACCAGAAGAAAAACTCTGGCCTTGACGGATGCCCAGATCTTTCTCTCCCCGACCCCCAGCCTGGGCCTGCTGCACACTCCCCACTTGCAGGGATGGGAGGTGGGGAGGCGTGTTTCTTCTCTTTCTGTCACCTATCTTCCCACCCTCAAGCTGTTGTTACCCCTTTAGAAGAGGAGGAGAGGAAGGGTCAGGGAGGTCCTTCTCTCTTAAACTGGAATTGTCGCAAGACAGCCTCATGCTCTCCAAGCAGGCTGGCGTTTCTGGCTCTTTCGGGGCTGAGTCCTCCCTTGGCCTGTGGGCACCTCTCTGCCAAGCTGCTTTGGCTGCTGCTCCCATCAGGCGGGCAGTACTTCCTCTTGTCCTGCCACTCTCCCCTCTGCCTCCATCAGCCAGCAGTTCCCTTCATGTGAAGTTGCTCACACTAGTGACGTAGCCCCACCTCCAGGGGTCCTCTTGGACAAGTAGTAAAATGCTGCCAGGCCGGCTCTCCTTCCTGGGGTGTCCACATCTAGATCTGATGCAAGGAAGCCCTTGCACATCCTCGGCCTGCCACCATCCCCGGGGAGCTCAGTGACCTCCCACGGTCCTGCCTTCACCCTGTCTCCTAAGAGCTCGCCACCTTACCCTCTGGATTTCCTGCCTCCTGGCTTTTCCTGTCCACTCTGACCCCTACAGTCCAGAGGGTGCATCAAGCTTTCTAAGTGGTCCTACTGAAGGGTGGCTAGGTCACAGCATCCCAAGGTCCTCCTCCAAACATCTCACAGAATCCTTTCGTCATTCCTTCGACCCTTTCATTGCCTTGATCTGGGTCAGGGGATACAGAATAAAGGGTAGAAGAATCATGAACTTGGATCTTAAGAATCTACTCTGAAATCTTGCACCGTACTTTAGCAGGCTGCATTCATTGTATCTCGGTGCCTTGGTGGATGCTTTAATTTTGACATCTGCTAATATTTACAGATGTGGAAAGTGAAGCTCAGAGACGTTAGATGGCTTACCCAGCACAGCTGAGAACCTAGTGTGGCTGAGCCAAGTTCTTCTGACAGTAACAGCCGTGTCCTTTCCGTGACACCGTGCACCTCTGCTGGGTTAGAAACGATGTCTATTTAAACAAACCACAAAAAGCCTTCACATCACCTAATGGATCCCAGCAGAATGCCAGCAGGCTCAGCCACACCTAGAGAGTCTTTGCATAGTTCTTAGTACATTTACTTAAGGAGCTTAAAATAAAACCTGAATCACTGAGTAAGTGTGATTAGCTTCTCAGCAGGTATTTATAGACGTATTTTATGTAGGAAACTGGAGTTGGAACATACAGGGATATCCCATATGAAGAAATAAAAAGCAGAGCCCTGTGAATAACCTAAAAAGAGAGAGACCTCAGAAGAGCTTAAAAAGTATGTTTGCGTCTTGCCAGTTGGGCAGGGGGTCAGAGTCTAGATTCAGAGAGAAGGGTCACAGAGGTTGATGGAAGAAGGCTGTGTGGAGCAGTCACTGGCACGTGTAGGGGAGGGAAGGACATTCTGATTAGCAGGAATGCATGAGCGAAAAAAGTTAAGGAGGCAAGACCACGCAGAGCAGGAGAGGAGGCCAGCCTGCCAGGGGTGGGATTCGTGCTGACAGAAGAGTCCAGAGTGGGAAGTTCAGCCTGGGTGGAGAGTAGAGGTTAAAAGACTGAAACATTGGGCTGGGGTATTTGGATTATAAACTTTATCCAAGAAGCATTTTTTTCGTGTTATTTTGACTTTTGTTTTTTGTAGGGGAAGGTATTGGTTTTTGATTGTTTTTTAGCTGAGGCCATCATTACAAAACACTGCCTCTGGGAAGCCTTCCTTGATTTGCCCTTCTTCTTTGCTCTTGTAGTTTTACCACATCTTGGTCATAGTGCTGTTTCGTTATGATCTGGGGGTCCATCTGTCTTCTTGACAACACTATGAGTACTTCAGGATCAGGGCCATGTCTGTTCATCTTGGAACTTCATGCCTACACAGAATACATAGCCAGTCCCTAATATATTAATAATAACTGACAGCTATATCTCAGGCACTGGGCTAAGTGTTTTCTAACCCATGCCACCCATTATGCCTAAGAGGCAATTTAGTGAGGAGTTCTGCAGCCAGCCTGCCTAGGTTTGAATCCCAGCTCTACAATGTACTGGCTATAAGACTATCAACAAATTCACTAAGATTCTCTGTGCCTCCGTTTCTTCCTCATCTGCAGATAGCAAGTCTTATAGAAGTATGTGCTATAATTATCACCATTTTGCAAATCAACAAATGGGGCTCAGAGCTGAGTAACGTGCCAAAGGTCACGCAGCTAATAAGCAAAGGGGCTGGGTTTTGGACCCAGGCAGCTTGATTCTAGGGCCCATGCCCTCAACGACTACACCTTTTTGAAGAAAAGAAAAAATGAGGGTGTGCAGAACACATGTAGTGTGAAAAGAAGAAGAGGGAGACCAATGGGCCATCAGCCACCAGCCCACTGTGAGGATGGGGGCCTGCAGCTGGGGCCAGTGGAGGGAGGCAGCAGGCATGCCATGGCGGGGACAGACCTAGGACACATCATGAGAGAAGAAATGCAAAACTGCTCCTTTTCCTCCTTTCTCTTCTGTTTCCACCACCCTGGCCCTCCATGACTTACCCCCGAATCACTTTTCTGACCAGCCATCTCGTCCTGATACACGCCCATTCCTGGGCTTCTTCCTGTACCTTCTCATGTTTGTTCTCCGTTCATGCTTTTCTCTCCTCACAGAATGCCCTTCCTCCATTCCTGCCTCTCAAAATATCACCAAGTTTTCAAGGCCTGCTACACATGATGACACCTTCCTGGTCCCTTCAGCCCGAAGTGATCATTCCCCATTGAAACTCTTATGTGACATCTTTCACTTTCTAGCTTCCCCACCAGAGGGGGTGCTTCTGGAGGGCACTGGAGGGCCACGACTAACTCGGATTTGCTATACCACAGCACAGGACATGATACCTGGTCTGTTGAATAAATGAGTAGATGAATGAAGGAAGGATCCGTAGCCAGATGGACTAATGCATGAGTAAATGAATGAATAAATGAACAAATTATAAGTACCAAGTGTATTTCCACCACATGCAGGTCCACCCAGTTATAAAGCAAGTCTACATGAATGTAGGTGCCTGAGGCCAGGCCAATCAACCGGTACTGACTAGTCCCCAGGGGGGCAGAGCACTGTGGCTCTGTAGTCATCGCTGCCTCAGTGGAATGGTCTTTATTCAATTGGCCAGTCTCTACCAGTTCCCAAAGCAGCACCGAGGCCCAGGATTCAGCAAAGCATGGGAGCCCCCCTGCCTCATACCACCTTGCCAAGGTAAAATGAACGAATGGCATGAATGAATAAGTGAGCTCTATACAGAAAGGAAATTTAAAAATTTTAATATAAGTGTAGGAGACTTTTTTCCTTAGGCAGAGATTTAACTTACACTCGTATCCTCCACCTCTCTCTCTGTCTCTTACACACACAGGCACACTCGTCCACTCACCTATTAACATGTCCCAGGAAGCTGTGAGTGACAAGAAACTGCTCTGTCCTTCCCTGGGGAGCTAGTCACTTAGCATACTAAGAAAAATCAGAGAGAGTATTTTCAGATTTGATGTGTCAGGGAGGACAAGATGGCCTCATCTCAGATGGTTAGAAAGACAAGTTGAGAAATGATGGAGAAGATGCGCGCCATGGGTCCACTGGATACCAATATTCATAGCACGAGGGTCCAATGGCTTCCTGTCTACTCAGAATTGTACGATAGCTTAGGCAGAGAGGGGGAGGCCCGTCTCAGATCCAGCACCTGTGGGTAGAGCTTTCTTATGTGCACAGCTGTTGACAGGGGTGGACGGAAGAGGGGCCAGGGCACTTGGGCTTTTGACCAGACCCCAGTCCAGCTTTCACCATCTGGTAGGATTTTGCTCTCCCTACATCAAGATGACCTGGGAACTTCAACCTGGGGTCCCTTCAATACCCCAGAATTCCACAGAAGGTATCAAGGATGGAAAATCAGCACACAAGGAGTCCCCAAGGCCTTACCAGCTCCCATCAATAACCCTGAGTGGCAACATCAGAGGCGGAAGTGCAGCTGGGCACTGGGAGGCAGGAACTGGAGCCTGGTGTGGAGGCAATGCCAGGAACTCTGCTAAAGGGAGCTCGTTAGGGCCCCCTTGAGGAGCAGTGGAGTCCTGAAGGCCCCACTTTCCCTCTTAGAGGACTCCCTGAGTCCTCTTCTCAAACAACACTGAAGGTAGCCCCATCCCCTACCCAGGCAACAGCAAAGGCATTCTTACCCCAGATCTCCAACCAGCCTCTTCTTGGGCTCTGATGATTCCCTCCCCAAACCTCACCTTTTAGAGCTTATGAGCCATACATGCTTTAAAGAGAATTTGGGATTAACGGGAGGGCCACACCCTCTCGTCTGGCTCTCCTGGTGGCTGGAAGTCAGGAGAGCCAGAATTTGAAGGGGTGGGGCCCAGAAACCGGGACGTATTAGGCAGATGCCAGCTCTCAGATAAATCAAGCTCCATGTGGTAAGGCTACCCTTGGGCTCTGTGCATCCAGGGGCCCCACTGGAAAAGTCTGGAGGAATAGAAGTGTGAATGAACGAATGGGAAGGGACAGGTGAAGGGGCATCCCTGCTTCATTACTCCATCCCCTTGCCACCATCACTTTTCCCCTCTGGGGCAGACAAGTTGATGTTGGCCCTGTAGGGAGCTTTGTGGGCCCTGGCTAATCCCAGACATCTGGTTTCCAGGTGAGAGATCTGATTTAGCTATTTCATAGACCCTGTATTTCCCAAATCCTCTCATCCCCTATTTCCTACCCCACCTGCTTTCCCTAACTGAATAAATCCATGGTTGTCATGGAGACAGCATAGTATCAGCCTCTCTGCTTCTTTGTAGAGCCTTCCAAAAAACAGCACTAGAGAGGGCCCTTTCTGGCACAGGAGTCCTGTCTGAGAAAGTATGGTATGGTATTTGGAATATCTGCTTTGCCCATTCACTTTCTTCCCTCTTTGTACTTCTTCCTTGCCCGAGTTCCACCTTCTTCCTTAGGAGACTAAGCTCAATTTGACTTTTTCCAGCCAAGGATCCTGAATTTCAGTGTTCTTCAGCCTCCAGTAGGGATTATGTCATGAATAAGGACAACAGTTTGAGTGGCTGTGTAGACCTAATTCTCCCCATATGATAGATAGAACAGCAGTCTCAGCCCAAAGAGGCGAGGTGGCTTATTCAAGGTCAGCCTGCACAGGAGTGCAGAGTCTGGGTGAGGGCCCTCTGCAGCTTCCCGCGCAAACACTGCCACCTTCAGTGGGTCTGCACAGAGAGATCGAGCATGATAACTACCACTATTAAGCACCAACTGCGTGCAAGGCTCTTTGTGTACAGATGTCACTTAAACCTCAAAACAACCCGGTGAAGTTAATACCATTATTTGTCAGCATTTCACAGAGGAGGAAACTGAGGTGCAAGAAGGACAATAAGGACCATTTATTAATGTCATACAGTCGATAATTATAGCAGCTGGATTTGAAACTGAGGACTGTCTCCTTCAAAGTCCAGCTTCTTAACGAGGACAAAGTAAATATGGCCTCTACCAAAAGGGTACAGGAGGAGCCATCATTACCCAAGTGCTCATCAATAGGATGAATTCCACTCTTTGGGGCCAGAAATTTCTTTCCCCATCATCCTTTCCCCTTTAACTCCTGCATGACCTTCTGCTGGGTTTTATGAATGAGAAGGAAAAAATATCATTGAAAAGTTCAACCAATTTTGGCTCCCACTCTCGGAGTGATAGATAGCTTTAATTACTCCAAATTAATCAGCCACTCCACTCTTCTCCCCTAAGTCATTAAAAATAGATTTTCTCTTTGAACGTCACTCTGCCCTCAGGTCTCCAGATAGTCAGAAGTTCTTAGGAGAAGGCCCCAGGGTCAGCTTTTGGTCAGAAGGTTGCACGTTGCTTTGGTTGCAGTCACAGGCTCCAGAACCTCCAGCTGGTTTTCTGTGGGCGGGGCGGGGCTGGGGGTGGAGGTTGGTGTCTCCTTCTTCTTAATGATATTGATCATGTGACTTTCACAGCTCAGAGGATGGGCAGTGGGCTGGGTTGGTGTTTACTTTATGAGGATTTAAGGTGATCTCACACATGACTATTGATTTTTTTTTTACAATAAGCCGTTCTTCATCTTTCTTATAGAAAGTCTTTATTTATTTATTTATTTATTTATTTATTTATTTATTTATGTCTGTGTTGGGTCTTCATTTCTGTGTGAGGGCTTTCTCTAGTTGTGGCAAGTGGGGGCCACTCTTTTTTTTTTAAACATCTTTATTGAAGTATAATTGCTTCACAATGGTGTGTTAGTTTCTGCTTTATAACAAAGTGAATCAGCTACACAGATACACACGTTCCCATATCTCCTCCCTCTCGCATCTCCCTCCCTCCCACCCTCCCCATCCCACCCCCCCAGGCGGTCACAAAGCACCGAGCTGATCTCCCTGTGCTATGCGGCTGCTTCCCACTAGCTATCTATTTTACATTTGGTAGTGTATATATGTCCATGACACTCTCTCACCCTTCTCACCCTGTCACATCTCACCTCTCCCCCTCCCCATATCCTCAAGTCCATTCTTTAGTAGGTCTGTGTCTTTATTCCCATCTTGCCACTAGGTTCTTCATGGCCTTTTTTTTTTTTTTTTTTTTTTCCCTTAGATTCCGTATATATGTGTTAGCATACTGTATTTGTTTTTCTCTTTCTGACTTACTTCACTCTGTATGACAGACTCTAACTCCATCCACCTCATTACAAATACCTCCATTTCATTTCTTTTTATGGCTGAGTAATATTCCATTGTATATATGTGCCACATCTTCTTTATCCATTCATCCGATGATGGACACTTAGGTTGCTTCCATGTCCTGGCTATTGTAAATAGAGCTGCAATGAACATTTTGGTACATGACTCTTTTTGAATTATGGTTTTCTCAGGGTATATGCCCAGTAGTGGGATTGCTGGGTCGTATGGTAGTTCTATTTTTAGTTTTTTCAGGAACCTCCATACTGTTCTCCATAGTGGCTGTATCAGTTTACATTCCCACCAACAGTGCAAGAGTGTTCCCTTTTCTCCACACCCTCTCCAGCATTTATTGTTTCTAGATTTTTTGATGATGGCCATTCTGACTGGTGTGAGATGGTACCTCATTGTAGTTTTGATTTGCATTTCTCTAATGATTAATGATGTTGAGACATCTTTCATGTGTCTGTTGGCCATCTGTATGTCTTCTTTGGGGAAATGTCTATTTAGGTCTTCTGCCCATTTTTGGATTGGGTTGTTTGTTTTTTTGTTATTGAGCTGCATGAGCTGCTTGTAAATCTTGGAGATTAATCCTTTGTCAGTTGCTTCATTTGCAAATATTTTCTCCCATTCTGAGGGTTGTCTTTTGGTCTTGTTTATGGTTTCCTTTGCTGTGCAAAAGCTTTTAAGTTTCATTAGGTCCCATTTGTTTATTTGTGTTTTTATTTCCATTTCTCTAGAAGGTGGGTCAAAAAGGATCTTGCTGTGATGTATGTCATAGAGTGTTCTGCCTATGTTTTCCTCTAAGAGTTTGATAGTGTCTGGCTTTACACTTAGGTCTTTAATCCATTTTGAGTTTATTTTTGTGTATGGTGTCAGGGAGTGTTCTAATTTCATACTTTTACATGTAGCTGTCCAATTTTCCCAGCACCACTTATTGAAGAGGCAGTCTTTTCTCCACTGTATATGCTTGCCTCCTTTATCAAAGATAAGGTGACCATATGTGCGTGGGTTTATCTCTGGGCTTTCTAACCTGTTCCATTGATCTATATTTCTGTTTTTGTGCCAGTACCAAACTGTTTTGATTACTGTAGCTTTGTAATATAGTCTGAAGTCAGGGAGCCTGATTCCTCCAGCTCCATTTTTCGTTCTCAAGGTTGCTTTGGCTATTCGGGGTCTTTTGTGTCTCCATACAAATTGTGAAATTTTTTGTTCTAGTTCTGTGAAAAATGCCAGTGGTAGTTTGATAGGGATTGCATTGAATCTGTAGATTGCTTTGCGTAGTAGAGTCATTTTCACAATGTTGATTCTTCCAATCCAAGAACATGGTATATCTCTCCATCTATTTGTATCATCTTTAATTTCTTTCATCAGTGTCCTATAATTTTCTGCATACAGGTCTTTTGTCTCCTTAGGTAGGTTTATTCCTAGATATTTTATTCTTTTTGTTGCAATGGTAAATGGGAGTGTTTTCTTAATTTCACTTTCAGATTTTTCATCATTAGTATATAGGAATGCAAGAGATTTCTGTGCATTAATTTTGTATCCTGCTACTTTACCAAATTCATTGATTAGCTCTAGTAGTTTTCTGGTAGCAGTTTTAGGATTCTCTATGTATAGTATCATGTCATCTGCCAACAGTGACAGCTTTACTTCTTCTTTTCCAATTTGGATTCCTTTTATTTCTTTTTCTTCTCTGATTGCTATGGCTAACACTTCCAAAACTGTGTTGAATAATAGTGGTGAGAGTGGGCAACCTTGTCTTGTTCCTGATCTTAGTGGAAATGGTTTCAGTTTTTCACCATTGAGGACAATGTTGGCTGTGGGTTTGTCATATATGGCCTTTATTATGTTGAGGAAAGTTCCCTCTATGCCTACTTTCTGCAGGGCTTTTATCATAAATGGGTGTTGAATTTTGTCGAAAGCTTTCTCTGCATCTATTGAGATGATCATATGGTTTTTCTCTTTCAATTTGTTAATATGATGTATCACGTTGATTGATTTGCGTATATTGAAGAATCCTTGCATTCCTGGGATAAACCCCACTTGATCGTGGTGTATGATCCTTTTAATGTGCTGTTGGATTCTGTTTGCTAGTATTTTGTTGAGGATTTTTGCATCTATGTTCATCAGTGATATTGGCCTGTAGTTTTCTTTCTTTGTGACATCTTTGTCTGGTTTTGGTATCAGGGTGATGGAGGCCTCGTAGAATGAGTTGGGGAGTGTTCCTCCCTCTGCAATATTTTGGAAGAGTTTGAGAAGGATAGGTGTTAGCTCTTCTCTAAATGTTTGATAGAATTCGCCTGTGAAGCCATCTGGTCCTGGGCTTTTGTTTGTTGGAAGATTTTTAATCACAGTTTCAATTTCAGTGCTTGTGATTGGTCTGTTCATATTTTCTATTTCTTCCTGGTTCAGTCTCCGCAGGTTGTGCATTTCTAAGAATCTGTCCATTTCTTCCAGGTTGTCCACTTTATTGGCATAGAGTTACTTGTAGTAATCTCTCATGATCGTTTGTATTTCTGCAGTGTCAGTGGTTACTTCTCCTTTTTCATTTCTAATTCTATTGATTTGAGTCTTCTCCCTTTTTCTCTTGATGAGTCTGGCTAATGGTTTATCAATTTTGTTTATCTTATCGAAGAACCAGCTTTTAGTTTCCTTGATTTTTGCTATTGTTTCCTTCATTTCTTTTTCATTTATTTCTGACCTGATCTTTATGATTTCTTTCCTTCTGCTAGCTATTGGGTTTTTTTGTTCTTCTTTCTCTAATTGCTTTAGGTGCAAGGTTAGGTTGTTTATTCGAGATGTTTCCTGTTTCTTGAGGTAGGCTTGTATTGCTATAAACTTCCCTCTTAGCACTGCTTTTGCTGCGTCCCATAGGTTTTGGGTCGTCGTGTCTCCATTGTCATTTGTTTCTAGGTATTTTTTGATTTCCCCTTTGATTTCTTCAGTGATCACTTCGTTATTAAGTAGTGTATTGTGTAGCCTCCATGTGTTTGTATTTTTTACAGATCTTTTCCTGTAATTGATATCTAGTCTCATAGCGTTGTTGTCAGAAAAGATACTTGATACGATTTCAATTTTCTTAAATTTACCAAGGCTTGATTTGTGACCCAAGATATGATCTATCCTGGAGAATGTTCCATGAGCACTTGAGAAAAATGTGTATTCTGTTGTTTTAGGGTGGAATGTCCTATAAATATCAATTAAGTCCATCTTGTTTAATGTATCATTTAAAGCTTGTGTTTCTTTATTTATTTTCATTTTGGATGATCTGTCCATTGGTGAAAGTGGGGTGTTAAAGTCCCCTACTATGATTGTGTTGCTGTCGATTTCCCCTTTTATGGCTGTTAGTATTTGCCTTATGTATTGAGGTGCTCCTATGTTGGGTGCATAAATATTTACAATTGTAATACCTTCCTCTTGGATCGATCCCTTGATCATTATATAGTGTCCTTCTTTGTCTCTTGTAATCGTCTTTATTTTAAAGTCTATTTTGTCTGATATGAGAATTGCTACTCCAGCTTTCTTTTGATTTCCATTTGCATGGAATATCTTTTTCCATCCCCTCACTTTCAGTCTGTATGTGTCTCTAGGTCTGAAGTGGGTCTCTTGTAGACAGTATATATATGGGTCTTGTTTTTGTATCCATTCAGCCAGTCTGTGTCTTTCGGTGGGAGCATTTAATCCATTCACGTTTAAGGTAATTATCAATATGTATGTTCCTATTCCCATTTTCTTAAATATTTTTGGTTTGTTATTGTAGGTGTTTTCCTTCTCTTGTGTTTCTTGCCTAGAGAAGTTCCTTTAGCATTTGTTGTAAAGCTGGTTTGGTGGTGCTGAACTCTCTCAGCTTTTGCTTGTCTGTAAAGGTTTTAATTTCTCCATCAAATCTGAATGAGATCCTTGCTGGGTAGAGTAATCTTGGTTGTAGGTTTTTCTCCTTCATGACTTTAAGTATATCCTGCCACTCCCTTCTGGCTTGCAGAGTTTCTGCTGAAAGATCAGCTGTTAACCTTATGGGGATTCCCTTGTGTGTTATTTGTTGTTTTTCCCTTGCTGCTTTTAATATGTTACCTTTATATTTAATTTTTGATAGTTTGATTAATATGTGTCTTGGCGTGTTTCTCCTTGGATTTTTCCTGTATGGGACTCTCTGTGCTTCCAGGACTTGATTAACTATTTCCTTTCCCATATTAGGGAAGTTTTCAACTATAATCTCTTCAAATATTTTCTCAGTCCCTTTCTTTTTCTCTTCTTCTTCTGGGACCCCTATAATTCGAATGTTGGTGCGTTTAATGTTGTCCCAGAGGTCTCTGAGACTGTCCTCAGTTCTTTTCATTCTTTTTTCTTTATTCTGTTCCGCAGCAGTGAATTCCACCATTCTGTCTTCCAGGTCACTTATCCGTTCTTCTGCCTCAGTTATTCTGCTATTGATCCCGTCTAGAGTATTTTTAATTTCATTTATTGTGTTTTTCATCATTGCTTGGTTCCTCTTTAGTTCTTCTACATCCTTGTTAAATGTTTCTTGCATTTTGTCTATTCTATTTCCAAGATTTTGGATCATCTTTACTATCATTATTCTGAATTCTTTTTCAGGTAGACTGCCTATTTCCTCTTCATTTGTTACGTCTGGTGTGTTTTGACCCTGCTCCTTCACCTGCTGTGTGGTTTTTTGTCTTCTCATTTTGCTTATCTTACTGTGTTTGGGGTCTCCTTTTCACAGGCTGCAGGTTCATAGTTCCCGTTGTTTTTGGTATCTGTCCCCAGTGGCTAAGGTTGGTTCAGTGGGTTGTGTAGGCTTCCTGGTGGAGGGGAGTAGTGCCTGTGTTCTGGTGGATGAGGTTGGATCTTGTCTTTCTGGTGGGCACGTCCACGTCTGGTGGTGTGTTTTTGGGGTGTCTGTGGCCTTATTATGTTTTTAGGCAGCCTCTCTGCTAATGGATGGGGCTGTGTTCCTGTCTTGCTAGTTGTTTGGCATAGGGTGTCCAGCACTGTAGCTTACTGGTCGTTGAGTGAAGCTGGGTCTTGATGTTGAGATGGAGATCGCTGAGAGATTTTTGCCGTTTGGTATTACGTGGAGCTGGGAGGTCTCTTGTGGACCAGTGTCCTGAAGTTGGCTCTCCCACCTCAGAGGCACAGACCTGATGCCTGGCTGGAGCACCAAGAGCCTTTCATCCACATGGCTCAGAATAAAAGGGTGAAAAATATAGAAGGAAAGAAAGAAAGAGGATAAAATAAAATAAAATAAAGCTATTATAATAAAAAATAAGAAAAAAAATTTTTAAGAATAAATGTATTCAGAAAAAATTTTTTTTTTAATTTTTAAAAATAGATTTATTAATTTTTATAGTAAAAAATAAGAAAAAATTATTAAGAAAATATTTAGTAAGAAAAAAATTTTTTTTAATTTTTTAAAATAAAAAATATGAAAAAACTTATTAAATTTTTTTTTTAATTTCTAAAAATAGAAAATAAGGAAAAAATTATTAAGAAAACATTTATTAGGAAAAAAAAATTTTTAAGTAAAAAAAAAAAAAAAAAAACAACACGGATGGACCTAACCCTAGGACTAATGGTGAAAGCAAAGCTATACAGACAAAATCTCACCCAGAAGCATACACATATACACTCACAAAAAAAGGAAAAGGGGAAAAATTAATATATCCTGCTCCCAAAGTCCACCTCTTGAATTTGGGATGATTCGTTGTCTATTCAGGTATTCAACAGATGCAGGCACATCAAGTTGTTTGTGGAGCTTTAATCCGCTGCTTCTGAGGCTGCTGGGAGAGATTTCCCTTTCTCTTCTTTGTTCGTACAGCTCCTGGGGTTCAGCTTTGGATTTGGACCCGCCTCTGCACGTAGGTCGCCTGAGGGCGTCTGTTCCCCGCCCAGACAGACCGGGGTTAAAGAAGCAGCTGCTTCAGGGGCTCTGGCTCACTCAGGCCGGGGAGAGGGAGGGGTACAGAGGAGGCGGGGCGAGCCTGCGGCGGCAGAAGCAGGTGTGACGTTGCAGCAGCCTGAGGCACGCCGTGCGTTCTCCCGGGGAAGTTGTCCCCGGATCACGGGACCCTGGAAGTGGCGAGCTGCACAGGCTCCCAGGAGGGGCGGTGTGGAGAGTGACCCGTGCTCGCACACAGGCTTCTTGGTGGCGGCAGCAGCAGCCTTAGCTTCTCCTGCCCGTCTCTCGGGTCCGCGCTGATAGCCGCGGCTCACGCCCGTCTCTGGAGTTCGTTTAGGCGGCGCTCTGAATCCCCTCTCCTTGCGCTCCGGGAAACAAAGAGGCAAGAAAAAGTCTCTTGCCTCTTCGGCAGCTGCAGACTTTTTCCCGGACTCCCTCCCGGCTAGCACCGAAGCCCGAGCCTCAGCTCCCAGTCCCCGCCCGCCCCAGCGGGTGAGCAGACAAGCCTCTCGGGCTGGTGAGTGCTACTCAGCACCGATCCTCCGTGCGGGAATCTCTCCGCTTTGCCCTCTGCACCCCTGTGGCTGCGCTCTCCTCCGTGGCTCCGAAGCTTCCCCCCTCTGCCACCCGCAGTCTCCGCCCGCGAAGGGGCTTCCTAGTGTGTGGAAACCTTTCGTCCTTCACAGCTCCCTCCCACTGGTGCAGGTCCCGTCCCTATTCTTTTGTCTCTGTTATTTCTTTTTTCTTTTGCCCTACCCAAGTACGTGGGGAGTTTCTTGCCTTTTGGGAGGTCTGACGTCTTCTGCCAGCTTTCAGTGGGTGTTCTGTAGGAGCAGTTCCACGTGTAGATGTATTTCTACTGTATCTGTGGGAAGGAAGGTGATCTCCGCGTCTTACTCTTCCGCCATCTTGCCCCTCACCCCCGGGGGCCACTCTTCATCGGGGTGCGCGGGCCTCTCACTATCGCGACCTCTCTTGTGGCGGAGCACAAGCTCCAGACGCGCAGGCTCAGTAATTGTGGCTCACGGGCCTAGTTGCGCCGCGGCATGTGGGATCTTCCCAGACCAGAGCTCGAACCCGTGTCCCCTGCATTGGCAGGCAGATACCCAACCACTGCGCCACCAGGGAAGCCCCATGACTATTGACTTTTAAAGAACTGGACCTAACCCTGGGAACAAACAATACTGAGTTCTTCACATTAATTACTGGGAAGTTGATTCGTAGGGAAAACTGAAGCTGAAAATAGAAGCTCAGAGGTGCCCTGGTCCCTGATGAACAGGCAGGACAGGTGAGACGGGTATTGCTGTCTCCATTTTAAAAATAAAGAAGGGAGGCTTGAAGAGGTTAAGCAGCTTGCCCAAGGCCTCACAGCGAACAGCTAGCAAGACCAGGACAGGAGGCCCCTGCCACCTCCACTGCCCCCACTCTGTGCCGACTGAGGGCCCTGACATTCCGAGCAGGCTCAGGATGGAGATTGTGGAACCCATTCAGAGTCATGTCCATTACTCTTATGGTCCTGGCAGGTTTTAAAAAAATCTAGCAGGGCATCCTCACCCCCACCAACCCATCTCCTCCCTCACCCTCTCACATCACCCGTTGTGGGGTCTGGCTCCAGATGCACCAGCTGAATCGCTGTCAGCAACCAGAGAAAAGTGAGCAAGAGGCAGGCAGTGGTCAGGTGAGGGAGTGTAATTACAGCGGCTGGGCCCTGACGTCCAGGAGAAAGAAAGGGGACCCTGACAGCCCCCCTTGGGGACAGCCCCAGGAGAGGGGCCTTTCCTTACTGCTGCCTGTGCCTCCACCGCACCACCTCAACCTGGGAGTCGGATGAACCTGGACTCCAGTTCTGTTTCCGCCACCTACAAGGCATGCAACTTAGGCAGTTTGTTTAACCCAAGACTCAGTTTCCTAATAAGTAAGGTGGGCCTAATCCCTCGCCTGCAAGGCTGATGTAAGGATTAGGTGAGGTGACATAGGGAAAGTGCCTGGGGTGCAGTAGGTGCAGCATAAACGGCCACTATCATTATCGTTCCTGCTGCTTCATTCCCTTGAACAAGCTCAGTCAACTGCCCGGCTCAGAGGAAGGTGGTGCCAGGCAGGAGGCCTCAGTCCCCATCGCTTCTCCGCCCATCCCTGGGGAGCAGATCCAAGGAGGCGATCTCACTTCTGCCCCCAAGCACACCCAGCGGGGGAGAATTAGATTAAGATGCTGTTTCAGACATCCAGTTGACAGTCAGCTCTTTGCCTGTAAAGGATAGGAGAGAGGATGCAGGTATTATTCTGTGGAGTCTTGCTGACTCAAAGGGGCCATAGTCTGAGGCATGTCAGGAGCCAGGGGAGCCTGGCCTTTTCCCGGAGGGTCCACTTTGGCTTGGGTGCCTGAGAGAAACTGACCAGGGCTGGGGCCTTGGCCTGGCCTCCCTGACCGTCTGCCCATGTTCCTCTCCCTGTGAGGACTGTGAACCCTGGCCCCATCGGGTGTACAGGGAAGGCAGAACGCTAAGCTCTCAGACCTCCCAGTGCTGGTTGTACCTGTTCGCCACGGGGCTGACAAGATTCGGGGTAAGCGGTGAAGAGAGACTCCTCCCACCACCCAGGGGAACAGGTAACAACTGCTGGGCGCTGGCCAGCTCCTAGGAGCAGTGGAGTCAGAGAAACCAAAGCCTCACCTGCCCTCTGGTTGCTTCCCGCCTCCTGAATCCTGCTCTGGTCCCAGCTCCATCTCCTGGGACTGACCCCTGAACCCCCTGTCCCTCCTTTCCTCAGAAAGATCCCTTATGACATGTCACCACCACGGGCCACGGAGGACGCACTGCAGCTGGCCACCTCCACTCACTGCGAGATAGAGCCCAGGGTTAAGCCAGCCCTTCGGGTGCCTCTATTTCCTGGTGGAACAAATGGATCCCTAACCTCCCTTCCTCCCCAGGGAGCTGTGCAGATCAAATGAGATAAGGGGTGTGAGAGCACTGAGAAAGTGCTAAACCCTCTCTGGGCATCGGCATCTGTTGCTGATTGTGCTGTGGAGCTCATCCCGCACACCAGCCCTGGTGGGGCTTCCCGTCAGTCTGCACTCAGCTGTGAATGCAAATGAGCATCAGATTGCTTCTTGAAAACAGATCTGGTTTGGGAAAAAGAGGAGAAATTGGGTCTGAGACCCTACAAACTCCAAGGGGAGAGAGGTTGGGCTGGCAGGGAGGGACCACCAAGAGAAGATACAAAGGAAAGGAGAGAGGTGTGGAGAGCCAGTTGCGTTTCAGCTGCCGTGCACTTTGCTCCGGGCCCTGGGGACCAGGAGGCTGTAGCTCAGGCCAACTGCATGCTTCCACCCAGGCTGCATCACTTCCCACCCCCTACCACCTGGCTCTCAGCCACTGAGAAGGCCACTGTTTCTTTCCTTGTGTCAGGAGGCAGGGGACACATGTGGGGACAGGTGTACCATCTGGCAGGGGGGAGCAGATTCCAGAAGAGCAGGGGATTAAATGCTCTGTCCCCAAGGGGCCCTACCAGCCTGGGGAACAGCTTTCCCTTATTCCTTCCCTCTCTCCCTCTCTCTTGTGCATGACTGCAAAGGAATCCTTCAGCCTCTAGAACAGAGTGCCCATGCCAAAGCTCCCTGAGGAGAACCTCCAAGCTCTGTCCTTTGAGCCACGACTGTCCCCTGATTATACCTCTATTGCGGCATCTATTCTGCCGTATTAAGACGATCCTGTTTCCTTTGTCCTCAGCCAAACCATGGGCCCCAGGAGGGCAGAGAATGTCGCCCAGTGCCTAATGGAGAGCTTAACACAACATAAATGCTCTGTAAATACTGAAGGACCGCGTGGCACCCAGGCACAGCCCATGGTCAGAATCCTCTGTGTTGTTCTGCTTTCAACTCAGCTGTTTCTCCGATAGATGCCCCCAGATTCTCAGAACCAAGGTGGCTCCTTCTAGGCATCCACACAGGGTGGCAGAGATACAACCTTGATTCTCTTTCCCCAGGTTTACACACCAAAGGGCTCCTGTCCTTCGGTCCACCATTGGGGAACCCTTCTCTGAAGAGTGATGGGTTTGCACCTGATGGTAGTAACTCTCCAGGCTGATAGTAACTACCAGGGTCACAGAGGCCCTCTGGGCCTCACCCTGGGTGGTCCAAGCCCTATGGGTATGCCCTGTCCTTCAACATCTTCAGGAAGGAGGATGGTTCCAGCAGTTCCCTTGGTGATTCGTTCCCACAGCCGATGATAATCTGATATCACATCCCTTGCTGTGCGGGGCGCTGCACCCCGTGGGCTGACCAGTGTGCTTAAAGGGGAGGGAGTTGGGTTTGGGAGAGAACCACTCCGAACTCTGCACCCCTACTGAGCCCTTCCCACGTACGTCAACCCCACAGACTGAGGCCAAGGGGGGCACTGGAGATGTGAGGCCCCGGGGTCAGAGGAGACAAGAACACAGTATGAGTCACCTTTCATGAAGAGTGTTTCTTCAGTAAATGACTTCATCGGACAGTTATATTCATTAGAGGTATAATTACAAGACATAAGATCAAGCGGAGAAGAATGCCAAGCGTGCGGGGGGAATCCAGTGCGAAGCGGTCCCCTGGTCCTGGGGAGAAGGCAGTGGAGGCGGGCGGGAGAAGGGCATCCTCTGTCGGAGGCTCTTCACCACCACACTCCTTTGCCGACGCAGCCACCCTCAGATCCCAGCGCTCGGAGCAGAGGGGGTGGGGAGCCTCAGGCATAATTAAAGCGCAATCATAGTAAACAAACACTAATTAAAGTGTCACTGAGTGTCCCGTTAAACTCTGAGTCAGCCCTGACAAAGCCGCCTGACACAGTGGACACTCTCCAGGAGAAGCTCCCTTGCCTTCTCCAGCTTCCCGGGACAATGCCCATCCCCTCCCCATCCTCCCCCACCCACCAGGTCCTAGAGCAAGTGCTTGCCTTCGCCTGGTGCAGAGTGAAGTGACCCCTGACCCCAGAAGTTTGCACTTGGTCTTTCAGGGCCATAGACTCAGAGATATTAGAACCAATTTCTCCCTGGCTATAATGCAGTCCCCAGGCTAACCTCCATCTCTCCTCCCCCTGAGTCAGTCTAGTTCCTTCCACTAGTTCCTTTCGTAGTCCCTAGGCAGAGTTTGATTCTATTTCTTCATGGCCCCAGGGCCTGACACTTAAAGAGATTCCCCAAAATGTGAGGTCACGTTTACCAGTGGTTCTCATAAGAATCACCTGGAGAGCTTGTTAGAACCCTTTCTCAGGCCCCGCCCCATCCCAGAGGTTCTAACCCAGTGGACTCTGGATTTTTATGCCCCTTAAGCTCACAGGTAATGCCAAGGATGTTGGTTTGAGAACTCCGGCCACCTCTTCATGGAGGACATTCTTTTGGCCAAGGAGTGACAGGCTGGAGAGCTTACAGATGTCATGTATTCCAGCTCTGTGGCCTTCTCCGTCCTTCCCAAGTTAACCCAAAACTGCCTTTCTAGATTTATACCCATCACTCTTCACCCTCATGCAACGTTTTCTGAAGAAACTCTGCTTTCCTATGTTTGCTCATGTGGTTCTTTCCACCTGGGACGCTTTTCATCTGTATAAATATTAATCACCCTTGAAGACGCAGACCCAGGCCACATCCCTTACAAAGCCTTCCTGGGACTCCCATCTAGAGCAGTGCTCTCCCGTGATAACAAAGCACCATCCACACAGCTACGCATGTAATTTTAACTTTTCCAGCAGCCATATTTTAAAAAGTAAGAAGAGACAGTTGAAATTCATAGTAGATTTTATTTAACTCAATATTTACTAAATTTTTATCTTTTCAACATGTGTCAATAAAAAATTATTACTGTGCTATTTTACATTCTCGTTTCCCGTGCTCAACCGTCAACATCCGGTGTCCTTAGAGCACATCTCTAAGGAATAGAATTCGAACTAACCCCACTCCAGATGCTGGTGACCACACGGGCCCACACATTGGACGGCGCAGACGTAGAAGTAGTATTTTCTTTGCTCTGAATTCCCTCAGCCCTCTTTCAATACCTCTCTTAGAACACACATCACTTTTCTTGTTTTTATTGCTAGTCTGTTTGCAACTTGAAGGTGATGGCTGTGTTTTAATGCTGCTGTTGATTTTATTCCCCTAAAGTGCCCAGCACTGGCCTTTCTGTAGGACATGATCTATGAATATGGGTTGATGAATGAATACAGAAACACATGATTATAGGAAAGACAGAGCACTCATGGAGAAACCTGACTTTGAGGCCCTCCCTCCAGTCCCTGTGACATTGCTTTCCTCTGGTTTGCATATGGCTATTAGATCTTTGAGAAGAGAATAATTCAAATTTTAGGAACCACCCCCCTTATAAGTTTCCTGTTTCACTTTGCTCTTCAACTCAGTGTATTAAAAAAAAAAAAAAATTCCCACCAGGAGGGCCCAGGAAACAGGAAAAATAGTTGTGCTGTTGGTTTCACGTTTGGAGAAGAAAAGGCTTCTCACTATCTCTGTGGCACTTGGCGTGAAAGTGGGCTTTGTTGCTGGAGACACTGCTCCCATTCAGGGCCCCCTTCCCCAGCTGCTGAGAGCCGGGCTGTGTTTTGACAGACGGGCCGAATGCAATGCAGACAGTTGTTTTAATTTCCAGCCAGATGCAGACATCACTCACACGGAGCCCGAAACCCAGGAAAGGGAGGCCGGGCACTGGGCTGCGGCTCTCAGGCCTCCGAGGGCGGGTTGGAGGGGGCTGGCAGAAGCCCCCCAGGTGGCTAGGGTCACAGATATCCTGAAGGGCTGAGAGTCCCAGGCCCGGGAGAGGCATGCTGGGAGAGCGTCTGGCAGGCACCTGCCGGAAAGGTGCTTCTGGTAGGAATCACAGGACGTGAGTCAGGGGTCAACGGTTGCTCCTTAATGCAGGGTGCTATCAGTGGCTAGTGGCGTGGCTGGATCTTTGAACTGTCCAAGTCATTCAGGACAGAAATGAACAGTCTCAGGAAGGAGTTAGGCAAACTGTGGGAAACAGAATCCTAAATGTCAGAGTTAGAAGGACTAGGGCAGCCTTCCTCTGGGGGCAGAAATACCTTCCACAGCCTCCCAGACACGTGTCACCTTGACTGTGCTTACACGTCCCACGGAAGGGAGTCCCTGCTGGAAGCCAGGTCTGTTGCACTGTTGGACAGCCTTGACTTTCTTCTGTCGAGCTTTCCTGGAACTTTTCACCCATGAGTCTTATTGCAGCCACACTGCCACCCTTCAGACAGTGGCAGATAGCTTCCACGGCCACCTTGACATTCATCTTCTTTGACCTAAATAAACATATAAGTCTATCAGCTGTACCTCAGATGCCACACCTGGGTCCCACCCCATCGTGACCACCCTCTGGAAAGTTTCTCTGGTTGAGCAACCCTCCTCTTAGAGCAGGTTGCAAAGACCTGAGCTGGGAACTCAGGTCATCTCCATCCTGACACCATGTCCATTAATGCAACCCATGATCTAATTAGCCCCTTTAGCTATGACATCACCCTGTCAGGTCATATTGGACATAGAGTCAATTCAACCCTCGGACCTATTCCACATGAACTATTTCAAATCAGCTACTCCCCCAACCTCCATTTAGAATATCAATTTTTTTCACTGAATTGCAACATTTTATATTTACGCTTTCTGCCTTTTGTATTTTTATTATTAAAGGGAAGTTAGGGATGCTTAAAGCTGATCATGTCACTCAGAGAAAAGCTTTGTAATTCAGAATGTTAAGTGTTTATGATGTGGGGAGAATGAGTGGGTGTGGGGGGCACCCAACAGAGAGAAGGAAGTCTCCTGGGGCTGGTGCCCAAGACCTTTCGTTGTCTGGCCCCTGGTTACATGCCACCAGCCTCGTCTCTCAGCCCGCCCATCCAGTATACACTCCACACTTGAGTTAGGCTGAACTTAGCCATGATTACTTTTGTTCGTGATAATCTCTCAGCTAGGAATGCCCTTCCAGGCATCTGCATTGGGCCCACTGTTACCCTGGTTCACCCTTACTTGACTGGTCCCTTCCTCCAGACAGGCTGACCCCTTCCTCCAGACAGGTTGTGCTGGACGGCCCTCCTTTAAGCTGCCAAGGCCCCCAGGGCACATACCTATTGCCTGCAATGGATGTTGAGCACAATGTAGAGCAGGTCTCGGTTTGTAATTATCAACTGCTACTGGGCTGCGTGCTCTTCCGGGGGGCAGGACCTGTGCCCTGTTCGCTGCTGTTTCTCTATCACGCGGCACCGGAGCCTCTCATAGTGACATCTGGTAAACAGTTGCCGGGTGAGCAGTGTTCGACTCCATCCCGAGCCTCTCAGGAGCGTGCTGTGAAGACATCTCCATCACAGCCTTTGTCCCCCTGCTAGAGGCAGACCACTGTGCCGCTGGACCACAGGTTGTGTTTCCACTTGGGTTCACACATCCAGTAGGTGGGGGCCCTCTCTGCCCTAACAAATGAGATCCCATTCCCAGCCCAGCAGCCTCCAGCCCCAGCCAGCAACAGATACCTAAGACATACCAAATGCAAGACTTCAATCTTCTGACCCTTTGCCTTGGCCTTAATGTCACACCCGCTGAGCAGGTAAGGGTGAGTAATGACCAAACAGGCCCGGCTCGTGTCCCCGCAGGGCCCCACCTGGAAGCCAGGAGGAGGCCACATCCTCTGGGGGGCAGGGGCTTGATCTGTACATTCCCACTTTCCCCAGCAAGACAGGCAGCTCATCTCTGTTCCCATTTAGCCAGACTTTTCAAAGGATGGGAGATTTACTAGAGAAACTGAATGCAGGCATCAGAGAATGGGATAATTGGATCCAGGTGGTATGTTTGGTTGGCTGTAAAAAGACCATGCCATTAGATGAATATTATTTGATAGGAAAAGTTTCTCCTTCTCTCCCTTTTTAAATGTTTTCTGTGCAGGCAGGATGTCTCAGCCCAAGCCCAGCTGAAAGCTCTTCAGAGACGAGTTGGTGGCACTCAATAGCCTTTCAACAGAGTTAACCGTTTTCAGCCTTTGCCAGGAGCAGGCCCAGCCTTCCGGAGGACTTTAGTGCAGGCAAAGAGAAACTGGAGGATTTGCTTCCACCTCCAGCAAAGGCAAGAAGCCTGGGGCCTGTTAGCTGTACCTGCCTCGTGCGGGGCAAACAGATGAGAACACTGAGGCCGCCGATTCACACCCCCCCCCCCGCATTGTCACCTCTTAGGGGTGGTGGCAGTGCAAGTGTGGTTAGGTGCAGTTGAGTCTGAACACACCTCTGCGAGGCATCACTCCCTGATCTAACCTGCTCTCTTTTCCCTCTCGGCCAGATCACCAGGGTCCCTGTGGAATCCTGTGAACAGTACACGACCTGTGGGGAGTGCCTGAGCTCGGGGGACCCTCACTGCGGCTGGTGTGCCCTGCACAACATGTAAGTTTGGCACATTCTGGAAAAAAGCCTGGAATGCAGAAAACCAGGTACTTTCCTGGGAGTGTTGATGAGGGATGTGACAACAGTTCGTAGGGAGAGAGGAATTTCCCTCTTCTGAGCAGTAGTTCTAATCGTGGTTGGAGTGCTGAGAACAGGAAGAGGAAAAGAGGCCATGGGTGGGCCTTCTTTTCAAGTGCAGTGCCTCTGCCTCTCTGTTTTTCATTTCACCTCCAAAATCTGATCCCCCACCCCCCGGCCAGCTGCTCTGAAGTCTGTACCTTTTCTACAGGGAAGGGTAGTGGTGTTGGAAGAGCTCACAAGGGAAGTTGTAGAATCTCCTCCTCAGTGTGGCCTGAACGAGGTGCCTCCTTCCTGGAGTTTGCACTAGAGTTGGGAAGCTTGGACTCCAGTTAGCTGCTGTGTGACCCAGGATGGTCCACTGACGACTGTGGGCCTCCATTTCCCCATTGCTAAATAGGGGTCATGCCTACCTCGCAGGTGAACTGTGAGGGTTAAATGAAATAATAAATGCTTCGGCAATAAGGAAGCTCAGGATAAGCTACACAAGTCAAAATAATTGTTATGGACGCAGAACCCTTGGGAGGACCCTTCTGGCCTCACTAATGCCTGATTCCAAGAAGTCTGCATCTCACTCCAACTGGCCTCACATCCCTATTCAGATACATCCCCTGCCATTGAATACCAGCTCAATAGAAATGCAAAATCACACTTAAACTTCCTAATTCAGAAGTGTCCCAGAGGGAGAGAAGAGGGTGAAAACTCCAAAGGCAGGAGCTGGCTCGGAATTCTGTTCCCCAGTGGAGTTGGAAACTCCTTGGCTCCGTGCCAGCCGGCAAAGCATCCCCATGAAATGTGGGGGGGGGGGGGGGGTTTAGGGTGGAGGCGGAGGCGGAGGGCCAGAGTTCAGGGTCCTGCACAATAGCTCTTGGCTTCCAGCCTCTGCAGCAGGTGTTGGGAGGGCTATGGAGGGAGGGAGGGAAGCGGGCACCTCACAGATGCAAAATCCGGACTGGATTGGAGCCCACAGATACTGAGTTCCCTGCTTAGATTTGGAGGTAAGGGCCTCCTCCAAAAGTTTCGCCAGAAATGCTCTCACCGGACCCCAGACAGTGAGTCTCCATTCAGGTCAGACAAGTGGTAAAGAAGCTGATGCTGCTCCCACTATGTCCCCAGAAGGACAAACGTGGCTACAACCGGGTTCCCTTCGGTGAGGCTGGCCTGACAGCCAGAAGGCTCTCTCCCCTCAAGAGGTTTTCTTTCTCCACAGAACCTGACAGCCACTCCCAGCTTCATGCCTGGTCCTGGGCTACCTGCCCTCTCACTGTGCAGTGGGTAGAGCCGGCCATACTACCCACTCCCTGCTCCTCCCTGCCAATCTAGCCACAATGTCCAAGTCTCCCGGAGGCCCCAGACCACCCCGTCATCCTCCTGGGCCAGGTCAGCTGGGGATCCTAGAATGACTGGACCACATGAAGATAGTCTCAGGTTTCCCCTGCCGTCTGAGCTCCTTCCCTGTCATCACCTGCCAGGGCACACCTCTCCTTCCAGCAGCTCTGTTTGCCAAGAGCACATGGGGAACAAGCTTCCTCCCGGTTATACCCAGCGGTGTCTCTTCTTCTGGCCCCTCTCATCTTCACCAGCCCCTCCGGCAGTGCCCTCCCACCTGTCGCCATCCGCCTGCCTGGGTAACAGGAACGAGTGGATGGGCTACCCCAGCCGCCAGGCCCACACACTGGATTTTAATGGAGGCAGAGTCCTGAGAGAAATTACTCAAGAGCCTCTGGGTCCGGGGGGGGGGGGGGGGGGATTTGAAACCTTCTTGTCTCTTCTGTATGCCTTGCTCTTTCTTGCAAGTGCGTTATTGTCTCAGAGGCTATTTATCTCTGTTAGGGCTGTTGCCATAAATAGTATGATAAAAAAGAGCCATTTCAGTGAGTCAATGAGATAAAGGCTCCAGTCAAGAGCTCACTTTAGAGCTATCTTAAGGATTCACTTAAACCTCAATAATTCTTTTCTTTGACAGCATTCATATTTAGATCCATTATGTGCCTGGAAAGGAAGAGGGGGGAGGGACTTTGGGGGGAGCTTGGGTGGGAATCTCCGCCTGGTTGTGGAATCTTGTAGTGTCCCCAGTGGCTCTTTGGTTGGAGAAGCACCAGCCCTGGAGCGTGTTCCCATGTGACTTAAGTGGCCACCAGATGCCCCTGCGTGCAGGCGTCACAGTGCCCACCTGCTGCTGTAGGCGGAGAAGCCAAGAACCAGAGATGAAGATGTGAGGAGAAGCGGCCACACATGCCTTCTGACAGGGGCAACCCTGCCTGCGACTCCCTGTCTGTCTCTCTCCTTCTCACCACAAACATTTATTGAAAATATACCATGGACAGGTAGAATAGCTCAATGCATAAAACATGGTCCCTGCCTTCAGAGAGCCATGAATCCAGCCACAAGATCACATGCATGCTGTCCCACACAGCTAAGAACCTGTCCAGGTTTTTAAATATCCCTGGAGGAGAATAATAATATTCAGAATCATCATCATTAATATTGTTCTTAGAAGGGCTAAGAACGGGCCATTTTCTAAACACTAGCTCATTTAATGCTTACAGCAAGCCTACGAGGTACTGTATTATCATTGACCTCGGCATTCTACAGTTGGGGGGATCTGAGGCGTGGAGAGATTAAGGAACTTGTCCAAGGGGCCACAGCTAGTAGGCTGTAGATCTGGGGTTAGAACCCAGGCATCATGGCTCCAGAGTTCACATTTTTAGCCTCTTGCCTGCTACTTCTCACGTCCCCAACCTTCCCTCCCTCACTCACTGAGCCTCCCGTAAAGATGCTGTCTATCTAGAGCTATTCTTTATGTCTAAACCGCATCTCTTGTGTTGGCGGTCGATCCCACTTCTATTAGTCTGACTTTCACTGCAATAGAGACCATCTGGGAGTCACCAGGCCCTCTGGGATAAGTGAATGTTGTCATGAGAAGACGCACACAGGCCTCAGAGCAGCAAAGCCTTCTCACTTACCTTCAGGGCACTCTGGAGCCTCAAACAGATGGGTCTCAGAGGCCTGACCTCTTGTGAATCTGTGTTTGTGGCAGGTGCTCCCGCAGGGACAAGTGCCAGCGGGCCTGGGAACCTAATCGATTTGCTGCCAGCATCAGCCAGTGCATGAGCCTCGAGGTGCATCCCAGCAGCATCTCAGTGTCTGAGCACAGCCGGCTGGTGAGTAAACTCATCCGGAAGGTTGGAGGGGTGGGGTGTGGGACCCGCACAAGTGTGGGTGTGTTCCTTTAACACTTGCACAATGTAAATGGCTCACACTTTAAATGCTCCGAGGAAACCTGATATTTGTAGGAAAACTATGGTAACTCTTATTGTAAAGGGCCTAGTCGGTTCGCCAAGCCCCTTGCAGATTCATTACCTATTGATCTGTTTTGTAAATCTAGATTTTGCATTTAGTAACAAACAGCTACAACATAATGCAATCCAATGCCGTTCTTTGGTATATGGTGTATTTCAATAGTCCACTTGATACAGTCTCTCACAGAAACCTGGAGTTGCCTTTGTGCTTGTATATGAGAGAGAGACAGACAGACAGGCAGACACAGAGAGACTGAGACTTAATTCACAGTATGTGCTTAGAATATCAAAGAGAATACAGTGGTCCTTAACCACCTGTCGAGTTGCAACCCCAAATACTTCGTGTCCTCAGGCCCTGCACGATTATTTCATTCTGGAGGTTTTATGAGCATTCACAAATGTTAATTAGTTAATGAACCTTCCAAGACTTGTGTTCATTCATCCCCACCGGGAGGTTTTGGCTCCCATGGAGCTCAGGGAACAAACAGCAGAGTTTGTACCTAAGTCTCTCAGCCCCATGGAAACGAAACTGGGGCAGAGATTCAGCAGCAAACAAATGTATAGAAAGGCTAGGTGATAGCCATTGTGACTAAGAAATCCCTGCCAGGTGGGATGACAAAGGGAGACCTCCCTCCCTTACGACTGGCCACTTGCAGGCCACAGGGTGTTGTCACCATGAACCCCCATGGGCACTCCCCACTGAGAGTCACATTTCTCACCTATTGTTTCAAATACCACTTAGATATTATATTGTGGTCACTTAGTACAACCCCATTTCCAAGTACCCTGAATTCAGAGCAGCGTTTTGCCATTAAATGATTTCTCAATCAAGAGATTCTTCTGACACTCTGTGATATTTTTACCATTCAAAGGAGAGTGTTCAAACTTGAAAGGCCTGGAAACCACTGACCTAGATCACTGGAATCCTAAGAAACAGCAGACATCATCTGAGCCATTAGTGTCCACTTCCTGCCTTCCTCTGATCCCCTAAGCTCCTTGTGAGGCGACTGCTGTACTCTAGGGGAGCTGTCAGGGGGCAGAGAGCCAGAGAGGAACAGAGAATAGAAACTCTAGGAAGCCCACCACCTTGGTAAGCAGACCCTGAGTGACAGCCAGGGTGAGGAGCCAGCTGTCTTTCGCCAACCCGGTAAACTCCTTATAAACCTCCGGGCTGGTGATAACATGTTCTCCCATGAGCCAGGGCTAAGGCTTAGTTGTGAAGGGCTCAGCTCATGACTTGCTTTCACGTTTGCATGATTTCATGTCAAAATGAGCTGGGTCTGAGATGGGTGTTGGGACCTTTCCCCCTAGCATCCCTCCCTCCCCCTCCCCCCAGTGCTTTCTGCTGCCGGACAAGACTGAAAAATTAATGGTATTAATAATAAAAACCATTGGCCCTGCACACCCCTCGCAGTGCTACTGTAATTGTTCAGTGTCAGAGCTGGAAGATCACCTGGACCAACATCCTCTCTATCGATGAGGTCAGTGGAGATGAGTGAGCAAGTGGGCAATGGCAGGGCCGGGCCTGGAGCCCAGGTCTCCTGAACCCCAAGGGCTCGTCCTACAGCATTATATCCCTTTGCTCCTCCCACAGCTCAGCCTGCTTGTGAGTGATGCTCCCGACCTGTCTGCGGGCATCTCCTGTGCCTTTGGGAACCTGACAGAGGTAGAGGGACAGGTATCTGGGAGCCAGGTCATCTGCATCTCACCAGGGCCCAAGGTTGTGCCTGTCATCCCTCTGGATCAAGGTAAGAAGTGTCTGCCATGAGAGTCATATGCTAGGGGCTGCCCTACCAGGGTGGCCAAGAGAAGAGGACCCAGGCGACCGGGTGGCAAGTGCCAGCACAGACTGACTGACAGTTGGCCTGACTAGGTCTCCTTATTGCCAGATACCAGTAGGGCTTATAAACTTGTTTGAGTTTGAAAGCAAACTGTCATGCCCCAAAGCAAACTTCAGGAAGAGGGAAATCCCTTGCTCCCATTTGGGTTAAGCCTGCACAGTGCATAAAGATTTTTTCCAGACTTCCCTTCCCTTCGAGGAATGTCAGTGGCTTCAGCCAGTGGTTTTCAGCGGGTTCTCTCCATAGAACTGGGGGCTTTTAGGGCTTTTGACCTGATATTTCTTTTTTCTTTTTTTTTTTTTTGAATTTTATTTTATTTATTTTTTTATACAGCAGGTTCTTATTAGTTATCCATTTTATACATATTAGTGTGTATATGTCAATCCCAATCTCCCAATTCATCACACCACCCCCCTGCCCCCCTGCCACTTTCCCCCCGTGGTGTCCATACGTTTGTTCTCTACATCTGTGTCTCAATTTTTGCCCTGCAAACCGGTTCATCTGTACCATTTTTCTAGGTTACACATATATGCGTTAATATACGATATTTGTTTTTCTCTTTCTGACTTACTTCACTCTGTATGACAGTCTCTAGATCCATCCACATCTCTACAAATGACCCAATTTTGTTCTGATATTTCTTTTTTTTAAATTTTTATTCTATATTGGTGATCTGGTATTTCTGACAGTAACTGAACATATTTGACCAAGGCAGGGGACTCTGTGGGATCTGATCCATTACCTCCTCCCTAAGAGGGGGGCTGGGGGTGTCTGGGTCTCAGTGATGGGCTGGTCATCAGCTGGATGAAAGGGAGTCTCTTGGAAGAAGATTCAAGAAGGCTCCATCTACCATCGGTGCCCCAGGGGAGCCCTGGAGTGGCTGAATGATTAACCCTCAGTCTCTCCACTGTGCCCCAGATTTGTAACCCTCTGCTTTTTTTTTCCTTTTTCCAGACTGGTTTGGGCTAGAGCTGCAGCTAAGATCCAAGGAGACAGGAAAGATATTCGTCGGCACCGAGTTCAAGTTCTACAACTGCAGCGCCCACCAACTGTAAGCACACCCCTCGCAGCACTAGTAATTGTTCAGTATCAAAGCCAGAGGATCACCTAGACCAACGTCCTTCTATAGAGATGAGGTCAGGAGAAATTAGTGAGCAAGCAGGTAACAGCAGGGCCAGGCCAGAAGGAGTCTTGCCCTGGGTCTGGATATGAGTGTGGGGTTTTTCTAAGTTCCCTTAGAACAAGAATCGTATTGTATTCGCCTCACAGTCTCCCAGTTGGACCTGGAACATTGTCTGGAAGACAGTAAGCTCTCCATAACTGTTACTTTTCAGTTATATTAAACCAAATGGCTTCACTCTCCACAGCCTCTGATCTCATTCAGTCTCCCTTGCAACACACCCTATGCTCAACTCTCAAACTAAGAGTTAAAAGAGGGTTTGAAGTAAAAACAAAGGTCATGGCTCAGGACCCAGAAGAAAAGTTCTCCATTTTATACCAATTGGTGGTGGATTTGAACATGGAGACTGACAACCAGTGGAGCTTGGACACATCATCCATGACCACATGAAGAGGGACTCAGAGATGGGGAAACAGCCTCACCCAGCACTCAAATAAAGGACTCAGGCTGGGAGAGGGAGAGGAAGCTTTAAACTATACCGTGGTCCAAACTGAGCCTTCAACTTTTCAAGGAGGAGGGGAAAACCAGACCCAACCACCAGCCCTCAGAGGGGCTTAAGTGCAGCCCAGCTGACCTCACCAGCCATCTCCAGCAGCAGAATGCCTACCAGTTGAGTGCCCTTGGCTGTGAGATCCTACAGCTGAGCAGGAAGCTGGGAGCATTTCATAAGTAAAAAGCAGGGCCTGGAGTGGAGGAGAGAGAGACCCATACTTAGTTTCTGCTGGTTCCTCTCTCGAAGTGAAATTGAGACTCCTTCCATACCATCTGGAAACTCATGCACCATTTGATTTAGAAAGAGGGAAACGCGTCTCTATAATAGGGCCACATAAGGGCCATGTGACCCCGGTCAATCAACAAGGAGGGAGATCAAGCAACAGCTCCATGCCAGAAGGAGCAGTACCTGAGAATATTCTATGGACCCATACTTCCCATTGCCCAGGGCAGGAACAACCTGAGGACTCCAGCAGTATCAAGTCTGAGGGTCTAGGCTGTGGGCACAATGGGCCCAGCAGTCCATGTGGGGAGAGGATCTGTTTGCAGCTAAGCCCTAAAGGAACCTTTAGCCATCAAAATAGGCAGATGAGGCTCCTTAGTCTCCTCTTTTCAGATCTTGATTTTTCATGATTTGAATCATCTTCTAGAGTTCTAGGGTCTCCACAGTAGCTAAGGAAAGAGATGTACCTGAGCCCCATTTGGCCAAATCAATAGATGTGCTGAGAAAGACAGAACAAGTGATAAAAATGGCCTGGGAGGAACCAAGGCAGGGCAGTATGTGGCTGAAGCTGAAATGAATAAAATTGCCCCCTAACCACTGCATTCCAATCCCAGCTAACCGTTTTTTTGGGAAATGCAAGCACCTTGGAGAGTGAACTTCCCACAACGCAGCAGTGAAGGAATACATTGTTTGTGAGAGCATCCACATCTCCGTGGCAACTCAGTGTGATGTCACCACTTTCAACCATATTGCCATGGCAATGGAGATGCTGTCACAGGCAACAAGTTTTAGCAGAAAAACAAAGCAGGTATCCTTGACAGTAAAGATTCCATTTTATTGCAAAACACTATCTTACCCTTCTTTACTCCTGGCATTCACAGTTAAAAATCACAGAGTCAATTCTTTCCTTTTACTATGGTACACTGAGGCCCATACGGTATAAGTGCTGCAACAAAGGTCACAAAATTAGCCAATGGAAGAACCTGTTCTAAAACCCTGATCTCGTCATCCTTGGTCCATTTTCATGATTTACTTGCTGAATCATAAGATGTTAGCAAGAACCAATCCATCTGGGCTAGGTTGAGGAACAAAATAACTAGGGGCATATCTAGAAGGGGATAAAAATATTTGGCATGGGGAAGAAGTGTAGATGGGCTAATGCACCCAATCCACTGCGAAGTATTAGCCAGTGACCCCTGGATCAAACCCCATCCGCCCAAATGCCATCAGAGCCCCCACCAGGTGGCGCCAGATTGCAGACCTGGCCGTGTCCCTTCCAGGTTGGTCTAGTTGTGAGAGGCTAGACTAGAGGATCTGGCAAGAAGCAGGAAGAACAACCCTACCTGCAAAACTCCTTTCCCTGACAGTGGTCTGATCACACACAGAGAACCTAGATGATACACACAGCCTCCAGGGGAAACCAGAGGGAAAGAAGTGCTCACTCACCCTGAGGAGAAAGGCAGAAGCCACACACATAGCCTGTTGCTGTCTATGCCTGGAGAGTGGGACAAAGTTATCATTTAATACCGTTTACTCCCCCAAAACTCAGAAACACAGGTGGTATGAACCAATCATTGACACTCCAATGTGATTTTTTTTTTAATGGAAATTCATTGTAGGGTGGAGAGAAACTTAGTTGTGTCGTGTTTATTGTTTTAATAATTCATACCTATGAATTACGAATTATTTTAGATGTGGAACAAATTTTTTTTTTAACTAATTTATTTTATTTTTGGCTGTGTTGGGTCTTCGTTTCTGTGCGAGGGCTTCCTCCAGCTGAGGTGAGTGCGGGCCACTCCTCATCGCGGTGCGCGGGCCTCTCACCGTCGCGGCCTCTCCCATTGCGGAGCACAAGCTCCAGCCGCGCAGGCTCAGTAGCTGTGGCTCACGGGCCTAGTTGCTCCGCGGCATTTGGGATCTTCCCAGACCAGGGCTCGAACCCGTGTCCCCTGCATTGGCAGGCGGATTCTCAACCACTGCACCACCAGGGAAGCCCTCCAATGTGATTTAAGAGCTTGAAATAACAGGTGATTTAAGCACTTAAAAATAATACATTTAGCATTGTAAATACTTTTCAAAATCACGTCCTATACATTATCTCGTTTGACGCGAAACACTCCATGGAGTAGACAGGAAAGTTTTAGTACAGACAGATGAAGAAATTCCGAGTCAGAAGGTAAAGTGCTTACTCAGGGTGACCCCAGTGGCAGTGGCAGAGGCAAAACTGCAACCAGATCTGCCCAATTTCTATCCCTGCGCTCTTTGGGCGATTCTGTCTTCATTTTTTTAATTTTATTTATTTTTATACAGCAGATTCTTATTAGTTATCTATTTTATACACATTAGTGTATATACGTCAACCCCAATCTCCCAATTCATCCCACCCCCGTGATTCTGTCTTATAAGTGGTGGTATGCTGGCAAATGTTTAACTATCAGAAATCAGGGGAAAAACTTATTATATGGCATTTTCCAATTTCTATGGCATAAATACTCCCTCCATAGCTAATTTCCAGCTGCTATCATGATGCCAACCACTTGTAAAATTCCTGAAAATACGAATAATTGGCTGTCATGAGCTGATACAGACCAGCTCTAGCACACCACTGGTTTCTAAGTTACATTATTCCCACTCTGAACACATTTTTCTCTCAATTTTCTGGTCCCGTGAACATCTTAGAGGGATAAGCCACCATTCTCAGGGCTGGGGATGCCCCACCAATCTACCCCTCTGAGAGTGAGACTAGGATAACAGACTTCCATCATGACACATAGGCCACCTGGCACCCTTACCTTCCCTGTCTGCTCCCTTCTCTTTGCCTCTTACTGTCTCTATCCTTGCAGGTGCCTGTCTTGTGTCAACAGCGCCTTCCGCTGCCATTGGTGCAAATACCGAAACCTCTGCACTCATGACCCCACCACCTGCTCCTTCCAGGAGGGCCGGATCAACATTTCAGAGGTAAGCAGAGCTCAGCCTGGCACAATAGCAGCCCCAGTGAATCTGAGTGGTCCTCCTCTTTCAGATGGTCCGTCCAACAGCTTGGCCATCTCCTTGCCCTGGTCCATGTTGGTCTTCTTCCCAGAAATGTTAGAAAGCCCTGGTATTATAAAGCTAAAAAAAGTGGCAGCAAATACCCCAGAGAAAGAGAAGTGTGCCATATTTGCTAGACTCCTAAGATTGTGTGCATTCAAAAGCTTGAGGGCACCTGAGGGTTGAGACTGAAAGTTTAGAGGAAATATATCCCACCGAACAGGCCCCATGGTCTAGAAGAGTGTAGTGAATGGCGTTTGTTCTTTGAGTCTAAGCCCTTTGCTTGGCTGCAGACATAGTCTAGTTCAATAGAACATTCACTCTCAACCACTCTTTCATGCCAACCTCCCTTCCTAGTCTAAAATTCAGTGATTCTTTGACTCTGGTGTATGACTGTGTGGGTGGCCTTACAGAAGAGAGAGGCAGTCAACTGGTGAAAAGAACCAGGCCTTGCTAAAAGTCCCATTTTATTATACAGTCGAAGTGCCATCCCTAAGGCCAGACCCACCTTTGTCATCAACACATTGCAATATCAGATTTCTTCTTTTTCCAGTGAATAACCCCACCCAATGATATTTCCTTGAGGTTGACTTTCTTACAAATTCATAGCAGGCCTTAGGACAACGAAGCCTGCTGGGTCAGTGTCTAATGTTTTTCACGCCCCAGAGTGACCAGTAGATGAGTTTGAACAACTATAGAGACCTTATGTATTCCCACAAATGCACATATGTATAAATATACATTCCCCTCTCGTTCCACCTTTTAGAAAATCCGCAAATGTAAATAAGTGACAGTGTAGCATTTGCAAATACTGCTATGGCCTTTATATGTCTCCCTCTTGCACTAGGCTACAGGATCCTTAAAGGCAAGGATTACATATTATCTTTAAATCCTCAGTGCCTTTTTCAGTGAAAGTCTGTAGCATGCATGCATGAAAGCATAGAGGAACCAATGACCACTTTACCCAAATGCCATTGATAGGAAGTGTTCCTTGGAGCTACTTGTCTAAGATTTCACGAAATAGAGTCTTTTCTGTCTCCTAATCTGGGTAGAAGTACTGGTTGCTTCCATGCATACACACGAGAAAGTAGGCCTTGATATACATGTCAGCATGATGTACAATTTAAATACCTTACAATTTTATTTGTCAATTATACCTCAGTAAAGCTACATTTTTTAAAATTTTTTTAATAGTTTTTTAAAAATTTATTTATTTATTATTTATTTATTTTTGGCTGTGTTGGGTCTTCGTTTCTGCGCGAGGGCTTTCTCTAGTTACGGCAAGCGGGGGCCACTCAATCGCGGTGCACGGGCCTCTCACTATCGCGGCCTCTCTTGTTGCAGAGCACAGGCTCCAGATGCGTAGGCTCAGTAGTTGTGGCTCACGGGCCTAGTTGCTCCGCGGCATGTGGGATCTTCCCAGACCAGGGCTCGAACCCGTGTCTGCTGCATTGGCAGGCAGATTCTCAACCACTGAGCCACCAGGGAAGCCCTAAATTTTTAATTTAAGAAGAAAGTAGGCCTTGAAAGGTTTCCCAGACACACACACACACACACACACACACACACACACGTGACCATGAATTCTTTTGAGCTTCTGAAACAATATGTGTTATATTCAGCCAGAAAAAATGGAGTCTGCCTGTCTTGAAAGAGAGACACACAGATGGTGCCCACAGGTGGTATTTAAGGCAGACCCAGCCACAGGTGCCTCAGCAGGATGGAACCAGTTACCTAGTGCCCTGAAAACCTTTCAAAGAAGGCTTTTCCTCTGGCCAGTCTGTATGCTTTGATGTAGCTGACCAGAAAGCACCACCCTGGTCTTAGTGGACACCGGAAATTAATCCCAGCCCTGGGATTCTGCAAGAGGATGAGACTACTTTCAGGCCAATCTTCTCACCCACAGGAAAGGACCCATGAGCCGAGGGTATGGGGGGAGAGGGCGTGAGCCCAGCTTGGGTGTCAATAGAAGAACGGCCTAGGGAGGCAAGGAGGCCAGGGCAGGGCTGTGCAGAGACGAAGGGTGGGCAGTGAAAGGTCATGGTAAACAGTCTCAGAAACTGACCTTCACGCTGGCCACTTCTAACCTCCGAAGTTTGTTAATAAGATAAATCGAGGAGGACCGCAGAATGCAGAGAGAGAGGGTGACGCGCAGGTCCAGACAAAAAGGAGCAGCTGCTTCATTTTCATCTGGCTGCCGGGCTCCCCTCAGGCAAAGAGAAACCCAAAGCCAAGCTTGACAGGACCCAACGGGCAGCTGGAGTGAGGGCAGGAGAGGCGTCAGACAGAGCGAGACCAGTAACTCTGCCCCGTGTGGAGGCCGAAGGGCTGAGGCCCAGAGGCTAATTGAAATCATGCCACCTCCCTCTCGCCCTTTAGAAGTCACTGGAACACAGCTCCTTCTCAGCCACGGGTGACTCAAGAATTCCAGAGAACTGGGCCTGGGAGAAGCTGTTGCCATCCCAAGTCAGGATTAAATTAATACCGAAAGAGCCCTGGGGGGAAAGCCAGAGGCTTCCCATCTCCTTTTTCATTTCCTCTCCTTAATGTCTGTTCCTTGAGGTGGGAGACATGCCCTTGTCTCCGTCACCTCCCCCTCGCCCTGCTGACAGGCACTAGCCAGCAGGGCCCCAGAGACTGGGTGTGGGTGAGGGTGCCCTGGTGCTCCTGACTTTACTCAGGAAAGGAAATAGGACGCAGGTTCCGAGGAGGTTGCCAGGGCCACAGCCACTCCCATGTCCTTTCTCAGCAAACAGCTCCCAGACCCTGCTCTGTCCTGTCCAAAGCTCTGCTTTGGGGGGAGCCCCGTTCCTAAAAATGTGGGGAACAGCAAAGGTGCACGAGGCCAGCTCGAGTGAGGTTCCCCTTACTCAGTTAAGAGTCCTGCCTATGTCCTCAGGTTCTTCTGGGGACTGGAAATCCCTTAGGTGCCTCTTTGGGGTTCCTAGAATATCTCTTTTACACTTCCAGTAAGGGCCCCCCAACTTTGAATCAAAATTCTACATCTGTCTTCTTCCTAGAAACAATGTATAACTGATTAGCTCCATTGATGTGTATAGTAACATTAATGTATCACACATTTGCATTTCTCTCACATGTGACAGGAGGGCGGGGGATGGGGGGACCAGTGGCATAGCATCACTTGGGAACTTGTTAGAAATTCAAATTCTTGGGCTTCATCCCAGATTAGGCTGAAGATTGAAAACCACTGACATATGGCATCTCAGTTGATTCTCACAACAGACCTGCAGTTTCATATAATTCATATTTGACAGATGTAGTAACCAAGATGCTAAAAATTTGGGGTTTTGCCCAAGGCTACAGAGAACTCAGGCATCCAAAAAGGCAGAGTACAGGATGCTTTCTCCAGAAAATCAGAACTGGTCCGCTTGTCTATTTCCACGGTCGCAGCCACACTTGCGGACCTAACCTCAACCTAGTCCTGCACCGTTGGTCATGAGGGACCCTCACAAATCCATCCCCACAGATGGAGAAATTGCCCATGGAAGACAGGTCAGTAGTGCTACTTCCAGATACAAAGGCAACCAGGACATGAGATGAATCTGCCTACTTCTTTCCAGAGGGCTGATGGACCAATCCCACACTTAGTCCCGATAACCAAGAACCACTGTGCTAGAGTGAATGCAATTCAAAATAAAAATATTAGTAGTTAACATTTATTGAGTTCTTATTATATATACAATATTATACATGTACATTTTTATCTCATTTAATTTTAACTACTCTATGAAGTGGATTCTATTATAGATGAATAAGTTGATAAGTTTAAACAATTTTCCTATGATCCTCACATAAATGCAGAAGTCATGATTCAGTGTTCCCAAGCTGGTTCTAAGGTTGTTGAAGTCCTCCGATCCTGTGTTCACGTACACATGCGAGAAATATGCAGTAATGATGTTAACATGGTTAACCCGGTTTATCACCACTTACAACAGACCTTCACGTCCCTCTTGCCTGCAGTCTAGGGTTGTCGGTATCACAGGCCCCATTTTACAGATGAGGAAGCTGAATTTCAATTGAACCGTCCCTTGAGCTCTTTTAAGGTAACGAGCCAAACATTTCCCCCACTCAGAGCACAGCAGATCTCTGATGGGGTCCCAGAAATCTGGGCCTCCCTGGACCGGATCAAGCTGTGACATGGTGTTTGCAAGTGGGTGTGCGCAGGAGTATGTATGGCTTTCAGCTTTAAAAACTCATCTCACTCCATGGCTAAACCAGGCCTAGTGAGATGTAGATACATATATCTTCTTTACGCCCTGTCCCGGAGGAAAGATAGAACCAAATAAATCCGATTAGCTTCCCAGGATTCTGGCTGCTCTCTCTCTTTGAAGTCCAGAGGGTGAAGATAATGTCATTTCCACATGGGAGAAGTCATTTCTGAGGGCTGAAGGGTCCCCAGCGCTGAAAGCTGGAGAAGCACAGCTAAACAGGGTGGATCATGCGGCCCAAAGGTTCGTACATAGGGCTGCTGTACCAGGGTCCTGCCCTCCCTCTGGTCGTGTCTCCTCCTCCCCAGCTCACCCCTCCCCTGGGATGTTCCCCAACAGGACGTCTGCTCATCTTGATAGAAACTCAGGTTGCTGCTATGGAGGGATATCCTGCTGCCAGTTAGCCTAGAGGCAGAAGACGGAGTAAGATGACCTACAGAGGTCATTCAGGAGACTGGGGGGATCTGCAGGAGCAATGGGTGTTTTAACAATGCTCACAACAGTCTTCACATTCTGCAGAAAAAGCCTGCCATGATTATTTGCTCCCTTCTTCTTAGGACAGGAACTGTGTGCATGCACGTGTGTGTACTCACAGAAGCAAACAGGTTGGAAGTGGCCTCATTGTATCTAATGAAACCCATCACCTTCCTAAAGCCCCAGAGGTATTGAAGTTCCAACAACTTGGCAATGTTCAGGCTGCCGGCTCTCCTGCACCTGCCTTCAGCCCTCACCACTGCCATTTCCACCTAAGACGCGCTGCTCCCTCAAGATATTCACCAGAACCATCTCATAACCCAAAGAGTCTGTATATCCCTGTATTTCCTAGGAAGAAGAGAGTGTACCTGGGCACCAGCCATGTCTTCCCTTTGCCCTAGAGAAGGGAAGGAAGGATGCTATTCCATCTGACCTGAGAGAAACAGACAAAAAACAAGCGAAGCCTAAGACATTCTTTTCTCTTGGGGCAATCTTGGAACCCTGTTTAGGCGTTTGGAAAGCCCCTAATCATCATCCTTCAATTTAGTCCCAAAAAGTCTGAAAGTCTGACCACGGGAATTTTTTCGAAAATTTAGAACCTCTTTAAAAAACTCATAAAAGTACTCATAAAGTCTCCTTATGATTCTCCAACTTCCAGACAGCCCAGCCCAAAAGATGAGGGTGTGTGTGGGGTGTGTACTTGTGTGTTCGTGTATATACACATGCATACATACATTTTTTGTCATAGCTAAAAGGCTTCTACAATCTTGTTTACTAACCTAAGACACTGTACTCCCAAAAGTACATCTTTAAGACTCCGCTCATGAAATTTGAATTTGTTCTCTGAGCTCATTAGAGATGAAAAAACAACTGGTCATCCTTTACAATATATCAACTAGTTCTGATTCTGAATATCTATTCTCTCCCTCTCTCTCTTACAGGTATACACACACACATGCACACACACACACACACACACACACACATCCTCATTATACCTCAGCCTTATTTCTAGTCTAAATTTAAAATCTAATTTATTAGACTCAATGGGAGTTTTTTAGCCACTAACAGGAAATAGTATCTCCTTTTCAATGGGATGCCTGGGTTTCCCTAAAGTGGTGTTCATTTTTTTTTCTTGGCTATAAATATATGAAAGACTGTCAAGAGTGCCCGTGGGGAATGAAAGTAAAAGTGCAGTAAAGAACAAGTTTATGAGTTGGCAGCTTGAGTGACTGACTTCTAAACAGGGACCCATCTGTTCTGGGGTTGCCTTATGCTCCTGTCTCCTGTGGAAAACTTGCCTGCTTGATATACTCCCATGCAGTCACTGAGGGATGGCACCGGGACCCCTGAGGTTCCACCTGACCCTCCTAGATAGGTTTCTGTGGGAATAGGTTTCTGTGGGAAATTTCTGCTGGACCCAGCTTTTCATAAATCCTCAGGATTCCTTAATAGATATAGATGTACCAATTGAGTAATCCTGTGACTCCAGAAACAATGACCATCTCCAACCCCAGCCTCAGGCATCAAACTCCTGCTCAAGTCTCTAGATGTCCAGAAGGCAGGACTTTACCTCATCTCTAAAAAATCTAGGAAGTTGGAGCCAAATAGAAAGTTTGAGATCGTTTTGTCTGTTGCTTTATTTTCTTATTTACCATTTACCCTCCCACAAGCAATGACCAAGTGTCCACTACATGTCAGGAACTTGGATAAAGCCTGGGGATACGGAGGCAAATAAGATGCAGCCTAATCCTCAAGGCTCACAGACCAATAAGGAAGACAAGTTAATGAGAAACTGCAATTCTGAGGGCTAAATGCGATCGGGGAGAGTATCTGTAACCCATCCTGAGGGCCAGTGCAGGGAAAGGGTCAAGGATGGCTTTACAAAGGAGCTGCAGGGTTGAGTTTGAAGGCTAATTAAGAGGTAATCAGCTAAAGAGGGCTGAGTCAGGGGCCAGGAGGAAGATTAGGGGGGTGGAAGGGGAATGTTTCTGGTGGAGAGAAAAGCATCTTCAAAGGATCAGAGGTTGATAAGTGAGGGAGGTGGTCCCTCAGGACTAACCTTAAATTCCTCCGTGGTATGGCTGGACCATGATGCCCAAGAATCACAGGGTAAGAAGGAGGCAGGGGCCAAATCATGAAGGGCTTGCTCCTGAGGCCACTGCCTAAGCCCACACTGAGCGAGAAGCCCACGGCTAAGGCAGTCCATTGTTTCACATTCCTGTGGCACCAAAGGCTTCTTACCAGGGATGCCTCTGGCATTAGGAGAGGGACCATTTATTGTTCCAGACTGTCCCACACCTTGAGGAAGTTCAGCATCCTGCCCCACACTCGGCACTAAGTGCCAGTAGCGCCCTCTGCAGGGTAGCAACATACCAACCCCTCCCCCCACCTTCCCAAAGGCTCCCTCTGAGAACCACCACCACCACCCAGAGGGGAAGGGGACAGGGAAAGAGGTGCCTTCAAGACGTTGCCCAGTTGATCCCCGGAGACAGGAAATGATTGCACATGGAGGAGGCTGTGTGTTCTCATCGCCAGAGGCCACTGGGCAACGTCTTCCTGGAGAGGGAGAAAATGGGCAGGGGCTGGAACTGTGAGGAGGTGGTCATTTGACCTCTGGTGGAGAAGCAGCCTCTAGAAGGAGAACCAAGGACCATCACTCTCCTTCTCACTTCCTCCCTCTCTCAGGGTCCTTCCCACAACCCCTCCACACCAAGACTTTATTTTTTCTGTTTTCTTTTACAAAGCAATATGGTCTTCATGCAAGGCTTGGTAATGAAGTGAGATAAAAAGCCAGAGCAAGTGTTGAGAGCATTGCTGAGAGGGCTTGATCCACCTCCTGGAAAGGCCACTCAATTGGCGCTGGGAAGCTGAGGCTGCCGATAACAGATCACCTTGGGCACGGACAGTGCAAGAGGGGTGGGGAGCAGGAGCTGGGAGACAGATGAAACCCAGAGGTGGGGGGTCCAGCCTGGGGACAGGGACGCGTGGAGCATCTTTTATCCCGTGTCTCAGGAGATAAAATCCACAACCTGCCACGCCGGGGCTTGAAAATTAATTCCTAAATTGTAACACGCACACCAGATACAGGACAACTTGTGGGATGGGGATGACGATATCAAGGCCCGGGAGCTAAGAGATAGATTTCACATTCCCTGCTGACTCCATGTGCCCCTTAAATGAGGTACATCCTTGTGGGCAGCCTGCCTGGATGCAAGAGGGTATGGCCTGGCATGGAAGGCCTGTCCACCTCCCGGGCTTGGGGAGTAGGGAGGTATGAGCCAGGACAGACCAGACGGAGGCTCTCTGCTTGCTCCCCAGGACTGTCCCCAGCTGGTGCCCACGGAGGAGATCCTGATACCCGTCGGGGAAGTAAAACCAATCACCCTCAAGGCTCGAAACCTGCCCCAGCCTCAGTCCGGCCAGCGAGGCTATGAGTGCGTCCTCAACATACAGGGGGCCGTCCACCGGGTCCCCGCCCTGCGCTTCAACAGCTCCAGCGTCCAGTGCCAGAACAGCTCGGTAAGAGCACCAGGGCAGGGCTTTGTCTCACACCTGAGCCAGGGCCTCAGCCTGGCCTGCCCCGGCTTCCAGAACCCTCCGGGTCCACAGGCTGACCCACGTCTCCAGGGACAGAGGAGTGTGCAGGCCCCAGGGTCCCTCAACAGAGCAAAGCAGGTTGATGGTGACGGAGGTGGTGGAGGGCTGTGAGGACCCTCCTGGCATAAGCTGAGAGCTTTGTGCCCTTTCTGAGTTGAAAGAGTACTTCTTGGCCTTTGGTGAAACTTCAGCCAATGCCAATCAACTTGACCCCAAACCCTGTCCGCATTCAGGGAGTGGATCCACTGGAGGGCAGGGCACCACGCGGGAGGAGAGCTGCAGAGAGATCAGCGGAAGTGGAAGTAGAGTGGCACGAGGGGAGGGGGGAAGGGAGGAAGAGGAGGAAGCCGTGAACTCCAAGAGCAGCAAGGGTTAAACCAATCCCGAATGCCAGACAGAAAGCACGAGGTGTTTAATTATACTACTAGCCCAGAGAGGATCTTTTCATCTGCCAACAACTCCCTGTCTCCCACCAGCTCTGGGGGGTCAGCTGGGAGATGGGGGGGATGTGACAAAGGTGACAGAGGTGCTGAGGGAAGGTAATTCGCCCGGGAGAGATAAAGAGAATCTGGGCCTCTTATCAGGGAGCTGTCAGACTCCCGGGTCACGGGCACTTGATGGAATTTGTAATCGGTAGAAGGCCGCCAAGCACCCGGGGAAGGTGGGAGATGAGAAGGCAATGGAGCACAACAAAGGGAGGAAGGTGGCAGGAATGGGCGGAGGGACAGGCCCTGGGAGCTAAGTGGCCGGGCTGGGCAGTCCCCACAGAGGGGATTCCCACAGAGGCGCAGGGGCTGGGCCACCAGAGGGGCTGTTTCAGATGTGTCTGAGGGCTTGAGCGTCCTCGGTGGGATCAGCATGGGAGAAAGGCCACTCCCAGCCACAGCTTGGGGGCCTTAAATGGCAGAGCTGATCAGATCTGTGCCCAGAAAGCTCTGGGCACTTTCCCTAGTGAACTGTTGACCAAAGTAAAGCTCACGTACAGAAAGAAAGGGCCACCACAGGGCTTGGCCAACCAACCGAGGCACCGCTGTGTGTTACACACGTGCTGTGCTCAGGGCTCTGTGGGATTTACAGAGCGGCATGTGGACTTTCTAAAGAGACTAGACTTTCATGTGAAAAGATGCAAAGCAGCTCCCGGGAAGTGCCTGGTTAAAGACAGAAACACCAGGGGACGGAGAGGATGGGGAGGGCTGGGAGGGATGGCAGAGAAGACACCTGGGGAAGGTGAGTCTGAGCTAGACTAGGAGAGTAAAGGTGGTGAAGGGTGGAGGCTGTCGGGAGAGGGAGGAATTCTTAGGAGACGTGAACTGAACACATGCAGAGACGGGCTTGGGCGGGTGTGCTTGGAGACAGGTGCTTCAAAGATTCTGGAGGAGACGTCGAAGAGAAGGTTGGAGAACTAAGCTTGGATGGGATGATAGGGGGTATTGAATGCCAGCTAAGGGGTTTGAGCTGGATCTGTTGGCATTAGTGACTAGCAGTCGGGGGAAGACACCACAGGGATAATGTGAACGGTGCATGGGGTTCCTGTTTCTCCCTCTGCTCCTCTCTCAGCCCAGAGGGAACCAGAGTCCCTGGTTTCCTTCCTGGTCCCCTGAGGTAGCAGCAGCATCCCCGCCCCCCCGTGATGGAAAGCCTCATGTCCCTCTGCCCCTCTCCCCACAGTACCAGTACGACGGGATGGACATCAGCAACCTGGCCGTGGACTTTGCCGTGGTGTGGAATGGCAATTTCATCATCGACAACCCTCAGGACCTGAAAGGTAAGCAGCTACTTCCAGGTAGAGTTTTGATCTTTCCGTGACCCTGGGAAAGACTGGGGTGGAAGGATCAGAGCCAGCCAGCTGCTGTGCCATGAATAATATACTCCCTCTGTCAGCGTAATTCTTCAGAGGATCCTAAAGCAACATTTGGCGCCATCAAAGGAGTCCTGTTGGGAACCCTGTTTTATTACAACCAGAGCATCCGCCGGGTGGCTGCCAGTTCATCACGTTTTCCTTTGGCTCCCGGAGACTTTGAAGTGTGAACCTGACCAGGAGAGCAGCAGGCAGGAATGTCCTGCCAGTTTCCCTGGAAATGGAGATATTATTTCCAATCGGGTTCTGGCTCCCCTGTCCTTGGCCCCAGTCACTGCACAAAGAAGGTTTGTAAGGCGGCTCCCCTGGTCCTGAGGTGGACGGGAGGGACCAGCTTGCTGACTTGAGGGCACAGCTGTTGCAAGGAAGCTCAGGAAGGAGCTGGGCTGATGCAGGAGGGGGTGTTCCATGAGGCCACCTCATTCATGTCCTGCACACCCATGTGGAGGTCCTCCTGGGTGCAGGTAGGCTGCCCCCAGTACAGCATTCCTCCCAGATCTCAAGAATGACAAAAGGGACTCCAGTTTGATGAGCACTCTGGCTAGTCACTCACTAAGTGGTTTATCTGAGATTATTTTCCTAATCATCCCAACAACTCTGAGGGGTATGTACCAGTATTATCCTCATTTTATTGATGAGGAAACTGAGACCCAAAGAAGTTAAGAGATGGACCAAGACTGTTCACTTTGGCAACATATACACTAAAATTGGAACTATGCAGAGATCAGCATGACCCCTGCACAAAGATGCTGCAAACTCACAAAGCATTCCATGTTTTTAAGACAAAGACTGTGTAGTATAACTTATATGTGGAACCTGAAAAAAAAAATGTCCAACTCACAGAAACAGAGTAGAAAAGTGGTTGCCAGGGGTTTGAGGGGGTTGGAGAAATAAGGAGAGGTTGGTAACAGGGTACAAACTTCAAGCTATAAGATGAATAAGGTCTGAGGATCTAATGTATAACATGGTGGCTATAGTTGGTAATACTGTATTGCATAATTGAAATTTGCTAAGAGAGTAGAACTTAAATGTTCTTAACACATATATATACATATACACACACACACATATATAGATATAGATATGGGGGTGATGGATGTGTTAATTAACTAGAAGGGAGGAATCTTTTCACTCTTTGTATGTATGTCAAATCATCACAGTATACACTTCAAATATTGTACACTTTTTTTGTCAGTTACATCTCAATGAAGTTGAAAAAAGAAAAAAAATGGACCAAGAGTCAAATAGTAAGAGTCAGGATTTGAACCAAAACAGTCTAATTCTGGAGCCACATGCTTAGCCACATCACTGCCCTTCCTCCCAGTGGCTCCGGCTGTTGTGGGATGTGAAACCTCCTCCCCTAGGACCCTATCACCGCCCCCCACCATGAGCCACACTTCACCACATTTCAAGTAGCTATGGTTGTCACAAGCCTGTCCTTCAGCCCGAGGGTCACCCCATGGGCACAGAAAGAGGGACTGAGGCCACAGGAGGAGACCTGAAAGTGCTTCAGCATCTCTTCCAGATGCTACGGTCCCTGTCCCGGATGCTGCCATGAAAATCGGTGCTACTTAGGCTGGGAGATTTTTTTCTGTTTCCCCTCATACCCAGGTCCGATTTTCTCAGTGCTAAGAGATAGGCATTTCCCCGGCTGAGGATCTGGGCTTAGTTCCCAGAGGTTTTGCCTTTGCACCTGGAGCTTAGAGAAAAAACAGCCACATCCAAGCTATCGCATCGGAACCCTCCCTTGTGGCGCCTGACAACTTTTAAGCAGCTCCTTGAATGCGCAGGCCATGGCGATCTCACATTCACCTCCCACCCAGAGCCCAGCTGTTCCTGGAGGTTATGCACTGTGTTGGGTGGAGGAGGCCACAGTGCTTAAGGACTCGGATTCTAGAATCCAACAAACTGGGATTCGAATCCTGGCTCTTTCACCAATAGCTATGTGAACTCAGACTAATTACTGCTCCTCTCAATGTCCCAAGTTCATTATCTGGGAAATGGGGGAAAGGAGGCCCGCCTCTCAGGGTCATCATGAGGGTAAAATAAGAAATTAGATGTGGACCATGTGCATATTAATAAATGCAGAATGCGGATTTGTTCATTTTAAGATTCCCATTTCCTGCCCTCTACCGTAAGAAGCCATAGGCATGAGGGTGTCTCAGTAGAGCCCCTGCAGCTGAGACTGAGGAATGCTTGGCAGAGCAGAGGAGTAGAATGGGGATGCATGGAAGAAAAAAAAATACCTCTACCCTGGGGCATGTACCTGACCTCCAGAAGCATGCCACCCAGGCCTGAGAGCTTATGTCTGCTTGACCAGAAGCGTTGAAAAATGACTTCCTAAGTATTCTGCTTCTGAAGAGTTCTACTTGGGACTCTGAATTCAAAACTCCAGCAGACAACTACCAAGCCTTGGGCTCACAAAACGGTTCTGCCGACTGGCCTGTCTAGGGCTTCTAAGTGGGTAAGAGACAAAAGCAAAAGCATTTGCAGACTCCAAAAGTGACCTGTTAAGTAGCCAGTTTGCCCTCCCTGGGGATATCTGCTCCATATTCAGGGCCATGAACAAGATGGCGTCAGCCATCTTTCCTTATCAGCTCTGCCTCCACTCTGCCAGGCATGTGGCCTTTCTCGAAGCCCCAGCTGACGCCTCTCCCAGACCCACCCAGTCCGCTGTGTGCCTCTCTCCTCTCAGGACCTGCCTGCTAGCAGCACAGCGAGTTGGATCTGCAGAATCCCAGCTTGGGGCACTAACCTTAGTAAACTGCAAGAGTCATTACATCTCTCTTTGAGCTTCTTTTTTGCCTGAAATGCGGAAATCAGTCCTTACCTCTTTCAGCGAGGGCCATATGTGACAGAGAAGCAGCAGCGTAAGAATGTAGTTTGAGTTCAAAGAAAAGATAATAAGCATGTACAGAACATCAGCTATGTTACAGGCACTGTGCTAAGCACTGAATATACAACATCTCATTCAAACCTCACAAAAAACAATGATTATCACCATGTTATAGAGTAGGTACTGAACGTTCAAAGAAGTTAACTTCTTTGTCACATTGCTAGGAAGTGGTGAAGCCACAATTAAAGCCCTGATCCAATTTAATCTAGAACCAGAACTCTTAAATAATATTTTCTTGTAGTGCCTTTAAACGACTGCTAAGAGGCTCAATTTATTATTAATTCCCCATCAATTATTCTTGCAAGGATAATGATGATCATTGGTGTTATCCATGGATGGGGGCGGTTTCTATCACGCCTGCAAGAAGGGGGTAGATCGTGGGGCGTCCTCTCCAACCCCATCTGTGACTGCCTCCCCTCTCTCTGCAGTCCACCTCTACAAGTGTGCAGCCCAGCGAGAGAGCTGTGGCCTCTGCCTCAAGGCCGACCAGAAGTTCGAGTGTGGCTGGTGCAGCGGTGAGCGCAGGTGCACCCTCCAGCAGCACTGTAGCAGCCCCTCCAGCCCCTGGCTTGACTGGTCCAGCCACAATGTTAAGTGCTCCAACCCCCAAATCACCGAGGTGAGTCCCCCAGTTTCCCAGAGTGGGAAGGGATGGATGGCCGGGAGCTGACCCCAGGGCAGTGGGAGTTGAGCCTTTATGGAAGAATTCTTGGCATAGAGTGAGTTTAATGTAAGGGTGTGTAAACCCTCTCACGGGTGTCTCGATGGCCTGTGTCCAGGCGTAAATGCCAAGCGTATGGAAGTGTGTCCTCACGCCCGTGCACGAATGTGCGTGCATGTCTGTGTGCACCGAGGAGGCAGAGCCAGCCCAGCCTCCCTGCCAGGCTGGCTGAGCCAGGTGGGGACGAGACATCGGCTGCATGGCGGGTGAACGTTTCAGAAAACAGGTTTAGCTTTTCTCAGCAGAAATGCGCTTTCAGGAGCTGCAGTTAGCTCAGAGTTGCAAAGCTGAAAACGGAGGAAGAAAGTGAAGACAGACACTGCATTAGCCACCGTGCCATTTCCCCGGGTTTACTCTCTGTCCCAATTTGTTTGTGCATTTTAATGGAAAGAAATAGGTAATTAGTTATCCTGGAAAAAACTGATGTTTCCTGAATAGTCAATTGCAAAGGAAGATGAATAGGTAATGTGAATGAACATGCAGCTGCTTGGGGTTTGAATGGCCGGGGAGAGGAATAGTTGTATTTAACTTCGGTTGCAATATGTGCTCATCACTCTTTGCTGCTCCCTATTCACCGACTGTCGCTTGTGCTTTGAAACTAATTGCATGTTCCTTATGGTGACTAGGAATATCGGCCAGAGCAAGTACCAGTGTGATTTGCACGTTTAAGAAAGTAGGAGAGGGGAATTCCCTGGTGGTCCAGTGGTTAAGACTCGGGCTTTCACTGCTGTGGACTGGGTTCCATCCCTGGTCAGGGAACTAAGACCCCACAAGCTGTGCAGTTTGGCCAAAAAATTAAAAAAAAAAAAAAAAAAGCAGAAGGGCCTGCTCCTTTTCTACCTCTTCCCTGAGCAGATGCACTGTCCCTTTCCCTGCCTCATTTTCCTTACTGGCCAAAGAAAGCCAAGTCTGGCTCTCATCCATGTCGCAGAGTATTGGGAAGCTTCTGGAGCATCCGTATGATCATTTTCAAGCTTCAGATCAGTTAAAAAATAAAAAAGCCTCAAGATCAAACAAGTGTTGTTAACCTACAGATGAGTTATTTGAAGAGGGAGCAAATATTTGTTTGGTGTGCTTGGCACTGTCTCATTTAATCCTTACAACCACCATGAGAAGTAAATATTCTCACCTCCATTTTACAGATAAAGAGAACAAGACTCCGAAAAATGGAGTTGTCCAAGTTCACACAGCTATTAAGTGGCAGGGCCAGTGTTTCAACTCAGATATATTTAATTATAAAAACATTTTAAGAGTCTCTGTGATTTGCCCAAGTAATATAAAACAAGAAGTGAGCTTCCCCTTCCTTTACATCCAGCCTTCCTAGCGGATATGGACCAGACAGATGCCATCCATCCAAATGGCGGTGTATCCCAGGAATAGCGCAGTGCTATAGAAGAGCATCTCCCGCCATCCAGGTCCTCATTCATTCTGGTAGGAAGATGTTATGAGGGTGCAGACACTGCCCCCTCAAAGACTGAGCTTCTTCAATCCCATTTTTCTTTTGGCCCTGGCCAGTGGTGGTGCCTACCGACTGTCCTGTGTCTTTATCTCACCGGGAAAGTGTTTTCTGGGACTGCTGGAGGTGCCCCAACCTCTGCCCTCAGACAGCTAGCTCCCTGAGCAGCTCAGGGCTCCATGCCTTCTCCCTGATTCTAGTGATTTCCAGCAACGGCTGCCTTGAGAACTTGCTCTGTTCTGTAATTCTTCTTGCTGCTGCAGTTGTACATCTCTCTGCCTCTGCACCTGTGGTACAGGGGAGCTTAGGCAGGGACTTGCTTCCATCAGCCCCTTTCACTTCCAACAACCAGCTGCTGCCCCAACCCTGTCTCCTCTCTGACTGGCAGGGGCCCCAGCCCAGCCAGAAGGCAGGCTTCTCCCTGAGAAACCTCTGCCTCTGCCACCCCTGCTCGCTGACCGAGGAGTGACAGGCTGCTCTGTTCCCAGAGGACACCCAGGCTACATGATGCTAATTAACCCCCTGAGGTAATTAGGCTGTAATTGATTTTCCCAGTGAACATAGCAGCAGGAGTTGGAGGCCCTGAGCAGTTGGGTCTCCTCTTGGTGTTTTTCAAGTAGAGGGTGTGGAGAAAGAAAGAGCCATCTTGGGAGAGAGACAGACCCACACCGTGTCTCCAGACACTCGGGGGACAGCATTCTGGGCAGCACATGTGAGCTGGAGGAGACAGGGCTGGAATGTTTTATTCACTTTCATCCTGCACCTCCCACCCCCAATCTATCCTCCTCTCCTTATAAAAGTCATTTTTCACTTTTTTAACTTTTCATGTTTGAAATAATTTCAGACTTACAAAAAGGTACAAAAATAGTACAAAGAACTTTCATATACCCTTCACCCAGATTCTCCAAAATTAACATGTTACATAACCACAGCACAATTATCAAAATCAGGAAATTAACAGTGATAGAATAAAGCCATCTAATATACATGTCTTATTCACATTTGCCAGTCATCCCGCTGATGTCCTTTTTCTGGTCCAGGCTCCAATCCAGGATCACATGTGGCATTCCATTGTCATGGCTCCTCAGTGCTATAATCCTCAATCTTTGTCTTTCATGACCTTGATACTGTGGAAGAGCACGGGACCATTACTTTGTAGAATGTCCCTCAGCTGGGATTTGTCTGATGTTTCCTCATGATTAAATTCAGGTTATATAGTTTTGTCAAGGAACACTAAAAAAAACTGTAGGGTGCATGTGCAAAGGGCACAGGAGCCAACTTGATTTGGCCCTAGTGGCCAAATCTGGGGCAATGTAAGCAAGAAAATAAATTATAATGCTAATGTACTATACTCAAGAGAATAATATAAGAATCTTTGGTCCTTATTGATATAATAAATTAATAATTAATGTGGGAGAGAGGAAGCTCCTCTTTATACTAGAATTCCAACTCATAAGTGTAGAAGGACTTAGGGAAATAGAAAATCACCATTTGGCAAAATTCACAGTAATAATTGTTTCCGGCAAGAATGGCCAATGAATGCTAAAATTAGCAAGTGAAAGTATGATGAGAAATAGGATATTTACATAGCCTCAAGCTATCTCCCCACAAGATATGTATTAATTACAACAAGAAAAATAGTTCAGTGTACTTTCGTATACCCTTTACAGTGAAGAAACCTGGTAAACAGTGGTTAAAGGGTTAAGGTTCCTTAACCAAGTGATCAAAGTTAACCACCAGTTATGGGAAGAATCAACCTCAGGCACCTCTCTGTAGGATGCGCTGAGAAGAACACAACCTCATTTCTATGGCATTTGTTACCAAAAATGTATAATTTGTTAAAAGTAACTTTTAAGAAGGATCAACTCATTTTCTTTACCTCAGCTTTCTTGGCTAATTCCTTGATGTTGGCATAGATCTTATTTTTCTGGAATGGTGCTGTCCTGCCTGGGGGCAGGGAATTCTATGAGCTCTGTGCCCTTTTATACATACCTCCCTCTTGTCTCTGGCCCTTCCTTATCTTCAAAATGTGTAGCCCCCTCAGTTCATGCCCACGTGCAAACAGAAGCCATTGACTACAAAGATCTTGCCTGAGGGAGAAGAGAAGGATTCTCTGATGGCCCATGACAGCTACTGGGGGCAGCAGAATGTCCAGTGCTGGAAACCAGTAGGGACTGGAATGGTGCTGTCCTGCCCGGGGGCAGGGAAATCAATGAGATGACCTCAAAGGAATTCTACTTTAGGAAAAGGAATGAGCTCAAGCTCAGCTGGATTAACAGCTGTGTTCTTCCTTAACCCCTCCTAACCCAACTGTCTCCATGGCAACCAAGTCCTCCCCTGGAGACCCATCTCTTATGGCAGCTCCATGTAGGACAAGTCTTACAGCCGATTGAATTTCGCAGTTTTCAACAACTCCAGGTTAGGACCCCATCAGGACTCACCGTCTGCTCCTTCTCAGCCAGCCCTTGGTGTGATAATGACGCTGTCCCCTGTGGGAGGCATCCCAGGCTGCTCCCATTCCAGCTGTCATTCCGGGTGTCTGTGCACTTGTCACCTGTTCAACCCCCAGTACAGGAGACGATGTGCAGAGGTTTGGAAAGCCTGTGAGACGCCAGGCAGCCATGTTTCTGTTCTTCCCAGCGTGTGCTTCAGGACGTGCTGCGACATCAAAGTGGGGGATGTTAGGAGCCATCCCCTAGAGAGAAAGGAAAACCCAGAGAAAACATTTCCCAAGAAACTGTGAGTGGGCAGCATCCAACAGAAAGGGGAAAGAGATTGAACATGTTCTTGGGAAAAGAAATTTAGAAAGGACCAAGGGGCTTTGGAACTCACGTGAAAGAAAGTCTCCACTCAAAGTGAGTGTATTGGTCTGCTAGGGTTGCAGTTACAAAGCACCACTGGGGGGCTTAAACAACAGAAATTTACTTTCTCACAGTTCTGGGGGCCAGAAGTCTGACATCCAAGTATCAGAGGGTTGGTTCATTCTGAGGGCTGTGAGGAGAATCTGTTCCATGCCTTTCTCTTGGCTTCTGGTGGTTTGGGGCAATCTTTGGTGTTCCTTGGCTTGTGGAAGCAACTCCCCAGTCTAAGCCTTTGTGTCCACATGGTATTCTCCCTGTGTGCATGTCTGTTTCCAATTTTTTTTTATAATTTATTTATTTATTTATTTATTTATTTATTTATTTATTTATTTATTTATTTATTTATGGCTGTGTTGGGTCTTCGTTTCTGTGCGAGGGCTTTCTCCAATTGTGGCGAGCAGGGGCCACTCTTCATCGCAGTGCACGGGCCTCTCACTGTTGCGACCTCTCCCGTTGTGGAGCACAGGCTCTCAGACACGCAGGCTCAGTAGTTGTGACTCACGGGCCTAGTTGCTCCGCGGCATGTGAGATCTTCCCAGACCGGGGCTCGAACCCACGCCCCCTGCATTGGCAGGCAGATTCTTAACCACTGCGCCACCAAGGAAGCCCTCCAATTTTTTTTTGTAAATAAGAATGCCAGTCGTATTTGATTAGGGCCCACACTAATGACCTCATTTTGACTTGATTATCTCTATAAGGACCCTATCTACAAATAAGGTCATATTCTGAGGTAATGGGAGTTAGGGATTCAATATATGAATTTGTGGGGGATAAAATTCAACCTACAACAGAACATTCTGAGCAAAAGGAGGAGAAGCCATGGTTCTAAGGAATTGATTCACCCATTAAATATTCACGTAATGAGTGACTGCTGTATGCCCTGCACTGTGCTAAGATTGGAAGTATCACATGGATAAATTAGTCCTGGGTGGGGAGGCAGGGGGATGCAGCCAGCCTATCCCTGAACATTGGCCACCTGGAAGAGGCTGGAACTTGATTGCCCTGCAGGCTGCTCTGTCTCTTCCAAAGGGCCTTGGACAGAGATTTCTAATCTACACCCTTTGCAGCTGTCTTTTATTAGGAAAGAGAATTATAACAGGGACCAAGGCCTCCACACCTGATAAGGACACCAACCTCAGGCCAAGAACATGAACAGACAAGCCATATTCTTAGTTCTGGGAGCCTTAATAATAATAGCTTTTCTTTAACAAGACACTACTCTGTGCCAGAACCCATGTATTCCACATACCTACTCCTCCCTGCAATCCTGCAAGATAGCTGTAAGAGCTGGGGAAACAGTGCTTAGGGGAGTAAGTAATTTGCCCAAAGTCGCACATCTGGTTAGTGACAAAACAAATTCAGAACCAGGCCCTTCTGACTCCAGAATGCAGACTTGCTCCACCACTTGATGCTACTTCTCTTGGTCAGAGGGCTGGAGAAGTACTCCCTGGCTATACGCTTTCCCACCTCACCCCGCCCCCAAAACATCTGTGCCCAGGATCTGAATCCCCTTGGAAGGTCTCAGGAGATGCCAGACAAACTGAGAACATTGGCTATTCTTTTAAGTCTGAAAATAACCGTCACCTGTCTTCCTAAAGATAATTAAGTCCACACTTATTCCTATGAGTGGGGGAGAAAAATGGAAGAGCATTTGGGGGCACTTTTAAGCTTAAGGCAATCACTTCTTGCCTGTCCAGGGGATGCGTTACTTTAATTACATGTGTTTCTTAAAGCTATCAGACTCGGTTTGGTTGGTTTCTGGGTGTGTCTATCAATGGGACAATGGTTACGGTGAAAGTTACTCTCACAATCATCTCAGCCTGATGGGAATGCCCAGAGGATGAGGCCCAGGTGGTTCATGCCTGCAGGTAAGAGCGGAGATCAGGATGAAATAAAGGCAAAGCAGGCTTGGGATGCAAGGGACGAATCCCCATTGTAGGGGTCCTCAGGGAGTGACCAGGAACCTACACCCTTTGGCTACCAAGAAATGCTCCTGTGTGTTTCTGACGTCCCCTAACACAATGCGCAGTAAGACCACACTGATGCCAGGTCCTAGGAGTACTGGGACCTAGGACCACCTTGTAGCTTTTACTGTATAAATTTGTTAACTTCAGTAACTTCCCCCACACCTCACTTGTCCATGTTTAGGGGATATTGATTCTGTTTAACATTATCTTAATTACATGTAACCGGGAAAGAAAACCAATTGTAGAAAACCGCCAACACTGCCCTCAAAACCAAGCATAAATTACTGTTGATGCGATGGTAGTTTGAGATGATCCATTGTTCTTGCTTCTTCCTGCTCTCCATTTGCCCAAATTTTTTTTTTTTTAATTTTTACTGGGATAGAGTTGATTTACAACATTGTGTTAATTTCAGGTGTACAGCAAAGTGAATCAGTTATACGTATACATATATCCACTCTTTTTTTTAGATTCTTTTCCCATATAGGCCATTACAGAGTATTGAGTAGAGTTCCCTGTGCTATGCAGTAGGTCTTTATTAGTTATCTATTTTATATATAGTAGTGTGTATACCAAATATTTTAAAGTAGATTTTTTTCCTGGATTCTCTCAGATGCAAATGGATTTGTGAAACTGTTTGGAAAGCTGGACACTTACAAGTATTTATCCATAAGACTGTACCGAATCTCGGCAGGAAAAGCCGGGAGCCACCTGCCCAGGCCCAGAGCGACTCACTGCAAAGTTCCCAACAAATAAATAAATAAGTCAGCCAGCTTTCCTGAGAAACAAGTCAGCCCTCTGATCTCCCGTTCATTTATTTGCAGGGCTCATTAATATAACATCACTGCAACAAACAGCTAATGGGGGATGGTGTCAGGATGAATAATGGAGTTACTCTGCTGAGATAACAATTAGGTTTTTGAATGTACTATCAGCTAAGACAGAGCCAGCAAGGATTCAGCAAGGTAGGAGAGCTGGTGTCGCCGATGCTGTAGATTCCTGCAGGGCTCATCAGCTGGGCTCTAGCCTGCCGTGAAGAGTGTGCACATACTTGCTCTCATGCACACGTGCTTGCGTGCTCACACACACACACACACACACACACACACACACACCAAGTTGGAAAAGAGTGTGACAGTTTGCCATCTTGGATCCAGCATCCAGGTGCCTTTGGGAGCCAGGCTGAGCTCAAAATTTGCAGGCACAAAGTTGGCATCACTGCTCTAAAGTCAGGAAAACTCTAAGCAACAGGAAAGGAGTAACTGGATTAGTCAGGAGAGGATTAGCTGTCTACATACCCACAATTGTCCTCACTGGCCTGTCCTGATTAGGGGGCTGCTCAGGGCAGAACCCTCCTGATCCCAATCTCAGACACAGGAGCTTTTCAGACAAAGCGTGGCCATCAGTTGGGGATACTCCACCCTGGGGCGACTACTCTGGGACCGCCTCCCTTGGCTGCTCTGGGAGGATCTGACGTCAGTCTCTCCCATCTCCTCTTAAGAACACAGTCTAGGGTGCTGACAGCCTGCTGGAGACATGGCAAGAGCTGCACAGGCCCGTCAGAGAGGCAGCCAAAACCGTGCTGGGCAACCTCCGCAGCCGGCACTTCCCCTCCGCAGGTCGGCTCTCTGCCCCTCCCCTGAGCCCCACCAAGAACAATACCCAGAGGTTCCACCCGCCTGGGATGCTTATAAAAATGAAGCCACTTTTCCTCTGGACCTCAACAGACCTGGCGCCTGTCCAAATTTCTTAATCATAAAATAATAATGAGAAAAATGATAGATAACATTCACCGAATGCTTACCTGGCACGTAGCACTGCTAACTTAGCACCTCATGTATATTATCTCGTTTAGACTTTACAACAACTTTTATGAGATGGAAGCTATTATCATTAGTCCCACTTTACAGACAAGGAAACCAAGGCAGTTTGAAGTGTGATACCTTTCTTAATGTCACACTGCTAGTGAGTTTTAGAACTAGGAGTTAACCTTCAGCTACTTGACTCTAGAACTCCCATGTTTGACCCATATAGCATCCTTCATCTCTTTCCTGGGCTCACTTAGACAAATAGAACACTCAATCCACAGGGCTGGAAGAGGAAATGGTGCGGGCATCAAGCTCTTCATCAAGCCTGCTGCAGAGATGGGAAGCAAGCCGTAGTCCCCACCCCAAGCATCATTTAAGGAGACTGGAATGCACAGGGAGAGATGACCCAGCGGCAAGGCCGAGGGGAGTGTGGGCATTCACAGGGGCAGGGCCAGAGAGGAGGGAGGGTGGAAGCTGAGAAGTTCGGAGAGATGGTGGTCCCAGCAAAGCCATCTCCAGAGCTCCTTGGAAAGCAGCAAGCATGGCCTTAACCATGGGAGGGGGGCTGGGGGACCTACGCAGAGGGGCCCACAGGCAGGCTGGGTCATGGGTTCTCATGGCTGATGATCTCGGGGCAGTCCCAGGCAGAAGGATAGTAACTCAGGCATTGTGGTGTGGAGGCTTGAGGCACAGGTTAGATAGACCACTCACAGTGTAACCTTGAGCAAATTACTTAACCTCTCTGGGACACAGTTCCCCATCTGTAAAATGAGAATACTACTAGTGCTTCCTTCATAGTTTGTTGTGAGCCCTAAATGAGATAAAATATATAAGGCCCTTGGCACAATACCTGGCTCATGATAAGTACTTAATAAATGGGGCTTCCCTGGTGGCGCAGTGGTTGAGAATCTGCCTGCCAATGCAGGGGACACAGGTTCGAGCCCTGGTCTGGGAAGATCCCACATGCCGCGGAGCAACTAGGCCCGTGAGCCACAATTACTGAGCCTGCGCGTCTGGAGCCTGTGCTCCGCAACAAGAGAGGCCGCGATAGTGAGAGGCCTGCACACAGCGATGAAGAGTGGCCCCCGCTTGCCGCAACTAGAGAAAGCCCTCGCACAGAAACGAAGACCCAACACAAGCAAAAATAAATAAATACATAAAAATTTAAAAATAAATAAATAAATAAATAAATAAATGAAAAGAAAATGGTAGGCATCATTATCAGACTCTTCAGTAACCTGGAGCTGATGCCCGTTTCTGTCTTCTCTGCCATCACATCTATGAGGCAGGAGATATAAGCAGAGGAAGACAGGGTCTCTAGGACAGGAGCCGGGCTTCATGAGGCTCCCACCATGAAGGGGTTCTCCTTTGAGCCCTTAAACATCTACCCTGGGGCTTCCGTGGTGGCGCAGTGGTTGAGAATCTGCCTGCCAATGCAGGGGACACGGGTTCGAGCCCTGGTCTGGGAAGATCCCACATGCCGCGGAGCAACTAGGCCCGTGAGGCACAATTACTGAGCCTGCGCGTCTGGAGCCTGTGCTCCGCAACAAGAGAGGCCGCGATAGTGAGAGGCTCGTGCACCGCGATGAAGAGTGGCCCCCACTTGCCACAACTAGAGAAAGCCCTCGCACAGAAACAAAGACCCAACACAGCCATAAATAAATAAATAATAATAAAAAAAATCTACCCTGTAGGAGGCCCCAACTCCATCTCTCCAAGGTTCTGCCTGAGCTCAGGAATGGCCCACCCGGCACTCCCCAGGCTGCCAAGCCCCTGGGCCTCCAGCACCTCCCACTCTGCTCCCTGGTGCAGCCCTTCGGAGCTCCCCAGCTGTAATTAATCGCTGCATCTACTCTTGCCCTTGGACGGCTTTGTGGCACAGTTCCCTCCGAACTGTTCAATTAGCGGCTGCAAGAATCAGGGCGAGTGCACCATCACAGTGGCTGTTTTCCAGGTCAAGGCACCCACAGTGGAAAACAAACCTGACACAGTCTGGCAGGAATACAGGTTTGGTTGGAATGCTCAGGTGTGCGGCAGGCTCAGTTGGGCTGTGCTGCTGACAGGTGAGGTCTGAGGAGATGGGGAAGCGGCTTCCCAAATCAGGGGCTCCAGGCATCTTTGAGAGGACCCAGCAGGAGATAGGAGTCTCCTGGTTAGTCCCCTCCCATCAGCACATGCCAGCCTCATCCCACATCCTACTGGCCTATTCACCTGAACTTAAGGTGACCAGATCAGGGACATGGCCTGGACTGGGACCAGCCACCTCTACCTGGGCGTGGTCTGTGACTGCTTCTGGGACAGGGCTTAGGGGCTGCTGGACTGAGCCCTCTGCGCTAATGTGTTTCCCACGTTTTCCTTCTGAATCCTGCAAATAGACAAACTTTTAATTCTACAACCAGTTAAAAAGCCAATACGCTTAAGGTAATAACAACTTAATGTCCCATTAAGATTCAAATAAAGGGTTCATTAGGAAAGAGACAATAGTAGAGTGTAAGTTGACTAAAATGGGGGAAGGAACTCCAGGTAGTGAAAAAAAGCACTTGGGAAAAATAAAGGCTTACCCTCCCTCTGGGATTTGCCCAGGGTCAGCCTGGCTGATGGCGTGTGGGACGCGCTAATGGAAATGGTTGGCTCAGACCTCGTTTGCTGCAAATCCGCAGACCTTTGCTCAAGCCACAAGCCTGCTTGGAGTCCCTACACTCTCAGAGGATGCATGGATATCCAAGGGTCCAGAGAAAAGCCTCTGAAATGATCAAAGGACCTGGAAAACAAGAGCTTCCAACAAAAGGCTAACAGAATTGCAGAAGCGCAGACCAGAGGCGACTTGATTGCTGTCTTCAGTATCTGAAAGAGATTTGATGAGGAGGCAACTGTTGAGTCCTCCATTCGATGAGGAATCACAGCAGAAATTGGCTTAAATTAAACTAAGAGAGATTGCAGGAAGAACTTCTTAATGCTTCTGATGTGAAAATACTGCATCACTCCCAAGCGACACGTAGGCATCTCCATTCTTACAGTGGTCATTCAAGAACACAGTTTGTACTAGAATCCTCTTGAGACCACCTTTTCCCAGGAATAGAGAACTGGAGATATTTCTTGACAGCTGCTGTGTCCCAGGCAGTGTGCTATGTATCAGGTTACTAAGAGAAAGCAAGGTCCCTGTCCCCAGATAGTTATTGCCTTCTTGAGAAAAGACGCAATTACAGTCCGGTGGCTGTTGCGTCTTGGGGTGTAGGCAAAGGGGCTACTAAATCTTCCTGAGGAGGCTAGAGAAAGACTTTCTGAGGACGTGTCATTAGCAGAGCCTTGCAAGAGGGGTAAGCATTTGTCAGTGTCATGCTTGACCGGCAGAGGGAACCACAGGTCAAATGCACATGGGCTTTACCCCCTATAGCCATGGGGACCCCCAGCTCCCCCTGGGAGCCTGCATAGTACATAAGAGAGGGGAACTGGAGGTCTAGGAGGGGGCAAGGGGGAGCACACAGAGAGAGTCAGCACAGAGCCTAGGGGAGACCCTCAGACACCCCCTGCACCCTGACTCAGCAGCTGCTTCTGGGCTCTTCTCTCCCTCCTCCCCTACTTCTGGCTCTCCCTTCTGAGGTCCACAGAGGAGAATGTAAATAGATCTCAGGTCCACAGTATGTGCTGAAAAACATGGGGCTGAAATTCGGCCATATCGAAAGATCTTCCCAGATGATTTCACAGGTTTTCAGCTCCCTTTCCCCTCTCTCCACACCCCCACTACACACTCACACACACACTCACACACACCCCAAACTGTCAAACCATTTGTTTGCGTGGGCGTCTTATTCAGAATTACTTTCCTGAAAGAATCCATTGAGTTCACTGGGAAATGCTGTGCCTTACCCCAGAATGGCTAATAGCTGGGGGCAAAGAAGCGGCAAGAAGGGAGGGAGGGAAGAATGAAGACGATTTTAGATACGGCCAGTGTCCTCCCAAATTTATTCTGGGTGAAAGGGTGATGTCTGGTTCAGAATATGCTTCTGTGCGGAGCCCAGAAGCCACCAACGCTGAGACCCTGCCCTGGGCAGCACGGCCACTCCCCGTCCAAGCTCAGGTTTTCTCCAATCAACCCACGAGTGACTCTCTCTGCCCTGGGTCACCCCACCATCCACCATCTATGTTATGAGTTCCCTGGACCAGGTGTCCTCCTTCCGGATAAATAGGAAGATTCCCATCACCTCTAAGCTCCCGCCAACACCACCATCCCATGTTTTTGTGATCTAGGAAGGAACAGGTGGAGGGGGGACGCAAGGAAGGAAACTGCCAATTATCAAGACCTACTTTCGAAACCACCATCATATTAGGGACTTTCCAAATGTTGTCTCATTTCACGTTCACAACATCCCTGTGAGGCAAGCATTGTTATCTGTTTTCTGATAAGGACACTGAGACTGAAGGTCACCTAGCTCATAAGTATCAGAGCTGGAATTCAAATTCAAGTCTGTCTCACTCGAGAGCTTACTCTCTTCCTGCTACAGACACTGCCCAAGCATCAGAAGGTCTCCCTTCCACACCACAGAGTAGCCAGCAGCCCGAGGGCCATCTAAAACTAGAAGCAGAGACGTGAGGATCTGGCTGCCATCCTGGCCATATCTTGGTTTCCCCTCTGTCTGTGGGGGAATGTCTATAACTGCAGCCTGCCCTTTCACCCCCATCTCTGTGGGAGGTTAGCTCTCCCCTCCCCTATGGCCCCCCAACTCCTTCCAGAGCTGAAAGACCTTCCTGGGAGTTCTGCAAGCAGTAATATGGGACTCCACCGACTTGCCTCCTTATAGACCCACGTGGAGAGGCCAGACTTGGCCCCCAAGAGAACCAAGTTTTCTGGGTGCCACGCTGGGTGTCCTGCAACCTAACACTGCTTTGAAGAGAGAGCCTTGGAGGCTGTCTCCAGGGTAGAGCACTGCCTGGTATGAAGCGGTATCTGAAGAATCCTATTCACTCCCTCTCTGGAGGATAAATTCTTTTCCTTCAAGCCTCCCCTCTAGAGCCTCTCCTCAATTCTTGGTCCTGGGGAGAAATGAGGAAAGCAGGGTGCCTTGGATTTCACCACCACACAGACAGGGCTTTGGTAGACCCTGATACTCATTCTCACAGTCACCTGGAAGCCCTCAGGTGGCAGAGGGTGTGTCTCACAGGACTCCTCCCTCCGTTCCTTTGCACGCTGAGCCCAGACCTCCACCTTGACTCTCTCTGATTTTTAAGATGGGGGAGAACTAATGACACGGGCAAAGGCACAGATCTTTATAGTGTGTTGTGTATATGGGAACTGCTGGGATCTGGGTAGCACATGGTGGATACAGTATAAGACGGCAGATGTGGCTGAAGAAGTAACAAACATCAGAATGTGGAGGACCAGGCCAGGAATTAGGGACTAAGCCTGCACAGTGGTCAGAGCCATTGAAGGCCTTTAGAGCAAGTGACTAGTAACCAGAGCAGGTATGTGTTCATGAAGGCCACCTGGCCATGTGAAGAAGTCAGATCTCATGGAGGAAGACAAAGGCCCTTGCAGTTAGTGTGGGTGAGAGGTGATGCAGCCCTGCTTATCGCCTACGCTGGAACCAGAGCAGGGCACAGATTCAAAAGACACCTGGGAGACTTCCCTTGTGTCACAGTGGATAAGAATACGCCTGCCAAAGCAGGGGACACGGGTTCGATCCCATATGCTGTGGAGCAACTAAGCCCATGCGCCTCACCTACTGAGCCTGCGCTCAAGAGCCCGCGAGCCACGACTACTGAGCCCGCGTGCCACAACTACTGAAGCCCACGCACCTAGAGCCCATGCTCCACAACAAGAGAAGCCACCACAATGAAAAGCCCACGCACCGCAATGAAGAGTAGCCCCTGTTCACCACAACTAGAGAAAGCCCACACACAGCAACAAAGACCCAATGCAACCAAAAAAAAAAAAAAAAATTAAGTTAAATCTTAAAAAAAAAAAAAAGACACCTGGGAGTAAGAACCAATGGTCCCTATATTTATTATACATGGGAGGGGAGGGAAAGGAGGCAGTCGAAGATGCTTGCAAAATTCCTGGCTGGGTGCACAGTGGTTCCATTAACCTTGAGAAAGGATCTGGGAGGATAATCAGGTTGGGGGTGGAAGGAGGGAAAATTAAGAGTTCATTTTTAGACATGGTGAAATTTGAGGTGCCTGAGGGACATACGTGTGGAAGTCGAGATGTCCGGTAGCAATTAGATATATGGATATGGAGCTCAGGAGAGAGGTCTGAGCCAGCAATATAGATTTAGAAGGCATCAGTAATGGAGACCTTGGGAATCCTCTTGCAAATCAAGTGCTCACCACCTCATCTATGTTTTGGAAATCCAGACTTTTATACATCAGTTTTGTCTTAAGCAAGAAAGAGGAAACTACATCCCATGTAAGCCCCAGGGCATGGTGGCTGCTGAGTGCTTTGACCCCCAAACTCCTTCACCACCTCCCCAGGTGCTGGTGGCACAGCACATAGTGTGTGCTGTATGGGGAAGAGCCACATGGACCCAGTATTACCCAGGCACTTTCCAGTGACCCATGAGGATGCTAATTCTCCCAGCTGTTAGCTGGACCCATCTCTTTGACATGTGTCTTCATGCCAAGATTATAATGCTTGCACATATTAATATTTTTGTAAGTCTTCCTTCTCTAAACAGTATAAGCTGGTTTATGCTTCTGGGCAGCTCTGTGCTAACAAATGAACCCTACAGCCCCCCAAGTGCCATGACCGTGTCTCTGCCACAGACCCTCGAATGTCAGAAGAGGACACTGCAGAGTCTTCACAGCAGGAGGAGGCTGCCCTAAGGGCCTGCCAACTCCACTGAATATCCCCAGTACAATCCCCGCATGCTACCTGCAAGACGGAAATATTTTTAGGCTTTCCAGAAAGATCTCATTTCAGTTTTTCTTTTTTTTTTTTTAAGATTTTTAGAAATTTCATGTAATGTCTGAAACATTTATATTAACATATTTCCATACAAATAACCCAATGAAATTTTAGTATTATTGTTTTGTTTGTTTTTTTATACTGCAGGTTCTTATTAGGCATCAATTTTATACACATCAGTGTATACATGTCAATCCCAATCGCCCAATTCAGCACACCACCATCCCCACCCCACCGCAGTTTTCCCCCCTTGGTGTCCATATGTCCATTCTCTACATCTGTGTCTCAACTTCTGCCCTGCAAACTGGATCATCTGTACCATTTTTCTAGGTTCCACATACATGCATTAATATACGATATTTGTTTTTCTCTTTCTGACTTACTTCACTCTGTATGACAGTCTCTAGATCCATCCACGTCTCAACAAATGACTCAATTTCGTTCCTTTTTATGGCTGAGTAATATTCCATTGTATATATGTACCACCTCTTCTTTATCCATTCGTCTGCTGATGGGCATTTAGGTTGCTTCCATGACCTAGCTATTGTAAATAGTGCTGCAATGAACATTCGGGTGCATGTGTCTTTTTGAATTACGGTTTTCTCTGGGTATATGCCCAGTAGTGGGATTGCTGGGTCATATGGTAATTCTATTTTTAGTTTTTTAAGGAACCTCCATATTGTTCTCCATAGTGGCTGTATCAATTTACATTCCCACCAACAGTGCAAGAGGTTTCCCTTTTCTCCACACCCTCTCCAGCATTTGTTGTTTGTAGATTTTCTGATGATGCCCATTCTAACAGGAGTGAGGTGATACCTCATTGTAGTTTTGATTTGCATTTCTCTAATATTAGTGATGTTGAGCATCTTTTCATGTGTTTCGTGGCCGTCTGTATGTCTTCTTTGGAGAAATGTCTATTTAGGTCTTCTGACCATTTTTGGATTGGGGTGTTTGTTTCTTTAATATTGAGCTGAATGAGCTGTTTATATATTTTGGCGATTAATCCTTTGTCCGTTGATTCATTTGCAAATATTTTCTCCCATTCTGAGGGTTGTCTTTTCGTCTTGTTTATGGTTTCCTTTGCTGTGCAAAAGCTTTGAAGTTTCATTAGGTCCCACTTGTTTATTTTTGTTTTTATTTCCATTACTCTAGGAGGTGGATCAAAAAAGATCTTGCAGTGATTTATGTCAAAGAGTGTTCTTCCTATGTTTTCCTCTAAGAGTTTTATAGTGTCCAGTCTTAGATTTAGGTCTCTAATCCATTTTGAGTTTATTTTTGTGTATGGTGTTAGGGAGTATTCTGATTTCATTCTTTTACATGTAGCTGTCCAGTTTTCCCAGCACCACTTATTGAAGAGACTGTCTTTTCTCCATTGTATATCTTTGCCTCCTTTGTCATAGATTAGTTGACCATAGGTGGGTGGGTTAATCTCTGGGCTTTCTATCTTGTTCCATTGATCTATGTTTCTGTTTTTGTGCCAGTACCATATTGTCTTGATTACTGTAGCTTTGTAGTATAGTCTGAAGTCAGGGAGTCTGATTCCTTCAGCTCCATTTTTTTGCCTCAAGACTGCTTTGGCTATTCGGGGTCTTTTGTGTCTCCATACAAATTTTAAGATGATTTGTTCTAGCTCCATAAAAAATGCCATTGGTAATTTGATAGGGATTGCATTGAATCTGTAGATTGCTTTGGGTAGTATACTCATTTTCACAATGTTGATTCTTCCAATCCAAGAACATGGTATATCTCTCCATCTGTTGGTATCATCTTTAATTTCTTTCATTGGTGTCTTATAGTTTTCTGCATACAGGTCTTTTGTCTGCCTAGGTAGGTTTATTCCTAGGTATTTTATTCTTTTTGTTGCAGTGGTAAATGGGAGTGTTTCCATAATTTCTCTTTCAGATTTTTCATCATTAGTGTATAGGAATGCAAGAGATTTCTGTGCATTCATTTTGTATCCTGCAACTTTACCATATTCATTCATTAGCTCTAGCAGTTTTCTGGTGGCAGTTTTAGGATTCTCTATGTATAGTATCATGTCATCCGCAAACAGTGACAGTTTTACTTCTTCTTTTCCAATTTGTATTCCTTTTATTTCTTTTTCTTCTCTGATTGCCGTGGCTAGGACTTCCAGAACTATGTTGAATAATAGTGGTGAGAGTGGACATCCTTGTCTCGTTCCTGATCTTAGAGGAAATGCTCTCAGTTTTTCACCATTGAGAATGATGTTTGCTGTGGGTTTGTCATATATGGCCTTTATTATGTTGAGGTAGGTTCCCTCTATGCCCACTTTCTGGAGAGTTTTTATCAGAAATGGGTGTTGAATATTGTCAAAAGCTTTTTCTGCATCTATTGAGATGATCATATGGTTTTTATTCTTCAGTTTGTTAATATGGTGTATCACATTGATTGATTTACGTATATTGAAGAATCCTTGCATCCCTGGGATAAATCCCACTTGATCGTGGTGTATGATCCTTTTAATGTGTTGTTGGATTCTGTTTGCTAGTACTTTGTTGAGGATTTTTGCATCTATATTCATCAGTGATATTGGTCTGTAATTTTCTTTTTTTGTAGTGTCTTTGTCTGGTTTTGGTATCAGGGTGATGGTGGCCTCATAGAATGAGTTTGGGAGTGTTCCTTCCTCTGCAAATTTTTGGAAGAGTTTGAGAAGGATGGGTGTTAGCTCTTCTCTAAATGTTTGATAGAATTCACCTGTGAAGCCATCTGGTCCTGGACTTTTGTTTGTTGGAAGATTTTTAATCACAGTTTCAATTTCATTACTTGTGATTGGTCTGTTCATACTTTCTATTTCTTCCTGATTCAGTCTTGGAAGGTTATACCTTTCTAAGAATTTGTCCATTTCTTCCAGGTTGTCCATTTTATTGGCATAAAGTTGCTTGTAGTAGTCTCTTAGGATGCTTTGTATTTCTGCGGTGTCTGTTGTAACTTCTCCTTTTTCATTTCTGATTTTATTGATTTGAGTCCTCTCCCTCTTTTTCTTGATGAGTCTGGCTAATGGCTTATCACTTTTGTTTATCTTCTCAAAGAACCAACTTTTAGTTTTATTGATCTTTGCTATTGTTTTCTTTGTTTCTATTTCATTTATTTCTGCTCTGATCTTTATGATTCCTTTCCTTCTGCTAACTTTGGGTTTTGTTTGTTCTTCTTTCTCTAGTTTCTTTAGGTGTAAGGTTAGATTGTTTACTTGAGATTTTTCTTGTTTCTTTAGGTAGGCTTGTATAGCTATAAACTTCCCTCTTAGAACCGCTTTTGCTGCATCCCATAGGTTTTGGGTCGTCGTGTTTTCATTGTCATTTGTCTCTAGGTATTTTTTTATTTCCTCTTTGATTTCTTCAGTGATCTCTTGGTTATTTAGTAACGTATTGTTTAGCCTCCATGTGTTTGTCTTTTTTACGTTTTTTTCCCTGTAATTCATTTCTAATCTCATAGTGTTGTGGTCAGAAAAGATGCTTGATATGATTTCAATTTTCTTAAATTTACTGAGGCTTGATTTGTGACCCAAGATGTGATCTGTCCTGGAGAATGTTCCGTGCGCACTTGAAAAGAACGTGTAATCTGCTGTTTTTGGATGGAATGTCCTATATATATCAATTAAATCTATCTGGTCTATTGTGTCATTTAAAGCTTCTGTTTCCTTATTTATTTTCATTTTGGATGATCTGTCCATTGGTGTAAGTGAAGTGTTAAAGTCCCCCACTATTATTGTGTTACTGTCGATTCCCTCTTTTATAGCTGTTAGCAGTTGCCTTATGTATTGAGGTGCTCCTATGTTGGGTGCATATATATTTATAATTGTTATATCTTCTTCTTGGATTGATCCCTGGATCATTATGTAGTGTCCTTCCTTGTCTCTTGTAACATTCTTTATTTTAAAGTCGATTTTATCTGATATGAGTATAGCTACTCCAGCTTTCTTTTGATTTCCATTTGCATGGAATATCTTTTTCCATCCCCTCACTTCCAGTCTGTATGTGTCCCTAGGTCTAAAGTGGGTCTCTTGTAGACAGCATATATATGGGTCTTGTTTTTGTATCCATTCAGCCAGTCTATGTCTTTTGGTTGGGGCATTTAATCCATTCACGTTTAAGGTAATTATCGATATGTATGTTCCTATGACCATTTTCTTAATTGTTTTGGGTTTGTTTTTGTAGGTCCTTTTCTTCTCTTGTGTTTCCCACTTAGAGAAGTTCCTTTAGCATTTGTTGTAGAGCTGGTTTGGTGGTGCTGAATTCTCTTAGCTTTTGCTTGTCTGTAAAGCTTTTGATTTCTCCATCAAATCTAAATGAGATCCTTGCCGGGTAGAGTAATCTTGGTTGTAGGTTCTTCCCTTTCATCACTTTAAGTATATCATGCCACTCCCTTCTGGCTTGTAGAGTTTCTGCTGAGAAATCAGCTGTTAACCTTATGGGAGTTCCCTTGTATGTTATTTGTCGTTTTTCCCTTGCTGCTTTCAATAATTTTTCTTTGTCTTTAATTTTTGCCACTTTGATTACTACGTGTCTCGGCGTGTTTCTCCTTGGGTTTATTCTGTATGGGACTCTCTGCGCTTCCTGGACTTGGGTGGCTATTTCCTTTCCCATGTTAGGGAAGTTTTTGACTATAATTTCTTCAAATATTTTCTCGGGTCCTTTCTCTCTCTCTTCTCCTTCTGGGACCCCTATAATGTGAATGTTGTTGCGTTTAATGTTGTCCCAGAGGTCTCTTAGGCTGTCTTCATTTCTTTTCATTCTTTTTTCTTTAGGCTGTTCCACAGCAGTGAATTCCACCATTCTGTCTTCCAGGTCACTTATCCGTTCTTCTGCCTCAGTTATTCTGCTATTGATTCCTTCTAGTGTAGTTTTCATTTCAGTTATTGTATTGGTCATCTCTGTTTGTTTGTTCTTTAATTCTTCTAGGTCTTTGTTAATCATTTCTTGCATCTTCTCAATCTTTGCCTCCATTCTTATTCCGAGGTCCTGGATCATCTTCGCTATCATTATTCTGAATTCTTTTTCTGGAAGGTTGCCTATCTCCACTTCATTTAGTTGTTTTTCTGGGGTTTTTTCTTGTTCCTTCATCTGGTACATAGCCCTCTGCCTTTTCATCTTCTCTGTCTTTCTGTAACTGTGGTTTTTGGTCCACAGGCTGCAGGATTGTAGTTTTTCTTGCTTCTGTTGTCTGCCCTCTGGTGGTTGAGGCTAAGAGGCTTGATGGGAGGCTCTGGTGGTGGGTAGAGCTGACTGTTGCTGTGGCGGTCAGAGCTCAGTAAAACATTAATCCACTTGACTGTTGATGGGTGGGGCTGGGTTCCCTCCCTGTTGCTGTGGCGGTCAGAGCTCAGTAAAACCTTAATCCACTTGACTGTTGATGGGTGGGGCTGGGTTCCCTCCCTGTTGGTTGTTTTGCCTGAGGCAACCCAACACTGGAGGCTACCCGTGCTCTTTGGTGGGGTTAATGGCAGACTCTGGGAGGGCTCACGCCAAGGAGCACTTCCCAGAACCTCTGCTGCCAGTGTCCTTATCCCCACGGTGAAACAGAGCCACCACTCGCCTCTGCAGGAGACCCCCCAACACCAGCAGGTAGGTCTGGTTCAGTCTCCCCCAGGGTCACTGCTCCTTCCCCTGGGTCCCGATGCACACATTACTTTGTGTGTGCCCTCCAAGAGTGGGGTCTCTGTTTCCCCCAGTCCTGTCAAAGTCCTGCAATCAATTCCCACTAGGCTTCAAAGTCTGATTCTCTAGGAATTCCTCCTCCCGTAGCCGGACCCCCAGGTTGGGAAGCCTGACGTGGGGCTCAGAACCTTCACTCCAGTGGGTGGACTTCTGTGGTACGGGGGGCGTGCGATCGGCCCGAGGTTATCTAGAGTCACCAAAGCCGCCGGCGCCCACCCCCCCGGCCGGGGCCGGAGGGAGGCTGACCGGGTTGGTCTTGATCTGATAAATGCACGCATCCCCCCCCCCCCCCCCCCGCGAAGGGGGTCAGCGCCCGTCGGCATGTATTAGCTCTAGAATTACCACAGTTATCCAAGTCAGTTTTTCTTAAAGCTTGTAATTAACCGCAGCGAGCGAGAGAATGTATTTTTAAAAATAAAAGTGGAGGCTTCCGTGGTGGCGCAGTGGTTGAGAGTCTGCCTGCCGATGCAGGGGACACGGGTTCGAGTCCTGGTCCCGGAGGATCCCACATGCCGCGGAGCAGCTGGGCCCGTGCGCCACAACTACTGAGCCTGCGCGTCTGGAGCCTGTGCTCCGCACCAAGAGAGGCCGCGATAGTGAGAGGCCCACGCACTGCGATGAAGAGTGGCCCCCACTTGCCACAACTGGAGAAAGCCCTCACACAGAAACGAAGACCCAAGACAGCCATAAATAAATAAATAAATAAAATTTAAAAAATAAAAATAAAAAAATAAAAGTGGAGGAAAGAGAGCAAGCTGATCACCACAGTTCTGTAAGGGTTTCCAGTAGGTGGGTTCCTGGCATCCAGGTGGCTGGAGGAGGGGAGGGGGACCAGTGATGCTACTTCCTTCCTCCCGAATCTCTCCTGCAGGGGCATGGAGGCCACCCCTTTCCTGTTCCTCGTTATGAATAGCCACCTCCCAGAGCCCAGGAGGCCTGGGGACCTGAGGAAGTGGCACCAGGGGAGAGTGGAACAGCCAAGATCTAGTGTCGGTTGTTTTTAGAATCCTCAGGGACAGAAAAGCTATGGGGCTACCGGTTCCTCATGCCAGCTCCTTTCTCTCCAAATTGTCCTGCCTCCCCCCACCCGCCAAGGCCCAGTGCACAAAGTTGCCTCTGAGCACCGCCGTTCCCTCCCTTGATTCATCTCACAAATCTTGTTTATTTTTATTCATAAGGTGGGATATTTTATTCCCAGAGAAGGGAGTCAGAGCCACAGACAAGGTGACTTGGGTGAAGTGGGCCCCCGGATAAGAGAGTTCCCAGCCTGGGCCGGAAGGAGGGAAGGAGGCTGCACCGTCTAAGGTCTGCAGAAGAGGGTGGGAGATCAGGAGGTCTGAGTGGGAGTTGACCTGGCTGTGCAGCCAATGCACAAGAGCCCAGGAGTCAGCGGGCAGTGAGGGAGGAGGCCTGTCCCGGGGCCTCATCCCCAGCATCATCTCTTCTGTGTCTGCTATCACCTATTCGTGGCCAAGTTGGCGGCCGCATTCATGGTGCTTACATTACTGGAAGAGAGAAGTGCCCCTTTGGTGGAGACAGGAGCGGGGAAGAGTCTCCAGAGCCTTCTATAGCATTTTCGCCTGTACTCACCTCTAATCTCTGCCCAGAGGCCGCATCTGGAAGATTCTGGTGGACTCTTGGCCTTGACCAGCCCTCCTTGCCTCTCTCCCTCCCTTCCTGTCTTGCCTTTCTAATGGTGTAATGAAAAGAGTCCTGGACTTTTTTAAAACCATGTATACATGTTGTATGATGATATTAGAATAAGACCCCCCGCATCTCCTTCCAGTTCTGAAATTCCATGCTCCTGCCTACAGTTGGGTTCATATCTAATTTCCTCCTACTTTGGATAACTATGGGCCTCGAAGTAGGAGCTTATTCCCTGGGATCTGTTGGATCCTGAAGAGCTGCATTTTTCCTGGAGCCTGATCCATTCCCAGACAGAAATTTACACCTTAAAGCCGCCTGATTCTGCAGTTCCTTTTCCTGGTGGGTCAAAACAAAATCAGGCAGTCAGCATTTGGTGACTGAATTAAGAAATGAATAAATAAACGATCCTTGCTGCTGGGAAGCCAGCAAAATTTGGAAAATCAGAAAGCTATTTCTCTTCGGTACTAGCACGTGTCACAGGATTTTTTTTTGCAGAACAATGTCAAATATACTTTCCATCTTTGGTCATCCTCCACAGCAGTCCCTAATCTGGGACTCCTCTGAGCTCCCACAGCTTTTCCTTCAAATCTACCTTATCACTGTGTACCCTGCATCAGCATTATTTATGGCTCCCTTACCTCCTCCTCCTTGACCACTAAGTTCCTTGAGGGCAGATTTCCTGTTCTATTCATCATTGTAAACTCTACAGAGGCTAGCACCCAGGAGTGGCAAATCATAGCACAGTCACAATGACAAAGCCCTTTCAAGTTTACAGAATGCTCCCAGACACCCTCCGTTCGGGAGCTTCCAGGGAGAGGTTGGTTAGAGATGATTATCCTTCTTACCAACTAAGAAGAACTGAGGTTCAGAGAGATTCTGTGACTTGATCTGATCACAATCAGGCAATAAGCGAATTAAAGTACTGCCTTGAGCCAGTACTCTCTGATAATTTCTTTTTCATAAGTGGATGAATGAATGAATCATTGAATGGATGTCCTAAGAACCGATGAAGTAGGTACAACATGACAATGTCGGGATCCTAGATAAGTTGAAAAGTGGAGAAAACACACCCAGTTCCCCCAGATTCCAGGTGTCCCAAAGCCTTCCCGTGGGGAGGGAAATGGGTGCCACTGCCCCTACTCCTGTGACCGACCAGCTTTTCTCATCCCATTTCCCTCCCGCAGATTTTGACGGTGTCTGGACCCCCTGAAGGAGGGACCCGAGTGACCATCCATGGCGTGAACCTGGGCCTGGACTTCTCCGAGATCGCCCACCACGTGCAAGTGGCTGGGGTGCCCTGCACGCCCCTGCCGGGGGATTACATCATCGCTGAGCAGTGAGTCCAGTCCGCTCTGGCCCACCCTCTTCCCCCCCGGAGCTTCTGGGGGGGGGTCTCCCCTCTCCCTCTTCTGGGACTTCTCCAGGATCCATCTCCGATATCCCTCCTCCCATGGACCCCACTCCTTGAAGCCTTCCCAGGGCCCTCTCCTAGCCCATCTCCACTCTTCGAATATCCTATTCTGTTTGATTCCCGATTCCCTGGCTCCTCTGGCATCAGGGGTCCCGGTGCAATGCTTCCCCGCAGTTGGTCTTCTCCTGCCCACTGGCTAACTGAGCCACTTTCCCAGCCCGTCCATTCTCCTCCTCCTCCCTTTCCCCTGCCCCTCCCCCCGATAGCCCCCATTGGAATGCATCCTGCTCGGTGGGCTGCAGGCAACAATTTGTTTGGCTCATGGGGCTCTGACAGCAGCTTAATCTGAGCAGGGCCTCCGCCAGAGCAAATTCATTTATTTCACTAAGGGAAATGTCAGCTGGAAATTAGAAAATAAGCATGTAGCGGCGGACAGGCGAACGGGGCTCCAGAAGTGACATATGTTCCAATTTGGGGTGTTCATTTGGCAGTGGCGGCCGCTGTGAAGTTGGTGGGCAGGAGGTGGGCATGAAGTTAGGGGGATGCTGGGGGTGGGAGGGTAGAAGGAGTGATGCTTCCCCTCCTATGGAGAAAGGGAGGGGAGCAGCCAGATCCTTCTGCATGATTTATCTTGTAAAGTTGGGTCAAGTCACCCTGGTTCCACTGGGCACACAGCTCTGCAGGGGGTCCTGGGAACGTGACCATGAGCAGGGTTCCTCTCCTGTAGCTCCGCCCCTCACAGCCTCCCCAGAGCCAGCCTTTAGTAACAACCAGAAAAGTTGTTTCTTTTTTTCCAACCGTATGTTGGAAATGTTTCCATTTCCAACCTTAAAAATGACACTTCATCTTTCATCAGCACTTACACTTTCTCATCCATTCTCTTGCTTTTAATTGGTAAGGACTCTGAGAGGTAGACACTGTTATCACCCTTTTACAAAGCAGGAGAGAGTAAAAGACTTGGGAAGTGAAATGACTTCCCCTGTTCACTCAGTGCATAAGTGGCCATGGCAGAGTTGGAACTCAAGTCTCCTAACTTTTGGTTCAGGCCTCTTTCCGTTCCCTAACAGCCATGGGGCAAGACTCCTGGGTAAGAGTGGCCTGAAAATTCCATTATCCATCAGCCTGTGGCCTTCTGGGTCAGGGGCCATGATTCCAGTGTGGCCAGGGCAGGGTCGGAGTCAGAGGGGTGAGTTCCCCGACTTTGGGGACACCCAGCAGGGGAGAAGAAGGAGCTGCCTGATCCTGCAGACATTCAGATCCTGCAGACCTGACCCTTCACTGACAGCCTTGGCCCTTCAAGGAGTGAATCATAGAGGGAAGACGGGCTGGGTCTACAGGAAAGACATGAGGAAGAGGAAAGGGGGAAATGATATAAGTAGCGCTTCTGAGACAGAAGAGGAGGGGAAAGCTGTCGGGCTCGTCAAGATCAGATGGCTTTACAGAGCCCAGCACCCTGCCAGACCCAGCTAGACTCTCAGTCACACTGACCCCAGACCCACCTTGGCCTCAAGGAGCTGCCTTGGGCCACTGGACACAGGTCAAGTCTCCAACTTGGTGAGATGCCACAAGACTCCAAAGGAAAGGGTTCACGGGGGACTGAAGGGTAAGGCTTTGAATTGAGAGATGTAAATCTTGGGCAGCTGAACATGGAAATCGCATGAAAATTGGGATCCAAGGGTCTTCTAAATCCTGCCTCCTCTACCTGCCAGCCCTGAGACCTTAGCAAACTGTTTGGTCTCTCTAATCTTCATTGGTCCGATGGAAATCATGATCCCTACTGCATGGGTTTTGGGAGAGAATTCAGTAAGATGAAAATGTGAAGACTGTAACGTGCCATAGGAACATAAGGAAATATTGTTCTATTCAATATCTTTGAAATCAAATGCATCACACTCACCCAGGGCCCTGGAGAAGAAAGTTCCAAGAAAAACTAGAAGTGAGGATACAAAAGGAGCCCGGGGAGGTGAATGGTTGCCAGGGGTCCCTACCAAGGCCAGCAGTCACCCTAGAAAACCAGCCCCGTCATCTCCTCAGGCGCGGGGCGGGCAGGAGGCAGCAGGCACGTTCCTCACCTTGCCTGCACGCAGCCCTGGTTTCCAGCCATGCCAGGCTCATTACTGAGAGTTTGTTAACATCATTAAAGCCTCCATCTTGGGCAGTGAGCAGCAGGCACAATCATTATCGATATCTGTGAGAGATGGATTTGGCTAAATGGGCCCAGTGCAGAGTCCCGGGCACGGGCAGGATTAGCGGGCACGGTAATGACTCACCATATGCTTGTGCCGTGCCATCTATCACTCAGCAATTAGGTTAATGTTGGTTAAAGGGCCCCGCTTAGTCTTGCAATCAGTGCCCCGCAGGTCTGTGGAGGGCCAGATGATTCCATCACAGGATGTTTCCTGGGTGATGAGATGCAGGTTGAGGCTGCAGCTCAGCCCTGCCTGGGACAGGGGCTGTGTATGAGATGGACTCAGCCTGGGTCCTCAGACCCCCTCCCTCTCATCTGCTGCACCTGCAAACTCAACCATATCTTGATGGATGTTAGATGCTTGTGCTCCCCACCCCAAGGATGCACACTCACGGGGAGAAAGGCACCATCTTTGCCAATCTATGGGAGGTGGTGCAGTGTGAGGCGAGGGCACCGGGCTGGGTGCCAGGAGCTCAGCTATTGATGAGCTATGTGACTTTGGGCAAGTCTCTTTGCTCCCTGATCCTCAAATGTCTCATCTGGAAATGGGTATGTAGAAATGGACCTCTACAATCACTTCTATGGCCCTAGGATGTCAGGAGCAATAACTTCTATGCCCTATGGAATCTGCAACTCCCACCATTAGAAAGCTTATCTGGCACTATTGTGAATCCAGAAGCTCCTGTCCAGCAGGAGGAGTCAAGCCTCCCAATGTTGAAGCTAAATAACGATTAGAGAGTTATTTAGTCTAACTTCTCATTTTACAAGGAGAAACTTTAGGCATCCCCAGCTGTTGTCTCCTTATAATACACAGGGAGCCTAAAGCTACCAGGGACACCGAGAAGAGGCAGGAGGCCCCTAGAAGTCAAACCACAGGAACTTTGCTGACCTGTAAGGCCTGAATGAGGAAGTGGTGCCCACACCGCTGCCTGTGGTCATCTCCAACCAGGGAGGGACGGGGCGCAGGTGGTTATGTCTCAGAGCCTTAGGAACCCAGACAGGTCTACCCTACCTCCCCCTCCTCCAGCCCCAGCCCCCCAACAACCACCTCACCTCCATCCCGGCACGGCCACCATGTCCATCCTGTTCCTTCCACAAAAGACACAGAGAGAATTCCGCTGATTCTAGGGGCAGTAGAGTGTAATGGTCAAAGGCATGAGCTTCGGAGCCAGGCTGACCTGGATTTGAATCATGGCTCTGCCACTTCCCAGCACTATGGCCACAGATGAGTCACTTGGCTTCTGAGCCTTGGCTTCCTTGTCTATAAACATGGAGACAGTAAGACCCACCCTGTAGGATGCCTGAGGATGACACGAGATCCTCTCTGGTCCAGTGCCTGCCACACACAGCTCAACAAATTGTAGCTCATGTTATTGTTGAGGTACAGAATCTGCTTTGGCCTGACCCTCATTTCTCAATATAACCCTCTCCACTCCCTATAGCTGCCCTTGCTTCTTCCTTTAACCCTCTATCTTCTTGAGCTCGGAGAACAAATGCCAATAACAGATACACTCAAGGAGGCCTCTCCATCCTTCGCTGCGAGCACTGGGTCCCAGGAATAAAAAGGAAGAAGAGTTAGAGGTCATTAGAGTTCTTCCACGATGTGGTCTGAGTCCTCAGGACTCTCACCAGCTCTTAGACTTACCAACCCAGACCATTCTACAGTCCACTGCCGACTCCTGCTCCTCTCCCACTCACTGGATGCAGTAGAACCGCATTCCACCAGCGGGGAAAGGAGTCAGCTGCAGTGCCAAGGAAGGGAACCCGTGGTTCAGCTCTAGGTCCTCCCTGCAGCCTAGCTTCTGGGCCCCTGCATCATACCCTTCCAGGCAGGACATTGAGAGCCAACTGCAGGCATTCAGCCTTGGACGCTTGGGCAGTGCCATCTCCCATCCACCCTCTTCTCCCACATGCTTGACATGCAAAGCTCATCTTTTGGGCCACAAACCCTGAGCAAGAAAATGTTCTAGAAAAGACAGTGTGCCAAGACGCCCCAGACAGCTGAACAGGCCATTCTAGCCTTCTCCTCTTCTAGACAGGCCTCAGGAGGAGCAAATATGCCTATGACCTTCACGTGTTCTCATGTTTCCTCTTTCCATGACTTCAAGCCTGCCATGATTTGCTCCTGCTTTTCCTCTCCAGCATGGCTCCAGCACAGTGGCCAAGGGGGGTGAGTGAGGGACAAGAAAGCACTGATTAGAAGAGAGAGACAGAGACTTATCTGCTGCCTCCTCTTCTTCACTCCCCATACCCCCAGTAGAGGGCCGATAATCCTCTGATGCTCCTTGAGAGCCCGGAGCACTGTGACAGGATGACAGGGGCCCCAAACAGGAGCAGGCGCTGCGGCCCAGGAAGCAGGATGGGAGAGCTGTTACTCCAAGCAGGTAGCAGCATGGAAATAACCCCACGTAGTACCTTAAATTAAGCTGCTCAACTGCTCCGCTAATGAGGTTTAAGGAGACGGTTACGTGTAAAATACTAATTGATCATCACTATCATCTTTACTGTGGGTTCATAATTAATTTATTCACAGAGAAAGGGAAAGGAGAACATCCTTTGACGTGCACTCAGTACTTTCTTGTCGAACCTAATATGCTAAACGTAATAAGACAGTCATTGTATGTTAAGTAAATATTCACCAGGAGTGAAAGTACTTATTTGGGATTAACTGTTATGAAGGAGCTGGAGATCGTTGGCATGCCGTGTGTGTGAGCACGCCATGTATTTGGTTAATGCAAGTTTTATTACATCAAAATGAAATCTCTGTTTAGTTACCTTCCTTCCTAGAGAAGTTGTTGAGATAAGCATCCTCCGTTAAACGCGGATCTTCCCCACCGTGCCTGGGTAATGCTGGGGGTTAGTGGAGGGGAGGTCTGTTTTTCTGCCTCCCCACTAAACCAACCTTCCAAGGGCACCAGACTGCTCAGACTGAACTCCTAAATGGCATTGAGAAGAAAAGAAAAGCCTTCCATCTGTCCCCTGTGTTCCTTTTTGCTGAGCCTGGTGGAGCCCGTTCCCACCCATCCCATGCCTTAAAATTCCAGGCAAGAGATCCCCCCAAGAATCTGATTTCTTCAGTTCCTCCCATATCCTCCAGCTGCCCACTCTTTCTAGAGTCTGCTGTGGCTAAGGCAACCCGTCTGTAAAAGTGCTTGTTATAACTTATCTCAGGCACCAGGGAAGCCCTCACTGGGGGTATCAAGCTGCACATCACGAGAGACAGTGCCTCACTCCCTCACCCCTTCTCCCCACCCCCCACCCCCGCCCCGTTCTCCAGCTCTCCTGTTGATGTGAGACATGACTTCCAACCCCAGGGCTGGTTCACTGCCTCGCCCACCAGCTCCGTGAGCTCAGCCCTTGATTAAGTGGGAGTCCAGTTTCGATTGCTGTCCTAATGAACTCATCCACCTCCCACCCCCTCGCCTGCTGCCACTGGATGTCACTCCTCCCATTAAGCTGGGAGCTCCCGGTTTGGGGAACTCACTATCTCACCAGATTATCTGTTCCCTCACTGCAGGAAACAAACCACAATTGAATCAGCTTGGCAAATCAGTCCTCACTCCCTCTTCTTGGGAGTGTTGCAGTGTTGGCTTGTCACAAAGAGCACTAAATTACTGCCCCTAGATCTCTCTGTTGAACATTAGGTTTATTCCACAAATATTGGGTTGATACCCAATGCTAAGCCCTGCACTAGGCACCGGGGACTACAGGCTTGCTCATAGAAATAGGCAGCATCGCGTTTCAAGGGCTTTAGAGATGAGCTCATCCAACCTCTCACTGTACCGATGAGAGACTAAAGCCCAGAGAGGGAAAGTACTTTACCCAAGATCACACAGCCACATGGTTGAGCAAGCTGAGTCTTGGTCCAGCACTATTTGAAGACTGTGATGAGTCATTCACTGTGACTATGACGGGGTGAGCAAGCTGGGGCAGGGAGGCAGCTCTCCCCAAGTCTCTCATGGAAAGGTTTGCTCTCTCCTCAGGATCGTTTGTGAGATGGGCCATGCCCTTGTGGGGACCACCTCTGGGCCCGTGCGCCTGTGCATTGGCGAGTGTAAGCCAGAGTTCATGACCAAATCCCATCAACAGTACACGTTTGTGGTGAGTATTGGGTCTAGTGCTGAGCTACAGGCTTCTAGCAAGGGCACATTTCTGCTCCAGACTTCTCCCAGGAAAGTCCCACCCACCCCTCTCCCAAGCCGGCACCTCCAGGCTTCTCGCAGATGGAGTAGGAGACCAGAAAAGGGAAAGCCTGTCTTTCCTGGGTGGGTCAAGTGCATGACCAACAACACTTTGGAGACTTTGGCATCCCAGAGAGCCACAGGTCAGAGTTCTAAATAAGCAAAATCAGGCCTTTCTTAGAAAGTGAATCCTAGACGCAGGGTGGGGCGGGGCTGCCCTTTGTCCCGCCATTGTGATATCTCTGTCTAATTCCAGCCTAATGAGGACAGATCATCTGAGGGACCTAATTAAAAAGGCCTATATTTATCCACACACTTTGTTTTCTGCCAAGGATATTGTAAGTGGGAGTTTAGAGGAGCCATTTGAAATCCTGCAGGAATGCACGTCTGTGTGCGGGACCATGGGAGTGGGATGTACGAGTGAGCTGCTCTGTGTGTTGGTGTGGTTACACACACATATGCACACACTCAGCCCTGGAAACACTTCTTCCCACCCAAGCAACAGATGGTGGAATCACAAAGGCTTTATTTTCTCTTGCTGAACAACCTGCTTCTTGGGCCCCAAAGTCCCTTTTCTGACACCTAACCAACATTGCCATATCAAGTTCTTCATTAAAAAATGTTAACACCAGCGGAGGGGGTCAAACCAGCCTTGCTCAGAGTATTGAAAAATTATTTGACCACAAAATTCTCTTCTCTCTAAAGCACTTTACTGCTTGTTTTAGGTTTTCCAGTCTCTGCCTTCTTATCTCAGCACCTCCACCTTTTCCTTGTACCAGTCTCCTCTCAGATGGGAGGGTACCATGGCCTATATCTGCAGCCCACTTACCCCATCTCCTGTGCAGGACAGACAGGCTCTTGTGTGAGAAGCAAACCCAGAAAGACTGGATGGAGAGAGCTGTAGAGTGTCAGAGCTGGGAGGGCTTTAGAGATCATGTAGCCCACCCTCCTGTCTTGACAGAGGAGGGAACAAAAGCCCAGAGTGATCCAGAAACTTGCTTCAGGGCCCATCACTAGTGAGTAGCTAATGTGGACTAGAGTTCATGCCTGTGTAGGTGCTCAGTTAAATGCACTTTCCACTCCACTCCGCTGCTCGCTAGGCAGGAGCAATTTCTTTCTGATGCATTTTAGGCCAGATGACATTTCTTTTAGGCTTCAGGCTTAATTTTACAATTTAGTGAGCTTACTAGAAAATCCCAGCCAACGATGGGCCATCCTCCTGGTGAAGGTCAGGGAAGACACATCTAACATTTACTGACAGGTCTCTGCACCAGGCACCCTGTTGTGCCCTTCTCTTGCTTAGGGAGGGACGGAAGGACACAAGCCTGGGCCATTAATGAATCCTCTTGGTGGCCCAATCCAGGCAGGGATCCTTTATTCAGCCCTATCGATTTTGTGCCAAAAAAATCAGTATGCGCTCCAGATAGAGAAGCATTTTCAAATTGTTCTCAATTTGCAAACTAATTGATAGATTAGTCAGTGTCATCTCTGCCTTCCCATCAGTGTTATGAGCATAAGACTCCCAGGGGAGTTAATTAATTGCAAAACATGGCCCTTCTGCCTTCCCTGGATATGCCTGGAGCCTCTTCTTGGAAAGGGTCTCAGCTCCAGGATAGGCAGAGAGTGTCTGGGATTAGAAAGGGTTCACTCTGAGTGTGGACACAGTCCCTCCTTCTGTCTTTAAGTCTAGCCTGGGTTTCTCCCTTTGGGTAAAACCTGAGCTGTGATCATTTCTCTGCTTCCTCCCAAAGAACCCTTCCGTGTTGTCACTGAACCCCATCCGAGGGCCAGAGTCCGGAGGCACCATGGTGACCATCACGGGCCATTACCTCGGGGCTGGGAGCAGCGTGGCCGTTTACCTGGGCAACCAGACCTGCGAGTTCTATGGGTGAGATGGGCTCGAAGGAGCACTAGGAGACTACACGTGAGGCCTGTGCACACATGTTCCTGTGCATGTTCACATATGTGCCTGCCCCATCCTCTCCATGTTATGTGTCATGTCCTGGGCCCAAACACCATTCCAGTCACTGTAAGAAATATATACCACTAGTCAATTTGTATCATGAGTATCATAGGGGCTAAATACTTCTACAAATATTTAGAAGTGAGGACCATAAGAACTGCTGATGAGGGAGGTTCCCAGGAGCTCTCAGTCACCACCAGGATCAAGCATTCATTTTGTCCCCACCATGGTGACTTGAGAAACATGGAGATTGCATGGCCTCTGTCCTCTGCAATCCTCAGGGCATCTCTTATGTGCTAAAAATTGAACACCTTCTATTTGTCAGATATTCCAATGAAGCCCTGGGGATGTAGAGAATCTAGAGAGAATTCTGAAAGGATCCCTGGATGAGAACCCAACTTGCCCAGTAAATCTCCTCCCTGGACCATAAACTGCCTGAGGGCAAGGACTGGATATTTGCTTCTCTGCATAGTAGGTGCTCAATTTATTAACTGACTGACCAGACACTAAGCACTGGCTAAATAGTCATGGTCTAGATAAATCCAGAAAAAAGGAGTTCCCCCAAAGCCCAAGGAGCCCTGCCCCTGCCCCACCTTCTCTAATCCCCTTCTCCAATTGGCTCCCTCCCTAATCCAACTGGAGTGGGATCTCAGGTAAAAAGAAGCACTGATACACACTGCTAAGGGATGTTCCCTAGTCTAGAGTATAAAAGGACAGAAGAACATTCCTGGGCCATACCCCCCAACCGGGGAAAACCCCTTCTCAGGCCAGAGGCTGCCCCTCTTGCCCATGCCTTTGCTCACAACCCTCCTGCGGTCTCCCTGTAGGCGATCAATGAATGAGATCGTGTGTGTCTCACCCCCGTCGTCCAATGGGCTGGGGCCCGTCCCTGTCTCTGTGAGTGTCGACCGAGCCCGTGTGGACAACAACCTGCAGTTCGAGTACATAGATGACCCCCGGGTGCAGCGCATTGAGCCTGAGTGGAGTATCGCCAGGTGAGGCAGAGCGGGCGGGGACACACCCAGCCGCCGTGCAACCTAATCCCTTCTGCCCAAGTGCAGCTCTTGTGAGGATCCTAGGGGGGCAAGTGGTAGCAGTTTGAGAGGGTTTTTCACCTAACCCAGACTCTGCTTGTTCCCAGTGGCCACACACCCCTGACCATCACAGGCTTCAACCTGGATGTCATTCAGGAGCCAAGGATCCGAGTCAAGTTTAATGGCAAAGAATCTGTCAATGTGAGTAACCACGGGTCCCCCTGATCTGCAGGAAACAAGGCTGTGTCTGTGTTTTGCAGTGTGATAAGGTCTGTGTTAGGCACTGGGATATTCGACCGCCAGAGAAGAGTCCAGAATCATGGCTCCAAACACCTGGGCCTCACAATGATTTTTATAATTACAGTATAATCATTTCTTGTCAGAAGGTGATGTCATGAGTGTATAAACATACTGGCTTCTGAGCTTAAGATATGGTGCAAAAGGGCTCTTGTTTTCTGCCATGTTCACTTTGAGGTCTGATAAGAGGTAGTGTGAGAGGGGGAAGAAATTCTGGATCCAGATTCAGACATCTGTGAATTGGAAACAAAACACCGCCATCTATTAGCTCTACAACCATGATCAAGTCGTTTAACGTCTCTGATCCTCCCTTCCCTGGCTAGAAATGCTGATGATAAGACTTGCCTCGCAGATTTGTAACCTGCCACTAGGCTGGCACCTGATAAATGTTAGTCACTGCATGCAGATAATTCCATCCTGGTTACTAAGATGATCAAGCTGAACATTTCACTTTATTCCCTGTGCAGACCCATGTAATTTAATTTTTTTCCACTATGGATTTTTGTGATGTTAAAAAGTTCTCCATCATAAGAGCAGAATGTCTGCTATGTTGTTATAAATTTTTTAGTTCGTTCTACTGGCTCCATCTTACTCTTTTCAGTCAATATTTTCTGAAACGTTATTGTATTCATAATTATAGTCCAGGAGATGCTATTATGGCCATTATTGTTCATATGAATTACTGCTTTGACCTTCTGGGGATTGACGAGGCTGAGATGGAGACAGAGATGGGCAAGATGGTGTTGGATCTACCCTCTTATCCCTGACACATTCCCAGCATGCTTGAGGCTTCCCGAGGAAACAGAGAAATACAGAAAATGACAGGCTGCCAGAAGGCTAGATCTGGAAAGGTCTCAGGGATGATCTGGTCCAAACTTCTCACGGTATAGCTTAGAAAACGAAGGCCAGAAAGGAGTAATGACTTGCCCCCAATCATGAAGGTGGCTGGTGGCAGGACCAAGCTAGATCCCAAACACCTGACTCTTCGTAACTAGACCACGTGAGATGATGGCGGGCTTGACATTCCATCATGCCAGAGACGTGGAGACACCTGTATCACACCTCCAGTGACCCACTGTGGTCACAGCTCTTTGGGCTAGAAGAGCACGCAACTCCAGATCCCAACATAGAGCCCGATCCATGAGTAAAAGAGCTGTGCCCCCGCCCCACTTCCAGACCGAGGCTCAGTGTTCCCAGGCTGCCTCCATCTGTTTGCTGTCTCTAGGAGTTGGCCAGCCTGGCGAGGGGCAGCCCCTCCAGGACCAGCAGGACCCCAGAGGTTAAAGCCTCAGAACACAGAAAATAAAAGACATGGTTAATCTAGTACAGAGGGAATTTTGGAGGATGAGTGCATGACTGACAAGATTATAACCTCCAAAGGCTGTAGCATTAGTCCCCGGGACGCTATTTGAAGAGAAGACTGGGCTGGGCAGGCCTCCCCACACCTGGCAGCCTTCTGAGAAGGCTTGGGTCCTGGGCATCCTGTGCGCCTGCCAGGACACGTTGGCAGCCCCAGGCAGAAATCTCCCCAGCAGTTCTCCCAGCCCACCCACCAGGACCTCAGTGCTTCAAGGAGTTGAGAAACAGCTTCTGCCTCTCAAGCGTTGGGGGCCCTGAGCTCCAACAGGGACCTGCCTGGAGCCTGCAGGCTGGCAGGCAGCCTGGAGGAAAGGCCTGGGTGTGCAGGTTTCCACCAAGCCGGGCCCCAGCATGGGAGGCCCGTAAACTCCGCCCGATGCCCTCTCTTTCAGGAGTGGTAAGAAAGAGCCATGTTGCCCCTGAAGCCCTGCTTGGGCTCCACGTCATCCTCAGTCCCCGGGGGCTACCCCTTGCCTTTGGGTTTGGAAGCAGCCCCAGTGAGGAGGGCCGAAGCGAAGGCCGCAAAACCCAAAGGAATGTTTAGCAAAGTGCCGATGCAGCGCTGGGCAGAGAGCAAACGGAGGCTGTTTGTCTGGGGGTGATTTGCTCATTCACAGAGGAATCCCATCCAGGGGCACTGGAGTGAGCAGGGAGGAAGATTGGGGGTGGGGGGGGCGCAGGGAAGCGGTGCTTGGGCTGGGGGTCTGCCCTGCGGAGCCCAGGGAGGGGACTCCCAGCTCAACTCTGCCTGTTTGACCGCACCACCATTTTCCTCATGCCAGGCAGTCCCCAGCTGGAACGTGAAAGGGACATTAGGTTCACAAGGGGCTGCTGAAGGGTGAGCTGAAAAGGGCGGGGATGGGTGCTGACCTCCAACACGGCACGAAGCCCTCAGTGAGCTGTTGGTTTAAACTCTTCAACTCCCTCTGGAAAGGGAGGGTTAAGACTTGGAGCTCTGACATAATTTCTATGCAAGCGTCAGCTTTTTTTTGCAATTTCACACACGGTCTTGTTTTCCGAACATGAAGCCTGGGTATGTGTATGTTGGCCAGACACGCAACATGTGCGGACCTGCCAGGACAGCGTGTACTTGAGCAGGGTTCTCACAGATGCCCTTGGCTGTTGCTGGGACACCGTGTCCCAGAGCCAAAACTGAGCCGCACAGGGCAAGACAGGAAGATGTGGGGAGGGGTTCAGGTTTTCTTCCCAGACCACACGTGGGTCCTAGAGCGCTTTATTCAATCTGGCTGCTGCCTTGGGAAGCCCACAAACTAAACCACCAGAGGAGAGAATGGCACCACACATGCCACGTGGGGCCAGCTCAGCTAGGATGTTATTTGGGAGATGAGGGTCCACCAAGGAAGAAAGGACATTATGAACTCAAGTGTCAATACCAAGGTTATATCCCCCGTGGAGAGTTAGGGGGCACTCGGTTGGAGAAGAGAGAGATCCTGACTAGAATATTTAAGGAGGTGAAGGATCCTTTTCATCCATCAGTGTTTTCAATAAACATTAACTGACCACCTACTATGTGCTCCTCTCACACAACTTCCTTCTTTCCATCACACATACACACACACATGAGCAGGAGACTGTTTCTGTCCTGCTTTTTCCACAAACATCCATGCTCCCTCATCCCCAGGACTTTGCTGCTGTTCTCTCTGCCAGGGACTTGGTCCCTTACCATCCCCCCTGTCTGGGTAAGTCCTACACATTCTTCAGGTTAAATTTCATTCATCTCTTCCAAAGGAAAGCTCCCATGAGTCACCCTCACCCTGCCTCAGGCCATGCACACACGTGCACAAACACAGGCTCGTGCACACACACAGACACCCGCACGTTTCTCACCTCTATCCATGCATTTAACAGTGCTGGTGCCCCTCCTGTGCTCCAGGCCCTCTGCCAGGACTGCACTGTAATGCTTGTCGAATCATTTGTCTCCCCCATAGACTGTGACTGTTTCACGGATGGCCCAACTACTGGCACCGTTCCTGGCACAAAGTAGGTGCTCACTCAGTGTTGGTGAATGAATAAATGAAGTTAAAACACACCCCTCCCTGACAAAAAAGAAAAAAAAACAATTTCACAGCCCTTTTCCTCAAGCAAGTAGCCCACTGGAGACCGACCAAAATAAGCAAAGGGTGGGAGGGCGGCAGTGTGACCCCCTCCATCACCTGCTGAGTGTTTGAACGCCGTGCTCTTGGGCCCTTTAGGTGTGCAAAGTTGTGAACACCACCACCCTGACCTGCCTGGCACCCTCCCTGACCACGGACTACCGGCCCGGCCTGGACACCGTGGAACGGCCGGACGAGTTTGGATTCGTCTTTAACAATGTCCAGTCCTTGCTGATTTACAACGACACCAAGTTCATCTACTACCCCAACCCGACCTTTGAACTGCTCAGCCCCACTGGGGTCTTGGATCAAAAGCCGGGATCCCCCATCATTCTGAAGGTAGGAGGGTGAGATGGCTGCCTGCCACATGCAGGGGTGGCCAGAGCACCCCTCTCCTGGCCTGGCCTCCCTTTGATGCACATGGGCTCACATGGCTGTCATCTCCCTGTGAAGGGAGCTTGGTTATAGATATCGACCCATTGAGTGACATACCTTGCACTTGGGATTCTCAAGGAAAACCGTAGAGTATTTCTGTGTGTCCTTGTGAGCTTTGGGACCTAAAAGTCCTGCAGTGCACCGGAAGCAACGATGTCCTTTATTGACCCCATCCGTGACCGCAGTAACTGCCCTCAAATGTGAAGAGGTCACGGTCCCCTGGTACCATCCTTCCAGGTGTGCGTTACTCCACCACTTTCACTTCTGTCCCCTGCATCCTCCCCCAAACTTTCACTTGTTTACTGTTTGGTCTCCCCTTCCTTTCTCTTTACCACTCTCTTCCTCCCTTTCATTCTCTCTTCCCTTTGTTTTCTCTTTTTCTGTCTAAATTGTGGCTGTTAGAAGTCCTCTCCAAAAACTTACCATGGAGTCACTCATTGGTTTTTGCATTGCTGCCCTTACCCCGCCTCTTTAATCTCTTTTTATTTTTATTTATTTATTTATTTATTTTGTTCATCAACATTAGAATATATTTTGCATTTATATAATAAAATATAGAAGACAATAAAAATAAGTGAGCATTGCTACAAGCAACAACAGAAATAAAACTCATGAGCAATATTCAGCAAAACAAGGCAGACATAAAATGATATACACTGTATGGTTTCTTTTTAAAAAATTCAAAACTGGGCAAAACAAATGTATGGTGAAGATAATGGTTACCTTGGGGGCAGAAAGCAGGGGTCATGATGGGGAAATGGTATGAGGAAGGCTTCCAAGGTCCTGGGAAAGTTCTGTTTCTTGATCTGAATAGTGGTAATACTAGTGGGAGTTCAGATAACTCACATAAGTCATAAGTTTATAGTTAAACTTATGACTTATGCACTTTTCTCTATATTATAACTTACTAAGAAAGCTAAGACAAAAGCCTTATTTAGTTCATTAAGATCAACAGTAGGCAAAGAATTATTGAATATTATTTTAGACACCTACAAAGTTCAAGGAACTGTCTTAGGTGATCAAAGATTCCAAGTCCATTCCACTATCAATTTTTTTTTTCTTATTAGTCATCCATTTTATACACATCAGTGAATAAATGTCAATCCCAATCTCCCAATTCATCACACCACCACCTCCACCCCCGCCGCTTTCCCCCCTTGGTGTCCATATGTTTTTTCTGTATTTCTGTGTCTCAATTTCTGCTTGGCAAACCAGTTCATCTGTACCACTTTCTAGGTTCCACATACATGCGTTCATATACGATATTTGTTTTTCTCTTTCTGACTTGCTTCACTCTGTATGACAGTCTCTAGATCCATCCACGTCTCTACAAATGACCCAATTTTGTTCCTTTTAATAGCGGAGTAATATTCCATTGTATATATGTACCACAACTTCTTTATCTATTTGTCTGTTGATGGGCATTTAGGTTGCTTCCATGACCTGGCTATTGTAAATAGTGCTGCAATGAACATTGGGGTGCATGTGTCTTTTTGAACTATGGTTTTCTCTGGGTATATGCCCAGTAGTGGGATTGCTGGGTCATATGGTAATTCTATTTTTAGTTCTCTAAGGGACCTCCATACTGTTCTCCATAGTGGCTGTATCAATTTACATTCCCACCAACAGTGCAAGAGGGTCCCCTTTTATGCACACCCTCTCCGGCATTTATTGTTTGTAGATTTTCTGATGATGCCCATTCTAACTGGTGTGAGGTGATACCTCATTGTAGTTTTGATTTGCATTTCTCTAATAATTAGTGATGTTGAGCAGCTTTTCATGTGCTTCTTGGCCATCTGTGTGTCTTCTTTGGAGAAATGTCTGTTTAGGTCTTCTGCCCTTTTTTTGATTGGGTTGTTTGTTTTTTTAATATTGAGCTGCATGAGCTGTTTATATATTTTGGAGATTAATCCTTTGTCCAATGATTCATTTGCAAATATTTTCTCCCATTCTGAGGGTTGTCTTTTCGTCTTGTTTATGGTTTCCTTTGCTGTGCAAAAGCTTCTAAGTTTCAGTAGGTCCCACTTGTTTATTTTTGTTTTTATTTCCATTACTCTAGGAGGTGGATCAAAAAAGATCTTGCTGTGATTTATGTCAAAGAGTGTTCTTCCTATGTTTTCCTCTAAGAGTTTTATAGTGCCCGGTCTTATATTTAGGTGTGTAATCCATTTTGAGTTTATTTTTGTGTATGCTGTTAAGGAGTGTTCTAATTTCATTCCTTTACATGTAGCTGTCCAGTTTTCCCAGCACCACTTATTGAAGAGACTGTCTTTTCTCCATTGTATATCCTTGCCTCCTTTGTCATAGATTAGTTGCCCATAGGCGTGTGGGTTTATCTCTGGGCTTTCTATCCTGTTCCATTGATCTATGTTTCTGTTTTTGTGCCAGTACAATATTGTCTTGATTACTGTAGCTTTGTAGTATAGCCTGAAGTCAGGGAGTCTGATTCCTCCAGCTCCATTTTTTTCTCTCAAGACTGCTTTGGCTATTTGGGGTCTTTTGTGTCTCCATACAAATTTTAAGACATTTTGTTCTAGTTCTGTAAAAAATGCCATTGGTAATTTGATACGGATTGCACTGAATCTGTAGATCGCTTTGGGTAGTATAGTCATTTTCACAATATTGATTCTTCCAATCCAAGAACATGGTGTATCTCTCCACCTGTTGGTATCATTTTTAATTTCTTTCATCAGTGTCTTATAGTTTGCTGCATACAGGTCTTTTGTCTCCCTAGGTAGGTTTATTCCTAGCTATTTTATTCTTTTTGTTGCTATGGTAAATGGGAGACTTTCCTTAATTTCTCTTTCAGTTTTTTCATCATTAGTGTATAGGAATGCAAGAGATTTCTGTGCATTAATTTTGTATCCTGCAACATTACCAAATTCATTGACCAGCTCTAGTAGTTTTCTGGTGGCATCTTTAGGATTCTCTATGTATATTATCATGTCATCTGCAAACAGTGACAGTTTTACTTCTTCTTTTCCAATTTGTATTCCTTTTATTTCTTTTTCTTCTCTGATTGCCGTGGCTAGGACTTCCAAAACTATGTTGAATACTAGTGGTGAGAGTGGACATCCTTGTCTTATTCCTGACCTTAGAGGAAATGCTTTCAGTTTTTCACCATTGAGAATGATGTTTGCTGTGGGTTTTTCATATATGGCCTTTATTATGTTGAAGTAGGTTCCCTCTATGCTCACTTTCTGGAGAGTTTTTATCATAAATTGGTGTTGAATTTTGTCAAAAGCTTTTTCTGCATCTTTTGAGGTGATCATATGGTTTTTATTCTTCAGTTTGTTAATATGGTGTATCACATTGATTGATTTGCGTATATTGGAGAATCCTTGCATCCCTGGGATAAATCCCACTTGATCATGGTCTATGATGCTTTTAATGTGTTGTTGGATTCTGTTTGCTAGTACTTTGTTGAGGATTTTTGCATCTATATTCATCAGTGATATTGGTCTGTAATTTTCTTTTTTTGTAGTATCTTTGTCTGGTTTTGGTATCAGGGTGATGGTGGCCTCATAGAATGAGTTTGGGAGTGTTCCTTCCTCTTCAGTTTTTTGGAAGAGTTTCAGAAGGATGGGTGTTAGCTCTTCTCTAAATGTTTGATAGAATTCATCTGTGAAGCCATCTGGTCCTGGACTCTTGTTTGTTGGAAAATTTTTAATCACAGTTTCAATTTCATTACTTGTGATTGGTCTGTTCATATTTTTTATTTCTTCCTGGTTCAGTCTTGGAAGGTTATACCTTTCTAAGAATTTGTCCATTTCTTCCAGGTTGTCCATTTTATTGGCATAGAGTTGCTTGTAGTAGTCTCTTAGGATGCTTTGTATTTCTGCGGCGTCTGTGGTAATTTCTTCTTTTTCATTTCTAATTTTATTGATTTGAGTCCTCTCCTTCTTTTTCTTCATGAGTCTGGCTAATGGTTTATCAATTTTGTTTATCTTCTCTAAGAACCAGCTTTTACTTTTATTGATCTTTGCTATTGTCTTCTTTGTTTCTATTTCATTTATTTCTGCTCTGATCTTGATGATTTCTTTCCTCCTGCTAACTTTGGGGTTTGTTTGTTCTTCTTTCTCTAGTTCCTTTAGGTGTAACGTTAGATTGTTTATTTGAGATTTTTCTTGTTTCTTGAGGTGGGCTTGTATAGCCATAAACTTCCCTCTTAGAACTGCTTTTGCTGCATCCCGTAGGTTTTGGATCGTCGTGTTTTCATTGACATTTGTCTCTAGGTATTTTTTGATTTCCTCTTTGATTTCTTCAGTGATCTCTTGGTTATTTAGTAACGTATTGTTTAGCCTCCGTGTGTTTGTGTATTTTACGTTTTTTTCCCTGTAATTGATTTCTAATCTCATAGTGTTGTGGTCAGAAAAGATGGTTGACATGATTTCAATTTTCTTAAATTTACTGAGGCTTGATTTGTGATCCAAGATGTGATCTATCCTGGAGAATGTTCCATGCACACTTGAGAAGAAAGTGTAATCTGCTGTTTTGGAATGGAATGCCCTATAAATATCAATTAAATCTATCTGGTCTATTGTGTCATTTAAAGCTTGTGTTTCCTTATTAATTTTCTGTTTGGATGATCTGTCCATTGGTGTAAGTGAGGTGTTGAAGTCCCCCACTATTATTGTGTTACTGTTGATTTCCTCTTTTAGAGCTGTTAGCAGTTGCCTTATGTATTGAGGTGCTCTTATGTTGGGTGCATATATAATTGTTATATCTTCTTGGATTGATCTCTTGATCATTACGCAGTGTCCTTCCTTGTCTCTTGTAACATTCTTTATTTTAAAGTCTATTTTATCTGATATGAGTATTGTCACTCCAGCTTTCTCTTGATTTCTTTTGCATTGAATATCTTTTTCCATCCCCTCAGTTTCAGTCTGTATGTGTCCCTAGGTCTGCAGTGGGTCTCTTGTAAACAGCATATATATGGGTCTTGTTTTTTTATCCATTCAGGAAGCCTGTGTCTTTTGGTTGGAGCATTTAATCCATTCATGTCTTTTTATTTTCCTACACTCCTCCTCCCCTAGTCTTTTTTTTTTTTTAATTTATTTATTTTTGGTTGTGTTGGGTCTTCGTTTCTGTGCGAGGGCTTTCTCTAGTTGCGGCAAGCAGGGGCCACTCTTCATCACGGTGCGCGGGCCTCTCACTATCGCGGCCTCTCTTATTGCGGAGCACAGGCTCCAGACGTGCAGGCTCAGTAGTTGTGGCTCACGGGCCCAGTTGCTCCGCGGCATGTGGGATCTTCCCAGACCAGGGCCCGAACCTGTGTCCCCTGCATTGGCAGGCAGATTCTCAACCACTGCACCACCAGGGAAGCCCTACATTCATGTTTAAGATAATTATCAATATGTATGTTCCTATTACCATTTTCTTAATTGTTTTGGGTTTGTTTTTGTAGGTCCTTTTCTTCTCCTGTGTTTCCCACTTAGAGAAGTTCCTTTAGCGTTTGTTGGTTAGGTGGTGCTGCATTCTCTTAGCTTTTGCTTGTCTGTAAAGCTTTTGATTTCTCCATCAAATCTGAATGAGATCCTTGCTGGGTAGAGTAATCTTGTTTGTAGGTTCTTCCCTTTAATCACTTTAAGTATATCATGCCACTCCCTTCTGGCTTGTAGAGTTTCTGCTGAGAAATCAGCTGTTAACCTTATGGGAGTTCCCTTGTATGTTATTTGTCATTTTTCCCTTGCTGCTTTCAATAATTTTTCTCTGTCTTTAATTTTTGCCAATTTGATTACTATGTGTCTCGGCGTGTTTCTCCTTGGGTTTATCCTGTATGGGACTCTCTGCGCTTCCTGGACTTGGATGGCTATTTCCTTTCCCATGTTAGAGAAGTTTTCGACTATAATCTCTTCAAATATTTTCTCGGGTCCTTTCTCTTTCTCTTCTCCTTCTGGGACCCCTATAATGCAAATGTTGTTGTGTTTAATGTTGTCCCAGAGGTCTCTTAGGCTGTCTTCATTTCTTTTCATTCTTTTTTCTTTATTCTGTTCTGCAGCAGTGAATTCCACCATTCTGTCTTCTAGGTCACTTATCCGTTCTGCCTCAGTTATTCTGCTATTGATTCCTTCTAGTGTAGTTTTCATTTCAGTTATTGTATTGTTCATCTCTGTTTGTTTGTTCTTTACTTCTTCTAGGTCTTTTTTAAACATTTCTTGCATCTTCTCAATCTTTGCCTCCATTCTTTTTCCGAGGTCCTGGATCATCTTCACTATTGTTATTCTGAATTCTTTTTCTGGAAGGTTGCCTATCTCCACTTCATTAAGTTGTTTTTCTGGGGTTTTATCTTATTCCTTCATCTGGTACATAGCCCTCTGCCTTTTCATCTTGTCTATTTTTCTGCGAATGTGGGTTTTGTTCCACAGGCTGCAGGATTATAGTTCTTCTTGCTTCTCCTGTCTGCCCTCTGGTGGATGAGGCTATCTAAGAGGCTTGTGGAAGTTTCCTGCTGGGAGGGACTGGTCTTAATCTCTTTTTAAATAACCAGTTAGCTTCTGTGCACATGTGTCAGTTATTCCTATTAAGATTGCTCTTATCTACAGGGCAAAAACCTCTGCCCTCCTGCTTCTGGAGGAGCCAAACTCAACTACACCGTGCTGATTGGAGAGACCCCATGCGCTGTCACTGTGTCCGAGACGCAACTGCTCTGTGAGCCTCCCAACCTCACCGGGCAGCACAAGGTCATGGTGAGTGAACCCTCTTATTATTCCTCCCCTCCTCACCTTTCATGTATAATCTGTCATAAAGAAAGGGTCTTCAACCTCCTCCATATCTCCTCATCACAAAGTCCTAAATAAATGGGTAGGAGTTAAGAACACAAGAAAAGAAAGGCAGATGATAAGCAGGAAGTCGTTTTGTATCCAGACTGCACTGTGTGGTTGTGGTCTCTCATGCCCTTTCTGAATTGAGAAGGATTGGATGCCAGGGCTCTACAGCAACTGTGTGTGTGCCATGCGCAGGTCCACGTGGGTGGCATGGTATTCTCGCCTGGCTCGGTGAGTGTCATCTCAGACAGCTTGCTGACCCTGCCAGCCATCGTCAGCATCGCGGCGGGCGGCAGCCTCCTGCTCATCATCGTCATCATTGTGCTCATCGCCTACAAGCGCAAGTCTCGAGAAAATGACCTCACTCTCAAGCGGCTCCAAATGCAGATGGACAACCTGGAGTCCCGTGTGGCCCTGGAGTGTAAGGAAGGTAAGTGGAGGCACTCCCTCGCTTCCGGGACCCTCTTTCCTCACCAGCCTTGTTACCCCCCCCTCCCTAAAACAGCTCTCATCTTTGCTCCCATCTCTTCTACCACAAGCCACCCTGCTCCACTTTGACCTCCGTTTTCTGTTAAACTTCCTTTGCCCTTAAAATGCCCACAGTAAGGCCCCGGACCTGATCCCATTATTCTGTCCCCCTGTGCCCTGACTCATCCCACAATCTGGCCCAGCCTACTCTCCTTCCCGGGACCTCAGTCTCCCCACAGTCAGAGCCTCCTGGGCCCTGTTGCCTCAGACTCTAGATCCCCACGTAGGAGTGACAGCTCCTTTTGCCTGGCTGCCTTGGAGCAGCAGGAAAGGTGAGAGCACATGCCCTCCCTTCCACCCCATCCCCTCCCCCAGGGTGTGTTTTCAGCCAGTACTGCAGGCTAAGCCTCTGAAGGCCACTTGCAGGGCATCCCAGGCTGTGGTGGTGGAGACAGTGTTTCTTCTGTCTCCCAAGCAACCGCAGCTACCTGGTGTCCCCTTGGGCTGAGGACCTGGAAGACTCTCTGGGTAAACATCTCAATTAGGAATCAAAACACTTCTCCTTTTGCTGCAAACTTCAAGATCAGAACAAGCCCTCTGCTGGATGAACGGGAAGAGCTGGGCTGGGGCAAAGTGGGCCACGGCTCCTCCCAGTGCCAGGGCTGGGGAGGAGCAAGGAGGGCGTCAGAAGACAGGTCTGCCACCAAGGGGAAGCCCCTGTTTGGCCAAGGGCCTGGTGGTCAGGGCTCCCTAAGTCTGGGTTTGGTGGTGTTCTCAGTTTCGTTTGTGTGTGTGTGAGCTTAAATATATATAACATAAAATTTACCATTTTAACTTTCTTATCTCTGCACCCTAGTGCTCTCCCCTCCTCCAGTTCAGAGGCATTAAGTACATTCACAATATTGTGTGACCATCACCACCATCCATCTCCAGAACTTCCACATTTTCCCCAACTGAAACTCTGTACTCATGAAACAATAATCCCTCATCCTCCTCTCCCCTTGGCCCAAGAGGCAACCACTAGTCCACTTTCTGTCTCTATGAATTTGACTACTCTAGGAAACTCATATAAATGGCACCATACAGTATTTGTTCCTTTGTGTTTTGTTTATTTCACTTAGCATCATGTCTTTAAGGTTCATCCATGTTGTAGCATTTGAGAGAACGTCATTCCTTTTTAAGGCTAAATAATAGTCCATTGGGTATATAAACCACATTTTACTTATCAATTTATCTGTCAATGGACATTTGGGTTGTTTCCACCTTTTGGTATCATGAATAATGCTGCTGTGAATGTGAGGGTACAAGTATCTGTTCAAGTCCCTGCTTTCAGTTCTTTTGGGTATATATGTAGGAGAGGAATTGCTGGGTCATTTGGTAATTCTATGTTCAATTTTTTGAGGAATCACCAAATTGGTTTCCAGAGCAGCTGTACCAATTTACATTCCCTCCAGCAAGATATGAAGGTTCCAGTTTTTCCACATCCTAGCCAACACATGTTATTTTCCACTTTTTTTATAATAGCCATCCTAATGGGTATGAAGTGGTATCTCATGGTGGTTTTGATTTTCATTTTCCCCCAAGGTTTTTACATCTTGGTTTATTCTCTTGCTTGGAAAAGGGGAGCAAAGCTACCTATTCTGGTCTTTGTTTGATCTGTTCGACCACTGTCTCTCACCTGCTTCTAGCACCTGTATCACCTGCATGACCCAAGTCGTGTGCTTCCTTTGTTTTAACTACACTTATAATACATAGAAAGAAAATTCAAAATTATAGGTAAGCATAAAGGAGGAAATAATATAAAAATCACCCATAGTCCCACCACCTAAGAAAGGCAGACTGGAGATATCTCACCGCCCCTGGAGACGCACCCCTATAACCCTCCCTGTCTCTACATCTGGCCCTTCCCTCCTCCACAAACTTCTCCTGCCTTTCCCCTCCCCTGCCTGCGTTCCCCTCCTGAGCTTCCCTGTCTCCACTGCACTTTCATAGCTTTTGCCGAGCTCCAGACAGACATCAACGAGCTGACCAGTGACCTGGACCGCTCAGGAATCCCCTACCTGGACTATCGGACCTATGCTATGCGAGTCCTGTTCCCCGGCATTGAGGACCATCCCGTCCTGCGTGAGCTGGAGGTAATACCCACCTCCCTTGCCCAGCTGCCCAGCAGGGACATGGGGCCTGGGTTTCCTAGGAAATGCCAATGGGGCCCAGTGCTCAGAAGAAGGTCAGGAGTGAGGAGGAGAAATAGCTTGTAGAAGCATCACCGCAACGGGGATATTTCCAACCAGGAAAATCACAGCCGTGGGCGGGGGGCACCCAGGCTCTTTGGGATGATTCCAGGGGAAGGCTGATTGTTTGTCATTTTTTAATTAATGACTGAATTAATTAACTAAGATTCTGCCTCATTTCCGAATGGATTTAAGCTGGCTTAAGGAAAGACCTATGATTCTGTGAGGCTTGTTTGTTCATTTCTCAGTTTGTTTTACTAAAGATAATAAATCAGGGCAGAGGAGATTAAGGGGAGACTAGTAAACCAAGCTAGTCTGCCGTGGTATCTCCTATTGTGTTGCATCCTTGGGAAAATCAGATGAATAGCATCCTCTCTGAGGTCTCTACCTGGAGCCCAACCCTCTCAACCCAGGGGGAAGTCAGAGCAGACTGCAGACCTCAGAGACCAGTTATTCCTACATCACCGAGGGTAGGGTGGTTACAGGCATCATGGAGAGGGTCCTATAGCTGGCATCGTCATCAGCTAACACCCTCACGGAGAGCCGGAAGCTCGTCCTCTGAGGCCACGCCCATCACATCCGTCCCAGGTGCAGGGCAATGGGCAGCAGCACGTGGAGAAGGCCCTGAAGCTCTTTGCCCAGCTCATCAACAACAAGGTGTTCCTGCTGACCTTCATCCGCACCCTGGAGCTGCAGCGCAGCTTCTCCATGCGGGACCGCGGCAACGTGGCCTCGCTCATCATGACCGGCCTGCAGGGCCGCCTGGAGTACGCCACCGACGTCCTCAAGCAGCTGCTCTCCGACCTCATCGATAAGAACCTGGAGAACAAGAACCACCCCAAGCTGCTTCTCCGGAGGTCTGACCTGCGCCAGGGGCGGGGAGGCATCTGAACAGGGACGTCGTGTGGGGGGTGGGGGATGGGGGGCAAGGCTGGTTAGTGTGGGTCCCACGAGAAGGCGCCCCTCCCCAGGAAGGCCTGTGTCCCCGCAGCTCCCAGTGCAGAGTCTCATCTTCCTTCAGTCCGGGTGGCTGTGCCGTGTCTGCAGGTGCTGAGCGTGATGCAGGCGCACAGGCCCCAGAGCATCTGAGCTTGAACCCCGGCTCTGCTACCTGCTAGTCGTGTGATCTTGGGCCAGTGATGTGGCCTCTCTGCTGTTTAGTTTCCTCGTGAACAAAATGACACTAATAATACCTGTCTTGAAGTCTCCCTCCCCATGCATCCTGAGTTTCACTGTCCAACACAGTAGCACATGTGACCATTAATTAAAATGAAAATTTAAAATTCAGTTCCTCTATTGCACTAACTGCATCCCAAGTGCTCAGTGGCCACCATATTGGAAGCGCAGATAGAGGCCATTCCCATCACAGCAGGATCTCTGTTGGACAGCACCTGGCTGGAGATATGGTGTGGCCTGTCCCATCAGTGCCCAGTTTCCTGGATCTGAATCACCAGCATCCACCACCACACCCTCCTCGGTTGCCATTTTCCTGGCAGGGAAGAGGGTCAGAGACCTTGGCATCCATCCCCGAGCCTACCCTCTCTGGGGGCCCTGGGGAGCCCAGCACAGCTTTGGAGCTCAGCTGGCAGCAGGGCTTGGAATGTGCCACCTCCATTTCACTGCCTTCTCGGTAGCCTTCTCCTTGCAAGGTCTCAGGCTTCCAGACCCCATGTGGGGTGAGGAGGGAGAAAGAATGGCTTTGTTTTATGAGTACAGAGCCCCCATTCTGCCAATCTGAGCATTAGAAACTCTCATTAAGAACTGCTGTATTTAAATTAGAGCTAATCTCAGGCACAATGCAGGGAGAAGGTGCTGGGAGGGGCCAGGGAGAAAGCCACAATTTCTTCTGCCATTGTCTCTCTCTCCCAGGCCCCCATTGCTGAGCAGCCCTGGCAAATGCCTGGGATTTACTGCAACCAGAGGGTATAAGTTGCACCACGTGCAGCGAGTTAAAATACCCCTCCGGCATCCCCATCACTGAGGGTCTGTCACAGCCGCTTCGTTCCTTCGCAGGTCCCCAGATCTGCAGCCTGGGATGATGGGGGTGGGGCAGGACAAAGGGGCGGTGCTTACAGAGGCAGATCCCCTGTCAGCTAAACACTTGCACACACTGCTCTTTACCTGAGGGGCTGGGATCCACGACCCCGCAGGACAGCAGTGATGTCAGCGAGCAGGTATATGCACTATTCTTAGCACTTTACATATATTAACTCATTCAACCTTGACAACAACCCTGTGGGATAGATGATGATGATGATGATGGTTATTATTATTATTATTATCATCATCCCCATTTAGAGATGGGGAAACTGAACCCAGAGAGAGGAAATGACTTACTCAAGATCACACAGGCCAGTACGCAGCAGAGTCAGGATTTGAACCCAGGCAGTCTGACTCTGTTTGGAGGGGAAGGTACCAGGGACCTTCTGGACATGCAAATAAAGTATTCAGGTATGCAGGAAATCCCAAAGGGACAGAGAAACTCCATCACCCTGAGGCTGGAAGAGGGTAAGAGGATGGTATTCTTGGTCCCTGTGTCTGCAGACTCATAGTACCACTCCATTTTTGCAGGAAATTGAGGTCCAGAAAGAAGCCTCTAGCCCAAGGTCTCACTTCTCATTATTGGTAGAGTTGGGACAGAACACAGTGTCCTGGCCCCCAGCACTGTGTTCTTTCATGCCCTTGTTCTCTTGAACCCTGGTCCACACAACAAGCTAGGCACACCCCCGCCCCGAGACCCCTCCATAAAGGACTGCCCTTCATCCCTTCTGCCTCCCCAGGACAGAGTCCGTGGCTGAGAAGATGCTGACCAATTGGTTTGCCTTCCTGCTGCACAAGTTCCTGAAGGTGAGACTGGGAGTGAGACAGGAACTGGGAGTTGAGAGCAAGATGGGGGGCTGCCCCTCTGAGCCTGGCCATCAGGGCTGCATGGGGACCCCTCTTAGGAACAGAAACCTACCTGGCTGGGTGCCCCAAAGCCAAGCGGGCCTAGAAATAGGGTCAGGAGAGGGAGGGAAGGAGGCTGGTACCCCGCCACCCACGCCCAGCCTCTGCCCACAGGAGTGTGCGGGGGAGCCGCTCTTCATGCTGTACTGCGCCATCAAGCAGCAGATGGAGAAGGGCCCCATCGATGCCATCACAGGCGAGGCCCGCTACTCCCTGAGCGAGGACAAGCTCATCCGGCAGCAGATCGAGTACAAGACCCTGGTGAGGAGGCAGGAAGCCCAGGGGACAGCACGGACCTCCTGCCTCTGATCCGTGCTCTGCCTTCTCACCACAAAGCCAGTTTGAGGGGTCAATAAAGAGGCTGGGAGGCCGGCCTGGGGGCCAGTCCAGGGGGCATGCCAAGTGTCCCAAGGGCAGACACACAGGCCTGGGCCCCTCCTCCCCTATCTCATTGGGTGGGCCTAAAGAGCCTGCATTGCCTGCATTTACCCTGGATCACTCAGCATTAGCTATGGGGAAATTAGCATTACAGGGAAGAAGTCTGCTGATTTCTAATATAGAGGTTTCGGGGAAGTGGGAGGCCAGCCCTTGAAACACCTGGAGCCACCCCGAATCCCCCAGGACGTCTCCACCCAGGATGACAGCCTTCCCTAAGCCATCAGGGGCTAGAAAGTAGAGTCCTGGTTCTCTGAGAAAGAGAGGTGGGCAGAAGGACTCAAGCTGTCATTGGCAGATGGCTGGAAGGTGAGAGAAACTGAGACACAGACAGAGGGACACCCGTTTCTCCTGTGAGGAGGGGGAGCCTGGGTAAGAGAAGGCTCCAGGGCCTCACTCCCTCTCCCCCAAATGGCTCCTTCAACTCGCATCCTGCTCCCCTTCTATCGCCACCTGTAGATCCTGAACTGCGTCAACCCTGACAACGAGAACAGTCCGGAGATCCCAGTGAAGGTGTTAAACTGTGACACCATCACGCAGGTCAAAGAGAAGATTCTCGATGCTGTCTACAAGAACGTGCCCTACTCCCAGCGGCCGAGGGCTGTTGACATGGACTTGGGTAGGAAACCTGGCCTTGGAGTGAGAGGGCAACTTCCAGGAGGGCATTTGGGCTATGGGGGGTGGGGTGGGAAACCCTGCCCCGCAGACAGCCCCTCGTCGGGGCCTGGGTGCCGTCCAGGTGAGGGGCCAGGTGAAATGTTTGCCTGAAACACTGCCCACTCAGATGTGGCCACCTCTGGGGAGGCCCATGCTTTTGCCAGTGTTGGCCCCCCCGGAGCCCCAGACACCTGAAACACTGTCATTGCACCAGCTTGAGGGAGCCGGGGTTGCCAGGCCCCTAGAGGACGGCACGACTGGGCGGTCCCGGCCCCCGCCCCTCACACTGCTCCTGCACCACCCCTCCACCCAGAGTGGCGTCAAGGCCGGATTGCCCGGGTCGTGCTGCAGGACGAGGACATCACCACCAAGATCGAGGGTGACTGGAAGCGGCTCAACACGCTGATGCACTATCAGGTGAGGGCAGGGCTTTGCGTCAGGGATCCCTGCCCTCCCAGAATGCCCCCTCCTTCTAAGGTTTGCTCTAAGGCCCTCAAAGGCCTAAAAGGGTTTTCTTATCTCCCCTCTCCACCTCCTCCCTGAGTCTAGAGCAGTGATTCTCAGCCACAGCTGCCGATTAGAATTACTGGGGGAAGCTGTCGAAAACATGAGTGTCCAGACTCACCCTGAGATACTGACTGAACTGGTGTGGGGTTGGGCTGGACATTCCTATCCTGTACAGAGTGTAGCTCTTCGCCTTCAGAAAAATGGCATCTTTCACAGACAGCTGCATAGTCTTCTGCTGCTTTCTCTTTGCTTTCTTAATGAGGCTTAACACGTCTCACCTGCAATGAAGCAGGGACTTGGGTCTTATATTCTGCCGCTTACTAGCTGGTGTCCCTGGGGAAGTTGCTTAAGCTCTCATTCTCATCTGTAAAATGGAGTTAATGGTGATCCCTGCCCCATAAAGTTGTGAGGAATAGATTGAGTATAGTAGGTAGAGTGTTTAGCACACCGGCAGACGCATTGAATGGAACAGTCAAAAAAAAAAAAAATCTCAGCAAAAGAACAAAAGATCCCGAGAGGTATCTACTCTCACCCCCCTTGCTTCTCATGGTAACCACCCACAGCTGGGGGTCTCTGTAAGATTAAGCACAGGTAGGCTGGTTGGGATTCGAAAAACATACTAAAATAGAAGCTGGAGATGAGAGACAGTGAGGGAAATTAAACCAACCAGAGGAAGCGCCTTGGGCAGCAGGACCCTGTGGGATTGCCTGATTAATAACATCATCCTCTGTCCCTGCCTCACACGGGGAGGGTGCAGAGGGGCTGGCAGGCTGGATTCTTTTTTTTTTTTTTTAAATAGATTTATTTATTTATTTATTTATTTATTTATTTATTTATTTATTTATTTATTTATTTTTGGCTGTGTTGGGTCTTCGTTGCTGCGCGCGGGCTTTCTCTAGTTGCAGGGAGCAAGGGCTACTCTCCGTTGTGGTGCACGGGCTTCTCATTGCGGTGGCCTCTCGTTGCGGAGCACGGGCTCTAGGTGCGCGGGCTTCAATAGTTGTGGCGCGTGGGCTCAGTAGTTGTGCCTCGCGGGCTCTAGAGCGCAGGCTAAGTAGTTGTGGCACACGGGCTTAGTTACTCTGCGGCATGTGGGATCTTCCCGGACCAGGGCTTGAACCCGTGTCCCCTGCATTGGCAGGCGGATTCTTAACCACTGAGCCACCAGGGAAGCCCAGGCTGGGTTCTTAAGCACTGAGTTACCAACGACCAGGAGGCTGGGGGTCCTAACAGCCAGCAGGACCTGCCTGGGAGCCTCTTGGGGCACAGACGAAAGAGAGGGGCACTGGGGAAAACCCAAAATGCTCCCTTCCAGGCTCCATCCCCCTTACTGGCCTGCATTTCCCATGCTGACACTCTGCCTGGACCCCCTCCCTAAATGGAGTAAGTGTGGTGTAGTGGGAAGAGAAAAGGATTTGTGAGCTCTATTTAAACCCCTGCTTCCCCACTCGCTGGTGATGTGACTTTAATCTCCCTAAACCTTGGGCTCCTCATCAGTAAATGGAGCTATGACCCCAAATTGTGAAGGTGGTTGGAAGTATTAGAAACCACAGGTGAGGTATACCAGGATGTATATACCACTCCATAGTAGCTATAATCACTCTGTTGATTCCACCCCAGCCCCCAACCCCACTTCACACTGGGCTTCGTAGAACAGTTTTAATGAACCAGTTGGAACCGAAGAAGAAAGTGCAAAAGAAATGAGCATTATGCCCCCAAATTGTAAGTTTCTCCAGGGCAGGAATGGGGCCGCTCTTCTCTGTCTTTGGTGCCCTAATGCTTGTTACTGGGCCGTCTGTCCTATGACTCCCAATCAGGAGAATGGAATATTCTGTTCTTACAGTGCTCATCTTACAAAGCACTTTGAATTCCCCGATGTCATTTATCATTCATGTATTCATTCATTCCTCAAATATTTACCGAGCTTTACTTTGTGCAAGGCTCTTCCCACACGCTAGCCCTGAGTGACAGGGGACAAGAGGGGTTATTCTTCCCTTTGGGAGACAATGATGATGATGATGATGATGTCCATAATAGCAACAGTAATACCAGCATTTACTGAGTGTCACTGGGCACCAGGCACTGCTCCCAGCCTCTACGTGTCCTAATGCCTTTAATCCTCGCAACAAACCTAGACACGATTATTATCCCCTTTGACAAATGAGACAACTGAGGCACAGAGAGGCTAAGTGACTTTCCTGAAATCATGTAGCTAGTAAGTGCAGAGGCAAGGTCAGACCCAGCCAGGCATCTTGACCACGGGCTGCATCACCTGTTGGTCAAGAGAAAGACTGGAGACTAAGGACAAGGGAGATTTAGTGATGAGACCTGGAATTCAGTTGAACTGTGGTCATTCCAGTCACCTTGTGAATCTCCCTTTAGGTGACAACAAGCCATAAATGATAACATAATCTGTTCTCCCTGGGAGAATAAACCCTTGCTCCTGCCAGGCTTTCGTGTATCATTTCAATTGCAAAGAGAGTTCCTGAGAGTCCTAGGTGGAGAGTTCCCCCTCCTTTTCAGACCTAGTGCTGAGGGTGCAAGCTGCCTGCAGTCTGGGGAGCTGCCCCAGCTGGGAAGTAACTACGCATTGGCATCTTCCAGACAACTGTGAAGAGTCCTGGACCCTGCAGCTTTATGCCATCAAGTCAAAGCATCGACCTCTTGTTACCCTCCCAGGAGTCAAAGGTCTTTGGAGCCCCAACAGGAGAAAAATCTGCATAATCTTAATTAACAAAGAGATTTTTAAAAACTTCCTGGGTTCCCGCAGATTTATAGGGAGGGTGAAATTAAACACCACTACTAAAACTGGCTATCAGGGAATCTCGTTAGCACTAATGTTCACTTATAGTTTGACTTCCCAACATTTAATTTTTTTTTTGGTGGGAGAGAGGGACTGACAATTTAAGACCCAGAAAGATGGTTTTATGACTGGTGCAGCCATAAATCAAACTTATAAAGTTCATAAAAATTGTTAAAGTAAAAAATGGTTTAATAGGAATGTTTTATGGCCCATAACATTATTATAGCTGTTTTATTCCCTCTGCGTTCGGGGTTTAATTGGATCGCCACCATTCTGGGGATTCTCCGTTTTTATTGGATGGAAGGTAACCTTAAATCAAAATGCCCCCAAATGTCCTCAGTATGGCTCCTCGTTTGTCAGCCCTTTCCCTTCAGGCTGGGTGCTGAGCTGGGCACCCTCACAGAGGACAGGCAAGACACCTTCTTTCTCGCTGACTCCCCAAGAGCAGCTGCCTTCTGGTGAAGCCTCTCAAGGTGACTGGGCCATTATAGGACCCAGGCCAGAAAGAAATCAGAACCAAAAGGGAAAATGGGCTTCAGACCAGTGTGTCTTGAAATAAAATCCCAAATTAGGATGCAATGAGGAGAGCATGTGCTCTGGAGCCTGACAATCCGGACGACAAATTTTGGCTCTATCATGTGTTAGGTGTGCGAACTTGAAGGTGTTGTTTAGCTTCTCAATGCTTCAGTTCCTCATCTCTAAAGTGGGGATAGTTGTATGTAACTCACAAAGCTCAAGGCAGGCTGGGCTATGCTCCCTCTAATAGAAATACAATGCAAGCCACACGTATAACTTTACATTTTTTACTAGTCACATTTAAAAAGTAAAAATAAGCAGATAAATGTCATGTTAATGTTTTATTTAACACAACTGATCTAAAATAATTGTCATTTAAATATGTAATCAATATAAACATTATTAATGAGACAGTTTGTATACTTTTATTCATCCTAAGTCATTGAAATCCAGTGTGTATTGTACATTTATAGCGTACCTGAGCTCAGACACTTACAGGGCATCTCCCTTTGGACTGATTGGATTGCAAGAGCCCAATAGCCACAGGTGGCAACTAGCTACCATATTGAAAAGCAGGAATTGTTATTTCTAGCATTCCTGATCTCCTTACGCTCTACCTAAACCTATTCCATAACTCTCTAGAAGTACTTGACAATTTTATTCCCCAAGATACCAACATTCACCTGAACTGTATCTCTCATACCTTTCTCAGGTATCAGACAGATCGGTGGTGGCTCTGGTCCCCAAACAGACCTCCTCCTACAACATCCCTGCCTCTGCCAGCATCACCCGGACGTCCATCAGCAGATACGGTGAGGACCAGAAAGGTAGCCTGGGCAGCCAGTGGAGTCTTCTGTGACCCCCGGGGGCTACTCACCGTCCCTTCTGACAGCAGGAGCTCCGTGCTGCTGCCAGCCTGCAGTCAAAGGCTTCCCTTTCTCCCTGGACCAGTCATCCTCGGAGCAGCCTGTCTCCGCAGAGCTGTGGCAGCAGGTGGTATCCGGCACCTTTCCTTTGATAGCCCAGGTCTGATGAAGGAGTTTGAAGGGCCCAGACCCAAGGAGGCTCTTGGATGGGAGGTTCACATAACCCAGTCCCAGTTTATGCTTATTGTCCCGACTGAATTATTAACAGTGCCCCCTTTAGCTCTCAGTCATGTCCCAATTTGGGCAATCAATTGGCCATCCTAGCCCTTCCACCCCTGAGGAGAGCTAGGGCCCCCAGTGCCCTCTGGGCAATGAGGTTGTGGTGTTTCACTCTCTCTGACTGTGTTTCCTCTGGTTCTGTATAGCACTAGGCTTTGGGCTGTCCAGCTAAAGGACACCTCAGGACTGAAGCTGGCAGCTCCAAAAGGGGCTCAGGCAACTCTATATTCTGGGCCCCAAGTAAGAAGGAACCCATCAACTCCCAAGAGGGAGCATTTCCACTCACAGCCCTTCGTATCCAGACTTTTATTAAAGCCCCTATGAGAATATCTGGTTGACATTTTACCTATTGATTGTTCTTTGCTGGAAGCATCAGGGAATGAGGGACTCCCAAATTCCCAAGGGCCACTCCAGCTCACAGAATTTCTAGGTCCTCTTTTTACAAAAAGGTTTCAGGCTGTTCTCATGCCAACCAAGGATCGATAAAATAACCCACCAAATATGAAACCCCAAGGGTCCCCTTCCAATTGAAACTGGTTTATTCTGAGTGAGTGCAGCAGGTGGGCAGGGATTCTAGAAGGATTCTTCAAGCCAGGATGATGCAATTAGTTGCTCACAGGCCTCCACTGCCCCCTTCTCCTCAGACTCCTCCTTCAGGTACACAGGCAGTCCCGACAGCCTGCGGTCTCGGGCCCCCATGATCACCCCAGACCTGGAGAGTGGCGTCAAGGTGTGGCATCTGGTGAAGAACCACGACCATGGGGACCAGAAGGAAGGTGACCGGGGCAGCAAAATGGTGTCCGAGATCTACCTGACCCGGCTATTGGCCACCAAGGTAATTCCTGCCCTGCCCTGCCCAGCCCAGGGAAGGCTCCTCACAGAGGTGTGTCCTACCCCCCGCCCAGCTCACAACATCGGAAGGACATCATGGAGCCTGTCCTTCAAGGTAACGCATTTGGACAAGCAGGTCCAGGTCTGGGGCAGGCTTCCCAGGAGATCAGTCCACTGCTGCTCTCTACCCTTTGGCAAAAATCACAATGACATCTTTCCTCCTAGCTCACTCTGTAGGACCGCCATTACTCCTCAGAGGATCGACACTCTCACCTCGGGCCCCTACACCCCTTAGGAAATCATTGGGGTTTTTTATTGGTATTAGATGGACAGATATGCCAGCTTCCTCCATCAGTGCCTTTTCTACCTAGTTTCTGGCCACAGTGGGAGGAAAAGCGTGAAGGCCTGGTCCTTCTGGTATCCAAGAGAAGGCTTCCCCTTCCCCGTCCCATCTCATCTACCCCCAAATGCTGATGGAAGCGAGGCAGCGGAAGTGCTGGAAGCTATGATCTAAAGCTGTCTTCTAGCCTCCCTAGTAGAGAAAAGTTTGCCTATATGCATAGCAATCATACAGCCCGTATTTGCCAGGACTGTCCCCCACTGACCCTACAAAAATGCGGCTGAAATTCTAATACAGTGGCATCTCAGACTTGCTCCCTGACGTGCCTCAGAAGTACGCCATCAGACCACGTGTCTCAAATTTTGCTTTGCCTAATATGCTAAAAAGTGACCAACAAAGAGACACCAAAAGGTTGGACATTTTCCTGACCTTCAGAGGTGTTTTTTGAATGTGCAAACTGTGGGCCCCAGGCCCAGCCTTGTCCCTGCCCCAGGTACCCTCCAAGGCCCTGTGATCAAGGCTGTGTCTCAGTGTTCTTGGATCTGGACCCTTCACCCAGTCCCCACTCCAGACACCACTTATCCCCGGCCACTAACATGGTGAGCCCTTCACACCTTCCCATGAGACCCTCTGCAGTCCTGCCCTGCTCCCGCTGGAAAGGTCCGGCCCTCTGTCTTGTTCTTTAGACACCCTCTAGTACCAGCCTGTGCCCTTCATTCCCCGTGGGAAGCCTGGGCTCAGAGCACTTGCTGTCTTCAGTCAGACTCCGCACGCCCACACCCACCTGCCATGGACACAAGCAGAAATGTGGCATGTGGCCGCAGTTTGGAGGGGGTTCTTGCCAGGAATCTGCAGCCCATTCAGTCCTTCCCACCTCCCAACATCCCCCCCCCACCCCCACTCCCACCGCACTCTCTGCACAGCCTGGCGTTGCAGACAAATTTCCAAGGCAGGATCGGTCCAAGGCACCATCTGGTCTGCCCGCCTGCTGCCCGTCCCCCTCCCCCACCTCATACTTTCCCACCACCCCTCCGCCAGGGCACCCTGCAGAAGTTCGTGGATGACTTGTTTGAGACCTTGTTCAGCACCGTGCACCGGGGCAGCGCTCTCCCCCTGGCCATCAAGTACATGTTTGATTTCCTGGATGAGCAGGCCGACAGACACAGCATCCACGACACAGATGTGCGGCACACCTGGAAGAGCAACTGGTAACCCCCTGGGGAGCCCAGGGAGAGCTGCAGCCGGGCGAGGTTGCAAGCTGCGGGGGGTGAGGACCAGGGAGATGGGCGGAGCCTGTTCTCTGCTGTGGCTGAGTAATCCAAGGCTCCTGGGACAAACATATGCTCCGCAGAGCAGACGTGGTCCCCAGGCGCCAAGTGGGCCCTGCCGGGCATAGAGCCTGGCACCAGGACAGACGCACCCTTGAGCTCTGCCCCTTCAGGCTGAGACCCTTCTCCAGGACGTGCCTCCTCCTCCCTAACTCCTGGTTCTTAGGAAAGGGAGCTGGAGGAACCTACACAAAGAGCCACGTCTGAGACCTAGCAGCAGAGCTTCACAGACAGGCGTTGTGGGGCGTTCTGAGCACGGCAGAATCTAAGGCACTTCCTGAAATGGGGAAGCCCTGAATTAAACTTAGACCCTGGGGAAGTTGGCCAGTGCTGGGAGAGAGCTTGCACCTGCTGTAGACTTGAGCCCACCAACTACGAGGTTGTCATTGCAAACGTGATCCCTTAAGGCCAAGCGATTACCCCGGCGCCATGGCTTTCAGGAAGCAGCAGGCAGGACGTCCTGCAGGCGTGACTGTCTCCCCTAAGGTAACCTCTGCAGCCAAACCCAGCAGTGGGAGAAACAGTTCCTGCGGGCTCTTCGCGCAAGACTTTTCTCTCCTGGGTTTTGAACCTGGACCACAGACCACACTGAAGACTGACTTTCAGGTCACAAAGGGCCTGGCCAAGAGCTGGAGTAAAAACCTTCCTTCAGGAAAGAGCACAGAGAGGGGAGAGGGGAGGTCCAGGCATCTGGGTTGGGCAGGCAGCCCACACAGCTGTCTGGAGTCAGCCATCTCCTCAGAAAACAGAGCCGGCACAGATGGGCCCCGGCTGTTATTTGGGAATCAAAAGTCCTAGCAACCAGCAAAACACTTTGGAAAAAGCCAACCCCAAACCCCATGTATTCCTTCCTTTCCGGGGTGTTGTGGTTGCCAAGCCCTCCAAATTCTGCAGCTTTGATCACAGTGGGGTGAAATAAAGAGGCTCTGGTGGTTGTGGCGTGAGGAGCCTCCAGTGCACGTCACTGGGACAGGCCTTCCACCTGCATTCCCAGGGCCGGGGCCGGGGCTGTTCCCTTTGCTTTGGCGGATCCTCAGTCCAGCGCTGGGAGTGGCAATTTCAAGGAAATCAAGAGAAAGTTCTGGATTATCCCCATCTCTGTGCCTTCTGTTTCTGGCCAGGCCCAAGTCATAAAAATGCTCTGCCCTGGAGTTGTGGTGGGGAGAGTCCCCTTAGCCAGACCACAGGTCCCTAATGTCCAAGGAAAGACTATTAGAAGCTTCCAAAGCTGCCGGGGGAAGGGTAGGTAGAAGAGAGGAGTCACCTCTCAGCCCAGGCCACTCCCTCCAGGTTAAGGAAAGTGAGTGATCCCGTTGCATTTGGAAAGATAAGCAGAAATCATAATGGAAGGACTTGGAGTGGGCACAGCTGATCTTTCCCAAGACTTGGCATGAACTGAGACATTTGGGAAAGCTTGGGGTCCAGGAGAATCAAGAGAAAATGAAGGAGAGAGGGGAGGTAGGTTGGGTGGCTGAAACATCTCAGGCCCGAAGGACAAGCCGGGGACAGGGCTCATTCCACAGAGGAGCCAAAAGAGTTAAGGGCCCGCAGGCAGCTGGAGGAGAGGGCCAAGTTGGAAAAGGCGGCAGAAACAGCAGCTGTTCTGGTTTTGAAGGGGAGTAAATGGGCTTATCCTCCTTACGGCCTAAGGAGCAGAGAAAAAGCATTCTCCTCCGATTATAAATTCCCAAGTTGCAGAAAGAACTCTCTGAACGACTGATCAGTTCCTCTTGGGGTGGGAAAAACTCGGAGTCCTAGTGAGTCATTCCCAGTGTGCCAACATGGCCTCCTCTTCTTCCTCTGCCCCTGACCAGATCTGAGAAAGCCCCGGGGAGAGTCGTGAAAGAGCTGCCCCCAGGGGAGCCCATTCCTCAGCCCAGCCAGGCCGGGCCAGCCCTGGGAAGTGGCTGGGCAGCCTGGCTGGGTGGGGAGCACAGGTGGCGCCCTTTGTGCCCACTCGGAGCCCGTGCTGGGGCTGCCACTGCATCCTTCTGGACAATGGCCACAGGCATTGAGAAGGGACTCTGGGAGCCTGGGGGCTTTGTTTGAAGCTCTGAGAAAACTGTGCAGCCCTCTGTTACTTGGGCTTCCCTGGGGACACAGAGGCCTTTGGAAAAGACCTCCAGGAGGGAATGAAGCCACCCACGCCCACCTCTCAGTTGTTAGAGAACAGGGTCAGCACCCCATTAGGGCACAATAGTGCCTCTCCTTTTCTCCCAGCATCAGTAACAGCTTAGCCTAAATTGGCAGCCCTGGCTGGACCAGTTTTCTGTGACTTCATTCTCTTGCCCTTCGAGAGAGAATTTGGCATTTGTGGGGGAGGGAGGAATGTTAGTGGACAGCATGGGGCACGGCCAAGGTGCAGCCCTCAGACTCTGCTCTGCTATTTCCTACAGCCTCCCTCTGCGCTTCTGGGTGAACGTGATCAAGAACCCCCAGTTTGTATTTGACATCCACAAGGGCAGCATCACGGACGCCTGCCTCTCTGTGGTGGCCCAGACCTTCATGGACTCTTGCTCAACATCAGAGCACCGGCTGGGCAAGGACTCCCCTTCCAACAAGCTGCTCTATGCCAAGGACATCCCCAGCTACAAGAGCTGGGTGGAAAGGTCAGTAGCACCCTCAGGACACGCCCGTGGCCCTGAATGCCTGCTGCGTTCCCTCCTCTGGGCTTCACTGACCAAGGACTCAAAACCATGTTTGTGGTGCCTTCGGGACCTCGTGCTCACCTTTTTCTCTCTTGTCCAAAGTTCCTGCTGGGGGAAGAAAGGGAAGCTTTGTACCCTTCAAGTCAGATCATTAGCATTCTAATTACCATTTATTGAGCACATGCTAAGCACCCAGCACTGTGATAAAGATGTTGTATGTATCACCTCACTAAAATATCCAGCAGAGTTGTAAAGTAGGTATTATTATCATCCCCATTTTACTGATGAGGAAACTGAAGCACAGAGAGGCAAAGTAACTTACCCAAGGTCACACAGCTAGCAGGTAGCAGAGCTGGAATTTGAATACAAGGAGTCTGGTCAGAGTCTGGGCTTTTAACTACCCTGGAGAGTTAGTAGTTAGGGAAAACCAGTCTCCAGGTCCCAACCTTAGGGAAAACCATCCTCCAGGCCCCAACCTCAGCTAGAGGGAAGAGGCCAGAGGAAGCTTCGTGAGAAGAGAAGTAGGGAAGCAGGAGCAACTATGGGGACAACTGTGCTCTCAAGGGTTCTGGGACCAGGGTAGGTATAGGCAGTATTTGCTGAGTCCCCACCAAGGATCCTGTCCTCTCTCTGGCAGATACTACGCAGACATCGCCAAGCTCCCCGCCATCAGCGACCAGGACATGAACGCCTACCTCGCCGAGCAATCCCGCCTGCACGCCGTGGAGTTCAACATGCTGAGTGCCCTCAATGAGATCTACTCCTACGTCAGCAAGTACAGCGAAGAGGTGAGTCAGGGCCCCGGGAAGGACGCACTCGGGGAAAAGCAGGTTAAACAAAAAGCAGGGCTCCATCCTTAAATAACAGCAACGGAGGGTAATTCAGAAAACACATTCACGGAGTCAAAAAGTCATCACCATGCTTTTAGAAGGCAGCCTATCCTCTCCTGATTCATTCGGTGTTTTCTTACACCTTCCATTGTCTTGCCTTCATTGTTCATGCAATACATAACACTTTTATTTAATAATGTAATTGTTTTTCAGTTCAAAGTGTACGATTAATTTCATCCATTCTTAAACAATGAATCAGACTATTCTTTGCAGTTGGGCAGATGCTGTCAGTTACATTTCAGACAGACAGGTGGGCACAACTAGATCCTGAAGAGGACAGCTCCAGAGAATTCACAAGTCATGCATTAGCATTGTACCTGAATGTAATCATAGTAATAATAATAGCTAACACATAGCACTTGCTATATGCTAAATGTCGTTTTAAATACTTTAGATATGCACATACACACACATACATACACACACACATATGTATGTCATACATATATTCAATTAATCATTTACATTATTTAAGGTAATATTCATTAGGGCAGAATGGAAAGGCAGATAGAAGGATATAGGATTCTGGAAAATGGCCTCTTCCATGCTGAGTGCTGAGTCTGCCCCCCCTTTGCTTTTGTTCCTCAGCTCATTGGGGCCCTCGAGCAGGACGAGCAGGCCCGGCGACAGCGGCTGGCATACAAGGTGGAACAGCTCATAAACGCCATGTCCATTGAGAGCTGAGAGGTGGAGCCTCCTGTTCCTGGGAAGGGGGACCCGTGAAAGCTGTCACACTGGGCATCTCAGAAGGAAGGACAAGTGAAGGGGATCAGGCCCCAGCGCTTGCTGTCCCCTGAGACCCCCTCCCGGGGAGAGGGGAGGACCCCTCTCCCCACGCCAGCCAAGTATCGTCACAGCCTGTTCCTGCAGGGAGAGACCGGGGGTGTCATCCACCCCATCCCCCCGCGGCGAGGACGAGAGGGACGCCAGGACCTGGAGAAGGTGGCTCTTCAAGCTGAGAGGCACGACTGGGCGCGGTTCTGCCTCTGTGACTGCTGCTTTGCATGAAAACTCATTCAATGTATATTGGGGAAATAATGAGAACTTTATTTAATTTTTTTTAAGAAAAAGGAAAACCAGAAATAAAACAAAACAAAAAGCTTCCCTGTTCATCCCGTCCAACTTTCGTTTAATTCTGATTTCTGTCCCCCTTCCTTCTTTTACCCCTGCCCCTCCTTCCTCGTATAACTCCTGGTTCCCAATGCCGGAAAAAGCCTACAGAGAGATGCTGAGAGAAAGCAGAGGGAAAAATGATTGTTTCCTTGCCTTTGGAAATGTTTTTTTTTAAAAAGTGAGGAGGAGAAGAATGAGCACAAGTTGGCACCAAACACTTCGCAAAAAGAGAGGCCAGTGAAACCTGAAATTATCCCGGCAGCCGTGAGAGGTGGGGAAGGACTAGCCTTTGCACAAATGGCACAGCCATGGAGCGGCTCCACCTGGCTGACTGGAAACAGCTTTACATACGCACACCTGTGTATTCTCATCTCCAGCGGACATATGTGTCTGTAGAGTACCAATGCTTTTTGCTACTGTTTGGTTGTTTTGTTTTATTTAATCCCAAACCTCAACAAATGAGGAGCTGACTTTGGTACTTTTCCTTTGGGTTTCCCTAAAGTGACTACCAGAAGTGGGGGAGAGGTGGGCCTCTCCCAGACCAGAGGCCTGGCCTCCCTGAGGGTGCTGGGCAGCTCTGCCTTACATCCGTCACTGTCATAAACCAGGCACCCTGGCGAAAGGCCTTGGAGGCGCGTGGGCCAGGCCTCCAGGAGATTGCATTTGGGAGCTGACCTGGGGATATGGGTGTTTGGCTTTGGATTCTGCTCCAATCCGCCAGTGGTTTCTTGCAATTAAAAAGAAAACAAAAATCAAACACTGTTTACAGCAAGCAATACTTGAAGAGCATAGGTTCAGGAAGCTGCAGTATTTATTGTTGTGCTTTCTGTCTTTTATTCTCTCATGCCTAGAGAGGGGAGACAACCCTTCGCTCGTATGCGGAAGCTCCTGATCGTCTGGACACTGGCCTCGGTAGAGATGACTGTAGCATCCCCATGTTATGTCTTCTTCGGCCTCTCTTTCTGCCTCTCATGTCCTTATGAGTTTGAAGGACAAGTGGGCAGCTTCTCTCTCTCCTGCTGACACCTAAATCCATGGATGACCCTCCGTCCTGAGTGTAGTTTCCAAATAAAGAGACCAAAGTTCCACACCCTGGTCCTGAGGCCCCATGGAAGGCAGTGGGAGGCATCCAGAGGAAGACACCTCCACTGGTGCAGGACCCTAGTAACCGGACAGCCACCAGAGTTTCCGGGCCTTCCACTCTGGCAAGGATCCAAGCAGCCAGCTCCAACTTCTCCGCAGGCAGCATCGGAGTGAGTGGGAAGGAGGACAAGAGAAAGGCAAAGGGATGGGAAGGGAGGCAGCAGGAGAGGACCAGCCTACCCTTCCCACCTTCTACTTTACAAGGGGCTGCGAGGCTGGGAATCAGGACCAGCCACCCCCAGCGATACCAGACCAGGGTCATTTCCTCTGTAATTAACTCTGGGCCCTGGCTTCTCTGTGCCCTGATTTACTTCCAAACACTTTCAATTTCCAAAGGCTCTGCTGACCACATTGGATTGCCAGGAAAGGGCTGGGGGAGGGGTAGCTCTGAGGGCTGGCTTCCATCGCTGGGGTGTGGCTTTGGATCACTGTGCTAACCACACAGCAGACAATGCCTGGTGGCCTCAGCTCCAGTTTCTTGCCTGAATGCAGCCGACAAATGAGAGGAGAAAAGCATTCAGCAAAATACTCAGGAAACTCGCTGTTTTCATTATAATTCACAACCAGCCATGTGAAGGCCACTTTCTTCTGATAATCCACTTATGTTAAAGTTTCTCTGGGCCCTATTAATAGCCTGAAAGAAATACTAATGACTGGCCTTCTGCACTAAGCCAAAGTGTTTGCCCTTCATATACCCAAAGCGTATTCAGCTCAGAGCCCATGATTTATGGAGATGAAAGGCGAGGAGATACGGCAAGAGGAATGTGAGCAGGGGACTTTGTGCTGCCCACAGAAAAGTGCAGCCCACCCTCATTTTACTTCTGAGCTCTGAATGAAGGTTTTCTGATCACACCACTGCTCAGACTGGCATCCTGGGCTTTGCCCCACCAAGAAGTAAAAGTTAGACATCTCAACTGCCACCTGTAGGCATCTACCCGGGTGTCTCCCAGCAGCTACTTTTGGTGACCATTCACCACCCCTGGGGATGCTTCCTTGAAGGTTTTGGAGGAGTGGGAGAATGATGGGGTGATGGCCGCTTGGACAGTGGAGAGGAGAGGCACCAGAGCTGGCCTGAGAAGCTTGACCACATTTCTCAGGATTCCATGAGAGAGCTGGGGAATGTGGGCTGGCAAAGGATGTGGCACAGGGGCACCCCTAAGGAAGGAATTAAGATAAAGGAAAACTCGACTGGACTCAAGTCAGGCTGTGAGGGTGAAAGGATGGAGAGCCTTGCTTGGCTTTGGGTCACCAAGAGTCCATGCCCTGTGGGATGGGAGGAGAGGGAATTAATTGGCCTCTGTCCTCACTGTTATCCGATGGGAAGATATTTTGACCTTGTGTAAGGGATAGGTATTAAAGTCACGTTCCCTCCCCCACATGAAGTCATCCGTCTTGGAGGGAGGCAGAGAGGGACTCCTCTCTCGAAGGTTGATCCAGCTCTGTTTTGTTTCACTGGTCTGCACAAGAGACAATCCTCTGGAAAAGGGAAAGGAAAAGCACCCCAGAAACGTGCTTGGCAAGACAGAGGGTGCTCATACACAAGACGGAGATGGACAAGCTGTCCATCTTGGTGGAGTGAGTCCCTCCAGCTGGCCTGCTGCTGCCTGCCCCCCAGCAGGGGCTCAGGTGCTTCTGTGCTTGCCCTCCTACAGCTCTCCACAGCCCATCTCTCAGAACCATTCCTGATCCACTACTGGCAGAGAGCTCCCCCTCCTTGAAAAGTTCAGTCATTAGGAGCACGGATCCACTGGGAGCCTCACTCGCAGGAGGGAGCTGTTTCCTATATTCATTCATTCAGAGAACGCTCCTGAGCTAACACTGTTTGCTAGGCCCTGCTCCAGGTGCTGAGAGACAGCAATGAATGAGGCCAAGAAGGGCCTTCTTCTAGCGAACTGACATTCTTCGGGCTGCTGGCTCCTGCCACCAACTTAGCCCACATAGCTCACCTCCCAGACCTGCAGAGGGCACAAGTTTTGTAGAAAAGGGAGCCAGAAGAAGGAAGAAAGCCGACCAACCCAGCTGCCTTACCTCGTTCTGGGGACAGTCCTGACAGCCATGAGAGCCTTTCTCGTTCCCACTGCCGCTGTCTCTTCTGGTGGCGCTTCCCCTGCTGCTTGAGCTCCTGGCCTTCCTTTATTTCTACCAAACTAGGACAAGAAATAGCAGTGGAGGCCCTGGGCCCTGCTGAGCATGAAGCAGAAGCAACGGATGGGTGAGCTGGACTCCGATGGTCTGGGCAGCACAGATTGAGAGCGTTTGAAAGCCCCTGGCTGATCAGCCTCCAGGTGCATCCCAGTTGCCACGCTGCCCCCATTAACCTGCAGCCAGTAGATACTGAGCGGGCAGCTGCCCCCGGGGAGGCCACTATTCCCAGCCACACTGTCCTGCCTGAGGTTCCTGGGCCCTGGCCACGGGCAGGAGAGAACTGAGCCTCAGGGGTGGGGGCTCTGTGGGTGAGAAAATGCAGAGAAGTTTAGTGGACACAGGGCTGTGGGAGCAGGTCCTCTGGGGGGGCTTGGGAGGTGAAGTTCAGGGCCTTCTGGTGCCTTGTCTCAAGAACAAGCTTTGAGAAGATGGCGGCCTCCTCTTCATCACCCCAGTCTCTCTTCCCTGTCTCTTTCCTTTCTTCTGGTTTCCCCAAGAGTGAAGTTTTAGCATCTGGGGGCTCCGTGATGCCAGGGATAAAAGATAAAGTTTCACCCTTGGTATTAGGGAGGTCCTGGGGGACAGGGCCTCAGCCCTGTCAGCAAATTGGAGATTCTGGGCCTTTCATGGACATACCCATCGCATTCCCCTCACCCTAAAGGGACTCTCCCCTCTATCCTTTCTGCAGTGCAGCCCGTGCCTCCTGTCCTCACCTCAAGGAAATGGGAGGCATCGTCTGGATTTCAGTCAAGGCCCTGACTCAGGCCTCGTGTGCGCTCTGCGTTGGCATTACAGGTGGAGGACATAATGGAACGTAGTTCACCCTGCAGAGCAGATGTCCCCTAGTGTGTCAGGGAGGGAGGGACAAGCTCTTTGTACCACGAGACTAAGGACCTGAGCCCACCTGCCTCTCCCCTCAACTTCTCCTACCCAAACCCACTCTTCTTGACACACTGGAATCTGTGTATTATATATTTTTTTAAGAAAATAGAATGATAGCTGTCCAGTTTTGTTGTTTTTACAGGTGTTGTGGAATAAAAACTGTAAGAAAATTACGTATTTAAAATGTTCCAATAAACTGGGGTTTTTTTTGTCATTCTAATATATTATTGTGTACCTGCTGTAAATATGAAACACTCCTATTTTGCAAGCCAAGGACACAATTTGTACTGTTGTTATATATAAATAAAGTTTACTGGATTAATAAAACCTTCAATCTTCAAATAAACCTGGTTGTTCAGGAGCATATATGCAGAATAACATTTCCTGGGCATATTTAAGAAGCAGGGTACTCGTGGGAAGATGAGATAAGTTGTTTTGGGGGACTTCTAGAATTCTCTCTGGAGCCGGAGCTTATTAGTGTCCAGTTATCAGCGTCAACACACCAGCACACACACACACACACACGCACACACACACACACACACACGCATGCGTGCGTGCACACACACGCACGTGCTCCGGCTGTACCAATAGGTGAACACTGCCCCCTGGCCCCAAGACCCAGAACATCGTTTTTCTCCAACAACAGGCTGATAGTGCAGACTTTGGGTTGAGGTGCTTTCCTAGGGGTGAATTAGGTCTCAGAAGGAGGAGATCCACCTGCAGTCCTTCCTGAAAATTACATTGATTTATTTGTATTAAAAATTTCAAGCACCTGCCATGGAATGGCATTGTGGTAAGTGCTGGGGGATGAAATCATAAATGAGAAAGACACAATCTTTGCCCTCATCAGCCTTTTAGGGTATGAAAATCATAAGGATTCTGAAAAAAGAATGTCTCAGCTGTGCCATGGAAGGGTTTTTTGGTTGTTTTTCTTTTATTCTCAGTTGAGAGATTAAGGGTGAGTCAAGGGAAATATGCCAGATACTGTGTGCTTTTAGATCCAGCCCAGGGGAGAGAGAAAAGGGTTGGGCTGTGGCCTGGGGGATAAAAGCAGTTCAGGGCTGACATGGAGTCCAGAGGCAACGCATCCTAGAGGTAGGGAATTGATGTTTGGCCTGAGGATGCCATGTCCCCTTCCCCTTGCTGTACCTCCTTTTTTCTATTTTTCTTTCCCATGTCCCAAAGTGTGTGGGTGACACTTCCACTCTCGGCTGCTAAAGGAGCAGATGAGGATAACCTGTCAATCTGATGTCTCAACGGAGCGTGCCAGGAAACCACCGATCTACCTCCATGACGTCAGAACTGTGTCTGGGCCCACAGCCTCAGACCCAGCGCTAAGTGGAGGATCCTTAAGGATGAGGTGCAGCCCTCGCCCTCAGAGGGCCTCCAATCTGATGGCAGAGATAGCCCCTGCCTTCAGGGTGCCTCTAGCCTGACAGGGGAGACACAGACCCTGCTCTCAAGGACAGCCCAGTCTTACATGTCTTATACAGACAGCCAGCACATGTAAGAAAGGGGCCTGGGACTTGAAAACCACAGTCATGTGAACAACTGCATATTGGTAAATCTAGTGCACACTAGAGTTGTAGAATTATTGTAGATTCAGAGAAATAATTCCTGTGAAGATATTTCAGGGCCTATTGTGCAGCCTCTGAGTTTATGGTGTTTGTGCGTACACACACACACACACACACACTCGTTCGCGGAGAGACTGGAGAGATGCAAATGCTGGTCTTGAGGGTGAGAAAAATGCAAACACAGCACCCTGAAGAGCCGGGAGAAGAGCACGTTGCCGAGGCCTCTGTGTAATTAGTACATCATTTTCGATTGCACGGAGGTTTTGTTGTGAGTGCACTGGGCTGTTTTGCTGACATTAAACCATCCTCCGCTTCTCTTATAAATGCAGACCTTGAGCACTGGAGGCACTCCGTTCCACCACAGTGATGAAGGTATAATCATTCCTCAGCAGAGGCACTAACGTGGCCCTGGCAAGCTCCTGGAGGGTTGGCAGTGTGGGGCAGGAGCAGTTAGATGAGACCGGCCTCTGCCACTGCCTGCTGGGGACGCTGGGGTCAGCTGGGCTGGGACGCAGGGCCATATGGACTGCATGGAGGAGGCCATTTCTCTGCATGCAGTCCTTGTACCCCAGAGTTTCCCCAATCTTCTTCCCGCCCCCCCATCTCTCCCCTCAGTAAGTTGATCTTGGGGCACCTCTGTTATTAAATATCTGCTGCAGGAACTACTATCCTCAGGGAAGGAAGAAATTGGGGAGGAAGTGTCTGTCTATCCTGGTCACTGTTGTAGTCCCAGGACAGAGCACACTGAGCACTGGGCAGGCCTATAGCAGATGCCAATGAGAACGTTCGGAATGACAGAATGATTGAATGAATGGATGTTGTGAACCACCCTCCATACTGCAAACACTGGAGCATCCTCTCTTTTAGGCCTCTCAGTCTCATGTGATAGACAGGTTCCATTTTTATAGTCTGAGGACCAGAGAGGTTAAGGGATTTGCTTAAGGTCACACAGATACTCTGCTCTTTCCACTGCACAACACTGCCTTCCATTAGCCCTAGAACAATTTAATACTTGAAAGTCTTCCCAGGAAGTGATCCTTCCTCTTGTAAAAAGCAAGTGCTATGAGAGCACTCTTCAGCATCCATTACTATTCACATTTGCTCAGTACCATCACTGTCTATCCATTACTTGCAGTGAGAATGACACGAGACTAGGCACTGTTAGACATACAAAGGGGAAAAAAAGCTAAGTCTTAAAGTTGCAGCTTTCTCAGATTTTACAATCTAATATCAACACTATTCATTATTCTAAGAGAGAAAGGCTCATCCTTTTTCTTAGTGGGAATGAGATATCATTTTTACTACAAGTGCAAAATAATTTTGCCAAACTGCAGCAGTAGGATTCTCAGAGAGCTGGGCTCTTCAGTTTGAGGGAAAACCTGCATGATAAGCCACACAAGAGATTTTAGGGAAGTGGGTGCTTCTGGTGATCTGTGCTCGATCACGATGACACCATGCACTGTCAAACCTCCCTGCTCAGCAGGTGAGCTGAAAGGCAGGGGAGGCCCCTGCCTGGGTGTGTGTCGGCTGCTAGGAACTGGGAGCTAAATCTGTGGCCCACCAGTAGCACATATGCAGGACTTTCTGCAGTCTACTCTTTTTTTTTTTTTTTTTTTTAATTCATTGAACTGCATATTTTATTTTATTTTATTTATTTATTTATGGCTGTGTTGGGTCTTCGTTTCTGTGCGAGGGCGTTCTCCAGTTGTGGCAAGTGGGGGCCACTCTTCATCGCAGTGCGTGGGCCTCTCACTATCGCGGCCTCTCTTGGTGCGGAGCACAGGCTCCAGACGCGCAGGCTCAGCAATTGTGGCTCACGGGCCTAGTTGCTCCGCAGCATGTGGGATCTTCCCAGACCAGGGCTCGAACCCATGTCCCCTGCATTGGCAGGCAGATTCTCAACCACTGCACCACCAGGGAAACCCCTGCAGTCTACTCTTATAATATTTATCTTATTCCTGGTTTCTCTTTATGTCTCTAATTCATTTACTTTTATTCCTCACTCCCTCCTCTTTTCTAATTGCAAGTTTTCATGTATCCCTGGCTAAGAGCAAAGGACTTGGATTCAGATTGCCTGGGGTTAAATTCCATTCCCAAACTGTATGGCCTGGGGCAAGTTCTATAACCTCTCTGTGTAACAATTTTCAAATCTATAAAATGGGTTTACTATATATTAAATAAGGGGTTTTGTAGAGGTTAAATAAGATAGTATATATAATGAACTCCCTAAATATTACAATCGGTAAATGAGAGAGAGAGGGAATTAACCATACATCCTCCTTTTACAGGCAGTCCGGCAGGACCTGCAGGAGGAGATGAGGATCTCTAGCTGGCTGTGGGAAGAAGCTGAATTAATGCCCATAGATTTCAGCAATAAAAGTTTGTGCCTGAAAGTTAAGCCCTTAGGAGACTAGGCATGGATGCTGGCCAAGTAAAATAGGAGGTGAATCAAGGCTTTATCCAATGGCAGAACCAGCTATGAACCAGCTGGTAAATATGGTACAGGTAAATGCAAAGGAGCAGAAGGGAGTGGATCAAGCCAAATCTGCATGTGCTAAAACCACAGGCAGAGCCCGGTTGGCCGCAAGGTCAGGAGATGGCTTCCGGAAGGCCTGACCAGGACCTGGGTCCAAAACATGGTGGGGCCTCATAGGAAAGACACTCCTTCACTTAGAGAGCCAGGGGGCAGGGCAGGACCTCAGGCCCAGGGCAGGGGCAACAGAGAAAGGCAAGTAGGCTGGAGGCAGAGGGCACTGACTCCAGGGGCCAAGTCCCCAGGAAAGCAGAGGAGGAGAGGGAACAGGGTGCGCACCAGGCCTGGGAAGGGGCTTCTCCTGTCTCCCCTCTGGGAAGTCCGAGCACCTCCAGCTCTAACTCGTTTCAGGTGAGTATATTATTCAAGGTTTTCCAGAGAAACAGAACCAAAAGACGGATAGGAAGTGTGTGTGTGTGTGTGTGTATATAGGGTGGTAGATGATAGAGAAATTTTAAGGAATCAGCTCACACAACTGTGGAGGCTGCCAAGTCTGAAATCTGCAGGGCAGGCTGGCAGGCTAGCAACTCCAGCAAGAGCTGATGTGCAGTCTCAGGTACAAAGGCAGTCAGGAGGCAGAATTTCTTCTTCTTTGGGAAACCTCAGAGTTGCTCTTCAGCTGTTAGATGAGGCCCACCCATACCATGGAGGGTAATCTGCTTTCTCAAAGTCTGCGATTGTAAATGTTAACCACACCTAAAATACACCTTTGCAGCAACATCCAGACTGGTGTTTGACCAAACACCTGGGCACCACAGCCTAGCTAAGCTGACACAAAAAATTTACCATCACAATGAAGAAAAGACAAGTCACCTACTAACAAACACTGAAGCTAAACTCAAGGCAAATGATCTGTAAATCCATCCACTTTTATGTGTTTTTTTTTTTTTTTACTGCAGTAAAATACACATAACGTAAAATTTACCATCTTATCCATTTTTAAATGTACAGTTTAGTTGTATTCAGTCCATTCACATTGTGCAACCATCACCACCACCCATCCTCATAACTCTTTTCATCTTGTAAAACTGAAACTTTATACCCATTAAACAATAATAACTCCCCTTTCTTCCCTCCCCACAAACTAACAAAGAAACCCTTAGCTTCCTAGTAGAAAATGCTTCTGAAAAATCCCAACCTTTGCTAGCTAACCAGAGAAGAAAAGAGACAAATATCAAGGTATGGAGCCCTTGATGCTGGAAATGAGAGAGAAACGGAGAGGGTTCCAGCTGCAGATCAGGGAAGAGGGGCTGATTCTTGGACTCCTCATAAATAAGAGGGAGTGGGAAGAAATGGACACCGTCCCATCCTCTGGTTTTTCTCCTGAACTCATAGATGTCTGTATTGTCGTAGCCCATTTATAAAAGCCCCACCTGAGAAGCATACACTAGAAGCTGATCAAAACAAACAAAAACATGTTTAGTTGTTTAATATCCAAGAATCATGCAGATTTCCAACATTCCTGATCCATCTCCCCAGTCTCATCCGTCCTTCATTCTCCCATCTTCATTTGGCTCCGTTTCCAACTTTGATGATGCGCATTTTGGAAAATCTCAACCTGGAATTCTGATGTAGCATCGCAAATTGCCCCCAGCCACCCAGGAGAAGAGCCCCGCATCCGTCCTCACAATGCCTCGCTCCAGCTCCATCTGACAACCCTCAGTGAATTTAAAAGCCACAAAACTGTCTTCAGAGTGAAGTCCTGGGTGATCGCAGTGAACCCACCTCCTCTGTCTGTGTTAAAGGCAGCCCTTAGTTTTTATTTCAACTCCAATTTCCTTGTTAGAAGTGTGAGGATGCCGAGGAAACAGGAACAGGCATTTTCCGTCCTCCTCCTGCAAGTTCTTCTTCAAACTTGAGGAGTAAGGTAGGACGTGGGGAGAGCGCACAGACATGGGAAAGCTGTATAGGGATTCCTCTCTAGGACAGCCAGTCCCTGTTCATTTGTTTATTTAATCAAGTATTTATTGAGAGCCATCTATATGCTCTGCTGTGTGCTAAGCACCAGGAAAGCCCAGGACCTGGCAGCTGACATCCTAATCTAGTGAGTTTTCCTGGCTGTTATGTTCATTTGGTAGCAATGATTTCTGTGTGTCCGTTGTGCACTTACTGTCTTTGGGGGCTACACATACATGATCTGATTGGCTCCTATAAAAGCCTGAAGAAGCAAATACTATTTACTCCCATTTTAGAGATAAGGAAACTGAGGCTCAGAGAGATTACATAACAAATCACACACAGTCACAAGCTGTGACATCAATGGCCATGGAGAAAGGCCCATTGCTCTTTAAGACTCAAAGAAGGACACAATGCTCATAGCAGAAGGGGTAGATGGCCCTTATTGCTCAGAGCCAGTCTGTGACAGCAGCACTCAAGACTCCTGGACCCTCAGGCCGCTCCCAGCCTGAGTTTGGGCAAGATACAGAAATCCACAAGACTCTTGGAGAGGTGGGTCATGCTACTGGGTCAGTGTCCTCAGGAATCTGCCCCAGCCATTGAGACTGTCTCTCCCTAAAGCCCTAATCTGTCACTAAACCACTTAGGTGGCCTTGACAAACCTTTTCTCTTTGTTCAATTTCAGCTTTCTCCTTTATGAATTGAAGGGGCTTAGAAAAGATCCATAGTTTTCAACTTCTTATCAGAGAAAGGCTCATACGGAATCCAGCTCCAAGTGAAGTTGCCCCAGTGGAGACAGAGACAGGAAGCCAAGCCCCAGCCCACTTGGCCCCACCTTCCCACTCCAGGTCTTCCCCTACCACTCCTCTGTGTTGCCCCCTAAAGCACCTCTGTACACCCCTAGGGCTCCATGGAATACCCATGATCCCCTATGGTCCCACCCAGAAGCCACCCTTCCTATCAGACGGGTGCCTCCAGCCCACAGTTGCGTTGTAGACCAGGTAGAGAGAAGTGCCAAAAGTCAAACTGCAATCCAAGTTTAAAACTCAGCTTCACCCCCAACTTCTTAGAAGGACAAATGGCATTCAGCCACCCGAGATTGGGCAATAACAGGTCTGTGATGCCCTTAGCTGTTTGGGGCTGCACGCAAGATACACTGGTGGGCTCAGTGTGTGCCTACCATACGCCAGCAGGCTCCGGTAACCCATGGAACACCATTCGTGATGGGGACCCGGGATTGCAATTACTGCCCATGAACAAGAAATTCCCAGTGAGTGCAGGTCCTAAGTTTGTGGTGATTAAGTCCCTGCCCTTTACATACCACCCATCACTACTACCCATTGGATGGTTTAATGAGGCCCTCGGATCCACACTGCTTAAGAAAACAAAAAACAAAAAAAAACTCAGCTTCAAATCCAAGGAACTATGGAGAAAGCAAGGGCCAAATATGGAGCCAACATAAGGATAATGAAATCAGAGAGGGTAAAGTTGGAGTAGCAAAGAGGCAACAGTACAAGGGGCCTGAGCAATTCCAGAATTGACAGTGAAGGATGCAGCTGCTTTTACAGAGGTCCAGCCCAGCAGGAGCGGGCATTCTAGGTTCCTCTAAGGGGCCACCAAGGGCAAACATCCATTCCCCCAGACCCAGCCATAGCTCTTTTCTCTAAATTCCCCATTAGTGTTCTCAGATCAGGAAATGATCTACAGAGCAGGGGGCAGAGAGTTTCTGAAGCATTCCCAAGGAACATAACAAAGGTCACCTGAGTCTTGAGGTCCTTGCTTTTCTACCTACAGAGACCCAACAAGACTTCTGCTAGACGAGGAGACAGAACAAGGGAGAGCCTGGAGGTGGTTCCGCACGTCCAGAGATTGAGAGGGCTGGGGATCCCCGACCCCAGAGTGGAATATGACAGAGTGAAGAGAAAGAGATCCCGAGGCACCTTCCGAGGAGGACGAGGGAGAAAAGCGCCATGTGGGATTGGGGAACCCGATCCTTTTATACTTGAACGAAGACCAGGATTACCCAATACCTATGGTTTTGAGATTTATTTAGCCTTTATCTGCCCCAGGATTGGTTATATTGTAAACTCTGTCCGTTTTCATGTGGCGAAGAGTTGAGAGGGTCTCAAAAATGGAAAGGGATTGTGCTGACTCAAGAACCAGGCTCCTGTTTCAGAGCGACCTGGACCCAGGGCAGCTGATGAGAAGAGAGATAAGTAGGCCAACCTCCTGCTCTAAAATGAAGAGAGAAAGGAAAGGGAAAGAGACATACAGGAACTTTGGGGGATGGCAAGTGGACAGAAGGGACTAAACTTGGCCCATTTCCTATTCTTTTTACCCCTTCTCCCTCTCTGTCCATGCAGGCCACGGAGAAACTTGCAGGGGCAATGATTCCACTTCACTGTCTCAAGAAGCCCTGGGCAGGAGGGACTCAGAACACGGCCTTAGACTCCAGATGATAGGTAGGCTGGAGGCCAGCCCCTTCCCACCAGCCCAGCCTGCCCCCTCCTTATCCTTACACTTCCATTACCATTTTCCTCCTTCTTCTCTGCTTCTTTGTACTGAATTAAAGTTGTATTTTATCAGAGACACAAGAAAGAGCCAGGGGGACACTGGGCAAAGCACACAGCTCAGAGAGCCCTGGTCTAAAACATCAGCTTTGAGAAACCTTCCTCTGATGTTCTCTGATCTTGATCTTTAGAAAATTCTGAACTTGGAAAACTGTGATGTGATTCTCTCTTCCCTCTGTGCTCCATCCCACTCCCCCCAGGCTGCCCACCTCTCCTTTCAAGGCCCCTTCCCCTGGTCCTTGTAGGGGAGGAGAAAGGACAGGGACCCACATACCACAGATGGCCATACATCCCTCCTCTTTGCCCTTGAGCTGGTCTCATCCCTTTCTGAATCTCCTCCACCTCTGTGTCAGTGACATTGCTGACTTGTTATCATTCTATGATAACGTTAAATGGACAAAACCTGCTCCCAGGGTCTCATTCCAGTCCCTACCACACAGCAAGACAGTTTCCCTGTGGGAGGTTCCACTGGACTTCCTAGCTGTAGATTCTCTGATCAGACCAGATCTCCAGGGGTGCAAAGCCCCACCCAGCCTGTTATCCTAGCCCCTGTGCCTACGTCTTTGTTCACTTTGAGCTTTCTACAAACTAAGACAGAAATACAGCAAGATGGTGAGATAATTATGACAAGCCAAACAGTGCATAGACTCTGCCAACACAGAATAACAGCACTGTGGCTGCTTTGGTCTGTTCCAAGAGCAACTTGAAAGATGGCTCATACAGATGGAAAAGACAAGAGACGTGGGGCAGGCGTCCTGGAAAGAAACAAGATGGCCTCAGGGCTCAGGTGGAAACCTTGTGGCCTTTTCTTCTTTCTTTCTACAGAGCCTAGTTAAATCAGCTCTATTGGGAATCCAGAAGGAGAAGCAGGAGTCCAGGAGGCTTAGATGGAAAAACACTCCAAAGGTTCAAAGCTGGGCTGGCATGAATAATAATGAAGGGTCTCACCACGCCTTTCTTCAAGGGAATGCCAAGCCCTCCATCTCTGACATGATTCCCAGAACCACAAGCCTGGTGGGGGAACCATCTGCAAAGGTAATAATGGCTGACTATGTGACCTTGGGCCAGTCATTTGACCTCCAGGTCTCATTTATTCTCATCTATAAAATAAGAGGGTTAGATGATGTCCCTCCATCCCTGTGGTGTTATGGATTCTATGACTATCAGAACAAAACAAGAAAAACCTGAGAACCAGGGGAAGAAAGTGTCTTATAAAGACACACCAAGTAAATAAAAGAAAAAGCCAAGCTCAAAACCCAGGTGCCTAGATTCCTAGCCTAGGGCTCTACCTGCATCAAAGGAATATCTTCAGAATAACAACTGGCACTATTACATTTTCTATGCCTCCTCCTCCCAAAAGTAAAATCCCCCCCACCAAGCAAATGAGCTTTTATCTTCCCATGACCAGATCCTTTGTTATCAGTCTGTCCATGCATTGCCCCTTCCAGACAGCATTCAAAATATATTTTCTTTAATTATGGATTATTGACAGGATGGAATGCTATAGATCATGAATAACTAAACGTGGGAACTACGTCAATACGTGGATGTGTGAATATGGACTAACTTCACATGGAAAGGAGGACAGTGCATACTGCGGGGACAAGTACACACTGATTACATGGGTGGGAAAGCGACCATGTGCTCATCCTTTGTTTAATGACCAAGATTAGATGCAAATTTAGATTGTGTCCTTTTTTTGAACTTATTTTATTTAAGTATAGTTGATTTACAATGTTGTGTTAGTTGCTGGTGTACAGCAAAGGGATTCAGTTATATATATATGTATATATATATTCTTTTTCGTATTCTTTTCCATCATGACTTACTGCAGGATATTGAATGTAGTTCCCTGTGCTATGCAGTAGGACCCTGTTGTTTATCTATTTTATACATAGTAGTTTGTATCTGTTAATCCCAAACTCCTAATTTATCCCTCCCCCACCCCCTTTCCCCTTTGGTAACTATAAATTTGTTTTCTATGTTGGTGAGTTTATTTCTGTTTTGTATATAGATTCATTTGTATCACATGTTAGATTCCACATATAAGTGATATCATATGATATTCGTCTTTCTCTGTCTGACTTACTTCACTTAGCATGATAATCTCTAGGTCCATCCTTGTTGCTGCAAATGGCAATATTTCATTCTTTTATGGCTGAGTAATATTCCATCGTATATATGTACCACATCTTCTTTATTCATCTGTCAATGGACACTTAGGTTACTTCCATGTCTTAGCTATTGTGAATAGTGCTGCTATGAACATTGGGGTGCATGTATCTTCTTGAATTAGAGTTTTCTCCAGATATATGCCCAGATTAAATAAATGTATGCTTATTATTTTTAAATTCTGGCTGTCTTAGCCATCTCAGCCACTGTTTGGGACAGAATGTGACCAGGTCCACAGAATCCTTTTTCAAGCAATGGGTTTCCTCCTCCTCCTTCTCCCTGTAGGTCCCTCACCTTTGCTCCCACCCTCACCAGGCACACATGCTCCACCACACATACACCCAACCTTGAGAGTCAGCAGCTAAAAGGCCAACTTACCTGGCAGGCTGGAAAGACAGGGCAGCTGCAGGCTGGGGAGAGGGGGAGGGAGATGGACCTGCAGGCAGAGCTTCCACCACGGCTGAGGATGTTGTGGACCCTACGGTGACCCCACTAGCCTAGGTGGATAGGGGCTGGAGTGAGAGACCCCTCAAAGCTCAAGGAGGTGAAAGCATTTTCTCCAGATGACAAATTCCCCGTCACAAGAGCCCTTGGGGGAGGGGCTGCAGTTCCTGTTCTGAGTCACCCAGGCACAGAAGTGGTAAGCATGGGATTTGGAATCAGAGGCAACTGGGGTGGAAAACAGGTTCTGCCTCTTAGTAGCTGGGCGATATTAGGTGTTTCTTACTCCCTCTGAGCGGGTCTTCTAATGTGTAAAATGTGGTATTGGCTTAGATGGTTCTGGGGAAAATTAGACGAACGTAATGTAATGTCCTTAGCCCAGGCGTAGCAGGTACCTAGCAGGCACTTCAGAAGTGAGGAGCTTTCTAGTCTAGCGTTAACTATCTTGCACCACCTCCCTCAGCACCTGGTTGTGCTGAGATGTTGAGGGAAGGGGAAGGAACCAGGACAGGTCTCAGTCTCCACCCACCTTGGTGTTTTCTTAACTGAAAATTGAAACCTGGCATCAAGCTGCTTCATCTCTTGGATCATTTGGATCATCTCTTGGGTCACTGAAAAGCTCTGGCCAAAAGGTTGACTCTATTCAGGAAATGAACCCCGGTTTGGGAGAAAGCAGGCAGTGATGCCAAGAGCCATCTGGAAGGGGTGGCGTTTCCAACTGGTACTGGGGAAGACCAGACAATGATCAGAGCAGTGTGGCGATAGCACAAGAATAAACAGATCAGTGGGACTAGACAGCTTAAAAACAGACCCTGATATATACTTAAGGACTTAATAAATGATAAAAGAAGCATCATCAATTATTGGAGAAGGTGTGAGTTACGCAAAAACTGGAATCAGGGAAAACTGGCTATTCGAAAAGGAATCGACTCTGGTCCTCATCTCACAGTCTACACTAAAATTTTACTTAAAGGGTTAAACCTGTAAAAACAAAGGAAGAGGGGGTAAAAACAGAACATGTCATTTTTCCCAAATGGTAAAACTGAACAGTATAAAGATGCAAATGGCTCATGAATTAAGATATATGTTGAATCCAGTCCCTTTCAAAGTCCCAAATGGGATTGTTTTTTTCTGGAGCTAAACAGCATGATTCTAAAATTCATCTGGAAAATGAGCAGGAATAGCCAATTTTTTTTTGTAAAACTGGGTAATTGTGGGAGATTTGTTCTACCAGAAAACAAAATGCTACATTTCATACACAAATATGTCACATTTTAAAATATGTGAATGTATAAAGATACAATAATTAAAACAGTGTGATGATAATAGGAGAACTAACTGAACAGAATAAGACAGCTCAGAATAGACTACCGTATATTAAAAAAATGTTAGCATGTGATAAAGGTGGCGTTCAAGCCAATGCGGGAAAAAACATTCTTTAAAAAAATGATGCTGGGATAAATGTTAACTATTTAGGGGGAAAATCTATTTAAATACTTACCACACAGCAGAGAACACAATAAATTTCAGATGAATTAAAGAGTTAAATGTAAAAAAAGAAATCACAAAATACTTATAATAAAATATAGATTATTTCTATCTCAGTGTGGAAATGGAATTTCTAAGCATAAAAGCAACTGGAGAAATCACAAAGAAAAAATAGATATATTTGGCTGCATAAAAAGCAAACCATCTCTATAAAAAAACATCATTGAAAGTAAAAATAAACAGCAAAATATCTGCAACAAAAACATCAAAAAAATTAATGTTCTTAAAATATAAAATGGCATTTAGGCATAACAGAAACCACTAAACCCAAAAGAAAAATGTGCAAAGAACAAGAATAGGCTATTTGCAGAAGAAATACAAATAACAGTTTAAACATGCAAAAGACTGTTAAACCCCACTAGCAATCAATATCTGTGAACAAAACACAGTAATGAAATACATTTTTTGCCTATCAAATTAGCAAATACTTGTAAAAGTCAATGTAGAGTATTTTTTTTAATTTATTTATTATTATTTATTTATTATTTATTTTTGGCTGTGTTGGGTCTTTGTTTCTGTGTGAGGGCTTTCTCCAACTGTGGCGACGGGGGGCCACTCTTCATCGCCATGCGCGGACCTCTCACCATCGCAGCCTCTCTTGCTGCGGAGCACAGGCTCCAGACGCGCAGGCTCAGCAGTTGTGGCTCACGGGCCCAGTTGCTCCGCGGCATGTGGGATCTTCCCAGACCAGGGCTCGAACCCGTGTCCCCTGCATTGGCAGGCAGATTCCCAACCACTGCGCCACCAGGGAAGCCCCCAATGTAGAGTATTGATGAAGGTATGATGCAATGATGGGCTTCTCACACACTGCTAGCATGATAAAATTTGTGCAGTATTTCTAGAATACAATGCTGCAGCAAGCCTCCAGAGTCTTTAAAATATTCATTCTCTTTGTTGCAGTAATCCCACTTCGATTTCAAGCAAGTAAAAATAAGGACAAGCATACATTCATCTCTTTTATTTATAATGATAAGTAGAAATAAGTATCCACCAAGTTTTTGAATATCCACCAAGTTTTGGAAAGTTAAATAAATTGTAGTATATCCACAAGATGGACTATTATACTATCATTTAAAATTATGCCCACATCGAATCTTTCACGATTTGGAAAACTGTTCATAATGTGTTACAGCATGATCTGAACAAGACAGTGGGATCATGGGTGAATTTTATTTTATTTCGTACTTATTCTGTTTCCCACCCCAGCCCCCAATTTCTACAAGTGTAATAATGATTGTAATTTTAAAAAAATACTTGTACCCCTGAACTTCTCTTCCACAATCACTCTTGTGGTAGAGCCAAAATACTCTCCCATGCTCTTGTCTCAGTGGACCCTCTTCTTCCCAGTCCTAAACTAAACTGTCCTCATTGGTGACCTCTTTTACTCCTCTGAGGTTGCCCAGTTGGGAAGTAGGTGGGCCCTCACATAGTATGCTTTGTCAAGGCCACACCACCCACAGGACCCAGCACCCCGGAAGAAGGAAAAGTGATTCCCCAGGCTTTGGTGTTGGCACACCCTACCTGGGTTTATATCTTAGTCCTGCTCGAGTAAGTATGCATGCTGGCTAATGACCTTGGGAAGCTCTCCATCTGAGCCAAGTATGCTGCAGGAGATCAGACTCTGTCATGGCCACCATTGTCTCCCCAAAGGGTTTCAATAAATATTGAACGAATGAATGAACATTTCTTCCATGAAGTGGGTGAAATAAGCCCACTTGACAGAGTGGTTGTGAGAACCAAATGCAATAATGTATGCAAACAGGCCCATTGTAGATGCTCAGTGAATGCTGGTGCCCACTCCACACCTAGCTGACCACCGACGAGGCCTTTACCTCCCTGCTCTCCTACGGTTAGGCAGCTTCGCTGAAGGTATAAATGGTTTAGCTTTGTCTCTGAGTTTTCCCAGATGGTCTGAAACATGTGGCTTTCTTCTTCTTCTTCTTTTCCTTTTGGTTTCCTCTGAATTGATTCTGCCACTGGTGAAGGGCAGGAAATTAATAACTAGATTTCCCCCCATGACAACAAGCCCAACAACTAATTGGCTCAATACCTCCCTGTTGCTGTATCACTTTGGGATTTTCTGGGTGAGATATAAATAAGCCGATTCTATTAATAAGCCATTTGGCCAAGGGAAGAAAATATTCTTCCGAGATCCTGAGGGGCCTGGGGAAGCTGCCTGGTGGCCCGTGGATCGAAAGACTTGATTACAGGAATGAAGCATTCCGCCTCTGTGCCCTCCTCCCTGCAAAGCCGCCCTCTCCGCAGATTCCTCTCAGTTCTGGGGGGTGGGGGAAGGAAAGCTTTGTTAAGTTTAAAAATTATAATTTAGATAAATCTGTGCATTCATTGGCCTGCACGTGTCTCTGGAAAATAATAGTTAGCAGGGTAGAACCTGCCGCATTTCAGGGGCTTTATTGTCTCCTTATAATTAAGTCCTGCACAGAAATCCAATTACAGATGTTCTCAATCGCCCTCCAGCTAAGTGCTAACAGAAGAGAGGAGGAAAGCTCTCGGGCTTAAATAACTCTGGATAAAAATTAATATCGTGGCCGTGTTGGCTAATTAAAAGTGCCGCCTCTATTAGCGGGCCTTTATATTAATAAATGAGACTATTATTATCATATCCGACAACCAGGGCCCTTATCAAGTCTGCTCTGTCAGCTTTGCTCTTGAAAGCACAAGTTCATTGCCCTGGGTACAGGGTTCTATGGGAGCAGAGGGAATGACTCCCTCCTAGCCAGGCGTTTACAGAGATGGATGGACACCTTTGCCTATGCTGCCTTGCCTGTTCCTCACACTAACCCTGTCTGGGATGTGTTACGGTTCCTGCTTCGCGGTTCAGCAAGCTGAGGCTTCCATGTTCCCTAATAAGAGGGAAAGTGGGGTTCAAACATGCAGCCTCAAGACCCTGAGTCTAGGACTTATCACATTATACCAGCTAAGGCTTCCTCACTGGGTGAGTGGGGCAGGTGCTGGTTTTACTATGTATCAGTTCCTAGAAGGTGGAAAACTCCCCCTCAGTGGATTTGGCACATTCCTTTGTTCCCGGTGACTTATTTACAAATCTCCTTCTGTGGGCCAGGCGCTGTCTGAGACACTGGACACATGGCCATCCCCACTCTCAAGGGGCAAGCAGGTATTTACAACGGCAGGGCAAGCACAGGGCACCATCGGAGCCCACTGGGAAATAGCCAACACAGACCTGGGGATGGGGAAGACTTCTCAGTGGAGGTGGCAGCTAAGCTGAGTTTGGAAGGACAAAGAGAAGAAACCGAGGCACTATGGTGGGCCAAGATGGTGGGGAGGAGATTCCCAGGCAAGGAAACCCTGCGTGCAAAGGCCTGAGAGAGTAGCTGGGCAGTGTTCACTGTGCCTGAAACATAAAATTCAAGGTGTATTAGGAAAAAATGATAAGGCTGCAGAAGGAAGCAGGGCCAGATCACATCAGGTGGGGCCTTGCTGCCTACACTCACAGCTTGGGCAGCTTACCCAAGGGTGATAAAGAATCTTTGAATGATTTTAAAGTTCTTGTCTCTCTGGCAGAAATGTGGGGATGAACTGGCCACTGGAAGCAGGGGGCCAGTTAGGAGTAATGCAGGAGAGACATGAGGGTAACAGTGGAGGTGGAGAGAAGTGGCCCCATTCAAGAGACATAGAAAACATAGAATCCACCCAACTCAGTGACTGGCAACAAGCACATGTGAGAGAGAAACAGGAGTCACATCTGATCCCAGGTTTCTAGCTTGAACAAAATGAAGGGATTTCAGAACACGGGAAAGAGAGAATGGATGAAGAGCAGCTTTGGGTGAAAGATAAGAAGTTCAGTTTGGGCTACAAATAATAAATGCTGGAGAGGGTGTGGAGAAAAGGGAACCCTCCCACACTGTTGGTGGGGATGTGAATTGGTGTAGTCACTATAGAGAACAGTATGGAGTTTCCTTTAAAAACTAAAAATAGAGCTCCCATACGATCCTACAATCCCACTCCTGGGCATATATCTGGAGAAAACTCTAATTTCAAAAGATACATGCACCCCAATGTTCATAGCAGCACTATTTACAATAGCCAAGACATGGAAGCAACCTAAATGTCCATCGACAGATGCATGGATAAAGAAGATGTGGTACATATATACAATGAAATATTACTCAGCCATTAAAATGAAATAATACCATTTGTAGCAACATGGATGGACCTAGAGATTATCATACTAAGTGAAGTCAGACAGAGAAAGACAAATATCATAGGATATTACCTATACATGGACTCAAAACAAAAGATGCAAATTAACTTATTTACAAAGCAGAAATAGACTCACCGACATAGAAAACAAACTTATGGTTACCAAAGGAGATATGGCGGGGGGGGGGGGGAGATTAACTAGGAGTTTGGGATTAACAGATACATACACACTACTATATATAAAGTACATAAACAACAAGGACCTACTGTATAGAAAAAGGAACTATATTCAATACCTTGTAAAAACCTATAATGGAAAAGAATCTGAAAAAGAATATATATGAATATATATATGCATAACTGAATCACTTTGCTGTACACCAGAAACTAACACAACATTGTAAATCAACTCTACTTAAGTAAAAAGAAAAAAGTTCAATTTGGGCTATGAAGAGCTTTCAGTTCTTGAGGGATATTCAAGGGCCGTTGTCTAGTGAGCTGCTAGGTACAGGGGTCTGGAGCTCAAGAGAGATAATGGCCTGGAGATAATGTTTTAGGAATGACCAGGTCATAGACAATGACTTCAGTGTGATCACAGATGAGGTCAAGGGCAGGTGGGTGGCCAGAGAGGTCCTCAGTGGACCTCCACAATTTTATTCATCTTTGCAGCAAACACTTAGCATGCATCTCCTACAGGCAGGGCACTCATCTCTTGTTACCAAGCATTTCTTCTATTAGGATATTGTTTCCTTGGTGACAAGAGATGAGGAATGTCATGTGCAATTTCCCCCAGACCCACACAGAAACATTAGATTTTATTTGAGTCATCAGAATCTGTTGGCAATCCGGTGACCATGAATCAAATTCTAATTCTATGCCCCCCTTAGGTTGGCCTCTGATTCACTCTGAGGCCAGAACTATCATGAGACCAGGACGACTGAGAAAAAGTAGACAAACACTCTCTCAGTCTCAGAGAATATTTGTCCTAAGTCACCAGAGCCCCATAATGGAACCCAGACCCAATCATTTTAATGTCTAAATTCCAAAAATAATGATAATAAAGAATGAAATACTGACTAAACTTAAAAAATGAAAGCTTTTAAGTGAGGCAGGAGTGGGGGGAAGAGGGAAGAAGAAAAATATCTGAAAACAGCATCTTTGTTTTTACAAAGTAATGGGCTAACCATTTGCCATCCATCAGCTAACAAATGCAGGGAAGTTCAGATTGATAGGAACGCTAAGAGAATGGTGAAGGGCTACGAAGCAATGAATTTTCTCATAATAAGGAGGTTGTTTCAGCTTTCATTGAAAATCTTTCCAGGGGTCTGGTTAAGCTTTCCTGCTCTAGTATGTCAGCTGATTTTCTGATCCTGCTTTTGTGTAGACCTGGGGCAGGTGGGAGGCAATCCTGACCAGTGTAGAGTTCCAGAGGTAGCAGTTTCTTACACAAGATTATAAAGTGTGAAATCAGAAGGAAGACTCCAAACATTGTGTCTGGAAAGGTACCAAGGTCAAAGCCACATGATAAGGCCAAGACCTGACCATCAACCCAAGCAGCTGGAGAAGGAGATAAAGATGGAGTCAAAGGTTAGGGGTTGGGAGATAGAATTGGGAAGCTGGAGAACAGTAAGTAGGGACAGTGGTGAATGGAAGGGTTCTGAAGGAGTCCCAGAGGTTAGGAATTGGTGGTATCTGAGTATATTAGTTATCTATGGCTGTGTAACAAATTATCCCAAAACTTAATGGCCTAAAACAAATATTTACTATCTCACAGTGTCTGTGGATCAAGAATCTGAGCATGTCTTAGACAAATGCCTCTGGTTCAGTCTCTCGTGAGGCTGAAGTCAAGCTGAAGGCCAGAGCTGAGGCCTCCTCTGAAGGCTTGACTCAGGGGTGAGGCAGGAGGAAGGATCCACTTCTAAGTTTACTCATGTGGTTGCTGGCATCTCATGGGCCTCTCCACAGTCTATCTAAAGGTCCTCATCACATGGCAGCTGGTAATTGGACAAAGAAAGAGACAAGAACAGAAAGTGAGGGAGAAATTGAGAGAGAGTAACACCCAAGATGGAAACCACAGTCTTTTTATAACCCCATCTTGGAAGTGACATATCATCGCTTCTATCATATTCTATTCATTAGAAGCAAATCAGTGAATCCAGCCCACATTAAAGGGGAAGGGACTACACAAGTGAGTGAATACCAAGAAGCAGGGATCACTGGAAGCCATCTTAAAGGCTACCTACCACATTGCGGTTGCTTTTTCAGTTCCAAAGGTGGGACTGCGTGTGTGGGCAAGCCAAGTTCATTTAAAGGGCCATTACAGGCTGGAAACCAGCATGAGGGATAAACAAGTTCTTTGGCAGATGAGAATCTTGCAGAATTTCTGGCTCATTCGTTGTCTTCATTGGTTATTATTTTCCATGGCAGCAGATGTTGAAATAAAAGGCTTAGACAGCTCAAGTAACTATGTACTGATTTTCCAATATTTTCTACAAGCTGACTTTTTGACCAAATCACTGATGACATCCTAACATTTGTTCCCTCCATCCCGCTGATCCCTCCTTCTCAAAAATTCCTCTAAAATTATTTTCTGTGTTACAAATTAGTCTCTTAAATAAAAGGCACCAAGCTCTGTCTGTACTTTCTCACAATGCTACCTTGATTGAAAAATCTTCTGGGAACAGAGCTCCAATATCTAGTCTGTCACATTAGGAAAATACGATTTCTTTCTTGTGATGGTGTAAGACAGGCCTCTACTATTTTTTCTTTTTCTCTTTTTTTTTTTTGGTTGTGCCTGGTCTTAGCTGCAGCTCGTGGGCTCCTTAGTTGCGGCATGCGAACTCTTAGTTGTGGCATGTATGTGGGATCTAGTTCCCTGAGCAGGGATCGAACCCAGGCCCCCTGCATTGGGAGCACAGAGTCTTAACCACTGCGCCACCAGGGAAGTCCCAAGGCCTCTATTTTTTTTAAAGGAGTGTCAAGCATCAGCAGGTGGAGTGAGAACACAGGGTGATGTGTGGTCAGAGTGATATGATCAAGTCGCACCTGGGGCCAGCTTCACCTGCCTGGATGCAGGCTGGCTTGGTCTTTTCAGATGTCTGGAGAGAGATGTGAGCAGGTGGAGTCCAGGAAGGTCCACGAAGGGAGTGCACAGTGGGACCCCAGCTGCATATTTTCATACTGGGACCGGGGGTTTGGGGAGGACCCTGTTGAGAAAGCACGCTACAAATGCATCTGCCTGTATGCTTCAGAACAACCAGGGACCAGGCCAGGTCTATGAAGAGGAAATGGGGAAAATGAGGAAAGAAAAAATGACAGCAGTAGCATATGGAGAAAGGAGGGGATATGAGAAGAGAAAGAAACTAGATGGAAGAGCCCACAGTAGAAACAGCAGGAGGCTCCCATGCCCAGCTCTGGGACCGGCAGCCATATCTCCCTCTTGGGTAAATTCATTTCACCAATTTTAGTGAGTTTCTACTAAGTTCTAGACCCAGAGGACACGAGGATGAACAAAACAGACATCACTGCTATTCAATCAGAGGGGGGGACAGAAATGGGTCAGTGCAATGAGGCTCACGAGGGAGATGGCAGGTCATGAGGATGAAACTGTTATGTCCACAGATGTTGTGAACCCACACCCCCGCCCCCCCAGCACAGCAGAGTCTGCACCCTTCTGGCTTGGACCCAGCCTGAGGGAAATGACCCTTCCAACCTTCTTCTCCCCAAACCTCAGCCCAAGAGTCCAGTGTTTAACTCTCACTCCCCCTTCTCTCTTGGTCTCTCATGGCTTTGACCATCTCTCGGGATCTGGGGGTTTTATCCTTTCCCTGCCTCTTCCTCTGTCCATTCAGACTCGTTGGGAATGGCGAGGGCAAGAAGAAAAGCCAGTGGCTGCCGTTGGCCATGGGTTTGGGAAGGAGCACGTCCTCCAGTCTTGCTGACAGACTCCACATGGCAGAGGTAAAGGGGCAGAGGCCCAGCATCCCTCTCTGAATGGCACTGTGTCCCTTGTGGTACCAAGATGGCTGACCCTCTGGGCACACTACAAGGAAGACAATTCAACTAAGGAATAAAATGGTAGGTGGTGAGATGTTAGCTCCAAGGTATGTAACCAGCCTCAGTCTACTCAGAGAACCCTAAAAGTCTCTGGTTGGTGGATTCCTCCCCAGCCTCCAGGGGTCAGCAGTCAGCTCGACCCCATTTGACTTTCTAGTCAGAGTTCTGAAATGAACTGTTGAGATAACCCTCAGTCCTTTTTCTCCCACTCCTCACCTCTTTTATGAGTATGAATTTCTTCCTGATGTCTGCCCTGTATCTCTCCTGTTAGTATTTCCTTCTACAGTTAAAAGCAAAGAATTAGAGTCAGCAAAATGCCATAGATTCTGGACACTCTGCAGCACACAGAAGTCAAGTGCTTGAAGGCGCTTAACTGTTCACACAGGTAAGCTGAGGACGGGGCATCTCAAATAGGGCTTGAGAAGGACGGAAGGAAAGCCAGGGTGGGGAAGCCTCCCCCAGAGGCCGTGGAGCCCCCTGAAAGCTGTGGGATGTACACCAGTGCCCACCTCTGGCACAGCTTGTAGCTCCAGTGACGGGCCTTGGGATGCACTTCTAGGTGAAACTGACAAGCCCCACGTGGGAAGATGCCCCCCAGCCTGGTCCCTGTCAGTGGTTGACACATAGGCCTTCTCAGTAGCCCAGTGCCCCCTCACTTCTCTGACTCTTGCCTACCCTTCTCTCACCCAGAGCTCCAGCATGCATGTTGAGCCATCTTTTTAATTTTCTGGTTGGTTTAGCAAATTGCAGCTGCTCTGTCCCCAGAGCTCTGGGCCTATGTACAACTTCCATTTGCATGTAGCTGCAATGCTCCTCTCTGCTCTCCCCTGCTCAGTGAGCGCCAGACCCCAACTTCTCCATCAAACGAGCCTCCATGCGGGTCAGACACTGTGCCATTCCCTCTACTTTGCCCTCCTAATCCCAGGGCTCCCTGCCTCCCTAATCCTCCCACCCCCGGACTCAGCAATGGGGCAGCTGAAAAAGCCAAAAGGGGAGGGAGACGGAATGGTGAGGGGAGGCTGGGAACTGAAAACCCTGGCCCCCTCCACATCTGCTGCTGCAATCACACCCACCCCCCCAGCTGACAAAAGGCCTCATTAGATCCAGTGGCTCTGGTGCCAGCCCAGCCCCTTGGAGCAATGACAGCCATCATGTGCTATGTTTGCCCAATTCCGCAGCTGGGCTAATTACTGTGGTTCCCGAGCTTGGGGTCCAGCCCCAAACCAAACAAATTAGGACAAAAACCATAGCCTTCTTCATTCCTCTCATTCCCAGCCAGCAATTGCTGAAGCACCCCTATAATTGATAACAATGAAATAAAAACCCACCACCTGTCCTTAATCCTAAGGACTTGGGAGCCCAGCCAACAGCACAGCCCAGCCCTCTATGGCCACAGCAACATGGGACTTAACGATACTGCATCTCCAAGTGCCAGCATCACTTCTTCCAGGCTGGGCCATGTCCTGGCATATGACAACTGGGATCTGTCATATCCCCGGACATGGTCCAGCCTGGAAGGACTGCAGCTGGGTGGACAGGCTAAGAGGTGGGAGGACGCGGGGCCACAACTGTACACGGCGGTGGACCAGACCTGTGAGGACTGCTGCTGATGCTGGCGGTGGCGTGGACACAGGGGCGTGTGGGGGGAATGGCAGCAGTTGGTGGCCTGGAGCCTCAGGATGCACAAGTGGACAACCCAGTGGCTGGGAATCACCTCCCAGCAGGCCAAATTCAGAAAACTGGGGAGGCAGGGGGAAGGGATCAGTAAAGTCTGGCAGTCAGTAGGGGGACCCTGGCTCCGGCATCCAGGTTCAGGAACAGAAATTAAAACAGGGATGCAGTGATGTACCAGAGCTGGGTGTTATGGAAGGAGAGCAAAGCACAGTTAAGGCCAGGCTCCACCAGCAGTGGGGAAACGGGATCCAGATCAGATGCTGGGCTCGGACACCCTGACCAGGGTCCCACTTAGGTCCTGAAATAGAGGTGGCAAAAGAGGTCTGGTCAGGGGCAGAGAGCCAGCTCGCTGACATCAGTTAGGTGGCCCTATTCCCCACCTCCAGTTTGAGCCTGAATTGAGAGGCAGCAGGTGCTTTGGTGGAGCTCTGGCCTGTGAGTGGCTGGCACCCAACCCCCAACACCACACAGTGGGGGACTGAGCAGCAGCCTGGGGGAATGTGACCTTGGGAAGCAGGGGCCAGTCAGGTCTGGAGGGAAGGGGCAGAGAACACTTTGGAACTCGGCTCACAGTGAGCAACTTCCCAGGAAAGTGCCCCGAAGAGCTCACTGAAGGCAGTGGTTCCACGAGCAGCAGCCTCCCTGGGAACCCGTTAGAACTGCAGACTCTCTAGCCTCACCTCAGTCCCCGGCATCAAAAACTCTGCCGGTGGGGCTGGACAATCTCTATTTTTATAGGCTCTCCCGGTGATTCTGATTCTAAAGGTTGAAAATCTCTAAGCAAGGTTCTCAGGGAAGACATTCATTTGTTCACAGTTGTTCTCAAACTCTACCTTATATCGGAATTGCCTAGAAGGTTGGTTAAAACACAGATTGCTGGAGTCCCTGACTCAGGGGGATGGGGCGGGGCCTGAGAATTTGCATTTCTGACTAGTTCATAGGTGATGGCTGTTGCTGCTGGTCCAGGGACCACCCTTTGAGAACCACTGATTTAAATACCTTGGGACAGGATATAATCCTCCGGCTGCAAGTGAGCTTTACCCAGACTGTATCTCTGGGGCAATCCCAGGGCCCAAGAGGAAGCACCAGTCCCAATTAGGCAATGTGATGGGCTGAATGTTTGTGTTCCCCCTTCCAAGTTCATATGTTGAAGCCCAGTGTATTTGGAAATTGGGCCTATAAGGAAGTAATAAAGGTTAAATGAGGTCAGAGGGGGGCCTTAAATCTGAGAGAGCTGGTACCTTTATAAGAAGAGGAACAGACACCAGAGCTCTTTCTCTCTCTCTTCTTTGTGAGGACACACCAAGAAGGCCATCTAGAAGCCAGGAAGAGAGGTCTTACCAGAAACCATATCAGCCAGCACCTTGATCTTAGACCTCCAGCCTCCAGAACTGTGAGAAACAAATTTCTATTGTTTAAGCCACCCAACCTGTGGTGGTTTGTTATGGCAGCCTAAGCAGTTTAAGGCAGACTCAGGCACCAAACAACCTGAGTATATCAGCAGATTTAATCAAAGAGAGTGAAAGAAAGCGTTCCATGTATCCCCCTCAGCTGGCAGCACAGATGAACCCCGTCTATGGTCTTCTGCAGTTTCAGACCCATCCTCACCTTCTGAGTGATCCTTCTCCTTTGCCTTCATTCCCAAACAACCCTATGGAACTGCCTTTAAAGTCTCTTCCTGATCCCTCCTCCTCCTCCATCCGTCCACTAACAGCCCCTGCCCAGCCCCAGTGCAGGCCTTCATCTCTGGTTCAAGGTCATACCCTGAGCCTCCAAGCGGCCCTCTCTCCCTCTGCCTCCATCTCCTTTCACCTCTGCCCCCGACGAATCATCTGAAGGGCAGTTAGGGGGAGCAGGGATCAGCCAGCCAGTGAGTACCTGCGGAGGCAGCAGCCGCAGGTCAGGGAGGCTCAAGGAAGATTTATTGGCCACTAAACTCAGCCAGAGGGGGTGGAAAAAGAAGGCAGAGTGTAATCAAAGTGATACTTCATGTTGGTCCATCTGAGGAAAATAATTGTTCCACTGGAACATCATTACACTATCATTTTCCTACTCCTGTGCCACTTATGGGGAAATAGAAACTCACTTTCTTCTTCATAATAAACCGCAATTTCAATAACCCAAAAGGCTTTTTCTGAGATGGAGCCATTCTCCGTCCTCCGGTGATATAAAGACAGGTGCCCGCTCCAAACTCCCAGGCTGGGGCAAAGGTCTCAGCAGCTCCTTAGAATGGCTGTCCCCACTTCACCATGCCCTTCTTGCCCATCACTCAGATGACTGCCTATCCCAATTTGCCGGGATTAAAGGGTTTTCCAAGATGCTGGACTTTCAGCACCAAAACCAGGTCGGTACTGGGCAAATCAGGACAGCTGGTCACCCTACCTGCCACCACCAGGGGACAAGGAAGCAGCACTGTGCATTTCACAAGTATTTGTTAAGTACCTACAATGTGCCAGCCACTTTTCCAGATTGCTGGGAAGCAAGCAGTGTACAAAGCCCATGAAAACTTGCCCTCAGGGAGTTTACATCCTAGTCAAGGAGACAAACAATAAACATGATAAATAAGTGCATGACATAATGTACTAGAAAATGCCATGGAGAATAATAAAACAGGAAAGGAAGATTGACAATGAGGGGTGGAGGGTTGTAATTTTAAGTAGGGTGATTGGGGTAGGACTCATTAAGAAGGTGTCATTTGAGCAAAAGTTTGAAGGAGGTGAGGGAGAAAGTTACAACGATATCTGAGGGAAGGGCATTCCAGACAGAGGGATAAGCCAGTGCAGAGGATCAGAGGCAGAGCTTGACTTCCGTGTTCAAGGAATTCCATGGAGGCCCTTGGGGCTGGAGCAGAGTGAGCAAAGGGAAAGGGAAGGAGAGAGAAGTGGCAAATGTGACCAGAGAGCCCAGACTTGGTAGGGTTCTATAGATCATGATGAGACCATTTGGCTTTTACCTGGAGGAGGTGGAGGAAAGGACACAGTTCGATTTATGTTTTCATGGACTCGCTCTGACTGCTGTGGAAGATCATGGAAGACAAGTTAGGAGGCTGTCACAGTAACATGAACAAACAATGACTGTGCCTTAGACCAAGATGGTAATAGTGGACTTGGTAAAAAGGAGCTGGATTCTTTTGAAGGTGAAGTTGATAGAGTTTCCTGATGGAGATTGGGCATGAGATGTGAAAGCAAAAGAATCAGCATGACCTCCAGTATTTAAATGCACAGGGGCCATCATTAGATCATAGAATAAATAATACATATTTCAAAGACATTCTACTCCCAAAAACATGCACTTGAGATATTGCTGGATTTAAGTTAGAGACTAAGATGCACTTCCAAATAGAATCATTAAGACTCTGGAGTATGGTCTTTAATGCGTAATAGAATTGCATTCATCCCGGGGCCTGGGGCTGAATAACAGGGCCACCTACCCAAGGTCAGCTCTCTAGCCTACTGGCTGACTCAGTATAGTCCAGCGGTTAAGAGGTTAGATTTGCGCTTAAACTCTCTGAGGTAAGTTTTCTCATCCAGCGATTTTCTCATCACAATGATTATTGTGAGAATTGAGTAAGATTATGTTCATAAAATACGTAACACAGGGCCTAGACCCTGGAAAGTGCTTCTTTACTGGTAGAGATGTTTAACACTCTTTGAACGGTGTTGAAATTCTGACAGTGACCAGCAGAGGGCATCACCAGCAGGAGACGATGGGGCTGTGCTGCTAGGGAGACTGGCATACCTGCCTTGGGTCCACTAATCTGGTGAAAAAATAAACTAAAAGTAAATAAATAAGCAAACAAACTAGCTCCGCATAAATAATACATTGGGATTATGTTTTTCCTCTCTCCTCTTTCTCCCTACACCTTTTTGCCAAATTTTACATTTCCCCGGATTCTCCCCCTCATTACAGAAAACCACTGCTGTGTGAAATGGATCTTCTATTTTCGGGTTCCCCTTGCTCAGAACAGCCCCAAAGCCCTGGCATTAGAGGAGAATAATGTACCGACCTCCACCATCAGTCAGTTCTTACCTCCTCCCCAGAACCCTGAAGGAGACCAGATGACTCTCCGAGTACCCTGGGTGTGGGAAGGATGGAGACGAGCAAAGATAAAGTGTGCCCAATTTGTTCGGGTCCCTGGAAATTCTGCTTCTCATCTCCCCTCCCATTGCTTCATCACATTGCCAAAATTACCTCGATGATATATTTTTTTAATTTAAGAATTCATTTTCACTTCAAGAAAGAGGAACACGGCAGCCTGATAAGAAATTCCATCTGTCTTCAAGAAAAAGGGTCGTGGGTTTGGGTGTCACGAATCCTGTAATGTCTTAAATTAAGCTGCCACTTTTGAATGCTTTCTTCGTATTTATGAAATGATTATTCTACAGAGGTGCATTTAATATTGTTAAAATAATGATTATGCATGTTTAATACATCAATTTAAGTTATTATCTCCCATGCTATAAAATGCAGGATAATTTCATAAATAATTACAAAGCATTTACAAATGGCACCTTAATGCAAAGCATTCTTGCTAATCCTTTATCTTTCACAAACACAGAAATAACAATTAGATTCCTGTAATGGAAAAGGGAGGTTATGTTCGAGAATATGTCACCTCCTTACTGAATGCAAATAAGGAGGCAAGGAAAAAAAATTAAAGCCCTTGGTAGAACCAGTGCACTTTTCCCCCTTCCTGACAGATGGAAGATGTCTGTCCGGGGTATCATTAGTCTACGCACCCGGCTTTCTCTCTGCAGGCACTGGGGAGCAGGGGAGTGTAGCCTCAGGGAAGGGAGGAATTTTGAACCCCTTTGAGGAAAAGTAATTCTGCCTCCTGCTAATTTCTTTTGAGAAATGGAGAAGCTGTAGTACAGAGGTCTGACCATCGGGTTAGAATAAGAAGCACTTTTCCCCACCCACCCCCAACTCCCACACACACATACATAGGGAGGACATCCCTAGATTCTTAGAAGTTTGATCCAGATTTTGAACCACTCCAAAGGACGAATTGAGTTATAGGTCACTAGGGACCATATAAGATAAAAATCCTTCAGTTTCCATCCTTCAGTTTGCCTGTCAATTAATACAGACTTAGGGAGGCAGGAGATCCCTTCAAGAAGCTTACACTCTGGATGGGGAGCCTGAATGTTCACATTTGAAACTACTCAGTAACACAGACAGCATAGAGCTGAGGTTAAATCAGCTAAAGTAAAATTCAGTTGACATGAAGTAAATCAGGAAGGCTTTTTGGAAGAAGTGAGACGGAGCCAAGTCACAGATCGATGGAATCAAATAAATCAAAGACAGGCTGAGGATGCTGAAAGAGACAATGCACAGTGTATTTAATGCACTTCTCTCTCTCTCTCTCTCTCTGTGTCCTCTCATGCACACAGTAAGCACCAGCTGTGATTCAAGCCAGGACATCAGGAACCAGGCTTGGTCAACCCTAGGAGATATTTTGGGATAACGCCCTTTGCATCCCACCAAGTCAGTCTGTCTTTCAAAGGCTGGACAGTGGCAGAGGTAACTCTGAGTAGAGGAAGGAGGTCCTAAGAAGCCCTGCAGCCAATACAAACCTCTGCAGAAACAGACAGCTCCCAACTCAGGCAACTCTCTATAAAACTGAGATGTGGAGGGGAAAACAGAAGGGGCAAAACCTCAAGGGTCCTGATGCTGGGACATGAGCTCCTATAATGGTGCATCAGTGTTACTTACACACCAGCAGAGCTAGTGAGCCACTGTAGACTGACTCCCCGAATCTGGGGAGGAGGAGAGGTAGACAAAGTTGATCAAGAATAGACCACCAATCAGTGGGCCAGCAAGCTGGTCTGTGTCAGGCTGCAGCCCTACGAAGGAGGTTGCCGACAGTTCCTAGTGGGCTGAGAAGCAGGCTGCTATCACAGCTCAGAAGTAAGATCCTCAAAGAAGCTGAAGGGCATCTCCTCCACTCCTGTCAGTCCCAGGGCCAAGCAGGGAGACAAAACAGACTGAATTCTTACAGCTCAGTCCCTGAGCCCTCTCCTGCAAAAGATGGCCAAGAATTCATTACTAGGAACCCATGCTAATTGCACTTTCTCCTCCCACACCTCACCCCCATCACTTCCTCCACCACCATGACCATGTCTGCAGAGGTCCTGGCCTGGTTCTCAACACTCAACTAGCCCCGGTTCTGGCAGCAAGTTGCTAGGTGACTGACCACAGGCAAAAGAATGAATCTCTCTGGTTCTCTCACACAAATCCCGAGTCCTAGGGAACCTCCGATTTCTCGTCTTGTGTCTCTATCTCCCTCCTATGTCCTCTGCACTATAGCTTTGGCAAAATCAACTAACCCACTAATGAACTCACAGAAACAGGCTATCCGCATAGCTTCAAAGCATCTCCCCAAAACATGTACTGTCTACCTGGTGGTTTTAGCACCTCTCCATAAATTCTTTGTTACTGTCCTCCAGAAGGTGCAGCTTAATTTACATCCCCTTGACTGTGGGATGGACTTAGTGAGTTCCTTCTAACAAATAGAGTACGGGAAGGGAAAAATAGTGATTTTTCAGTAGAGAATGCTGATGAGCAATTATCCAGAGGGGGTAAAGTGTGCAGCTTCTCCAGAGCAGGAAGCCTTTTCTAGTTCATCTGGATAATAAGGAACACATAGGCAGGAATGCTAGATTATTCTGGAAAACCAGGCTGACACTACCCTTTTGGAGAGCGCTTAGAAGGGCTTACTTCCCCAGTTTAAGACGTGTTAAGATTGTGAACCTTGTGATATCGCTGGATGAGACAGGCACTCCACCTCGGTGTTATTATTCCTAAAAGTCCACTTGTGTGGGCTTCCCTGGTGGCACAGTGGTTGAGAATCCGCCTGCCAATGCAGGGGACATGGGTTCGAGCCCTGGTCTGGGAAGATCCCACATGCCGCGGAGCAACTAGGCCCGTGAGCCACAACTACTGAGCCTGCGCGTCTGGAGCAGAGAGAGGCCGCGCTAGTGAGAGGCCCGCGCACCACGATGAAGAGTGGCCCCCGCTTGCCACAACTAGAGAAAGCCCTCGCACAGAAACAAAGACCCAACACCGCCATAAATAAATAAATAAATATTAAAAAAAAAAAAAGTGGCCCCCACTTGCCGCAACTAGAGAAAGCCCTCGCACAGAAACAAAGACCCAACACAGCCATAAATAAATAAATAAATATTAAAAAAAAAAAAAAGAGTGGCCCCCACTTGCCGCAACTAGAGAAAGCCCTCGCACAGAAACGAAGACCCAAAACAGCCAAAATAAATAAATAAATAGCGTTCCCTTTAAAAAAAAAAAAAAGTCCACTTGTGTTGCTTTATGTCACAAAGTCAGTACCTTGGGGTTATTTCACTACCCTGAACACACGAAGCTCCCTCTTGCCTCATGAGCTTTGCTCACACTGGCCTGCCCCCTGCCTTCCTGCTGGTCCCACCACACCAGCTTAAAGGGTCAGTCCCAAGCTCACCTTCTCTGTGGCTCTCCCGCTGGCACACTCCCTCTTTTGGATCTTAGGGCATTTGCTGTCCACATCACTCGTTTCGCTCCTTATAAGCAGAGAGTGGCTTTCCAGGAGTAACACCCAACTCGGAAATGCCACCTCCCCAGCCCCTACTTTCCCCAACGACTCTTTAAGGCTCAGACCCTCAGCCCTTTCGAGAACAGGACAACAGTGCCTCCTGGGGACTGGTACGAGGAACTGCTGACTCCACACCACTTCCCCACATCCCTACAGCTCTTCAGAGCCTGGGCACCCACTGCTGCATCCTGCCTTCTTTCTCTTTCACCACCTCTCAAGGCTCAGTGCATTTCAGCACAAGCAATCTTGTTCCCGCGTAGGCACACACCCTTTTCCGGTTCTATGCTGGATTTTTTCCCCTTTCTCTCTCTAACTCTTGCTGAAGCGCCCCAGGATTCCTCCCTCTTTTTGTTACATTTGTGAACAAACTAATGACCTTAATTGAGACCAGTAAAAGAGCTAGCCTCATTATATAGCAATCAGGGAGGGGGAGGGACAGCCCTGAGTTTTGCACAGAAATTAGATGAAATAAAGATTCAGTCCCATCGACTTCTAAAACCCTTGAAAATACTCCAAAAGTCCATTTAGGTTTTTCCATAAGTCTCTCTCTACTTTCTCATCCTTTTCTAATCATTTTTCCTCAGACTCCAATATTCAAAATAAAAAATGTTTACCTATTTTATTCGATGCTATCATATTTCTCTTTTAATTACTAGCTTTGCAAGAGTATTGCTTTCTGCTATTTTTCATGGCAAATGCACAGCACTTAATCTGTACTATGGGTTAAATAGGTTTTTGGCAGCCAGCCCGGGAGCCTCGCCAGCACTGACACCCTTGTTGTTGTGGGAAAAAACTTCAGACAACTAACTCAAAGGAATTTTTGGAACTCAACCCATTTATAAGTCAGGAACTGCCTGGGCTGCCGTGGATGGTTATTTGATTGGTTTGGGGGATATAGGTCTTTCTTTCTTGTTTCCCAAATGAACTCATTCAATATGCAACAAATACATATTAAGGCCTATCACAGGCGAGCCCTACGCCAGGCCCAGGGGATGCTACAGGACCCAGTTTAGTTTCTGCCCTCACAGAAGGAGACAGACAGGGAAGCAGGAAAGTCCAAGGCCAGGTGGTAAGGGCTGCAATGGGGGTATGTACTAATTGGGGTTCACCAGAGAAACGGAGCCAATAGGAGATTTTATACATACATACATATATATATATATATATATATATATATACACACACATACATACATATACATATACACATAAAGAGAGAGATTTATTTTAAGGAATTGGCTCATGTTATTATGGGGGCTGGGAAGTCTGAAATCTGTAGGGCAGGCTGGCAGCCTGGAAATTCAGGTAAAAGTTGGTAGTCTTGACTCTGAAATTTGTAGGGCAGCTAGAAGGCAAGAAACTCAAGGGAGAGTTCTATGTTGCAGACTTGTGGTCGAATTTCTTCTCATTCAGGAAACCTGTCTTTACTCTTAAGACCTTCAGGGGATCGGATGAGCCCCACGCCCCCAATTATGGCAGGCAATCTGCTTCATTCAAAGTTTGGTTGTCAGTGTTGAGAACATCTAAAATATATCTTTGCAGCAACATCTAGACTGGTGTTTGAGCAAACAACTGGCCACCATAGCCTCGCTGAGTTGACACACAGAATGAACCATCACACTGTAAAAGCTCAGGGAGCCGTACAGCCCAAAGGTGCTGCTCCTATCTATCTGAGTCTAAGGGAAGGAGGTACAAGCTGAGACCTGAAACAGGGCTTAGCCAGGTGAACATTTGGCAGAGAGAAGCAACACAATCCTCCACACCCCCTGGGTGGTCTATTCCATGACGGACTCAAGAGTATTACACTGCCTTCTGCGCACCCCTACCCTCCAACATGCACATGCCCGCACTTCCTCAACACCCTAGGAGGGGCGGCCAGCCTTCTGTCTGCTCGGGTTGCCAAGGGCCAATAACCTAAGGCCAATAACCTAAGGCCAATAACCTAAGGCCAATAACCAATAACCTAAGGCCAATAACCCAGACTGGCCGGCTCAGGAATGAGTGTCTCCCCTCCCCCTCCTCCAGGAGGCGCCGGGCTCCTGCAGAAACACTCGCTCCTGGCATCTGCTTCGCGCTCACATCCAAGAATGTGAATCTCTCCATTTGACGCCCCCGAGGATACAACCCAGCCAGGCCCCATGCCCAGGTCTGCCAGGTCGCCCCCTGCCCGCCTCCCACCGGGCCCCGCCCCCAGAGGGGGGGGGGCGGGGAGAGCATCTGGCGCCACCGCCTGAACAGTCCATCAGCCTTCACACCGCTGTCACCACCAGACGTGGTGGAACGAAAACAAGAGACGTGACAAATTTGTCCTTTTCTCTTTCATAATTAACCAAAATATCTCAGCATGTAGCAAAGCACGGCTCCTAATTAACAGACAGGCGAGAGGCGATTAAGAAAAAAAGCCGCAGCCCCTCTCCACACCCCTCCCCCACTCGCTCTCCCTCCCTACCTTGCCGACCCCCTCCCCAACCCCGGTAATTATATCTGCGGGAGAGAATGATATTCTGGTCAGACACGACAGACAGAAAGAGCCCAGTCTCCAGCGAGGCAATTAATATTTCACACCTGCCAAAGCGCCGTGGCCAGGGGAGGGGGAGAGGCTGGGAAGGCGACCGTATTGTCACAAGTCCAGGGTGTGCAAAAGCCAAGTGGGGATAGTCCTTCTGTCGGGCTGCGGGAATGGGCAGGCCAAGCTGGCACAGAAAACAACTCTTTCGGGTGTGTATGGAGGGGCGGGGGTTTAGGGGGAGCATTGGACAGAACAAAGAATCCGCCAGTTGCATCTACTCTTTAGCTGCCGTCCTACTCTGGTACCCATCTCCTGGCTCACTCCACACACATTCCCTCCCCACGGAAAGGGTGGCATGACAGGTGGGGAGGGGACAAATACAGAAGTGGGCACAAAACATTCACCTGTGCCCACCCACCCCGGGTCCCACAGATTCATATGCTGCTCTCAGGGGCATTATTCATATGCCAACCCTGCCCACCACAGACACGCATCCTCACATCCTCTCTGGTGCTCCCCAGGGAGCCCATACACGTGTACACACACACACTCACACTCATGCTTTTACATACACACACAACCATTCCCAAGTCAAACAATCAGCAAAGAGTTAGTGACCATTTATTATGTTCAAGTTCCTGCCCCTTGAGATTCTAGCATGAGTTATGGAGACAGAACTATTGTGGATTTAAAAACAAAAAAAGGACGTACACTACAAAGCCATGACTGGTAAGTAATACTTGCGAGATATGAGTGGCATCCTAGCCTGCTCTGAGCACTTGCTAGTCGTCAGGTACGCTCACCAACCGCTTCACATCCCTTCTCTCATTCACTGCCTATAAAAATCATAAAAGACACAGAACACCACTGCATTTTACATACAAGAAATCTGAGACTCCTGGGGGTTAGGCATTTTACCCAAGCTGAGATTTAAGCTCTTCTGTCTGATGCCAAACTCATGTGACCTATTCGCAGTAGCCGAAAGGTCGAAGCCACCCAAGTGTCGGTCCACGGATAAATGGATAAACGTTATGGAATATATATATATACAATGGAATATATTAGGCCTTAAAAAGGGAGATTCTGACACACGCTACAATATGGACGAGCCTCGAGGACATTAGGCTGAGTGAAATAAGCCATTCACAAAAAACTACTGTATGATTCTTATATGAGTGACCTAGAGTAGTCAAATTCGTAGAGACAGAAAATAGAATGGTGGTTGTCAGGGGCTGGGAGAGGGGGGAATGGGGAATTAGTGATTACTGAGTACAGAGTTTCAGTTGGGGAGGATGAAAACATTCTGGAGACGGATGGTAGTGATGGTTGTACAACAATGTGAAAGTACTTAACACCACTGAATCGTAAATTTAAAGATGGCTGTGATGGTAAATTTTATGTTATATGTTTTAACCACAATTTAAAAAAACAAAACAAAACCAACTGGCATTGTTAAATACCATGCCAAGGGAGTAGAGAAGGAAGATCACTGTGGGCTTGGTGGCCAGAGCAAGTGTGTGGAGGAGTGAGATTTGAATGGGGCCTTGAAAGGAGGCGAGGACTCGAATGGCAGGGGTTAGGGTGTGAAAGTTGGCAAAATACCAAACAAAATGCACATGAGAAATTGGTGCCTCCGTGAAGGAGGGGACCTGCGGAGACCATTTCAATGCAGAGGAAACCATTTTATTAGAGATGACTCTAGAAGGGATACCTGAGCGGCCAGTTGGATTGGATGTCATTCTGCACTCTGGATTCCAGAGTGAAGATTTTAAACTTTCCAAGGACAACAAAGCCCCCATTGAAGAAGGAAGTGGGAGATGAGTCTGGCTGAAGTGTAGGAGCCTGAGGAGGTAAGAGGCCACTAGGACCAGATAGGAGACTCGGACAAGGGGCCTGAGGCCGAGCAGAGGAGTTTGAATGTCCACCAGACAATGGGGAGCCTTGGGAGGGCTGAGTGGGGCATGGCAGGGGGACCCTGGGGCTTGAAGAGATTATTCAGACAGAGATGAAGGTGAAGATAGTCAGAAACACAGTTAAGAACCAGCGAATGAGAGAAGACAGAGCCTCACCCAGGAAGAAGCCACTGCCCTTGGGGAATGCACCGCATGAGAGAACAAACACGTGGATGAAAGGTGACCTCTGGCTTTACTGATGGAGAAACAGGAGTGTGGCAGCATCAGGGACCCTAACGCCTTGCAAGGAGGAGCACAGCCCACGTGGGAAGGAGAGTAAATGACGGAAGGTGCGGTTCATCCTGGCCTGCAGTGCGGTCCCTACTCAGGAATGGTAATACTCATCCCTGGTGCTACCAGCCTTGCCTATTCTGCCTCCAATACAAATCTAGATCCTTGCTTCTCTCCAACATTTTTTTTTTGCCACCACCCCAGTCCAAGGCATGACCCTCTGCTTTCCTTCGCTAAGTCATAGAAATAATATTGACCCCAATATACCGATTAGGAAACTAGATTCTGTATGGTGGAATTACTTGTTAAAAGAACTGCAAAACTTATATTGATAGATCCTATTCAGGAACCTGGGTCTCCTAACTCAAAATTGGAGCAACTCTTGGGTGCAGAGACTTATGAGATCGTTTGCCATCATTCCCTTCTCCCGAGAAGTTTACAATCAATTTAAGCTCATCAAAAACGCATGTAGGGGCTTCCTTGGTGGCGCAGTGGTTGAGAATCTGCCTGCCGATGCAGGGGACACAGGTTCGAGCTCTGGTCTAGGAAGATCCCACATGCCACGGAGCAACTAGGCCCGTGAGCCACAACTACTGAGCCTGCGCATCTGGAGCCTGTGCTCCGCAACAGGAGAGGCCATGATAGTGAGAGGCCCGCGCACCGCGATGAAGAGTGGCCCCGCTTGCCGCAACTGGAGAAAGCCCTTGCACAGAAATGAAGACCCAACACAGCCAAAAATAAATAAATAATTAATTAATTTTTAAAAAAAACGCATGTAGGTAAAAAGGATAGCATATATCTGACGCTAGTGTGAAATGAGTTTATAGCAAGGCAGGTGGGGGAGTAGAGAGAGCACGAACGTTAGGGACCCAGACATATGGCTGGAATCTCTTCTTCCCTTGGTGAGATCGTGAGATCATGAACTCATGGGTGCATTACTTAAAAAGCCTCAATATCTTCGTTAGTCAAGGGCTACCATTTCTTCATTTATTCACTCCTACATCCATTTATTCAAAAGTAAATGTTGAACAGATAGTCTGAGTCAGGCATTGTGCTAGGCACTGGAGATAGAATGCTGAACAGGACACACAGCGTCTGCCCTCAAGGAGCTTATGTTCTGGTGGTGTGGGGTCTGGGATGGAGACCAGAAAGAAGCTCTGCTGTAGCGCAGCCAGGGGACAACAGAAACTTGGATTGGGCGGTGGTGTGGAGGCAGAGAGAAGAGAATGGATGCAAGTTAAGTGCTAGAGGTAAAATTAACAGGACTTGCTGATAGGTTAGGTGGTAGAACCAGAAGAAAGATAGGGGAGAAGAGAGTGACTCCTGTAATAAGAGTTAGAAACAACCAGATACTTGGCAGAGTGCCTAGCACACACTGGCGCTTTACGGATTCTGAGCACTGAGGGAACTAGAATAACTGAATCCAAGTGACGTTTCTACAGAGGAGGGCAGGAGTAATGGAGAAAGACTTCTGGAGGAGGTGAATTTCGAGCCAAGTTTAAAGCAGAAGAGGGAAGTGGATTGACATGGGGATGGAGAAGGAGGGCGTCAGGGGTTTCTGGTGGGAGGCAGAAAGGCCTGGACCAGGCATCAGTTTGGAGGTGGGAACTGTGAGTCACCGGACTTAAGAATCAGTTAGGGTTGCACACAGGAGGATTCTGCCTAATATACGAGTAAGACATATGTAGGATTTTAAATTAAAATAGAACTAAGTCCAGATCCTCAAAACAAATTCCTGACTCCTCTTCAGATCTGTGAGCCTAGATTGGGAGATTTTTTTCCTCCATTTGGAGACTGTCTCCTTCTATGCACATAAAGGAGAAAAAACTTTGAGCTTAAAAGGCTACAAGAGGCCGTGGGGTGTGGGATCGGGCAGGCAAGGACCAGCACCGGAGCCCAGAGCCATCTCAGCACCTCTAGCCAGCTGTCTCCTTGGAGGGTGTCCTAAATGGAGAGCCCACCCAATGGCCCTTATGGGTCTTCCTGTTTTAGCAGCTGCTGCCCACACAGTCTCTGCTTAATTTTCAGCATCCACTCTTGAAGGCTGCATTGTCTAACCCGGAAAAGCTACTTAAGCTTCAGATTGGAGTGGCTCAACCCCTGGCATATACACCTCCCCACCCCAGACATTTCCCCCATCCGTGGCTGCCACAGTCTGTGTGGGTGGCAAAGGCCCAGCCCCTGTGAAGGTAGTGCAGAAGTGGCTAGAAGCTGCTCCTCCAACAGGTGGGGCCGTGCCTTCCCCGTCCTCAGTACCACCTATGCCTGGTTCTCTAGCTCAGCACTTCTTAAAGTATGGTCCACAGAGCCCTGGGGTTCCCCAAGACACTTTCAGGGGTCCACAAAGTCAAAATATTTTATAATAATATTAAGACATTATTTATCTTTTTTCTCTATGTTGACATTTGCACAATGGTGCAAAGGCATCGGTGGGTAAAACTGTCGACACCCACATGAACCACAGTAATGGCACCAGATTGAACTAATAGTCATTTTATGTTTTCCTCATCTCATACTCACAGTTTTATGAATGTTCTTCATGAAGCAGCAGAAATCATTAATTATATTAAATCTCAACCCTTGAGTCACATCTTTTAAATTTCTGTGTGAGTAAATGAGAAGTGCACATAGAGCATCTCTGCAGACAATGAAACCCAGTCCCGGGTGAAAAGCACTCAAGCGGCTGAGCTGTGAACTAAACAAGTTACTCCTTTCACAGAACACCATTTTTATTTGAAAGAACAACTAACAAGCTATGGTAATTTAGACTTATGTTTTGGGTAGAATTTTCTCGAAAATGAACAAAGTGAACCTGTCACTTTAAGGAAAACAATTGACAGATATGTGGCCAATGATAAAATTTGACTTTCGTGTGGAAATTTTGGAAAATTTGTATTCACCACCATGAAGTGATAGCTTCCCAATACTTAAAATCTTTCTTGATGAGGTCAGTGATGATAGTAACAATCTATTTTTTGTTTTGGGTTTTTTTTTTTTTTAATCTTATATAATGAAGTGTGTTAACTTTTGGAAATCTACATAACTCAGTGAAATAATATTTTCCAAATGCCCAAGGCATGAGTCTACAAGACCATGCCTGGATAAAAGAGCCATTGGAAGTAGAAGAATCACCCATGTATTTTTATACAATACATACAACAGGGTATAAAATGTTCATTGATATGGTTTCAGATTCTCAATTGCAAATAACCTTTAAGAAAATGTCATATTTTGAGTTTTAGTGTAGGATCAAAGATGATTAGCCACAATTATCTAAAGAAATTACGAAAAACTCCTACCTTTTCTAACTACATATTTGGATGAGGCTGGATTTTCTTCACATTTTCAACCAAAACAACAAATCCCAACAGATTGATGCAGAAGCCGATGGGATCCAGTCAAACATGAAAAAGATTTTTTTTAATGCAAAACAATGCCACTCTTCTCACAAATTTTTTTTTGTTTTGGAAAATATTTTTCATAAAAATATGTTATTTATATTAACCTGGAATAGCTCTATTACTATTATTTCTATGTTCTACCGTTATTTTTAAATAAATTGAAAATAAGTTTTTTTGAATTTCCGTTTTAATGTCTAATACAGGAACTATTGTATTAGAAATACAACCCACATGAACAAATGCTCTTTGGAGTCCTAATAATTAAGAGTGTAAAGGACTCCTGAGACCAAAACGTTTGAGAATCCCTCTCTAGCTCGCTGTCTCCATCGCCATAACACCTCTCTTTGGACCTGGGGCCCTGGTGCTCCTCCTGCATCCAAGCCCCAGGGTCCAGTTTCTAATTCAGAACATCAACCCCAGATCCATAATGCCTCTCCAGATCCTTCCAGGGATTCCATTTCAGGGTGGTCTATGAGGGCTCCAGCCTGCCATGTGTCCCCTGTCCTCAGCACCTATATCTGCTCACACACACAACACACACACACACACACACACACACACACACACAACAATTACTATAGACAGTAAAGACCCAAGTCCTCCTTGGAGTAACTTTTTGATCCTGGAAAAGTCAAACTCTCAGGCTTTATTTTCCTCAACAACAATACACAGACGTCAATAGCTACAACCATCCTAATGGGGCTGTTGTGAGAATCGAATGAGACAACGGGTGATACTAGATATTCTCCATCTGCAGACCCACCCTCACCTTCCCCCACCCTGCTCTGTGGCCCGGGAGGCTTCCAGTTGGCCCAATGGGAGGCACTGGTGGGGGACTCCAGAGGGCAGGAGGAGAAAGAGGTTGGAAGGCTCGTCACCCTCTGACAGGCACACACGTGTACACCCCAGAGTTTGGCAGTGCCTCTAGAGGAGACAGAGCTGCTGTTGGACACCCCCTCAGGCCTCGGAATGATCTTTTTTGGCCCCAAGGTGCCTGACACCCCCCTTGTTGGTTTCCTTTAACAGCCCACACCTCTGTGAATAGCTCCTCCTTTAAATTCTCCTCAGTCACATTGTCTGGGTATGCCATTTAGTTTCTGCAGGGACCTTGATTGATACAGTATGTGAAACACTGTAAATTTGGATGTGTCTGCACCAAAGAAAAGTCCTTTTCTTTCTAACCTAAAGTCTTCTATGACCACAGGGCATCCCCAGCTCCTCGCTCCCCCTCCTAGTGAGGCAGGAGGAGACAGAGATTTAATTCCACTCAATGCAGTTTATTCTCAGCACCACTTACGTCCAAGGCACTGCGCAAGGGATTCACAAAGAATCTCAAGAAAAGGAACAAACACCCTGTGCTTTCCCATCTTTGTGCCTTTCCTCCTGATGTTACCTGCAACCCAAGCATTCTTCTCCTTCCATCAGTCAAAACCCTCAGATGTCACCTTCTTAAGAAACCTTCCCATATTCCCCAACAATAAATAATATCTTTCTCACCCAAACACCTCTTTTCAAGCACTTATCTCATTTTAACTTGTATTATTCAATTTGATTCAACACATGTTTACCCAGTGCTTTTTTTATGCCAAGCCCTAAGCCAGACACTGAGCAGTGCAAGGAAAAATATTAGACTGTACCTGCCCGGGGGGAGCTCATGCTCTCGCTGGAGAGACAGAAACATAAATACTTATGATGCAAAGGGAAAGAGGTCATAACAGAATTTTACACAAAATTCTATAGTTTGGTTAAGGGAAGCACTATGAAAACATCTAGCTAGATGAGGGGAGATCAAGACCATTAGAAGGACAGCAGTACCCTCTCAGGGAGTAGGTTTAAGAAGGCTGGAAGCCTCAGTCGAGGAGATGCTCAGCACACAGGCAACCAACATGGCACAGAGCATAAGAGCAGCCACTGGGGAGGGAGCTCGCTTCATCAATGAGCCTGAGGCAATGCCCTTGAGTCCCTGCTCTGTCTGCTAATGGCTTGTAGGGATGACGTAGGACCTCCTTGTGCCCTCGTGAAGAAACTCAGAATGGCCTGGTGGCCAGTGGACCAGCAGAGGCTCGAGGTTTGATGAAAAAGCTGCAGGTCCTTTCCAATCAGAGTCCCAGAACTGGACCGTAGACACTAAAGGTGGGTGCCAGCGTGAATGCTCCAAACAGCCAGACAGGACCTCAGGGGTCGCCAGGTTAGGCACCAGCCCAGATCAGCCATTCTGCAGGAGAGACCAGGCAACTTGAAATGATGTCATGTGAATCCAAGACATCCTTCTCCCCACAGCAGCACAACGTCTTTTAAACCCTCTACCACAATGAAGGGGGCCAGAGAAAGGGAGAAGACATACCTAAGACTGAGCATTTACCCAAAAAGAATGAAACACCAGTTCCTGACAAGATGGCAAGCTAGCATAAGCTGCTAGCACCTTCCCCCAAAATTAATTTTGGAGAAACTACAGACGAGGAAATAAGTCATGGATCTGAGGATCTAAATATAAAACTACGAGAAACCCCTGGGAGAGAGAAGGCTCCCCAAAACTGAGAACAGTTGTGTTTGTGAAGGGGATGGGTGGTGGGTGAATGGGAATAGAGGGGAGAGAAGCCCTAGTGGGAGACTAGGTTGGCTCTGAAGGTCTGATCTTGTACCACTCTCCTCTCCCCCAACACACATACACGTGCACACACACAGAGCTACCCTGAGATGACCATTGTCTACGCAGAATAAGCAGCATCACAACCCAGACCTTCAGAATTACAAGAGTATTAGAGAAATCATAAAACTCTGCTGAGATGAGAGCTAATGGGGCCAGAAGTGTGCTTCCAGCTGCCCTTGGATGTTCACGCATCCACCCAACACTCCTCCCCATCCCCCAACAGTCAAGGTTGGTGTATCTACTAAGGATATAGCTACCTCTCAAGTTCAGCTTCTTTCAAAGGAGAATGCCAGACAGAGAGGAGTTGCACAGTAAGGGAACAGTATCTAAAAGGGATCCTAAATTGGGAAGGGGCAGCAGTTTACTGGGTCAAATCAAGAGGGTTTCTGCAGAGCCAAAGGTTCTCTGCCTTGGAGCTCATCCTCACCTCTCTTCTTTAAATCCACCAAGAGGTAACAAACTAGGATTTTAGAACCTCTCCCACTACACATTACAGACAGCATAACTGTATTCCCAAGGGAAAGTATGTTTACAGGTCAAAATAATTTGACCTTGAGAAATAAAACCACTTTAAAAGAAAGATAACAAACTTAACATCATGCATCCCATGAAGCAAGATAATTGGGACAGCTGCACCAAGATTTTTAAAGAAGCATAATAAGATAGTCTTATTAGACTTATAGAAGCATAATAAATAGTCTCAACAAAAGTATTGAAATATGAAATAAGTTCTAAAAAATAAACAAATAGAAATCTTGTATTTGAATAATAATTGAAATAAATAAAAGAGATGAATGGCTGGATGGATAACCCTGAAGACAGAATATATAAACAAGAAGATCATGTTGAGGAATTCTCCTGGAAGTCAGCGAAAGAAGGTAAAAAGAAAGAAATTAAAGAAAGACTAAGACATGCTGTAAGTAAATAAAGATACTAATATTCAAATAATGGAATTACAAGAAAGAAAGGAAACAACAGAGGGAAGGAAATATTTGAAGAAATTAAAAGATGAAAGACCTCAGATCGACAGGATTTATAGAGTGCCAAGTAGGATGATAAAGAGAAACCCACATCTAGAAATATTTTAGTGAAATTCAGAAATCAAAGATGCAAAAAAATTCTAAAAGTTTCCAGAAAGAAAAACAAGTTGTGCTTCCCTGGTGGCGCAGTGGTTGAGAATCTGCCTGCCAGTGCAGGGGACACGGGTTCGAGCCTTGGTCTGGGAAGATCCCACATGCCGCGGAGCAGCTAGGCCCGTGAGCCACAATTACTGAGCCTGCGTGTCTGGAGCCTGTGCTCTGCAACAAGAGAGGCCGCGATAGTGAGAGGCCTGCGCACCGCGATGAAGAGCGGCCCCTGCTTGCCACAACTAGAGAAAGCCCTTGCACAGAAATGAAGACCCAACACAGCCATAAAAAAAATAAATTAATTAATTTTAAAAAAATTAGTCAAATTGCCTTAAAAAAAAAAAAAGAAAAATAAGTCATCTAAAGAGGTAAAGACTGATTTTATCAGATTTCTTAACAGTACATTGGGTATAGGAAAACACAGATAAATATTTTTAAAGTATTAAAAGAAAAGAACACTGAACCTAGAATTTTACATATAGACAAATTGTCATTTATATGCAAGAGTGTCAGTAAGATATTTCCAGACATATGAGGTTTACATCACAAAATCCCATTTTGATAACTCTTGGAAGAGCACTCAAATAAAGAGAAATAAATCCAGGAAAGCGCTTCAAGAGAAATTCAATGGAAGAATGATCAAATACCCTAATAAAGCTTGCTGTTCTCTAAAAAAAGTAAGGATCAAACAAAAGATTTAAAAAGAAAAAACATATTTATAGCTCTCAAAGCTAAGATTTTACATACTCTCAAGCAAATAAACATAAGCATAGGCAACCACCATAATAATAAAAAATAGAAGATATAACTTTTGAATAAGCATAAGACAATTTATCTATGCAATGAAAATAAGACAAAATAAAAACAAAAGGAATGTACAGTAAATGGAAAATATGAAATAATATGGCAGAAATAACTCCTTATTTAGTAGTATTACAAGACATAAGGTGATTTAGCTCACCAATTAAAACACTGAGACTCACTCTAAAATTAAAACAGTGTGGCATTGCTGTACTAGTAGACAGACAATTAAAATAAATTAGTAGGTACAGAAACAGGCCCAAGTGCGTAAGGAAATTTTTTATGTGATAAAGGCAACATCTCAAATCACTGACAAAAAAATAGAATTTGAAATAAATGACGTTGAGACTACTGAATAACCATTTGGAAAAAGATAAAATTGGAATCATACCTCTCAGCCTACCCAAGAATAAACTGCAAATGCATCAGAGACATATGATACAACAAGGAAACCACACAAGTGTTAGAGGAAAACAGGTGATGTACCTGATAATTTGGAATTGGTAAAGGCTTTCTCATTATGACTCAAAATCCAAAATCAATAAAAGATAATTTAACTACATGAAAAAATCTTTTGCATGGCTAAAATCACCATAAACAAAGTCAAAAGGCACATTATATACTGGGAAAATATTTGCAATGCATATCACAGATAAAGGGCTAATATTCCCAGTATGTAAACAGCTCACAAAAATCAAGAGGAAAAAACCAAAACAGAGATTAATGGAAAAAAAGCAGAGGGAGAGAGATATTAAAAAGATAATCAGAATAAGAGAAATGCCAATTAAAACTGCACTGATACCATTTTGCAACTACAAAATAGGCAAAATTTCAGAAGCTTCATAAGGCATTCTGTTGACAAGGATATGGGGAAATAGGCACTCAAAATCAATTCTGGTGAAAATGCAACATGGTACAACCCCACAAGAGGGATTTGGCAATATCTCACACAATTGCATATGCATATAACTTTTCACCCAATAATCCTATTTATATTAATTTACTTTGAAGATCCATCTTCAAAAATATGAAATAAAATATGCACGAGGTTATTCACTGTAGTATTATTTATAATAGCAAAATACTGAGAAAAATCTACATGCATATATGCAGAGCAGATTGCTAGAATAAGTCATTTTATATCCATACAATGGCATAATATGGATCTATAAAAATGAGAAATAGCTCTATATATTGGTATGAAGTGATTTCCAGGATATTTTTAAGTAGAAGACACAGATACTATGCTATATTTTTGTAAGAAAGAAGGTGAAATAAGAATATATACCCAGGGGACTTCCCTGGTGGCGCAGTGGTTAAGAATCCACCTGCCAATGCAGGGGACACGGGTTCGAGCCCTAGTCTGGGAAGATCCTGCATGCCGCGGAGCAGCTAAGCCCGTGTGCCACAACTACTGAAGCCTGAGTGCCTAGAGCCCGTGCTCTGCAACAAGAGAAGCCACCACAATGAGAAGCCCACGCACTCCAATGAAGAGTAGCCCCCACTTGCCCCAACTAGAGAAAGCCTGCACACAGCAACAAAGACCCAGAGCAGCCAAAAATAAATAAATAAAGTAAATAAATTTATTTTAAAAAAAGAAGATATACCCATTTTTGCAAAAGAAACATAGGAAGGATAAATCAGAAGCCAGTGGAAAAAACAAACAAACAAACAAACAAACAAAAGAAGCCAATGAAATTGGTCATCCGCAGGGAATGAGTTGAAATAAGGAAGAAATGCTAAGAAAGAGACACAAATGTCTCTCAAATGTACTATTTGTATAGTTTTGATTTTTTGACCCATGTAAATATTTTACCATACAAAAAATAAAATTAAATCATCAAACGTGGGGGAAGACCCTAAAACTGAATGTAAATAGAAACAAATGAACCTATCTACATATTAAATTGGTAAGATAACTATATAGAAAGGGAAAACTTTAATCCAACTAACTTTTGGTTAGTATTTGGACTGTACATCCTTGTTGAGACATATTCTAAAAATTAGAACTGTAAAGGAATTTTAACCTTTTCTAATAGTATTGTTTTGGTAGTGGTATGGGTACAGCAACTTCAAAATTATTTGCATGTGTTATGGCAATGAGCAAATGAGTAAATATATTGATGTTGTTGAGAACCAGGGAGGTTAAGAACCTATTTGAGAGAATCACTGTGGAGGAATGAGATACAAATAAAGAATGGGAAAAAGAGAGGAAGAATCCTGTAGTATTGGATTAGAATTAGAGGTGTTAATACATGATTTTTTTAAGCATTCACTTTTCTCCAATCTTATTGAGATATAACTGAAGGACATGAAGCCACACATATATAAAGTATGCAATTTGTTCAGTTTTGACAAATGTGTGCACAAATAAAACCATCACTACAATAAAGATGATAAACATTTCCATCATTCCCAGAAGTTTCTTTCTGCTCTTAACATCCATCCCTCCTTCTGCCTCCATCCTCCATCTCTTTCCTGTCATTATAGATTAGCGTGTAATTTCTGGAATTTTACATAAGTAGGAGTATATGGTATGTATTTTTTTTGCCTGGCTTCTTTCACTAAGTGTAATAATTTGAGATTCATCAATGTTGTGTATTCCTTTTTGTTGTTTTTATTCCTAAAATTGGAATGGCTCTGTTATTGGGTTCATATAAGTTTATAATTGTTATGTCTTCCCGATGAATTGTCCCTTTCATCATTTGAATTGTCCACCTTTATCTTGAAAAGTGAAAAAGGGATACTCTTTATGTTGAAGCCTATTTTATCTGATTTAAAAATAGCCATTCTAGGCTTCTTCTGATTATTATTTGAATGGTATCTATTTGTTTTAAAACTATCTGTGTTTTTGTATTTAAAGTTTGTCAGTTGAAGGAAACAAAGTAGGAACTTGTTTTTTTATCCACTTTGCCAAACTCTAGGTCTTAATTTAGGGTTTAGACCATTAGCATTTAATGTAATTATTAATATTGTTGAATTTAGTTCTACCATCTTACAATTTGTTTTCTATTTTTCCCCTCTATATTTGTACCTATATCCCCCTTTCCAGCCTTCTTTGGGATTACTTAAATCATTTTTAATATTCTATTTTTATTTTGCATTGGTTTTTTGTATAAATCTCTTTGTATTATTTTGTAGTGTTTGCTGTAGAGATTGCAATACATATACTTTCATATTTAAGTAAAATGTAGAAGCTTTGCAATCATATCAACCCCTTTACTATTCTCCTCAACTAACCTTTATGTTATCATTGTCTTTTGTATTATATTCTTATACACTGAAAATTCCACCAGATAGTGTCATAACCTCTGCTTACTATAGTCACATGTGTTTTAAAGAACTAGGAGGAAATATGGTCTCTTATATTTACCCAGATATTTACCATTTATGTTTTGTTCCCTTCATTCCTCAAGACCAAATATTCTTTTGTTATCATTTTTCTGCAACCTGATAAATTTTCTTTAACACTTCTCACAGAACAGGTAATCTAGTGACAAATTCTCTTTTATTTTCCTTCATCTGAGAATAGCTTAATTTTGACTTCATCCCTGAAGTATATTTTTACTGGATATAGAATTCTGTGTTGACAATTCTTTTCTTTCAGCCCTTGAAAGATGAGGTACTACTGTCTTCTGACCTTCAGGGTTTCTAATGAGAAATCTCAAATCATTGGAACTTTTGTTCCCCTATATGTAAAGTGTTGTTTTTCCTCTAAATGCTTTCAAAGGTTTTTCTTTGCTTTAATTTTCACCATTTTTATTATGATGAGTCTAGGTGTGGTTTTCTTTGAGTTTAGCCTATTTAGAGTTTATTAAGCTTCTTGACTCTTGAATCTGCCAACATGGAATAAAATTAAAATTCAATAAAATGTTAATAGAAGTATGGACCACATACAGTGAAGGCCCAAAAGAGGAGGAATCAATTCTACCAAGTTAGTGGAGGGAAGGAGATGCCAGGAATGGACTTAAGCAGGTATACAGAGTGTGGGAGAGGCAGTCTAGGCAAAGGGGATATTGTAAGCAAACATGAGACGTGACACATACAAAACCCAGTTCTTCATTCTCCAGTGCTCTTTCACTTCACCTTTTTATTTTTATTTTTTTTCCTTCACCAGCTGGCTTTGTTTGTGAAGTTCTTAATGACATCTTTAGGAGGGACATGTTTTCTTACACTGTTATCTTTTTAAGGACAAGAGTAGAATTCTCCCCTTTTCCTGTACCTTCTAAGGATGTCTAATGTGGGGCTTTGCCAATTAAAAAAAAAAAAAATACAGCCATGATCTTTGGACAGTATGTGGAGGACCGATTTGGGTTTGTCACTTTATGAAAATACAGTGCCAGAACGAGGAAACAGTTTTCCCTACTAAAAAGGCACAAAATCTACCTCTTTAGACAGTAATAAGTTAATTGGTTGAGGCACTTTGGGACTCTTAGAAACAGAATAAGTAAAAAATTTCATTTTATCACCCAAACTTACACCTATTAAAACTAACTCTCCAAACCTTAGATGTTCATTCAGCATTAATTACGACATTTAAGGGGATAAAAATTAAGTGCTTTGTTGGTTTCTCTAAATAATTTACATATCATTACTTTACAGTTTATGTTGCAGTGATTTTTATTAAAATTAGTAAATGAAAATGGAATGATATTACCTCCGAGCTTTCAGGACCCTAGGGTCAGAGTCACTAATTTGTTTCTCTTTTAGAATAATAATTGTCAATTGAAAAAATATATATGCAGAACTTAATCATCTGTGTTAAAAAGGAAAGCATGAAACTAAAATAAGTTAGTACTTATAATTTCCCTGGGAATGCATCAAACGCACAATCAGTGCTTTGTAATATAGAGGGCAAGAGGAAAAAACAGAAAGAAATGGAGAAAAATTATCCAGAGTAGAGAAGAGAAAAAAAGCAAAAGTAAAACAGAGGAAATGACATTTTTTAACTTTGCTAGCCCAGAACCTTCCAAATTTATTTAACTGCAGAGCCCCCAAAATAGTTCAAGCACCATTAGTGCTCCCAGGGACATATTCTAGGAAACCTTGGTTATAGCCATCCTCGAACTCTCTCCAGGAGTAGTGGGTGTCATTTGTGTAAAGAGCTTGAAGTCTAAAGGCAAAGACTGGAACACCTGTGGAGACCCTCTTCTGCATCCACCAATTCCCAGCCAAGAGAAGTGGCCCTGGGTGACCACGATTCAGTCTGTGGCACCCTCTCCCCCAGGCCACCTCTTTGGAGAGGCCTAGCCAAAGCTGGTCCGCAATCTAGCAGGCAAGTGTGAAGTGTTTTGTGAAGCACAATACCCAGGTGAAAGGTCTCTGATATTCATTCGGACTCTGTGCACCTGGAGCACCTAACACAAAGTTGGGGGTGCCCTAGGAAGGTGCCCACTTATCTGGAGGCCAGCACCTTTGGAAGCAGTGAGTAAGGGAACAGAGACTCCCAGATCATAAGAGATGCCCACCCATACTGAAAGCAGAAATGATGACCTCTTGTCCTAGACTTCTCTACTTCTCCTTTATTCCATCTTTATTCCATTTTCCCTTTCTCCTGGTCCCTTGGTATTTTCTGGCTGTCTCCTCTGCCTGTCTCCCTCTCCATCCTCATTTTTTTTATCTCCTCCCTCTCTCATTTGAGGCCCTACTGGCCAACAGGGTCGTTCTGTTCAAATGGGGATCTGTCAGGACTTCCCGTGGACCCTCTCCCCGACTCTAAATAAATCCACCCCACCTGCCACACTCCCCCCATCTCCAGCTCAAGCCATGGGGTGGCACAGTGACAGAGGGAGCCTGCCCTAAATTCTTCAGATGGGGGGGGGGAAGGGCGGCGTGTTTGTCCATGCCGCTGTCCGTCTCTGAGTTGGGAGGGGGACAGTTGTTTCTGGAGCAGAGCCTCCGCAGAACCTCTGTCTCCACCCCCCTCCCTCGGCAGAGAGAGGATCTGGCCGGTGTGACATTTCCTGACAGGACTCAAGGAGACAATTAATGCCTCACAGCTGCCTCTACCAAGGAAGGTGCTGGAAGAGGAGGTAGGGGGAGAGAAATGTGTAAATTTGCAAAAAGTTTTAAAGTAATAGTATAGAGTAGGGAGGGAATTGAATCGAAATCTTATTGAACAAATGCCTCTTGGATCCCTCAAGGGCCAACCAGAGAGTGGCCACCTGAAGCAAACATGGCATCACCGCAGAGAGAGGCTGACAGACTCCCCCTCAATTGTCAAAGCTTCTGGAAAGAAGGAGAAAGCTGGTGGCAGAGCCTCTGCTCCTGGCCTGGAGCCCTGAAATGCTGGACCTTGAACCCTGTCTGCCTCATAGATGGGGGTGGGTATAGTCTAAGGTTGCAAGTGCCCAGCTGCCAGGGCCAGGGAGAGAGTGAGAAACCCCCGGGAAAGCGGTTTCTGATAAAAAGGCAGACAGACAGACAGAGATGGACGGGTGTCCTTCCTTCCAAGAGGTCTGCCTGGGCAGACAGATGGGCCTTTCCTCTGGGCTTTATAGATTAATGTGTCCTTCTTATCAATTATAGAGACAAGAAAGTGTAATTTTCTCCCCATGTTTATACTGTTCAGGATTAATCTGCCTATAAATGGATAATCTGTCAGCTTCCGAGACACTGAAGTGGGGAGGGAGTGGGGCAGGAAATGGGGAAGAGATTTACCAGTGGGTAACGCCATCTGCTTTATTAGGTTGTTTTATAAACCTGACATTCAATTTGTTCTGTAGGACTTGGTGACAGATTATTCTGTAAATTCCCCAATAATTACGATAACCAGAGAAAGGGGAAAAAAAGAGAGAGGGAGGTGGGTTTGGAGGGGGGAGGGTTGCCAGCACATCGGTGAGTAATGGTCCCGGAGGACAGCATCCATCCTCAGCCCCCTCCAAGGGTGGCTGGAGAAAGGCTAAGCCTTAGAGGGGGATTGACAAAAAAGGCCCAGAGAGCCCTTCAACCCCTGGTCTCGTCCATCCCCACCCTTTCAAATCCTCAGACTCTCTGTTCTCCCCAACAGGATGGCAAATTCACATGAGTAGGGATTGTGTTATCAGTAAGTATCTTATATTCTTTCTCCTGTCACCTGGGTCTGAATCCCATGCTCTCTTTGTTCGCTGTGTGAACTTGCGTAAATTAACCTAAACTCTGTCCCTCAGTCTCTTCAATGGTACAATCGGGCCAGTAGTAATGCTTACCTCCTACAGTTGTTGGTTGTTGCCAGGATCAAATTAGTCCTATATGGAAAGCACTTCTTTTTTTTTTTTTTGGCTGTGTTGGGTCTTCGTTGCTGCACATGGGCTTTCTCTAGTCGCAGAGAGCGGGCTTCTCATTGCGATGGCTTCTCTTGTTGTGGAGCACGGGCTCTAGGGCATGTGGGCTGCAGTAGTTGTGGCTCACGGGCTCTAGAGAGTAGGCTCAGTAGTTGCGGCGCACAGGCTTAGCTGCTCTGCGGCATGTGGGATCTTCCTGGACCAGGGCTCGAACCCATGTCCCCTGCATTGGCAGGTGGATTCTTAACCACTGCACCACCAGGGAAGTCCCTGGAAAGCACTTTAAAATGATGCATGGTGCATACTAAGTACTGTATAAACTATTTGCATTTTTATTATTTCTTTGTGTTTTTATCCCTCAGTTTTCAGCCCGGTACTGGCTGGGTCTGAAAAATCATGACGGTAGAATCAGAATCTCAGCACTGATAGGCCCCTCAGCAATTTCGGATTTCACCCCCACCATCTATCTCATGCTTGTCCTGAGGACAAGGAGCTCCCTGCCTACCGCTGGGCACTCAGGCCTTCATCCTCACCTAAAGCCAAGGGCTGCCTGCCCCGCGGAGCCCTCCCCAGCGTTAGAGCTGGTGCGTTTGCATAGCAAGGCAGGCAGAGTCCCTCCGGTGAAGCATAGTCTTGATTATCAGCTCTGAGAGCTCATTTCTCAGCAGAATGCTATTCAATTACCCGGTGCACGTTTATCTTTTAAATTTCTGAATGCTGCCTTCCATGGCTTCTGTAATCTTATTTGCTGCTTGTGCTGAGGGGAGGTGGGTGGGGGAAAGAAGGCCACATGGTGTGTGTCCCCAGGGCCCACCTACCTGAGGCCTGTCCTGTGTTCTGGGGTCCAACCTGGGAGCCCAGTTTGGGGGAGGGGAGGGGAGGGACTGGAATCCTTACTGTCTGCTCTTTCTGGCCATCTTTGTGCCTTTGTCTTCCCAAGGACAGTTCTCTGTTACCTCAGTTGGTTACCAAGATAAAGAGGCTCTGGGAATGGAGTCTCTGAGGCTTCCCATAAAGAGGATGTCTGTGCCATGGGCGACAGCTGGGGAGAATACACACTCCCTTACATCTCAAAGTGCACTCTTGACCATAGGCCTCCATGTTACCCATGTGAAACTCCTACATCCACCAAGAATTTATTCCCCTTTCAGAAATAGATGCATAATTAGGTTAAGTAATTTTTTTTAACTTCTTATTTTATACTGGAGTATAGCCGTTAACAAAGTTGTGATAGTTTCAGGTGCACAGCACAGTGACTCAGCCATACATATACATGTATCCATTCTCCCCCAAAGTCCCCTCCCATCCAGGCTGCCACATAACATTGAGCAGAGTTCCCTGTGCTATATAGTAGGTCCTTGTTAGTTATCCATTTTAAATATAGCAGTATGTACATGTCGATCCCAAACACCCTAACTATCCCTTCCCCCCATCCTTCCCCCCTGGTAACCATAAGGGGTCATTCTCTAAGTCTGTGAGTCCGTTTCTGTTTTGTAAATAATTTCATTTGTATCATTCCTTTTTAGATTCCCCATATAAGCAATATCATACGATATTTCTCCTTCTCTGTCTGACTTACTTCACTCAGTATGACAATCTCTAGGTCCATCCATGTTGCTGCAAATGGTATTATTTCATTCTTTTTAATGGCTGAGTAATATCCCATTATATATATGTACCACATCTTCTTTATCCATTCCTCTGTCGATGGACATTTAGGTTTCTTCCATGTCTTGGCTATTATAAACAGTGCTGCTATGAACATTGGGGTGCATGTATCCTTTCGGACCACGTTTTTCTCCTGATATATGCCCAGGAGTCGGATTGCAGGGTCATATGGTAGCTCTATTTTTAGTTTTTTAAGGAACCTCCATACTGTTCTCCATGGTGGCTGTACCAATTTACCTTCCTACCAACAGTGTGGAAGGGTTCCCTCCTCTCCAGCATTTATTGTCTGTGGATTTTTGATGATAACCATTTTGACTGGTGTGAGGTAATATCTCACTGTAGTTTTGATTTACATTTTTCTAATAATTAGTGATGTTGAACATCTTTTCATGTGCCTCTTGGCCATCTGTATGTCTTCTTTGGAGAAATGTCTTTTTAGGTCTTCTGCCCATTTTTTGATTGAGTTGTTTGTTTTGATGATATTAAGCCGCTTAAGCATTTGTAAATTTTAGAGACTAATCCCTTGTTGGTCACATCATTTGCAAATGTTTTCTCCCAATCTGTGTGTTGTCTTTTCATTTTGTTTATGGTTTCCTTTGCTGTGCAAAAGCTTTTGAGTTTAATTAGGTCTCATTTGTTTATTTTTGTTTTTGTTTCCATTACTCTGGGAGATAGATCGAAAAAGATATTGCTGCAACTTACGTCAGAGAGTGTTCTGTCTATGTTTTCCTCTAGGAGTTTTATAGTGTCTGGTCTCACATTTAAGTCTTTAATCCCTTTTGAGCTTACTTTTATGTATGGTGGTAAGGACTGATATAATTTCCCTTTTTTTCTTTTTTTTTTTTGCATGTAGCTGTCCAGTTTTCCCAGCACATTTGTTGAAGAGACTGTCTTTCCACCAAGGTTAAGTAATTTAATTCATCTAATCACACATGGAGTTAAGATTTGGACTGTGTAGTGGGCTTCTATTGCATTACCTGTCCAGAACCGACCTCCCTACTTCTTCCGGTAAAAGAACTCTCTTTTTTGTGGGGAATCCATTCCAAGTGGTTTGGATGGGACTGTCACTGCTTTTCTTCAGGGACGCGCACAAGAACCTGTCCTGGCCCAATCACGATACTTCATGCCCTTGGCCAAAGTAATTGAATCAGGGATGGTCATGTGGCCCAAACCCAGACAATCAGATCCTTCCATAGGACTTTTCTGCCAAAACTATCAGGGAAGAAGCTTTATTCTTCCTGAGTTACTAATCTGGTAGGATGTGAGCCTTTGACTATCAGTGGCCACCATGCTCACCATAAGGAGGGCACCTGGGATAGACAAAGCCCTGATGACATTGTGGACATGCTGAACCCAGCCTTGTCTAACCAGACATATCCTCTAGACTTTGCAGTTACATGAGTCAAAATATTCCCCTTTCGCCTGATAGTATGAGTTGTGTTACTGTCATACAAAACCTCATTAATATAGGCTGTAATTAGCACCTCCTCCCCATCCTCAAGCTTCATCTCACAAAGTCAAGGTGTTTGTCAAGGAAGGACTGGGAGCTGGGGTGATCTCCCGCATCTCAACAGGAGTCAGGCTATACAACTTCGTGGGACGTTTCCAGTTCCCAGATGCTCTTCTTCTATTACAGACCCCCCATTTCCCTAGTATTATTCCTGTGTGTGCTGACAGATGTGTTTCTCCTTACTGGTTTATAAAGTTTCTCCTGTTCCCTTCCTAATGACCTTTGTCTCCATCAGTAATCACACACTCCCTAGGGATAGGGAGATTAACCACTTCTAGGTCTTCTTTGTCTCCACCAATTTCTAGTCCAAGGTTCTCAAGTGTCTGATATGGAGCCTCGTGGTTTGAGGGTATCTGCGTGTTTGTGGGTGTATGAATGTGTCCTTAGGATACATGACAATGAAGCTGGAGGGACTGCCAAAAAGCATGTATGCTGCAGACTAGAGAGAGAGAGAGAATAAAGAGATGAGCAAAGAGGACCCCTTGAGATTGCAGAGTCTGAGAAGTTCTGCTCAGGAACTTGAGCTGGCTTTATGTTATTGTTTATTCAGACTCCATGGTCTACCAAAAGAGGACCAAGGGAACTTACAACTATTGTTCTTGAGATACAAACAAGGATGGCATAAATGTGGTGTTTACTTCCTTAACTGTGTGTCCTGCCCTGGCACCAGGCCCACTCAGGGACCCCAAGAGCAGGCTTATCCTACCAGCTGTGGTCCTCACTAACTGGCCTACCCAGAATCTCTGGCTGGGCTGAGTAGTGAAGGACTTTTCCTGCTGAAGGCAATCAGTAAAGACTGGAAGAGGTGACTGCTTCTTCAAACGTGTAGACACTAACACAAGCTACAAGGATCAAGAGGAATCAGGAAAACATGACACCACAAAAGGAACAAAAAAGAGCTGCAGTAACCGGCCCTAAAGAAATGGACATCTACAAACTGTCTGACAAAGAATTCAAAATAATTATCTTTAAAAATGAAAAGGCAAGTCACAGACTGGGAGAGAATATTCGCAACTTATATATCTGACATAGACTCATGTCCAGAACTTATAATGAAGTTTTACAACTCAATAATAAAAAAACAACCCAATTTTAAAACTGGCAAAAGACAAACACTTAACAAAAGAAGAAATATCCAATAAGCACATTAAGAGATTGCCAACATCTATAGTGGTCAGGGAAATACAAATTAAAACCACAATGAAACACCACTTCATACCCAATAGAACCATTAAAATATTAAAAATAGACAGTGTGAAGTGCTGGTGATGATGTGGAGCAATTAGAACTTGCGTACACTGCTGGTGGGAGCGTCAAATAGTACAGCCTCTTGGGAAAAGAGTTCTTCAGTTTCTTAAAAAGTTAAACATACACCAGTCCTTCAACTATTAGGCATTTGCCCAAGAGAAATGAAAACCCAAGTTCACACAAGGACATATACAAACGTTCACAGCAATTTTACTTGTAATAATCCAAGACTGTAAACAACCTAAATGTCTATCAGCAGTTGAATGGATAAACAAATTGTGGTACCTCCAAATAATGGAATACTACTCAGCAATAAAAAAAGAAAAACAAAAAGAATGAACTATTGGCATATATAACCACACGCATGAATCTCAAAAAAATTACGCTGAGTGAAAGGAATCATATACGCAAAAAGCACATATTCTATATTTCCATGTCTATGAAGTTGGAGAACAGGCAAAATTAATCTGTGGTGCTAGAAATGGGATCAGGGGTTGCCTGGGGTGGAGACAGGGTTTTGACTATAAAGGTGCACAAGGCTTTCTGTGGTGATGGAAATGGTCATTTCTTAATTGGAGTAGTGGTTACGTGACTAGATCTATTTGTCAAATCTTATCATACTTCACACTCCGACTGTGTGCATAATATGGTATGCAAATATTCCTCAATGAATAAAATATTCTTTAACCAAAACAAGTGCAAGGAGGAGGGCAATGGAAGCTCTTACCTCATGTTGCCCCTGTCCTGCTCTTAATTCTTCAGACAGAACACTGCAGATCTAACAGATGGAGGTGGAGGGGGAGCCTTTGTGCCAGAGGTCTAGTTTTGGACATCACAGCCCAGGGCCCAAAATGCAGGCGACGAGACAGTCCAGGCAGGCTTGGGACACAGTCCTTAACAGAACCCTGAGAAAAGAGTCATTTGCAGGTGCAGCAAACACAAGTAAAATCTACACCAGACTCCAAGTTCTCTGCCCCCACTTATGTGGGCAAGTTATTCAACCTCTGTGTGCCTCAGTTTCCTCATCTGTGAATGGGAAGAACTCCTAGGGTTGTCATTAGATTCTATTAATAAACCTCAAGTATTCAGAATAGAGTTCAGCAAAGAGGATAGTGCACAATAAATGTTGGCTGCTCTGGGGACAGTGGGGGTCCTAAGGCCGCTAGGGTGACTGAGCTCAAGGGGGATGAAGGCGAGGCTGCCGGAGGGAGCCATCCAACCCAGGTATCTCTTGCTGCCTGTGCCAAAGGTACTGTGCATCCCTGGTGTGGGCATGCACCACATACTCTGCGTATCTTGGGCTTTCATTTCCTAGGGCCACCATAACAAGGCACCACAACTGGGTACCTTAAAACAACAGGAATTTATTTTCTGACAGTCTGGAGGCTAGAAGTCCAAAACCAAGGTGTTGCAGGGCCACACATCCTCCCAAGTCTCTAAGAGAGGGAGCCCCAGTGTTCCTTTTCTTACAGAAGCATCATTCCAATCTCTGCCTCCATTTCACATAGCCATATTCCCTCTATGTCTCTGTCCAAATTTTCCTCTTTGTATAAGGATACCAATCACATTGGATCAGGGCCCACTCTACTCCAGTGTGACCTCAGCTTAACCTGTTTACACTGCAGAGACTCTATTTGCAAATAAAGTCACATTCACAGGTACCCAAGGTTAGGACTGGATGGTATCTTTTAGAGGGACATGGTTCAACCCATAACACTGGCTCTCTACTCCACCCTGAATGTATGTGTGAGGATGCTCAGTGTACACGTGTGTCCAGGCATGTCATCACACTGGTCTGTGCAGTGCCCATCATAGCTGTGTGCACACTTTCATGCTCTGGTTGAGTGGACCCATGCACTGGGTTCTATGTTCAAGTCTTGGGTTTATGTCAAACATGGGAGTTTCTGGTTTTCTCCCCCACTCTGTTCTGAGACTCCTTACCTGCCCAGAGGCCCCTGTGCTCACAAACAAAAGGAAGGGTTTTTAATGACTTTCCACTAGTAAAATGAGTTATTTCCTGACTGACATATTTCCTCCTCTAATTATACACCTATGTCCTCTATTGGCTTACTGAGGAGGAAAGACAAAAGGGCCGCAGCGCAGGCTGACTCAGGGTGTGCACACACAAACACATGCACATTTTCACAAGGAGCGGATGGGGTGTGGTACCCAAAGCAAGCTGAGGACCCTGGGGGTCTTCTTGACTGAGATAAACATCTGCAAAGCTCCCCGGAGCACCTCATACCATCAGGGTCTTCTACTCCAGAACTGCATATATATTTTCAGGCACAAACATTAACATTAATGTCTTTAAATATTCTTTTAAGATAAAAACACCAATAATAATTCACCCCCCCAAAAAAATTACTCTAAGGTTGCTGCTGGTTTCTCCACTGGCAAGTGAACCCAGGCAGGGTGAGGGAGTAAATAATACAGTTCTCCTGCCTGCCCTCCTGCTGCTGCCCCCTGAGAAATGGGGGTTCACAGACTGCGTTTGAGGATGGGCCCAGGACAGCTGTGGCAATCACGCTCCCTGGCCTAGAAGTAACCGGACAAGGAGACTAAACAATAGATTCTCTCTGCCTCTTTTCAGAGAAATACAGTTTACGAAAGCGGGAAGGAAGTTCGAGACCATATTCCGACCTCCTCATTTTACGTAAGGGAAGACTGAGGCCTAGGAAGGAATTTAGTGTTGGCTAAGCTCAGGGATCCAGTGTCAGCTGACTCCTTTATAGTATTCCTTTCTCCTCACCTCCTGCCTCACCCACTGCATCTCTTTAGGCTTGAGGTGAGGATGGTGGAGAGGGAGGGTGGAGGGAAAGTCCCCGGTCAGGGAAGGTACAGACAAGAGCCACTGGAGAGCATCTTGTAAGGCACAGAAACCCCCTCTCCATCTGGATGTTCCTCCGCAGCCCAGACCTCCCTCCCAGAAAGTCCAAGGTGCCCACTACGTGCCTCAGCCCCTCTGCTGATCTACTTAACCCAGAGACACTACTGCTCCTGTGCTTTGATCGTGCAGGCCTCAGGAGATTTTGTCTTATTATTCACTGCAGGGTGGATGCTGGGTTGTCTTCCTCATTACAGGCCGTGGCTGGGCTGCCCACCACCTCCCCCAGGCCACTGGATGATGTCCATCAATAAGTCAGTAACAGCAACTGGATTTGAAATGCCTTCTGGGGAAAGGGTTTGTACCATTTCAGTTTTCTACAAGCCTCTTTTTAGGAAGAGAGCTGGAGAGGAAAACAATAAGCATAAAAACTATAGAAGTGCATGTAAAGATGCTAAGAGGCATGTCTTGTCTGCCCAGTTGACTGCGCAGCTTTTGAAGGCAGGTCCTGCTCTTATGTGCGTGCGTCCCCAGAGCAGCCAGCACACAGTGAGATGTCACCAGTATTTATTTAACAAGTGGATGCATGAGTGAGCATCTCCTCCCAAGCCTCAAGCCCATTCCCTCCAAGGAGAGAGGAAAAAGAGCACAGAGCTTCATAGCACTTCTAACTGCACAGCATGATGGGATAAATTTGTCTGTTTACCCACAATTTCCATACATACACACCAGAGGATACAAGATCTATGCAGTCATTTCCTTTTGTTCACAGCTGTATCCTTAGCACCTAGCACAGTGCCCGGCTCATAGCAGGTCCTCAACCGATGTGTGCGATAAATGAATGAACTGGGTGGCAAACCTGTAATCTAATTCCAGCTCGGCCACCAGCTTGCTGAGTAACCTAGGCCAGTCACTTCCCCTCTCTGGGGCTCAATTTGTCCCTCTCTATACCGGGGGCTTTGTGCCAAAAGGTCTCCAGTGACGTCACCCAGTCTAGACATTTCTTGAAGAACATGGAACATCGGTGTCACCATACAGAGTCATGCTGTAAGCCTTCCAGACCCATGTTCTGTCCCTGGCATCTTTATCGGAACCTCCATCACCAGGTGCTTTGATAGCCTATGGAGAAGTAGGTGTGATGGGGTTATATAGTAAAACACAGTTATCTGCAGCCAGGGTAAATGTTCTGAGACTAGAGAAAAGAAATGCCCTTGGATGGAAAGCATGACTTCTGCAAAAGTGGCAAAACCTTTGTGAGTTCATACCTTCATGCCTGAAGTTGCTCTCTTCCCACCAAAATTCCAGGCACTAAGAGCCCCTCTGGTGGCACTGGATGATGTCCATCAATGGGACGGAGTTGGGAGAGCATGAAAAGCAGGGGACGCTCTAAAGAAGCCGTTTGCCAGCACACAGTCCTGGAAATACAGGTGGAACTGGGCAGGGGCAGAGGCCAGTGACACTTTTTATGATTAATCTTAAAGTGTCCAAGGAGAGAAAACACATTCCAAAGTGACTGCTCGAGACAAGCACAAGGTGGGACCATAGAAAATCAAGGACAACTCAGACTCAGGAATTAGGGGAGGACTCAGCCTGCCTAGGTAGCAACGATGAACTTAAATAGAACTGTATGTAGCGTGGTTCCCTAAGTGGACTAGGGCACACAATTCTCATTCTATTGTGGGAGTTCACTCTCCTCAGCTAAGCCCTCCTTGTTGGGTGCCCTTCAGACATTGTTATGACTGGGTGAGTCCCCAGCAACCCCTCCATCCTCACCCCCACCTTGCAGAAAGCTTGCCTTTCCGGAATTGTTACTAGGCCATATATATTATGTCTGTAGGGTGGGCAAAGGAGTGGGTGGTATCCCCCAGTTTACAGACCCAGGAGGTGGAATTTGAGGGCTGGCCAGACTGGTTCTTACTTCTAAGTCTTGACGCCCCTGCCGCCTCCTCCCCCTCCCCTGAGCAGCAGAGCTGTTTTGCCAGCGCAGCCTTGCTCAAGGTCAAGGAGCAGCCAAGGCCAGGAGGAGGGGCCGGTGGTTCCCAGCACTGCTGTCACCTGACATTTACTTTATAGGCTGTTGACTCCCAAACAATACCGATTTGCAGGGTACCTTCCGTCTAGTTTTCCAGTAATCCATTCCCACCAAACAAACATGCAGGTTCCCCTGGCCCCGCGAGGACCTGGAAAAACACTGCGCTTGGCTGGCCTCCCGGGCTTGGGTTTGCCCGTCCCCTCGCGGCCAGCGCCGGCCGCAGCTGGACGCAAGTGGCCATGCCCTGGCGCCCAACTTCCACTAGAGGGCAGCCGCGGGCCGCAGAACCTCCGACCGCGCCCGCCTTTCCCGGGCAGGCTCGGCTTGCGCCTGCGCAGACCCGAGGTCGCCTCTGGCCCCGCGCCCGAGTCGCGCTTCCGGCGGCCGCGGCGGTGGGCCGCCCGCCCAATCCGGAGCGGTGGTTCTGCGGTCCCGGGAGAGAACAATGGGCGAGTTTCAGCTCTCCGGGCCGGGCAGCCTTGTTCCAAGGCCCCAGGGACGCGATAAGAGGCAGCAAGCTGCGGTCGCGCGGGGGATTTAGGAAGAATTCCCAGACGGCTGGGACGCAGCGCGGCCGCCTCTACTTAAATCCCGGCCGATGCCTCGGCCGCCTTTGGCCACACGGCTGGCCTCTCACTTTCCGGCCGCCCCACGGCCCCTCCTCCGGTCTACCGACCGTCCATCTGGCTCCATGCTGAGCAAGGTCTCCTCAATCTCGTATTTTCAGAAGTCGCACGGACCCGGGAGGCCTGGGGCGTGGGCAGAGGCCACGCGGAACGTCCAGTGTACAAAGAGCTCCAGGAATGGGCCTGTGGGCCAGCTGCGCTTACTGCTTCAAAAGTTCCAAGGTCGGCGCAGGAAACGACTTCAGGGATCAGCCAGACACCGATGAGAAAACTGAGAAAGTACACTGTCCAAGGTTACGGAGTTTGCTAGCGAGGAGCAAATCAAACCATGTCAGTCCCCTACTTGGGACCCTGTAATGGCTCCTCTAGCTCTTGGGAGAAAGTTGGAGCTCAAGGCCCTGCATGATCCGCCCCTGCTTACTCCCCAACATACCCCCCTCTCTTCTCCTTCTCTTCATCTTTTGGCTTTGGCAAGCTCCATGAACCCAGCCCCTGCAGCCCCCACCTCTGCAGGCTAACTCCTAACTTGTCTTCAAGTTCTCGGTTCACACACGATTTCCTCTGGAAAGCTTTCCAGTCCTTCCCTGTACCGCTCACGTAGAACCCTATCCAATAGTGTGTGCAGGTATCCCATGCCGAGCCTCCCTGCCTGTTTACCCAGAGTCCCCATTCTCCCCCAAGACTGTGAAAGCCCCCACCAGCATCTAAACCAGTCCTGGGCCCATGATAGGGACTCCATAAATATATATATGAGTGAATGAATGGGTCAGAGCCAGCCCATCTAGTTTCTGGACCTGTGTACTTTTCAACATATTGCCCACTGGCCCTTTTCTTCTTGTAACTAAAATAAGATTTATGGCATGGAAGCACCTATTCTAGATGGCAAACATGGGGAAACCAAGTCTCAGAATGAGAGCCAATTCTTGGAAGAATATTGTGTTTCTTGCTTCTGCAGCCAAGGAGTAATTTTCAGTGTGTTGTTTTCCCTATTACTGCACTCTGAGTGGTAATTTCTAACAAGTTATTCTTGTTATTTCACTCAGAGAAATGACCTCACCAAACAGATTTCAAACCATGTTCCTAGAATCTGACTGAGTGCTTGAGGGGCTCCATGTGCCCAATTCAATCAGAGCAGCACCATTTTTATTATTTTTTCTTTTTTCAGGTAGTACTTGTGGGAAAGAAAAGAAGCCAAGGTTTCTATTAATGCTTTAAGAATGTTTAGGAATCTACAGTGCCAAAGGATTGCAAAGTAGAGCTGCTGAAGAGCTGTGAACAATTGTTAGCAGCTGATCATTTCAAAGGGCTGTAGCCTCCATTCCCAGTGAAGCACATATTACAACTTGCCCACCTACTGAGCTTTTCCCCTTTTCTTTTATATGGAGTCTGTGTTTGCTGTTCTTTATTATTTCTTCTTCCCTGATAGCAGGGAATCTGATGTTAAATGGATACAGTGAGGAACTGAGAGGTAGTTTTTTCAAAGTTTGTCACATCTATAGGAAAAGTTGCTATGTTACTTCTCAATTGAAGAAGAGAGAGTTGAACATTTTATATTTCTCCTTAGAAAAAAGTTTTTGTTGTCTGAGGCCCTAGTTTGTGGTTTTTTTCCCCCCAGTGGCCCCCCTCCAAAGATGTTCATGTCCTAGTCCCTGGAACCTGTGAATATGTTCATGGCAAGAGGAACTTTACTGATGTGATTGCATTAAGAATCTTCAAGAGATTATCCTGGATTACCCATGTGGGCCCAATGTAATCGGAAGGGTCATTACAAGTAGGAGGTAAGAGTGTCAAAGTCAGAAGACGTGTCAATGGAAGTAGAGGTTGAAGTGAATGCAGTGTGAGAAAGACCCAGCCAAACACTGATGGCTTTGAAGATGGAGGAAGGGGACATGAGTCACAGAATGCAGGTGGCCTCCAAAAGGTAGAAAAAAGCAGGAAACAGCTTCTCCCATAGAGCTTCCAAAAGGAACACAATCCTGCTGACACCTTGATTTTCGCCCAGTGAGACCGATTTTGTACTTCTAGTCTTCAGAACTGTAAGATACATTTTAAGCCACTAAATTTGTGGTAATTTGTTACAGCAGCAATAGGAAACTAATCTCCCCCCAGAAGGAGAAATATTCCTGCCATAGACCCACTTTAATGGCAAGAAGGGGGTTCATTGGAGACAGGAGATGATTGGACCTTAGAGCTACTGTGAGGAGAGAGTGCCCCTGCAGTTGGGGGAGGAACGTTAGAGGCTACCCAGATGTACACGTATCCCTTGTCATTCCAAAAGGGTGTAAGGCGGCACCCTAGGGTTATATTGTGTAGCACTTGCATGCATTGTCTTATGTTTTGACTATTTGTATAGCCACTTTTCTTTTCCCTGCTAGCCTGGAAGATGCCCAGATGGCATTCATCTCTATACCCCTGTTGTTCCCAGGGCCTTGTGTGAATGTGTGAGGCACTTCACACTTCCCAAAGCCCTGGCTGGTGTGGCCAGTATCCATTTTGAGTCTTACCACAACTCTCGTGGACTCAGGCAAGACCAGTAGTATTATTATTAAAATTTTTCATTTTCCAAAGACTAACACCCAAATTTCTCTGACACCCAGGCCCTTCTCTCCCCAGTATTCCAACCATTTTATCTGCAAAGTGAATGCTCGAGCGCAGATGAGGAAATTGAGGCACTTTTGGACTCCCAAGGGTCCTGGCACTGGGCTCTGAGGGGTCCAGAGTTACTGTGTAGACCACCTTGGGCTGCTTCCTCCCTCTAAACACAGGAGAAAATCCTTTTGCCCACCTGATGGTGGAGAGAAAACTTCACAGCAGAGAAAACCATCTTGCTTCTCAAGGACATTGAGGGATGTGGACGGGAAGAGGGAAAGGCCCCCTCTGGTTCTGACTCTGGGTGCAGGAGGCAGGCAAGGCTAACTGTCAGGGGCCCCTACTCTGAGCCCCTGCCTCTTCCCCGACTGTCCTAAGGAAGTGTTGCTGTGGAGGTAGGGAGGAGGAATGGTCATGCCTCCAGCCGAGACTGCAGGAACTGGCCTGAGGACAGTCAGAAGAGAATGTTATCTAACACTGTTTGAAAAATTCTCTGTATCCCATCAACATTCTCATGTACAGAGACAGTACAGTCTCTGGAATCAGAGACAGTTTCAAGTCATAGGTCCCCACTTACCCGTGGTGTAACCTTGGCAAGTCACTTTGCCTGGATGCGATCCCACTTCATCTGCAGAACGTGGATAACACCTACCCTGCATATTGTTGGGAAGATAAAAATAATATATGGAAAATAAGAAGCACTCAAATGATAGCTATATTGTTTATAATCAAGAAAACCGGAGGATTGGATTTCTCAAGTTTGGGCATCTGGTAAATAAATGGTGTAACCAAGACCCCATCCTTAACCCAAGTCTTCAGTTTCTCATCTAAAGGCCCTTCACTCCCCAGAAGCTTCTGAGGCCAGGCGCTGGCCCTCCAAGGCCAAAGCTTCCCCACCCGGCTTATACAGAGAGAGAAGCAGGGGCTGCTTCTGAACTCGGCCCTCACCCAGAACCCGCTGGAGGCCGCGCGGGTTCACACAGCTGCGCACAGTCTGGAACCCCGCCTGTCTGGAGCCCCGAGGGGCGCTCCGCGACCCTAAACCTCTGCGCCAGGAGGCATCAGGGCGGCCGCGTGCATCTCTTCCGTTCTGCCGCTGCCCCTCGGCTCCCGCCCGCACGCGAAGGGGCAGTGAGTCCGCGGTCAGTGTGGCCCCCTGGGCGGCGCCCGGCACGGTCTCGGTGAGGCAGCTCCCGGAGCGCGTCCCTTTGGGGAGCGGGCCCTTCCAGCCCCGGGAGCGGCGGGGAGAGGCGAGGCGCGCAAGGAGCCCCGGGCAGGCACACGTCCGCAAACCCTTAAGCCAAGCTCTGGCTTTCGCACGCGTGGACGATCGGCGCGAGGGCCGAGCCAGAGGAACCCGGTGCGGGCCAGGGAGGACCCGCGAAGCCGTCCAGGGCGGCCGGGAGGCGTCAGGAGAGGGGCCCGGCGCGGCGGCGCTGGGCCCGCCCTGGGCCGCAGCCCGCAGAGTTCAGACGGGGCCAAGGCGGTCAAAACTCGGCCGGCTCGCGCCAGGGGCTGCGGCCAAGGCTGACGCGGGGCGCTGGAAAATGTTTGGACTAGCCGGCGCAGCCCCCAGGGCTCCGCGGAGCCGCGCTGGAGGGGCCCTCCCTAGGCGGCTCGGCCAAGCGGCCTGCGCCGTGTTCTCCAGCTGCGGCGAAATCCCGGGGTCTCCCGGCCCCCGAGGGCGGGAAACGCGGGCTTCCGCCCCAACTTGTCGCCTCGGGGCTCCCTAGCCCTGGCGCGCGATGGGGATCCCTGAGTAGGCTATGGAAGGAAAGGAAACGCAGGTCTGTTCTTCGTTCTTTCGTGCAATCCACCCGCGCCCACGCAGGTCAGGCGGCCCTGGAGGATGGCCGAGGGCCTGGTGTGCACAGGGAGGAGGGGTAAAACCTTACGGAAAGTGAGCACCTGCTTTACCAGGATGACAAGCACAGGGACCCAGAAACTGACCTGTGCTGCCCTTCTTCCCCAGGAGCCTTTACACAGCCCTGACTTACCTTATTGTGATAAGACTGTAAATCATAAAGAGCTTTGCATTTTACTGGGTACTTTAAACCCACCTTTCTTCTTTATCCTTACAGCAACTATGTGAAGCAGACAGGGCTGGGAAATCACAGGGCTGGGAAAGGCCTGAGGTTCTGTGCCCGTTTGCCTAGCTAGGCTCTAACAAACAAAGGTCGAAGTCCCTTCTCTTTTTTCTCCCTTGGCAGGGGGCCAGGTTTCCACCCTCCAACATTCCTGTACAGGATGGCCCCTATTTCTCTGAGAATTAGGCCATCGAGTCACTATTACTTGGAGAGGTGATGACAGCAAGTGACAAGGAAGCAGGTTCTCCTTATTGCAGAAGAAATTATGTGAGTGGTCTCCTTAGATGCTTCCCTCCCAATTGGAAGGAAGATTGGCACTCCTGGCCCTAGAGCAGTGATTCTCAAAGTCTTGTCCCCAGGCTAGCAGCAGGAGCATCACCTGGGAACTTGTCAGAAATGCACATGATCCCAGACCTGCTGAATCAGATACTCTGGAAGTTAAGGCCAGCAATTTTTGCTTTAAGGGGCCCTTCAGCCCATTCTGTGATGCACACTGAAAGTTGGAGAGCCACTGGTCCAGAAAAGACTCTCTATAGGCTAGAGGCAAGCCCTGAATCCAAAAGGCTGACTGCCACACTGCTTAGAGGCCCGAGAAGGCAAGAAATTACCTGGGAAGTCCAGTGGTTAGCTGCAGTGTGGAAGGTCCATTCCTCAGAGTCTCTATTAACTGTGTGTGTGTGCGTGTGTGTGTACCCATAAAATATTAGAAAGAATGGAGACTTTTTTTTCACACACACACACTGTATTTTATTTTTACAAGAGATAAATAAACTGACACCAAGCATTGTAAATGGATGACCACAACTAAAGCAACAATGATTGCAATTACCAAACACGAAACACACTCATACTATATCATAATATTGACATTCAGTCCAGTAATCCTCCACTGTAACAGCTCCTTTACTTTGCAGTGGAAATTGATTTGTATATTTTTTTGCCTCTGAGTCCTTGTGGGATTTTTTTTTTTTATTCAAACAGAAAGTCACAAAAATTATAATCATCCTCATCAGTTCACTCAGTCCCATGTAATTAATTTCTTTTTCATCTTGATCTTTTGTTAGCACTTTTATGAATTCATCAGTTTTCCATTAGAGTTCTGAAAATGCTTATTCATTCAGTTCAGCGGTATAGTCAGTTACCAGAAACCTGTACTTGTCAGAGTCTTTTCCATGAATTCCTTGAAGGTGAAACCCTCTTATAGGAACATTTTTGCAAAAGCATCAGAATGAAGACTTTTGGGATCCCATACAAAACTGTATTTACAAACTCACTGAACTCCCAAACACTCTCTAAGTGTACCTGCTGTGGACCAGTCCCTCAACTGGCTAAGGACGCGCTGGATGTTAGCTGACTCTGAGTTGAAACAAATGCAACCAGGTCATTTCATGAAATGGAACTTCATTGTTAGGTGCACGAGGTAAGAAGTGGAGCAGACACTGCTGTGTCCGTCCCCCTGTCTAACAGAAAGGTGGCACCTTCTGGGTTAAAGTATAGAGCCAGCCAGGGAGTCAGGGGAGGCTGTGTTCCTCCCTGCCGGCCCCAGTGATTGAATTGGGAATGGGCATCAGGTGTGATTCTGGCCAATGAGAGATGGGGGAAGATTGCTGGGGAGTTGATGGAGAATTTTTCTACCTCTTTAAAAGGGACACAAGAAAAGTGTGTCTCTTTTTTTGTCTCCGGATGTCATTACCTGGACTGCCACAATCTTCCTAGACAGGGAAGAAATTAACCTAGAAGAACAAGCAGCATATTGGGGTGACAGGGGAGAAAGTCAGGAAACACCTGGGCTCTTCATGACATTTTTGAACCACTAAATTAATTGACCTTGGGTGGTGGCTAGGGTGAGGGGTTTAGATGGGAAGGTGGGGGGAACACTTGGGATTTTCTTGTTAAATGAGATAACTTATTTTTCTTATTTAGACCACTATTTGTTGGGTTTTCTATTACTTGCTGCCCAAATCATCCTAATATGATTAATGTGATTAGAATCTCACTGGAATACACAAGCAGAAAGAAAAATAGGGCATCAGAGGGAGTTATCAGGAGGACATTGGGGACTTCTGGCAACTCTAAGCATTGGATTATCTTGTCTCCCACTTCTGCCTTGGGAGTCCCCAGTGCCACCACTAATGGGTTACTCTCTTGCCATCTGCCCCCTTTTGTGTCTGCTGTTTTCTCTCTCTACCAGCTGGCTGGTACTCTCTATAATTTCCAGTTCAAATTTCCAAGAATGAGACCTCATTGGCCTTGGTAACTATCACTGCTTCAGATAGGGAAGAGCTCTTCATGCCAGGCCACCTCATCAGCCACTGGTCAGTCTGTGGATTGACTGTCCTTGAATCAGAGTCCTGTCTAATCGGCCATGCAAAGGAGGGTGGATGCAGAACATGGCCAGCCTCACTCAGTTTGAGGCTGAGGTCGTGGGCTGGGAAGGTTCCCTTAGAAGGAAACAATGTTCTTGGCAGGTACCAAGACTGACTTGCCAGCACAGCCTTCATGGGGAACAATGAAATGGCAGTGCTGAGCCAACCAGGGTTGGAGCAAAGGAATCCACTCCCACCGCAAGCCCTCTCCACTGTAGATCTCTTATATACCCGAGAGTAAGGGGTGCCCAACCAAAATGCCTGCCCAGATCCTAGATCTGCCCCCAAACACACAGTCACACTGCTCAAAAAACATCCCCACCCCAGATGCACCCACCCATGCGTCCGCACAGGAAGCAGACACACGGCTGTTGTCCAAGACGCACACACCACACGACTCTTCCATATGGCACTTTATGGCAACTGTCATAAGAGTTGTTTTGTTGCTTCAGTCATGGTGAAACAGTGTCTTGGGATGTGTGAGCAGCAGCAGCCCTGATGGAACAGGAGCAGAAGTGAGGGCACCCACAGTGGCAGAATGTTTCCCAAATCAGAGCTTTAAAAACGCATAAGGGATTTATGCACCTACGAGCCCAAGTGTGAGAGCGCAACACTGCTTCCACTGTGTTTATGGCATTCTGATAGTAGGTGTGTTATTCTTTCCTTAAGAACAAGTAATCACAGGCATGGAAGAGGCGCAAACTGAGGTGTTTCTGTCACTGATTAGTGCTGTATCCTTAGGCAAATTGTTTGAACTTTCTGAGCCTCAATGTCTTCATTGGTAAAATGTGTCTAACAATACTTCACTTATAGGATTGCCAGGATTCTTATATACAGTAAGACACCTGAGAAAATGTTGAGCACATAATATTATAACATTTTAAAGGTGTCATTCTAAAAGACCCCTTCCCTGGGGCAAGTGGACTATGGGATTATTTTGAGAGAATCATAGTCTAAAGCTCCAGGCCGTGGTATTGACTGGGTCCTGTGATGTCTGTCACCCAGCTCAGCAGATGAGCTTGGGATTCAATGTGGTCATCAGATCAGAAATGAGAAATGGCTAGAAGGTGCAAAGTGGGTGGTGGGATATTGGGAAGGAGACACTTTCATTAATGTGAATCTGCCCAGGAAATGGAGAGGAAGCCACAGTAGCGTCCAGAGCTGAGCCCAGGTGTAATTCATCATTTGATGCTACATGGGGAGTGGAATGGGAGCCAGGCCTGATGCTGGCTGGGGACCTGGGGAAGAAGCTCAAGTTCACCAGGGAGCAGAGGCCACTGTGAAGAGTCAGTGAATGGTGCTGAGTCAAGCTGCCCAGCGCTGAGACAGGGGGCAGCTGTGGGAATGGAATTTTCAGGATTGGGGAGCCAAAGGACCTTTAAGGGAGTGGTGAAAGATATTTGGGAATTCTTGGGACTTGAGTCAGGAAAGGTCTATTAGATCTCTGAGAATACTCACAAGTTCAGTGTACGTCTCCAGATGAGAGCCCAGCCTGGTCAACACCTTAATTTTAACCTTGTGATATCCTGAGCAGGAATCCAACCATTCTATACTACTTTCAAAACCTGAATTGTGAGATAATAAGTGAGTGTTGTCTTATACTTCTATGTTGGTGATGAATTCTATGCAGATCAATGAAGAAATATGTTGTTCAGACTTGAGACTTAGAAATGTGTCCATCTTCATCTTATGTATACTTTGGTTCTTCCCACCTTTGTTTCCTTTTTATTTTCCATTAGCTTATTTATAATTTTTTAAAGTCACAATCTGATCACTAAGAACCAGAAAGAATTTGACTATATCTAAGTGCTGATAAAATATAAGACAATATAAGAAAAATATAAAGTCTGCATTCTGCTTCTGCCACTCAGTTGGTGTGGCTTTGGGAAAACTTCTTAGCCTTCCTACATCTTAGTTTCTCACCTATAAAACAGGGATTATAATGTTTACTTACTGCATTTAAGTCTGACTCGAGTCACATAATGTATTCCAATGTGCTTTATAAAATATGAAACTGTGTACAAATGTAAGCTACTATTTTTATGAAGCCAGAACAACCAGCAGGATGCCTGGGGCAGCCAGGTGAGCCGGTGGCAGTGAAAATCTAGCTAGAAAATCTAGAATCCTAATAGAGAAGAGAAAATTAATAAAGAGAGCCCATTGCAGAAGGTGCTGGGAAGTAGCTACAAGGGCTATTTCTTCTCCTGAGTGTACTTGCATTCCCCAAATAAGAGGAGTGGACTGAGAAACATGCCAGACCAATTCTCAGCATCACCAATAACCAGATTTCTAATCGTAGGTGTAAAAAAAAGTAATATGACCCCCAAAATGGCCAACTAAATTGCTTAGAGAGCAAAGAAAAAAGGAAGCCACAGTATAATAATTTATATAATGAGGATAGTAAACAGAACTAATGAATGAAATCAAACACCTATAAAGCAGAGGAGAAGCAGAAGGAAATTTCTTGGAGGAACTGTTATCATTGGCTGAAGACAGAATATGCCTGTGCTGAACAATGGCGAGTGAAACGTCTTACACAGGAAAGAGATCATTGGAGAGAAAGGCTACAGGCACTGTGTAGCAGCATATGGAAGTTCAATCCATAACAAAGAAAATCAGACAAGAGACGGGTGATAAGCACACCCAAGAAGAACAAAAAGACAGATGTGAAAATCGGACGAGTTCTACAACTACTAACAGCATCCAAATTAGCAGAATGTTTTTTAAGGATCAGACTGCAGTAGCTTTACAGAGAAATACTTTGGAGAAAATCCAGAAAAGGAAAACCAGCACCGATGCTATATTTACCCAACAATAACAACAAAGTGTTTTGTTTCCTGCCTGTTCCATTGTTCATTGACAATGAAGCCTCATTTTTTTTTAATAAATTTATTTATTTATTTATTTTTGGCTACGTTGGGTCTTCGTTGCTGCGCGTACGGGCTACTCTTCATTGGTGTCCGGGCTTCTCATTGCGGTGGCTTCTCTTGTTTCGGAGCACGGGCTCTAGGCACGCGAGCTTCTATAGTAGTGGCTCGTGGGCTCAGTAGTTGTGGCGCACGGGCTTAGGTGCTCCGCAGCATGTGGTATCTTCCCGGACCAGGGCTTGAACTGGTGTCCCCTGCATTGGCAGGCAGATTCTTAACCACTGCACCACCAGGGAAGTCCCTGAAGCTGCATTTTTTTTAAAATTAATTTATTAATTTTATTATTTATGGCTGTGCTGGGTCTCCGTTCCTGTGCGAGGGCCCTCTCCAGCTGCGGCGAGCAGGGGCCACTCTTCATCGCGGTGCGCGGGCCTCTCACCATCGCGGCCTCTCCCATTGCGGAGCACAGGCTCCAGACGCGCAGGCTCAGCAACTGTGGCCCACGGGCCCAGTCGCTCCGCGGCATGCGGGATCTTCCCAGACCAGGGCTCGAACCCGTGTCCTCTGCACCGGCAGGCAGACTCCCAACCACTGCGCCACCAGGGAAGCCCCTGAAGCTGCATTTTTAAAATGTGAACGCAGGTAATGTGAAAAACGTAAATTCCAGATCAATTTACAAAAGTAATTAAAAGCTTTCGCAAGCATACAAAATCTTGTACTCATTTTAGAGATGGAGTAAACTGAGAACCAATTCCAGGAAGTGAAACCAGATAATCCCATGCAACAGAGAAGATCCATGTGTAGGATCTTGAGTTAATTTAAGACTAAATTGAGTTCAAAGCTCAGCTCTACCATTTGTCATTTGTGAGATGCTGAGCATGTTAATTAGCCTCTATAAAACTGAGATAATAAACACTTTATAGGGGTTTGGAGAGGACAAAGTGGAATAACGTATATAAAATGGCTGGCTTATAGTCAGTGATCAAAAATGGTAACTAATCTTTGAACTACTAAGGTCTCCCCAGCTGTAAAGTAAGGGAACTAACTAAATACACTGCAGGATCCTTTCTGCCTTTTGAGTCTTATGGTTCTACCCTTGTACATTGTTGGTGGGAATGTAAAATGGTGCAGTCGCTGTGGAAAATAATTTGGCAGTTCCTCAAAAAACTAAACATAGAATCATCATACAACCCAGTAATTCCACTCCTAGTTATATACTACTCAAATGAATTGAGGGTGGGGGCTTAAATAAATGCTAGGCCACCAGTGTTCATTACAGCATGATTTACAGTAGCCAAAAGGTGGAAAGAACCTAGTGTCCATCAACAGATGAACGAATCAACAAAATGCGGTATGTATGTACAACGGAATATTATTCAGTCATAAAAAGGAATAAAGTTCTGCTACATGCTACAACGTGGATAGACATTGATGACTTTATGCTGGGTGAAATAAACCAGAGACAGAAGGACAAATATTGTATGATTCCATTTATATGAAATATACAGAACAGGAAATTTCATAGAGACAGAAAGTAGAGATTACCTTGGGCTAGGGAAGGGAGAAGGGGAAGTTATTGCTTAATGGGTATCGAGTTTTTGGGGGGGATGCTACAGATGTTTTTGGAAACAGATTATGATGGTGGTTGCACAACAGTATGAATGTAATTGATGCCACTGAATTGTACATTCAAAATTGGCTAAAATGGCATATCTTAGTTATATTAATAATTTCCCCACCAAAAAGAAAAGTGTGGTTCAATCTTTCAGACCCTCCAAGTTAGAGAAATGAACGCTACTAGCATTTTCATATCCCCTGCAGTCATAAGGGTGGGCTCTTGAGTCAGTTTGCTTGGGTTAAAATGCCCCCTCTGTCTCGTACTATGTGTGCCATCAGAGGCGAGGTACACAAATTTTTGAGCTTCAGTTTCCTCTTCTGTAAAATGGAGATAAAAGAATCCCTACCTCATAGGGTTGTTTTAAGGAAGCTGTGAAGTTCTTACATCATGACTGGTACAAAGAAAGTGCTTATGGAGTATAGTTTCTTATTATTCCTTGAGAAGTGTCACTAAAGTGGTAGCAGAAGGTAGAGAGCATCAGAGAGCTGAGTGTGGAATGGTGCTGGGGTGAAAGCTCTTGCCGCGCTTGTGCTGATTTCCCAAGATGCTCCCAGTGAGACGGGAACTGAAAGGCTTGCTGCCCTGGGCTCTCACCCCCAGGTGACCACAAAACAACAAAGTACTCCTTGAAACTCTGCTTCAAGCCCACTCCACCCTTCCCACTATAGACAGAGAGAGAATTCTAAACCCTTCAGTAATATCACCTCACTTCTCTTAGAATCCAGTCCAAACTCTTGAATATGACTTACAAGGCACCTCCTGATCAACCCCATTTACTAGTCCCTTCTCAACTCTCACCGCACTTCATCTCACCCTTTATGCTTCAACAATGTTGACCTGCTCACAGCTCCGTCTGGAAGACTCCCCACCTTACCACCTCACCTGGCTCTCTCCTCCCTATTTTTCTGCACTTGGACATCATAACCTTCCAGGAGGGTTTCTCTGACTCACTAAGGCTGAGTTAGATGCTTCTCCTATGAGCTGGCTTAACACTCTTTCTCCTATCACTACCACTGCATACTGACTCTGCTGTTATTGCCTGTTTTCTTATCGCCTTTTCAGTGAGATCATAAGCTCCTTGAGCTGTTAACCATTTCATCCCCAGTACCTAGCACAGTACCTGCAGTGCCTGACTCATAGAAACACATGCTAGTTGAATAGATGAATGAACTTGAATGGATGAAAGAATAGGTGGAAGGATGACCTGGCACTGGTTCTATAAATTGCATCAGGTTGTGAGATGGCAACATCAGTTCCTTTTGCCTTTTCAGACCTTTATCAGACAGTTATGGACCCTTGACATTGTGTCAATATTAATGGGGACGAGTGACAGCACAGGTCTCAAACAAGGGAGGTGGAATGACTGTTAGTTTTTTTAGAAACTTCACTGGCTCCAACCATCTACCTTCAAATAGATTCCTACACGTGATCCCTATCCCTCTACCATCCAAACCTACCAGGTTCTTAACTCGCCTACTTCTGCTGATGGTAGTACCATCATCTGAGCTACTAAAACTTAAAATCCTTGTCGCCTTTGACTCTCACATCATCTCAAATCTCTACAGTCCCTTAGTCCACTAATTTGACTCCCATCTACACCCACTTTCCTATTCCTACTATTACTACTAAAAAGGGTCTTGTGTAAGAACAAAGCTCGATTAAAGAATAAGTTTTCCTCCACACTGTGAAATCATCAAGGACACCCAGGCAACTCAACATCATTTAATATGTAGCACAGACTTCGGGCTAGCCTCTGCTTCTCTAGTGCCTCAGAAAAAAGCATCATTAAAATAGTTAGATTCTCATAGCAGATACAGTACCAGTTTTAAATGGCATCAAATGGGGCAGTGACCTAGCACTGCTCCTTTTTTAATCTTTATAAAACCAGGAAAATTAGGGACATGTCCCTCTGCCATAGGAAACAGGAAGGTCAGCCTTTCTCCTTTGAACCAGTGGCCTTGTTTTATTGTCTTTGACAATAAAGAGCTCTTCGAAAGAGAATATATATGTGTATATACATATATATACATATATATGTGTGTGTGTGTGTATATATATGTGTGTGTGTATATATATATATATATATATATATATATATATATATATATATACACACACACACACAACTGAATCACTTTGCTGTGCACCTGAAACTAACACAACATTGTAAAGTAATTATACTTTGGTTTTACATATTTTAGGCAACATATGATCATTAGAATGGAGAATTTGGTAATTATAATAAAAGGCTAGTTTTTAAAAAAAACTATACTTCAGTTTTTAAATAAATAGTAAATAAATAAATAAATAGGTCTTAAGCAGTGGTTGAATTTGTAGTTTAGCCATTGCCAAAAGGAACATTAATTAATATTAATTATACTACCTTTAAATCATAGAAATAAGTAAGCATTCATCAAAATTTAAAAGAACAATTTTATACAGTTTTCTCTAACTGGTTAAATTGAATCACCCTGCTATTTAAGTGGCTTTTTCACACTATTGCTTATCTGTTGCACCCAACAGACAACTTCTTCAGAAAAAAGTACAGAATCATAGAGAAGTTTGCTTTGAGAGGTGTAGACAGGTGGTAACATCCAGCTTAATCACTTGTCAGGGGGAAGTCTTGTTTTCCCAAGTAGTATGGACTAGACTTCTTAAGTCTGTTGGCTCAGTACTGTACTCAGCAGTCAGGGAGGCTTATATATGGCCTTTCATTTCTCTGACCTTCAGCTTCCTCATCTGAAGGATGTAGAGAATAGTAACATCTCCCTATAGAGTTATCTAGAACAGTGCCCAGCACATCATTCAACTGCCTACTAGCCCTAGTCATCCCCCTGCCCCAGCCTTGGTGGCTCATGCCTCTCCTGAAGTGGGCAGCCTGTCTGAGAAGCCTGTCCAGCTCTTAACATTCCAACAGAGAATGGCACATTTATTTCTTTCCCATCTTGTATCTACAGTTCATAGCTCTCATTTTAATAAACAGTTCAGAAAAATCTATATTGTTTAGAGGATTTGGTCATTATTTATAGCCATTTAACACATGCCCAGAAATTGTTTAGGTGTCTGGTATTGGAGAGAGTCAAAGCATTTAAATCACCCATCAGAGAGTCTCCAAGTTCTAATCACGTAATTCTATCCCTGAAGGAAACGCGGCATCACATTTTTTCAGCCTGTGGAGATGCTTTCACAAGTAGCAGGTTAGTGTGTAAGGGCATCTACTCTTACTTAAGAACAATGTAACAACCAACTATCTGAATGACTTTTCTTTGTCTCATAAAACCAGGGTTGGATATTTTCCATGTTGTTTAATTCCCTTTTTTTTTAAAGGCTCGTACATTAATTCCTACTTGAGTTGTCTGTAGCTGAATTTTATTCTTCTGTCAGGAAATGAAGACGATGCAATCTAATGTGTTTAGCTTTTGCTTTTGCTGCCAGAAAGTTTAGAGCCAGCTTACTGCCCATGTGCCAATCAGTTCAGTGTAATTGCCTGATTGTCCACTCTCCTTGCATCCTTCAGCTGTGCACTGCAGGACTTTACAGTGAATTATCTTATTTTGCACTGTGTTTTAATCTTGAGTCCTTTCTGAAATAAGAGGCATTACAACATTCAACCTTAAATGAAAAAAATTCAATAGTTCATTCAATTCAACAACAGGAATAAAAGCAAAAATACTGGGTAAGTATTATAAGAAAATGTAAGTCACTGTGTAGATATTTAAGAGATCTGTTCAGAAAGTATCAAATAGAAGTGATAAAAAAAAAAACTAGGCATGTTTCATATATAAATATAAATATAGATATAGATATCAAATTCCAGAATCAGACTGCCTAGGTTTGAATCCTACCTTCACCCTTTACCAGCTTTATGTTCTTGGGCAGGTTATGTATCATCTCATTGTCTCAGGTTCATCATCTCAAAATTGCAGATAAAGACAGTTGAGATACTTAGGATATGGCGAGCTCTCAATAAATACTTTCAGCTTTTACTCTTACAACTCTCTTTTTCTCACAGTGCTCCTGACAACAGATCCTGACAATGTTTGAAAGTGCCATATTCAGAAGTTGAACAATAGGCTTACGTCTTTTTAGGCAGGATCAGGTATCTTCCCCAAATGCAAAAGATTAGAAAGTCCTTAATTTTGCTTCCTGTAGACGTTGCCTCACTTAAACTCCAGTGATCTAGAACATATGAAAATCTTTAACAGGCCCATCTGGCCAAGGCAGGAGCAGCTGTGATCATGGAGAGGGGCTCAAGGCTTGGTAACCCATAGGATCAGGGAGCCATGCCGCCCCCTTCCTTGACCATCCCCCCTGCCCCAATCCCTGCCACAGGACACTAGGGATACAAAGGATAAGATAGGGGAAAGGAGATCTCTTTCCTTGCTTCCAAAACAATAGCTGAATGAGGGCTTGATCTGTTTCCTCCAAGCTCATCCATGAGTAAGGTCCTCCACTCAGTGGCCAGCCTTCCCTGTGGTCAGAGAGGAGGGGGCCTAGCAAGATACCAGCTTGGGGGGGATGACCTCATGTGGTGAACAAACTCCAGACCTTGGCAGTCAAGGGATGGGGTCAAGGGTTGGGGAGAAAGATGGTGACAAGGACAACTGCTCCCTTAGAAGCCCAGCCTCAGCTCTCAGCCATCACCTTCTGTCACCTGCCCACCCCCAGCAGCAGCAAGAGCACCAAACTCTTAGGGCTCAAAATCATCATCAATCAGATGACAGAGGGGAAAAAAACAAATAAATGGGTAACTTATTATGCTCCAGGCATTGTGTTAAATGATTTACATGATCTGTCTAATGTAATATGTAATATAAACAGAAATGTGGAACATGTGAAAACCAGATTTCTGAAAGGTGAGATTTTTTAAATTCTTAATGTATATTATTACTTCATTACATCCTTATTTAGAAGAGTCACAATGAATTATAGCATATTTTTTAAACATCTATTCATGTGTGTTTTTAAATATTCACTTAGGGAAATGGAATCAAAATCCCTTTATGGAGGGTTTTTAGATTCAGCTAGGTGCCTACCAGGTCTAGTTAGTGATCATCTGAGGCTGCATTATCTAGTACGGTAACCACCAGCCACATGTGGACACTGAACTCTTGAAATGTGTTACTGTGGTATCGCACTTTTAATTTTTCTTAATTGTAATAATTTACATTTAAAAACTGAAGCAGTGTGAAATATTTTTCTAACAACACAACTTGATTATTTTGGCAGGACAACATTTCACCTTCACCATGAAACTTTACTCTCACGTTACTGGCATCATATGCATTGTTTCTAGTATTGCATGTAAACACTTCACTGACAGAGTTAGGGTCCATGCACTGATTTCAGTTCCAGTGATTTTTTCTATACACCATTGTACAATTATAATGTGTTTATTTGAATGTTTCATACAGACAGCACAAGTTCCAGTGATACCTATATAAGTCATAATTGGTGATTAAATCAAATATTATTATTTTAATTGTAACACAATTAAATTATTTTTCTAGTTAAAAAAATAAGAAAGAGCAAGATTTTTAATTCAAAATGATGGCGGATTACTGATGCAGAATTGCATACAGGTGCAAAAGCTGGTACTTTGATGGGAACTCTAAAAAAAGACTGGTAAATGTATATTGTAAATTTCACAATGAATGACCATTGTAATTTGCTGACATGGAGCAAAATGAAAAAGATTGTTATACAAAAATTTTTAGAGATAATAAAGTATACAATGTTAAGAGACTTTTCAGAAAATACATACTGAATTAGATACATTTCCTCTAATATTTGAAAAAGAATTGATGAAATTATTTACCTGAAATCAGAATTAAATATCTAAGATTTTTTTCTTTTTCTCCTCTTTGTAGACAATTTATTTTCACTTTCTCTTTTACAGCTTTATTGACGTATAATTGAAATACAAAAAAACTGTGCATATTTAATGTACTCAATTTGTTGAGTTTGGACATATGTATACATACCTGCGATACCATCACTACAGTGAGGGTAATAAACATGTCTATAACTTCCAAAAGTTTCCTTGTGTCCCTTTGTGTGTGTGTGTGTGTGTGTGTGTGTGTAAGAACACTTAACAAGATCTACCCTCTTAACAAAGTTTTTTATGTGCACAATACCATGTTGTTTGCTATAGGCATTATGTTGGATTGCAGATCTCCACACCTTATCTGCCTTGTATAACTGTAAATTTATGTGAGTTAAACAGCAACTCCCCATTTTCCTCTCCCCCCAACCCTCTGGCAACCAACATTCTATTTTCTATTTCTACAAGTTTGATTAGTTTAGATATCTCATATAAGTAGAATCATGCAGTGACTGACTTATTTCACTTAGTATAATGTCTTCCAGATCTATCTATGTTGTCCCAAATTTTTAAGACCTTTAATAGAATCTGAACTTGTCACTTTGATCAGATATAAAATTGCTTTGATTTTCATATACACATACACATAAAATTTTATTTATTTCAATTAGAGAAATTTTTGTTAGAAAGTTAAGAGGAAAATACTAAGAAGATATTTCACAAAAAGTAAGAACTTCAATTAAGCCACCAAAACTATTGCTTATAAAATACAAGATATTTTTAACAATATCAAAGATCAATTGATTCAAAATCTGAAAAATTGCAAAACAAATTTTTGGAGGGTAGGGTTAGCTTTAAATGAGTCACAAGATATAAAAGACACTGTCCAATTAGTACTTTGGGTATGTTATGTCTCCAAAGATTTCTTAATTTACAAGAAATATTGTCCATTCATGGCCTAAAATATCAAACTCATGGTATATATATTTTTTAATATTTTACATATGTCAAAGAAGAATTTTGGCTAGATATTAAAAAATTAGTTTCTAACACAACAAATAGTTTTTCCCCTGTGTTAGGCCAAAAACCCAGTTTATTGGAATTTTTAAAAAGGAAATGATCTTTCCTTTAAGTCTTTGTTTCACTGTATGATACATCTTAAAATATTTGTGCTCAGTTTTCTGAAGCAGACTCCATGAAATTTGTCATGGATACAGTTGTTAAAATTATTCAGTGTATATATGCTAATACAATGAAGCATTACAAGCGAATAGAACTGTTGAAAGAAATAATAGACAGTGAATTTAATGGTCTCATGACTTCTTTGCCAATGCTCTTTGGTCGAGTTGTGAGAGTTTTGCTGTGCTGTTAACTCTAATTCAATATTTTCTTGAAAATAAAGGAATATTTGCCGAATATCCAATAATCAAAGACAGAAAAGACAGCAGTGTGATTTACATTCTCACACTAATATCACACTGCATATGAATGAGCTAAATTTGAAGTTCCAAGAAAAAGAAAAGCTTATCTGTGACCTAGCTAGAGCGATACAAGATTTTAAGTTGAAATTGAAACTTTTCATCCTATGATTAATTAATAATGATTTTACAGTTTTCTTATATGTGTAAATATGAAGACGATTATAGTTGTAATTGATAGCATTAGGTGTAAATTGACTACAGCACTACAAGAAAAACGTGAAGAACTCAATACTAATAAAGAGTTGCTTTTCAATCTGTCAATACCATTTTGAGTTTAATGTTAATAATACTGAGCTAACACAAGAGTTAATGAATTTACTAAACTTAGACATAAATCTGAAATTGATATCTTTTGCTTTGAAGTCAAAACAATTACTTTTAAAAAGATAGACCAGTTTTGTCAATGTGGCTGCAAGTATTAAAGGACAATGATTTTTCAGTTAAGGGAAAAATTTAATTATGTTTGGAACACCTTAAATATGTGAATATATTTTTCCAACTGTGAATTACATAAAATCATATACTTCACCTATTCCTCATAAAAATTGAGCATCCAAATTTGGTGTACTGTAAGTGTAAAGTACACTTAATAAGAAGAAAAAAACCTAAAATATCTCATTAATATGTTTTATATGGATTATATGATTGAGTATATTGTGTTATATAAAGTATGTTATCAAAATTAATTTACCTGCTTATTTTTACTTTTTTAATGTGGCTATGAGAAAGTTTTAAATTACATATGTGACTTACAATACATTTCTATCAGACAGTGGTGGCCTGGGGGAGTCTGCAAACTGCCTCCTCAGTAAATACTGCACTTAGGTGCCTCAAAGGCAAGGAGGGGAGGGAGTCAGCCTGGGTGAATTACAGGTCCCCTGACTACTGGGAGAACATTTTGCCCTGTTGGGTATATAAGCGTTTGTCAGCGCTTGCCATTGTCTTTCTGCTCTTTCCTCTTCTAACCACAAAAAGAAAAGAAAGAGGAAGGTCACTTCTGGAAGCTTAAAGCCAGATTTCCTCTGGAAGTCTATCTGGCCAGTTAAAATACGTCAGTCTATTCAGAGACCCAAGGAGTGAAATAGAATGCCCTTACCCTAATAAATGTGAGTAAATAGCTACAGGCTTTTTGACCCCAGATCTGTCAGAAGCCCTGAAGCAGAGAAAGGGAGAAACTGAGCTTCTCAGACCCTTTTTAACACTGGAAACTTCATCTAAGAAAGTAAAAGGTTGTTTTTGCAAAATAAGAAAAGTGGGGTTAGGTGAATAAGTGATTAGGACTAAAATTGAAGTTTAATAGGAGAAGGATATTTAATTTGCCCTTGTGTATTTTTTATTTCTTTCTATTTTTCTCTAAAATATACAAGAATCATACACAATGATTAGTGATTTTAGTCATGACCTAATAATTCATGCTCTTATTTTAATAATCACATTTTGGAGGAATATCAGTAAAAATGATCAGATTGTTTGCCACTTTGGCATGGTTAGGAAAAGGTTTTGTTTGTTTGGGGAGGGAGGGTGCTATGGAGAAATAACCCATTTACCTGGTGCCAGATACATAGAATATGCACATGGAAACTGGGAGGAAACAAACACTTTCTGAGCAAGTTTACACACTCAGCCATGGTGCTCCGTCTGTGTCATACTCAGTTCTCTGCCTAGCGCAGTGCCTGCCACCATGTAGGTAGCCAACATCATTTGTTGGATTGAATTATAAAATGAGGTCATTTCCACAAAGAGGTTTGTTGTCTAATCAGAAGACAGAATGCAAACCATGAAAAATTAAATAAATACAATTGGTTTTATTTTTGCGTATTTTTGTATTGTGTTTGAATTTGTTTTCTTAATTATAAAAACCTTTTTACTGTTAGGATTTTTTTTTAGAAAAGACAGTGGGTACACAGGACATAATACAGATATTGCATTTATTACCTGAATTCTCACTCTCCAAATATTCCCTGTAATGACTTGGAACCATTTTTACCCTACATACATTACTCTAATTGAAAACCTTCTATAAAGTATTTGCATGCTGGGGCCAGTAAAAACTCATCATTTGAACACAAGTCTGGGCAAGAGGACTCAGGATGCCCTGCAGTCTATCTTAGCTGTTTCCCCTGCAAGACATTTCTCTCTTGCTTGCACAGATGATTGCATTGTTTAAACTTGTGTGTTATCGCCATCATCTTCCCCACATTGTTAAGTGAAAATGCCTTCTAAGAAAGTGGAAAAGCCTGTGAACCAAGTACATGAACCAAAGAGGCCTAGAAAAACCCAATCACTAAAAAGAGAGTTGAGAGTGAAAAAGCATTTTGAGAGAAAAAGAATGAATAGAAAACATAAGCATGTAGAAAGGACAACGTAATACCTATTGGCTATTGAACAACATTGTTGCAGAGCATTAGTCTATACTCACTAATGAGTTCATTAAATGCAATTGTTGTTTTAAATCTTTTATCTTTATATTTCAGAAATCCTCCATGGATTATTATATAGATTTCTAAGAGGGTTTTAGGGATAAATGGGGGAAATTGGTTGGGGTTTTAGGAAATGCTTTTTTAAATTTTTCTCACTTAAAAATCATAAAATATGGGCTCAAGCTATTTGAAATTTCAATATCCAAAATACTTTCAGGAATAAATTGGGTTTTTAACACAGGATGCCTGCGGTCACTGAGTGAAAACAGAATTAGATAGTGTTATGAACAAATCTGTTTTAGAGTTTTCTTATCTAGAAAGGTCTTTTAAACTACAAAGAACTTAATATTTTTATGTTACTTAGAGATATTTGGCAAATATATGACTCTAGATAATTTCCAAACAGAACTTCAAAGCAGTCCTGTGATGTTGAAATACAGTTGGAATCCTAAATAAAATTTTTTTAAAATACATTTGAAATTTTTTATATCTTTATAAACTCTTCTTTCCCTAAAAGAAAAAAAAATTGAGTGTGGAAGCCATAGCTGGTCCATGGACCACTGTGGCTGTTCCTAGCTAGTTTCTTTATCTCTAGTTATCCCTATCCCTCCCCGTTCCAGTGGTCAGCACAAAGCTCTCAGAATTTTCTAGCAAAACACTATTTAATCATAATAGCTTCTGGTTGAGGAAACATCAACTTCCCATTTCTTTTCATGTTGGATTGAAATGTTTCTTTCCAATCATCAAGTTCCCACCACATTGCCAAGTCTCCCCTCAATGTGGGACTGGAAATGAGACCCCTGGAAAGCACTATTGGTGGAAACATAAAGGCTATTTTCTTGGTGAAGGAGAATCAGAAAAAATGTACTCTACTCCTGGGTGTATATGGAGGATGAATACATCATTTACTGGTAACCTTTCTGAAGCCCAACTAAAATTAGAACAAAGAGAATTTTTAATGAACAAACTACAAAAGCAATGAGTGAAGGAAAGAATCAGTAATGGTAAAATATTGGAAGTTTGAAAACATATGGAAAAGTGGTAATTGACTAGGAGATCCTTAGAAGACTGAGTCCTAAACCAGTCTTAAGGAAAACTGAGAAACAACAGAATTTTTACTTCAAAAAGCCTCCAAAAGCTCAGAATTGGTGTGCAAAATCTCTAGGAAGTGCAGGGTAAAGTAGAGGTTAAAAATGAAATGATTGAAAATACCTAGGAATAAACTTAACCAGTGAGGTAAATATGTATACGCTGAAAATCATAAAACATTAATAAAGGAAACTGAAGATGATTCAAAGAAATGGAAAGCTATCCCATGCTCTTGGATTGAAAGAATCAATATTATTAAAATGGTCATACTACCCAAAGCAATCTACAGATTTAATGCAATCCCTATCAAAATACCCAGGATATTTTTCTCAGAACTGGAGCAAAAATCTTAAAATTTATCTGGAAACACAAAAGACCCCAAATTGCCAAAGCAATCCTGAGAAAAAAGAACAAAGCTGGAGGTATAACCCTCCCAGACTTCAGACTATACTACAAAGCTACAGTAATCAAAATAGTGTGGTACTGGCACAAAAACAAACTCATAGATCAATGGAACAGAATAGACAGCCCAGAAATAAACCCACGCACCTATAGTCAATTAATCTACAACAAAGGAGGCAAGAATATACAAAGGAGAAAAGACAGTCTCTTCAACAAATGGGAAAGCTGAACAGCTACACATAAAACAATGAAATTAGAACATTCCCTCACACCATATACAAAAATAAACTCAAAATTGTGTAAAAACCTAATTGTAAGACAAGACATGACACCATAAAACATAGGTGAAACACTCTTTGACATAAATTGTAATAATATTTTCTTAGGTCAGTCTCCCAAGGCAAAAGAAATAAAAGCAAAAATAAACAAGTGGGACCTAATTAAACTTAAAAACTTTTGTACAGCAAAGAAAACCATCAACAGAACAAAAAGACAACCTACAGACTGGGAGAAAATACTTCCAAATGATGTGACCAACAAGGGGTTGACATCCAAAATATATAAACAGCTCATACAACTCAACATCAAAAAAGCAAGCAATCCAATCAAAAAAGGGCAGAAGACTTGAATAGATAGACATTTTTTCCAAAGAAGACATACAGATGGTTGACAGGCACATGAAAAGATATTCAACATCGTTAATCATTAGAGAAACACAAATCAAAACCACAGTGAGGTATCACCTCACATCTGTCAGAATGGCTATCATCAAAAAGTCTACAAATAACAAATGTTGGAGAGGATGTGGAGAAAAAGGAACTCTTGTACACTGCTAATGGGAATGCAAATTGATGTAGCCACTATGGAAAACAGTATGGAGGTTTCGTTAAAAAAAAAAAATAGAACTAACATACAATCCAGCAATCCCACTCCTGCATATATATTTACAAAAAGCAAAAACTCTAATTCAAAAGATACATGCACCCCATTGTTCATAGCAGCACTCTTTACTGTAGCCGAGACATGGAAGCAGCCCAAGTGCCCATCAACAGATGACTGGATTAAGAAGATGTGTTATATGTATATATACACAATGGAATATTACTCAGCCATAAAAAAGAATGAAATATTGCCATTTCAGCAATGTGGATGGACCTAGAAAATATTATGCTTAGTGAAATAAGTCAGTGAAAGACAAATACTATATGATATTGCTCATATATGGACTCTAAAAAATAGTACAAATGAATGTATATACAAATCAGAAACAGACTCACAGACACAGAAAACAAACTTATGGTTACCAAAGGGGAGAGGGAGGGAGGGAAGAGGGACAAATTAGGGGTATGGGATTAACAAATACAAACTACTATACATAAAATAGAGTTTTTAAAAATGAAATGATTGGTTGAAGATCAATTTGGTTGACAGAAGCAACCCCAAATTTGAAGATTCCCAAATTTTTATCCTGCCCCCCTTGTCCCATCCTACCATACCATGAGAGACTGTCCCTTCTAAACCACAGCAAGATGCCTGGAGATTTGGTGACTGAAGGATATAAAACAAAGAGTCTCTAGACTGTCAGACACCAGCCCTTGTTCAGGACAAGTGAATCATTCTGAAAATAAGGGCACGAACTGAATGCTGGAATGCTCACCCAGCTCACTTCTCCCACTAGTTCCCAGGTTGCAGGTAGCTAGGATTAAACACTCTAGGCAGGAGAATGGAAAATCTTCTGGGGCCTCTGGCAAACACAAGAGGGAAGGTCTGAAGCTACTGATGCCAGTATCTTTTGGGTTCTCCAAAGATACATCCCAGCCAGAACACTCCCACAGTAGAGACCACAGTTGACAAACCAAACCCTCTCTCTCACAGCTTACAATCAGCTTGCTGGTGCCCCACTCATATTAGATAGCAAAGAAAGCCTCTGTCATGAATTACATAAACCAAAACAAAAAAGCAAATAAACAAACAGGAAGAAAAAAATAAAAGCAACTTGGAGGAAATGGAGACCATGCAGGAAGAAGAAAATTTTAAAAAATAAAAAAGGAACAATCCCCTATATCCTCAGAGAAATAAGAGAAGACATTATGCCCATAAAACAAAAATAAAATGCCAAAAAACAAAAAGAAAAAAGAAAAAAAGAAACAACATTTAGAAAACAAATTAAAAAGTACTCTGGAAATAAAAAAAAAATTCTAGTAGAAATTAAAAATGTAATAAAAGAGTTGAAAATCACCCAGAATAGATTAAAAACACGAGATGGAAAATATTATTGAAAGGATAAAGCCAGAGGACCTGTTTCAAATTCCAACATCGAAAGAACAAAATAATTCAAGATATTTTCCCCAAATGGATGTTACATGTTTCCAGAGAGAAAGGACTTATTGAGAACCCAGCATTATAGCTGAACATAGCCCACAAAAGGTACATTAAGGCTTCTCAGAGTACTAAGGAACGAAGAAAATATCCTACAAGTTTCCAGGGAGAAAACATGTCACATCCGAAGATCAGGAATTGGAATAGCTTTGAATTTCTTAACTGCAACGCTGGGAGCTAAATGACAATGGAGCAGTGCCTTCAAAATTATAAAGGAAACCAGTTTACAGTCAATAATTCTATTTGTAGCTAAACCAAGTGTGAGAGTGGAATAATGATAATTTCAAACATATAAGGTATGAAAAAGTTTGCCTCTAGTATGTCGATTCTCAGAAAGCTGGTGAAGGATGTGCCTGTTACAAATGAGGGAGTAAACTAAGAAAGAGGGAGATGGGGCACAGGAAACAGGGAATCCAGCACAGGAGAGGACAAGAGAATCCCTGGGGTGACGGTGAAGGGAGAGCCTAGTAGGAGAGCTGTGCTTCAGGCACTGGGGGCAGCCAGTCCAGACAGGAGCAGATTCAAGTTTAGGATTAGTACAAGAAAAAAAAAAAAATTGAATTAAGAAAAACGACCAATCTAAAAGAATGAGAAAAAAAAAAAAAAAGTAGTACAAATAGAAAACATAAAATAAGATGATAGAAATAAATCATAATAAATGTAAGTGGACTGAAAACTTACCAGCTAAAGGGCAGAGGTTATTAAAATGGACTTAAGAAAATTCAACTTTATACTGTTTACAGAAGGCACATCTTAAAGTAAAGACAGAGAACTGTCAAAAGTAAAAAGATGAAGAAAAATCTTTCAGGCAAATATTAATACAAAGAGAAAGCTCATGTAGCTACATTAATATCAGGCAAAACACACTTCAATACAAAAAGCATTACTAAAGATTAAATAGATTAAACGTTTCATTCACCATGAAAATATAAATATTCTATTCTTTTCTATATCTAATAATATAATTTCAAATATATAAAGCAAAAACTGATAGAACTACAAAAAGAGCAAAATTCACCTACCCAGTGGAAAATTTTAGTACAATTCCCTCCAAAAATAATCAAGCAGTAAGAAAATTAGCTAGAAATAAAAGAATTGAATGACATAATTAACACACTTATTCCAAAGGCTGTATATAGAACTCTGAATCCAACCCTTGGCAAATACACATTGTGCTCAAGCACACATGGAACACTTATGAAAATTAAATTTGTATCATTAGGCTGGTAAGCAAGTCTCTATAAGTGGGAAAGCTGTCATATCATTGACACTATGTTTTCTGACTGAAATGGAATTACGTGTATTATTTTTAAAATAACATAACAAACCCAATATGTTTGAAAAATTCTAAAACAAACTTCTGAAAATCCCATGGATCAAAAAACAAACCAAGGTAGAAATTGGAAAATGCATAAATTCAAAGGACAATAAAATAGTATATATAAAGATATATGTAAGGAGCAAAGTTGTTATTAGTGAGAATTTTACAGATTTTTATGTTTATTTAGAAAATAAGAAAGAATGGAAATTAATGAGCTAAGAGTCTTAAAAAATTACAGAAAAACAACAGATTGCACACAAAGCCAAAAGTGGGTATTTTTGAACATCTTAAAACTGACTAGATTTATTTTTTAAAAAAGAAAGAAGGAAAATAATATTAGGATTTAAAAATCATTCATAACTATAGATATGAGATAATTTAAAATATTAAGAGAATAATAAGAACAATTATATCCCTTTAAGTTTAAAAACAGTTGAAAAGGAAAATATTACATACCAAAACTGACTCAAGAAGAAATAGGAAATCGGCACACGACTGTAACTATTAAGTAAATTGAATGAATCATTAAAAATTGACCCCCGCACTTACTCAGTATCACTCACAAGACTCAGACATTTTAGTGGTGAGTTCTATAGAACAGTTAAGAAGCAAAAAATTCTAATTTTATACAAACACTTCCAGATAATAAACAAAGAGGCAGCAATACTAACCAACTTATTATATATTTTTAATACAACTTTAAAGCAAAAGTATACCAGGACAGTAAGAAAAAGAATAATAACATATTAACCTATTGCTAAACAGAGGTGCAAAATTCAAGGCAAAATGCTAGCAAACAGAAGCCAGCAATGTATTAAAACTCACAGTTACATTCACACATACACATACACACAAATGGTACAAAAGGGGGTCTTCAATTGTATTGATAATGTTCTATTTCCTAGGGTGAGTGGAGGCTCACAAGTTCCTTACATTACTCTTTATAGCCTTTTTTATGCCTGAAATATTTCAAAATATATTTTTAAGCAGCTAAAAGGCCTTTGAGATATAACTGAGGATGTCCAAGAATTGGCCTATTTTAAACTGAAATGTTAATGTAATAGTTTCTGGAGGCATTTAAAGACTCATAAAATGTAGTTTATCCATGTGTTATTCTCAACTCTTAATCTTCTTTTCTCCCCAGAAATACACTGAATTTCCTCTATCAATGTAATATATCTTCAATGGGATGTATGTTTTAATTTTTCCTCTCAACTTTCACCATCTCCTTAGCTTATAAACATACTCAAGCCTCCGCTATCCTTAATAAATTAAAAAAATGAATTCCTATCACGGTTACCTGCTGTGAATTCCTTGCCTCCCCTCTTACCAGTGTTCTTGGAAGAGCAGCCTGTACTTCCTTTCTTTAACCCATCACTTCCCCTCACTCTGCAAACCACTGCAATCCGGTTCCTGTCCACTTTGGCAGAAGAGCTCACACTCTGGTCTCAACAATTGCTTAAAAGTCAAATTCAAAATAACCTTCCAGTTTAATAGACCTCTGCTGTCCTTGACGTTGCTGATCTCTTCCTCCTCCCTGAAGCTCTTTCGTCCCTTGGTTCTGTGATGCTCTACTTTCCTGGTTCTCACACCTCTCTATTCTGCTGCTATATTCTTCACAACCTCTGAGTTGTCACCTTTGTTATAAATCAGGAGACCAAATGCGTGTGGGAGTATTTCTGAACTCTCTATCTGTTCCGTTCATCAGTTTGTCTATCCTTGTTCCAAAACCACACTGTCTTAATTACTGTATCTTTATAATTCATCTTGATCTAGACTAACATAAGGTCTCTAGCTTTATTTCTCTTTAAGACTGGCTTGGCTATTACTGGCTCTTCGAATTTTCACACACATTTTAGAAAATTGCTTTTTTTGAAGTGTTTTGCCCCCTAAATCTACCCCAAAATTTTTCAGAAATTTTTGAAATTCTAAAGTCTGAGACTATCTAACCGAGTTATTCTTACTCATTTTAAGGATTAATTTAGGGGGCACTTTCATCAGAAACCTTCCTGTCTTCCCCACCACAGATTGCTTAGCTTCTCATTTTATTATTGTCCCATTTACTATATTATTAAGTGATATAAATATTTAATATATTATTAATATGAGACATAGAAAAGTAAACCTATCTGTCTTCCACACAACTGACAAGTTTTTAATTTGGAATTCAAATCCAGATTCCAAAGCTTGATTTTTTTTTTTCACTATTTACTCTTCCTTGTCTAGTGACATAATAGTTAATCATGGGATTTAAATTTAATTTGTTAGAGATTTGATGTTTACTTTTTTTTTAATTAATTATTTACTTTATTTATTTATTTATTTTTGGCTGTGTTGGGTCTTCGTTTCTATGCGAGGGCTTTCTCTAGTTGCGGCAAGCGGGGGCCACTTTTCATCGCGGTGCGCGGGCCTCTCACTATCGCGGCCTCTCTTGTTGTGGAGCACAGGCTCCAGACGCGCAAGCTCAGTAATCGTGGCTCATGGGCCTAGTTGCTCCGCGGCATGTGGGATCTTCCCAGACCAGGGCGCGAACCCGTGTCCCCTGCCTTGGCAGGAGGATTCTCAACCACTGCGCCACCAGGGAAGCCCTTGATGTTTACTTTTTAAAACCAAGTGAATTATTAACTTTATAGAAAACAATATTTACTACCTGTAAATAAGGGTTGAAGATAAACTTTCATTTTTTTAAACACCTTATCTATATTTTCTTATTCTAAATAAAAATATTGTTTAAGGGCTTCCTTGGTGGTGCACTGGTTAAGAATCCGCCTGCCAATGCAGGGGACACAGGTTCGCGCCCTGGTCCAGGAAGATCCCACATGCCGCGGAGCCACAAAGCCCGTGTGCCACAATTACTGAGCCTGCCCTCTAGAGCCCACGAGCCACAACTACTGAGACCGTGAGTCACAACTACTGAAGCCCGTGCACCTAGGGCCTGTGCTCCACAACAAAGAGAAGCCACTGCAATGAGAAGCCCGCGCGCCGCAACAGAGAGTAGCCCCCGCTCGCCACAACTGGAGAAAGCCCACGTGCAGCAATGAAGACCCAACACAGCCAAAAAAATAAATTAATTAAAAAAAAAAAATATATATATATATATAGTTGAAATTATTTATTGCCCCAGAACGCGTTGGCATAAAACAAGTATTTAATTATATTCGTGAATTCTGTGGGTCAGGGCTCAGCCCAAAGGTCTTGTCTCTGCTCCACCAGGCCTGGGGCCTCAGTTGGGAAGACTGGAGTGTCTGGACACCCCTTCGTTTATAGATCTGGTGCCTGACTGACAGGCGGGGCTCCACTGAGGCTGTCAACCAGAGAGCCTAGATCGGGCCTCTCCTTGTGGCTTGTGGCAGCTGGCTTCCAAGAGAGGGAGCATGTCAGGAGAGCAAGCATCCCAGAGAAACAGGAGGAAGCTGCAGGGCCCTTTCTGATCCAGTCTCAGAAGTCACACAGCAGCCGTTCCATCATCCTCTACTGGTGGAAGGAGTCACAAGCTAGCTCAGCTTTAACGGGAGGGGACATAGAGCCTGCTCTCAATGGTAGGAGTGTCAACAAATTTGGGGCCATATCTTAAAACCACCAAAGTTTATAAAAATTTCTAGACTTTAATCATGATTTGATATCTGCATGCTTGTTTCTCTCTTTACTGTTAGTATTGGGTCTGAGAGTGATACCTGTGCAGTATCCATAGTTAGATCCATTCTGCAGGAGAGATGTGACAGCTCCACAAGATTTCCCATCACCCTTCACATCAGGAGGATTTGGGGATGATATTAGAAACAAATTCTAAATCTTCCATTCCTCTCTTCTGGAATTTTCCCATTGGCATAGACTGTGTAAAGGACTGGCCTCATGTGGTACCCAAGAGATAGAACAGGGAGTGTTTCCCTGACTTGAGAAATTTTCTTTTAGATTATGATAATGTGTCATATATGGGGAGATATCTAAATGAAGATCAAAGAACATTTTAGTATTTCACTTGAATAGTAATAGGGCACATTTCTTGAGCACTTACCATTTGTCAGCACTGTGCTCTGCACTTACTTGATCTTTTAGCATTCTATGCCCTTGCCACTCAGAGTGTGGTTCTCAGATCAGCAGCATCTACATCACCTGGGAGCTTATTAAAAATGCAGAATCTCGGGCCCCAGCCCGGACCTCTTGAATGTGAATGTGCATTTTAACATGTCCCCCAGGTGATTCGTGTACACGTTAAAGTTTTAGACCTACCGTTTGATGAAGTAGGCACTGCTACTATCTGCCTGGAGAAACTTGCTGAAGAGTGCATAATTTGTGAGTTAGCAGAGGCAGAATCCAAATCCAGGTTTGACTGGCTCCAAAACCTGCGCTCCTAACAAATGCTCCAAAATGCCCCTCAGTAAATTTCATCATCGTATTAGCAAGGATTTTGCTATCTGTTTAAAGGGAGGTTGTGAAAGTCTTCAGTGATTCTGAGAAAGAGGCTCTTGGGACAGGTTTCTCTACCAAAGCAGTATTACTCCATCACTCTGCAAATTATTTGGCCCTCTGTTTCCCCTGCTAGATTGAGAGTTCCTTAAGAGGTGGGACTATTGCTCTGTTTTTACATCTCTAGAAACTAACACAGAAGCTGGCATGTAACATATGACTTGTTCCTTACATGCTCATTAATGAATCAACAAATGGACCTGTCTGTTCAAGTGAGTTGTATAGATTATGGACACTTAACTGGGAGCTGAGGTTATTTTGCAGTAAAAGAAGATGCAGGGTTTTTTTCTGGGGTTTGCTACAAGCCCAGAGTTTCAGCTGCAGAAAACCAAAGCACAAAGCTGCGGCTCTTGGCTTGTCGGTGAAGCTTATCTCTCCATCCAGGCAGCCCCCCACCCCAGCCAAGAAATGGACTTCCTGAGAAAGTTCTCCTTTCTTTCCCAGCTTCGGAGCCCAGCTTCTCTGTGGCTATAATTAACCTCCACATGATTTATGAAGGACAGGACCTGTGAAACACAGAGAAGCTTGATCATAATCCCCAGATTTCTGTGGCCCCTCAGTTTCTAAAGTTCTCTTTTATGTATTACATCTCAACTCTTCTTACTGAGAAATCTAGAGAGAGAAGAGCATGGAGACACAGCAATGTCTGGTGGTTAGAGCAACCAGATGTCTGCTTTTTGAGGGACAGTTTCCATTATGCTTGCTCTCCTGGCGTAGTTATTAACAACATCTTCTTTCACTGTCAAAAACACTCATGTTTGGATGATAAATTATATGGTCCCCCTAGTCATTGGGACCTAGTGATGGTCCTGAAGTTACTTCAGGAGCCAGAACAGGGCCAGCCCATCATGCAGGGAACTGCTTTCTGGACTGGTAAGCCATCGGTCATTGGTTGTTTCTCAAAGTGTGGTCTTCAGGTCAACTGCTTCAGCCAGCTTTGGAGTTGGGTATCCACGCGGGTGCCCGGGGCCCACCTTGGTCTTCGTCACTCAGAACCAGGGGGCCTTTTCCCTCAGGGTCTTAGTCACTCTAAGACACTTAAGACACTCTCTACTGTAACCTTAGTTTACCTTGAAGACCCCTGATAACCTTCTGTGCCCCCAAGCGCACATCCTTCCAACCCTTTGCACCTAGAATTGTTAGTTTTCAGGTTCCAGACCTCCTGCTTCCCACCAGCCTTCAGCGGTGGCCTGGTGTCTGGTCCCCACACACCAGAGCACTATTATTAGGTAGTAGTGTCAGAAACTAGAACTGCAATCCCAGCGGCCCTTTGATCTCCAGAGAGAATCGCCGGAAGGGACAGCCCAGCCTGAGGTTATATAGTCCAGCTCTCTTTCCTCTGGGCTCCGGAGGCCTGAAGGCCAGCAGGAAGGAGCTGGACTATTCTTAGCCAAGGTGTGGGAGCCTGGCAGGAGCTTCAGGCACTGCCCCAAGGGTCAGAGACAGGAATTGGCCACCCACTCTGGCTGCTTCCCCTCTCTCTCTTGGCTGCCCCTCACACAAGGAAATGACCCCCACGCTCCCCCTACCCGGCAGCAGCTTACGGCTCAGACACAGGCCACCCCCTCAGTCCCCTCAGCGGCAGGCATGGCTCAGCCTCCCTCTTAGAGGGAAGCTTCTGGGTACAGTTAGAGCCAGGAGGTGCCTCGGTTCCTTCACTGAACCCTATCACTCTACAGATGCCAGGACTGAGCCCCACAGAGGGACAGGGATTCGTTCAGGTCCACCTGGATGTTTAGGGTCTGAACACCTAACCAGTGTCGGGTGGGGTCATAGGCTGTAGGAGCTATGAGATTGGGCTAAGGTTTCCAGATGCCAGTCAGAATACGTGGGCTCTCTGTGACAACATTTTCACAAGCCCTCAGTAAACTGAAGAAAATTAGGGTAAGATCACCAGCACTTCAGGACCTTCCCACCCTTTCTCCAGTTCTAATCCTCTGGCTTCACTCTGGGGTCTTCAGACTGTTGCTGGGCTAGCTCTCCTAGGCCAACACATGCTCAGAGGAATCTCCCAGGCCCCATCCTTACTGTCCCCAATGAATCTTCTCAAAGTTCTTCTGTTTGGATATGGTCATCTCTGGAGAAAACACACATCTGGGAAGCAGCTGCCTGGCCACTCTCACAAAATCATCTCTGTCTGATGCAGTTGAAGCCAGAGTGGAGAATAGGCGTGGAGGTCTAAGGAAAAACATGAAGTCTGCCCAAGATGGGATCTGGGTAGAGTGTCGGGGTACCACCCCAAATGTTTGGAGCCATGCCTCCAGGGTAGCCACTGGGATTCCAACTGGCCTTTGTGCCTTCCTCTGATCCCTGCAAGACCAGATGTGTCCCACAGCTGTGTGCCATCTGCTACCCCTTACCCCAAAGGAAGCTATAGTTTGGAGGTTAAAGACGTGAGGAGGAAGAGAGTGACTCTTCCTTGGCTCTGGTGGGTGAGTTATGGGAATAAGCGTCTAGACTTCCCACAAAGCAGGCAAATGGCCTGACATCCATCTGCACAGTGGCTCCCCCAAAACTCTCCAGGCATGAGAAAAAATTTTAAAGAAAAATCAATATGCTGGGGTTTCCAAACTCTTTCCCTACTAAATGTTTCACAGACTCTAGCTTAGAAACTTTACCTTTCCTATTTATTCTACTCTCTGTCCCTCTCCCTTCCTCCTCACCCCAAACACTTGCACCCCGAGTTCCCAACCTGGGTCATGACGAGTCTAACAACATCTAGTCAAGCTGACATCCAATCCTCCCCAAAGGAAGAGAACTGTACACCCATCCAGGAGATGATGTTATCGGCCCCTCCCTGAGCTCAGAAGCTTGGTGCAGCCCAGACATATGGATCTTTTTAGAGACTCATGCAATTTGGCAATCTTGTTTCACACCCTCCAAGCCCTGCTGCTCTGACACTGCTCTGCTGGGACTGCACCAGCAGAGGGAAGGAGTGGATTCATGTAGGCTCTTTTATTCTTGTTCTTCCCTTGTCATTTCTCCTGGCAAGTGTCTACTCGATCTGGAAAACACAGTTGTTTCTCTCCAGGTCCAGTCTTTGGCTGAAAACAGGAAGGAATTGAGAGAGAGAGAGAGACAGAGACAGAGAAAGGAGAGAAGAAAAGAACACAGCAGCACTATTCTGGTTAGTTTTCCAAGACCAAAGGCTGGGAACCCCTCAACCAACTACACACTTGGTCTTGCTCCTCCCCTTCTCCACTGCCAGCCGCTCCTGGAGGAGCAACTTATGTCCCCACGGTCTGTGTAAACAGCGCTGCTGGTCCTTGCAGCGCTCGACCAGAGCACTACATGTTGCCCCTCTGCCCCCCATCACATAATCCACCCTGAGGCTCTGTGGGTACATTCAGCCTTGCTCTGTGTGCTCAGAAATGATGGAAAATTCTTCTGCTGAGACGAAAATATGTCCCTGCAACTTTGTGGGCACACTTGCCCCTTTCCCTCCCCAGCCAGACACACAGGAGGCTGCCATGTCTTGAAGGAAAGGGAATGATTTTGCTGCCCTGGAAGAAAGAACGACTTCCCTGCTCAGAGACCAGAAGTCAGAACTGCCAAGGAAAGTGTTCTGGCACTCAGAGGTCTGATTCTCCCAGCGCGAGACCTCCAGTGACCCCCCCAACTGGGGAGTCTGTAAAATTTGTACCCTAAAGGGTAGGCCATCTTGGATGAAGATGTCAGACTAGGAGGGGTCCAAAAAATTCACAGGAATTGGGCAGTCCTTGACCCATTCCCCCACCCTATGCCTCCAAGGTGGTCTCTTCGAGGCATAAGCCTCACTCAGAAGATAAGCAGTGGGAAAAGGGGGAAGGGAGGAATGTTCCCAGAGTCAGACCCTGACCAACCACCTTAATTTATGTGATGATTTCAAGACAGAAAAGACCTCTATATAAAGTGCAACAGTCAATAGTTTGGGACAGATGTTTCCTTTCCAGCCACATTTTCCTGCCCCAGGTTAAAAATAACCACCCTCTCTGTTTTGGCCTCCATCAAATGTATGTCATTAAAACTGTCCATTTGGGTTTCCAAAGACAAAGACTGATAGGTTCCTGGATTTTACAGCCTGTTGGCCCATGAACTAGATGCAGTATCGGGTGCAAGATGATTCCAGCCCCTTGAGGCAATTCTTGGACCCTCTAGTGAAGGAAATTTCTTCCCTGCTCCTACCTTTAGGTAGCACCAGAGAGAGAATTTCCAAATGAGGAAGCACAGTTTGCCAAGTAGCTCCACTTTTGTTACTCCAAATAAATCCTTCATGTTGGAATTTCCTTGAATCCATTACACCCCAACCCCCAGGGTAGCCTGGACCCGCTTTGGTACTCTGGCTTTAATGGAAATATAAATGTTGTCTGGTAGCACTCATGAGTGAAGCTGAGATACGCCTGCACTTGCAGGAAGATTTATTGAAAGTCTAGAAGAGACAGAAGGGAAATAAGCAGAGGCAATATCAGAAGTACAGACACACTCACATTCACAGACCATGGATTTCTGACCCATTCTCAGAAAGCTGCTTCCCAGGGCTTAAAAATTCTTTACCCAAGTTGCCCTCATCGCTGACATATCCACTCTTTTAGCTAAGCTGTTTTCAGCTATCATGTGGCTGCTCCCTCAGACGACCCAGGTCCTAACAAATCTTAAGAAAAGAACTATAATAATTAATAATCGCTGCAGCTTTTTCCTTTTCACAATGAGAATAGCTTTATTTGTTATTTTTGTTTGTAAAAGTAATGCACAGGTATTGTAAAATAAAATAAGGTCCATGCTGCACACAGAAGTGAAAAAGATGAAGTGACATTTGCCTCTAACTCTACCACCCAGAGATGATCATTGAGTATGTATGTGATGCTTGTTACCCCTCACACCCTGACCTTTTTTCCTTCCCACAACAAAATAGCATCACACCGTGATGTGCTTTTTCCTCACTTACATGTCACATCACCAGCTCTTAATAGCTATAGCAATGCACAGAAAAGCTGTGGATTATGTGCAAGTCTAGATGAAACACCATGTCCTTCTCTCTTACTGAGAAGCCTGTCTCTTAGGAAGCAAAACTGGGATGGCAGCCCTGAGCCAACATCGAAGGGAAGGAGAAATGAAGGACTGCATTTTATGCCTCTTTACTGAACATCATTACATTTTTGCCTTTAATGATATCCCAAGGGGCCTATGAAAGATGCCAACAGATTATCTTGGGCGCCTGCACTGGTTGATCAGCCCACGCTCACTCCCCTCTAAGGAACAGCCCCACCTACTCAAGTGCAAGAGAGAGATGTTATCCCAACATAAGAATACTCTCCAACCCCACTTGAAATATATATATATATATATATATATATATATATATATTTGCGCAATTTGAAAACTTTTGTAATTTAAATTTTTGTAACAAATTATTCACAAACAAGTGATGATATGAATGAAAATGAAGATACACTCTAAATATTAAAGTATAGATTAACAAGATAAAAGGAATTTTATCAATAATAATTTGAAAACTTTAGTAAATAAATAAATTCCTAGGAAAATAACAGTTTACTCAAGAGGAAATGTTTTAAAACTGAGAACTCTTATAACAATTAGAAAAAATGGAAATAGCATTTTTCAATGGTCCCACACTAAATATCAGGCCCAAGTGATTTCATAGGAAAGTTCTAACAAATCTTTAAAAAAGTGATAATCCCAATCTTACAAAAACTCTTCCTGGGACTATAAAAAAAGAAAATATTCTCCAACTCACTTTTTAAGGACTTCATAACCCCAATACCAAAATCAGACAATGACACAATGATGAAGAAAGAAATACAAACCCATTTCATTTATGAATATAGAAACAAAAGCCATAAATAGAAGACTGCATTAGCAAATTAAATTCTACAGTGTATAAAAATGATAATAAGCCATGACAAAGTTGGGTTTAATGCAAAGTTGGTTTAATGTTAGAAAGTCTATAAATGTAATTCACTAAACTCCCATATTAAAAGAGGAAAAACTATACTTCTCTTCAATAGATGTAGATATTTTTAAAACATCATACATTCATTATTTAAAAAAGAACTCTTTTAATAAATTAGGAATAGAAGGGAATTTCTTTAGCATGATATAAATAGCACATATAAAAAAATTAAGCAAATGTAGTCCTCAGTGGGGAAACATTAGAACATTACCCTTTAAAATCTGAAATGAGGCAAGAATGTATAAGATCACCCATCTTTCATTCTTGTAGCAGATGTTCTTGCCAGTACATTAACTTAAAAAAAAAAAGGAATTCAAAGGGAGAAGAAAAAATAAAATTATCACTATTTGTAGTTGATATGATCATTTACATAGAAAACCCCAAAGAATCTACAAATACTTAAAAATAATAGAATTTAACAAGGTAGCTCAATAGAGGATTAATATAAAACAATGAACTGTCATTTCACACACCAGCAACAAAAATAATTAAATAGAAGACACTATTTACAACAGTATTAGAGGACGTCAATTACCTAGGAATAAATCTAACAAAAGATGAATTAAAACCACTACAGGGAAGATCATAAACTTTAAAGAAGAACCAAACAATGGAGAGCTATGCCAACTTCACTGAATGAAAGATTCCATTCTCTCCAAATTAATCTACAGGGAAATTTTAATCAAAATCCAAAAGGTTATTTTGGGGAGGAATCTGATAAGCAAATTCTAATCTATATAGAAGAGTAAAGAGCCGAGAATAGCCAGGCCACTTTTCTGAGAAAAATTTGAGTTTTCACTTGACCTAACCATATCAGGACTTATTTGAAGCTGCAGTAAATGAGGCAATGCTAAAGGCCCTGGGATACATATGGTGACCAATGAATAGGGAGCCCAGAAACAGGCACATATATATGAAGTGTTGACACATAGCAGAAATGGCATTCCAGATGAGTAAGGAAAGGATAGACTATGCAGTAAATAGAGCTGGGCAAGTGTTTCTCTGTATAAAAAAATACATGAAACTGGATTAGTGACAGTTATTCACCCTGCATCTCTCAGTCCCAACCCCACACTTCTATACTCTTCTCTATAATGCAGGGTATAATGTGTGTTTGCTCTATTATGTCAGAATATCCAGTTCTGCTACAGAGGACAAGGAAAGCAGACCGGATGGGTGAATTTCATCAGATGTACTAATTATAGGTGATAAGTAAGCAAGTGATTTGTGAGACATAGGCAGAAGTCACATGTGCTAAAAATAGGAGCAAATTTGTAATCTGTGAGACACGCAGAAATAGAATAAATTGAATATATTATAAAAAGAAGGGACCAAACAAAAGTGTTACTTACAGGTAGAAAGGAATAGAAAGATCAAGTCATGAGTCACCAAGTGTAGAGAGCATGCCTCCTCGGGCTGACAGCCAGGTCATCCCTAAGTTGTCTACCTATTGGTAGACATCATTCTGCCCCCTGTATGCTCTGCCCCATAAACGCTGACAAAAGGGATGGCTGCCCAGAAGAACACTTATGAGCTGTGTGCATAAACCTGCCACCAGACCAACTTGGCCTTGCATCTCCCAGTAGAGCAAATATATGTTGGTTCCAAGCATCTTCCACCTACTGATCCTTTAACCTCAGTGCTGGTCCTCAAAACTGCACTACTGGAGCAAAACACAAGATTCAGAGAGTGTGTGGTCCTTTCACCCTGCTTGTACCCATCCCAAGTGAGTTAACTTACCCCAACTCTTTCCTCTTGGTTCTAGCTGTATGTTTTAAATAGATTCAGTAACCTTTGTGATTTGATCACCATAATTTGGTCTGAGACTTCTTGGTCTGTGGCCTCTGTAGCCTGCCTAGAGCACACTGGAGGTTTCCACTGCATGGAGCCAATTTCCCACAAGACACTAGGGCTGGGAATCTATATGCCACATTTCCCAGGCTCCCTTGTCAGCTGGTTTCTGGTTATGTTCTGCCAAGAGGAAGCACTGGAGAGAGACTGGCAGGTGGGTAGAGGACAGAAAGGGCTCACTTCTGACCTCAGGTTCTCATCGCCTCCCTCTAATATCTGTACACCTCCACCACCAAGCATCTCTCTTTGCCAAACTGGGCTCCAAACCCTGAAAGCTTTCAAAGACCCAAGACAAGTTAGCAATGTGGGAAAAAAATCTTGGTTCCAAAATATGAAAATGGAAAATCAAAATGAACAAATGTTTTATTAAATGCCTCTAAAAGGTAAACTTAGCCAACTTGTAAACCGCAATTCAACTCTTTAGCACTTATATCAGTATATAAATGTAATAAAGCTTGAATCACAAGAACAAAATGAAGAATATATCATAAAACTCAAAAAAATTTTAAATAATTTCCCTTATTCTTTTTACATCAAAGGAGTTATATTTAACATGGGATGAGGGTCTATTTTAAATGGATTGATACGACATGTGTGTGTTTTGGGGCTGGGGTGGGGGATGTTCAATGGTAAGGGTGGCCATGACCTAGAAGTCTATCAGGGCCCAACAGAGCCTCTCACTCTATAGATTTCTGCTGCATCTGACACAATGTGCGGTGTAGGTTTTTTTTTTTTTTTCCAAAAGTTTTTTGTTTTTTGATGTGGACCATCTTTTTTTAAGTCTTCATTGAATTTGTTACCATATTGCTTCTTTTTTATGTTTTGGGTTTTTGGCCACGAGGTATGTGGGATCTTAGCTCCCCAACCAGGGATCGAACCCACACCCCCTGCGTTGGAAGGCGAAGTCTTAACCACTGGACTGCCAGGGAAGTCCCTGCGTGGTGTAGTTAACATCTTCTTTCAGCAACAGCTCATGTGACGAAGCAGGGGAGCAGAAGAATTGAGGGGCAGCCAAAAAAGGCTAGAGCTTTGAAGCCGCTTGCTAGCTCAGCTCTATGTGGCCTGTGAGGAAACGTAAGGCTGGGGCCCCGGGGCAGACGTGTGTCCAATGGCCAGAACCTGAGTTTGTGGGCAGACGGGGCAAGGTTATGTGTGCTTGGAGTCATGAGTCTCAGTGGCCCTGGAAAATAGAAAGAGTGGTCAGTTATCACCTAGTGTCATGGTTCTGGTGTCATCCATAGTCTTGTAGGCCAGAGAAGAACAGCTCTGGTTTCCCAGAGGAAGTGATTTGTCAGCCTCCAGTGCCTCCCACTCCTATTTCCCTCCCTGAAGTCTGCAATCCACTTTGTACCTAACCTGTCTTCGTTCTATACCAGGGCTTCTTCAACTTTAGCATGTATAGAAGAGAGTGCCTATTAAAAGCACAGATTCCCAGACCTTACCCTTGATTCTGTGTAGACCATGCTTTGAGAAGCTCTGTTTCATAGGATCATTGTCTCCTCTGCCCCCAAAGCTAGTTAAGAAATTCAGGTGCTAGGGACAAGTTCTTGCTCCAGCTAGGGCAGACAAAGGGCATTTGAAGTAACCAGAAGAATTTACTGAGAATGAAGGAAGAGCCGAGAGGGCCAAATTGGTTTTCATACGGGGTTTTCAACCCCACATTTTGTTCACAACCTCTCATTGGGGGTAAAGCAGATCCAGGTCCCGGAGCTGAGAGAGCTGGGGGTCGGTGGAGGGCAACTCTTTTTCTCTGTTCATTGGGAGTTCCAAGGACAAAAGCCTGATTTTAAAAATGTATATTGTAACCCTTTCTGTCCCCATCTGCAGGCCCTTGAGATCACAGTGTGGTCAGATCTGAATCACCATTTGCACTTTGAAACAGATACATACCATACCACCATGTTCTACCAAATCTGCATCAGAAGCCTTTGGTTTCATCATGTGATGAAAGGCTTTGTTTCCTCTGTAAAGGAAAGTTAGGCAACATGATCAGAATGGGAGTTTCGGGTTGCTTTTAGACCTGGACACCCTTCTACTTTCATAATGCTAGGGGGTCTGCAGAGAAGTAAATCAGAAAAGAGCAGTGCTGGGCTTTCCTCTCTCTCCCTTTCGGCTCTGTGGAGCAGACATCATGGAAGAGACTGGACTGGGTATTTGTAATCATGTGATCCCACTCAGGAACTCAGGGCATAGTCTCCAAGACTGTGTCTTCTCTTACCCCCTCCCGGTGCCGTCATCTGCTCCTCCTGGCTCCTCTTTCTTCCAGTATCCATCTCTTCAATCCAGTCCTTGACTAGGCTGACTGCCCAGTTCAAAGTTTCTGTAATTCAGTTTACCAACATCCAGAACAACTCGCGAGGAATACACAGCTCCAGGATCAATTAGGTAGAAGAAGGTGGAGCCAGGGGAAGTCTTTTTTTCTGATAAGAGAGCAGGATGAAGCCCCTAGAGTCTCAGCCCTAGGACTGGAGAGAAGGCATCCCAGGTGCTAGGGCGAGTCCTTTGTCTTTATGATGATGGTGACAGTTAGGATAAAACTATGTGGGAAAATAGGGACAGTCACAGGAAATAACCCTCCAAATTAAAATAAATAGATCTTGTAAGAAAAATAATGAAAAGAAAGTGAATAATTACTGTCATTTATATGTCCTGCTCAGGCTTTCTGCATCATTAACACACAGCATAGTCTCTGGTAGAGTATCACTAAATGCCTCAGATTTGACAGGTGGTAAATTTTACCTGATTAGCAAAATGCTCACACTTGTAAACTCAGGTCCTTACTGGTAGATTTCATCTGCAAGATTGTTCTCAGCTTAAAACGTAAAGAAAAACAAAAAAGAAAGGAAATGGAAAAAAAAAAAATCAGAGGAAACTTGCCCCCTGCCCTGGGCACCGGCAAGGTTGACACAAAGGGGTTAAAGTTAAGTCGAGCTTTAAGAAGATGGGGCCTCTATATAAAGTTGAACAAGACGTCTGGGGCCCTCACAAAACCTTTTTTGGCCTCGACAGCGGCAACCCCAGCCTCCCTCCTAACGTCCTCCGCCTTTGGGACCAAGCGGGAAGCTCACGTTAGTGGCAGCCAAGGAGAGGGGTTGGCCGTGCCAGGACTAAAAAGGGAGGGGAGGGGAAAAAGCAAGTTTCGCCCACCCCACGTTCGGGCGGAGGGGCGGGAGCTGCGCGTCCGGGCCTGGCCAAGCAGAGTCTCGGGCTCTGTGCATCTCTTCGGGAGCGGCGCGGGAAGGATGCTCGTCCGCAGGGGCGCGCGCGCGGGGCGGGGGATGCCGCGGGGCTGGACCGCACTCTGCTTCCTGAGTTTGCTGCGTGAGTATGGGCCGCGCGCCCGGCCCGGCCGACTTGGTGGCGGGGAGGGTCGACGCTCTCCCGGGGGCAGAGCGCGCAGAGCCGAGTTAGGCGGAGCGAAGGGACCCCTGCCCCACCCCACGCCCCCACGCCCACGGCTGCTCCTGGCTTGGTGGGACCGGGGCCGCTTGAACCGAGCCCCATGGGGACTGGTGCCTCCGCTGGGAATGGGTGGGGGTTGGACGCGCCGGGAAGGCGACCACACTGTGAGCGTGAACTAGCCCAGGTGTAAACCGGGGGGCGCGCCGGAGGCTTCCCAGAGTCAATGAGGCTCTCTCGAGTTGTCTCTAAAGTAAAGCTCTTTGAAGATGCCAATGTCCTTTCGCGTTGCCAAAGGTGCAGAGTGCAGAGTTGGAGCCAGAACCAGGAGAGAGGGGAGGAGAGAAGCAGGAAAGTTTCGTGACTGATGGTTGATTCAGAAAGCTGCGGCCTGAGCCGGTTCCTGGGAAGAGAGCGGTTCCTGGGAAGAGAGCGTTGGTGCCCACCGACCACTAGGACAGGGGGAGCCAGAATTGGACATTCAAGGAACCGGAGCGAAGCCAACCTGGGATGAGGCCCCAGGTCCGAGGTCCAGAGGCCCAGGAGGCAGGCTGAGTTAGGTGACATGGGGAGTTTGGAATGAAGAACAGTCCGTGAAAATATTCTTGCATTTAAGATCGGAAAGCTAAGTTACACTCCGTCTTCTGACACCTTCTTCTCCATTCCACTGGAGAGAAGGCACGGGGTAGATGGAGTTTGTTCTGTGCCCTGCCTTCCTCTCCCCATGCAGCCCCTCACCCTGGCACAAACTCAAACTTGTTACATTTTGGAGTTTTCTTCCCCTGCCCTTCTTCTCCAAGTTCTAAAACTAGTGGACAGATCAGCAGACTGGTGGACACTCCTTTGCTTATCCACGTCCGCCCTGACTTCTTAAGCTCTTGCTCTCACTTTGGTTAAAAAGAAAAATTAGTAGGCACTCAATAAATATTCATTCATAATTGCTTTCATTTGGGGATAACATTCTCTCCATCTCATCTCATTGCACTTAGAAGGATTTAAACATTGTAAGTTATTCTCCCTTTGGCTCAAGATTCTGCTACCAGGCCTCTAGGGCTCCCAATTCCCTACTCTTATTGCATCCTAAAGGCCACCCACCACGGCCCCCCAGAGGGACCTGGGCCAGCCAGCTAGGCCTCTTTGCTCTCAGTCTCCTCTGCTGTCCCCCTTTGGGTCCACCCAGTTGGAGAGAGACTCCAGGCTGGAGAAAGCTCTAAGTAAGGCTCTGGGTTGACCTGTTTGGCAGCCCCAGACATGCCCTTCGGGGCAGGGAAAAAACTGTCACTAAGGTGTCCGTTGAAGCCCTAGAATGGGGAACTGCCCTGGGGGCTGGCTGCACCTCACAATGGGGTGAGTTGACCAGCGGCTCAGATTCCTATCCGATGCTCCACTCTCCTTTGGCTTCACAGCTCATGATGACCTGGTCCTGGGCCGAGTGAGGCCCACCCTTTTCTTATTTCCTCAGCTGGCCAGTCTCAGTCTCGCCTTGGCCTGCAGCAGTGGGGATGGGGAGAGCGATTTAACCTCTGCAAAACCTTGGGCAGATATGCTGAGAATTTCAGTGTCTCCGCTTCGGGGATGAGCGGTGGGGCATGGGTCCCTATGCTCAATCTTGCCAGACTGCTAAGGCCAGTGTGTAGCTTTATGCATTCCCCAAGAGCTTTCTACGGTTTGTTTTTATTTAATAGTAGGAGTCATTTTCTATTATGTTGTGGGGTGACTGGAATGAGTGAGTGACTCTACCTTGAAATGCTAACAAAGGAGCATTGCAGAAATTCTGTGCTATTGTTACTGTGAACTTTAGGGCAGAAGAGGGTTCTCTGGTTTTCTCCTCACTGACCCTGACAAAGAGCTTTGTTCTGGGAAGGTCTTTTTTCTGTCCCTGTGAGAACTGGGCCTGGGCTTGGGTACAGCAGCCAACCAAAAGTGGACTTTCTCTGTTGGAGATGGGGTGGCTCTGGGTGGTGACCAGAGTCAGGGTGGGCGTTGAGAGGCCACCAGGTAGCACTGCCACACCACCAGCTGGAAAGAGAAATCTTTCAGGTAATCAGGGAACCCCATTTGTCAGGCCCAGGGTATCTGTTTCCTCCAAGCCCCCCAAGGCTGTCCTTCCTCTTTCCCTAACAAGTCCCACCCCTTCACATTCCTCTTCTTCCTCTGGGTCCTTCGTGTCTGCTGACCCCACACCCATATCCTGTCTGGGGCTACGTGTAAGAGGGGAAAAAAGAAAAGGGAAAAGAATTTTATCAGATATTTTCCGGAGGGGAGAGGACTCCACCCTTTGACTCTCTGCCACATGGCGACCAAGAAGGAGCAGCCTTGGGACCTCTGACTAATTCCATGGTCCCCAGTTCTCCCCCTTGTAGGGCCAGCCCAGCTGGCATAGCCTTTGCAAATGCAAATCTTCGGCAACATTCCTGTTTGACTGATAAAACGAGCCTGGGCATCTTTTTCTTATCCCTTTGGCTCCACCTCCTGGGCCTGTTCATTCACTAGTTCTCATCTCCTTCCTTCTGTGAGTCTTTGTCTCCAAAAGCTCAGAGCAAGAAGTGCCAAACTGCAACAGATAAACTCAGGCTCAGAGTCTTACAAAAACAAATCAAAAGGAGCAACAAATTCCACTTCTTACGGTCTCACTGCCTGATTTCCTTTAGATCCTGGGCAGGAGGGCCTGGGCTTACTTTCAGAGCTGGATGGTTACCCAGTTCCACCCTTAGGGTGCCTGGGCCTCCTTCTCCCATTGACTTTGCTGGATGTCACTAAATGGCCCCGAGTGTGGGGAACTGAAAATGTGAAGGTGTGGAAAAAGAACAAAACACACCCTCCAAAAGAAAATGCTTGGAGTCGCCAGGGCAGAATTTCCATATTTTTCTGGGCTTTGACTTCCCTAATGAGAACATTCTCTTCCTTCCTCAGCTAAGAAATAAAAACACAGTATCTACAATTTTTAGTCCCAAGAGCCCTAGACTTTGCTAAGGAGAAAGACGCATGCATCTTGGGAGAATGCAATACAAATGAATAGGGATGTATACCAGGGTGTACTTCCTAGGACCTACACTCTGGAGCCCACTGAAATGAATCACTTCCCTTTGGAATACAAAGGAAAAAGCCTCTGGCTTCATTGGGAGGTTTGCTCCTGGTTTAAGAGGAAAAAAACCCCAAAGAACCCACCACTGATACCTTCTTAGCAGAGCAGCATCTCTAGGTAGCCAGCTCCATTATTGAAGAAAATGCCTTAATGAGTCTTTGGGTGAAAAAACCTAGACCCCTGGACAAACCTTTGATGTGCAGTGGCAGACAGGAGGCTGAATTGCTGAGCATGATAAAATAAAGTAGAACTTTGTATTTGATGGGCCCTAGAGACAAAAGGCTAAAGGACTCCAGAGGCCAGGAGAGCATAGAGAAAGGAGGGGAGGTGCTCGGAGCAGTAGGGAACAGTAGTGAGTGGAGGGTGGAAAAGACCTGGCTGGGAAAATTCCTTATGGTGTGGCCCAGCTGTTAAGCATAGGAATGTCTAGCCTAGGGTTTCAAGATTATGCCTTTGTCTCTTCTGGGCTGTGCTGTAATCTCCCTCCATGATCTCAAACCTTCAGTAAACATGCACTGGCCTTGTAACACTGTTAGTGGTGCTCTGGGGTGGGGTGGGGGGGAGTAAAGGAATGGGTGTTTGGCAAGCCCATGGTGCAGTAGTGTAGAACGAGAACTCCTGCAGCCTGAGGACAAACAGGAACAGAGCTGTGAAACAGGGGTCGGTGGCAATTAGGAAAATGGAGAAAGAGGTGACTGGGAGAAACATAGGCCCCCAGGGAAAGCTCAAGATATTGGGGTTCCACAGGAAGTGGATGGCGGCCAAGACATGCTATTTGAATATTAAAGGGGAGTCTCAGTCCCCTGGGAACACTCAGGCCACAGACACTTTTTTATGCTCACACCTCAGCTTAGCCTCTGCAGTGTAGGAAGGCATCAGCCCAGTTCTTTGATCTAGTCCAACATGACCCAAACCCACCGAGACCCATAGCAGGGATGCTTCCTGAATGCTCCCAGGAAAGATGGGTGGCTCACTATCTCCCAGAGTAGTTCATTCTATTTAAAAAAAAAAAAAAATCCCATGATTATTAGCTTTTTTTTGTACTGCAGTGAAATTAGCCTTTATATAGCTTCTAATCATTAACTGCAATTCTATTCCTTAAACTCTCACAGAATTAATCTGATCTTTCTTCATGACAATCCTTAACAAACTTTCTCGTCTGCTCCACTAGATTATAAGCTCCTTGAGGACAGGGATTTATTTAAATTCTAGTGACACCAACACCTAGAAGTAGAAAGGTATCTTCTCTTAGCTTGTGCTCTGCACAGTGCTGAGTTTGGTGGCGCTTCGGGAAAATAAGAATGAATGAATGAGTGAAATGAATCTTGAAGAAAGGTACTTATTCTCTCTCCCCAAATTCTTCCTTTCTGTATCAAAAATCAGCAAATTTTTTCTGTAAAGGGCCAGATAGTAAATATTTTAGGCTCTGGAGTCCATATGTGGCCTCTGATGCATACTCTACTTTGTTTTATTTTACAACACTTTAAACATGTAGAAGCCATTCTTAGCTCACTGGCCAAACAACACACAGCCCATGGGTTGGATTTGGTCCACCAGCTATACTTGCCAACCCTTGATCCAGATGAAATAGCACTAAGCCCTCAACCATATGACTTGGTTTCTAGAACTTTCCTAATTCTAGTTGTCCTCTCATGGACACTCCCTTAATTAAATAAATTCCCTCTTAAAATATAGCATTGAGTGACACGGTTCTACATAGAGGTGGTCAGTGTGAACACTTCTGATGCAGTTGCCATTCAACCCAAGTGCTTATTGTGAACTCAGAGGATTGTGCTCAGTGTCCTGAGTAATACAGACAAGTATGAGAGATGATTCCAACAGTCAGGAAACCTATGATGTAACCGAGGTGACAAGACCTATACTCAGGAAACAGCATATATGATCTTGTGCCAGATAAGTCATGGAGATATGTGTCTTAAGGTCTCTGAGAGGCAGGAAAAAAGGGACCTGTCCTAAAGATAACCACTGTTTCTTGAGCATTTACCAGACAGGCAACTGCTTTACACCCCCCATCTCCTTTATTCCTCCGAACAACAAGGAGGTAGGGGCTATTTTTATCTCCATTTTACAGGTGAGGTATAGAGAGGTGAAGAAGCTTCCCGAGGCCATGCAGCTAGAACTTGGTAGAGGAGCCTTTCAACAAGGTCCAATTACAGAGCCCGAGCTCTTTGTTTTGAGGCTCTCCTGTCTTCTCATCAACCATCAACACAGGCTGTGGGCTCCCAGCAGAGGCCAGCTTGTTCCTTCTTCCTAGTACTGCATCTAAGATACCCAGGATCTCCTCCAAGAAACTCCTCTTGGGCCAGGTGCTAGAATTTGAAAGGATGGGCAGAACGGTGCTGACTGGCTAGGAGATAAGAAAACAGCACCAGCAAAAACTAAAACTCAGAGGGTCTGTGAAAAACAAGACCAAATATAGGGGGAAAAACCTTCTCCTAAAGTATAGGAATTTAGTAATTTAGGTAGCAGAACTTTCTGGATCTCTGAGGATTTGTAAACCCCCTTTAAAGACTAAAAGAATCTTTAATTTACTAATTGTAGGTAGAAATCTTTTAAAAACATATTACATATGTTTCTGCTTTCTTAGTGTATCAGGAAAAAAAGGGCTCTAACCTTCAGACTCAGATGTATCATGAAAATAATTCGGTTATGGTGCAACTCAGTGGCATTGTTAATGCCTATGAAGGTGTATATTTTCATTTACTCCTACCATAAATGGTTCCAGACTAGTGTGGTTTTTGATACTCATGTCTGTTTTTCATTTATTGCTGCTTATTCATTTTCAACTGTTGCTTCTCCTTATTATTTGCTTCTCCTTATTGTTTGCTTCTCTTTCTAATTTTTAGCTTTAGCTAGGATATCAGATAAACAAGTTTGTTAGAATTATGTGCAAAACGAGAATAATTGCCTCTGAAATAAGTACCTGTAAGTTAAATGCGTGACTTTTACAACATGAATTTTGTGACCTCTATTTGGCTTCTTGGAATCCTCATCTTGCTAACTTCCTGATACCTTGTCTCCTTTTGTCCCAGGTTCATGGGTTGAGATCAAGTAGGGTAGGTAGGGGCAAATAGGGTACTTAGGGAGACACAGTTAATAAAGACGGAGTGAGAAGTAAACAACAGAAGATAGCCTTTCATTCAAATTTAAATTGTAGTATAGTGCTCTGTTGGGTTGGGGGTAAGGGCTGTTCTTCCAGTCTACAGTGGAATGGGGTAGAGGTTTCATCGATTGTCTCTTGGATCTGGCTGGTAGGCTGCTATGACTTCCATACAGAGTCAGGGATAAGAAGCTCAGATAAAGAAAGATCAGCATTGGTTGGTTTAATGCCATGGGTGTGGGGGGGAATATAGGATAAGAACAAATCTGTGGTCAGTCTTGATTCTTATAAATGTCATTCCTCCAAGACCCATCTCTTCAAGGGAGCACAAGAAAGGGAGCCCTAGAGACTGTGAAAACAAGAGACTCCAGTCTCTACTGACAGCCTCTGTGCTGCAGTGTAGGTCAGGATTGGCCCCCAGGGCTCTGCCAAGGTGTCCCCTTGCCCTACACCAGCTCACATGTACCCCATTGCTCAGCCTTGCCTTTCTGCCTTCCCTCTTTGTCCTGTTTCTCTAGGGTCTCAGAGGCTTCCCCACTCACCCTGGGCTCAGGGACATAAATCTGAGATTGGGGTTCCCTTTCCATTTCCAGACAGATCCTGCAACCTGTTCCTCAGTTCTTGGCTGAGGGGTGGGTGGGAGGGGGCAGCCGCAGCCGGGAGCCTGACCCTAGTGGCTCAGTAGCTGGCCTGGGTCCAGGATTGCTTCACTCATCTGGAACAGGCATGTCTGTCCTCAGAGCTAGCAGCAGGTCTCTCTTCACATCTGGAAAAGTTCAAAACTGTTTGTCTGGGTGAAGGAGGCCCTGGGAGAGGGGGTTCAAAAGCATGACATCACCTCAGCCAGGCCCAGCTTTCTCTGGGGAGAGAAGAGGGCTGGGCCAGGTTGGGCCAGATGGGATTCCCAAGAATTGATGTATTGGTGGGAAGAAGAAAAAAGGGTGGGCAGGAAGAGTGATGTCAAGGGGGAGTTCCAGTGGTGCCTTGGAATGGTACCTTGAGAGGATGGTCCTTCAATTCAGTGTCCAAATGTTCCCACCACCTGCCCCCTGCACTGAACTCATACCTTAGGGTGAGATTGCTGAGAGGGACTTATTTAAGGACAAAAGAAGACTGGATCTGCTTCCCCATCTATTTTATTTTGATAAATCCACTCCCCACCCGCTACTGCCCCCTATCCCAGCCAGACAGGAGCCCATACTTTTCTCTCCAAAATATGGAAGATGCATCCGATCCTTAGCAGTTTGGACCCCCTGACCCTCTTGCTACTTCTACTCAAGAGTCAGCTAAACCTCAGTGGCCCCATTGCTCCTTGCCCTGCATGAATGATGGCCATCCCTCTTGGCCAAAACCCTGGTGATCCAGGTTCTTATCTCTAAAACGGAGATAGTAATATCACTTGTTCCTCCTGCTCACTTGCCCTATAATTTTGAGATATGAGTTTTGTACTCACCATGAGTATCAGCCTACCTGCAGCAGGCTGGAAAGAGAGGCAGATGAGGGAGAGTGAGACTTGCCACCACCTTTAGGGGAAACTTTTGGCCTCAGGTTCATTGCCTTGAAACTAATGCCTAACTTCCACCTTGATGCTGAGGAAAAGAAGAGGTGTCATTTTGCGCTGCTAATTACCCAGAAACTTCTGTAAAATACAGGCCTAGATTTCAATCAGAAAAGTTAGAGACAAGCTTTAGGGTGGCCTGGGACCCTCAGTTGCCTTTCCTTGAGGATGCTACTGCCGGGTATGAGCTCTGAATACCAAGTCTACCCCTAATATTTACAGGGCTCAAGCTAAGAATACAATGGAGGCCCACATATTATATGTTTAAATACTTCAAAGTTATAAATCAGGCCAACCATATGGTAAATAAAATATCTTCTATCCTCTTACCTTGAAAAACTTACCTTCATGGCCACCTGGAAGGCCAGATTTGAATTTAGGACTCTCAGAGCCTCGGAGTTCAATGCCACAATGTGGCTTAGCAGGAAGAGGTGGTCCTCGGCCCTTGCCTACCCTCTTCTCTTCTTCTTACTCATGGCTCTGGTCCATACTGTAAGGGATCTTGCATGAAGGCAAGGGACACCCCACCTACAAGGTGGGGTTAGATCTTAAGCTCTAACCCTTCTCCCTGCAAACAGCCACCCATTGGCCACCCTTGGGCCTTGGAGGCACACACCCTGGTGCTGCAGTTCACCCTTGGAGGGATGGACTGAGAGAAGAGGCCCATGCAGGTCCTCAAGTGAGCAAAGATCCATTGGGGCAAGAAGTTCTAGGACTTCTGGTCCCAACACGTGATCCAGAAGAGAGGGTACACCTCTGTTGGCCCCATGGATTCCTCGTAGCTTGGGGACAGGGAGGGCAGGAAGAGGAACAGAGTGTAGGCTCTAAAGTGCAGGGTCCAGACAGGTAGCTTCTCCTTCCTGGGTCTAAGGGTGGTACTGCTGGGTACCACAGGAAACATGGAAGGGTAAGAACTTGCAGGAAAATTTTCAGAGAATAATTAGTTCCAGGAACGTTATACTATAGCAACGTAACATTTGTTATCTCATTGATTTTCCCAATAATCCCTGTAAGGAAAGACCCTCACTTTAAAAATTAGTAAACTGAGACACACACACATTAAATTACCGAGTTATTGACAGAGCCAGGACTAAGCTCTCTGTTCCCAGGACGTTTGTTGAGAAACCAAGCCTTATGCTCTCTAGTCCATCAGCTAGATTCCTAGGTCGGAGCTTCCCGAAAGAAATCTTGGGGTTGCTAGCTGCAGTTCCTCAATAAAAGGAAAGAATGAAAGGATTTGGGGAATGGGGGAATCTAGGGATGATAGAATATTTTTAAAGGATTACATAGAGACAGTGTCAATCTGGTGATTATTCCAAGAGTTAATACATTGGCTGAAGAGAAGGATACATTAAAAAGGAAATAGAGGCACATCTTTTCCCACATTTTAGATCTTGGCAATATTTATTCAGGTGTAATTTGAAATTTTAATATTTTACTTAGCATGTTATGAGCATTGCCTCATATTCTCATGCTGCTATAGTTTTTGCATTTTTTTATTTGCAATGATTATGGTATGTTAAGTGCGTATAACATCTATCCTATTGTAATTCATTTAGTTGCTTGCAACTTTTCCCTCCTATAAATAATACTATACTAGATGCTTGGTGCATGCAAACTTTTCCTTCTCTCTTTCCTTAGGAAAAATCTAATGAGAAATTAGTCACATGTCCAGGAGGATATCCTTGTTCTGCTCTGTTGCCAGGGGTGGCAGGGGATGTTTTAGATGGATTCTACCTAAAGTCAAGAAATTGAATCAGGTGATGCCATGAGGCTCCAGGATGATTTGGGTTCTGATATTTCTTCTTTGTTTCTCTGTAGCCTCTGGGTTCACAAATACAGAGAGCTTGACTACTACTGCCACAAAGTCATCTACCCCAGGAATATCTTCAACTGTCCCTACAACTATACCCAACCAGGAAAGCACAGTATCAAGTACTTTTGGAAACATCAGCCTCTACGCTGTCTCTCAGGACAGCAATGGGAGCACAGCAGCCATCTCAGGTAAAGAGTGTTTGTCTCAGGCCCCAGAAGGATGCTGCTGGCACTTGGGTAAAGCATTAGGATATTTGCAAATACCCCCACCCTCTATTTCCCACCACAGATGGAAACATACAAGCCACTTTTAATAGTGGCTTGAGTATCGTGCTTAGGGTACCCTGAAGTAAGTACTAGACAGTTCTTCCTGTAGTGACAGCTTTCTCAAGTCAGCACCTTGGCTGCTGATCCTGATTTGTAATGCTCCTTGTACTGTTTGAGTTCAGCTTAGTGATAAAATAAGGATCTGATGAGGACTCTGTAGAGATCTCTGATCTCTTCTAAGTGAAGCAGACTGGGTACAGGCTCAAATTGGGGGTCTTTGACATCTCTAGGGTGGACCAGTTTCCAGTTCAGTTTCAGAGTCCTGAGGGCATCTCTAATACATTCTATGATTATAGCTATGGTTCCAACAGCTGGCTGGAAATGAGTTGGTAAGGGTTAAGACATGAAGTAACTCTTAACTCCCCAAATTCCCTTTTCTGGGTTGAAGTCCGTGCCTATGTCAATGAACTGAGATGTGTTTGTGTATGTGTGTGTGTGTGTTTATGCCAATGTGCATATATTCACACTTCTGTTTTGGTCAATTCCAGAGCCTACAGTCAATTTCACATCTACCTCTGGAATCACCCCAGTCCCTGGAACCATGAACTCTTCTGTCCAGTCACAGACCTCTTTAGCCACCACAGTGTCTTCTACCCCCATCAACTTTACAACTTCAGAGATGACCTTGCAGCCCAGCATGTTACCTGGAAATATTTCAGATTCCCCATACAATAGTACCAGCCCTGTGACATCTCCTACTAACCCCTATACCTCATTTTCTCCTATCCCAAGTACCATCAAGGTGGGTGAATCAGGCCAAAAATGACAGATTGCCCCCTCACTTCATATGTATGCAAGCTCTCTCTTCCCCTTAACCTCTGCTTATCCCAACCAATGAATTTGGGTCATATAGGAGTTAGCATGAAAAATGTGCAGCATAAATATTGCTGGAAGGGATAGAAAAGGGAGGAGAGGGGTAGAGTTGGGTAGCAAGGCTGATCTGTGCCGTGGGTACTATATTTCTAGGAAGTAAAGAGTAAAGAGGATTCTCAGAAATCCATCTAATTCTCTGTGGTTCTTTCCAGTACCTCTTGGTCTAATCTTTGACTAGGGTACCACTCGCCTTTGGACATATTTGGAAACCATCTTCTACTTAATGGCGCTGCTTTTCCCAAAATGTTTAAGGCAAATACCATTTCCTGTATGCAAGAGGGTTTGGTGGTATGCCAGGAGTAGAGAGGCAGTGAGGAACTAGGCAGACCAGGGATGTTGAGCTCAACCTGCCTTTCTCAGCCTTGGGGCCTGTGGCTATCAACAGCTTTCAGCAGGAAGAGTAGAAAATGTGAGGGCATGGAGCCTGTGGGCAGGCATGGGGGACCTGCCTGATTTCTGTTTTTAAAGGAGCCAGAATAGAAAGTCCTAAGGGACCAGGAGGAAAATGAGTGTCACCAGGATCTGCCTGGCCACCTCATGATCTGTTTCCCTGCAAGTGTGTAATTCACTGGAGGGAAAACAGCTCAAAGGGGAAAAGATCCTCCCCTCTTCCATTTCTGCGCCATCCAAGCTAATGTTTACCAAGGTCACAAATAGCTGCTTGCCTGCAAGCCCAGGCTAGTAACAAAAGTTTTGATTATCTGACGGGTTAGGAAGTGAGGTAAAAGAAGAACATGACATAAATTTCTAGTCTCCTAACAAAATGTTTAAATTTCCTTTCTTTAAAGCCTCTTTAAAAAGTATCTCACAGAAATCAAACCAGAAAAGAGGTGGGGAAGAAATGAGGGGCAAAGATGCTGGCTTATTTACTTCGTTTTTGTTTTAATACAGGGAGAAATAAAATGTTCCAGAGTCAAAGAAGTGAAATTGACCCAAGGTATCTGCCTGGAGCTAAATGAGACCTCCAGCTGTGTAAGTCAAAGCCCCCAATTCCTTACCCGCCCCTCTCTTCCCAAAATTCCTTCTGAATGTCCTGAAGGCAAGTCTTGAACTAACTGACTTGGGAGGGGGTGGGGGGAGTTTAACATGGACAGGCTACTTTGAATACTGAGCTTTGGATTTAAGGAATGAGAGGCCCCATCTGGTGGACAAAGAAGGCAAAGCCAATTTTATTTAAATTTACGTTTTCCCTCCTCTATCGTACATTTTATATATATATATGTGTGTGTATATATATATATATATATACACACACATATATATATAGTCAGATTTAAGTTTGCTTTTATATTAAGAAAGTTCTTCATGAAATATAAACTAGTCACCTAAAATATCAATTTATTTATTATTATTTTCATATAACTCTTTAATATACAAAGAATTTTTTTGCTGTAAATGCTGCATTCTCCATATAACCATTTCCCCTAGCATTATTTCTTGCATGATCCTCTCCTTTATTGATTGGAATGCTTCCTTTAGTTTGTATTAAGTTTTTATATATCCTAGGGCATATTCTTCAGAGAGATTTTATTTGTTTAGTTTGTCTTTTTTTTTTTTTTGCCTGTTTTAAATTATTATACTTTTATATTACAGCACTTTTAATATCCAGCCAAGCAGGTTTTTGCTTATTACACTATAAAAATGTAAGGCATTTTTCATCTATTCTTTTAGAAAAACTTTAGAAACACCTATTCAAGATTCAAAAAAAAACCACAAAACCATTAAAATTTTAATTGGAACTGCTCTAAAATCCCTCTATTTTTTTCTGGTTTTCTTTGGTATTGTTCAGTATCTTCTTTTTTTAGTTTTTAAAATGTTTTTTCCTTAGGTTTTATGGATTTCTTAAGGTTTATTTATAATATAGATTTTCCATGATATATTCCAATTGATTTTTCTGGTATATTGGAAAGTTCATTGAGTTTTTAATATCTTGGGTCTAGTCATTTTCTTTAACTTGTTTATTAATTCCAGGAGCTTTTTAGCTGATTATTTTTCATTTTTAACATAAGCTATTGTGTTATTTCTCATAATATGTTGCTTTTCTCCTTCTTTTTAGTAGTTATGCCTCTTCTTTCAGTTTCATGTCTTATTGCATTGGTAAACTGTACAGCATGATGTTAATTTTTAATGATGATAGCAGACCTCCTTGCTTTGTTTTAGTAAACCCAATTTCCTGACAGTAACAATTTCCTGGATGAAGGATAAGATGACAGGAAGAATGGTATTTACTCATAGAAAAAAAAAAAAACGTTTTCTTACAAGGTGGGAATCCATTTAAGGGAACCATATATATGATGTGTGACATTCATAGATTGGAAAGAGCCTGAGCAAATACCGTAGTCTGCGGAGGGCATTAAGTTACTTATTTTGTCCACTCTGACTATTGGTATCGTATTCATGATTATCAGTTGGGTCATTGTGACTCACAGGTCTTTTAAAATAATACCTAAGAAAATTATTTAACTTACAATTTTAAAAAACAACACAAATTTTGAAGACATAGGTTCACACAATGGAATAACTAAGTGCAATCTGCAAAATAGTTAAGCATGAATATACAACGTACAAGTAACATTCTGTGTGTTTCTGACGCTGATTTTCAACTCTAGTCATTTAAAAAAATTTTTTGCCCAACACTTTGCTAATTATAGCCAAGAAAAATGACCATCTTCTCTCTCTCTTTCTTTTTTTATCATCTTGGTTGAGCACTTATTTTCTTGTGCATCACAGTGGTCTGTGCCAGAATGCTAATTCTTTGTACGAATGATTTAGAGCTAACTGCAGAGGATTCATTCTAAATGTCTGTCCGCTGCTCTTCAAAGTTCACATTTAACGAGGGTCATTGTACAAGACAAGTGCCAGAAACTTAGTGCTACTCCAGAAATAACTCCTCTTTCTGTGCTGCAGTCTCTTTCTCTCTGAGGTCTTTACTGTCTACTCTATTCTGTGCCACAGCTAAGGTCTGCACTCTACTCAATTTGGAGAGGATCTGCAAGTAGGGATGTGAAAAGATAGCAATTCCTCCAATATCCTAAAGAAGGCTTCTGCACTGCCCATGATGAATCAACTCTATGGCAGCACCTGTGTAGTGCTATTGTTTTCCTTTTTCTTCCACCACTGTTGATACCCCTGTCTTCCTGAGGGTTCCTCTTCCCCAGCCCCCAAGGAGCATTGCCTCCAAAGGTAATTTTCCTCAGTCAGCAATCCTTGTTCCAGAATTTTTGGCCACAGCTCCTGATTGTGTCCCAGATTCCTTTTCCTTGAGTCCTACTGGATGCTTGTCTGATAATCAATCTGTTCCAAAGTGGTGTAGTGTCTTCTAATTTTCCTTAGGTTGCATTTGTACCTTTGGTGTCAGAGAGCCTTACCACACTGGTTCTAATCGAGGGAAACTCAGGCCTAATGAGAATCATGAAAGACATGGGTTCCTCTAGCATCACATCCTTGAGTACTTATGTAATGTTGTCATGCTCTTCCATCTAGTATATTCCCATAACAGAAGTATGCATGCATTGTTCTCAGCTATCCAGACACTCATTTTGCACTGGTACATAGTGAGTATCCAACCTGTTAGCTCTTGCTATGGGGATTATTTAGGCCTGTCTTCTGTACATGCATTCTGTAGACATTTCTATCCCAACTACTCTCCTTTTGCTCCTCATCCGTCACCTCTAGGCAGAAATCACCTATTTCAGCCAGAGGGGGGGAAGGTAATCCCACACTCTTGTCAAGCACCTGTTAACACATCTCAGAATCTTCATTAGCAGAACGTGCCACCCTATACCTGACTTTCATTCTCTCCACTGCAATATCAGGTTAATTTAGTTTTTGTGGTTGTGGTTTCCCACATAATTTCCAAACTGTGAGATTACTTTATTCTCTTATGCTATAGCTATTGGTCCAGGGGAATCTACCAAGGAATCGTTTTAATGGTGGTAAAATACACATAATATAAAAATTTACCATTTTAAGTGTACAGTTCAGTAGTGTTAAGTACATTCACATTGTTGTACAATCAATCTTCAGAACTCTTTTCATCTTCCAGAACTGAAACTCTCCACCCATTAAACAACTCCCCATTCCCCCCTGCTCCCAGCCCCTGGAAACCATGATTCTACTTTCTGTCTCTATGAATTTGACTGCTCTAGGTACCTTATATGAGTAAAATCATATAGTATTTATCTTTTTGTGACTGCCTTATATCACTTAGCCTAATGTCCTCAAGGTTCATCCATGTGGTAGCATGTGTCAGAATTTTCTTCTTTTTAAAGGCTGAGTAATATTCCATTGTATGTTCATACCCCATTTTGTTTATCCATTCATTCACCTATGGACACTTGGGTTGCTTCCACCTTTTGGCTATTGGTAATAATGCTGCTATGAGCAATAACATTATTATTGTTAATAATGCTGCTCTGTTCAAATAGCTCTTCAACACTCTTATTTAATTTCTTTTGGGTATATACCCAGAAATGGAATTGCTGAATCATATGGTAGCTCTATTTTTAAAATATTGAGGAATCACCATACTGTTTTCCACAATAGCTACACCATTTTATTTTCCCAGCAACAGGGCACATGAGTTCCAGTTTCTCCACATGCTCACCAATACTTGTTATTTTCTGCTTTTTTGATAGTAGCCATCTTAATGGGCATGACGTGTGTTTGATTGGCATTTCCTAACCATTAATGATGTTGAGCATCCTTTCATGTGCTCACTAACCATTTGTATATCTTCTTTGGAGAAATCTCTATTCAAGTCCTTTGCCCTCCAGTTTGTTTTTCAGAACTACCTTTCTTCAGAAACACATATGTTTATATGCAGAAGTTGTATTTTCTCCGCTAGCTCACATCACCCTTGTTCTGTCACATTTACTTCATTGGAGGCAGGCTGCCTCCGGCCTCCAGATAATATCTCCAGCTCTCGCCTTCCTTGCCCTCTGCCCCAACACTAAAGGTCAGTTTCCATGCAGAAAAAATAACTTACAGACGGAGGACTGATGAAGACAGTGTGTCTTCTGGAAAGAGCCTGAGATCTGGGACAGCCTAACTTTTGGTCAGCTGCCCACTTGTGTGACTTGTAACAGGTCCTTTAATTACTCCAGTCTCTATATGAAAATAGGTGTTTTAGCTGCATTGTCAAACTCACACCACAGTCAATAAATTTATTGAAAGAGAGGGTGGGAGGGACAGAGAGAGAGGCGATTTAGCCTAGAATCTTAACATTGGGAAATATCTTAACGTTCATTTAGAAAAATACCTGTCCCTCTCTCTCCCAGCTCCAATACTTAATGTGCTTCTTTAACATGTTAAGAGTCTTTGCAAAGTTTGAGAATGCTACTCTAGAAAGGTTAGGTGGTTTTATTATGATTATTATTTTTACAAAGTAACATGTGCAAGCAGATGTAGTTAGGGGTCCACCAATCTGATTCTCATGAGCAAAATGGTGAGGCTGTGGCTTCCTCCTGCCCACTCTCCCATGATGTCTGCCCACAGCCTCCCTTGGGGGAGGATGTTTATTTCAAGCATCCGGAGGAGCATTGTGCTTTGTTCAGGATCCACCTGCTCCTCTCCAGGCCCAAACACAATTCACTGATGCTGTTGGATTCCAGAGTGGGAGGGAGGCTGGCCACTCAATTCCCTTGAATTGAGTCCAAGAAACTAAACAAGGGGTGGAGGGACCGTGTGTAGAAGCCAAACCACTTGGGATGTTAAGACGAACAACAATTCACTGAGTTCTTGTTTGTTTAGTGTTATGCTTCGTGCAGTCCGGGTTCAAAATTATGTAATGTACACCCACTCCCCCCACTAAGAAGTCTTATAGTCTAGTCACAGAGAAATGACAGTAGCAGTAAGGCAGAATGTGATTAAACATCGAAGTGTGGACAGTATAGTCTATGAGGTATTGCTATTATTAATAGTAATAGTAACAGCTGCCATTTATCCAGTGCCCATTTTGTTCCAAGCACCTTGCCAGGCACTCTTCATACAGCAGCTCTTCAGTCACCACCCCTACTGAGTCTTCAGCTGAGGAGCCTGACACTCAGATGAGTTGCATGACTTGCAAAGAATCTAGTTAACAGCAGAACAGGGGCTGATACCCAGTCTAATGGAAGATAGGACTGGCTTCACTGAGGAGGTGAGATGGAATTGAGTCTTGAAGGATGGGAATCCAAGGGGGAAAGCCATGTTCTTCATTGCAACCAGGGTTGTGAAGGTCGCAGGCTCACACACTCCTGGGCTTCCTCGTAGTGCTACCCCCACTCCCAAGGCCCTTTCCTGCCAGCTTCTCCTGCATACATGCTACCCATTCTTCAAGACCTATTTCAGGATGCTTCTGATAACCCCACACCAGATGTATGCTCACCCGCCTTTGAATGTCCATAGCAGTTGTCTGTGCCTTTCTTAGGGTTCTTACCATGTAACTAGCTCTGTTACCTCTTAGTCTCTTTGTGCCTCAGTTTCTTCATCTATAAAATGGGGAGAATAATAGTATCCATCTCGTAGGGTTGTGTGAGGCCTAAATGAGTCACCATGCATAAAGAACTTAAAGTAGGGCCTGAGACATAGGAAGCATCGTTTATCTTCATGGCCATGCATATACAGTGAGAGCTCTGACCATGTGGAATTCATTGCCACACCTGTCCCCCCCGACCCCCCGCCCCCATACCTGACACACGCGCAGAGGGTTTCACACAGTGTCTCATATTCGGATCCTGATCACTGTCAGAACAGCTGAATCTGGTTGAGGAATAGCTTCCTAGGACTCAGCTGACTGAGGAGGTGCCGCCTTGTTCGGCTTGTTTAGATTATGCAGGAGCCCTGTCCCTCTGCCTCTCTCAGTAACAAGACACGTTTCAACCAGAGACACTTCAGAAGCCCAGAATCATCCAGGCAGGAGTTTCCCTCCTCCTCATCCAGAAGGCGCGGTGCTGGGGAGGGTGAGGTGCTCACGGAGAGGCAAGGCAAGGCTCTCCAAAGGGACATGAGTCCAGAGAGGAAGAAGACTGCTGATCACATCAAATGTGGTGCCCAGACTCCCCACAGCAAATGCTGTTGTGAAGAGCCTCTATCCAAGGACTTCCTTGGACACCTGCATCATCTATCCTTTTCCTGAGGGGGAAGCAGCCGTGGCCTGAGAATTCATTTCTCTGTAACCTTGGCTCTTGGGGACCTTCTGAGGCTACCGTTGGATTCTTCTCTCTGTGATCTGGAGGTTAGGTAGCCCTGCTCTCTGGCCTCCCCAAAGCCTTGAATTCCAGCTGGCAGGAGAAAGCTGGACGTGAGGCCAATCTTGACCTTGTCTTGTGCAGGAGCAAAGGAGCCTGGGTTTTCCTGCCTTGGGCCATAGCAGTAGGAAAATACCCAGGCTGCTTTCCAAGCTGGGAGGGCCCTCTGGCCTTGCCCTAAGGAACAGTCCTGCTCCACAAACAGGAAGCTTTCTTCTCCACGGAGGCTCAGTTCTGATGCCCCTCACACGCCCCAGCAGTTTTCCCCTAACAGGAAAGCTGTCAGAGCCGTTCAGGCATTTCCTCCCCTGCCATCTGCCATCTGGACAGAGGAGAAAGTCTTGGTTTTAATTCCTTTTCTGTGCAGGGGAGGCCACTCCCTTTAGAAGGCTATTGGAATAAATCCTGGAGGTCTGAGCACAGGGTGCTGGAGGGACACAGTCAGTGATTCCAATTCATCCCTTTGCTGGGACTCAACTGTTGAAGAATAATCAGAGTTTGTCTTCTGAGTCTGAGTGCCTGAGTCCTATGTCAGCAACCTGGAGCAATCTGTCACCCTCATGTAAAACTGGGTTCCATGTTTCTAATGGGAAAGGGGAATGGAAGACTAGACAAGAACACCACTTGAGTTTGAGCCGTGCTCTTTGTGAGACCCCTTGGAGAGTAAGAGGGAAGGGACCCAGGATCCCATTGCGTCTATAGTCATAAATTTGTTCTCTATTCCTCACCTCCCTTAGCTTTTCCTTCAATATTTGGGGCTATTGTAACCTTGAAACAGAGGATTTTCTCTTCATTAGTATTGCATTATTAATATTTTCTGTTATTGGTAATTTCTTTTGAATTTAATTTGAATAGTATATGTTTACATGGGCAATCCTTCAGTAAGATGATGTTTCCTAAATTCATTCTCTGGCATCTTGCAGTGCCACCTAAGATCACCTTTTGGTCCTGGAAGATTTTGGAGTTTTTATCTTATTGTGTTTTTGCACATAAGAAGTTTGCAAGATTTCTTTCTTCAGTTGGAATTTTAGAAAAAAAGGATTCTTCTTGTTTTCAGGGTAATAGTGTGACTTTAATCAGAATTATTGCCTGAGACTCCGGATGCAGTTCAGAGTATACTAGTAACCTCATCTCCTTCTCACCATTTTTCTCTGTCGTCCCAGGAGGAGTTTAAGAAGGACAATGGAGAGGAACTGACCCGAGTCCTATGTGGGAAGGAGCAGGCTGAGGCCAGGGTGGGGGTGTGCTCCTTGCTCCTGGCCCAGTCTGAGGTGAGGCCTCACTGCCTGCTGCTGGTCTTGGCCAACAGAACAGGTAAGGGGCACATCTGTCTTGAAGTCTAGGGAGGGAGAGGGGCTGAGGTTAGAGGAATCCTGGGTAGAAATCAGGCATCTTCACTCAGAGAGCACAGGTGCTAGGGAGCAGGGCTATGCTGACTTTGGGAAAGACCCTCCTGAGATATACCCTCACCATCAGAGCATCTTCTAGAATAGTACAGAATGAGCTGTTCCAGCTTCTAGATCCAACAACCTCTGTTTCTAATTCTAGAACTTTCCAGCAAGCTCCAACTTCTGAAAAAGCACCAGTCTGACCTGAAAGAGGTAAGCTCTCTGAGATGAGGGGTCTCAGGGGAATTCACTGGAGCAGGGGAGAAAGTAATTATCTTCTCCAGACCTGCCCTTCCTACCTCTCCACCCTTCTCCAATAGTCCTTTCCCTTCTATGTTTGAAACAAAATTTTACAGTGCAGCCTAATTAAGAGATTCCAGTCTTAAGTCCTGTTTAGAAAATCCCTGAGGTCCATGTCTTCTTGGGTTTATTCACTGTTGAGTCACATACAGGGTCTAGCATGGACTGGGCCCCTTGTCTAGAACCCATGTTCCACAAATGACAGGCTCTCTTTTCTGTCTCTTCTCTTCAAGCTGGGCATCCAAGGCTTCACTGAACAAGATGTCGGGAGCCACCAGAGCTATTCCCGAAAGACCTTGATTGCACTGGTCACCTCGGGGATCCTGCTGGCTGTCTTGGGCACCACGGGCTATTTCCTGATGAACCGCCGCAGTTGGAGCCCCACAGGAGAAAGGCTGGTCAGTTCTAGGGTCCAGGGCAAAGAAAATGGGAAGCTAGGTCTCCTGGGGAGGTCCATGAATGTCATGGTGGGGGAGGAGAAATACCAGAAAAGGCACTTCTGTGCCCTCACACGGGAATATGCGTGTATGCACATTACTGTATCCATGGACAAGTCAAAACAATATATAGCAGATTGGGGAGGGGGCACTGACTGGGGCCCTGGTCCCTGTGGTAGCAGGTGGTTCGTGTCATCTATTTATTATTTTCCCTGGGATAGTTTAGCTGGGTACAAACCAGAACAGGCTGCTAAATCAGCCACTTATTTGCAAGCATGTTAAAAGCCCACGGGCACCAAGTGGCTCATAAGGGGACACATGGAAGGAAAATGTACTCTTGACGTGTTCTGCATGAGAGAGGACAAGGCCAGGGTTTGACTTTTGGCCTCTGGCCCTTTAATTCCTCTGGGGAGGTTATTGCACCCTGGGGACTGCCTAGTTTCTGGCGGGAGCTGGCTCTTGAACTGCCGTGGCACAGTGTGGTGCCTCTCCTCTGTCCTTTCTCCTCTAGGAGCTGGAACCCTGATCGCTCTTCAGGAAGACAGGAGTCTGCACATGCAGCTGCAACCTCCATCTTCCCCTCCTACTTCCTTCCTCTTCCTCCCATCCCCCTTCCTGCTGCCCTGCTTACGAGATAATGCTCCTTTATTTATACACCATCTAGGGCGAAGACCCTTATTACACGGAGAACGGTGGAGGCCAGGGCTATAGCTCAGGCCCTGGGGCCTCCCCTGAGGCTCAGGGAAAGGCCAGTGTGAATCAAGGGGCTCAGGAGAACGGCACCGGCCAGGCCACCTCCAGAAACGGCCATTCAGCGAGACAACACGTGGTGGCTGATACCGAACTGTGACGGGGGCGAGCGGGCGGGGCGGGACTGGGCAAAGTCCGGGGAAGGAGCCCCTCCCTGCACCTGAGCACGTGCTGTCTCCCTGCTGGAGGAGCCTCCCTCACTCTCCACCCTTTCCCACTGCACACCCCCTCGGAGGCCGGTCCTGGGACCCTGCCCTGTTCCAGGCCAAGGGGTTCTCGCCACCTTGGGGAGAGACAGGTAGCTCCCGCCCTTTCCACATTCAGCTCCCTGCACCCAGCTTCTGGGCTGCTCTGCGTAAAGGCGTGATAGGGAAAGCCAAGGTGCAGAGAAACTCCCTCGGGGGGTTGATGGTCTTGCAGTTTCCACACAGGGTCCCCTTCCCTCCCCCTCCTCTCTGCCTCATTATAGGAACTCCCAGGGGAAAGCACAGGCTTTTCTGGGCTGTAATTTCCTCCCAGGAGACTTTGCCTTTTACTCTTTCTTCGTTATATTTTCTTTCTCTTCTTTAGGGAAACCAAAAGCAACCCCTTTCACCTGCTCCTTTGTAATGATATAGACAGAAAATCATGTTGTCTTAAACCATCTCCCTCATTCCCCCTCTAAGGCACTGTGGATTCCGTCACCAGCTCCCCTCTTGCTCTCCAAGTTCCCTGAGCTCCACAGGCCCCGCCCCCCCCCCAAGTTTTAGAACAATGTCCTGTGTCTGTGTGTTTGGGGTGCATGGACACACATGTTCATAAATGGGCACACACATGGGCACAAATGGGTGAGGGCACATAGCTTGGCCCTCATCTCTGCGGGGCCACGCAGAGCTTCTGCTTGGGGTGCTGTTTCTCCCTGTGGCTCAGAGTGGACAGGACCGTGGGACCAGATCTCTGAGCCGTGCCTCTTGACCTGTGTGCTTCTGAGGAAGACTCTTGCACTGAGGCTAGGTTCTGACCTTAACCTCTGTCTCAACGGCTTCCTCCCTCCTCTCCCTGACTCCTGGGTTGAGCTGTGGCCTCAGCCTCCCAGCAGACTTCCTTTCTGTTTCTGCCTTCCCAACCCTTAATCCTTTTACTGCTCTGCAAACCATGTGGTCAGGGCCCCAGCACATCTCCAGAGGACCCTCACCACCAGCCACCTTTTCTGTGAGTGACCCAGGTCCTGTTTTTGTTTCTGTTTTATTCCAGAGGGGTGAAAAGGGATCCTGGTTTCAATGACGGTTGGAAATAGAACTTTCCAGAGATAGGAAGATGGGGTGGATTTTTTTTTTTTCCTGAATAAAAAATGGTGTGTGTAAATACTGTAATTAAAGTGATACTGAAACATATCTGTTCTGTGGTTCTGTCCCAGCCGAGTGTGCCTGAAGACCAGAGCAGCGGTCTCCCCATGAGACCTGGCCAGATTACGCAGGGACCCGGTAGGGAGGGGCTAGCCAGGGAAGAGGTGGGACCAGCTCAGGGGACACAGGTACCAACCAGGATGCTGCTTGTTGTCTAAGCCTACTAACTACTCCCCTCTCTGGGGGGAGACAGGGATGCTCTCAGGGAAGCTGATGTTTCTAGTCGTGGAAAGAAAAGCAGGCAGAATGCAGCGGGGCCTTCAGGATGGAGGGTGCTGAGGACTTAGGAGCTGTACCCTTCATGAACACCTTTCTGAGATAGAGGCACATTTTGATCGCCATATGCAAAAGATGCCAAACAAAGAGAAGGAGCCAGGGCCTGTGCACCCTCTATTATAGTCACACTATCCCCATCCCCAGCTGGGGGCAGAACAGTGAAGGACAGTATGGGAACTTCTCTCTAGAGATCTGGCTGCCAACTCCTGGATGGGATGCTTTCCACCTCTGCATTAAGACAGCAGCCTAACTGCAAAACCATCTGTAAGCCCCCCTACCCCCAGAGCCCAGACGCCCCACCCCCAGCCCCTACCATAGGAAGTGGGGGAGGGAGAGCTGTTGGACAATCAGGAGCTTCAGGAAACACTCCTAAGTGTGTCAACAGTGGTGGCAGCAGTTGGGGCCAAACAAAGGATCCTTCGATTCTTATCTGGCCAAAACCAGACCTTTTCCCTCAGCAGCCCTACACCCATTTCCCCCTTTCTTTTCTCCAACTGCTCTAACCAGAGGTTCCTCCCCAGGACTCAGGGGAGGCAAAGGGAGGAAATCTTGAGGTTTCCCTAGAAGGTGATGGCTGCGGGTTGGAGAAAGGGAAGATGGTAATCAGAAGGAGAAGTCAGGTTGGCCTCTGTCTGGTCACACATCCGGCCGTGAGAGGGACGGGAGGAGAGTCTGGCCAGGTCAGGCTGGTGGTACAGGGTACAGACTCCCAGGAAACAAGGGAGGAGGAGAAAAGGCAGCTGGGTCTTTGAAACGCCTTCAGCCTCAGGCCCAGCAACCTGTAATAGTATATTGCCCCGAGTTTGTCAGAGTGTGTAGGCTTTGGGAGGAAGCGAGGGTTGTGTGTGTGTGTGTGTGTGTGTGTGTGTGTGTGTGTGTGTGTGTGTGTGTGTGTGTGTGTGTGTGTGTCTTTAGGGGGTAGGGTGGGGTGGCGACTGGTTCTTTTTGATGCTGGACAGCTTGCCCTGAAGGACTCATTGCTTTCTAGAAAATCAAACTTTCCCACCTTTGGTTTGAGCATCCTGGTGTGGCAATGGCTCCACCTGCTGGCCATGCTGGGCTCCTACCGCTCAGCTTCAGTTCAACTGCCTCCATGTTGGGTTTCTCTCCACTACTGCCCTGCCCTTAAGCAGCCTAATCCAGACAGTCCCACACCTGAAGCTCATTTAAATACAGACAGTCGCTGCTGGAGGATACTTGAAAGATACTTTTAACTCGACTCCCTATGGTACAGTTAAAGACAAACTAAGGCCCTGGCCCAAATCATTTAGAATTCAGGTGTCCTGAATCCAAAGCTTTTCCCACTCTTCTGCTGGGACCTCAGGCTTCCTCCAGTTGGATGTCCTGAAGCTGGAGAGGACAGTGTCAGGATAGGTCTGGGGCTTCACCTCTGGAGCATTTCATCAATGGGTGCTCTCCCAGGCCTGGGCAGCCAAGCAGGTCCCGTGACCTTAGTTCACTCTGCTGTGCCTGAAGTCAGCCCTGGAGAATTGACCCTGGACTATTACATAGTTCATTATGGAAAAGCATACCTAGATGTATCTTCTGCTAGATTTTCATTTAATGGATAAAGAGGAGGGTCCCCTAAGCCTGGATAAAAAGGTCGGTGACAGAGTGGCCCTTTTTTTTTTCCTGAAAATGCTTTATAATAATGCAGAACAGTTATATATAGCAAACACCTTTAAAATTTAAACCTTTTAAACATTTAATTTTCCGGCACGAATACACACAAATGCTGCTACGGGGGTGGGCTGGGAGTGGGGACAGGGTGGGAAGGGCAGATTACAGCCTCCATAGAGATCAGAGTTTCAACAGTGTTACTTATAAATTATAGTACATTGATTTTATTTACTGACCTAGGCAGCCAGAGGTTGGAAGGATATACTATGTGGAGTAAACACATTCATACCGGAGTGAGGAATGCTAGAGGAGACACAGCTTTTTAGCATTAAAAATGTATAAAGTATTTAGCAAAAGTTACAGAAAACAGAGCAAACAGGCAAGTGTTTTTTGATTAGGAAATTCCACTTCCATGGGGTTATGCTACTGTGCTCCTGTCTGTGAAAGGTCTGCCCCCACCCCCTCCCCCATCATCTCCTCTAAGTGGAGCAATCCTGCCTTTCCTCTTCACGTAAACCCAGTAGCAGTTGAGCAATTTAATGCAACGGGATGCTGCTTCTATCCCTACAGCCCTCACCCAAGAAGCCCACAGCCAGCATTCAATCATTTAGCAAGTCTTCTGAACACTTACCATGTGCCAGATACCATTCTAGAGGCTGGGGACAGAGCAGTGAACAAATCCTCAGGGAGCTTACAATTCCAGTGCAGGAGAAACAAACACATTTATCTAAGCAAATCTATCCATATGTTTTCAGGTTGTATTAAGAGCTATGGAAAGCATAAAATAGATTGAGAGTAACAGTTGGTATCTACATGTGGTTGTTACCCTCCAGGAGGTAAGAATTGAGAACACAGTTCACTAGAATGAAGTGGGGGAGAGATCAGGCCATGCAGAGGGAAGGGCAAGTGCAGGCGCCTGTGATGCAAACTCTGGCAAGTGCAAGAAGCTGTAGGTGAAGGAGGACGAGAAGGCGGCTGAGGCTGCGTCAGAGGGAGTGAGGGGAAGAGTGGTGACAGGCCAGATCGCATCAGGCCTTTGAGGCCTCAGGAGTTTGGGCTTTATTACCAGATGGGGAAAATCACTGGAGCATTTTGAGCAGAGAAGTAAGATGGTCTGATTTATTTAAAGGGATTGTGCTGGCTGCTAAGTAGAGAATAGAGGTAGACAGGCAAGAGAGGGGAAGCAGGGAGACCAAGTAGACTATAGTGATGGTATCAAGAGGAATGGTCATGGCTGGGAGCAGGGCGATAATAGTGGAAGTGGGGAGATGAAGTGGAATACAAAAGATGTTTTCAAGGTAGAGCCAATAGGACTTGCTCCATCATTTATTCCTTCAAATTATCATCATCATCATCATCATCATCATCATCATCATCATCATAATGGCTAACACTTATTGAGTACTGACTGTATCAAAATTGAGATGCTGTATCAAAAATTAAGTTAAATCCTATGAAGTAGGTACCATGATCTCAGAAAAAGAAATGGAAACTCAGAGAATAACAGGGGACTGTGCTAAGGGCTCAGTGGCAGAGGCAAAGATGAACAAAATATGAGTTCACTTGAACCCACAGATTTTTTTTTTTTTTGGCTGTGCTGCACACGGGATCCTAGTTCCCCACCAGGGATCAAACCCACACCTCAGTGGAAGAGGAGAGTCTTAATCACTGGATTGCCAGGGAAGTCCCAAACCCACAGATTTTTAAATCTTGGGGAGAATACTACAAGTGCATTCAAACAAACAAACAAACAAACCAACAAAAACAAATGCAAGGCAGAAAGTGAGAAATAACACAAAAAGAGACTAAATGAGGTGCCGAATATCCAGAGGTGGGCAGGACCCCTTCTAGCAGGGGAGATCAGGGGCTGGGTCATGGAGATGTGATATCTGACTAGGGTTATAAAAATGGATAAGAATTTGATGGCAAAAATGGGTGAGGAGGACTTCCCTGGTGGCGCAGTGGTTAAGGATCTGCCTGCCAATGCATGGGACACAGGTTCAAGCCCTGGTCTGGGAAGATCCCACATGCTGCAGAGCAACTAAGCCCGCAAGCCACAACTACTGAGCCCACGTGCCACAACTACTGAAGCCCACGCGCCTAGAGCCCGTGCTCCGCAACAAGAGAAGCCACCGCGATGAGAAGTCCGCGCACCACAACGAAGAGCAGCTCCCGCTCGCCGCAACTAGAGAAAGCCCGTGCACAGCAACGAAGACCAACGCAGCCAAAAAATAAATTAAAAAAAAAAAAATGGGTGAGGATATTTGAGGCTGACAGAAGTACATACATATGTGTATGTGGAGATAGGGATACAGATATGTAAAAAGTACTTTCAAAACACTATGTTTTCCAGTGTGGCAGAAAAGTAGGATATATGGAGGGAATGAGGGTACCAAAAAGATATGTATCACAGTTTGTGTAAGGTGTTTAATGCCAGACCACAGAGTTTAGATTTATGCAATAGAAGAGAGAGGGCCACTGCAGAGTTTCCATTTATTCATTGATTTATTCATTTATTCAACAAAATTTTTTTGAGTGCTTATTTTAAGCCAGGTATTATGCCAGGCCTGGGATAAGACACAGTCCCTCTGTCAAGCCTTTACATTGGGTGGGTGTGGAGGGACAGATGACAGAATAATTAGCGTTGAGTGTGAGTGCTGTGGTGTAGGGAGCCTTGAGGAGGAAGGGCATGGAAGTCATGCAAGGCTACCCAGAGGAGGTGACAACTCAGCTGACCCTGAGGGACAAGCAGGATTTAAAAAGGAGAAGAGGAGATATGGAAGTTCCAGGGAGAGGTAGGCACCTTGGCCCAGGCACAAAGTGAGACTGGTCATTCCAGAAATGTGAGTGGTTCTTTTAAGGCCCAAGCAAAGGATATGATTCTTCTTTGTATCTTTTATTTCTATACTGAGACTTTCTATTTGTTCCTTTATTTTAAGCATATTATGATTGCTCATTGAAGCATGTTTATAATGGTTGTTTTTAAATCCTTGTCAGATAATTCCAACATCTCTGTCATCTCAGTGTTGGAATCTGCTAATTATTTTTTCTCATTCAATTTGAGATTTTCCTGGTTCTTGGCACTACAGATGATTTTAAATTGTGTCCTGGACACTTCGGGTATTGTGTTATGAAACTCTGGATCTGTTTCAGCAGGGCCCCTTTCATACTGCACTGGGCGGGGGTACCTCCTGGTTACCACCAGGTGGGGGTAGAAGTCCAGGATCCCCATTCAACTGTTGACACTTGTGGAGTGGTGGGTGCCTCATTAGTGCTGGACCAGAGTGGAAGTTCAGCATCCCCCCACCAGGTCTCTGCTGATACTACCTTGATGACATGTCACTCCTTGAGTCCTGAGGTCCCTAACCTTCTTCTCTTTACCTTTCAGATTTTTATTTTATATATGATGTTCAGTGTTTTTAGAAGTATTTAGCCAGAGGAATAAGGAGAAGTGTGTCTGCTTCATCTTGTCTGGAACTGGACATTCGTGCAAGAAACAGGAGGGAGGAGAGGAAATCACTAGCCATGAGGCTGGAGAGTTAGGCCTGCTCAAGACCAGTTGTTCTCAAAGCGCTCTTACACCATCGAGAGGTGTAATGTAGAATTTCAAAGACTTTTGATTTTGAGAATTATATCTGTCAATAATTACTGTATCAGAAAGTAAAACTGAGACCATTTCAAATTATTCATTAACTCATTTAAAAATAATAATTACCTCTTTAAGTGAGTGTATAAGTCACCCATTTTAATGAAAAATAATTATATTTTCCAAAACAAAAACAATTAGGGAGAAGTGAGGCATTGTTTCACATTTTGGTAAATTTCTTCAATATCTGGCTTAATAGAAAACTGCTGATGCTCTCATATGTTTCTTTATTCAATCTGTTGTCATATTACATGTCTTGTGGCCTCTGGAACGCTCCACTGTACTACACTTGCGGGAGAATGAAAGCGAAAGAGGGCAAATAACATTTAATATTATTATGAAAATAATTTTGACCTTAGTTACCCCTCGGGAATGTCTTGGGGAACCCCAGGAGATCCTGGACCACACTGCTGCTTTAGAATTCACTCTTTCAGGAGCCACTAGCCTATGTGACTACTGAGCACTTGAGATGTGGCCAGTGTGAATGAGGAACAGAACTTTCCACTTTATTTAATTTTAATTAATTCAAATTTTAAGACTGGAACAATATAGTTTTCTTTGGTTAAATATAATCTTGTTATTTTTGTAGGAATACTTTTCACTTTAACCCTTGAAAATTTAGCATCTGAATCAAGGTATGAAATAGAGGCCGGATTTTGAGGACTTAGAAAAAAAAGTAAGACATCTCATTAATAATTTTTTATATTGGGTTTATGTTGCTATGATAAGATTTTGAATATATTGGATTAAATAAAATGCATTTTTAAAATTCATTTCACCTGTTTTTTTTTAACTTTTTAAAATGTGGCTACTTTTAAAATGTAAATTTAAAGTTACTTATGTAACTCATATTTCTACTGGGCAGTACTGCTCTAAATGAATCTAGATGATGAAAGCTTTATATGCCATGTGAGGTCTATTCTTTATTTTGAAGGTAATGTGGAACTATTGACAAGTCTGAAGAAGGGAAGTGACTCAATCAGATTTGCATTTTAGAAAGGTCACTTTGGCAGAAGTATGGGGCATGGATCAAAGGAGGAACTAGTTAGGAGGTGACTGCACTAGTGGAGATAAGGGAAACATGTGGCCTGAAGGAAAGTGGCTAAACTGCAGACAGAATGGGAGGATGTAATCTTAGGTGTAATATTGGCATCGTGGTTATGTAGGGAAATGAATGTCCTTATTCTTAGGAGATGCACGCAGAACTCTTTAGGGATGAAGTGTCATAATATCTGCAACTTTCTTTTATTATCTACAATTTATTTTTTTTAGTTTAATTTTTAATTTTTATTGGCATATAGTTGATTTATAAAGATGTGTTAGTTTCAGTTGTACAGCAAAGTGATTTAGTTATACATATACATATATACACTCTTTTTCAGATTCTTTTCCCTGCAACTTACTTTCAAATCCACCGCATTTACGTGGAAACTTTACACACACACACACACACACACAGCACATCTGTGAGAGAATAAGAGTGATAGGGCAAATAGCATCTTAATATTATTATGAAAAAATATGTATCTATGGAGAGAGGAGGAGGGGAGAGAAAGCAAATGTGGCATGAAATATTAACAATTGTGAACCTATATGAAGTAATCTAGTAAATAGGGGATCATTTTACTCTTAACTTTTCTAGAGGTTTGACATTTTTCAAAGCAAAAAGATGGGGAAAATAATGAAAAACAAAGAATGCAGCAATTGGATATGAGAGATAGGGGAAAGGGCAGTGAAGAATGATTTTCTGTTTCTCTTTTGGCAACAGAGTGGACCGTGTTGTCATCCTCAAGATGGAAACACAGGAGGAGAAACAGGCTCGTGGGGCAAGGATGAGTTCAGTATGGATCTGTGGACTCAGAAGTGCCTTTGGGATCCAATAGGTAGTGTACAAGCTGAAGTTTCTGAGAGGGAACTTGGCTAGAGATGCAGACTTAGGTTACTTTAAAATCTAGATAGTAATTGAAGGAGAGCACCATGGTGTCAAGGGTGTGTGTGGAGACTGAGAAGAGGGGGGTGTGAGGATAGAACCCTGGGGAGCACTGACTTTTTAGGGTCAGCCAAGAGGGCTGCCATGGTAGACAGCCTCCAGGATGGCCCCCAGTGCTGCCTCCTCATCTTCATACTGGTGTGTGGTCCTCCCCGACATTGTACTAGTATTGGTCTGTGTGACAAGTGATGGTATGACACTCCTGAGACCTTGGCCACATGTGCTTATTCTTCTTGGATCACTCACTCTGGGGAAGCCATCTCCATGTCACGAGCAGCCCTGCACAGAGGTCTGTGTGTGAAGAACTGAAACTTCCTGCCCATAGCCATGGGAGGCAGCTTGGAAGAAGTTGGAAGAGAATCTTCATGAATGAAAGAATGAATGAATGAGACTGCAATCTCATGAGAAATCCTGAGCCAGAACAACTCAGCAAAACTGCTCCCAAATTCCTGACCCTAAGAAGCTCTGTAAGATAATCAATGCTGTTTTAAGCTGCTAAATTTGGGGGTGATTTGTTATGTAGCAACAGGTAACTGATACAGATGTCTCAAATGGAGGCTTAGAAGGGTGGTCAAGGAGACATGAAAACTTTGAGACTGGCATCATAAGGAACCAGGGAAGAGACTATTTCATGGAGGAAGGTCTGTTATACAGTGTCAAATGCTACCAAGTGGTAGAGAAATGGAATTTTCAACAAAGGGATGATTGGTAACCTTGGTGAAAGCAGTCAGTGGAGTGTGGGAGGGTAGAAACCAGATTATAATAGACTGAAGAATAAGTAAGGATAAAAGCTAGAATTTTTCCATTATCACACTTAATTGGGGGGAAAATCCCTTGTGATAAACACCAAATCCCCATTTTGGGGATGAGAAAGCCAGGGTCACATTGCTCCTATGTGGTAAAATCTGTACGCCCCCCACTGCAGTGGCTTGTTAGAGAATTCTAACTACATTCATTACTCTTTCTGGGAAGAGTTCCGATCAATCCATTTTGTAACCTCACCCCACTTCCAGCGATGTTCCTGCAACGTTACAATTTTGGTGTCCCAGCCTGCTGCCGAGCTGGGAGGGATGTTCCTTCCTCTGGTTCTGCCTAACTCACCCCTTCTGCCTTGGGAAGAGAACTGACAAATTAAAGTTAGTGAAGAGCCATTCTTTCATTCATTTCAAAGCTATTTATTGAACTCTTTGTAAGAGCCTCAGCTACTGGCCAGACTTCTCAGACAAGAATGGGCTACCAACATGATGTTTTACATATGAAGTCAGCACTCCACAAGCAAAAGAAAATCTCCCTTATCTTCCTGGAGTGAGAGCCCCTACCCAAGGTTGAATAAAGCACAGCAAAATTCAGCAACTGCAGCATCAACAAATTGAAGCAATCATAGTAATCATTTGGCGGTGATTAATAGCAGCAACTCCTCTTGGGTCTCGTACATGAACCTATAGATATGTAGCTATTTCTAGCTCTAAATCTGTTTTCATGTCTTTGGCCTCCAGTCAATCAATTCACCTTCCCATGACCCACAGGGCCTCCCTCACAGAAAGATTTCTTGAGAAAGCTTTGCCCTAGGAGTAGAACCACTTCAGACCGGCTTGAGCTCCATTAAGTGACCACACGGTGTCGTGGTCCACCTCCCTGGCTTTAGAATCAGATAGGCCTGACCTGGGAGTCCAGCCCTGATCCAAGGTATGTGACTTTGAGTGGTCTTTTTTTTTTTTTTTTAACCTCTTTCATTCCTAGGCTTCTCATCTGGAAAAAAAAAAAAATGGGGTTTAATCATATCTACCTCATAGCACGACCACAAGTTTAACAGGAAGAAAACATTTTTATGTAAAAATATTACTGCCGTATTTCTTCATTCTAAGTGAGGCAGGATTCGCCTCAGAGGCGCTCGGCTCATTTGTTGGGGAGAACGCTGGGGTAAACTTTTGCGGCTGAGAAAACCAGCTGAGCAACTCTATACACACCCATCCCCTTAGCTCCTCCTTTGACCCCAGATTGAAAATAGCCCAGATTGGAGACATTTGTTCAAAGAGCTAAATTTCTTCATGTGATAAAGTTATAGAAAGCTGATATTTTCAGGGAAAGGTGGGGAACAGTAGAGAAATGGAGGAGAGGGCTCTCAGGAAGGAAAAATGGCTGCAGGCAGAGTTCTGGGTAGCAAAACAGCCAGGAGGGAGGGCAGGGTGGCAGGGTGGGCGGGGGAGGTGAGGAGCTTTACTGTGGTGATTCCCAGCTATTGCTTGCTCTAAGTGGTGCTATAACTGTCCTATCTTGCCTTTTACCTTCAGTAAAAGTCTTCCACACAAAATGACCTTGTGTTCTGGGAGCTTTAAGGACAGAAGGAAGGAAAGAGTTTAACTTGCTATGAGAATAATAGGACGAGAGGATGCACTGTCACGAGGCAGGAAAATGACCTTGAATTCAGCTGGAGCAGGAATTCATAAGAAAAAGGGAACATGAAAATGTCAGCCCATCCCCCAAGAATCCTTGGAAATCTTGGGGAGAACAGGGACATCCCACAGAATTTGGTACGGGGACTCGGGCTGTTTAAAGAAAACATGTTCTAAGAAGGCTGGTAAAAATCAGGTTACATAAGGATTAAATGAGAGAACGTACAGAAAGCAATTAGCTCAGAGCCCAACCTGTGATCAGCACTCTAAACTAAAGGTAACTTCTTATTACGATTTAATGGACAATTTCCTCTTTTCTTCACCCTTTTGAACTTCAAGGACTCACAATCTATTTGAAAATTATGATATAGTCATTCATTTACTCTACAAACATCAAATTCCTTCTGTGTAGCAGGTAATTTGAATAATTTCAGGCAGCAGGAGTGGTGATCATAGCTCACGTATGCGGGCTTAGCATGCGCTAGGTAGTGGGCTAAGTGCTTTACCCGGCTTGTTTCCTTTAATCCTTGTGACAATCCTAGGGAGGAACGATTATCTTCCCACTTTATAAACGAGGAGGCTGAGACACAGTGAGGTTAAGCGACTTGCCTAGACCACATAGCCAGCCAGTGGGAGAGCCAAGGTTTGAACCCAGGCAGTTGGACTTCAGAGCATTCTCTAAAACTCCATACTGCACTGTTTTTGAATGCAACTGACATGTGTGTGAGTTATGGCCTATGAGGGGGAGGGGTCATGAGGGAGGGGTCATGGGGAGGTAAACCTACAAGTATGGCTAGGATTTTCTTGCCTTCTTTTTCCTCCTACCTCCCACTCCCATTCTAGCTCTCACTGTCAAGATGAGGGTGGCACCAGCGTCCCAACACTTATAGATATAAGTTCAGAGCTGCTTATCACCTGGTTTGAGGTCTCCCATTCTACCTGTGCCCACCATTAGCAAGGGGAAATGAGAAAAGGGAGAGAAGGAAAAGAACTGTTGAACCAACCGACAAATAATTAGAAGCTGACTATTTTGCCATAATGCAGCACAAGAGCAATAAATAAATCAATCACTTGGGGGTGGGGAACGACTTTCCTATAATCAGCATTTAAAGGCTTGTACCACTTAATTAGTCTGTTAATTAAAACTGTTCTCCTCCTTCCACACGTTATCAGCCTGCAAGGCAGAGAAAACTCAAGCCCCCAGGGGGCAGGAGATAAGAGAAGTAAGAAAGACTGGAGGGCATAGCAGATTCAAACAGCTGGGCATGTGTGTGTTTTAAAAGCACAGCGCTTAGTGCCCGGGGCAAATCCACCTGCTAGTAGGAAGGGAACGTTTATCAAAAACCAAAAGGCTGTTGTCTTTGTTGAACAGAAAGGGGAAAAAAATAATTTAATCTTTAAAGAGAAAAACCCCCATAACCACACACACGGATCTGTGAAGGGCAGATCCACTGCGTGTTCCCTGGGGCACTGGATACAGTGAGAAACAAACATGCTTAGGGCAAACGCAGCGTTATCAGAAGACTCTGGAGCACGGAGACTATGCCCTGATGCTGACGTGTGTACTTCTTAGGGAACCTACACACATGGAGTCCCTACTATGTGCCAGGCACCACCTCCATTCTTTATGTCTGTAACATCATGTTTGATGACTTCGTCGACATTCTTATAGTGCCCTCGAGTTATTTCTGGGAATTCCCAAAAAAAGGAGCCTTATACGAGCCTTCACAGCTGTGGTCACCAAAGAATGGCTTCTCTGCTCTTCTCCTCCTGGTCTGGCTCTCAGTGGTCCATGCCTCCTTCCCACCAAGAGCTGGGAAAAGCCTCTCATCGCTGTGGCTGACTGTGTCATGCAAACTCATAGGGCCCAGAAACTCACAAGTCATTCTTGAGCAGTTCAAATAGACTCCAAGCCCCACAGCTCTCTCCGTGTTCCTGGGAGGACTGTGGCCTTCATACTCCTTTCCTCTCTTTTCCAACCCCTCCGCTGGCCTCTGTCCTCCCCACCCTGATTACCAAACACACACTCTGGTGCCCTCGAATGAAGATGAGCAGACACAGAGTCTTCACCAGCTTCAGCCCACCAGCAGCGGTTAGGTTACCTTGTTATTACAATCCTCACAACAGCTGTGTAACAGACCACTAGCAATCCCATTTTACAAAATAGGGAAACTGTGGCTCAGAGAGGGTAAATCATTTGGCTAGGACTCCACAGGTAGTGACAAAACATTTAAATGAGCTCAGTAAATATATGCTGACAGACAGAATTGGAAATATGGAGGCAAGAGAAGATCTCCAGCTTCTGGGAACTATGGGGCCTGCAGGGGTCCGACTATGTGGTAAAAGGGAAATGTCAGCTGAGGCCACCCTTCTAGGGTGGGAGAAGGGGCAGAGATGGGGAGTATAGGGTCAGCTCCAAGGTCAACTGCTCCTGAACCCAATTCCCCTGCCGGACACCTGTTGTTATATAATCTACTTTCTACCAACAACCCATAACATTCCACCCCCCACCCTGCTATCCCCCCTCCCCCCCAAAAAAAACCCCTTCAGAAATAGTAAGTGGTGACATTTGTGAGCTGCACGAGCCTCTGGATGTCAACATGTACAAACGTTCCCTCTTGGGGATGGAATGGAGGGGCAGTGGTAATGTGATGGACAGAGCCTGGGCTTGGAACCCAGTGACAAGCTTCTGTTCCCCGGTAACTAGCTAGGTGACCTTAGGCAAATTGCTTCCATTGTCCACCTTCAGTTTCCTCATATGCAAAATAGGAAATGTCAGCCACCTTCCTCAAAATGTTATTGTGAAGATTAAGCGAAGTTAATACTATTATTATATAGAGAGAACTTCAAAATTACAAAGTGCTTCCGCATATACCATATACCTCTGGCAACCCTCAGAGCACCCTGGCAACCCTCAGAGCACCCTGAGTATTATTATCCCCATTTTTCAGTTGAGGAAATCGAAGACCCCGAAAGATTGGAATTCACTAGAGAACAGTGAGTGGTACTATTATTCACAAGCAGTGGGCCTGGCCCCAGCACGTCTGACTTTCAGATCCTGCAGCACCACAGTATCTGTCCCAGAGTCCCTGTGTGTGTCATGTTCAAAGCTGTCATTCCTCTGGTAAGCAGTAAACATTTGTGTTCCTATCAGGTATCGTGCCTGGCACTGAGGATACTACTGCAGCGCTCCTAGTGTGGCGGGGTAAGTGGACATCATCTAAGTGAGGAACAAACTCTGTGATGAATGCAACAGCTGGGGAAGGGCAAGGTGACATACGTGGAGACAGAGACAGAAGGGAAACCAGAAGAATGAGTAGGGTATAGCCTCACAAATCAGGGAAGGGGTTTCTCACCTCACGGTGGGAAAGAGCTTGTTGTTTGGTACAAGTGAAGCACAAAGGGTGAGAGGGAAGTGGCAAGAGAGGAGGCCAGAGGGTAAGCTGAGGGCCAGAGCTTGGAGGCTGAGAGAGCTGGGTGAAGGAGTTGGGACCTCATTCTTAGTAAATGCAGAGCTGCCTACACATTTTCAGCAGAGAAGTGGTTGATATTTTTGGAAGATCCTTCTGGCTGGGATGTGGAGACTGGATCAGAGCCTGGTGAGACTGGAGGCAGGTAGGCCAGCTAGGATGGAGACAGATGCAGAAATTCAAGCAAGAAATAATGGTGGTCTGAGCTTGGGATGGGGCCATGGGGATGGAGAGAAGGGCGATCTCTGAAATAGATTTAGGACATGGTGATTGATGGGGAATGTGTATGGAGGAAAGGAAGGGAGGGGGAGGAGTCAAGGATAACACTAGCTTGTTTCTGGCATGTGCAACTGGTGGGTGGTGATGTCCCTTATTCAACAAGGGGACACTTGGGGTAGAATATCTGCTATTTGTCAGGGGTATCCTGTATGAGCTTGTAACCCAATTTCACCTAGGGACCTCTAAATTATGTTTGTCTTGCCCAGAGGAGAAGAAATGGATGAAATGATCCTGCCAACTTGAGAATTCTGCTTGCCAGGTGCCAAGGTGTGGATGTATGTTGATGGTGAAGCATCTAGTATGAGGGGCTCCGGTTCCTCTGGAGCAAAGGCATGCATCTTCCTGGGTCTCCAGTGGGCCTCCTGTTCCCTCATCCCAGCTTCCCTTTGATTATTTAAGAGCTATTTGTCAAGGGCGTACCACGTAAGCCACCTTCGTAGTTGCAGAGCGGAAACTCTTCTTAAAAGAGTTTATAATCTAGAAGCAGCGATAAGACAACCAACAACAAAAATAACTACAGGTCCACATGAATAGTGTTAATAGCCATAAATGACATAAAGAACATGCTCTCAGAAGAACGAGGTCACTTCTGAATGGGAAAACCAGGGAGGAAGTGGTATTCAAGCTGGTCTTAAAGGAGAGGTGGAATTTCTATAGGCATAAATGTGGGACTGCGGTAGGAGTAGGTATTCCTGAAGGAAGAAACAGCAGGAGCAAAGATGGCAGCGGGCACAGGGAATCACCAGCTCCATCTCTTGCTATCTTGGGTATGGCAGAGAGGGAGTCCTTAAGCTGGGGTCCACGGAGCTTTGAGAAGTCTGAGAATTCCCTGACCGTGCAAAATTATGTTTATGCATGAATGTGCACTTTTCTGGAGAGGGGCCCAGCTCTCTTTCAATTCTCTGAAGGATCTAGAGCTGAGAAAATGTTAAAAAACAGTACTCCAGATCTCCCGAATTAGAATTTACAGGTGGGTTGAGGCATCTGTCGTTTTTTTTTATTTTTTATTTTTTTATCTCTTTCAAGAACTGTCCGGTGCACACCTCGGATCTCTAGACAGGCCCAAGGAGACACTGAAATGCTAGCTCACAGGGCTTCCCTCCCTTTGCCCACCCCTGATCCCCCCACCTCCATTTTATGAGTAGTCACCACCCTCACCAGTCTCCACTGCCCTGAGAGAAATAGGGGAGGCAAGGTCAGAGAAGCAGAGGGGAAACTCAGGGACTTATGCAAAGACTCTGGAATCTCCTTCAGAGATGGAGTGGGTGGGAGCCTTTCCGCCCTAAGGCCGGAGGTCAGAACGGCCTGCGGGGTCCCCCGCCCCACTGCAAACCCACGGTCAAATTCTGGGAATTTCCAAACCAGTCGGCGGTGCTGCGGCAGATCTTCCCGGACGTCAGCGTGCGGTGCCGGCCGCGGCCGCTGGGTGGCGCGGCGCCGGGCGCCGAGCGTGGGAAGCGCGGGCGCGCGGGCGGGCTGAGCTCACACACCCGGGAAGCGGCCACGGCAGAGCCGGAGTCCGCAGCGGCTGCGCATCTCGCGCCTCCCGCGGGGCGGTCAGGGGGCGCCGAGGAGGTTGTGCGGTCCCCTGGGAGGGATGCGGACGCCGGAGGTAAGAGCGGGGCCCCGGGCGGGTGTGTGTGTGTGTGGGGGGGCGCCGCGGCCGGGCCTGCGGGAAGTCTCCGAGAGCCCCATGCAGGGGTGGGTCCCCTGGGGACGATGCCCCGGGCCCGCCGGGCTCGGGTCGTCCCCCACCCCCGCTGCGGCGCGGCCTTCCCGCGCAGCTGCCCTCGCCGCGTGGGTGGGAGCGGATCCGGGCCGGGAGCAGCCCGGGCCGGTCCCTGGGCTCTGGGGCCGGGGCCAGCAGGGCGGGGGAGGTGGATGAGCAGCCCCCTGGGCCCGGCCCGGGAGGAGCCCCTGCCCGCTCCTCACCTTCCGTTTCTCAGCTCCGCAGTGGGCGTGGTGCCCCTCTGCTGCAGAGGGGGTGCCCAGAGTTGAGGAAGGCAGTGGGGGAGGAGAGCGCAGAGACAGGTGGTTGAGGGGGCGAGCGGTGGTGCGCGGAGGCTTGTGATATTAATGCGTATTTCTTTCTCCCCCCTTCTTCAGGGGGCGCGGAGGTGCGCGTGGAGGAGGAGGCGGGAAGGCCAGAGGCTTAGCTCGGGCGAGGCAGGCGCAGCCGGAGATGCCACTGGGCAATGTCTCTGTTCAGCCCCCCCCCCGCCGCCAAATTAATAAAGTGGGTGTGGAGGTGCGGGTGGGGGAGTTTGTTGAACTGCCCCAGGCCTGCCGCCTGGCTCTCTCGTGCATATCTGGGAGCCGCTTGCATTGAGCGCTCTGCAGAGGTTGGGGGTGGGGGCTGCCGTCGAATTGCAGAAGCTTCAGCAGCAGAGACAGTTGCAGAGATTGGGGCTGGGAGAAGGCCTGGGGGGTGGAGGGGCGGTGTCCGGAGGTGAAAGGGAGTCTCCAGGCCTGCAGACTAAGTTCATAGGTGCTGGGTTGGCCAGGATACGGTGGGAGGGGGGAGCGGTAGGGAAAGAGGGTGATGTCCTTAGGACCCCCTCCTTCCAGCTTTGTTCGTAGCCATAGACCAAAATGTGGGATTCGGCATTTGCCAAATGTGCTTAATTTTTTTTTTTCTTTCCCTTTCGGTTTGTTTTGTTTTTTAGAGGAACGGCAAATGACAGAGCAGAGGGAAGGCTGGCCCAGCCAATCCTGGAGCCGCTGCAGCACTGGTTCCCCAAACAAACACATTCTGGTGCAAGGACAGAGAGGAGGGGGCTGCTGGCCCACACCCCTCCCCTGCCCTTGGCCCCCTTGCTGCTCCCCTGTGAGAAGGGCAGCTGGACAGAGGCTGCCTTGGGCCAGGGTGGTGATGGTGCTGCGGCCCCTCCCTGCTGCCCAGCGTGGGAAGAAGAATGCAGAGCCAGGCAAGTCTCCCTCTGTGTCCTCTGGGGTGGAAGGAGCAGGTAGAGACAGGGCTGGGGCAGCCAGGGCCTGGCTGGCGTTGCTTTGGCATTGGTGGCGAGAGGGCTGTACCTCCGGCCCCTTGGGTTTGGTTCTCTCGGCCTGTCCCTGGCACTCGACAACTGCGTCTATGTGCTCATTGGTGCCACCATGTTATATAACGCTTATATAATCTCCCAGGGCGAGTGCTGTGTCTCCACTCTCAGGTCACACAGACACTGTGTCCATGCGGAAGTCAGGATCTGTGGACGCTTCTACGCCGTCATCTTCAACCTGGCACCTTCTCCTGATCCCGACTGCAGGAGGGGGAAATGGGAGAGCAGGGGCCCACTCTACCCCAGCTGTCTGGGGCTGAGAAAGAGGGGTTGGCTGGGCAGCCTTCCTCATGTTCTTGCCCAGTACACCTTCTGGTGGAGTGGATGCCATTCTTGTGCTCTGAGGCCAGTCTTTTGTTCTTGAGGTCCCCTGGCGTGGCAGATGGGTGTGGTGAGATGACCCCCAGAATGTTCCAGTGGAAGAATACATGGTACATAGGGTTGGATAAAGAGAGTGAGAAATTAACTCTGCCTTTGAGGTTTTGGGCAAGAGTGTCTAGAAGGATGGGATGACGGTGGCATTCTAAGAAATTTGGAGCAGGCCTAAGGGCTAGAGGATGGTCAGGGAAGGGTGTACAGGGAAGTGGATCAGACAGCAAGGATAAACATGGTGTTCTTTTACTGTACTCTCCACTGGGCTGTCCCTGGTTACCAGGGCAACAGAAGCAGTGATGAAAATCATGCCTTTCGTTCAGTGGAAAAATCTGGCTCCTCCTCCCGCCTCTTCCTTCTCTAATTGTCTGCAACCTATTGGGAGGGTGATGGCTCTAGGGATCAGAGACCCCAGCGTGTTCATATCAGGCACCCCCCTTCCCCATTTTTTGTCATCTTCCGCCTTCCTGCATCCCCTTTCTCTCCCAGAGCTCAGTAATTGGCAGTTGCGTAGGAGTTGGACTGGATGGAGGGGGACGGGCATGGACGTCATTGCAGGGCAGGGTGAGCAGAGCGTGGGCAGAGATGTGGATACAGGAATGACTGGCACACGAGGAGGGTCAGGCATTGATTAGCTGGATGGAGCTTGTTTCTGGGATGGTAGGACCTGGGGTGGGAAGGGTGGGTGAGATGATGGAAGGCCTGCAGAACCTGGCAGTCTGGGCTTGCAGTGGTGGTAGGAAATAGGAAGGCCCTGAGGTTTCTGGTGTGGTCGTGGGTCCTGAGGAAAGTTAGAACTCATTCATTCAGCACTTTTTGGGTGCCTACCATGTTAGGTAAGGTTCTGGGAGCTGGGAAGACACAAGTAAGTAGGACTGGGCTTTGACCTTGAAGAGATCATGGTAGATGAGAAGAGGATGGGTATATGGGGGAAGATCAGCTGGCATTGTTACAAGCCTAGAATCTGGGACTCCAGGCAGGAGGTTGGCAATATTCCAGACTGGAGGTGATGGATTAGGGTGGAGCATATGAGAATGCGGAGGAAGAGGTAGTTCAGAGAGCCCCTTTGGCTTGGGGACAGGACATGGGGAAGAGAAGGCACTGACGTTTTGAGCCTTAATGATTGACAGAAATAGAAAAATCAGGGTTCATACTTATTTGGGGGAGTCATGTTTGATTTGCTTTTAGACACATTGCCCAAGACAGTGGCAGAGTGTCTGGATGGAAATGGTTATGCTCAGGCAAATAAAATTTGCGATGGAAGTCAGTTCTGGGAAGAGGTTTGGAGGACATTGTATTATGAAGCCTTGAAGGTATGAGGTTGTTGAGAAGGTAGTGTAGAGAGAGATCCCAGGGCCTGGGGCATCGGCCTAGAATTGGGTGAGGCTGTATGCCTTGTACTTGTTTACTATCCCAGCGCCCGCCTAGACTGCTGGACCAGTTTCTGCTAATGCACGCCCACGTCTTCTACCAAACCGCACCCCATTTTGAAGTTCAGGTTTCTGTTTAAGTTTTCTTCTCGCTAGTACCTATGTCCAGGAGGATATGTCCTGGAAAGATAGATATATACACTTACCTCTCCAAGCTCTCTCCTTGACCTTTGCTATACCATTCACTTATAAATTACTGAGAGGCCCTGGGATGTGCTATAGGTCCTTAGCCTCCACCAGCAAGGCTGTTTGTTCTGGTTCCTTTCCAGTCATCACTCTAGAGGAATAAGAGCACTGGACAGAGTCAGGAGGCCTTTGCCAACTACCTGATCTTGGGCAAGTCACTTCCTTTTCCAGGCCTTAGGGTCTAGTTTCTTCCAGCTCTAAAGCCTTCAGATATGATTTCCAAAGTTTTTTCCGCTTTTGCCCAGGTTTCTGATGCAGGCGAGGCTTTTGAAACCAGCAGCCCAGATTTCTTTGGAGTCTTGTGGGAGGGAGTAGGAGGAATGGAGGCCTGGTCCCTAGAGCAGGCCCCTGTCTCCAGAGTGGGCGGGAGCCCTCCAAGTAGAGGGTGACCCCTGTTCCTCTTGGGAGCTTGGGAATGCTAGAAGAGCTGGTTTTCCCAGTGGCCAGGAGTTGGCAAACTACAGCCCATGGGCTGATTGATGCCTGCTTTTGTAAATAAAGTTTTATTGGAACACAGACATGCCCACTGTTTACGTCTATGGCTGCTTTCATGCTACATTGGTATAGTTGGGTAGTTGCAACAGAGACTGTATGACTACAAGGCTAAAGTCTTTACTGTCTTGCCCTTCAAGAAAAAAATTGCTAATCTCTGTCCTAGACCACCAGAAAAGTGCTTGGATCACCACTGGGGATGCTTACTATGGCCGGATTCGTAGGGTTCTTGAAGATTCTGCCTTGGTCCTTCCTTTGTGATCCCATGACAGGATGATGTGGCAATTGAGATTGTAGATTCTTAGAGTCAGCCCAAAGATAGTCGTCCTGGATCTGGGAAACCCCTTTCATTTTCATCTGTTTTCCTGAAGCCTGGAGGGTGCTTGTCCCCCCCCGTCCCTCATGCATATACTTCTTTGAGCCTGGAGACCTACATTCCTCATCAGGGAAGGCTTGTGGCCTTGGTGTGACAAGCTACCCTTCCTCTCATTTCCCAGGCCTATGCAGAGGAGAATGGACCAACCCAAACCCAGTGTCTGGTGAGGAGAAGGAGAGGCTCATTGGTTCTGCCAAGTCCTGCAGCATATTTCCCTTGATACCTCTGCCTTGTCACTTCTGGCCTCACTATGCCCTTTAGTTCCAAGGCCCTGGAGATGCATCTGCAGAGAGAGCCTGCAACCCAGCCTGGTTTGTCTGCCTGAACTTGGCACTCATCCACTGTCGGAATAAGCCTGGGGTTTGTGGGGTGTGTGTCTGTGTTGGCTTGAGGCCGGAATCAGTACTCAGGATTCTTGCAGCCAACCTTACAGAGTCCCCTTGTGTCCTGGTCTCCACCTTTTTTGACGTGGGCCTCATGCTGGAGTCTCGGTGAAGCTCCTGTCTAGGAACAGGATGAATTTCAAGTTCTTGCTTTTATAAAACAGTAGCAGCAGAGCAGTTGGGTCACTTCTGCTCAGGGCTGAGGTAGGAAGTGAGACACTTTGGTAGCAAGAGGAAACCGCGTGCTCAGAGCCGTGCAGGAGGGGGGCAGGGGGTTGGTAACTGAGGTTTATTCCCATTGCAGCTGGAAGGGAGGAGGCTGGCAGTGAGAGGAGGGAGCAGACGACCCAGAATAGCAAAGGAGACAGAAGCTAAGCACACCCAGATCTGCTTTTAGCTGGTAATGGTAAGCCTGGCTCTAGGAGCCTTACTTCTGACCTCCCCTACACATATTTTCCCCAGAGGCCGGGCCTCTGACTGTTCTCATCAAAGAAAAAAGTAAAAAGGTCTTCATCAGAAATCCTTTCTAAATACCTTTCAGTTTAGGGTGGCCCCAGACTACACGGGTTTACACGAATGTTTAGACAAGTGCACTGACTTGGAGAAACATTCATTTACTACAGATTTATTAAGGATCTGTTCTGGGTTGGGCATTGTGTGAAGCTTGGAGGATACAGAGGTAAAGAAAGGATTCACAGTGTGGTCTGGAAGGTGTATGGGCAGTTGAACCAATTTTAATAGAACCTGTGCTAGATCATAAGCTTCAGGTGAGCACATCCTGTGTGTGTCGTGTTCACTGCTGTGGCCCCGGTGTGGGGTCCTGTGCTCGGCACATGGCAGGCACACACACGTTTAATTGGCTGACCCATCCCTGTTTGGTGTGTGTCCTGGAAATGTGCAGGAGGGATCTGAGGAGGTAAGTGGAGCAAGAGAGGAGCTCACGGCAGCGTGTGTGACAAATGTGGGCAAGGATGGACATACCTGGACGGACTGGTTATGCGAGTGCTGTTAAGGAGAAAGGATGTAGACGGGTTGACCGTGTGGGAATGAGAGATACCATTGGCCTTAGGACGGTGAGAAAGGAGGAGAATGACCTGGTACAAGGAGGTGGGTAACCAGCCCCACATCACTGGATAAAGCCAGGGGCTGGGGAAGAAAGAAGAACCAGCCAGTGGCAGGGAAGGTAAGATTGAGTCGGGAGAGTAGAAACCAGCATGAGAGGAAGCCTGGAGGCGTCTCAGGCCCAGGGTGGAAGCAGAGCTGAAGCAGGTGAGTCCCAGGTGAAGATGATGACAGTGACTGTCAGCTCTGTCCTGCAGGTCTCCTCCGAAATGACCATGTCCAGGTATGACCCAGAATACCACATTTCCCCACACTGGGGCAGACACAAGGAAATTAACTGAAGTATGAGATTATGGTTATTCTCCTTTCTAAAATTCTTAGTATGGAAATTTTCACATATCTATGACGGTAGAGAGAGTATAAGAAACTTCAGTGTTCCCGTCACTCAGTTTTATCTTGTAATCAACACATGGCCCCTTTTGTTTCATTTGTACATTCATCGACCTTATTCCTTACTCCCTTCTTGGATTATTTTACAGCAGATCCCAGACATCATATTTCATCCATAAATATTCCATGATGAATCTCTAAAAACGTAATACATTTTAAAAAACATAACCCCAGTAGTAGTATCACCCCCTGCAAAAGCACCGTTATTCTTAATGTCACCAATCATCCATTCAGTTACGTTTCCCTTGCTTGTTGCCATTTTTTTTAAAATAGTTGGTTTTGTTTGAATCAGCCTCCAAACAATATCCACATGTTTCATTTAGTTCATGATTGATCTCAACGTCTCTGTTAATAAAGATTATGCTCATTCTGAAAAGAATGATGCTTTGCAATTCTGCCTTTTAGATTTACTTAGCTGCTCCTGCTCTATCTCCAGTCAGCTGCCATCAAAAGCTTTCCTGAGTTTTGTTGAACCATTTGGTGATTTTTGAGCATTCTTCATTATTCCTCATCTTTGTGGTTTAATGTAACTAGTTTTTACCTTCCTTCAATAAATATTTCTCGGGAGCCTCCTGTGTGTCAGGCACTGTACCAGGCACTGGGCATACTGCTGTGAAAAGACAGGCTGGGCCCTGCTCTCAAGGAGCTTACAGTCTGACCACGTGAGAGCTGTTGTGGGTCTGCTTGTTGTCCCCCACCCCATGTTCATCCCAGCCAAGTTGGGTGACCATGACCATCACTTCTGTGCTGACACATTTGCCACGTCCTAGGGCTTGGTATTCATGTTCTCATGCTGTCCTTTCATGTGGTTGATAAGTGGTGTCCCCAGTACTGATGGAGAAGCCAAGTGTGGTTTCTGTGGCAGGTCCCTGTTTCATAGCCATGCCCATGGATTCTAGCAGTGTCACCAACTGACTTTGCGTGTGTCCATGTGACACTCTTGGGCTTGAGCCTTTATAACTAGGCGAGTTCACGTGGAGAGCTTGCTTAACTGGCGGATTGTACAGGGGTTGAGTAAAAACATCTGGAAGGTGCTCAGAACTGTTAAAGAGCTCAGCGCATGCCATGGTGCTGGTATGTTCTTTGAGCAGGTCGGATGTTTCTGTGTCTTTGTGGACTTCCGGTTGCTTTGGGGCTTTTGCCCATAATGATTAGGCTACCTGCCTAATTAGGCCTGATTTCTCGACCTGCTGTTTTTTTGCCAAGCAGTACAGTATTGGGTGACTGTGCCACCTCAGTAGCGGAATCTAATGGTACAATTCAGGCCTGTCTTGTTAATAAGACATTTCACTGATTTGCATTTCTCTGTGAATAAATAATCAGACTTATTTGGACACTGTGACTTGATTTTGAGAGTGGTCCATGATTCTTATTGTATTTTTCCAGTTCAAATGCAGCTATATTGCAGTTCCTGGATTATAGTGTCTGAGCCTTTTAACAAAAAATCTTAGTTAATAAAAATGAGTATATTCCCAGATACAAAGACTAGTATTCTTTCACCTTTCCTAGGCCTTTTATTCTATAGTTAAAATAATAATACAGAATATATGAATATGCCATGATATACATGTCCTGTTACTGAAGGTTACATAGTTTAGAGTTTGGTGTTATGTTTTTATTTTCTTGTAATTAAGTAATCTTTAATTATTTTGATTATGCACCGGTGTTGGCTAAAACTTTTGAACAAGTTTCCTTGCGCGTGTGTGTGCGCGCCTGTATGTATACAGCATCGCTGTGCTAATACATTATATACATTATAAGACACAGAAAGTTAAAAATGGCTGGATATATTGTATTTCTGTCTGAACTACTTACGGTCCTGTGGGAGCCCCTCTTCTTTGCACTAAATTTCACCCTGAGACGTATTCAGGACGTCGCTCCAGCACCTCCCTCTCCTTCTTGCATCACCATTTCCCCCCTCTCTCCTGGATCATTTCCATATGCTGCTGTTTTTCTCATCTTAAAAAAGGCCTTCTTTGACCTCACCTCTTCTAGCTACTGCCTGTTTCTCTGCCCCAAAGAGTTTCCAGTCCTTGCTCCCTTCACTTCCTCTGTCAGATCCCTCCAGTCAAGCTAGTCCCAACCACTCTGGACAGCAGCGGTCTTGCCAAGGCCAGCGGTGACCTCCATGTTACTAAGTCTAGTGGCCCCTTCCTGGTCTTCATCGAAGTAGCTTCAGCAATATTGACACAGCTGGTCATATCCTTTTTCTTGAAGCTCTTTCTTCACTTGACTTCCAGGGCATATATTTCTGGTTTTCCACCCGTCTCATTGGCCGTCCCTTCTCAGCATCTCGTCTCCCTGACTTCTAAATGTTAGAAGGCCTGGGGCACCTGCTGTCCATCTTCTTTCTCTTCGTGATCCTCTCCCAACTCATGACTTTACGTACCACCTGTATGGATGTTGTCTAGAATTTACTTCAGAGTAATCCCACGAGATAAACAAGACTGACCATGAGTTGATATTGGTTGAAGCTGGGTGGTGGGTACCTGGGGGTTTATTCTGCTGTTCTCTCTAGTTTTGTTTATGTTTGAAATTTTCCATAATGAAAAGTTAAAAAAAAATCTACATGCTGATGACCCCCAATTGTTTTTCTCAAGCTCAGCTCAAGGTCCTGAAGTACAGTCCTATGTGTCTATCTGCCTACTTAACATTTCAACTTGAATGTTAATAGACATTTCATACTTAACATGCCCCAAACTGAACTTCTGATTTTTCCATGCAAGTATATTCTTCCTGCAGTCTCCCATCTTGGTTATGAGAATGCCAGCCTTCCCGTTACTCATCCAAAATGCCTATGGTCATGCTTCACTTCTCTCTTTTATGTCCTTCATTCAGTCCATCAGAAAATCTTGTTGACTCTACCTGCAAAATATACGTAGACTATGACCAGTCAGAACTGCTTCCACTGCCATCACCACGGTCCAAGCCACCATCATCTCTCACCTGCTTCTCCTTTGCCCCTTACAGGCTGTAGTCCTCACAGTAGTCAGAAGGATCCCACGAGACATAAGGGGATGCCTGCCACGCTCAAAACCCTGCTGTGGCTTCTTTCGGCACTCAGTGAAAGCCATGGTTGGAGTGGTCTGCAAAGACCCTGCAGCTTATGAACACTGTCCAATAGAAATATAATGAATTACACAGGAGCGCCACATGTGTAATTTAACAATTTCTGGTAGCTAAATTTAAAAGGAAAAGGAAGTAGGTGAAATTAATTTTAATAATCTAACCCAGTATGTCAAAACTGTTTTCATTTTTGATGTGTATTTCGTTGTTCTTTTTGTACTACGTCACACCCATAGCACATGTCAGTTTGGACCAGCTACATTTCATGTGCTCCGCAGCCTCATGTGCCTAGTGGCTGCCTTATTGGGATTGCAGGCCTACCTAGTCTGGCCCCACTTGGTTTCTGTGTCCTTCCCTCCTACTACTCTTCCCTTCTTTCACTCTGCTCCAGCCACACTGGCCTCCATGCTGTTCCTCAGATAAACCAGGCATTTCCTGTGTTAGGGCCTTTACACCTCCTGTTCCCTCTGTTTGGCATACTTTTCCCCAGGGAGCCCCGTAGCTGACTCTCGCTTCCTTTGGGTCTGTGCTCAGATACCACCTTCTCAGTGCCCTGCCTACCCACACACGCTTGCTAGCACTTCCTGCGTCTCTTCCCTGCAATGTTTTTTCTCCATAGCACCATCACCGTTTAACATAACTGTGCACTTCTGTTACTTCATAGATTTTCTCTCTCTCTCCCCGCTGGAATGTGAGCTCCATGAGGGCAGGGGTTTTTGTCTGTGTTCCCTGCTGTATTTCCAGAGCATGGAACAGCGCCTGGCACATATAAGAGATGGATTGATGTTTCTGAGGAATTAAATGAAACGTATTATTGAGAATGATTCTTTTTTAGTAAGAACCATGCAATTGAGTATATTTTATTATTTCAGAATATCATGGGTCATATTTTGCAATAGGGCAGTTTGAAGGTCTGGTTCAAGTCACGGTGTTTTGAAAGAGTCCTCTCTATAAAGATGTTATTATGGGTTCAACTTATAATTTAAATGGATTTAAGACTCCTGAAATACTGTATTTCGTTCACTTCATTGAGAGATTTGAAAACAAGTTGGTGTATCCTGTCTTATGGGTGTTCACAGGTACAAGGTTTTAGAGACAACGTCTTTCCGTCAAATTTGGTAATATCATCATGTAATGGTGGAAATGATTTCCAAATACCGGTTTTTGAAATGCTCTTTCCGTGACATAAGTCTCTTTCAAAAAGTAAAGGCTTTCTTACCCATTTTTAAAATGTCACTTTACCTTAAAGGGACAGATTAAATATTTATTTGTTTGTTTAAAAAATAGTCATTAATCGGCATTCTCCTGATAGGCACTCATTACAGAAGAAGTCAGCAAATTTTGGAACCTTGTTTTCCAGTTTAAAAAGAAATAAAATTTCTGTTTAAGTTGAGCCACTCTTTCAGGTCTTCCACCATGAGATGATCATGGCAGTGTGGTCCAGTGCTTTGCAGATCCCACCCTCTCATTGCAAAGGAGTCATTTATTGTATTGAAGAGGATATCCTTAAAGTTGCTTGACTGGGCACATGTAAACCGTACTCAAGTACACAGACAACTGGGCTGCCCTTGTCCATCCTTTGGTGTTTTGTGTCTCCTACCTGGACCCAGGATGCAAAGGTGGTGGCACCAGCGTGTTGTGAGTTAGTTAGGAGGTAGGTGGTTGTGCTCAGAAGCTGCTCTGGAGGTGAGCATAGCAGGGATTGCTGGAAGAGATGGCCAAGGTAGCTAGGGTAGCTGGCTGTCTTCTTCTTTTTTTTTTTTTTTAATTGAAGTATAGTTGATTTACAGTGTTGTGTTAATTTCTGCTGTACAGCAAAGTGATTCAGTTATGCATACATTCTTTTTTATATTCTTTTCCATTATGGTTCATCTCAGGATATTGAATATACTTCCCTGTGCTATACAGTAGACCTTGTTGTTTATCCATTCTATATGTAATAGTTTGCATCTGCTAACCCCAAACTCCCAGTCCATCCCTCCCACACCCCCCCTCCCCCTTGGCAACCATAAGTCTGTTCTCTATGTCTGTGAGTCTGTTTCTCTTTTAGAGATAGGTTCATTTGCGTCATATTTTAGATTCCACATATAAGTAATACCGTATGGTATTTGTCTTTCTCTTTCTGACTTAACTTCCCTTAGTATGATAATCTCTAGTTGCATCCATGTTGCTGCAAATGGCATTATTTCCTTCTTTTTTATGGCTGAGTAGTATTCCATTGTACATATGTACCACATCTTCATTATCCATTCATCTGTCGAGGACATTTAGGTGTTTCCATGTCTGGGCTATGGTGAATAGTGCCAGCTATCTTCTTAGAGAGAGAGGTGGTATGCCTTTGAAGCATTGTGCCATGTCTTCCATCCATTCACCTATATATGGAAAATGCTTGTGCAAGTACGCTTTCCTTCCATTTTGACAGTCTAGGAGGTATGTCAGCTGGATATGTGCACGTGGAGTTGTTTTTCCAACTGCTGTGACCAGAAGTGCGATTTAAAAGATGAGCAGCTGGATTGAGAACTGCAGCTCCGGCTGGGAACAGAGGCCCTGGTTACTTTCTGCTGCAGTAGAGATCATCTCCCGCGTGCCCTGGACCCGGCATCGATGAGCAAGGCTTGTCTCCAGTGGGCCGGCCTTTGCTACTTAGACCACCGGCCAACCCGTCAGTTTCTCTTCTTGCCACACGTTTGTACAGGGCCTCCTGTGGAAAAGGCTCTGTGTTTCTGGATGAAGTGGGGTGGGCACAGGAAAGGAAGGAATGTGCAGTGTGAATGAGACCTGGTCTGTGTCCTCAGGGAGCTAATGCTTAATGAGGGAGATAGACACCCATGCTAAATACAAGACAAAGCATAAAAGGGACACGGATGGAGTGTGAGAAAGTGTTCTATTAGCCAGAAGTGGGAATTGGAGGGGTGGTGAGGAACATGAGCAAAGAGATTTCATCCATCTGTTCGTGGCTGAATCCTCAGAGCCTAGCACAGTGCTGCATCCCTATCGGGTACTCAGTAAATGTGTATTTGTTAATAGCTGGGTGTTGAAGGAATGGGGCTTCACCCCTAGGGACGAAGGAGGAAATGTCTTGTTGGGAGGAGGTGGCCATGTGGCCTGAGTGGGTGTGTGTGGCAGGAGAGGGGCTGTGTTCTGGGAGGGCCAGCCTCAGGGCAGGGCACCTGGACCAGCTTTTTCCAAGAATTTGATTTCGGTGGTTCTTAACCTCTTTTTGTGCCAGTTCTCATTAGGAATTGCATGGAAACTGTAGTCTCTTGCTCTAAGAAAAAAAAATCATGACAGCACATGATTTGACATATACCATCAGAGGACTCACAAATCCCAAGGTATAAAACCCTGCCATAGGCTGGGGAGCCGTCAGTGCTTATTGAGCTCTTTAAACACGGATAAGACACTTTTTTTTCCTGGATTCTTTGGGAATTGACGCAGATGAGTATATACCGTGTAGGCATTCTGGGTTTTAAGGGCATTGGTAAGTGACAGCCACAATAGTGGCCCTGATGAGCTTAAGCAAGCAGTGGGGAATTGGAGCCGGGTGGCGGTTGGCAGGCTCTGTGTACTGTTACGGAGAGATCCAATGTTTGCGCCACTGAGCAGGGGATGAAAAAATTTACCTGAGAGAAGATAGAAAAAAATTACCTTTAAAACTTACTAATTCAGGGACTTCTTTGGCAGTCCAGTGGTTAAGACTCTGTGCTTCCAATGCAGGGCGCATGAGTTCGATCCCTGGTCTGGGAACTAAGATCCCATATGCTGCTGCATGGTGCGGCCAAAAAAAAAAAAATAATTTTTTTTTAAGATTAAAAAAAAAAATTAAACTTACTAATTCAGAGTATGGAATGCTTATGCTAGTTTTTTTCTGTTACATGTTTTCCAGCTCAGGTACCCAGCCAAGCAGTAATTACAGACACAGAGAGGCAGCGTGTTGCATTTCTGGGAACAGGGAGAGTGGAAGGGAGTTATTAGAGTTTTATATCACCAAGGTATTGGGTTCAGAGAACTCCTTAGCAATCCTGACCCATCAGGGAAGGCTGCCTGGAGGAGGAATGTGGCAAGATTTCATGGGCCCCTTGGAAAAGCAGAAAGACTGGGCTGAGGACTGGGCTTATTTTAAAGTTATATGGTTTTTGTTTCTGTTGTCATAAAAATTCCTATAGAGTATCTGTATACCTTCAGTTAAAAAATAAATTAAAAAACCAAACTTTCTGTCCTCTAGGAGTTTGTAGTGTATCTGCTGTACAGATAGGCTGTCTGGAGAGTTAAAAAACCCAGTATGGGTGGCACCGTTTTGCCATTTCTTCCTTTGTGTGTCATAGGTAAGTTCATTCATGGAGGGGTGAGGTTGAGGGGTGGTGAGGCCATGCTTTGTCCCAGGGGACAATGTTGATTGAACACTGGCCCTGTGCCAGGCTGGGTTAGTCGCTGGCCGGCACCGGAAGGCACCGCTGGAGTGGGAGGGGAGAGCCCTTGCGCTCCTGCACCCGAGTGTAGCAGGGGACAGACTCGGGGGTCTTGGGAGTCGCATTGTCCGAAGCATATGGCGGGGAAAGGACTTGGTGGTTGCTGTGCAGGCTCTTCCACCCCTCTGCTGACGTCCCCCACTCATGGGATTTTGCTTTGTGGGAAGGTTAGTCTGTGACAGAGTTTTAAAAGTTCTTTCGAAAAGAAGAACCCCTCCTGTTTTCCCCAGAGAGGTGTTCAGACTGCAAGACCAGACACCTTAACAGGTGGTGAAATCAATTTAGTGGGTTGGGACCAATGTGGAAAAAAAAAAGACTGTAACAGAAAATATTAGATTGCATAGTGTGTAGTAAAGATGAGTATGATTTCATGAAAGTCTCAGTCATATATATATATATATATATATATATATATATATATATATATCTCTACAGATATATGTATCTATATACACACAAGTGCACATGTATGTAAGTGCCAGGCCACCTTGTAAACTTTCTTTCTTACTGTGGGTTAGGGTCCAGAAAGTTTGAGAAACAAGCACTTGAAGGGTTTCTTTGCTCTTAGTGTAGAGAATGGGTTCCAGCCGCTTCCCCAGAGGCCATCTCTGTGGAGACTTTTTTTTTTAAGAGCAGCAGAGTCAGGCTGTCACAGCATGATCTGAGGTTTGTCTGTGGCTGCTTACCCACTCCTGCCCCCACTTCCCTGTGCCTGGTGTTTCCTGCTGTGGCGAGCTGGGGAGAGAGGCCAGGCAGACCTCACCAGGGGTGGGAGCAGAGGTCGCCTCCCCTCCCAAGTCACCAGGTGTGACCCCCTGGAGTGCAGCATCTCCAGCCCCATGCCTCTTCTCTGGCTTCTTGACTTGATTAGCTATTTCCATACCAAGGGCAGGGAGAGGAAGGCCATCCTGACTTACTACATTGCCCCGTTGTTCTCTGTTTCTCAGGGGCGTTGGGTGGGGAGGTTAGAGTTCACACTATCTGGGAGGTGGATTCCTGGTAGGCTGAAGTGAGCCAGCTCCCCCCCTCAGAATGACCACTTAGCTCGGTAATTCTCTGGCTCCATCTTTCCCACAGAGGAGAGGAGCCTTTCTCGGATCGTAGTTGCTTCTTCCATCAACTGTGCTGACCGGCCTGCAGAGCGCTGACCCACTTGTGGTACCTCAAATAGAGGTTTAAATTAGGACCTTTAATCTGTAAGAGGCTTACAGCCTGTTGGGTGGCCAGCTGCTCTGGACTTCTCTGTGGGCAGAGCTGGGCTTTGCCAGGCTGTTGTTGGGTTGAGGGAATCATGGGGGTCGGTGGCTTCCTTGCAGGAGTGACCATATGTGTGGCCTCACTCATGGAGGCTTGGGAACAGCAGGAGTCCCAGGGAAGCAGAGTTGTTTGCCCAACACTCCTTTCGCTGTCGGCACTTACACACACAGTCCCTGGGAGTGGGTGGGTACTGTCTCTGGTTATGGGACAGGGTGGTGGTCTGTCCTTGTAGTGATGGAGTGGAAAGCCCAGAATTCCATGGGCCTTGGGTGCTGGTGCTGCTTCTTCTGGGCACTGAGCCTGGCTCCTTGTCGATGTGCAGTTAGCTCTGCTGGCTCAGTGTGTGTTTCCATCCCAGAGATGCCTATTAACAAAGAGCTGTGTGTCCAGTACGGTGCTGGGTGCCATAGGGGCACACAGAAACATGAGACTTGGGGCCTCCCCCAAATCGCTCATTGTCTTTTTGAGGAGACCCGACTAGTATATATCAAAGCATTCATTTGTCCCACAGACACATACTTACTTGGCTGGTAGCTGTTCACAGTAGCAAATTATAAAGTTCCAAAGTAATAGGCATGGGGGGAAGTTCTGTGGGAGGCCTGGGAAGGGAGAGAGCTATGGGGTCGTGAGAGCTGGGCCTGAGTGGTGGGATTTAGCAGGATGGGGAGAGGGGAGGTCGTTGAAGGTGGGAGGAACAGTGTGAACAGAGGCCAGGAGAGTGCGTGGTCCTCCTCTAAGTGCAGGTCGCTGGAGCCTCTTCCTCCCCTCCCGCTTCTTGAAATAGTCCCAGTTTCAGTCCTAGAGACTCTTACTCCTTCAATAAAGTAGAGACGGATCTCAGGTTCCCTCTTTTTTCTCCTGTTTATCATTATAACAACAATAATGACTCCTGGCTTTTATTGAGCGCTACTGCATACCACTGTTCTGTGTGCTTTACGTGGATGGTCTTATTAAGTCTTCCCAGCAATGCTCTGATATCACTGTTACATATTATTATGTGCATTTTACAGTTGATGAAACTGAGGCATAGAAAGGTTAAATGACTTGCCCACGGTCACATAGCAAGGTTGTGGTTGGGTCAGAAGTCCACCTGAGGCAACCTGAAAGCAGAGGCCATGCTCTTAACCCGCTGGTTCCCAAACTTGTCTGAACATTGAAATGACCAGGGAATCTTGTAAAATTTCCAAAGCCCCAACCAATTACATTACATGCAGACCAGTTACATCACAGTCTCGGGGGCGAGGGGGTGGGGTGGGGAACTCTGGTATGAGTAGTTTTTGAAGTTTCCCAGGTGATTGCAATGTGCCAGGTTTAGAAACCACTATCTTAACCTCTGAGTTTTAGGGCCTGTGAGTATTTGATTGAATACATTTTTTTTTAATTTTTATTTTATTTTTATTTTATTTTATTTATTTATTTATTTATTTATTTATTTATGGCTGTGTTGGGTCTTCGTTTCTGTGCGAGGGCTTTCTCTAGTTGTGGCAAGCGGGGGCCACTCTTCATCGCGGTGCGCGGGCCTCTCACTATGGCGGCCTCTCCCGTTGCGGAGCACAGGCTCCAGACGCGCAGGCTCAGTAATTGTGGCTCACGGGCCTAGTTGCTCCGTGGCATGTGGGATCTTCCCAGACCAGGGCTCGAACCCGTGTCCCCTGCATTGGCAGGCAGATTCTCAACCACTGCGCCACCAGGGAAGCCCTGATTGAATACATTTTTATACTCAAGGCAGAGGGGCCTTCCCCCAGGCCTGTATCACCCACCATTCCATAGGGAGTAACTCCAGCTTCTTGTCTGAGGGAGCAGGACCCCTGTCACCCCACAGCATCTGGGACTCCCCAAGAGTGAAGCCTGGGTGGGCTGGAGTGGGCAGAGGGAAGACTGGTCGCTTGGCATCAGTGCCCCCTTCCCCCTCTGAGTGCCGCCTTGGGGCAGAGACTGCTTTCAGAGCCCTGGAGACCTCCGACCGTGGTTTCTCACGTCTTCTGCTCCCCTGGGCCCCTGACTTCACTGGGGAAGGGAGAGGGTCACATGAGGGCACATCGCTTCTCGACAAGTCTCGCTCCTCTCTGCCTGTCCCCGGGTGAACCTGAAATGGACACGAAGTGCAGAGTCCTTTGGGTGACTGGGAACAGCACTAAATTTAGCAAAACTGTAGCTGGTGGGTGGCCGGCCTGTAGTGAGCCAAACCCAGCCCCAAGTGGACTAGATTTTATAGTCAGCAACGCAGCCAATGTAGTCTGTGCTTGGGCAAGTCTGTGGTTACACAGGGGGATCTTTCCGTTTCTAAGGCCCGGCAGCTTGTCTGCCATCCTGCAGGATCCCAGGCTCTGCCTGTGCGAGACTTGGGTCCACCCCCACCCCCCCTTGGGACTGGCCTTCCATCCGTCCCTCCCTCATGTGTCTGGAAGTCCCACTCCAGTACCTTTGCCTTGGCCTACACGTTCTTCTAGGCCTCTTGGCCAGTGTTGCCAGCCTTCATTCCCAAGGCCCTGGAGAGCAGGACCTGAGCTTCGGTCAATTTTCATAGGATATCTGGCATCTTAGGACACTTTTCGGTCGGGGTTGTTGAGTGGAGGTAAGGAAAGAGCTGGGATGGTTAGTTGAACAAGGTTGTGAGGGACTGAGATGTTCCTTCCTCCTGGAAGCTCAGTCAAGTACATGACCCAGAGTGAATTACGATGTGGAGTGGCTGTGGGTGGGCTTTGATGCTCTTTGATGCTTGGGGCTCTCTTTGCTTGGCTCAGTCTTCTGCCCTGTTATGGACCATATCTGGGAGGAGGTGGGTTTTGTGGAGTTGGGGAGTGGAGGTCTGCTGGTGACAGAGCATCTTCCCCTTCTGGGCCTCCTCCTCCCCCGTCTCAGATCTGACAGTGGCGGCTTGCCTGGCGGTGCCTCTGTTGCCTTAACGTCCTAAGAAATAATGAGCAGGCTACGTTTTCTCAGCCCTTTCCAAGGCGGACCATTACACTTTGGCCAGGGCTGGGGTCTTGTCTTTGTGACATGATTTGTTAGTATAAGGCAGCGGTTCTCAACAAGGGACGGTCTTGTAGAAATGGCCCGAAGAGGTCATTTCATCCAGATCCCTGCTTCCGTTGGAAATGACTTGAGACCAGGAGCTGTGTAGACATTGCCTTCCCCCTTTGCCCCCATCTCCCTCTCTCCTCAGCATGTACAGTGCCCTCTAACAATTGTGTTCAGGAGGTTGTTTCCAGGGAGTCGCTTAAACCGCATAATGGCCCAGTTTCCCATAGAATCCCACCGTTAAGCACCCACGTGCTCCAGGTGGTCATCTGGGAGGCTTGGTGCAGCTGTACCCTTGGTGCGCTTGCACGAGCTCTGAGATGAACTTCAAGCACACCAGGGAAGCCATTCCATGCAGACATCACGTGTGAGTGATAGGAGTCTATCCTGGAGCTGTTTTCCTTCACTCTTCTATCGCTCTCCTTCACTCTCTGCCTTGCAGAACCAAGTTCCACTTGCTAAAGTTCTCTTAAATGCAGGAAACACATACTCATTGCCCTGGAGAACATGATGTTGCTTCCCAGATAAAACATCCAATCTGTTGCCAGATACCTCAGCAGCCCAGTGATGGCTCATCTGCCAACACCATCCTCCTGTAGCTGGCAAGGCTGCCTTAAGGCCAGAATGGGGAAGTGAGACATCCCCCAACATGAGGACCTTAGCTCACTCTACATGATGCAGGGCGGGCAGCTGTGGGTGGATACGCTGGCTTTTTACATTTCAGGACAAGCCTCAGGGTTCTTCCCATGTGACTTCACTGCCTGGACTCTTTAGTTGTGACGCCAGAGAGTGAAGGTATGATGTGGGGGAAGAAGTGGCGGAGGAGATGGGAAGGGCAGAAGCCAAGGTAAGGCCAAGCAACCAGGGAGATGTACAGATGCTCTCCTGAGTGCATTTGACATCCTTGCCCCAGTCACTTCTCAGTGTTGTTCCCCTGCCCCTGACACAGTCCCTCAGTTTCCATGAGTTCGAGGGAGACCAGCATATTTTTGGACGGGCTCAAGCGAAACAGTGAGGAAAGTAATGCTACTTAGTGGACTAAATACCAATGATGTTGGAGTCACCTGCTTTTGGTTGTTTTTTTGTTTGTTTTGAGTTTTCTGTCTCCTTTTGTTCATAGAAGTCACTTGGGGGATGGATTATCTGATAAATCCTGGTGTTCTTGGAGTTCACGTTCACTGCTTCCCTTATCCTCATATGAAGGACTAGGATGATGATTGTGGGCTCCGGAACCATGTTCTAGATTATTGCTGTCTGAGCCAGCAGCCAGGACAGTTGAAACCAAAAGCCTCTGAAGTCCTGTTCAGCGATGGTAAACATTTGAAATGGATTGAACGGATGACTGTGTGTATATTTAGAGAGTCACACCCAGTAGAGAAAGAACCTCCGGGTAAGCCCAGCTTGCTCATCCCAGCTGCAGGTCTGAGCACACCCAGGGTCACATCCTTTTATTCCATGATGGGCTGAGGTCACTTCCTTATGTACCCAGGGCTGCCCACACCCAGCCACTGTTTCCTGCACTGGGTCAGGGCGTGCACTTCATTCTCCTCATAACCTCTTCGGTGGCTTATCATCACCTACCAGCCTTCTTTGGCCTCAGTCCCTGAGCGTCCTTTCAACTTAGTTGCCATCTTGCTCTAGGTCCTGAGCATGGCTTTGAGTCTCTGGCTTCTGTGTGGACTTCCTGGCTCCTGGGCCCAGAGCTACCTCAGTGCTCTGGCAGCCACTGGACACGTACGCCCTGGGTTGCTGATTTGGAGCCCAGCTCCAAAATCAGTCTCAAAATCAAAATCCTCAGTCGTCTTGGTCTTCACTCTGTCAACCCTGGCCTCCACCACTTCTGTCTCATTAAAAAATCTTGTTTCTCATAAAAATTACTCCATATTTCAATATGCATCTAAAAAACCCAAATGCATTTTCAAACTCAGTCTCAGAACATGAAACTTGACAAATTAATTTGGAGTTTTGAAAACGTGTTTATTTAGTATGGTTTTGAAGTGTTGTAGAGTAACATTTCTGCAATTTATTAAAAGGCAATAGGAAAGTGATCAGAAACGTATATGTATCTTTTAGATTTCATGAGCAGAGATGGCAGGCACTGAAATCTGTTGGTGTTGGGGTGAACCCCCATTTGGATAAAAGTCCATTGTTCTTAATTTTTTTTTTCTCATTAGCTATTTTTTAAGGAAATTTTTAATTGACATGTAACACACATACAGAAAAGTGAGCGTGTCGTAAGTATTAGGCACAAAGTGCCCCCAGCCTGTAACCAGCACCCACGTCAAGCAAAGGAGCAGAATGTACCACACCCCGTTCCAGAATATGCCTTTTGCTTCTTTCCAGCTGCTGACCGTGCTTCTGAGGCTAACCACTGTTTTGACTGCTAAAATTACAGATTAGTTTTGCCTGCTTTTCAGCTTTATATGTATGGAATCACACAGTATGTTCTCTCTTGTATTTGCCCTCTTTCACTTGTCATTTTATCTGTGATGTTCATCCTTGCAGTGTGCCGTTGTAGTTTCCTGTTCTTGTGGCTGTATAGTATTCCGTTTTATTAATAGAACACAGTTTATTATTTATTGTATGGTTGATGCATGTTTGGGCTGTGTGCAGAGTTTGGCTGTTTCAAACAGTGCTACTATGAATATGTTTGAATATATCTTTTGGTGAATGAATGTATGCACGTACACACATATGTCTGAGTGTATGTATGCATAATTTATGTGTGTGTTTCTGTTGGGTATGTACCTAGGAGTGGAACTGCTAGATCATAGTTTTAGCAGATAGTGCCAAACAGTGATACCAGTTATACTTCCGCTAGCAAAGTAGGAAAGTTCTGGTTGCTCCATGCCCTTGCCAGTATTTGGCATTATCTTCTTTCTTCATTGTACTCATTCTAGTGGGTATGAAGTAATATTGTACTGTGGTCTGAATTTGCCCTTCCATGATATTGACCATTTGGGTATGCTCTTTTGTGAAGTGCCTGTTCAGGTCTTTTACTCGTTTTTCTATTGAATTGCCTCTCTTTTTCTTATCGGTTTGCAGGAAGCTGTTCATACATTGTTGAATATAGGCATTGCACATATTTTCTCCCTTCCATAGCTTTTGATGTCCATACCTTTAGTGATATCCCCGAGGTTAATCCACATGAAAGCAGTAGGATTATATGTAATACTTTGCATGGGGATCTTTTGTTCTTTGTTAGTGATATTGAAGTTGGGGCTGCATTCTTTCAGTACTTGTCTACAAAGGCACTATTGCGGTATTAGCTGTGTAGAGTGGGACAGGGACTCTTGAAGTTCTTGGTGTATGTAGGTGTTGGCACCTTTGAGATCACATAAAAATAAAAATTGTTGATATCCAAGTGCTTGCTGTCCTCCATATACTGTTCTAAGCTTTTACATGGACAATCTCACTTATTCCTCATACATGCTTATCAGTTGTCACTCTTTTTTTTTTTTAGAGAAAGCCTTTATTTATTTATTTATTTATTTATTTATTTTTATGGCTGTGTTGGGTCTTCGTTTCTGTGCGAGGGCTTTCTCTACTTGTGGCAAGTGGGGGCCACTCTTCATCGTGGTGCACGGGCTTCTCACTATCGCGGCCTTTCTTGTTTCGGAGCACAGGCTCCAGACGCACAGGCTCAGTAATTGTGGCTCACGGGCCTAGTTGCTCCGCGGCATGTGGGATCTTCCCAGACCAGGGCTCGAACCCGTGTCCCCTGCATTGGCAGGCAGATTCTCAACCACTGCGCCACCAGGGAAGCCCCAGTTGTCACTCTTATTAGACCCATTTTCAAGTGAGGAAACTGAGGCTCAGAGAGGTTTTGTAATTACTGAAGGTCACATAACTGGGATTTTGGCTGCAAAACTCATGCTCTGTAATCAATTGTATTGCATAGAAAATTGCATTTCCTAAAATCGGTGTTTTATTAGAATGCCTGGCATAGTGCCTGGCACATAACAAGTGCTCAGTAAATACCTGTTGAGTGAAAGGATTTGACAGTGGTGAGTTGGATGATGTCTTCATTGAGTAGGGAAGTTTGTTCTGGCAGTGGGATATGTTGGTATGAGAAGCAGTTGTTTTCCATCCTGATGTATCTCTTCACTGATGTATCTCGTGATGATGTCACAAGTAGACATCATAGTGGACATTTGTGGAGTGAATGACTCAATCTCAGACAGGTTGTAAACCCTGCTTAGCGGAAGGGGTACATTCAGAGGACGCTGCAGGGAGGGCCCAGGGCCAAGACAGGCACATGAGTAGGGGCCATGGCCATGGCCCAGGGAGAATTCAGAATCCAGCTAGCAGCATCCTGGTTGTATAGCCACAGGGTAGCCCAGTTTGTGGAAGCAGAACAGGGTCCAGTGTCAGCAGGCAAGGCTGTCCCAGTTACAGGCTGTCGGGTCAGAAGAGGTCCCAGCAGCAGTGCAGGGCTGGCAGTCTCCAAAGTCAGGTAATCCAGAGTCACAAGGTTGCAAGCAGTAAAAGTTCAGGCAGGCAGGAAAGAGAGCCAAGGAGCGCTTGCAGGGAGCCATTTCCCGGTCGACAGGTATTTATTGCAGGGAGCCATTTCCTCCTGAATGAGGCCTTTCTTCTCAGGCCACTGAGGGCCTATGAGGAATACATCAGACCTCAGGCCGGGCCGGGTGGGGTGACCCAGAGACCAGCCTGTGCTGGAGCCAGAAGGAGCTGTCATGAACGTCTTGTCAAACTCTTCATTTAACGGGCGAGGAAATTAAAGCTGAAGTGTGAGATTACTCAGAGCCGGGGGGAGAGCCAGCCTTGGAACCAGGCACTGCAGAGTGTTTCCTGCTTCCTCATGTTTTCCATCAAAAATTAAGAGGTGGAAGGAAGAAGGACCATGGTGAAAGCCCTAAAGAAGAAAGATGGAGAGTCCTTGGATATGGGGGGAGAAGGAGGAATCAAGTGACTACAGTACAGAGTTTGGGCGAATGGCAGTTCCAGTGATGGGAAAGTGGGAAGGAAGCTGGCTGGATGATGATTGCGATCTCAAGTCTAGAATGTAAGTTCCAGGAAGACAGAGGTTTTTTCATTGTTATTGAAGCATAACATAGAGAAAAGTACACAGAGAGCAAGGACTTTTTTTTTCTATTTTTTTTATTGTGGAAAATACATATAAAATTTACCATCGTAACCATTTTTAAGTGTACAGTTCATTGGTATTAAGTACATTCATATTCTTGTGCAACCATCACCACCATCAGAATTCTTTTCATCTTGCAAAATTGAAACTGTACCCGTTAAATAGTAACTTTCTATTCCCCCTCCCCCCAACCCCTGGCAAACACCCATCTACTTTCTGCTACTCTAGGCACCTTATAAAGTGGAATCATACAGTATTTGCCTTTTTGTGACTGGCTTATTTCACTTAACATAATGTCTTTAGGTTTATCCGTGCTACAGCATGTGTCAGAATTTCCTTCCTTTTAAAGGCTGAATAATATCCCATTGTATGGATATACCACATTTCATTTATCCATTCATCTGTTGATGGACACTTGGGGCAAGAACTTTTATATGGTTTGCTTACCAATGAATGGAGTAGATCCTGGCCTTAGTATGTGCTCAACAAATAAATGTTGAATGAATTTTAGTTATGTTGAATGTGAACTGACAGTGGGCTACCCAGGTGGGCTGTCCAACAGGTGTTCCAAGATGACTCAGGACTAAAGGTGAGGTGAGGGATGAGGCCAGCGGTGAGAAGGTACTCCCAGGGCACCGGGGCCGAGATGGGAGCAGGGGCCTGGGCTCAGTACAGGTGGGAGCAGAGCAATGAAAGATGCAGGAAAGGTGGTCTCAGGGAAGGGCCATGTACTTTAAAACAGGAGAGAGGTTTTAAGAAGGGGCTGCTGAGCACCGTCCGAGTCAAGAAGGATGGGGTCTGAGGAAGGAACATTAGAGCTGGCAAATAGTGATGGAGCCAAGATGAACTCGGCTCTGTCTGATGTCATTGTTGGCCTCGGAAGGAAATTTCTGTAGCGTGGTGGTGGAGGTACAGGCCAGAACATGAGATAGGGGGAACACATGTGAAATAGCCAGAGCTATTAAATGCTGGGCACTAGGTAAGGCACCAGGACGAGCAGCAGGTGAAGCAGCAGCAGAGGAAGATGCATGAAGCACAGAGCGTTCTTAGGCTTCATGGAAGTCTTGAACTTGAGTGTGGCCTTGGAGTTGGGCTCTGTGCAATAAAGAGGAGCGAGAAGGGCATGCCAAGTAGATAAGCAATGAGGAAAAGAGCTTGATGGAAAGAATGGGGGCGTGCATGGGGACAACAAGGAAGCCAGATCGATGAGGCAGAGGATATGTGGGGAAAAGTGGGAAATGTGGTTGGCACTTCTACCCTTTCCTCCCTTTTAAAGTTAATTAAGAGATAGCCATTGGGAAGCTTGAGTAATCTACATCTAAACACTACATCTAGCGTAACTTAGCAGTCACACTTACAATTACTGGACACTAATCCCCAGGACAACCCCGTTACCCTGTAAGTATAATAGAAGATTTCATCATGGACACTGGTAGTTGTAAAGAATTGGTTGCATGTGACAGATACACCTGGCTCAAATATGAGTGTAGCTGTTTCTGAGTTGTGTACTAGAGAATCAGAGCCTCCATTCAGTGTAACTGCTGTTCACTAAGCTCCAGCTGACAGCCGTGCCTGATACTAGATGCTCAGATGTAAAGACAAAAAGGTTGAGATCTAAAAAGTAAGGCTTGAGCCTGAACTGTGGCTAGACTTAACCTGAGTCTTAAAGGCTTTCCTTTCCGCAGAACCTGGGGAGATGTTGAGCTGAAGACTGAGAAAGTAGATGCCACATCTGCCACCATCTCACTCTTCAGCAGTTCCACACAAATGCTGAGCGGCCACTACTCTTCCCTGGGACCAGGCAAAAGCCTGTACTCTCATACAGAGCCCCCTCTGAAAAAGCAGTTTGGTAAATTCTTATGTACACCCAAAAGGTTGCCCCAGATCTCAAGGAAATATTTGGAAATGGTTTTTAAAGGTAATATCCAGCTAACTCCCCCAAATCCAGGATCCCTGGAAGCTATTTATCTCAAGGAAAATGCCTAGCGCATTCCCATAGGAGATAAATGAAGGATCCAAGTGTGTGGGAACACATATCCTCTGTACAGGGTACCAGTCAGATGCCACCCCCGCCCCCCGCCCCCAGTGCAGGAGCCAAGGCAGAGGGCGTGAGGCAGGAGAGGCCAGAGTCCTTACCTGTTTCTGAGTACCAGAGTTTTCCTGGCAGAGCTGGGAAGCACGAAGCATCTCCCTACCTGCCTCCAGCTCTGAGTTGCTGAAAGGGAAACCAGGACCCTAAAGGAGGTTTTTGGATCTCTGCACGCTTGGCCTGCATTATCTGTGGCACCACTGCTTACTCCAGCCCCATAGCAGGTTCCCTTAGCACCCAGCCTAGTCTGGCCTGACATGGGTTTTAGGGAAAGTGGGAAACAATAAAATAATAATGATAGCTAAATTTACTGTGTCCAGATGTGGTTCTGTTTTCTATGTATTAGCTCATTTAAACCTTATAGTGACTCTGTGGGATAATTGCTATGTTTGACAGATGAGGAAACTGAGTCACAGAGAGGCATGGTCTCTTTCCTGAAATCACTCAGCTAGTAACAGGTGGAGGTCCAAATTGAACCCGTGTGCCTCCCGAGCCTGTGCTCCTCAGGGAAGACGGCCCCTGTGGGATGTGTAGGAGCCACCAGAGTTCAGAGCAGAGAGGTCAGCTGCTGACCAGTCAGACTCCGAGATCCGGTTTCTCCCTGTTGGAGCTGACTGCCTCCGCTGCTTCAGGGAGGGGACTGCCCTGTTGTATTACCCAAGTTTGCCAGGAGGATTAGCCTCTTCCTCGTGTCAAAACAAGCCAAGCAGGAAAAAAATCAACAAACAACTCATGACTTCCAGCAGAAAAAGCTCTGCAGCTTCTCCAGCAGGAGGGAGATCTCTGCTGCGGAGGCTCAAATGTCCCAGGTTACGTCCTAGCTGTAGGCGTGTGCCGAGAGGGACTGAGACCCTTGGTTTTACAGGTCAGTGCCCTGAGGCCCGGCCCACTTGGTGCTCAGTCCCTGCCAGCAGCCCTCCTCCTCTGCTCCCCGTCACGCTGCGTGATTTGCTGGTGTCCTGTCGCTGAGCCTGACTGGTTCTGTTTCCATGCTTTTCTGCACATCATTCCTTGCCCCTTGGGTTGCCTTTGCTCCTCCATTTTTATTGGAAGTTTTGGATTCTTCAGAGCCCCCTTTAGCTTCTGCCTCCTCCATGGAGCCTCTTTGCCTCCAGTGAATCCTGCCCCCTCCAGGTTCCTGTTGCATTTATTAACTCTTTTAATCATTGGGATCCCCAATACTGCCTAGTGGTGGCTTCAAAAAATTTATGTGTGTATGACATTTGCATATTTGTGTATGCACACATCATATATTTGCATACACATTTGCATGTATGTATATATATATGCACATTTCTTATTTATAAGGTGGGTGATGGTAATGCATGCCTTCCACAAGTAATATTTATTGAGTGCCTGCTATATTGCAGGCACTATTCTAGGCTCCAGGGATTTAGCAGTTTACAAAGCAGACAGAAGTCCCTGTTCTCATGGAGCTGACACTCCAGCCAGTTTCAGGAAGAGCCCCCGCCCCCTCCAGAGTTGCTGGGAGAAGAGGAGGAGGCAGAGGGTCCCTGCTGATTGGTCAGAGGTGGAACCACAACCTGGGTGGGACTGCAGCAGGATGGAGGCTGCTCTGGTGGCCTGCACGGGGCACAGGGACTCCCAGGGTGAGATTTCTGCCGTGAAAGAAGAGGAGGAGGAGGAAGGGCCACATGGGTTGCCCTGAAGGGGCAACATATCTCTTTCCCCCTCCCCAGTCATAACCCGTGCCTGACACTCCCACCCGCTCACACAGCCCCAGTGGGCAGGAGGAGCGGCACCAGGTAGAGGCACCCCGGTCTCAGGGCTGCAGCCCCAGAGCCCTGTGCCTCAGAGTTGTGCCACCTTTCCCGCTCCAGCCCTCCCATGTGGTGGTGAAGGCTTACCTGGCACAGAGGCAGCCTGGCTGGCAGGGGCACATGGAGTCTTCCTGGCCACGCAAGGCCACTGAAAGAAGAGGTCATTCGACAGACCCCAGAGACCCCCCTCCCCAGCTTGTGCCAGAGGCAGGACTCTGGAGTCACTGAGCCCCCAGCAGATCTGGGGTCAAGTTCCCCCACCTAGTGGCCTGGGGTAAATGTAGATGTTGAGTGGATTTGCCGTGGATTTGGGCTTCTCATCACCTCATGCTGTGACCATTGGCTATTGCTCATGCATAACATCCCTTCCTGCTTTCTGCTTTCTTCCTAGGATGAGGGAGGGCAACCTTGAGTGATGTTTTATCCCTCCATGCATCTCTTTTCCATGTGGGAAGTACCCATTTCCAAGGTATCTTTGGGAAGTAGAGAGAGGGGGCCATGGCTTTGGCCATCCCTGCATTTGGCTCTACCCGTGGCTCTGGTCATCTCTGACTGCCCTGCTGGGCCTCAGAGCCCACACCAGCCTCTCTGCGAGGGGCAGGGTGATTTTGAGTAAGTTTTACTTGACCTTTGCTTTGCTTCAGTTTCCTCATCTATAATATGGGACTGGTAATAACTGCACGTACCTCATGGAGTTATTGAAGGGATTAAATGAGCCTATAAATGAGCTTAAAATAGAGTCTGGCTCACAGTAAGTGCTCTATGTCTGTTAATCCTAGATTACTCACCAGTTTGTGAAGTGGTGGTGGGCTTGTTTGCTTAGCTCTGTGACCACGAGCTCACTGTGGGCAGGACATGTCTTATGTGTTCCTGTAGTCTCAGTGCCTAGCGCACCCAGTGCCTGGCACATGGTAGGCATTCAGCAAACATGTGTTAAGAGAACAGTGACCTCTGGATTTGGGCCAAGGTGAAGGGCAGACTCAGCATATGTGGAGGCATACAGGAGGGAGGCCTATGGAAGGGCAATTAAGCAGGATCAGAGGGTGCAGAATGGGAGAATGTGAGAACAGGTTGGAGGGATGGATTGGGACCAGATGCGAGGGGGCCTGGAACGCTAGGAGAAAGCCCCGGCAAGGCACTGGGGAACTGTGGAAGGTTTCAGAGCAGGAGAGGGACATGCAGGTCCAGGATTTCAGGGAAGATCCTGGTAGAAGAATCTAGACTACACTAGAGAAGAGAGAGCCTGGAGCTAGCAGGGCGACCAGTTAGGAGGTGCTGGGGACACACGGCTGAGAGTCACAAGCCATGTGGGCCGGCGGCATGCTATCTGCTCCCCTGCCCCCCTGGCCCCCGGCACCACGAGGAACCAGGCCAGCCTGTTGTGACCTTCTCCATCCAGCCCTGACTGTTCCAGCCCTGGTGCTTGTCTATTTGCAGCCTCCTCTCTCTGACACACCTTGCGCAGGTTGCCAGGTTACGGCAGCCCGTGCTGCGCAAGTCCTTGTGCCCCAGCTCCGATGCCACTTGCTTCCCCCTCACTCTCCAGCCTCTGGATGTCGGTGTTTATTGTTTTAATCTTAAAGTGAGAAACAGTGAGGTTGCTGGAAATAGGCCATGTGCTTTTATTTGTTCTTCTAACCAAGGACAGGCATGTTTCCCAATCCCAGGAGCAGGACCTGGAGCCCAGGATGGAGATGCAGGCAGAGTGCGGAGCATTCACCAGGGAGGGCCGAGTGCTCTGGGGGTCTGGACCAGGCAGTGACTATTTGGTCCTGTGGCGGGAGCCTGTGTCTGCCTGCTTGTGGGTCCCAGAACAGGTCCATCAGGGCAGATGATGCTGTTCAGAGCCACCATGGCAGGGCTGGGTCCCAGCCTGGCCGGCGGGAAGGCACAGGTCGTGGCCATTGAGGACACTGGCTTATCCTTGCGACCTGTGCCCTTGAATCTGGGCCACACTCTTATGAGGTGCTGGCTTGTGTAAGGAAGTTGCTTGTAGCCAACCTGTGTTAATAAGCACCTGCTGCATAAGGTGTTGTATCTGGTCTCTGCTGTAACAGCCACCTGGGAAGCCAGGGGACACTGCAGGCCTGCCTGGGCAGTGGAGTGCAGTGACAGTCGCTGCCATTTAATGAGCGTTTACTACGTGTTGGCCATTGCGCTGAGCACTCCGCATACATTATCTCATTTAATCCTGAGGTAACCACATGTCACAGTTGTTATTAGCACTGTGTTTTGGATGAAGAAACTGAGACAAGAGGAGGTTAATTAACTTGCCCTGGGTCACACAGCCAGTAAATTTGAGTTTCCCTGAATCAGAGCCCCTGCGGTCGGTCCTGATGCTCATGCGATGGGCACCTAGAACTCGGGGCTTATCGTTGGGAAGACCTAGGGTCAGTATTTTGCTCTGCCTCTCCGTTACTGGCTGGACGATCTTGGCCAGCTCCCCTCACTTTTCTCATTTGCCCATCTGTAAAATGGGAATAACTGTGTATACTTCACAAGGCTTCGAGGGGGGATAAAAATGGCATAATTTGTCATAAAACTTGTTTGTGCACAAGAAGGAGTTATACATACATTACACCTCACTTAAATGAGTCGATAGTAAAAACTTAAAACTACTTACAGAAAAAGGTACATGTTCACGTGCCTTTTTTTTTTTTTTTTAAGGAAATGTGGTTGGTCCCACCTTTGTCCCTGGAGTTGTCAAGCATGAAAATGGGGAGGAGTTCATCAGGGAAGGACAGAGTTCGGAGGAAGTCTCCTAAGAGGAGGATGTCACTAGCTTGCCTAGCACAGTGGTTGGGAGTCTGGTACTGGCTGCATCCCCTGCACAGGCTCCTCAGCCCCTAACCTGTAAAGTGGAGGTGATGGTCATCCCAGCTTCCAAGCGCTGTCGTGAGGACCGACGGAGCTGTGGTACACGCATGGGGCCGGCACTAGGCCTGATGCGTGGTGAGCGATTAGTGGATATTGAGGTCCACGTTCATGATGAGGCGGATGCTGTTTGGACAGGTAAGAGGGAAGGGACGTCCTGGTTTGGGGGCTTAGCCTTATTTGAAGGCTCTCTCGAAGGGGGACGGGGAGCACTCATGTCTGGTGGGAATGAGGACCCAGGCCCCAGAGCAACCTTGAGAGGAGGCCAGACCCTTGATAAGGGCTCTAAGCCAAATGGAGGCTCTACGTCTCCTACCCCTCATCCCCCAAAGCTGGGGTCAGTGGGGGTCAGGGCTGTGGGAGAGCAGGTCGCAGTCCTGCAGGCAGCGGGGAGATGGCCATGTCCTAGAGGTCCCCTGGCCGGCTTCCAGCTTGGGCCTGAGCAGGTTACCAATCAGCGGGAGGAGGGATGCATTCCACGGTGTAGCTTGGCTTTGTCGTCTCAGCCGAAGAACAAAGTTTATTCACAAAGGGTTCCTGCCATTTTTAAACTTGTTACTTGGTTCTGTGTGTGAGAGAGTGAAAGGAGATGGGAGGGTAAGAGTTGGGGTAGGGGTGAGAGGGAGGTTAACGTTGGAAGTGACCCGCTGAGGCCCCTTTATCTCTTTCTTGCATGAAGGTGATGTAGTAACTTTGGGTGTAGCCTAAAGGTACACAGTGGTCAGTCAGTATCTGGGCATTTTATGATTTAGAAAATGAGAGGTAAACACTGATACTTCAGGTATTTAGAAGTAGGCCCCGAAGAAGTTGTACTGTGTTTCCACTCTTGCGTTCACTTGTTCGTTCGGCCAGCAGACGGTTACTGGAAGTGGGTGTGCCATCCGTGGTGGCGTGAAGAGCTGTGAGTGGCAGTCCAGGTCCACAAGAAGCTTCCTTGCAGTCAGACTGTTTTATAACTGTTCCCAAATCATGTTAGCTCTGGAATCTATTTTAGGAACTCCTTTGGTTATGAACCATATCTTATATTTAATTTTGATTCTCTTTCTCCTCCTGTCCTGGATTCAGTAGCCTCATCCACGAACACTGTGTGCCTGGCGTTATCATAGGTATTGGAAGTATTTAGGAGAAGCAGAGATACTTGGTAGGAACGCGTTAACTAACTAGAGCTGCTGCCTAGAACGGCCTCCCGAGGACTTTAGGCCTTCTCTGTGCAGTCACCACTTCTATGTCGCAGAGGACCCTGAAGCCCACCAGTATTTGTGAGATGCCTGGAGCTGGGCATCAAGGCAGAGGGCGTTGCTCCCCTTTTCTTTGGTTGGTGAGTGTTCATAATGATAGTAGGAATTCCAGCCCACCCCAGGGGGCGCCTGAAGGTAGGTGAGGCTCTTGAGATCTTTCTGCCTACCTCTGAGGGCTGCGATGGCCCTCCTTTGCTCCTTTCTCTTCATTTGTTCCTGTATCTGGTGAGGATGGCGTTCTGCTCAGATCTACAGTGAGTAGCCACGGGGAGCTGTTAGAGTCTCTGGTCTTTGATTCTCTGGGAGAGGGTGGGTTTGACAGTGCCTTCCCACCTCTGAGATGAGGACAGCTGGATTCTATCTCCTCCGTCCTCGGCATCACATGGGGTCACACCGAAAAGAAAACCTCATGACTGATCCCAAGGTCCAGAGTTGACACTGCACTGATTTTAGCCCAGAGCAAGCCACCCTTAGCATCCTCCGGCCAGAGAGTGTTTGTGAAAGCACAGGTCGGGTGTCCCTTTGACATTTGCTTGGGGATCCTTTCCAGAAGCTGGAGTAAGAGGAGTAAATTCATGTTTGACAAGCCTAGATCACGGGAAGAAGAGAGCAGCAGGAGCCTCACAGGACCAGCGTGTGCAGGGAAGGGACGCAGACCAAGTGAACCCGTTTCCGGTGTGTTTGTCAGGGACTTAGGGTGGTGATGTTGACAGGGAGCCTGATCAGCCAGTCAACAAGCATAGATTGGGTGCCTCTGGGAGTTTCGATTGGAGAGAATGAAAGAGAATTCTAAACCTGGCACAGGCCTTTGAAAAGTTCAGACTCTAGTGGGAGGCACAGATGAGCACACGTGACAAGACATGACAGTGCATTATGAGGCTCTGGACTGTAACACAGGGTTACACATGCTGTTGGCATTTGGAGAAGGGAGGACAATCATGGCCATCTCTCCTGCCTGGGAAAGACTGGAGAATAAAGGTAGATCCAATGCTTCGTCTAGTAGAGACCGTGGGTCTCTGGTCCTAGCCCACATCAGCAGTGTCAGCACGCCTTCTCCTTGAAGGAGCTTGGTCAGGTGGAAAGGATCCAGCCAGGGAGCACTCAGGACAGGGGCAGGGAGCTCTGGGGTCAGAGAACAGGGTTCTATTCCCAGCTAAGGAAAAGTGAGCAGATTAGTGGACATAATATATGTGAAAGCATCTGGCTGAGTGTTTTTCATGTAGAAATAATTCAGCAAAGGTTTGTTGATATATTCCTAAGATCACGACTGAGAGATTCCCAAGGAAGGTACCACAGCAAGGTTTAAAAAGAGTGTAGGGGGTGAGGGTGGGAGTGGAGGGGCGGGCCAGCTGTACTGGTGGAGAAAGCAGGAGGGAGGGAGGGAGAGCTCCTGTGGGAAGAAGGTTCTGCTGGAGGTCAGTCTGCTGTCCCTCCTGCTCAGGCCACTTTTGGAGGGTTGTTCAGTTCTTGATGCCAATGAGAAGGGAAATGTCAAAGTAGAACGAGTGCAGAGGAGGGCTGCTGGCACGTGAGGAATGGTTAAAGCATGGGCATATATACCCCAGAGAGGGGAAGATTTCAGCAGAACGAGTTTGCTGGGCAGAGTTTTGTGTATTGAAAGGACTGTGACATGATGTGGGTGTCGGGCTTACTCTGTGGCAGTGACAGGGAGGCCGATGTTGATGCAGGGAGCTGGGTCATTGTCCCTCCCTTTGAGCTGCGAAGGACTCGAGGGAGGAAAGATGGGTGGCCCTCTGAGGTAGTGAGCCCCTTCAGCGGCGCTCTTGCTGTTTACAGGTAAGCTGAATGGCCACGATGCAGGGATGCTAATAATAAAAAGCCATAATAGTTGCCACTTCCTGAATGCTTGTTGTGTACCAGGCAGTGTGACCCAGTGCTTTACTTGTATGGACTCACTTAATCTCCTACAACACGGGGCAGGGGTATGAGTAGCTTATTAGCCCTACTTTATAGATGAGAAAACTTAGCCTGAGAAACGAAGTAACCCACCCAAGGTCCCATACATTGGCCTCCAGCCCAAGGCCAGTCTTCTTGTACTGGTGAAGGGTGAGGCCGGATGACCTGTAGGGTGCCTTGCAACACCAGGTTTCTAAGTCTCCATCTGGTGGGTCATCCCAGCCATTTGGATGGGGTTGGGCAGCTCTCTTAGGTCCAGGGCAGGAATGGCGGTTACTGCTCTCCTGGTGACCTCACTGGGACTGGGAGGTCAGCAGGGGTATTCCGTTGGCTGTTAGGAACTGGCCTTGCTGGGGAAGTGGCTGGGGAGCCCCCAGGCTTATCTGAGCATCCCAGCTCCTTGCATCCGGTGTCCTCTAACCCTCTGGCGACTCTGGGCTCTCGGAAGCACCAGTGGTCCTTTTTTGTGTCAGCTTCCCCAGAAGCTTCTTGACTGTGTTGTCAGCACAGTCAGCCTGCGGGTGTCCCCCCACCCCTTTAGCTCTGTCACTGCAGAAGGGCACAGAGTGATGTCCAGGGGCCAAGACCTACCTTGTTTTGGGGGGCCAGAGTGGGATTAAGGAGCCAACTGTCCTCCTACTGTCCTAGTTCTCCAGGCTCTGGCAATCGGGGAAGCCCTTGCTTCCATGGGCAGAGTTCCCAGAAGAGGGCCTAGCACCAAGCCTGACACATAGTCAGCCCCAGGCATGTTTTTTTTGGAATAACAAATGTGTAGGACTCACCTGCCTTCTCAGTGCTCTCCCTAGGCCCTGAGGACTTTGGAGATTTTAGAGGGAGGGTGTTGGACGGTGGTTGGCTGCTCCTCTCACTCCACATTAAATGGCACTGGGAGAAGCTTCTCAGCATCATCCTTTGTGTTTTAAGGCTGTTACTGTTTCTCTGCTTCTGGGGCAAGAACACTGACCTTCCAGGCCTGAACCAGATCCTAACCTGAGAATAACGGCTGCCCGCCAGGCCCAGAGGCCTTCAGAGAGCTGAACCTTCATGTGTTGTTCCAACACCTTCCCTCTGTAAATAAAACACTCACAGGACTGCCCTTTATCCCACGGTTCTCGTCATCAGCCCCTCCCTACTCTTGAGCTCTCTGTACGCATAGGATGTACTCACATCATCAAAAATTTTGTGGGACCTTACTTTTGTTAAGGCTTAATATTATGAAAATAATGGAAAACGCATCCCCGATATCACCCCCAAATATGACATTAAATATTATGTTTTAGACTGCCTCAACCCCTCGCCCACCCGTCAGATGAGAGCCTTGTCCCCGCTCCAGCTCTCCTGACAAGGCCGGCACTTCGCTGAAAGTCCAGACCTGTGCCCTGGTGTGCACGATGGCTCCGAGGTCTTTCCTGTCCTTCTCAGGCTGTGGGCAAGGTCATGGGCATGGGCATGACCTCTGTGTGGGGGAGAAGGCAGTATGGAAATTAAAGCGCAAGTCAGAGTTGTTTGGGGAACCCCCATCCTACTTGTGTTTGTGACAACTGCTCTCTAGTTCTGACTCAGCTGAGTGAAGCAATAGTTGGTTCCGGGGCAGGAAAGAAACTCCATTTTTGAGACACATGGCACTCATGTGGTCATGCAGAGGTCAGTACAGACCCGTGAAACGTCAGTTGCCCAGGTTCTCCATACCCTAGATATGTCTGCTCTTGCTTAGCACTTCCCTCTTTGATCAAGAACCCCAGGAGCAGCAGTAACATCTAAGGGTCCTAGCCTGTGCCTGGAGGGCATCTGGCCAAGACCCCTCATTTCCCAAGTTGCATCTGGCCGGTGGCACAGACGGCAGGGTCCGCCGTGTAGGGATGGGGTAGAGCTCCCTTCAGTCCAACTCACGTGGCCCGGCCACACTCCATCTCTCTGGAAATTATTTCCATCCGTTGACGGCCAGGATTTCAAGAACAGCCAGCCAAGAGTTGCGTTGGGTTACTCCCTGAGTCCCAAGAAGACTTTGCCCCCTGCATTTCGGGCAACCCTAGAAGCCCCTGGTTCAGGGGCTTTGGCTAGTGGAATGACCATGTTTACTGAGCCCCAGCCCATCGTCAGAATAGTAGGTGCTCATCCCATTGCCAGCCTGGGTTTTGCCTGAGGCTGAGCCATGAGCCCTCTGGGGCAGTAGCTTAGATTTAACGATCAGTGGCCTAGGGTAAGGCAGACATTTTGGCCTTACCCATTTTCCCAGGAGGTGGTGGGAGCCAGCTTGGGCAGGACACTTTGGAGCCTGGATTTTTGGCCTGAGAGGCAGACTGACTCAGTCTGCCCAGAAGAAAGCATCTACTTATGAATAGGGCATACTGGTCACAATATCTGCCACCCTAGGCCTGACCTCCCCCCTAAACAAACATGCCCCGTCACTACACTGCCCTTGGTGTATTCCACGCGGGAGGCTCTGTCGGTGCTGGGGCTCACTTCTGCTTGTTAAGGAGCTGACTTGGCCCTCACTCATCTTCTTTCACCCTGTAGTCAGGGGAGTCCTGTGTTCTCAGGGCCAGCATCTGGCAGGCCACTTACTGTGTGCTGCCTGGTTCCAGCTCCCCGCCCGTGGCGGCATTCTGTGTCTGCATCTGCACCTCACCTCTGCCAGGACCTCCCCTCCAGCACAGGCTGTCCCTAGCCCTTGTCTCTCGGATTTTCACTTGGCACGTGGTGCTGCATTGTGTCCTTGGAGTGTTTGTTTTCACTGCTGGGGCCTTGTTTCACTTCAGCTCAGCAACCTGGGCAGAAGTGCCATGGCCCTTTGGGTTGGGAATTTGATGGGAAAAACTCCTCAGTGGTTCTGGGGTAGCTGTTTCTGGAGACTGACAAGATGCGGTCTTTAAGGCTGTTAGACGGACCACATCATGGTCATTATTGTTGATCGAAACTATTAACGGCACGGTTCTTTCAGGAACCTTTTCCCCATGGATAACATCAGACGTCTAATCTACAAGTACCATTTCTGACACCCCCCCCCCCGCCTCAACTTGGCACATTTTCAGACTTTTTTTCTAATTATATATATTTATAGATTGTGTGGTTTTATTTCTTCTTAAGGTTCCCTGAGATTAGAATTTCCTTACCAGGTAGTTAACTGTCCCAGCAATTTGGTTTTTACTTGGCTCTCAACCTTTTTCCTCGAAGCCCCTCCTCTGTCATCAGCCTATCACCTCAGCATACTCCACCTTGTCTACTTGGTCTTGTCAGTATGAAGTGAGGTGTGGTTGTGCCTGATTAGTACTTGGTTGAAAGACTGAGATTGCCAGGTACTATAGGTCTCTTGATGTGTTACCAGGCCTTTTCTTCCAGTGCCTGGTATGGTACCAACCACAAAATCATCATTGTCCATCATCACCATCATCATCACAGTGATACTGGTACCAGTTGAACATTAACTCTGTGTTGGGCATTGTGCTGAACGCTCCTGTATCTCATACCATCCTCACCAAGAAAACCCCTAGGAAGTATGGATGAAGCTGAAAATAGGAACTTAGGAAGGTCAAATAAGTTGTTCAAGTCTGTATAACTAGTAGAGGCTGTATTAGGATGCACATTCAAACCTGTCTCACTTTAGAGTCTGAGTTTTTCACCACTATCTGTATTATCCTTGTTTAGTAGTATGTACTCACGAAATGTTTGTTGAATGGCAAGATTGTTCCCACAGTCTGGCTGGTCTCTGAGGTATCACTAACCATGATGAGGATAGCGCCCAATATTTTTGAATACTTAGATTGCTAGGCTCTGTAATAATGTGATGTGAGTGACATACATCAGGTTAATCTATGTAATCTGCAGAGCTCAATGAGGAAGATTTCCCCTGTTTTGCAGATTAGGAAACTGAGGCTCAGAAAGGCTGAGTTAACTTGCTCAAGATCACACAGCTAAAGAGTATATAAGTTGGGATTTGGCTGCCAGTTATCTCTTGAACAGTGTGAGTCTCTTCTCTTGATCACTATGTTATTGTCTACAAAAAAAAGATTAATTTCTTCCTCTGTCCCTTTCTTCTTGCTGCCCCCTTCCTTAGCTTGGGATGCTTTTTCTGTGCCTGTTTCTTTTCATCCTACTCTTTCTGAGAGGCCCAGGCTGGGCTCAGACTATGTCTGTCCACATTGAACGTTGCAAAATTAGTTCTTCGATTTATATTTTCTTAAACTTTACTTGTAGACATATCCTCACGTTAAAAATCACCTGATTTAAGATTGGTGCTCCATACTATAAGAGTAGATCTATTTGTCTATCTTATTTCTGACCAAAGGAATGGAACAAAGAGCCTAGTTATAGACCCCTGTATATCTGGACACCTGATTTATGACAAAGGGGACACTGCTGGGCAGTAGGGAATGAACGGTCATTTTAATAAAAAACAGTGCTGGGTCAGTTGGATGTCCACAAGGAAAGAAATAATCTTGACCACTACCTCACGTCATACACAAAAATAAATTCCAGAGAGATCATCAATCTCAATGTGAAAGTTAAGACAAAATAAAACTTCATTTACAAGGTCACATAGAGTATCTTCATAACCTTGAGGTAGCCATACATTTTTTTAAAGAAGACACCAAGAGCACCAAAAATAAAGGAAAAGATTGATAAGTTGGGTGACATTAAAATGAGGAACTTCTCATCATCAAAAGACATCAATAAAAGAGAGAAAAGGCAAGCAGAGTGGAAAGGATACATGTAATACCTACAACTGGCAAGTGGATTTGTATCCAGAATATGTAAAGAATCCAACAGACACATAAGAAAAAGAGCCCCTCTCCTCCCAAAAAATGGGCAAAAGAATATTCCATACTTATAAACTGAGTTGTATACAGTTTTCTTCTCCCAATTCCAGGTTTTAACCAATTTGTCCTGGGTCATTGGCACAGCCTGGTGGCTGGCCTTGGGAACTGTCTAATCCCCTGGCTCATCTTGACATTTTCTTTTATGTCTGGACTGTGGACCCTTCCTTTTGCATGTCCTGTGTCACTCAGCCGTTTTTCTGCCACAAGTGCCTCCTTTCTCATGAATACATAATACATAGGTCTCTTCCTCTTTTCCTTTGGCTTGTTAACTTTTGACCAGCTATTTTAAGGCTCTTTCTCTCCGGCTTCTCCCTCACCATCCCTCCTGCCTCCACCCCCACCCCTATTTCGTTTCCCTTTTTGTACCTCCTTGTTTAGCCTAAAGACTTGTTGTTGTAATGGTATCCTAAAATATCTGAAAGCCTTTGGGGAAGCAGGCTCGTACCGTGGGCTCCAGAGGCAGAGCGAAGACTTAAGGCGGGTAATTAGCTACCTTGAGAGTGATGTCATCTCAGTTATGTTCCATTGTCTGAGTCCTCCAGAGGTGGGCCGGGGGGGTTACTGAACGAAGTAGAGCCTGGGCAGTGCCTTGGTCTTAGTGTTGTTTATGGAGGGCCCTATGCCTTGGACGGGCAGCTGGATTACGATAATCCTTTCCAATCTTATCAACAAAGCCCCAAATAGAGACTTTGAGGATGCCCAGAGCAGCACCTCTCATCTGGGAGAAAGGGCCTGTGTATTGGAATGATTCTTTTGTCCTTCTGGTGGGTCAGGATGGGGCACAAATACTAGCACTCTAATGGTATCATTCATAGTTAAAAATAATTCTGATGTACCCCTCCACCTGCAGCCCTCAACATGGGGCTGGTTGACAACCACTGACCTGAAGGGTAGGATTTCCCTTATTTCCTTCTGTGCCATTCTTTTCCTCCAATAGCAGCATCTGTGAGGTGAATCTTTTCGGTTATCTTCTTCTTTGTTTCTTTATTTTATTTAAATCCTCACTTGGGCAGTGCCTGCTCCTATAGCATATTTTGGACACATTACCACAGAGAAAACACAATGGAAACTCTGCAGGTATGTTTGGACTTTAAAAATTGGGGGACAATGTTTAAAAATCAAGAGTTTAATGTAGTAAATGTAGATTTTTGCCTTCTCCTGAAAAATTGGACGATCTGGGTCTCTACTCCCAGATGGCCCCAAGTGGGCAGAGTGGGGGAGGGGCTTGTCCCTGCTCCTGACACACTCCCTGCCCGTGGCTTGCATCCTTTGCTACCTGCCGAGTCCCCCAAGGCATTGGGGTTTGTCTCTTCCTGAAGTGGGTAAAATAGGCTTTTGTGGGCTAGCCTGGGAACCCAACCAGTACATTTAATATTGTTTCAGTGAAAAAATGAGTTCCAACTTTTAAAGAGCAGACTTTGGAAACGTCAGAAATGCCAATTTGGGAATGCTTGTAGGGTCCTCTAACAGAACCTGTATGTCTTGAGGTGATGGCCTGTGTCTCGTACTTCTCCTGCGCTGAATGTGGCCTTAGCATCTAGTAGGTACTTAATCGGTGATTTACCTCCTGGGGTTACTGAGTGCCCTTTGTCTGCTCCCTTCCAGGCGGTAAACAGAAACACCTCCCGGTGGACCCGAACCTGTCAGCGCTGCCTGAGACCAGACCGCTGCCTGATTTATCTAGAACACCCACTCGAGCCCTTGATACTCGTGTAGAGTTTGGGATCAGTCCCCTGCACAGAGCTCCCTGTCTTGAGAGAAATGACTTCTTTCCTGATGAAAGATCCAGCCCCTGTTCAGGAGGCCCTAATGAGGAAATGGGAGGACAGAGAGGCCTGCACTAAGCCTGCGCTCTTGGCTGATGCCCACCGAACTGGAGTTTGTGGCAATTACAGAGTGCTTGCGTTCCAAACCCAGGGCAAGGGCTGGGTAAAAGTCCAGCTCATCCCCTTTAAAGAAAAAAATTCTTCCTCTTTGACATTTCGAGGTTTTGACCCAGATCAGTCAGAGGCCACGGAGAGCTCGCAATGTCTGGAGAGTGTGTTTAGTTCCTGAGGCCTGGAGCTGCAGAGAAGCCAGAGCAAGGCAGTGACCTGCTGGGCTTGAGTTGAAGCCCTGCCTTTTCAAGTGTGCCCTGGCCCAGCCTCCCCAGACCTCACAGGGTGGACGGAAGGAGCCAGCACCTTCCCCTCACTCCAAAGTTATCTTTACCCCCTGAAATCAAACATGGCATGCAGCACCCTGTAAAACTGCTTCCTTGTAGGCTTGAGCGTGCTTGCTGAGTAAACATCCTCCCATGTTTTTGGAACTGAATCCATTTCTGCTTCCTGGTCATCCCACGTGGGTTTTTCTGTTCTGGGTGCCATGCAGAATCAGGTTAATAGAAGGCAGACCTAGAGTTGGGCAGGGGCACCTAAAACGACAGTTTCAACCTTAGTAAATTGTAAGGAGAGTAACAGGGTCATGGGAAGAAAGAGAAAAGACTTAGATGAAAAATGAAATGAAACAGAGCCTCCCAAACATAGTGCTGCCATAATGCTTTGCAAGTCAGAGTTGGTTCCTGCTGAGCCCTGAGATGGGGACCTTCCTTTGCATGGGCTCAAGCTCCGTTGTGCTGTGGTTGAACCACAGTCAGCCTCCGTCTGTAGGTTCTGTGGCTGCGTATGGCCCTCTTGACCCTAACTTGCTCTTGCTCCGTCTCTCGTGACTTATTTGCCTCTTCTCTCTCACTTCCACCCACCCGTGACATCTCCATCGCCATGGCATTGAGCAGCCACGTCATTCACCAAGTTCACGGGGTGATGGGCCAACTCTGTGCTGAGCCCTACTTCCTTCTAGTTCTCCCTCCTGAAGCAGGAGGCTCCCTGGCAGAGCTCAAAGCCCTTTGTTTATTTGATCCTGGGCGTCTTGGATAAATCAGGAATGTCCTGACATGAACTTAGGCATGTTTTTCTTCCATGGAAAAGGAAACTACGGCAAATGGTATTTAAGTAGGCAGAGGACCATTCCGGGGGACTTGCGTTGGTGCCATCAAGGCCACATTCCTTTGGTCATCAGACCAGTAGGTGACTTCTTTATTGGCATGCTCTACCCTGGAGCCCAGAAGGTGTGAATTTGAAGCACTTTCTCCCCTGCTGAGAGCTTGGCACAGATGCTCTGGACTTCTTTTAAAGCCATGGAGTACCATGGTTGTCTTCCAAGTGGTCTTCGTTCTGCTGGATGAAACCTTGACCCAGAGTAGTTGCTTGAAGAAGGCTGCTTGGGAGTTGGGGTACAGGATAAGGTTGCTGCCTGGCCTCTCATTCTCAAGCCATCTTGAAGTTGCAGTGATCTCGATGTGATATACTTTGAGTCAGCTGCCCCAGGACCTAAGTACATCTCTCACTTCCGATCAGGGCTAGGCTCTTGTGGTACAACTGGTCGCCAGAAACCTTTGCGGGTCTGCATTCTTTGGATGTGGCGTTGTGGGAACCCCAGACTTCCTGAGTCTGTCTAAGTGTATGGGGTCCAGTGAGTTAGCATCTGAGTTGCTCTGGAACTTTTTTTGGGTCTGGGGGCAGGAAAATGTTGGGAGCTATGTGCTTTGCTGCAGTGGAGACCTGTCAGTATCCAAAAACAATCCCAGTCAGTCTCCAGAGCGTTGGTAGGAAACCCCCCCTCCCTGTGAGAGTTTCCAGGTGTGAATGCCCATGTGTTACCATGGCAGGGGCAGTGCAGGGTGGGCTTATGGGTGCTCATCTCACTTGGCCACCTGCCCTGGAGAGAAGAAGCCAGTCATTGGCCACTGCAGGTCCAGGCTTGGCTGCTGCTCTGTTTTGCTGCTTTTCATGTTGTCAGAGGATCTTCTTGGGAACAAATGACTCAGCAACCTGAATCTCTGGGACTGAGTAGCCCAAGTGCCTTTTGAGAAGTGATTGGACCTATCTACACAGGCCCTAAAATTCTGAGCCCAGGAAGAGTGGAGATCCGGACTGGTTTTACTCTAGATTCTTCAGGCTGCCATTCAATTTGGTTTCTCCAATTCCTGCCCCAATAGAAGGATCTAACTCATGGGGTAAGCAGGCAATGTTTTAATTATGCTTTTTGTCCTTAGGAAATTCCAGGAAGAAAAAAGATCCTGGTTTGTGGCCAAAAAAGCAGAAAACAACAACAATCAGCTACGGCTGTAATTCTGGACTTGTCTGTGGCAGAAAGAGTTAATAGGACGGTGGTCTCAGGGTGGGGGCCATTATATTCTCGGGTCCAGGAGAAGCTCATATGGTTCAAGAAAAGATGACGCCACATTTAGTGTGGGACAGCCCTGTCTGGGTTCTGGGCGCTGTCACTCAAAGAGTTAAGCTAGTCTTATGGCTGGGGAGCCCTCAGGGAAGGCCTGAGCCTGTAGGGACCAGGCCCTCTCTGCCCCAGAGCAGTGAGGTCTGGGGTAAAAGAGGGGCTGAGAAGTGTGGCCAGGAAAGCAGAGTGTAGGCCCAACTTTTTTTTGCCTTGTTTGACCAGCCTTGGCACTGCCCTCTGGCTCTCCAGGGGAAAAGCTGCAGTTCTGCTCTTGCAACACAAGGAGCAGACTGGAGAATTTAGATCTGCGTCACAGAGCTCAGAGAGAGAGAGAGAGGAGAGAGGGGAGAGAGAGAGGGAGAGAGAGAGCGCGAGCGCTCCGTCGATAGGTCTGCTAGCAACAGCCGTGCTGCAGCAGAGAGAGAGAGAGAAATCAAGAAACAAGTCATAGCAACACCGGGCACCAGGTTCTGCCAGCTCACTTGCCAAGCGTTCAGAAATCTGTCAGGGGCCGGAGGCCTCTGGGTAGCCTAGGCTAAGGAGATGACACGCAAGGTGGCACGGGCGGTTCCCGCGGGGAGGAGGTAGGGTGGCGGTGGGGGGCAGGGGTGGGAGCAAGAGGTTTCGGGGCGATGGTGGAAGGTTTAATGGGACCAGTTTCTGGAACATTCGGGACTGCGGCACCTTACGGCCAACCGAGATTTGGGTCTGCGCAGGCGACGATGGGTGGTCCGATGGGCTTCAGGACTTGATGGCGTAACCCCCGTCTTCCCCCACGTACGTATTTGCTGGGATCGGGGGCGATGTCTCTGCGTATGTGGGTGCTCTGTCTTTCTCACCTTCTTTCTTGCTTTTTGCTATTTTTTTTTTTTTTTCTGAGGGAGGGGTTTTTTCCACTTTAATTTCTTTTCCCTTAGTGTCAGCTGCTCAAGCCTGACCGAGGTAGAGGAAAGAGGAGCAAGCCGTCCCTGGTGTCCCACCTGACCTCCCAGCCTTTGCCCCCATTTCCTTCTATCGGGCAGACAGACAGACAGACAGGCTGGTTTTCCAAGTTGTTTGGGTATCAGTGTCCGTCCGTATGGTTCTCAGGTAGAAGGTACGGAGTGAGGAGGAGAAGTGTTGAGAGGAAGGCGAGAGGGGCAGCTTTCTAGGGGTTGCCTTGTTGAAACATTCGGCCCTGGGAATCTGGGGCTGTTGGGGAGCAGGTGGGCAGGATGGGGCGTGGGCTGCGAGAAGTGGGGTAAAGCTGGTAGGTTTGTCACTGCGTAGTTGGGGAAAGTGGGGAATGGTGACGCAGTCACTCTTGGATCTTGTTAGGGGCTCTGGGGGGACAGGTAGTGAGGGTCCCAGGATCTGCAGGGCCAGCTGAGAGGGGTTGACGATGAGCTGAGAAGGGAAGCTAGCATTTAGAGATTAAATGTCATCCTTTTGGCTTTGGAAAGTTGTTTACCTTGTGCTCTCTGTGTCTCCATGTTGGCACCCTTCCAGTTCACATGTGATGGCCTTCCTTGTACTGCTGCATCATTAACTAAGTGACTGAGCTGGCCTTCCATTGGCCAGGGGAGGGCTCTCACTCCAGACACTTCCTCTGATTGGTGGGTGGACCAATGGCAGGTGAAAACCTGTTTTTGATTGGCTGAGGGAAGGGTATCAAATCTGAATTTGCATTTCACTTGCTTAAAGGGGAGGGGGGAGAAGCCCAGCAGCTTTCTAAAATCTGTTTAGGGGTGTGCGTATGCTCCTGTGTCTGTGCCTGCTTCTGACTGACCAGTTAAAGCCTCTTCCTGTGCCTTTTTAACTTTATGCACTATAAGGAAGAGGAGCTGAGGGCTCCCCAAACTTTTGTTTTGGAGGGGCAGGGGTTGGGGAGATGGGCACGCAGAGGGTTGACCAAACTGGAAGAAAAGACTTGTTCTTTAGTGGGAATTTTCCGATCAGCCACACCTCAGCGTTGCGGCAAAATAAATCTTGGCTCCCCTGGAAACGCATGGGCAAGGTAGGGCAGAGCTGCTGCTGCTGTTGCCGCCACCCTGGGCTTCCTGCTGACTCCGGGCTCCTCCCCGGGGACACGAGATTTGCATTGACGTCCCAGACTGTCCAGAGCTGAGCCCATTATGGGAAGGACCTGCCTTCTGGAAGCTGCCGCTCCCCGGTGCTTGGAAAGGTGAGGACGGGAGCGGACCCCAGGACGCTGCTCAGAAACTGCGTATTTGGTGGGATTTCCGGAAAGCCACGGGGCCACAAGAGGCTTGGAGGTCCCAGGTTAGAAGGGTTTGTCATCCTGGGGAGTGAAGAGAGTAAGAGCAAAACTAGGGCAGCAGGCTGCTCGCCTCTGGTTGGGGGAGGAGGACTTGGAAAAATCAGGGTCCCAGCTCCCCGTCTGGTCCTTGTTGCAGTACCCATGTCTGTGGGGAGGGGGTTTCCAAGCCCTGCACCTTGCGCAGTGGCCCCCGCCCGTGACTGCGCATCTGGGAACGCAATGCGCTCTGGGTCTCTGGCCTAGGACAGCACCGCCCTTCTTATTACATAACGGAGGGCACGGCTGTGCCTTCTCGGCCCTTTCTTGCAACCCTATCTCCTGGCTCCCCAGGGCCCACAGAGCTGGGGAGGGTCTGGTGGGTGAGCTGTGAAAGACTTCACTCCCTTGGAGGGCTAGCTGTTGTCCAGTCAGCGATAGGGGCTGGGTTTGAAGACAGAAATGGACTGCTGACCCCCATCTTGGGATATGAAACGCAGAATGTCCTTCTGAATGCCCTATGTCACCTATGGCCCCCAGGACCTCTCAGGAGGATGGGATGATGCCCTTCTTTCTCTCTTATGCTTTCTGCTTTTTGAGAGGAAGTTTCTGAAGGGAAAGATGTGACAATTGTGAGAGTAAGGGTTTTGCGGGGGAGGGGGGCAGTTGGGAGGTGGTTGACAGTTCTCTCCCCTTGTCTATGGCTTCCCTTTCCCTGGGTGGGTTGATAATATTTTTGGACTCCTTTTTATCATAAGGCTGCCATTTTGGAGGCATTTCTGCTGGTCTCCGACATGGTGGCGTTGGTTTTTCTGGTCCTGCTGTGCCAGTTCCGCAGAGTGGGCGGGGGGCGGGGGCTATGACGGAGGCGGCGGCGGCGAGGGGGGTGCGGGGGGGCAGAAGCGCAGCAGAGGCGGGCACAGCGGTGGCTGCCGCAGTGAAGGTGGCCCCAGGGGCAGGACCGCCCAGTCCCACCCTCGGACACAGCCCTGGCTTTGCCAGAGCGTGGGCATTGCTCACGGAAGGCCTGGGTCTCCCATGCCTTCATCGGCCTGAGGCTTAGAGCAGTCCGGGGAAAAGCCGAGTTTGGGGCGGGAGGGTGGAGGCAGAGATACGGCAGCTCATCTCAGACGTGTCGGACCTGTGGTTTGTGTTCCCCAAATAGGTTCTGTCTCTGGCAGTCTCCCCGTGGGGACAGGGGGTGGGGTCCATGGCAGCTTTGAGGATTTGTTTGGATGGCCCTGCCTTTTTCCCATTTTTTCCTCTCTGTTCCTCCGCACGCCCCCTGCCAGTGCCATGGTTCCAGCTGTAGTCCTCCAGTGAGGCTCCCTGCTGCCCGTCCCTCTCCTCTCCAGGCCCTTCTGCGTGCAGTGGCCATCTTGTCTTTCTTGCTCAGAAATTTAAAATGGTTTCTCATCGTTTCCAGAAGGAGATTCCTTCCCTTTAGCAGGATGCTGGAGGCTTGTCTGTAACTAGTCTTGTCTTAGCTTTCCTAAACTCGGTCTCACCTCTCTGAGTTTCCCTACGTGGACCACGTATTCCAGAAAAAGCAGGCGACTTACCTTTTCTTGCTTTTCCTATCTCTCTGTTCTCACTAGTGATATTCTCCACGCCTCCTCTCCACTGCACCCACCTGCGGCAGTCCCACCGTCTTCCGTGGACCTCTCCAGATTACCTGCACAAGAAGCAGTCCTCCTCCCATCCGGCCAGACTCCCATACGCTTCATGCCTCTTTTGTGCTACTGTAGATGTGCTTTGGTTCTTCGTGTATAAGTCTTATGTCTGTCACCTATTAGATTGTGAGCCCCAGGAAGCTCGGGAAGAGAAGGGAAACATGTACCTGTGTGGTGCTTTCTGTTTGCCAGGTACCACATCCATCTGGTTCACGACGGTTATTTCATTTATTTCTCACCGCAACCCTGCGAGGAGTGTCCCATGGCCGGTAAGTGTTCTGATCGTGATTAGAACCCTGGTCTGTGAAAGCCTTTGCATTTTTCTTTTCTCAGCCGTCAGTGTCTGCAAAATGCCGCTTACGAGGTAGATCCCCCAAAATGTGTCTATTTAAGGAGTTTTGTAAGTCCCTGATGTTCTGTGAGAGTTTGGGTGGCTCATCTTCCTGCGCCCAAGGTCTGGGTCACTTGGCTCTTCCATGCCACCCTCCCTGCTGCCTCATTAACTTTCTCCTCTTTCTTTGAGGCTAGGTTCACCCAAGACAATGGGGATTTTTTTGTAGCTGAAATTGATGGGCTAACAAACCTCAGTTTTCCTGGTCTCCTTCCCCTCGAAAGAGGAGGCAGAGGTGGGATAGGTTGTAGCATCTTCAGAGCAGGATAAGCTCCGGAATCCAGAGATCAGTGGAGACCATAGAAGCAGAGACATGGCGCTTGGGCAGACCTAGGTTTGCATCTTGACTCTGCCTCATCTTAGGTGGGTGGTTTTAGACAAGTTACTTGATTTTTCTAAGTCTTAGTGTCCTCCTCGGTCAGTGAGATGGAGCCTCTATACCTACTACACAGAAATGCCTGATATATTGCCAAGCAAATAGGTTCCCAAGAGAAAGTGGTGCAGCTCCATTCCCCCTGCCCAGTTGTCTAGTGGGGACTTAAGAAAGGACCATAGCAGGTGGCTCGAGAAGAACTGGGGGAGAAGGCAGCTTATGTGCGTTCAGTGGTATCATAAGCAGGGGCAGGGGAGGAGGTAACCAGGCAGTATGCACCTGAAGCCTGTGAGGTAGTGCCTTTCCCCCACCTGGCGTAAGTACCCTCTGTTGCATTAGGAACTTCGGCATCAGGAAAACACCATGGAAACGCCATGAGCATTGGTGGTGGCGGAGTGAGGGTTAAACAGTGAGCCTTCCTGGGATCCTTTTGATGCCAGGTTAGTTTCCCTTCTTTCCGAACGCAGCAGTGGCTACCTGCTTCCTGATGCTGTTGCATCCCGTGGGAGGGGAGTTGGGCACCCCGAAGCCCCCTGTCACCAGTTCCGGGGCTGCAGAGCAGAGAGTGACGACAGCCCGTGAGTCGTCAGCCGACGGCAGCGGGGACCCTGGTGACGGCTGCTTTGTTGTTTTTTTCCTCTTCGGATGATGACTCAGTGTGTCGGGAGCTGGGAGATGGAGCACTCAGCCGAGTGGCCAGGACGTTCTGTCAACATGAAAGCAGCAAAAACAGTTTGTCGGGGCTCAGCGCTGACCCTGGGCTGGGGTCATTTTCAGGAAGGGCTTGGCACACGAAAGACCACTGCCAGGCACGGGGGCGACGTCGGATAACTCAGTAGGACCCTGTAGACCCTTGAATTTTAGAATCTGAAAAGAAAATCAGCTGTTTATGTTTTATTAGATGAGCTTGGCAAACAGGATCACTTCTTGAATTCCTCTCACCGGTCCCCAACAAGAGACATCTTCCCAGGTTCAGAAAACCCCTTGGGATTTCTCAGTTGTGGCTTATTGCCTTGGATGGAGGGCAGGTCCCTTCTAGGGGGCAGGGGTGGGCCTGGCAGTCCTAGTGCCCGTTATGGGGATTTGGAGTCATAGGTTCCCTCTGGCATCACGTGAAGATGGTGGATCCACATCACAGGCCTTGAGCTGAAGACCGGCTCTTGGGCAGCCCACTTCAGCCTCTCCTTTCCTTATTATCCCAAATCAAAGCCTTATCTTCTCCCCTTCATCTTCCTCATTTCCTTCTTAGGCGCAGTAGTGGGCCTGAAGTCCTTGACCTTTGCGTCTGTGTGTGCGTCATCATGGCGGCTCAGGGTTCTAGGCTTTTCTTGAATCTGCAGCATTGCGCTTTGTGCGCGTGACACCCCCTGCCCCGCCCGGCCCCGCCCCGCCCGCCCGGCCCCGCCCCGCCATGCCTTCTTCGGAGCAAGAGAGAACATGGGCCTCCATTGCCACTGAATCTCAGCCAAACCGTTATCCCCAGCATCTGGCCTCCCTTCTCTCCTCCCCCGCTTTCGGCCAGTGTCTGGGGGTGGAGGAGCAAACAACTTGTGGGAGGGGATGGAGGGACAGCCTGGCCTGGAGCTCTCTGCCTCCTTTCCTCGTGTGCCATTTTTCAGCCTCACGCTTTCCTGCGGATGGATGATGCCAGTACTGACATTTGTCGCCGCGCACCTCGTCTCCCCAAGGACTTCCCTGCGCGACTCTTTTGGGATCTGGAAAGAGTGGCTCTGGGGCCTTGGGAGCCAGAGGGGACAGGGAGACCCGGCCCAGGTCACAGCGGACTGTGTGACGGGCGAAGGGTGGGAGTTGGCCGACCCCACCCAAGCGCAAAGGCAGCCCCGGCCCCTTTGCGTCATATCTTTTTCAGCCTGAGCAGAGAGCAACTTGACCTAAAAAAATTGTATATATGTGGGTGTCGGATCCTTTGTGTCTCTTTGTCCAGAAGCTGTGCATGTGATGAGAGCCCAGGTTCTGTACTTCAGGGAACTGTTGTTCTTCAGGTTTGTTTTCAGAAAGATGTGATGGATGGGCCCTCCTTGATGAGACTGCCTGCCCTCTGGGACTGGCCTTTCTCCAGGATGCTGGGCCCGGCGTGGTGTTTCTTCTGTCAGTGGATGGTGAGCCGCAGCGGAGGGCCATGTCTGGGGGCCCAGAAGGGACCCGGATTGGGGCCTGCATGTGCATTGCTTGGTTGGCCCTGGGAACTGAGCCCACCTTTCGCTTCTTCCCCACAGAGAACTCAGAGGAGTTCAGCTCCATGAGTAGGTGACAAACTCCTGGAGACTCAGCTGACGGTTGTGCTGGTGTGCAGAAGACAGTTGTCATCCTGTGGGATAAGTGTGTGCCCGTTTGCATTTACTTGGAACAAAAAAAGGAGCTGCCTGGCAGCCTGGCTTTCTGCAGTAAGTATTTTTTTGCATTCTTTTATCTCTTCAAACATCGGAAGTGGATAGATGTTTATTGAACCTAGCCAGCTGCTGTGCCTTCTCCATTCTTTCCTGCACACTGCCGCCCTTGGTCCTCCAGAAGAGAGGACTGGATCGATTTCCTCATGCTGCTGGAGAGCTGCAGAGAGGCTAGAACTCAGTGTTCAGCCCCCGCACATCCCCCTCACATTCAGGAGAAGTGGATTCTCCCTAACACAGAGCCAAAAGGCCGGGGCCCTCAGAGCAGGGTGTTCATGGGCTGAATGGAAGGGCCCTGCCTGTGCTCACTGCCCCCAGCAGGGAGGTGAGGCTCTCAGTTGGCTGGCTGGAGGAGCTGGGGGAGGGGGGTGGGCCTTGCCAGCATCTAGCATGGTTCTCTGCCAAGTTCTAGCTCCAGATCTCTAGGCCGCTAGGAACCTAGACTATATATAGCGTTGTGCTAAGCAATTCTTATCAGACGTGTCTGCCCTCCCCTGCGGGAGAGGAGCGCTTCTATCAGAGAACCAGAACCTGGAGAGTGTGAGCCATCTCCATGGGGCCTTTTATACTGGGGAGGGTATATGTGTGTGTGTGTGTGCGTGTGCGCGTGCGCATGCACACACATGCGTGCATATGTGTATCTGTGTATACGTGTCTGTGTCTGGTTCAGGGCTGCCAAGCTTTCTCTCCTTCCCCCTATTTCAGATGCTAGTAGATTCAAAATCTTGTGGAGGAGGGCGCTGATGTAGGCTGAGGGCCAGGAGGGGCTGGTGCTTCTTGAAGGATCCTGGATCCTGGGTTTGGAGGAGAGGCTGGGCACATGATGTGGCTGAAAGCACAGTGTGGCCTCCGGTGTGTCTTCCTGGTTTCCGGTTTGCCTTGCTTTGCCCGAGGATGTCTTTTGACCTCTCTCTTCCTTCTTTTGAACCTGCTGCCTTTCCTGCCTTCCTCCAGCCCTCCCTCGTCCTTTGATTTTCTTTGGGATATATGAGGCAGACCCAGCTATGGGCATCCGGGAGCTTGTCTGCTCCCCGCCCTCACCCTCGTTTGGGGCTTCCGGAAGTCTGGCTTGACCGGCACAAGGGGCCAGCTGTCCTCAGAGGAGCTGGTGGTGAAAGAGCATGAGCGTGTCATGCTGGGAGGTACAGGGCAGAGTGGGCTGGGTCTTTGCCTCCTCCCTTTCAGAGGTGCTGTTGAGCCCCCAGTTTGTGTGGTTCTGTGACCACAAGTGCTGATGGATGTGACGCCATCCCAGTCTTGTCGGTGAACCATTACCAGGCTGCTTATTGGAAACCAGGTGCAGCAAGGAAGATAGGATTCAACGCCCTCCTTCCCTGCCTCCCAGGTAAGTCAGGTGTGGGCCACCCGTTCCGGGCCCTCCCCACCCCCTGCTCTTCCCACGAGGGCGTTTCCCTTACTCAGTGGAGAAGCCTCAAACTTCTCCATTCAGAATCTCCCAGACAATTGCTCCCTTCTTTCCATTCTCCTCCTCCTGGCTTTTCTGTGAATGGGGTTAGTAACCAGCGAAGGCTCGGGGGCAGGGCGGCCAGCCTAAGCGATCAGGCACTGGCCATGTGGGAGATGGTGGGGTGTGGTAGTTGGCAAAACAGCTGGGCCTCCCGCAGTAACTGACCAGCCGCTCTCCCTGACCCCCTACGAATAGCACGAGATTCTGAGTGCTGATCCCTCAGAGGGGCTGGAGCCTGCCTGGGAACTGGGCCTTCTCTTCCTGTGTCGTCTGGACGCCTTTAGCCTCGCTTAGTCTAGGGCTGTGGTCTGGAGCTTATAGACTGTGGGCTGGGCAGTGGACTTTGGGGCTCTTTCCCCCTACTTTGGGTTTTTCTTGTTTTGTTTTTTGTTTTTTTGTTTTTTTGAGTGAATAACTTTTTTCCTCTAGGCCCTCATTGCCTTTACTTTAAGAAAAATCCTGGCTCAGTAAACCATTGCAAAGATCTCCAGGCAGTTTGACGTAGAAATGTTTTTTTCTCTGCGTCACCTGTTGCTGGTCACAATAATAGCGATCGTGATTAAAAACGATGAGGGCCTGCAGAACTGGGGAGGTCCGTCACATTACAGAGATGGTTTAGAAGGCAGACTGGAGGCACTTGCCACATTACCAGGAAATCTTTCTCCTATCAAGTAGATTCCTGCCACATTCTGGGCCAATAGGCCCGGTTGGAATGAGCTGACAGCAGATTGTCTGGGGTCTAAAGATAAAAGGGATGGTGCTGGGTAATTTTATGACGCTCTCGGCTAATGTCAGGGGGCACCTGCGGGATGCCAGCTCTCTGCCGTTGCCTAGTGGATGTGGCTGTTGTTTCCTCCCCACTCCCCCCGCCCACCCCTACCCAGGGAAGTCTGATGTACCCTGCCTCCCAGTGTTTCATCTTCTCCTCTTCCCATCCGAGATGAGTCTCTGAGTTGGCTGTGAGCAGCCTGAGATCCTCGCTGAGTGAGGAATCCAGGGCTGTTTGGAAGAGTCCGATGTCTCTTCCTTCAAGGAATTTGACAAGTCTCAGCCCCTCCAGCAGTAACGAAGGGAGGGATGGCTAGGGGTGTTGGACCTGGAACATGAATAAAGCAGACAGATCAGCCTTGGTGCAGCTGGGGAGATGAAGAGGAGCTGGCCAAGTCCCTCAAGATGTGTCAGCTAGAGTCTGGCCAGCACTGGCTGTCAGGCTGGAGCCAGATGGAGCTGCTGGCCATGCTCGGGAGCCTTCGCTGTCCTGTGTGCAGTGCGTCCCCGGGCCTGGCTCCAGGTGACCGCTGCCTCCATTCACAGCCCTGCCCTCGGCTAGATTGATATCACCAGGGTGGGGAAGTTGGTTTTGCTCCTTGAGATGTAGTAGCCTCTGTGGCCTCTGGTGTTCCCAGAATTGGGGTTGGTGCTCGCCTGCTGATTCTCCTACTTTTGTCCCTCATCTAGTTCTTTCCTTCCTGTTCACCAGCCTGGCTTCTCCAGACATGACATGGAACGTTACGTGTCAGAAGCCAGGCTAGCAGAATAGTTGGCATCCCCTGAGAGGGGTGCCAGGCGTAGCCGGCACTTCTTTCTCGACCTTTGAATCCCTGCAGTCTGGGAGCCAGGAGGCAGCGTGGCCTTTCCAGCTGGGGCCCGGCAGCGGTTAACAGAGCTGGTGGCACTGGAGCCGTGGTGGTGTGGCTTGGTCAGGAGGCATGGGGGAGGGGCCCTGCCAGAGGATGCGATTGGTCAGCACCTTCCTATTCCATTGAATCCTGGTGTGGTCAGGGCTGTGAATTGTTTAATGCATATCTTAGCTCTATCCCCCGGCACGAGTGCCCCCGAGGCTGCAGCTGCAGCTTTAGAGAGGATCTGTACCTCATGCTGGTCACTTTTTTGGACACGTTGCCTCCCTCTGAAATATGCGAGAGAGAGTGCCTTTTCCACTAGCCGGCTGTCTGTGGGAGGCCCGCATCTTGCGTTGCTTTTCTGGGACTTGGAGTGTCTGTGAGGAAAGCAGAGACTGGGTTTGGTTCCTTGGTAGCTCCTTCCACAGGAGCTGCTCGTGGGCTGGTAAGGCCAGAGAACGCCTCCAGGCCCCGGGCCTTTGCGGAGCCTGATGCAATAGTGTGGAGCCTGGGCAGGGGAGGAGCAGGGGGACAAGGATGGAGAGGGCCATGCGGGGAGGTGGTTGTACAGCGTCTGACCACAAGATCAAGGCCAGGAGGGGATTGGAGGAGGTGTCCAGCATTCAGCCAGGGCTGCCTGCTGTGGCCTGAGTGAACACGTGTGTGCATGGAGCCCAGAGATAGGCATCAGAGTTCTTGGTCTCAGCATGCAGGCCAGGGAAAGGGAAACTGACCTTTGTTAGGGCCTCCTTTTGCTTATTTGATTTCATGCTCAGAACAACCATATGCAGTAGGTGTTACTTCCCTTTTATGGTTAAAGACACTGTGATTGTTAAGTGACTTAACCAAGGTCACACACTTGGTAGGTGGCACTACTGAGATTTAAACTCAGGCACTTCTGAGTCCAAAGCCTGTACTTTTTCTTCACCCTCTTAGGCTGAAGCCAGACATTTTTGGGAGCTAAGACCTTCAGAGGATAGGCAAATGATGTGACCCAGAGTGAAAGGCCAGATACCCAGGGGACTCTGCTGTCACAGGGATGACTGCATTACATCCCTTTTGAGGGAGGCAGGGCAGGGGCAGATACCCTTTGGTATCCGTGGATAGGCAGGCAAATACATTCCTTCTACAAATATGTCTTCAGCCTCTGCTGTATATATGCCAGGCACTGTGCTAGGTGCTAGGGATGCAGAATTCAACGAAACCAAGTTTCTGCTCTTGTTGGGTGTATATTCTAGCGTGGGGAGAGATCATTAATAACAATAAATAGAATTTAAAAATAAAGTAGACATATATGGAAAAGAAGGACACTCCTACATAAGAAGAGGCATCCAGATGTTGGTCAAGGAGGGAATTTGAGAGACAGAAGGACCTCGGCCACCTGGGGAAGCCATATTGATTGAGCCTCCAAAGAGAATTGATACACAGACTAACCCCTCTCTTTTCCTAACAGCTGGGAAAATCCATCCAAGGTCCACAGAGCTCACAGGAACTTGGAGTGAGTCAGGAATCAAGGTGGCAGTAGTCTGTAGTTTCGTCACCAGCAGACTAGGGTTTTTTCCATTAGCCGTGGCTGCTCCTGACCTTCCATCTCCCACCCTCACCAGGCGCCAGCTGGCATCTCCACCTCAGCCTGGTCACCATGGCCACCTCTGGTCCACGCAGCACAGGGGGACACTCGGGTTCAGTCTTTGCCAAGTCACTGGTAAAACATATGTCTGCAGGAGGCAGACTTCAGCTGAGCCTCTCCTGCCAGAACACGTGGTTGCGAGATTTCGCAGTAGGGAAGTGACAGGCAGAGGCTAAGGGAGGGGAGTCCCCTTGTATCAGACGCTTGGACGAGCTCTGTATCTTGAGAGGTCGGTGGCTGGGGACGGGGGAGGAGACATTTCCTGTGTGCAACTTCAGGGCTCAGGACTTGTTTACATGGTAGGAGTGCAGTGTCTGCTGGGCCCAGGGTGAGTCGGGCCACGAGATTCTCCCTCTTTGGTGCCATGGTTCTTGCCGCCTGGCCCACCCTGACCATGGAGACTGCCACCTGCTGGCAGGGGGCCGTGTGGGTCTTGGTGGCGTATGGTTGTGGGGGCCCAGGGAGCCTGTAGACGAGTCACCAGGCCTGGGTTCTGGCTCCCTTGGTAAAAACTCACTCACCCCCTTCACCTCTTTGGGCCTCAGTTTCATTATCTGTAAAATGAGAGGGTTGAATCAGAATCTTTTTGGAGGTTCCTGCCAACTCCCATATGGGGGCTCCCTGGATGTTCATGGAGGTATTTCTTAGCCCGAAACTCAGGATCTGCATCACAAGAGAGGGGTGGGACCTTGAAGACCCGTCTGAGAGCAGCTGTAATCGTGTTTTCTGAAGGGACACTGTCGGCATGAATTAGGGCGGGTGGGTGGAGACAGTTTTCGAAAGACCCCCGAAAGCAAGTGTGAAGGGTGAAGATTGCACGAAGGTGGCTGATGAGGACCCTCCAGGTGACCAAGGACGTGGACTCTGGCTCCCACCAAGAGGCTTGTCTGGAGATGGGCCATGTGGGAGCTGCTGGGGGCTTGCTGTGCTGCAGGGGGTGACTTGACATGCCGTGCCCCAGGAAAGATGTGCCATCCTTTCTGGCCCTAAATCCTGGAGAGAAAATGGGACTGCAGGGCCCTTGTGTCCTGTGCATTCCCTGAGACTTATCCTCAGGGTCTGTGCCCCTTTGCTGTCAGGAAGTTTCCCTTTATATTTAGCGTTCTTTTCTCATGTGGTTGTTTAAGCCCTTCTATTTAAAAAAACAAAAACAAAACGATAAAAAGACAAGACAAAAGAAAACAAAAACAGAAATGTCTCAGAGCTACCAGTTCCATTTTGGCTTTTTAGTCTTGAGTCACTCTTTAAAAGACAGCAAAAATGAAACACATACAGCAAAGCCCAGGGTCCCAGGCCCTTCCGGGCTTTTGTGCAAAGCCAGGCTGTGGCCAGGAGTGGCCGGGTCCTGGCCTCACTTCTCCATGGCAGCCTCAGTCCCTGACGTCCACCATGTTTCCTGGGCTGCGTGGGTAGGAGCCCTGAGGCGGAGGCACACATTGTGCAACCCGCTAGACAGAATGCAGAGCTTTACAAATAGCTACGTTTCTCCAAGATGCCGTCTGCTTGCCACTCTGCAGGACACTTACCTGGGATTTGTAACTCTGAGCCCAGCCTCCCCAGCTCCCACGAGGGTGGTGGGAAGAGGGATTTGGGCTAGGATGCAGGCAGGAGAGGAATTGACTAGTAACCATTGTCTCACATGCGCCGTGCGATGTTTCACAGTTCTTTTCACGTTTGCGAGCTCTTTTGGCCTCACACAGCCCTGTGAGGGCAAGTGGGTGGTATTAGCCCTGTAGTTGATGACACTGAACCAGAGAGAATCCTGCCAGGGTCTAACTGCTTGTATACGCTTAATTTTGGACACCCACCCAGGCCCCCTGACTCTGGTTGTCATTTCCTTGGGTTCTAGTTGTGGGACCCATGGAGCGGGGCAGGGATCAGGGTGGGTCTTGGGCAGTTGACTTGATCTCTCTAGGTCTTGATCCCTTCTCTATATATTGAAGGGGCAGGAAACCTCAGAATATCTGGGTTCTCCCATTCTCTGTTCTTTCAACTTCCTGGCGCTCTTGTGAAGACTGGCTTGCACTCCTTGGCTGGGAAGCCAAGCATGCGTCATGTGTCTCTGGTGAGGTTTCTTACATTTGGAAGCTTCTGGAATATGCAGTGCTTCAGACAGTTCTGACACGTCTATGGCACTTCATGCTTGTGCCTATGGTCATGCTTCTGCTAAGTAGCTCTCTTAGAAATGAGGCCTCACTGTGGGGTCTTTGAGATTTTACCATCGGATTTATAAGGTACACACGGAGCTTTGCCCAGGATGCACACTGTGTGTATGTTACCTGTTTGTTAGCTACTTAGTGTACAGCACCTGCTGGAAGAATTGGCTGATGTACAATGGTAAAGTAAGATACTGGAAACGCTGGCTTCAGCTCTGATTGTTTGAATCACTATTGACTTGACCAAGTAGCCCTTTCCCACGGAGGAGAAGGTGGTCAGAGAATTCTTGGTGGCAGTGTTTTCTGAATACTGAGCACAACCCTCACCCTTTAGAAGGGTGCTGAGGCAGAGTGAGAGCTGCGCATCTTCTTGGCCATGTGGCCCTCTGTGTGTGATCTTCATTCAAATAGGCCAGAACCTCTTTGAAGGGGAAAGAAGTGTTTATTTACAACACATTTAGCCACGGTGGCTTAGGCTTTATCCCGGGGTGTTCCTTGAAGAAGGATTGGGATTGGACGTTTGTCCATTTGTATCCCCTGAATGCAGCCTCGGCTTGTAGATAAACCCCGTGATGGGGAAGCTACCGGGGGATTGTTTTGGTGGCTGCAGGCTTCAGTAACTTTACGTGTGAAGATTTGTCATATCAGACCCTGTTTGCCTGGAGGTTGGGAAAGAGGATGGCTGAACCTGTAGCAGGGAGGGTGGCTTAGGCTAGACTTTGGGAAGGACTGCGGCATCCCCTTTGCTGAGGGTTCCCAAGGAAAGATGAGGCTTCTTTATCTGAGAGGGGGAGGCTGGAGGTCCTGGACAGGGGCCTTTGGGCCTGAGTCTGTGAACTCTGAGGCCACCCCAGAACAGCATGAGTGTGGGTTGGGATCCGTTGCAGGCTTCATCTTTCCTTTCTGCCTCTGAGGCACGCCTGAGCCCGGGGCGGGGTCGGGGGGTGGGGAGGGACGGACACATGAGCATTGTTTCTCCTTGCAGAGAGAGCTCCTGCCACTGACCGTATAGGACTGATAATATTTGAAAATAAAAAAGGGAGAAAGGCACATTTCCCCTTATCCCTGGCAGGAAAGAGCCCTGAACTGCTCTAATCCTGATTTGTATCACCCCCCCCCCCCCCCCCCGCCCCCGCCAATTCCTCCTAGCCCTAGGGATCTTTGATAGGCATCAGAGATGTGAAGGAGCACGCGCGCGTGTGTGTGTGTGTGTGTGTGTGTGTGTGTGTGTGTGAAAGAGAGAGAGGGGTGCATGAGGCAGGGCCATGCATAGTCGTTGGAGAAAGGCAGAAGATGGAAGAGGAATATCGCAGGGCAGGTCCACAGCTCTGGGACCACCAGCATTGCCTGCTGTTCTAAAGGCACGGGTGTGTGTTGAAGTGAGCATACTACTTAGAGGTGACCAAAGTCCAAAGTCAATCAGTTAACATCTAAATGAGGGTTGTATTAAATATGGAGAATCATATATCCTTTTGTATTGTTACTGCCTGCAGATTTAGCATCGAAAGGCCTGACAGGTCAGGAACCTTTCACTGGTTCCCCCTCTTTGTAAGATCATGCTTATTTTATATCAGCTTTTTATCTCCCTTCTTTTCTGTTTCTCACCCTCACTCACTCCTTAGGTATATGGGAATTTTTGTCCCTGCGTTAGTGTTACCATTTCCTTGGGGTCCAGTTCTTCCCGTGTCTCTGACATCATAGAATGTATCACTTTTATTTCACATGTGAACACAGCACAGGCTCACTGCAGAGATGAACCGTTTCTGAAATGGGGCAGCTCCCCGTCTGGTCCTGGAGAAGGTCATCCAAAGCCCTGAGGAGATGAGAATCCAGGGTCTCCTTGCCAGGAGCAGCTCGGCACCATGTCGTGCTTCCTATCTGGGGTGGGAGTTGCTCAGGCATGAATCCCCCCCAGCCCTATTAGCTGTTTCTTCTTTTCAGCTTGAACCCTGAGTAGTGGCCTGGAAAGTCTGAGACCACATGTCACCTTGCTAGGTGAGGAGGGGGCAGAGAGAAGAGAGCGACAGGGACAGAGAGGAAGGGAACATGGGCTCCTGGCCACTGGCCTCTCTCCAAGACAGGTGAACTCTGTGTTCAGAAAGGAACTCATTTAATCTTTTGGCCCTAATAGCAGTTATTTGTGTTTTCTCTCCCTCTCTCTTTTCCCTCCTCCCTCTCCCTAACCTCCCCCCCCTGCCCCCGCCAACCCGCCTCCAAAAGAATTTAATCTGCTGGACAACAAACAATACTGTTATAAAACTTTGAAAACAAGAGGGTGCGGCCTCCCTGACAAGGAGAAGGGCATGCCGGGTAATGGGCGAGGGAGCCTGCCAGGCCCGAGATGGAGCCAGGCAAGAGCCCAGTTGGCTGGGCACCTGGGTGCCCGCCCCTGCCCAGCCCACCAGCCGTGCCATCCCCAGTCCAGAGGGGAAGGAACCGAAACGAAAGTGGGGGCAGCGGAGCTCTTGAAAAGGGGAAGTTGTACGTGTTCCCCTCTCCGATCTGATGGGAATGCACTGGACTGTGAAACTACCTCCTCCCCCTCCCTCCCTTCCCCCTCCTCCTCCTCCTCCTCCTCCCTCCCTCCCTCCTCCTCCTCCCTCCCCTCCCTCCTCTTCCTGCCTCCTCCCACTATGCACTGTTCCAGGTCCTGAGACTGGCAGACAGAGGTCCTGATAACAGAATGAGGCTGGCATAGCCGTGAAGGTACAGCCACCAGCCGGGCCAGCTGCAGGGGAAGCAGGAGAGAAAGGTGCTCCAAGCTGGCTTTGGACTCCAGACCTACCCTCTGTCTGCCCAGCCTCCCACCCCCCACCTAGGGAAGTGGAACCAGGTCATGGGCATGACCCGGTCCAAGTGCTCCGCCAGGTGTGTGCCCAGGTACTGGGTAGAACCGCCACTCGGAGGTTAGTGGGTGCGCCCCGGGCTTCCTGGTGCCTGCCGGGACTGTGCTCCTGGGAGGATGTCTGACTTGGGGACATGCTCTGCTCTCCTTCCAGGAGGAGAGGGGGCAGTACTGCAGAGGCTGGGCAGGCCTCTGGAAAGGTTCCTGGGGACAGAAACGTGCTTCACCCAGCAGGCAGGCATGCGGTCCTCTGAATGGGGCTCCTGGCGGCATACTGTGCCTACTAGTTACTCCTGGTGGCTGCAGGAGGGGGTGACCCAGCTCCTCCTTGGGAGGTGGGGAAGCCGGGCTCTGGGTGTCTCTCCCCCGACCTCCAGAGTTAGATTTCACCTGAGCCTGAAGTTTCACGTCTGAGTCCATCTTCACTGGGTCAAGTAGATGATTTGGGAGTGACAAGGGAGCAGTGTTGGTGGTTTTTCTTTGGATCTGCGTTGGCTTGGACCTGTGAACTCTGGTGGACATTGCGTGTGTGTAATAGACCAAAGGCACACTCGCTTTTCCTCTTGTGGAAAGCACCAGCTTCCCTGAAAGCAGTTCAGGGCTGTGCCCATCCTCTGCCCAGCCTAAGTCACTCTCTGGGAAACAGGGAGGCGTCCTTTATCCCGTCTTCACGCCATCCCTCCTCCTCCCCTTTGCTGCCCACTGTCTCCTGCTACCCCCCAGGCCCCATGGCATCCCCAGGGCAGGATAGCCATGTGCATCCTCCCGGCCAGCCAGTCATCCCGATTAGGGCCTCCATGCCCTGTCCTGAGTCTGGGAGGTTGGGCGATTTCCAGACCCAAGTGGTGTTGAGGAAGGGACAGAGGCCTGGGAAGCTAGGCCTCCATACCCCTGCCCCAAGAGAAACCAGAACTGCTGATGCTGGGCCCACACAAGCTGAGAACGTGGTGATTTTTTTACCTCAGGGGTCATCTGGGGGGGTTTAGTGGGTCTGGAGTATGTCATCCCCACCTTGGGATCTAGGGCCTGTGAAGTGTGGTGGTTCCTGGATGCTGAGCCCTCATGGGGGCCAAGCTGCCAGAGAGAGAGAGGAAGAGAGAGAGAGCCAGCTCCACGTTCCCCTCCTCCACGGCCCCCTGTATATATACCTTTCATTTTATCACCCTTTCCTCTGATTCATTAACCACAGCTAGTTGGCAACAGGTCCCACCCTGACAGCTTAAGACAAAATGTCCAGGACACTGGGCCAGGGCTAGAGCCGAGAGTGACAGGAAGCTGGGCTGGGCCTCTCTGTTCAGACGTACAATGGTCTGGGACTAACTCAAGGGCAGACTGTTCCCCTTTTTCAAAAGGGCCTTTTCTAGGCCCCCTCTCTCACCAACATGACTCTTCCTCACTGCCAGGAGCCCTGAAACCAGCATTCCCAGCGGCAGGAAGATGGATGATCTGGGCTCCACTTCCGGCGCTCCTCCCCCACCCTGGCTGGAACTTGCGTCAGTCATGTAAGTAGCTGTGACTCAGCACCCAGCTGGGTTGGGAGGGAGGGAGAAGCTGCTGCCTCGCAGGAACCTTCCCAAGCGTTCTGGATTTGAACACGCTGTGGTAGCGCAGAACAAGCCAGCAGCATTCGGTTCCTGGAGGCAAATATCTGTTTGTTCCGTGGGTTTGCTTACGGATTTCATAAACAAGGATTCCTCTCCTTCCTGTTTTCCTCCCATATTATTTTTTGGACACCGTGCTGGGCATGGGATTTTTAGGACTTTAAATGACACAGCATCATTTATAGAATGCAGTAGAAGCTCTCTTTGCAATCTCCAGACTATTCTTTAAGCAACGGCCCATGAACTGTATTTAACACTCAGGTGTTTTTGTTTGGCCTGTGCAGAGTTTTTGTTTCTTTTTTTTTTTTTTTCGGCTGTATCTGATTCTGCATGCCTTTAGACTAAACACGGCCCCTCCGGGTCCCCATACTTCTGCTGCACACTGTCTCTGCTTCTCTGTCTTAAGTTTCCTGCCTGACCCCTCCGCACATTTGAACGTGCAGTGACCAGTCTGCACCAGCCCCTCTCTTTTCGGATGGACATTCCGAGGCCTATTCCAGGAAAGTGCAGGCCCCAGTTCTCAGAGCTTGGCTGAGCAGGAATTAAAGCCACTGTGTTCTGATTCACTGTTTGGTGACCTTTCCTCCACCCTCGGGTCCCTGCCCAGGCAGAGGAGTTTCGTAGGCATGAGGGGGTGGAAAAACCTCCAAATAGAATGTGGGCACAGACTGGACTGGTGCGGCATTGTGGCCCCCAAACCCTCTTCCTGCGCTGTGGCACCTCCCAGGGCTGACATACCCGCTCCTCAGGGGCTGATTCTCCTTCCCGGCAGCCCTCTAAGCCCTTCTCCACTGGTCAGCTTGCGTGGGGCCGCTAGGCTGAGGTGGGAGGATCCAGCGTCCCGCCTTTGACGACAGAGCCCTTAGCAGGCTGGGGTTTTACCAGGCTGCCTTCTTCCAGATCAAGGAGGCCCTCAGGTTGGGTGCCAGGGAGAGCAAGCTGCTTCCAGCCGCATGAAATCACCTGGCTACATGCAACTAGGGGACAAAATCAGCAGCTGGTTTCAGGTAAATGAGTCGTTCATTGCCCGGCTGACTTCAAGAGAGAAGCCTGGTTCTGTTGGGAGGTCTGAGACCTCAGCAGACCCTTTTATCTGGCGGGATTGGAAGGGTGAAAGGTTTGGATACTAAGATGACTTTTACGCCCTCTACTCTTAGAGTGTTTACAGCAATGCATTGCTAATGATTTCTTGTCTCTTCTTCCAGAACACTGAGAGTATTTTAGAACTCAAGAGTTGGAGCCCACACTCAGGTTCATGTCCCTTAGTTCCCTGGGTGACAGTTGCTCCTCTGCTGTGTGCATCCCCTCCTCTGCACTCAGAGCTGACGCTTCCTGGGTAGCAGGAGAGACATGGATTAATCACCCTCATGACTAGATGACCTGAGTGTGTTCTGAAGGACAAGAGCTTGATGGTGTGAGAGGGGAGCTTAACCCAAAGCCAGGCTAGACTGGGGAGCTTTCCTGCGGACGGGGTGGCCCAGCTGAGACCTGAAGGAGGACTTCAGACCACCAGGCTTACTTGGCGGGGAGGGCAGTGATTGAGGGTTGGTAGTTATGGGAGAGTCGATGCAGAGTGTTCCGGAAAGAAGGAACAGCCTGTGCAGAGGCCTTCTGGTGGAGAAAGAGGCAGTCTGGATCACCAAAGGACTCCTGTGACGACACCTTAGGAAGGGGTTTGTGGAGAGTGGCAGTTGGAAGTTACAAAGGAAGAAGAGTTTGGCTGAAGTACAGAGCGGCAAAGTTGAGAATTAGCAAATGTAGGTCTCCAAACCCCACGTTTTATAGGGCTCATATTCTACTGGAATGACTATCATTAACGCTCAGTGGTGACCTTAAAGCCTTAGATTCACCCCCCCGCCCCCCTGCACACCGACCTTCCCTCCGCTGTTGACTGCAGGTGTCCTTACTTAGAGCCCTTGCAGGCAGCGCTGATCCCCAGCCCTGGCTCTCCCATCTGTGGCCGAGGCCCCGCAGAGCCCCACGGGCTGCAGAGCCTAGTGCTGCCTGCTGTCAGGATTGCTCAGGCGTCCAGCACAGGAACTGTAGGGCAGTTCATCCCCAGCGTCTTCCCCTCCCACAGCCGTGCAGTGGAGACCACAGAGGCACCAGGGTGCTGGAGAACAAAGCAAGTATTGAAGCACCGGCTCCTTGCAGAACCAGGTGTGCTCTCATCTCCACCCAAGTTTAACATGTACAGTCAGTAATACCCCCCCATCTATGCAGAAATATTGCCTAGGATTTCCGTAACCCTCAGTCTTGCTCATAATTAAGTTCAAGAACAGAATGAGACGATAGTCAAACTACAAAGCAGGCAGCAATGGGTAGAGGGGTAGGAGCACAGACTCTGGAGTCAGACCTGGAATCGACACCATTCACTAGTCATGGGACTGTGGACAAGTTTTTGAACCACACTGAGGATCAGTTTCTTCTCCTGCAAGAAAGGGAATAATACCTACTTCACAAGACTGTTGTGAGAATTCAAGAGCACAACTTGGTGTTCAAATTTTATTTCCTTCTCTTCCCTAGAGCAACACATGGTGTTATTTCCAGGAGGCAATAAAAAACATAAGGGTTTATCTAGAGTCCTGAAGAATTGGTAGGGAACCTGAGAGATACAGATTCTTCTTTCTCTTGGTTATGGTATCAGAGGAAATACAGACATATTTTCTTAGCTTCAAACAACCAAAAAAGATGGTGCCATTAGGAGATGGGAAATCTAATTTGAACACCATTTGCAAACCTAATTTTCAGGCAGAAGTTGAAAACAACACAAAACTCCATTCTTTTATTAGAGGATTATCTACTTAGTACAATTATAAGACACTGATCTTTTTGTGTCACAGTAGAGAATAAATAAGATTGGCAATTAACGGGGTCATATTTGAATGTCCTGACCACTCACCTGTGGCTGGGAAGGAGGAGCCCATGATCTTCCTGACTAGGGCACATGGAAGAGTTGCCCTGGCTCAGGTGAAACCCACCTTTGTGTAGTGGCTAGAGCCTCACAGGCAGAAAGGGTGCTTGTTTCCTGATGACGTGAGATAATATCGGAAAATGCTTTGCATACTGTGAAATAGTTTACAAAGCAGGGCAATACTAATGTAAATATTAACCCAGTTTAGTAACAGCTTTGGCTATTTTATTTTGTCATATATATAATAATAGGTAGGGACTGGTTATGGAATTAAATAACCTGGAAATCATGAGTTGTGAATTGCGATTGTCTATGTAATTTATCAACTTTGACTTTCATGTTCTTTGAGCATCACTTTGTAACTCTTCTCTGTGCCTTTCTAATGGATCCATATATTATGTCCTGTCACAAGTGGAACTGCAAGAAGACACCTCTGCTCGGATCAGAGGCTGGGTCTTCCGATCGCATCTCCCTTCTTTCTTCAGTGAGATTCTCTTCTTCTGGAAGCTGGTTTCACATGGTGGCTTAGATTTTTCCATCTTTGTATCTAGCACCATTTGAAATCAGTGTTTTAGGAGTAAGAATTGCAGCACAGCAAAAGGCCAACCGCAGAGGAGCTGCTGTTGGTGGGATCAGCTCCCCTCCTCCTGCCACCTGAGCCGGTTCAAGAAAGGAAGAACTTGAGAAGCAAAGTACACTCTTGAGTGTGTTGGGCCGCGGAGGGGGACAGTGCAGGGATGGGGTTGTGTTCAAAAGAAACTCAGAGGCTTGAGCAGAGCCAGAGGTTGTGATAGTCTTTCTGTTGACAGGGAGCGGCAGCCACCAGCAGTAGCCTTTTGGTAGGGCCTTTGAGCACATGTTTGGGCAATGCTGGGTTGGGTACTTGATTGCAATAGGCAAGGGGAGGGCTGTGTCCCAGGAGGACTATCTCATCACTTCAGCACTGTCCACCTGCTCCTAGATGCCGTGGAGCATTCAGCAACAGTTGCCGAGCAGCTGAAATCAAACTTGCCACCTGCACTGTCAAGGTGCCGGACCCCACCCAGCACCACTGGACCCATCTCTTACACAGGCTGACCGATTTCTCCTGGTGTTCAGAGTCTGTTTTTGTCTAGCACCATTTGAAATCGGTTATGATGTAGGGGGAAAAGCAGCAGCCTCGAGGCCTCATGCCAAGTCTGGTCAGCAACAGCCTGTGGCTTCCTGGAAGATGGATGGGCAGAGAGAGGGGGAGGAAGGTTATGCTTTTTCCTACTAGCTTCTTTAACTATATCTACAATACTTTATGCACGGATAATAGATCAGTTAATGGATTTTTAAAAACAAATCACTATAATTTACCTAATGTCCTCTGTTTGCTGAAATGTGGTAGTGATGTAAACTATAAATTGGTTGCTGTTAAATTATCTTTCTGTCATGCATCCTGACCTTAATAAATGCTTTACTGTATACAATTTATCATGTCTTCGTTTTTCATAGATTATTTTCCATTCATAATTGTATGATGATGATAAGTGGGGTCCTGAAAAGTTAATTTGCTGTGCAGATCTTACCTATTTCGTAAAGAATTTGAAGTCGGTTACAGCAAACATATTAAAAATGTAGCCTATGAAGACAGGAATGAAATTCTATGAGCCAAGAAATAAAATGAGAAAAAAGGATTACAGAAGAGAGACATGTTGCAGACCTGGGCTGAAGGATGCTGCTTATTGAACGGGAAACTGACCTCGGTTCCCAGTGGGCTGCAGCCCTGGAGCCTCTGCAGTCAGTGTTCCCTCAGAAATATTGGCATAACTGAGCCTGTACTCACATGGCCCTTGGAGGAGCACTGATGAATTCAGCTGCGTTAAAAGAGATTCAGGAGTATTGTTACTTTTGGTTCTTAGTTTCTATCAACTCTTGAAGACAGAGTGAACCAGTTCTGTAAAGGTATTCAGGGATGAGCCAGGCTTGATTTCACAGGGGATTAAACTTGGGGATTCTTCAGGTAGGAGGGCTGTGTCCCCTTGATTGACCATTTTGCACAGGAGATGCAAGGCCAGACCTGACCTACCTGCAGGACTTTTGTTTCACGCCAGTGGTTCTCCATAAGTGGTGGCATCTCAACCACCTGGGAAGCCTTTCTAAGTCCACCTCCTGCCTGTCCTCCCCCAGCTGGCTGCCCTGCCCAATCGGGTGGAGGTGGGACAGGTGAAGCAACTGTTGGGAAAACTTCCAGGTGAATGGGATGCATCCTTTGACTGCAGCTGCAATGCTGTTTCAGGCTGTTAACTGGAGAATTCATGTTCTAATCCCCAGGATGTGGTGGTGGGTACAGTTAAGACCCTGAATTGTTTTATTCACTTCTTTGCTGAGGTAGCTACAATAGACCTATGGGCATAACAGCTTTGGGTCAGTTGTAACAAACTGAACAACTTTTGATTCACCTACTGTGTCCCTAGCTCCAGCCTATGTATTCCAAATAAAACAAATAACTCATGGATTCTGCCAGCAGGTTGCTGTGATTCCAGTCCCCAAATAAGAAAGTGCCAAAAGATGGAGTTTAGCATCAAAGCACAAAAACAATGACTTGAGACATCTTTTACGTAAAAGTACTTTCTGGTGCTCCCATGAATACTTAAATAGTGCTTATGGCTGGGTTATGAGATGCACAATGCACACCCCCAAGTAATTAACATGCCCCTCATTTAGGATTATATTGCTTTATTCTTCTGGAGGCTGACAGGTCTTTACCTAAAGTTGGCATTCCAGGGTGGTCTTTCTTTCTTTATAAATTGCTAAGCAGAATGTTTCTTTTGGAGACATCTTGAGTCTGGTTTTTGAGGCCATGCTTTCCACCCAGATATAGAAAATGCTTTGTCAGGCATGGAGCTCGCTTCCCTGAGTTTTGCCACCCATTTACTGTAAGCGTGTCAGTGGAGAGCGAGTTGGACTGAAGGCACCTCCAGCCTCATGCAAGTTGTACCGGCAAAGAATCCCCACCTGTGGAACTAAGTGCTGGTGAATCTTAGTAACTATGAGACAAGTCAAGTCTTTTACCAGCTTAGGGTAAACAGCGTGTTAAATCTCCAACCTGGTAAGTCTTCATGTAAGATGCTGGCTCAGCCCTGCGCTTTGAGAAGCTGGTGTATAGTTTCATGGAATTGCCTAGCAGACTGGTGTGTCTACATTTTAGGGCAGTTTAAGAGTTTTCCTTGAACACAAGGAAAGCGATGTTTTGTGTTTATTCTAACGTGATACAGCTCCACCCACCTTCTGATTACGTTCACCCAAGGAGCCATTAGAATAGTGATTTTCAGATCCCACCCCTACAGGTTCTGGTTATACTGCTGTAGAAATGGGGTCTGGACATGTGTTTTTTGAAAGTCTCCCAGGGGATTCTACTGCGCAGTCAGGGTTGAGAGCTCCCCCTCTGGGTCTTGCTTCTACACAAAATGTGACCTGAGGACTCGTGGCGTCGGTGTATTAGTTTCCTGTGGCCACTTTCACAAGTTACAACAAACTTGGTGTCTTAGTCTCTTCGGGCTGCTATAACAAAACACTACAGACAAGGCAGCTTATAAACAACAGATTTACTTCTCATGGTTTGGAGACTGGGAAGGCCAAGATCAAGGTGCTGGCAGATTCAGTGCCTGGTGAGAGCCAGCTTTCTGGTTTGTAGACAGTGCCATGTAACTTCCTGGGGCAGGGGGGTGAAAGGATTTGGGGTCTCTTTTTATCAGGACGCTAATCCCATTCATGGAGTCTCCACCTTCATGACCTAATCACTTCGCAGTGGCCCCACCTCCTAATACGGTCACCTTCGGGTTAGGATTTTAAGGTAGGACTTTTGGTGGGACATAAACATTTACACAATAACTTGTCTAAAACAACACACCTGTATTCTTTTAGTTCTGGAGGTCAGAATCTGAAATCAAGTTATAGGCAGGGCCATGCTCCCTCCAGATGTACTGTCCGAGAATCAGTTTCCTTGCCTTTTCCAGCTTCCATAGCTGCATTCTTTGGCTTGTGGCCCCTTCTTCCACCCTCAAAGCCAACACCATAGCATGCTGCATCAGTGGTCACATTGCCTTCTGCTGTAGTCAAGGCTTCCTCTGCCTTCTTCTCCTGAGGATTAAATATGATTACACTCAGGGCCCCACCTGGGGGGGATAATCTCCCCGCCCAAAATCTCATCTGCAAAGAAAGACCCTTTGCATACAAAGCCACATTCACAGGTTCCAGGTACTGCTTTCCCCTGGTATCTGAAAGTAGAATGTTCCTATGCAAGCTTTCATAAGCAGATTTGGCATAAAGCATTGAAGCAAATGCCTAAGGGCATACCTTGCAAAGGGATGCACAAAATAAATGGAGATAAAGCACAGATACTTTTAGACCTATGGCAACTTGATGCTGAGATGCTGAGTCTAGTTCCCAGGAAGGAGCTTGGGGGTGCCACTCTCACCTCCTGTGTGGGCTGCCTGTATAACAGCTCGCTGCAAAATAAATGCTGAACGATATTTTCGCTTTTCACTTTTTTTTTCATAAAAGCAAAAATCCTCTTCGGATTTCTTTTGATTAATGGAAGCAGGTACCAATGCAGGTCTTTTGTAAAAGCACTAAGTGGCATAAAGTGGATTTTAAAAAGTAGGGTGATACTTGTATTATGACTCCAGTATCTCTGGAGGCCATTATACAGCCTCCACAAACAGCAGTATGTGGAACACATACAAATGCAGAAGCTCGGGCCCCACGCGAGGCCTACTGCTTCAAGAATCTGCATTTTAGCAAGATCATCGTGTGATTCACCTGCACACAAAAATTTGAGAAGCGTGGTTGTATGGGATCCTACCCTAGGATTCTCCAATAATTGAGTCCACGTCAAAGACAGATTGAAAGGAATATTTTCCCTTGGATCCTCTTCAGGTGGCAGTGGGTGATCAGAAGACCAATCATTTTCCTGAACACCATGAATAGTGCTCATATAAATGATAGTAGTCTCCAGAATTCTCAACGAAGCCACAAACCCTAAGCACCAGGATGCCAGGTGCCCTGATTCTTTCTGCTAGTTTTGCACAAGGCCTGCCATTGTGTCATACGTACGTACCATAGTTGCTTCTAAAAGCTACGTAAAGGTGGTGAACGATAGAAACTTAAGTGACTGCCTGGCAAATATGAGTTTTACTATCCCAAACAAGTTTTCTTGGGCTGACAAGTCAGGAATCAGGGTGGGTAGCTTTCTCAATGTGATGCATACTTAAGGCAATTTTGGTCACGTTCTGCTGGTATTTAAGCCGGAGGGAAGGAAAAATAGTTACTGACCGCAGACCCCAATATTATGCTCCTCCATATGTATGCCATAAGGGACAGAGGTTAGCGCTTTTTCAAAAGTTAATTTCCTAGAAGGCAAGCAGAAAAGAGCTAGTTAATTAAAATGAAATTAAAAACGGTTTCTGGGACTCAGCAATGACTAAAATCTCTGAATAATGACAAAGTTTGAAAAACTAAGAAAGGCATGGTCAAATGCCCTTACAGTCCACAGGAGGGCAGCAGTGCTAATACTATAAAGGTGGACCACTTCATTCTAGGGTAACCTTTTCTGGATGGATGAGCCTGGAAATGAGGAAAGCAATGCAGCTTAGAAGACAAAAAAAATATGTGTACGCTCTCTCAATTTTGCATTGTTTCTGAAAGTCAATAGACTATGTTAAATCCTACTCTTGAGTACAAATACATAAAATGTTTAATATGCAAAAATATTGATTCTTGGTTACAATATTGTCAGCAATTACTAAGTTTTAGAATACCAGAGTTGCCTATTTTCCTTAAACCTAGAACATTCTTGAACAATTTAAACTCCTGCCTACCTCAGCTGTCTTCAGAATTCTTGTAGAGGACTTTTATTGTTAGTCACCCTAAAAGCTCTCCCTGTTTATTTTATGCCAATTTAAAAAATATACTATAGTCTCAAGTTAGAAGACAAAATTTGATAAAATGCATTCTTTAGTTATAGTCAAACTAATTTTCATCCAGTGTTGGTATTAGAAAGATTGCTTTTTGTTTGTTTTTGTTTTGTTTTTAAACCACAGATAGCCTCTTTTGGTGAGGCAGGCAATAAGACCTTAATTCAAGTTTTAGATATTTTCTGATTTCTTTATAGGCTGAATTACAAAACCATGATTTTATTCTGTAAGTGTAAGCATTCACCTTGTGTCTTTATAAGTTCATGTGTAGAAGTGGACTCTGAGACTGGAGGACCACTAATGCAGAGGTTCTCACACTTAGCTGCATATTAGAATTACTTGCCCAGGCCACACCCCAGGTCAATGACATGACAAATTTTGGGGGCGTGGGACCCAGGCATCAGTAAAAGTCTCCAGGGGATTCCAGTGTGCAGCCATGGTTCAGAAACATGTTATGCTTTCATGGTTGGGACTTGGGTTTTTCATTAGCCACACCCACGCATTAAAGTGATGTGGAAGATATGTCTTCTCCCACACACATGGATACAGATACTTGAATGTGGTGAACTCAAGGCCAGGAAATAACGAAGGCTGAGAGCTGGGCAGAAATCAGGAAGTTCTGCACAGAATGGGCTCTGTGAGCTGGGCCCTGGAAGATGCCCAGGATCAGACAAGACCAGAGGCGCTTCAGCCAATAGTGAACCAGGAATACAGCAGAGAGCACAGGACGGATGGTCTGGCTTGACTGAGAGCAGGTTATCTGAAGTGTTGCAGAAAGAGAAGGCTTGGGAAGAAAAGTTGGGAATTAACTGTAGAAAGCTTTCAAGTATCTATCATGAAATGGACTTTATGCTGTGGGTAACAGAGGTAGGACTGAGCACCTTTGAGCAGGGGAGGCACGTGACCGCTGCGGAGGGGAGAAGCCTGGACATGTTTAAGTTAAGGCTCTGAGATGGGAGGGGCAGGAGTGGTGATTGTTGGAGGGGAATTCTTACAGAAGGTGGGCCCCGATTAGCAGCGTACTCCGATTTGAGATAAAACACACTGGAAATAAATGCATTATCACAAATGAAACTTCTCCATAATGACATTTTATTTTTTTAATAGATCTGAAGGTCCAATTCTCAAAATGCAGTTTTAAGAAACCTTTAAATTCAAATACACTTTTCCCTCTCTCATTTAAATAAACACTTCTAGAGAAAAATGGTGTCCCCATATATTTAATTGACAAATTATTTGACAAACAGAACATCATTTATATGTACACACATATTTCAATCTTACATATAAATATATTAAATTAGAAAAACTAATTTTGAAGTGGAAACTATACTATGAAAGTCAATTTATTTTGGTAAGCATAATAATCTTTGGTTGAAAACACTTCTTTGAGGGTTTAAAAAATATGTACTAGAGCCATCCCCTTGCTTCTAAGCAAGTGCTAGATTCTCGAAAATTATGTGGAAAAGGGTACAGCAAAACTTCAACTCTATATTTATCTCAGAATTCCTGAATTTATTCTCCTCAAATTTATCTTCCTAAAGTGCCTCATCAGAGACTACAAAGGGAAGAGCCACTTACATGGCCTTACAAACATGTCCTTAGGGAGTAAAACAATATTTACTCTGGTTCACTCTTGATTCTTTATTCATATATTTCTAAGGCAACGTTTCTTTGGCCCAATTTGTGCTACTAACTATAAAAGTGTGAAACAAAACATGTAAAAATGTAATTGGAGTTAGAGAGACACTCCCTCCTCTTTGGCCGCTGGCTCATTTGAAGGAGGCGCTGCCTGGTGTGAGGACAGAGAAGAGGGCTGGGATCTGTCCCACCTGAGCGTCAAGAGCTACCTTTGCTGTTTCCTCTTCCTGTCCCTTTGCATGACCTACAGCAAATCCAGAGAGTTAAGTTTGCTTTTCTGAAATATGGGGCTTCATTTTTACTCTGCCCTTTGCAGATGAGGTGAGACTCAGATTCTGATGCAACTTGAGGTTATCTGATGAATTTATTCCCTACAAAACTGCCTACATTCAGATGACATGTTTAAAGTAAGACATCTCTTTATTCAGGTGGGGAGAGAAAAACAGAATTTAGAGTGGATTCTAATTCTCTTAAAGAGTGGAATTCTTTTTAAGAAAACTACAAGCCCACAGTGTTCACTTTGTCCTGAGCTGGCATTCCTGCTATGGGTGTTAGAGCCCTCTAACTTTGTACAGAAGCATGCAACTGATGCTGAATTCTTCTGGATTTCTTAGACTGGTTTATTGTTATTAAAAGGGGCGAGGAACAAATGCCAGAAATAAACTTTATAGCGTCTCTAAATCACCAAGAGGTTACAAATTTTTAAAAATAGTATTTTAACCTATTAACTGTAAGAGTATTTTCCGGTAATATTCTTAGTTAAGGAAATCAAACTTTTATAATAAACAATATATAATGCATATTTTGGGATTGTTGAAGAATGAATCTTAAGAGTTGGCAATCATCTTTGAACAGAAAAGATTTCAAAATCACTTTCTTTACAAATGAAATGTAATGTCATTTTGAATTATATTTCTCTGAGTTTGGAAATTTTATAGAAAAAATATTTCCCCACCTTAACACTAGTGGGGATACTGTGTTGACTTGCCCTATAAATACAAGCGTTATTTAAGGAAAAACAAGCAAGATATTCAAACACAAATTCATACACATTTCAAAGAAGCATTAAAGGATGGTGACTATACTTAAGCCACATTAAAATGTTAGCACTATGGCTTAACAGTTCCATTCCTGACAGTGTAAGAAACTAGCAAATAATTTTTATAGATTTTTTTTTCTTTTAGTATTGAGATATAACTGACATATAACACTGCATAAGTTTAAGGTGTACAGCATGATTTGATCATGTATATATCACAAAATGATTACACGATAAATTTAGTTAACATCCATCACTTCACGAACCCACAAAAAAATTTTTTTCTTCCATGTGATTAGAAGTTTTAAGATCCACTTTCTTGGCAACTTGCCAATATACAATACAGTGTTACTAACTGTAGTCACTACGCTGTACATTACATCCCAGTACCTTTTTATCTTATAATTGGAAGTTTATATTTTCTGACCGCCTTTACTCAACCACCACCCCCAGCCCACCACCTCTGACGAAGGCAAATCTGATTTCTTTTTCTATAAGCTTGGTTTTTTGGATTCCACATATAAGTGAGATCATACAGTACTTGTCTTTCTTTATATGACTTATTCACCCAGCATAATGCCCTCAAGGTCCATCTGTATTGTCTCAAATGGCAGGATTTCCTTCATTTTCATGGCTTAATGATACATGGGTTTGTGGAAACCATTTAGTTCATCTACTCTGCTGGAGTGGTTGCCTTATCCTGGTAAGCGCTGTATGTAGCAATACTTTCTTTCCTACGAAGCAAGGTAAGAAAATAGGGTCAGAGGTGAACATAGTTAAGTACAAAAATTAAATTCCAGAAGCCCATTTAGAACATGGACAATTAAAAAAAAAACTATATACTAGTAAGAGTCACTGAACTAGGAATTAAATGATTCTTTTAAAATAATTCCAATGTTCAACCAGTCTCACTCTAGAAACCCTTCTTCTATTGCTATATTATAGTTTTGATTCCCTCCAAGACAAGAAATAGAGCAGTTGCATATACTTAGTAAATATTCCCTTATCTTAATTTAGGGCTAATGGGGAAGACTACAGAGAAACACACATTTTCCTAATATTGCAATTTAAAATCTAACTCTGAGATGAAACCTTTAAACAGCTAATGATTCCAGCAGCGTTCAAGATCAGTGAGTAATGCCTCATTTACCCCTCACAGTCAAGGAAAATCATGTGTTCTGGTTGGAGAGTCTCCTAAGTAACTAAAACTCACATAACACTTTTTTTTTGGTAACAACAGACATCTTTCTAAACTCTGTTATTCAAGTCCAGTGTTTTCCAAAGAAATATAATGCGAGTCACACAGGTAATTTTGAATTTTCTAGAAGCCACATCAAAAAAAGCATAAGCAGGAAACTTAGTTTTAACATATTTTACTTAACCTGATATCCACAGATTGTACATTTCTTTGCACTAAGTCTTTGAATCTGGTGTGTAGTGTGCACTGAAGCTCACCTTAAGTAGGATGAGCCACTTTTGATGTCCTCGGCAGCCACTCAGGGCTACTGACTCTGGAGCTGGAAAACGCAGTTCCAGTCCCTGCTTAGGAAACTGACTACAATAGACAGACTACAACCAAATGGGGACCAGTCAGTTATTTACAGTATGCCTGCCCCAGCAAACACTTCAGGGTGCCTACCCCATGTAAGAGCTAACCGTGTTAATTCTGGAGACTTTCACATTTCTCTTGGTGGGGGAGGCATCACGATGAACCAGCACTGTCACAGCACAATACTTGTTATATAGCAGTTTCCTCAGGACTATTCTGGGGAGTGATTCAATACTTAGGCCTATCCTGAATCCTCTAAGACCACTATATTTTACTAGTTTTTGAGGTCAGTACTTTTTTTTTTTTCTGTAGTAGTGAAATGCTTTTCTTTAAGTAGAATTTTAAATAGAAATCCAATATATGAGAAGGATAAATAAACATTAATATAAAAAATTTTTTTTTCTTTCTTTTTTTCAGCAACACCCCTTAGGTTTCGGGATCTTGGTTACCCAACGAGGGACTGAACCCATGCCCCCTGCAATGGAAGTGCGGAGTCCTAACTACTGGACCACCAGGGAAGTCCCTGCATTAATGTAAACTTAAAGAAACATTAATTTGATATAACAACAAAGCTATTTGAAGATGATTAAAATGTGAAAGTGAATTATTGTACTAATTACAGTTATGTCATATTACCTTCAGCATTCATTAAGTTAACTTCAAGTGTTTACAGACAACTTGAAGCCCACGGCCCATCTGAAAACTAGTTTCCTGGTTGGCTTTAGCCTCAAAGGAATCCTAAGAGAACCAAGCAGATACATAGGGCTGGGTAGGCCCACAGTGCCATTCTAGTTGGTATGTTTTGTCTTCCCCTTTGCCCCTGTGATCAAAGTCACCACTTTGCTTTTACTAAGAAATTGCCCTTCGTATTGGCCATTGTAGAATCTGCTCCCAAACTCATGACTGTAACCTAGGGTAGCGCCTCACATTATAAGTGGTGGGAAACATAACTCCTCTTTTCCTGGCCATGCAGACACACATTCTGGCACAAAAGGAGGAACTTCCAATTCATTTCATTCAGAGACAGAAGGTAGAGGGGGTTAAAAGACTTAAGGCAATGCATTCCATAATTTTCCAAAATCTGAGGATTTTTTGTTGGTGGTGGTTTCTCTTTTATATGTTAAAAATATCCTGGCCAGGGGAAACAGATAAATGCCTTTAAAGAATTAATATTTACAAGTGGAAATTGAATTTCTTTACAAAATTAAGTGAAATGTATTTTGGTTTCTGTCAAAAAACCAAAATGAACTTAAAATGAACACATTCTGTGATTATTTCCCATTGGGCTGAAAAATTCCCCCAGCTTTGGATTCATAGCTGCTAGAAGGTAGAGCAGCTAGACAGTCTGATGAAAGGACAAGAGGGACGTTACTCTGTTGGCGCCTATATCAAAGCAAGAGCCTGTCAATGCACATTATTTTACATTAAAACAGGGAAGGTAGGAGAAAACATCAATAATCTAGCAAAGGGAACAGGAATTCAAATGTCCTCTTGGATGTCTACTGCCCACTTATCTTAGTTCAGTTTATCAATATCTAAATATTCATTGAATATTTTTCAGAAGAAAGGACACCTCTAAAAAGGAACGCAACAGAAAGCAGATATGTTTTCATGATAAAAGCAAACCTTGCTCTCATCTTTTCTCAGAGAGAAATAAAATTTACTTGTCTGTGGCTCTCACCAGTTAGGGTGTGCTGAACAAAGGAAGGGAACAGGGATGAATAAAATAGTGACGTCAAACCAAAAGGAAGCAAGAGTGGCATAAAAATGGGATAAAATCAATGATGGAGGAGAAGGGAAGTAAAGCTGACAATTAGGTTCATAAATTATGGCTCTCCTGATTCTCATTAGGAACTTGAAACAGGATTTTGGTGCAAGAAGCTACTTTACCTTTGAAGTCTTACAGATCATCCAGCAGGTAAACAGATTCTAAATTTGTGTGCAATCTGTTTACCTCTGAAACCTCTTCGCCTGAAGTGAATAATGTAAACTCTCTTTCACAGAATAAGATTGTATGAGGAGAAATGGTCCTGGTCTCTAGCACCTTAGATTTTGAGGCAATACACAGAGCATGTATTAATTCCATGTAATACTGTCTCAGAAATCGATTTTATGACATCATATATTTTCAGATGGATCTTTTGCATCGAGGACAGTTTCTTCCTGTGGCACAATTGTTTTCACCTGAGGGAAGATCTCTGTAAAACTTATTACATGACTTCCCATTTTTCTAGGATGGCTCTAAATTTTGTAAATATGCTCTCTCAACTGTTACAACATCTTTGTTATTTACTAGTTTTTGTTTAAAATTTTTTAAAGCCTTTGTTCAATGCTCAAGAATTTGAGAACCAGGTAGAAAAATGTTCAAGTTAATTTGAGCATTCAAGTTTTTACCCATGTCATTGTACTCCCCACCACCTGAACTGGATTCACCATTTATATTATATCCAAAAATGCTTCAGTAATATTAATTTAAGCAGACAGCTTAAAAATTACAGTTACTGGATCAGTCATTATTAATATAACATGAAAATATTTTAAAATTACAACAAATAATAAATATCCTTAATGGAAAAAAAGAAAAAGTACTCAGTCACTGTTACTAAAATACATAAATTATTGCAATAATTCTAATGAACTTAAAAAACTCTCACTTATCCAGTGATGATTTAACCCGAGTAGAGAAAAGCATGCATTTATGAAAAAAATATTCACAACAAATAATTGAAAACATTACGTAAACAAAAGGTATTTGTTTTTTGGAACCACACAGTCAGGACATGCAAGACAGGACTCAAGCAACAGCAAAGGAGAGGGCAAGGGCTATGGATTCCAAGGCTGGAAAGTTTAGCTGAAGAGTTAGTTAAGAAAGGAGACTGCAAGGGAAAAGGAAGGAGGGTGTAGATGGAGCCCATCAGACCAACTGGGATCCTATTCTAGTCTTAGTTGAGAGCTAAGAAACAGGAAACTATAACAGAGTACTTTAACCCTGTGGCCATATTTCATCATAATTTAATGGTCTTAAAAATGACTACTTATACTATTTTCATGCTTTGGTATAAATATTGTAGCAGGGTAATTGTGTTCCCAAATTATCATAAATACAAGTTTATATCAAATCCATTTTGTATCAAGTTTTAACAGCAAATGTGTGTTTTTTTATTTTAGTTTTGGCCGCGCCACGAGGCTTGCAGGTTCTTAGTTCCCCAACCAGGGATTGAACTCCAGCCCACAGCAGTGAAAGTGCTGAGTCCTATCCACTGGACCGCCAGGGAACTCCCATTAACAGCAATTCTGGATTACTGTGCCTGGTATCCTGCTTCCAGAGTTATCCCTAGGAATAGAGAAGCAACTGCATATATTTTACAGTCTTGTAAAGGAGTTTCTAAAGCAACAAAAGCAATTTGGGGGGGAAAATATGGACATTAAACAATGCAAAGAATATAATAAAAATATTTACCTTTTTAAAAGAAAGGCAAACTAAAGCTAGGTATTACTTCACATTCTTTTAAAGAAGCATACACATAAATGAGGAGTCTTTAAAAAATCCAATAATCTTAAACAGGTAAAACACTTCCCAATAAGCTTGATGGTGTTTCTTCAAGTTAAAGAGCACGGGCACATCAGGAATGGTCTACACCCTGGTTTCTCAAAGTGTAGTCCAGGCCCAGCAGCCTCATCACTTGGGAACGCGTTAGAAATGGGATCTCAGATCTCTAACGCTACTGAAACTTTAAGCTGGGGGATACGATGCTCAGATAATTGTTTGGCTTTAAAAGACTCATTAACTGGTAGCTAGAGAGAGTTTTTGGTTAATACTTGTTAGGGAACCTTATTTTGGTGTAGTGATGTTTTAAACAAAGAAGGAAAGTGAGGAGCAGAAAGCTATTTTGTTTTGCTTTCTTTACAGGTTATTTCTAGATAAACCTTTTAGACTTGTCAAATATTTCACTGATAGTACTTCCTTCTCAGATTGCTGTGTACATGTAATTTAAAAAATATACTGCTGATAGAGAAATCAAATATGCATACTATGTGTTCTACAAATATAAGATTTAAGATTCAAATGAAGGCACTGTGGATATTTTTAAAAGATAACCAAGAAATATAAAAAGAGTTTTAGCTCTTTATGAGTGACGAATGTACTTTTATTATGTAGTCCAAACCCAGTGATTAATATAAAAGGAATATATATCATAAAGCCATGAATACCAATTGTTTTTAATTATTAGTTCGATTTCAAAGATATTTCCAAAGTAATAGGGGGAAAAAAATCACTAAAAGTCAGACATATCAAAGCACCTAATCTTGCTCTATGCTCCAGTTTTATTCTAAGTCTTTCATTAGATTTTAAATTATTTCATTAAAATTTAAGATGATGTTTAAAAACTCTATTCTCCTTAGAAGATATGTATTTGTACCTTTTTTTTCAATTTTAAGTCCCCCCCCTTATTTCATTTTTATAGATAAAAAGACAAAGTTCATAAAGTGCCTTATAAATCTTACCCTCTCAGCAACTTTTAGTTTAACCCAATCAGTTTTACCGCGACCTAGTAAATTAAGAGAACATAAGAGGGAAATCAAATAGTGTTGCCTAAAATTCCCCAGTTTAACTTGTATAAATAACAAATCTAAAAGAAAGCAAACTGGGTATCTGAATGAGCCATCTATGTAGCTTCTTACTACTACCTAAGTTATACAGACAACTGAAAACTTTCACCATAAAAATTACAGTGGCTACAGCTGTCAAAGTCTCCACAGTGAACCATTTTATAATATTTAATCTTGGCCATTAGTCCAATCTAGGAAGTTGGGTACACCTAGGATAGAGAAAGCCCCAAAACGGTCCATGATTTACTACAGCACTTAAACCTCAAATCCCACAGAAATTTTTCTTACATCATAATTAGCTGAAGCAACCTGCACAGATTACTCTTGTTGCAATGATATGGAAAGCAGCTGAAAAACATTTTTAGTAAAGAAATGTAATTCAGACAACACACTCATGCAGGTGCATTTTTTGAAAAAACAACATGCAATACAGACTACAAACAAAAACTGCACAGAACTATGTCAACTGTGAGAAGGACCAATAAATAAAAAAACATGGTTTAATTTACCCTTTCTTCTTTTTCCAAAAAGAGAAGCAGATGCCGCAGACAACTACTCCAACGCCAAAAACTACAAGAAATCAGGAAACAAATGATATGTAACTGTGAAAAATCATTGCCAAGATTCAAAATCTAGCAGAAGAAATAAATGATGGTCAGATTTCCATGGCTAGAAAATGTTATCTTATTTAAGCACATATACATTTACATTCCCTCTGGACTCTTCAGTATCAGTCCAGTTCTTTGCATTAAACAGTACAGAGTAAGTCAGAGAAGAGTCCTTGATTAATTGAGAAAATTACCCAAAGCATATTTGGGATGCAAACTCATACGAGCAATGATCTTGAAACAACTTGTATTATTTAAGGTTTGTTAGTAACTGGACATGTAGAATACAAAGGAATAGACAAACACTAATACAAGGTAGTGTATTATATAAAAGGTCAGGTTTTTCCTGTTTTACTTAATTTCAAGGTATAAAGCCACAGAAATTGAAAAATCTTTTAAAAAACGATTGCACTTCTTCAGAGTAATGTCTTGATTTAATTGGTATCAAAGTTTGGGATACGTACATGCACCAATGACAATTGCAACAATGATTCCTGCACCTGAGAAAAAATGAAAACAGTTTGGGAGATAAGTACCTAGGGGTCTCCAGGTAGCAGCTGCATTTTAATTTGATCAGATCATCTATAACTACAAAGAAAAAATTATCAATCTAGTTTTAGCATGACTGCTAGTGCTTCCAGGTTATTTTCATCACAGAACCCTTCTAATCACATTCCAGGGTTAGGACACACCTTGTGAAACTCCTAACAGGAGCCTCACTTTTCATTGTTGTATGCTGTAGCTACCACACTAGGTTATTTAGTAAAGGTAACTAAGACAATTAGAATTTACTAGTTTAGAGGAAAATCATTTTAGAAATGTAGTAGCCCACTATAGTTCGTTTAGTTCAACATTCAGTCTTTTATTACTTATGATTTTGTTAGAAATTTAACATATATTTTTTTCCCTAAGTGGGTCTGTAGAATAAGTCATAAATAGAGTGCTATTAATCTATCATATAGACGTTATTTGCAGAGTCTTCACAAACAATACATCATTGTATCATCACAGCTCCTATTCCCCTTTCCCCCCAGATTAAGACTACAAGGAGATTTGCTCTAAGAATGTAAAGGGAACACCAGGGCACATGGATAAAACCTATGCACAGAAACGTAAACATGCATTTTTGACTATCCAAAGAGCAATAAATAATACTACCAAATCTTAATTCTTAGAAATGTTTGTCAGTAGTACCTCTGCTTCTAAACTGCCATTACTTTTATTATCTATAACTCATAGCATAAAATGTCATGTTCAGCTCTGTTCTTTTTACTTCATAAATATTATCAAGTGTAAGCATCTTGAGATGGTACTGGATTCACTTGACACAGTGGCAATTTGACCAGTTTTCAGAGGGAAAACATAACAAGCCTAAAGTACATTTTATAAAAAGATTAACCTTACTAGTCTAAAGTAAAGTAATAGCTATTTTTCATTTCCTTATCAGTAAATCTTTATATTTCATTTAACTGTCACAACTATACTTCATCAAGTTCTTTAACACATATGTGTGAACTATGTGAGCCAACATTAAGTGTGCTACCCCAGCTTGATATAGAAAAACTAACCCAACTAGTAGTACTTTAAGGCTTGTACATACAAGGTACCAGTAGAAGGAAAATTTATCTAAAAATTGCCATTACATAGTAACACTATCACATGGAAAACAAGCTATGTTTTATGTATATTAAACTACATATAACTGTATTATTTAAGAAAGTAAACTTATCATGCTAGGAAGCCTAAATTGGGGAACCTCTTAAAAACTGTATTACCCACATGTGCCTATACATAGTACCACTTATATTTGTCATGGTATCTTCACCTTTAAAATTACTTAAAATGTACAATTTTACAATTACACATTGAACAATTATCACCAATTTGTGACATGTTGTCTCTTTTCTAACTACAGATAACGGTAATATTTCCATGTTGAAAACTAGGGCCTCATGATGCAGGGTTATTAACAACCAAAATAATACCTAAACTCTCAGCATCTTTAGGTGGTGTTTCATCACTGGGACTGGGATATCCTAGAAAAAAAGAAAAAAATGGAAGTAAAAAAAAGGAGAAAAAACAATAAAGCTTAAAGTCCTCTAAATTCATAGCTTTTGATTTTTTGACTTTGTACAAAAACCCTTAAAATTTCATTTTCCTTATGTAAACTATATTAACGTTTCTCATTAAAAGTAGTATCAAAATATTATAAATTTATATTCAGTATCAAAGCATTCTTCTTCCTGTCCAGTAACATTTCCTGGGACAATATTCTGTGGTACAGCAAACAAATTAATCATTAGTGTGTTGTCAGAATTATCCTATGGATTCAGTGTGATTATACTTAAAACTAAAATTAAGAAAACAATCCCTGGGCTTCCCTGGTGGCGCAGTGGTTGAGAATCTGCCTGCTAATGCAGGGGACACGGGTTTGAGCCCTGGTCTGGGAAGATCCCACATGCCGCAGAGCAACTAGGCCCGTGAGCCACAACTACTGAGCCTGCGCGTCTGGAGCCTGTGCTCCGCAACAAGAGAGGCCATGATAGTGAGAGGCCCATGCACCGCGATGAAGAGTAGCCCCCACTTGCCGCAACTAGAGAAAGCCCTCGCACAGAAACGAAGACCCAACACAGCCAAAAATAAATAAATAAATAAACCAAAAAAAAAAAAAAAAAGAACCATTATCCTGTGGTAACATCCTACTGATTATTAAAAAAAAAGAAAAGAAAAAAAAAAAAAAAGAAAACAATCCCATTTACAATCAAATCAAAAAGAACAAAATACCAAGAAATAAGTAGGTAAAAGACCTATATTCAGAAAACTATAAGACACTGATGAAAGAAATTGAAGACAACACAGATGGAAAGATATACTGTGCTTGGACTGGAAGAATTAATATTGTTAAAATGACCATACACCCCAAGGTGATCTACAGATCCAATGCAATCCCTATCAAAATACTAGAAAAAATAATTCTAAAATTTGTATGGATACAAAAAGATCCCGAATAGCCAAAACAATCTTAAGAAAGAATAACAAAGCTAGAGGTGTCACACATCCTGACTTAAAACTATGCTACAAAGCTAAAATAATCAAAACAGTATGGTCCTAGCACAAAAACAGACACATAGAACAATGGAACAGAAGAGAGAGCACAGAAGTAAACCCACACCTATATGGAAAATTATCTACAACAAAGGAGACAAGAAAACATAATGGGGAAGAGACAGCCTCTTCAATAAATGGTGTTGGGAAAATTGTACAGCAACATGAAAAAGAATCAAACTGAACTACTTGCTCACAAAATATACAAAAATAAACTCAAAATGGATTAAAGATTTAAATTTAAGACCTGAAACCATAAAACTTGTAGAAGAAAACATAGCAAATACCCTTTTTTTACTTTAGCCTTAGCAATATTTTTTTGGATGTCTCCTCAGGCAAGGGAAACAAAAGTAAAAAAACCAAATGGGACTACATCAAGCTAAAAAACTTTTACACAGCAAAGAAAACTATCAACAAAAAGAAAGGCTACCTATGAATAGGAGAAGATATTTGCAAACAATATATCTGACAAGGGGTTAATATCCAAAATATACAAAGAACACATACAACTCAACATCAAAAAAAAACAAAGAACCCAGTTTAAAAATAGGTAGAAGACCTGAATAGACATTTTTCCAAAGAAGTCATACAGATTGCCAACAGGCACATGAAAGATGCTCAACATCACTACTCATCAGGAAGTACAAATCAAAAGCACAATGATATATCACCTCACACCTGTCAGAATGGCTATCATCAAAAAGACAACAAATAACAAATACCAGTAGGGATGTAGAGAAAAGGGAACCCCTGTGTACTGTTAGTGGGAATGTAAATTGGTGCAGCCACTATTGAAAACAGTATGGAGATTCCTCAAAAAATTAAAAATAGAACTACCATACAAGCCAACACTGGGTATTTACCCTAAGAAAATGAAAACACTTATTCAAAAAGTATATGCACCCCTATGTTCACTGGCACATTATTTACAATAGCCAAGATATGGAAGCAAACTAAGTGCCCATCCATAGATGAATGTTACTTTGTTAAAGTTTCCTTCTATTACAAATTGGATCCTAAATTGGTTTTAAGCCCTCCTGTACACACGCACTACATCTTCTTTATCCATAAATATATATATATACACACACACATTCACACATACAATGGAATAAAAAAAGAATGAAATCTTGCCAACTGCGACAACATGGATAGACCTAGAGGGTATTATGCTAAGTGAAGCAAGTCAGACAGAGAAAGACAAATACTATATGATTTCACTCATATGTGGAATCTAACAAAACAAATAAACATAACTAAACAGAAAGAGAGTCATACATAGAACAAACAGGTGGCTGCCAGGAGGAGAGGATTCGAGGTACGGGGAGGAGAGAAATAGATGAGGGAGATTAGGAGGTAAAAACTTTCAGTTACTGAATAAATGAGTCATGGGTATGAAATGTAAGGTATGGAGAATATAGTCAATAGTTATGTAATATCTTTGTATGGTGACAGATGGTAACTAGACTTACCATGGTGATCATTTTGAAATGTATGAAAATATTAATTATGTTGTATACCAGGAACTAACATAGTGCTGTAGATCAATTATACTTCAAAAACAAACAAACAAACAAACTCATAGAAAGAGATCAGATTTGTGGTTAAGAGAGTCAGAGGGTGGGAGGAAAGGGGAATTGCATGAAGGCAGTCAAAAGGTGCAATCTTCTAGTTATAAGATAAATAAGTACTAGGGATGTAATGTACAACATGATAAATATAACTAACACTGTTGTATGTTATGTAAGAAAGTTGTTAAGAGAGTAAACTCTACGAGTTCTCATCACAAGGAAAAAAGTTTTTTTCTATTTCCTCAATTTTGTATTATATAAGATGACAGATGTTCACTGAACTTACTGTGGTAATCATTTCATGATGTATGCAAGCCAAATCATTATGATGTAAAATGTAAACTTTATACAGTGCCCTATGTCAGTTATATCTCAACAGAACAAAAAAACTAAAAGGTACAGGAGGGCTTAAAAACAATTTAGAATCTGATTTGTAATAGAAGGAAACTTTAACATAATAAAGACCATTTATAAAAAATCCATAGCTAACATCATATTCAATGGTGAAAAACTGTAAGTTTTTCCCTTAAGATAAGAAACAACCCAGGATGCCTGCATTTGCCATTTCTATTCAACATAACACTGGAAGTTCTAGACAGAGCAATTAGGCAAGTAAAAGAAATAAAAAGCGTCCAAATTGGGTAAGAAGAAATAAATGATCTCTGTTCCAGATGACATGATCTTATAAAAGGACAACTCTAAACATTACACACACATACACACACACACACACACACACACACATACACACACACACACACACCTGATAGAATAAAAGAATTCAGCAAAGTTGGCTGGAGGCTACAAAATCAACAAACAAAAATCAGTTGCATTTCTATACATGAGCAATGAACAATCCAAAAAGAAAATTAAGGAAACAATTCCATTTACAATAGTATCAAAAAGAATAAAATACTTGGGAATAAACTAACCAAGGAAGTGCAACATTCATACAGTGAAAACTACAAAACATTGCTGAAAAAAAATTAAAGACATAAATAAATGGAAAGACATCCTGTGTTCATGGATTGGAAGACTTAATATTATTAAGATGTTAACACTACACAAAGCAATCTACATATTAAATGCAACCCCATCACCATCTTGAAAATCCATTTTGCAGAAATAGAAAAATCAAACCTATAATTCATATAGAATCAAGGGACTAGCAATAGCCAAGAAAAATCTTGAAAAAGAAGAGCAAAGTTGAGAGGGCTCATACTTCCTGGTTCCAAAACATACTAAAAAGCTACAATAATCAAAACAGAGTGGTACTGGCATAGAAACAAACACACAGACTAATGGAATAGAGTAGAAAGCCCAGAAATAAACCCTTGCTTATATAGTTAAATGACTGTCAACAGGGTGCTAAGAACATTCAATGGGGAAAAATGGGGAAAGGACAATCTCTTCAACAAATGGTTCTTGGAAAACTGATATCCACATGCAAAATAGTGAAGCTGGACACTTACATCATATACAAAAATTAATTCAAAAAGGATCATAGAACTAAACTTAAGAGCTAAAACTGTAAGATGCTTAGAAGAAAACATAGAGGACAATCTTCATGATATTGGATCTGGCAATGATTTCTTGGATGTCACACCAAAAACACAGGCAACAAAAGAACAAATAGATAAATTGGACTTTACCAAAATTAAAAACCTTTGTGCTTCAAATGACACTACCAACAGAGTGAAAAGGCAATACACAGAATGGGAGAAAACATCTTCAAATAATGTATCTGATAAGAGATTAATATCCAAAATACATAATGAACTCCTAAAACTCAACAACAACAAAAAACCAATTCAAAAATAGGCAACGGACTTGAGCAGACATTTCTCCAAAGAAGATCTATAAGAGACCAATAAGCACATGAAAAGATGATCAATTACTAATCATTAGGGAAATTTAAAAAAAGAAAACCACAATGAGATACTACTTTACATGTATAAGGATGGCTATTATCAAAAAACAGAAAAATAAGTGTTGACAAAGATGTGGAGAAATTAGAACTTATGTGTATCACTGGTTAGAATGTAAAATGGTGCAGCCACTGAGGAAGACACTAAGTTTGTTCCTCAAAAAGGGAAACACAGAATTACCATATAACCCAATGTGTTATTCAGAATAGCCAAAAGGTGGAAACAACCCAAGTGGCTATCAACAAGTGAATGGATAAACAAAATATGGTATATACAAATAATTCAATATTATTCAGCCATAAAAGGGAATACAGTTCTGCTACATGTTACAAGAGGGACAAACCTTGAAAACATCATGCTAAGTGAAATAAGTCAGAAGTGATTCTACTTCTTGACCTAGAATAGTCAAATCCATAGAGATAGAAAGTAGAATATTGGTTACCAGGGCTGAGGGGAGGGAGAATGGAGGGTTATTATTAAATGGATATAATCTTTCATTTTGAGATGATGAAAGAGTTGTGATGATAGCTAGTAGTGATGTACTTAATGCCACTGAAATGTACACTTAAAATGGTTGAAATAGTCAAAAAAAAATTTTATCTAGAAAAATTAACATAGAAAATAGTCTGAACATTTCTGAAAAGGATGTCTTCTGCCAGATATTAAAACATATCATAGTACCGCCATCAAAAAATCGACTTAGTGGGGGCACAGGAATGGACAGAGATCAAGGGAACAGAGAGAAGACTAGAGCACCTATGACTTTATTTAATGTATGATAAAAACTGGCACTTCAAAACAGCTGTAGAGAAGACAACTTATTCAACAAATAGTTCTACTTAGCCATTAGATGGGGTGGGTGGAATGGAGATGAACCTAATCTCATTCCACATACCACAATGAATTTCAGATAAAACAACGATGTAATGCAAATAATGCAATCAGGATGTATGGTTAAGATGTTCATATAATTTCAGCATGGGGAAGTCCTGAAGCTTTTATAAGAAGGATACACAGTCATAGCCATTAGGGAAAAGATCAGTACACCCAGCTAGCTACCTATCAATGTAAAATGCACATGTAAATGAGAAAATAGGAGAATAGTCAAATATGGTATATATTAAAGTCATCATTAAAAAGGATGGGAGTAAATCTAAAAACAACCCCAATTCAAGACATTAAATGGAAAAAGTGAAAGTTTCAGAAAAATATGAGCAGCCTAATGCCATTTTTGGTTACGAAAAAAAAAATGCCAAAATATGTATAAGTACACATATAAAGATGTTGATGTACAGAAATAAAAAGATACCCTAGGCTTCCCTGGTGGTGCAGTGGTTGAGAATCTGCCTGCCAATGCAGGGGACACGGGTTCAAGCCCTGGTCTGGGAAGATCCCACATGCCGCGGAGCAACTAGGCCCATGAGCCACAATTGCTGAGCCTGCGCGTCTGGAGCCTGTGCTCTGCAACAAGAGAGGCCGCGATAGTGAGAGGCCTGCGCACCGCGATGAAGAGTGGCCCCCACTTGCCGCAACTGGAGAAAGCCCACGCACAGAAACGAAGACCCAACACAGCCATAAATATAAATAAATAAATAATAAAAGATACCCTAAACTATTAAGTGATGATTCAGGAAATGGACTAGAGAAAGAGGAGGAGAAGTAATCTTTTACTCTGTATGCTTTCATAATGTTTGAAATTTTACAAATTCATATTCATATACTATTTATGTAATTAAAAGTTATAAAAAGCAATATATATACCCAATAATATAAAATTTTAAAAGAAAACTGACTAGTAAATATAAGGCAAAAAAAAAAAAAAAAACCTAGAAAAAAAGTTCACTTTAAACAGGCTTTGATGAGTTCTGACAAATCAACAAGAAATATTTTAGAAACCAAATAGAAAAATGAAAAAAGGACATGAATAAATAACTGTAGATGAAAAAAGCTCAGCTTCACTGATAATTAAATAAATGCAAATTAATATGTGACATCATTTTTCACTCATCACCCTAAAAAGTTCTAAGCAATATATGTAGAATAAAGAACTGCTGAACCTGGATGACTTGATCCCAGAGTCGTAGTTGGATGAGTAGGCTTGGAATCTGGAAAAAGAAATTTGATTCAATTCTCCAGACTTATCAATACAAAATTATGGATCTACTTTTGATATTTTAAAAAGATTATTTCTCAAATTGAATTATTTCTCAAAATGAAAAATACACATACTTCCTAATATTTGCAATTCTGCTTCTGTGAAGTTAACCTAAAATATATATTTACACAAGTACATACGAATGTATCCATAAGAATGTTCACTATGGGATGTTCACTATGGCTTTGTATTATATAATGGAAATCCTAGAAGTTAACTAATAATAAACCATAAAAATATGTGTTCAGAATAAAGATATGAATCTTTAAAAAAATACCATCCACATAGTATCCTATTACATAATTTGTATCCTTTTCTTTTCCACGTAGTATTTTGTCCACATTTTTTTCATATTTGCATAATCAGATCTACCTTATCACCATTGTATGTCGCTAATGATCCTTTTCATACTCTCTAACTGATGATAAAAAATGATTGACAGTCTCATGAGGAATTTGGATTTTTGATATTTAAAAAAAAACCCCTGTAGTTTACCTTCTTTATAAATTTGTCCTCACAATTCTCTCTTCTTCAAACACTAAACTGTATCAGTGTTTTATAAATCCTTTATAAAATGCTTATGGTCAATTCTTTCAAAAGAGCCTATCAACAAACATAGTATACCACAGTGCATAGTCCCAATAGGACCATGTGAGTAAACAAGGATGGGTCAATATCATCCACCAAAAAAAACATCTTTTTCCCCCCCAAAACTTCACAGCCCTCACCAAGGTACTCAAGGAGATTACTGGATACCAGGTTTACAGGAATTATAAAAAGGTGTTCTAATTACCATGTTAACATGAAAAATTAACCTCAGTCCTTAAAATATTAGGACAATAGGAAGTAAACAAATTAAAAGCCAGTAGATGACATTTGTTTGAGTCATTAAACAATGGGACACTGGAACCTATAGAAATGATGTTACTTTAGTGAGCAGAGCCACACTGGGACCCTGAGTGCAGTCTGCCCAGGCTAATGCTCTTCCTCTCTTCCTCTTGTCTCTTGCTTCTGCTGCAACCAAAGAGAAGAAGCCAGAGATAGCAGCCCTGAAATCAGGAAGATAATTCCTTCCACCATATCAAAATAGTCTGTCAAGTCTTAGGCAGAGCAGCTAATCAGTAGTCCCTGCAGAACCAAACTGGTCACGGTCTGGGAAAAGAAACATAGTCCTAGACCCAGAAGATACCCTGTAAAGGTGTCAACAGATCACTTTTAAAATGAATAAATTATCAATGTCGATGACACAGAAAACATACATGTTAAAAAACAGACGCCATGGACCTTCCTCTGCATTAATATTAATTTGAGTTATGCTGTAATGCATACAAGCTACCTTTAAGAGCTTTCTAGATACCAGGCACTGTGCTAAGTGCTTTAAATGGATCCCATTTGAAATTTACTATCACTCAGTAAGGAAGGTTTTAAATCATCCACCAAAAAAAACATCTTTTAATCTTTTTACATGTAAGTAAACATGTTTAAAGTTTACTTAACTTGCCACCTGCTTACATCTGCAGACTACTGCAAATAATTTTAAAGTCACTAAATGTAACAACTAAAATGGCTGTTAATATGTTCTTTTTCCTTTCATTCCTAAAATTGATGAATGAGTGTAAATCATAGGAATTTAAAAGATTTTGAAAAAAATCACAAGGAATGTAAACGATTTTGAAATATATAAGCAGGAAGTTACTAGACCTGAGACACTGGGAATTGGAGGTTGGGAACTGGGAGGAGTTGACACTGGAAAACAAAAAAAAATGTAGATTGGATCAAACACTTGGGAGTTACTGCTGGCATTTTCACCAGGAATTTAAAAGACTTTTGAAAAAATATATGCAGGTAGTTACTAAACCTGAGGCACTGGAAATTGGAGGCTGGGTACTAGGAGTAGTTGACTCTGGAAAACAAAATAATGTAGACTGAATAAAAAACTTGGGCATTATTATTTTCTTTTCATTAATATGAATTCTGCCTTTCACTCTTATTTAGGTAAAACTTTCTATGCTTCTATTTACTCTGAAAAACGATTGCTATTCATTTTTACATGTAAAAAATGCCAAACAAGAGAAATTTATATACGTGTGTGATGTACATGAAATGCTAAGACCCTATAAAGACATCCAAAATTGCAACAGCAGATTTCTTTGTGAATTTGAAGTCGTACAACTATCATAGAAATGAATACAAGACAGTTAAATACGAAAATTGTTTCTTTTCTATTATTCTGTATCATTGATATTTAATCTCAAAGAAAAAAAAAACAACAAAGGAAAACGACAATATTTATACCTTTAGTACATGTTGGTATCTCAGGCTCCCAAGTACTGTTCGCACTACAGACAATTTTGTTGCTGCCATTAAGCTTAAAACCCTTGTTGCATCTATATACAATCGTCGCTTTGTAGTAAAATTTTGGTCCGAGTCCTGAGACTATCACTCCATTTTCAACGTATGGATATACACATTTGACCACTGAAAAACGGAGAAATTCCAGAATTAATGGAAAGCTGCTTTCACATAGGACCAGAAAAACTAGTGCAAAGTAATAATTTCCAGTGGAAAGAAAGAGGAAAGGAATGAAAAGATGTTAATTGAAAAAAAAAAAAAAAGACTTTGTGCATTTGAATTCCAGGTGAAGAGATCTGGAGAAATCTAATAACCTTTTCCCACCTAAAACAGGCTGTCATTATAGTTTATTTGCTTTCCTACATTTTCTTTCCATTATTGACAAGTTTTGAGAAAGGTCTGAGTACCAGACACAAATTCAGGGTAAGTTCAAAAGAAACTTTCAATGCTCTTTAGCTCTAGGATTTTTTTAAGATCATGCTGACACTAACTGCGGTACCCTGCTCTTTTAGAAAGGCAGCAAAAACTTTTCTTAGAAGGTAATATTTGAGCTCAAATTTAAAAGTTGAAAAGAAGCTAGCCATGCCAAGATATGAAAAAGAAAGTTCTCAGGTGACAACAACACACAGGAACTGGGATGTTCAAGAAGTACAAAGGCCAGTGGAGTTAGGGCAGTGTTTTCCAAACATTCTGGACTGTAACCCAGAGATCAAGAAATACATTTTGGGCTTCCCTGGTGGCGCAGCGGTTGAGAATCTGCCTGCCAATGCAGGGGACACAGGTTCGAGCCCTGGTCTGGGAAGATCCCACATGCTGCGGAGCAACTAGGCCCGTGAGCCACAACTACTGAGCTTGCGCGTCTGGAGCTTGTGCTCCGCAACGGGAGAGGCCGCCATAGTGAGAGGCCCGCGCACCGCGATGAAGAGTGGCCCTCGCTTGCCACAACTAGAGAAAGCCCTCGCACAGAAACACAGCCAAAAAAAAAAAATATATATATATATATAAAAATTTTTTTAAAAATTAAAAAAAAAAGAAATACATTTTACATTGTAAACCAGTATATAAACAAACAGGCCTGAGATAACGTTAAAAGTTACTACTTAGCCCTCAGACCAGTGTACTCTGATATTTCCCATTCTACTCTACTTCTTAAAAAGTAAAATACTCATTCTGACCCTCTAGGATTCAGGATCCATTAATGGGTTTGACAGAATTTAGGAAAAAACAAAATCAAGAAACACTGGGCTGGGCAGTGAGTTCAAGAGAATATCTTATGAGATTAAATCTGAGTAATAGATGAGAGCCAGATAATACACTGCCTTTTAAACCAGAAGAGTGTCCTTTCTCCTTTCTTTTGGGTCTGAATTTCCATCAGGTATTATTTCTCTTCAGCCAGGAGAACTTCCTTATCAATTCTTATAGTCCAGGTTGGCTAATGACAAATTCTCTTAGCTTTTGTTTATCTGAAACTGTTTTTATTTCACCTTCAGTTCTGAAAGATTTCTCTTTGACAGAGAATTCTAGGCTGTTTATTCTTTCAGCACATTAGCAGAAATTATTGCCTTGTAGTTTCAACAGTTCCTTAACAAAAGTCAGCTGTCATGTCATTCTTACTTTGGGGTGAGGAGAGGGAGGATGTAATATGTTTGTGTTTTGTTTTTTGTTTTTCCCTCTCACTGGCTTTTTCTTTTGTTCTCAGTAGTTTTACCATGTTGTGTTTAGTTTAGTGGCGGTTTCTTGGTAAATTTTTGAAATTTATTCTGCTAGGGTCAGTGAATTTCCCAGACCTGTGCGGTTGTTGTTTTGGATCAAATTTAGATAATTTTTGGCCAGTATTTATTGAAATGATTTTCTACATTTTCCTCTCTCCTCTCTTCTGAAACTCCAGTTACATGTATGTTTGACTCTTTGCTTTTTCTCCCAAAGGTCTTTCTCTCTGTTTCTTATTTTAATCTTTCTTTTCAAATCATGGTGGATTTCTATTGCTCTGTCACTGATATTTTTCACTGTTGGGCCAATATGCTCTTAATTGTACCTAATGATTTTCTTCTAAGTTAGGTTTACTAGATAACAAAGTACATACAGTAAATCTCACCCTTTTAAGTGTACAGCTGTATTAGTTTTGATCAATTCAAATAATCATGTAATTACCTGCACAATAACAAAAGTTCCATTATCTCCAAATACTTCCTCATGCCACTTTGTAATCAACCCTCCCCACCTCTCGACCACCTTATCCAACCAGCCAACCACTAATCTGTTTTCTGTCCCTATAATGTTGCTTTTCCAGAATGTCATAATGGGATCACAGCCTCTGAGTATGGCTTATTTCACTTAGCATAATGCATTTGAGATTCATTCCTGCTGTTGCATGATTCAGGAGTTCATTTCTTTTTATTGCAGAGTATTACTCCATTGTATGGATGTGGTATAGGCTGTTCATCCATTACCAGATGAAGGACATGTGGACTAATTCCAGTGTGGAACGATTATGACTAATGCTGCTGTGAATATTCTCATGCAGCTTTCTATATAAACATACCTTTTTATTTATGTTGCTGAGTTGTATGGTAAATGTATATTTAACCTTATAAGGAATTGCCAAACTGTGTTCCATAATGTTCATACCACTTTGCATTCTTACAAGCAATGTATTAGAGCTCCAATTGCTCCATATACTTGCCAGTTAATGGTATTGTTAGTTTTTAGGTTTTTTTTTTAAAATTTCAGCCATTCTAATAGCTGTTTAGTGATACCTCACTATGGTATTAAATTCCATTCTGTAATACTAATGATATCAAGCAACTTTTCATGTACTTTTTTGGCATACATATGTCTTCTTTGGTGAAATAGATCTATTCAAATATGTTGCCCATCTAAGAAAAAATTGGGTTCTTTTCTTATTGTGTTTTGAGAGTTATTTATATATTGTATACAAGTCCATTAGCAGATATGTATTTTGCAAATATTTTCTCCCAGTCTGTGGCTCATTTTATTCATTCTTTGAACAGTGTAATTGAAGCAGAAGTTTTGAGTTTTTAATAAGTCCAATTAATATTTTTTCTTTAAAGAAGAAGGATCATGCTTTTAGCATTGATTTAAGAAATCTTTGGCTAAGGCAGAAATATTTTCTACGTTTTCTAGTAAAAGCCTTATGGTTTTAGGTTTTACATTTAAGTCTTTGGTTCATTGTGAGTAAATGTTTGTCTATGGTGCTAACATAGGTTGAGGTGCTTTCTTCTTTCTGTGCATAATGTATATCGAATTGAGCCTGTAATTTTACCATTTTTCCAATGAATTGTTTGTATATCTGTGATGAAATCAAGTGCACATATTTGAAAGGGTCTATTTCTGGACACTATTCTGTTCCACTGCTCTACATGGCTATCCTTTCACCAATACCACACTGTCTTGATTATATTCCTTAGAGCATGGTTTATAAGAAGTCTTGACATCAGGTAGAATGAAACGTCTATAATTTTTTTTTCAAATTTATATTGACTATTCTAGTTCTTTTATCTTTCTAAATAAATTGTAGAACTTGTTTGTCAGGTTCTGCTGGGATTTTATTGGATTGTGCTGAATTTACAGGTCAATTACTGACACCTTTATTATATTGTGTCTTCCAATCCATGACCACTGAATTTTCTCTATTTATTAAGGTCTTCTTTAATTTCTTTTATAAGTGTTTAGTTGTTTTTACCATTTAAATATTTCACATACGTTGCTAGATTTATATGCAAGTATTTCTTTCATGTTTTAGAGCTGGTATAAACTGTACTTGAAAAATTTCAATTTCTAATGGTGTTTTAGTAGTATATAGATATACAGTTGATTTCTGTATGTTGATCTTGTATCTTGCAACCTTGCTAAAACTTCAGCCATTCAAGTTTTCTACAAAAACAATCATCATTAGTGAATGAAGTCTATTTTATTTCTTACTCTCCAATATGTATGCCTTATTGTGCAGTCTAGGAACTCCAATACAATGCCGAATAGCATGGTTAACAGTAGACATCCTTGTCTTGTTCCACTTTAAGTAAAAATAAACTACTCTTTTACTATTAAGTATAATGTTAGCTGGGGAATTTTTATAGGTGCCTTTTGTCAGCTTCAGGTAGTTCCCTTATATCCTTATTTGCTGAGTTTTATAATGAAAAGATGATAAATTCTGTCATATACTTTTTTTTTTTACATCTATTAGGGTGATCGTGTGTGGTTTTATTTTATTTTTGTTTTTTTGACACGTTAGAAGATTTAACCTTTAAAATAAACATTACATTAGGCATTCTATTTGCAGCAGAAACTGACATTCAAAGAAGTTAAATAACTTACAGAGCTAATGAGAAGTGGAGACAGAATTGTCCAATATATTCAAGGGAAGGTTTGTCTAAGCAAATGGCTCTGGGCTCAAATAAGGGAGGATATCAGCATACTCTAAGCTCTCATTAGTTCTCTTTTTTTTTTAAATTATATTTATTTTTTTTATACAGCAGGTTCTTATTACTTACTATTTTATACATATTAGTGTACACATGTCAATCCCAATCTCCCAATTCATCACACCACACCGCCCGCCTCCCCCCCACTTTCCCCCTTTTGTGTCCATACTTTTGTTCTCTACGTCTGTCTCTATTTCTGCCTTGCAAACCAGTTCATCTGTACCATATTTCTAGATTCCACATATATGCGTTAACATATGATATTTGTTTTTCTCTTTCTGACTTACTTCACTCTGTATGACAAACTCTAGGTCCATCCAGCTCACTACAAGTAACTCAATTTTGTTCCTTTTAATGGCTGAGTAATATTCCATTGTATATATGTACCACAACTTCTTTATCCATTCGTCTGTCGATGGGCATTTAGGTTGCTTCCATGACCTGGCTATTGTAAATAGTGCTGCAATGACCATTGGGGTGCATGTGTCTTTTTGAATTATGGTTTTCTCTGGGTATATGTCCAGTAGTGGGATTGCTGGGTCATATGGTAATTCTATTTTTAGCTTTTTAAGGAACCTCCGTACTGTTCTCCATAGTGGCTGTATCAATTTACATTCCCACCAACAGTGCAAGAGGGTTCCCTTTTCTCCACATCCTCTCCAGCATTTCTTGTTTGTAGATTTTCTGATGATGCCCATTCTAACTGGTGTGAGGTGATACCTCATTGTAGTTTTGATTTGCATTTCTCTAATAATTAGTGATGTTGAGCATCTTTTCATATGCTTCTTGGCCATCTGTATGTCCTCTTTGGAGAAATGTCTATTTAGGTCTTCTGCCCATTTTTTGATTGGGTTGTTTGTTTTTTTAATATTGAGCTGCATGAGCTGTTTATATATTTTGAAGCTTAACCCTTTGTCCGTTGATTCATTTGCAAATACTTTCTCCCATTCTGAGGGTTGTCTTTTCATCTGTTTATAGTTTCCTTTGCTGTACAAAAAGCTTTTAAGTTTCATTAAGTCCCATTTGTTTATTTTTGGTTTTATTTCCATTTCTCTAGGAGGTGGTCAAAAAAGATCTTGCTATGATTTATGTCAAAGAGTGTTCTTCCTATGTTTTCCTCTAAGAGTTTTATGGTGCCTGGTCATACATTTAGGTCTTTAATCTATTTTGAGTTTATTTTGTGTATGTGTTAGGGAGTGCTCTAATTTCATTCTTTTACATGTAGGTGGCCAGTTTTCCTAGCACCACTTATTGAAGAGACTGTCTTTTCTCCATTGTATATCCTTGCCTCCTTTGTCATAGATTAGTTGACCATAGATGTGTGAGTTTATCTCAGGGCTTTTTATCCTGTTCCATTGATCTATATTTCTGGGGTTTTTTTTGCCAGTACCATATTGTCTTGATTACTGTAGCTTTGTAGTATAGTCTGAAGTCAGGGAGTCTGATTCCTCCAGGTCCATTTTTTTCCCTCAAGATTGCTTTGGCTATTCGGGGACTTTTGTGTCTCCATACAAATTTTAAGATTTTTTGTTCTAGTTCTGTAAAAAATGTCATTGGTAATTTGATAGGGATTGCATTGAATCTGTAGATGGCTTTGGGTAGTATAGTCATTTTCACAATTTGATTCTTCCAATCCAAGAACATGGTGCATCTCTCCATCTGTGTCATCTTTGATTTCTTTCATCAGTGTCTTATAGTTTTCTGAGTACAGGTCTTTTACCTCCTTAGGTAGGTTTATTCCTAGTTATTTTATTCTTTTTGTTGCATTTGGGAATGGGATTGTTTCCTTAATCTCTCTTTCTGATCTTTCATTGTTAATGTATAGGAATGCAAGTGTTTTTTTTTTCTTCTTCAAAGTTTCTTGATATGGTAAATTGCACTGATTAAGTTTTAAATTTGAATCATCCATGCATTCATGGAATAAATCCTACTTAATTACGATGTATTCTTATTTTTTTATAGGCGAGGATTTGATTTATTAATGTTTTGTTAAGAAGTTTTAGTTCTATGCCCATTTTGGATATTGTCTGTAATTTTCTTGCAGTGTTTCTGTCTGGTTTTGGTATCAGAGCAGTGCTGTCCTCATGAAATGAGTTAAGACGTATTCCTATCTCTTTAGTTTTCTTGAAAACTTTGTGTAGGGCTAATACTATTTATTCCTTAAACGTTTGGTATAATTCCCCAGTGAGGACATGGGGCCTGCAGTATGCTTCATGAGAAGGTTTTTTATAATTTTTTATTGAAGTATAGGTGATTTACAATATTGTGTTAGTTTCAGGTGTACAGCATAGTGATTTGTTGTTTGGTTTTTCTTTAGATTATATTCCATTACAGTTTATTACAAGATATTGGATATAATTCCTTGTGCTATATAGCAAATACTTGTTGCTTTTTTATTTTACGTATAGTAGTTTGTATCTGTTAATCCCATGCCCCTAATTTGTCGCCCCCCTCCCTTTTCCCTTTGGTAATCATAAGTTTGTTTTCTACATCTGTGAGTCTGTTTCTGTTTTGTATATAGAATCATTTGTATTATTTTTTTGATTCCACATACAGCTGATATCATATAGTATTTGTCTGTCTTACTTCACTAAGCATAACATTTTCTAAGTCCATCCACGTTGCTACAATGTAACTATTTTATTCTTTTTTAACGCTAAGTAATATGCCAATACACACACATACAGACACACACACACACACACAACATCTTAATCCAATCACCTGTTGATGGGCACATGGGTTACTTCTATGTCTTGGCTATTGTAAATAGTGCTGCTATGAACACTGGGAGTGCATGTACCTTTTTGAATTAGAGTTTTCGCTTTTTCCAGACATACACCCAGGAGTGGGATTACTGGATCATAGCTCTATTTTTAGTTTTTTAAGTAACCTCCAGACTGTCTTCTTTACTGGCTGCATCACTTTACATTCCCACCAACAGTGCAAGAGGGTGCCCTTTTCTCCACACCCTCTCCAACATTTATTATTTATAGACTTTTTGATGACAGCCATTCTGACCAGTGGTAACACCTTGTGGTTTTGATTTGCATTTCTCTAATAACTAGTGATGTTGAGCATCTTTTCATATACACGTAGGCAATCTGTATGTCTTCTTTAGAGAAACGTCTATTTAGGTCTTCTGCCCATTTTTTGATTGTGTTGTTCGTTTTTTTAATATTGAGTTGTATGAGCTGTTTGTGTACTCTGGATATTAACCTCTTGTCATTTGCATCATTTGCAAATATTTTCTCTCATTCCATAGGTTGTCTTTTGGTTTTGCTGATGGTTTCCTTTGCTGTGCAAAAGCTTTTAAGTTTGATTAGGTCCCATTTGTTTATTTTCACTTTTGTTTCTTTTGCCTTGGGACACTGACCTAAGAAAATATTGCTACAACTTTTGCCAGAGTGTTTTGCTTATGTTTTATGGTGTTGTGTCTTACATTTAGGCCTTCACACAATTTGAGTTTATTTTTGTATATGGTGTGAGGGAATGTTCTAATTTCATTGTATTACATGCAGCTGTCCAGCTTTCATAGGACCACTTGTTGAAGAGACTGTCTTTTCTCCATTGCATATTCTTGACTCCTTTGTTGTAGATTAATTGACCATAGGTGCATGCGTTTATTTCTGGGTACTCTACTCTGTTCCAGTGAACTACAATGGAGTAGGTTCTCTACTCCATTGATCTACATGTCTGTTTTTGTGCCAATACCATGCTGCTTTGATTACTGTACCTTTGTAGTATAGTCTAAAGTCAAGGAAGGGTTATACCTTGAGCTTTCTTCTTTTTTCTCAGTATTGCTTTGGCAATTCTGGGTCTTTTATGGTTCCATATAAATTTTAGGATTATTTCTTCTAGTTCCGTGAACAATGTCACAGGTATTTTTATAGGGATTGCATTAAATCTGTAGATTGCTTTGAGTAGTATGGCCATTTTAGCAATATTAATTCTTCCAATCCAAGGGCACAGTATATTTTTCCATTTCTTTGAATCATGTTCAGACTCCTTTATCAATGTTTTATAGTTTTCAGTGTATAGGACTTTCACTTCATTGGTTAAGTCTATTCCTAGGGTCTTTTTTGTTTGTTTGTTTTTAGACGCAATTTTAAATGGAATTGTTTTTTTAACTTACTTTTCCTGACCTTTCATTATTAGGGTAAAGAAACACAATAGATTTCTGTATATTCATCGTGTATCCTCCTACCTTGCTAAATTCATATATTAGTTCCAATAGTTTTTGTGTAGAGTAGCATTGTCTATATAGAGTATTATGTCATCTGTAAATAGTGACAGTTTTACTTATTCCATTCTATTTTGGATAGCTTTTATTTCTTTTTCTTTTCTGACTTCCAATACTATGTTGAATAGAAGTCATGAGAGTGGGCATCCTTGTCTTGTTCCTGAATTTCAGGAAGGCTTTCAGCTTCTCACCTTTGAGTATTATGTTGGCTGTGGGTTTGTCATAAATCACCTTTATTATGTTGAAATACGTTCCTGCTATACTCACCTTCATGAGACTTTTTATCATGAATGGATGTTGAATTTTGTCAAATGCTATTTATGCATTTGACAAAATTTCCTTCTGCACAAGGATGGTTCAACATACGGAAATCAATCAATGTGATATACCACAATAACAAAAGGAAAGACAAAATCTACATGCAAGAAGGTTTAAGTTGTCAAATTTACAGGCATAAAGCTGTTTGTTTTATTCCCTTACTGTTCTTTAAATGTCTGCAGTATATTTAGTGATCTCCTCTTTTTCACTCTTTTTTTTTTTGTTTATTTATTTATTTTTGGCTGTGTTGGGTCTTCGTTTCTGTGCAAGGGCTTTCTCTAGTTGTGGCAAGCGGGGGCCACTCTTCATCACAGTGCGCGGGCCTCTCACTATCGCTGCCTCTCTTGTTGTGGAGCACAGGCTCCAGACGCACAGGCTCAGTAGTTGTGGCTCACGGGCCTAGCTGCTCCGTGGCATGTGGGATCTTCCCAGACCAGGGCTCGAACCCGTGTCCCCTGCACTAGCAGGCAGATTCTCAACCACTGCGCCACCAGGGAAGCCCTCTTTTTCACTCTTGATACTGGTAATTTGTATCTTCTGTTCTCCTGTCAAACTACCTATAGGTTTATCTATTTTATCAATCTTCTCCAAGAAGCAGGTGTTGATTTGATTCTATGTTATTTCTCTTTTCATTCATTGATTTTTTTCTCTGTCTTTATTATTTCCTATTGGGGTTTAAGTTGCTCTTTTATTTTAGTTCCTTATGGTAGAAGTTCAGATTATTGATTTGAGACTTTTCTTTTTCCAATATAAGTATTTCATGGTTTAAATATCCTTCTAAGCAATGCTTTCGCTGTATCCAACAAGTTCTGATATTTTGATATGCTGTGTTTCATTTTTATTATATTCGAAGCACTTTGTAATTTCCCTTGTTAATACTTTGGCTTTGATTCATTTATTAGTTGTAAGTGTCTGCATAATTTTCAAATATTTGGGGATATTCTAGATTTATGTTTTGATGTCTACATTCATCCCAGTTTGATCAGATAATGTATTCTGAATGATTTCAATTATTTGAAATTTGTTAAAAATTATATTGCCAAGAATATGGTATTAGAGAATGTTCCATGTTCACTTGAGAAGAGTAAATATTTTCCATTATTCAGTGGACCCTTTCTTTCAAGAGTAAAAATCCCTCCAGTGTCTCCCTGCTTTTGATCATGCTCTAATGCCTTAAACATTGTTTTTAAGTAAGATTTGCCCAGAGTTTATAAATCATATCTGTAAGACAATTAATCTTTTACAATGTACACTATGATTTCCTGTAGCCAAAACTGTCAGACTTCTTGTAATACAAGATAACAACTTTCTTATGTTTAAGAAAGTGTGTGTTGAACTTTTTGACACTTTTCATGGAAAAGAGTCCTAACTCATGCATATACACAGTAGTTCACAATGTATAAACTGGAATGCCAAGAACCTGTGGGGTGAGAGGGGGGAAGCTCTACAAGTAGAAGTATTTTTTACTTGATTTGACCGATATTAAATTAAATTAGAAACCAATTTAACAGGAGGATCAAGCACATATGGCTGTTTTTACTTGTACATAAAACAATTTACAAAGCACTTCTACAGTATTTACAAATTAAGAAGGAAATAAATGGAAATATTATTACCTTTACACTGAGGAGGGTCACTACTCCATTTGTCACTTCCAATACAAACAAGCTTGCTCTCTCCAACAAGTGAATATGGATCTGTTCCATTTGAAGCATCACAACTATAAGTTACTACTTCACTGTATTCAAATACATCCTTGTGGCTATTTGTGTATTTTCCATTTAGAATTTTTTCAGGTGGCTTACACAAAATCTCTTAGAAAGGGAAAAAAAGAAGACATAAAAGGCAAAAGGAAAGGTAAAAGATTAAACAGCAATCAGTAAAGGTCTATGAATTGCCTTCAATAAATTCATTAACATATGATTTCTACAAGCTAGTTGTGAAGCCAATATCCATTTAGAAGGTTTCTATGAGAAAGTGTACTATCCTAAATTAAAACTATTAATTTAGAAGTGAATTATTTAAAATAAAACTAATTTTCTTAAATAACGACATTAAAAATCTATATGAAACACATTTATTTATCTGCAAGGCCATACTAAGTTTTGTTCTCATCATAAGAGATGGTGACAATTTAATGATATAATATAATTATGATTAAAAACTGAACTCAGGGCTGGTTGAGAAACACTTCATAATTTATAAATATATCTATTCACTAAATCAGTTCTTCACATTAATACCAAGTATTATCGTCATTTTTCACTTTCATCCTTACAAGTGTACAGTGAAATTTTCCAGAGGCTATAAATTGTGTGATTTTGCAAGAGACTGAATCCAGACGTCTTTCTGTAAGCCAGATATTGAAGAAATTTGCAAAATTGTAAAACAATGCCACTATCTGTTTCGGAAATTTTTGATTTTTCATAAAAGTATGTTGTATATACTAACAGGTATTGTGCTTACTCTTCTTAAAAATGAATAATAATTATTTTAAAAACTTTTCAGTTTTAATTCCAATATAATAATAGCAATAGACATAACCCACATAAAGAAAAGTCCATTGGTGTCTATGTTAATTTAAAAGCATAAAGGGGTCCTGAGGCCCAAAGTTTGAGAACTGCTGCTCTATATTCTAAAGAGAGAATACACTTACTTTCACATATTGGAGGATTATCACTCCAGTTCACAGTACTTCCAGAAATCTCACAGTATAGAATACTTGGTCCAATTAAGAAATAACTAAATGAGAAAAGAAAAGTTACTATGTTCCTTAGTAGTTACAAGATGGACATAATAATGAAAACAATTTTATATGGTTGTTTTCCTGCACTATAGTAATTTGAAGGAGAAGTTCCTTAAACAAAATATAATGTAAGTGCTAACTAAATATGCAACTTAATTAAATAGAGTTTCTGCATGTGAGCACACATTGGCCCACAGCAAAATGTCTAAATTACTCTGTCATGTTGTCAGTGTAGCCCCTCTGCTATCTCTGGCAAATGCATCACACGTTCACTTCTCTACCCTTTTGCTCACACCATTCTGCTCAGTACGGACTGAGCAGAGAGATCAGGCCCTAGAGCTTGCCTGCCTGGATTCAAGTTCCAGCTCTAAGACTGACTTATTTGAGCTTGGGCAAGCCCCTTAGGCAAGGTTCTCTTGCTCAGTTTCCTCATCTATGAAAAGGGGGGGTGGGTAACAGTACATACCTCATGGGACTGTTTTGAGGATTGGATGAGTTAGCATCTGGCATGTAGTGAGTATTAAGTAAGTTGTAGCTTTTTTTTTAACATTCTTTAGATAATATTCTTTAGATTCTTTATTAATATTCAGAATACAGGCATACCTCACCTTACTGCTCTTCACTTTATTGAGTTTTTAACAAATTGAAAGTGTATGGCAACCCTGCATCAAACAACTCTATTTGTGACATTTTCCTAAAAATGTTTGCTCACTTCATGTCTCTGTGTCACATTTTGGTAAATCTCACATATTTCAAACTTTATTACTATTATTATACTTGTTATGGTGATCTGTGATCAATGTCTTTGATGTTACTACTATGACTCTCAGGCTCAGATTATGGTTAGCATTTTTTAGTAATATAGTATTTTTAAATTAAGGTATATACATTTTTTTAGACACAATTCTATTGCACACTTAGCAGACTACAGTATAGTAGAAATGTATGTAAAAAACTCATTTGATTTGCTTTGCTTTATTGCAGTGGTCTGGAAATGAACCTGCGATATCTCCAAGGTATGCCTGTACCTTTCTAGTAGTAGTTCAGGAATACTACTCAATGAAATATTCTCCAATGATTCAAATTCATAATACACTCTTCTCCTTCTGGACTCTCATTGTAATGATCATGAATGATTCTATCTATTTGGTACCTTTCATTTACTATTTTGCTCTGATGCCTCTCTCTATATACTGTGTTTCTCAAGAGGGCTACAACTTCCTTGACTCTACATCTTAAACTTTTGGTGCCTAGTAGCCTCTTCTATATGTTCCAGCAGAACATTCACTGGATATTCCACTATTTTTACTTGATCAAGTTAAAAAATACTCAGTGTAACTGCCTGCACCCACTTCCAGAGGACTTTTCCCCAAAGGCTAATTCATTGATTCTAGATTATAATGCATTAGGAGAGGATTCTGGGATGGTGGCAAAATAAGTGGCAACAGGAATCTGTCTCCCCACCTTGATGACGACACTGACAGAATCTGCCTGATATCACTATTTTGGAAGTCTAGAATCTGTTCATGGCTTGCAATTACTAGGAGAAGACTTAGGTAAATTAGCTTGATTTCAGTCAATTTTAGCTCTTAGCACAGTGGCAGCTACCTATCCCCCCACCCCAGCTGGCATCTGTACACGTGTTGCTAAAGCAGCTTATAAGTAGCCTGTGGGAGCTAGGGTGGGCAAAAAGGAATCTGCCCTCCAAGTATCAGGGATTTGTGTTCTTATCACTGCTGCTTCTGATCAAAGAGAAGTAGAAAAAGAGGGGGGCAGCCTTTGTTGTCACACCTCCCCCAACTTTTTCAAGCTCCTTCAACACTGGACAAATGATATCCAAGGGACTTAAAATCCAGCATCCTTTGCCCCTCCCCTTCACTTTTACTTTTTTTCCACTAACAGGAGCCAGGCATTAAACACTAGGACATTCAAAAATAACTGCTATGTGGAAAAAAATTAGAAAATGATTCCGCCTGCCCAGAGAAAGGCTCAGAAAAAAACTGAGACGACCTTCAAGTTTATATGTCAGGCTGCTCCTCAGCACAGAGTCACCATACAACAATCAAAAAACCAAACCAAAACAAAAAAACCCATAAAACAGTAAGCTCTAGGTAGGGGGCAAAATCTGATTTCCAGAGTTAACACATTATTAGATTCAAATATTGATTCAACAAAAAAGTTGTAAGGCATACAAAGAAACGGAAAAGGAAAAGTATGGCTCATACAGTGGAAAAATACATGAACAGAATTTTTTCTGAAGGAGACCTCATGACAAATCTAGCAAACAAAGACTTTAAAATAAATGTCTTGTGAAGGCACTCTCAATGGAAATTAATGGATGCCAGTTCTGCCACCCCATTTTTCTTCAACGAAGCAGCAAAACAGCAGACACAGAGATGCAGATCTTTGTGAAGACCCTGATGGGCAAGACCATCACTCTTGAGGTCAAGCTCAGTGTCACCATTGAGAATGTCAAAGCCAAAATCAAAGACACTGAGGACATCCTGCCACACCAACACAGTCCGATTTTTGCAGACAAATAGCTGAGGGTGGCCGTACTCTCTCAGACTATAATATCCAGAAAGAATCCACCATACACTTGGTGCTTCACCTGCATGGTGGTATCAAGTCTTCCCTCCGCCAGCTTTCCCAGAAGTACAACTGCGACAAAATGATCTGATGCAAGTGTTATGCTCACCTGCACACCAGTGCTGTCAACTGCCACAAGAAGTGTGGCCAAACCAACAACCTGTGCCCCAAGAAGAAGGTCAGATACATCCTCTCCACTGGCTCTTCTGCCCACAGGGTTGCCCCCTGCCTAAGCCCAACCTTGGAGCCTCAGTAAAATTTGAAAGAAATAACTGGATAAAGGTGCACAAAGAACCAAAGGAAGAAATGAAGAAAGTCAAGAGAACAATATGTGAACAAAATGGAAATATCAATAGGAGCTAGAAAACCTAAAAAGAATCCAAAAGTAAATGCTGGAGTTGAAAAGTACATTAATGGAAATGAAAAAGTCACTGAAAGAATTAAAGGTATATTTGAGAAGAAAAAAGAATTAGTGAAATTGAGATAGGGTAATGTAAATTATTGACTCTAAGAAACAGAAAGAAAAAAGACTGAAGAAAAGTGACAAAGCGTAAGGGATCTGTGGGACACCAACAAGCAGACCAACATATACACTGTGGGACTCTCACAAGGAGAAGATAGAGCAAAAGGGACAGAGAGAATACTTGAAGAAATAATGGCTGAAAACTTCCCAAATTTGATAAAAGAAACAAATATGCCAAAAGCTCAAAATTCTAAGTGTGGGTCTCTTTGTATTCATCTTACTAAGATACATGATAATCAGACTTTCAAAAGACAAAGAATGCTGAAAGCTGCATGAGAGAAGTGAATCATCACATACAAGGGATACTAATTAAGATTTGTCATTAGAAACTCAGAGGCCAGAAGACTGTGGATTGATATAGTCAAAGTGCTTAAAGAAAAAAACAAAAAAACAAAAACTGTCAATCAAAAATCCTCTATCCCAGCAAAACTGAGCGTCAAAAGTGAGGGAGAAATTAAGACATTTCCAGAATCCCAGAATTAAAAGCTTAGCAAGTCTGTGACCACTATGCTTCTCAAGAAGAAATGCTCAAGGGAGTACTGAAAAAGGAATGAAGGGACTCAAAGCCCTATGTATAAATAAATATCTCAGTAAAAGTAAATACAAAGGCAATGATAAAAGCTAGCATTACTGAAACAGTGGTTTGCAACTACAATTTTTGTTTTCTATATGTGATTTAAAAGACTAAATTTTAAAATAAATAAATAAATAATTAAAGTAGAAGCTAGTATGCAATTATTTGTGTAGAGGGTAGTATGATATCAACAACCAAAAGGGGTAAGGATGGAGCTGTAAAGGACTGTTTTTGTAATTTATTGAATTTAAGCTGGTATAAATTTAAACTGGAGTGTTATAACTGTACAATTTTGTTTGTTTGTTTTGTTTTGGTTTTTTTTGGCCTCCCTGTGAGGCTTGTGGGATCTTAGTTCCCCAACCAGGGATTGAACCCGTGCCCCCTACAGTAGAAGCGCAGAGTCCTAACCACTGGACCGCCAGGGAATTCCCATGTACAATGTTAAATGTATAATAATTCCTATGGTAACCACAAACAATATAACTATAGAATATACACAAAAGGAAATGAGAAAGGAATTTAAACATTTCACTACAAAAATCAACTACACACAAAAGAAAACAGTAATGCAGGAAATGAGGGACTAGAAAAAAGCTATAAAGCATATAGAAAACAAGTAGCACAATGATAGATATAAATCCCTCCTCGTCAAAAATTATATTAAGTGTAGACAGAATAAACTCTCCAATCAAAAGACAGAGATTGGCAGAATGGATAAAAACACATGGTCCAACTATATGTTGTCTACAAGAGACTCACGTGACATTCAAAGACACAAATGGGGTGAAAATGAAAGGCTGGAAAAAGATATTTCACACAAATAGTAACCAAAAGACAGTAGAGTAGCTATACTAAAATCTGACAAAATAGACTTTAAATGAAAAAGGTTACAAGAAACAAAGAAGGAAATTTTATATTAATAAGGATTCAGTACTGAAGATATAACAATGATAAACATTTATGCACCTAATGACAGGCTATCAAAATATATGAAGCAAAAAATGACAGAATTGAAGGGAGAAATATGCATTTCTACATAATATGCATTTCTACATAATAGTTGGAGACTGCAATACCTCACTCACAATAATGGATAGAACAACTAGACAGAAGATAAATAAGGAAACAGAGGACTTCAACAGCACATTAAAACAACCTGATCTCACAGATATATACAAAGCACTCTAGCCAACAACAACAGAATACACAGTCTTTTCAAGAGCATGTGGGACATTTTCCAGGATAGACCATATGTTAGGTGACAAATTAGAAAAGAAATTAATGTTATTCAAAACATAATTAATTATTTAATAAATAATTAATAATATAATTGTTTTATGCCACAAATTAATGTTAATAAATAGATTTTAAAAGACAGATATCATAAAAAGTATATTCTCTGACCACAATAGGATGAATTTAAAAATCAATATCAAAAGGAAAACTGGAAAATTCAAAAAATTGTGAAAATTAAACAATATGCTTTTAAACAACCAATGGCTCAAAGAAGAAATCAGGGCAATTAGAACGTACTTTGACATGAATGGAAATGAAAACATACTAAAACTTATGGGATTCAGCAAAAGCAGTGCTAAGGGGGAAATTTATAGCTATAAATGTTTACATTAAGAAATGATAGCTCTGAAAAAAAAAACTAAGCTTACAATTTAAGGAACCAGAAAAAGACAAACCCAAAGTTAGCAGAAGGAAGCAAATAATAAAGATTAGAACAGAGATAAACAACAACAACAAAAAGAGCGAAACAAGAGAGAATATCAATGAAACTAAAAGTTGGTTCTTCAAAAAACGTGACAAAATTGACAAACCCTTAGATTGACTAAAACAAAGAGATTAGACTCGAATTACTAAAATCAGAAATGAAAGCAGGAACATCACTATAGATTTGACAGAAATAAAAACTATTAGGAGAGTACTATGAACAATTTTATGCCACAAATCGATAAACTAGATATAATGGACAAATTCCTAGAAACACAAAACCTACCAAGACTTAATCACAAAAACAGATAATCTGAATAGATCTGTAACTAGTAAGGAGATTGAATCAGTAATCAAAATTCTCCCAATTAAGAAAAATCCTGGATCTGATGGTTTCACTGGTGATTTCTACCAAACATTTAAAGAAGTAATACCAATCCTTCTCAAACTTTTCCAAAAAACTGAAAAGGAGGGAAGTCTTCCAAACTCATTCTATGAGACAAACATTACCATGATAGCAAAATTCAATAAAGGTACTACAAGAAAAGAAAGCTAGAGACCACTGTGCCTTAAGAACACTGATGCAAACAACCTCAACACAATACTAGCAAACAATTTAGCAGCATTTTAAAAGGATTAAACATCATGACCAAGTGGGAATTATTCCTAGAATGCAAGAGATGGCTCAACACATAAAAATCAATCAACGTAATATGCAACATCAAAAGAACGAAAGGAAAAAAAAGCACATGGTCACCTCAATTGAGGCAGAGAAAGCATTTGATAAAATTCAATACTTTTCATGATAAAAATACTTAACAAACTAGAAACAGAAGGAAACTGCCTTAAGATAATAAACTCCGTACATGAAAATCCAACAGCAAACATCATGCTCAATGGTGAAAATCTGGAAATTTTCCCTAAGATCAGAACAGGCATGAACAACTGCTTTTACCACTTTTATTCAACATGGTACTAGAAGTTCTAGTCAGAGCAATTAAGCAAGAAAAAGAAATATATTTCTAACTTGGAAAGAAAGAAGTAAAATTATCACAGTTTGCAGAGGATATGATCTTCTACATAAAAAACTCTAAAGATTACACACATACACACACACACACACACACACACACAATGTAAGAACTAATAAACTCAGTAAACTACCAGGATACGTAGACAATATTGAAAAACCAGTTGTGTTTCCATAGCATATTACATTTACCTTTTAAATTCACATTTTTTATAAATGCTCAGTATCCCTAACATATGCTATTAAAAGAGCCCTGTAAAACAAAGGCTATTATTAAATCCTCAGTACCTCTTTTTGAGATGCTTCACTCCTTTGTAGTAGTTTCAAACATAAGGTTTTCCAACTAAGAGATCTTGATCAACATTATTGTCTAAGCTTACCAGGTCACTTTTGGTCTCGTGACATCTTACAGATTACTTTGATATAAGAATATCTTCAGTTGGCAACTCTACCTCCCAGTTCCATAAACCTATGTCACCTCTGAGAATTGGGCATTTTAAATAGGGTGTATTGTGTTGTCAAGGATAAAGTCACCATGATTAACACATTTTTAATGCTTATGAGAGGTTTATTAATACATATACTAAGTATTATACAATTTTACTTCCCTTCAATTTAAATTTCTTTCTACTAGTTACACATCTTTTCAGTCTCCATAAAAAGCCCAAGAGTTATTTGGCTACAGTATGACTTGTCACACAGAAAGCAAAATGAAATCAACTTTGTGGGAATGCTTAAGAAGAGAGGCAAAATGAAAACGGATTTAGTAACATATAACATTATTTCCTCTAAGGAGCATCCTACTTACCCATCATTACAAACATAGTGAACCTGTGAGCCAAACAGAATACTTCCATTTGGGTACCGTATTTGGCCATTTGCGGGATCCCCTAGGTTAGGACACTGTTTTCCTAAAAGGAAAATTTCAAATTCGTTGTTTTATACCAGTTTCAAAACAGATTTGAATCAAATTCAAAATTCTACATTGCTCACTTGAATTCATGGGAATATTATTATCTTTTATTATTTTCTTTCTTTAACTATTATAACATCCAAGAAGATTCACATTTACCCAGGCAACCGATTGTGAAAATAAAGGTTCCCTGGAGATTTTTCAAAGCCTGAATGCACTGCTATCTAAAACCTACATTCACATGAGAAAACCACCATTTCAGTTGTAAAATATGAACCCTAAAATGTGTGAAAAATCTCTAGAGTAATAAAAAAGTTTTTTGAATTAAAAAAAAAAAGTTTTGTTTACTTACTTGTGCAGGCCTCCTGGAGAAATGACCACATATTATCAGCCTGACAAACAGCAGAGGTGGGAAGAGAAGGATGCTTGGGCTGGTAACCTGGGCGACACTCATAATCTATCTTGTCCCCAGGGTTATAACTGGGTTTAGAAACATTCTGGAGCTGCATAGTTTCAAACCTTGGTGGCTCACCACAGGCATCTAGGTATAAGAGAATAAGAGCATCAAAATATTTTATCTCATTCACCAGCCAGGGACTATGGCCTGGTATCAGGTAGGTAGTACAGAATAAATGCAAAGGTTCTTAGCAAGATTTTAAACGACTGTGCCATGCTTTTACCCAACTGGTGGTAGTAGTGGAGTATGTGCCTTACTTACATTAAATAACAACCTATTAGCTTTTGGTTTGTTAGGGAATAAGATGAATTTTTATTCAACAGTAAATTGAAGAGATAGCATCAATGTTTTTAGTTTTGAAATATAAATACATTTTAGGTATGTATCCTTCCCCACTTTTTTCTAAATTCATTTCAAAACTCACCTCTCCTCTAAGAAGTCTCCTACAGTATACAGCACTCTGCTCAGATTACTTTTCCATAGTTTGAAACACAAGCATATGATCACTTGTCATTTCAGGCTCAGTTTCCTCTCAGAAGGCAAGGTCCTAGAGGGCAGGGATCATATGCCTTCTTTTTCTACTACACTCTATACTCAGTTGATACTCAAGACATGCTATGGTAAGAGATGAATATAAAATGTGCCTTGTGGGATTCATAAATCAAAATAATTATGGACCAAAGTATTTCAAAAAATAATACTTTGTTTCATTTGTTTCCTAGTAGTGAATTGAGCATTTTAAAAGTGATGAATAGACACCATGTAAATATCAAAATGTACTATCTGAAAAGCATTACATGAAAAAACAACTTGCTGTCTTTGACATTACTTTAAATATAATTTAACTTTCCTTCACAGATCAATGGATTGCTCATTCCTCAGAAGCTCCCTGAGGTAGCTGTTTGGGTTGTTTATCCAATATATCCCAACAGTAAAGCTATTATATTGCTATGCTTTTAGAATTTTTTACTTCTGGGATTTTTTTGGGGGGTGTTGAGGGAAGGAGTTTTTTACTCCCTAGAATAATGTCATTTCTACCTCAGCAAGTCCTCTTGCTTTTAACTATCTGGGCACTTTGATAACCTAACAAATCTGTTAGAAAAATTATGTAAAATAATGTGATGGAGACATATTAAGTCCTAAAGGACTAAAGAAATTCAGAGGCCTCTCTTATAAAGTTAAGAACCTAAGGAGGAGATGGGTGTGAGCTACGGTTATCAGCACCGACAGCAGAGAGGGGCATGAAATGCTAAGGCTGCTGCTGCCACCACCAAGAAGCCTGTGTGCAAGCACAGGTCACTATCCACACCTCCCCTCTTGGGAGCCTGTGCAGCCCGCCACTGCCAGGGTCCCGAGATCCAGGGACAACTTCCCGGGGAGAACACACGGCATGCCTCAGGCTGTTGCCATGTCACGCTGGCCTCTGCCGCCACAGGCTCGCCCCACATTCCATACCCCTTCCTCCCCCCACACCAGCCTGAGCGAGCCAGAGCCCCCGAATCAGCTGCTACTTTAATCCCGTCCTGGCTGAGCGAAGAACAGACACCCTCAGGTGACCTACATGCAGAGGCGGGGCCAAATCCAAAGCTGAACCCCATGAGCGGTTTGAACAAAGAAGAGAAAGGGACATTTCTCCCAGCAGCCTCAGGAACGCGGATTAAATCTCCACAATCAACTTGATGTACCCTGCATCTATGAAATACCTGAATAGACAACAAATCATACCAAAATTGAGGTGGTGGACTTTGGGAGCAACTGTAGACTTGGGATTTGCTTTCTACATCTGATTTGTTTCTGGTTTCATGTTTATCTTGGTTTAGTATTTAGGGTTTATTATCATTGGTAGATTTGTTTATACATTTGGTTGCTCTCTTCCCTTTTTTTATGAAAAAAAAAAATATATATTTTCCTCCTTTTTATCTTTTTCTGAGTGTGTATGTGTATGCTTCTTTATGTGATTTTGTCTATATAGCTTTGCTTTTACAATTTATCCTGGGGTTGTGCTTGTCCATTTTTTTTTTTTTTTTTAGTATAGTTTATAGCACTTGTTATCATTGGTGGATTAGTTTTTTGGTTTGGTTGCTCTCTTCTTTCTTTCTTTCTCTTTTTTTTCTTTCTTTTATTACTTTAAAATTTTTTAAATTCTTAATAATTTTTTTTATTTTTTATTTTAATAACTTTATTTTATTTTATTTATTTATTTCTTTTTTTCTCCCTTTTCTTCTGAGCCGTGTGGCTGACAGGGTCTTGGTGCTCCGGCCAGGTGTCAGGCCTGTGCCTCTAGGTGGGAGAGCCAAGTTCAGGACATTGGTCCACCAGAGACCTCCCGGTGCACGTAATATCAAACAGTGAAAGCTCTCCCAGAGATGTCCACCTCAACCCTAAGACCCAGCTCCCCTCAATCACCAGCAAGCTACAGTGCTGGACACCATATGCCAAACAACTAGCAAGACAGCAACACAACCCCACCCATTAGCACAGAGGCTGCCTAAAATAATAATAAGGCAACAGACACCCCAAAACACACCACTGGATGCGGTCCTGCCCACCAGAAAGACAAGATCCAGCCTCATCGACCAGAACACAGGCACTAGTCCCCTCCACCAGGAAGCCTACACAACCCACTGAACCAACCTCACCCACTGGGGTCAGACATGAAAAACAATGGGAACTACGAACCTGCAGCCTGTGAAAAGGAGACCCCAAACACAGTAAGTTAAGCAAAATGAGAAAACAGAGAAACACAGCAGATGAAGGAGCAAGGTAAAGACCCACCAGACCAAACAAATGAAGAGGAAATAGGCAGTCTACCTGAAAAAGAATTCAGAGTAATGATAGCAAAGATGATCCAAAATCTTGGAAATAGAATGGAGAAAATACAAGAAACGTTTAACAAGGACCTAGAAGAACTAAAGAGCAAACAGACAATGATGAACAACACAATAAACGAAATTAATAATTCTCTAGAAGGAATCAATAGCTGAATAACTGAGGCAGAAGAACGGATAATTGACCTGGAAGATAAAATAGTGGAAATAACTACTACAGAGCAGAATAAAGCAAAAAGAATGAAAAGAGTTGAGGACAGTCTCAGAGACCTCTGGGACAACATTAAATGCACCAACATTCGAATTATAGGGGTCCCAGAAGAAGAAGAGAGGAAGAAAGGGACTGAAATAATATTTGAAGAGATTATAGTTGAAAACTTCCCTAATATGGGAAAGGAAATGGTCAATCAAGTACAGGAAGCACAGAGAGTCCCATACAGGATAAATCCAAGGAGAAACATGCCAAGACACATATTAATCAAACTATCAAAAGTTACATACAAGGAAAAAATATTAAAAGCAGCAAGGGAAAAACAACAAATAACATACAAGGGAATCCCCAAAAGGGTAACAGCTGATCTTCCAGCAGAAACTCTGTAACCCAGAAGGGAGTGGCAGGACATATTTAAAGTGATGAAAGGGAAGAACCTACAACCAAGATTACTCTATCCAGCAAGGATCTCATTCAGGTTCGATAGAGAAATTAAAACCTGGACACACAAGCAAAAGCTACGAGAATTCAGCACCACCAAACCATCTTTACAACAAATGCTAAAGGAACTTCTCTAGGCAGGAAACACAAGAGAAGAAAAAGAACTGCAATAAGAAATGAAAACAATTAAGAAAATGGTAATAGGAACATACATATCGATAATTACCTTAAATGTAAATGGATTAAATGCTCCAACCAAAAGACAAAGACTGGCTGAATGGATACAAATATAAGACCCATATACATGCTGTCTACAAGAGACCCACTTCAGACCTAGGGACACATACAGACTGAAAGTGAGGGGATGGAAAAAGATATTCCATGCAAATGGATATCTAAAGAAAGCTGGAGTAGCAATACTTGTATCAGATAAAATAGACTTTAAAATAAAGAATGCTATAAGAGACAAGGAAGGACACTACATAATGATCAAGGGATCAATCCAAGAAGATATAATAATTGTAAATATTTATGCACCCAACAGTGGAGCACCTCAGTATATAAGGCAAATGCTAACAGCCATAAATGGGGAAATCGAGAGTAACACAATCATAATACGGGACTTTAACACCTCACTTTCACCAATGGACAGATCATCCAAAATGAAAATAAATAACGAAACACAAGCTTTCAATGATACATTAAACAAGATGGACCTCATTGTTATTTATTGGACATTCCATCCAAAAACAACAGAATACACTTTCTTCTCAAGTGCTCCTGGAACGTTCTCCAGCATAGATCATATCTTGGGTCACAAATCAAGCCTTGGTAAATTTAAGAAAATTGAAATCGTATCACATATCAAGTATCTTTTCTGACCACAACACTATGAGACTAGATATCAATTACAGGAAAAAGATCTGTAAAAAATACAAACACACGGAGGCTAAACAATATACTACTAACTAACTAAGAGATCACTGAAGAAATCAAAGAGAAAATCAAAAAATACTTAGAAGATTAGGATAAGATGGTGGAAGAGTAAGATGCGGATATCACCTTCCTACCCACAGATACATCAGAAATACATCTACATGTGGAACTGCTCCGATAAAACACCTACTGAATGCTGGCAGAAGACCTCAGACCTCCCAAAAGGCAAGAAACTCCCCACGTACCTGGGTAGGGCAAAAGAAAAAAGAAAAAACAGAGACAAAGAATAGGGACGGGACCTGCACCAGTGGGAGGAAGCTGTGAAGGAGGAAAGGTTTCCACACACTAGGAAGCCCCTTCGTGGGCAGAGACTGTGGGTGGTGGAGTGGGGGAGCTTCGGAGCCATGGAGGAGAGCGCAGCCACAGGGGTGCGGAGAGCAAAGCAGAGATATTCCCGCACAGAGGATAGGTGCCAACCAGCACTCACCAGCCCGAGAGGCTTGTGTGCTCACCCACCGGGGTGGGCGGGGGCTGGGAGCTGAGGCTCGGGCTTCGGAGGTCGGATCCCAGGGAGAGGACTGGGGTTGTGGCGTGAACACAGCCTGAAGGAGGCTAGTGCGCAACGGCTAGCCGGGAGGGAGTCCGGGGAAAAGTTTGGACTTGCCGAAGAGGCAAGAGACTTTTTCTTCCCTCTTTGTTTCCTGGTGCGTGAAGAGAGGGTATTAAGAGCGCTGCTTAAAGGAGCTCCAGAGACAGGTGTGAGCCATGGCTATCAGCACGGACCCCAGAGGCGGGCATGAGACGCTAAGGCTGCTGCTGCTGCCACCAAGAAGCCTGTGAGCAAACACAGGTCACTCTCCACACCGCCCCTCCTGGGAGCCTGTGCAGCCCGCCACTGCCAAGGTCCCGTGATCCAGGGACAACTTCCCCGGGAGAACGCACGGCGCGCCTCAGGCTGCTGCAATGTCACGCCAGCCTCTGATGCCGCAGGCTCGCCCCGCATCCGTACCCCTCCTTACCCCTGGCCTGAGTGAGCCAGAGCCCCCGAAGCAGCTGCTCCTTTAACCTTTAACCCTGTCCTGTCTGAGCAAAGAACAGATGCCCTCAGGCGACCTACAGGTAGAGGCGGGTCCAAATCCAAACCTGAACCTCAGGAGCTGTGTGAACAAAGAAGAGGAAAGGAAATTTCTCCCAGCAGCCTCAGGAGCAGAGGATTAAATCTCCACAATCAACTCGATGTACCCTGCATCTGTGGAATACCTGAATAGACAACGAATCATCCCAAATTGAGGAGGTGGACTTTGGGAGCAATGATATATATACTTTTCCCCCTTTCTCTCTTTTTGTGAGTGTGTATATGTATGCTTCTGTGTGTTATTTTGTCTGTATAGCTTTGCTTTCACCATTTGTCCTAGGGTTCTGTCCGCTGATTTTTTTTTTAACTTAAAAATTTTTTTTCTTAATAATTATTTTTCATTTCTTATTTTAATAACTTTTTTATTTTATTTTATTTTATTTTATTTTACCCTCTTTCTTTCTTTCTTTCTATTTTTTCTTTTATTCTGAGCTGTGTGGATGAAAGGCTCTTGGTGCTCCAGCCAGAAGTCAGTGCTGTGCCTCTGAGGTGGGAGAGCCAACTTCAGGACACTGGTCCACACGAGACCTCCCAGCTCCACGTAATATCAAATGGCAAAAATTTCCCAGAGTTCTCCATCTCAATGCCAAGAGCCAGCTTCACTCAACGACCAGCAAGCTACAGTGCTGGACACCCTATGCCAAACAACTAGCAAGACAGGAACACAGCTCCATCCATTAGCAGAGAGGCTGCCTAAAATCATAATAAGACCACAGACACCCCAAAACACACCACCAGACGTGGACCTCCCCAACAGAAAGACAAGATCCAGCCTCATCCACCAGAACACAGGCACTCGTCCCCTCCACCAGGAAGCCTACACAACCCACTGAACCAACCTTAGCCACTGGAGACAGACACCAAAAACAACGGGAACTACGAACCTGCAGCCTGTGAAAAGGGGACCCCAAACACACAGACCCCAAAAAATGAGAAGACAGAAAAACACACAGCAGATGAAGGAGCAAGGTAAAAACCCACCAGACCTAATAAATGAAGAGGAAATAGGCAGTCTACCTGAAAAAGAATTCAGAGTAATGATAGCAACGATGATCCAAAATCTTGGAAATAGAATAGAGAAAATACAAGAAACGTTTAACAAGGATGTAGAAGAACTAAAGAGCAAACAAACAATGATGAACGACACAATAAATGAAATGTAAAATTCTCTAGAAGGGACCAAAAGCAGAATAACTGAGGCAAAAGAACGGATAAGTGACCTGGAAGATAAAATAGTGGAAATAAATACTGCAGAGCAGAATAAAGAAAAAAGAATGAAAAGAACTGAGAAGAGTCGCAGAGACCTCTGGGACAACATTAAACGCACCAACATTCGAATTATAGGGGTCTCAGAAGAAGAAGAGAAAAAGAAAGGGACTGAGAAAATATTTGAAGAGATTATAGTTGAAAACTCCCCTATTATGGGAAAGGAAATAGTTAACTCCAGGAAGTGCAGAGAGTCCCATACAGGAGAAATTCAAGGAGAAACACGCCAAGACACATATTAATCAAACTATCAAAAATTAAATACAAAGAAAACACATTAAAAGCAGCAAGGGAAAAACAACAAATAACACACAAGGGAATCCCCATAAGGTTAACAGCTGATCTTTCAGCAGAAACTCTGCAAGCCAGAAGGGAGTGGCAGGACATATTTAAAGTGATGAAGGAGAAAAACCTACAACCAAGATTACTCTACCCAACAAGGATCTCATTCAGATTTGATGGAGAAATTAAAACCTTTAAAGACAAGCAAAAGCTAAGAGAGTTCAGCACCACCAAACCAGCTTTACAACAAATGTTAAAGGAACTTCTCTAGGCAGGAAACAAAAGAGAAGGAAGAGACCTACAATAACAAAACCAAAACTATTAAGAAAATGGGAATAGGAACATACATATTGATAATTACCTTAAATGTAAATGGATTAAATGCTCCAACCAAAAGACATAGACTCGCTGAATGGATACAAAAACAAGACCTGTATATATGTTGTCTACAAGAGACCCACTTCAGACCGAGGGACGCATACAGACTGAAAGTGAGGGGATGGAAAAAGATATTCCATGCAAATGGAAATCTAAAGAAAGCTGGAGTAGCAATTCTCATATCAGACAAAATAGACTTTAAAATAAAGATTATTTCAAGAGACAAAGAAGGACACTACATAATGATCAAGGGATCAATCCAAGAAGAAGATATAACAATTGTAAATATTTATGCACCCAACATAGGAGCACCTCAATACATAAGGCAAATACTAACAGCCATAAAAGGGGAAATCGACAGTAACACAATCATAGCAGGGGACTTTTAACACCCCACTTTCACCAATGGACAGATCATCCAAAATGAAAATAAATAAGGAAACACAAGCTTTAAAGGATACATTAAACAAGATGGACTTCATTGATATTTATTGGACATTCCATCCAAAAAAACCAGAATACACTTTTTTCTCAAGTGCTCCTGGAACATTCTCCAGGATACATCATATCTTGGGTCACAAATCAAGCCTTGGTAAATTTAAGAAAATTGAAATCGTATCAAGTATCTTTTCTGACCACAATGTTATGAGACTAGATATCAATTACAGGAAAAGATCAGTAAAAAATACAAACACAGGGAGGTGAAATAATACACTACTTAATAACCAAGTTATCACTGAAGAAATGAAAGAGAAAATCAAAACAACCTAGAAACAAATGACAAGGGAGACTCGACGACCCAAAATCTATGGGATGCAGCAAAAGCAGTTCTAAGTTGGAAGTCTATAGCAATACAATCCTACCTTAAGAAACAGGAAACATCTCAAATAAACAACCTCACCTTGCACCTAAAGCAATTAGAGAAAGAAGAACAAAAAACCCCCAAAGTTAGCAGAAGGAAAGAAATCTTAAATATCAGATCAGAAATAAATGAAAAAGAAATGAAGGAAACGATAGCAAAGATCAATAAAACTAAAAGCTGGTTCTTTGAGAAGATAAATAAAATTGATAAACCATTAGCCAGACACATCAAGAAAAAAAGGGAGAAGACTCAAAACAATAGAATTAGAAATGAAAAAGGAGAAGTAACAACTGACACTGGAGAAATACAAAGGATCATGAGAGATTATTACAAACAACTCTATGCCAATAAAATGGACAACCTGGAAGAAATGGACAAATTCTTAGATAAGCACAACCTGCCGAGACTGAACCAGGAAGAAAGAGAAAATATGAATACACCAATCACAAGCACTAAAATTGAAACTGTGATTAAAAATCTTCCAACAAACAAAAGCCCAGGACCACATGGCTTCACAGGCGCATTGTATCAAACATTTAGAGAAGAGCTGACACCTACCCTTCTCAAACTCTTCCAAAATATAGCAGAGGGAGGAACACTCCCAAACTCATTCTATGAGGCCACCATCACCCTGATACCAAAATCAGACAAAGATGTCACAAAGATAGAAAACTACTGGCCAATATCACTGATGAACATAGATGCAAAAATCCTCAACAAAATACTAGCAAACAGAATCCAGCAGCATATTAAAAGGATCATACACCATGACCAAGTGGGGTTTATTCCAGGAATGCAAAGATTCTTCAATATACGCAAATCATCAATGTAATACACCATATTAACAAATTGAAGGAGAAAAACCATATGATCATCTCAATCGATGCAGAGAAAGCTTTCGACAAAATTCAGCACCCATTTATGATAAAAACCCTGAAGAAAGTAGGCATAGAGGGAACTTTCCTCAACATAATAAAGGCCATATATGACAAACCCACAGCCAACACTGTCCTCAATAGTGAAATACTGAAACCATTTCCACTAAGATCAGGAACAAGACAAGGTTGCCCACTCTCACCACTATTATTCAACATAGTTTTGGAAGTTTTAGCCACAGCAATCAGAGAAGAAAAATAAATAAAAGTAATCCAAATTGGAAAAGAAGAAGTAAAGCTGTCACTGTTTGCAGATGACACGATACTAAACACAGAGAATCCTAAAGATGCTATCAGAACACTACTAGAGCTAATCAATGAATTTGGTAAAGTTGCAGGATACAAAATTAATGCACAGAAATCTCTGGCATTCCTATACACTAATGATGAAAAATCTGAGTGAAATTAAGAAAACACTCCCATTTACCATTGCAACAAAAAGAATAAAAAATCTAGGAATAAACCTAACTAAGGAGATAAAAGACCTGTATGCAGAAAATTATAAGACACCGATGAAAGAAATTAAAGATGATACAAACAGATGGAGAGATATACCATGTTCTTGGATTGGAAGAAACCACATTGTGAAAATGACTATACTACCCAAAGCAATCTACAGATTTAATGCAATCCCTATCAAACTACCACTGGCATTTTTCACAGAACTAGAACAAAAAAATTCACAATTTGTATGGAAACACAAAAGACCCCGAATAGCCAAAGCAATCTTGAGAACAAAAAATGGAGCTGGAGGAATCAGGCTCCCTGACTTCAGACTATACTACAAAGCTACAGTAATCAAGACAGTATGGTACTGGCACACACAAAAAAATATACATCAATGGAACAGGATAGAAAGCCCAGAGATAAACCCATGCACATATGGTCACCTTATCTTTGATAAAGGAGGCAAGAATACACAGTGGAGAAAAGACAGCCTCTTCAATAAGCCTCTTCAATAAAGACAGCCTCTTCAATAGGACAGCTACACGTAAAAGTATGAAATTAGAACACTCCCTAACACCATACACAAAAATAAACTCAAAATGGATTAAAGATCTAAATGTAAGAGCAGACACTATCAAACTCTTAGAGGAAAACATAGGCAGAACATTCTATGACATAAATCACAGCAAGATCCTTTTAGACCCACCTCCTAGAGAAAAGGAAATAAAAACAAAAATAAACAAATGGGACCTAATTAAACTTAAAAGCTTTTGCACAGCAAAGGAAACCATAAACAAGACCAAAAGACAACCCTCAGAATGGGAGAAAATATTTGCAAATGAAGCAACTGACAAAGGATTAATCTCCAAAATTTACAAGCAGCTCATGCAGCTCAATATAATAAAACAAACAACCCAATCCAAAAATGGGCAGAAGACCTAAATAGACACTTCTCCAGAGAAGATATACAGATTTCCAACAAACACATGAAAGAATGCTTAACATCATTAATCATTAGAGAAATGCAAATCAAAACTATAATGAGAAATCACCTCACACCGGTCAGAATGGCCATCATCAAAAAATCTAGAAACAATAAATGCTGGAGACGGTGTGGAGAAAAGGGAACCCTCTTGCACTGTTTGTAGGAATGTAAATTGACACAGCTAATATGGAGAACAGTATGGAGGTTCCTTAAAAAACTAAAAATAGAACTACCATACGACCCAGCAATCCCACCACTGGGCATATACCCTGAGAAAACCATAATTCAAAAAGAGTCATATACCACATGTTCATTGCAGCTCTATTCACAATAGCCAGGACATAGAAGCAACCTAAGTGTCCATCAACAGATGAATGGATAAAGAAGATGTGGCACACATATACAGTGGAATATTACTCAGCCATAAAATGAAACGAAATTGAGTTATTTGTAGTGAGGTGGATGGACCTAGAGTCTGTCATACAGAGTGAAGTAAGTCAGAAAGAGAAAAACAAATACCATATGGAACACATATATATGGAATCTAAGAAAAAAAAAAGGTCATGAAGAACCTAGGGGCAAGACGGGAATAAAGACACAGACCTACTAGAGAATGGACTAGAGGATATGGGGAGGGGGAAGGGTAAGCTGGGACAAAGTGAGAGAGTGGCATGGACATATATACACTACCAAACGTAAAATAGATAGCTAGTGGGAAGCAGCCGCATAGCACAGGGAGATCAGCTCGGTGCTTTGTGACCACCTAGAGGGGTGGGATAGGGAGGGTGGGAGGGAGGGATGCAAAGAGACGCAAGAGGGAAGAGATATGGGAACATACGTATATGTATAACTGATTCACTTTGTTATAAAGCAGAAACTAACACACCATTGTAAAGCAATTATACTCCAATAAAGATGTTAAAAAAAAAATCTTCCTGGGGAAAAAAAATTCTTAGAAAAAAATCACAATGAAGGGGCTTCCCTGGTGGCGCAGTGGTTGAGAATCTGCCTCCCAATGCAGGGGACACGGGTTTGAACCCTGGTCTGGGAAGATCCCACAGGCCGCGGAGCAACTAGGCCCGTGAGACACAACTACTGACCTGTGCGTCTGGAGCCTGTGCCCCGCAACAAGAGAGGCCGCAATAGTGAAAGGCCCACGCACCGCGATGAAGAGTGGCCCCTGCTTGCCACAATTAGAGAAAGCCCTCACACGAAACGAACACCCAACACAGCCAAAATAAAAAAAAAAAATCACAATGAAAACACGATGACCCAAAACCTATGGGATGCAGCAAAAGCAGAGCTAAGAGGGAAGTTTATAGCAATACAATCCGACCTCAAGAAACAAGAAACATCTCAAATAAACAACTTCACCTTACACCTAAAGCAATTAGAGAAAGAAGAACAAAAAAACCCCCAAAGTTAGCAGAAGGAAAGAAATCATAAAGATCAGATCAGAAATAAATGAAAAAGAAATGAAGGAAAAGATAGCAAAGATCAATAAAACTAAAAGCTTGTTCTTTCAGAAGATAAACAAAATTGAGAAACCATTAGACAGAGTCATCAAGAAAAAAAGGGAGAAGGCTCAAATCAACATAATTAGAAATGAAAAAGGAGAAGTAACAACTGACACTGAAGAAATACAAAGGATCATGAGAGATTACTACAAGCAACTATATGCCAATAAAATGGACAACCTGGAAGAAATGGACAAATTCTTAGATAAGCACAACCTTCCGAGACTGAACCAGAAATACAAAATATAAACAGACCAATCACAAGCACTGAAATTGAGATGGTGAGTAAAAATCTTCCAACAAACAAAAGCCCAGGAGCAGACGGCTTCACAGGCGAATTCTATCAAACATTTAGAGAAGAGCTAACACCTATCCTTCTCAAACTCTTCCAAAATATTGCAGAGGGAGGAACACTCCCAAACTCATTCTACCAAGCCACCATCACCCTGATACCAAAATCAGACAAAGATGTCACAAAGAAAGAAAACTACTGGCCAATATCACTGATGAACATAGATGCAAAAATCCTCAACAAAATACTAGCAAACAGAATCCAACAGCACATTAAAAGGATCATACACCATGATCAAGTGGGGTTTATCCCAGGAATGCAAGGATTCTTCAATATATGCAAATCAATCAATGTGATAAACCATATTAACAAATTGAAGGAGAAAAACCATATGATCATCTCAATAGATGCAGAAAAAGCTTTTGAGAAAATTCAACACCCATTTATGATAAAAACCCTCCAGAAAGTAGGCATAGAGGGAACTTACCTCAACATAATAAAGGTCATATAGGACACACCCACAGCCAACATCGTTCTCAATGGTGAAAAACTGAAACCATTTCCACTAAGATCAGGAACAAGACAAGGTTGCCCATTCTCACCACTATTATTCAACATAGTTTTGGAAGTTTTAACCACAGCAATCAGAGAAGAAAAAGAAATAAAAGGAATCCAAATTGGAAAAGAATTAAAGCTGTCACTGTTTTCAGATGACACTATACATAGAGAATCCTAAAGATGAGACCAGAAAACTAGTAGAGCTAATCAATGAATTTGGTTAAGTAGCAGGATACAAGACTAATGCACAGAAATCTCTGGCATTTCTATACACTAATGATGAAAAATCTGGAAGAGAAATTAAGGAAACACTCCCATTTACCGTTGCAACAAAAAGAATAAAATACCTAGGAATAAACCTACCTAAGGAGACAAAAGACCTGTATGCAGAAAACTATAAGACACTGATGAAAGAAATTAAAGATGATACAAACAGATGGAGAGATATACCATGTTCTTGGATTGGAAGAATCAACATTGTGAAAATGACTCTACTACCTAAAGCGATCTACAGATTTAATGCAATCCCTATCAAACTACCATTGGCCTCTTTCACAGAACTAGAACAAAAAATTTCACAATTTGTATGGAAACACAAAACACCCCAAATAGCCAGCCAATCTTGAGAAAGAAAAACAGAGCTGGAGGAATCCGGCTTCTGGACTTCAGACTATACTACAAAGCTACAGTAATCAAGACAGTATATTACTGGCACAGAAACAGAAATATAGATCAATGGAACAGGATAGAAAGCCCAGAGATAAACCCACTCACATATGGTCACCTTATCTTTGATAAAGGAGGCAAGACTATACAATGGAGAAAAGACACCCTCTTCAATAAGTGGTGCTGGGAAAACTGGACCGCTACATGGAAAAGAATGAAATTAGGTCACTCCCTAACACCATACACAAAAATAAACACAAAATGAATTAAAGACTTAAATGTAAGGCCACACACTATAAAACTCTTGAGGAAAACATAGGCAGAACACTCTATGACATAAATCACAGCAAGATCCTTTTTGACCCACCTCCTAGAGTAATGGAAATAAAAACAAAAATAAACAAATGGGACCTAATTGAACTTAAGAGCTTTTTCACAGCAAAGGAAACCATAAAGAAGACGAAAAGACAACCCTAAGAATGGGAGAAAATATTTGCAAATGAAGCAACTGACAAAGGATTAATCTCCAAAATTTACAAGCAGCTCATGCAGCTCAACATAAAAAAAACAAACAACCCAATCCAAAAATGGGCAGAAGACCTAAATAGACACTTCTCCAAAGAAGATATACAGATTGCCAACAAACACATGAAAGGATGCTCAACGTCACTAATCATTAGAGAAATGCAAATCAAAACTACAATGAGGTATCACCTCACATCAGTCAGAATGGCCATCATCAAAAAAATCTACAAACAATAAATGCTGGAGAGGGTGTGTTGAAAAGGGAACCCTCTTGCACTGTTGGTGGGCATGTAAATTGATACAGCCACTATGGAGAACAGTATGGAGGTTCCTTAAAAAACTAAAAATATAACTACCATACAACCCAGCAATCCCACTACTGGGCATATACCCTGAGAAAACCATAATTCAAAAAGAGTCATATACCACATGTTCATTGCAGCTCTATTTACAATAGCCAGGACATGGAAGCAACCTAAGTGCCCATTGACAGATGAATGGATAAAGAAGATGTGGCACATATATACAATGGAATATTACTCAGCCATAAAATGAAACAAAACTGAGTTACTTGTACTGAGCTGGATGGACCTAGAGACTGTCATACAGAGTGAAGTAAGTCAGAAAGAGAAAAACAAATACCGTATGCTAACACATATATGGAATCTAAAGAAAAAAAAATGGTTCTGAAGAACCTAGGGGCAGGAAAGGAATAAAGACGCAGATGTAGAGAATGGCTTTGAGGACACGGGGAGGGGGAAGGGTAAGCTGGGATGAAGTGAGAGAGTGGCACGGACATATATACTCTACCAAATGTAAAACAGATAGCTAGTGGGAAGCAGCCGCATAGCACAGGGAGATCAGCTCGGTGCTTTGTGACCATCTAGAGGGGTGGGATAGGGAGGGTGGGAGGGAGACGCAAGACGGAGGACATATGGGGATATATGTATATGTACAGCTGATTCATTTTGTTATAAAGCAGAAAGTAACACACCATTGTAAAGCAACTATACTCTAATAAAGTTGTTAAAAAAATAAAAAATAAAAAGAACCTAAGGAGAAACGAGAGAGACCTATTCTGGTCCCTGAGGAACTTTTTCTTTCTAACTCCCTGGATCTTGGTCTTCAGATTGAGACTGGTCAAGAGAGAAATCTAAACAAGTGAAATATTTTACATCTTATTCTATATTCTAAACTCCTGTCTCAATACACTGTCCAAAATTCCATTTACATCATGTGCTGAAATTGTTTCAGCATTTAGCAAATGTTTTGAACATTTCCACTATGCTGATCTTGTTACCTGAATGCTCCTCAATCAACTGCCCAAAACAAGGCAAAAGCAAAAAACAAACAAAAAGCCAGAGTTATTAAAAGCATTTTTTAAAATATTAGTAAAGAGTTGAATTTTATTAATAACATTAAATTTACTGAATACCCTGAGCCATACATTCTCATTTTACATTAGGAAAGAAAATGGGCTAGAAATGCTATATAATTCCATTTTAGGTAAAAACACGTATCATTCTAGAATATCCTGGAAGCACCAAGAAAGAAATCAAGTAACAGCATGCATGTGATTAAATTATGCAAGGGTTCTTTGTTTTATGCATTCAATTTCAGTAACGGTCTTTTTTTAAAATAAATTTATTTACTTTATTTATTTTTTTATTTCTGGCTGTTTTGGGTCTTCATGGCTGCACACAGGCTTTCTCTAGTTGCAGCAAGTGGGGGCTACTCGTCATTGGAGTGCGCAGGCTTCTCATTGCGGTGGCTTCTCTTGTTGCAGAGCACAGGCTCTAAGCGTGCTGGCTTCAGTAGTTGCGGCACGTGGGCTCAGTAGCTGTGGCTCATGGGCTCTAGAGCGCAGGCTCAGTAGTTGTGGCGCAGGGGCTTAGTTGATCCGTGGCACGTGGGATCTTCCTGGACCAGGGCTCGAACCTATGTCCCCTGCAATGGCAGGCGGATTCTTAACCACTGCGCCACCAGGGAAGCCCTCAGTAACTATCTTGAAGGTATAAAAAGAAGAGAGAATTCCTAATATGACTCTCACATACAGTGCTGTGTATGAAAAAGAAATGTCAACTGGATGGTTCAATCTATTCAACTAACTTGAAGTATTTCTTCCCAATAACATGCATCACGAAAGACATGCCTTCAACAATGTGCAGTTTAGAACATTTGCTTTGGCAATCAGTTGATTACAAGCTTTATACACTGTAATAACTGGGTCCAATATCATACTTGTTTTATAATCAAATATCTTCTTCTCTTGCTCAGAATACTGAATTCTTTTTTCCTATGAGGATTTTCAAACTAAACATTCCCAGCATCAGAAAAATAGTATCTGGACTGAGTTTTTTTCTAGAGAGTTTACAATATAATTATTATTAGGCTGCAATGCTATACTTTAATAACAGATGCCATTATATTATATGATAGGCTGCATTCAGAAAATTCCCCAATTTTCCAGATGAGTTTCAGGAAGGTGAAATAGTCTCTAATATGGATCAAGAAAACTGTTCACCTTCTCTACACTTACAAAAATTATGCAAGCACTCTCTACCTGCTTGCAAAAATTAAAAATAACTCTCTGACATAAGCACACATCCACACCCCTGCCCAGGTGGTACCTTTAGAAAATCATGGTCTCTGACCCAAACCGGAACCTCAATGAAACCTGACGAATCTTCCCCTTTTCTCACTCTACACAACCTATTTTTAAATTTTCTTTGCTTCCTCAAAATGGAGGCTCTAACATCTATACCTGTCAATTTTATTTCTCACATTCCACTCATTTCTAGGCCTATAAAAAAATCACACAAATCATGTTCGAAGTAATTAAGTAGCCTCCTTCTAAGTAAATTCATCCTAACACTCTTTCCCTCAGTAATTTTAATTACCCTGTCTATAACATCTGGAGCTATTGTTCATTCTCTCTTTGCTCTCTTGTGCCTAAAAAGCTCTTTTCCTTGGTTTCCAGGTAGCAAACCAGCCTGGTTTTCAGCCTGTCCTCTGGCTGCTCTTCCTTCTCTGTCTGATTGCATAATGTGATGTTCCTCATGGGTTATTCTACGAGCTCTCCTTATTTTCATTCTGCAAATCCCCCTGGGTCAGAATGTATACTCTCATGACATCATTACAACTGATGAGAGCTGCCTCCCAAATCCCTCTCTCCATCCTAGATCTTAGCTGGGGTGCCAAGTCTATGTGTTCAACTTCCTCCCCACAGCTCTACTTGGAATGTGTCACCCTATCTCAAATAACATAATGAAGCCAGCAAACAAGATACATGGTTTCCACAACTGAAATGCCTGTTCCCTCTCTCTGTTTCCACCTTTACTTCTAATTCAAGCCACTATCATTTCTTATCTGGATTGCTACAAGAGTTTCTGAATAGGTCTCCTTACTGGTCTTGCCACCTTTCATTCGGTTCATTTTCACACTGCCACCAGAGTAATACTGATATGATATTAGGACCAAGGCCCTTCCAAGTCAGATACGTTTCAATGGCTCCCTGTTTCCCTCATGATAATGTCTAAGACTCCATGACATGGCTAACAGAGCTTTAATATCTGCTCACTCTTGCACACTCTTCTAAGCCACATTCAATTCCACTAGTAGTGCCCATTAAATTACTCAACTTACTGTAGCGCTCTAGACTTCCATGCATCATATTACTTCAGCTTTGACCAGAGACCCTGCCATTCCTCCCACCCACTCATCCTTCAGTTTTATCTCAGATTCCACTTCTTCCTGGAGGCTCTTAACATCTCTCACCCAAAAAGTCAGTTAAGTGTCCTCATGAGCCCCAATTTACTTCTTTCGTAGCAATTTTCATACTGTGATTGTTCATTGTTTACACTCCCTAGGAGACTGTAACCTTAAGGACCATGTCTCATTCTTCACTGCATTTCTAGTTCCTAGTGCCAGAGCTGAAGGAGCACTGTTATCAGTTCCATAAACTCTTGGATCAAAATTCAAATTCTTTGTACTGTTCAGCCAACCTGTTCCAGAGATATCTACAAATCATCATTTTTCTTTGCTTTTGTATGCCTTTCCTCAAATTTTTTCCATTGGTTTAGTTACAGATGTTTCCCGTTATCAGAGTTTTTTTTTAAGTCAAAATATTTGTGCTTTATTTATTTGAACCCATTCTCCACTACTGCTATGACTAGAAATGGCATTTTAACTTTCTCAAAGGAGAACTCCAAATACTGTGGGTTACATTTTTCTCCTAAAGTATGGTATGAAAGATCCCAGAACTTGTTTCTAACAACAAAAGAGATGATATTAATTATTTTGGAAATAGCACATTTAAGCACTACCTGTACCAACTATATTTTAAGTCCTTTTTAACTAACTTACTCTTCATAAACATCCTATGAGTTAGGTACTATTTCACCCTCTTTAAGATGAGCAATCTGAGCCATGAAGTAACTTGCTTAAGAATACATTCCCAGAAAGTACCAGACCCAGGAGTGAAGCCAGGCAGCCTAGTTCTACTGCCAACACCATTTCCCATCACTGTCTCTAAACTGGAACCCTTGCATGGTTACACCAATACACTCTGTCTGCAATTTAGTCCTCAAGAAATGGTCTTATACTGAGCCTAGAGAAATTAAAGCAACCCTAGTTTAGATTTGCATTCTGCTAAGTCAAGTCAAGGTGCCCAAAAACAACAGGTGATTTTTATTATGATGGTTGTTCATTGCTACCTATCCTGTTCTTTTCACAATGATTCACTCTGTGATCTACACCACTGCCTTCCTCTTGCCTCCTTTGCTCTACTGCTGCCACACAGGGTAACTAGGCAGTCCATGACTGCCCTGAGCTGTGCCACATCTCTGAGCCTTTGCTCACAATGCTCCCTCTGCTCTGAACACCCTTCCTCCTGCTCAGGAGCAACTCCTGTTCAACTCTTGTCTTCCTTGACTTAATCCACTCAACATCTCCTCTGGGAAGTACTTTCTGCTTCTCCTGGGGAGGCAGTGACCAGTCTCCTTCTCTTGGACTCTCCTCTGCATGGATCTCTCAGCTCACCAGTGGACTCCAGCCATCCATGTGGCCACAACACCTCACACAGTATGTCCCTCATAGCTGCTATTCAAAAAACTTTGGTTCTCAAAGAACCACTGCTGTCAAACAAACCAATGGTAAAGAATATAGTATAATGAATCTAATATTGAAAATAATCATCTTAAAGCATTATGCACTGGAGAAATATTTGACCACCTAATTTCTTTTGTCTCATATCTCCCAGTATATGTAACCTAGCAACTGACCAGATAAGGACTGTTCTCCCTGCACTGTAATATGTAGAGTAAGAAACTACTGTGTAAGCACTTATTGATCTTGGCTTCTTTCATTAGGAACAAAGAAAAGACCTAAAACAGGCAGAAGAGACCACCCATAAAAGGAAATTGTAGGTTTTGTTCCAAAAAGCAGACCCATTCTGGAGGAATGAGACTGGTCCCTTCTGTGATCCCCTACCATTTGGCAACTACCTCTGAGATGGCAAGCCTCCCAAGCACACACTGCCCACTTACAAAACCTTCTCCTCATGAGCTGCTTCAGTGAAATATTTATTTTATCCACATACTTTCCCTGCCCAGTATAGTAAGTTCTCATTTGTACCTCATCTATGTTTCCCACCTATACTGATTTTACCTTTCAGCCTTAAACTTCACCTTGTTTTTCCTCCATTTCTAGTTTTGTTACCTTCCACAATACGTCCTATTCATTTTTTTTTTTTTTATACTGAAGCTGCTTTTCTTTCTTTCTTTCTTTCTTTTTTTTTAATTTAGGGAAGGCTCTTTTATTTATTTATTTATTTTTATATTTATTTTTGGCTGTGTTGGGTCTTCGTTTCTGTACGAGGGCTTCCTCTAGTTGCGGCAAGCGGGGGCCACTCTTCATCGCGGTGCGCGGGCCTTTTCACTAGCGCGGCCTCTCTTGTTGCGGAGCACAGGCTCCAGACGCGCAGGCTCAGTAGTTGTGGCTCACGGGCCTAGTTGCTCCGCGGCATGTGGGATCTTCCCAGACCAGGGCTCGAACCCGTGTCCCCTGCATTAGCAGGCAGATTCTCAACCACTGCGCCACCAGGGAAGCCCCCGTCCTATTCATTTTATTTATCTATTTTCCTCTATTTTATTTTTTAAATTTTTATTTTATTTTCATTTATTTTTGGTTGCACTGGGTCTTCGTTGCTGCGCACAGGCTTTCTCTAGTTGCAGCGAGCAGAAGCTACTCTTCATTGCAGTGTGTGGGCTTCTCATTGCGGTGGCTTCTCTTGCTGAGGAGCACAGGCTCTAGGTGCACGGGCTTCAGTAGTTGTGGCACACGGGCTCAGTAGTTGTGGCTCACGGGCTTAGTTGCTCCGTGGCATGTGGGATCTTCCCAGACCAGGGATTGAACCCATGTCCCAGATTCTTAACCATTGCACCACCAGGGAAGTCCCTCTATTTTCCTCTATTTTAAATAGTTCTCATCATATCCTTCAACTTCTAGCTTTAAGTCTATTGTAAACATTATTATTCTTTTTAAAAAATTCCTTTTAATTTCTTGTTAGCGCTGCTGTTCCATTCCCCACACCTCTCCGGCACAGAAATAAACTCTTAAAATGATCCGTAATAAGCAAGACGAGTATGGTGAGACCTGAGGAGTCTACTATCAGGAGAAGATAGATTGACCCCCAGCTGCTCCTGCCTTAGCTTTTTAGGCACCAAAGAAAGGCCATCCTAAGCATGGCTCCCTTGTTTCCTCCTGGAAGCAAGAGAAGTTTTTCCTGGGCTCTAAGCCCCAGCCGAATGTTACCTTTAATTTTCTGGTACTTGAGAGTTATACAAGAGTGTTGACACTTAGGCAAAAACTTGGGCACTTGGAATCACAAGTGTGACAAGACAGCCAAGATCTCTGCATTCTAGTGAGGAGAGAACAGAAAACAGTTTGGGAGAGTGACTACCAGTTAGGGGGGGAATTGAGCTGGAATATGTATGTCTACTGGAAATCGTGGATCAGAGAAGGTCCCTCTGAGAAGATAATATCACAAGTGAATTTGAAGAATAAGAAGGAGCCAACTATGCTAGAGGCAGGAGAATGTCCCAAGGCCAAGGGAACAGCAAGTACAGAAGGCAAAGTGGCAGAGTTTGGCCTGTTTGATGAGCAGAAAAGTCTTCCCTTCCACCAGTCATTTGTTAAACGCTGTCAGAGAATCATGCTCCTTTCCTCCTGGGTACTTCTCTTGGGTTATAACATATTCATTAGTATTATGTTTTGGCTACTGTCTACCACTCCCAATAAATTGTAGCAAATATTTGATTTCCTGATGTGTGCCTGGCACTGGGGGTATAACAGTGAGCAAAACACAGTCCCTGCATATACTCAGGTGTGTAGGCAGACAGACAAATAGTGAAATAACGATCATGAAAATAGGAATGGTGTGTTATTGCTCACCAGTGCATCCTCAGGACCAGTACAGGACCTGGCATATAGAAGGCAAGTATTTGTTGAATGAATGCTGCTAATGAAACCGTATATGTAATAGGATCCTAAAATTAACTTGGGCATGAAAACATATGTACATATAAAGACAAAAGGAAATCTACCAAAGTATTAAAAATGGTTGTCCTAAGTTTTATACAATAAGCATGCTTTTTTAGAATATATGTATTTCAAAGTGCTTTCTGTGAAACATGAAACAAACTTAGTGGTTGGGCCTTCAGGTTTAGTTTATGAGCTATAGGAGAAAACCAGATTACCACCATTTCTGGTTCATTTCTTAGGATACTCATTTTTCGGTAGATTTGGCTACCATTGTTTTTTAGGTTGCTTCGGATATCCCCTCAAACATGACCCAACCTTCAGAAAGAAGGAAAGCAATGCCAAAAAGCCATTCGGTAATAGAACTGAATACTGTGTATTGGATGAGAACAGGAAGATAACTCTATTGCAAAAAAAAAGAAAAAAAGAAGAACCTGCAAATCAATATCAATACGCTCTCGAGTACCAAGTTTCCTGTTAACTTTATTTACCAAAAGCACCTTGCCCGCTTCCAAACCCTCTAAACCCCAGGCTCCCAGAGCCTGCTCTCACCGGAGTGCTACAGGCACAACATCTGCTCCGCAGGCCCACTTAAAGCAAGTAGTAAGCTTCCCTGTTCCACACTCGGCTCGGCTGCGCTGGCCATTTCCTCAAAGCACACACTTGCGTACACCTGGCCTGGGCTCCCCTAACCACGCCCAGCAGGGCACAAGGCATCATCCCGGCCAGGGAACACAGGGCAAACTCTCCCCACGAGCACAGCACCAGCCTAGCAACAACCCCAGGCACCTGGGCAACTCAAGAGCAAGCCGTCACCACCAGCCCCGGGTTGGCGCTCCCTTATCGACTTGATCAGTCCCGGAAACACCCTGCAAGCTTTTGCTAGAGACCCAGCTTGGCCCCGGGTAAACTCCAGCCACGCCACCAAGCAAGCCTTCTCTGCGGCCACTACGTGCTCCCCACCCCCCGGGGTCCCCTCACGGTACGAGCCGGGGCCACGCCTTCTACCCTAACTCCTTACGACCTCGGGTGGACTCAGCCCCGCGCCTCCGCCCCGAGCCACCAAGCAAAGCTCCCCCGACCCTCGGCTCCAGTGGGCCTGCCCCCCGACCCGGCCTGCCCCCCCCCCACCCGCTCCAGTTCGCCGCCTGTGCGGACACCCTCTCCAGGCTCTTACCGGAGGATATGGGAAGCAGGAGCAGTAGCGCCACCAAAAGAATCCCAAAGAAGCACCTAGAAGAAAAGGGACCCTCGCAGCGGTAGGGGGGTGCCTTGCGACAGGAGCAAGACGCCGTCATTTTCGGGAGATCAGCGAGAAACCTGAAACAGCTCAGCAGAGATCTTCCTGAGTCCAGTTACCAGAGATAAGAATCCGCACACTCACAAACCGTCAACCGCGGTCACGCAGCTGGGTATGGCCTGGGCCGTGCCCAGGGCGGAAGTGACTCTTCGGACGGGGCCTGCCGGGCCAATAGGCGGGCTGTAAGGCGGGGCCTCGGTGTCGGGGGTGGCCCTTAGGCCTGGACAGGCGGGGCGTGGCGCTTGCCAGGGTCTAACAGTCCCTGTGCGCGGGCCGCTTTACGCCTCACTCTTGGACCCTGGCTGTAGCTGGCTCCTCCTTCTGCAGACCTACACGGAAGCACAGCTGCGGTTTGCGAGAAACGGCTTGTTCACCGCCTGTTCGTAAAGACTGTTACCACCCTATGCAGGAAGGGTGGAAAGGAAGCAAGGGTTGGCGAGGTCAGCATTGTCAGTTTTCCGGAACGCTAGATTAAAGAATAAAACGCATCGAGCTGAAGATAGAAACCTAGAGCCCAGGCAGTTGGTCACTGTTGGGCAGACACCCTCAGGACTCCAGTCTGGACCTGGGGCACTCCAGACTGTCCGGATACCTGGGCCCTTGCTCAATCTTTGGCATTAGTCAGGCATAATTCGGGACAATAGTTGAGATTTCCGTGGTTGAGCCTCTGCTACTGAAGCCTCTCATGGCCTGATAGATTTCAAAAACATGTAAGGTTTGGCTGTTGCTCTCCCAACTGCTAAAGTCAATTAGTGTCACCTGTATTCCCAGGAGAGCACCCCTGGGAAGGTAAATTATTAAACAACACCGGGCCATTAGCATATTGGGCCTCAACTCTACGGCCTTGCCTTCGAACGACTAAATGTTTTATTGACGATGACATATACATGCATGAAAAGGGTAAGGACAAGGGTGCATTAAGTACCATATTTCTGGAAGCAATGAATGTCGTTAGAGTTGGGATGGGTAGGAATTGATGAGTGACAACTTTTCTGGTGAACCAATCTCTCAATGCTGGAAAATTAAGAATGAGTAAGATTTATTTGTAGAGTTGTGAGTAAACCTGTATGACTAGTAAAAGGAAAGAAAAGTAACATGATCGGTATTAAACAGCAAACAAAGGAGCTGACATTCTCTTCGTATTAGCTGGCAAAGAATAAAAACATCAACCAGTGTGTAAACATATTGGGGACGGGGTGGGGTGGGGGGCAGCACCCTCAAAGTTTTAGTTTACATAACTTTTTCATGCGTTACAATTTTAAATGGACCTGACTTTTAAACCACTAGTTTCATGTAGAGTTTATCCCAAAGATATCATCAGAGCTGTGAGCAAAGATGTATAATTTTGGACAAAATATAAACTCTTAAATGTCTAGCAGAAGTATAAGAGTTTTTGATAGGCAGCTTTATGGAATGAATTTCTATGCAGCAAGCAGTGTAAAAAAAAATATGAGAAATTATGGTATATTCGTAAGTAGAAAAAGCAAACTCCAAATTGATGTATGCCTTTTGTCATTACTTTTATTAAAATAGTATATTGATACACTTAAAAAGACATTAGTTGGAAATAAGTCAAAATTAACTAACAGTTCATAGGCTTATCTATATTTCATTTTTGTGTGCTTTTTTTTTCTGTATTGACCTTTGTTACATTTGGAATCAGGTAAAGAAACATTTTTTTTAAAAGTCAGCTTGTATATCACCTGCTCTTTTGTTCATAGAATGGTGGGAATAGAACCTGTATCACATAGGGTTAAGGTATGAGAGGATGGTAAGGAAATGGAAGCTCTTCGTGTAAACCTCAAATGCATCTTCTGCAATTATAGAACTTTATATGTATTTAAACAACTTTATATCTGAGATGTACTAAAGATTTTCTGGGTTCAACAAACTATGGAATTTCCGTTTCCTCCCAGACCGACACAATGTTTGGATTCTTGTATCTAGCATACAAGATACTAGGTGTGGAGGTGATGTATAAAATAAACACCTTAGTGTCTTGGATTATGAAATCCAGACACTCCATGATGACAATTAAAGGAGGTACAATTAAGGAGACAGTGAATAGAAAACTCAATGAGGGAGACTTATCATTTCTGTTATTTCTTATAGTTGTAAAACAGTGATATAACAGAAATGTTCTGTGGTTCAATGTTGGCACTTAAAACGGATCTATTTATGTTCTCTGTAACTATTGGTACATGATGTTATATGTCAGTTATATCTGAATAAAGTTGAAAAAAACTTTCCCATCTATTTCTAGTCTTGGAAGTAAGTTTTTATTTCTCATGAGAACATTTAAAAGGGAAAAAAATATGACTAGCATTTGGTTTCCTAGTTACAAATGCTAGATTAGATTCAAGAACTGGGGCTTTACTGGAATTTTATTTCAATCAGTGAAATTTCTATACCTGTGTTTTATCAAGCCATTCTTAATATAATTGAAGACTTTCACATAGATTTCTTTAACTTACTTTGATTCGACCCAACTGAGGCTCCATTTGAAAGGTTTTGAGCCTTATTTCCTATTTTTCTGGACTAGCTCCATGGGGCAGAGATAGTTTTCTTGCTGTATCTCCAGTGCTGAAACAGTTCTAGACCTATACCAGGTGCATAACAAATACCCATTAAATACTGAATGAAATAAATGGGCATTGCTGTCAAGTGCATTTAACGTGTCTCTGCCAATCCTCCCCAGCATGGATGTACCAAATGCTGGAAAAGTTCTGAGAAATTTTGATTTTAGTAATGTTAGGCACTGGGAGAAAGCAGAATTTGTCTCTGAAAGGAATGACCTACAACTGTATGCCAAGAAAACTTTCCTAAATCAGGCATGGCAAGCTAACCTATGAAGTGGATCTACTGTCTAACCCTTAGCCTTGAGATCATTTTAGTGACTGAGTTCAAAGGGAGAGTATTGACTGTGAACTTCCTAAGGTGCTGAGAGGAATAGAACTCAAGAGTCGAGGCTTTGAGTGAAGTAGGGGCTTAAACCCTAGTGGTTCCTCCAACTCCCCCTAAAGATTTTGTAAAACTGCCAACAGGAAAATAGGGAGAGAATGAAGAATATGACTGTAGACCAGGTTTTGAGCTATGTAGTAGCTCTCCTGTAAGCTTTAGGAATGGGGGTAAGGTGGAGGGAGGTGTCTGTGGATGTCATTAACCCAAGGGAGACTTCATTAAATAAAACAATGTTAGATGATCCTTTGCCTCCTAAATTGGTATATTTACATTATGCTTTTCAGAGGTGAGGGTAGCAGCATGAAGGGGCCTGTGAATGCTCTCAGAAGAGGCTTTCCCCTGTCATGCTGCTTTACAGGTTAGTTATTTGTGAAAACCTGAAAGAGAATGGCTAAACAGAGGATAGTTAAGCCACCTTTTTGATGCTGGTCCTGGGAGCTCTGCCACCTCTACTTGCACCTGGTGGGCACCTGCCAGCAAATTGACCTTCTTACTTGGCTGTTAACCTCAAGAGCATTACTGTGGTGCCACATCCAACACAGGTATTCTGAACCCAGTCAGGTACAGAAAGGAGGGCATTTCTCATAAGGATCACATATTCATTTTGTTTCCTCCTGGCTTTTCAAGGCTTTAAAAAGTAAATATATTACAAACCATATTCCAAAAGTACATTTGCAAAGATAAAATTTTTTATTCCTTTCATTATAATGGTGGAGACAGTACATTTAAACATCACAGACTTAAACTAACTTACATCTCACACTTAACTGTACAGAAAGTCAAGCAAAACAAAACAAAATTAGAATGTTAGCACTAGGAATAGCTTTGGAGACCAGTTGTTCCAGTCCCTGCTTTTCAGCTGAAAAATGTAAGGCCAGGGGTGAAAAGAATTGCTCAATAATACAAGTTAGGCTATATAATGTTTTAGACATCATTAATATATACACTATTTCCCATAGATAACTGATGTGATAGAAAAAAATCTCACAGATTTCTTGTAATTAAAAAGTCACAGGCATCAGATATTTGTTAATCATATTGCTCAGTGACCTACCAACTCCATTACCGGAAAAAAACCACATTTTTTCTTGTGATGGAGAATTTTAATTCTAAGAAAGGCCTATTTCCAAGCATTTAATATCTACTTCCTTTTTTTTTTTTTAATTGGGGTATAGTTGCTTTACAATGTTGTGTTAGTTTCTGCTGTACAACGAAGTGAATCAGCTATATGTATACATATATCGCCTCCCCCTTGGGCCTCCCTCCCACCCCGAACCATCCCACCCATCTAGATCACCCCAGAGCACCGAGCTGAGCTCCCTGCACTATACAGCACGTTCCCACTAGCTGTCTGTTTTACACATGGTAATGTATATGTGTCAATCCCAATCTCCCAATTCATCCCATCCTCTCTTCCGCCAACTGTGTCCACACGTCCGTTCTCTACGACTGCATTTCTATTCCTGCCCTGCAAATAGGTTCATCTGTACCATTTTTCTAGATTCCACATATATGTGTTAATACATGATATTTGTTTTTCTGTTTCTGACTTCCTTCACTCTGTATGACAGACTCTAGGTCCACCCATGTCTCTACAAATGACCCAGTTTTGTTCCTTTTTATGGCTGAGTAATATTCTATTGTATATATTTACCACATCCTCTTTATCTATTCATCTGCCGATGGGCATTTAGGTTGCTTCCATGCCCTGGCTATTGTAAATAGTGCTGCAGTGAACATTGTGGTACATGACTCTTTTTGAATTATGGTTTTCTCAAGGTATATGCCCAGTAGTGGGATTGCTGGGTCATATGGTAATTCTATTTTTAGTTTTATAAGGAACGTCCATACTGTTCTCCATAGTGGCTGTTTCAATTTACATTCCCACCAACAGTGCAAGAGAGTTCCCTTTTCTCCACACCCTCTCCAGCATTTATTGTTTGTAGATTTTCTGATGATGGCCACTCTGATGGGTGTGAGGTGATAGCTCATTGTAGTTTTGATTTGCATTTCTCTAATAATTAGTGATGTTGAGCATCTTTTCATGTGCCTCTTGGCCATCTGTATGTCTTCTTTGGAGAAATGTCTATTTAGGTCTCCTGCCCAGTTTTTGATTGGGTTGTTTGTTTTTTTGATATTGAGTTGCATGAGCTGTTTGTATGTTTTGGAGATTAATCCCTTGTAAGTTGCTTCATTTGCAAGTATTTTTTCCCATTCTGAGGGTTTTCTTTTCGTCTTGTTTATGGTTTTCTTTGCTGTGCAAAAGCTTTTAAGTTTAACTGGTCCCATTTGTTTATTTTTGTTTTTATTTTCATTACGCTAGGAGGTGGGTCAAAAAAAAAATCTTGCTCTGATTTATGTCAAAGGGTGTTCTGCCTATGTTTTCCTCTAAGAGTTTTATAGTGTCCGGTCTTACATTTAGATCTTTAATCCATTTTGAGTTTATTTTTGTGTATGGTGTTAGGGAGTGTCCTGATTTCATTCTTTTACAAGTAGCTTTTCAGTTTTCCCAGCACCACTTATTGAAGAGACTGTCTTTTCCCCATTGTATATTCTTGCCTCCTTTGTCATGGATTAGGTGACCATAAGTGCATCAGTTTATCTCTGGGCTTTCTATCCTGTTCCACTGAGCTATATTTCTGTTTCTGTGCCAGTACCATACTGCCTTGATTACTGTAGCTTTGTAGTATAGTCTGAAGTCAGGGAACCTGATTCCTCCAGCTCCGTTTTTCTTTCTCAAGATTGCTTTGGCTATTCGGGGTCTTTTCCTTTAAAAGTTTCTTCTCCAGAAACCCAAGAAATAATGCAAATAATAATAGAGGTTCAACTAAGCAAAGCCATTGAGCATCTTTTCATATATCCGTGGACTATTTGCTTTTCTTTTTTGGGTGACCTGGGTGTATGTCCTTTACCCATACTTTGGGAAGTTGGGGGAGGGTTGGTCTTTGAATTTTTAACTCTCTAAAGAAGCCAGTTACCCTTCATTTGTGATAGAAGTTGCAATTTTTTGGTCACAGTTTGTCAGTTGACTTTGCTTATGCTGTTTTTTTGTTTTTCTGTATTGATTAATTTTAAATTGAAATTCAGGTTGATGTCCAGCTCACTCTTTATATTTATCAAAGTATATATGGCAGAATACACTCTAAAAGCAACTATTAAAACCCATAATTACACAGAAGTTAGCAGTAGTCATATGCGAATCTATTATTAAATATTCAGAAGTATCCTGATGTTTTCTAGAGATCATTAGCAAGACTCATAATATCGTAACAAATTTTTTAAAGATTTATTTATTATTTATTTATTTATTTATTTAATTTTATTTATTTTGGCTGCGTCAGGTGTTAGTTGTGGTACGTGGGCTTTTCACTAGCTGTGGCGTGCAGGTTTTCTCTTCTCTAGTTGTGGTGCGCAGTCTCCAGGGCCCATGGGCTCTGTAGTTTATGGCATGCAGGCTCTCTAGTTGAGGTGCATGAGCTCAGTAGTTGTGGGGCATAGGCTTAGTTGCCCTGCAGCATGTGGGATCTTAGTTCCCTTAACAGGGATTGAACCTGCATCCCCTGCATTGTAAAGTGGATTCTTTACCACTGGACTACCAGGGAAGTGCCCCAAATAAATTTTTGATCTATAAAGATGTGGACCAGTTGAGACTCCAGGGCCACTTATTTAGAAAGTATCAATACATGTTTATTAATTTGATAAATTCTTAAAAGTCATGCTTTCTTAGTGAATTTAGTTTATTCTGAATCCATAAAAAATAATCTAGCTACTTTTGTAATAAAAATTATTCTTTTATTTAAATTTTAGTGTTTTTTATATAGAACATAGTACAAAGTACTTTTGAACTAGAGCTTAGGAAATATTAATTTCCTTATTTTGTTCCAGATATTTCCCTTGACCCCTCTCTCTGTAATCATTTAATGCCTTTTTACTAAACAGAAATTAGTTTTTTTCTAGAGAAAGTGAAAACTGGTATAGCATACATTTTACCACAGTCTATCTATAAGGATTGGGTTCTGCTCTATAAAAGCAAAAGAAGGTATTTAAAAAAGAAAGCTATCTGTGTGTATAAAGAAATATACTTGAAGAAAGATTAGCAGAAAATGAATTGAAATGTTAACAGTGGTTATCACTAGGTAATATATTTTTATGTGACTGATCAGTTTTTCATATCTTCCTCCTGCATTTTCCAAATTCTCCTCAATGAGCCTATTCCATATTATATACATTTGATAATAAGAAAGAAAAATGACAAACATGTAAACAGAAATGCTGGGTGACGTTTCTTTCTTTAAGTAATTGAGACTACTTATAAATCCTAAGTGTAGTTTTCCCCTGACTAGGTAATGTGTGCTTTCAGCACAAGAGAGGAGAGTGAGGGGGTGACCGTAATCCAAGCTAAGAAGAGGGTGCTTCAGTAGGTACTGGGAGAGCTTCAGCATCTTCAAGTGCACATGTCTGCATCTCTGTGAAGTCACTTAAAAGATTTTATGAGTCTCAGATCTTATTCTGTTGAAATGAATTGGCTCTTTTCCAATCAACATTTTAATTTGAGGTGTTCTCTAGCTTTATAGTACTTTGTCAAGGAAGGACACTGAAATAACAAAATATTTTTATTTAGATGACAGCATGGTCGACAACTGGACTACCCAGAATTTATATGCTGATAATCATGACGCAAGCATTACACATAGATTACAAGTTCAAAGGAAGTGCTTATTGCCTTCTGTGGTGGTTGCTATTTTGGGCACAAGAAAGTATGGCATAAATTGAGACACTGAGTAGATAAGAGAGGGTAATGAGTAACTTGACCTTTTCACATTGCTCCTTTTGTTCTCAGAGTTGAGCAACTAAATAAAAAAAGCCCCATTCCAGAACACATACAGGCCCCTCTTAATACAAAAAATATTTCCTGAGTCTCTTTTTTCTGAACGATGATTTTGTTAGAGGAAATAAACAAGAGCTGGTAGTTTGGAGGAGGGTCAGCTTCAGATAGCACGTCCTCCTCCCCTACTCATAGTCAGGATTGAAAGAAGTTATTGTATAATACAAGATATCAGAATGTTCCCTTGGACATGCTGAAGCCTCTCCTGTTTCATAAGGCCAGGAACACTGTCCTTCCACCAGTGGACAAATCCCTGATGAGGCCTGTCAGTTTACCTGACACCCCCAGTTACTACTGATTCCTCATCGTTGTTCTCCTTCTACCTCACAAGATTTCCCAACATCATGTGTTACCTGCATAATCTTTGAAGATTGTCATGGCCTTCAAAACACAGCGGTTTCTTTGGAGTCTACTTCATTAATTTTATTGCCCTCTCTGCTCCTGCACCTGGCCTGGGTGCACAGGTGTTAAGCTTGGTACAGACTTTGACTCCTTGTCTACCATATGTTGCCACAAATGATTAACCTTGATCCCTTGATAGACAGTGATCAAAATTGCAAGCTTAGGGACTTCCCTGGTGGCACAGTGGTTAAGAATCTGCTTCCCGGATTCTTAGCAGGAGACGTGGGTTCCATCTCTGGTCTAGGAAGATCCCACATGCCACGGAGCAACTAAGCCCGTGCACCACAACTACTGAGCCTGTGCTCTAGAGCCTGTGAGCCACAACAACTGAGCCCATGTGCCACAAGTACTGAAGCCTGCGTGCCTAGAGCCTGTGCCTCGCAGCAAGAGAAGCCACCACAATGAGAAGCCCGCGCACCACAACAAAGAGTAGCCCCCGCTCACCGCAACTAGAGAAAGCCCGCATGCAGCAACAAAGACCCAACGCAGCCAAAAATAAATAAATAAATGTATTTTTTTTTAAATTGCAAGCTTAAAAGGAAACATTTGAGACAATTCTTTAAGGACTTCCTACCTTTTTATTAAAAGGTGGTCAGTAGTCAACATGCACAATTTGAGATGCACCTTGATGTAAAAGAATGTTTCCAAAAAGTTGAGGATAAATGAAATTTTGGTAAGCTCATTCTCAAATACATACTGTATACTTCTCATTTGATTAAATCTATACTCAGAAATATGGGGACAATTTAAAAAGTGGTCATTATCCATAAGTTAATTTAGTATGGGAAAGAAAACATGTAAGCACAAAGTTTGGTACATTATAGTTGACTACTGAGTGTTACAAGAATGAATGCATGAGCAGGTGAATGACTGTAATAGAGTTAATAGGTAAAAAACAAGACATGAAATGTCTAATACTATGGGATGTGTTTAGATAAAGCTTGGGGGAAATGATGGGAGAAATGGTTGTCATTTGGTGAAAAAAAATAGTATACCATCAATATAATCTCAAGGTATAACCTTGCAAATGTAAAATATTATGAAAGAAGCTTAAAAACACTAACCACTGGGTGGAGGCTCTTATAGGCAATTTTAATATTCTTTATATTTTTCTGTGTTTTATATGTTTTCAATAGTGAACACACATTACTTTTAAAGAAACTAGATTATTTTAAAACGGTATAGAAAGGAAGTGCTGGAGTTCCAAAGAAAAACATCACTTTGGATTGGAGTTGTTTGGGAGAGCTTGTTGGGTGAGTGAATTCTGAGCTAGGTTAATGCAACTTAGATGGGAAGAAAGGTGAAACGTGTTTTAGACAGGTAACCTGGCAGGAATGAGACCAAATAAAATGATATTTTAAGCACTCTTATGGACTATGTTTTAAATGAACTCTTGAAAAAACAACCATTGTGTCTGCTGTTTATATTTGGAGGCAACATGGCTGGCTATGGAACAGTTTTTTCACAACTTTTCCATCCCAGTACCCCAATAGCAAAGAAAAAGTATGCATCACCCATGAGCCTTGGAGGCCTTAAATCATCCCTGAAAGTACAATATTCTCTGTCTTATTCATCTTAAAATATCCTGCCTTATTTGTCTTCTGTTCTCTTACATATGTATTTGTGTTAATATAATGCTATTTTCCATTTGAACTATTGGAATAACATTAGGAAAAATGTTCTCCTAGGAAGCCTTGCTATTTTTATCTCATGACTTCTATATCCTATTGATATACCAGCCAAGCATCCCCAGGGCATATGCAAATGCCCATTGGAGAAGCATCAGGCTAGATGATCATTAAAGCTTCAAAAAATAAATTACCAATTCTGAATTTTTAAAAAGCAATGCACATTTCATTTGCTTCCATTAACAGTCATGAAAAACAAGCTGTTTGACAGAAGCAAAGTGAGTAGAAGCCAGATAATAAACATAGGGCTTTGCAAATTCATTTCTATTTAGGAGAAGATTGACCTTATCCTGTATATTTTTGTTTAGAAAAATTTGAATTGCATATAACTTAATTAACTATAAAATGCCTCTCCCACTTCCTTACCTTTTCCTGTGGCCCCTTCCACTGTTCTCTATTAAATTTGTAACTTCTGACATGTATGTAGATATAAAATGCCAGATTTAGATTAATGCACATTGATAAGGGAAAGAGATAGGTCAGAAACAAAAGAAATTTTCTAAAAAATGTGATGATTTTGCTTCTGCTTCTACAGGAATGGCCTAATACCTTTCTAGTGCTTTTGGTGGTGGTGTTTCTGAAAATGCCCTAAGGATATTATGGATAGGAAATTTTAGGACTCCTGGACATAGCCAGGGTAAGCAAGGACCAGGTGAATGACTTTGTACGAAAAACTGAAGTTTTGAATTTGCAAGAAAACCCTGAGTTGAAATGAGGCACCCTGAGATTGCAGTAAAGATTTGAAGGGTTGAGTGTCTAATGGGAGAGAGGCCTGAAAAAAGGGTGGAAAGCAAAACTTAAAGGGGGACCAGCCTGTGAGAAAATCCTCACAGTCTGATGTAGTTCAGGGGTCAGCAAACTCGTCCTTTAATGGGCCAGTAGTAAATATTTGGCTTTGTGTGCCATGCAGTCTCTGGGTCTCTGTGGCATGCACTCAAGTGTGCTGTTGTAATATGAAAGAGCCATAGACATTATGTAAGGAATGGGTGTGCCTGTGTTCCAGTATAACTATTTACGAAACAGTTATGTTTGGTTCAGTGACTTCTACTATTCAGTCTAGGTCGTGTGCCACTTTTGGCTGTAGCATAATTTTCCTTTTCACCCCAAACCTTATGCAAACAGCTACACGTTTATTATACAACAGCTTGGGTAAGACTACTTTATTTATTTATTTTGACCAATGGCAACTCTACTAGGGTTCTCCAGAGAAAACAGAAGCAATATGATATCTACATATAGAGAGAGAGATTTATTTTAAGCAATTGGCTCATGAGGTTGTTGGGCAGACAAGTCTGAAATCTTCGGGGCAGAACAGAAGGCTGGGGATTCAGGTTAGAGATGATATTGCAGTCTTGAGTCTGAACTCCACTGGGCAAGACACGCAGGCTGGAAACTAGGCAAGGTTTCTATGTTGCAGTCTTGGGGCTCAATTCCTTCTTCTGGGAGAAGCCTTAGTCTTTGCTTTGAAAAAGACAGTGCCTGTGCACAGCCCTGACAGAGTCATCACCCCAAATCACTAGAAGCAACAATAATCCAAAAACAACAACAACAACAAAGGTGTTTCCACCTCCTGAAGTACATTCCAACTTCTTTGGTACCAGTGATCCAACTAGTGAAGTACCATACTCAAATTCTTTTTCCACTTTCAACATTTGAGTTGTTGAAAAAAATTTTAATTCAGTATGTGTGTTAGGTACTTGTTATTTTCTTGATTTGTGTGCAGATTTTGAGGATGAACACCATTGCCTTCTTGGGAATATAAATGGATAATCACTTTTTTAGATTTTTCATCTGTATTATTGCTAATTGGCAATGGGGAAAAAATAGGGAAAGTATCTCAGTTATATGTTTCAGTATTGAAAGAAACTAGTTGCTTTAATTTTGAAATTTAGAGCATAATTTGCCTCAAGTTTTTGAAATGTTTGCAAGGTATCTAAAAGGAAAAACATAACTAAATCCCAACTTTCAAGACTAAGTAAAAACTTATTAGGAAATAATAATAAAACCATCCTATCCATCATGTCAGAAGAATCTAAATTGCCTATTAGACAAGGGCCCATGCCTTAAAACAACACATTTCACCATTCCCAAAGTAATTTTGATTACTGACTATTGTTCACCACAACATTGTGACATTTAGGCTTCACAATGTGAATGTCTTTGCACTGCAATCTTATGCAAGACTTCCTTCCTCCCCTGTAGTGAAGATATAAGTTCTGTTTTCTGTACAATTAATACCCACAGTTAGGAGAGCAGCGGTAGTTGTCATGAAGGTATATGAGAACTGACAGTAAATAGAAGTATTTAATGACTTTTAAATGTCAGTAATAATAATCATGCATATATAACAATCGTTAAAATTTTCTGGCATTCATCATAAGTGAGGCACTGTGTTAAGTGAGGTAGAAGCTCTTATTTTCCCTATTTTACAGGGAAGGAAAGTACAGTTTAGACAGGATAAGTATCTTGTTGAGGATCTCATAGTAGTAAGTGAGTGTGAACACAGGTCTTACCCATTGCAAAGCCCAGGGTCTTACCGGGTATGCTCCTTTGCCTCTTTGTGGGTCATTTAATAAGCACTTCACTTTACATAAATGAAATGATGAATCATACAATACCATTACCTTTAGATTTCAAGTCTAGGTTGGTATTAGGGATTTAAGAATGGAAGCACAAAGAGTTCAGTCACTCCACCACTTCCCAGTACTTCCTCATTATTCAGGTCCTCTTTACCCTCTCATGGAGGTTAGATGACGGCACCACTTGAGACAAAGAGGAGACTGTGAGTCAGGAGCAAAGTGTCCACAGGATGAGGAAGGGCAACTTGAGATTCATGCATGAGGAAGCGTAGAGGGCGGGACAGCCACGCTGGATGGGCGTCCAAGGAGCAGTGACTAGGTGGTTAGGTGAGTAATGGCCTGAAAGTGGTCTTGGATGCTGAGTGGTACATGGGGCATGAGAGGGTACAATCTTAGTGAGTACGTGTTCAAAGAATGGCTGTGCAGGTGGTTGATGGTGGCTAATGTGAATACAGGGTAATGCAGCAAGCCTTTCCAGAGAGTGGCCTTAATAGTTTTGAACTACGCATAATACTAATGAAAATTTAAGGCTTTATCTGACTGTGGACAAGAAGGTTTTTTGTATAGAAACGGGAGTGGATTAGAGACAGAAACAGAGAGGCAGGGATAAATGGGCTCTGTGGAGCAGTCTAACAATATTGTTTCTCAGTGATCGGTGCATGACTTATCTTGTTTAACATTTGTTACAAATTATTGATGTAGTAAATACACAGTAAAATATCAAATGTGCTGATAATAGTATTCTTTTCACTAGTGAAATGTCAAGCCAGTGAGGTTAAATCACAAAGAATTTGCAAGTCTGTGCAAACAAACAGGAAAGTTTTCACAAAACCTTAATATGGACAGATACCCTTATAGAAATACTGTAATTTTCTTATAGGCTAATAACTCAGAATAGAGTGAAAGAGGAAAGATTGCATACTGTTCTCCAGAAAGACACTGGTTCAATCTACCAGAAAGCTAATACAAATCCAATAAAATAGAGGGAAGAAAAAAAGGAATATTGAAAGAAAAAAAGGAATTAATTCAGCTTTGTACTATACAGTTCCGGATACGGAATTTCAGTGACACAAAATCAGATTCAGAAATGGACAAAGAAAATCATAGCCTTTATCCCCTGTAATTCATTGAGTGTCTGGTTTATCGTCGTCTCTTCCTCCACTGGAATGCAAATTCCTTCCAGGCAGAGAAGGGACTTCTGCATTCTGATTACTTAAGCTTAGAACTTCCTTTTCTAATTATAGTTATACATTATTTCTAAGATGAAAATAAATGGCATTTTGTTATCCCAAGGTGTGAATCAGGCCAAAAATAAAAGTTTTTAAAATGTTTTGAAATTTTCGTAAATTACACCTAATAGGTTTCATTGTGAGTAGCTTGTTATTCCAAGAAGTGAATCAAGCGAAAAATACACGTTTTTAAAATGTTTTGAAATTTTGATAAATTACACACAATAGGTTTTATTATGAGTTGCTTACATGTTTGGGAGGTTTGCTCCCTGACCTTTAAGATTAAAGAGGACCATGATCTTTTCCCCTGCCACCATCTGGTTTGCCATTGGTCAGAGAGAGAATGCTCCTGCCATGGACATTACACATTTATGGAACGTGGAAGAAAAACAGCAGGCAGGTTTTAAGAGATGGAATACACGAAGAAATGGTGTGTGATCTAAGATTGTTTAGATTAGACAAGATAATGATTTCTAAAGAAATGTTTTTTTATGAAATGGTTATTGAATCTTATTTATGCTTGTGGATGACTAATATGAGCATACGATCTTAAGTTACCTGGGTGAAACAAATCAATAGTTAGACTTGGGAATTTTACCCTCCAGTTGATGAGTAAGGTATAGGGATGAGGAATGAAGTAGTTGGAAGGGAGGAGGTGAGAGGATCATTTATCTCTAAGAGAAAGAGAGAATCATTTGCCCTAGATTGTATTAACTTCAGACTGGTACAGAAATAGAAAGTTAAAAGTCTTAACTACTTTAATTCAGCCTTAATTTTTCTAAAGCCTAAAATTTTTAAAACCTCATTAATTATAGTGGTATTAAATGAGGAACTTTAAGGGGAAAAGCTTATTGGCACAAGGACTTTTGCTAATGTAAAGCATCGGGCTACTTTCACTTTCTTTTTGTAGTGAAGAACAGCAAAGTATATTTACATGTCAAGCCAGAATATAGAGGATGTTAGTTAGGAAGGATAAAGATTTAACTTAAATTTAAATCTCTACTAATTATTCTATCTTGAAATTGAGTTCCTGACTAGATTGTTTGTAAGAAGTCCTGCTGTGATATTCCTTATTAAAAGTTTATATTGGCATCCTCTGTGAAATATCAAAACTTCAATTTCTGTAAAGCTTCCCTAGGAGACTGCATGTGCTGAGCATGTTTGCTATAGAAAACTGTTAATTTGAAGTTAAAAACTTTCTCATGGTTATAGAGTTTGCCCATCAAGCTTATAAAATTGATCTCATTGACTTTGACCTCACTGATTTCGTTATAATTAAATCAACTAGTACAAAAGCTTATATATGTTCTCTTCCCAGTGAAAATGTTTATTTAGTAAATGGTGTTTATAAAAGGTTTATTATTTATTTAATACCCAAAGCAAAACATCAACTATTTCACACTGGCAGCCTGGGTATATATGTCAGTGAGACACACGATCTAACTTCTAGTGCCCTGATCGGGTCTTTGTACAGAGGTCAGAGACTGAAGTGTCTCAGTAAGACTGAGATACCAACGTTCTCGTCAACACCTTTGGAAAAATCCCTTACACGTCCTTTTTCTTTTGTAAAACTCGAGTCCTTAAAATTCTAAACTTTTTTAAAAAAAGTATTCTTAATGTCATACATATTTATTTTAATGTAAATACTTCTCTATCCACAATGTGTGTCAAAGGTCTTCTTTATAAGAATGACTGCGTCTGTTTATGTAGGTTTTTGTTTTTGTTTTTGTTTTGAGGCTTTCTCTTACCTCTCTTTGGCTCACAAGAAGAGGCAAGTACAGTTTTAAACATTTTCTCGGAGATTATGGCTGTACTTACCCTTTTTTTTGTGCTTTAGAATTATGCAACAGGAAACAATGATGGGCAAAATAAAGAAGATCATAACAAAGAACATGCCTAGGCAGCAAGAGGTAACTGAATGCATGGAAAATATAACCCGCAGGATTTTTTTCTTTTTTCTTTTTTTTCTTTTTTTTTTTAAACATCTTTATTGAAGTATAATTGGTTTACAATGGTGTGTTAGTTTCTGCTTTATAACAAAATGAATCAGTTATACACATACATATGTTCCCATATCCCTTCCCTCTTGCATCTCCCTCCCTCCCACCCTCCCCATCCCACCCCTCTAGGTGGTCACAAAGCACCGAGCTGATCTCCCTGTGCTATGCGGCTGCTTCCCACTAGCTATCTATTTTACATTTGGTAGTGTATATATGTCCATGACACTCACTCACCCTGTCACATCTCACCCCTCTCCCTCCCCATATCCTCAAGTCCATTCTCTAGTAGGTCTGTGTCTTTATTCCTGTCTTGCCACTAGGTTCTTCATGGCCTTTTTTTTTTTTTCCCCTTAGATTCCATATATATGTGTTAGCATAGTGTATTTGTTTTTCTCTTTCTGACTTACTTCACTCTGTATGACAGACTCTAACTCCATCCACCTCATTACAAATACCTCCATTTCATTTCTTTTTATGGCTGAGTAATATTCCATTGTATATATGTGCCACGTCTTCTTTATCCATTCATCTGTTGATGGACATTTAGGTTGCTTCCATGTCCTGGCTATTGTAAATAGAGCTGCAATGAACATTTTGGTACATGACTCTTTTTGAATTATGGTTTTCTCAGGGTATATGCCCAGTAGTGGGATTGCTGGGTCGTATGGTAGTTCTATTTGTAGTTTTTTCAGGAACCTCCATACTGTTCTCCATAGTGGCTGTATCAATTTACATTCCCACCAACAGTGCAAGAGTGTTCCCTTTCCTCCACACCCTCTCCAGCATTTATTGTTTCTAGATTTTTTGATGATGACCATTCTGACCGGTGTGAGATGATATCTCATTGTAGTTTTGATTTGCATTTCTCTAATGATTAATGATGCTGAGCATTCTTTCATGTGTCCGTTGGCAATCTGTATATCTTCTTTAGAGAAATGTCTATTTAGGTCTTCTGCCCATTTTTGGATTGGGTTGTTCGTTTTTTTGTTATTGAGCTGCATGAGCTGCTTGTAAATCTTGGAGATTAATCCTTTGTCAGTTGCTTCATTTGCAAATATTTTCTCCCATTCTGATGGTTGTCTTTTGGTCTTGTTTATGGTTTCCTTTGCTGTGCAAAAGCTTTTAAGTTTCATTAGGTCCCATTTGTTTATTTGTGTTCTTATTTCCATTTCTCTAGGAGCTGGGTCAAAAAGAATCTTGCTGTGATGTATGTCATAGAGTGTTCTGCCTATGTTTTCCTCTAAGAGTTTGATAGTGTCTGGCCTTACACTTAGGTCTTTAATCCATTTTGAGTTTATTTTTGTGCATGGTGTCAGGGAGTGTTCTAATTTCATACTTTTACATGTATCTGTCCAATTTTCCCAGCACCACTTATTGAAGAGGCTGTCTTTTCTCCACTGTTTATGCTTGCCTCCTTTATCAAAGATAAGGTGACCATATGTGCGTGGGTTTATCTCTGGGCTTTCTATCCTGTTCCATTGATCTATATTTCTGTTTTTGTGCCAGTACCAAACTGTCTTGATTACTGTAGCTTTGTAATATAGTCTGAAGTCAGGGAGCCTGATTCCCCCAGCTCCATTTTTCGCTCTCAAGATTGCTTTGGCTATTCGGGGTCTTTTGTGTTTCCATACAAATTGTGAAATTTTTTGTTCTAGTTCTGTGAAAAATGCCAGTGGTAGTTTGATAGGGATTGCATTGAATCTGTAGATTGCTTTGGGTAGTAGAGTCATTTTCACAATGTTGATTCTTCCAATCCAAGAACATGGTATATCTCTTCATCTCTTTGTATCATCTTTAATTTCTTTCATCAGTGTCTTATAATTTTCTGCATACAGGTCTTTTGTCTCCTTAGGTAGGTTTATTCCTAGATATTTTATTCTTTTTGTTGCAATGGTAAACGGGAGTGTTTTCTTAATTTCACTTTCAGATTTTTCGTCATTAGTGTATAGAAATGCAAGAGATTTCTGTGCATTAATTTTGTATCCTGCTACTTTACCAAATTCATTGATTAGCTCTAGGAGTTTTCTGGTAGCATCTTTAGGATTCTCTATGTATAGTATCATGTCATCTGCAAATAGTGACAGTTTTACTTCTTCTTTTCCGATTTGGATTCCTTTTATTTCTTTGTCTTCTCTGATTGCTGTGGCTAACACTTCCAAAACTATGTTGAATAATAGTGGTGAGAGTGGGCAACCTTGTCTTGTTCCTGATCTTAGTGGAAATGGTTTCAGTTTTTCACCATTGAGGACAATGTTGGCTGTGGGTTTGTCATATATGGCCTTTATTATGTTGAGGAAAGTTCCCTCTATGCCTACTTTCTGCAGGGCTTTTATCATAAATGGGTGTTGAATTTTGTCGAAAGCTTTCTCTGCATCTATTGAGATGATCATATGGTTTTTCTCCTTCAATTTGTTGATATGGTGTATCACACTGATTGATTTGCGTATATTGAAGAATCCTTGCATTCCTGGGATAAACCCCACTTGATCATGGTGTATGATCCTTTTAATGTGCTGTTGGATTCTGTTTGCTAGTATTTTGTTGAGGATTTTTGCATCTATGTTCATCAGTGATATTGGCCTGTAGTTTTCTTTCTTTGTGACATCTTTGTCTGATTTTGGTATCAGGGTGATGGTGGCCTCGTAGAATGAGTTTGGGAGTGTTCCTCCCTCTGCAATATTTTGGAAGAGTTTGAGAAGGATAGGTGTTAGCTCGTCTCTAAATGTTTGATAGAATTCACCTGTGAAGCCATCTGGTCCTGGGCTTTTGTTTGTTGGAAGGTTTTTAATCACAGTTTCAATTTCAGTGCTTGTGATTGGTCTGTTCATATTTTCTATTTCTTCCTGGTTCAGTCTCGGCAAGTTGTGCATTTCTAAGAATCTGTCCATTTCTTCCAGGTTGTCCATTTTATTGGCATAGAGTTGCTTGTAGTAATCTCTCATGATCTTTTGTATTTCTTCAGTGTCAGTGGTTACTTCTCCTTTTTCATTTCTAATTCTATTGATTTGAGTCTTCTCCCTTTTTCTCTTGATGAGTCTAGCTAATGGTTTATCAATTTTGTTTATCTTCTCAAAGAACCAGCTTTTAGTTTCATTGATTTTTGCTATTGTTTCCTTCATTTCTTTTTCATTTATTTCTGACCTGATCTTTATGATTTCTTTCCTTCTGGTAGCTTTGGGGTTTTTTTGTTCTTCTTTCTCTAATTGCTTTAGGTGCAAGGTTAGGTTGTTTATTCGAGATGTTTCCTGTTTCTTGAGGTACGCTTGTATTGCTATACAATACAATCTCCTTGGGTTTATCCCTCTTAGCACTGCTTTTGCTGCGTCCCATAGGTTTTGGGTCGTTGTGTCTCCATTGTCATTTGTTTCTAGGTATTTTTTGATTTCCCCTTTGATTTCTTCAGTGATCACTTCGTTATTAAGTAGTGTATTGTGTAGCCTCCATGTGTTTGTATTTTTTACAGATCTTTTCCTGTAATTGATATCTAGTCTCATAGCGTTGTGGTCGGAAAAGATACTTGATACGATTTCAATTTTCTTAAATTTACCAAGGCTTGATTTGTGACCCAAGATATGATCTATCCTGGAGAATGTTCCATGAGCACTTGAGAAAATGTGTATTCTGTTGTTTTTGGGTGGAATGTCCTATAAATATCAATTAAGTCCATCTTGTTTAATGTATCCTTTAAAGTTTGTGTTTCCTTATTTATTTTCATTTTGGATGATTTGTCCATTGGTGAAAGTGGGGTGTTAAAGTCCCCTACTATGATTGTGTTGCTGTCGATTTCCCCTTTTATGGCTGTTAGTATTTGCCTTATGTATTGAGGTTCTCCTATGTTGGGTGCATAAATATTTACAATTGTTATACCTTCCTCTTGGATCGATCCCTTGATCATTATATAGTGTCCTTCTTTGTCTCTTGTAATAGTCTTTATTTTAAAGTCTATTTTGTCTGATATAAGAATTGCTACTCCAGCTTTCTTTTGATTTCCATTTGCATGGAATATCTTTTTCCATCCCCTCACTTTCAGTCTGTATGTGTCTCTAGGTCTGAAGTGGGTCTCTTGTAGACAGCATATATATGGGTCTTGTTTTTGTATCCATTCCGCCAGCCTGTGTCTTTTGGTGGGAGCATTTAATCCATTTACATTCAAGGTAATTATCGATATGTATGTTCCTATTCCCATTTTCTTAAATGTTTTGGGTTTGTTATTGTAGGTGTTTTCCTTCTCTTGTGTTTCTTGCCTAGAGAAGTTCCTTTAGCATTTGTTGTAAAGCTGGTTTGGTGGTGCTGAACTCTCTCAGCTTTTGCTTGTCTGTAAAGGTTTTAATTTCTCCATCAAATCTGAATGAGATCCTTGCTGGGTAGAGTAATCTTGGCTGTAGGTTTTTCTCCTTCATCACTTTAAGTATATCCTGCCACTCCCTTCTGGCTTGCAGAGTTTCTGCTGAAAGATCAGATGTTAACCTTATGGGGATTCCCTTGTGTGTTATTTGTTGTTTTTCCCTTGCTGCCTTTAATATGTTTTCCTTATATTTAATTTTTGACAGTTTGATTAATATGTGTCTTGGTGTGTTTCTCCTTGGGTTTATCCTGTATGGGACTCTCTGTGCTTCCAGGACTTGATTAACTATTTCCTTTCCCATATTAGGGAAGTTTTCAACTATAATCTCTTTAAATATTTTCTCAGTCCCTTTCTTTTTCTCTTCTTCTTCTGGGACCCCTATAATTTGAATGTTGGTGTGTTTAATGTTGTCCCAGAGGTCTCTGAGACTGTCCTCAGTTCTTTTCATTCTTTTTTCTTTATCCTGCTCTGCAGTAGTTATTTCCACCATTTTATCTTCCAGGTCACCTATCCGTTCTTCTGCCTCAGTTATTCTGCTATTGATCCCATCTAGAGTATTTTTCATTTCATTTATTGTGTTTTTCATCATTGCTTGGTTCCTCTTTAGTTCTTCTACGTCCTTGTTAAATGCTTCTTGCATTCTGTCTATTCTATTTCTAAGATTTTGGATCATCCTTACTATCATTATTCTGAATTCTTTTTCAGGTAGACTACCTATTTCCTCTTCATTTGTTAAGTCTGGTGTGTTTTGACCCTGCTCCTTCATCTGCTGTGTGTTTTTCTGTCGTCTCATTTTGCGTATCTTACTGTGTTTGGGGTCTCCTTTTCACAGGCTGCATGTTCTTAGTTCCCCTTGTTTTTGGTATCTGTCCCCAGTGGCTAAGGTTGGTTCAGTGGGTTGTGTAGGCTTCCTGGTGGAGGGAACTAGTGCCTGAGTTCTGGTGGATGAGGCTGGATCTTGTCTTTCTGGTGGGCACGTCCACATCTGGTGGTGTATTTTGGGGTGTCTGTGGCCTTATTATTATTTTAGGCAGCCTCTCTGCTAATGGATGGGGCTGTGTTCCTGTCTTGCTAGTTGTTTGGCATAGAGTGTCCAGCACTGTAGCTTGCTGGTCGTTGAGTGAAGCTGGGTCTTGATGTTGAGATGGAGATCTCTGAGAGATTTTTGCCATTTGGTATTACGTGGAGCTGGGAGGTCTCTTATGGACCAGTGTCCTGAAGTTGGCTCTCCCACCTCAGAGGCACGGCCCTGATGCCTGGCTGGAGCACCAAGAGCCTTTCATCCACACGGCTCAGAGTAAAAGGGAGAAAGTATAGAAAGAAAGATGCTATAATATAGTGAAATAAAATAAAGCTATTATAAAGCAAAGCTATACAGACAAAATCTCACCCAGAAGCATATACATATACTTCTCACAAAAAAAGGAAAAGGGGAAAAATTAATATATCCTGCTCCCAAAGTCCACCTCCTGAATTTGGGATGATTCGTTGTCTATTCAGGTATTCAACAGATGCAGGCACATCAAGTTGTTTGTGGAGTTTCAATCCGTTGCTTCTGAGGCTGCTGGGAGAGATTTCCCCTTCTCTTCTTTGTTCGCACAGTTCCCGGGGTTCAGCTTTGGATTTGTACCCGCCTCTGCGTGTAGGTCGCCTGAGGGCTTCTGTTCCCTGCCCAGACAGAACGGGGTTAAAGGAGCAGCTGCTTCGGGGGCTCTGGCTCACTCAGGCCGGGGGGAGGGAGCGGTACGGAGGAGGTGGGGCGAGCCTGCAGCGGCAGAGGCCAGCGTGACGTTGCACCAGCCTGAGGCGTGCTGTGCGTTCTCCCGGGGAAGTTGTCCCTGGATCACAGGACTCTGGCAGTGGCGGGCTGCACAGGCTCCCGGGAGGGGCGGTGTGGAGAGTGACCTGTGCTCACACACAGGCTTCTTGGTGGCGGCAGCAGCAGCCTTAGTGTCTCACGACTGTCTCTGGGGCCCGCGCTGATCCCCGTGGCTCGCGCCCTTCTCTGGAGTTCGTTTAGGCGGCGCTCTGAATCCCCTCTCCTTGCCCGCCGTGAAACAAAAAAGCCAGAAAAAGTCTCTTGCCTCTTCGGCAGCTGCAGACTTTTTCCCGGTCTCCCTCCCAGCCAGCTGTGGTGCGCTAACCCCTTCAGGCTGTGTTCACGCCGCCGACCCCAGTCCTCTCCCTGCGATCCAACCGAAGCCCGAGCCTCAGCTCCCAACCCTGCCCGCCCTGGCAGGTGAGCAGACAAGCCTCTCGGGCTGGTGAGTGCTGCTCGGCGCTGAGCCTCTGTGCGGGAATCTCTCCGCTTTGCCCTCCGCACCCCTGTTGCTGCGCTCTCCTCCGTGGCTCCGAACGGTTTTTTTTCTTAATTGGAGTATAGTTGATTTATAATGTTATATTTCTTTCTGGTGTACAGCAAAGGGATTCAGATATATATATATATATATATATATATATATATATATATATATATATATATATATACACACACACACATATACATACATACACACACACACACACATATATATATATTTTTTCTTATTCTTTTCTGTTATGGTTTATTACAGGATATTGAATAGAGTTCCCTGTGCTACACAGTAGGACCTTGTTGTTTATCCATTCTCTATATAATAGTTTGTGTCTGCTAGTCCCAAACTCCCAATCCAACATTCCTCCACCCCCACTCCGCCTTGGCAAACACAAGTCTGTTCTCTATGTCTGTGACTCTGTTTCTGGTTCATAGACAAGTTCATTTATGTCATATTTTAAGTGATATAAGTGATATCATATAGTATTTATCTTTTTCTTTCTGACTTACTTCACTTAGTATGATAATCTCTAGTTGCATCCATGTTGCTGCAAATGGCATTATTCTTTTTTATGGCTGAGTAATATTCCATTGTATATGTATACCACATCTTCTTTATCCATTCATCTGTTGATGACATTTAGGTTGTTTCCATGTCTTGGCTATTGTAAATAGTGCTGCTATGAACATAGGGGGTGTGTGTATCTTTTTGAATTATAGTTTCATCTGGGTATATGCCCAGGAGTGGGATGGTTGGATCATATAGTAACTCTATTTTTAGTTTTTTGAGGAACCTCCATAGTGTTCTCCATAGTGGCTGCACCAATATACATTCCCATGAACAGTGTAGGAGGGTTCCCTTTTCTCCACACTCTCTCCAGCATTTGTTATTTGTAGACTTTTTAATGATGGCCATTCTGACTGGTGTGAGATGGTACCTCACTGGAGTTTTGACTTGCATTTCTCTAATAATTAGCAATGCTTGAGGATCTTTTCATGTGCCTATTGGCCATCTGTATGTCTTCTTTGGAGAAATGTCTATTTAGGTCTTCTGCCCATTTTTCGATTGAGTTGTTTGTTTTTTTGATGTTGAGTTGTATGAGCTGTTTGTATATTTTGGAAATTAAGCCCTTGTTGGTCGCATCATTTGCAAATATTTTCTCCTAGTCCATAGGTTGTCTTTTTGTTTTGTTTATGGTTTCCTTTGCTGTACAAAAGCTTATAAGTTTGATTAGGTCCCATTTGTTTATTTTGGCTTTTATTTCCATTGCCTTAGGAGCTGGCCTAAGAAAACATTAGTGCGATTTATGTCAGAGAGTGTTTTGCCGATGTACTCTTATAGGAGTTTTAGGGGTCATGACATATTTTAACCTGCAGGAGTTTTTTGGTTTTTGTTTTTGTTTTTTTTCGCTGCATTGGGTCTATGTCGCTGCGTGTAGGCTCCCTCTAGTTTCAGCAAGCGGGGGCCAGTCCACATCGCAGTGCATGGGCCTCTCATTGCAGTGGCCTCTCTTGCTGCAGAGCACGGGCTCCAGGCGCATGGGCCTCAGCAGTTGCAGCACACAGGCTCAGCAGTTGTGGCCCAAGGGCTCCAGGGCACAGGCCCAGTAGTTGTGGCACACGGGCTTAGTTGCTCTGCGGCATGTGGGATCTTCCTGGACCAGGGCTCGAACCCACATTCCCTGCACTGGCAGGTGGACTCTCAACCACTGCGCCACAAGGGAAGTCCCTAACCTGCAGGTTTTAAACTCTATCTTAATATCTAGTCCCATTAGAGATTGCCAAAGAATTTTTAAAATATAACTACATAACACACCATTGTAAAGCAATTATACTCCAATAAAGATGTTTAAAAAAAATGTAACTGCAAATTCTGCTACTAAAAACATCCCGCACAGACTTATCTTTAAGAACTCTCCTCTGCTCCTGGTTTAATCTAGCATATTAGTCTTATTACCACAGGGTTACAGATAAGCTGTGAGAGAGCAGTTTGTGACCTTTGTCCAACAGCAGCCTTTCAACAAGTGGGTGAGAACAAGCACTGGAGCGCCTCTGCTCAGCTCGCCATGACCCTGCACACATCTCTTGTGTGAGGCACAAGGCGTGAGTTACTCTATGCAGCAGACTCTACTGACTCTCTTAGAAATTCTACCACAAAACTATTCCTCTCACATAGGCAGATCACAGAAATGGGCTTAGAAAATTGGTCTTTGTGGCTTTCAATTTGTGCAAATGGGCACGACTACCATCCTGAAGACTATTCCTAGGTTATAAACCAAAGAGCAAGTTGTCTTCTCCAGACACATTAAAATAGGAAGAACGATTCTTTTTTATAATGGTTCAAAGATAGTATAGAAACTTTGATAAAGGACACTCACCCTACATGCATATAAGGATACCAGTTTTGCTACACTATGGCCTGAATTCATTATTCTTTTCTTTCTAATTAAAATTGCAGTCTAGGATATTTTGATCTCTCTTTTTACATTTCATTTATTATAAGTGGACACTTACTGTTAAGGATGCTAGGTTTCCTTGAAACTCTTCATAAAACTTACCAACTATGAGATTATCACTTGTGTCTAAAAGGAAGCAAAAGCCACAAAAAAAGTCTGTCTGGCACACAATATGATCAAACAGGAACTCTCAGTCAGTTATAATTCATCCTGATGTTTTTTCAGTACATAGTCTTAATATTTTCTGATATAAAAAGCTTTTTATGATATAAAAAGCCATTGGTTTTACTCGCACAATCTCATTTTGTGTACTAAGAGAAGTCTGTTTTTTTCTTTTTAATGTAATATTGTTTTGTCATAAAAATAATATAACTACAGCAGAAGATTTATAAAACAGAGCAAAAGAAAAATATCATCCATAATCCTACTACCCTGAAATGTTGTGGTACATTCCTTTCCGGTAAATTTTTCCATGCATTTAAAGTTTACATAGTTATACAATAGGAATGAATATTATGACAGAGGCAAAGTAATATAAACTTTTCTAGTGAATGTATCATAGTGTAGTCCAAGATTTCTATTGTAGAGTTAAGCTGTTTCAAGTTTTAGTTTTGTAATGAAATCCTTGATAAAAATGCACGAAATATTTTTGTATTTTACATTATTTCATTAGATCGGATTTCTAGGAGGGCTAATTGGCATGAGTATTTGTGTTACTGTCTACATATATTGCATACCTGTTTTTCGTAGGGTTTTTGCCAATTATAATTGTACCTTCAACATATGAGGATATCAGTTTCATCACATTTTGCTTTTTACTGGGGGTCACATAAGAACATTTTGTTGTTGACAAGTTAATGGGCAAAGAAATGGTACCTTGTTCTTTTCTTTTGCAGTTCTTTCAGTTTTAGTGAGGTTAAACAGTTTCCCGATATTTATGTGCCAGCATAAACATATATTTGCATCCTTTCTCCCAACCCCACATTCTAAGATATTTTCTGCACTTCCCTGCACCCCTTTCAGTGTTGTGTTTTGTTGAGCTGTAGAGAAGAAACACAATTTACCTTAGAAATGTCATGGAGACTTTGATAAACTAGAAGATTCAGATGGTAAGGGCATAGTAGAAGACAGATAAGCCAACTTTAGCTGGCGCTTTTGAGAGAGAGTCTGAGTGGAAGAGAGAGAAACTAGGTTTTAGGAAAGCAGTTGCTTTAAGGAATGGAACCCTGGGGGACATAAATGGGTAAAGTGGATTTTAGGACATTTTTATGAGCATCACATAGTGTAATCTTTCTTTGAGCCTCTTTGAGAGATTCCAATAAAGTTGTCTCTTAGTTTTTACATTAAGCTGTCAAGCAATACTATGCTGTTAGTTTTGGAGACAGCACAGTTAAACGTTCGGTAGAATTTACATGTGAAGCCATCTGGTCCTGGCCTTTGTTTGTTGGGAGTTTTTTATTTAAATTACTGATTCAATTTCATCACTGGTAATTGGTCTGTTCATATTTTCTATTTCTTCAAGGTTCAGTCTTGGGAGATTGTACGTTTCTAGGAATTTGTCCATTTCTTCTAGGTTGTCCACTTTATTGGCATGTAGTTGTTTGTAGTAGTCTCTTATTATCCTTTGTATTTCTGTGATGTCAGTTCTAACTTCTCCTTTTTCATTTCTGATTTTATTGATTTGGGCCCTCTCCCTTTTTTTCTTGATGAGTCTTGCTAAAGGTTTATCAATTTTGTTTATCTTTTCAGAGAACCAGCTCTTTGTTTCATTGATGTTTTCTGTTGTCTTTTTAGTTTTTCTTTCATTTATTTCTCCTCTGATCTTTATGATTTCTTTCCTTCTCCTAACTTTGGGTTTTGTTCTGTTCTTTTTCTTGCTATTTAGGTGTAAGATTAGGTTGCTTATTTGAAATTTTTCATGCTTCCTGAGGTAAGTTCATATTACTATACTTCCCTCCTACAACTACTTTTGCTGTGTCCCACAAATTTTAGATTGTTGTGTTTTTATTTTCATTTGTCCCCAAATATTTTTAAAATTTCTTCTTTGATTTCTTCAGTGATCCATTGGTTGTTTAGTGGCATATTGTTTAGCCTCCTTTTGTTTGTGTTTTTGCAGTTTTTCTGTTGTAGTTGATTTCCGGTCTCATAGCATTATTGTTGGAAATGATGCTTGATTTGATTTCACTTTTCTTAAATTTACCATGGTTTGTTTTGCAGTCTAGCATGTGATCTATCCTGGAGACTGTTCCATGTGCACTTGAAAAGAATGTGTATTCTGCTTTTTGGATGGAATATTCTGTATATATTATTAAGTCCACCTGGTATAATGGATCACTTAGACCAGTGTTTCCTTATTGATTTTCTGTCTGGATGATCTGTCCATTGATGTAAGTGGGGTGTTAAAATCCCCTATTATTATTGTGTTGCGGTTGATTTCTCCTTTTATGTCTGTTAATATTTGCTTTATGTATTTAGGTGCTCCTAAATCTACGTTGGATGCATATATATTTACAGTTGTTATATCTTCTTAGATTGACCCCTTGATCTTTATGTAAAGTCCTTCTTTATCTCTTTGTTTTAAAGTCTATTTTGTCTGATATAAGCATTACTACCCTGACTTTCTTTTGATTTCCATTTGGATGGAATACATTTTTCCATATCCTAACTTTCAGTCTCTGTGAATCTTTAGATCTGAAGTGAGTCTTTTGTAGGCAACATATATATGGGTCTTGTTTTTGTATCCATTCAACCAGTCTATAACATTTGACTGGAGCATTTAAGCCATTTACATTTAAAGTAGTTATGGATAGGTATGTACTTATTGCCATTTTATTAATTGTTTTGGGGTTGTTATTGTAGTTCTTTTTCATTCCTTTCTTTTTCTTTGCTCTCTTCTCTTGTGATTTGATGACTGTCTTTGGTGTTATGTTTGGATTCCTTTCTCTTTTTTGTGTGTGTATCTATTTTTGGTTTGTGGTTACCATATGATTTATATATAGCAATCTGTATATATTTACATGATTATTTAAAGTTGCTGATGCATTTTAACAACCTTGCATTTGTATTTTCCTCCTCTTATCATTACTGGTTTTGACCTTGTATTTTACATCTACTTGTTTTGTGTAGCCCTTAAATGATTATTGTAGATACAGATAATTTTACTCCTTTTTGTCTTTTAACTTTCCTACTAGCTTTGTATGTGGTTAATTTATTTCCCTTACTGTATATTCGCCTTTACCAATGAGCTTTTTCCTTTCATAATTTTCATGTTTCTAGTTGTGGCCTCTTCTTTTTCACTTGGAGAAGTCTTTTTAATATTTTTGTAAACCAGGTTTGTTGGTACTAAAGCTTTAACTTATCTGTAAAACTTTTGATCTCTCCATCAAATCTCAATGAAACCCTTCCCAGGTTGAGTATTCCTGGTTGTAGGTTTTTCCCTTTCATCACTCTAAATATATCATGACTCTCCCTTCTGGCCTGCAGAGTTTCTGCTGAAAAGCCAGCTGATAGTCTTATGGGAGTTCCTTGCACTCAACCTGTTGCTTTTTACTTGCTGTTTTTAATCTCTCTTTATTTTTGCCATTTTAATTACAGTGCTTCTTGGTGTGGTCTTCTTTGGGTCAGTCCTGCTTTGGACTCCCTATGCTCCCTGGATTTGGATGTCTATTTCTGTTCCCAGGTTAGGGAAGTTTTCAGCTATTATGAGTTCAAATATGTTTACTGCCCCTTTCTCTCTCTCTTCTCTTTTTGGGACCTCTATAAGTGAATGTTAGTATGTTTTATGTTGTCCCAGAGGTGTCCTAAACTGTCCTCATTTCTTTTTACTCTTTTTCCTTTTTTCTGTTCAGCATTAGTGATTTCCACTAGTCTGTCTTTCATTTCACTGGTCCATTCCTCTGTATCATTTAATCTACTATTGATTCCTTGTAGTGTAATTTTCATTTCAGTTATTGCGTTTTTCATGTCTGAGTCTTCCTATTTTATACCTCTTTGTTAAAAGCATCTAACTTCTTGTGCTATTTATCCATTCTTCTCTGGAGTTCTTTGATCATTGTTACAGTCATTACTTTGAACCCTTTCTTGGGTAGATTGCCTATCTCCACTTCATTTAGTTCTTTTCCTGGGGTTTTATCTTGTTTCTTTGTGTGGGACACATGCCTCTCTAGCCTCATTTTTGCCTAATTTGCTGTCTTTATTTCTATATATCTGGTAGGTTGTTTAAGTTTCCTGATATTGGAGAAGTGGCCTTTCATTGGAGACATCCTATGTGTTCCTGTAGCACACTCCCCTCTGGTCACCAGAGCGTATATGCTCTAGGGCTGCCCCTTATGTGAGTTGCATGAGTCCTTCTTTTGTGGTGGACTGACTACTGTGGGTGGCCTGGTAGTCATGGCTGGCCCCCAGTTCAGTTTGTTGCCAGGCCCTGCCTTGTGTGGAGGCTGTTAGTCACTGGTTTGTGGGGCTAGGTTATGACTTGGCTGGCTTTGCAGTGGGTCCCAGGTCTAGTGCTGGCTCACTGGTAGAACTGGCAGAGTTGGCTGGGTTCCAGGGTGGGTGGTTGCAGGGTTGGGGTTCCTGGATCTAGTGTTGGGCTTCTGGTGGGTGGGACTGATTCCTGACATGGCTGGCTGCAGGTCCTGTGGTGTCCGAAAGCTAGTGCTGGCCCACTGGTGAGTGGGGCTGGATCCTGGGGTGGCTGGCTAAAGTGACTAAGGTGTCTCATAACTGCTGATGCCATGATGATGGGTGGGTCCAGGGCCCATGGGTTCCCAGGACTAGTGCTGGCTCAGTGGTGAGTGGACCCATTTCCTGGGGACTCTGGCCAGAGCACCCTGGGAATCCTGAAGCTTGTTATAGCTCGCTGGTGCATAGGGCCAGAATCCAGGGCCATTGGCTGAGGGTCACATAGTGTCCCTGAGGTGGCGTTGGCCTGCTGCTGGGCTGAGCTAGAGCCTGGGCAGTTTTGGGACTGTTGCTAGCCTGCTGGTACATTGGCTGGGTCCTTACAAGGCAGGCTGTGGGCTGTGGTGGTCCTGGGACCAGTGTCTGGTGGGTGGGGTGGGGCCCAGGAGATCCTGGAACTGGTACCTGCCCACCAGTAGGTCCAGTAGGTGAAACCAGGTCCTGGGGTTAGTGCCAGCCTACTGGTGTGCAGAACTGGGATCTGTGGTCTCTGACTGTGGTCCCAGAGCTGGTGTCGAACTGCTGGTAGGTGGGGCCAGGTCCTGACACAGCTGCCTGTGGGGTCTGGGTTGTCCTGAAGCTTGTGTTGACTAGCTGGTGAGTGGGGCCAGATCCACTGAGGTTGGCTGAGAGGCTAAAAGTGTTTCAGAGCTGATGCTGGCCTGCTGGTGGGTGGGCCTGGAGCCCAGTGGTTCCTGGGACTGGTGCCAGCCTGTTGATGGGTAGGCTGTGTCCTGACATGGCAGGCTGTGGACCTGCAGTTATTATAGGGCTGGTGTCCACCCACTGGTGGGTGAAGCTGGGTCCTAGGGTCTCTGGCCACAAGGACCCTGGGAGTCCCAAGTCTAGTGACTACACCCTGTGTGGTGCTGGGTCTTGAGCCCTCTGCCATACAGGGTTGTGTCCAGGGGTATCTTTGGATATAGGAGGTCTTAAGGCAGCCTGCTGGTGGGTAGAGCTGTGCTCAGTACTGGTGCCTACAGGCTGGTGGGTAGATGCAGGCCTGGGTCCTGAGGCTAAAAAGCTAATGGGGGGATTCCAAAATGGCACTTGCCAGCACCAATATCCACATGATAGAAGGAGCTCCCCAAAATGGCTGCCGCCAGTGTCTTTGTCCTCAGGATGAGCTCCAGTTGCTTCCTACCTCTCTGGGAGACTCTCCAAGATCAGTACATGGGTCACCCAGGCTCCTTTCAAATTACTGCTTCTGCTCTGGGTCCTGGAGCATGTGAGATTTTGTGTGCGCCCTTTAAGAGTGGAGTCTCTATTTCCTAGAGTCCCAGTGGCCTTCAAAGCCAAACATTCTGGGTGCTCACTCTCCTGGCACAGGACCCCCAGGCTGGGGAGCCCAATGTGGGGCTCAGACCCCTCACTCCTTGGAGAGAACCTGTGCAATTGTAGTTACTCTTCCATTTGTGGGAGTCACCACCCAGGGGTATGGGTCTTCGATTTACCTTGACTCTGCCCCTCCTAGCCATCTTGTTGTGATTCCTTCTTTATATCTTTAGTTGTAGAAGCTCTTTTCTAGTAGGTTCTGGTCATCCTCATCAATTAGTTTCTCTGTAAATAGTTATAATTTTGATGTCCCATGAGAGGAGGTAAGCTCAGGGTCTTCCTACTCTGCCATCTCCTATACTCAGTAACATCATCAGTTCTGAAGTAAATTACTGACATCAACATGTGCTTTTTGCTCTGCGCACCCATCTATCTAGTATAAGGACAACTCAGTAGAGATGGCATAACAGAGTATTTCTTTGGCATTTGTTTTCAGTGCTTTGAAAATATTCCCTATAAAATCTGGCCTTTACTTATTCTCTCTACTCCCACCTCTCCTCACCATCCTATACTCCTCACTCCAGAGGGAAGGGTCATCAGAATACCACCAACTGGGACAGATTGTAGCACATCTAAAACATCTGTTATTCATCTTGCAGGTAATTCTGCCTCTGACATTCATAACAAAGCTATATCACAAGCAAAAACGATTGTCACTATAGAAACATGGAGGTTTCATCTAGATACACTGATCCTTCTGGATCATGGGGAAAAGTGCACTGACCAGTTGGACCAGAAAGTTCACAGTGAGGGGCGGCGCTGCTCCAAACCCCGTCCCTTTACTGTCACTTGTGCACTGGGTGGTGCTGTCCCCAGTGAGGCTGAAGGTCATCTTTCTGTCTTGGAGGGGGAGGTCACATTTGTAAGATAAAGTTGCCCTCAGTATCCACATGGGATTGGTTCCAGAATCCTCATGGATTCCAAAGTCCATGGATGCTCAAGTCCCTTATATAAAATGGCTTAACGTAGCATTTGCATATAACCTAAGTACCCCCTCCTGTATACTTTAAGTCATCTCTAGATTACTTATAATAGCTAATACAATGTAAATACCATGTAAATAGTTGCTAGTATGGGGGAAAGTCAAGTTTTACTTTTCAGTAAAAAAAGTTAGTTGAATCCTCAGTTGATTAAATCCACGGATGCAGGACCTGTAGATACAGTTGGTCCACTGTACTTCTTTTCCATAGGGAATGTCTCCAGATGAGGGCCTCAGTGCATCAAACAATGATTGACTCCTCGTATCTGGACTCTTATCTGTGTGTTTATGTTTCTCTAAAGCTTACCTAACTTATTTTCAGCTTTTTGTGTTTCAGGAAGGTTGTTTGTTGTATATATGAATTTTATATGTATCCAGTGTTCTTAAAAGTTCCATCATAATCCCATAAGATGTCCAAATAGATTTCGAGCAAAGTACTTTAATGAAATCCAAAACAAAACATTTTCTAATCATCAAGAAGGAATTTAAAAAAATCTTGCCTTGTTTTAGTAAACAGAGTAGGATACATCAGTAATGTCTTGGTATATAAAATATTTTTACCTATTTATTAATTTCTGAGTCTTTGGTATGTTTTGTTTAAACAGGTCGTTTGGAAATTTAAGGCACTTCAGATCAACATTTCAAATATTGACTCACCTCCCTGAACCATACTAATTTATCATATAAATCTGTTTTTGTTCTCTATAGCACATCCCTTTTTGTTTTTTTGGCTGTGTTGGGTCTTCGTTGCTGCATGCAGGCTTTCTCTAGTTGTGGTGAGTGGGGGCTACTCTTCGTTGTGGTGCACGGGCTTCTCATTGCGGTGGCTTCTCTTGTTGCAGAGGAAGGGCTATAGGCGCGTGGGCTTCAGTAGTTGCGGCTTGCGGGCTCAGTAGTTGTGACTTGTGGGCTCTAGAGCGCAGGCTCAGTAGTTGTGGCACACGGGCTTAGTTGCTCCACAGCACATGGGATCTTCCCGGACCAGGGCTCGAACCCGTGACCCCTGCATTGGCAGGTGGATTGTTAACCACTGCGCCACCTGGGAAGTCCCATGGCACATCACTTTTTAACATACTATTTTATATATTCTATTTTTAATTTGTTTACTGACTTATTTTCCTGTTTATTGTCTGCCACCCCAAATAGAAAATGAACTCCATGAGAGCAGGGATAAGGCTTTCCTATTCAGCACCCCCCTTACATGGAAAGTCCTGGCACATGGGAAGCCTTCCTCGTAAATACTATGGACTAAATGAGAGGCTGAAAAAATAGTTCACCTATGTGAGGGATAAAAGCACATACAAATTTAAGAGAGATTAGTCCTCAGTGGTGAAACTTAAAAAGTAAATGAATAAATAAATTTTGGCATACTTTTATGTCACCTACTTTCTCCCCACATATTCCCCACAAAATTCAACACCAACATTAAACTAGTTACTTACAGATTAGTAACGTGAACACATGATGTATAAGTCCTGCCAGACCTTGTAAAAATTCTTACAACAAAGAAGTATTTTACCAGTAATTTAGTTAAATAAAGATCCAGACAACAGGTGATTCAATGAGGTGAAACACACTAGGAAAAAAATAAGGGGATATATCCAGGCTGCAGAATTATTTGTACTCACGTTCACACACAGTAATACTGCTCTTCAAGGGGTTTTCATTCCAACTAAGACACAATGACTAGCAGAGCTGTCTTTTAATCAGAACCTAAGGGAAAAAAGGGTAGCAAATAGGTGAGCAATTCCCATTTCTCCCTTCATCTCTTCATTGATAGATGCTCAGCTTTTTCACTTCAGCCTAAATACCATTTGTTCCTTAGGTTCAGAACAAGCCAGAAGTCTCATTTCATTAAGGATTTGCATTCAGTAGCTGGCAGAAATTCAGAAGCCAAATTATTCTAAAGTATCGCGGTGTCCTGTGACAGACAAAGCAATCAGAATTTGTACACTTAATAGTCAAACAGACATCATAGCCCAGTGTCACCTCAGAAGTCCCTGAACACAGAGCTGGACTCTCCCCAGTGCCCTAGACCCATTCTGCATTTCTCACTGACAGTCCTCTGACATTCCTCTTATCCTAATTAGTAGGTCCTGAGCAAGATCGGCTCCTGACTTGGGGAATCAAAGCAGGGAACATCTGGAAATAGAACCGACATTGTTCTTCTTGCCACCAGAGCTGTAATGGCCAGAAGAGGCTCACAGAGGCCTCTGCCACTGAAATGCCCAGATTATTGTTAGATCCTATGGTCCTTATGAAATCTGCTCATCATTATTGGGTGGCAGACTTTGTAAACATCAAAGATTCCTTGGAAATTGTTTAAAGTAACTACTATATTACCCAGTCTTGTTACCTCCCACAGACAGTGCATTCTACTGAGAGTACTAGATCCACATGAACCATTAATAATACTTCCTGAAACAATAACATTGGCCATTATGATCCCAAAGACCAAGATATTACAGATGCAAAGATATATGATTGAATTAATTCTTATCCATACAGTATTACAAATTCCACTCTTGATTGGTTTTTACTTTTCTGAAACAACCTTTGCCTGATCTATCATATTGCAAACAATTTTTGTCTTATATGTCAAGCCTTTTACTAGCAGATTTCCCTAGAAAGTTACATTTTCCTGCCTCCAAACAACTATTTCCCCATTTACTTCAAGTTCTAACCATGAATTCAAGATCACTGTCTATATTTATGTTTGTATTTGACACTGAATTACATATGCCATTTTCTTCATCTCCTTGATAGTGGTGCTCCCGAGTCGTGGCACTTATTTCAAAACTGCCCAGCAGTTAGTCTCTCTGGGTACTTCTATTCCATAGGTCAGCTTCCCTTTGTGGATTAACCCCTGAACCCAAGGGAGTCACTATCCATCACAGAGTCCCTGGTCTCTCTTCTAGGGTCCCTCAGCCCCTCATCACAAAAAAGGATGCTTTTATCGCAAGTTGGAAATTAAGTGGAAAGAGCACATGTCCATTAGGGAGTGGGTTCAGGAAGTCAGCACATGATTTCACTAGGAAAAAAACCACAGGAGTTAGATGTCCATGTGAGGGACAAAGAAATTGATCCTCAGACCAGATAAGAATATAGGCACCTGCACATCTGGGAGCTGCCAGGCTCCAGTCTCCCTCGGGTGTACAGGGCAGGGAAACAAGCCCCTCTGAGATCATATATGGGCTCACAGCTGTAGAACACTTCATGCCCAGCGGAAAAGTCATCCTTGTGCCTTGGGGCGTGCTTACCATGCAGGATTTCTGGAGGTGGTTGACATACTGAGGAAAAAACAACAAAGTACCTGTCGGTTAGGAGGAAATATCTTCTGCTATACCTTGTGCTTGCCAGGGAGCTTAAAAATCCTACTGAAGAGAGTGTGGATTTTAAAAGATGTGCTAGTTCAGTACCCACGTTTTACTGGTAAGCAAACTAAGGCCACAGGGCAGAGCTGTGAGTAGAATAAACGTCTCTTCAACACCTTGTCTGTGTTTTTTCTACTAAAACATTCCTAAGACTACAAGCAGAATGTTCCTTTGCTTTCCAGGACTGGCCATCCAGTACAGGGCTGTGAGCGCTGGTGGACTGTTGCACTCTTACACTTCCTAGAAAGCTATCCTTTCTGGCTTCAACAAGGAATAGCTTTGCCCAAGTGTCATCCAACAGACCCCTCACCTAGCTTACAGTACAGTTAGTCACCCATCCCCCTTCATCTTTTCTCCCAACTCCTCCTCCAGAACTATAAGCCTCTGCTTGGTCCCTATGTGCCAGCCTGGATTCTTCCCATTCCACTGCTAAGCCAGCCATTTCAGCATAAGAAGACAAGAGAAACCATCAAGAACAAAATCCCCATAAAAGTAAAAGGTATAGACTTAGAGAATATATTGTGTAGAGCATATTGTGACTCAGATTTTGGCTGCCTCCATTCACAGCCCAATTGGTGTGTTCTCAGGGCATCAGAACACATTTGAGCCTCAATCTGAACGATATACAATGTATTAAAAATGAATAAGAAGTAGGTTCTATTTTAAGATGGAAACATACAAAGTCCTGAACTCAGCTCTTCCCATGGACACCCTTGAATCTACAGCTACGTATGGAACAATTTCCTCTTAAATCGTTTGAAAGCCTGGCTGAGTGAGAACTGCACATTGTCCAAACAAGATGTAAATGACATCGAGGTGGGTAGCAGAACCTGGGAAACTATCTCGCCATAAACCCTATCCCACCATGATGTCCCACAACTAGGAGGGAACTCTGAACCCAGAGATTCTCCCTGAAGAGCAAGGGTTTCAGACCCCACACCAGACATTTTAACTTTGGGGACATACACTTGAGAGAGAAACCCCTAAACATCTGGCCTTGAAAACCAATGGGATCACTTCCCAAGACCCACAAGATGATAGCGATCTGAGAGACCACTCTTAAAGGGCTCCTGCTCAGACTTGCCCACCCCAGGGCCCAGCTCAGAGGCAGCCAGTAGTGCTCAGACATAAAGTGAAAGAGGCTCATCTGCTTAGATTAAAGCCTTGGCCTGAGGGGGAAGCATCTTATTTAACACACATTTGGAGCCTGCTCAAACACTTGGGGACATAGACTGGTGCATGCCATCTTCACACTCTTCTATTGTCATGCTTCAGAGCACTGTTGTCTCCTGGAGGGGAACTTCTGCATGTGTCTAGTGCCCCAACTTTTTGTGGCTTCTTCCTAGTGGACACCTCTTCATCCATGGCTCTGGATACCAGGGGATCTTGTATTCCTGTTCCCATGATTCTTTAAAAATTGGTGTCACCCAGAAAGGATCTTATACCACTCTCTGGTGCCCCAATTTTTTAGACTGCTGCCAGGGGCCACTTCTACATCATCTGGCTCTGGGGACCAGTGGGACTTACACTTGTGGGTATCACATGACTGTAACCAATGGAGAGAGAGTTTTAAACAGCTACCATCCCCTGGGCATGGCAAGAGGAAACAGGCTCAGGAGCTTGGTTTTTCTGTGAAGGTTTTTTAACTGATCATCCTGACTGCAGCCCGAGGGGTGGGCTTCTGATTAGGCAGGCTCTTGGGGCTTATTGTAATCCTTTCCAGAGAATTTAGAGGGTGGACACTAGCTTTAGGGTCACCCTCTGCCACGCTCCAGTGCACCAGTGTCTCCTGGAGGGAAGCTTTATGTGTGACTGGTGCCGTGCTTTTTGTCTAGAGGCCCAGTTTTTGTGGCTGCTTCCCAGGGGATGCCCCTTGAAGACCTGGCTCTGATGGCTGGGGGTCTTGCATCCTGGGTCCCACAGCACTGTGGCAACTGGAGAGACGGTTCTGGCAGGCTACCACTCCCAAGGCACTGCACAGACAGTGGATTGGGGCACTCTCCCCAGACTTCCTGTGAAGAAGCCCTCTGTGCCTGTCCTGGAGCTCTGGTCTGAGGAACAGTCTTCAGGTTCGGCACACATCTAGTGGCCTATGGAGCTGCTCTCAGGGAATATAGGCAGTATACATCATCTTGGTGCTCCCCTTCTGCCTTGCTTCAGCTTGCTGGTATCACCCAGAACAGAGTTTATACATACATCTGGAGCACCAATTTCTGTGACAGCTACTCAGGGGACACCTCCAGTTGGCCTGGCACTGGCGAACAGTGGAACTTATGCTTGTGGTACCATAGGACTGTATGTATTTACATACTCTTAAAAGCTGATGCCTGACAGTCTGGCTTCCAGTCAGCCTGAATCTAGGTGCTGAGATCCTTCCCTTTGGGTCACTGGCATGTCTTGGTACATCCTTAACTACTGAGAACTATTCAAAATATAATAGATATTCTGGCCAAGCACAGAGGTTTGAGAGACAATGAGGAGCTGAGGCAGAGTTGAACAAGGTTTATTTCCAACATGAAACTACTCCTTCAATACTGAGAGATGTGGTTGTTTCATCTGCTGTAAAGAATCAAAACCGAGAGTCAAACAAAATGAAGAAACAGTGGAATGCATTCAAATGAAAGAACAAGAGGAAACCTCAGGAAATAATGAAATTAAGGTAAGTTGTTTACCTGATAAAGAATTCAAAGTAATGGTCATAAAGATGCTCACCAAACTGGGGAGAAGAATGGATGAACCTATTGAGAAGACCAACAAAGAGATGGAAAATACAAGAAAGTACAAAATAGAAGCTACAGAGCTAAAGAATAGAATAACTGATCTGAAAACTACAATAGAAGGACTCAACCACAGACTAGATGAAGCAAAGAAAGAATCAGTGTGTTGGAACACAGGGCAGTGGAACTCACTAAAACAGTGCAACAAAAAGAAAAAAGCATTCTAAAATGCTTTTCTTTTAGTCTTACAAGAAATGTTAATAGGACTTCTTCAAGGTGAAAGAAAGGGAGCTAATTAGTAACAAGAACACACATGAAAGGATAAATGTCATTGGAAAGGTAAACATATAGTAAAGGTAGTGAGTTAATTGCTCATAAATCTTGTATGAAGTTTAAGAGATAAAATTAGTAAAAATAACTATGATTACAACAATAGCTTAAGGGACCAATGGGACCATATCAAGCAGAATAGCATTCACATCATAGGGCTCCCAGAAGGAGAAGAAAGAGAGAAAGGGACAGAAATATTATTAGAAAGTATAATGCCTGAAAACTTCCTTAACCTGGGGAAGGAAACAGACATCCAGATCCATGGAGCTCAGAGAGTTCCAAATAAGAGGAACCCAAAGACACCCACACCAATACACATTGTAATTAAATGTCAAAATTTAAAGATGAGAGAATATTAACACACCTGGAGGGTGGGGACTTATTACATACAAGAAAACTCCATAAGACCAGCAGCAGGTTTTTCAGCACAAACTTTGCAGACCAAAAGGGAATGGCACAATATATTCAAGTGATGAAAGGAAAAAACTTCCAACCAATAATATTCTACCCAGTAATGTTATCACTCAGAAATGAAGGAGAGAGAAAGTTTCCCAGACAAGCAAAAGCCACCAGATCAGTCTTACAAGAAATGTTGAAAGGACTTCTTCAAGCTGAAAGAAAGGGAGCTAATTAGTAATAAGAACATGCATGAAAGGATAAATCTCATGGGAAAGGTAAATAGTAAAGGTAGTGAGTTAATCACTTACAAATCTTGTATGAAGTTTAAGAGATAAAATTAGTAAAAACAACTATGATTACAACAATTACTCAAAGAATACTCAAGATAAGAAGATGTAAAATGTGCCATCAAAACATAAATTGTGGGAGGAGAGAGTAAAAATGCTGAGTTTAACAATGGGATCAAACTTAAGTTGTTATCAGCTTAAAATAAACTGTTACAGATATAAGTTGTTATACATAAGCTTCATGGTAACCACAAAACAAACACCTATAGTAAATACACAAAAGATAGAGAGGAAATTTAAGGATACCACAAAGAAATTCATCAAACCACAAAGAAAGATATACCTGGGATAAAAGAGAGAGTGGTAAACAATAGCTTAATTTAAAAATTTTTTTAAGATAAGTTTTTTAGAGCAGTTTAGGCTCAGAGCAAAATTGAAGGGAATGTTCAGAGATTCCTCATATACCTGATGCCCCTATAAAAGCATAGTCTCCCCAATTATCAATATCCCTTACCAGGGAGTTACATTTGTTATAATTGATGAACCTGCAATGACACATCATAATCACTCAGTTATAGTTTACATGAGGGTTCACTCTTGGTTTGCAAATTTTATGGGTTTTCACAAATATATAATGACATGTACCCATCATTATGGTATCATGCAGAGTACTTTCATTTCCCTAAAATTTCTCAGTGCTCTGCATATTAATCCCACCTCCTACCCAACCCCTGGCAATCACTGATGTTTTTATCGTCTCCATAGTTTTGCCTTTTCTAGAATTATTTTTTTAACTATGAATGATTTCACTATGAATTTAAATAACAAATAAAAAGAATCAAAGACTTCCTAAAATACAGCTAATTAAAATACTGTTCTTGTAATATTTGATAGTAATCAGACATGTTGTTTACATAGTTGAAACTTAGTTGTGTGTGATTCGGTTCTGTACATAATAATTATTTTGTGTAAAAATATCTATGTATTACTATGGTTTACATGTTTGTGATTTTAAGTGGATGATCTCTGAGATTTTACCATAGATTATTATTACTGCTGGACTATATTTTCTATTGATTATTTACTAACAGCAGGATAAATATACTACCTCTGGCACTACTCATCAAGAAAACAGAAAAAAATATAAAAGAGAAGCCATGAGAAATGAAATAATCAGAATCAGGGGTAATAAAATTATAATGAAAACTTTTCTATCATAACATAATAAATTTAAATATTGGTATAACTTACTACATGTATGTTCACCTGAACATATGCAACCAAGGAGTTGGGTTCAAGATGGCAGAGTAGAAGGACATGAAGTCACTCCCTCTTGTGAAAGCACTGGAATCACAAATAACTGCTGAACAATTATCGACAGGAAGACACTGGAACTCACCAAAAAAGATACCCCGCATCCAAAGACAAAGGAGAAGGCAAAATGAGATGGTAGGAGGGGCATAATCACAATAAAATCAAATCCCATAACCGCTGGGTTTGTGACTCACAAACTGGAGAACAATTATACCACAGAAGTCCGGTGACTGCAGTGAAGTTTCTGAGCCCCACGTAAGGCTTCACAACTTGGGGGTCCGGCAACAGGAGGAGGAATCCCCAGAGAATCAGACTTTGAATGCTAGTGGGATTTGATTGCAGGACTTTGACAGGACTAGGGGAAACAGATAATCCACTCTTGGAGGGCACACACAGAGTAGTATGCTCATCAGGACCCAGGGGGAAGGAGCAGTGACCCCATAGGAGACTGAACCAGACCTACCTACTAGTGGTGGAGCATCTCCTGCAGAGACGGGGGGTGGCTGTGACTCACTGCAGGGACAAGGACACGGGCAGCAGAAGTTCTGGGAAGTACACCTGGTCATGAGCCCTCCCAGAGTCTGCAATTAGCCTGACCAGAGAGCCTGTAGGCTCCAGTGCTGGGTCCCCTCAGGCCAAACAACCAACAGGAAGGGAACTCAGCCCCACCCAACAGCAGACAAGCGGATTAAAGTTTTACTGAGCTCTGCCCAACAGAGCAACACCCAGCTCTACCAACCACCAGTCCCTCCCAACAGGAAGCTTGCACAAGCCTCTTAGATAACCTCATCCAACAGACGGCAGACAGCTGAAGCAAGAAGAACTACAATTCTGCAGCCTGTGGAACCAAAACCACATTCACAGAAAGATAGACAAAATGAAAATGCAGAGGGCTATGTACCAGATGAAGGAAAAGATAAAACCCCAGAAGAACAACTAAATGAACTGGAGATAGGCAATCTTCCAGAAAAACAATTCAGAATAATGATAGTGGAGATGATCCAGGACCTCGGAAAATGAATGGAGTCAAAGATCGAGAAGATGCAAGAAGTGTTTAACAAAGACCTAGAAGAATTAAAGAAAAAACAAACAGAGATGAACAATACAATAACTGAAATGAAAAATGTATGAGAAGGGATCAATACCAGAATAACTGAAGCAGAAGTATGGATAAGTGACCTGGAAGACAGAATGGTGTAATTCACTGCTGCAGAACAGAAAAAGAAAAAGAATGAAAAAAAATGAAGACAGCCTAAGAGAACTCTGGGACAATATTAAACGCAACAACATTCACATAACAGGGGTCCCAGAAGGAGAAGAGAGAGAAAGGACCCGAGAGAATATTTGAAGAGATTATAGTCGAAAACTTCCATAACATGGGAAAGGAAATAGCCACCCAAGTCCAGGAAGTGCAGAGAGTCCCAAGCAGAATCCCAAGGAGAAACACGCTGAGACACATAGCAATCAAATTCACAAAAATTAAAGACAAAGAAAAATTATTAAAAGCAACAAGAGAAAAATGACAAATAACATACAAGGGAACTCCCAAAAGGTTAACATCTGATTTCTCAGCAGAACCTCTACAAGACAGAAGGGAGTGGTATGATATATTTATAGTGTGGAAAGGGAAGAACCTAAAACCAAGATTACTCTACACGCCAAGGGTCTCATTCAGATTTGACAGAGAAATCAAAAGTTTTACAGACAAGCAAAAGCTAAGACAATACAGCACCATGCAACCAGCTCTACAACAAATGCAAAGGAACTTCTCTAAGTGGGAAACAAAAGAGAAGAAAAGAACCTACAAAAACAAACCCAAAACAATTAAGAAAATGGTAATAGGAACATACATATCAAAAATTACCTCAAACGTGAATGGATTATATGCTCCAACCAAAAGACACAGGCTCATTGAATGGATACAAGAACAAGACCCATCTATATGCTGTCTACAAGAGACCCACTTCAGACCTAGGGACACATACACACTGAAAGTGAGGGGATGGAAAAAGATATTCCATGCAAATGGAAATCAAAAGAAAGCTGGAGTAGCAATACTCATATCAGATAAAACACACTTTAAAATAAAGAATGTTACAAGAGACAAGGAAGGACACTACATAATGATGAAGGGATCAATCCAAGAAGAAGATAGAACAATTATAAATATATATTCACATAACATAGGAGCTCCACAATACATAAGGCAAATGCTAACAGCTATAAAAGAGGAAATCGAAAGTAAACAAAAATAGTGGGAGATTTTAACACCACACTTACACCAATGGACAGATCATCCAGAAAGAAAATTAATCAGGAAACACAAGCTTTAAATGACACAACTGACCAGATAGATTTAACTGATATTTATAGGACATTCCATCCAAAAACAGCAGATTACACTCACTTCTCAAGTGTGCACGGAACATTCTCCAGGATAGATCACATCTTGGGTCACTAATCAAGCCTCAGTAAATTTACGAAAATTGAAATCATATCAAGCATCTTTTCTCACCACAACATTATGAGATTAGAAATAAATTGCATGGAAAAAACGTAAAAAAACCCAAATACATGGAAGCTAAATAATACATTACTAAATAACCAAGAGATCACTGAAGAAATCGAAGAGGAAATCAAAAAATACCTAGAGACAAATGACAATGAAAACACGACGATCCAAAACTTATGGGATGCAGCAAAAGCAGTTCTAAGAACGAAGTTTATAGGAATACAATCCTACTTCAAGAAATAAGAAAAATCTCAAATAAACAATCTACCCTTACACCTCAAGAAACTAGAGAAAGAAGAACAAACACAACCGAAAGTTGTAGAAGAAAAGAAATCATAAATATCAGAGCAGAAATAAATGAAATAGAAACAAAGAAAACAATAGCAAAGATCAATGAAATTAAAAGCTGGTTATTTGAGAAGATAAACAAAATTGATAAACCTTTGGCCAGACTCATCAAGAAAAAGAGAGAGAAGACTCAAATCAATAAAATTAGAAATGAAAAAGGAGAAGTTACAATGGACACTGCAGAAATACAAAACATCATAAGAGACTTCTACAAGCAACTCTATGCCAATAAAATGGACAACCTGGAAGAAATGGACAAATTCTTAGAAAAGTATAACCTTCCAAGAATGAACCAGGAAGAAATAGAAAATATGAACAGACCAATCACAAGTAATGGAATTGAAACTGTGATTAAAAATCTTCCAACAAACAAAAGTCCAGGACCAGATGGCTTCACAGGGTGAATTCTATCAAATATTTAGAGAAGAGTTAACACCCATCTTTCTCAAACTATTCCAAAAAAATGCAGAGGAAGGAACACTCCCAAACTCATTCTGTGAGGCCACCATCACCCCGAAACCAAAACCAGACAAATATACTACAAAAAAAAAAGAAAATTACAGACTAATATCACTGATGAATATAGATGCAAATACCTCAACAAAGTACTAGCAAGCAGAATCCAACAACACATTAAAAGGATCATTCACCATGAGCAAGTGGGATTTATCCCAGGAATGCAAGGATTCTTCAATATACACAAATGAATGAATGTGATACACCATATTAACAAACTGAAGGATAAAAAGCGTATGATCATCTCATAGATGCAGAAAAAGCTTTTGACAAAATTCAACACCCTATTATGATAAAAACTCTCCAGAAAGTGGAAATAGAAGGAACCTACCTCAACATAATGAAGGCCATATAAGACAAACCCAAAACAAACATCATTCTCAATGGTGAAAAACTGAAAGCATTTCCTCTAAGATCAGGAACAACACAAGGATGTCCACTCTCACCACTATTGTTCAAGATAGTTTTGGAAGTCCTACCAAGGTAATCAGAGAAGAAAAAAAAAATAAAAGCAATACAAATTGGAACAGAAGAAGTAAAACTGTCACTGTTTGCAGATGACATGATGCTATACATAGATAATCCTAAAGATGCCACCAGAAAATTACTAGAGCTAATCAATGAATTTGTAAAGTTGCAGGATACAAAATTAATGCACAAAAATCTCTAGCATTCTTATACATTAACAATGAAACATCAAAAAGAAGAATTAAGGAAACACTCTCATTTACCATTGCAACAAAAAGAATAAAATACCTAGGAATAAATCTACCTAAGGAGGTAAAAGACTTGTACTCAGAAAACTATAAGACAATGATGAAAGAAATCAAAGATGACACAAACAGATGGAGAGATATACCATGTTGTTGGACTGGAAGAATCAATATTGTGAAAATGACTATACTACCCAGAGCAATCTACAGATTCAATGAAACCCTTATCAAATTACCAATGGCATTTTATACAGAACTAAAACAAAAAATCTTAAAATTTGTATCGAGATACAAAAGACCCCGAACAGCCAAAGCAATCTTCAGGGAAAAAAACGGAGCTGGAGGAATTAGACTCTTTGACTTCAGACTATACTACAAAGCTACAGTAATCAAGACAGTATGGTACTGGCACAAAAACAGAAATATAGATCAATGCAACAGGATAGAAACCCAGAGATATACCCACACACATATGGTCAACTAATCTATGACAAAGGAGGCAAGGATATACAATGGAGAAAAGACAGTCTGTTTAATAAATGGTGCTGGGAAAACTGGACAGCTACATGTCAAAGAATGAAATTAGAACACTCCCTAACACCATACACAAAAATACCCTCAAAATGCATTAAAGGCCTAAATGTAAGACCGGACACTATAAAACTCTTAGAGGAAAACATAGGAAGAACACTCTTTGACATAAATCACAGCAAGATCTTTTTTGACTCACCACATAGAGTAATGGAATTAAAACCAAAAATAAATAAATAGGACCTAATGAAAGTTAAAAACTTTTGCACAACAAAGGAAACTATAAAAAAGACAAAAAGACAACCCTCAGAATGGAGGAAATAGTTGCAGATGAACCAATGGACAAATGATTAATACCCAAAATATATAAACAACTAATGCAGCTCAATATTAAAAAAACAAACAACCCAATCAAAAAATGGACAGGAGACCTAAATAGAGATTTCTCCAAAGAAGACATACAGATGGGCAAAAGGCACATGAAAAGCTGCTCAACATCACTAATTATTACAGAAATGCAAATCAAAACTGCAATGAGGTATCACCTCACACCAGTCAGAATGAGAATCATGAGAAAATCTACAAACAACAAATGCTGGAGAGGGTGTGGAGAAAAGGGAACACTCTGGCACTGTTGGTGGGAAAGTAAATTGATATAGCCACTATGGAGAACAGTATGTAGGTTCCTTAAAAAACTAAAAATAGAATTACCATTTGACCCAGCAATCCCACTACTGGGCCCAGAGAAAACGATAATTCAAAAAGACACATGCAGAGATTGGTTCAGGATGATGGAATAGAAGGACGTGCTCTCACTCCCTCTTTGGAGAGCACTGGAAGCACAACTAACTGCTGAACAATCATCAACAGGAAGACACTGGAACTCACCAAAAAAGATACCCCACATCCAAAGACAAAAGAGAAGCCACAGTGAGACAGTAAGATGGGCACAATCACAATAAAATCAAATCCCATAACTGCTGGGTGGGTGATTCACAAACTGGAGAACACTTATAACACAGAAGTCCACCCACTGGAGTGAAGGTTCTGAATGCCTGGTCAGGCTTACCAACCTGGGGGTCCGGCAATGGGAGGAGGAATTCCTAGAGAATCAGACTTTGAAAGCTAGTGAGATTTTATTTCAGGACTTTGACAGGACTGGGGGAAACAGAGACTCCACTCTTGGAGGGCACACACAAAGTAGTGTGCACATTGGGACCCAGGGCAAGGAGCAGTGACTCCATAGGAGACTGAAGCAGACCTACCTGCTAGTGTTGGAGGGTCTCCTGCAGAGGCGGGGGGTGGCTGTGTCTCACTGTGAGGACAAGGACACTGGCAACAGAAGTTCCGGGAAGTACTCCTTGGAGTGAGACCTCCCAGCGTCCTCCATTAGCCCCACCAAAGAGCCAGGGTAGACTCCAGTGTTGGGTCGCCTCAGGGCAAACAACCAATGGGGAGGGAACCGAGCCCCATCCATCAGCAGAAAAGCAGATTAAAGTTTTACTGAGCTCTGCCCACCAGAGCAACAGCCAGCTCTGCCCACCACCAGTCCCTCCCATCAGGAAACTTGCACAAGCCTCTTAGATAACCTCATCCACCAGAGGGCAGACAGCAGAAGCAAGAAGAACTACTATCCTGCAGCCTGTGGAACAAAGGTTACATTCACAGAAAGATAGACCAGATGAAAAGGCTGGCTATGTACAAGATGAAGGAGCAAGATAAAACCCCAGAAGAACAACTAAATGAAGTGGAGATAGGCAACCTTCCTGAAAAAGAATTCAGGATAATGATAGTGAAGATGATCCAGGACTTTGGAAAAAGAATGGAGGCAAAGAGCGAGAAGATGCAAGAAATGTATAACAGAGATCAAGAAGAATTAAAGAACGAACAAACAGAGATGAACAATACAATAACTGAAATGAAAACTACACTAGAAGGAATCAATAGCAGAATAACTGAGGCAGAAGAACGGAGAAGTGACCTGGAACACAGAATGGTGGAATTCACTGCTGCAGAACAGAATAAAGAAAAAAGAATGAGAAGAAATGAAGACAGCCTAAGAGACTTCTGGGACAACAGTAAACGCAACAACATTCAAATTATAGGGGTCCCAGAAGGAGAAGAGAGAGAGAAAGTTCCTGAGAAAATATTTGAAGAGATTATAGTTGAAAACTTCCCTAACATGGGAAAGGAAATAGCCACCCAAGTCTAGGAAGCACAGAGAGTCCCATACAGGATAAACCCAAGGAGAAAAACGCCGAGACACATAGTAATCAAAGTGGCAAAAATTAAAGCCAAAGAAAAATTATTTAAAACAGCAAGGGAAAAATGACAAATAACATACGAGGGAACTCCCATAAGGTTAACAGCTCATTTCTCAGCAGAAACTCTACATGCCAGAAGGGAGTGGCATGACTTATTTAAAGTGATGAAAGGGAACAACCTACAACCAAGATTTCTCTACCTGGCAAGGATCTCATTCAGATTCGATGGAGAAATCAAAAGCTGTACAGACAAGCAAAGGCTAAGAGAATTCAGCACCACCAAACCAGCACTATAACAAATGCTAAAGGAACTTCTCTAAGTGGGAAACACAAGAGAAGAAAAGGACCTACAAAAACAAACACGAAACAATTAAGAAAATGATAATAGGAACATACATATCGATAATTACCTAAATGTGAATGGATTAAATGCTCCAACCAAAAGACACAGGCTCACTGAATGGATACAAAAACAAGATCCATATATATGCTGTCTACAAGAGACACACTTCAGACCTAGGGACACATACAGACTGAAAGTGAAGGGATGGAAAAAGATATTCCATGCAAATGGAAATCAAAAGAAAGCTGGAGGAGCAATACTCGTATCAGATTAAACAGACTTTAAAATAAAGAATGTTACAAGAGACAAGGAAGGACACTACATAACGATGAAGGGATCAATCCAAGAAGAAGATAGAACAATTATAAATATATATGCACCCAACATAGGAGCACCTCAATACATAAGGCAACTGCTAACAGCTCTAAAAGAGGAAATAGACAGTAATACAAAAATAGTGGGAGACTTTAACACCTCAGTAACACCAGTGGACAGATCATCCAGACAGAAAATTAATAAGGAAACACAAGCTATAAATGACACACTAGACCAGATAGATTTAATTGATATTTATAGGACATTCCATCCAAAACCAGCAGATTACACTCACTTCTCAAGTGCGCACGGAACATTCTCCAGGATAGATCACATCTTGGGTCACAGATCAAGCCTTGGTAAATTTAAGAAAATTGAAATCGTATCAAGTATCTTTTCTGACCACAACACTATGAGACTAGATATCAATTACAGGAAAAAATCTGTAAGAAATACAAACACATGGAGGCTAAACAACACACTACTTAATAACCAAGAGATCAATGAAGAAATCAAATAGGAAATCAAAAAATACCTAGAAACAAATGACAATGAAAACACAACAACCCAAAACCTATGGGATGCAGCAAAAGCAGTTCTAAGAGGGAAGTTTATAGCTATACAAGCCTACCTTAGGAAACAAGAAACATCTCAAATAAACAACCTATCCTTACACCTAGAGCAATTAGAGAAAGAAGAACAAAAAAACCTCCAAAGTTAGCAGAAGGAAAGAAATCATAAAGATCAGATCAGAAATAAATGAAAAATTCAACCCCCATTTATGATAAAAACTCTACAGAAAGTGGGCATAGAGGGAACCTACCTCATATAATAAGGGCCATATACGACAAACTCAGAGGAAACATCGTTCTCAATGTTGAAAAACTGAAAGCATTTCCTCTAAGATCAAGAAGAAGACAAGGATGTCCACTCTCACCACTATTATTCAACACAGTTTTGGAAGTCCTGGCCATGGCAATCAGAGAAGAAAAAGAAAAAAAATGGAATACAAATTGGAACAATAGAAGTAAAACTGTCACTGTTTGCAGATGACATACTATACATAGGGAATCCTAAAGATGCCACCAGAAAACTACTAGAGCTAATCAATGAAGTTGGTAAAGTTGCAGGTTACAAAATTAATGCACAGAAATCTCTTGCATTCCTATACACTAATGATGAAAAATCTGAAAGGGAAATTAAGGAAGCACTCCCATTTACCATTGCAACAAAAAGAATAAAATACCCAGGAATAAATCTACCTAAGGACGTAAAAGACTAGTACACAGAAAACTATAGGACATTGTTGAAAGAAATCAACGATGACACAAACCGATGGAGAGATATACCATGTTCTAGGACTGCAAAAATCAATATTGCGAAAATGACTATACTAACCAAAGGAATCTACAGATTCAATGCAATCCATATCAAATTACCAATGGCATGTTTTAAAGAACTAAAACAAAAAATCTTAAAATTTGTATGGAGACACAAAAGACTCTGAATAGCTGGTCTTGAGGGGAAAAACGGAGCTGGAAGGATCAGACTCCCTGACTTCATACTGTACTACAAAGCTACAGTAATCAAGACAATATGGTTCTGGCACAAACACAGAAATATAGATCAATGGAACAGGATGGAAAGCCCGTAGATAAACCCATGCACCTATGGTCAGCTAATCTATGACAAAGGAGGCAAGGATATACAATGGAGTAAAGACAGTCTGTTTAATAAATAGTCCTGGGAAAGCTGGACAGCTACATGTAAAAGAATGAAATTAGAACACTCCCTAACACCATACACAAAAATAAACTCAAAATGGATTAGAGACCTAAATGTAAGACAAGACACTATAAAACTCTTAGAGGAAAACATAGGAAGAACACTCTTTGACATAAATCATGGCAAGATCTTTTTTGATCCACCTCCTAGAGTAATGGAAATAAAAACTAAAATAAACAAATGGGACCTAATGAAACTTAAAAGCTTTTGCAAAGCAAAGGAAACTACAAACAAGACATAAAGAGAACCCTCAGAATGGGAGAGAATATTTGCAGACGAAACAACTGACAAAGGATTAATCTCCTCAATATATAAACTGCTCATGCAGCTCAATATTAAAAAAACAAACAACCCAATCCAAAAATGGGCAGAAGACCTAAATAGACATTTCTCCAAAGAAGACAGACAGATGGCCAAGAAGCACAAGAAAAGCTGCTCAACATCACTAATTATTAGAGAAATGCAAATCAAAACTACAATGAGGTATCACCTCACGCCAGTTAGAATGGGCATCATCACAAAATCTATAAACATCAAATTCTGGAGAGGGTGTGAAGAAAAGGGAATCCTCTTGCACAGTTGGTGGGAATGTAAATTGGTACAGCCACTATGGAGAACAGTATGGAGGTTCCTTTAAAAACTAAAAATAGAATTACCATATGACCCAGCAATCCCACTACTGGTCATATACCCAGAGCAAACCCTAATTCAAAAAGACACATGCACCCCAGTGTTCATTGCAGCACCATTTACAATAGCCAAGCCATGGAAGCAACCTAAATTCCCATCAACAGATGAGTGGATAAAGATGTGGTACATATATACAATGGAATATTACTCAGCCATGAAAACGAACGAAATTGGGTCATTTGTAGAGATGTGGATGGACCTAGAGACTTTGATATAGAGTGAAGTAAGTCAGAAAGAGAAAAACAAATATCGAATATTAACGCATATATGTGGAAACTAGAAAATTTTTACAGATGAACCGGTTTGCAAGGCAGAAATAGAGACACAGATGTGGAGAACAAACTCATGGACATCAGCGGAGAAAGTGGGGGTGGGGTGGTGGTGGTGGTGGTATGAACTGGGATTTTGGGCTTGACATATATACATTAATATATATTAAAAAGGTAAGTAATAAGAACCTGCTGTATATAAAAACTAAAATGCAAAAACAGAAACTATGTAACCAATATTGACTCAGTTAAATGTTTATTGACCTATATATATAATAGAGGTGGAAACAGTTTTCTTTGAAGATAACTGCTTACAAAAGTTGCCAGACCTAGACATTTTTTTTATAGTAAACTGATAATACCTTCCTAATTTGATTTTTTTTCAGACAATTTTAAATCTCTGGCAGATAAGAGTGGCACCTTTTATGACTTCTCCATTTTTTTACTCTTTAATGTCAACATTACTTTCTTTTTGTGAGTATTTGTGAATATAATTAACACTTATGTTAGAAAATTTATAAAATATGGACAAACAAAAAGAGGAAAATGATAGTGATCCCAAAATAACTATTCTTAACAATTTAATGTGTATTTTTTCAAATATGTATGCGTGCACATGCATGTATGTCTATGGATATATTTTCTAGGAAATCATATTTGGTGGCCTGTAGATATTTAGATATACTATCTCTTTCCACTAAGACGAGGCATCTCAATCTCTAATACCTCATGGTACATGTTATATCTCCCTTAAATGCTCATCATACCCATTTTTAATAAACATCATTTCTTCCATTAGCTATTTACAAACCATACTGAACATTTAGAATTTTAAGATTTCCTGCCATCCTAAATACTGTTGCATTGAGTGTCTTTGAACCAAATTCATAGGATAATCCCATGGGTTTTTTTTGGGATAAATTCTGAAAAATGGAATTGCCACATCAAAGGGTATTTGCATTAAGGCTTTTGTAAATATTGTTTATTAGCCTTCCAGTAGTTTGTGCCCACTTTTACTGCCATCAGCTCTGTGTGACACTGATTTCTTCACAATCTTAATTAATACTTTACGAAATTGCAGTGAGTCATTCTTCCATGTTTCTTAAAGTTCTGGAGGTTAACTTTAAAATATCCAATTGAAAATCTAGTCTGCAAAAATCCTCAACTAAATATTAGCAAATCAAATCCAACAATACATTAAAAGAATCACACACCATGATCAAGTGGACCTTATTTCAGGGATTCAGGGATAGTTCTAGATCTGCAAATCAATCAACATCATATACCACATTAACAAGAAAAAGGAGAAAACTCATATGATCATCTCAATATGCAGAAAAATCATTTGACAAAATTCAACACCAATTTATGATTAAAAACTCTCAGTTAAGTGAGTATAGAGGAAACGTACTGCTACATAATAAAGACCTATGTGACAAACCCACATTTAACATCATACTCAATGATGAAAACCTGAAAGCTTTTCCTCTAAGATCAGGAAAGAGACAAGGATACCTCCTCTCCTCACTTTCAGTCAACGTAGAATTGGTGGTTGTAACCACAGCAATTAAAAAAGAAAAAGAAATAAGAGGCATCCATATTGGAAAGGAAGAAGTAAAACTGATACTATTTGCAGATCACAAGATACAATAAACTGTAAGGAATCCACTAAAAAACCATTAGAACTAATAAATGAATTCAGTGAAGTTGCATAATACAAAATTAATATAAAGAAATCCATTGCATTTCTATATGCTAATTAATGAACTAGCAGAAAAAGAATTTAAGAGAAAAATCCCATTTACAATTGCATCAAAAGGAATGAAGTACCTAGAAATAAACTTAACCAAGGGAGATGAAAGACCTGTACTCAAAAAGCTACAAGACACTGATGAAAGAAATTGAAGATGACACGAATAAATGGAAAGATATAATGTGCTCATGTACTGGAAAAATGAATATTGTTAAAATGTCCCTATTACCCAAAGCAATATACAGATTTAACACAATTCCCATGGCGTTTTTCACAGAACTAGAACAAATAATCCTAAAATTGGTATGGAACCACAAAGGACCCCCCAAAAAACAAAACATTCTGAAAGAGAAGCACAAAGCTGGAGGTATCACACTCCCTGATTACAAACCATACTACAAAGCTATGGTCATCAAAGCAGTAGGGCACTGGCACAAAAACAGACACATTGATCAATGGAACAGAATAGAGAGCCCACAAACAATACCACACTTATATGGTAAATTAATCTACAACAGAGGAGACAAGAATATACAATGGGGAAAATATAGCCTCTTCAATAAGTGGTGCTGGGGAAACTGGACAGCCACATGTAAAAGAATGAAACTAGACAACTTTTTGACAACATATTATAAAAAAAGCTCAAAATGGATTAAAGACTTAAAGGTAAGAACTGAAATCACAAATCTCCTAGAATAAAATTCAAGCACTATGCTCTTTGACATCAGTCTTAGCAATATTTTTTTGATATCTCCTCAGGCAAAGGCAACAGAAACAGCAGTCAACAAATGGTACTACATCAAACTAAAAAAGCTTTTATGCAGTGAAGGAAACCAGCAACAAAATGAAAAGGCAACCTACTGAATGCAAGAAGATATTTGCAAATCATATATATCCAGTAAGGGCTTAATATCCAGACTATATAAAGAATGCATACAACTTAATATCAAAAGAACAAACAATCTGATTTAAAAATGGGCAGAGAACTTGAACATTCTTCCAAAGAAGATAAACAGCCAACATGAAAAAATGGTCAACATCACTAATCATCAGGGAAATGCAAATCAAAACCACTACAAGATATACTTCACACTTGTCAGAATGGCTATTATCAAAAAGACAAAAAATATGGTTGGTGAGAATGTGGAGAAAAAGGATACCTCATTCACTGTTGGTGGGAATGTAAATTGGTGTAGCTACTGTGGAAAATAGTATGGATGATCTTCAAAACATAAAAAATACAACTACCATATGATCCAGGAATTCTACTTATAGATATTTACTGGAAAAAACTAAGAACACTAGAAAAGATATATGCACCCTATGTTCATTGCAGCATTATTTACATTAGCCAAGATATGGAAGTGACTTAAGTGTCCATCAATAGATGAATGGATAAAGAGGAAGTGTTATAGGTACACAATGGAATATTACTCAGCCATAAAAAAATGAAATCTTGCCATTTGTGACAAATGGATGGACCTAAAAGGGATAATGCTAAGTGAAATGTTAGTCAGAGAAAGACACATACCATATGATTTCACTTATGTGTGGAATCTAAAAAACAAAACAAAACAGAAACAGACTCATAGATACAGAGAAACCTCAGGGTTGCCAGAGGGGAGAGGGTGGAGGGGATGAGCAAAATAGGTGAAGGGGATTAGGAGGTACAAACTTTCAGTAATAAAAGAAGTCACAGTGATATAATGTACAGCATAGGGAATATAGTCCATAATATTGTAATAAATTTGTATGGTGACAGATGATAACTAGACATCATGTTGATTGTTTCATAATGTATATAATTTATAAATTATAAAAATAATGTATAAAATAGAATCACTATGTTGTACACCCGAAAGTAGTAACATTGTAAATTAATATACTTCAATAAAAAATAAAAGGACAAGAGGGACTGTCTACTAGTTAACAACAAATGCAGCTAAGGGAAGGAGCCCTCAGAAGCCCAAATAAGAATATGAAGGATGAAGAAAAGTGTGGAATGACCAGAGGCTTGGGGAAATTCTTCATTGTTCAGAGAAGAATAATGAGGAAGGGAGACATATACTTCCTGTGATTGTAATGTTATTTTAAGAAGTAGCACAGACAGATTTAATTTTCTCTAATGTCTTTTAAGTTTAGTCACTAAGGAGAAGGATCTTTATACTGGAAAGAGTTTACTATCAGAGTAGGAAAGTAGGGCAATTTTGCCTGAGTTTAAGCCCACAGTTTCAGATAAATTTCCTCCTAAAGTAAAGAAAATCTAGGAGGACCACACAGCACATGACTCCAATTTTCAAATATCTTAGAGACTACTCCGTGCAAGAAGGATTAGAGTTTTTCTTTGCAACTCTGGAAATAAATCAGGATCATGTGGAGGGAATTATGGGGAAAAATTTAATGACTCACAGATAGGTGCCTCCTTATCCCAAGTGACAACATTGCCTGAGAGGAGACAAGTAGCAGAAGGGGAACCAATCATTCAATATCTAGAAGTGAAGAATGAAAAATGATTATACTCTACACATAATAGCAGGAGGATGTTACAAATCACTAATTATGCACGGGAGACCTCAAAGAAGAAAGATCATCTCCATCTACAAATTAGTCCTTTATTTCTAAGGAGAAGCTTAAATTCTTACCTCTTTAATTTATCTTCATTCCTGGTCTCCTCACAACTTAATGCAGTATTTTCCTTACTCATCATGGGACATTTTTGTACTTGTCTTTAGGGAACTTCACAGAGTTATTTTATTTGTGTGCACTTCCATCCAGGGAATTATAAGGTCCTTGATGACAGGGAAGATACCTTATTGAAATATGTGCACTCTCCAACGCCTAGCCTAAAGACTGTTAAGCTTGGGGTGCTCAAAAATATTTGTTGAATAAAGAGCGGTGTCTTTACCCTGAAGACTCACTAAGTGAGAGCCAGAGGAAATAGCTAACCATCTTAACACTTTAAATGTGAAAGACAGGGGTACTTATTCATTGTGTCATAAAATCATTTAGAGCAGGCCCCCAAATTTGGAACATTTCATTATATATTTTTCATGTATTAAGTATCTCAGTACTATTACTGTGAGAAATGTCACAAAATATACTCAGCCAAGCTCTTCATGCGTTCCAATGTACAGGAGGGCTAAAGTTGATAAAGTAAAAGGTAAGGGGTATAATGCAATGTCATGTAACAGTGAGGCAATTACTGGAACAGCTAAGAACTTTGCCTCTTGATTACCTAAGATGTGATCAGGGCAGTACCCTTTTGTAGCAGAGACTGCTGGAATCTCCAGTATCCAGTTTCCTCTTCTTCATTAGTAACAGGACCCTGTATTTTTAACTGCGCCACTGGCCACCTTCCTAAAGGCTTCATTTCTCAGCTTCTCTTACTGCCATGTGACCATATTCTGGCTAGAGAGATGTAAGAGGAGTGTCTGGAAAGTGTCTGTACAGGGATAAGTGTTCCCTTCCTCCATTCTTCCTCTGCTGAATGGAGTTTGGACCATGAGCTGAGATGGATTCTCTAATGGAAGGATCCCAGGTTTCTGTGGATAATGGAGCCACCGTTTGAGCCCTGGGCCAACCATGATTCTTAACCTGAGAGAGAAGTAAACTGCTATCTTGTTTAAACTCCCGTTTTTTTTTTTTTTTCCTGTCTTTTACAGCTTAATATAATCTTAACAGATATATCAGCACTTCCTGAAACAGTGACATATAAAAATGACGGGAACAATGTGGGTATAGCAATGACAGTGAATATTTTTGTAGACACAGTGAGTCACTTTTATATTTAGGTAGTGATTGAATTTTACTTAGTATTAACTTGTTTTTTATTGGCTGTCTTATAAAATGTTTTAAGTGTGCCAACAAATATTTAATCTTCAAAATTTCTGCAAACAAACATTTTGAGAACCACTTGAATAAGGAAAGAATAATCCCTCTACTACATGTGTGTTTCCTTCTGCCCGTCTCCTATCACACATTTAAAAGTGGCCTTAGGTGCACAGGGTCATGGGTGTCCTCTGACTTTTGACCTAATAAAGGCTGCTCTTAATGTGCTCACTATGACTAAGCTAGAGCCTTGGAGTAAAAATGTGAAGCAAGTTCCAGCCTCTGTATGGCTATAAAAATCAGTGAATATTTTTTAAAATTAAATTAATTAATTTATTTATTTTTGACTGCATTGGGTCTTCATTGCTGTGCGTGGGCTTATTCTCGTTGCAGCGAGCAGGGGCTACTCTTCATTGTGGTTCACGGGCTTCTCATTGCAGTGGTTTCTCTTGTAGCGGAGCATGGGCTCTAGGCACGCGGGCTTCAGTAGTTGTGGCTCGCAGGCTCAGTAGTTGTGGTTCACGGTCTCTAGAGCACAGGCTCAGTAGTTATGGCGCACAGGCTTAGTTGTTCCGCAGCATGTGGGATCTTCCTTGACCAGGGCTCGAGAACCCTTGTCCCCTGCATTGGCAGGTGGATTCTTAACCACTGCACTACCAGGGAAGCCCAAAACCAGTGAATATTTTTGAATGTATTGTAAGACCCAGTAATGATTATGTTGTAATTTTTCCTGACCTGATTTCCCATCTCTGTGAAGTTCTTTTATTGGAGCCCACTTAGCTCCCCTGGACACTAGAAATTTGTGTAGCCGTGAATCTGAATCTAAACTGTTGTTCAAGAGGAGTTATGAGATTCCTTTCCTTGTGAACATCTTATACACTGTGGAGAAGCATGCTGAGGCATTGGAGAGCCCATTAAGTAATGTCAGGGATGAGCGAATCAAGGGCTAGGATGGTGTCATTTTTATCTTTTCCTTTTGTTATGTTGTTTTTTTGGGGGGGTATCATATAGTATATTTATATGAAAGGAACAATATATTTTTCTATACTATTATGAAATAAATTTATGGATTTCTAGTTTTGAACCATTTCTGAAATAGTCCTACTTGTTCACTTTGCATGATTCTTTTTATTCATTCTCTTTATTTAACATTTGATTTAAGATTTTAGCATTTATATTAGGAAATGAACCAGAAATGTATTTTATTTTCATTTGCCATCTTTGGCAAATTTTACTATGGACACAATTTTATTTCTATACTCTGTAATAGTTTAAATAATATTTTTATTATTTATTTATTGAGGTTTAAAAGAAGTCATAAAACTGGGCTATTTTCTTTATTTGAAGGCACTTTTCTTTGTGATGGTTTTAAATATGCCCACAAATTCTTTGATGCATCTCCCTTCAAGTGGTGGAGCCTAATTCATCTCCTCTTAATACAGGCTGGGCTTAGTGATGTGATTCTAATGAATAAAATAAAAGCATAAGGGATAGTGAGCAACTTTGGAAACCAGGTCAGAAAAGGCACTATGAAGTCTTCCTCTGTCTTTCAGATTGCTCATTCTAGAAGAAGGCAGCTGCCCTTAGGAGAGGTCCATGAGGTGAGGAACTGAAGTCTCCGGCTAATAGCCATGTGAGTGAGCCTTCTTGGAAGTTGATCCTCCAACCCTGTCAAACCTTTAGATGACTATAGTCCCAGTCAACATGAATGACACTATCAAGAGAGTGAGAAGACAACCCACTGAATGGGAGAAAATATTTGCAAATTAAATATCTGGTCAGGGTTTAATATACAGAATCTGGAAAGAACTCCTGCAACTCAGTAGCAAAAAGACAAACAGCCCAATTTAAAAATGGGCAAAAGTCTTGAATAGACATTATCCAAGGAAGTTGCAGGGCAGGAATAAAAAGGTAGACATAGAAAATGGACTTGAGGACATGGGGTGGGAGGGCGAAGCTGGGGCGAAGTGAGAGTAGCATCAACATATATACACTACAGAATGTAAAATAGTTGGCTGGGGGGAAGCAGCAGCATAGCACAGGGAAATCGGCTCGGTGCTTTGCGATGACCTAGAGGGGTGGGATAGGGAGGATGGGAGGGAGGCTCAAGAGGGAGGGGATATGGGGACATGTGTATGCATATGGCTGATTCGCTTTGTTGTGTAACAGAAACTAACACAGTACTGTGAAGCAATTATACTCCAATAAAGATCTATTTTAAAAAAAACATAAAAAGATACTAAACATCATTAGTTGTTAGGGAAATGCAAATCAGGCCCACTTCGCACCATGTAGGATGGCTATAATAATAATTTTTTAATGGAAAATAAAATGTTTGTGAGAATGTACAGAAAATGGAACACTTGAACATTGATAGTGAGAATGTAAAAGCCACTGTGGAAAACAGTTTGGTGATTCCTCAAAAATTAAACATAGAATTACCATATTACTCAGCAATTCCAATCCTAACTATATATCAGAAAGGATTGAAAAAAGAGACTCACAGAGATGGATAAATCATCTGATTTATCTGTTTTTACATACCATCTGATAAATTGTATTTTTCCTACAAAATGACGTATTTCATGGATGTTTTCAATTTCATTAGAATACAGAGGATACACTATTTTTAAAAAGTATTGAATCTCTTCAACATCTATAGTGATATCTTCTTTCTAATTCATGGGTATTTGTAGATTTGTTATTTTGTGAAATTACAATTGGCTAAATTCTGTTTGTTTAATTGACCACTTTAGAGAACCTACTCTTAGATTTACTTATCGTTTCTGTTGTTTCTGTTTTCTAGTTATTAATTTCTTTTCTTTTAAGATTTATTTATTATTCATTTACTTTATTTTTGGCTGTGTCAGGTCTTAGCTGCAGCACGCAGGATCTTCGTTAAGGCATGCAGGATCTTTCGTTGCGGTGCGTGGGCTCTTTGTGGTGGGCTTCTCTCTAGTTGTGGCATGTGGGTTTTCTCTCTCCAGTTGTGGTGCACAGGCTCCAGGGCACGTGGGCTCTGTAGTTTGTGGCATGCAGGCTCTCTAGTTGAGGCGTGTGAGCTCTGCAGTTGTGGCGCGCGGGTTTAGTTGCCCCGCAGCATGTGGGATCTTAGTTCCCTGACCAGAGATTTAACCATAATATTTTCTCTCAAAACACTAATTTCTATTATTTAGTATATGAAAAAGACATTTGATACCAATATGAATTTCTTCTTTTTCTTTTTTTTTTTTTAATCTCTGGATAGTTACAATATTTTTTAATATCTGAATTTCATAAATTTTCTCCATGCAGAGCAGGGCCTCTTATCATCAAACTTGCATTTGTTTAGTAAGCCTTAAAGATTCAAACAATGTAGTCTTTTTCTTCCTAATCTGGGAAACTATCTTCATTATTTGCTAATTAATGCTTCACCTCTTCTTTCTTTCTTTTATTTTTCTCAAATCTAGATCTGTGTACACATGTGAGTGCATGTGTGTATGTGTGTGTGTATATATAATTTACAGTTTTGTCCATGGTTAATTATGGAGAATTTAATCCGGTTTTCTCATGATCTCTTTGGGGTTTTTTTCTGGATTCAATAATCTATTGATTATTGCTGTTTTTAGACTCTTCTATGTTTTATTCATATGTAAAATTTCTTGATATCAAGTCATTATATCTTACAAATGCCTCATTGTTTTATGAATTCTATGTTACAAAAATATATGAGAGATTTCTAATATCATGTTTTGGACTTGTTATTCCCTTGTTTATTGCAGTACATTGATTTGTAGAAGAATACTGTCTCTGATTTCTCAGATTGGCCTCTTTTATTTTCAGTTGCAGTATCTTCCTTTATGTTTAGTGATGTTTTGTTTGCTCACCACAGAGAGAGATTTAGGCTTATTCAAATGGGAGGTGAGAAGGGATTGATGATGAGATTTATGGAAAGCTTTAAAATCTCCCAGGCTCAGACAAAATGAGGAGGCAAATATTGATTTATCTTAGTTTACACTTGCTGGATCATAGGTACAATAGCTTGGTTTGAATAGGATGGGGCTGAGGACTAGGGACACTTTTCGCAGGAAGATTTAATATAGATATCGTTTTTCCTCTGACTTTATTGTGGCAACAGCTGTAAATTAGTACACGTTCTTTAATTGCTCCCTTTAAGTTGAGGGAATGGTTTCTAGCATGTTTCCCCAGCACAGGGAAAAGTCAAGGGCAAGAACTCCGTTAAGGTCCCTACACTGTGTGCACTTTAACACTTACCTTTCCTAAAGCTGCTGTAACATTTAAGATTACCCTTCTAAACCCTGCCCCAGGATCCTCAAATCAGCTATACCCCCCGATCTCAGTTAAAGTTTTTTGCATGTTTCAACCAGCAATTTTCCTTTAACTTATTTGGCAGTCTGATTCTTTTTATCCAGTGAATATCTTGCTAGGTTTCTCATGTACTACCTGCAACAGGACCATGGTGCCCTCCCCTAGTTTATTATACAGGTATGGATTACTCCTTCTTTTTTATATTCCTTGGTCATATGCCTCTGCTCAAGCTACCATCTCGACCCAGAAGTCCTATTGCTTACTTTTTGAAGTACAGATATCTATATTCTGGTTTGCATATCTAAGACTGGGTGGAAGGTTGGCATTGCAGTTCTGGAACTCACATTCCACAGATAGTGCTCACAACTCACCTGTCATTACAGGAATTTTTAACTGTTAATCTGAGCTGGGCATCTGTGTTTATTTGCACCATGCCACTGAAGAGTTCTGGAGGTTTTGCACATGATTTTCCTACAGAAAAGCAGCAGAATTCAGGATGAGGTGTACAGTTCAATTTTTTTTTAGGCTGTGTTGGGTCTTCGTTTCTGTGCGAGGGCTTTCTCTAGTTGTGGCAAGTGGGGGCCACTCTTCATTGCGGTGCGCAAGCCTCTCACTATCGTGGCCTCTCTTGTTGCGGAACACAGGCTCCAGACGTGCAGGCTCAGTAGTTGTGGCGCACGGGCCCAGTTGCTCCGCGGCATGTGGGATCTTCCCAGACCAGGGCTCGAACCCATGTCCCCTGCATTAGCAGGCAGATTCTCAACCACTACGCCACCAGGGAAGCTTACATTTGTTTTTAAGATTCAGACTGGAGTGTAGCATACTGAATGGCCTGTATACTTCTGATTGTTCCACAGAATTGACCACTTTGAGGAAACCCCATACAACCTCAGAATCAAGCAGATACAGAGCACCGCTTTGAAAAAGGTTACCCTGCATCTTACAACAAAGGTCATTCATGGCTAAAGAATTGTTTTCTCATCCCACGGGCTGCAGAGCCTAGTGCTGCTGTCAGGATCTCTCAGGCGTCCAGCACAGGAACTGCAGGGCAGTTCATCCCCAGCGTCTTCCCCTCCCACAGCCATGCAGTGGATACCACAGAGGCACCAGGATGCTGGAGAACAAAGCAAGTATCGAAGCACCGGCTCCTTGCAGAACCAAAGGCATGCTCTCGTCTCCAACCAAGTTTAACATGTGCAGTCAGTAATACCCCCCCATCTATGCAGAAATATTGCCTAGGACTACCCTCACCCTCAATCTTGCTCATAATTAAGTTCAAGAACAGAATGAGATGATAGTCCAGCTACAGAACAGGAGGCAGTGGGCAGAAGAGTAGGAGCACAGACTTCGGAGTCAGACCTGGAATCGACACCATTCACTAGTCATGGGACTGTGGACAAGTTTTTGAACCACACTGAGGATCAGTTTCTTCTCCTGCAAAAAAGGAAATAATACCTACTTCGAAAGACTGTTGTGAGAATCAAGAGCACAACATGGTGTTCAAATTTTATTTCCTTCTCTTCCCTAGAGCAGCACATGATGTTATTTCCAGGAGGCATAAAAATATAAAGCTTTATCTAGAGTACTGAAGAATTGGTAGGGAGCCTGAGAGATACAGATTTTATGTCTCTTCTTTTTCTTGGTTATGGTATCAGAGGAAATACAGACATATTTTCTTAGCTTCAAACAACCAAAAAAGATGGTGCAATTAGGAGATGGGAAATTTAATTTGAACACCATTTGCAAACCTAATTTTCAGGCAGAATTTGAAAACAACACAACACAAAACTCCATTCTTTTATTAGAGGATTACCTACTTAATACAATTATAGGACACTAATTTTTTTGTGTCACAGTAGAGAATAAAACTGGCAATTAATGGGGTCATATTTGAATGTCCTGACCACTCACCTATGGCTGGGAAGGAGGAGCCCATGATCTTCCTGACTAGGGCACATGGAAGAGTTGCCCTGGCTCAGGTGAAACCCACCTTTGTGTAGTGGCTAGAGCCTCACAGGCAGAAAGGGTGCTTGTTTCCTGATGATGTGAGATAATATTGGAAAATGCTTTGCACACTGTGAAATAGTTTACAAAGCAGGGCAATACTAATGTAAATATTAACCCAGTTTAGTAACAGCTTTGGCTATTTTATTTTGTCATATATATAATAATAGGTAGGGACTGGTTATGGAATTAAATAACCTAGAAATCATGAGTTGTGAATTGCAATTGTCTATGTAATTTATCAGCTTTGACTTTCATGTTCTTTGAGCATCACTTTGTAACTCTTCTCTGTGCCTTTCTAATGGATCCATATATTATGTCCCATCACAAGCGGAACTGCAAGAAGACACCTCTGCTCGGGGCAGAGGCTGGGTCTTCCGATCGCATCTCCCTTCTTTCTCCAGTGAGATCCTCTTCTTCTGGAAGCTGGTTTCACATAGTGGCTTAGATTTTTCCATCTTTGTATCTAGCACCATTTGAAATCAGTGTTTTAGGAGTAAGAATTGCAACACAGCAAAAGGCCAACCACAGAGGAGCTGCTACTCGTGGGATCAGCTCCCCTCCTCCTGCCACCTGAGCCGGTTCAAGAAAGGAAGAACTTGAGAAGCAAAGTACACTCTTGAGTGTGTTGGGCTGCAGAGGGGGACAGGGCAGGGATGGGGTTGTGTTCAAAAGAAACTCAGAGGCTTGAGCAGAGCCAGAGGTTGTGATAGTCTTTCTGTTGACAGGGAGCAGCAGCCACCAGCAGTAGCCTTTTGGTAGGGCCTTTGAGCACATGTTTGGGCAATGCTGGGTTGGGTACTTGATTGCAATAGGCAAGGGGAGGGCTGTGTCCCAGGAGGACTATCTCATCACTTCAGCACTGTCCACCTGCTCCTAGATGCCATGGAACATTCAGCTGCAGTTGCCGAGCAGCTGAAATCAGACTTGCCACCTGCAGTGTCAAGGTGCCGGACCCCACACAGCACCACTGGACCCATCTCTTACACAGGCTGACCGATTTCTCCTGGTGTTCAGAGTCTGTTTTTGTCTAGCACCATTTGAAATCGGTTATGATGTAGGGGGAAAAGCAGCAGCCTCGAGGCCTCATGCCAAGTCTGGTCAGCAACAGCCTGTGGCTTCCTGGAATATGGATGGGCAGAGAGAGGGGGAGGAAGGTTACATTTTGTCCGACTAACTTCTTTAACTACAATACTTTATGCAGAAGTAATAGATCAGTTAATGGATTTTTAAAAACAAATCACTAAAATTTATCTGATGTCCTCAGTTTGCTGAAATATGGTAGTTCTATAAACTCTATAAATTGGTTGCTGTTGAATTATCTTTCTGTTCACGTGTCCTGACCTTAGTAAATGTTTTACTATATTTAATTTATCATATCTTTGTTTTCTATCCTTTATTTTTCATTCCTAATTGTATGATGATGAGAAGTGAGGTCTTGAAAAGTTAATTTGCTGTGCAGATCTTGCTTACTTCATAAAGAATTTGAAGTCTGTTACAGCAAACGGATATTAAAAATGTAGCCTATGAAGACAAGAATGAAATTCTATGAGCCAAGAAATAAAATGAGAAAAAAGATTACAGAAGAGAGACATGTTGCAGACCTGGGCTAAAGGATGCTACTTATTGAATGGGAAACTGATCTCGGTTCCCAGTGGGCTGCAGCCCTGGAGCCTCTGCAGTGAGTGTTCCCTCAGAAACACTGGCATAACTGAGCCTGTACTCACATGTCCCTTAGAGGGAGGACCACTGATGAATTCAGCTGCGTTATAAGAGATTCAGGAGTATTGCTACTTTTGCTTCTTCGTTTCTATCAACCTTTGTAGACAGAGTGAACCAGTTCTGTAAAGGTGTTCAGAGATGAGCCACATTTGATTTCACAGGGGATTAAACTTGGGGACTCTTTAGGTAGGAGGGCTGTGTCGCCTTGATTGACCTTTTTGCACAGGAGATGCAACGTCAGCTCTGACCTACTTGCAGGACTTTTATTTCATGCCAGTGGTTCTCCATAAGTGGTGGCATCTCAACCACCTGGGAAGCCTTTCTAAGTCCACCTCCTGCCCGTCCTCCCCCAGCTGGCTGCCCTGCCCAATCGGGTGGAGGTGGGACAGGTGAAGCATCTGCTGGGAAAACTTCCCCGTGAATGGAATGCACCCTTTCACTGCAGCTGCAGTGATGTTTCAGGCTGTTGACTGGAGAATTCATGTTTTAATCCCCAGGATGCGGTGGCGGGACCAGTTAAGACTCTGAATTGTTTTATTCACCTTTCTGCTGAGGTAGCTACAATAGACCTATGGGCATAACAGCTTTGGGTCAACTGTAACAAACTGAACAACTTTTGATTCACCTACTGTGTCCCTAGCTCCAGCCAATGTATTCCAAATAAAGCAAGTAACTCATGGATTCTGCCAGCAGGTTGCTGTGATTCCAGTCCCCAAATAAGAAAGTGCCAGATGATCGAGTTTAACATGAAAGCACAAAAACAATGACTTGGGATATCTTTTCCATAAAAGTAGTTTCTGGTGCTCCCATGAATGCTTGATTTTAAACAGTGCTCATGGATGTGTCATGAGAAGCAAAATGCATGTCCCCTACTTGTAACTGATGGGCCACTCACCAGGATTATTTTTCTTTATGCATCTGGAGGTTGACAGCTCTTAACCTAAAATTAGCATTCCAAGGTGGTTTTTGCTAATAAATTGCTAAGCAGAATGTTTCTTTTGGAGACATCTTGAGTCTGGTTTTCGAGACCATGCTTTCCACTTAGGCAGAGAAGGCTTTGTCAGGCATGGGTCCTGCTTCCCTAAGTTTTACCACCTATTTACCACCCCATACAGATTTTCTCCGGCTAGCAAGTGAAGAATCAGGGTGGGTAGCTTTCTTAATGTGATCCATACTTAAAGCAATTTGGTCACCTTTTGCTTGTATGTAAGTCAGAGGGAAGGAAAATAGTTTATTGACTGCAGACCCCTATATCATGCTTCTCCCATTTGTATGCCATAAAGGACAGAGGTTAGCCGTTTTTAAAAAGTTAATTTCCTAGAAGGTAAGTAGAAAAGGGTTAGGTAATTAAAATATAATTGAAAATGACTTCTAGATATCACAGCAATGACTGAAACGTCTGAGGAATGACAAAGTTTGAACAACTAAGAAAGGGGCTGTCAAATGCCCTAACAGTCCACAGGAGGGCAGCAGTGCTAAGATTATAAAGGCTGACCACTTCATTCTAGGGTAACCTTTTCCAGATGAGCCCGGAAATGATGAAAGCAATGCAGCTTACACATCTTTGTGTAAAGATCAATTTTGTATCATTTCTGGAAGTCAGTAGACTCTTTATGTTAAATGTTGCCCGTGAGTACAAATATGCAAGTCTTAAAAAATATGCATAAAAGTTCATTTTTCGTTAAAATGCTAGCTGTCAGGCACTACTGACTTTTAGAATGCAGCACCAGAGTTGCCTATTTTCCTTAAACCCTAGAATGTACTTTAACAATGAAAATTCAACTTCCTGCCTATCTCAGGTCTCTTTAGCATTCTTACAGAAGATTTTGATTTTCACCTTAAAAGCTCTCCCTGTATATTTTATGACAATTAAAAAAATACAGTAGTCTCAAGTTATAGGCAGATGACATTTGACAAAATGTTTTCTTTCTTTATAGGCAACCCTAACTTTCACTCAGTGATGGTATTACAAAGATTGCTTCTTCTTTTTTTTTTTAAACTACAGATAGCTTCCTTTGCTTAGCCAGGCAACAAGATTTTAATTCAAGTCTTAGTCATTTTCTGACTTCTTTAATAGGCTGAATTACAAAACCACAATTTTCTCTTGTAAAAATAAGCACTTGTCTTTATAAGTTCACATGTAGAAGTGGACTCTCAGGCTTGAGAACCACTAATGCAGAGGTTCTCCCGCTTAGCTGAATATTAGAATCAGTTAGGAAGCTTTACAGAAGCCTGATGGCCAGGCCGCACCCCAGGTCAACGACATGACAAATCTCTGGGGCGTGGGACCCAGGCATCAGTAAAAGTCCCCAGGGGATTCCAGTGTGCAGCCATGGTTCAGAAACATGTGATGCTTTCATGGTTGGGACTTGGGTTTTTAATTACTCAGCCACACCCATGCACTAACGTGATGTGGAAGATATGTCTTCTCCCACACGCGGGTATAGATACTTGAACGTGGTTAACTCAAGGCCAGGAAATAACGAAGACTGAGAGCTGGGCAGAAATCAGGAAGTTCTGCACAGAATGGGCTCTGTGAGCTGGGCCCTGGAAGATGCCCAGGATCAGACAAGACCAGAGGTGCTTCAGCCAATAGTGAACCAGGAATACAGCAGAGAGCACAGGACGGATGGTCTGGCTTGACTGAGAGCAGGTTATCTGAAGTGTTGCAGAAAGAGAAGGCTTGGGAAGAAAAGTTGGGAATTAACTGTAGAAAGTTTTCAAGTATCTTCATGAAATGGACTTTATGCTGTGGGTAACGGAGGTAGGACTGAGCACCTTTGAGTAGGGGAGGCATGTGACCGCTGGGGAGGGGAGAAGCCTGGATGTGTTTAAGTTAAGGCTCTGAGATGGGAGGGGCAGGAATGGTGATTGTTGGAGGGGAATTCTTACAGAAGGTGGGCCCCGATTAGAAGCGTACTCCTATTTGAGATAAAATACACTGGAAATAAGTGCATTATCACAAATGAAATTTCTCCATAATGACATTTTATTTTTTTAATACATTTGAAGGACCAATTCTCAAAAAATGAACAATACAGACATGAGACTTCTCATTTCACTGGGGATACATTCTTGCAGTTTTAAGAAAGCTTTAAATTCAAATACACTTTTCCCTCTCTCATTTAAACAAACATTTCTAGAGAAAAAATGGTTTCCCCATATATTTAAGTAATTGACAAATTAATATTTGACAAAGAGAACATAATTTATATTTGCACACATATTTCAATCTCACATATAAATACATTAAATTGGAAAAACTAAATTTGAAGTGGAAACTACCACGAAAGTCAATTAATTTTGGTAAGCATAATAATCTCTGGTTGAAAAATACCTCCTTGAGGGTTTCTAAAAAATAAGTACTTACAGCCACCCCTTGTTTCTAAGCAAGTGCTGCATTCTTGAAAAGCGTGTGAAAGTGGGTACAGCAAAACTTCTACTCTATATTTATTTCAGAACTCCTGAATTTATTCTGTTCAGAATTATCTTCCTAAGGTGACTTGCCCGAGATTACAAAGAGAAAGACCACTTACAGGGCTTTACAAACATGTCCTTAGGGAGTAAAGCAATATTTACTCTGGTCCACCCTTGATTCCTCATTCATATCCTTCTCGAGGCAACGTTTCTTTGGCCCAATTTGTGCTGTAACTAAAAAAGTGTGAAGCAAAACATGTAAAAATGTAAATTTGAGTTAGAGCAGCAGTCCGTCCTCTTTGGCCGCTGGCTCATTTGAAGGAGGCGCTGCCTGATGTGAGGACAGAGAAGAGGGCTAAGATCTGTCCCACCTGAGTGTCAAGAGCTACTGAGCTCTTTCTTCTTTCCGTCCCTTTGCATGACCTACAGCAAATCCACAAAGTTAAGTTCGCTTTTCTGAAATAAGGGGCTTCATTTTTACTCTGCCCTTTACAGATGAGGTGAGGAGCCCTCAAAGACTCATATTCTGATGCAACTTGAGTAAAGATTCAAGTGGGGAGAGAAAACCACCTATAGCCAGAATTTAGAGCAGACTCTAACTCTCTTAAAGAGTGGAATTCTTTTTAAGAAAACTACAAGCCCACAGTGTTCACTTTTCCCAGGCTGGCATTCCTGCTATGGGTGTTAGAGCCCTCTAACTTTGTACAGAAGCATGCAACTGATGCTTAATTCTTCTTGATTTTTTAGACTGGCTAATTGTTATTAAAAGGGGTGAAGAACAAATGCCAGACATAGACTGCATAGCTTCTCTAAATCACCAAGACGTTACACATTTTTTAAAATAGTATTTTAACCTACTAAACTGTAAGAGTATTTTCCAGTGATATTCTTAGTGAAGGAAGTCAAGCTTGTTCAAATTCCCAGTATTCAGTGTTCTTGTTTTTAATGCCTAAGGGCTGAAGTAGTGTACACACATTTGTAAACCTTCTTATAATAAACAATATATAAACACATTTTGTGGTGGTTGAGGAATGCATCTTAAGAATTGGCTTTAATCTTTGAATAGAAAAGATTTCAAAATCACTTTCTTTACAAATGAATTTTAATTAATTAATTTCATTTTGAATTATATTTCTCTGAGTCTGGAGATTTTATTTAAAAACCACATTTTCTCACTTTAATACTACCAGGGATACTGTGTTGACCTGCCCTATAAATACAAGTGTTATTTAAAGGAAAATAAGCAAGATGTTCAATTCCAAATTCCTACATATTTCAGAGAAGCATAAAGGATGATGACTACATTTAAGCCACAGTAAAATGTTAGTATTGTTACTTAACATTTGCATACATGAGAGTGACAGAAAACAGAGAATAACTTTTGTAGATCATTTTTTTCCTTCTGGTTTCACTGAGACATAATTGACATACAGGCATACCTCGGAGACATTGTGGGTTTGGTTCTAGAACACTGCATTAAAGCGATTTATCTCAATAAGGTGAGTCAAATGAATTATTTGGTTTTTCCAGTGCATATAAAAGTTCTGTTTACACTATCCTGCAGTCCATTAAGAATGCAAAAGCATTATGTCTAAAAAACAATGTACATAGCTTAATTAAAAATTACTTTATTGCTAAAATGTTGAACATCACCTGAGCCTTCAGTGAGTCATAGTAGTGACATCAAGGATAACTGAACACAGATCACCATAACAAATAGAATAATAATTTTAAAAGTTTGAATTATTGCAAGAATTACCAAAATGTGACAAAGAGACCTGAAATGAACAAATGCTGTTGGAACAATGGCACCAATAGACTTGCTCGATTCAGGGTTGCCACAAACCTTCAATTTGTAAAAAAATGCAATATCTGCAAAGTGCAACAAAGTGAAGAACAAGACAACAAGTTATGCCTGTATAACACTGAATAAGTTTAAGATGTATAGCATAATTTGATAATGTATACATTGTGAAATGATAAATTTTTTTAACATCTATTACCTCACGTAGTCACCAAAAATTTTTTTTTCTTCCTTGTGATCAGAACATTTAAGACCTACTCCCTTAGCAAATTGCCAATGCAGTCAGATATCCGAGGAGGATTGGTTCCCAATCCCCACCTCCTTCCCCTGCAATTAAAAATCCAAATGCTCAAGTCTCTTATATAATATGGCATAACACCACTGGCCCTCTGTATCCAAGGATGCTGATGCAGAGCCGTTGGATACAGAGTGTCAACTGTATACAATACAGCATTACTAATTATAGTCACCATGCTGTACATTATATTCTAGTACTTGTTTATCTTATATCTGGAATTTTGTACCTTTTCACTCCTTTCACCCAATTCCTCCACCACCTCCCAACCCCCACCTCTTGCAACCAAAAATCTGCTTTCTTTTTCTATGAATGTGGATTTTTGGATTCCACATATGAGACCATACAATATTTGTCTCTTTCTGTGTGATTTATTCACTTAGCATAATGCCCTCAAGGTCCATTAGTGTTGTCAAAAATGGCAGGATTTCCTTACTTTTCATGGCTGAATAGTATTGCACTGTTTATATAAACCACATCTTCTTTGTCCATTCATCCATCAATGGACACTTAGTTTGTTTCCTTGTCTTGGTGATTGTAAATAATGCTGCAGCACACAGGGAGGTGCAGTTATCTCTTCCACATGGTGGTTTCGTTTCCTTAAAATATATACCCAGATGGAACTGCTGGATCATAAGGTGGATCTATTTTTAATTTTTTGAGGAACCTCCATACTGTTTTGCATAGTAGCTGTACAAATTTACTGTAGATCTTAACATTTTAACAGAATCAAAAGATAAACAGATACACGGATTTATGGAAACCATTTAGTGTGTCTGCTCTGCTGGAGTGGGTGATTTATTCTGGTAGGTGGTGGATGCAGCACTAACCTCTGTTTCCCTACAAGGTAAGGTAAAAAGATAGCATCAGAGATGAACATAATTAAGTACATAAATGAAATTCCAGGAGCTCGGTTAGAAAATGGACAATTAAAAAAACTGCATTTATAGTAGTAAGAGTCACTGAACTAGGAAACAAAGAACCCTTTTTAAGTAATTTCAAATGCTCAACCAGTCTCACTCCAGAAACCTTTTTCTATCCTTGTGTTGTATTTATGATAACCTCCAAAACAAGAAATAGAGCAGTCGCATATACTTAGTAAATATTCCCTTAATTTAGGGCCAATGAGAGAGAAACACATGTCTTCCTAATATTGCAATTTAAAATGTGGCTCTGAGATGAAACCTTTAAAAAGGTAATGATTCCAAGAGTGTTCAAGTTAAGTAATGCCTCATTTGCCCCTCACTGTCAAGGAAATCATGTGTTCTGGTTAGAGTCTCCTAAGTAACTGAAACTCACATCACACTTTTTTTTGTAACAACAGGCAGCTTTCTAAAACCTATTATTCAAGTCCAGCGTTGTCCATAGAAATATAATGCGAGTCACACAGGTAATTTTGAATTTTCTAGAAGCCACATCAAAAAAAGGAAAAGAAGCAGGAAAATTAGTTTTAATATTTTTACTTAATCCAGTATCCACGGATTGTACATTTCTTTGCACTAAGGCATTGAATCTGGTGTGTAGTGTGCACTCAAGCTCATCTTACGTAGCATGATCCACTTTTGACATCCTCGGCAGCCACTCAGGGCTACTGACTCTGGAGCTGGATAATGCAGTTTCAGTCCCTGCTTAGGAAACTGACTACAATAGACAGACTACAACCAAATATGGACCAGTCGGTTGTTTACAGTATGCCTGCCCCAGCAAACACTTCGGGGTACCTACCCCATGAAAGAGCTAACCGTGTTAATCTTGGAGATTAATATTTCTCTTGGTGGGGGAGGCATCACGATGAACCAGCACTGTCACAGCACAATATTTGTTATATAGCAGTTTCCTCAAGAATACTGCGGAGAGTGATTCAATATTTAGGCCTGTCACTGAATCCTCCAAGACCACTATATTTTTCTATTTTTTGGACCAATACTTATTTTTTTCTGTAGTAGTGAAACACTTTTCTTTAAGTAGAATTTTAAATAGAAATCCAATGTTTGACAAAGATAAATAAGCTTTAATATAAACTTAAGGAAACAACTCATTTGATATAAAAACGAAGCTATTTGAAGATGATTAAAATGTGAAAGTGAATTACTAATTACATCTATGTGATATTACCTTCAGCATTCATTAAGTTAACTTCAAGTATTTATAGACAACTTGAACCTCATGGCCCATCTGAAAACTACTTTCCTGGTTGGCTTTAGACTCAAAGGAATCCTAAGAGAACCAAGGAGATACCTAGGGCTGGGTAGGCCCACACTACCATTCTAGTTGGTATGTTTTGTCTTCCCCTTTGCCCCTGTGATCAAAGTCACCACTTTGCTTTTACTAAGAAATTGCCCTTCTTATTGGCCTTTGTAGAATCTGCTCCCAAACTTGTGACTGTAACCTAGGGTAGTACCTCACATTATAAGTGGTGGGAAACATATCTCCTCTTCCCAGCTTTGCAGACACACATTCTGGCACAAAAGATGAAATTCCAATTCATTTCATTCAGAGACAGAAGGTAGAAGGTGTTAAATGGCTTAAAGCAGTGCACTTCATGATTTTCCAAAATCTGAGGATTTTTTGTTTGGTGGTGGTATCTCTTTTATATGCTAAAAATATCCTGGTCAGGGAAACAGATAGATGCCTTTACAGACTTAATATTTACAAGTTGAAAGTGAATTTCTTTAAAAACTTCAGTAAAATGTATTTTGGCTGTATCAAAGAACAATTTTCCTCTCTGAACTTAAAATGAACAGATTCTGTGATTATTTCTCATTGGGCTAAAAAGTTCCCCCATGTTTTGGATTCATAGCTGCTAGAAGGTAGAGGAGCTAGACAGTCTGACAAAAGGACGTGGGGGACATTACTCTGTTGTCACCTATATCAAAGCAAGAGCCTGTCAATGCACATTATTTTACATTAAAACAGGGAAGGTATGAGGAAATATCAATAATCTAGCAAAGGGGACAGAAATCCAAGTGTCCTCTTGTATGTCTACTGCCCACTTACCTTAGCTCAGATTACTGATATCTAAATATTCGTTGAATATTTTTCAGAAGAAAGGACATCTCTGAAGAGAAATGCAACAGAAAGCAGATACCTTTTAATGATAAAAGCAAACTTTTCTCTCATCTCTTCTCAGAGAGAAATAAAATATACTTGCCTGTGGCTCTAACCAGTTAGGTATATTCTGAACAGAGGAAGGGAAAAGGCCTGAATAAAATAGTGATGTCAAACCAAAAGGAAGCAAGAGTGGCATAAAAATGGGATAAAATCAATAGTAGAGGAGAAGGGAAGTAAGCTGACAATTAGGTTCATAAATTATGGCTCTCCTGATTCTCATTAGGAACTTGAAACAGGAATTTGGTGCAAGAAGCTACTTTACCTTTGAAGTCTTATAGATCATCCAGCAGATAAGCAGATTCTAAATTTGTGTGCAATCTGTTTACCCCTGAAAGCACTTAGCCTCAAGTGAATAATCTAAACTCTCCTCAAAAAATGAGATTGTTTGAGGAGAAATTGTCCTGGCCTTTAGCACCCTAGAATTTGAGGCAATACACAGACCATGTATTAATTCCATGTAATATTGTCTCAGAAATCGATTTTATGACATCATACATTTTCAGATGGATGTTTTGCATTGAAGACAGTTTCTTCTTGTGGCACAATTGCTTTCACCTGAGGGAAGATCTCTGTACAACTTATTATATAACCTTTCATTTTCCAGGAATAGATCTAAATTTTGTACATGTGCTCTCTCAACTAATCAAAAAATCTTTGTTGCTTACTAGTTTCTGTCTAAAATTTTTTGAAGAGTTTGTTGAATGCTCAAGAAGAGTGTGCCAGGTAGAAAAATGTTCCAATTAATTTGATCCTTCAAGTTTTTGCTGCATGGCTTATACTCCCAGCACCTGAACTGGATTTATTAAATCCAAAAAAATTTTAAGAAGATTTATTAAAACAGACAGCTTAAAAATTACAAGGCTTCTGGATCAGTCATTATTAATATAACATTAAAGTAGTTTTAAGTTATAACAAATAAGGGGCTCCAATCAAGATGGTGGAATAGAAGGACGTGGAGCTCACCTCCTCCCTCAAATACATCAAATACATCTACATGTGGAACAATTCTTACAGAATACCTACTTAAAACGCTGGAAGAAAATCTCAGACACTTAAAAGTGCAAAAAATATCTCCATGTAACTATGTAGAATGAAAGAAAAAAAAGGGCAACCCTGGGAGGGAGCTTTGAAAGAGGAAATGTTCCTGCACCCTGGGAAGCCCCCTCACTGGTGGGGAGATTGGCTGGGACAGAAAGGGAGCTTCAAACACTTGGAGGAGAGGGCACCAACCAGTTTGCTGCAGGCAGAACAGAGAGAGACCTGCACAGATGGTCCATGCCACCACCCTGCACTCCCCAGCCTGAGATGTGCATCCACCGGTTCGCATGGGACCTGGGTGATGAAACTTGGCTTTAGAGGACAGAGCCAGGGGGAGGACTGAGGTTGGCTGTGCAGAGACAGTCTGAAGGGGCTGAAGTGTGGTATGGCCATAACCTGGGGGTGTATACAGAAGAAACCCAGGCCTGCCATAGAAGTGAAGTGCCATTGTTAAGGGTCACATGCAGGGAAGGGCAGGGTCCGCATAACAACCTGACTCTTGGTGTGTTCAGAGTGGGTGTTCTGCAGGCATTGAAACCTCACTGTTAATGAGTGCAAGCGGAGGGAAGGGCAGGGCCCACCATAGCAAAGGACACACATAGATTGAAAGTGATGGGATGAAAAAAGATATTTTATGCAAACAGAAATGACAAGAAAGTGGGGATCACATTACGCATATCAGACAAAATAGACTTTAAAACAAAGGCCATAAGGAAAGATAAAGAAGGGCACTATATAATCATAAAATGAACAATGCAAGAAGAGGATACTCGTCAGTATATGCACACCCAGTATAGGAGCACCCAAATACATAAAACAAATACTAACAGACATAAAGGGAAAAATTGATAGGACTACAATAATAATGGGAGACTTTATCACCCCACTCACATCAATGGGCGGATCTTCTAGACAAAAAATCAATAAGGCAACAGAGATCCTAAATGATATAATAAACTGTTACACTTAATTGATAATTTTAAGACCAAAAAAACCAGAATACCCAGTCTTTTCAAGTGCATATGGAACATTCTCTAGGATTGACCACATATTAGGGCGCAAAACAAGCCTCAACAAATTTAAGAGTCTAGAAATTATTTCAAGCCCATTTTCTGAGCACAGTGGCATGAAACTAGAAATCAACCACAGAAAACGAAACGAGAAAAAAAATGATTACATGGAGACTAAATAACATTCTACTAAAAAAGAAATGGGTCAATGATGAAATCAAAGAGGAAATTAAATAATACCTGGAGACATATGAGAATGAAAACACAACCATACAGAATCTATGGAATGTAGCAAAAGAAGTTCCTAGAGGGAAGTTCATAGCAATACAGGCCTTCCTCAAAAAACAAGAAAAATCTCAAATAAACAATCTAATCCACCACCTAAAAGTATTAGAAAAAGAAGAACAAACAAAACATAAAATCAGCAGAAGGAAGGAAATAATAAAGATCAGAAAAGAAATAAATAAAATAGAGATTAAAAAAAAATAGCAAAACACCAACAATGAGCTGGTTCTTTGAAAGGGTAAACAAAATCCACAAACCTCTGGCCAGGCTCACCAAGAAAAAAAGAGAAGACCCAAATAAACAAAATAAGAAATGAAATAGGAGAAATAACAACTGATACCACAGAAATACGAAAAACCATAAGAGAATACTATGAACACTTATATGCCAACTAATTTGACAACCTAGAAGAAATGGACAAGTTTCCAGAAATATACAGCCCACCAAAACGGAATCAAGAAGAAATAGGTAATTTGAACAGGCCAATCACTAGAAGTGGAATAGAATCTGTAAAAAAAAAAAAAGCAACAACTGCTTACAAACAAAAGTACAGGACCAAATGCTTCACAGGAAAATTCTACCAAACATACAAAGAAGAACTTATATCAATCCTCTCAAACTCTTCCAGAAGATCGAAGAGGAGGGAATACTTCCAAAGACATTCTATGAAGCCACCATCACCCTGATACCAAAACCAGACAAAGACGCTACCAAAAAAGAAAATTACAGGTCAATATCTTTGATGATTATAGATGTAAAAATTCTCAACAAAATATTAGCAAACTGAATCCAACAACACATAAAAAGGATGATACACCACAACCAAGTTGGATTCATCCCAGGGTCGCAAGGATGGTTCAACATATGCAAATCAATCAATGTGATACACCACATCAACAAAAGAAAAGACAAAATACATATGATCATCTCAGTTGATGCAGAAAAAGCATTTAATAAAATTCAACATTGATTCATGATAAAAACTCTTTTTTTTTTTTTAATGTCTGAAACATTTATATTAACATATTTCCATACATATTTCCATACAAATACAAATCTAAGATTTTTAGAAATTTCATGTAATGTCTGAAACATTTATATTAACATATTTCCATACATATTTCCATACAAATACAAATATAAGATTTTTAGAAATTTTATGTAATGCCTGAAACATTTATATTAACATATTTCCATACAAATAACCCAATGAAAGTTTAGTATTAGTTGTTTTGTTTGTTTTTTTATACTGCAGGTTCTTATTAGGCATCAATTTTATACACATCAGTGTATACATGTCAATCCCAATCGCCCAATTCAGCACACCACCATCCCCACCTCACCGCAGTTTTCCCCCCTTGGTGTCCATATGTCCATTCTCTACATCTGTGTCTCAACTTCTGCCCTGCAAACTGGCTCATCTGTACCATTTTTCTAGGTTCCACATACATGCATTAATATACGATATTTGTTTTTCTCTTTCTGACTTACTTCACTCTGTATGACAGTCTCTAGATCCATCCACGTCTCAACAAATGACTCAATTTCGTTCCTTTTTATGGCTGAGTAATATTCCATTGTATATATGTACCACAACTTCTTTATCCATTCGTCTGCTGATGGGCATTTAGGTTGCTTCCATGACCTGGCTATTGTAAATAGTGCTGCAATGACCATTCGGGTGCATGTGTCTTTTTGAATTACAGTTTTCTCTGGGTATATGCCCAGTAGTGGGATTGCTGGGTCATATGGTAATTCTATTTTTAGTTTTTTTAAGGAACCTCCATATTGTTCTCCATAGTGGCTGTATCAATTTACATTCCCACCAACAGTGCAAGAGGGTTCCCTTTTCTCCACACCCTCTCCAGCATTTGTTGTTTGTAGATTTTCTGATGATGCCCATTCTAACAGGAGTGAGGTGATACCTCATTGTAGTTTTGATTTGCATTTCTCTAATAATTAGTGATGTTGAGCATCTTTTCATGTGCTTCGTGGCTGTCTGTATGTCTTCTTTGGAGAAATGTCTATTTAGGTCTTCTGCCCATTTTTGGATTGGGGTGTTTGTTTCTTTGATATTGAGCTGAATGAGCTGTTTATATATTTTGGAGATTAATCCTTTGTCCATTGATTCATTTGCAAATATTTTCTCCCATTCTGAGGGTTGTCTTTTCGTCTTGTTTATGGTTTCCTTTGCTGTGCAAAAGCTTTGAAGTTTCATTAGGTCCCACTTGTTTATTTTTGTTTTTATTTCCATTACTCTAGGAGGTGGATCAAAAAAGATCTTGCTGTGATTTATGTCCAAGAGTGTTCTTCCTATGTTTTCCTCTAAGAGTTTTATAGTGTCCAGTCTTAGATTTAGGTCTCTAATCCATTTTGAGTTTATTTTTGTGTATGGTGTTAGGGAGTATTCTAATTTCATTCTTTTACATGTAGCTGTCCAGTTTTCCCAGCACCACTTATTGAAGAGACTGTCTTTTCTCCATTGTATATCTTTGCCTCCTTTGTCATAGATTAGTTGACCATAGGTGCGTGGGTTAATCTCTGGGCTTTCTATCTTGTTCCATTGATCTATGTTTCTGTTTTTGTGCCAGTACCATATTGTCTTGATTACTGTAGCTTTGTAGTATAGTCTGAAGTCAGGGAGTCTGATTCCTCCAGCTCCATTTTTTTCCCTCAAGACTGCTTTGGCTATTCGGGGTCTTTTGTGTCTCCATACAAATTTTAAGATGATTTGTTCTAGCTCCGTAAAAAAGGCCATTGGTAATTTGATAGGGATTGCATTGAAACTGTAGATTGCTTTGGGTAGTATACTCATTTTCACAATGTTGATTCTTCCAATCCAAGAACATGGTATATCTCTCCATCTGTTGGTATCATCTTTAATTTCTTTCATCAGTGTCTTATAGTTTTCTGCATACAGGTCTTTTGTCTCCCTAGGTAGGTTTATTCCTAGGTCTCTTATTCTTTTTGTTGCAATGGTAAATGGGAGTGTTTCCATAATTTCTCTTTCAGATTTATCATCATTAGTGTATAGGAATGCAAGAGATTTCTGTGCATTAATTTTGTATCCTGCAACTTTACCATATTCATTAATTAGCTCTAGCAGTTTTCTGGTGGCAGTTTTAGGATTCTCTATGTATAGTATCATGTCATCCGCAAACAGTGACAGTTTTACTTCTTCTTTTCCAATTTGTATTCCTTTTATTTCTTTTTCTTCTCTGATTGCCGTGGCTAGGACTTCCAGAACTATGTTGAATAATAGTGGTGAGAGTGGACATCCTTGTCTCGTTCCTGATCTTAGAGGAAATGCTTTCAGTTTTTCACCATTGAGAATGATGTTTGCTGTGGGTTTGTCATATATGGCCTTTATTATGTTGAGGTAGGTTCCCTCTATGCCCACTTTCTGGAGAGTTTTTATCATAAATGGGTCTTGAATTTTGTCAAAAGCTTTCTCTGCATCTATTGAGATGATCATATGGTTTTTCTCCTTCAATTTGTTAATATGGTGTATCACATTGATTGATTTGCGTATATTGAAGAATTCTTGCATCCCTGGGATAAATCCCACTTGATCGTGGTGTATGATCCTTTTAATGTGTTGTTGGATTCTGTTTGCTAATATTTTGTTGAGGATTTTTGCATCTATATTCATCAGTGATATTGGTCTGTAACTTTCTTTTTTTGTAGTGTCTTTGTCTGGTTTTGGTATCAGGGTGATGGTGGCCTCATAGAATGAGTTTGGGAGTGTTCCTTCCTCTGCAATTTTTTGGAAGAGTTTGAGAAGGATGGGTGTTAGCTCTTCTCTAAATGTTTGATAGAATTCACCTGTGAAGCCATCTGGTCCTGGACTTTTGTTTGTTGGAAGATTTTTAATCACAGTTTCAATTTCATTACTTGTGATTGGTCTGTTCATATTTTCTATTTCTTCCTGGTTCAGTCTTGGAAGGTTATACCTTTCTAAGAATTTGTCCATTTCTTCCAGGTTGTCCATTTTATTGGCATAAAGTTGCTTGTAGTAGTCTCTTAGGATGCTTTGTATTTCTGCGGTGTCTGTTGTAACTTCTCCTTTTTTATTTCTGATTTTATTGATTGGAGTCCTCTCCCTCTTTTTCTTGATGAGTCTGGCTAATGGCTTATCAATTTTGTTTATCTTCTCAAAGAACCAACTTTTAGTTTTATTGATCTTTGCTATTGTTTTCTTTGTTTCTATTTCATTTATTTCTGCTCTGATCTTTATGATTTCTTTCCTTCTGCTAACTTTGGGTTTCGTTTGTTCTTCTTTCTCTAGTTTCTTTAGGTGTAAGGTTAGATTGTTTACTTGAGATTTTTCTTGTTTCTTTAGGTAGGCTTGTATAGCTATAAACTTCCCTCTTAGAACCGCTTTTGCTGCATCCCATAGGTTTTGGGTCGTCGTGTTTTCATTGTCATTTGTCTCTAGGTATTTTTTTTATTTCCTCTTTGATTTCTTCAGTGATCTCTTGGTTATTTAGTAACGTATTGTTTAGCCTCCATGTGTTTGTCTTTTTTACGTTTTTTTCCCTGTAATTCATTTCTAATCTCATCGCGTTGTGGTCAGAAAAGATGCTTGATATGATTTCAATTTTCTTAAATTTACTGAGGCTTGATTGGTGACCCAAGATGTGATCTATCCTGGAGAATGTTCCGTGCGCACTTGAGAAGAACGTGTAGTCTGCTGTTTTTGGATGGAATGTCCTATATATATCAATTAAATCTATCTGGTCTATTGTGTCATTTAAAGCTTCTGTTTCCTTATTTATTTTCATTTTGGATGATCTGTCCATTGGTGTAAGTGAAGTGTTAAAGTCCCCCACTATTATTGTGTTACTGTCGATTTCCTCTTTTATAGCTGCTAGCAGTTGCCTTATGTATTGAGGTGCTCCTATGTTGGGTGCATATATATTTATAATTGTTATATCTTCTTCTTGGATTGATCCCTGGATCATTATGTAGTGTCCTTCCTTGTCTCTTGTAACATTCTTTATTTTAAAGTCTATTTTATCTGATATGAGTATAGCTACTCCAGCTTTCTTTTGATTTCCATTTGCATGGAATATCTTTTTCCATCCCCTCACTTTCAGTCTGTATGTGTCCCTAGGTCTAAAGCGGGTCTCTTGTAGACAGCATATATATGGGTCTTGTTTTTGTATCCATTCAGCCAGTCTATGTCTTTTGGTTGGGGCATTTAATCCATTCACGTTTAAGGTAATTATCGATATGTATGTTCCTATGACCATTTTCTTAATTGTTTTGGGTTTGTTTTTGTAGGTCCTTTTCTTCTCTTGTGTTTCCCACTTAGGGAAGTTCCTTTAGCATTTGTTGTAGAGCTGGTTTGGTGGTGCTGAATTCTCTTAGCTTTTGCTTGTCTGTAAAGCTTTTGATTTCTCCATCAAATCTAAATGAGATCCTTGCCAGGTAGAGTAATCTTGGTTGTAGGTTCTTCCCTTTCATCACTTTAAGTATATCATGCCACTCCCTTCTGGCTTGCAGAGTTTCTACTGAGAAATCAGCTGTTAACCTTATGGGAGTTCCCTTGTATGTTATTTGTCGTTTTTCCCTTGCTGCTTTCAATAATTTTTCTTTGTCTTTAATTTTTGCCACTTTGATTACTACGTGTCTCGGCGTGTTTCTCCTTGGGTTTATTCTGTATGGGACTCTCTGCGCTTCCTGGACTTGGGTGGCTATTTCCTTTCCCATGTTAGCGAAGTTTTCGACTATAATCTCTTCAAATATTTTCTCTGGTCCTTTCTCTCTCTCTTCTCCTTCTGGGACCCCTATAATGCGAATGTTGTTGCGTTTAATGTTGTCCCAGAGGTCTCTTAGGCTGTCTTAATTTCTTTTCATTCTTTTATCTTTAGTCTGTTCCGCAGCAGTGAATCCCACCATTCTGTCTTCCAGGTCACTTATCCGTTCTTCTGCCTCAGTTATTCTGCTATTGATTCCTTCTAGTGTAGTTTTCATTTCAGTTATTGTATTGGTCATCTCTGTTTGTTTGTTCTTTAATTCTTCTAGGTCTTTGTTAATCATTTCTTGCATCTTCTCAATCTTTGCCTCCATTTTTATTCCGAGGTCCTGGATCATCTTCACTATCATTATTCTGAATTCTTTTTCTGGAAGGTTGCCTATCTCCACTTCATTTAGTTGTTTTTCTGGGTTTTTTTCTTGTTCCTTCATCTGGTACATAGCCCTCTGCCTTTTCATCTTCTCTATCTTTCTGTAACTGTCCATGATAAAAACTCTTACCAAAGTGGGTATAGAGGGAACATATCTTAATATAATAAAAGCTATTTATGACAAAGCCACAACTAATATAATACTTAATGATGAAAAGCTGAAAGGCTTGCTGCCCAAATCTGGAAGAAGACAAGGATGCCCACTCTCACCACTTTTATTCAACACAGTATTGGAAGATTTAGCCACAGCAATCAGACAAGAAAAAGGAATAAAATTTATCCAAATTGGAAGGAAAGAGGTAAAATTGTCATTATATGAAGATGACATGATACTACATATAGAAAATCCTAAAGACTCCACACGAAAACTACTAGAACTGATAAACAATTCAGCAAGGTAGCAGGATACAAGATTAACATACAGAAATCAGTTGCATTCTTTACACTAACAATGAAATATCAGAAAGGGAATGTAAAAAGCAGTCCCTTTTAAAATCACATCAACATATAAAATAAAATACTGAGGAATGAACCTGACCAAGGAGGTGAAAAAGACTTATATGCTGAGAACTATAAAACATTAATAAAGGAAACTGAAGATGATTCAAAGAAATGGAAAGATATCCCATACTCTTGGACTGGAAGAATTACTATTGTTAAAATGCTCATACTAGCCAAAGCAATCTACAGATTTAATATGATCCCTATCATATTACCCATGACATTTTTCACAGAACTAGAACAAATAATCCTAAAATTTATATGGAACCATAAAAGACCCAGAATTTCCAAAGCAATCATGAGGAAAAAGAACAAAGCTGCGGGCATAACCCTCCCATACTTCAGACAATACTACAAAGTTATAGTAATCAAAACAGCATGGTATTAACACAAAAACAGAAATATGGATCAATAGAACAGAACAGAGAGCCCAGAAATAAATCCACATATCTACAGTCAATTAATTTTCAACAAACGAGACAAAAATATACAATGGAGAGAAGGCAGTCTCTTCTGCAAGTGGTTTTGGGAAAGTTGGACAGCTGCATTTAAATCAATGAAGTTAGAACACACCCTCACACCATACACAAAAATAAACTCAAAAATTGCTTAACGACTTAACCATAAGACATGACACCTAAAACTCCTAGAAGAGAACATAGGCAAAACATTCTCTGACATAAATTGTACTAATGTTTTCTTAGGCCAGTCTCCCAAGGCAATATAAATAAAAACAAAAATAAACAAATGGGACCTAATCAAAATTACAAGCTTTTGCACAACAAAGGAAACCATAAACAAAACAAAAAGACAACCTACAGACTGGGAGAAAATATTTGCAAATGATGTGACCAACAAGGGCTTAATTTCCAATATATACAAACAGCTCATACAACTCAATAACAAAAAAACCAAACAAACAACACAATCGAAAAATGGGCAGAAGACCTAAATAGACATTTTTTCAAAGAAGACATAAAGTTGGCCAGGAAGCACATGAAAAGATGCTCAACATTGCTAATTATCAGAGAAATGCAAATCAAAACTCCAATGAGGTACTACCACACACCAGTCAGAATGGCCACCATTAAAAAGTCTACAAATAACAAATGCTGGAGAGGGTGTGGAGAAAAGGGAACCCTCCTACACTGTGGGTGGGAATGTCAATTGGTTCAGCCACTATGGAAGACAGTATGGAGGTTCCTCAAAAAACTAGAAATAGAGTTATCCTATGATCCAGCAATCCCACTCCTGGGCATATATCCGGATAAAACAATAAATCAAAAAGATACATGCACCACTATGTTCGTAGCAGCACTATTCACAATAGCCAGGACATGTTAGCAACCGAAATATCCATTGACAGATGAATGGATAAAGATACTGTATATGTATACAATGGAATACTACTCAGACATAAAAAAAGCATGAAATAATGCCATTTTCAACAACATGGATGGACCTAGAGATTATCATGCTAATTTAAGTAAGTCAGAAAGAGAAAGACAAATATCATATGATATCACTTATATGTGGAATCTAAAATAAATATATGAAACAGAAACTGACTCAGAGACATTGAGAACAGACTTGTGGTTGCCAAGGGGGAGGGAGGTGGAGGTGGGATGGATTGGGAATTTGGGATTAGCAGATGTAAACTATTATATTTAGGATGGATAAACAAAAAGGCCCTACTGTATAGCACAGGTAACTATCAATATCCTGTAATAAACCATAATGGAAAAGAATATGAAAAAGAATGTATATATGTGTATAACTGAATCACTTTGCTGTACAGCAGAAATTAACACAACATTGTAAATCAACTATATTTCAATAAAATAAATTTTAATATTTAAAAAAATTTTATAACAAATAAATATTCTTAATAGAAAAAAGAAAAAATATTTTGTCCCAGTTTATAAAACACATAAATTATGGAATAATTCTAATGAATTTAGCAAACTCTCACTTATCCAGTGATAATTTAACTGGAGTAAAGAAAATCATTCATCTGTGAAAGAAAATCACTACAAGTAAGTGAAAACATTATGTAAACAAAGGGCATCTGGTTTTTGGAACCACACAGCCAGGACATGCAAAATAGGACTCATGCAATAGCAAAAGAAAGGGTGAAGGCTATGGATTCCAAGTCTAGAAAGTATGGTAGAAGAGTTAGTTAAGAAAGGAGGGACTTCCCTGGTGGCGCAGTGGTTGAGAATCTGCCTGCCAATGCAGGGGACACAGGTTCGAGCCCTGGTCTGGAAGGATCCCACATGCCGCAGAGCAACTGGGCGCATGAGCCACAACTACTGAGCCTGCGAATCTGGAGCCTGTGCCCCACAAAAGGGGGGGCCGCGATAGTGAGAGGCCCACACACTGCGATGAAGAGTGGCCCCCGCTTGCCGCAACTAGAGAAAGCCCTCGCACAGAAAAGAAGACCCAACACAGCCAAAAATAAATAAAATAAATAAATAAATAAAATAAAAAATAAAGAAAGGAGATTGGAAGGGAAAAGGAAGGAGGGTGTAGATGGAGCCCATCAGACCAACTGGGATCCTATTCTATTCTTAGTTGAGACCTAAGAAACAGGAAACTATAGTAGAGTACTTTAACCTTGTGACCATTTTTCATCATAATTTAAATGAACAACAAAAGCAATTTGGGGGAGAAACATGGACATTAAACAAACAGTGCAAAGAATATAATAAAAATATTTGCTTTTTTAAAAGAAAAGCAAACTAAAGCTAGGTTATTACCCCACATTCTTTTGAAAAGTGTACACATAGATGAACAGTCTTTTAAAAATCTAATTACCTTAAACAGGTGAAACATTTCCCAGTAAGCTTGATGGTGTTTCTTCAAAATTAAAGAGCATGGGCACATCAGTAATAGTCTACACCCAGTTTCTGAAAGTGTAGTCCTGGCCCAACAGCATCATCTCTTGGGAACTCATTAGAAATGGGATCTCATATCTCTAACGTTACTGAAACTTTAACCTGTGGTGCGATGCTCAGATAATTGTTCGGCTTTAAAAGACTCATTAACTGGTATGTAGAGAGAGTTTGGTTAATACTTTTTCGAGAACCTTTAACTATTTTGGTGTACGGATGTTTTAAACAAAGAAGGAGAGTGAGGATCAGAAAGCTATTTTGTTTTGCTTCTTTAGAGGTTATTTCTACACAAGCCTTTTGGACCTTTAAAAATATTTCACCGATAGAATTTTCTATTCAGACTGCTGTGTATACGTAATTTAAAAAAATGTACTGCTGATAGAGAAATCAAATGTGCATATTATATGTTCTATAAATATAAAGTTTAAGATTCAAATGAATGCATTGTGGGAACTTTAAAAAGATAACCAAAAAACATTTTAAAAGTTTGAGCTCTGTATGAGTGAAGAAGGTATTTTTATTACATAGTCCAAGCCCAGTCTTTAATATAGAAATTAGATATTAAAACCACAAATAAACTAGGAATTCCAAAAGTCTTAAAATTATTAGTTTGATTTCAAAACTATTTCCAAAGAATTATAGGGCGGAAAAATCACTAAAAATCAGAAATTTCAAAGCACCTAATCTTAGTCTATGCTCCATGATTTATTCTAAGTCTTTCATTAAGTTGTAAATTATTTCATTAAAATTTAAGCTTGATTAGAAAACCCTATTCTCCTTAGAAGATAAATATTTGTACTTAAAAAAAAATCTAAGCCTCCTTCCTTTTTTCCATTTATATAGATAAAAAGACAGACAAAATTAATGAGGTGACTTGTAAATCTTACCCCTCTCAGCAACTTAGTTTAACCCCATCAGTTTTACTGCCACCTAGTAAATTAAGAGAACATAAAAGAGAAATCAAATAGTGTTGCTTTTAATTCCCCAGTTTTACTTGTATAAATAACAGCTCTAAATGAAAATAAATCAAACTGGGTACTTGAAGTAGACACCTATGCAGCTTCTTACAAGTACCTAAGTTATTCAGACAAATGAAACTTTCATCATAAAAATTTCAGTGACTACAGCTTTCAAAGTTAAAAGTGAACGGTTTTAAATTTAATCTCAGCTATTAGTTCTAGCTAGGCAGTAGGGTACATCTAGGGTAGGGAAGGCCCCATAACAGTCCATGATTTGTTGCAGCACTTAAACTGCAAATCCCACAGAAATTTTTCTTACATCATAATAGATGAAGCAACCTGCACAGATTACTCTTGTTGAGTTGATATTAAAAGAGGCTGAAAATATTTTTAGTAAAGAAATGCAATCCGAATGGCATACACATGCAGGCACATTTTTTTAAAAGTTGGCATGTAATATAGAGTACATACAAAACTGCACAAAACTATGTTAAGAGTGAGAAGGACTAATAAATTAAAGAAACATGCCTTAATGTACCCTCTCTCTCCACCTCATGGAAAATTTGTACAGGCAGGCACCAACTATTGCAATGGCAGCAACTACAAGAAACCAGGAAACAAATGACATGTAACTGAAAAATCAATGCCAAGATTCAAAATCTAGCAGAAGAAATAAGTGTTGGTTAGATTTCCAAGGTCAGAAAATGTTATTTTATTTAAGCACATACAGATTTTTATTCTATCTGGTCTCTTCACTGTCTAAATCCAATTCCCTGGAATCAATTAAACAGTTCACAGTAAGGCAGAGGAGTCCTTGATTAATTTAGAAAATCATCCAAAGCATACTTGGGATGCAAACTCGTATGGCTAAGCATCTTGAAACAATATGTATTACTTAGGGTTTTTTAGTAAGTGGACATATAGAATATAAGAGAATATACAATCACCTACACAGGGTAGTATATTATATAAAAGGTCATGTTTTCCTAAACTGGTTTACTTAATTTCACACTATAAAACCGAAAGAAACTGAAAAATCACTAAAAAAATTTAATGCACTTCTTCAGAGTAATATGTTGATTTAAGCGGTATCAAAGTTTGGAATACTTACATACAGAAAGAACAATTGCAGCAATGAGTGCTCCATCTGCGAAAAATGAAAAGTTTGAAGATAATTGAGCACATAGGAGTTTCCAAGTAGTCGTTGCATTTTAATTTGATCAGATCAGCTGTAATTACAGCAAAGAAAAAAATTATCAATCAAGTTTTAGCTTGACTGCTAGTGCATCCAGGTCATTTTGACCAAAGAACCCTTCAAAATAGATTCCAGGGTTAGGATCCACCTTGTGAAATTCTTAACAGGAACCTTACTTATTATAATTGTCTGCTGTAGCTACCATACCAGGTTATTTAGTAAAGGTAGTTAGGACAATTAGAATTCACTAGATTAGAAGAAAATTTTTTTAAAACATATTGTCCCATTATAGCTCAGTATTCAGTCTACTTCTTATGATTTTGTTAGGAATTTAACTTATACTTTTCCCCCAAAAGTGTGATTGTTGAATAAATTATAATAAAGTTCTATTAATTTATCACACAAATGTTATTTTCAGTCTTCACAAACAATGCTTTATCTATCATCACCCCTCCTTATTTCCCTGTCCCCCAAGTTAAGACATGGTCCTAATTACAAGGAGATTTTCTCTAATACTATAAATGAAACACCAGGGCACATGGATGAAAACTATGCACAGAAATGTAAACATGCATTTTTGACTATCCAGAGAGCAATAAATAATACTACCAAATTACTAGATTCACCTGACACAGTGGCAATTTGACCAGTTTTCAGAGGGAAAACATAACAAGCCTAAAGTACATTTTATACAAAGATTAACTTTACTAGTCTAAAGTAAAGTAATAACTATTTTTCTTCATTTTCTTATCAAGAAATAATTATATTTCATTTAAATGTCACAACTATACTTCACCAAGTTTTTTAACATATATTGTGTGAACCATGTGAGGCAACATAAAGTGCGCTACCCCCGCCTGTTATAAAAAAAAAACTAACCCAACTAATTGTATGTAAGGCTTGTGTATACAAAGCATACACAAGAAAGAAAATTTATCTACAAATCTCCATCACAAAATAACACTATCACATGGGAAGCAAGTTACATTTTATATATTTTAACCTACACATGACCATAGCATTTAAGAAAGTTACCTCACCCCACTAGGAATCCTAAGCTGGGGCAGTTCTTGAAAACTGTGTTATCTCCATGTTTATATATACTACCACTTATATTTGTCATGGGATCTGCACTATTAAAAAAACTAAAAATGTCAGTTATCATCAATTTGTGACATGTTTTTTCTTCTTTAATTACAGATAATTGAAATAGTTCCATGTAGAACTCTAGGGTTTCATAATGCAGGGTTATTTATAACCAAAATAATACCTAAATCCTCAAAATGTTCAGGCTGTAACTCATCACTTGGACTGGGATATGCTGAAAAAAGAAAAAAAAATGGAAACAAGAAAAAAAGGTAGAAGAAGAAAATAATAAAGCTTAAAGACCTATATATAAATTTATAGGTTTTGATTTTTTGCCTTTGTGTGAAACCCCTGATAATTTAATTTTTCCTACATGAATTATATTAATGCTTAAAAGGTAGTGTCATAAAAATCATAAATTTATATTCAATGTCAAAATATTCTTCTTCCTGTCCATTAACATTTCTTGGGACAATATTCTGTGGTACAGCAAACAAATTTATCATTAGTATAATGTCAAAATTAGCCTATGGATTCAATGTGATTTTGCTTAAAACTGAAAGGCATAAGATAGCTTAAACATCATTTAAAAGTTGATCTGCAATAGAATGGAATTCAACATCATAAAGGTCATTTATGAAAAACCAATAGCTAACATCACACTCAATAGTGAAAAACTGAAAAATTTTTTTAAGTCAGGAACAATTCAGGATGCTCCCATTTGCCACTTCTATCAACATATAAAAAAATTTAATTTCTTTTTCTTGTCTAGTCAGAGCAATTAGACAAGAAAAAGAAATAAAAAGCATCCAAACTGGGAAGGAAGAAAGAAAATGATCTCTGTTCCAGATTACATAATCTTTTAAGTGGAAAACTAAAGATTATATACACACACACATGCATACACACACAAACCTGTTAGAAGTAATAAATTAATTCAACAAAGTTGGAGGCTACAAAATCAACAAACAAAAATCAGTTGCATTTCTATACACTACCAATAAACAGTCTAAAAAGAAAATTAAAAAAAAAAAAACAACTCCACTTACAGTAGCATCAAAGAGAATAAAATACTTAGGAATAAACATAACTAAGGAGATGAAAGACTTGTACACTGAAAATTACAAAGCATTGCTTAAAGAAATTGAAGATGACATTAAAAAATGAAAGCACATCCTGCGTTCATGGATTGGAAGACTTAATATTGTTAAGATGTTAATACCACACAAAGCAATCTACAGATTAAATGCAACCCTTTGACCATATAAAAATGCATTTTGCATAAATAGACAAATTAAACCTAAACTTCATATGGAATCTCAAGGGAGTAGAAGTAGACAGGAATATCTTGATAAAGAAAGCAAAGTTGGGAGGACTCATGTTTCCCAATTCCAAAACTTACTAAAAAGCTACAATAATCAAAACATAGTGGTATTAACATAGAGACAGACACAGAGACCAATAGAATAGAATAGAGAGCCCAGAAGCAACAAGGATATATTGTACAGCACAGGGAAATATAGCTATTATTTTGTGATAACTTTAAATTGAGTATAATCTTTAAAAATATCAAATCACTATGTTGTACACCTGAAACTAATATAATATTGTAAAACAACTATATTTCAATTAAAAAAAAAAAAACCAGAGAGCCCAGAAATAAACTTTCACTTATATGGTCAAATGATTGTTCACAAGGGTGCTAAGAACATTTAATGGGGAAAGGGCAATCTTTTCAACACATGGTTCTTGGATAACTGGATATCCACATGCAAAAGAATGAATTTTGACACCTACCTTACAATATATACAAAAATTAATTTAAAAAGATCAAAGTACTAAACTTAAGAGCTAGGGAAGTTGCCAAGACAGTGGAGTAGGAAGACTCTGAGTTCCCCTCCTTCCTCGGGCAAATGAGCAGTTACAACTGTTTACAGAACAACTATGGATGAGAATGACCTGAAGACTAGCAGAAATGATCTTCTACAACTAAGGATATAAAGAAGAAACCAACATGAGACAGGAAAGAGGATCAAAGACATGGTATAAACAAGACCCCTACCTCTGGGTAGGTGACCCACAAACTGGGAGGATCATTACAATTGCAGAGGTTCTCCCCAAGGAAGGAGGGGTCTGAGCTTCACATCAGATTCCCCAGCCTAGGGGTCCTGCACCAGGAAGACAAGCCCCCAGAATGTTCGGCTTTGAAAGCCAGTGTGGCTTACTTTTGGGAGATCCAGGGAGCTGTAAGAAATAGAGACTCCACTCTTAAAGGACGCAAACAAAATGTCTCACACTCTTGAGACCCAGGGCAGAAGCAGTAATTTGAAAGGAGCTTGGGTCAGATCCTCTGCTGATCTTGGAGAGGCAGAAGGCAACTGGAACTCATCCTGGGGACACAGATGGTGGCAGCAGCCATTGTTGGGAGCTCATACCACAAAGACTCTGGTGCTGGCAAACGCCAATTTGGAATCCTCCCTCTAGCTTATTAGAACCATGATATGACCCTCCCCCCCAGCAGGTGGGCACAAGTTCTGGGACACTCCAGGCCAAGCAGTTTTTGGAGTGAAGACATAGCCCCACCCACAAGGAGGCTGGCTGCCTTAGGACCCCTGATCCTTCAGCCACCTGCGACCCATCCCTGCCCAGCAGAGGGCCCAGAACCTGGCTCAATATATTGCAACGAGACCCTGGCACCTGGCTCTGCTCACCAGTGGGCCAGCACCAGCCCCAGCAGTCCATGGGCCCTAGCCTCACCCACCAGCAGTCTGATTTCAGCTTCAGGAACATTGGGCCCCTAAGCCAGCTTCCCCAAGGTCAGACCCCACCCACCAGTGGGCCAACACCAGCTCCGGGACACCCTGGACACTACAGTTAGCCAAGTCAGGAAACAACCCTGCCCACCTGTTGGGGAAGCTAGTAAAGTAGTCTTGTTCAGGCTTCAGAGGTGGCACAAGGCCTCTCTCTGACCGGACAATGACGCTAAAGCTGGCTGCATGCCAAACTGCTGAGCTACACCCAGGTCAGCAGGGGTGGCGCCTGCACACATTGTAAACCACTAGATAAGATAGAGAGTAAGTCATGGGGCTTCTTGCACCTTGAGGGTCTGGCCAGCCCCTGGGGATCAAGAACATTCCAAGACTTACAAGTTAAGACCAAGGCATTTATGACAATAACCAGAGCTGCAAACTTGCATGTAGGCTGATTGCTATCAGCCTGCGGCCTGGTGCTAAAAGCTGGGCTCCTTCAAGTGGCAAACTGAAGTCTCACCCGTGGGGTGGACGTACCGCCTGGGACCTTCCCAATTTGGACTCCAGATTGCTGTTCAAGGGACTTCCCAGTGCTGCTTGGATCTGGATGTAGGTGCTTCCCCAATTCAGTGATGTATAAACCTCGGTATTTACTATTCTTTCTTAGTTAGTTACACTATTATTTTCTTAATTAGTATACTGTAATATCTGTTAATTCAATAAACTCTAAATTCTTGTTTACTGAGTGTAGAGTGGTTATTTTGCCAGCGAATCCTATGAACTTTGAAACTGAAAGTAAGGCTTTTGGCAAAACAACACCAGCAGGCTGACACTAGCCCCAGGATCTCCCAAGCCATGGCCCCACGTACCAGTAGGCCAACACTTGACCTGAGACCCACAGCCTGCTTCCTCAGATCCCAGCTCTACCAAACAGTACTAGCCCTACTAGTAGTAAAACCATCTATAACCACAATAAGTAGTTAAAGGATGAACAAAACAAAAAAAGATGTAAAATATGATGGATAAAAACATTAAATGTGGTGGGATGGAATAAAAATACAGGGTTGTTAGAATGCGTTCAAACTTAAGAGATTAGCAACTTAAAATAATCATGTATATGTATAGATTGCTATATATAAACCTCATGAGAACCACAAAACAAAACTCTATAATAGATACATATACAAGAAAGAGAAAGGAATCCAACGTAACACTAAAGATAATAATTAAATCATAAGGGAAGAGAGCAAAAGAAGAAAGGAACAAAAATGAACTAGAAACTTAAAAGCTAAAACTATAAAACTCTTAGAAGAAAACATGGAGGACAGCTTCATGAATTTGGATCTGGCAATGATTTCTTGGATGTGACACCAAAAGCACATGCAACAAAAAACAAATAGATACATTGGATTTCATCAATGTTAAAAACTTTTGTTTCACAAAGGATACTGTCATCAGAGTGAAGAGACAATACACAGAATGGGAGGAAGCATCTGCAAATTATATATCTGATAAGGGATTAATATTCAAGATATATTATGAACAAAAAATTTAAAAAAAAATTCAAAAATGGGCAAAGGACTTGAATGGTTATTTCTCCAAAGAAGATATACAAAAGACCAATAAGCACATGAAAAGATGATCAAAGATTAATAATTTTAGATATTCAAATAAAAACCACAATGGATACTACTTCATATATATTGGTATGGCTTTTATAAAAAATCAGAAAACAACAAGTGCTGACAAAAAGGTTAAGAATTTGGAACCTTTGTGCATCACTGGAGGGGACATAAAATGGTGCACCTGCTGTGGAAGACACTATGGTTGTTCCTCAAAAAAATAAACATAAAGCTACTCTATAACCCAGCAATTCTATTCCTATGTATATAACCACCAAAATTGAAAATAGGGACTCAGATACTTGAATGCCAATGTTCAGAGCAGCATTATTCAGAATAGCCAAAAGGTGGAACCAAACCAAGAAACTTTCAACAAATGGATGAATAAAGGAAATGTGGTATATAGAATGGAATATTTTTAAGTCATAAAAGGAATAAAGTTCTGATACATGCTACAAGGTGGATGAATCTTGAAAACATTATGCTAAGTGAAATAAGCCAGAACACATTATGGTAAGTGAAATAAGCCAGTAGTGAATCCTAGTCTATGAGGTACCCGGAATAGTCAAATTCATAGACATAGAAAATAGATAGTGGCTAACAGGGCTGGGGGGAGGGAGACTGGAGAGTTATTGTTTAATAGGTATAATGTTTCATTTTGAGATGCTGAAAAAATTTTGGAGCTAGATAGTAGTAATAGTTACACAAAAATGTGGATACTTAATGCCAATGAAATATACAATTAAAATAGTTAAAACTGTCAGTAAAATAAAATAGAACTTGATCTAGAAAAATTAGCATAGAGAGTAGCCTGAACAGCTGAAAAGGAAGTGTTCTGCCAGATACTAAAACATATCATAGTACTGCAATCAAAACATCAACTTGGTGCTGGCACAGGAATGGACAGAATTCAAGGGAACAGAAAGAAGACTAGATCACCTATGAATTTAATGTGTAATAAAAACTGGCACTTCAACACAGTTGGAGAGAAGACAACTTATTCAACAAATGGTGCTACTTTGCCATTGGATGAAGGTAGGTGGAGTGGGGAGGAACCCAATCTCATTTCATATACCATAAAGAATGTGAGATGAATCAGTGATTTAATGCAATCACACAATCACATGGTAGAAATGTTTATATAATTTCAAAATGGAGACATGGTGGAAATGTTTATATGATTTCAGCATGGAGAACCCCTGAAGCTTTTATAAGAAAGACACAACACTCATAGTCATTAAGAAAAAGATCAACACATTCAACTACCTATTAATGTAAAAATTCTGCACATATAAATGACCACTGAGAGAATGGTTAAATGAAATATGGTACATATTAAAACCATCATTTAAAAAGATGGGGATAAATCTAACTACAGCTCCAGTTCAAGGCAATAAGTGGAAAAATTTGCAAGAAAGATATGAACAGCATGATGCCAGTTTTGGTTAAGAAAAAAGAGAAAATGCCAAAATATGTATACCTACACAAATAAGAATGTTGATGTGTAGAAGCAGATTAAAAAGACATCCTAAATTATAAAGAGATTAATTTAGGTAATAGACCAGAGAAAGAGGCGGAAAACTAATCTTTTACTCTGTATGCTTTTGTAATGTTTGAAATTTTACAAATTTATATTAGTATACTACTTATATAATTAAAAGTTATAAAAAGCAATCTATATTCAATAGCATAAAATCTTAAAAGAAACCTGACTAGTAATATAAGGCAAAGAAAAAACCTAGAAGAAAATTCCACTTCATGTTAAAAGGGCTTTAACTTATCTTGAGCTCTGATAAGTCAACAAGAAAAATATTTCAGAAACCACATAGGAAAATGAACAAAGGACCAAAATAAGTGAAAGAAGACCAAAAAAATTCAGCTTCATTGATAATTTAAAAATGCAAATTAGTACATGACATCATTTTTCACCCATCACTTTATTAAGTTTGAAACAATGTAAGTAGGATAAAGAGGTACTGAACCTGTATGACTTGACTCTGGAGTTGTAGTTGGATGAGGACCTGGAAAAATAAATGTGATTCAATTCACCAGTCTCATCAATACAAAATTATAGAATTAATTTTGATTTTTTTATTTTTGAAAAAAGATTATTTCTTAAAATGAATTACTTCTCAAAATGAAAAATACACATACTTTCCAAATTTGCTATTCTACTACTGGGAAGTTAACCTAAATACATATTTACACAAGTACATAAGAATGTATGCAAAAGAATGTTCACTATAGCTTTGTATTATATAATGGAAATCCTAGAAGTTAACAAATAATAAATCATACAAATCATGTGTTCAGAATAAATATACAAATCTTTAAAAAAATACCATTCACATAGTATCATATTACAAAATTTGTACCCTTTCTTATCCACTTAGTATTTTGCCCACATTTTTTCCTATTTGCATAATCAGATCTACCTTATCACTATTATATGTTGCTAATGATCTTTTTCATAGTCCTTCTCCAACTGATGATAAAAAAACAGTCTCATGAGGAATTTTGATTTTTGATATGTAAAAAATGATCCATGTAATTTATCTTCTTTATAAACTTGTCCTCACAATTCTCTCTCCTTTCAAACACCGGACTGTATCAGTGTTTTATAAATCCTTTATGAAATGCCTATGATCATATCAACAAACATAGTATACCACAGAGCATAGTCCCACTAGGACCATGTGAGAAAACATGGATGGGTCAATGAGTATAGATTTCATATGCAATCTTTATATGTTATCCACCAAAAAAAATCTCTTTCCCCACAGAACTTCACAGCACTCACCAAGGTACTCAAGAAGGCTACTGGGTACCAGGTTTACAGGAATTATAAAAATGTGTTCTAATTACCATGTTAACATGAATAATTCCTGCTCAATATTTTAAAATATTAGGACAATAAGAAACAAACAAATTAGAAGCCAGTAACTGACATTTGTTTGAGTCATTAAACAATGGGAAACTGGAACCTATAGAAATGACGTTTCTTGAGTAAGCAGAGCCACACTAGGACCCTGAGTGCAGCCTGCCCAGGCTAATGCTCTTCCCTCTCTTCCTCTTGTCTCTTGCTTCTGCTGTAACTAAAGAGAAGAAGCCTGAGATAGGAGCCCTGAAATCAGGCAGATAATTCCTTCCACCATATCAAAATAGTCTCTCAAGTCTTAGGCAGAGCAGATGATCAGAAGTCTCTGCCAGAAATCCTCCATTTCATTTCAATAAGTAAGGATTTTTCCTGCCTTTCAGTTATTATAAAACTTATTTTCTGTTGCCTAAAAACAAAAACAAAAAACACAGTAAAGAGAAAAATAATAACTGTATGAGGTGGTGGGGTTGGATGTGGGGAGTAGCAATACTAGTCTTGTTCTGGAGCTACCAGAAATTTCCCAGTTAAAAGTGTACTATATAGACGGGGCCTTCAAGATGGTGGAGGAGTAAGACGTGGAGATCACTTTCTCCCCCACAAATACATCAAAAATACATCTACATGTGGAACAACTCCTACACAACACCTACTGAACGCTGGCAGAAGACCTCAGACTTCCCAAAAGGGAACAGACGCCCTCAGGTGACCTACATGCAGAGGTGGGGCCAAATCCAAAGCTGAACCCCAGGACCTGTGAGAACAAAGAAGAGAAAGGGAAATTTCTCCCAGCAGCCTCAGGAGCAGTGGATTAAATCTCCACAATCAACTTGATGTACCCTGCATCTCTGGAATACCTGAAGAGACAACCAATCATCCCAAAATTGAGGTGGTGGATTTGGGAGCAACTGTAGACTTGGGGTTTGCTTTCTGCATCTAATTTGTTTCTGGTTTTATGTTTATTTTAGTTTAGGATTTAGAGCGTATTATCATTAGTAGATTTGTTTATTGATTTGGTTGCTCTCTTCCTTTTATATATATGTGTGTGTGTGTGTGTGTGTGTGTTTCTTTTTTTCCGTTTTCTCTTTTAGTGAGTGTGTATGTTATGCTTCTTTGTGTGATTTTGTCTGTATAGCTTTGCTTTTACCATTAGTCCTAGGGTTCTCTCTGTCCATTTTTTGTTTTTAAATATAGTTTTTAGCACTTGTTATCATTGGTGGATTTCTTTTTTGGTTTGGTTGCCCTCTTATTTCTTTTTCTTTTTTAAATTACTTTTTTATTTTTAATAATATTTTTATTTCAATAACTTTATTAATTTAATTAACAATTTTTAACTTTCTTTCTTTCTTTCTTTTTTCTCCCTTTTCTTCTGAGCCGTGTGCCTGACAGGGTCATGGTGCTCCAGCCAGGTGTCACGCCTGAGCCTCTGAAATGGGAGAGACAAGTTCAGGACAATGGTCCACGAGAGACCTCCCCGCCCCATGTAATATCAAACAGCAAAAGCTCTCCCAGAGACCTCCATCTCAATGCTAAGACCCAGCTTTACTCAACGACCAGCAAGCTAAAGTGCTGGACACCCTATGCCAAACAACTAGCAAGACAGAAACACAACCCCACCCATTAGCACAGAGGCTGCCTAAAATCATAAGGTCACAGACTCCCCAAAACACAGCAGGGAACGTGGTCCTGCCCATCTGAAAGACAAGATCCAGCCTCATTGACCAGAACACAGGCACCAGTTCCCTACACCAGGAAGCCTACACAACCCACTGAGCCAGACTTAGCCACTGGGGGCAGACACCAAAAACAACGGGAACTACGAACCTGCAGCCTGCGAAAAAGAGACCCCAAACACAGTAAGTTAAGAAAAATGGGAAGACAGAGAAACACACAGCGCATGAAGGAGCAAGGTAAAAACCCACCAGGCCAAAGAAATGAAGAGGAAATAGGCAGTCTACCTGGAAAAGAATTCAGAGTAATGATACTAAAGATGATCCAAAATCTTGGAAATAGAATTGAGAAAATACAAGAAACGTTAAACAAGGACCTAGAAGAACTAAAGAGCAAAAAAACAATGATGAACAACACAAGAAATGAAATTAAAAATTCTCTAGAAGGAATCAATAGCAGAATAACTGAGACAGAAGAACGGATAAGTGACCTGGAAGATAAAATAGTGGAAAAAACTACCACATGGCAGAATAAAGAAAAAAGAATGAAAAGAATTGAGGACAGTCTCAGAGACCTCTGGGACAACATTAAATGCACCAACATTCGTATTATAGGGGTCCCAGAAGAAGAAAAGGAAGAAAAAAAAGGGACTGAGAAAATATTTGAAGAGATTATAGTTGAAAACTTCCCTAATATGGGAAAGGAAATAGTCAGTCAAGTCTAGGAAGCACAGAGAGTCCCAAGGAGAAACATGCCAAGACACATATTAATCAAACTATCAAAAATTAAATCCAAAGAAAAAATATTAAAAGCAGCAAGGGAAAAGCAACAAATAACATATAAGGGAATCCCCATAGGGTTAACAGCTGATGTTTCAGCAGAAACTCTGCAAGCCAGAAGGGAAAGGCAGTATATATTTAAAGTGATGAAAGGGAAAAACCTACGACCAAGATTACTCTACCCAGCAAGAATCTCATTCAGATTCGACAAAGAAATTAAAACCTTTACAGACAAGCAAAAGCTACGAGAATTCAGCACCACCAAACCAGCTTTACAACAAATGCTAAAGGAACATCTCTAGGCAGGAAACACAAGAGATTAAAACACCCACAATAAAAAACCCAAAACAATTAAGAAAATTGTAATAGGAACAACATATCAATAACTACCTTAAATGTAAATGGATTAAAGGCTCCAACCAAAAGACATAGACTCACTGAATGGATACAAAAACAAGACCCATACATATGCTGTCTACAAGAGACCCACTTCACACCTAGGACAAATACAGACTGAAAGTGAGGGGATGGAAAAATATATTCCATGCAAATGGAAATCACAAGAAAGCTGGAGTAGCAATTCTCATATCAGACAAAATAGACTTTAAAATAAAGACTATTCCAAGAGACAAAGAAGGACACTACATAATGATCAAGGGACCAATCCGAGAAGAAGATATCACAATTGTAAATATTTATGCACCCAACATAGGAGCACCTCAATACATAAGTGAAATGCTAACAGCCATAAAAGGGGAAATCAACAGTAACACAATCATAGTAGGGGACTTTACCACCCCACTTTCACTAATGGAGAGATCATCCAAAATGAAAATAAATAAGGAAACACAAGCTTTAAATGAGACATTAAAGAAGATGGACATAATTGATATTTATAGGACATTCCATCCAAAAACAACAGAATACACTTTCTTCTCAAGTGCTCTTGGAACATTTTCCAAGATAGATCATATCTTGGGTCACAAATCAAGCCTTGGTAAATTTAAGAAAATTGAAATTGTATCAAGTATCTTTTCTGACCACAACACTATGAGACTAGATGTCAATTACAGGAAAAAATCTGTAAAAAATACAAACACATGGAGGGTAAACAATATATTACTAAATAACCAAGAGATCACTGAAGAAATCAAAGAGGAAATCAAAAAATACTTAGAAACAAATGACAATGAACAAACGATGACCCAAAACCTATGGGATGCAGCAAAAGCAATTCTAAGAGGGAAGTTTATAGGAATACAATCCTACCTCAAGAAAGAAGAAACTTCTCAAATAAATAACCTAACCTTACACCTAAAGCAATTAGAGAAAGAAGAACAAAAACACCCCAAAGTTAGCAGAAGGAAAGAAATCATAAAGATCGGATAAGAAATAAATGAAAACGAAATGAAGGAAACAATAGCATAGATCAATAAAACTAAAAGCTGGTTCTTTGAGAAGATAAACAAAATTAATAAACCATTAGCCACACTCAGCAAGAAAAAAGAGAGAAGACTCAAATTACTAAAATTAGAAATGAAAAAGGAGAAGTAACAATTGGCACTGCAGAAATACAAAGCATCACGAGAGATTACTACAAGCAACTATATGCCAATAAAAAAGACAACCCGGAAGAAATGGACAAATTCTTAGAAAAGAAGAACCTCCCAAGACTGAACCATGAAAAAATAGAAAATATAAACAGACCAATCATAAACACTGAAATTGAAATTGCGATTAAAAATCTTCCAACAAACAAAAGCCCAGGACCAGATGGCTTCAAAGACGAATTCTATCAAACATTTAGAGAAGAGCTAACACCTATCCTTCTCAAACCCTTCAAAACTATAGCACAGGGAGGAACACTCCCAAACTCATTCTACCATGCCACCATCACCCAGATACCAAAACCAGACAAAGATGTCACAAAAAAGGAAAACTACAGACCAATATCACTGATGAACATAGATGCAAAAATCCTCGACAAAATACTAGCAAACAGAATCTAACAGCACATTAAAAGCATCATACACCATGATCAATTGGGGTTTATCCCAGGAATGCAAGGATTCTTCAATATACACAAATCTATCAATGTGATAAACCATATTAACAAATTGAAGGAGAAAAACCCATATGATCATCTCAATAAATGCAGAAAAAGCTTTCTACAAAATACAAATCAACATCCATTTATGATAAAAACCCCCCAGAAAGTAGGCATAGAGGGAACTTACCTCAACATAATAAAGGCCATATATGACAAACCCACAGTCAACATCTTTTTCAATGGTGAAAAACTGAAACTATTTACACTAACATCAGGAGAAAGACAGTGTTGCCCACTCTTGCCACTATTATTCAAAATAGTTTTGGAAGTTTTAGCCACACCAGTCAGAGAAAAAAAGAAATAACAGGAATCCAAATTGGAAAAGAAGAAATAAAACACTCACTGTTTGCAGATGACATGATAGTATACATAGAGAATCGTAAAGATGCCAACAGAAAATTACTAGAGCTAATCAATGAATTTGGTAAAGTTGCAGGATACAAAATTAATGCACAGAAATCTCTGGCATTCCTATACACTAATGATAAAATACCTGAAAGAGTAAATAAGGAAACACTCCCATTTACCACTGAAACAAAAAGAATAAAATACCTAGGAATAAACCTAAATAAAAAGACCTGCATGCAGAAAACTATAAGAACTGATGAATGAAATTAAAGATGATACAAACAGATGGATTGGAAGAATCAATATTGTGAAAATGACTCTACTACCCAAAGCAATCTACAGATTCAATGCAATCCCTATCAAACGACCAATGTCATTTTTCACAGAGCTAGAACAAGAAATTTCACAATTTGTATGGAAACACAAAAGACCTATGAAAGATAGGCCAAAGCAATATTGAGACAGAAAAATGGAGCTGAAGGAATCAGGCTCCCTGACTTCAGACTATACTACAAAGCTACAGTAATCAAGATAGTATGGTACTGGCACAAAAACAGAAATATAGATCAGTGGAACAGGATAGAAAGCCCTGAGATAAACCCATGCACATATGGTCACCTTATCTTTGATAATGGAGGCAAGTCTATACAATGGAGAAAAGAAATCCTCTTCAATAAGTGGTGCTGGGAAAACTGGACAGCTACATGTAAAAGAATGAAATCAGAACACTCCCTAACACCATACACAAAAATAAATTCAAAATGGATTAAAGACCTAAATGTAAGACCTGACACTATAAAACTCTTAGAGGAAAACATAGGCAGAACACTCTTTGACATAAATCACAGCAAGATTTTTTTTGACCCACCTCCCAGAGTAACGAAAATAAAAACAAAAATAAACAAATGGGACCTAATGAAACTTCAAAGCTTTTGCACAGCAAAGGAAACCATAAACAAGACGAAAAGACAAGCCTCAGAACGGGAGAAAATATTTGCAAATGCAGCAACTTACAAGGGATTAATCTCCAAAACATACATACAGCTCATGCAACTCAATATCAAATAAACAAACAACCCCATCAAAAACTGGGCAGGAGACCTAAATAGACATTTCTCCAAAGAAGAGATACAGATGGCCAAGAGGCACATGAAAAGATGCTCAACATCACTAAGTATTTGAGAAATGCAAATCAAAACTACAATGAGGTATTATCACCTCACACCCATCAGAGTGGCCATCATCAGAAAATCTACAAACAATAAATGCTGGAGAGAGTGTGTAGAAAAGGGAACCCTCTTGCACTGCTGGTGGGAATGTAAATTGATACAGCCACTATGGAGAACAGTATGTAGGTTCCTTAAAAAACTAAAATTAGAACTACCATATGACCCAGCAATCCCACTACTGGGCATATACTCTGAGAAAACCATAATTCAAAAAGAGTCATGTACCACAATGTTCACTGCAGCACTATTTACAATAGCCAGGACATGGAAGCAACCTAAATGCCCATCGGCAGATGAATAGATAAAGAAGATGTGGTAAATATATACAATAGAATATTACTCAGCCATAAAAAGGAACAAAATAGGGTCATTTGTAGAGACATGGATGGACCTAGAGTGTGTCATACAGAAGCAAGTCAGAAAGAGAAAAACAAATACTGTATGCTAACACATATATATGGAATGAAAAAAAAAAAAGGTTCTGAAGAACCTAGGGGCAGGACAGGAATAAAGACCCGACGTAGAGAATGGAGTTGAGGACACGGGGAGGGGGAAGGGTAAGCTGGGACGAAGTAAGAGAGTGGCATGGACATATATACACTACCAAATATAAAATAGATAGCTAGTGGGAAGCAGCTGCATAGCACAGGGAGATCAGCTTGGTGCTTTGTCACCACCTAGAGGGGTGGGATAAGGAGGGTGGGAGGGAGATGCAAGATGGAGGAGATATGGGGATATATGTATATGTATAGCTGATTCACTTTGTTATAAAGCAGAAACTAACACACCATTGTAAAGCAATTATACTGCAAGAAAGTTGCTAAAAAAAAAAAAAAAGAAACGAAATTGAGTTATTTGTAGTGAGGTGGATGGACCTAGATTCTATCATACAGAGTGAAGTAAGTCAGAGAGAGAAAAACAAATACCATATGCTAACACATATATATGGTATCTAAAACAACAAAAATAATGGTTATGAAGAACCTAGGGGCAGGACAGGAATAAAGATGCAGACGTAGAGAATGGACTTGAGGACACGGGTATGGGGAAGGGTAAGCTGGGACGAAGTGAGAGTGTGGCATGGACATATATACACTACGAAATGTAAAATAGATAGCTAGTGGGAAGCAGCCACATAGCACAGGGAGATCAGCTCCGTGCTTTTTGTCCACCTAGAGGGGTGGGATAGGGAGGGTGGCAAGGAGACGCAAGAGGTAGGAGATATGGGGATATATGTATACATATATCTGATTCACTTTGTTATATAGCAGCAGCTAACACAACATTGTAAAGCAATTATACTCCAATAAGATGTTAAAAAAAAAGTGTACTATATAAAAAGAATTAAACTGGTTGTTGTCAGGAAAATGAAACATAGTCCTGGACCTGGATTATACCCTGTAAATGTGTCAACAGATCTCTTAAATTGAATAAAAATAGCAATGTTGATGACTCAGAAAACATACATGTTAAAAAACAGAAGCCATGGACCTTCCTCTACACTAATATTAATTCCATTGAAACTGTAAATCAGATGAACTACTTTTAAGGGCTTTCTAGATGGCAAGCACTGTACTAAGTGCTTTAAATGTATTCCATTGTAACTTTACTATCGCACAGTGAGGGAGGCGTTAAATCATTATACATGTAAGTAAACAAGTTTATATAACTTGACCAAGTTTACACACCTGTTTATCTCTGTGGACTATGGCAAATAATTTTAGACTCACCAAGTATAACAACTACAATGGCTATAAATGCGTTCTTCCTCCTTTTTTTTTTTTACTAAAAATGATAGTGAGTGTTAAGTCACCAGACATTTAAAGGAGTATGAAAATCACAAGGAATTTAAAGAATATTGAAATATATAAGCAGGACTTTATGAAACCTGAGGCACTGGAAATTGGAGGCTTCGTAGTGGCAGTAGTCGGCTCTGGAAAACAAAAAATATAAACTCATTTAATTACTTGGGAATTATTGCTTGGGATATTATTGCTTCCTATTCATTTATATGAATTATGCTTTTTGTACTTATTTAGGTAAAAATTTACATGCTTTAATTTACACTGAAAAATGTTTGCTATCCATTTTACATGTAAGAATGCTAAACAAGAGAAATTTATACACCTGTGTGATGTACATAACATGCTAATATCCTATAAAAAGAGAAAAATCAAAACAGATTTCTTTATGAATTAGAAGTCATGCATCTGTCATGGAAATGAATCCAAGACAGATATACGTACTAAAATTGTTTCTTTTCAATTTTTCTGTAAATTGAAATTTATTGTCAAAGAAATAAAATATTTTAAAAAAACCAGAAAGGAGAAAGACACCATTTGTACCTTTAGCACACATTGGGATCTTGGGCTCCCAAGTACTGTTTGCACCACAGACAATTGTGTTGCTGCCATGAAGGTAAAAACCTTGGTTACATTCAAACGCAACTTGAGATTTGTAGTAAAATTTTTTTCTAAATCCTGATACCATCTTTCCATGTTCGACAACTGGATATTCACATTTCACCACTGAAAAGTGGAGAAATTCCAGAATTAATGGAAAGCTGCTTTCACATAGGAACATAAACCTAGTGCAAAGTAATAATTTCCAGTGGGAAGAAAGAAGCAAAAGGTGAAAGGCAAGATGTTAATTGCAAAAAAAAAAAAAAAAAAGACTGTATTTGTTCATTTGAATTCCAGGAAAACAGATTTAGAGAAATCTAATAATGTTTTTCTACCAAAAACAGACTATTATTATACTTTATTGGCTTTTCTACATTTTTTCCCAGTACTGACAAGTTTTGAGAAAGGTCTCACTATCAGATACAAATTCAGGGTAAGTTCAAAAGTGACTTTTGATACTCTTTAGCTCTAGGATTTTTTTTAAGGTCATGCTGACACTAATTACAGGACCTTGCTCTTTTAGAAAGATAGCATAGACTTTTTTTTCCCAAATTAATTAATTAATTTATTTATTTATTTTTGGCTGTGTTGGGTCTTCGTTTCTGTGCGAGGGCTTTCTCTAGTTGCGGCAAGCGGGGGCCACTCTTCATCGCGGTGTGCAGGCCTCTCACTATCGTGGCCTCTCTTGTTGCGGAGCACAGGCTCCAGACGCGCAGGCTCAGTAGCTGTGGCTCACGGGCCTAGTTGCTCCGCGGCATGTGGGATCTTCCCAGACCAGGGCTTGAACCCGTGTCCCCTGCATTAGCAGGCAGATTCTCAACAACTGTGCCACCAGCGAAGCCCGGCATAGACTTTTTGAGAAGGTAATACTTGAGCTGAAATTTAAAAGTTGAAAAGAAGCAAGCCATGAAAATATATGAAAAAGAAAGTTCTCAGGTGGCAACAACACACAGGAACTTGGGTGTTCAAGAAATACAAAGGTCAGTGGAGTTAGGGGAGTGTTTTCCAAATATTTTGGACTGCAACCCAGAGATCAAGAAACACATTTTAAGTTGTAAACCAGTATACAAGCACACAGGCCTGAGATACTGTTAAAAGTTAATACTTAGCCCTCACACCAGTGTACTCTGGTATTTCCCATTCTACTCTACTTCTTCAGAAGTAAATTACATGACAGACCCTCTAGATTGACTTCAGGATCTACTAATGGGTTTTGAAGAATTTGGAAAAAACAAAAGAAAACAAAAGAAAACAAAAAAACACTGGGCTAGGCAGTGAGTTCAAGAGAACATCTTATGAGATTAAATCTGAGCAATAGTTGAGGGCCAGATAATATATAGCTATTTTTCTTTTTTTGACAGCAGAGCACAAGTTCTTTTAATCACACGCTTGAAAAGTGTCACAAGTCACAACTCTGGAGCACAGGAGAGGCCCATGAGGAGCCCGTGTCCGCCGCAGCCTTCCGGGCAAGCCCGGCCGCCTGGTATTTCTGAGCTTCGTGTCCCATAGTATTTGGTCGGAGCCTTAAAACCAGCCCACACACTACTCTGAAACGTCAAGAAAATAACTGATTCAGTTGATAACAGCCTCACGGTAGAGCTGGTCTAACAGGTGACACCCACTTAAATTCAGAGCCTGCGCCTCTGGCCAAGGCTGCTGAAACCTGACACCCCCCTGCACACCTGACAGGTGGCTGCCGGCAGACATGGACAGAACCCCTGCTCAGAACATCTTCAACCTACATTCCTGCCAACTTGCAGGCAGCTGTTAAGCCCCCGACTCGGTCAGCACAGGTTATGAGCCCATTTCTAGATCTAAATGATATTCAGCCACCTCTCCCGCATCCTTCAGAGGTGAAGGAAAGAGGTGCTCTTACCTCAGTCTGGTCACACTAACACAACGTCCGTCTAGGAGAAACAAAGGTGTTTATAAGCATCTATGAACCAGGCCTTGGCCGCATGACTGCCAGGTCCAGTTCTCCCCACCCCGAGGGGCCATCAGAACCGTGGCTCTGAGCGAAAAGCACATCATGACCACCTGCTGGCACGCAGTGAGAAGGCCAGAGGGGAAGTCGTGGTTAAACCAGGAACAGGACTCTGAGAAGCTGGAAGAAGGGTCTGTTCACCTGGAGACCACGGCCGGTGAGACCACGTGGTCTGAGGTGGTCTGGCCATTCTTGGACATGAAATGGCTCAACGAGCTGCCTGAAGGTGACAAGGGACAGAGGAGCAGGAGTCTCTGCCATCCACCCACACGTGGGAGGCAGAAACCTGGAGGCGGGGCTGCCGGCAGGGCCCTGGGTGGGCAGCCCATGGACAGTGACACCCACCCTCAAACACAGAAGGAAACAACTATTCCAGAGCAAAAAGCCACCCTCCAGTCTTTAGGAACAGTGCCGGTCTCCCAAGGCCTTTTTCTATCCTAAACCCTCGCATGTGAGTGCGGGCCTAACTATGCAGTGGACTCCACGCACCCTGCTGCTCACTCAGCACTGGCTACCTGGCTACCCACCACCTGGGCCGGGAGAGGAGGGGAGGGGCAGAGGGCAGCCGCCTCCCTTCCTGCTTTGCCCCGGGATCTGCCAGCCCAGCCTGAAGGCCGGGCCGCGGCCCCGCCCCTCCGGCCTCAGGAGCCCTCCTCCTTCCGGCAGCAGGCGCACAGTCATTATGCATCTGGACCTTGGGGACAGTACACAAGGACGCCTGGGGAAGCCAGCACGCACACCGGCTCTGCAGTCAGGGCCACGTTCAGCTAAGCAGGCAGTATCAGAGACCCCCTCCACAGGGCTGGAGGCAGGGGGCCCATGCCCACCTCATCCCAGAGGCCAGCTCATCTACTCCTTGGGGATCTCAAACATGCACAGGCTCTTGTACTTCTACAGGAGCTCGTTCTTGGTCCGGACCTGCTCGCGGAGGCGGTGCAGCTGCTGCTGCTGCCGTTCGGGGCTCAGGTGGATGCCAGGCATGGCGCTGACCACCTTGCGCATCTCCTGGAACTTGGTCTTGAGGGCGTTCAGGTCCTGGTGGACATCAGGGCTGTCCTTGTCCATGCATTTGATGATGTTGTGAACCAGAGGGAGGAAGGAGCAGTTCTCCTCAGCCTTCACGCCGGCCGGGGATGGAGGCCTCAGCGGCACGGAGACCGGCGGCAGCGACTGCGGAGGCGGCAGCGGCTTCGTCTCGGGCAGCGGCGGCTCTGCGGGTGGCTGCAGCGCATCCTTGTCCTGCCGGCCAACAGACACCCCCACAGAAGCCATGGCGCCCAGGACCCACGCCAATATATAGCTTTTTAAACCAGAAGGAGGGTTTCTCTTTTCCTGTGGATCTGAATTTCCATCAGATATCATTTTTGTTCAGCCAGGAGAACTTATCAATTCTTGCAGTTCACGTTGGCTAATGACAAATTCTCTTAGCTTTTGTTTATCTGAAACTGTTTTTATTTACTTCACCTTCAGTTTTGAAAGAGTTCTCCTTGACAGGGAATTCTAGGATAAGTGCTTTATTTTTCTTCCAGCACATTAGCAGAAATTATTGTCTTCTCATCTCCACAGTTCCTTAGGAGAAGTCAGCTGTCATTCTTCCTTTGGGGTGAGGAAGGAAGAATGTAATATGTTCTTTTCCCCTCTCACTGGCTGCTTTTTCTTTTGTTTTTAGTTTAGTGAGGGTTTCTTGGTAAATTTTCAAAATTTATTTATCCTGCTAGGGTCACTGAATTTCCTGGACCTCTGTGGTTGTTGTTTTAGATCAAATTCAAATAATTGTCCAGATGAACTTAGTTGCAAAGCAGAAATAGAGTCACAGATGTAGAGAACAAACTTGTGGTTACCAAGGGGGGAAGCGGTGGGTGGGATGAATTGGGAGATTGGAATTGACATATATGCACTACTATGTATAAAATAGGTCACTAATGAGAACCTGCTGTATAGCACACGGAACTCTACTCAGTGATCTGTGGAGACCTAAATGTGAAGGAAATCTAAAAAAGAGTGGATATATGTATATGTATAACTGATTCACTTTGCTGTACAGCAGAAACTATCACAACATGGAAAAGCAAAAATACTCCAACAACAACAAAAAAAACCCCAAATAATTGTCTATACTGTTCTTTCTTTCTGAAACTCCAATTACATGTATGTGTACTGGTTGCTATTCTTCCACAGGTATATAAGTTTCTCTCCTCTCTCTCATTTAATATTTCTTTTCAAATCATGTTGGGTTTGTATTGTCTTGACTTCAGGTTCACTGTTATTTTCTCTGTTGTGCTAAACTGCTGATAATTGCACTAATGATTTTCTTTAATTTAGGTTTACTAGATAATATTTACGTATAATTAAACACTTTTAAGTGTACAAGTGTATGATGTTTAATACATACAAATAATTTATGTATCACAAAAAAAATAGAATGTTTCCATAACCTCCCCAAATTTCCTCATGCTACTTTGTAATCAACCCTCCCCATACCTCTAACTGTCTTCCTCACCCAGCCTACCATTGATCAATTTTCTATCCGTACAGTGTTGCTTTTCCAGAATGTCATACTGGGATCACTTTCTCTGAGTATGGCTTATTTCACTTAGTACAATGCATTCATTCCTGAGATTCATTTCTGTTGTTGCATGGATTAGAAGCATACTCCCTTTTATTGCAGAGTATTATTATATTGTATGGATATACCAAGGTTCTTCCTCCATTCACCAGTTCAAGGACATATGGGTTGCTTCCAGTGTGGGATGATTACAACTAAGCATGCTATGAATATTCTCATGCAGGTTTCTATGTATACATGTTTTCATTTTACTTGGATTGCAGAGTTGTACATTAAGTGTATGCTCAACTGTATAAGAAATTGCCAAATGGTGTTCCAAAATGGTCATACCACTTTGCATTCTTATCAGCAATGTATCAGAGTTCCAAATACTTCATATCCACATCAAAACATGGTATTGCTCATTTTTCTTTTTAATTTCAGCCATTCTAATAGATGTTTAGTGATATCGCATTGTGTTGTTAAATTACATTTCTGTTATTACTAATGATATTGATCAACTTTTCATGTGCTTTTTGGCATCCGCATATCTTCTTTGGTGAAACAAGTCTATGCAAATATGTTGCCCTTTTTTTTGTAAATTGGGTTGCTTTCTTCTTACTGTGTTTTGAGAGTTCTTTATATATCATAGGTAGAAATCCATTCAGAAATGTCCTTGGTAAATATTTTCTCCCAGTCTATGGCTCTTTCTTCTTTCTTAAAACAGTGTGTTTGTGAGCAGAAGTTCTTAGTTTTTAAGAAGTCTAGTTAACTTTTTTTCTTTAAAGGATAATGCTTTTAAGGTTTTTGAAGAAATCTTTGCTAAGTCACAAATATTTTCTATGTCTTCTAGTAAGTCTTATAGTTTAGGTTTTACATTTAAATCTATGATCAAGCATCTTTTCCAATCACAATGGTATGAAACTACAAATCAACTACAAGAAGAAAACTGGAAAAAAACCAACACATGGAGACTAAACAGCATGCTACTAAACAATCAATGGGTCAATGAAAAAACAAAAGGAAATAAAAAATATCTTAATACTAATGAAAATGGAAACAGTGCATTCCAAATCTATGCAATGTAGGAAAAACCGTTCTAAGAGATAAGTTTATAGCAATACAGGCCTACCGCAAGAACAAGAAAAATCTCAAGTAAACAATCTAAACCTACATCTATAGAAAAAAAAAACCTGAAAGTTTGTAGAAGGAGAAAATAATAAAGAACAAAGTTGAAATAAATAAAATTGAGAGTAAAAACAATAGAAAAGAGCAATGAAACTAAGAGCTGATTCTTTGAAAAGATTAAAAAAAGATTGGCAAACCTATAGCCACACTCATCAGGAAAGAAAAGAAAGTATCCAAATAAATAAAATTGGAAATAATAGAGAAGTTACAACCAATATCACAGAAATACAAAGGATCATAAGAGAATACTATGAACAATTATATACCTAAAATTGGAAAACCTGGAAGAAATGGATAAATTCCTAGAAACATACAATCTCCTAATACTGAGTCAATAAGAAATAGAAAATCTGAATAGACCAATTACCAGTAATGAAATTGAGTCAGTAATCAAATAACTCCCAACAAACAAAATCCACGACGACACAGGTTCACAGGTGAATTTTACCAAACATTTAAAGAACAGTTAACTTTTGCTTCAAAAGACACTATATAGGAATGAATAAAATGAACCATAGACTGGGAGAAAATAGAACTACCATATGACCCAGAAATTTTACCTCTGGGTATTAAACCAAAGAAAGCAAAACACTAATTCAAAAAGATTTATGTAGCCCTTTTTTCATTATAGCATTTTTTACAGTAGTTAAGACATGGAAGCAACCTAAGTGTCTACTGATAGAATAATGGAAGAAGATGTGGTATATATACAATGGAATATTACCTAGCCATAAAAAGAATGAAATCTTGCCATTTGAGACAACATCGATGGACCTAGAGGGTATTATGCAAAGTAAAATAAATCAGAGAAACACAAATACCATATTATTTCACTTATATGTGGGATCTACAAAACAAAACAAATGAACTAATAAAACAAAACAGAAACAGATTCATGGATACAGAGAAGAAACTGGTGATTGGCAGAGAAGAGGTGGCTGGGAGGATGGGCAAAATAAGTGAAGTGGATTAAAAGGCACAAACTTCTAGTTATAAAATAAATAAGTCATGAAGTTATGATATACAGAATAGAGAATATAGTTAATAATTCTGTAATAACTTTAAATGGTGACAAATGGGAACTAGACATCATGGTAATCATCTTTTTATGTATGTAAATGCTGAATCACTATGTTGTACATCTATCTGGTTTTGGCATCAGAGCAATGCTGTCCTTATGAAATGAGTTGAGAAGTATTCCCTCCTCTTGTGTTTTCTTAAGGCTTGGTATAGAGCTGCTATTATTTATTCCTTAAATACTTGGTAGAATTCCCCATTGAGGACATGGGGTCTGCAGTACTCTTTGTGAGAAGGATTAATTTGTCAAATGTATAGGCATAGAGTGGTTCATTTTATTCCCTCATTATCTTTCAAATGTCCACAGGATATTTCATGATGTCCCCTTTCTCACTCTCTGTATTGGTAATTTGTATCTTCTTTTTTCCTGTCAGACTGTCTATCGGTTTATCTATTTTATCAATTTTCTCAAGAACCACGTGCTGATTTCTTTGATTATCTCTGTTTTTTTTTCTCTTTTCAGTTTCATTGATTGCTAACTTTATTATTTCCTTGTGTTTTCTTGTTTTGGGTTTAATTTGCTCTTCTTTTTTAGTTTCTTATGGTAGAAGCTTAGATGATTGAGTTGAGACTTTTCTATTTTTCTGTCATAAGTATCTCATACTATAAATATCCTTCTGAGCAATACTTTTTCAGTATCCCACAACTTTTGATATATTGATATGCTGTTTTTCATTTTTATTCAGTTCAAAACACTTTCTAATTTCCCTTGTGACTGCTTCTTTGACTCATGGGTTACTTAGAAGTGTCTTTCATAGTTTTCAAATATTTGGGGATTTTACATATACCTTGTTTTGATTTCTATGAATACGTTTATTCCATTGTGATCAGGTAATATACTGGTAATAGTTTCAGTTTTTTGGAAACGTGTTAAAAATTATTGCCTAAAATATGATATTAGAGAATGTCCCATGTACACTTGAAAAGAATAAATATTTTGCTATTATTCAGTGGATCCTTCTTAAAGAGTCACATCTCATCCAGTGTCTCCCTGCTTTTGGTCACTCTGTATTCATTAAACATTGTTATTTAAATAAGTTTTGGCCATAGTTTAACAATCTTATCGGTGAGAGGGTTAGTCTTTTACCATTTCCTGCAGCCAGAACTCTCAGATGTCTTATAATACAAGTAAAACTTTCTTATTTTTTAAGCCAGTGTGTGTTGAGTTTTCTGATGCTTACAAACAAACAAACAAATAAACAGTCTTAACTCATGCATATACACAGTAGTTCATGATGTATAAATTGGAATGCCAAGGACATGTGGACTGACGTATGGGGAACTGTACAACTAGAACTATCTTTTAATTTGATTTGACCAATATTAAATTAATTAGAAGTCAGTTTAGCAGGAGGAGCAAGTACATAAATACTTTTACTTGTAGGTAAAAGTATTTATGAAGTGTTTCCACAGTATTTACAAATGCAGGAGGAAGTAAATGGAAATATTATTACCTTTACACTGAGGAGAGTCACTACTCCATCTGTCACTATCAACACAAACAAGCACACTCTCTCCAACAAGTGAATATTCATCTGGTCCATCTGAAGGATTACAACTATAAGTTACTATTTCATTATATTCATATTCGTCCTTGTAATTGGTGATTCTTCCATTTGTTATGTTTCTAGGTGTTGCACACAAAATCCCTTAAAAAGGGGGAAAGAAGGACATGAAGTAAAGGTAAAAGATTAGGACAGCATTAGCAAAGTCCTATGAACTGCCTTCAAAGAATTCATTAACATATGATTAATATAAGCTAGTTGTGAATCCAATGTCCATTTAGAAGAACGTCTTTATGTGAAAATGTATTATCCCAAATTCAAACCATTAATGTAGAAATTAACGTTTAGAATTAAACTTGTTTTCTGAAATATCTATATAAGATATGAAATACACATATTTATCTGCTAAGTTTTGTTTTCATCATCATGAAAGAGGCTGACAATTTAATGCTAAAATACACTTGTGATTAAAAATATAACTCAGTGCTAGTTGAGAAATGCTTTATGATTTATAAATATCTCTATTCACAAATTGGTTGTTCACATTAATACTGAGTATTACTGTCATTTTTCACTTTCATCCTTATGAGCATACAGTGAAATTTTCTAGAGGCTTCAAATGATGTGATTTTGCAACTGACTGAATCCACATCTCTTCCTTTAAGTCAGATATTAAAGTAATTTGCAAAAGTGTAAAACAATGCCACTATTCTCACTATCTGTTTTGGAAACTTTTGATTTTTCATAAAAATATGTTGCATATATTAACATGTATTGAGGTTACTCTTCTTAAAAATGAATTAATAATTATTTTTAAAACTTTTCTGTTTTAATTCCAATATAATAAATATTAAGACATAACCCATATAAAGAGAAGCTCTTTGGTGTCTATGTTAATTTGAAAGCATAAAGGGTTCCCCAGGCCAAAAAGTTTGAGAACTGCTGCTCTATGTTCTAAAGAGAGAATATACTTACTTTCACATAATGGGGGATTATCACCCCATATCACATTATTTCCAGAAATTTCACAATATAGAATTCTTGATCCAATCATGTAAAAACTAAATGAGAAAAGAAAAGTTATTATGTTCTTTAGCAATTACAAGATGTGCATAATAATGAAAAAAATTTTTATATGGTTGTTTTTCTGCACTATAGTAATTTGAGAGAGAAGTTTCTTAAAATATAATGGATGTGCTAAATCTGCAACACAACCAAATAAAGAATTTCTGTATGTGGACATACATTGGCCTACAGCAAAATGTCTAAATTACTATCATGCCTGTCAGTGTAACCCCTTTGCTATCTCTGGCAAATGTGTCACATGTTCACTTCTACACTTTTGCTCACACCATTCTCCTCAGCAAGGACTGAGAAGAGAGATCAGGCCCTAGAGCTTGTGACTGCTTCTTTGACTCATGGGTTACTTAGAAGTGTCTTTCATAGTTTTCAAATATTTGGGGATTTTACATATACCTTGTTTTGATTTCTATGAATACATTCATTCCATTGTGATCAGGTAATATGCTGGTAATAGTTTCAGTTTTTTGGAAATGTGTTAAAAATATGATATTAGAGAATGTCCTATGTACACTTGAAAAGAATAAACATTTTGCTATTATTCAGTGGATCCTTCTTAAAGAGTCACATCTCCTCCAGTGTCTCCCTGCTTTTGCCTGGCTTCAAGTTCCAGCTCTAAGACTGACTTCTTATTTGAGCTTGGGCAATCCCCTTAAGCAAGTTTCTCTTGCTCAGTTTCCTCATCTATGAAAAGGGGGATAATAGGGGATAATCCCTCATGGGATTGTTTTGAGGACTGGATGAGTTGGCATCTGGCACAAGGTACTAGGTAAGTTGTAACTCTTATTAATATTCTAGGTACTAGGTAAGTCATAACTCCTATTAATATTCTTCAGATCAAAATACAGGCATATCTCATTTGATTGCTCTTCACTTTATTGAGTTTTTAACAATTGAAGGTGTATGTCAACCTTGAATCGAGCAAGTCTATTTGTGTCATTTTTCCAAAAGTGTTTGCTCACTTTGTATCTCTTGTCACGTTTTGGTAAATATCACATATTTCAACTTTATTACTATTATTATACTTGTTACAGTCATCTGTGATCAATGATTTTTAATGTTACTACTATGACTCGCTAAAGGTTCAGATTATGGTTAACATTTTTTGGCAATATGGTATTTTAAAATTAATGTATGTACATTTTTTAGACATAATTCTATTGTGCACTTAGTAGACTATGGTATAGTGTAAACATATTTTAAAAATTCATTTGACTTGCTTTATTGCAGTGGTCTGGAACTGAACCTGCAGTATCTCCAAGGTATGCCTATACATTCCTAGGAGTAGCTCAGGAATACTCCTACTTGATGAAATCTTCTCTGATGATTTAAATTCACAGTACCCTCTCCTCCTCCTGAACTCTCATTGTAATGATTGTGAGTGACTTTATCTATTTAATACTTCTTCTCATTTACTATTTTGCTTTGATGCCTCTCTTGTATTTCTCAAGAAGGATACAACTTCTTTAAGAAGAGTCTATGTATTGAACTTTTGGTATCCTTCAAAATACCTAGCAGGCTCTCTCTATATAAATATTTACTGAATGTTCCATTATTTTTAATTGATCAATTTAAAGAATACTGTACCTGCTTCCAGCTGACTTTTCCCCCAAGGCTCACTCATTGATTCTAGATTATAATGTGTGTTTCTGGGATGATGGCAAGTTAAGAGGCACCAGGAATCTGTCTCCCCACCTTGACAACAATTGCACTGGTAGAATCTGCCTGATGTCACTATTTTGGAACTCTGGGCTCTGTTGATGATTTGCAATTTCCAGGTAAAGACTTGAACAGGTTAAATTGACTTATTCTGGTCAACTTCTGTTCTTAGCACAGTGGCAACTACCCATCCCCATTCACAGCAGTATGGCAAGGATCTGTGCATGTGTTCCCAGAGCAGCCTACAAGTAGCCTGTGGGAGCCTGGGTGGTCAAAAAGGACCCTGTCCTCCAAATATGAAGATCTGTGTTCTTATCACTGATTGCTGCTTCTGATCACAGAATCAGTCAAAGAGGTGGCAAGCCATTGTTGTCACACCTACCCTCACTCTTGCAAGCCCCTTCCACCCTGGCTGAAGTAACTTTCAGGGGACTTAAATATCCAGTGTGCTTTGTTCCCCACTTCATTTTTTGCTTTTTCCCCTTTCAGAAGCCAGACATTAAACACTAGAACATTCAAAAGCAACTGCAAACTCAGGAGAAATCAGAAAGTGGTTGTTCGTGCCCAGGGAAAGGCTCAGGAAAGACCTGAGATAATCTTCAGTTTATACATCAGGCTGATCTTCAACACAGAGACACCATACAACAATAAAAAATAACATAAAAGAGCAAGCTCTAGGGAAGTGGGGAAATCTAATTTCCAGGGTTACCAGATTATTAGATTCAAATGTTCTGTTCAGTAAAAGAAAAAAAAAGTCACAAGGCATACAAAGAAACAGGAGAGTATGGGCCATTCAAAGGAAGAAATAAATCAACAGAAATTGTCCTTGAAAGAGAACTGATGGCAGACCTACTAGACAAAGACTTTAAAATAACTGTCTCGTGAAGGCACTCTTAGCAGTAAATCGATGAATGCCCGTTCTGCTGCCTGATCTTTTTTCAGTGAGGGGGCTGAGTTGCAGACATAGAGATGCAGACCTTTATGAAGACCCTGCAAGCAAGAACATCACTCTCAAGGTCAGGCCCAGTGTCACCACTGAAAACATCAAAGCTAAAATCCAAGACAAGGAGGACATCTTGCTTCCCCAACATCATTGAATTTTTGCAGGCAAACAGCTGGGGGATGACCACACTCTCTCAGACTACAATATCCAGAAAGAATCCACCTTGCACTTGGTGCTTTGCCTGTGGGGTGGCATCACTGAGCCTTCCCTCCACAAGCTTGCCCCAAAATACATTGCTACAAAATGATCTGCCACAAGAGTTATGCTCACCTGCATCTCCATGCTGCCAACTGCCACAAGAAGAAATGTGGCCACACCAACAACCCGTGCCTCCAGAAAATGTCAAATAATGCCTCTCCACTGGCTCCTCCTTTGCCTGCAGGGAGGCTTCCTGCCTAAGCCCCATGGGCCTTGGGACTCAATAAAATTTGAAAGAAAAAATGACTGCCTTAAAGATGTTTAAAGAACTAAAGGAAGAAATCTAGAAAGTCAAGAAAATATGTGTAAAACATGGAAATCTCAATTAGGAGACAGAAAACCTAGAAAAAAACCTAAAGGAAATTCTGGAGTTGAAAAGTACAATAATGGAAATTAAAAATTCACTGGAGGAAATAAAGGCACATTTGAGCAGAAAGAAGAAAGAATCAGAGAACTTGAATACAGGACAAAGGAAATTATTGACTCTGAGGAACAGAAAGAAAAATGAAGAAAAATGAACAGAGCCTATGGGATCTGTGGGACACCAACAGGCATACTAACATATACACTGTGGGACTCTCAGAAGGAGAAGATACAGAGAAAAGAGCAGAGAGAATATTTGAAAAAATGATGGCTGAAAACTACCAAATTTCATGAAAGATGTGAAATAAGTAAGCCAAAAGCTCAATGAACTCTAAGATGAACTCAAAGAGACCCACACTAAGACACATAATAATCAAACTTTCAAAAGACAAAGAGAGAATACTGAAAGCCACGAGAGAGAGAGAGAGAAAATCATCACATACAGGGGATCCTAAATAAGATTATGAGATTTCTCATTAGGAACTCAGAGTCCCCAAGACAGTGGGCAGATATGCTCAAAGTGCTAAAAGAAAAAAAACCTTATCAAACAAAATCCTCTATCCAGCAAAACTGTGCTTCAGAAGTGAGGGAGAAATTAGGACCTTTTCAGAAATAAAAGCCAAGAGAGTTTGTGACCACTAGACCTCAACTGCAAGAAATACTCAAAGGAGTCCTGCAAGGTGAAATAAAAGGACACTAGACAGTAACTCAACTCTGTGTGGAAAAATAAAGATCTCACTAAAAGTAAATGTGTGGACAGTTACGAAAGCTAGCATTGCTGTAAAGGTGGTTTGCAGCTACAGTTTTTGTAGTTAATTTGGTATAAGTTCAAATTGGAGTTTTATAACTGTAGGATGTTAAATGTAATCCCCATGGTAACCACAAACAAAATAGCTACAGAATGTAATGATACCAAAGGAAATGATACAGGAATTTATACATATCACTATAAAAATCAACTAAACACAAAAGAAAACAGTAATACAGGAAATGAGGGGGAAAAAAGCTATAAGGCATAGAGAAAACAAATGGCACAATGACAGAAATAAGTACCTCCTGTCAGTAGTTATATTAATTGTAAATGGATTAAACTCTTAATCAAAAGACAGAAATTGACAGAATGCATAAAAACACATGATCCTACTATATGCTGTCTACAAGAGACTGACATGACATCCACAGACACAAGTGGGTTGAAAGTGAAAGGGTGGGAAAAGATACTCCATGCTAGTAGTAACCAAAAGAGAGCAGGAATGACTATACTAATTCAGACAAAATAGACTTTAAACCAAAAGTGTACAAGAGACAAAGAAAGACATTATATATTAAAAAGTGTTAAGTACTGGAAAAAGATATAACAATTACAAACATTTATGCATCTAATGAGAGGTCACCTGAATATATGAAGAAAAAATGACAGAACTGAAGAGAAAAGCACACATTTCTACATAATAGGCATTTCTACAATAATAGTTGGAGATTTCAATGCCTCACTCATCATAATGGATTGAACAACTAGATAGAAGATAAGTAAGGAAGTGGAGGACTTCAACAATACAATACCAACTAGATCTCACAGATATATACAGAGCATTCTACCTAACAACAACAGAATACAGTCTTCTCAAGTGCACATGGGACATTTTCCAGGTGAGACCATATGTTAAGTCACAGATGAAAAACACAAATTAATGTTCTTCATAACATAATGACATAATAAATAATACGTAATTATTATGTATTAATATGCTAGGTTAATTAATTATGTCAGTCTAAAAATTAAATATTAATTAATCAATAGATTTAAAAAGAGAGATATACAAAGTATGTTCTTTGACCACAACTGGACAAACTTAAAAATCAAAATCAAAAGGGAAATTGGAAAATTCTCAAAATAGTGAAAATTAAAATTGAAAATTAAACTGCTTTTAAGCAACCAGTGAGTCAAAGAAGAAATCAAAACGGCACTTAGAATACATTTTGACATGAATGGAAATGAAAATATAACATACCAAAACTTATGGAATTCAGCAAAAGCAGTGCCGAGGGGGAACTTTAAAGCCATAGATGCTTACAATAAAAAATGCAAAACATTACACACTCTGAAACCCAAGCCAGAGGCAGTAATTTGAAAGGAGCCTGGGTCAGACCCACTCGTTGATCTTGGAGAGCCTCCTAAAGAGGAAGGAAGCAACTGGCCTCCTCCTGGGAACACAGAGGGAGGTCATTCTACCATGAGGACAGTGGTGCTTGAAAAACTGCCATTTTGGGAGGGTCTCCCTAGCTTATTAGGGTTGGGGGCTTATCCACTCACCAGTTAGCTGGTACCAGCCCTAGGATGCACTGGGCTGAACAGCCAGACACACTGGGACCTAGTCTTGCCCACTAGCAGGTCGATACCAGCCCTAGGAGACCCTGGGCCATGCAGACAGCTGCACCAAGACACAGCCCCACCCATTAGTGGGCCATCAGTTTCTGCATGAGGCATGGCCTGGCAGCCAACCAGCCTTGGAGCCAGCACTGCCTATCAGTGTTCCCCAGTAGTTGACCCTGCCACAACAAAAGAGACTATGCAACCCACATAAGGGACAACACTAGAGCATATAGGTATAGTAAACAGAGGGGAATATGTTGCTGGGCCATGTAGGACATTTCCTATATAAGACCACTTCTCCAAAATTGAGAAACATAACTGAACTACCTAGTATATAGAAATAAACACAGAGAATTAGGTAAATGGAAATCAAAAGAAAGCCAGGATACAAATACTTATATCAGACAAAATAATTTAAAACAAAGACTGCTACAAGAGGAAAAGAAGTACACTACATAAAGATCAAGGGATCAGTTCAAGAAGAAGATATAGCAATTTTAAATATATATGCACCCAATATATGACCACCTAAATATATAAGGAAAATTTAACGGATATAAAGGGAGAAATTGACAGCAACACAATAATAGTAGGGGACTTTAACACCCCACTTACATCGATGGACAGATCATGCAGACAGGAAATCAATAAGGAAACACTGGCTTTAAATGGTACATTAGATCGGATGGACATAATAGATATGTATGGAACATTACATCCAAAGCAGAAGAATGTATTATACATTTTTTTCAAAGGCACATGGAACTTTCTCCAAGATAGATCACATTCTAGGCCACAAAACAAGCCTTGGTAAATTTAAGAAAATTGAAATCATATCAAGCATGTTTTCTGACCACAAAGACATGAGACTAGAAGTCAAGTATTAACAGTAACATGTGAAGGTTAAACGTTATGCTACTAAATAACCAATGGATCACTGATGTAATCAAAGAAGAATTAAAAAAAAACACTGCAGACAAATGAAAATGAAAACACAATGATCCAAAATCTATGGGATGCAGCAAAAGCAGTTCTAAGAGGGTAGTTTATAGCAATACAAACTTACCTCAGGAAACAAGAAAAATCTCTATTAAACAACCTAACCTTACACCTAAAGGAAGTAGGAAAAGAAGAACAAACAAAACCCAAAGCTAGTAGAAGGAAAGAAATCATAAAGATCAAGGCAGAAATAAATGAAATGGAGACAAAAAAATTAGAAAAGATCAGTGAATTGAAGACCTGATACTTTGAAAGATAAACAAGTTATAACCAGACTCATCAAGAAAAAACGAGGGCCTAAATCAATAAAATCAGAAATCAAAATGAAGAACATAACAACCAACACCACAGAAACACAAAGGATCATAAAAGTTTACTATGAACAACTATATGGCAATAAAATTAACAACCCAGAAGAAATGCACAAATTCCTAAAAATGCACAATCTCCTAAGACTGAACAAGGAAGAAATAGAAAATATTAACTGACCAATTACCAGTAATGAAATTAAATCACTAATAAAAAAAACTCTCAACAAACTAAAGTCACATAGGTGAGTTCTAGCAAACATTTAGAGAAGAGTTGATACCTATCTTTCTCAAAATACATTGTATAGCACAGGGAATATTGCCAATATTTTATGATAACGATAAATGGATTATAATCTATAAAAGTTTTGAATCACTATGTTGTACACCTGAAACTAATATAATATTGTAAATCAACTATACCTCGTTAAAAATGTTAACACCTATCCTTCCCAAGCTACTTCAAAAAATATAAATGGAAGGAACACTTTCAAATGCATTCTAAAAGGCCAGGATCACCCTGATACTAAAACTAGACAAAGACACCCAACAAAAGAAAATTATAGACCAATATCCTTGATGAACATAGCTACAAAAATGCTTAATAAAATATTAGCAAAGAAATTCAAAACTACTTTAAAAGGATCATACACCATGATCAAGTGGGATTTATTTCAGGGATGTATGGAGGGTTCAATATCATCAATCAGTGTGATATAACACATTAACACATTGAAGAATAAAAATCATAGATTATCTCACAGATGCAGAAAGCTTTTAACAAATTTAACATCCATTTATGATAAAAAAAAAACCTCTCAACATAGTGCATATAGAGGGAACATACCTCAATATAATATAGGCCATATATGACAAGCCCACAAATAACATACTCAGTGGTAACAAGCAGAAAGCATTTCCTCTAAGATCAGGAACAGGACAAGGATGCCCACTCTCACCACTTTTATTCAACATGGTATTGGAAGTCCTAGCCACAGGCATCAAACAAGAAAAATACATGATAGGAATCCAAATTGGAAAGGAGGAAGTAAAACTGTTACTGTCTGCTGATGATTTGCTACTATATACAGAAAATCCTAAAGATGTCACCAAAAACTATTAGAACTAAATAATCAATTAAGTAAAGTTGAAGGATAAAAAGTTAATGTACAGAAATCTGTTGTGTTTCTATACACTAAAAACAAACTAGCAGTCAGATAAATTAATAAAACAATCCCATTTGTAATTGCATCAAAAGAATAAAGTACCTGGGAATAAAGTTAACCAAGGAGGTAAAAGACCTCTACTTGGAAAACTGTAAGATACAATGAAAGAAATTGAAGATGGCAGAAGAAAATGGAAAGATATACCATGCTCATGGATTGGAAGAGTTAATATTGTTAAAATGACCGTATTCCCCAAGACAACCTTCAGGTTCAATGCAATCCCTATCAAAATACCAATGGCATTTTTCACAGAATTAGAACAAATAATTCTAAAATTTGTATGGAAACACAATAGACCCCATATCACCAAACAATCTTGAGGAACAACAAAGCTGGAGTTATCACATCCCCTTATTTCAAAGTGTACTACAAAGCTACGGTAACCAAAACAATGTGATACATAAACAGACACATGGATCAATGAAACAGAATAGATTGACCAGAAATATATCCATGCTTATATGGTAAATTAATCTATGGCAAAGGAGACAAGAATATGCAATGGGGGAAAGACAGTCTCTTGAATAAATGGTGTTGGGAAAATGGATACATGCCAAAGAATCAAACTAGACTACTTTCTCAAACCACATACAAAAATAAAGTAAAAATGGATTAAAGACTTAAATGTAGGACCTGAAACCATAAAACTTCTAGAAGAAAGCATAGCTAGTATGCTCTTTGATATCAGTCTTAAAAATAATTTTTCAGATCTGTCCCTTCTGTAAGGGAAACAAAAACAAAAAATAAACAAATGGGACTACATCAAAGTAAACACTTTTCACACAGCAAAGAAAACTATCAACAAAATGAAATGTGAGAAGATATTTGCAAATGTTATATCTGATAGAATGTTAATACTCAAAATACACAAGGAACTCATGCAACTCAAAATTTAAAAAAATAATAAAAAATGGGCAGAGGACTTGAACAGACATTTTTCCAAGGAAGATATGCAGGTGGCCACTAGACATATAAAAAGATGCTTAACATCTAATCATCAAGGAAATGCAAATCAAAAGCACAATGAGTAATCACCCCACACTTATCAGAATGGCTGTGATCAAAAGACAACAAATAACAAGTGTTGGTGAGGAAGTGGAGAAAAAGGAACGTCATGTAAATTGGTATAGCCACTTTGGAAAACAGTGTGGAGGCTCCTCAAGAAGATAAAAATATAACTACCATATGATCCATCAATTCCACTTCTGAGTATTTTTATGAAGATAAGAAAACCATTAATTCAAAAAAGTATATGTACCCCTACGTTCATTGCAGCATTATTGAAAATAGTCAAGATATGGTAGCAAACTATCTGCCCTTAAATAGAATGACTGGATTAAATATATATATAATTCATATATGAATTTCATATATGAATTTCATGTATATATGAATTCATGTATATATGAAGTTTTAAATTGTCAAATTAGATGTATGTATGTATATACACACACACACAAACAAAATGGAATAGAATTCAGCCATGAAAACAGGGAAATCATGCCATTAGCAACAACGTGGATGGACCTAGAGAGTATTATGCTAAGTGAGATAAGTCAGACAAATACAAATATTGCATGATTTCACCTATATGTGCAATTTAAACATAAAGCAAGTGAAGAAACATAACAAAACAGAAACAGACTCCAGTTACAGAGAACAAAAAGGTGGTTGCCAGAGGGAGGAGAAGTGAAATAGGTGAAGGAGATTAAGAGGTACAAACCTCCAGTTACAAAAGAAATGTAAAAGGATGAAACGTACAGCCTGGAGAAAATAGTCAATAAATTGTAATAACTTTGTATGGTGACGATGGTAACTAGACTTATCATGATAATCATCTTGAAATGTATGGGAATATCAAATCCGTATGTGATGCACTTGGAACTAATTTAGTTTGTAGGTAAATTATTCTTCAATTAGAAGTTAGAAGAGAGCTCTAAAATAAACAACCTAATGTTACAACTTAAGGATCTAGAGAAAGAAGAACTAAACCCAAAACTAGCAGAAGGAAGTAAATAATAAAGATTAAAGCAGAGATAAAAAATAGAGAAGAGAAATTCGTAGAGAACATCAATGAAACCAAAAGTTTGTTTTCAAAAAGAGCAAGAGCGGGGGAGGGGGTGGGGTGAATTGCAAGATTGGGATTGACCTATATACACTACTACATATAAAACAGATAACTAGTGAGGACCTACTGTATAGCACAGCAAACTCTACTCAGTGCTCTATGGTGACCTAAATGGGAAGGAAATGCAAAAAGTAGGGGATATATGTATATGTATAGCTGATTCACTTTGCTGTATAGCAGAAACTAACACAACATTGTGAAGCAACTATACTCCAATAAAAATTAATTTTAAAAAAAAGGAGCAAGAAAATTAACAAACCCTTAGCTAGATGGACTAAGCAAAAAGAAAGATCCAAATTACTAAAATCAGAAATGAAATTGAAGACATTATCACTTAGTTCTACAGGAAAAAGAATATTATGAGAGTTCTATGAATAATTTTATGCCAACAAATGGATAGCCTAGATATAATGGACAAATTCCTATAAACACAAAACCTACCAAGACTTAATTATAAAAAAGTAGAATATCTGAATCAACTATGACTACTAAGGAGATTGAATCAGTAGTCAAACATCTCCCAATAAAGAAGAGTCCTAGACCTGATGTTTTCACTTGTTAATTCTGCCAAACATTTAAAAGAGAAGTGATACCAATCCTTCTCAACCTTTTCCAAAAAATTGAAGAGGAAGGAAGTCTTCTGAACTTACTCTATGAGACCAGTGTAACCATGACACCAAAGCTAGATAAAGACATTACAAGAAAGGAAACTACAGAACAATATCCTTTATAAACATGGATGCAAAAATCCTCAACATTATACTAGCAAACAATTCATCAGCATATAAAAAGGATTGAAAACCATGACCAAATGGAAATTATTCCTAGAATGCTAGGATGGCTCAACACATGAAAATCAATCAATGTAATATGCCACATCAACAGAATGAAGGGGAAAAGCCACATGATAATCTCAATTGGAGAAAAAAAGCATTTGACAAAATTCAACATCTTTCATGATAAAAAATACTCAACAAACAAGAAGCGGATGGGAACTGCCTCAAGATAATAAATGCCATACATGAAAAACACAATGCAAACATCATACTTAATGGCGAAAATATGAAAGATTTTCCTCTAAGATGAGAAAAGGCAAGGAGGCTCACTTTTACCATTTCAATTCAATATAGTACTGGAAGCTCTAGGCAGAGCAATTAAGCAAGAAAAAGAAATAAAAGGCATCCAAATTGGAAAGAAAGAAGTAAACTTATCCCTGTTTGCAGATGATATGATTGTATATGTATAACACCCTAAAGATTCCACACATACACAAAAATATTAGAAATATTAAATGAATTCAGCAAAATATGATTAAAGTTAATATTAAGAAAACCTATTGCATTTCCACAGTGTATTATATTTACCCTCTAAATTCATATTTTAAAATAAATGCCCAGTATACCCAATATATACTATTAAAGGAGCTCTGTAGAACAAAAGTTATTATTAAAGGCTCAGTACCTCTTTTTGAGATGCTTCACTCCCTTGTATCAGTCTTAAAAATAAGTTTTTCCAACTAAGAGATCATGATCAACATTATCGTCCAGGTTAGGCAGATCAATTTGGATCTTGTAAAACTACAGATTATCTCAATATGAGTAACTTTGGTTGGCAATTCTACCTCTTATTTCCATAAGCCCTACTTAAACTCTGAGAACTGATAATTTTAAACAGGGTACTCTTTATTTTCAAGAATAAAGTTACCATGATTACTACATCTTAAATACATACAATAGGCTTATTATTACATATAGTAAGTTATACAGTTTTACTTTGTTTCAATTTAAACTTCTTTCTAATTACACATCTTTTAAGTCTTCATAAAAACAAGAGTTGCTTGGCTACAAGTACAACTTGTCACATAGAAAGCAAAATGAAATCAAATTTACAGGAATGCTTAAGAAGAGGAGAAAACAAAAATGGAATTAGTAACACTTAACCTTATTTCTGCTAAGGAGCATCTTACTTACCCCTCATTACAAAAATAGTGAGCTTGTGAACCAAACATAGTACTTCCATTTACATAGTTAACGTGGCCATTTACAGGATCTCCTAGATTAGGACACAATTTTCCTAAAAGAAAATATTCAAATATGTTGGTTTATACCAATTTCAAAAATAGATTTAAATCAAATTCAAAATTCGACATTGCTTGTTAGAATTCATGGGAATCTTATTATTCATTTGTTATTTTTTCCTTATTAAATGGCCAAATATGATTCATATTTACCCAGGCAACCAATTGCCAAGAAAAAGATTCCTTGGGGATTTCTCAAAGCCTGAAAAAATGCATTTCAATCTAAAACCTATATTCACATGAGAAAACCATCATTGCACTAGTGGAATATGCATGCTAAAATGTGTGAAAATTTCCAGAGACATAAAACAATTTTTTTTTTGTTTACTTACTTGTACAGGCCTCCTGGAGAGGTGACCATGTATTATCATCCTGACAAACAGCAGAGGGGGGAAGAGGAGGAGCCATGGGCTGGAAACCTAGGCGACATTCATAGTGTATAGTTTCCCCAGGACTATAATTGGGTTTTGGGGCACCCTGGAGCCTCATAGTTTCAAATCTTGGTGGATCACCACAGGCATCTAAGTAGGAGAGAATAAGAACATGAAAATAAAGTACTTTATCTCCTTCATCAGCCAGGGACTGTGGCCTGACATCAGGTAAGTAGTATGGAATAAATAGATTCTTGGCATGATTGCCCCATGCTTTTACCTAAGTGGTAGTAGTATCAAAGGATGTACCTTGCTTACTTTAAATAACAATCTATTAGCTTTTGGTTTGTTGAGAAATAAGGTGAACTTTCATTCAACACTAAATTGAAGAGATAACAACAGTGTTTTTGGTTTTAAAATATATTTATATGTATGTATCCTTCCCCACTTCCTTCCAAATCCAAAACTCACCTCTCCTCTTTTCTATAGTATATAGCACTCTGCTCAGATTACTCTTCCACAGTTTGAAACACAAGCACTTGTCACATCAGGCTCAGTTTCCTCTCAGAATGCAAGGTCCTAGAGGGCAGGGATCATATGCCTTCTTTTTGTACTACACTCTACACACTGGGTGCTCAAGAAATGCTATGGTAAGAGGTAAATATCAAATAAGCATTGTGGATTTCATAGATAAAAATAAATATGGAGTAAAATATTTAAAAATATAACTTCCTTTTATTTGTTTCATATTAATGAATTAAGCATTTTATAAATAAATGGACACACTTTTTTTAAAAAAGTATTTTGCAGAGAGATGTGAATGCAAATGGTTCTATTTATTTATTTTTGGCTGTGTTGGGTCTTCGTTTCTGTGCAAGGGCTTTCCCTAGCTGCAGCAAGCAGGGGCCACTCTTCATCGTGGTGCACGGGCCTCTCACTATCGCGGCCTCTCTTGTTGCGGAGCACAGGCTCCAGACGCACAGGCTCAGTAATTGTGGCTCACGGGCCTAGTTGCTCCGCGGCATGTGGGATCTTCCCAGACCAGGGCTCGAACCAGTGTCCCCTGCATTGGCAGGCAGATTCTCAACCACTGCACCACCAGGGAAGCCCCTGGACACCCTTTAAATACCAAATTTTATTACTTTGAACAGCCTTACATAAAAAATTGGTTTCTTGGACATTACTGTAAACATAATTTAATCTCCCTTCACTGATTACTGGATCATGCATTCCCTTAGAAGTTCCCTGAAGTAGCCGTTTGGGCTGTTTATACAATATATCCTGACAGTAAAGCTGCTATGTTGTTATGCTTTTAGAATTTTTTACTTCTGGCCTTTGTTTGTGGGAGTTCTTCCTTAGAAAATGTCATTCCTGCTTCAGCAAGTTCTCTTCCTTTTAATTGTCTGTGCACTTGAAAACCTTATAAATCTGATAAAAAATTCAATAATATAACGGAGACAAATCAAGTAAAGTCCTAAAAGGATAAAAGAATGCAGAGGCATCTCCTATAAGGTTAAGGACCTAAGGAGAAGGGAAATAGACCTATTTTGATCCTTGAGGAATCTTTTCTTTCTTACTCCCTGGATCTCGGTCTTCACATTGAGAGAACTCTACACGTAAAATAATGAAATTAGAATGCTCCCTAACACCATACACACACAAAAAAACCTCAAAATGGATTAAAGACCTAAATGTAAGGCCAGACACTATAAAACTCTTAAAGGAAAACATAGGAAGAACACACTTTGACAAAAATCACAGCTACATCTTTTTTGACCCACCTTCTAGAGTAATGGAAATAAAAACAAAAATAAACAAATGGGACCTAATGAAACTTAAAAGCTTTTGCACAGCAAAGGAAACCATAAGCAAGATGAAAAGACAACCCTCAGAATGGGAGAAAATATTTGCAAACCAATCAACAAAGGATTGATCTCCAAAATACACAAACAGCTCATGCAGCTCAATATCAAAAAAACAAACAACCAAATCCAAAAATGAGCAGAAGACCTAAACAGACATTCTCCAAAGAAGACATGCAGATGGCCAAGAGGCACATGAAAAGCTGCTCAACATCACTAATTGTTAGAGGAATGCAAATCGAAACTACAATGAGATAAAGGAGGCAAGAATATACAATGGAGAAAAGACAGCCTCTTCAATAAGTTATGCTGGGAAAACTGGACAGCTACACGTAAAAGAATGAAATTAGAACACTCCCTAACACCATACACAAAAATAAACTCAAAATGGATTAAAGACCTAAATGTAAGGCCAGACACTATCAAACTCTTAGAGGAAAACATAGGCAGAATACTCTATGACATAAATCACAGCAAGATCCTTTTTGACCCACCTGCTAGAGAAATGGAAATAAAAACAAAAATAAACAAATGGGACCTAATGAAACTTAAAAACTTTTGCACAGCAAAGGAAACCATAAACAAGATGAAAAGAAAACCCTCAGAATGGGAGAAAATATTTGCAAATGAAGCAACTGACAAAGGATTAATCTCCAAAATATACAAGCAGCTCATGCAGCTCAATATCAAAAAAACAAACAACCCAATCCAAAAATGGTCAGAAGACTGAAATAGACATTTCTCCAAAGAAGATATACAGATTGTCAACAAACACATGAAAGGATGCTCAACATCACTAATCATTAGAGAAATGCGAATCAAAACTACAATGAGGTATCACCTCACACTGGTCAGAATGGCCATCATTAAAAAATCTACAAACAATAAATGCTGGAGAGGGTGTGGAGAAAAGGGAACCCTCTTGCACTGTTGATGGGAATGTAAATTGATACAGCCACTATGGAGAACAACATGGAGGTTCCTTAAAAAACTAAAAATAGATCTACCATACAACCCAGCAATTCCACTACTGGGCATATACCCTGAGGAAACCTTAATTCAAAAAGACACATGCACCCCACCCAATGTTCATTGCAACTCTATTTACAATAGCCAGGACATAGAAGTAACCTAAGTGTCCATCAACAGATGAATGGATAAAGAAGATGTGGCATGTATATACAATGGAATATAACTCAGCCATTAAAAGAAACAAAATTGAGTTATTTGTAGTGAGGTGGATGGACCTAGAGTCTGTCATACAGAGTGAAGTAAGTCAGAAAGAGAAAAACAAATACCATATTCTAAAACATATATATGGAATCTAAAAAAAAAAGGTTCTGATGAACATAAGGGCAGGACAGGAATAAAGACACAGATGTGGAGGATGGACTTGAGGACAAGGGGAGGGGGAAGGGTAAGCTGGGATGAAGTGAGGCAGTAGTATCGACATATATACACTACCATATGTAAAATAGATAGTGGGAAGCAGCTTCATCGCACAGGGAGATCAGCTCAGTGCTTTGTGACCACCTAGAGAGGTGGGATAGGGAGGGTGGGAGGGAGACGCAAGAGGGAGGGGATATGGGGATATATGTATACATATAGCTGATTCACTTTGTTATACAGCAGAAACTAACACAACATTGTAACACAATTATACTCCAATAAAGATGTTAAAAAAACAAAAACGAAAACAAAACAAAAAAACTACAATGAGGTATCACCTCACACCAATTAGAATGGGCACCAACAGAAAATCTACAAACAATAAATGCTGGAGAGGGTGTGGAGAAAAGGGAACGCTCTTGCACTGTTGGTGGGAATGTAAATTGATACAGCCATTATGGAGAACAGTATGGAGGTTCCTTAAAAAACTAAAAATAGAATTACCATATGACCCACCAATCCCACTACTGCATATATTCAGAGAATACCATAATTCAAGAAGACACATGCACCCCAATGTTCATTGCAGCACTATTTTCAATAGCCTGGTCATGGAAACAACCTAACTGTCCATCGACAGATAAATGGATGAAGAAGATGTGGTACAAAATGTTCATTGAAGCTCTATTTACAATAGCCAGGACATGGAAGCAACCTAAGTGTCCATCATCGGATGAATGGATAAAGAAGATGTGGCACATATATACAATGGAATATTACTCAGCCATAAAAAGAAATGAAATTGAGATATTTGTAGTGAGGTGGATGGACCTAGAGTCTGTCATACAGAATAAAGTAAGTCAGAAAGAGAAAAACAAATACCGTATGCTAACACATATATATGGAATCTAAGAAAAAAAAAAAAAAAGGTCATGAAGAACTTAGGGGTAAGACGGGAATAGAGACACAGTCCTACCAGAGAATGGACTTGAGGATACGGGGAGGAGGAAGGGTAAGCTATGACAAAGTGAGAGAGTGGCATGGACATACATACACTACCAAATGTAAAATAGATAGCTAGTGGGAAGCAGCTGCATAGCACAGGGAGATCAGCTCAGGGCTTTGTGACCACCTAGAGGGGTGGGATAGGGAGGGTGGGAGGGAGGGAGGGAGATGCAAGAGGGAAGAGATATGGGGATATACGTATATGTATAGCTGATTCACTTAGTTATAAAGCAGAAACTAACACACCATTGTAAAGCAATTATACTCCAATAAAGATGTTAAAAAAAAAGAAAGAAAGAGAAAAACAAATACCGTATGCTAACACATATATATGGAATCTAAAAAAAAAAAAAAAGAAAATGGTCAGAAGAACCTAGGGGCAAGACGGGAATAAAGATGCAGACCTACTAGAGAATGGACTTGAGGATACGGGGGGGGGGATGGGTAAGCTGGGACAAAGTGAGAGAGTGGCATGGACATATATACACTACCAAACATAAAATAGACAGCTAGTGGGAAGCAGCCGCATAGCACAGGGAGATCAGCTTGGTGCTTTGTGACCACCTAGAGGGGTGGGATAGGGAGGGTGGGAGAGAGGGAGATGCAAGAGGGAAGAGATATGGGAATATATGTATATGTATAACTGATTCACTTCGTTATAAAGCAGAAATTGACACACCTCTGTAAAGCAATTATACTCTAATAAAGATGTAAACATTTTTTTAAAATAAATAAATAAATAATAAAAGAAGATGTGGTACATATATACAATGGAATATTACTCAGGCATATAAAGGAATGAAATTGGGTCATTTGTAGAGACGTGGATGGACCTAGAGACTGTCATACAGAGTGAAGTAAGTCAGAAACAGAAAAACAAATATCATATATTAACGCATATATGTGGATTCTAGAAAAATGGTACAGATGAACCAGTTTGAAATGCAGAAATAGAGACACCAATGTAGAGAACAAAAGTATGGATACCAAGGGGGGAAGTGGGGGGTGGGATGAATTGGGAGATTGGAATTGACATATATACACTAATATGTATAAAATAGATAACTAATGAGAACCTGCCCTATAGCACGAGGAACTCTACTTCACTTTGCTGGACAGCAGAAACTAACACAACATTGTAAAACAAAAAAAAAAGAGAGAGAGGGAGAACTCTAAACAAGTGAAATGTTACCCCCCTTTTACATCATATTCTAAATTCTAAACTCCTCTCTTGATGCTCTGTCCAACATTTCATTTACTCCATGTCCTGATATCCACCTACTGGCAAAATGTTTTCCACTATGCTGATCTTGATATATGAATGCTCCTCAATCAACTGCCCAAAAAAAGCAAAAGGCAAACAAAAAGATGTAGTTATCAAAAACATTGTTTAAAGGTTTTTATAGTGTTGAATTTTATTAATAACATTAAATTTACTGAACACTCTGAGCCATACATTCTCATTTTACAATAGGAAAAAATTGAGCTAGAAATGCTATATAACTCCATTCTACATACAAATGTATAACATCATTCTAGAATTTCCTGGAACCAAGAAAAACATCAAGTTAACAGCATGCCCATAATTAAATTATGCAAGTGTCCTTTGTCTTATGCATTCGATTTCAGTAACTATCTCAAAAGGGTATTATGAAGAAAGAATTCCTGATACGACTCTCACATACAGTGCTCCATATGGAAATGTCAATTGAATGGTTTAATCCATTCAACTAACTTGAATTATTTCTTCCCACTAACATGCATCATGAAAGACATGCTTTCAACTATGTGCAGTTTAGAATGTTTGCTTTGGCAACCAGTTGATTACAAGCTTTATACACTGTAATAATCAGGTACAGTATCATACCTTTTTAATCATTGAATTTCTTCTCTTATTCAGATTACTGAAGTCTTTTTCCTGTGAGGATTTTCAAACTAAACATTCCCAGCTTCAGAAAAATAGTATTTTGACTAAGTTTTTCTAGATATTTTACAATATAATTATTATTAGGCTGCAATGCTATACTTTAACAATAGATGCCATTATATAATATGATAGGCTGAATTCAGAAAATTCCCCAATTTTCCAGAGAAGTTTCAGGAAAATGAAATAGTCTCGACTACAGGTGAAGAGAACTGTTCACCTTCTGTACACTTAACAAAAATTACGCAAGCACTCTCTACCTGCTTGCAAAAATTAAAAGTAACTCTCTGAGTCAAGCACACACCCACATCCCTGCCCAGGTGGTACCTTCAGAAAATCATGGTCTCTGACCAAAAGTGGAACCTCAATGAAACCTGACCATCCCAACCCCTCTCTCACTGTCTATACAAACTATTTCTTTTTAAATGAATATCAAAACAAAAATTTATTGAAACTAATGTCCATGCTTATACAAATTAACTTTTTAAAAGGCTGGTACAATGCTTGCAAGCAAGAACATCTGTATCCTACAACACTGAACATCTTTTTATCAAACTTGGAAAATGTGCCACGTAAACACAGTTTTAGTTGGTGGGGGAGATGAAACTGGATTGCAGATGTAAAGGAACATCAGATGCAAAGGAAGAATACTAAATGCCAAGCAATACGTTGTCTTCAGAAATAATACATCATTATTTTTTACTTTCTCTCAGTTTGCCTTTCTTTGTAGGTAGGCCTAGGCACAGGCTTGGGAGAAAGGCTTCATGTTTACGGAAAATGCCAGATAAGGTATTTTGAATTCACCCCTCTACATGGTTAACTTACTTCCTTGGAACTTTAACATGTATAAAAGTATGATGGTAACTAGGTGAAATGAGGCAGAAAGACAATAAAAATATATACCGAGGAGTTTGAATGCTCAGAGGTGGGTCTGCCATGACAGGGGTCATTCGTGTTACCTATTTTAAAACTTCCTTTCCTTTCTCAAAGGCAGACTCTTGCATCTAACCTATCAATTTTATTTCTCAATTCCCACTCATTTATAAGCCATATATAAGTTTCTGAGTAGGTCTCCTTACCGGTCTCGCCACCTTTCATTCAGTTCATTTCCACATTGCCACCAGAGTCATACTGACATGATACTTATGACCAAGGCTCTAGTCAGATACTTTTTTAAAAAAAATTCCAGTTTCATTGAGATATAATCGACATACAGCACTGTATAAGTTTAAGGTGTACAGCATAATGATTTGACTCACATACATCATGAAATGATTACCACAATAGGTTTAGTGAACACTCATCACCTTATACAGATATAAAATTAAATAAATAATTTAAAAAATTTTTTCCTTGTGATGAGAACTTAGGATTTACTCTCTTGACTGCTGTTATATATAAGGGACAGATTGCTAATTATATTTATCATGTTGTACACTACATACCTAGTACTTATTTATCTTTTAACTGGAAAGTTGTACTTTATGTCTGCCTTCATCTAATTCTCCCTCCCCCAACCCTACATCTCTGATGACCACAAATCTAATCTCTTTTTCTATAGGTTTGTTTGTTTTTAAAGTATAATTGACCTACAACACAATGCCAGTTCCTGTTACACAACACAGTGATTTGATATTTCCATACATTTCAAAATGATCATCACAAAGTGTAGTTACAATTTGTCACCATACAAAGATATTACATAAATTGACTGTATTCCCCACACTGTACATTTTATACCTGTGACTCATTTGTTTTGTAACTGAAAGTTTATAACTCTTAATCTCTCTCACCTATTTCTCTCCTACCCCCTGCCCCCAAGAAACAAACTGTTTGTTCTCTATGACTCTATTTTTGTTTATTTTAGTTTGTTTATGTTTTACTTTTTTAGACCCACATAGAAGAGAAATCATACATTATTTGTCTTTCTCTGTCTGACATATTTCACTTAGCATAATACCCTATAGTTCCATTCATGATGCTGCTAATGGCAAGATTTCATTATTTTTTTAATGGCTGAGTAACTTTCCATTTTGTATATAGCCACATATATATATTATATAATATTAATATATATAATATATATTAATATTATGTATTAAATATTAGCATACTATATAATAAATATATTATTATATATTAATATAATATATAGCATATTATATTATAATATTTATTATATAGTAATATATATCATAATATATAATATAATATAATATATATTATGATATACTAATATATATTAATATAATATATAATATATTTAATATATATAATATATTTAATATATATTATAATACAATATACATATTGTATATAATACATTTAAAAAACATTATATTATATATTATATGTAATATATAACATATATTATATTAAATATATATTATATTTTTATATGTTAATATATTAATATAAATATTATAATATATATTAAATACATATATTATGTATGATTATCTATAGTATATAATGTATAATCATATATAATATAATATATGAATATTATTTAATATACAATTATATTATATATTATATATAATTATATATCAATATATTATATAATTATATATTATATATTAATATGTTATGTAAGATATGTATAATATATATTATATACATAAATTATATTATATATGATTATATATATTATAAAATCATATATATAATATATTATGTATATATTATATACATATATGATTATTTTCAGTAACTGATTTCTCAAGTTTGGTGCATTTTAATAACACTGCACTTTTATTCCCCCCTCCACATCTTCTGTTTTTGACATCCTTTTGTTTCTTGTATGTCTTAATTTCTTATTATGAATATAGATGATTTAACACTTTTTGTCTTTTAATCGTCCTACTATCTTTATAAGTGGTTGATTTACTACATTTACTGTATATTTGCCTTTATCAATGAGATTTTTTCTTTCATAATTTTTCTGTTTCTATTTGTGGCCTGTTCTTTTCTGCTGAGAGGAATCCCTTTTACATTTATTATAAAGCTGGTTTCATGATGCTGAACTTTTTAAGATTTTGCTTGTCTGTAAAACTTTTGATCTTTCCTTAAAATATAAATGATAGCCTTGCCAGGTAGACTATTCTTGGCTGTAGGGTTTTTTCCTGTTATCACTTTTCATATATCCTGCCACTCCTTTCAGGCCTGCAGAGTTTCTGCTAAAAAGTCAGCTGACAGCCTTATGGGAGTTCCCGTGTATGTAAACTGTTGCTTTTCCCATGCTGCTTTTACTATTTTAATTTTGACACTTTAAGTAAAACGTGTCTTGTGGTCCTCTTGGGTTGATCTTGTTTGGGACTCTGTGCTTCCTGGATCTGGAAGACTGTTTCCTTTCCAAGGTTAGGCAAGTTTTCAGTTATTTTGTCTTCAAATCTGCTCTCTCCCATTTCTCTCTGTCTCTCTCTTGTCCTTCTGGGACTACTATTAGGCAAATGTTATTACCCTTAATGTTGTCCCAGAGGTCTCTTAAACTGTCCTTATTTTTTAAAATTCCTTTTCCTTTTTTCTGTTCAGCTTGAGTAATTTCCATTACTCTGTCATCTAGTTTGCTGATCAGTTCCTCTGTATCATCTAATCTACTGTTGATTCCTTCTAGTGTATTCTTTATTTCAGTTATTGTATCCTTCATTTCTGTTTGGTTGTTTGTATTTTCTAACTCTTTGTTAAAAACTTCTCACTCTGTTCATCCATTCTTCTCCCAAGTATCTTGAGCACCTTCATGATCATTACCTCAAACTTGTTATCAGGTAGATTGCTTATCTCCACTTCACTTAGTTCTTCTTCAGGGAATTTATCTTGTTTTTCTGTTTGGAATGTATTCTTCCGTTGCCTCATTTTGCCTAATCTGTTGATTTTATTTCTATATGTTTGGTTGTTATGTTTTCCAACCTGGAGAAGTGACCTTATATAGGAGACATCCTATGGGGTTCAGCAGCACACTACCCTCTGGTCACCAGATTTATATGCACTAGGAGTGCCTTCTATGTGGACTGTGTGGGTACATCTGCTGTGGTTAGCTGACTGCTGTGTATGTGCTTGTAGGAAGGTTGGCCCCTGCTCTGTTTTGTGTTGAGGCTGCCAGCCACTGGTGTGTAGGTCTGGGTCCTGGCATGGTTGGCTGCATGGCCAGGAGAATCCCCGTCCTGGCGCCAGCCCATTGATAGGTGGGGCCAGATCACAAAGTGGCTGGATGTGGAGCCCTGTTGTGGGGGCGGGGTAGAACCTGGTCTCAGAGTAGCAGGCTGCAGGGCCAGGGGCCCCAGGACTAGTGTTAGCCTGCTGGTGGATGGGACCATGGCCCAGGTGGGTTCCACAGCTGGTGCTGGTTGGTTGATGGGTGAGTTCAGTTCCTAACATGGCTGGCTGAGGGGCCCAACGTGTCTTGGAGGTTGTGTCAGCTTGCTGGTGGGCTGGAACCCTGTGGGTCTTGGCACAAGTGCTGGCTCTGGTGGGCAGGACCAGGTCCCAGGGTCTCTGGCTGCGAGGCCCTAGGGGTCCTGGAGTTGGTGTTAACACACTAGTGGGTGGGGCTTTGGTTCAGGGGCTCCCAGGGCTGGTGTCCATCCTCTGGTGGGTGAGGTCAGGTCATGGGTCTAGTATTGGCCTGCTGGCAGACAAGGTCCAGTTCCATATCTGGATGTGGGGTAACAGGGGTCCTGGGGTTATTGTTGGCCCACTCTTGGGTAAGCCTGGGTCTTTAGTCCTCTGGTGGGTAAGACTGGGTCTTGGGGTGGCTAGGGACTCTGGGTGTCATATGACAGCCAGACTGATGGTAGGTGGGACTATGTCCCCAACTAACTAGCTGCTTGGCCTGGGGTGTCCCAGGACTGGTGCTGACTGTCTGGTGGGCAGGGACAGGTCCCAGCACTAATAAGCAAGGGAGAGGATTCTAAAATGGTACCTGACAGCACCAGTGTCCTCATAGTGGGATAAGCCCCCCAAAATGATTACTGCCAGTACCTATATCTCCACTGCTTCCTACCTCTTTGTGAAGCTCTCCAAGATCAGCCAGTGGGTCTGACCCAGGCTCTTTTCAAATTACTGCTTTTGCCCTGGGTCCTGAAGCATGTGAGGTTTTGTGTGCATCCTTAAAGAGTGAAGTCTATATTTCCTAGAGCCCCCTGGCTCTCTCAGAAGTAAGCCTCACTGGCCTTCAAAGCCAAATGTTCTGGGGGCTCGTCTTCCCAGTGCAGGACCCCTGGGCTGGGGAGCCCAATGTGGGGCACAGATCCCTCACTCCTTGGGGAGAACATCTGTGATTATAATCATGACAATTGTAATTACAACTACCATTTATGGGTTGCTTACCCAGGGGTATGTGTCTTGACTAAACCACATCTCTGCCCCTCCTACCCATCTCGTTTTGGTTCCTTTTTTATATCTCCAGTTGTAGAATATCTTTCTGCTAGTCTTCAGGTTGTTCTCATCAATAGTTGCTGTGTAAATAGTTGTAATTTTGGTATGCTCGTGGGAGGAGGTGAGCGCCGTGTCTTACTACTCTGCCGTCTTGGCCATTCCCTCCTCCAGATATATTTCAATGGCTCTCTGATGCCCTCATGATAATGTCTAAGGCTCCTTGACATGGTTAACAGAGCTTTAATATCCGCTCACCCTTGCACACTCTTCTAAGCCATATTCAGTTCCACTAGTAGTGCCCATTAAATTACTCAACTTACTGTAGCACTCTAGACCTCCATGCACCATTTTTCTTCAGCTTTAACCAGAGACCCTGCCATTCCTCTCACCCATTCATCCTTCAGCTTCATCTTAGATGCCACTTCTTCCTGGAGGCTCTTAACATCTCTCACTCAAAAAATTGGGTTAGGTGTCCTCATGATGTCCCAATTTATTTCTTTCATAGCACTTTTCATGCTGTAATTGTTCATTGTTTATACTTCCTAGGAGACTATAACCTTCTTGAGGACCATGTCTCATTCTTCACTGCATTTCTAGTTCCTAGTGCCAAAGCTGAAAGATCATTGTTATCAGTTCTCTACACTCTTGGGTCAAAATTCAAATTCTTTATACTGTTCAGCCAATCTGTTCCAGAGATATCTGCAAATCATCACTTTTTCTTTGCTGTTTTTACGCTTGTTTTCATGTTTTTCTCATTGGCTTAGTTACAGACATTTCCCTTTATCAGGGTTTGTAATTTCATGTAAAATATTTATGCTTTATTATTTTATTATGAATGCAGTTTCCATTACTGCTATGATTAGAAATGGTATTTTAGCATTATCATAGGTGAACTCCAAATATCATGGGTTTTTTTTTTTCCTAAAATATGGCACTGAAAGGTTCCAGAATTTGTTTCTTAAAACAATAGGGATGGTATCAATCATTATAGAAAGAGGAAATTGAAGCACTACCTGTGCCAACCAATATTTTAAATGTTTTGTTAGAAGAGTTCCTTTAAACATTTCTTGTAAGGCAGGTCTAGTGTTGATGAACTCCCTCAGCTTTCGTTTGTCTGGGAAAATTTTTATTTTTCCTTCATATCAGAATGATAACTTTTCTGGATAAAGTATTCTTGGGTGACAGTTTTTATCTTTCAGTATTTTTGAGAATTCCAATCTACTCCTTACTGGCCTGAAGACTTTCTGCTGAGAAACCTGCTAATAGCCTAATGGGGGTTCTTTTATAGGCTACCATCCTTTTTTCCCTGGCTCCTTTTAAAACTCTTTGTCATTGACTTTTGACAATTTTAATATGTATCTTGGAGAAGGTCTTTTTCTTTGAGGTAATTAGGTGTTCTCTTAGCTTCATGAAATTCTATATCCAGTTCTTTCCTAGTTTTGGGAAAATCTGTTATTGTTTCTTTAAGTAAATTCTCTGCCCCACTATCCCTCTGTTCTGGGATACCCATGACCCTAATGTTGCTGTACCTAAGAAAGTTGGATAGCTTTCGTAGAATTTTCTCATTTTAAAAAATATCTTATTTCTCTTTCCTCTCCTACTTGTATCATTTTAGATTTCTATCTTTGAGTGCACTAATTCTCTCTTCCATATGGTCTCCTCTATCTCCAATGCTTTCTAAGGCGTTCTTCATCTCATTTACTGAGTCCTTCACCTCCAGAACTTAAATTCGGCTCTTTTTTAGAATTTTAATCCGTTTGGTAAAGTATTCCTTCTGTTCATCAATTTTATTCCTGAGTTCATTGAACTGCCTTTCTGAGTTTTCTTATGGCTCATTGAGTTTCTTCATGACAGCTATTTTAAATCCTCTATGAGTTAGATCACAATATTCTGGGACTTTAAGTTTGGTTTCTAGGAGTTGTCATTTTCTTTTTGTGGTACAGTGTTAGTGTGGTTCTTCCTGGTGCTTGATGGTGCTTAATGATGCTTCATGGTTCCTCTGCCGGTGCCTCTGAAGTAGTGAACACCTACCTATTTGATTCTAATAATTCAGTTAGAAATTAGAGGTCTTTCTTTTGTTTTCCAGCAGGTGGCACTATAGCACAAGCCTTTGGTTTCTCTTACCCGTGCTGCCTCTGGCAAGAGGTGCAAGTGGGCACTTTTCACCCTCCACTGCCTCTTTCGGAGGTGTTGCCCAGTGGCCACCTTATCACTTCTTATGCCTCTGTGGTTGTTGGTGCCTTGCTGCTGCCAGTATGACTGGCATCACCACATGCGGCTCAGGGGTGGTGAGTTCTGCTGCATCCAGGATCCTAAGTCACAGCCTCCATCACTAAAGGGGGACTAAAGGTGGGGTTGTAGCTGGGGTCCAACCCGGCGCCTGCTCTCACCTGACTGCTACATGCACAACATGAGCTTCCCAGCCCCACACAAAGCAAGCAGTAGCTTACTTGCCCCACACTTGGCACCACTGAGTGGCCAGTTCTACAAAGCACACACCAGGGACACCCTGCGCAGGCTCCCCCAGCCCAGTCCAGCCGGGCACAAACACCCCGCTCGCAAAGTATCTCCCCGCCCAGAGAACATAGGGGAAATCGTCCCCACAGGCACAGCACCAGCCTAGCAACATCCCCAGGCACCTGGGCACTCAACAGCAAGCCGTCACCAGCAGCACCAGGTCGGCACTGCCGTCCCCAAATGGCTCAGTCAGTCCCAGAAACACCCTGCAAGCTTTTACTAGTGACCCAGCTTGGCCCTTGGTAAGCCCCAGCTGCGCCCACCACCCCTCACTTCTCAGTGCGCACCACCAAGCAAGCCTTCTCCTCGGGCACTATGTGGTCCCCGCTCCCCTAGATCCCCGAACGGCATGACCCGGGGACACTGTGGCCACGCCTTCTATCCCAACCCCTTATGACCCCGGGTGGACCCAGCCCCGCGACTCCGACCCGAGACAAAAAGCAAAGCTCCCCCCACACTCGGTTCCAGTCGGCCTGCTTCCCAACCCGCTCTAGTTCGCAGCCAGGACGCACACTCTCTCCAGGTTCCTACCGGAGAATATGGGTAGCAGGAGAACTAGGGCCACGAAAATCATCCCAGCGAAGCACCAAGTAAAAAGGGGACTCTCGGGACGGCCGGGAGGTGCCTTGTGCGATACGTAAGCCGCTATCATTTTCGGGGAGATCAGCGGGAAACGTGAGACCAGCCCAGCAGAGATCTGAGTTCAGTTACCAGACGCAACAATCCCCAGACTCACAAAGCGTCAAGTGCAGTCACGCAGGTGGGCGTGGCCTGAGCCGCAGCAGGGACGGAAGTGTGGGCCTGGCGAGGCCAATGGGCGGGATGCAAGGCGGGGCCCCCGGACAGGCCGGGCGTGGCCCTGGCTTGGGTCTAACCAGTGTGTGCGCGCGCAGCTTGCGACTCCAGCTCGGACCCTGATTGTCTCTGGCTCCTCCGTCTGCAGACCTAAAGGAGAGCTCTGGCGGCTTGCGGGAAATGGCTGGTTCACCGCCTCCTCGTGAACAAACTGTTACCACCCTACGCAGGAAGGGTGGAAAGGAATCAGGGCTGGCGCAGTCATCATTGTCCCTTTTCCGGAAAGCTGGATTAAAGAATCAAGCGCATCGACCTGAAAATAGAAACCTAGAGCCCAGGCAGTGGGTCACCGTGGGGCCCACACCCCTCATGACTCCGGTTTGGACCTGGGGCACTCCAAACTGTCCGGACTTCTGGGCCCTTTCTCAGTCTTTGGCTTCAGTCAGTCATAACTCGGGATAATAGTTGAGGTTTCCGTGGTTGAGTGTATGCTACTGAAGTTTCTCATGGCCTGATAGATTTCAGAATTAGGAAAGGTTTGGCTGTTGCTCTCCCAACTGCTAAAGTCAATTAGTCTCTATCGTGTTCCCAGGAGAGCACCCCTGGGAAGGTAAATTATTAAACAACACCGGACCATTAGCTTATTGGGCCTCAACTCTATGGAGCCCTTGCCCTTGAGCAACTAAGTGTCTTGTTGAAGATGAAATACACATGCATGTAAAAAGTAAGGACAAGGGTGCATTAATTGCCAAATTCATGAAAGTGATGTATGTCATTAGAGTTGGGATGAGTAAGAATTGGTTAGGTGAAGTGCATAAGGGGGAGAACTTTTCTGTTGAAACAATCTTGGAAACAATGCTGGAAAATTAAGACTGAACACGATTTATTTGTAAAGCTATAAGTAAACCTGTATGACTAGTAGAAGAACACAAAAGTAGTAATTGATACACATAAATAGAGATTAGCTGCAAATATTCCAAAAATTTACTAATAGCTGACAGGATTATGGATATTTCATTTTCTTTGTGCTTTTCAGCTTTCTATATTTGACCCTATGTTACATTTCAAATCAGGTAAATAAACAAATTATTTACAACCAACCTGTGCTTTAAATGCTTTGTTCCTAGAATGGCTGGGACAGAACCTGTATCACACAGAGTTAAGGTATGAGAGGATGATAAGGAAATGGAGATCCTCCCTGTAAACCTCAAATGCATCAGCTGGAATTACAAAGCTTTATATACATTTAAACAATTTTCTATCTGAGAAGTGCTAAAGATATTCTAGGATGAACAAACCATGGAATTTCTTCTTCCTCCCAGACCAACACAGTTTTTTGAATTCTTGGCAGAGCATATAAAACCCAAAGTGTGGGTGCGATGTATAAAATAAATACCTTAGTATCTTGGGTTATAAAATCCAGACATTCCACGATAACACAATTATAGGAGGTATAATTAAGGAGACAATGAAAGGAAACACAATGAGAGGGAATTGTCATTTAAATCTTACAGTTGTGAAAGAGTGATAGAAATGTTCTGTGGACTCAGTGTTGGTAATTATTTGTGAAAGAGAGAATTCATTTATTGTTCTCTGCAACCATCTGTACACAATATTCTATGTAAATTGTATCTCAATAAAGCTGAAAAAAAGTTTCCCACCTATTTTCAGTCTTGAAAGTAAGTTTTTCTTTTCTTTTTTTTTTTCTCATGAGAGTATTTAAAAGGTACGAAAGAAGCGGTAGTTTTTGGTTTCCTAGTTACAGGTGCTAAATTCAAGGGTTGGGTTTTATTGAAACTTTATTACAGTCAGTGAAATTTCTACAGCTGAGGTTCAGCAAATTATTCTAAGTATAATTGAAGACTTTCACATAGATTTCTTTAACTTCTTTTGATTTGATCCAACTGAGGCTCCATTTGAAAGGCTTTGAGCCTTGTTCCCTATTTTTCTGGACAAGTTCCAGGAAGCAGTGATAGTTTTCTTGCTGTATCTCCAGTGCTGAGACAGTTCTAGACCTCTACTAGCTGCATAGTAAATACCCATTAAATACTGAGTGAAATAAATTGGCGTTGCTGTCAAGTGCATTTAACATGTCTCTGCCAATCCTCTCCCACTGTGGATTTACCAATTCTGGGAAGGTTCTGAGATATTTTGATTTTAATAATTTTAGGTACTGGGAACAAGCAGGATTTGTCTCTGAAAAGAATGAGCTACAACTGTCTACAGAGAAAACTTTCCTAAATCAGGCATGGCAAGCTGACCTATGAAGTGGATCTATTGTCTAACCCTTAGCCTTGAGATCATTTTAGTGACTGCGTTCAAAGAGACAGCATGGACTGTGAACTTCCTAAGGTCCTGAAAGGAATAGAACTCAACAGTTGAGGCTTTAAGTGAAGTAGGGGCTTAAACACTAGTGGTTCCTATAACTGCCCCTAAAAATTTTGTCAAACAGCCATTAAGAAATAAGGAGAGAATGGAGAATATGACTGTTTGTAGACCAGGTTTTGAGCTTTGTAGTAGCTCTTCTGCAAGCTTTAGGAATGGTGGTGAGGTGGAAGGAGGTGTCTGTGGATGTCATTAACCCGAGGGGGACTTCATTAAATAAAACAATGTTAGAAGATCCTTTGACTCCTAAATTGGTATATTTACATTTTGCTTTTCAGAGGTGGGGGTAACAGCATGAAGGGGCCTGTGACTGTGCTCAAAAAAGACTTTCCCCTGTCATGATAGTGTATAGGTTAGTTGTTTGTGAAAACCTGAAAGAGAATGGCTAAACAGAGGATAGTTAAACCACCTTTTTTATGTTGGTCCTGGGAGCTCTGCTACCTCTGCAGGCACCTGCCAGTTAACCTTCTTACTTGGCTGTTACCTCAAGAGCATTACTGTGGTGCCACACCCAACACAGGGATTCTGAACACAGTCAAGTACAGAAAGGAGGTCATTTCTCAGAAGGATCACATATTCATTTTGTTTCCTCTTGGCTTTTGAAGGCTTTAAAAAGTAATTGTATTACAAATCATATTCCATAGGTAGATTGGCAAAGATAAAATCTTTTATTTATTTCTCTTTTTAATGGTGGAGACAGAAAAGTACATTTAAACATCATGTACTTAAACTAACTTACATCTCACACTTAACTATACAAAGAGGCAAATGAAAAAAAACTAGAATGCTAGCATTAGGAATAGCTTCAAGACCAAATGTTCCAGTGCCTGCTTTTCAGATGAAAAATGTAAGGCCAGAGGTAAATAGAATTGCTCAATAATACAAGTAAAGTTACACAATATAGTATTTTACCCATAGTTAACATATATAGCCTCATCGACCAGAACACAGGCACCAGTTCCCTCCACCAGGAAGCCTACACAACCCACTGAACCAACCTCACCCACTGGGGGCAGACACCAAAAACAATGGGAACTACGAACCTGCAGCCTGTGAAAAGGAGACCCCAAACACAGTAAGTTAAGCAAAATAAGAAGACAGAGAAATACACAGCAGATGAAGGAGCAAGGTAAAAAGCCACCAGACCAAACAAATGAATAGGAGATAGGCAGTCTACCTGGAAAAGAATTCAGAATAATGATAGTAAAGATGATCCAAAATATTGGAAATAGTATGGAGAAAATACAAGAAACGTTTAACAAGGACCTAGAAGAACAAAAGAGCAAACAAACAATAATGAACAATGCAATAAATGAAATTAAAAATTCTCTAGAAGGAATCAATAGCAGAATAACTAAGGCAGAAGAACGGATAAGTGACCTGGAAGGTAAAAGAGTGGAAATAACCACCGCAGAGCAGAATAAAGAAAAAAGAGTGAAAAAACATGAGGACAGTCTCAGAGACCTCTGGGACAACATTAAATACACCAACATTCGAATTATAGGGGTCCCAGAAAAAGAAGAGGAAAAGAAAGGGACTGAGAAAATATTTGAGAGATTATAATTGAAAACTTCCCTAATATGGGAAAGGAAATAGTCAATCAAATCAAGGAAGTGCAAAGAGTCCCATACAGGATAAATCCAACATGCCAAGACACATATTAATCAAACTATCAAAAATTAAATACAAAGAAAAAATATTAAAAGCAGCAAGGGTAAAACAACAAATAACATACAAGGGAATCCCCATAAGGTTAACAGCTGATGTTTCAGCAGAAACTCTGCAAGCTAGAAGGGAGTGGCAGGACATATTTAAAGTGATGAAAGGGAGAAACCTACAACCAAGATTACTCTACCCGGCAAGGATCTCATTCAGATTTGACGGAGAAATTAAAACCTTTACTGACAAGCAAAAGCTAAGAGAATTCAGCACCACAAAATCAGCTTTACAACAAATGCTAAAGAAACTTCTGTAGGCAGGAAACACAAGAGAAGGAAAAGACGTACAATAACAAACCAAAAACAATTAAGAAAATGGTGATAGGAACATACATATTGATAGCTACCTTAAATGTAAATGGATTAAAGGCTCCAAACCAAGGACATAGACTGGCTGAATGGATACAAAAACGAGACCTGTATATATGCTGTCTACAAGAGACTCACTTCAGACCTAGGGACACATACAGACTGAAAGTGAGGGGATGAAAGAAGATATTCCATGCAAATGGAAATCAAAAGAAAGCTGGAGTAACAATACTCATATCAGACAAAATATACTTTAAAATAAAGACCATTACAAGAGACAAAGAAGGACACTACATAATGTTCAAGGGATCAATCCAAGAAGAAGAAATAACAATAGTAAATATTTAGGCACCCATCATAGGAGCACCTCAATACATAAGGCAAATGTTAACAGCCATAAAAGAGGAAATCGACAGTAACACAATCATAGTAGGGGACTTTAACACCCCACTTTCACCAATGGATAGGTCATCCAAAATGAAAATAAATAAGGAAACACAAGCTTTAAAGGGTACATTAAACAAGATAGACTTAATTGATATTTATAGGACATTCCATCCAAAAACAACAGAATACACTTTTTCTCAAGCACTCATGGAACATTCTCCAGGATAGATCATATCTTGGGTCACAAATCAAGCCTTGGTAAACTTAAGAAAATTGAAATCGTATCAAGTATCTTTTCCGACCACAATGCTATGAGACTAGATATCAATTACAGGAAAAAATTTGTAGAAAATACAAACACATGGAGGCTAAACAATACACTACTAAATAACCAAGAGATCACTGAAGAAATGAAAGAGGAAATAAAAAACTACCTGGAAACAAATGACAATGAAAACACAATGACCCAAAACCTATGGGATACAGCAAAAGCAGTTCTAAGAGGGAAGTTTATAGCTATACAATCTTACCTCAAGAAACAAGAAACATCTCAAATAAACAACCTAACCTTACACCTAAAGCAATTAGAGAAAGAAGAACAAAAAAACCCCAAAGTTAGCAGAAAGAAAGAAATCATAAAGATCAGATCAGAAATAAATGAAAAAGAAATGAAGGAAAAAGTAGCAAAGATCAATAAAACTAAAAGCTGATTCTTGGAGAAGCAAAATTGATAAATCATTAGTCAGACTCATCAAGTAAAAAAGGGAGAAGACTCATATCAACAGAATTAGAAATGAAAAAGGAGAAGTAACAACTGACACCACAGAAATACAAAGCATCATGAGAGCTTACTACAAGCAACTCTATGCCAATAAAATGGACAACCTGGAAGAAATGGACAAATTCTTAGAAAAGCACAACCTGCCGAGACTGAACCAGGAAGAAAGAGAAAATATAAACAGACCACTCACAAGCACTGAAATTGAAACTGTGATTAAAATCTTCCAACAAACAAAAGCCCAGGACCAGATGGCTTTACAGGCGAATTCTATCAAACATTTAGAGAAGAGCTAACACTTATCATTCTCAGACTCTTCCAAAAAATTGCGGAGGAAGGAACACTCCCAAACTCATTCTATGAGGCCACCATCACCCTGATACCAAAAACAGACAAAGATGTCACAAAAAAAGAAAACTACAGGCCAATATCACTGATGAACATACATGCAAAAATCCTCAACAAAATACTAGCAAACAGAATCCAACAGCACATTAAAAGGATCATACAACATGATCAATTGGGGTTTATCCCAGGAAGGCAAGGATTCTTCAATATATGCAAACCAATCAGTGTGATACACCATATTAACAAATTGAAGAATAAAAACCATATGATCATCTCAATAGATGCAGAAAAAGCTTTCAAGAAAATTCAGTACCCATTTGTGATAAAAACCCTCCAGAAAGTAGGCATAAAGGGAACTTACCTCAACATAATAAAGGCCATATATGACAAACCCACAACCAACATTGTTCTCAATGGTGAAAAACTGAAACTATTTCCACTAAGATCAGCTCGGTGCTTTGTGACCACCTAGAGGGGTGGGATAAGGAGGGTGGGAGGGAGATGGAAGAGGGAGGAGTTATGGGGATATATGTATATGTATAGCTGGTTCACTTTGTTATAAAGCAGAAACTAACACACCATTGTAAAGCAATTTTACTCCAATAAAGATGTTAAAAAAAATAAAAGAAAAAAATAAAAGAAAGTCTATACAAATAAACTAGCCCATTCCCCCCTAAATAATAACTGTTTAAGAATAATAACTATTTAAGAAAGACATATGTATGTAAAGAAACATATGAAGAAAGATTATCAGAAAATGAATTAAAATATTAGCAGTGGTTATCACTAGGTAGTATATTTTTATGTGACTGATTATTTTTGCATATCTTTCTCCTGCATTTTCCAAATACTCCTCAATGATCCCCTTCTATATTATAAACATTTGAAAATAAGAAAGAAAAATGACAATCATGTAAACAGAAATCCTGGGTGACATCTTCTTTCTTTAAATAATTGAGACTATTTATATATCTTTTTTTTATCATTTTTATTGGAATATAATTGCTTTACAATGGTGTGTTAGTTACTTATATATCTTAAGTGTAGTTTTCCCTTGACTAGATAATATGTGCTTTCAGCACAAGAGAAGAGGGTCAAGAGGTGACCATAATCCAAACTAAGAGGAGGGAGCTTTACTAGGTACTGGGAGAGCTTCAGCATCTTCAAGTGCACATGTTTGCATCTCTGTGAAAAACTTCAAAGATTTTATGAGTCTCAGATCTTATTCTGTTGAAATGAATTGAATCCTTTCCAATCAACATTTTAATTTGAGGTGTTCTCCAGCTTTATAGTACTTTTCAAGAAGGAAACTGAAATAACAGATTTTTATTTAGAAGGCAGCATGGTCGACAACTGAAACTACCCAGAATTTATATGCTGATAATCACGATGCAAGCATTACACATAAATTACAAGTTCAAAAGAAGTGTTTATTGCCCTCTGTGGTGGTTGCTATGTTGAGCACAGGAAAGTATGGCATTAATTGAGACACTGAGTAGAAAAGAGAGAGTGTATGAGTAATTTAACCTTTCCTCATCGCCTCTTTTGTCAAAAGAAATGAGTTCCCAGAGTTGAGCAACTAAATAAAAAGAGCCTCATTCCAGAACACATACAGGTCACTTATATCACACAAAACGATTCCCTGAGTCTCTTTTCTAAACAATGGTTTTGTGAGAGGAAAGTAAACAGGAGCTGGTAGTTTAGAGGAGGATCAACTACAGATAGCATGTCCTCCTCCCCCAGTCACAGTCATGATTGAAAGAAGATGTGTATAGTACAAGATATTCAAATGTTTCCTGGGTCGTGCTGGAACCTGTCTACTTCCTTAAGGCCAGGAACACTGTCCTTGTACAAATGGCCAGGACCTTGATGAAACCCATCAGCTCATCTGACACCTCTGGATATTATTGCCACCCGAGCCCTCATCATTTTTCTCCTACCTCACAAGACTTCCCATCATCATGCGTTACCTGCATCATCTTTGAACAGTCTCATGGCCTCCAATATGAGGCTGTGTCTTTGGAGTCTGCTTCTTTACCTGTATTGCCCTCTCTGCCCCTACACCTGACCGGGGTGCACAGGTGTTGAGCTTTGTAAAGACTTTGACTCACTCCTTATCCATCATATGTTGCCACAAATGATTAATCTTGCTCATTTGGAGTACTGTGGCCAAAAAACAATTTTAAAAGAAAAATTTGAGACAAATTCATTAAGGACTTCTACCATTTTATTAAAAGGTGGTCAACAGTCAATGTGCACAATTTGAGATGCTATAAAATAGTTTCCAAAAATTAGGGGTTAAATGTAATTTTGATATTCATTCTCAAATACTGTACACTTCTCATTTGATTATCTATACTCAGAAATTATGGAAATTAAAAAAGTGATCCTTACTCAAAAGGTAATTTAGCATGGGAAAGAAAACACATAAGCACAATCTATGGTAAATTAAAATGACTACTCAATGTTTGAAGAATGAATGAATAAGGAAGTGAATGAATGCAATTAAGTTAAAAGTCCTGATTGTCAACTACTATAGGATGTGTTCATATACAGTTTTGAGTAATGGAGGAAATGGTTGTCATTTCATAAAAAAAAAAAGTTTCAGTATTATACAGTCAATATAATGTCAGATACAAACCTGAACATGTAAAATAATATGCAAAGAAGCTTAAGAATACTAATCACTGGAAGGAGACCACTACAGATAATTTTTATATTCTTTATATTTTTTTTATGTTTTCTACATGTTCAGTAATGAGCACATATTACTCATGGAAAACAGTTTATTTAAAAAATTGTATAGAAAGGAAGTGCTGTGAGTTCCAAAGAAAGACATCACTGTGGACTGGAGTTGTTTGGGAGAGGTTCTTGGGTAAGTGAATTCTGAGCTGGGTTAATGCAACTTAGATAGGAAGAAAAGTGAAACATGTTTTAGGCAGGTAACCTGGCAGGAATGAGGCCAGGTCAAATGATATTTTAAGCACTCTTGTGGAATATTTTTTAAATGAACTATTGTAAAGACAACCAGTGTCTTCATAGTCTGCTGTTATTATGTCTGTTTATATTTGGCTGCAGCACAGAAGGCTGTGAATCATTTTTGTACAATTTTTACATCCTACTACTCCAAGAGTAAAGGAAAAAGAATGCATCACCCAAGAGACTTGGAGACATAATTTAAAGCAACCCTGAAAGCACAATATTCTCTGTTGTATTCACTGTAAAGTATCCTGCCTTATTTGCCTTCTTCTCCCTTTTATATGTATTTGTGCTAATATAGAAATAACTCTATTTTCCCTTCAAACTGTTGGAATAACACTAGAAAAAATATTCTCATAGGAAGCCTTGTCATTTTAATCTCATGCCTTTATATCCTATCGGTATACTAGCCAAGCATCCTCAGAACATTTGCAAACGCCTGTTTGAGAAGGATCAGGCTAGATGATCTTTAATGCTTCAAAATGTGAATTACTAATTCTGAATTCTTAAAAAGCAATGCACATTTTTATTTGTTTTCATAAATATTAGTGAAAAACACGTTATTCCAGGGGCACAGTTACACAGAAGCAAGTTGAGTAAAAGCCAGATAATACAGACAGAGCTTTGCAAATTTATTTCTATTTAGGATAAAATAGGATATAACCTGTATTATTTTTTGCTGTTCAGAAAAAATTAAATTGCCTGTATCTTGGTTAACCCTAAATGCCTCTCCCACCTCTTTACCTTCTCCTGTATCCATTTCTACTACCCTCTGTTGAAAATAAGATTTCTGACGTGTGTAGCTATGAAATGCCAGGTTTAAATTAGTGCACATTGATATCTGAAGAGGTAGGTCAGAAATATAGGAAATCTACTAAAAAAAGTTGTGGTAATTTTTATTCTGTTTTCTATAGGAGTGGACTAATTCTCTTCAGGGCTTTTGGTGTTGTTGTTTCTAAACATGTCCTGAGGATATTATGGATAGGAAAATTTTGGACTTTTGGGTATGACCAGAATAAGCAAGGGTTAGATGAATTTCTCTATATGATTAAGAAAAATGGAAATATTTTGGCTCTGTGTGTCATGCAGTCTCTGGGTCTCTGTGGCATGTGAAACTCTGTATTTGTGTGAAAGAGTCATAGACAATAGATAAACTAATGAGTGTGGCTGTGTTCTAGTAAAACTTTATTTACAAAATGGTTACTTTTTAGTTCAGTGATTTCTAATAATCAATCTAGGTTGTGTGCCAATTTGGGTTGTAGTATAATTTCCCTTTTCACCCCAAACCTTAAGTAAACAGCTACACATTTATTACAGAATAGCTGTGGTAAGGCTACTTTAAATAGGTGGGATGAGGGATAAGTTGTAGTACAAGCCCAAACAGAGTAGGACAGAAAGGAGAGAGCAGTCATAAGGAGGCCAGGAGAGGTCGAGGATTCAATGGAAGTCAGAGAGCAGGGGAGGAGGTAAAGCCAAAGTCTCCACAGGATCCTGAAGAGATTCTGCACATTTAAGGGATTTGGAGGACTTGGAGGCACCCCCAAAGAGCCAATGCTTAGGTTCCACAAGAGAAAGAAAAGCTTACTCCAAGGTCATAGCATAAATGCACAAAAGTATAGGGATGCTTTGAAAAAAGACAGTGCCTGTGCACAGCACTGACAGAGTCATCACCCCAAATCACTGGGGAAAAAAAAGCAAAATAATCCAAGAAAAAATAACAACGAAGGCATTTCCAGGTCCTGAAGTACATTCCAAGTTTTTTGGTATCAGTGATCCAACTAGTGCAATAGCATACCATCACAAGTGGAACTGCAAGAAGACACCTCTGCTCGGGGCAGAGGCTGAGTCTTCCGATCGCATCTCCCTTCTTTCTTCAGTGAGATCCTCTTCTTCTGGAAGCTGGTTTCACATGGTGGCTTAGCTTTTTCCATCTTTGTATCTAGCACCATTTGAAATCAGTGTTTTAGGAGTAAGAATTGCAGCACAGCAAACAGCCGACGGTACAGGAACTGCTGCTCTTGGGGCTAGCTTCCCTCCTCCTGACACCTGAGCCGGTTCAAGAAAGGAAGAAATGAGAAACAAAGTACACTCTTGAGTGTGTTGGGTTGTGGAGGGGGACAGGGCAGGGATGGGATTGTGTTCAATAGAAACTCAGAGGCTTGAGCAGAACCAGAGGTTGTGATTGTCTTTCTGTTGACAGGGAGCGGCAGCCCCTAGAAGTAGCCTGTTGGTAGGGCCTTTGAGCACATGCTTGGGCAATGCTGGGTTGGGTACTTGATTGCAATAGGCAAGGGGAGGGGTGTGTCCCAGGAGGACTATCTCATCACTTCAGCACAGTCCACCTGCACATAGATGCTGTGGGACATTCAGCTGCAGTTGCCATGCAACTGAAATCAGACTTGCCCACTTGCACTGTCAAGGTGCAGGACCCCACTGAGCACCACTGGACCCATCTCTTACACAGGCTGACCGATTTCTCCTGGTGTTCAGAGTCTGTTTTTGTCTAGCACCATTTGAAATCGGTTATGATGTAGGGGGAAAAGCAGCAGCCTCGAGGCCTCATGCCAAGTCTGGTCAGCAACAGCCTGTGGCTTCCTGGAAGATGGATGGGCAGAGAGAAGGGGAGGAAAGTTACATTTTTTCCGACTAACTTCTTTAACTACATCTACAATACTTTATGCACAGGTAATAGATCATTTAATGGATTTTTAGGAACAAATCACTAAAATTTACCTGATGTCCTCAGTTCGCTGAAATGTGGTAGTGCTGTAAACTGTATAAATTGGTTGTTCTTAAATTATCTTTCTGTCATGCATCCTGACCTTAATAAATGTTTTACTATATTCAATTTATCATGTCCTCGCTTTCTATCTTTTTTTTTTTCCATTCATAACTCTATGATGATGGGAAGTGGGGTCATGAAAAATTAACTTGTTGTGGAGATCTACCTACTTCATAAAGAATTTGAAGTCTGTTACAGCAGACGGATATGAAAAATGTAGCCCATGAAGAGAAGAATGAAATTCTATGAGCCAAGAAATAAAATGAGAAAAAAGAGTACAGAAGAGAAATATGTTGCAGACCTGGGCTGAAGGATGTTACTTATTGAACGGGAAACTGATCTCAGTTCCCAGTGGGCTGCAGTCCTGGAGCCTCTGCAGTGAGTGTTCCCTCAGAAATATTGGCATAACTGAACTTGTACTCACATGGCCCTTAGAGGGAGGAGCACTGATGAATTCAGCTGCGTTATAAGAGATTCAGGAGTATTGCTACTTTTGGTTCTTCGTTTCTATCAATACTTGAAGACAGAGAGAACCAATTCTGTAATGATATTCGGGGACCTCACAGGGGATTAAACTTGGGGACTCTTTAGGTAGGAAGTCTCTGTTCCGTTGATTGACCTTTTTGCACAGGAGATGCAAGGCCAACTCTGACCTGCCTGCAGGACTTTTATTTCACACCAGTGGTTCTCCATAAGTCATGGCATCTCAACCACCTGGGAAGCCTTTCTAAGTCCACCTCCTGCCAGTCTTCCCCCAGCTGGCTGCCCTGCCCAATTGGGTGGAGGTGGGACAGGTGAAGCACCTGTTGGGAAAACTTCTCCGTGAATGGGATGAACCCCTCACTGCAGCTGCAGTGCTATTTCAGGCTGTTGACTGGAGAATTCATGTTCTAATCCCCAGGATGTGGTGGTGGGAACAGTTAAGACCCTGAATTGTTTTATTCACTTCTTTGCTGAGGTAGCTACAATAGACCTATGGGCATAACAGCTTTGGGTCAGTTGTTACAAATTGGACAGCTTTTGATTCATCTACTGTGTCCCTCGCTCCAGTCTAGGTATCAATCACCATTAAAGCAAATAACTCATGGATTCTGCCAGCAGGTTGCTGTGATTCCATCCCCAATTGAGAAAGTGCTAGATGATCAAGTTTAACATGAAAGCACAAAAGCAATGACTTGGGATACCTTTTCCATAAAAGTGGTTTCTGGTGCTCCCATGAATATTTAAATAGTGCTCATGGCTGGGTCATGAAAAGCAAACTGCATGCCCCAAGTAACTAACGTGCCCCTCATTTAGGATTATTTTGCTTTATTCATCAGGAGGCTGACAGATCTTTACCTAAAATTGGCATCCAAGGTGTTTTTCCTAAAAAATGCTAAGCAGAATTTTCTTTATTTTTCTTTTGAATTTTATTTTATTTGTTTTTTTTATACAGCTGGTTCTCATTAGTTATCCATTTTATATATATTAGTGTATATATGTCAATCTCAATCTCCCAATTCATCACACCACCACCATCAACTCCCCCACCACTTTCCCCCCTTGGTGTCCATACGTTTGTTCTCTGCATCTGTGTCTCAATTTCTGCCCTGCAAACCAGTTCATCTGTACCATTTTTCTAGGTTCCTCATATATGCCTTAATATACGATATTTGTTTTTCTCTTTCCGACTTACTTCACACTGTATGACAGTCTCTAGATCCAGCCACGTCTTTACAAAAGACCCAATTTCGTTCTTTTTTATGGCTGAGTAATATTCCATTGTATATATGTACCACATCTTCTTTATCAATTCATCTGTCAATGGGCATTTAGGTTGATTCCATGACCTGGCTATTGTAAATAGTGCTGCAATGAACACTGGGGCACATGTGTCTTTTTGATTATGGTTTTCTCTGGGTATATGCCCAGTAGTGGGATTGCTGGGTCATATGGTAATTCTAGTTTTAGCTTTTTAAGGAACCTCCATACTCTTCTCCATAGTGGCTGTATCAATTTTCATTCCCACAAACAGTGCAAAGAGGGTTCCCTTTTCTCCACACCCTCCCCAGCATTTGTTGTTTGTAGATTTTCTGATGATGCCCATTCTAAATGGTGTGAGGTGATACCTCAATGTAGTTTTGATTTGCATTTCTCTAATAATTAGTGATGTTGAGCAGCTTTTCATGTGCTTCTTCGCCATCTGTATGTCTTCTTTGGAGAAATGTCTATTTAGATCTTCTGCCCAGTTTTGGATTGGGTTGTTTGTTTTTTCAATATTGAGCTGCATGAGCTGTTTATATATTTTGGAGATTAATCCTTTGTCCTTTGATTCATTTGCAAATATTTTCTCCCATTCTGAGGGTTGTCTTTTCGTCTTGCGTATGGTTTCCTTTGCTGTGCAAAAGCTTTTAAGTTTCATTAGGTCCCATTTGTTTATTTTTGTTTTTATTTCCATTACTCTAGGAGGTGGATCAAAAAAGACCTTGCTGTGATTGATGTCAAAGAGTGTTCTTCCTATGTTTTCCTCTAAGAGTTTTATAGTGTCCAGTCTCATATTTAGGTCTCTAATCCATTTTGAGTTTATTTTTGTGTATGGTGTTAGGGAGTGTTCTAATTTCATTCTTTTACATGTAGCTGTCCAGTTCTCCCAGCACCACTTATTGAAGAGACTGTCTTTTCTCCATTGCATATCCTTGCCTCCATTGTCATAGATTAGTTGACCATAGGTGCGTGGGTTTATCTCTGGGCTTTCTATCCTGTTCCATTGATCTATATTTCTGTTTTTGTACCAGTACCCTATTGTCTTGATTACTGTATCTTTGTAGTATAGTCTGAAGTCAGGGAGCCTGATTCTTCCAGCTCTGTTTTTTTCCCTCAAGACCACTTTGGCTATTCAGGGTCTTTTGTGTCTCCATACAAATTTTAATATTTTTTGTTCTAGTTCTGTAAAAAATGCCATTGGTAATTTGATAGAGATTGCATTGAATCTGTAGATGGCTTTGGGTAGTATATTCATTTTCACAATATTGATTCTTCCAATCCAAGAACATGGTATATCTCTCCATCTGTTGGTATCATCTTCAATTTCTTTCATCAGTGTCTTATAGTTTTATGCATACAGGTCTTTTGTCTCCCTAAGTAGGTTTATTCTTAGGTATTTTATTCTTTTTGTTGCAATGGTAAATGGGAGTGTTTCCCTAAATTCTCTTGCACGTTTTTCATCATTAGTGTATAGGAATGCAAGAGATTTCTGTGCATTAATTTTGTATCCTGCTACTTTACCAAATTCATTGATTAGCTCTAGTAATTTTCTGGTGGCATCTTTAGGATTCTCTATGTATCGTATCATGTCATCTGCAAACAGTGACAGTTTTACTTCTTCTTTTCCAATTTGCATTCCTTTTATTTCTTTTTCTTCTCTGATTGCCATGGCTAGGACTTCCACAACTATGTAGAATAATAGTGGTGAGAGTGGGCATGCTTGTGCTGTTCCTGATCTTAGAAGAACTGCTTTCAGTTTTCACCACTGAGAATGATGTTTCCTGTGTGTTTGTCGTATATGGCCCTTATTATGTTGAGGTAGGTTCCATCTATGCCTACTTTCTGGAGAGTTTTTTTTTTTATCATAAATGAGTGTTGAATTTTGTCAAAACCTTTTTCTGCATCTATTGAGATGATCATATGGTTTTTATTCTTCAATTTGTTAATATGGTGTATCACATTGATTGATTTGTGTGTGTTGAAGAATCCTTGCATCCCTGGGATAAACCCCACTTGATAATGGTGCATGATCCTTTTAATGTGTTGTTGGATTCTGTTTGCTAGTATTTTGTTGAGGATTTTTGCATGTATGTTCATCAGTGATATTGGCCTGTAGTTTTCTTTTTTTATGACATCTTTGTCTGGTTTTGGTAACAGGGTGGTGGTGGCCTCAAAGAATGAGTTTGGGAGTGTGCTTTCCTCTGCAATTCTTTGGAAGATTTTGAGAAGGATGTGTGTTAGCTCTTCTCTAAATGTTGGATAGAATTCACCTGTGAAGCCATCTGGTTCTGGACTTTTGTTTGTTGGAAGATTTTTAATCCCAGTTTCAATTTCATTACTTGTGATTGTTTTGTTCATATTTTCTATTTCTTCCTTGTTCAGTCTTGGAAGGTTATACCTTTCTAAGAATTAGTCCATTTCTTGCAGGTTGTCCATTTTATTGGCATAGAGTTGCTTCAAGTAGTCTCTTAGGATGCTTTGTATTTCTTCAGTGTCTGTTGTAACTTCTCCTTTTTCATTTCTAATTTTATTGATTTCAGTCCTATCCTTCTTTTTCTTGATGAATCTGGCAAATGGTTTATCAATTTTTTTTTATCTTCTCAAAGAACCAGCTTTTAGTTTTATTGATCTTTGCTATTGTTTTCTTTGTTTCTATTTCATTTATTTCTGCTCTGATCTTTATGATTCCTTTACTTCTACTAACTTTCGGTTATCTTTGTTCTTTCTCTGGTTCCTTTAAGTGTAAGGTTAGATTGTTTATTTGAGATGTTTGTTGTTTCTTGAGGTAGAATTGTATTGCTATAAACTTCCCTCTTAGAACTGCTTTTGCTGCATCCCATAGGTTTTGGATTGTCGTATTTTCATTGTCATTTGTCTCTAGGTATTTTTTGATTCCCTCTTTGACTTCTGCAGTGATCTCTTGGTTATTTAGTAACATATTGTTTAGCCTCCATGTGTTTGTGTTTTTTACGTTTTTTTCCCGGTAATTGATTTCTAATCTGATAGCATTGTGGTCAGAAAAGATGCTTAATATGATTTCAATTTTCTTAAATTTACTGAGGCTTGATTTGTGACCCAAGATATGATCTTTCCTGGAGAATCTTCCATGCGCACTTGAGAAGAAAGTGTAATCTGCTGTTTTTGGATGGAATGTCCTATAAATATCAAATAAATCTATCTGGTCTATTGTGTCATTTAAAGCTTGTGTTTCCTTATTTATTTTCTGTTTGGATGATCTGTCCATTTTGTGTAAATGAGGTGTTAAATTCCCCCACTATTATTGTGTTACTGTTGATTTCCTCTTTTAGAGCTGTTAGCAGTTGCCTTATGTATTGAGGTGCTCCTATGTTGGGTGTATATATATTTATAATTGTTATTTCTTCTACTTGGATTGATCTGTTGATCATTATGTAGTGTGTAGTGTCCTTCCTTGTCTCTTGTAACATTCTTTATTTTAAAGTCTATTTTATCTGATATGAGCATTGCTACTCCAGCTTTCTTTTGATTCCCATTTGCATGGAATATCTTTTTCCATCCCCTCAGTTTCAGTTTGTATGTGTCCGTAGGTCTGAAGTGGGTCTCTTGTAGACAGCCTATATATGGGTCTTGCTTTTGTATCTATTCAGTGAGCCTGTGTCTTTTGGTTGGAGCATTTAATCCATTCACGTTTAAGGCTATTATCGATATGTATGTTCCTATTACCATTTTCTCAATTGTTTTGGGTTTATTTTTGTAGGTCCTTTTCTTCTCTTGCGTTTCCACTTAGAGAAGTTCCTTTAACATTTGTTGTAGAGTTGATTTGGTGGTGTTGAATTCTCTTAGCTTTTGCTTGTCTGTAAAACTTTTGATTTCTCCCTCTAATTTGAATGAGATCCTTGCCGGGTAGAGTAATCTTGGTTGTAGGTTCTTCCCTTTCATCACATTAAATATGTTATGCCACTCCCTTCTGGCTTGTAGAGTTTCTGCTGAGAAATCAGTTGTTATCCTTATGGGAGTTGCCTTGTATGTTATTTGTCGTTTTTCCCTTGCTGCTTTAAATAATTTTTCTTTGGCTTTAATTTTTGCCAATTTGATTATACTGTGTCTCAGTGTGTTTCTCCTTGGGTTTATCCTGTATTGGGCTCTCTGTGCTTCCTGGACTTGGGTGGCTATTTCCTTTCCCATGTTACGGAAGTTTTCGACTATAATCTCTTCAAATATTTTCTCTGGTCCTTCCTCTCTCTCTTCTCCTTCTGGGACCCCTATAATGTGAATGTTGTTGCATTTAATGTTGTCCCAGAGATTTCTTAGGCTGTCTTCATTTCTTTTCATTCTTTTTTCTTTATTCTGTTCTGCAGCAGTGAATTCCACCATTCTGTCTTCCAGGTCACTTATTCGTTCTTCTGACTCAGTTATTCTCCTATTGATTCTCTCTAGTATATTTTTCATTTCAATTTTTGTATTGTTCACCTCTGTTTGTTCTTCAGTTCTTCTAGATCTCTGTTAAACACTTCTTGCATCTTCTTGATCTTTGCCTCCATCCTTTTTCCAAGGTCCTGGATCATGTTCACTATTAGTATTCTGAATTATTTTTCTGGAAGGTTGCCTAGCTCTACTTCATTTAGTTGTGTTTCTAGGGTTTTATCTTGTTCTTTCATCTGGTACATAGCTCTCTGCCTTTTCATCTTGTCTATCTTTCTGTGAATGTGGTTTTTGTTCCACAGGCTGCAGGGTTGTAATTCTTCTTGCTTCTGCTGTCTGCCCTCTGGTGGATGAGGCTGTCTAAGAGGCTTATGCTAGTTTCCTGATGGGAGGGACTGGTGGTGAGTAGTGCTGGTTGTTGCTCTGCTGGGCAGAGCTCAGTAAAACTTTAATCCGAGCTAAGCAGAATGTTTCTTTTGGAGACATCTTGAGTCAGGTTTTTGTGGTCATACTTTCCGCACAGATAGAAAATGCTTTGTCAGACATGGGTCCTGCTTCCCTGAGTTTTGCCACACATTTACTCTAAGCGTGTTAGTGGAGAGCGAGTTGGACTGAAGGCACCTCTAGCCCCATGCAAGCTGTACCAGCAAAGAATCCCCACCTGTGCAACTAAGTGCTGGTGAATTTTAATAACTATGAGACAAGTCAAGTCTTTTACTAACTTAGGGTAAACAATGTGTTAATCTCAAACCTGGTAAGTTTTCATGTAAGACATTGACTCAGCCCTGCATTTTGAGAATCTTGTGTAGAGTTTCATGGGAGTACCTAGCAGACTAGTGTGTCCACATTTGGGGGCAGCTTTAAGAGTTTTCCTTGAACACAAGGAAAGCTATGTTTTGTGTTTATTCTAATGTGATACTGCTCCACCTACCTTCTGATTACGTTCACCCAAGGAGCCATTAGAATAGTGATTTTCAGGACCCATACCTACAGGTTCTGGTTATACTGTTGTAGGAATGGGGTCTAGATGTGTGTTTAGTTTGTTTGAATGTTTCCCAGGTGATTCTACTGTGCAGTCAGGGTTGAGAGCTCCTCTGTATTAGTTTTTCTGTGGCTGCTTTCACAAATTACAGCAAACTTGGTGTTTGTCTTAGTGGCTTTGGGCTGTTATAACAAATACTACAACAGGGCAGATTTATTTCTCACAGTTTGGAGGCTGGGAAGACCAAGATCAAGGCACTGGCAGATTCGGTGTCGGGAAGAGCTAGCTTTCTGTTTTGCAGACAGTGCCCTCTAGTTGTAACTTCCTGTGGCAGGGGGTTGAGGAAATTTTATTGGGTCTCTTTTAATAAGGACACTAATCCCATTCATGAAGCCTCCACCCTCAGGACCTAATCACTTCCCAGTGGCCCCACCTGCTAATACTATAACCTCTGGGGTAGTATTTTAATAGGAATTTTGGTGGGACAGAAACCTTCACACAATAACGGTCTAAAACAACACACCTGTATTCTTTTAGTTTTGGAGGTCAGATTCTGAAATCAAATTACAGGCAGGGCCACGCTACCTCCAGATGTACTGGCAGAGAATCAGTTTCTTTGTTTTTTCCAGCTTCCAGAGCTGCCTTCTTTGGCCTGCGTCCCCTTCCTACATCCTCAAAACCAACACCATAGCATGTTGCGTCAGTGGTCATATTGCCTTCTGCTGTAGTCAAGTCTTCCTCTGCCTTCTTCTTGTGAGGATTAAATGTGCTTACATTCAGGGCCCCACCTGGTGGGGGGGGGGGGATAAACTCCCCATCCAAGATCTCATCTTCAAACATCTTTTACTTATAAGACAACATTCACAGTTTGCAGGTATTAGGACTCAGATATCTCTGGAGGCCGTTATACATCCTCCACAAACAGCAGTACAAATGCAGATCCTTGGACCCCACCTGAGACCTATTGATTCAGAATCTGCACTTTAACGAGATCATCATGTGATTCACCTGCACACAAATATTTGAGAAGCATGGTTCTATGGAATACTACCCAAGGATTCTCCAATAATTGAATTCTCATCAAATACAGATGCAAAATATTTTCCTTTGGACCCTTTTTAGGTGGCAGTGGATGATCAGAGACTGATCATTTTCCTGAACACCATGAATTGTGCTCATCTAAATGTTAGTAGTCTGCAGAATTCTCAATGAAGCCACAAACCCTAAGCACCAGGATGGATGCCAGATGTCCTGTTTTTTTCTGATAGTTCCACATAAGACTTGCCACTGTGACATGCAATATTTCAATTTTTAAAAAGTTGTGCAAGGGTGGTGCATGTTTTAAACCTAAGTGGCTGCCCAGCTAATATGAGTTTTACTACCCCAAACAGGTTTTTTTGGGCTAGCAAGTCATGAATCAGCGTGAGTAACTTTCTCAATGTGATCCATACTTAAGGAAATTTGGTCACTTTCTGCAGGTTTACAAGCCAGAGGGAAGGAAAAATAGTTTATTGACCACACTGAGGTTAGCCCTTTTTCAAAAGTTAATTTCCTAGAAGGCAAGCAGAAAATACCTAGTTAATTAAAATAAAATAAAAAAATGGCTTCTGGGAATCAGCAATGACTGAAATCTGAATAATGACAAAGTTTGGACAACTAAGGAATTGACTCGTCAAATGCCCTAACAGTCCACAGGAGGGCAGGAGTGCTATGATTATAAAGGCTGACCACTTCATTCTAGGGTAACCTTTTCTGGATGAGCCCAGAAATGATGAAAGCAATGCAGCTTAGAAAAAAAAAAAAAATCTGTGTACACCTCCTCAATTTTGCATTGTTTCTGAAAGTCAATAGGCTATGTTAAATCCTGTTCTTGAGTACAAATATATAGATTTTTAGTATGCAAAATTACTCACTCTAGGTTACAATATTAATTGTCAAGAATTACTAAGTTTTAGAATACCAGAGTTGACTATTTCCCTTAAAACTAGAATATTCTTTTAACAATTTAAATTTAAATTACTGCCTACCCCAGCCGTCTCCAGAATTCTTGTAGAGGACTTCTGTTATTCACCTTAAAAGCTCTCCTCGTGTATTTAATGTCAATTTAAAAAATATACTATAGTCTCAAGTTAAAGACAAAATTTGATAAAATACATTCTTTAATTATAGTCAAACTAATTTTCATCCACTGTGGATATTAGAAAGATTACTTCTGTTTTTCTGTTTTGTTTTGTTTTGTTTTTAAAACCACAGATAGCTTCCTTTGGTTAGGCAGGCAACAAGACCTTAATTCAAGTTTTAGATATTTTCTGATTTCTTTAATAAGCTGAATTATAAAACCACAATTTCATTCTGTAAGTCTAAGCATTTACCTTATGTCTTTGTAAGTTCATATGTAGAAGTGGATTCTGGGGCTTGAGAACCACTAATGTAGGTGTTCTCACACTTAACTACATATTAGAATCATTTGGGAAGCTTTAAAGAATAATGATGTCCAGGCCACACCCCAGGTCAAGGACACGACAAATCTCTGGGTGGTGGGACCCAGGCATCAGTAAAACTCCCCAAGGTATTCCAGTGCACAGCTATGGTTCAGAAACACTGAGGTCTGATCTCATGGTTTAGCAATGTGATTTAGTTCAAAGAGAGCAATAATTTTTTTGTATGAATTAAAAACAAACTCTATTATTAGTTACACACAAAAACACGCCATGCTTTCATGGTTGGCACTTACGTTTTTAATTACTCAGTCACACCCATGCATTAAAGTGATGTGGAAGATATGTCTTCTACCAAACACATGTACATAGATACTTAAATGTGGTTCCTTCAAAGCCAGGTAATTACAAGGGCTATGAGAGTTGGGCAGAAATCAGGAAGTGCTGCATGGAATGGGCTCTGTGAGCTGGGCCTTGAAAGATGCCCAGAATCAGACAGGACTGGAGGTGCTTCACGTAACAGTGAACTAGGAATGCAGCAGAGAGCAGGGGTCAGTTGGTTTAGTTTGACTGAGAGCAAGTTATCTGAAATGTAGCAGAAAGAGAAGGCTTAGGAAGAAAAGTTGGGATTTAATGGTACAAAGCCTTCAAGTACCATGAAAGAAATTTGAACTTCATGCTGTAGGTAATATGTTGGGACTGAACACATTTGAGCAGGGGAGGCACATGACAGGCTGGGAGGGGAGGAGCCTGGACATACTTCAGGCTCTGAGACGTGAGGGGCAGGAGTGGTGATTGTGGGAGGGGAATGCTTACAGAAGGTGGGTCCCAATTTGAAGCATACTTTGATTTGAGATAAAACACACTGGAAATAAATGCATCATCACAAATATAACTTCTCCAAAAGGACATTTTTTTTAAAAAATAGATTTGAAGATCCATTTCTCAAAAAATGAACAAATCAGACATGAGACCTCTTATTCCACTGGGGACACATTCTTGCAGTTTTAAGAAACCTTTAAATTCAAATATACTTTTTCCCTCTCATTTAAACAAATTTTCCTAGAGAAACAGTTTTCTCATATATGTAGGTGATTGACAAATTATTTGATGAATAGAACATAGTTTATATTTACACAGATCTATAAATCTCACATATACATATATTAAATTGGAAACGCTTAATTTGAAGCAGAAACAACTATAAAAGTCAATTTGTTTTGGTAAGCATAAAACTTTTGTTTGAAAAATTCCTCAATCAGGGTTAAAAGATAAATAGTATAGTCATCCCTTGCTTCTAAGCAAGTGCTACATTCTTGAAACGGATGTGAAAATGGGTATAGTGAAACTTAAACTCTATATTTAATTCAGAATTCCTGTTTATTTCTGCTCAAAGTTATCTACCTAAAGTTCCTTAACAGGGATTACAAAAGGAAGGACCATTTACAGGGCCTTATAAACATGTCCTTAGGGAGTAAAACAATATTTACTCTGGTCCACGCTTAATTCCTCATTCACATCCTTCTCAAGGCAACATTTCTTTGGCCCAATTTGTGCTACTAACTATAAAAGTGTGAAACAAACCTGTAAAAATTTAATTTGAGTTAGAGAGGCAGTCCGTCCTCTCTGGCTGCTGGCTCATTTGAAGGAGGCCCTGCCTGGTGTGAGGACAGAGAAGAGGGCTGGGATCTGTCCCACCTGAGCGTCAAGAGCTACTGAGTTCTTTCTTCTTCCTGTCCCTTTGCATGACCTACAGCAAATCCAGAGAGTTAAGTTTGCTTTTCTGAAATACGGGGCTTCATTTTTACTCTGCCCTTTGCAGATGAGGTGAGGAGCCCACAAAGACTCAGATTCTGTTGCAACTTGAGGTTATCTGATGAATTTATTCCCTACAAGCTGCCTATATTCAGATGACATGTTTAAAGTAAGACATCTCTTTATTCAAGTGGGGAGAGAAAACCACCTATAGCCAGAATTTAGGGTGGACTCTAATTCTCTTAAAGAATGGAATTCTTTTTAAGAAAACTACAAGCCCACAGTGTTCACTTTGTCCTGAGCTGGCATTCCTGCTATGGGTGTTAGAGCCCTCTAACTTTGTACAGAAGCATGCAACTGATGCTGAATTCTTCTGGATTTCTTAGACTGGTTTATTGTTATTAAAAGGGGTGAAGAACAAATCCAGACAAACTTTATAGTGTCTCTAAATCACCAGGAAGTTACAAATAAGTTTTAAAAATAGAATTTTATCCTGTTACTCTGAGAACATTTTCTGGTAATATTCTTGTTAGGGAAGTCAAACTTGTTCAAATCCCAAATGCGCAGTGTTTTTCTTTTTACTAAGGGCTGAAGTAGTGTACACATAGAATAATAATTTTAAAAGTTTGAATTATTGCAAGAATTACCAAAATGTGACAAGGAGACTGAAATGAACAAACGCTGCTGGGAAAATGGTGTCAATAAACGTGCTGATGCAGGGTTGCCACAAACCTTCAATCTGTAAAAAAAGCAATATCTGCAAAGTGCAACAAAGTGAAGAACAAGAAAACTGAGGTATGCCTGTATAACACTGTATAAGTTTAAGATGTACAGCATGATTTGATAATGTATACATTGTGAAATGATTACCACAATAAATTTCTTAACATCCATCACCTCTCATAGTTACCAAAAGTTTTCCTCTTCTTCTTCATGATTAGAAAATTGAAGACCTACTCTCTTAGCAATTTGCCAATGCAGTCTTCCTTGATATCCGAGGAGGATTGGTTCCAGATTCCCACCCCCTTCCCCTGCAAATAAAAATCTGAATGCTCAAGTCCTTTATATTATATGGCATAGCACAGGCGGCCCTCTGTATCCATAGATGCTGATGCAGAACCATCAGATAGAGTGTCAGCTGTATACAATAAAGCATTACTAGTTATTGTCACTATGCTGTACATTATATCCCAGTATTCATTTACCTTATATCTGGAATTTTGTACCTTTTGACACCCTTCACCCAATTCCCCCATCATCCCCACCCCCTGCCTCTGGCAACCAGAAATCTGATTTCTTTTTCTGTGAGTGTGGACTTTTGGATTCCATATATAAGTGAGGTCATTCAGTATTTGTCTCTTTCTGTATGGCTTATTCACTTAGCATAATGTCCTCAAGTTCCATAAGTGTTGTTGCAAATGGCAGGATTTCCTTCTTTTTCATGGCTGAATTGTATTCCACTGTATGTTGTGCATATGTGTATGTATATACATTTGCGTGTATGTGTGTGTGTGTGTGTATATATATATATATATATATATATATATATATATATATATATATATATATATATACCTATATATATCTCACATTTTCTTTATCCGTTCATCCATCACTGAACACTTAGGTTCCTTCCATGTCGTGGTTATTGTAAATAATGCTGCAATACACAGGGAGGTGCAGTTATCTCTTCATAGGGTAATTTTGTTTCCTTTGGATATATACCTATTGTGGAATTGCTGAATCATATGGTGGCACTATTTTTAATTTTTTGAGGAACCTGCATACTGTTTTCCATATTTACTGTAGATCTTAACATATTAATAGAATCAAAAGATAAACTGACACATGGGTTTGTGGAAAATAATTAGTGCTTCTGCACTGATGGACTGGTTGGTCTTTTCTGGTGAGTGGTGGGTCCAGCACCAACTTCCTTTTTCCTACAAGGAAAGACAAAAAGATAGTATCAGAGGTGAACATAATTAAGTACAGAAATTAAACTCCACAAGCACATTTACAAAATGGACAGTGAAAAAAATGTATTTATACCAGTAAGAGTCACTGAACTAGGAAATAAATGATTCTTTTAAAGTAATTTCAAATGTTCAATTAGTCTCACTCCAGGAACCCTTTTTCCATCCCTGTATTATATTTCTGATTCCCTCCAAAACAAGAAATAGAGTAGTCTCATATACTTAGTAAATATTCCCTTATTTTAGTTTAGGGCCATTGAGAAAGACTAGAGAGAAGTACATGTTTTCCCTAAAATACAATTTTAATTCTGGCTCTGAGATGAAACCTTTAAGAAGGTAACAATTCCAGTGGCGTTCAAGTTCAGTAATGCCTCATTTACCCCTCACTGTCAAGAAAATCATGTGTTCTGGTTACAGAGTCTCCTAAGTAACTGAAACTCACATCACACTTTTTTTTTGTAACAACAGACAGCTTTCTAAAATCTATTACTCAAGTCCAGCATTGTCCATAGAGATATAATGCGAGTCACACAGGTAATTTTGAATTTTGTAGAAGCTACATTAAAAAAAGGAAAAGAAGTAGGAAAATTAGTTTTAAATATTTTTTACTTAACCCAATATCCATGGATTGTACATTCCTTTGCACTAAGTCTTTGAATCTGGTGTGTAATTTGCACTCAAGCTCATTTTACATAGGATGAGCCACTTTTGACATCCTCAGCAGCCAATCAGGGCTACTGACTCTACAGCCAGAGAATGCGGTTCCAGTTCCTACTTAGGAAACTGACTACAATAGACAGACTACAACCAAATGGGGACCAGTCAGTTATTTACAGTATGCCTGCCCCAGCAAACACTTCAGGGTGGGTGCCTACCCCATGTAAGAGCTAACTGTGTTAATTTTGCAGACTTTCATATTTCTCTTGGTGAGGGAGGCATCACTATGAACCAACACTGTCACAGCACAATACTTGTTATATAGCAGTTTCCTTAAGAATATTGTGGAGAGTGATTCAATATTTAGGCCTATCACTGAATCTTCTAAGACTACTATATTTTTCTATCTTGAAGCAATACTTTTTTTTTTCTAGTAGTAATGGAATCTTTTTTTTAAAAAAATAGAATTAAAAATTGAAATCCAATATATGAGAAAGATAAATAAGCATTAATATAAACTTAAAGAAACATTCATTTGATATAACAATGAAGCTCTTTGAAGATGATTAAAATGTGGGAGTGAATTACTAATTATAGTTATATTACCTTCAGCATTCATTAAGTTAACTTCAAGTATTTAGAGAAAACTTGAAGCTCATGGCCTTCTGAAAACTACTTTTCTGGTTGGCTTTATCCTCAAAGGAATTCTTAGAGAACCAAGCAGATACTTAGGGCTGGGTAGGCCCACACTGCCATTCTAGTTGTTATGTTTGTCTTCCCCTTTGCCCTGTGATCAAAGACACCACTTTGCTTTTACAAAGAAACTGCCCTTCTTATTGGCCTTTGTAGAATCTGTTCCCAAACTCGTGACTGTAACCTAGGGTAGTGCCTCACATTATAAGTGGTGGGAAACATATCTCCTCTTCCCAGGTTTGCAGACACACCTTCTGGCACAAAAGAGGAACTTCCAAACACACACACAAAAAATCATAAGAGAATACTAGAATAATTATATGTGACAAATTGGACAACCCAGAAGAAATGAACAAGTTTCTAGAAACATATAGCCCACCAAAACTGAATGAAGAAGAAATAGATAATTTGAACAGACATATAGCTAGAAGTGAAATAGAATTGGTAATTTAAAAACTCCCTGCAAACAAAAGTCCAGGACTGTATGGTTTCACTTGGGAATTCTACCAAACATACAAAGAACTTATACAGATCCAGAACACTCCCAAAGTCATTCTATGAAGCCACCATCACCCTGATACCAAAACCAGACAAAGACACTACCAGAAAAGAACATTACAGGCCAATATCTTTTTGAATATAGATACAAAAATTCTCAACACAATATTAGCAACCAAATTCAACACATAAAAAATCATACACCACGACCAAGTTGGATTCTCCCCAGGGACACAAGGATGGTTCAACATACGCAAATCATTCAATGCAACACACCACATCAACAAAAGAAGTGGAAAAGAACCACATGATCATCTCACTAGATGCAGAAAAAGCATTTGATAAAATTCAACATCCATTCATGATAAAAACTCTTACCAAAGTGGGTATAGAGGGAACATATCTCAACTTAATAAAAGCTATTTATGACAAACCTACAGCCAACATAATACTCAGTGGTGAAAAGTTGAAAGCCTTCTCACTAAAATCTGGAACATTACAAGGATGCCCACTCTCACCATTTCTATTCAATATAGTATTGGAAGTCCTAGCCACAGCAATCATACAGGAAAATAAAATGTATCCTAATTGGAAAGGAAGTGGTAAAACTGTCATTATATGTAGATAACAGGGTACTATATATATAGAAAACCCTAAAGAGTCCACACAAAAAGTACTAGAACTGATAAACAAATTTAGCAAGGTCGCAGGATACAAGATTAACATACAAAAATCTGTTGCATTTCTTTACACTAACAATGAAATATCAGAAAGGGAAAGTAAAAAAAAAAATCCCTTTTAAAATTGCATCAAAAGGAATAAAATAATTAGAAATAAACCTGACCTAGTAGGTAAAAGACTTATATGCTGAGAGCTATAAAACATTGATAAGGGAAATTGATGATGATTTAAAGAAATGAAAAGATACTCCATGCTCTTGAAATGGAAGAATCACTATTGTTAAAATGGCCATACTACCCAAAGCAACCTACAGATTTAATGTGATACTTATCAAATTACCCATGATATTTTTCACAGAACTAGAACAAATAATCCTAAAATTTATATGGAACCATAAAATACCCAGAATTTCCAAAGCAATCCTGAGGAAAAAGAACAAACCTGGAAGCATAACCCTCCCAGAATTCAGACAATACTACAAAGCTATAGCAATCAAACAGCATGTATTGGCACAAAAACAGATATATGGATCAACAGAACAGAATAGAGAGCCCGGAAATAAACCACACACTATGGTCAATCTTTGACAAAGAAGGCAATAATATTCAATGAAGAAAAGACAATCTCTTTGGCAAGTGGTGGGTGTTTGGAAAGCTGGACAGTCACATGTAAATCAATGAAGCTAGAACACTCCTTTACACCATACACAAAAATAAACTCAAAATGGCTTAAAGGCTTAAATATAAGACATTACACCATAAAACTCCTAGCAGAGAACATAGGAAAAAAGTTCTCTGACATAAATTGTGCCAATGTTTTCTTAGGTCAGTCCCCCAAGGCAATATGAATAAAAGCAAAAATAAACAAATGGGACCTAATCAAAGTTATAAGCTTTTGCACAGAAAAGGAAACCAGGGCTTCCCTGGTGGCGCAGTGGTTGAGAGTCTGCCTGCCAATGCAGGGGACACGGGTTCGGGCCCTGGTCTGGGAGGATCCCACATGCTGTGGAGTAACTGGGCCCGTGGGCCACGGCTGCTGAGCCTGCGCATCTGGAGCCTGTGCTCCGCAACGGGAGAGGCCGTGAGAGTAAGAGGCCCGCGCACTGCGATGAAGAGTGGCCCCCACTTGCCACGGCTGGAGGGAGCCCTCGCACAGAGGCGAAGACCCAACACAGCCATAAAATAAAATAAATAAATAAATTAATTAAATAGCTTTACAAAAAAAAAGCAAAATCATTAAAAAAAAAAAAAAGAAAAGGAAACCATAAACAAAATGAAAAGACAACCTATGGAATGGGAGAAGATATTTGCAAATGATGTGACTCACAAGGGATTAAATTCCAATATATACAAACATCTCATACAACTCAATAACAAACAAACAGTGCAATCAAAAAATGGGCAGAAGACCTAAATAGACATTTCCCAAAGAAGACATATAGATGGCCAATAGGCACATGAAAAGATGCTCAACATCGCTAATTATCAGAGAAACGCAAATGAAAACTCCAATAAGGTATCACCTCACACTGGTCAGAATGGTCATCATCAAAAAATCTATACATAATAAATGCTGGAGAGTTGTGAAGAAAAAGGAACCCTCCTACACTGTTGGTGGGGATGTAAATTGGTGCAACCACTATGGAGAACAGCATGGAGGTTCCTTAAAAAACTAAAAATAGAGTTTCCATATGACCCAGCAATGCCACTCCTGGGCATATAACCAGAAAAAAACTCTAATTCAAAAAGATATATGCACCCCAATGTTCACAGCAGCACTATTTACAATAGCAAAGACATGCAAGCAACCTAAATGTCCATCAACAGATGAATGGATAAAGAAGATGTGGTATATATATACACAACGAAATACTACTCAGCCATAAAAAAGAATGAAATAATGCCATTTGCCACAACATGGATGGACCTAGAGATTATCACACTAAGTGAAGTAAGACAGAGAAAGACAAATATCATATGATATCACTTAAGTGTGGTATCTAAAATATGGTACAAATGAACTTATGTACAGTACAGAAACAGACACACAGACAGGAAACAAACTTATGGTTACCAAAGAGGAAATGGGGGGAGGGATAAATAAGGAGTTTGAGATTAGTACATATAAACAACTATACATAAAATAGATAAACAACAATGTCCAAGTCTTTGGTACAGGAAACTATATTCAATATCTTGTAATAACATACAAGAATATGTAAAATAATATGAAAAAGAATATGAAAAATAATACATAATTGTATAACTGAATCACTTTACTGTACAGCAGAAATTAACACAACATTGTAAATCAAGGATACTTCAATCAGCACTCCCTCTTGCGAGAGCACTGGAATCACAACTAACTGCTGAACAATCATCAACAGGAAGACACTGGAACTCATCAAAAAAGACATCCCGCACCCAAAGAAAAAGGAGACCCACAATGAGATGGTAGGAGGGGCACAATCACAAAAAAATCAAATCCCATAACCGCTGGGAGGGTGACTCACAAACTGGAGAACAATTATACCACAGAAGTACACCCACTGGAGTGAAGGTCCTGAGCCCCACGTCAGGCTTCCCAACCTGGGGGTCTGGCGATGGGAGGAGGAATTCCCAGAGAATCAAACTTTGAAGGCTAGTGGGATTTGATTGCAGGACTTTGACAGGACTGGGGGAAACAGAGACTCCACACTAGAAGGGCACACACAAAGTAGTGTGTGCATCAGGACACAGGGGGAAGGAGCAGTGACCCCATAGGAGATTGAAACAGACCTACATGCTAGTGTTGGAGGGTCTCCTGCAGAGGGGAGCTGGCTGTGGATCACTGCAGGGACAAGGACACTGGCAGCAGAAGTTCTGGGAAGTTCTACTTGGCATGAGCCCTCCAGGAGTCCACCATTAGCCCCACCAAAGACCCTGTAGCCTCCAGTGCTAGGTCAAACAACCAACGGGGAGGAAACTCAGCCTCACCCATCAGCAGAAAAGCAGATTAAAGTTTTACTGAGCTCTGCCCACCAGAGCAACACCCAGCTCTACCCACCAACAGTCCCTCCAATCAGAAAGACTGCACAAGCCTCTTAGATAGCCTCATCCACCAGAGGCAGACAGCAGAAGCAAGAAGGACTACAATCCTGCAGTCTGTGGAACAAAAACCACATTCACAGAAAGATAGACAAAATGAAACGGCAGAGGACTATATACCAGATTAAGGAACAAGATAAAATCCCAGAGAAACAATTAAATGAAGTGGAGATAGGAAACCTTCCAGAAAAAGAATTCAGAATAATGATAGTGAAGATGATCCAGGACCTCGGAAAAATAAGGGAGGCAAAAATCGAGAAGATGCAAGAAATGTTTAACAGAGACCTAGAAGAATTAAAGAACAAACAAACAGAGATGAACAATACAATAACTGAAATGAAAACTACACTAGAAGGAATCAATAGCAGAATAACTGAGTCAGAAGAACGGATAAGTGACCTGGAAGACAGAATGGTGGAATTCACTGCTGCAAAACAGAATAGAGAAAAAAGAATGAAAAGAAATGAAGACAGCCTAAGAGACCTCTGGGACAACATTAAACGAAACAACATTCGCATAATAGGGGTCCCAGAAGGAGAAGAGAGAGAGAAAGGACCAGAGAAAATATCTGAAGAGATTATAGTCGAAAACTTCCCTAACATGGGAAAGGAAATAGCCACCCAAGTCCAGGAAGCACAGAGAGTCCCATACAGGATCAACCAAAGGAGAAACATGCCGAGACACATAGTAGTCAAACTGGCAAAAATTAAAGACAAAGAAAGATTATTGAAAGCAGCAAGGGAAAAAAGACAACATACAAGGCAACTCCCATAAGGTTAACAGCTGATTTCTCAGCAGAAACTCTACAAGCCAGAAGGGAGTGGCATGATATATTTAAGGTGATGAAAGGGAGGAACCTACAACCAAGATTACTCTCACCAGCAAGGACCTCATTCACATTTGATGGAGAAACCAAAAGCTTTACACACAAGCAAAAGCTAAGAGAATTCAGCACCACCAAACCAGCTCTACAACAAATGCTAAAGGAACTTCTCAAAGTGGGAAACACAAGAGAAGAAAAGGACCTACAAAAACAAACCCAAAACAATTAAGAAAATGGTAACATGAACATACTTATTGATAATTACCTTAAATGTGAATAGTTAAATGCTCCAAAAAAAGACACAAGCTTGCTGAATGGATACAAAAACAAGACCCATATATATGTTGTCTACAAGAGACCGACTTCAGACCTAGGGACACATACAGACTGAAAGTGAGGGCATTGAAAAAGATATTCTGTGCAAATGGAAATCAAAAGAAAGCTGGAGTAGGAATACTCATATCAGATAAAATAGACTTTAAAACAAAGAATGTTACAAGAGACAAGGAAGGACACTACGTAATGATCAAGGGATCAATCCAAGAAGAAGATATTACAATTATAAATATATAGACACCCAACATAGGAGCACCTCAATACATAAGGCAACTGCTAACAGCTATAAAGGAGGAAATCGGGGGCTTCCCTGGTGGCGCAGTGGTTGAGAATCTGCCTGCCAATGCAGGGGACACGGGTTCGAGCCCTGGTCTGGGAAGATCTCACATGCCGCGGAGCGACTAGGCCCGTGAGCCACAATTGCTGAGCCTGCTCGTCTGGAGCCTGTGCTCCGCAACAAGAGAGGCCAATAGTGAAAGGCCCGTGCACCGTGATGAAGAGTGGCCCCCACTTGCCACAACTAGAGAAAGCCCTCGCACAGAAACGAAGACCCAACACAGCCATAAATAAATAAATAAATAAAAATTAAAAAAAAAAAGAGGAAATCGACAGTAACACAATAATAGTGGGGGACTTTAACAGCTCACTTACATCAAAGGACAGTTCATACAAACAGAAAATTAATAAGGAAATAGAAGCTTTAAATGACACAATAGACCAGATAGATTAAATTGATATTTTTAGGACAGTCCATCCTAAACAGCAGATTACACTTTCTTCTCAAGTGCGCAGGGAACATTCTCCAGGATAGATCACGTCTTGGGTAACATATCAGACCTCAGTAAATTTAAGAAAATTGAAATCATATCAAGTACCTTTTCTGACCACAACGCTATGAGATTAGAAATCAATTACAGGGAAAAAAAGGTAAAAAATTCCAACACATGGAGGCTAAACAATACGTTACTAAATATGCAAGAGATCACTGAAGAAATCAAAGAGGAAATAAAAAAAATACCTAGAGACAAATGACAATGAAAACACGACAATCCAAAACCTATGGGCTGCAGCAAAAGCAGTTCAAAGAGGGAAGTTAACAGCTATACAAACCTACCTCAAGAAACAAGAAAAATCTCAAATAAACAATCTAACCTTACACCTAAAGGAACTAGAGAAAGAAGAACAAACAAAAGCCAAAGTTAGCAGAAGAAAAGAAATCATAAAGATCAGAGCAGAAATAAATGAAACAAAAACAAAGAAAACAATAGCAAAGATCAAGAAAACTAAAAGCTGGTTCTTTGAGAAGATAAACAAAATTGACAAACCATTCGCCAGACACATCAAGAAAAAGAGGGAGAGGACTCAAATCAACAAAATTAGAAATGAAAAAAGTGAAATTACAACAGACACCCCAGAAATACAAAGCATCCTAAGAGACTACTACAAGCAACTCTATGCCAATAAAATGGACAACCTGGAATAAATGCACAAATTCGTAGAAAGGTATAACCTCCCAAGCCTGAACCAGGAAGAAATAGAAAATATGAACAGACCAATCACAAGTAATGAAATTGAAAATGTGATTAAAAATCTTCCAACAAAAAAAAAGTCCAGGACCAGACGGCTTCACAGGGGAATTCTATCAAACATTTAGAGACGAGCTAACACCCATCCTTCTCAAACTCTTCCAGAAAATTGCAGAGGAAGGAACACTCCCAAACTCATTCTATGAGGCCACCATCACATGATACCAAAACCAGATAAAGATACTACAAAAAAGAAAATTACAGACCAATATCACTGATGAATATAGATGCAAAAATCCCCAACAAAATACTAGCAAACAGAATCCAACAACACATTAAAGGATCATACCCCATGATCAAGTGGGATTTATCCCAGGGATGCAAGGATTCTTCAATATACACAAATCAATCAATGTGATACACCACATTAAGAAATTGAAGAATAAAAACCATATGATCATTTCAATAGATGCAGAAAAAGGTTTTGACAAAATTCAACACCAATTTATGATAAAAACTCTCCAGGAAGTGGGCATAGAGGGAACCTACTTCAACATAATAAAGGCCATGTATGAGAAACCCACAGCAAACATCATTCTCAATGGTGAAAAACTGAAAGCATTTCCCCTAAGACCAGGAACAAGACAAGGATGTCCACTCTCCGCACTATTATTCAACATAGTTTTGGAAGTCCTAGACATGGCAATCAGAGAAGAAAAAGAAATAAAAGGAATACAAATTGGAAAAGAAGAAGGAAAACTGTCACCGTTTGCAGATGACATGATACTATACATAGAGAATCCTAAAGATGCCACCAGAAAACTACTAGAGTTAATCAATGAATTTGGTAAAGTTGCAGGATACAAAATTAATGCACAGAAATCTCTTGCATTCCTATATACTAATGATGAAAAATCTGAAACAGAAATTAAGGAAACACTCTCATTTACCATTGGAACAAAAAGAATAAAATACCTAGGAATAAACCTACCTCGGGAGACAAAAGACCTGTATGCAGAAAAGTATAAGACACTGATGAAAGAAATTAAAGATGATACCAACAGATGGAGAGATATACCATGTTCTTGGATGGGAAGAATCAATATTGTGAAAATGACTATACTACCCAAAGCAATCCACAGATTCAATGCAAACACTATCAAATTACCAATACCATTTTTTACAGAACTAGAACAAAAAATATTAAAATTTGTATGGAGACACAAAAGACCCCAAATAGCCAAAGCGGTCTTGAGGGAAAAAAGCGGAGCTGGAGGAATCAGACTCCCCAACTTCAGACTATACTACAAAGCTACAGTAATCAAGACAATATGGTACTGGTACAAAAACAGAAATATAGATCAATGGAACAAGATAGAAAGCCCAGAGATAAACCCACGCACCTATGGTCAACTAATCTATGACAAAGGAGGCAAGGATATACAATGGAGAAAAGACAGTCTCTTCAATAAGTGGTGCTGGGAAAACTGGATAGTTACATATAAAAGAATGAAAATAGAACAGCCCCTAACACCATACACAAAAATAAACTCAAAATGGATTAGAGACCTAAATGTAAGACCAGACACTATAAAAGTCTTAGAGGAAAAGATAGGAAGAACACTCTTTAACATAAATCACAGCCACATCTTTTTTGTCCCACCTCCTAGAGTAATGGAAATAAAAACAAAAATAAACAAATGGGACCTAATGAAACTTAAAAGCTTTTGCACAGCAAAGGAAACCATACACAAGAAAAAAAGACAACCCTCAGAATGGGAGAAAATATTTGCAAACGAATCAATGGACAAAGGATTAATCTCCAAAATATATAAACAGCTCATGCAGCTCAATATTAAAAAAACAAACAACTCAGTCCAAAAATGGGCAGAACACCTAAATAGACATTTCTCCAAAGAAGACACACAGATGGCCAAGAAGCACATGAAAAGCTGCTCAACATCACTAATTATTAGGGAAATGCAAATCAAAACTACAATGAGGTATCACCTCACACCAGTTAGAATGGGCATCATCAGAAAATCCACAAACAACAACTGCTGGAGAGGGTGTGGAGAAAAGGGAACCCTCTTGCACAGTTGATGGGAATGTAAATTGATACAGCCACTCTGGAGAACAGTATGGAGGTTCCTTAAAAAACCTAAAAATAGAATTACCATATGACCCAGCAATCCCACTACTGGGCATATACCCAGATAAAACCATAATTCAGAAAGACACACGCACCCCAATTGTCTCTGCAATGCTATTTACAATAGCCAGGTCATGGAAACAACCTAAATGCCCATCGAAAGATGAATAGATAAAGAAGTTGTGGTACATATATACAATGGAATATTACTCAGCCATAAAAAAGAATGAAATTGGGTCATTTGTAGAAACATGGATGGACCTACAGAATGTCTTACAGAGTGAAGTGAGTCAGAAAGAGGAAAACAAATATCGTGTATTAACGCATATATGTGGAATCTAGGAAAATGGTACTGATGAACCAGTTTGCAAGACAGAAATAGAGACACAGATGTAGAGAACAAAAGTATGGACACCAAGGGGTGAAAGTGTGGGGGGCGGTGGTGCTGGTGGGATGAATCGGTAGATTGGGATTGACCTTTGTACAGTAATATGTATAAAATAGACAAATAATAAGAACCTGCTGTATAAGAAAAAATGAGTCAAGAAAAAAAAGAATACTTCAGTCAGAAAGAGGAACTTCCAATTCATTTCATTCAAAGACAGAAGGTTGAGCAGGTTAAATGGCTTAAGACAATAAATTTCATAATTTTTCAAAATCTGAGTATATTTTTTGTTGGTTTCTCTTTCATATGCCAAAAATATCCTGGTCAAGGGAAGAGATAAATGCCTTTACAGAATTAATATCTACAAGTTGAAATTGAATTTCTTTAAAAAATTAAGTAAAATGTATTTTGTCTTCTGTCAAAGAATAATTTTCCTCTCTGCACTTAAAATGAACAGATTCTGTGGTTATTTCCCATTGGGCTAAAAAATTCCCCCAGCTTCAGATTCACAGCTGTTATAAGGTAGAGAAGCTAGATAGTCTGATAAAAGGATAAGGGGGACATTACATTGTTGGCACCTATGTCAAAGCAAGAGCCTGTCAATGCACATTATTTTACATTAAAACAGGGAAGGTATGAGAAAACCTCAATAATCTAACACAGAGAACAAGAATCCTAGTGTCCTCTTGGATGTCTACTGCCCACTTATCTTAGTTCAGGTTATTGATATCTAAATATTCATTGAATATTTTTCAGAAGATAGGACATCTCTGAAAAGAAACGTAACAGAAAGCAGATACATTTTAACGATAAAAGCAAACCTTTCTCTCATCTCTTCTAAGAAAGAAATAAAATTTACTTGTCTGTGGCTCTCACCAGTTAGGTATTTGCTGAACAGAGGAAGGGAAAAGGGCTGAATAAAATAGTGACATCAAACCAAAAGGAAGCAAGAGTGGCATAAAAATGGGATAAAATCAATGATAGAGGATAAGGGAAGTAAGCTGACAATTAGGTTCATAAATTATGGCTCTCCTGATTCTCACTAGGAACTTGAAACAAGAATTTGGTGCAAGAAACTACTTTACCTTTGAGGTCTTATAGATCATCCAGCAGATAAGCAGATTCTATATTTATGTGCAATCTGTTTAACCCTGAAAGGACTTAGCCTCAAGTGAATAATGTAAACTCTTTTTCACAAAATGAGATTGTATGAGAAAAAGTGGTCCTGGCCTCTAGCACCCTAGAATTTGAGGCAATACGCAGAACATGTATTGATTCCATGTAATATTGTCTAAGAAATCGATTTTATAACAAGTCATACATTTTTGGGTATATCTTAACTTTTGCATTGAGGACAGTTTCTTTCCATAGCACAGCTGTTTTCACCTGAGGGAAGATCTCTGTAAAACTTATTAGGTGACCTCCTATTTTTCTGGGATGGATCTAAATTTTATAAATGTGCTCTCTCAATGAATCAAATAATCTTTCTGATTTATTAGTTACTATGTAAAATGTTTCTGAATAATTCTTTGAATGCTCAAGAATTTGAAAGCCAGGTAGAAGAAAGTTCAAATTAATGTGATGTTTCATTTTTCCCCCCATCATTACACTCTTCAGCACCTAACTGGTAACTATCTACAGTAAATCCAAAAAGCTTCTGTAACATTCATTTAAACAGACAGCTTAAAAATTACAAAGTTTCTGGATCAATCATTATTAATATAACATTAAAAATAGGCTTAAGTTATACCAAATAGTAGTAAATATCCTTTATGGAAGAAAATAAAAATCTATATTTTGTCACGGGTAATAAGTATATAAATTATGGAAATTATTCTAGCAAACTTAGCAAAGTCTCACTTATCCAGCAATAATTTAACTGGAGTAAAGAAAATCATGCATTTATGAAAAGAAAATTACTACAAATAAGTGAAAACATTTGTTTTTTTGAAACCACACAGTCCAGACATGCAAAACAGGTTTGAGCAGTAGCAAAGGAGAGAGCAAACTCTGTGGATTCCAAGTCTGGAAAGTATGGTAGAAGAATTCGTTCAGAAAGGAGATTTGGCTTGCCGCAACTAGAGAAAGCCCGCGCACAGCAATGAAGACCCAACGCAGAAGAAAGAAAAAGAAAGAAAAAAAGAAAGAAAGAAAGAAAGAAAGAAAGAAAGAAAGAAAGAAAGAAAGAAAGAAAGAAAGAAGGGAGGGAGGGAGGGAGGGAGGGAGGGAGGAAGGAAAGAAAGAAAGAAAGAAAGAAAGAAAGAAAGAAAGAAAGAAAGAAAGAAAGAAAGAAAGAAAGAAGGGAGGGAGGGAGGGAGGGAGGGAGGGAAGAAAGAAAGAAAGAAAGAAAGAAAGAAAGAAAGAAAGAAAGAAAGAAAGAAAGAAAGAAAGAAAGAAAGAAAGAAAGGAGGGAGGGAGGGAGGGAGGGAGGGAAGGAAGGAAGAAACAAAGAAAGAAAGAAAGAAAGAAAGAAAGAAAGAAAGAAAGAAAGAAAGAAAGAAAGAAAGAAAGAAAGAAAGAAAGGAGGGAGGGAGGGAGGGAGGGAGGGAACGAAGGAAGGAAGAAAGAAAGAAAGAAAGAAAGAAAGAAAGAAAGAAAGAAAGAAAGAAAGAAAGAAAGAAAGAGAAAGAAAGAAAGAAAGAAAGAGAAAGAAAGAAAGAAAGAAAGAAAGAAAGAAAGAAAGAAAGAAAGAAAGAAAGAAAGAAAGAAAGAAAGAAAAAGAGAGATTGGAAGAGAAAAGGAAGGAAGATGTAGATGGAGCCCATCAGACCAATTGGGATCCTATTCTATTCTTAGTTGAGAGCTAAGAAACAGAAAACTGTAGCAGACTACATTAACCTTGTTGGCCTTTTTTAATCAAGTATTTTAAATGATGTTTAGTGATCTTAAAAAGTGACTACTACAGTACTTCTGTACTTTGGGATGGAGGATGCAGTAGGGTAACTGTGTTCCCAAATCATCCTAAATACAAAATTACATCAAATCCATTTTTAACAGCAATTTGGGATTATCTTTGCTCAGTATCCTGCTTCCACAGTTACCCCTAGAAATAGAGAAGTAATTGCGTACATTTTACAGTCTTATAAAGGAGTTTCTAAGGCAACGATAGCCGATTTGGGATATGGGGAAAGATTATGAACATTAAACAGTGTAAAGAATATAATAAAAATCTTTACTTTTTTTAAAGCTTAGTATTACCCCACATCCTTTTTTTTTTTTAAGCATACATATAGATGAGGAGTCTTTTAAAAATCCAATTATCTTAAAGAGGATAAAAATTTGTCAATAAGATTGATGGTGTTTCTTCAAATTTCAAGAATATGGGCACATCAGTAATAGTCTACTCCTTGGTAGAGCACAGCCCAGGCCCAGCAGCATCATTACTTGGGAGACCATTAGAGATGCAAGATATCAGGCTCTGCACCAGACCTAATGAAGCACAGTCCAGGCCCAGTAGCATCATTACTTAGAAGATCATTAGAGATGCAAGATATCAGGCTCTGCACCAGACCTAATGAACCAGAATCTGCATTTTAACAAGATGCCATGTGATTAATGTACATATTAGAGAAGCGCTGTTCTAAACTTTCAAAAAGAGAGGCATACCTCCCATGCATTAGAGTAACTTCAGCTATTAAAATAATACAGAATTTAAAGGGTCAGAGACGACTTCAAAGCCTGGAAGTGAAACAATCCACACAAAGAACATAAAATTAAGCCATTCTGTAACACTGAATTTCTAACTGCCCATGTTCCTATCATGAAAAGGATAACATATAATCAAAAAGATTTCCATATACAGTTGATCTTTGCACAACATGAGCTTGAACTATGCGGTCCACTAACACATGGACTTTTTTCAGTAGATAGATAAGTACTACAGTACTGCTGGATCCATGGTTAGTTGAATCTGAAAAGGCAGAACCATGGATTGGCAGTGGAGGCGGGGGAGCAAATGTAAAATTATAAAATTATATGTGGATTTTCGACTGAGCCTCTAATCACTGTGTTGTGAAGGGTCAACCGTACTTTATATTTTACCTCAAAGGCAATTATTAATTACCCCTCCCACACTATTTTTTGAAAACATTTTTTTTCTCAAATTATGCTACTGCATATAGGATTAATTATGTTTCATTGGTTAAAGGTTATAATATGTTTCCAAAATATTAAAATAATTTAATACGGCAATTTTTGGTTTTCTTTACAAAGATAATTTATATGCTATGTTGTAAAATATGGGCTTTTTCTTAAAATTGAGATAGTGTTGCCTTAGCTTTAGGTGTACTCAGAATGACTTGATATATGTAAATACTGCACGATGATCACCACAATAAGTCTTGTAAATATCCGGCACCATATATATGTACAAATATTTTTCTTGTGATAAGAACTTTTTATACTCTCTTAGCAACTTTCAAATATGCAATACAGTATTATTAATGTTAACTATAGTCACCATGCTGTACATTACATCCTCATGACTTATTTTAAAACTGGAAGTTTATAACTTTTGACTCCTTTCACGTGATATGCCAAACCCCCAGCCCCTTCCTCTGGCCTCACCAATCTGTTTTATGCATGTATGAGCTTGTCTTTTGTTTTTTAAGATTCCACATATAAGTGATATCATACGGTATTTGTCTTTCTCTATCTGACTTATTTCACTAAGCAAAATGCCCTCAAGGTCCATGTCCATCCATGTTGTTGCAAATGGCAAGATTTCATTCTTTTTTATGGTTGAACAATTCTATTATCTATCATCTATCTATCTATCTATCTGTCTATCTATCTATCACATTTTCTTTATACATTCATCCATCAATGGACACTTAGATTGTTTCCATATCTAGGCTAGTGAATAATGTTGCAATGAATATAGGGGGGCAGATATCTTTTCAAGTTAGTGTTTTTATTTCCTTTGGATAAATACCCAGAAGTGGAATTGCTGAATTGTATGGTAGTTCTATTTTTGATATTTTGAGGAACCTCAATAGTATGAGATGATATAACAATGGGATTTTGATTTGTATTTCCCTGATGATTAGTAATGTTGAGTATCTTTTCATGCACCTGTTGGTGATCTATATGCCTTCTTTGGAAAATGTCCATCTAGATCCTATGCCCATTTTTAATAAAATTGTTTGATTTTTTACTACTGAGTTGTATCAGTTCTTCACATATTTTGGATATAAACCACTTATCAAATATATTATTTGCAATTATTTTCTGCAGTTCAGTAGGTTGCCCTTTCATTTTGTTGATGGTTTCCTTTGCTGTACAGAAGCATTTTTAGTTTGATGTAGTTCACTTGTTTATTTTTTATTTTGTTGCTTTTGCTTTTGGTGTGAAATCCAAAAAATATAATTGTGAAGATGTATATCAACGAGTTTCTGCTTATGTTTTCTTCTAGGAGTTTTATGATTTCAGGTCTTATGTTCAAGTCTTGAAGCTACTTGGAGTTAATTTTTGTGTATGGTGTAAGATAGCAATCCAGTTTCATTCTTTTGAATGTAGCTGTTCAGTTTTCCCAACACAGTTTATTGAAGAGACTCCTTTCCCCATTGTATATTCTTGCCTCCTTTGTTGTAAATTAATTGACTTTATATATGTGGGTTTATTTCTGGGCTCTCTATTCTGTTCCATTGATCTATGTTTTTATGCCAACACTGCATAGGTGTGTGCAGAGAACACTTTCCTCTCTGAACTTCTGAGTAAACCCGGGAGGCTTTGTCTACTTGTCAAGCCTATACTTAGCCCTTGCTCTCCAGCACCTGTAGCTTTTAAAACATCTCTTCCATCACTTTGTTTCTTAGAAATGTGACTAAAGATGTAAAACGCTTCTACACAATTCAGAAGTGATTAAATTGAATAAAATGAGCTAAAAACCAAAAAAGATTTCTAGAGCATTATAATATAGTTTGAAACCACGGAGCATGGTGTCGCCAGCTTTGTTCTTTCTTAAGATTGCTTTTGTGGCTTCATATGAAATTTTTAGGATTGTTTGTTCTACTTCTGTGAACAATGCCATTGGAATTTTGATGGGGATTGCACTGAATCTGTAGATTGCTTTGAGAATATGTTAACAATGTTAATCCTTCCAATCCATGAACATGAAATATCTTTCCATTTATTCATCTCCTTCAATTTATTTAATTAATGAGATAATTTTCAGTGTACAGGTCTTCCAACTCCTTGGTTAAACACAGGTACTTTTCTTTTTGATGTTACTGTAAATGAGACTGCTTTCTTAATTTCTCTTTCTGATAGTTTGTTGTTAGTTAAGAGATGCAACAGATATTTGTATATTGATTTTGTATCCTGTAACATTACTGAATTTGTTTATTAGCTCTATAAGATCTCTGGTAAAATCTTTAAGGTTTTCTACATATAATATCATGTCACCAGCAAATAGTGACAGTTTTACTTTTTCCTTTTGAATTTGGCTGATTTTATTTCTTTTTCTTCTCTGATTTCTGTGGTTAGGTATTCCAATTCTATGTTGAATAAAAGAGGCAGGGGTGGGCACCTTGTATTGTTACTGATATTACAGGAAAAGCTTTCAGCTGATATATATATGGCCTTTATTATATTGAGGTATGTTCCTTCACCACCCACATTACTCAGAGTTTTTATTATAAATGGATGCTGAATTTGGTCAAATGCTTTTACCACATCTATTGAGATGATCATACAACTTTTATCTTACATTTTGTTAATGTGGTATATCACATTGATTATTTTGCAGATGTTGAACCATCCTTGCATAACTGGGATAAATTCCACTTGATCATGATGTATGGTCCATTTAATGTATTGCTGAATGCAGTTTGTTAGTGTTTTGTTGAGGATTATTTGTGTCTATGTTAATCAGGTTTATTGGCCATGATTTATTCTAAATCTTTCATAAAATTGTAAATTATACCCTTAAAATTTAAATTTTTATGTTTAAAACCTCTATTTTCTGAAGACAATGTGAATTTATACACTTTTTAAAAAAACATCTTTATTGGAGTATAATTGCTTTACAATGTATTGTTAGTTTCTGCTGTATAACAGTGAATCAGCTATATGTATACATATATCCACATATCCCTTCCTTCTTGCATCTCCCTCCCACGCACCCTATCCCACCCCTCTAGATGGTCACAAAGCACCGAGCTGATCTCCCTGTGCTATGCGGCTGCTTCCCACTAGCTATCTATTTTACATTTGGTAGTGTATATATGTCAATGCCACTCTCTCACTTAGTCGCAGCTTACCCTTCCCCCTCACCGTGTCCTCAAGTCCATTATCTACATCTGCGTCTTTATTCCTGTCCTGCCCCTAGGTCCTTCAGAACCTTTTTTTTTTTTTTTTTAGATTCCATATAAATGTGTTAGCATACGGTATTTGCTTTTCTCATTCTGACTTAATTCACTCTGTATGAGAGACTCCAGCTCCATCCACCTCACTACAAATAACTCAATTTTGTTTCTTTTTATGGCTGAGTAATATTCCATTGTATATATGTGCCACATCTTCTTTATCCATTCATCTGTACATGGGCGCTTAGGTTGCTTCCATGTTCTGGCTATTGTAAATAGAGCTGCAATGAACATTGTGGTACATGACTCTTTTTGAGTTATGATTTTCTCAGGGTATATGGCCAGTAGTGGGATTGCTGGGTCATATGGTAGTTCTATTTTCAGTTTTTTAAGGAACCTCCATATTGTTCTCCATAGTGGCTGTAGCAATTTACATTCCCACCAAGTGTACAAGAGGGTTCCCTTTTCTCCACACCCTCTCCAGCATGTATTGTTTGTAGATTTTTTGATGATGGCCATTCTGACTGGTGTGAGGAAATACCTCATTGTAGTTTTGATTTGCATTTCTCTAATGATTAGTGATGTTTCATGTGTTTGTAGGCAATCTGTATATCTTCTTTGGAGAAATGTCTATTTAGGTTTTCTGCCCCTTTTTGGATTGGGTTGCTTGTTTTTTTGATATTGAGCTGCATGAGCTGCTTGTATATTCTGGAGATTAATCCTTTGTCAGTTGCTTCATTTGCAAATATTTTCTCCCATTCCGAGGTTGTCTTTTTGTCTTGTTTATGATTTCCTTTGCTGTGAAAAAGCTTTTAAGTTTAATTAGGTCCCATTTGTTTATTTTAGTTCTTATTTCCATTTCTCTAGGAGGTAGGTCAAAAGGGATCTTGTTGTGATTTATGTCATAGAGTGTTCTGCCTATGTTTTCCTATAAGAGTTTTATAGTGTCTGGCCTTATATTTAGGTCTTTAATCCGTTTTGGATTTACTTTTGTGTATGGTGTTCTAATTTCATTCTTTTACATGTAGGGGTCCAATTATCCCAGCACCACTTATTGAAGAGGCTGTCTTTTCTCCACTGTTTATGCTTGCCTCCTTTATCAAAGATAAGGTGACTTTATGCTTGCCTCCTTTATCAAAGATAAGGTGACCATATGTGCATGGGTTTATCTCAGGGCTATCTATCCTGTTCCATTGATCTATATTTCTGTTTTTGTGCCAGTACCATACTGTCTGGATTACTGTAGCTTTGTAGTATAGTCTGAAGTCAGAGAGCCTGATTCCTCCAGCTCCGTTTTCATTTTCAAGATTGCTTTGGCTATTCGGGGTCTTTTGTGTTTCCATACAAATTGTGAAATTTTCTGTTCTAGTCCTGTGAAAAATGCCATTGGTAGTTTGATAGGGATTGTATTGAATCTGTAGATTGCTTTGGGTAGTACAGTCACCTTCACAATGTTGATTCTTCCAATCCAAGAACATGGTATATCTCTCCATCTGTTTGTATCACCTTTAATTTCTTTCATCAGTGTCTTATAAATTTCTGCATACAGGTGTTTTGTCTCCCTAGGTAGGTTTATTCCTAGGTATTTTATTATTTTTGTTGCAGTGGTAAATGGGAGTGTTTCCTTAAATTCTCTTTCAGATTTTCATCATTAGTGTATAGGAATGCAAGAGATTTCTTGGCATGAATTTTGTATTGTGCTACTTTACCAAATTCATTGATTAGCTCTGGTAGTTTCCTGGTGGCATCTAGAATTCTCTATGTATAGTATCATCTCATCTGCAAACAGTTACAGTTTTACTTCTTCTTTTCCGATTTGGATTCCTGTTTTTTCTTTTTCTTCTCTGATTGCTGTGGCTAAAAATTCCAAAAGTTTGTTGAATAATAGTGGTGAGAATAGGCAACCTTGCCTTATTGCTGATCTTAGTGGAAATGGTTTCAGTTTTTCACCATTGAGAACAATGTTGGATGTCGGCTTGTCATATATGGCCTTTTATATGTTGCGGTAAGTTCCCTCTAGGTCTGCTTTCTGGAGGGATTTTATCACAAATTGGTGTTGAATTTTTTTTTTTAATTTTTATTAATTAATTAATTAATTTATTTTTGACTGTGTTGGGTCTTCGTTTCTGTGCGAGGGCTTTCTCTAGTTGCGGCGAGCGTGGGCCACTCTTCATCGCTGTGCGTGGGCCTCTCACCGTCGTGGCCTCTCTTGTTGTGGAGCACAAGCTCCAGACGCGCAGGCTCAGTAGTTTGTGGCTCATGGGCCCAGTTGCTCCGTGGCATGTGGGATCTTCCCAGACCAGGGCTCGAACCCGTGTCCCCTGCATTAGCAGGCAGATTCTCAACCACTGCGCCACCAGGGAAGCCCCTGGGTGTTGAATTTTGTCAGAAGCTTTTTCTGCATCTATTGAGATGATCATATGGTTTTTATCCATCAATTTGTTAATATGATGTATCACATTGATTGATTTGCATATTTTGAAGAATCCTTGCATTCCTGCGATACACCCCACTTGATCATGGTGTATGACCCTTTTAATGTACTGTTGTATTCTGTTTGCTAGTATTTTGTTGAGGATTTTTGCGTCTATGTTCATCAGTGATATTGGCCTGTAGTTTTTTCTTTTTCACATCTTTGTCTGGTTTTGGTATCAGGATGATGGTGGCCTTGTAGAATGAGTTTGGGAGTGCTCCTCCCTCTACTATATTTTGGAGGAGTTTGATAAGGATAGTTGTTGGCTCTTCTCTAAATGTTTGATAGAATTCACCTGTGAAGCCATCTGGTCCTGGTCTTTTGTTTGTTGGAAGATTTTAATCACAGTTTCAATATCAGTGCTTGTGACTGGTGTGTTTATATTTTCTATTTCTTCCTGTTTCAGTCTCGGAAGTTGTGCTTTTCTAACAATTTTTTCATTTCTTCCAGGTTGTCCATTTTATTGGCATATAGTTGCTTGTAGTAATCTCTCATGATCCTTTGTATTTCTGCAGTGTCAGTGGTTACTTCTCCTTTTTCATTTCTAATTCTGTTGATTTGAATCTTCTCCCTTTTTTTCTTGATGAACCTGGCTAATGGTTTATCCATTTTGCTTATCTTCCCAAAGAACCAGCTTTCAGTTTTATTGATCTTTGCTATCGTTTCTTTCATTTCTTTTTCATTTATTTCTGATCGGATCTTTATGATTTCTTTCCTTCTGTTAACTTTGTGGTTTTTTGTTCCTTTTCTATAATTGCTTTAGATGTAAGGTTAGGTTGTTTATTTGAGATGTTTCTCGTTTCTTGAGGTAGGATTGTGTTGTTATAAGCTTCCCTCTTAGAACTGCTTTTGCTGCATCCTATAGGTTTTGGGTCATCGTGTTTGCATTGTCATTTGTTTCTAGGTATTTTTTGATTTCCTCTTTGATTTCTTCAGTTATCTCTTGGTTATTTAGTAGTGTATTGTTTAGCCTCCATGTGTTTGTATTTTTTACAGTTTTTTCCTGAAATTGATATCTAGTCTCATAGCATTGTGGTCGGAAAAGATACTTGATACGATTTCAATTTTCTTATACTTACCAAGGCTTGATTTGTGACCCAAGATATGATCTATCCTGGAGAATGTTCCATGAGCACTTGAGAAGAAAGTGTATTCTGTTGTTTTGGGAATGAATGTCCTATAAATATCAATTAAGTGCATCTTGTTTAATGTGTCCTTTAAAGCTTGTGTTTCCTTATTTATTTTCATATTGGATGATCTGTCCAATGGTGAAAGTGGGGTGTTACAGTCTCCTACTATTATTGTGTTAGTGTCGATTTCCCTTTTATGGCTGTTAGTATTTGCCTTATGTATTGAGGTGCTCCTATGTTGGGTGCATAAATATTTACAATTGTTATTTCTTCTTCTTGGATTGATCCCTTGATCATTATGTAGTGTCCTTCTTTGTCCCTTGTAATAGTCTTTATTTTAAAGTCGATTTTGTCTGATATGAGAATTGCTACTCCAGCTTTCTTTGATTTCCATTTGCACTGAAAATCTTTTTCCATCCCCTCACTTTCAGTCTGTATGTGTCCCTAGGTCTGAAGTGGGTCTCTTGTAGACAGCATATATATGGGTTTTGTTTTTGTAACCATTCAGCGAGCCTGTGTCTTTTAGTTGGAGCATTTAACCCATTTATATTTAAGGTAATTATCAATATATATGTTCCTATTACCATTTCCTTAATTGCTTTGGGCTTGTTTTTGTAGGTCTTTTCCTTCTCTTGTATTTCCTGCCCAGAGAATTTCCTTTAGCATTTCTTGTAAAGCTGGTTTGGTGGTGCTGAATTCTCTTAGCTTTTGCTTGTCTGTAAAGGTTTAATTTCTCTGTCAAATCTGAATGAGATCCTTGCTGGGTAGAGTAATCTTGGTTGTAGGTTTTTCCCTTTAATTACTTTAAATATATCCTGCCACTCCCTTCTGGCTTGCAGAGTTTCTGCTGAAAGATCAGCTGTTAACCTTATGGGGATTCCTTTGTATGTTATTTGTTACTTTTCCTTTGCTGCTTTTAATATTTTTTCTTTGTATTTACTTTTTGATAGTTTGATTAATATGTGTCTTGTCATGTTTCTCCTTTGAGTATCCTGTATGGCACTCTCTGGGCTTCCTGGGCTTGATTGACTATTACCTTTCCCACAAGAGGGAAATTTTCAACTATAATCTCTTCAAATATTTTCTCAGTCCCTTTCTTTTCCTCTTCTTCTTCTGGGACCCCCATAATTTGAATGTTGGTGCATTTAATGTTGTCCCAGAGGTCTCTGAGACTGTCCTCAATTCTTCTCATTCTTTTCTCTTTATTCTGCTCTGCAGTAGTTATTTCCACTCTTTTATCTTCCAGGTCACTTATCCGTTCTTCTGCCTCAGTTATTCTGCTATTGTTTCCTTCTAGAGAATTTTAAATTTCATTTCTTGTGTTGTTCATCACTGTTTGTTTGCTCTTTAGTACTTTTAGGTCCTTGTTAAATGTTTCTTGTATTTGCCCCATTTTATATCCAAGATTTTGGATCATCTTTACTATCATTACTCTGAATTCTTTTTCAGGTAGACTGCCTATTTCTTCTTCATTTGTTTGGTCTGGTGCATTTTTACTTTGCTCCTTCACCTTCTGCATATTTCTCTGTCTCCTCATTTGCTTAAGTTTCTGTGTTTGGGGTCTCCTTTTCTCAGGCTGCAGGTTCGTAGTTCCCATTGTTTTTGGTGTCTGCCCCCAGTTGGTAAGTTTGGTTCAGTGGGTTGTGTAGGCTTCCTCGTGGAGGGGACTGGTGCCTGTGTTTTGGTGGATGAGCCATGATCTTTTCTTCCTGGTGGGCAGAACCATGTCCGGTGGTGTGTTTTGGGGTGTCTGTGAATTTATTATGATTTTAGGCAGCCTCTCTACTAATGGGTGGGGTTGTGTTCCCGTCTTGCTAATTGTTTGGCATGGGGTATCCAGCACTGGAACTTGCTGGTCGTTCAGTGGAGCAGGGTCTTAGTCTTGAGACAGAGATCTCAGGGAGAGCCCTCGCCGATTGATATTACTTGGGGCTCGGAGGTCGCTGGTGGTCTGATGTCCTGAACTTGGCTCTCCCACCTCAGAAGCTCAGGCCTGACACCCGGCCAGAGCACCAAGACCCTGTCAGCCACACAGCTCAGAAGAAAAGGGAGAAAAAATAGAACGAAAGAAAAAACAGTAATAAAATGAAAGAAAATAAAGTTATTAAAATTAAAAAATAATTAAAATTAAAAAATTTAAAAGTAATGAAAGAAAAAAGAAGAGAGCAATCAAAGCAATAAACAAATCCACCAATGATAACAAGCGCTGAATACTATACTAAGATAAACATAAAAATCAGAAAGTAGTCAGTCGCATACAGCAAACCCCAAGTCCACACTTCCTCCCAAAATCCACTGCCTCAATTTTGGGATGATTTGTTGTCTGTTCAGGTATTCCACAGATGGAGGGTACATCAAGTTGATTGGGGAGATTTAATCTGCACGGAGAAATTTCCCTTTCTCTTCTTTGTTCGCACAGCTCCTGGGGTTCACCTTTGGATTTGGCCCCATCTCTGCATGTAGGTCGCCCTCTGGCATCTGTTCTTTGCCCAGACAGGAGGAGGTTAAAGGAGCGGCTGATTGGGGGCTCTGACTCACTCAGGCCGGGGGGAGTGATGGGTACAGAATGTGGGCAAGCCAGTGGCGGCAGAGGCCAGTGTGACGTTGCAACAGCCTGAGACATGCCGTGTGTTCTTCTGTGGAAATTGTCCCTGGATCACGGGACCCTGGCAGTGGTGGGCTGCACAGCCTCCTGGGAAGGGAGGTGTGGATAGTGACCTGTGCTTGCGCACAGGCTTCTTGGTGGCTGCAGCAGCAGTCTTAGCATTTCATGCCCATCTCTGGTGTCTGCAGTGATAGCCGCGGTTCGCACCTGTCTCTGAAGCTTGTTTAGGCGGTTTTCTGAATTTCCTCTCCTCGTGCACCCTGAAACAATGGTCTCTTGACTCTTAGGCAGTTCCAGACTTTTTCCCGGACTCCCTCCTGTTTAGCTGTGGTGCACTAGCCTCCTTCAGGCTGTGTTCACGCAGCCAACCCCAGTCCTCTTCCTGGATTCTGAACTCCAAAGCCTGAGCCTCCACTCCCAGCCCCCACCCGCCCCAGCAGATGAGCAGACAAGCCTCTCAGGCTGGTGAGTGCTGGTCGGCACTGATCCTCTGTGCAGGAATCTCTCCGCTTTGCCCTATGTACCCCTGTTGCTGCACTCTCCTTCATGGCTCTGAAGCTTCCCCCTCACCTACCCCCCATCTCTGCCAGTGAAGTGGCTTCCTACTTTGTGGAAACTTTTTCTCCTTCACAGCTCCTCCCAGAAGTACAGGTTCCATCCCTATTCTTTTGTCTCTGTTTTTTCTTTTTTCTTTTGCCCTACCCAGGTATGTGGGGAGTTTCTTGCCTTTTGGGGAGTCTGAGGTCTTCTGCCAGTGTTCAGTAGGTGTTCTGTAGGAGTTGTTTCACATGTAGATGTATTTTTGATTTATTTGTGGGGAGGAAGGTGATCTCCATGTCTTAATCCTTCGCCATCTTGAATATCCTCTGTACACTTTTTTTTATTCTAAGCACCCCCACTGATTTTTTTATTTTTACAGATAAAGAGAAAGACAAAACTAATGAGATGCCTTATAAATCCTACCCCTTTTAGTAACTTGAAGTTTAACTCCATCAGTTTTACTGCCACTTAGTAAATTAAGAGAACATAAATTGGAAATCAAATAATGCTGCTTTTAATTCCCCAGTTATATAAATAACAACTCTAAGTGAAAAGAAATCAAATTTTAACTACATAGCTTCTTACAGTGACCTAAGTTGGACAGATAAATGGAGATTTTCATCATAAAAATTCCAGTGAATATAAATGTCCAAGTCTCCAATGAACCATTTAAAATTTCATCTTGGCCACCAGTCCAATCTAGGAAGTAGGGTACACCTAGGGTAGGGAAAACCCTCTAACAGTTCATGATTTGCTGCAGAACTTAAACCTCAAATCCCACAGAAATTTTTCCTACAGTCATAATAGCTGATGAAATTCTGCACAAATTTCTCCTGTTGCAGTGATATTAAAAGCAGCTAAAAACATTTTTAGTAATGAAATGCAATTCAGACAGCACACTCATGCAGGCACATTTTAGAAAAACACAGCATGCAATATAGAGGACAAAGAAATGCACAAAAGTATGTCAAAAGTACAAAGTTTAGAATAAGTTAGAGGAAACATGCTTTGATTTACCCTTTCATCTCCTTCTCTTTCTTCTCCTTCTCCTTTTCCTTCTTCTCGTTTTCCTTCTTCTCGTTTTCCTTTTTCTCCTTTTCCTCCTTCTCTTTCTTCTCCTTCTCTTTCATATCCTTTTCTTCCTTCTCTTTCATATCCTTCTCCTCTTTCTTCTCACTGTGAAGACATCTGTAGAAGCAGGTACAAACTACTACAACAGCAACAACTACAAGAAAACAGGAAACAAATGATATGTGACTCTGAAAACTAATCACCAAGATTCCAAACCAAGCAGAAGAAATAAGCATTGGTTACATTTCTGCGGTTAGAAAATGTTATTTTATTTGAGCCCATATACATTTATATTCCATCTCGACCCTTCAGTATCTAAATCCAATCCCCTGGAATCACTTAAACAGTCCACAATAAGTCAGAGCCTTTGCTTAATTTAGAAAATTACCCAAAGCATATTTGGGAAATAGACTCATATGACTAATAATTTTGAAAAAATATGTATTATTTAGGGTTTGTTACTAGGTGGACATGTAGAATATAAAAGAATATACAATCACCAACACAAGGTAGTATATCACAGAAAAGGTCAGGTTTTTTAAGACTGTTCTACTCAATTTCAACCTATAAAAACTATAGCAACTGAAAAGTCATTGAAAAAATAATGTGCATCTCATCTTCATATTACATTTTCACTTAAGTGGTATCGAAGTTTGAGATACTTACTTGCAGTAAGAATAATCAGAGCAATGATTCCTGCATCTGAGAAAATATGAAAACAGTTTTGAAGATATTAAGCATCTATGAGTCCTAGATAGCAGCTGTATTTTAATTTTGATCAGATCGTCTAAAAACTACAGTAAAAATGTTTATCAATCTAGTTTTAGCATGACTGCTACTGCATCCAAGTCATTTTGATCACAGAACCCTTTTAAACAGATTCCAGGTACAGGATCCACCTTGTGAAACTCTTAACAGGAGCCTCATTTTTCATTGTTTTGTGCTTTAGCTACCACACCAGGTTATTTTGTATAGGTTACTAGTACTGTTAGAATTAACTAGACTAGAGAAAATTATCTACATGTGTCTATATATACTACCACTTACATTTGTCATGGTATCTGCACTAATAAAATAACTATAAATGTCAATTATTACTAATTATTTGTGACACATTGTTTCTTCCCTACCTACAAATGATTGGAACATATTTCCATGTAGAACTCTAAGGTCTCATAGTACAGGGTTATTAATAACAAAATGATACCTAAATCCTCAAAGTCATCAAGTGATAGTATTTCGTCACTGGGATTGGGATATCCTAGGAAAAAAATGGAAATAGGTAAAAAGGAAGACTAACTAAATCTTAAAGATCTATAAATTCATTGGTTTTGGTTTTGTGCCTTTTTATAATTCATAATTATAATTTAATTTTCCTTATAAATTATATTAATGTTTCTCATTAAAAGTTGCATTATAAAATATTATAAATTTATATTCAATGCCATCAACATTCTTCTTCCTGTCCACTGATATTCCTTGTGACTAATTCTGTGGTATAGCAAGCAAATTTATCATTAGTGTATTCCAAAAATATAGGCTTGAATTCAATATGATTCTACTCAAAAGATAGAGGAAGGCTTAAAAATGATTTAGAAGTTGCTCTGGAGTAGGAAGACTCTTCAACATTATACAGGCCATTTATAAAATACTCGTGGCTAACATCATACTCAATGTTGAAATACTAAAATTTTTTTCCCTTAAGATCAGGAACAACACAGAATTCCTGCATTTGCCACTTCAATTCAATGTAACATTGGAAGTTTGGGTCAGAATCATTACGTAAAAAAGAAGTTAAAAATATCCAGATGGGAAAGAAGAAATAAAATGATCTCTCTTTATAGATGACATGATTTTCTACATAGAAAGCTCTATAAAGATCACACACGTACACACAAACACATACACAAATGTTAGAACTAATACATAAATTCAGCAAAGTTGAAGGATAGAAAATGAACACACAAAAATCAGTTGTGTCTCTATACACTAACAATGAACAATCCAAAAATGAAATTAAGCAAACAATTCCATTTACAATAGCATTAAAAAGAATAAAATACTCAAACTTAACCAAGGAGATGAAAGGCTTGTACATTGAAGACTATAAAAATTTCTGAAAGAAAGTGAAGAAGACATAAATAAATGGAAAGACATCCTGTGGTCATGGACAGGAAGACTTAATATTGTTAAGATGTTAATACTACACAAAACAATTTACAGATTTAATGCACTCTCTATCACCATCTTGAAAATGCATTTTGCAGAAAAAGAAAAATACAACCTATAATTTATATGGAATATCAAGGGACTAGCAACAGCCAAGACAATCCTGAAAAAGAAGAGCAATGCTGAAAGGGCTCATACTTCCTGATTTCAAAACTTACTAAAAAGCTACAATAATAAAACAGAATGGTACTGGCATAGAGACAGACATACAGACCAATGGTATAGAATATAGGGCCCAGAAGTAAACCCTTGCTTATATGGTCAAATGATTGTTCACAAGGATTCTAAGAGCATTCAATGGGGAAAGGGCAGTCTTTTCAACAAATGATTTTTAGAAAACTGGATATCCACATGCAAAGAATGAAATTTGACACTTATCTTACACCATATACAAAAATTAATTCAAAATGTATCAAAAACAAAAGACTTAAAACTATAAAACTCTTAGAAGGAAACATAGAGGACAAATTTCATGATGTTGAACTGGCAATGACTTCTTAGATGTGACACCAAAAGCATAGGCAACAAAAGAAAAAATAGATATATTGGACTACATCAAAATTAAAAACTTTTGTGTATCAAAGGACACTATCAACATAGCAAAAACCAACTCACAGAATGGGCAGAAACATCTGTAAATCATACGTCTGATAAGGGATTGATATCCGAAATATATTACAAATTCCTAAAACTCAATAACAACAACAAAAAGCCATTTTACAAATGGGCAAGGGACTTGAATAGACATTTCTCCAAAGAAGATATACAAATGGCCAAGAAGCACATGAAAAGCTGCTCACCATATCATTAATCGTTAGGGAAATAAAAGACACAATGAGATACTACTTCACACCTATTAACTAACATAGATTATGATGGTTATTATATAAAAAACAGAAATTAACATGTGTTGGCAAAGAGTTTGGGAAATTAGAAACTTTGTACATCACTTGTGGGAATGAAAATGGTGCAGCCACTTAAAAACTTTTTAAAAATGGAAGACAGTATGAATGTTCCTCCAAAAATTAAACAAGAATTAATATATAACACAACAATTCCACTCCAAGGTATATACCCCACAAAAAAATTCAAAAGAGGTACTCAAACAGATACTTGAATGCCAATATTCTGAAAAGCATTGTTTAGAATGTCAAAAGGTGAAAACAACCCAGTATCTATCAACAGATGAATGAATAAATAAAATGTGGTATATACAAACACTGGAATATTTTCAGCCATAAAAAGGAATAAAGTTCTGATACAAGGTGGATGAACTTTGAAGACATTATGCTAAGTGAAATAACCCAGACACAAAGAGACACATGTAAAGTACCACTTAAATGAGGTATCTAGGTAAGTTAAATTCAGAGACAGAAAGTAGAAAGAAGTTATTGAATGTGGGAGGAAGGTTGAGAAAGGAGCATGACTGCTTAATGGGTATAAAGTTTTAGTTTGAGATGATGAAAAAGTTTTAGAGATAGATAGTAGTGATGGTTGCACAACAATGTGAATGTATATAATGCTACTGAATTGGATGAAATGGTAAGAAAAATTAAATAAATGTTGATCTGGAAAAATTACAGTAAGCGTTCTGCCAGACATTAAAACATATTATAGTACTAGAACGAAAAACAACAACTTGGTGTTGGCACAGATATGGACAGAGTTCAAGGGAACAGATAGAAGACTAAAACGCCTATGGATTTAATGGATGATAAAAAGTGGCACCTCAAAACACTTGGAGAGAAGACAAGTTATTCAACAAATGGTGCTACTTTGCCATTGGATGGGGGTGAGTGGAGTGAAGAGGGACCCAATCTCATTCCACATACCATAATGAATTTCAGATGTACCAAAGATTTAAATCCAAAGAATGCAATTAAGATGCATGGTTTAAATGTTTATATAATTTCAGCTTAAGGAAGTCCTAAAGCTTTTATAAGAAAGACACAACGCTCACAGCCATTAGGGAAAAGATCGATAAATCCAGCTACCTATTAATGTAAAAGTTTTGCACATATAAATGACCACCAATAGGAGAATAGTTAAATAAAATATGATGGCATATATTAAAGTCATCATTTAAAAGGATGAGAATAAATAAAAATACAATCTCAATATAAGACATTAAGTGGAAAAATGCTAGTTTCAAAAAAATTTGAACAGTATGATGCCATTTTTGTTTAAGAAAATAAACACCAAATTAAATGTATAGCTACATATATAAGGATTTTGATGTACAGAAATAGAGTAAAGACACACTAACAGTGATTAACTAAGGTAATAGGCTAGGAGGGAGAACAAATCTTTTACTCTGTATACTTCTGTAATGTTTGAAAATTTACAAAAATATATTAATGTATAAAAATATACTCAGGTAACAAAAAGTTATAAAAAGCAACTCATATCTAATAGTACAGTATAAAATCCTAAAAGAACACTGACTAGTGAAAATAAAGCAAACAAAAAAAAGAAAAGAAAAGAAAAAAAAAAAACAACCCTAGGAAAAAAGTTCACTTCACATTAAAAGGGCTTCAATTTATAGTAAGTTCAAATCAACAAAAAAAACAGTTTTAGAAACCTAATAGAAAAATGAACAAAGAACATGAATAAATAAATGTAGACAGAAAAAGTTAAGCCTCACTGATAATTAAAGAAATGCAAATTAAAATAAGACATGATTTTACACCCATCACTTTATAAATTTCTTAACTATAAGTAGGATAAAGAGTTACTGAACCTGGATATTTTAAAAGTGGAGTCTTGGTTGGATGAGTAGGCTTGTAACCTGGAAAAATAAATTTGACTCAATTCACCATCCTTGTCAATACAAAATTATGAATTTAATTTTGGTTTTTTTATTTTTTTAAAGATTATTTCTCAAAATAAATAATACACATACACTCAGAACTTTGCAATTCTACTCCTGAGTTTAACCTAAATATATATTTGTACAAGTGCACAAGGATGTGTATATAAAATGTTCACTACAACTTTGTATTTTATAATGAAAATCCTAGTAGTTAACTAATTATAAATCATAAAATTTATGTATTCTTTTAAAAGATCCAAGTAGTAGTATATTCCATAATTTTTTTCTATTTCACTAAGGATTTCTTGGACATTTTTTCATATTAGCACATTTAGATCTGACTTAACACCATTATATGTTGCTACTGATCCTTTTGGTATAGTCTTTCTCTGACTGATGATAAAAAATGATTGACAATCCCATAAGGAGAGTTGACTTTTTATTTTAAAAAAAAGGTCACTGTAGCTTCTTTTCTTCATAGGCTTTTTCTCACAAACAATTCACATCTTCTTCAAACACTAAACTGTATCAGTGTTTTATAAGTCCTTATGAAATGTTTATGGTCAACTTTCAAAAGAGCATATCAACAAATATAGTATACCACAGTGTATAGGCCCACTAGGACATGGATGGGTCAATGAATATAAATTTCATATGCAATCTTTATATATCATCCACCAAAAAAACATCTCTTTCCCCACAAAACTTCACAGCACTCACCAAGGTACTGAAGGAGGTTACTGGGTACCAGGTTTACAGTAATTATAAAAGGTGTTCTAATTACCATGTTAACATGAATAATCCCCCTCAATCCTTCAAAATATCAGGGCGATAGGAAACAAACAAATTAGATGCCAGTAACTGACATTAGTTTGAGTCATTAGACAACAGGAAACTAGAACCCACAGAAGTGATGTTACTTAAGTGAGCAGAGCCACACTGGGACCCTGAATGCAGTCTGCCCAGGTTAATGCTCTTCCCTCTCTTCCTCTTGTCTTTTGCTTCTGCTGCAACTAAAAGGAAGAAGCCAGAGAAAGCAGCCCTGAAATCAGGAAGATAATTCCTTCTACCATATCAAAATAGTCTCTCAAGTCTTAAGCAGAGCAGCTAATTAGTAGTCCCTGCCAGAAATCCTCCATTTCATTTCAATAAGTAAGGACTTCTCCTGCCTTTCGGTTGTTATGAAATTTACTTTCTGTTGCCAAATAAAAATGCCCAGTAAAGAGACAAATGATATCTGTATGAGGTGGGGAGTGGTAGAAATACTGGTCTTATTCTGGTGACAACAGAAATTTCCCAGTATAAAAAGAACCAAACTGGTTGCAGTCTGGAAAATGAAACATAGTCCTGGACCTGGAAGATACCGTGTAAAGGTGATGCTGTAAGTCATACAAGCTACCTAAGAGCTTTCTAGATGCCAGGCACTGTGCTAAGTGCTTTAAATGGATCCCATTTTGACTTTGCTATCACCCAGTGAGGAAGTCATTAAATCATTTTACATGTAAGTAAATATATTTAAAGTTTACGTAACTTGTCCAAGTTCACACACCTGTTGATATCTGTGGACTATGGCAAATACTTTTAGAATCACTAAGCATAACAACTAAAATGGCTTTAAATATAGTCTTCCTCTTTTCATTACTAAAAATGATGAATGAGTGTAAATCACATGAATTTAAAGGATTTTTTGTAAAATATAAGCAGGCAGTTACTAAATCTGAATGGCCCAAAATTGGGAGTTTTGTATTGAGAGGAATCAGCACTGAAGAACAAACCACATGGGATTACTACTTTCATATCATTTATATGAATTATGCCTCTCATTCTTGACTTATATAGGTAAAAATTCCCATGCTTCAATTTACTCTGAAAAATCATTCCCATCTATTTTTATACATAAAAATACCAAACAAGAGACATTAATATACCTGTGTTCTTTGCTAAAAGAATGTGTTAAGACTCTATAAAAACATACAAAATCACAACAGCAGAATTCTATGTAAGTTCTGTCATACATCTCTCATGGAAATGGATACAAGACAGAGTTAAATACAAAGAGTTATTTTTTCAATTATTCTTGTCAATGGCAAAGAAATAAAAACTAAAAGACAAAATTTAAAAAAAGGAAAAAGACAACATTTGTACCTTTAATACACTTTGGCATCTCAGGCTCCCAAGTATTATTACCACCACAGAACACTAGGTTGCTGCCATTAAGGTAAAAACCCTGGAGGCATTCAAATATCACCACTGCTTGGTAGGAAAATTTTTCTCTACTTTCTGATACCATTATTCCATGTTCGAGTACTGGACGTTCACATTTGACCACTGAAAATTGGAGAAATTCCAGAATTAATAAAAAGCTGCTTTCACACAGGACCAGAAAAACTAGTGCAAAGTAGTAATTTCCAGTGGGAAGAAAAAGCTGAGGAATGAAAGGCAAGATGTTAATTGAAAAAAAAAAAAAGACTTTATTTGTGCATTTGAATTTCAGGCAAGTAGATTTAGAGAAACTTAATAACGTTTTTCCACCTAGAACAGACTGTCATTATACTTTATTGGCTTTCCTACATTTTTTTCCATTAATGACAAGTTTTGAGAAAGTGTGACTACCAGGTACAAATTCAGGGCAAGTTCAAAACTTTTGATACTTTTGATACTCTTTAGCTCTAGGACTTTTTTAAAGGTCATGCTGACACTAATTACAGTACCCTGCTCTTTTAGAAAGGTAGCAAAGACTTTTTGAGAAGGTAATATTTGAGCTCGATTTTAAAAGTTGAAAAGAAGCTAGCCAGGCAAAATGCTCGGCCCTCACACCAGTGTACTCTGGTGTTTCCCATTCTACTCTACTTCTTCAAAGTAAAATACAGGTCATGACCCTCTAGATTGACTTCAATATCTATGAATGTGTTTTGCAGAATTCGGAAAAAAAAAAACAAACTGAAAAACACTGGGCTGAGCAGAGACTTCAAGAGGATATCTTACGAGATTAAATCTGAGCAATAGATAAGGGCCAGATAATATACAGCCTTTTAAACCAGAATAGTGTTCTTCCTCCTTTCCTGTGGATCTGAATTTCCATCAAGTATCACATCATTTCTGTTCAGCCAGGAGAACTTCTTTATCAATTCTTGTGTTCAGGTTGGCTGATGACAAATTCCCCAAACTTTTGTTTATCTGAAACTGTTTTCTATTTATTTCACCTTCAGTTTTGGAAGATTTCTCCTTGACAGTGAATTCTAGGTTAAGTGTTTTATTTTTCTTTCAGCACATTAGCAGACATTATTGTCTTCTCATCTCCACAGTTCCTTAAGAGACATCAGCTGTCATTCTTAACGTGGGTAACGGGGGGGGGGGGGATGGGGGCGGGTGGGTGTGTCCTCAATATAATACCTTTCTTCCCTGGCTCTCTTTTCTTTTATTTTTTGTTTTCAGTAGTTTTACCATGATCTATTTAGTTTGGTGGGGGCTTCTTGGTAAAATTAAAATTTTTACTTATCCTGCTAGGGTCACTGAATTTCTTGTACCTGTAGGATTATTGTTTTGTATCAAATTTGAAATATTTTGGCCCGTATTTATTCAAATAATTTTCTGTATTCCTCTCTCTCCTCTCTTTCTGAAACTTCAATTACATGTATATTTGACTGTTTGCATTGCCACATTTTTGTTTTTAATTTCAGCCATTCTAATAGTTGGTTAGTGGTATCTCATTGTGATTTTAAATTACATTCCTGTAATTACTAATGATATTGAGCAACTTTTCATGTACTTTTTGCCATCTACATATCGTGTTTGGTGAAACATGTCTATTACTAATTTTTGCTCATTTAAAAAAATTGTTTTCTTATTATTGTGTTTTGAGTTCTTCCTATATCATAGATACAAGTTAATTATTAGATACGTACTTTGCAAATATTTTCTCCCAATCTATTGCTTTTTGTTGTTGTTCTCTTAATAATATATTTTGTAGTCCAGAAATTTTGAGTTTGGAGTATCCAATTTATTATTTTTTTCTTTAAAGCATCATGCTTTATGGGTTGTATCAGAGAAATCTTTGGCTAGGTCACAAATATTTTCTGTGTTTTCTTGTAAAAGTGTTGTAGCTATAGGTTTCACATGTATATCTATGCTTCATTTTGAATAAATGTTTGCATATGGTGCTAACTTGGGCTGAGGTTCTTTTTTTTTTTTTTTTTCAGCATATGGGTGTTCAATTGTGCTGGTACCATTTGTTGAAAAAATTGTTCCCCACTGAATTGTCTGTATACCTGTGAAAATCAACTGGACATATTTCCAAGGGTCTAATCCTGGACTCACTATTTTGTTTATTGCTCTATATATCTATCCTTTCACCACTACCAAACTGTCTTGCTTATATGCCTTATAGTATGCTTTATACTAAGTCTTGACATCAGGTAGAGTACATCCTCCAGTTCATTTTCAAAAACTGTTTAACTATTCTAGCTCTTTTGTCTTTCCATATAAATTTCAGAATCAGCTTGTCAATTTATACAAAAAGTTGTACTGGGGTTTCTATTGGGATTATGTTGAATTTATAGATCAATTACAATGAATTTACACCTTTATTATTTTGAGTCTTCCATTTCATGGCCAATGTATATCCCTTTATTTATTAAGGTCTTTAATTTCCTTTATTAGTGTTTAGTGGTTTATACCATTTAAATCTTTCATATATGTTAGTTAGATTTATATGCAAGTATTTTGTGTTTTGGATTTGCAAATAGTTGTTGTAAATAAAACTTTCAGTAATGATTTATTGCTAGTATGTAGACATATAATTGATTTCTGTATGTTGATCTTATATTTTGCAACCTTGCTAAAACATCAGTCTTTGGAATTTTCTACATAGACAATCATGTTATAAATGAATACAGACTATTTTATTTCTTTCATTCCAATGTATGTATGCTTATTTCTTTCTCTTGCCTTATTGCAGTGAGTGGGACCTCCAGTACAATGCTGAATAGAGTGATGAGCATAGACATACTTCCTTTCTTCCTACCTTGGGGAGAAAGAAATTAGGTTTTTACTATTAAGCATAATGTTAGTTGTGTGATTTTTGTATGTGCCTTTTATCAGGTTGATATAGTTAGTTCCATTCTGTTCCTAGTTTGCTAAGTTTTATCATAAAAAGATGATGAATTCTGTCAATTGCTTTTTTTTGCATCTATTAAGATGATCATATATTTTTTCATTACAGTCTTTTGATATGGTAAATAACCCTGATTAATTTTAAAATCTGAACCAATCTTGCATTTATGGAATAAATCTTACTTGGCTATGATGTATTCTTATTTTTATATATAGCAGGATTATTTTTTCTTCTTTGTTTTTTTAATTGGTGTAAAACTGCTTTACAATGTTGTGTTAGTTTCTGCAGTACAATGCAAAGGAACGAAATTGGGTCATTTGTAGAGATGTGGATGGACCTAGAGTCTGTCATACAGAGTGAAGTGAGCCAGAAAGAGAAAAACAAATATCGTATATTAACATATATATGTGGAATCTAGAAAAATGGTACAGATGAACCTATTTGTAGGGCAGGAATAGAGACGTAGACGTATAGCAGGATTTGATTTGTTGATATTTTGTTGAAAAAGTTCTATATTCAATACAGATATTGTTTACAATTTTCTTTCAATGTTTTTGTCTGGTTTTAGTATCAGGTAATGTCCCCATGAAGTGAGTTGAGAAGCATTTCCTCCTCTTATATTTCTTGAACAGTTTGTGTAGAGGTGCTATTATTTATTCCTGCAATGTGCAGTAGAATTAATTCCCCAAGGAGGCCATCTGGGCCTCAGTTCTCACTGTGGGAAGGTTTTTAACTACAAATTATATTTCCTTAATAAGTATAAGACTATTCAGGTTACCTATATATTCGTGTGAAGATATTTCGGTATTTTTTTGTCTTTCAAGGAATTTGTCAATTTCATTTCAGTTGTCAAATTTATAGGCATAAAGATGTAATATTACAATTATCATCATTGTAATATTTTTTAACTATCCATTTAAATGTCTGCAGAATAGTGTTGTCCTCTTTTTCATTCCTTTTTTAAAAAATTATTTTTTAATACAACTTTTAAAGGTTACATTCCATTTACAGTTATTACAAAATATTGGCTATATTCCTCATGTTGTGCAATACATCCTTGTAGCCTATCTTATACCCAATAATTTGTACCTTCCACGCCCACACCCCTATATTGCCCCTCCTCACTGGTGACCACTAGTTTGTTCTCTGTATCTGTGAGTCGGCTTCTTTTTTGTTATATTTACTAGTTTGTTGTATTTTTTAGATTCCACATATAAATGATATCATATAGTATTTGTCTTTCTCTGTCTGACTTATTAAATATCTTTTTCTTTCTTGTCAGCCTAGTTATAGCTTTATCTATTTTATTGATCTTCTCCAAGAACCAGGGGTTTGTTTCATTGGTTTTCTCTATTATTTTCTCTTCACAATTTCATTGATTTCTCTCTATCTTTATGATCATCTTATGTCTCCTTATTTTGAGTTTGCTCTTCTTTTTTTAGTTTTTTAAGGTGGAAGCTTAGATTGTTGATTTGAGACTTTTATTTTTTTCTAACACAAGTATTTCATGCTATAAATTTCCCTTTAAGCAATGCTTTTGTTGTATCACACAAATTTTGATATTTTGATGTATTGTGTTTTTCATTTTTACTCAATTCAAAACACTTTCTAACTTCCCTTGTTACTTCATCTTTGACTCATGGGTTAGTAAGGAGTGCCTTTCATAATTTTCAAGTATTTGCAAATTTTCTAGATTAGCCCTGTTTTAATTTCTATGTTTATTCCATTGTGATCAGATAATGCACTTAATGATTTCAATTCTTTGGAATGTGCTAAAAATAATCTTATTGCCTAGAATATGAGCTACCTTAGAGAATGTCCCATGTGCACTTGAAAAGAGTAAATATTATCCTGTTATTCAGTGGTTTTCTTCCAAGAATCAAATACCCTCTAGCATCTCCTTGCTTTATGTAACTCTCTAGTGCCTTAAATATTGCTTTAAAAATATATTTTGTTCAGAGTTTATCATTCTTATCAATGAGCAGCTTAGCTTTTTAAAATTTTCTCCACCATTATTTGTAGCCAGAACTCTCAGACATCTTGCAATATAAGAAAAAACTTTATTTTTGAGGCAGGGTGTGTTGAGTTTTTTAGTTCTTTCAAGCAAAAAAATCCTAATACACACACACACACACACACACACACACACACACACAATTAGTTCACAATGTGTAAACTGTAATGTCAAGAACATCTGGGGTGAGGGGTGGGAAACCCCACAACTAGAACTATTTTCTGTTCAATTTGGCCTAAATTAAACTAGAAGTCAATTTAACCGGAGGAAGAAACATGTATGACTGTTTTACTTATAGGTAAAACTATTTACAAAGTGTTCCACAGTATTTACAAATGAAGAAGGAAACAAATGGAAACATTATTACCTTTACACAGAGGAGCGGCACTACTCCATTTGCCAGGTCCAGAACAAATAAGCTTGCTCTCTCCAACAAGTGAGTATTCATCTGATCCATTTGAAGGATTACAACTATAAGTTACTAATTCATTATATTCAAATATATTCCTGTAGCTATTGGTGTGTTTTCCATGTTTTATTTTTGGAGGTCGTCCACAAAAAATCTCTTAAAAAGGGGTAAAAAGAGAAAATAAAGGTAAAGGGAAGGTGAAAGAGTAAGACAGCATCAGTAAAGTCCTATGAACTACCTTCAATAAGTTCTTTAACATATGATTTCTAGAAGTTAGTTGTGAATCCTTTATCCATTTAGAGGAGAGTTTCCATGAGAAGATGTATTATCCCAAATTCAAATCATGTAGAAATAAACTTTTAAGAACCAAACTCATTTTCTTAAATACCTATATAAAGTACCTATATGAAATACCTATATTTATCTATAAGGACATGCTAAGTTTTGTTCTAATCATCATAAGAGATGGAAATTTAATGAGAAAATATGCTTGTGATTAAAAATAAAATTCACTGCTAGCTAAGAAATGCATATTTATAATTTATAAACATATCCATTCACTACATCCATGGTTCACAATAATACCAAGATATGGTCTTATTTCACTGTCATCCTTGTAAGTTTATGGTGAAATTTTCCAGAATCTACAAATTGTGTGATTTTGCCACAGACTGAATCCAGATGTCTTCCTTTAAGCCAGATATTGAAGAGATTTGCAAAAATGTAAAACAATGCCACTATTCCCACTGTTGGTTTGGGAAATTTTTAATTTTTTCATAAAAATATGTTGTATATATTAACATGTATTGACTTTACTGTTCCTAAAAATGATTTAATAATTAACTATTTTAAAAACTTTTGTTTTAATTCCAATATAATGAATACCAATAGACATAACCCACATAAAGAAAAGCTCTTTGGAATCGTTGTTGATTTAACAGCATAAACAGGTCCTGAAGCCAAAAAGTTTGAAAATTCCTAATCCAAATTATAAAGTGAGAATTAACTTACTTTCACAATGTGGTATCAAATCACTCCAATGCACATTATCTCCAATAAGGTTACAAGTTAGAATTTTTTTTCCTCTTAAGTAATAACTAAATGAAAAAAGAAAAGGTTACTGTTTCTTTAATAGCACATAATACTGAAAATTTTTATATGGTTGTTTTTCTGCACTACAGTAGTTTGAGGGAGAAGTTTCTTAAATGACATGATATAATGAAAGTGCTAACCAAATCTGCAATTTTAATCAAATAAAGAGTTTCTGCATGTGGACACACACTGTCCCACAGCAAAATGTCTAAATTACTATCATGCCTGTCAGTGTGGCCTCTTCACCATCTCTGGCAAATGCATCACACATTCACTTCTGTGCTTTTGCTCACACCATTCTGCTCAGCAAGGACTGAGCAGAGACATCAGGCCCTAGAGCTTGCCTGCCTGGATTCAAGTCCCAGCTCCATGAATGACTTGTTATTTAAGCTTGGGAAAGTCTCTTACTGTTTCTCTTGCTCAATTTCCTCATCTATGTAAAAGAGATAATAGTACATACTTCATGGGGTTCTTTTGAGAATAAGTTAGCATCTGACACATAGTGAGTGCTAGGTAAGTTTTAGTTCTTTTTAATATTCTTTAGATCAGAATATCTTGCCAGGAATAGCTTGGGAATACTACTTAATGAAATTTTCTCTGATGATTTAAACTCACAGTACTCTCTTCTCCTTCTGGATTCTCATTGTAATGATCATAAATAATGGTATGTATTTGGCACTTCTTATTTACTATTTTGATTTAATATATTATGTTAGTATATATTGTGTTTCTAACCAGGCTACAGCTTTTTTTTGAGAAGAGTCTATGCTTTAAGTTTTTGGTACCTTTCAAAGTGCCTAATAGGCTCTCTATATCTATAACAGGATGTTCTAATATTTTTACTTGATCAGTTTAAAAATAATCAGTGAAACTGCTTGTACAAGGTTCCAGTTGACTTTTCCATTAAGCTGTACTCATTTTCTGTATATTAGTGTTTTAGGAGAGGATTTTGGGAAGGTGGTAGAGTTGGAAGTTCTAGGAATCTGTCACCATAACTAGACAAAAACTGCAATGGCAGAATCTGTCTGATGTTACTGTTTTGGAACTCTGGAGTCTGTTGAAGGCTTGCAAGTTCTAGAGGAAAACTCAGACAGGTAAATTGCATTAATTTCAGTCAATTTCAGCTCTTAGGAAAACAGCAGCAACTTACCCCTACCCTCAGCAGTGTGGCAGGCAACTGTGCGTGTGCTTCTGAAGCAGGTTACACACAGGTTGCAGGAGGTACTATAGCCAAAAAGACTGTCTTCCAAGTACCAAGGATCTGTACTCTGATTGCTGACTGCTATTTCTGATCACAGAAAGTGGTGGCAGCCATTGTTGTCACACCTTGCCGACTCTTGCAAGCCCTATCCTTGTTGGCTGAAGTGACTTACACGGGATTTAAAGATCCAGCAACATTTGCTTCCACTTTCATTTTTCATGTTTCCACTCTCAGAAGCCAGGCACTAAAGACTAGGACATTCAAAAACAACTGCATATGTGGGGAAATTTAGAAAGTGAGTGTGCATGTTCAGGGAAAAAACACAGAAACAGCCTGAGAAGACCTTCAGTTTACATCTCAGGTGATCCCTGCCACAGAAACATGATACAAAAATCAATAAACAAAAACAATAACAAAAACTGCAATGTCTAGGGAAAGGGGAGAATCTGATTTGCAGAGTTACACATTATTAGATTCCAATATCCAATATTCCACAAAAAATCACCAGGCATACAAAGAAACAGGAAAGTATGGTCCATTCAGAATAAAAAAACAAATGAACAGAAACTGTTCCTGAAAAAATCTGATGACAGATATATTAGATAAAGACATCAAAATATCTTAAAGATGCTCAAAGACCTAAAGGAAGACTTGGAGAAAGTCAAGAAAATGATGTGTGAACAAAATGGAAGTATCATAAGGAGCTAGAAAACCTAAAAAGGAACCAAAAAGAAATTATGGAGCTTAAAAGTACAATACCTGGTATTAAAAATTCAATAGAGGGATTAAAGGCAAATTTGAGCAGCAGAAGGAAGGATCAGTGAACATGAATATAGAATGGTGGAAGTTACTGAGTCTGAGGAACAGAAAGGAAAAAAGAGTGAAGAAAAGTGAGCAGAGCCTAAAGGACCTGTGTGATATCATCAAGTGGATCAACCTACACAGTGTGGGAATCTCAGAGGGAGAAGAGAGATAGAAAGGGGCAGAGAGAATATTTTAAAAAAATAATGGTGAGCAACTTTGCAAATTTGATGAAAGACACAAATATAAACATCCAAGAAGCTCAACAACCCCCAGGTAAAATGAACTTAAAGACACCCACACTAAGTCACATAATAACCAAACTTTCAAAAGACAAAGACAGAGTGGCTAAGATGGCCGAGTAGAAGGACCCTAAGCTCACCTCCTCTCACAAGAACACCAAAATCACAACAATCTATAGAGCAATCATCATTGAAAAAGACTGAAACCTACTAGAAAAGATCCCCTACCGCTAAAGACATAAAGATGGAACCACAAGGAGACTGGTAGGAGGGGCAGCCTTGCAATATAATCAAATCCCATACCCCCCAGTGGGCACCCCACAAACTGGAGAATAATTATATTACAGAGATTCTCCCACAGGAGTGAGTTCTGAGCCCCACATGAGGCCCCACAGCCCAAGGGTCTAGCACTGGGAAGAGGAGCTCCCAGAGCATTTGGCATTGAAGGCCAGTGGGGCTTGATTGCAGGAGTTCCACAGGATTGAGGAAAACAGAGATTTCACTCTTAAAGGGTGCAAAGAAAAACCTCACACACACCAAAGGACCAAAGTTAAAAGCAGTAACTTCATAGGAGCCTGGGCCAGAGCTACCTACTCATCTTGGAGGGTCTCCTAGGGAAGTGGGGGTAGCTGTGGCTCACTCTGGGGATATAGACATTGCGGCAGATATATCAGGGAGGATTCATTTGTGTGAGTTCTCCCAGAGGCTGATATCTTGGCACCAAGACCTGGCCCCACCCAACAGCCTGTAGGCTCCAGTGCTGGGACATCTCAGGCCAAACAACAAACTGGGAGGGGATACACCCCCACCCATGAGCAGACAGGCTGCTTAAAGACTTCCTGAGTCCACAGCCACCTCTAAACACATCCCTAGACATGGCCCTGCCCACCAGAGGACCAAAACCCAGCTCCAATGGTTAGGGGGCAGACACCAGAAGCAAGAAAATTACAGTCCTGCAGCCTGCAAGCCAAGTCTGCAAACGCAGGCCAGAAACTACCCTGGGACCAGCTGGCCCCTGGCCCTTGGGTAATGAGAGGGGAGTGCACTGCTGGGATGCATAGGATGTCTCTTACAGAGGGTCACTTCTCCAAGGTCAAAAAAAAGTAACCAACCTACTACATACATAAAAATACAAATAGCAATTTAGAGAAAATGAAGCAACAGAGGAATATGTTTCAGATGAAGGAACAAGATAAAACCCCAGAAGAACTAAGTGACATGGAGATAGGCAATCTGCCCAAGAAAGAGTTCAGAGTAATGATAGTAAAGATGATCAAAGAACTCAGGTGGAGAATGGATGCACGGAATGAAAAATTAGAAGTTTTTAACAAAGAATTAGAAAATATAAAGAACAACCAAACAGAATTAAAGAATACAATAACTGAAATGAAAAATACACTAGAAGGTATCAATAGTAGAGTAAATGAGATGGAAGAACTGATTAGTGAGGTGGACGACAGAGTAGTGGAAATCACTGCCACTGAAGAGAAAAAAAAAAAGAATGAAAAGGAATGAGGACAGTTCAAGAGACTTCTGGGACAACATCAAGCATGCTAATATTTGCATTATCAGGGTCCCAGAAGGAGAAGAGAGAGAGAGAAAGGACCTGAGAAAACATTTGAAAAGATAATTGCTGAAAATTTCCCTAATCTGGGGAAGGAAACAGTCACCCAAGTCCAGGAAGTGCAGAGAGTTCCATACAGGATTAACCCACAGAGGAATACACCATGACACAGTGTAATCAAAATGATGAAAATTAAAGATAAAGAGAGAATATTAAAAGCAACAAGGGAAAAGCAACAAGTAACATACAAGAGAACTCCCATAAGGCTATCAACTGATTTTTCAGCAGAAACTCTGCAGGTCAGAAAGGAGTGGCATGATATACTTAAAGTGATGAAAGACAAAAACCTACAACTAAGAATCCTCTACCCAGCAAGGCTCCCATTCAGATTTCATGGAGAAATCAACAGCTTTACAGACAAGCAAAAGCTAAAATAATTCAGTATTACCAAACCAACTTTACAACAAATGATAAAGAACTTCTCTAGGTGGAAAAGAAAAGGCCACAAATAGAAACAAGGAAATTATAAAATGGAAAAGCTCACTGGTAAAGGCAAACTTACAAGAAAGGTAGGAAATCATCCATTAGTAGGGAGGTTAAAAGATGAAAATAGTAAAAATCATTTGTATCCACAATAAGCAGTTAAGGGATACACAAAACAATTAGATGCAAAATATAAAATCAAAAACAGTAATTGTGAGGGGAGGAGAGTACAAATGCAGGGTACCTAAAATGCATTTGAAATTAAGAGATCAGCAACTTAAAACAAGCATGTATAAATATAGGCTCTAATACAAAAACCTCATGGTAACTGTAAAACAAAAATATATAATAGATATACGTACAAAAAGAAAAAGGAATCCAAACATAACATTAAAGATAGTCATCACAAGAATAGAGAATGAAAGAAGAAAGGGGAAACAAAAAGACCTAAAAAAACAAAATTCAATTAACAAAATGGCAATAGGAACATACTTATCAATAATTACCTTAAATGTAAATAGACTAAATGCTCCAACCAAAAGACAGACTGGCTGAATGGTTACAAAAACAAGACCAATATATACACTGCCTACAAGAGACTCACTTCAGATCTGGAGACACATACAGACTGAAAGTGAGGAAATGGAAAAAGTATTCCATGCAAATGGGAATCAAAAGAAAGTCACAGTTGCAATACTTATATCAGACAAAAATAGACTTTAATAAAGACTGTTACAAGAGACAAAGACACTACATAATGAGCAAAGGATCAGTCAAAGAAAAAGATTATAACAATTGTAAATATATATGCACCCAACATAGGAGCACCTCAATATATAAGGCAAGGGCTAACAGCCATAAAGGAAAAATTGACAGTAACACAATGATAGTAGGGGACCTTAACACTCAACTCACATCAATGGACAGATCATCCAGACAGAAAATCAATAAGGAAACACAGGTAACACCTATCCTTCTGAAACTATTCCAAAAAACTGCAGAGGAAAGAACTCTTCCAAACTTGTTCTCTGAGGCCACCATCACCCTGATACCAAAACCAGACAAAAATATCACACAAAAAAAGAAATTTATAGGTCAATATCACTGATGAAAATAGATGCAAAAATCCTCAACAAAATACTAGCAAACCAACTCCAAAAATACGTTAAAAGGATCATACATCATGATCCAGTGGGATTTATCCCAGGGAGGCAAGGATTTTTCAATATTCACAAATCAATCAATGTGATACAGCATATTAACAAATTGAAGGACAAAAACCATGTGATCCTCTCAACAGATGCAGAAAAACTTTTTATAAAATTCAACATCCATTTATGATAAAAAACTCTTCAGAAAGTAGGCATAGAGGAAACATATCTCAACATAATAAAGGCCATATATGACAAACCCACAGCTAACATCATACTCAATGGTGAAAAGCTGAAAGCATTTCCTCTAAGATCAGGAACAGTACAAGGATGCTCACTCTCACCATTTTTATTCAGCATAGTTTTGGAAGTCCTAGCCACAGGAAGCAGAAAAGAAAAAAAAAATAAAGGAATCCAAATCGGAAAAGAAGTAAAACTGTCACTGTTTGCAGATGACATGATGTTATACATAGAAAATCCTAAGGACACTACCAGAAAACTACTAGAGCTCATCAATGAATCTGGTAAAGTTGCTGAATACAAAATTAATATACAGAAATCTGTTGCACTTCTATACACTAACAACGAAAGATGAGAAACAGAAATTAAGGAAACAATCCCATTTACCACTGCATCAAAAAGAATAAAATATCTAGAAATAAACCTACTTAAGGAGCAAAAGACCTGTACTCTGAAAACTGTAAGACACTGATGAAAGAATCTGAAGATGACACAAACAGATGGAGCGATTTCCCATGTTCTTGGATTGGAAGAATCAGCATTGTCAAAATGACTATACTACCCAAGGCAATCTACAGATTCAATACAATGGCATTTTTCACAGAACTAGAACAAAAAAACTTTAAATTTGTATGGAAACACAAAAGACTCCTATTAGCCAAAACACTCTTGAGAAAGAAGAATGGAGCAGGAGGAAACATGCTCCCTGATTTCAGACTATACAATAAAGCAACAGTCATCAAAACAGTATGGTACTGGCAGAAAAGCCAGACATATAAATCAATGGAGCAGGATAGAAAGCCCATAAATAAACCCATACACTGATGGTCAATTAATCTATGACAAAGGAGGCAATAATAGACAATGGAGAAAAGACAGTCAATAAGTGGTGCTGGGAAAACTGGACAGCTATAAAAGTAAAAAGAATGAAATTAGAACATTCTTTAACACCATATACAAACGTATACAAAAATAAACTCAAAATGGATTAAAGACCTAAATATAAGACAGTATATTATAATACAGAGGAAAACATAGGCAGAACACTCTTTGACATAAATTGCAGCAATATTTTATTTGGATACGTCTCCTAGAGTAATGGAGATAAAAACAAAAATAAAAACTGGGACCTAATTAAACTTAAAAGCTTTTGCACAGCAAAGGAAACCATAAACAGAATGAAAAGAAAACCTACAGACTGGGAGAAAATATTTGTAAATGATGCCACCAAGAAGGGATTAATTTCCAATACATACAGCTCATCCAGCTTAATATCAACAACAACAACATAATCAAAAAATGGGCAAAAGACCTAGGTAGACATTTCTCCAAAGAAGACATACAAATGGCCAACAGGCACATGAAAAGATGCTCAACATAACTAATTATTAGAGAAATGCAAATCAAAACTACAATGAGATATCACCTCACACCAGTCAGAATGGCCATCATTAAAAAGTCTACAAATAATAAATGCTGGAGAGGGTGTGGAGAAAAAGGAGCCCTCTTACACTGTTGGTGTCATTTCTGTGAGCCCTCCTTCAACTCTGAGAGTTGGCCATTTTTACTAGGGTGCACTGTGTTGTTAAGGATAAAGTCACCATGATTACTACATTTTCAATGCTTCCAATAGGCTTATTATCACATATAATAAGTATTTGATTTTGCTTTTCTTCAATTTAAATTCCTTTCTATTAATTACACATCATTTCATTCTCCATAAAAAGCCCAAGAGTTGTTTGGCTACAAGTGCAACTTATGACCTAGAAAGAAAAATGAAATCAACTTCAAGGGAATGATTAAGCTGAGAAGCAAAGAAAAATGGAATTCATAACATTTAACTTATTTCCTCTAAGGAGTAACTTACTTACCCCTCATTACAAGAAATGTGAGCTTCTGATTCAAACTCAAAGGTTTTATTTGGGGCATATACTTCACCATGTTTTATTTCTGGATTTGGACATGATTTTCCTAAAAGAAAATTTTCAAATTTGTTTTTTCATACCAATTTCAAAACATTTAAATCAAGATCAAAATTCTACACTGCTCTTTTCTATTGATTAAATATTATTTTCTTTCTTTAATTATTATAAGGGCAAACTTAACATTCACATTTACTGAGGAACCAATCACCAATAAAGATTCCCTGGAGATTTCTCAAAGCCTGAAAAAATGCATTGCTATCTAAAACCTAGTTTTGCATGAGAAAATCATTATTGTTGCAGTGGAACATTGACCCTAAAATGTGTAAAAATCTCTACAGAAAGCAAAAAACAACAAAAATGGTTTTGTTTCCTTACTTAAACATGCTTCTTCAATAGGGCTCCATGAGCCATTAGGCTCACAAGTAGATGCGAGGAGATAAGGCCACACATAAAAGTATCCTCTGTGACACTCATAGTCTATTCTGTCCCCAGGATAATAATGGCGTTTAATGACACCCTTGAGCTTCATACTCTCCAATACTGGTGGATCAATACAGGGACCTAGGAATAAAAATAAAAACAGAAAATTAAGGATTTAATCTCTTTCGCCAGCCACTTGTGGCCTAGCAGCAAGTAGGCAGTACAGAATAAATGGAAAGGTTCTTAGCAAGATTTTAAGTGATTGTCACATGCTTTTACCCAAGTGATGGTAGTAGCGGAGGATGTGTCTTGCTTACTTTAAATAACATCCTATTAGCTTTTAATTTGTTGAGGAATAAGCTAAATTTTCATTCAACAGTAAATTAAAGGAGACAAAATCTTTTTGGTATTGACTAAATATATATATATATAGGTACATATCCTTACATACTTTTTTCTAAATTCATTTCAAAACTCACCTCTCTTCTAAAAAGTCTTCCATTGTATATAGCACTCTGCTCAGATTACTCTTCCATAGTTTGAAACACAAGCATATGATCACTTGTCACTCAGTTTCCTCTCAGAAGGCAAGGTCTTAGAGGGCAGGGATCATATGCCTTCTTTTTCTACTACACTCTGTACACACTGGGTGCTCAAGACATGCTATGGTAAGAGGTGACTATTAAATAAACATTGTGGATTTCAAAGATCAAAATAGATATGGACTAAGTATTTCAAAGTATGACTTCATTTCATATATTTCATATTTGTGAACTAAAGAATTTTATGAATGAATAGATAACATTTAAATATCAAAATTTACCATTTTGAATAGACTTACATTGAAAAAAATTTGTTTTCTTGATATTACCTTAAATGTAATTTAATTTTTCTTCTCTGATCAATAGAGCATGCATATCCTCAGAAGCTCCCTGAGGTAGCTGTTTGGCCTATTTATCTAATATACCCCAACAGTAAAGCTACTTTATTGCTATACTTTTATAAGTTTTTATTCTTTTTTTTTTTTTGGTGGTGGGGAGTCCCTCCCTAGAAGAGTGTAATTCCTACTTCAACAATTTCTCTTCCTTTTAATTATCTGTGAGCTCGATAACCTAACAAATCTGTTAGAAAAATTATGTAAAATAATATTATGGAGACACATCAAGTCCTAAAGTGCTAAAGGAATGCAGAGGCCACACCTATAAGGTTAAGGATCTAAGGAGAAAGAAATAGCCCTATTTTGGTCCCTGAGGAACCTTTTCTTTATTACTCCCTGGATCTTGGTCTTACTGCAGATTGAGAGACTGGTCAAGAGAGAACTCTAAAGAGGTGAAATATTACCCTCCTTTCCTATCATATTCTAAACTCTAAACTCCTCTCTTGATACACCATCCAACATTTCATTTACATCATGTGCTGAAACTGTTTCAACACTTAGCAAATGTTTTCAACATTTCTACTATGCTGATCTTGTTACATGAATGCTCCTCAATTAACTGCCCAAAACAAAACAAAAGCAAAAAGCAAAAAAAAAAAAAAAAAAAAAGAAAACCAAAACCAAAACAAAAAACCCCAAAAAACAAAACAAAACAAAACCCTTTAGTATTAAAAGCATTGCTTAAAAAGAAAATTAGTTGACTTGAATTTTATTAATAATATTAAATTTACTCAATACCCTGAGCCAGACGTTCTCATTTTAACATAGGAAAAAAACAAACAAAAAACACAGGATAGAAATGCTATATAATTTCGTACTGGATACAAATGTATTACATCATTCTAGAATTTCCTGGAACCACCAAGAAAGAAATCAAGTTAACAGCATGCCCATAATTAAATTACACAAGTGTTCTTTGTTTATGCACTCAACTTCAGTAACTATCTCGAAAGTATAAAAAAGAAGAGAAAATTCCTAAAGTAACTCTCACACATAGTGCTCTGAATGGAAAAAGACATGTCAATTGGACAGTTTAATCCATTCAACTAATGAAGGATTTCTTCCTACCAATATACATCATGAAATGAGTGCTTTTAACAATGTGCAGTTTAGAATGTTTGCTTTGTCAACCAGTTGATCACAAGCTTTATACACTGTAATAATTGAGTCCAATGTCACACATTTTTATAATCAAATTTCTTCTTTTGCTCAGAACATTGAATTTTTTTCCTATGAGGATTTTGAAAGTAAATGTCCCTAGCTCCAAAAAAATAACATCTTAACTTAGTTTTTTCTAAATAGTTTACAACATAATTATTATTAGGCTGTAATGCTATACTTTAACAATGGATGCTATTACATAATAAGACAGGCTGCATTCAGAAAATTCCCCAGTGTTCCAGGTGAGTGTCAGGAAAGTGAAATAATGCTCTGCTGTGAATCAAGAAAACTGTTCACTTTCTATACACTTGCAAAAATTGTGCAAGCACTCTCTACTTGCTTGCAAAATTAAAAATAACTCCTTGACACAAGCGCACGCCACACCCCTTCCCATGTGGTTCCCTTCAGAAAATCATGGTCTCTGACCCAAACTGGAACTTCCCGAAATCTGACCACCCCTCCCCTTCTCTCAATGTCCACACAACCTATTTTTAAACTTTCTTTGCTTCTTCAAAACACAGGCTCTAACATCTAACCTATCAATTTTATTTCTCAGTTCCCACTCATTTATAAGCCACTTAAATTATTTTCAAGTCATTAAGTAGCCTCCCTCTTGGTAAATTCACCCTAACACTCTCTCCCTCAGTAATTTTAATTACCCTGTCTCAACATCTGGAGCTATTGTTCATTCTCTTTGCTCCCTTGTGCCTGAAAATCTCTTTTCCTTGGTTTCCAGGTAGCAAACCAGCCTAGTTTTCAGCCTGTCCTCTGGCTGCTCTTCCTTCTCTGCCTGATTGCATAATGTGACGTTCCTCATGGGTTATTCTACGAGCTCTCCTTATTTTCATTCTGCAAATCCCCCTGGGTCAGATGTATACTCTCATGACATCATTACAACTGATGAGAGCTGCCTCCCAAATCCCTCTCTCCATCCTAGATCTTAGCTGGGGTGCCAAGTCTGTATGTTCAACTGCCTCCCCACAGCTCCACTTGGAATGTGTCACCCTATCTCAAATAACATAATGAAGCCAGCAAACAAGATACATGGTTTCCACAACTGAAATGCCTGTTCCCTCGCTCTGTTTCCACCTTTACTTCTAATTCAAGCCACTATCATTTCTTATCTGGATTGCTATAAGAGTTTCTGAATAGGTCTCCTTACTGGTCTCCCCACCTTTCATTCAGTTCATTTTCACATTGCCACCAGAGTAATACTGATATGATACTAGCACCAAGGTCCTTCCAAGTCAGATACGTTTCAATGGCTCCCTGTTGCCCTCATGATAATGTCTAAGGCTTCCTCACATGGCTAACAGAGATTTAATGTCTGCTCACTCTTGCACAGTCTTCTAAGCCATATTCAATCCCACTAGTAGTGCCCATTAAATTACTCAACTTACTGTAGCGCTCTAGACCTCCATGCATCATATTACTTCAGCTTTGACCAGAGACCCTGCCATTCCTCTCACCCACTCATCCTTCATTTTCATCTTAGATGCCACTTCTTCCTTGAGGCTCTTGACATCTCTCACTCAAAACACTGGGTTAAGTGTCCTCATGGTGCCCCAATTTACTTCTTTCACAGCACTTTTCATACTGTAATTATTCATTGCTTACTTCCCTAGGAGACTGTAGCCTTCTTGAGGACCATGTCTCATTCATCACTGCATTTCTAGTTCCTAGTGCCAAAGCTGAAGGAGTACTGTTATCAGTTTTATACATTCTTGGGTCAAAATTCAAATTCTTTACTGTTCAGCCAAACTGCTCCAGAAATATCTTCAAATCATCACTTTTTTCACTGCTGTTTCTGTTCCTATTTTCCATTTCTTTCATTCATTTATTTACAAACATTTCACTTTATCAGAATTTTTAATTTCTTTCTTGTCAAAATATTTGTTTTAGTATTTTATTATAAACCCATTTTATATTACTTCTATGACTAGAAATAGTATTTTAACATTATTAAAAGTGAACTCCAAAGACTGTGGGTTATATTTTTTCCTAAAGATTAGCAATGAACAATTCTAGAACTTGTTTCTTAAAACAGTGGTGATATTAATCATTTTAGAAATACCAAATTAAACCTGTGCCTATCATTATTTTAGTGTTTTTTAACTAACTTATTCTTGACAATCTTCCTATGAGTTGTGTACTATTTCCCATTCTTTAAGATGAGCAATCTGAACCATGGTAAGGTGAAGTAACTTGCCCATGAATACATTCCCTGTAGGTAGCAGACCCAGGGTCAAGCCAGGAAACCCGGTTCCACTACCCACATTGCTTTCCATCACTGTCTGTCATCCAGAACCCTTGTATGGTTATGACAACAACGTTTGTCTGCAATTTAGTCCTTAAGCAATGGTATTCTACTGAGCCTGGGGAGATTAAAGCAACGTTAGTTTAGATTTGCATTGTGCTAGGGCAAACGAAAGGCCTCAAGGTGCCCAAAAAGAACAGGTAATAACATCATAGTCTGATTTTTATGATAGTAATTTTTCATTCCTAACTATCCTGCTCTTCCATAATAATTCACTCTGTGATCTACACCGCTGCCTTCCTCTTGCGTCCTTTGCCCTACTGCTGCCACACTGGGTAGCTAGGCAGTCCATGACTGCCCTGAGCCATGTCACATCTCTGAGCCTTTGCTCACACTGTTTTCTCTGCTCTGAACACCTTTCTTCCTGCTCAGGAGAACTCCTTCAACTCTTGTCTTCCTTGACTTAATTCACTCAACATCTCCTCTAGGAAGTAGTCTCTGCTTCCCTGGGGAGGCACTGACCAGTCCCCTTCTCTTGTGTAAGCAGCTTTTTGTAGGAAAGAGCTATTTGCAGGAGGTTCCTTTTGTCTTGTCACTTTAGCAAAACTATACTTTAATTAACCTCTGGCCCAAGCACACCTTTCACATCTTTAGATCACACAATACTTTGCCTAACCTGTTGGTTCTCTTAGATCAAAGAAATAGAAAGGAAGAATAATTAACAGATGATCAGATCTTTCCCCCAGCTTTCCCTTCAGTAACCTCCAGAGCAAACTGTGTGAAAGAGATAACATCTAAAGAAATATCACAAGGAGTCGACAAGTCTGCAGGCAATGAGAGATGTCAATAAATATGACTCCCTATCTCAATGATTAACTAAGATTACTTCCCCTTTTTCCCTTAAAAAACTTTCATGGCCAAGCAGAATCTTCAGAGTTAGTTCTGGGACAGGAGTCTGCCTTCTCCGCAGATGCCAGCCTTCTGATTAAGCCTTTCCATTCCTACCAGCACTTGTCTCTCAAGTATTGACTTTTTGAGCAGTGAGCAGCCAGACCTGAGTTCGGTAGCACTCGGACTCTCCTCTGCATGGATCTCTCAGCTCACCATCACATGTTTTCGTGTTTAACACATGATATTGTGGACTCCATTCAGCCATGTGGCCACAACACCTCACACAGTACATGCCTCATAGTCACTATTCAAAACACTTTGGTTCTCAAAGTTACACTGCTGTCAAACAGAAACCAATAGTAAAGAATACAGTATAATTAATCTAACATTGAAAATAATCATCTTAAAACTTTATGCACTGGAGAAAGATTTGACCACCTAATTTCTTTTGTTCTCTATCTCCCAGTATTATGGTAACCTAGCAATGGACCAATAAGGACTATTCTTCTTGCACTGTAATATGCAGAGTAAGAAACTAAGAAACTACTGTGTAAGCACTTATTCATCTTGGCTTCTTTCAAAAGAAAAGACCTAAAATAGGCAGAAGAGACCACCCATAAAAGGAAATTGTAGGCTTTGTCCCACAAAGCAGACTCATTCTGGATGAATGAGACTGGTCCCTTCTGTGATCTTCTACCATTTGGCAACTACCTCTGAGATGGCAGGACTCCCAAGGCACAACACTGCCCACTTACAAAATCTTCTCCTCATGAGCCGCTTCAGCACATGTTTATTATATTCACATACTTTCCCTGCCCAACATAGTGAGTTCTCATTTGTACCTTATCTAAGTTTCTTACCTATCCTGATTTTACCTTTCAATCTTAAACCTAACCTTGTTTTTCCTCCTCTTCATTTCTAGCTGTTATCTTCCCTGATACATCCTATTCATTTTACTTATCTATTTTCCTCTATTTTGAATAGTTTTCATCATCTCCTTCAACTTCTAGCTTTAAGCCTATTCTAAACATTATTATTCTTTAAAAAATTCCTTTTAATTTTTTGTTAGCACTGCTGTTCCATCACCCACAACTCTCTTGCAGAGAAATAAACTTTCAAAATGATCCGTAACAAGCAAGGCTGGAGTATTGAGAACCCTGAGGAGTCTACAGTCAGGAGAAGATAGATCCTTTCTGACCCCCAGCTGTCCCTGCCTTAGCTTTTTAGGCACCACAGAAAGTCCATCTTAAGCATGGCTTTTTAGAGAACCTTCCTCCTGGAAGCAAGAGAAGTTGTTCCTGGGCTCTAAGCCTCAGCCGAATGTTACTTTTAATTTTCTGGTACTTGATAGTTATACAATAATGTTGACACTGAGGCAAAAAAATGGGCATTTGAAACCACAAGTGTGACAAGACAGCCAAGATCTCTGCATTCTAGTGAGGAGAGAACAGAACACATAGTTTGGGAGGGTGACTACCAGTTGGGGGGAATTGAGCTGAAGTGTGTGTGGCTACCGGAAACAGTGGGTCAGAGAAGGTCCCTCTGAGGGGATAACATCACAACTGACTTTAAAGAATAAGAAGGAGCCAATTACGCAAGAGGCAGAAGGAGAATGTCCCAAGGCCAAGGGAACAGCAAGTACAGAAGGCAAAGTGGCAGAGTTTGGCCTGTTTGATGAGCAGAAAAGTCTTCCCTTCCACCAGTCATTTGTTAAACGCTGTCAGAGAATCATGCTCCTTTCCTCCTGGGTACTTCTCTTGGGTTATAACGTATTCATTAATATTATGTTTTGGCTACTGTCTACCACTCCCAATAAATTGTAGCAAATATTTGATTTCCTAACATGTGCCTGGCACTGGGGACCCAAGACCAGCACAGGACCTGGCATATAGAAGGCAAGTATGTATTGAATGAATGCTGCTAAGAAAAAATGCAGCATACAAACTGTATATGTAATAGATCCTAAAAATAACTTGGACATGGAAACACACGTGTATATAAAGACAGAAGGAAATATACCAAAGTATTAAATATGGTTGTCCTTTGATTGTGTATGTTTTATACAATAAGCATGCCTTTTTTTGGGCATATATTTAAAGTATTTTTTCGATTCAATGAAACACGGAAAAGAAAATAAAAAGAAGTGAATGGGCCTCAGCTCTAGTTTATGAGCTGTATGGGAAAACCAGATGAACACCATTTATAGTTCATTTTCAGGATGCTCATTTTTCACTGTGTTTGGCTACCAATGTTTTTTAGGTTTCTTTGGTAAGCCCCATACAAAGCAGCTTCCTTGTCCCACACTGGGCACCACTGGGCTGGCGACTTCCACAAAGCGTATACCAGGGTACATTCGCCCAGGCTCCCCCAGCGGGGCACAAACACCCCACACACAAGGCATCACCGGCCTAGAGAACACAAGGCAACCCCTCCCCCAGGGCACAGCACCAGACTAGCAGCATCCCCAGACACAGGGGGCACTTAAGGGCAAGCCGTCCCCACCAGCACCGGGTCCCGCTCCTGTTCCAACTTGGCTCAGTCCTGGAAACACCCTACAGACTTTTGCTAGGGACACAGCTTGGCCCGGGGTAAACCCCGGCCAAGCCCACCACCCCTCACCGCTCAGTGCCCACCACCAAGCAAGCCTTCTCCTCGGCCACTACGTGTTCTCCACCCCGGTGGGTCCCCGCACAGCAAGACCCAGGACATTCCGGCCACGCCTTCAACCCTAACTCCGCACGATCCCGGGTGGATCCAGCTTCGCGCCTCCGCCCCGAGCCAACAAGCAAAGCTCCCCCGGTCCTCGGTTCTGGCCTGCCTGCTCCCCGACCCACTCCAGTTCGCCACCAGGGCGCACACTCTCTCCAGGCTCCTACCGGAGAATATGGGCAACGGGAGCACTAAAGACAGCAAAAGAATCCCGCCGCAGCACCAAGGAAAAGGGGGACTCTCTGGGCGGCCGGGAGGCGCCCGGCGAGGCGCGCAGGACGCCGTCATTTTCGGGAAAATCAGCGGGAAACCCGAGACCAAACCAGGAGAGAACTTTTACATAGAGTTCAGTTACAGGACGCAATAATCCCCGGATTCACAGTGTCAAGTGCGGTCACGCAGGTGGGCGTGGCCTAGAACACTGCAGAGCGAAGGAGAGGGCCTTGCGGGGCCAATGGGCGGGCTGCAAGGTGGGGCCTCGGCGCCCGGGGCGGCCCTCTGGCCTGGAGAGGCGGGGCGAGGCCCTTGCGCGGGGCTAACCCTCCCGGTGGGCGGGGAGCTTTGCGCCTCCTGCTTGGACCCGGACTGTCTCTGACTCCTCAGTCTGCAGACCTGAAGGCGAGCCGCGGCGGCTTGCGGGAAATGGTTGGCCTCTACGTAAACAGACTGTTACCACCCTACGCGGGAAGGGTGGAAAGGAGTCAAGGGCTGGTGCGGTCATCACTGTCCCTTTTCCGGAAAGCTGGACTAAAGAATCAAGCGCATCGACCCGAAAATAGAAACCTAGAGCCCAGCCAGTGGGTCACTGTGGGGCAGACACCCCTCAGGACTCCACTTTGGACCTGGGGCACTCCAGATGGTCCGACACCTGGACCCTTGCTCAATCTTTAGCATTAGTCAGGCATAATTCGGGACAATAGTTGAGGTTTCCGTGGTTGAGCCTCTGCTTCTGAAGCCTCTCATGGCCTGATTTCAAAATCACGAAAGGTTTGGTCATTGCTCTCCCAACTGCTAAAGTCAATTAGCCTTCTCTGTGTTCCCAGGAAAGGACCCCTGGGAAGGTAAATTGTTAACACCGGGCCATTAGCATAATGGGTTCCAACGCTACAGGGCCTTTGTCCTTGAGCCACTAAATGTTTTATTGAAGATGAAATATACATGCATGAAAAAGGCAAGGACGGGGGTGCATTAAGTGCCAAATTTCTTGGAAGCAGTAAATGTCAGAGTTGGGAGGGGTAGGAATTGGTCAGCTGAAGTGGATAAGGGGGAGAGCTTTTCTGTTGAAACGATCTTGCAAACAATGCTGGAAAATTAACAATGAGCAAGATTTATTTGTAGAATTGTAAGTAAACCTGTATGACTAGTAAAAGAAATATAAAAGTTACCTGACTGGTATTAAAGAGCAAACAAAGGAAGTTGACATTTTCTTATTAGTTGGCAAAGAATAAGAAGGTCAACCAATGTAAGTAAACATATTTGGGGAACAAGTACCCTCAAATTTTAGTATTTAACATAACTTTTCTGTATGTCAAAAGTTTTAAAATGGACATGACTTTTAAACCACCAGTTCCATTTACAGTTTATCCCAAAGAAATCATCAGAGCTGTGAGCAAAACTGTATAGTTTTGCAAAAAAAATTTAAATCCATGTGTCTAGAAAAAATATTAAGGATTTTATGGTAGGTAGTTTATTGTTTAAAAAAAAATCAATGTGAGAAACTATGATAAATTCCTGAGTGGAAAAAGCAGACTCCAAATCAGTGTGTACTTTTTTTCATTCCTTTTATTAAAACAAAAGTAGTATATTGATACACACACAAAAAAGATTAGTTGGGAATATACCAAAATTAACCAATAGTTGATAGGATTATGCATATTTGATTTTCTTTGTGCTTTTCAGCTTTCTATACTGACACTATGTTACCTTTGGAATCAGGTAAAGAAAAATTTTATTTACATCCAACCTATATTTCAATTGCTATTTCATTCATAGAATGGTGGGGATAGAACCTGTATCACACAGAGTTAAGATATGAGAGGATGGTGAGGAAATGGAAATTCTCCGTATAAACTTCAAATGCATCATCTGGAATTACAAAACTTTATATATATATATTTTTAAATTTTTAAAATTTTTATTGGACTATAGTTGATTTATAATTTTGTGTTAGTTTCTGCTGTACAGCAAAGTGAATCAGTTATACATATACATATATCCACTCTTTTTTAGATTCTTTTCCCATATAGGTCATTACAGAGTATTGGGTAGAGTTCCCTGTACTATACAGTAGGTCCTTATTAGTTAACTATTTTATGTATAGTAGTATGTATATGTCAATCCCAACCTGCCAATTTATCCCTTTCCCCCTTTCCCCCCGGTAACCATGTTTGTTTCTTACATCTGTGACTCTATTTCTGTTTTGTAAATAAGTTCATTTGTACCATTTTTTTAGATTCCAGATATAAGCGATATCATATGATATTTGTCTTTCTCTGTCTGACTTACTTCACTCAGTATGACAATCTCTAGGTTCATCCATGTTGCTGCAAATGGCATTACTTCATTCTTTTTTATGGCTGAGTAATATTCCATTGTACCACATCTTCTTTATCCGTTCCTCTGTCAATGGACATTTAGGCTGCTTCCAACAAAACTTTATATATTTTTAAACAATTTTATATGTGAGACGTACTAAAGCTATTCTGGGATGAACAAACCATGGAATTTCCTCTTCCTCCCAGACCAATACAATTTTTTGAATTCTTGGCAGAGCATATAAAACACAAAGTGTGGATGTGATGTATAAAATACACACCTTAGTACTGGGGGTTATAAAATCCATAATTTTATAATTAAGGGGACAGTGAAAGGAAATGCAATGAGGGGGAATTATTTCTTTTAATTCTTTCAGTTATGAAGGACTGATATAACAGAAATATTCTGTGGCTCACTGTTGGCGTTTACTTATGAAAACAGAATTTATTTCTTCTGCAACTATCTGTACATAATATTGTATGTCAACTATAACAATAAGCTGAAAAAAAACTTTCCCATTTATTTTTGGGCTTGAAAGTAAGGTTTTTCTTTCTTTTTTTTTTTCTCATGAGAAAATTTAAAAGGTAGGGAAAGAAGTAGGCTAGTTTTTGCTAGATTAGATTCAAGGATTGGGGTTCTACTGGAACTTGTTTCAGTGAAATTTCTGTACCTGGGGCTCATCAAATCATCCCAAATATAATTGAAGAGTTTCACATAGATTTCTTTAACTTATTTTGATTTGACCCAACTGAGGCTCCATTTGAAAGGTTCTAAGTCTTGTTCTCTATTTTTCTGGACAAGTTCCATGAGGCAGGGATAGTTTTCTTGCTGTATCTCCAGTGCTGAGACAGTTCTAGACCTACACTAGGTGCATAATAAATACGCATTAAATACTGAATGAAATAAATGGGCGTTGCTGTCAAGTGCATTTAACATGTTTCTGCCAATCCTCCCCCAGTGCAGATTTACCAAATGTTGGGAAGGTCCTGAGAGAATTTGATTTTAGTAATTTTAGCCACTAGGAACAAAGCAGGATTTGTCTCTGAAAGGAATGTCTCCGAAAGGATTTGTCTACAACTGTCTGCAGAGAAAACTTTCCTAAATCAGACATGGCAAGCTGACCTATGAAGTGGATCTACTGTCTAACCCTTAACCTTGAGATCATTTTAGTGACTGAGTTCAAAGGGAGAGTATTGACTGTGAACTTCCTAAGGTGCTGAGAGGAATAGAACTCAAGAGTCGAGGCTGAGTGAAGTAGGGGCTTAAACACTAGTGGTTCCTCCAACTCTCCCTAAAGATTTTGTCAAGCTGCCAGTGATAAAATGAGGAGAGAATGGAGAATATGATTGTTTGTAGACCAGGTTTTGAGCTATGTAGTAGCTCTCCTGTAAGCTTTAGGAATGGCGGTAAGGTGGACGGAGATGTCTGTGGATGTCATTAAACCTAGGGGGACTTCATTGAATAAAACAATGTTAGATGATCCTTTGCCTCCTAAATTGGTATATTTACATTTTGCTGTTCAGAGGTGAGGGTAGCAGCATGAAGGGGCCTGTGAATGTTCTTAGAAGAGGCTTTCACCTGTCATGGTGCTTTACAGGTTAGGTGTTTGTGAAAACCTGAAAGAGAATGGCTAAACAGAGGATAGTTAAGCCACCTTTTTGAGGCTGGTCCTGGGAGCTCTGCCACCTCTACTTGCACCTGGTAGGCACCTGCCAGCAAATTGACCTTACTTGGCTGTTACCTCAAGAGCATTACTGTGGTGCCACTTCCAACACAGGGATTCTGAACCCAGTCAAGTACAGAAAGGAAGGCATTTCTCATAAGGATCACATATTCATTTTGTTGCCTCTTGGCTTTTGAAATCTTTACACAGTAAATATATTACAAACCATATTCTACAAGTTGATTTGGGAAGATAAAATCTCTTATTCCTTTCTTATTATAATGCTGAGACAAATTACATTTAAACATCATGTACTTTTACATCTCACATTTAACTGTACAAAAAGGCAAGTGAAACAAAACAATATTAGAATGTTAGCACTAGGAATAGCTTTGGAGATCAATTGGTCCAGCCCCTGCTTTTCAGATGAAATATATAAGGTCAGAAGTGAACAGAAGTGCTCAGTAATACAAGTTAGGCAATATAGTATTTTACCCATAATTAGTAATGTGAAGGAAAAAAATGTTGCCTGCTATTCCAGTTCTGCAAGGATTAAGCCATTAGCTACTGCAGTTGCTCATGGACAGTGCACCCCGAGGGGAATTCAAGATGGAGAAAAACAGGAAGTATGCTGTGCTTTGGATATATAGGTCCCTAGATAGTTAAGATGCATATCTAAGGAAAAATATCTTTCATACTTAGAAAAGCAATAAAATCATTAACTTGAGATGTCTGTTCTTTGGGATTAGCAGTAATCTTTTGATGTTCAACTACATGTCTGCTTTTTTTTTCCAGCAAAATATTCACGTATATCCTGACTGCTGCCTTACCTCCTCAGAGCCATTCCTCAGAGCTGAGAGACTCTTTCCTGGGCTGTAGTCCTCAGAAAGGTCCCAGAATAAAACTTAACTCACAACTTTTACCTTGTGAGTTTTTCTTTCAGTGGACAGTATATACATTATTACATAGTATATATATAGTTAATATATACATAATTTAAACATATATTTCCCATAGATAACTGATGTTTAGAGAAACGCACATATTTCTTGCAGTTAGAAAGTCACACACATCAAATACTTTTTAATCACATTGTTCACTGACATACTCCATTCTGGGGGGGGAAAAAAGAGATGAGAATTTTTTTCTTGTGATGGGAAATTTTGATTCTAAGAATGGTTGATTCCCAAGCAATTGATTTCTGTTCTCCTTTAAAATTTACTTCCTCAGAAACCCAAGAAATAATAGAGATTGCTAAAATTTTAGCTAAGCAAAACATTGAGCAACTTTTCATATTTTCAGGGGCTACTTGTCTTTCTTTTTTGTTTTGTTGACATAGGTGTATGTCCTTTGCCTGTATTTTGTGAGGTGAGCAGCAGTTGTCTTTGAATTTTCAAGTCTCAAGCCATTTACCCTTTGCCTGTGATATAAGTTGCAATTTTTTCTTTCATTTTTCTTTGCTTATACTGTTTTATTTTTCTATCTTGTATGATTTTAAATTGAAAGTCAAGTTGATGTCCAGTTCACTCTTTATATTTATCAAGGTAAATGTGGAAGAATATACTTTAAAACCCAGAATTACACAGAAATTAGCAGTAGTCTTATACAAATCTATTGTTAAATATCCAGAAAGATTTGATATTTTTTAGAGATCATTAGAGTGGCCGATAATATTATACCAAATAAAGTTTTGATCTGTAAGGATGTGGATGCATTAAAGATTCCAGGGCTACTTATTTAGAAGGTGTCAGTATATGTTTATTGTAGGGGAATAAAATGTGCCACCTGGAAATGTGTCTCATTGGCATGAGGATTATTAGGCTGATTATTATTATTTTTTAAATAAAGTTATCTATTTATTTTTGGCTGCATTGGATCTTCGTTGCTGCGCGCGGGCTTTCTCTAGTTACGGCGAGTGGGGGCTACTCTTCGTTGCGGTGCGCGGGCTTCTCATTGCGGTGGCTTCTCTTCTTGCAGAGCACGGGCTCTAGGTGCATCGGCTTCAGTAGCTGTGGCTTGCAGGCTCAGTAGCTGTGGCTCGCAGGCTCTAGAGCACAGGCTCAGCAGTTGTGGTGCACAGGCTTAGTTGCTCCACGGCATGTGGGATCTTCCCGGACCAGGGCTCGAATCCGTGTCCCCTGCGTTGGCAGGCGGATTCTTAACCACTGCACCACCAGGGAAGCCCTAGGCTGATTATTTTTAAGAAACAGAAAGCTCAGGAAGTTTTTTCTTGTTACCACCCTCTTAGCTGCTTAAAAAAAATTAGATAAAGTGATTGTTCCTGGAATAGGACTATAACCAGAGATATGTGCAAAGAATATGGGCTAAAGTGGTGGGAGTGGTGTGTGGGGGGGAACTTGGCAGGGCCTAGAGATCAGAGTCTACTCTGAGTCTCATTGTCTCTGCCTGGCCCAGCAAGCATTTTTCAAACATTTGTTTTTCCACCTCCATGTAAATTACCTTCCTCCCCTTTAAAGTCCCAAACCACTACCCCCAACATCCTCCTTCGTCTTTAGCTGAAAATGGTATTTAAGGGGAGTGCTCTGACCATTTTGGGAGTTACTCAGTTTTCCTGGGTTTCTCCCACATAAACATGTTATTAAAATTGGTTTGGTTTTCTCCTGTTAATCTGTCTGATGTCAATTTAATTCTTAGACCAGCTATAAGAATTTCCAGAGGGAAATTTTTCCTCCCTGACATTATTAGCTTGATAAATTATTAAAAGTCATGCTTTCTTAGTTAATTTAGTGTACTCTGAATTAATACAAAAGTAAGCTAGTTACTTTTATGATAAAAATTATTTTTATTTAAATTTTAGTATTTTAAAATTAATAACATAGGTCAAAGCGCTTTTGAAATAGAGCTTAGGAAATATCCAAAGCTTAATTTTTTTCCCAGCTATTTCTCTTGAATAGTCTTGACCCATCTCCCCTATAATCATTTAATACATTTATTTAAAAATTTATTTATTTATTTGGCTGTGCTGGGTCTTTAGCTGCAGCATGCAGGATCTTCATTGCCTCTTCGTTGCGGCATGCAGGATCTTTGGTTGTGGCATGCAGGCTCTTTGTTGTGGCATGCGGGATCTAGTTCCCTGACCAGGGATCCAGCCTGGGCCCCCTGCATTGGGAGCATGGAGTCTTAACCGCTGGACCACCAGGGAAGTCCCAATGCCTTTTTAATAAACAGAAATTAATTTATTTTTCTTTGAGAAAGTGAAAACTGATATACCATATATTTTTCTCCAAACTGTCTAAAATGAGTGGATTCTATTCAATAAAAAAGGAAGTATTTAAGAAAGAAAAACATATGTGTGTATAAAGAAACATATATAAAGATTAGCAGAACATGAATTAAAATATTAACAATGGTTACCACTGGGTAGTATAATTAATGTGACTTTTTTTCATATCTTCTCCCTGCATTTTCCATATTTGCCCTAATGAGCCCATTCTTATTATAAACATTTGAAAAAAAAAAACTGACCAACTTATAAACAGAAATCCTAGGCAACACTTTTTTTCCTTTAAATAGTTGAGACTATTATAAAATCCTAAGTGTAGCTTTCACCTGACTAGATAATGTGCGCTTTCCGCAGAAGAGAAGAGGGTGAAGGGGTGACTGTAATCCAAGCTAAGAAGAGGGTGCTTCACTAGGTACTGGTAGAGCTTCAGCATCTTCAAGTGCACATGTTTGCATCTCTGTGAAGTCACTTCAAAGATTTTATGAGTCTCAGATTTTATTCTGTTGAAATGAATTGGCTCCTTCCCAATCAACATTTTAATTGGAGGTGTTCTCCAGCTTTATAGTACTTTGTCAAGGAAGGACACTGAAATAACAAGATATTTTTATTTAGATGACAACGTGGTCGACAACTGAACTACCCAGAATTTATATGCTGATAATCATGATGCTAGCATTGCGCATAAATTACAAGTTTTAAAAGAAGTGTTTACTTGGACTTCCCTGGTGGCACAGTGGTTAAGAATCCACCTGCCAATGCAAGGGACACAGGTTCGAGCCCTGGTCTGGGAAGATCCCACATGCCGTGGAGCAACTAAACCCATGCACCACAACTACTGAGCCTGTGCTCTAGAGCCCGTGAACCACAACTACTGAGCCTACACACCTAGAGCTCATGCTCCACAAGAGAAGCTACCGCAATGAGAAGCCTGTGCACCACAACAAAGAGTAGCCCCCGCTCACCACAACTAGAGAAAAGCCCACATGCAGCAATGAAGACACAACACAGCCATAACAAAAATAAATAAATAAATAAAAGAAGTGTTTACCGTCCTCTGTTGTGGCTGCTGTTTTGGGCACAAAAAAGTATAGTATTGCCAACTACCAATTGGCATTTGCCATCTACCTCTAGAAGGATTAAATCATGAGCTGCTGCAGCTGCTGACTTTCAACATCCCCTGAAAGGAGTTCAGGTTGGAGATCGGGAATGAGGCACTGTGCTTTGGAAAAAGCTTGCAGAACAGGCCTTCAGATAGTTAGATATTTTCAGGAGAAGATTATATGAGATTTTATTTTTATTCTTGCATCTCCTCCTATCTAGGTAAGTACTAAAAGTTTTCATGGTGATGTCTGCTCCTTGTAACTAGCAGCAACCTTCACAAGACTAGCAGCAACCTTCTGCAAAAATGTGGGCTTGACTGCATATACACCCCCACCACCAAAATCACATATATACTGATCTTCCCCCCTGCTCTTCGTAGCGATTTCTCAGAGATATCTGAATGCTGTCTCCCGGGTTATAGTCCTCATTTTGCCCCAAATAAAACTTAACTCACAACTCTCACGTTGTGCGTTTTTTTTCAGTCGACAGCATAAATCGATAAGAGATTAACAATAACTTGACCTTTCCTTATTGATTCTTTTGTCAAAGGAAGAGTTCTCAGAATTACGCAACTGGGCTTCCCTGGTGGTGCAGTGGTTAAGAATCTGCCTTCCAATGCAGGGGACACGAGTTCAAGCCCTGGTCTGGGAAAATCCCACATGCTGTGGAGCAACTAGGCCTTGCGCCACAACTACTGAGCCTGCACTCTAGAGCCCGCGAGCCACAACTACTGAGCCCATGTGCCACAACTACTGAAACCCATGTGCCTAGAGCCCGTACTCTGCAACAAGAGAAGCCACCGCAATGAGAAGCCTGTGCACCGCAGCAAAGAGTAGGCCCTGCTCGCTGCAACTAGAGAAAGCCCACGTGCAGCAACGAAGACCCAACGCAGCCAAAACTAAAAAAAATTTTTAAAAAAGAATTGAGCAACTAAATAAAAAGAGCCTCATTTTGGAACACACACAGGTCCCTCATAACACAAAAAATGATTCCTTGCGTCTCTTTTCTGATTGATGGTTTTGTTAGAGGAAATAAACAGGAGCTCGAGGTTTGGAGGAGGGTCAGCTTCAGATAGCATGTCCTCCTCCCCTACTCGCAGTAAGATTGAAAGAAGTTACTGTAGAGTTCAAGGTATCCAAATGCTCCCTTGGCCATGCTGAAGCCTCTCCTGTTTCTCAAGGCCAGGAACACTGTTCTTGTACTGATGGACACCCCTGATGAGGCTCATCAGCTCACCTGTCACTCACAGTTATTACTGCCACTGGATCCCTCATCATTGTTCTCCTTCCACCTCACAAGACTTCCCAACATCATGTGTTACCTGCATTATTGAATATTCTCATGTCCTTTAACATGGGGCTGTGACACTGGAGATGGCTATATTGCCCTCTCTGCCCCTGCACCTGGTCTGGGTGTACAGGTCTGAAGCTTTATACAGACTCTAACTCACTCCTTGTCAACCATGTGTTGCCACAAATGATTAACCTTACTCCTGTGAAATACTATGGCCAAAATTCCAATTTTAAAAGGGAAATTTGAGACAATTTCATTAAGGAATTCCTACCTGTTTTTAAAAAGGCAGTCAACAGTCAATGTGCACAGATTGAGATGCACCTTGAGCAAATGCTTGGGTTCCAAAAGAAACAGAAAAGCTTACTATTCTCAAAGGTTCATAGCATAAATGCACAAAAGTGTAGGAAAGCTTTGAAAAGAAACTGCCTGTGCAGAGCACTGACAGTCCTCACCCCAAAAACACTGGAAACAACAATCCAAGAAGAAAACCACAAAGGCGTTTCCAGCTCCTGAAGTCCATTCCATCTCCTTTGGTATCAGTGATCCAACTAGTGCCATAGCATATTCAAATCCTACTTTCATTTTCAACATTTGAGTTGTTGAAAACGCTTTGAATTCAGTTTATGTATTAGGTACCTGATATTTTCCTGATTTGTTTGCAGAGTATGAGGATGGACACCACTGCCTTCTTTGGGATGCAAATGGATAACTGCTTCTTTCAATTTTTCATCTGTATTGTTGCTAATTTACAATGGAGAAAAATAGGAAAAAATATTTTAAATATATAACTTTCAGTGTTGAAAGAAATTAGTAGCTTTCATTTTGAAATTTAGGCCATACTTTGCTTCAAGTTTCTCAAATCTTTGAAGATATCTAAAAAGAAAAACCAAATCCCACATTTCAAGTCTAAGTAAAAACTTGCATTAGGAAATAATAATAAAACCATCCTATACATTGTGTCAGAAGATTCTAAATTGTGTCAGAAGATTCTAAATTGCTTATAGACAAGTGTCCATACTTAAAATAACACATTTCACTATTTCCAACGTAATTTTGATGAGTAAATATTGTTCACCACAATACTGTGACACTTAGGCTTCACAATGTGAATGGCTTTGCACTGCAATTTTACACAAGGCTTCTTTCTTTCCGTGTAGTGAAGATGTAAATTTTGTTTTCTGTACTGTTAATACCCACAGTTAGGAGAGCAGCAGTAGTTTTCATGAGTTTATATGAGAACTGACAGTATGCAGAAGTACTTAATTACTTTTAAATGTCAATAATAACAATCATGTGTAAATAAAAATAAATAGTTAACTTTTCTGACATTCACCATATGTGAGGCCCTGTGTTAAATGAGGTAGAATCTATTATTTTCCCTATTTTGTAGGGAAGGAAAGTAGAGTTTAGACAGGATATGTATTATCTTGTTGAGGGTCTCATAGTAGTAAGTGAGTGTGAACACAGGTCTTACCCATTGCAAAGCCCAGGGTCTTACCGGGTATGCTCCTCTGCCTTTTGGTGGGTCATTTAATCAGCACTTCATTTTACATAAATGAAATGATGAATCATACAATACCAGTACTTTTAGACTTCAAGTCTAGGTTGGTATTAGGGATTTAAGAAAGGAAGCACAAAGAGTTCAGTCACTCCACCACTTCCCAGTACTTCCTCATTATCCCTCTTTACACTCTCATGGAGGTTAGATGGTGGCACCACTTGAGACAAAGAGGAGACTGTGAGTCAGGAGCAAAGTGTCCACAGGATGAGGAAGGGCAACTTGAGATTCATGCATGAGGAAGCGTAGAGGGCTGGACAGCCACGCTGGATGGGCGTCCAAGGAGCAGTGACTAGGTGGTTAGGTGAGTAATGGCCTGAAAGTGGTATTGGATGCTGAGTGGTACATGGGGTACGATAGGATACAACCTTAGTGAGTATGTGTTCAAAGAATGGCTGTGCAAGTGGTTGATGGTGGCTAATGTGAATATAGGGTAATGCAGCGAGCCTTTCCAGAGAGCGGCCTTAATAATTTTGAACTCCATGCATAATACTAATGAAGACTTAAGGCTTTATCTGAATGTGGACAAGGGGCTGTTCTGTATAGAAATTGGAGCGAATTAGAGGCAAAAACAACAGGTAAGGATTATTGGGCTCTGAATGGAGGAATCTATTATTTCTCAGTGATCAGTGCATGACTTATCTTGCTTAACATTTGTCACAAATTATTGAGGTAGTAAATACATAGTAAAATACCAAGTGTGCAGATAAGACCTTTTTTAAAAAAAAACTAGTGAAATGTCAAGCCAGTGAGGTTATATCACAGAAAAAAACTTTGCATGAACAAATAGGAAAATTGTCACTAAACCTTAATAAGACAGAGGCCCTTACAGAAATATTATAATTCTCTTGTAGGCTAATAACTCAAAATAGAGTGAAAAATGAGAGTTTGCCTACCATTCTCTAGAAAGATACTGACTCATTATACCAGAGTAGCTAAGACAAATCCAATAAAATAGAGGGAGAAAAAAAGGATTATTGAAAGAAAGAGGAAATATTTCAACCCTGTACTATACACAGTTCTAGATACTGAAATTCAGTGATACAAAAGCAGATTCAGAAATGGGCAAAGAAAATTATCAACAGAATGTGGGAAAGGGTTCATGATTTTGCTTCAGATAACTCGGACTAGAGCCTTAACTCTTAACAACTTCCCACTGATATGATTTTAAGCAAGTCACTGAATTTCTCTGCATCTCAGAGGCTTCTCTGCTTTGGGTTAATAATATTATAGGGTCTACCTACTTCACAGAGTTGCTTTGAGGGCCAAAGAAGACCACAAATGGTAAAGCATGTTGTAAACAACGTGTTAGCTATTGCTATTCTTACTACTAGTCTTGACTACTGTAAAAGTGGAGATCAAAAGTCATTAAATAAAATTATTTTGAGTCCCTTGTAGGTGGTCCCTGTTCACAAGTAGCTCATCGTCTGGGGAAGGGCATAGTGAGGAGTGTAGTGAAGACCAAGAAGACAAGAGAGAATTTAAGGAGTGTGAGAAAGGACAATGCAGGGAGAGGCAGGAAATGGCTAGATTGTTTGCAACAAGTTCTGCTGTGATACTTTGTTTTTTTTAAAGTTTATATTGGCATCCGCTGTGCATATCAAAACTTCAATTTCTGTAAAGCTTCTTTAGGACACTGTATTTGCTGAGAACGTTTGCTATAGAAAACTCTTCATTTAAAGTTCAAACTGTTTCTCGTGGATATAGTTTGCTCATATCTCACTGATTTTGACCTCACTGATTTTGTTATAATTAAATCAACTAGTACACAAGCTGTGTATGTTCTCTTCCCAGTCAAAAACATTTCTTTATTTAGATCTGAATCCTTGCAAGGTTTTGGCAAGTTTAAAAAATAAATGGTGTTTATAAAAGATTATTATTAGTTTTATTTTATTTTATTTATTTATTTATACAACAGGTTCTTATTAGTCATCAATTTTATACACATCAGTGTATACATGTCAATCCCAATCGCCCAATTCAGCACACCACCCCCCTGACCACCCCCGCCGCTTTTCCCTCTTCGTGTGCATAAGTTTTTTCTCTACTTCTAAGTCTCAATTTCTGCTCTGCAAACCGGTTCATCTGTACCATTTTCTAGGTTCCACATATATGCGTTAATATACGTTATTTGTTTTTCTCTTTCTGACTTACTTCACTCTGTATGACAGTCTCTAGATGCATCCATGTCTCTACAAATGTCCCAATTTTGTTCCTTTTTATGGCTGAGTAATATTCCATTGTATATATGTACCACAACTTCTTTATCCACTCGTCTGTCAATGGGCATTTAGGTTGCTTCCATGACCTGGCTATTGTAAATAGTGCTGCAATGAACATTGGGGTGCATGTGTCTTTTTGAATTATGGTTTTGTCTGGGTATATGCCCAGTAGTGGGAATGATGGATCATATGGTAATTCAATTTTTGGTTTTTTAAGGAACCTCCATACTGTTCTCCATAGTGGTTGTATCAATTTACATTCCCACCAACAGTGCAAGAGGGTTCCCTTTTCTCCACACCCTCTCCAGCATTTGTTGTTTGTAGATTTTCTGATGATACCCATTCTAACTGGTGTGAGGTGATAACTCATTGTACTTTTGATTTGCATTTCTCTAACAATTAGTGATGTTGAGCAGCTTTTCATGTGCCTCTTGGCCACCTGTATGTCTTCTTTGGAGAAATGTCTATTTAGGTCTTCTGCCCATTTTTGAATTGGGTTCTTTGTTTTTTTAATATTGACCTGCATGAGCTGTTTATATAATTTGGAGATTAATCCTTTATCTGTTGATTCGTTTGCAAATATTTTCTCCCATTCTGAGGGTTGCCTTTTCGTCTTGTTTATGGTTTCCTTTGCTGTGCAAAAGCTTTGAAGTTTCATTAGGTCCCATTTGTTTATTTGTGTTTTTATTTCCATTATTCTAGGAGATGGATCAAAAAATATCTTGCTGTGATTTATGTCAAAGAGTGTTCAGCCTATGATTTCCTCTAAGAGTTTTATAGTGCCTGGTCTTACATTTAGGTCTCTAATCCATTTTGAGTTTATTTTTGTGTATGGTGTTAAGGAGTGTTCTAATTTCATTCTTTTACATGTAGCTGTCCAGTTTTCCCAGCACCACTTATTAAAGAAGCTGTCTTTTCTCCATTGTATATCCTTGCCTCCTTTGTCATAGATTAGTTGACCATAGGTGCGTGGTTTTATATCTGGGCTTTCTATCCTGTTCCATTGATCTATATTTCTGTTTTCGTGCCAGTACCATATTATCTTGATTACTGTAGCTCTGAAGTATAGTCTGAAGTCAAGGAGTCTGATTCCTCCAGCTCTGTTTTTACACTCAAGACTGCTTTGGCTATTTGGGGTCTTTGTGTCTCCATACAAATTTTAAGATTTTTCGTTCTAGTTCTGTAAAAAATGCCATTGGTAATTTGATAGGGATTGCACTGAATCTTTAGATTGCTTTGGGTAGTATAGTCATTTTCACTATATTGATTCTTCCAATCCAAGAACATGGTATATCTCTCCATCTGTTGGTATCATCTTTAATTTATTTCGTCAGTGTCTTATAGTTTTCTGCATACAGGTCTTTTGTCTCCTTAGGTAGGTTTATTCCTAGGTATTTTATTCTTTTTGTTGCAATGGTAAATGAGAGTGTTTCCTTAATTTCAGTTTCAGATTTTTCATCATTAGTGTATAGGAATGCAAGAGATTTCTGTGCATTAATTTTGTATCCTGCTACTTTACCAAATTCATTGATTAGCTCTAGTAGTTTTCTGGTGGCATCTTTAGGATTCTGTACGTATAGTATCATGTCATCTGCAAACTGTGACAGTTTTACTTCTTCTTTTCCAATTTGTATTCCTTTTATTTCTTTTTCTTCTCTGATTACCATGGCTAGGACTTCCAAAACTATGTTGAATAATAGTGGTGAGAGTGGACATCCTTGTCTTGTTCTGATCTTAGAGGAAATGCTTTCAGTTTTTCACCATTGAGAATGATGTTTGCTGTGGGTTTGTCATATATGGCCTTTATTATGTTGAGGTAGGTTCCTTCTATGCCCACTTTCCGGAGAGTTTTTATCATAAATGGGTGTTGAATTTTGTCAAAACCTTTTTCTGCATCTATTGAGATGATCATATGGTTTTTATTCTTCAATTTGTTAATATGGTGTATCACATTGATTGATTTGCATATATTGAAGAATTCTTGCATCCCTGGGATAACTCCCACTTGATCATGGTGTATGATCCTTTTAATGTGTTGTTGGATTCTGTTTGCTAGTATTTTGTTGAGGATTTTTGCATCTATATTCATCAGTCATATTGGTCTGTAATTTTCTTTTTTTGTAGTATCTTTGTCTGGTTTTGGTATCAGGGTGATGGTGGCCTCGTAGAATGAGTTTGGGAGTGTTCCTTCCTCTGCAATTTTTTGGAACAGTTTGAGAAGGATGGGTGTTAGCTCTTCTCTAAATGTTTGATAGAATTCACCTTTGAAGCCATCTGGTCCTGGACTTTTGTTTGTTGAAAGATTTTAAATCACAGTTTCAATTTCATTACTGTGATTGGTCTGTTCATATTTTCTGTTTCTTCCTGGTTCAGTCTTGGAAGGTTATACCTTTCTGAGAAATTGTCCATTTCTTCCAGGTTGTCCATTTTATTGGCATAGAGTTGCTTGTAGTAGTCTCTTAGGATGCTTTGTATTTCTGTGGTGTCTGTTGTAACTTCTCCTTTTTCATTTCTAATTTTATTGATTTGAGTCCTATCCTTCTTTTTCTTGATGAATCTGGCGAATGGTTTATCAATTTTGTTTATCTTCTCAAAGAACCAGCTTTTAGTGTTATTGATCTTTGCTATTGTTTTCTTTGTTTCTATTTCATTTATTTCTGCTCTGATCTTGATGATTTCTGTCCTTCTGCGAACTTTGTGTTCTGTTTGTTCTTCTTTCTCTAGTTCCTTTAGGTGTAAGGTTAGATTGTTTATTTGAGATTTTTCTTGTTTCTTGAGGTAGACTTGTAAAGCTATAAACTTCCCTCTTAGAACTTCTTTTGCTGCATCCCATAGGTTTTGGATTGTCGTGTTTTCATTGTCATTTGTCTGTAGGTATTTTTTGATTTCCTCTTTGATTTCTTCAGTGATCTCTTGGTTATTTAGTAACATATCGTTTAGCCTCCATGTGTTTGTGTTTTTACGTTTTTTTCCCTGTAATTGATTTCTAATCTCATAGCATTGTGGTCAGAAAAGATGCTTGATATGATTTCAATTTTCTTAAATTTACTGAGGCTTGATTTGTGACCCAAGATATGATCTTTCTTGGAGAATGTTCCGTGTGCACTTGAGAAGAAAGTGTAATCTGCTGTTTTGGGATAGAATGTCCTATAAATATCAATTAAATCTATCTGGTCTATTGTGTCATTTAAAGCTTGTGTTTCCTTATTAATTTTCTGTTTGGATGATATGTCCATTGGTGTAAATGAGGTGTTAAAGTCCCCCACTATTATTGTATTACTGTCGATTTCCTCTTTTAGAGCTGTTAGCAGTTGCCTTATGTATTGAAGTGCTCCTATGTTGGGTGCATATATATTTATAATTGTTATATCTCCTTCTTGGATTGATCCCTTGATCATTATGTAGTGTCCTTCCTTGTCTCTTGTAATATTCTTTATTTTAAAGTCTATTTTATCTGATATGAGTATTGCTACTCCAGCTTTCTTTTGATTCCCATTTGCATGGAATATCTTTTTCCATCCCCTCAGTTTCAGTTTGTATGTGTCCCTAGGTCTGAAGTGGGTCTCTTGTAGACAGCATATATATGGGTCTTGTTTTTGAATCCATTTAGCAAGCCTGTGTCTTTTGGTTGGAGCATTTAATCCATTCACGTTTAAGGTAATTATTGATATGTATGTTCCTATTTCCATTTTCTTTATTGTGTTCGGTTTGTTTTTGTAGGTCCTTTTCTTCTCTTGTGTTTCCCACTTAGAGAATTTCCTTTAGCATTTGTTGTAGAGCTGGTTTGGTGGTGCTGAATTCTCTTAGCTTTTGCTTGTCTGTAAAGCTTTTGATTTCACCATCGAATCTGAATGAGATCCTTGCTGGGTAGAGTATCTTGGTTGTAGTTTCTTCCCTTTCATCACTTTAAGTATATCATGCCACTCCCTTCTGGCTTGTAGAGTTTCTGCTGAGAAATCAGCTGTTAACCTTATGGGAGTTCCCTTGTATGTAATTTGTCATTTTTCCCTTGCTGCTTTCAATAATTTTTCTTTGTGTTTAATTCTTGCCAATTTGATTACTATGTGTCTCAGTGTGTTTCTCCTTGGGTTTATCCTGTATGGGACTCTCTGCACCTCCTGGACTTGGGTGGCTATTTCCCTTCCCATGTTAGGGAAATTTTCCACTCTAATCTCTTCAAATATTTTCTCTGGTCCTTTCTCTCTCTCTTCTCCTTCTGAGACCCCTATAATGCGAATGTTCTTGCGTTTAATGTTGTCCCAGAGGTCTCTTCAGCTGTCTTCATTTCTTTTCATTCTTTTTTCTTTATTCTCTTCTGCAGCAGTGAGTTCCACCCTTCTGTCTTCCATGTCACTTATCCATTCTTCTGCCTCAGTTATTCTGCTATTGATTCCTTCTAGTGTAGTTTTCATTTCAGTGATTGTATTGTTCATCTCTGTTTGCTTGTTCTTTAATTCTTCTAGATCTTTATTAAACATTTCTTGCGTCTTCTTGATATTTGCCTCCATTCTTTTTCCGAGGTCCTGGATCATCTTCACTAACATTATTCTGAATTCTCTTTCTGGAAGATTGCCTATCTCCATTTCATTTAGTTGTTTTTCTGGGGTTTTATCTTGTTCCTTCATCCGGTACACAGCCCTCTGCCTTTTCATCTTGTCTATCTTTCTGTGAATGTGGTTTTTGTTCCACAGGCTGCAGGATTGTAGTTCTTCTTGCTTCTGCTGTCTGCTCGCTGGTGGATGAGGATATCTAAGAGGCTTGTAGAAGTTTCCTGATGGGAGGGACTGGTGGGGGGTAGAGCTGACTGTTGCTCTGGCAGGCAGAGCTCAGTAAAATTTTAATCTTCTTGCCTGCTGATGCATGAGGCTGGGTTCCTTCCCTGTTGGTTTTTTGTTCTGAGGCGACCCAACACTGGAGCCTAGCTGGGCTCTTTGGTGGAGCTAATGGTGGACTCTGGGAGGGCTCACGCCAAGGAGTACTTCCCAGAACTTCTGCTGCCAGTGTCCTTGTCCTCATGGTGAGGCACAGCCACCCCCCGCCTCTGCAGGAGACCCTCCAACACTATCAGGTAGGTCTGGTTCAGTTTCCTATGGCGTCACTGCTCCTTCCCCTGGGTCCCAATGCACACACTACTTTGTGTGTGCCGTCCAAGAGTGGAGTCTCTGTTTCCCCCAGTCCTGTCAAAATCCTGCAATCAAATCCCGCTAGCCTTCAATGTCTGATTCTCTAGGAATTCCTCCTACCATTGCTGGACCCCCAGGTTTGGAAGCCTGACGTGGGGCTCAGAACCTTCACTCCAGTGGGTGGACTTCTGTGGTATAAGTGTTCTCCAGTTTGTGAGCCACACACCCAGCGGTTATGGGATTTGATTTTATTGTGATTGCACCCGTTCTACCATCTCATTGTGGCTTCTCCTTTGTCTTTGTATGTGGGGTATCTTTTTTGGTGAGTTCCAGTGTTCTCCTGTTGATGATTGTTCAGCAGTTAGTTGTGATTCCGGTGTTCTTGCAAGAGGGAGTGAGAGCATGTCGTTCTACTCCTCCATCTTGAACCAATCTCCAAGATTATTATTTTTTAAAAATACCCATGCAAAACCTTAATTCTTCCACACTGGCAGCCTGGGTATGTGTGCCAGTGGGACACACTTTCTAACTTCTAGTGCCCTGATAGGGTCAGTGTATAGAGGTCGGAGTCTGAAATGTTTTAGCAAAACAAGGATACCAACATTCTCATCAACACACTTTAAAAATTCCTTCTATTTTCTCTTTTGCAAAATTTGAGTCCTTCATAAATTCTAAGCTTTTAAAGAAAGTGTTCTTAGTATCATATATATTTCTTTAAAGAAAGTAACAGACCCAAAATGGAATCATTTGATCCCAAGACTTAATTGCAGTTTTGACCTTCTGCAGAAATTAATCTTAATCAACCAGTCTGAAATTTTCTGTTCAACATCAGTGAGGTAATCTGTTATGTAGGTCCTCTCCACTTCCCAGAGGAAGAAGAGGCAATCAATTTCATAAATCCTTGCTGTCTAACACCTCTGCCCTGCCCCCAAGGAAGATGTCCTGATTTTAAAATAATCCTTTTTTCCCCTAATAGCTCCTTTGCCCCACTCTTCTTCCTATGAAAACCTTCCATTTGTACAACTCCTCTGTGCATCTTTCTAGTTACTAAATGGGATGCTGCCCAATCCATGAATCTTTTAATAAAGCCAATTAGATCTTCAAATTTACCCAGCTGAATTTTGTTGTTTATAATAGTGTGAATACTTCTTTATGCCTAATATGTGTCATCAGCCTTCTTTATAAGAATTATCACCTCTGTTTATGTAGTACTCCTTTTTTGAGGTTTCCTTTGTAAAAGATTAATTCCCCAAAACCTCAAATAAATAGAGTTGGGGGACCAGAAGGGGGAGTTCTCCTGCACTGGGAAGACAACAGAGACCAGCAGGAAAAAGAAAGACTCCTCTTCTTTCCTGGCATGGGCTCAGCCAATGAAAAGCCATGGACTCTTTGTTTACTACATCCCTCCCAACTTCCTTTTCCTCCCAAGAAAAGCACTCTCCTTCCCTTGCCGTGCAGGGACTTGCATATGACTCTCCGTTGTTGCAGACCTCAAATTGCTATTCTCTGCTGATCCCAAATAAACCCATTTTTGCTGGAGAAATAACTGGCAGTCTATTTGTTTTAGGTCAACATCTTTTACATCTCTTTGGCTTCCAAGAAGCAGCAAATAGAGTTATAAACATATTCTAGGAGAATATGGCTGTACTTACCCTTTTTTGCACTTTAGAATTATCAAACAGGAAGCAATGATGGGTAAAATCAAGAGGATCATACCAAGGAACATGCCTAGGCAGTAAAACATGGTAATTAAATGCATGGAAAATACAACCTGTAGGTTTCAAACTGTGTCTTAATGAGTTTTTAAAAAGTAAGTATAAATTCTGTTTTTAAAAAACACCCCCACAGGCTTATCTTTAAGATTGCCCCTCTTTTCCTGGTTTAATCTAGCATATTAGTCTTATTACCACAGGGTTACAAATGATCAGTGAGAAAGCAGTTTGTGACCTTTGTCCAACAGCAGCATTTCAACAAGTGGGTGAGAACAAGCACTGGAGCGCCTCTGCTCAGCTTGCCATGACCCTACACACATCTCTTGTGTGAGGCACAAGGCGCGAGTTACTCTATGCAGCAGACTCTACTGAATCTCTTAGAAATTCTACCACAAAACTATTCCTCTCACATAGGCAGATCACAGAAATGGGCTTAGAAAATTGGTCTTTGTGGCTTTCAATTTATGCAAATGGGCACGACTACCATCCTGAAGACTATTCCCAGGTTATAAACTAAAGAGCAAGTTGCCTTCTCCAGACACATTAAAATAGGAAGAATGGTTCTTTTTTTATAATGGTTCAAAGATAGCATAGAAACTTTGATAAAGGACACTCACTCTATATGCATATAAGGATACCAGTTTTGCTACACTATGGCCTGAATTCATTATTCTTTTCTTTCTAATTAAAATTGCAGTCTAGGATATTTTGATCTCTCTTTTTACATTTCATTTATTATCAGTGGATACCTACTGTTAAGGATGTTTCCTCAGCAAACCCTTCATAAAACTTACCAACTATGAGATCATCACTCGTGCCTAAAAGGAAGCAAAAGCCACAAAAAACATCAGTCTGGCACACAACACGATCAAACAGGAGCTCTCAGCCAGTTATAATTCATCCTGATTTTCTTCTGTACAGATTCTTAATTTTTTTCTAATATAAAAAGCCATTGATTTTACTCACACAATCTCATATTATTTTGTGTACTCAGCAAAGTCTGTTTTTTTCTTTAAAAATTGCTGTTTTGTCATAAAAGTAGTATAATTAGAGCAGAAAGTTTATAAAACAGAACAAAAGAAAAATATCATCCATAATCCTACTATCCTGAAATAGTTTAGTACATTCCCTTCTAGTACATTTTCTCATGCATGTAAGTTTTTACATAGTTATAGAATATCTATTTAATCTTTGAACAGTTGAATTAAGTGCTCAACATATGTTAACTTTTACAACCTTTATTATTACCACAACCACCACTACTGCTACGTGTATAACACTATTAACCCTTCATTATATTTTAAACATATTTCTCATCTGTCTACTGCTTTCTTATTTACTTTTCAAAGTTCATAAGTTCTAAGTCAAATTTGTTGCCCTTTTATAATTTTCTCTATCATATCAAAAAGTTCCAAAAGTTGTTTTTCTTTTTCTAGCTGTTTTATCTTCTTTTTTTTCCTTTTCTACTTTAGCTTTCCTATGTTGACTTTTAAAACTTTTAACTATTTATTACATCTGGTATTTATTGTAAGATAAAAAGAAAGGTTCCAAATTTTTTCAGTGCTACGTATACTATTTGATCATCTTTTTCTTCCCCTTGGATTGATGATGTCTCCGTTATTAGATTGTTTTCTGTAAGATACTTTAATTTCTATTTATACTGAGCTCTATTTTATTAATATCTACTTTATTCCATTTTTAATAAAGATAAGTCTATTTTCGGTGATATAAAATGATTTATGTATTGTGACTTTCTATTTTAATATCTGGCAGGTCAGTCCCCCCAAATTATGTGAATTTTCTGTCTCTCACAGCCACATGGTTAGAATACTCAAAAGGCATTCAGATAGGCAGTGATCTTTTTTGCCAAAGAAATGAATATAATTTGATATTAAGGGAGTGTCAAGTTTATAATTCAGAAATATTATTTGTGAGTGAGCTTTGTTATTGCATTTAAGGCATTAACTGTAGAAAAATTGTATCTTGAACAATTTTGGTGTTCAACCACATATTTTAAGTAAGAGTGATAAGAATGGGGGAGAAGAGAAGGCTAAGACTAATTTAGATTAAGGAAGCTTATTCATTATTCATTTTGCCCATCTGTTACTTGATGTGTACAAGTTTAAGGTTTAGGATTTTCTATTTTACATCACCCTCTAGTTGCTAGCAGAAGGCTACCCTTCTACAGATCTCAATGACACATGATTCCTAAATCACTGTATCCAATGTACCAGGTTAAAATCCTGTAGTCTACACCAGTGCGGGAGACCGACCAGCTAGTCTCTGCAAGTTGGAAGGTGATCCTCGACTCATGCTGAAAACATTCTTGAAGGCCTGCTCTACCACAAATCTGCTACTGAATTTTAAGACCCATAGGATGTAATCAAATTATTACTGTGCAATGTATGCAGCAATAGAGTGATAATGGGCAAAAAGGTTCAGAGGGGGGCCTGAGGAGAGATGGATGGGTTAAGAAGTGTGAGGAGCAAGGCTTGCCTTATTCTCATTGCTAAGGGCTTTGGTGGAAGAATTAGGGACTCTTACTGCACTCCTTAGCTCTTAGCTAATGCACACCATATGGCACACCACTACATTCAGTGTCAGTATAGATGAATGAATGAACAGTAACCATGGCTGGGAAGGACCTACATTCCTTGCACTTGCACTTACGAGAGGTACATATGGCCAGAGGAGGGTCCCACAGGTCATCTTCCTGGCACTGACTCCAGGGACTGCCTTCCAGAGTATACCCATCTTCACACTCCAAAGTTACATTATCTCCAGAGTGATATACTTTTCTCATTTTCAATTCCTTCTGGATTCCATTCATAATCTGTGGGAGGCTACAATTTACTTCTGAAATTAGAAAAATAAAAAAAGAAATTGATATTTTATTGTTAATTGTTAGTTGAAACTTTGCTTTTAGCAAAGATGAGTCATGTCTTCCATCAAAAATTATTGATACCTCTCCTACAACATCTTATTATTTAAAATTCTCTGACTTCCCTTTTTATGTAAAGCAAGGGAATATAAATGTATTGCTTATAATTATTTTAAATTATCATACTTTAAAGTATTGTTAACTCTTCAACAGGAAAGTTGTGGAAAGGTTAGGAATTAGGATAACCATGTTCCAGCCTTGGAACCACTTGGGCCACACCATAAGAAAACAGGAATATCATTTTAACTCTCTTTAGGTATACAACTAATACGGGTATTTTGTCTCTTGAATAAATGCATATTTCTGGCTCATTTCTATACATAGAACAAAGCAATTAATAAATTATGATTCTGAATTTAAGGTATTAATTTTCTACTTAATTTTATCTCATTTACCTTGTAAAAATTAATAAATAGAAACCTTAAATTAAATAATTAAATAGAGTCTGGAGACCAGAAGGGGGAGCTTTCACACCCTGTGATGACAACAGAGCTCAACAACAAGAAGAAAGACTCCTCTTCTTTCCTGGCAGCAAATCAGCAAGGAAAAGTCATGGACTCTTTGTTTGCTAGAGCCCTTACAACTTCCTTTTCCCTTCTGTTAAAAGAGTTCTCCTTCCTTTGCTATGCTGGGACTTGCATGTGGCTCACCATGGCTGCAGACCTCAAACCACAATTCTCTGCTGATCCCAAGCAAGACCATTTCTGCTGGAGAAATAACTGGCAGTCTATTTGTTTTAGGCCAACAAGCCCATCCTTTGTTTTGCTTTCCTTCTCTGCCTTGCCACTGATACCTTCCAAGCAAAGCCTGCTTTTCAGTTGTAATGGTCTCAAAATTAGCCTAAGTTCTCTTTTTAAAATAAGAACCAACAGGGTAAAGTGGCATTTCTCAAAATATGGTCTGTGGTCCTGCTACATCAAAATATTCTGATGGGTTTGTTAAAAATAGACCTCTGGACTCTGCCTCAACATGTCAGAAAGAGAGTTCTTGGGAATGGAATTTTTTATTTTTTTTTAATTTTTGGCTGTGTTGGGTCTTCGTTTCTGTGCGAGGGTTTTCTCTAGTTGCGGCAAGCAGGGGCCACTCTTCATCGCGGTGCGCGGGCCTTTCACTGTCGCGGCCTCTCTTGTTGCAGGGCACAGGCTCCAGACGCGCGGGATCAGTAGTTGTGGCTCACGGGCTTAGTTGCTCCGCAGCATGTGGGATCTTCCCAGACCAGGGCTCGAACCCGTGTCCCCTGCATTGGCAGGCAGATTCTCAACCACTGTGCCACCAGGGAAGCCCTTGGGAATGGAATTTAAGAATCTGTCTTTTTAGGGAAAGGTGTCCAAGATGGTAGCATAGGAAGACCCTGAACTCACCTTCTCCTATGGACACACCAAAATTACAACTACTTACAGAGCAACAAACTATGAAAATGACCTGAATACTAGCAGAAAAACAAATTTCCATAACTAAAGAGATAAAGAAGGAACCATAATGAGATGAGTAGGAGAGGCAGAGATATGGTATAGTGAAGACCCACAGCCTTAGTTGGTGACCCACAAATGGGAAGAATATCACAATCATAAAGGTCCTCCCCGAGGAGTGAGGAGTCTGAGCCCTTCACTGGGCTCCCCAGCCAGGGGTCCTGCTCCAGGGAGATGAGCCCCCACAACACCTAGCTTTGAAACCTAGTGGGGCTTATGTTCGAGAGTGCCAGAGGGTTATAGGAAACAAAAATGTCACTCTTATAGGGCACGTGCAAAGTCTCATATGCTCCGAGTCCCAGCACAGAGGCAGTAGTTTGAAAAGAGCTTCAGTCCGACCTACTTGTTGATCTTGAAGAGCCTCCCAGAGAGGCAGCAGGCAACTGGGATTCCCCTTAGACACTGTTAGCAGCCATTCTGGGGAGCTCATTCTACTGAGATAACACCAGTGCTAGCAAATGCTATTTGGAAATCCTCCCTCTAGCCTATTAGTGCTGGAAGCTTACCACCACCAGTGGGCCTGTACCAGCCCAACCCAACCCAGACATGTACACAGCCATGTGGGGACCTGGCCCCACCCACCAGCAGGTCAGCACCTGCCCTGAGTCCCTCTGGGCCATGCAGACAGCCACACAGGGACCTGGTCCTGACCTCCGGTGGGCTTGCATGAGCCCTGAGCCCCCAGGGTCATGTAGACAGCCCCATGGGGACCCAGCCACTCATACCAGTGGGCCAGCACCAATGCTGAGCCCACCACCACCACCAGACAATGCAGACAGCCACACAGGGACACAGTCCTACCCTTCAGTGGGCCAGCATCAGCCCCACATCCCCCTGGGTGTGCAGCCAACCAGAAAGGAACCTTACCCAGCCCTCCAGTGGGCCCACAGCTACTGTACAAAGCATGGCCTAGCAGCCAACTTGGCTAGCTGTCAGCCTCACATACCAGTATGCCCACAGTAGTTGGTACCACCACAAAAGAAGGGCACAAGCATCGCACATAGGGGGCACCCATAGAACATATAGCTTTCATGACCAGAGGGGAGCATGCTGATGGAACCACAGGATGTTTCCTACCATGGGCACTTCTTCAAGATCAGGAAACAAAATGGACCAACTTAACACACAGATATAAACACTGAATATTGGGCAAAATGAAGAAACAGAGGTGTATGTTCCAAATGATTGAACAAGACAAAATTTCCGAAAAAGAAATAACTGAATTGGAGATAAGAAATCTACATGATAAAGAGTTCAAGGTAATGGTCATAAAAATACTCACTGAACTCAGAGGAAGAATGGATGAGCACAGTGAGAAGTTTAACAAAGGAATAGAAAATATAAAGAAGAACCAAACAAAGCGGAAGAATACAATAACTGAAATAAAAAATACACTAGAAGGAATCAACAGTAGATTAGATGATGCAGAGGAATAGATCAGTGATCTGAAAGAAAAAGTTATGGAAATCTCTTAAGCTGAACAGAAAAGAGAAAAAAGTTTTTTTAAATGGGGATAGTTTAAGAAACCTCTGGAACAATATCAAGCATACTAACATTCACATGGTGGGGGTCCCAGAAGGAGAAGACAGAGACCAAGGGGCAGAGAACTTATTTGAAGAAATAATAGTGGAAAACTTCCTTAACCTGGGGAAGGAAACAGACACCCAAGTAAGGAAGTACAGAGAATCACAAACAAGATGAACCCAAAGAGATTTGCACCAAAACACATACTATTAAAATGGCAAAAAGTGAAAGATTAAGAGGGAATATTAAAAACAGCAAGAGAAAAGCAACTAGTTGTGTACAAGGGAACCTCCATAAGAATATCAGCTGACTCTTTAACAGAAATTTTGCGGGCCAGAAGGGAATGGCACAATATAATCAAATGATAAAAGGGGAAAATCTACAAACAAGAATACTCTACTTCGCAAAGTTATCACTCATATTTGAAGGAGAGTTTTACAGACAAATAAAAACTGAAAGAGTCAGCACCACTAAACTGGTTTTACAAGAAACGTTAAAGGAACTTCTTTAAGTGGAAAAGAAAAGGCCACAATTAGAAATGTGAAAATTATGAAAGAAAATATCTCACTGGTAAAGGCAAAATAGTAGATCAACTATTTATAAAGCTAGCAGGAAGGTTAAAAGACAAAAGTAGGGAAATCATCTATATACAAAATAAGTAGCTAAGGGACACACAAAACAAAAGGATGTAAAATATGACACCAAAAATATTCAACATTGTTGGGGGGGGGGAGTAAAAATGCAGGGTTTTAGAATACATTCGAACTTAAGAGATCATCAATTAATCATATATACATCTATATGTAATCATAGATGATAGATAGATAGATAGATGATAGATAGATAGATAGATAGCTATTATAGATGAACCTCATGGTGGCCACAAACCAAAACCTATAATAGATACAAACAAAAAAAGAGAGAAAGGAATCCAAACATAATGCTAAAGAAAGTCATCAAATTGCAAAAGAGGAGAGGAAAAGAAGAAAGAAGAACTACACAACAAAACAATCCCCCAAAATTAACAAAATGGCAATAAGTCCATATCTATGAATAATTACTTTAAATGTAAATGGACTAAATGCTCCAATCAAAAGACAAAGAAAGGGTGAAAAATACAAAGAACTCATACAACTCAACATCAAAAAAACAAACAATCAGATTAAAAAATGGGCAGAGGATCTGAATAGACATTTTTCCAAAGAATACATACAGATGGCCAGCAGGCATGTGAGAAGATGCTCAGCATCATTAATCATCAGAGAAATGCAAATCAAAGCCACAGTGAGCCGAGACTGAACCAGGAAGAAATAGAAAATATGAACAGACCAATCACAAGCACTGAAATTGAAACTGTGATTAAAAACCTTCCAACAAACAAAAGCCCAGGACCAGATGGCTTCACAGGTGAATTCTATCAAACATTTAGAGACGAGCTAACACCTATCCTTCTCAAACTCTTCCAAAATATTGCAGAGGGAGGAACACTCCCCAACTCATTCTACGAGGCCACCATTACCCTGATACCAAAACCAGACAAGATGTCACAAAGAAAGAACACTACAGGCCAATATCACTGATGAACATAGATGCAAAAATCCTCAACAAAATACTAGCAAACAGAATCCAACAGCACATTAAAAGGATCATACACCATGATCAACTGGGGTTTATCCCAGGAATGCAAGGATTCTTCAATATACACAAATCAATCAATGTGATACACCATATTAACTAATTGAAGGAGAAAAACCATATGATCATCTCAATAGATGCAGAGAAAGCTTTCGACAAAATTCAACACCCATTTATGATAAAAGCCCTGCAGAAAGTAGGCATAGAGGGAACTTTCCTCAACATAATAAAGGCCATATATGACAAACCCACAGCCAACATTGTTCTCAATGGTGAAAAACTGAAACCATTTCCACTAAGATCAGGAACAAGACAAGGTTGCCCAATCTCACCACTATTATTCAACATAGTTTTGGAAGTGTTAGCCACAGCAATCAGAGAAGACAAAGAAATAAAAGGAATCCAAATCGGAAAAGAAGAAGTAAAGCTGTCACTATTTGCAGATGACATGATACTATACATAAAGAATCCTAAAGATGCTACCAGAAAACTCCTAGAGCTAATCAATGAATTTGGTAAAGTAGCAGGATACAAAATAAATGCACAGAAATCTCTTGCATTGCTATACACTAATGACGAAAAATCTGAAAGTGAAATTAAGAAAACACTTCCATTTACCATTGCAACAAAAAGAATAAAATATCTAGGAATAAACCTACCTAAGGAGACAAAAGACCTGTACGCAGAAAATTATAAGACACTGATGAAAGAAATTAAAGATGATACAAATAGATGGAGAGATATACCATGTTCCTGGATTGGAAGAATCAACATTGTGAAAATGACTCTACTACCCAAAGCAATCTACAGATTCAATGCAATCCCTATCAAACTACCACTGGCATTTTTCACAGAACTAGAACAAAAAATTTCACAATTTGTATGGAAACACAAAAGACCCCGAATAGCCAAAGCAATCTTGAGAACGAAAAATGGAGCTGGGGGAATCAGGCTCCCTGACTTCAGACTATATTACAAAGCTTCAGTAATCAAGACAGTTTGGTACTGGCACAAAAACAGAAATATAGATCAATGGAACAGGATAGAAAGCCCAGAGATAAACCCACACACATATGGTCACCTTATCTTTGATAAAGGAGGCAAGCATATACAGTGGAGAAAAGACAGCCTCTTCAATAAGTGGTGCTGGGAAAATTGGACAGATACATGTAAAAGTATGAAATTGGAACACTCCCTGACACCATGCACAAAAATAAACTCAAAATGGATTAAAGACCTAAGTGTAAGGCCAGACACTATCAAACTCTTAGAGGAAAACATAGGCAGAACACTCTATGACATACATCACAGCAAGATTCTTTTTGACCCAGCTCCCAGAGAAATGGAAATAAGAACACAAATAAACAAATGGGACCTAATGAAACTTAAAAGCTTTTGCACAGCAAAGGAAACCATAAACAAGACCAAAAGACAACCATCAGAATGGGAGAAAATATTTGCAAATGAAGCAACTGACAAAGGATTAATCTCCAAGATTTACAAGCAGCTCATGCAGCTCAATAACAAAAAAACCAACAACCCAATCCAAAAATGGGCAGAAGACCTAAATAGACATTTCTCCAAAGAAGATATACAGATTGCCTACAGACACATGAAAGAATGCTCAACATCATTAATCATTAGAGAAATGCAAATCAAAACTACAATGAGATATCATCTCACACCGGTCAGAATGGCCATCATCAAAAAATCTAGAAACAATAAATGCTGGAGAGGGTGTGGAGGAAAGGGAACACTCTTGCACTGTTGGTGGGAATGTAAATTGATACAGCCACTATGGAGAATAGTATGGAGGTTCCTGAAAAAAACACAAATAGAACTACCATACGACCCAGCAATCCCAATACTGGGCATATACCCTGAGAAAACCATAGGTCAAAAAGAGTCATGTACCAAAATGTTCATTGCAGCTCTATTTAGAATACCCAGGACATGGAAGCAACCTAAATGTCCATCGACAGATGAATGGATAAAGAAGATGTGGCACATATATACAATGGAATATTACTCAGCCATAAAAAGAAATGAAATGGAGGTATTTGTAATGAGGTGGATGGAGTTAGAGTCTGTCATACAGAGTGAAGTAAGTCAGAAAGAGAAAAACAAATACAGTATGCTAACACATATATACGGAATCTAAGGGAAAAAAAAAAAAGGCCATGAAGAACCTAGTGGCAAGACGGGAATAAAGACACAGACCTACTAGAGAATGGACTTGAGGATATGGGGAGGGAGAGGGGTGAGATGTGACAGGGTAAGAGAGTGTCATGGACATATATACACTACCAAATGTAAAATAGATAACTAGTGGGAAGCAGCTGCATAGCAGAGGGAGATCAGCTCGGTGCTTTGTGACCACCTAGAGGGGTGGGATGGGGAGGGTGGGAGGGAGGGAGATGCAAGAGGGAAGAGAAATGGGAACATATTGTATATGTATAACTGATTCACTTTGTTATAAAGCAGAAGCTAACACACAATTGTAAGGCAATTACACTTCAATAAAGATGTTTAAAAAAAAAAAAAGCCACAGTGAGATATCTCCTAGCACCTGTCAGCATGGCTAATAGCAAAAGAAACAAATAACAAGTGTTAGCAAGGATGTGGAGAAAAGGGAACTCTCATGCATTGTTGTTGGGAATGTAAATTGTACCCACTGTGGAAAACAGTATGAAGATTTCTCAAAAAACTAAAAACTAGGGACTTCCCTGGTGGTGCAGTGATTAAGAATCTGCTTGCCAATGCAGGGTACGTGGGTTTGAGCCCTAGTGTGGGAAGATCCCACATGCTGCAGAGCAACTAAGCCCGTGTGCCACAACAACTGAGCCTGCACTCTAGAGCCCACGAGTCACAACTACTGAGCCTGCGTGCCACAATTGCTGAAGCCCGCATGCCTAGAGCCCGTGCTCCACAGCAAGAGAAGCCACTGCAATGAGAAGCACGTGCACCACAACAAAGAGTAGCCCGTGGTCTCTACAACTAGAGAAAGCCTGCACGCAGCAACGAAGACCCAATGAAAGAAAAAATAAATTAATTAATTAATTAAAAAAAATTAAAACTAGAACTACTGCATGACAGCAATTCCACTCCTGTGCATTCATCTGAAGAAAATGAAAACACTAATTAGAAAAGATATATGCACTCCTATGTTCATTGCAGCATTATTCACAAAAGCCAAGATATGGAAGCAACCTAAATACCCATCAATAAATGAATGGAAAAAGAAGATGTGGTATACATACACAATGGAATATTACTGAGGCATAAAACGAATGATATCTTACCATTTACAACAACATGGATGGACCTCGAGGTACTATGCTAAATGACATGTCAGACAGAGAAAGGCAAGTACTACATGATTTCACTTATTGTGTAATCTAAAAAAAAAACACAAATGAACAAACATAAGAAAACAGAAACAGAGTTATAGATACCGAGAACAAACAGGTGGTTGCCAGAGGGGAGGGAAATGGGGTGAGGAAAGAAATATGTGAGGGAGATTAAGAGGTACAAACTTCCAGTTGCAAAATACATGGAAAAAAAAAGACACAGAGTGGCTGTAGATAGATAGATTAGATAGATAGATAGATAGATAGATAGATAGATAGATAGATAGATATAGATATAGATATATAGATAGATGCTGCCTATAGGAGACTAACTTCAGATGTAAGGACACACACAGACCAAAAGCAAGGGGATGGAAACAGATACTCCATGCTTATGGAAATGAAAAGAAAGCTGGGTGGCAATACTTATATCAGAAAATATAGACTTTAAAACAAAGACTGTAACTAGAGACAAATAAGGACATTACACAATGGTAAAGGCATCAATCCAACAAGAAGATATAACAATTGTGTATATATATATACACACACATACCACAAAGAGGAGCACCTAAATATATAAAGCAAATATTAACAAATATAAAAAGAGAAATTGACAATAATACAATAATGGGGGGGGGACTTTAGCATCCTACTTATATCAATGGACAGATTATTCAGACAAAAAATCAATAATGAAACACTGGCCTTAAATTACACATTAGGTCAGATGCAATTAATAGATATATACAGAGCATTTAATCCAAAAGTGGCAGAATACACATTCTTTTCAGGTACACGTGGAACATTCTCCAGGATACATCACACATTGTAGGTCACAAAAAAGTCTCAATAAATTTAAGAAGACTGAAGTCATATCAAGCATGTTTTCAGACCACAACACTATGAGATGAGATATCAACCATATGAAAAAAACTGCAAAAACCACAGACAGGTGGAAGCTAAACAATATGCTACCAAACAATGAATGGGTCACTGAGGAAATCAAAAAATACCTGGAGACAAATGAAAATGGAAACACAATGATCCAAAATCTATGATATATATCTAGAACTATCTAAAGAACTGCAGAAGCAGTTCTAAGATGGAAATTTAAAGCAATACATGCCTACCTCAGGAAACCAGAAAAATCTCCAATAAACAAGCTAACCTTATACCTAAAGGAACTAGAAAAAGAAAAAAGAAACAAAACCCAAAGTCAGTAGAAAAAAAGACATAATAAAGGTCAAAGCAGAAATAGATGAAATAGACATTTAAAAATATATAAAGGATTAGTGAAACTAAGAGTTGGTTCTTTGAAAAGATAGACAAAATTGATAAGCCTTTTGCCAGACCCATCCAGAAAAAAAAAAGGGCCCAAATAACTATAATCAGAAATGAAAGAGGAGTAGTTAAAACCAACAACATAGAAATACAAAGAATCATAAGAGATCACAGCAACAAATAGACACCAATAAAACGGACAACCTAGAAGAAATAAAGTTCTAGAAATGTACAATCTCCCAAGATTGAATCAGGAAGAAATAGAAACTAGGCACAGAATGATTACTAGTAATGAAATTGAATCAGTAGTCAAAATATTCCCAACAAACAAAAGTCCAGGATCAGACTGCTTCACAGGAGAGTGCTACAAAACATTTAAAGACTTAACACCTATCCTTCTCAAACTATTCCAAAAAATAGAAGAGGAAGGAATACTTTTAAATTCATTTTACAAGGTCAGCATCACCCTGATACCAAAGCCATGCAAAGATACCACAAGGAAATTAAAAGACAATATGTCCAACACACATAGATGCAAAAATCCACAACAAAATATTAGCAGACTGCATTCAACAATGCAATAAAAGGATAATTTACCATTATCAAATGGGATTTATCTCAGGGATGCAAGGATGGTTCAATCTGAAAATCAATCAAAGTGGCACACCATATTAACAAATTAAAGAGTAAATATCATATGATCATCCAATAGATGAAGAAGAGGCTTTTGACAATATCTGACATCCATTTATTAAAAAAACGCTGAACGAAGTGGGTATAGAGGGAATATACTGCAACATAACAAAGACCATATATGACAAGCTCACAGCTCACATCATACTCAATGGTGAAAAGTTGAAAGCATTTCCTCCAAGATCAGGAAGAAGACAAGGGTGCTCACTCTCATCACTTTTATTCAACATAGGTTTGAAAGTCCTAGCCTCAGTAATCAGACAAGAAAAATAAATAAAAGGTATCCAAATCAGAAAGGAAGTAGTAAAGCTGTCACTGTTTGCACATGACATGATGCTATATGTAGAAAAGTTTAAAGATGTCACCAGAAAACTATTAGGACTAATGAAAGAATTCAGTAAAGTTGCAGGATACAAAATTAATACACAGAAATCTCTTGCAATTTTATACACTAATATGAACTATCAGAAGGAGAAATTGCAAAAGCAATCCCATTTTCAATTGTGTCAAAAAGAATAAAATAAAAAGGAATAAATCTAACCAAAGAGTTAAAAACTTGTACTCTGAAAACTATAAGACATTGATCAAAGAAACTGAAGACAAAACAAACAAATGGAAAGATATACCATTCTCATGGATTGGAAGAATTAATATTGTTCAAATGACCATATTACACAAGGCAATCTACAGATTCAATGCAATCCCTATCAAAATATCAATGGCATTCTCCACAGAACTAGAACAAATAATTCTAAAATTTATATGGAAACACAATAGACCTTGAAGAGCGATGCAATTTTGAGAAAGAAGACAAAGCTGGAGGTATCATGCGCCCTGATTTCAAAAAATACTAAAAAGCTACAGTAATAAAAACAGTATGGTACTGGCACAAAAAGCAGACATATATATCAATGGAACATAATATAAAGCCAAGAAATAACCCACACTTATATAACCAATTAATTTATGACAAAGTAGGCAATAATGTACAACTGGGAAAAGTCAGTCTTTTCAGTAAATGGTGTTGGAAAAACTGGACAGCAGCATATAAAAAAATCAAACTGGACTACTTTCTTACCATATACAAAATAGACTCAAAATGGATTAAAGAATTAAGTGTAAGGCCTGAAACCATAAATCTCCTATAAGAATATATAGGCAGTACACTTTTTGACATCAGTCTTAGCAACATTTTTTTGGATATGTCTTCTCAGGCAAGGGAAACAAAAGCAAAAATAAACAAATGGGACTACAACAAACTGAAAAGCTTTTGCACAGCAAAGGAAACTATCAACAAAATGAAAAGGCAGCCTACTGAATCGGAGAAGATATTTGCAAATGATATATCTGATAAGGGGGTCAATATCTAAAATATACAAAGAACTCACACAAATCAACATAAAAATCCCCAAATAACCCAATTAAAAAATGGTCTGAGGACCTGACATACAGATGGCCAAAAGACAGATGAAAAGATGCTCAACATCACTAATCATCAGGGAGCTGTAAATCAAAACCATATTGAGATACCAATGCATACTTGTCAGAATGGCCATTGTCAAAAAGACAACAAGTAACAAGTGTTGGCGAGGATGTGGGGAAAAGGGAACTTGTACACAGTTGGTGGGAATGTAAGTTGGTGAAATCACTATGGAAAACAGTATGGAGGTTCCTCAAAAAATTAAAAATAGAACTGTCATGTGATCTAGAAATTTTATTTCTGGGTATTTACCCTAAGAAACCAAAAACACTAATTTGAAAAGATATATGCATACCCATGTTCATTGCAGCATTATTTACGATAGCCGAGATATGGAAGCAACCTGAGTGTCCATCAATGTATGAATTCTTCATCCAAAGAAGATGAGGTATACATATATACACACACACACAATGGAGTATTCCTCAGCCATAAAAAAAGAAATCTTGCCATTTGTGACAACACAGATGGATCTAGAGGGTATTATGGTAAGTGAAATAAGCCATACAGAGAAAGACAAATATCATATGATATCACTTATATGGGGTATCTAAAAAAATAGAACAAACAAACAAAACAAAATAACAGACTCATAGATACAGAGAACAAATGGGTGGTTTCTAGAGGGGTGGGTGGGAAAGGTAAAGGGAATCAAGAGATACAAATTTCCAGTTATGAAATAAATAAGCCACAGGGATATAATACACAGCATAAGGAATATGGTCAATAATATTGTAATAAATTTGTATGGGGACATGATTACTAGATTTATTTTGATGGTCATTGAATAAAGTATGCAAATGTCAATGTAGTACATGTGAAAGTAACATAATATGGCACATCAATTACATTTCAATTTTCAAAAAAAGACTCCATATTTTTAGAAAGTTCCCTGGCTGATTTTGCTAATGATAAAGACAGAGAATGACTGCTAAAAACCATGTTTAAAGAGGACAGTTATTAAGACAAAATGAATTTTATTTACATGAGAAGAAAGCAGCTGTCAAGAGAATGGAATATTACCCTCTTATTTTCAGGAGAAGAACTATCACAGAGTCTTAATTTTTATAATTCATCTTTGAACTATTCCCTGAATCTTCATATTTCTTTATGTAACTAAAGCAAGGAGGGACGAGCTTTCCAGTTTCTGCAGAGCCATGGGGACTCTGATTTTGTGCAGTCCACTCTTGCAAATAAACACAGGAGCGTCTCTGTGGCGGGCCTAATTTTCTCTATCTCTTAAATCAGAGGGCTAGGAGGACAAGAAGGATTTAGGTTGGGGAGAGCCCTAAGATCCTATAACCACAGCAGCCATAGGACTAACTGCTCCTCAACATTAGAAACACATGCATGTCTGAAATCTCTCTTGCCTCATCCCTGACCTTAGTCTAGTATTTCTAAAAAGCAAGAATAGAAAAGAAACAAACAAAGCAAAATCACTTAACTTATAGTTTTGCAAAATCAAAAGAACTACATTTGAAAGGAGACAGTGTTCTGAAAGCAGAACGTACACCAGAATTTCGATTCTTGCCTTACAACTTTCTTCAGTGTCTGTAATTTACCACAATCTTTATTGCTGAAAACTATATAATTTTATTACCCAAAGTGTTTTAGAAAGTCATCATTTGAAAAAAGTTTTTAACTAATTAAAAATTCACCACTGTAATGCATTATGAAACACATTGAGAGAATACATTTTATAGCTAGAGTTGTTATGGCTTGTCTAACCAAGCTGTACTTTGTAATTTGCATCTTTCTGTTACAGATTTGGATAGGTCCTGGCAAATCTCGGGTTTTATTTATTTAAGTTTGAAGATGAATTAGTAAGTGGTGCAAACAATCTCTGCTGTATGTTTCCTGTGGTAACTTGCCTCAAATCCTAATTGGTGTTAATTTTGTGTATTGTAAATGCTTGAATTTAAAACTTAAAAATGCGTGTTTAAGGTTCTTTTTGTAATTATGAGATATAGTAAAGTGTGAATCCATTAAAAAAAGGAGACAGTGTTCAGTGCAGTGTTCAAATGCAGGGGCTGAGCTGGGGTCCAGTCCTAGCACCACCACTGCTGAGCTGCGGATCACGGACTAGTTACTGGATCTCTCTTAACCTCAATTTCCTCCTCTGTAAGATCACAGAAATAATAATCCCACCTCATCAGATTGTTTTGGAGACTAACACCAATAACTTTCGTAAAGACCTCAGCATCATGCCTAGTCACAGAATATTATTTTTATTTCCACACTTTGTAGCTTTTTAGAATATTGCCAACAAAGATTTTAAAGTCAGATGTCATTTTTATAAACAGACTTGCTCCAGGGAAGAGAGGAAATAAACACCTCACCTTTAGCCCTGGAGATTGTAATGAGGCTTTGTACCCAGTAATTCTAGGAATTAATTGCTTTTAACCATGCTTCAGGTTCAATATTCCGCACAACAAAGTGTGCTTCTAAGTCTCCTATTAATCTCCTAAGGGTTTTTGTGAGGACCACCTGTGATTCTCTCAGGTCCTTTAGAGCTGAAATATTTTATTAGTTAGAAGCCCATAAAGCATTTAAAATTGGTGTTTGATGTCTATTGTACTACTGGAAATTCCAAAAGTTCTTCCTACTTATTTGGGAGAGTTGAGGGTGCTTGGACAGCCTTGCTTCCTACCTTTTCTTCTGTTTTTCTCCAACTCTATTGATACTCATTTTATGATCCCCTCAGAAGTGATCTCTCAGCCTTATTAGCCTCATGCATCAGTATTTAATAAAAATCAGGCAAGAATACCAAATACCTTTGCAATAAAGATCAAACAGGCTCCAGGTTCCCTGGTGTGTACAGAAAATGAAGGCCTTTCCCACCAACTTGTAGCCTGGGTCACAGGTGTAGTTGACTGTCATCCCAGGAAGATATGGAGAGGCATGTCCTGCAATGTGGTGGCCATTGTTGATCTTGGGTGGATGTGGACAAGCTAAGAACAAATTCCCTCCAAAACACAAGAAAAGACATTCAGTTAAACTTAGAAGTATGAACACTCCAACACAACTAATAATATCTCTGTCTATTAGAATCACAAGAAAACCCAAGGCAGGCAGGTCCCAACGCACTAAATGTTTGCTGATCAGTGGGAAAACCAAGTCTCTAAAGCCAGACTTCTCAGCCTTTAAACAGGACCATCTGTAATCTCTACCTGTAAACTGCATCAGCTGGGAATACCACTGGGATCCACAAACTACCAATTCAGTGCATTCTGTCCTCACTGGAGGACGGAGCTCGTGTGGATAATCACAGCCACAAGTGCACCTGATTGTCTGGTACTGTCGTTTAAAGCCAGACTAATATGTAAAAGGAATGAGCTACAGAGGTCAAGAGCACAACCTTACATTCCACTTCTCCAGGGCATCCTGAGTTCCCTTGGCTAAAGGTGAGATGAAGGGTCAACAAAATACAGTCACATGCTGGAGCAGAACTCAGAAATAACAAAAGTAGGATAAATTCCTATATCAGAGTTTCCTTAATTATTTCTACAACATCATCAATTCTGAAATATATTACTAACATCAACATGTGCTTTTTGCTCTGCACACCCATCCATCTAGTATAAAGACAACTCAGTAGAGATGGCATAACAATGTTTTCTTTGGCATTTGTTTTCAGTGCTTTGAAAATATTCCCTATAAAATCTAGGCTTCACTGATTCTCTCCACTCTCTCCTCTCTTCACCATCCCACAATCATCACTCCAGAGGGAAGGGTCATCAGAACACCCCCAACTGGGACAGAGTGTGGCACATCTAAAGCCATCTGTTATTCACCTGGCAGGTAATTCTGTCCCATATTTATAACAAAGCTATATTCACAAGCAAAAAGGACTGTCACTACAGAAATATGGAGGTTTGGCTTAGACATACTGATCCTTCTAGGGCATGGGGAAATGTGCACTGACCATTAGGAACAGAAAGTTCACAGCGAGGGGCAGGGCCACTCCAAACCCCATTTCCCTGACTGTCACTGGTGCAGCGGATGGTGCTCTCCCCAGTGAGGCTGAAGGTCATCCTTCTGTCTGGGTGGGAGTCACATGTGTAACCAATTTCTTCTCCATAAGGAATGTCTCCCAGAGAAGTTCCTGTGTGTTTCCCATTAAGGATAGCTGGAGGATTTGGACAAAAGATTTCTAGAAAGAACACGAAAGTTTTAGGTTCCATTAGTTTCAATCAAAAGGATTATAAAATAATTATGCCCTGTGATTGTTGTATTAATACATTTTTTCTATGACAACGTACTTAAATTGGATGGAACTGAAATATGTAAGGCTTCCTCTGAGAAGGATCTAACTCAGGTGAGACAAATTACAGTTTGATATGAAAGTACAAAATGCTCTTCAGGTAGCTAAATATTTAATCCATTTGGAGTTAATTAATTTTTTTTCCAGCAACTATTTTATTGACTAATTTATGTCAGGCATCATAAGAATCCTGGGTTGACAATGGGGTACAACACAGACAAGATTTTTCCCTCAAAGATTTGAAATTCTAGGGAAATCTGGGTTAAGTTTATTAAACATGGACTATCATTTTCAGCAGATGAATATTTTTCTTGATGACTCAAGACAATTATCATCAGTACCAATACCAAATATACAACAGTGTCATCAGAATACATTGATTCCCATAGGGCTCTTTATAGCCAGATTAAAGGGCCTCAGGGAGCCTGTTTTTCTTCTTCATTTTTGTTTTTTCTTTCTTTGAAGCTATCAGCTGACATTTCTTTCTGTCAAACAGTGTATCTGTTTCTAGCAGTTCCAGCCCTGAAACTAATTTGATGCTCTTAATCTGGTACCAATTTAGGAAGAGATATCAGATCTTGTCAGAAACGTGTATAAAGTGAGGGTACACTAAAGATTGACTTCTCATATCTGGATTATAACTAGGTGCTTGTTTTTCCAGTTTACTTATATATTTATTTTCAGCTTTATGTGTCACAGGAAGGTTGAGCTTGCTTGATATCTGCGTTTAATACATATTGAATGTTCTTGTAAAGCTCCACCATAATCCCATAAGATGTTCAAACAGACTTCTAGCAAAGCATTTTAACAAAATCCAAAATAAAATGAACAATCTAGTCATCAGGAAAAGGCATTTTAAAAAGTCTTAGTAAACAGAGTAGGACAAATCAGTATTGTTTTTGTACATAGAACACTTTTATATATTTATCAATTTCTGAATCTTTATTTGAGTTTTATTGAAATTTAGGGCACCTCACCTAATCATTTCAAATATTGACTCACCTTCCTGCACCACACTAATTTATCCTAAAAATGTTTTCTTTTCTCTGTAACACTTACCACTTTTTGACATACTATTTTACATATTCTATTTTTAAATTTGTTTACTGGTTTATTTTCATTGTCTGCCTCCTTGAACAGAAAATGAACCTCGTGAGAGCAGGGATAACACTATTCAGCACTCTCTCTAGATTCAAAGTCCTGGCACATGGGAAGCCTTCCTCAATAAATACCATGAACAAAATGAGAGGCTGAATAAATAGTTCAGATATGTGAGAAGATAAAAGGACATAAAAATTTAAGAGAAATTACTCCTTGGTGATAAAACTGAAAAAGTAAATGAATAAAGAAATTTTGGTGTACTGTTATGTCATCTACTTTCTCCCCACATATTCCCCACAAAATTCAACACTGACATTAAACTAGTGACTTACAGATTAGTAATATGAACACATGATGTATAATACCTGCCAGACCTTTTTTGAAATTCTTCCAACAAAGAAGTATTTTACCAGTAATTTGTTAAATAAAGATCCAGACAACAGGTGATTCCATGAGGTGAAACATACTAGAAAAACATAAGGGGAGATATCCAGACTGCAGAGTTATTCTTTCTACTCACGTTCACACACAGGAATACTGCTGTTCCAAAGGCTCTTCATTCCAACCAAGACACAATGAGAAGCAGAGCTGCCTTTTAATCGGAACCTAAGGAAAAAAAAAAAAGGTAGCAAGTAGGGGAGAAATTCCCATTTCTCCATCTCTTCATTGATAGATGGTCAGCTTTCTCACTTCAGCCTAAATACCATTAAGTCTCAGTTCTTTAGGAACCTGAATTCAGTAGTTGCCAGAAATTCAGAAGCCAAAGTATTGTAAAGTATTACGGGGTCCTGTGACAGACAAAGCAAGCAGAACTTGTACACTTAATAGTCAAACAAACAACATAGCCCAGTGTCACCTCAAAAGTCCCTGAACAAAGAGGTGGACTCTCCCCTGTGCCCTAGACCCACACCCATCTCTCACTGACAGTCCTCTGACATTCCTCTTATCCTCATTAGTGGGTCATGAGAAAGAACAGCTCCTGATCTGGGGAAGCAAAGCAGGGAACATCTGAAAAGAACCGACACTTCTTCTTGCCACTACAGCTGTAATGGCCAGAAGGAGGCTAACAGAGGTCTCTGCCACTGAAATGCCCAGATTATTATTAGATCCTAGGGTCCTTATGAAATCTGCTCATCATTATTGGGTGGCAGACTTTGTAAAAGTCAAAGATTCCTGGAAATTATTAAAAATAACTACTATATTGCCCAGTCTTGTTACCTCCCACAGACAGTGCATTCTACTGAGAGTCCTAGATCCACATGAATAACTAATAATATTACCTGAAACAATAATATTGGCCATTATGATTCCAATGTCAAAGATTTTACTGATGCAAACAGATGTGATTGGATTAAAAATACTTGCCCATATACTATTACAAAGTCCACTATTGATTAGTTTTTAGTTTCCTAAAACAACCTTTGCCTGATTATCACATTGCAAACAATTCTTGTCTTATACATTAAACTTTTTGTTAGTAAATTTCCCACAGAACTATAATTATCTGCCTCCAAACAACTATTTCCCCATTTACTTGAAGCTCCAACCATGAATTCAAGATTAGTGTCTATATTTATGTTTGTATTCAACATTGAATTGCATGTGCCAATTTCTTTATCTCCTGATAGTGGTGCCCCTGGGTCCTGACACATTTCAAAACTGCTCAGAAGTCAGTCTCCCCAGGTACTTCTATTCCACAGGTCAGCCTTACTTTTTGGATTAACTCCTGAACCCAAGAGAGTCACTACCCAGCACTGTGTTCCTGTTCTCTATTCCAGGTCACACTTACCCCTCATTACAGATGAAGGATACTTTTGCTCCAAGCTGGAAATTAGGTGGAAAGAGCACACGTCCATTAGGAAGTTGGTCCAGGAAGTCAGCACATGATTTCACTAGGAATGAAAACACAGGAGTGAGATGTCCATGTGAGGGACAAAGAGATTGATCCGCAAACCAGATGAAAGTATAGGCACCTGCACATCTGGGAGTTTCTGGGCTCCAGTCTCCCTGGGATGTACAGTGCAGAGAAGCAGCCCCTTTGAGATCATAGCCAGGCTCACAGCTGTAGAACACTTCCTGGTCAGAGGAAAAGTCATCCTTGTGGCTTGGGATGTGCTTACCATGCAGGATTTCTGGAGGTGGTTGACATACTGAGGAAAGAACAGCAAGATACATGTCAATTATGGAGAAATATCTTTTACTATATCCTGTGCCTACCAGGGAGTTTAAAAATCTTATTTATACAGTGTGGATTTTAAAAGAAAAGATTTGCTAATTCAGTACCCACAGTTTACTGATGAGCAAACTAAGGCCACAGGGCAGAGCTATGAGTAGAATGAATCTTTCTCCAACACCTTCTCTGTTTTTTCTACTAAAACATTCCTAAGACTACAAGCAGAATGTTCCTTTTGCTTTCTAGGATTGTCCATCCAGTACAGAGCTGTGAGAGCTGGTGGACTGTTCCACTCTTACACTTCCTAGAAAGCTATCCTTTCTGGCTTCAACAAGGAATACCTTTGCCCAAGTGTCATCCAACAGACCCCACACCTAGCTTATCGTACAGTTAGTCACCCATCCCCCTTCATCTTTTTTCCCAGATCCTCCTTGAGAACTGTAAGCTTCTGCTTGGTCCCTATGTGCCAGTCTGGAATCTTCCCATTCCACTGCTAAGCCAGGCATTTCAGCATAAAAAGACAAGAGAAGCCACCAAGAACAAAATCCCCTTAAAAGAAAAAAGCCATAGACTTTTAAAAGAGAGAACATATTGTTTAGAGCATATTTTGACTCAAAAGTTTGGCTGCCTCCATCCACAGACCAATTGGTGTGTTCTCAGGGAATCAGAACACACTTGAGCCTCAATCTGAACTGTATACAGTGGAATAAAAATGAAAACATTTGCTTGGATTTGAGCAAGTCGTTTCCACTTCCTGAGCCTCAAGGTTTTCAGTAATAACATAGGGGAGTTGGAACAGAATGACTGATGTCTAAGGCTTTTTAATCTGATGCTATCATTTCGGAACCCATGGCTCATTTGCCTTCTGACCTTCTCCAATGATAGATCAATGTCATTGTTATCATACATTATTGTTCATAGTACACTTCACTACACATTATCATTGAGCTCTGCAATCAGAAAGGCTCTTGAATTCTAGGCCTTACTCTGTTATTTACTAGTTCTGTGACCTGGGTATAGTTCCCTAACATCCCTAAGACTCAGTTTTCTCAATGCAAATAGGAATAAGTATAGTTCCTACCTTATATGCTTGCTTAAGTATTAAATTAAACAATGTATATAAAATGGGTGCATTACAGATGGGACACAGTAAGCAGTACTTGACAATTATTATTATCAGAGGTAACAGATAGTACAGCTAGTATTATGTTTAGAGGGTTTATCCCAATTTCATAGGCTTGCATGCCTATACACACACATGCATACCCTTTCCTTAGTTTCAACAACTCCTACAATTTATACTCCCTACACCCCCAGCAGAGTCTCAGTGGATGAAACTCACCCCTGGAGCAGCTTGGCAGCTCAGGTACCCATGTGTTGTTGGCCCGGCATTGCACAGTGTTGGACCCTCTCATGACAAAGCCAGGCTGACAGCTAAATCTCACAATCTCATTTAAGGAAAGTGAACTCTTATTTCCCGACACTCTAATTCCATTTTCAACTTCTGGAGTTGTGCATTTATTAGCAGAAATACACTGAGGAGGAAGGCTGCTCCAAACACCAAGTTGATTGTCTTTGCTGGTACAGTATATTGACTGTTCTCCCACGAGGTCAAACAGCTTTTCTCCATCTGGCCCAGTGTGACACTGATAAGTTACCACTGTTGCATATTGATAAACGTTTCTATTGCTGCTGTAGAAGTCTCCATTGGATATGGCTGGGGGTGGTTCACAATGTATACCTGGGATAAGGGAGAGTGTGGTAAACAGCTTAACTTTTTATTTTTTAATACAACTTTTAAAGAGAAGTTTTAGTTGCAGAACAAAATTGAAAGGAAAGTACAGAGATTTCTCAAACAACTTCTGCCCCTACAAATGCATAGTCTCCCCCATTATCAACATCCCCCAGCAGAGTGGTACGTTTGTTACAATTGATGAACATACATTGACACATAATAATCACTCAACATTACAGTTTACATGAGGGTTCACTCTTGGTTTGCAAAATTTGTGGGTTTTAACAAATATGTAATGACATGTTTCTATCATTATGGTATCATGCAAAGTATTTTCATTTCCCTAAAATTCCTCAGTGCTCTGCCCATTAATCCCACCCCCAACCCATCCCCTGGCAACCACTGATGCTATTCCTGTCTCTGTTATTTTGCCTTTTCCAGAATTATTTTTTTTTACTATGAATTATTTTACTATGAATTTAAATAACAAATACAAAGAATCAAGTCACTTCCTAAACTGTAAGTAATTACAGTACTGTTCTTTTGTTCTAATATTTGCTAATATCATGTTATTTACATAGTTGAAATTTAGTTGTGTATGATTGGGTTCTGTCCATAATAATTTCATGTAAAATATCCATGTATTATTAAGGTTTACATACTTATGATTTTAAATGGATAATCTATGTGATTTTATCATAGATTCTTAAGTTATTTACTTACTGCTGGGCTATTTTTCTATTGTTTATTCAATAACATCTTTGCAGGTTAAATATATTACCTCTGCCACTACTCATCAAGTAAAGACCAAAAAGAAAAGAGTCATGTCAGTATGTATTGATACTTTTTTCTCTCCCCTTTTATTAACAATGAATTGGTCATTCATATCTGAACAAAAGTGCCTCTGCACATTACACCAGAACACCCAGGAAATTTTTATCCATGCATGCTTCAGGAAGTGGGTTGGTAGGACCTTGGATGGGGTGGGTACAGATCCACTCTCACTTGCTGTAATTGGAGAAGAAGCAAAACTGAAGAGTACAAAACAGGGTGGACATACAAGGAGACAGAGAATTTGTGGAAGTCTAACCAGCCTGATGGGAGAATCAGGCACAGTATAAGAGGAGGATAGAGATGAGTTTGGAGGCAGAGGAAAGGGATTGAGTTCCCCTGCCCCAGGTGACCCTGGCAGGGGCTGGGCTTTCCCCTCTGGTGACAATAGCAAGTTCCCTCACAGAAGAGGTGAAAAGCAAAAGTGTTGAATGATTTACTGCCTGGCTACCTAGTTGCAACTGGAGGGAGCCATTGCTCTCCAGAAGCATGAATTTCTGAGAAGGGACTTCCTTGACTTGGGGGAGGGAGAGGAAAGGGAAAGAGGTGGACATGAATAACAAAGAGCATTGAAGGAATTCTTTGCCTGCTGTCTGCTTTGAGATTTTAGCTCTACTGGAGGATCCTCTTACTGCTCAGTGGTGCTTACATAAGCCACAGTTGCTAAGCCCACACCTCTCCTCACTCTGCCACTAGCTTTTCCTATGTCATGTTTTTTGTTTGTTTGTTTGTTTGTTTGTTGTACCCTTCCTCCGAAATGCAGCCCCAGAGCCAACTCAGGTAAAAAGAAACCAAAGCTTGAGCTATAGTGCCACCTGTTGAATTGCAATAATCAAAGTAAACAACTAAGAAAAGTATGCTGTACTTCAAATGCACATTTTATCAAACATTATGAAAAGTCACAGTAATATGGTACCACAAAAACCCCAATAATTCTCTAGCAACCAAATCCAAAGGCACAGAATATTGCAATCTGACTAAAAAAGAATTCAAAATAGCTGTTATAAAGAGATTCAATGAGCTACAAGAAGATTCAGAAAGGCAATTCAGTGAACTCAGGAATAAAATTAATAAACAAGAAGAAGTTATTTACCAAAGAGACTGAAATTTTTAAAAAGAACCAGACAAACTCTGGAGATGAATAATTTAACGAATCAGATGAAGAATGCATTAGCAAGCTTAGGAAATAGGGCAAATTAGGTCAAAGAAAGAATTAGCAGCCTGGAGGATAGGAATTTAGAAATGACTCAGAAGAGGGGAGAGAACTAAGATTTGTAAAAGGTAAAGAAGACCTATGAATCAATTACAGGAAAAAAAAACTGTAAATAATACATACACAGGTAAAGAAGACCTATGAATCAATTACAGGAAAAAAACTGTAAAAAATATAAACACATGGAGGCTAAACAATAAACTACTAAATAACCAAGAGATCACTGAAGAAATCGAAGAGGGAATCAAAAAATACCTAGAAACAAATGACAGTGAAAACACGCTGAACCAAAACCTATGGGATGCAGCAAAAGCAGTTCTAAGAGGGAAGTTTATAGCAATACAATCCTACCTCAAGAAACAAGAAACAACTCAAATAAACAACCTAACCTTACACCTAAAGCAATTAGAGAAAGAACAAAAACCCCCCAAAGTTAGCAGAAGGAAAGAAATCATAAAGATCACATCAGAAATACATGAAAAAGAAATGAAGGAAATGATAGCAAAAATCAATAAAACTAAAAGGTGGTTCTTTGAGAAGATAAACAAAATTGATAAACCATTAGCCAGATTCATCAAGAAAAAAAGGGAGAAGACTCAAATCAACAGAATTAGAAATGAAAAAGGAGAAGTACCCACTGACACTGCGGAAATGCAAAGGATCATGAGAGATTACTACAAGCAACTATATGCCAATAAAATGGACAACCTGGAAGAAATGAACAAATTCTTAGAAAAGCAGAAACTTCCGAGATGGAAGCAGGAATAAACAGAAAATATAAACAGGTCAATCACAAGCACTGAAATTGAAACTGTGATTAAAAATCTTCCCACAAACAAAAGCCCAGTACCAGACGCCTTCACAGGTAAATTCTATCAAACATTTAGAGAACAGCTAACACCTATCTTTCTCAAACTCTTCCAAAATATTGTGAGGGAGGAACAGTCCCAAAATCATTCTATGAGGTCACCAGCACCCTGATACCAAAACCACTCAATGTCACAAAGAAAGAAAACTACAGGCCAATATCACTGATGAACATAGATGCAAAAATCCTCAACAAAATACTAGCAAACAGAAACCAACAGCACATTAAAAGGATCATACACCATGATCAATTGGGGTTTATCCCAGGAATGCAAGGATTCTTCAATATACACAAATCAATCAATGTGATACACCATATTAACAAATTGAAGAATAAAAACCATATGATAATCTCAATAGATGCAGAAAAAGCTTTCAACAAAATTCAACACTGATTTATGATAAAAACCCTCCAGAAAGTAGGCACAGAGGGAACTTATCGCAACATAATGAAGGCCAGATATGACAAACCCACAGCCAACATTGTTCTCAATGGTGAAAAACTGAAACCATTTCCACTAAGATCAGGAATAAGACAAGCTTGCCCACTCTCACCACTATTATTCAACATGGTTTTGGAAGTTTTAGCCACAGCAAGTAGAGAAGAAAAAGAAATAAGAGGAATCCAAATTGGAAAAGAAGTAAAACTGTCACTGTTTGCAGATGACATGATCTGCAATGACATGATCTGCAGATGACCTGAGAATCCTAAAGATGCTACTTTAGGATGCCAGAAAACTACTAGAGCTAATCAGTGAATTTAGCAAAGTAGCAGGATACAAAATTAATGCACAAAAATCTCTTGCATTCCTATACATTAATGATGAAAAATCTGAAAGAGAAATTAAGGAAACACTCCCATTTACCACTGCAACAAAAAGAATAAAATACCTAGGAATAAACCTACCTAAGGAGACAAAAGACCTGTATGCAGAAAACTATAAGACACTGATGAAAGAGATGAAAGATGACACAAACAGACGGAGAGATATACCATGTTCTTGGATTGGAAGAATCAATATTGTGAAAATGACTATACTACCGAAAACCATCTACAGATTCAATGCAATCTCTATCAAACTACCACTGGCATTTTTCACAGAACTAGAACAAAAAATTTCACAATTTGTATGGAAATACAAACGACCCTGAATAGCCAAAGCAACCTTGAGAAAGAAAAACAGAGCTGGAGGAATCAGGCTCCCTGACTTCAGACTATACTGCAAAGCTACAATAATCAGGACAGTATGGTACTGGCACAAAAACAGAAATATAGATCAATGGATCAGGATAGGAAGCCCAGAGATAAACCCACGCACATATGGTCACCTTATCTTTGATAAAGGAGGCAAGAATATGCAATGGAGAAAAGACGGCCTCTTCAATAAATGATGCTGGGAAAACTGGACAGCTACATGTAAAAGAATGAAATTAGAACAGTCCCTAACACCATACACGAAAATAAACTCAAAATGGATTAAAGACCTAAATGTAAGGCCAGAGACTATAAAACTCTTAGAGGAAAAGATAGGCAGAACACTCTATGACATAAATCACAGCAAGATCCTTTTTGACCCACCTCCTAGAGAAATGGAAATAAAAACTAAAATAAACAAATGGGACCTAATGAAACTTAAAAGCTTTTGCACAGCACAGGAAACCATAAATAAGATGAAAAGACAACCCTCAGAATGGGAGAAAGTATTTGCAAATGAAGCAACTGACAAAGGATTAATCTCCAAAATATACAAGCAGCTTATGCAGCTCAATATCAAAAAAACAAAAAACCGAATCCAAAAATGGGCAGAAAACCTAAACAGACATTTCTCCAAAGAAGTTATACAGATTGCCAACAAACACATGAAAGGATACTCAACATCACTAATCATTAGAGAAATGCAAATCAAAATTACAATGAGGTCCATTCTCTGGTAGGTCTGTGTCTTTATTCCCGTCTTGCCCCTAGGTTCTTCATGACCTTTTTTTTTAGATTCCATATATATGTGTTAGCATATGGTATTTGTTTTTCTCTTTCTGACTTACTTCACTCTGTATGACAGACTATAGGTCCATCCACCTCACTACAAATAACTCAATTTCGTTTCTTTTTATGGCTGAGTAATATTCCATTGTATATATGTGCCACACCTTCTTTATCCATTCATCTGTTGATGGACACTTAGGTTGCTTCCATATCCTGGCTATTGTAAGTAGAGCTGCAATGAACATTTTGGTACATGACTCTTTTTGAATTATGGTTTTCTCAGGGTATATGCCCAGTAGTGGGATTGCTGGGTCATATGATAATTCTATTTTAACAGTAGATCCTTATTAGTTATCTCCTCACACTGGGCAGAAAGGCCACTATCAAAAAATCTACAAACAATAAACGCTGGAGAGGATGTAGAGAAAAGGGAACCCTTCTACACAGCTGGTGGGAATGTAAATTAGTGCAGCCACTGTGGAGAACAGTATGGAGGTTCCTTAAAAAACCAAAAATAGAGCTACCATATGATCCCGCAATCCCACTCCTGGCATATATTTGGAGAAAACCATAATTCAAAAAGATACGTGCACTCCACATGGAAGCAACCTAAATGTCCATCAACAGAGGAATGGATAAAGATGTAGTGGTACGTATATAAGATGGAATATTACTCAGCCATAAAAAAGAACAAAATAATGCCATTTGCAGCAACATGGATGGACTTAGAGATTGTCATACTGAGTGAAGTAAGTCAGACAGAAAAAGGCAAATATCACATGATATTGCTTATACATGGAATGTAAAAACAAAAGTGTACAAACAAACTTATCTACAAAAACAGAAATAGAGTTATAGGTGTAGAAAACAAACTTATAGTTACCAGGGAGTAAGGGGGGGAGGGAAAATTGGAAGAAAGAATGCTTTTTGAAGAGATATCTTTAGTAAATCAACACAGTCTGTTGATTTCAGAAAGCTGAGACCTAAAACCTCATTTTAATTTTAAATAAATAACACAAAGAAAAAGAAAAAAAAAAGTACAATGAGGTATCACCTCACACCAATCATAATGGCCATCATCAAAAAATCTGCAAACAATAAATGCTGGAGAGGGTATGGAGAAAAGGGAACCCTCTTGCATTATTGGTGGGAATGTAAATTGATACAGCCAATATGGAGAACAGTATGGAGGTTCCTTAAAAAACTACAAAAAGAACTACCGTATGACCCAGCAATCCCACTAATGTGCATATACCCTGAGAAAACCATAATTCAAAAAGAATCATGTACCACAATGTTCACTGCAGCACTATTTACAATAGCCAGGACATGGAAGCAACCTAAGTGTCCATCGACAGATGAATGGATAAAGATGATGTGGCACACATATACAATGGAGTATTACTCAGTCATAAAAAGAAACGAAATTGAGTTATTTGTAGTGAGGTGGATGGACCTATAGTCTGTCATACAGAGTGAAGTAAGTCAGAAAGAGAAAAACAAATATCGTATGCTAACACATATATATGGAATCTAAAAAAAAATCGTTCTGAAGAACCTAGGGGCAGGACAGGAATAAAGATGCAGATGTAGAGAATGGACTTGAGGACATGGGGAGGGGGAAGGGTAAGCTGGGACAAAGTGAGAGAGTGGCATGGACATATATACACTACCAAATGTAAACCAGATAGCTAGTGGGAAGCAGCCGCTTAGCACAGGGAGATCAGCTCCATGCTTTGTGACCACCTAGAGGGGTGGGATAGGGAGGGTGGGAGGGAGACACAAGAGGGAGGGGATATGGGGATATATGTATACGTATAGCTGATTCACTTTGTTATACAGCAGAAACTAACAGAACATTGTAAAGCAATTACATTCCAATAAAGATGTTAAAAAAATAAAAGAAGTCCTATGAGAGCTATCAGATATAATGAGAAAAACAAATGTGAGAATAATTGATCTACAAGAAAAAGAAGAGAGGGAGAAGGGAGCAGAGAGCGTATTTAGAGAAATAATAGCTGGGAACTTCTCAAACTTGGAGAAGTTACTGGAAGTCCAAGAAGCTAATAAAACACCCTATTATATCAATGCAAAAAGACCTTCTCCAAGATATATTATAATGAAACTGTCAAAAATCAATGACAAAGACAGAATCTTAAATGCAGCCTGGGAAAAAAGAAAGTAACTTACAAAGTAGCCGTGAGGCTACTAGCAGATTTCTCAGCAGAAACTCTACAGGACAGATGGAGTGGAATGACACATTCAATGTGCTGAAAGATAAAATTTGCCAGTCAAGAATACTTTATCCAGCAAAGTTATTCTTCAGCTATGAAGCAGAAGTAAAGGTTTACTGGGCAAACAAAAACTGAGAATGTTTACCATCATGAGACTTGCTTTGCAAGAAATGCTGAAAGTTCTTCAAGCTGAAATGAAAAGATGCTACTTTGTGACATAAAAGCAAATGAAAGTACACAGTACTCTAGCAAAGGTGAAAAATAAACAGTCAGAATTAGAAAACAGTACTTCAATATTAGAACAGTGGGCCAATCACTTAATTATAGTATAAAGGTTTAAGGAAAAGAGTATTAAAAAAAACTATAGCTTTCAACTAAAAAAAACTATAGCTACTATAATTTCTCAACAAGTTTATAGCTTAAAAAAAGATAAAATGTGACATCAAAAATACAAAAAGGGAGGACTAAAATGGTGGAAATTTTATAGGTGAATTAAGATAAATTCCTATCATCATAAAAAGGACGATTTTATCTATGTGATGTTTTATGTAAGCCATACAGTAATTACAAATCAAAATTCTAGAAGTCATGAAACAAAACAAGGGGAGACTGAGAAAATCACCATGGAAAACCACCACTTTACAAAGGTAGACAGAAACAGAGGGAAAAAGAAACAAAGGAGAAACAAAAAAATGATAAGACAGCAGTAGTAAGTTCTTACATATCAATAATCACTCTAAATATAAATTGATTGAATTCATCAATCAAAAGTCACAGAGTGGCTGGATAGATTTAAAAATACAACAACAAAGCCCAAGTGTATGCTGATTACAAGAAACTCATTTCAGCTCTAAAGAACACATAAGCTTAAAGTGAAGGTATGGAAGAGGATATTCCATGCAAGTGTAAAACAAAAGAAAGAGGGCATATTCATACTTATGTCAGACAAAATAGACTTCAAGTCAAAAATGATAACAAGAGACAAAGAAGGTTATTATATAATGATAAAAATGTCAGAACATCAAGAATATATAACAATCATGAATACATATGTACCCAACATCAGAGCACTGTAATATATTAGGCAAATGCTAAGAGATCTAAAGGGAGAAATAGACAACAATACAATCATAGTAGGAGACTTCAATACCTACTCTCAGCAATGGATAGATCATCCAGAAAATCAACAAGGAAACATTGGAATTGAACCGTACTCTAGAACAAATGGACTTAACATACATTTATAAAACATTCCATCCAACAGCAGCAGAATAAACATTGTTCTCGAGTGCACATGGGACATTTTCCAGGATAGATCATATGAGAAAGCACAAAACAAATCTTAGCAAATTTAAGGAGATTGAAATGACACCAATTATCTTTTCTGACCACAATTGTATAAAACTAGAAATCAACAACAAGAGGAAAGCTGGAAAATCTACAAATATGTGGAAACTAAAAAATACACTTCTGAACAACCATTGGGTTAAAGAAGAAATCAAAAGGGAATTAGAAAATTATCTCAAAACAAATGAAAATGGAAATAAGACAAATCAAAATTTATGGAATGCAGCAAAGCAATTCTGAGAGGAACGTTTACAGTGATAAACGCATATCCTAAGAAATTAGAAAGATCTCAAACAGTCAACTTAACTTTACATCTTGAAGAATTAAAAAAAAGAAGAACAAATTAAGCCCAGAGTTAGCAGAAAGAAGGACATAATAAAGATCTCTGAAGAAGTAAATGAAATAGACACCAGATAAACAATAGAAAGGATCAATGAAACTAAAGCCTGGCTCTACAAAAAGATAAACAAAATTGGAAAACCGTTAGCCAGGCTAACTATGAAAAAAGAAAACTCAAATAGATAAAATTAAAAATTAAAAAGAAGATATTACAACTGATACTACAGAAATACATAGGACTATAAGAGACTTTTATGAAAAATTATATGCCAAAAAATTAGATAACCTAGAAAAAATGGATAAATTTCTAGAAACACAAAACCTACCAAGACTGAATCAGGAAGAAACAGAAAATCTGCACAGACCAATAATGAGCAAAGTTTGGATCAGTAATCGAAAACCTCCCAACATAGAAAACCGTAGGGCCAGATGGATTCACTGGTGAATTCTACCAAAATTTAAAGAATAATTAATACCAATTTTCCTCAAATTCTTCCAAAAAATTACAGAGGTGGGAATACTTCCATATTCATTCTATGAGACCAGCATTAGATTACTTTGGTAACAAAGCCAGACAGGGACAACACAAGAAAAGAAAACTATAGACCAATATCTCTGATAAATATAAGTCCAAAAATTCTCAACAAAAAATTAGCAAAACAAATTCAAGAACACATAAAAAGGATTATACACCACAACCAAGCGGGATTTACCCCTGGGAGATGCAAGGATGGTTCAACATACCCAAATCAATAAATGTAATACATCACATTAATAAAATTAAAGATAAAAACTTATATGATCATGTCAATACATGCAGAAAAAGCATTTGACAAAATGACATTCTTCCATGATAAAAAATCTTGGCAGATTGGGTATAGAGGAATATATCTTAATATAAGAAAGGCCAGCCATAACAAATCCACAGCTAACATTATACAAAATGGAGAAAAACTTGGAAGCTTTTCCTCTAAGATCAGGGACAATACAAGGATGCCCACTCTTACAACTCTTATTCAGTATAATACTGGAAGTCCTAGCTAGAGTGAATATGCAAGATAGGGAAATAAAAGGCATCCAAATCAAGAAGGAAGAAGTAAAACTGTTGCTACTTTCAGATGATATGATTCTGTATATAGAAAATCTGAAATGCTCAACCCAAACACTGTTGGAACTAATCAATTATTTCAGTAAAGTTGCAAGATACAAAATCAATATAGATAAATCAGTTGCATTTTTATACACAAAGGATGAAACATTTGAATAAGAATAAAGAAAACTTTTCCATTCACAATAGCATGAAAAAGAATAAAATACTTAGGAATAAATTTAACCAAGGAACTGAAAGATCTGCACAACAAAACTCACAAGACTTTGCTGAAACAAATAGAACAAGATGCAAACTAATGGAAAGATACCCCATGTTCATGGGTCAAAAGAATTAATATTGTTAAAATGTCTATATTATTCAAACCCCTATATAGATTTAATGCAATCCACATCAAAATACCAATGGCACTCTTCACAGAAATAGAAAAAAAGTCTTAAAATGTATATGGAACCACAGAAGAATTTGAAGAGCCAAAGCAGTACTGATGAAAAAGAACAAAACTGGAGGTATTACAATTCCTGATTTCAAACTACACTACAAAACTACAATAATAAAAAACAGTACAGTACTAGTACAAAAATAAACACATAGACCAATGGAACAGAATAGAAAGCCCGGAATTAATCCCCTGCTTATACAGTCAATGAATATTTGATAAGGGAGGCAAGAGCACCCAATGGGAAAAGGATAGTCTCTTCAACAATTGGTGCTGGGAAAACTGGATGAACACATGCAGAGCAATGAAATTGGATCCCTATATTATATCACTCACAAAAAGTATCTTGAAGTGGATCAAAGATTTAAATATAAGACCTGATATTATAAGACTCTTAGAAGAAAGTGTAGGGAAGAGGCTCTTAACATTAGTCATGGTGATGACTTTTTCAATACAATACCAATAAAAGCACAAACAACAAAAGGAAAAATCATCAAACTTAAAACTTAAAAGCTTTTGTGCAGCAAAAGAAACAATTAGCAAAATTAAAAGGAAACCTACAGAATGGGGGGAAATTTTTGCAAACCATGTATTGGATAAGGGGTTTAATATATAAAGAACTCATACAACTTAATAACAAAAAACAAAAAATCTGATTGAAAAATGGGCACAACTAAACAATTTTCAAAAGAAAACATACAAATGGTCAACAGGTACATAAAAAGATGGTCAACATCACTAATCATCAGGGAAATGCAGATTAAAACCACAATGGGATATCACCTCACATCTGTTAGAATGGCTGTCATCAAGAAGACAAGAGATGACTAGTGGTGATGAGGATGTGGAGAAAAGGGAACACTTGTGCAAATGCGGTAGGAATGTAAATTGGTGTGGCCACTATGGAAAACATATGGAGGTTCCTAAAAAAATCTTAAAATAGATCCAGGAATTCCACCTCTGAGTATTTATCCAAAGAAAATAAAAACACTAACTCAAGAAGGTGTATGCACTCCCATGTTCATGATGGCATTAGTTACAATAGCAAAGATATGGAAACAACCTAAGTGTCCATCAATAGATGAATGGATAAAGAAAATGTGGTACATATACAATGAAATATTGAAAGATGGACATCCTACCGTTTGTGACAACATGGATGGACTTTTAGCACATTAGGCTAAGTGAGATTTGTGACAACATGGATGGAATTTTAGCACGTTATGCTAAATGAGATAAGTCAGACAGAGGAAGACAAGAACTGTAAGATACCACTTATATGTGGAATGTAAAAAAGCCAAGTTTTAAAAACAGAATAAAATGGTGATTACCAGGGGATGGGAGGACAGGATGGATGCTGTCTAAGAGTATAAGCTTACAACAAGTAGAAATATGCCCTAGAGATGCACAGATCAATGAATATACACAACGACATTATACTATAATCATAAAACTTGCTGAGAGACTAGAAACTAATTATTCCAACTACTAAAAATAAAGAATAATTATGTAACGTGATGGAGGTGATAATTATTCCTATGATGACAATCATATTACAATATACGAATGTACATCTTAAATTTACATAAAGCTATATGTCTAATATATTTCAAAAAAAAGGTTGAAAAGAAAATATAAAAGATAAGACATGAGGAAATAATCACAGATTTGGGGTAATAAAATGCTAAATGACTACTATGTTCTATCACAACATAGTAATTTAAAACATACTGGTATAATTGACTATTCATACGTTCACATGTACACACATGACCAATATTGACTCAGTTAAATGTTTATTGACCTATAAATATAGTAGAAGTGGAAACATTTTTCATTAAAGATAACCTCCTACAAAAGGTGCCAGACCTTGAAAATTGTATATAGTAAATGATAATACCTTGCTAATTTGAATTTTTTTCAGAGAATTTAATATTTTTTGGCAAGTAAAGAAGGTACCTTTTATAGTTTCTCATTTATGTCTTTGGATATCTAAAAGCCAATGTTATTTTCCGGAGGGAAAATAACCCAGTGGGAAAAGGACAGTATTTTTTGGAGGAATACCTGTGAATATAATGAACATATTCATTGTAGGAAATTTATAAAATGTGGACAAACAAAAAATGATAAGGTCCAAAAATAAATATTCTTAATAATTTAATGTATATTGTTTCAGATATGTGTGTGCACGTGCATGTGTGTCTATGGTTATAGTTTCTATGGTATATTTGGTGGCTGAATAATATTCTAGGATGTAGATATATAAATATACTATCTATTGTCACTTGGATGTGGCATCTCAATCTCTAATTCTTCATGGTATACTTTTTACCTTTCTTAAAAACTTATCATAACCATTTTTAATAGGCCTTATGTCTTCCATCAGCTATTTACAAACCATGATTTCTAACATTTTCCACTACCATAAATATTGTTGCATTGAGTGTCTTTGGATGAAAATCACGGGAAAAGTCCATGATGATTATTATCTTGGGATAAATTCTGGGAAATGGAATCGCTAGGTCAAAGGGTATTTGCATTTAAGGCTTTAGTATATATTGTTCATTAGCCTTCCAGAAGTTTGTGCCCACTTTTACTGCCATCAATTCTGCATGTGATACTGATTTCTTCACAGCCTTAATACTTTACCAATTTGCAATCATTCTTCTATCGTCCTCAAAATTTTGGAGATTCACTTTACAATATTCCATTGAAAAGATGAATGGCCAACTAATCAAGAACAAATACAACTAGGGCATGAGCTTGGAAGAATTTGAGGGAAGAATAAAAAGCAGAATAACCCGAGGCTTGGGAAAATTGCTAAGGATTGTAAGATCTTTTATGCTTCAGAGTAAGAATGATAAGGAAGGGAGTAATCTACTTCCTGGGCTTATAATGTGATATTAAGAGGTTGTAGAGACAAAATTAATTTTCTTTAGTATCTTTTAAGTTTAGTCACTAAGGAGAATGATCATTATACTGAGAGTTTATTATCAAAGTAGGAAAGTGGGGCAATTTTACCTGAGTTTAAATCCACAGTTTCAGATAAATTACCTCCTAAAGTAAAGAAAAACCAGGAGGACCATGCAGCACATGACTCCAAGTTTCACACAACTGAGAGACAACTCTGTGCAAGAAGGATTCAATTCCTTCTTCATAATTCCAGGGATAAATAAGGATAAAATGGAGGGAATTATGGGAAAAAATAATTCAACTCACTCTCACAAATAGGTGCCTTCTTATCCCAAGTGACATCAATGCCTGAAAGGAGACAAGTAGCAGAAGGGGAACCAATGAGTCGATACCTAGAAGCAAAGAATGAAAAATGATTAGACTCTACACAGATTTCCCACTTAAATCACCATGAGAAAACAATAGCAGGAGGATGTTACAAATTACAGGACAGATTAAAACATGAGAGACCTCAAGAAAGAAACCACATCTCCACCTACAAATTAGTCTTTATTCTTCAGGGCAAGCTAAAATTCTTACCTTTTTAATCCATCTCCATTCCTAGTCCCCTCACAACTCATTGCAATATTCCCGTTATTATTCATGGGATACTTCTGTACTTGGCTTAAAGGTACCTCAGAATTATTTTATCCATTTGTACTTTCAGATAAGAAATTATAAGTGCTTGATTAGGAGGGAAGATGTCTTACTGAAATATATACACTCTTCAGCACCTAGCCTAGAGACTTTCAAGCATGTGGTGCTCAAAAATATCTATTGAGTGAAGGAAAGAATGAAGGCTTTACCCTGAAGACTTAGTAAATGAGAGTCAGAGGAAACAGCTAACCATTTGACCTTTGAAATGTAGAAAGCAGGGGTACTCACCCACTGTGTCATAAAATCATTCAAAGTAGGTCACAAAATTTGAAACTTCATCATTTATTTTTTATTTATTACATCTCTATGTTGTTACTGTGAGAAATGTCACAAAAGATACTCAGCCAAGCTATTCATATGTTCCAATGTACAGCAGGGCTAAACTTAATAAAGTAAAAGGTGATGGGTGTAATGCAAAGTCACATAACAGTGAGGTAGTTACTGGAACAGTTAAGAAATCTGTCTTTTGATTACCTAGGACATGTGATCAGGGCAGTACCCATTTGTAGCAGAGACTACTGGAATCTCCAGTATCCACTTTTCTTTTCTTCATTAGTAACATGACCCTGTATTTTTAACTGGACCATTGGCCACTTTCAATAACGGCTTCATTTCTCAGCTTCCCTTACAGCCGTGTGACTATGTTCTGGCTAGAGGGATGTAAATGGAGTGTCTGGAAAGTGTCTTCACAGGGATAAGTGTTCCCTTCCTCCATTCTTGCTCTTTGCTAAATGAAGTTTGGACCATGAGTTGAGATGGACTCTCTAATGTAAGGATCCCAGGTTTCTGTGGATCTTGGAGCCACTGTATGAGCCCTGGGCCGCCATGGTTCTTAACATGAGAGATAAGTAAACTGCTATCTTGTTCAAGCTCCTGTTATTTTGTGTTTTTTCTGTCTTTTACAACTTAATCTAATCTTAACTGGTATACCAGCTCTTCCCAAAACAGTAACAAAAAGATGGTGGGAACCACGTTGGTAGAGCAATGACAGTGAATATTTTGGTAGACACGGTAAGTCACTTTTATATTTAGGTAGTGATTAAATTTTACTTATTGTTACCTTGTTTTTTATGAGCTGTGTTCTAAAATCTTTTAAGTGTGCCAACAAATATTTAATCTTCAAAACGTCTGCAAACAAACATTTTGAGAACCACTTTAGTAAGGAAAGAGGATAATCATCCCTGTACTACATGTGTGTTTCCTTCCGCCTGTCTCCTATCATACATTTAAATGTTGCCTTAGGAGCAGAGGGTCACGGGTATCCTCTGACTTTTGACCTTATAAAGGCTGCTCTTAATGTACTCACTATGACTAAACTAGAGCTTTGGAGTAAAAATGTGAAGCAGGTTCCAGCCTCTGTATGACTGTAAAAAGCAGTGAATATTTTTGAACATATTGTAAGACACTAGTATGCTGTAGTAGTGATTATGTTGTAATTTTTTTCCTGGATGGATTTCCCATCTCTGTGAATTTCTTTTACTGGAGCCCACTCAGTTCCCCTGAGCATTAGAAATCTGTATAGTTTTCTGTATAGAACAACTCTAAATTGTTGTTCAAGAGCCATGAGATTCCTTTCCCTATAAGCATCATACATACTGTGGAGAAGCATGCTGAGGCATTGGAGAGCCCATTAAGTAAGGTCAGGGATGGGAGAATCAAGGGCTAGGATGGTGTCATCTTTATCTTTTCCTATTTGTTCATGTACTTTGAACTATTTAGCAGTGGAGGGAATCTATGGAGACATTCAGTAGGCTGCAAATTACTAAAAGTAGCTCACAGATATGATTTTCAGCAGTCCTCTTTTTTTTAAAAAAAAAAAAGAAATTTAAAATTGAATTTTATTGGCTTATAAAAGTTAACATACATTCATTGTAGACATATTTGGAAGTTGTGAATAACCCAAAGATCAAAAATATCACCATCCAAGATAGCACCACTCGTAGTAGCTAATATTTTGCTATGAATCCTTCTAGCCTTTTTATCTAAAAATATATGTGTAACCCAGATGTTAACTGGGCTTAGCTACCTTTAGAAGGAAGAGCTGGTTAAATTGGACACAAGCACCAATTCTACATTTGTAAAGTACAGATTCCCATCTGCCCTCCAAACCCCTCCAAACCCCTCCAAACATTCTCAGATTTCTCAGCCCCATCAGTCCTTCAGATGACTGCAGCCCCAGTCAACATCAAAGACACTATCAAGAGAGTGAAAAGATAATCCACAGGATAAAAGAAAATATTTGGAAATCATTTATCTGAGAAGTGTTTAATATACAGAATATATAAAGAACTCCTGTAACACAACAACAAAAAGACAAACAACCCAATTGAAAAATGGGCAAATAACTTGAATGGACATTTTTCTAAAGAAGATATACAAATGTACAAAAGATATACACATGAAAAGATACTAACCATTATTAGTCATTAGGGAAATCCAAGTCAAACCCACTTCAGACCTTCCAGGATGGCTATAATAATAACTTTTTTGAGCTTTTTTTAATAATAACTTTTTAAAAATGGAAAATGAAAGCATTGGTGAAGATGTGGATAAAATGGAATGCTTGTAATTGTTGGTGGGAATGTAAAATGGTGCAGCCACTGTAGAAAACAGTTTGGCTATTCCTCAAAAAGTTAATATATAATTAACATATGGTCTAGCAATTCCAATCCTAGCTATATATCCAAAAAGACTGACAACAGAGACTCAAGTAGATACAGGTTTATCAGCTGATTTATGTATTTTTAAGTACATCCTGGAAATTGTATTTTTCCTACAAAATGGCACATTTCATGGATGTTTTCAATTTCATTAGGATAGAGAGGATATACTATTTTTATTTAGTATTGATTGAATCCCTTCAATATCTACGATATCTCCTTTCTCATTCACGTGTATTTGCAGATTTGTTTGTTTAATTGGCCACTTTAAGAAACTACTCTGAGATTTTTACTTATCGTTTCCCTTTTTCCTTTTTTTAAATTTCCTTTCTTTATTAATTTCTTAGTCCAGCTTCTTTTATATGTTCATGTTCTAGTCATTTAAAAATTCTTAGGTAAAATGTTTTGTTCATTTATTTGAAAACTTTTTGTCAGATAACAAAAGTATTGACTATTTCTCTAAGGACAGTTTTGGCATCAGCATCCCAGAAATTTTCATGAGTAATATTTGCAGCAGCATTCATAATGAACAGGCTGAATAATGTAAGGTTTACCAATATGGGCTGTTGAGGCAGACTGGCAATATTCAAATTCTAACCTCAACCTCTGTCCTGTGAGTTTTGGTAAATTGGTTCATCCCTCTGTCTTAGTTTCTCTCTTCTGTAAAATGGGGCTATGTGTAATATTCACTTCAGAGTCATTTTCAAGATTAAGTTAATTCATGTAAAGCACTAGAAGAGTTCTCAGGGCTCATGCACTCAATAATCATTCCTTATTGTTATTTGATATGTAATCTGTAATGTCTGTTTTAATTCTCTCTTTGACTAAGATCCAAAACTTGAACTTTTATTTATTCTTTTGTCATTAATTCCTAGTGTTATTTTTATTATAATAAGAGTATGTAGCTGTTTTAGTTTCTCCTATGTTCAAATCTATTGAGGTACACCCTGTGGAGTGATATGCTATCAACTCTTATAAATGGTTCCTAGAAAGAGCTTACATTCTCTGTAAGGTACAAAATTCAACACACATGTACCAAAGCAGCCTCATCCATCAATGTCTTATTTTTTGTACCTTTGCTTACCCAATCTGATGTTTTCAACTATTATTATTATTTTATCAATTTATCTTTTTACTTCTTTTTAGAACCTCCTTGGCTTGGAATAATAAAAGAAATTGAGGAAAAATAATGCTCTTTCATCTAACCATAGGTTGGCAAACTGAGTTCTGCAGGCCCCATGTATGCTGTATCACACATTCATTCATTCACTGTCTAGGGCTACTATCCCACTGCAACTGCAGAGGTGAGTAGTTAGAGATTATATGGCCCACAAAGCTGAAAGTATTTACTATCTGGGTCTTGACAGAAAAAGTTTGCCATCCCTTTGTCAAAGCAATCTACATTTTATTCGTCCAGGTTAACATCTGCTCCTTGGCTATTTGTTTATTTAAGTTTAATTTATTTCTTTTCAGTAACTTAACAACAGAAAATTACAACATATGATTTTGCTTAGAATACCATGTATTTCAGATAACCCTACTTTCTCCAAGCACATTCAAACATATATATGCATATAGAGTATCTCTTCAAAATTTGTCATTATTTTTCCAAGTTGAAAACAAACTCTACAAATTGTTTTCTCAGTCCATATCACATCATGATCATCCATCCAGATCACTGAATATAAGATCTAATTAAGTCTTTTTGATTGCTGCAAAATAGTTCATGTGTAGATACCTAACAATTTCTATAGTGGCTGCATCATTTTACATTCTCACCAGCAATGTACAAGGATTCCAATTTCTACACATTCTCACCAACACTTTTTATTTTCTGTTTATTAATAATTACTATTAAAGTCATATTAAGAGGTATGAATGGGTTTAATTTGCATTTATATAATGATTAATAATGTTTAGCATTTTTTATGTGTTTATTGGCCATTTGTATACCTCCTTTGGAGAAATGTCTTACTCAAGTCCTTGGCCCATTTTAAATTGGGTAGTCTTTTTCTTGTGGAGTTGTAGCGTTCTTTATATATTCTGTATATTTAATTTTGTCAGATATATGATTTGCAAATATTTTTTCTCATTCTATGAGTTGTCTTTTCAATCTCTTGATAGTGTATGCTATGGTCTGAATGTTTATGTCTCCCCAAAATTCATATGTTGAAATCCTAACCTCCAAAAGTGATGGCATTAATAAGTAGGGCCTTTAGGAGGTATGTCATAAAGGTGAAGTCCTCATGGGTGGGAGTAATGCTCTTATAAAAGAGACCCCACAGAGCTTCCTAACCCCTCCACCATGTGAGGACACACGAGAAGTATACACCTAGAAGAAGACCTTTGTTGACCCTGCCAACACCCTGACCTCAGACTTCCAGTTCCTGGAATGGTGAGAAATAAAGTTCTGTTGTTTATAAACTACCTAGCCTGTGATATTTTGTTATAGTAAACTGAATGAACTTGATAGTGTCTTGATGCAAAAATGTTCTTAATTTTAATGAAACCCAATTTGTCTATGTCTGCTTTTGTTGCCTGTACTTTTGGTGTCATATTTAAGAAACTATTGCCAAATTCACGGTCATGAAGATTTGTCCCTATATTTTCCTCTAAGAATTTTATAATTTTAACTTTTAACTTCAAGTCTTTGATCCATTTTGATTTAGTTTTGTATATGGTGTAAGGTGGCTTCATTGTTTTGCATGTGAATATCCAATTTTCCCAGGACCATTGTTGAAGAGAGAGTTCTTTCCGCAGTGAGTGGTCCTTGCACTCTTGCTGAAAATCAATTGACCATAAATATGCAGCTTTATTTCTGGGCTATCAGTTACTCCATTGGTCTGTGTGTCTAACTTTATGTCAGTAACATACTATTTTAATGACTATAGCTTTGTAGTAAGTGTTGAAATAAAAAGTGTGAGTCAACCAACTTTGTTCTTTTCAAGACTGTTTGGGTTTTTTGGGTCCCTTGAAATTCCATACAAAATTTAGGATGGTTTTCCATTTCTGCAAAAAATACTGTTGGGATTTTTGTAGGTATTGCATTGAATCTGTATATCACTTTAGGCAGTATTTTCATCTTACCAATACTAAGTCTTCCAATCCAAGAATATGAATGTATTTCCATTTATTAAGTCTTCTTTAATTTCTTTCAGCAATGTTTTATAGTATTCAGTGTATAAGTCTTATGTCTCCTTGGTTAAATTTATGTCTAAGGATTTTATTGTTTGATACAATTATAAATTGAATTTTTCTATTATTTTATTTTAGAAATGTGTCTTTTAATTATCATGTAGTTTGAAGTTTTTATTGACTATATTTAGAAGGCATTGTTCTTCAAAAGGGGAATTTAAGCCATTCACAGGTATTGTAATAACTTACACATTTTATCTTGCTTATAGTGTTCTTTCCTTTTATTTATTTAACAATTCCCAGGATTGGAACTCAGTACTGTATAAAACCAGCTCCATTCTTGCTCTGCTGATGCTGTTTCCAGCAAGAGAGATAGAAAGCTTTCTAGTTCTTCCTTTTCTTACCCCTCTTTTGTCATATGGACCAAGTGGTTGTGCTTTTTTGATTGCCATTGCGATTTTGAATTTATATATTTTGATTTTATACTAGTATGGAATAATATCTTCTTTCTTTATCATGTCAAGAATATGTACTTATCCGTATGTATTATAAGTTAAGCATATATATATATATATATTTATTTTACTGCATCACCAACTTCCTAGTTGTTGTGATAAAAATCTACTATTTTATATCAAGTTTACTATACTTCCTTTCATACATGAGTTCTCTTTTAAGAATTAGTTCTGCCATTATATTTAGTTTCACAACCATATTAAAAATAACAATTTTAACTCTGTTTAAATAGTTTTGTGACTCACTACTATGTCTTTGATTTCTTCTTTTAAAAATTTACTCATATTTTTGTGAGAATTATTCTTTTTTCAGGAAGCATATCTAATTGGCATATGTTTTGGGTTCTTACTCATGTAAGACTATATATCTGTGCCTTGGAGATAAATGATAGCTTGGCTGAGCACAGATATTTTATGGCATAATATTTTCTCTCAAACACTAATTTCTGCAATTTAGTGTGTGGAAGAGACTTTTGATGCCAATATGAAGTTCTTCTTTTTCTGTTTATTTTATCTCTCGATAGTTGCAGTATTTTTATTCAGTATCTGAATTTCATAAATTTCCTTCATGTAGGGGCAGTGCCTCTTACCATTAACCTTGCATTTGTTTAGTAAGCCTTAAAGATTCAAACAATCTAGTCTTTTTTATTCTGGTCTGAGAAACTATCTTCCATTATGTGCTAATTAATGCTTCACTGTTTTCTGCTTTCTTTTGTTTTTCTCATATCTAGATTGTGTGTGAGTGAATATGTGTATAATTTCCAGTTTTGTCCTGGATTAATTCTGGAGAATTTAATCTTATTTTCTAATAATCTCTTTGTTTTTTTCCTGGATTCAATCTCCTGATTATTGTTGCTTTTTAAATTCCTGTGTGCTTTATCCATAGGTAAATTTTCCTAATATCAGATCATTAAATCTTATAAATGCCTTTCATAGATTCTATGTTATAAACACACATGAGAGATTTCTAATATCCTATTTTGTAGCTTATTCCCATGTTTATTGGAATACTCTGATTTATAGAGGAATATTTTCTCTGATTTCTCAAATTGGTCTTTTTATTTTCAATTGCTGTATCTTACCTTATATTTAATGATGTTTTGGCTTGCTCACTACAGAGAGAGCTTTAGGCTTATTCCTAAGGGGAGTTGAGAAGGGACTGGTGATGAGATTGTATGGAAGTTTTTAAGTCTCCCAAGCTCAGACAAAGTGAGAAGGGGTGAATATTGATTTACCCTAGTTTAAACTTGCTGGATCATAGGTATAATAGCCTGGGCAGAATAGCATGGGGCTGATGACTAGGGACAGTTTTTGCAGGAAGATTTAATATAGATATCTTTTTTCCCTCTAAGTTATTGTGCCAAATGAAAATTAGTAAACATTCTTTAATTGCTCCCTCTAAGTTGAGGCAATGGCTTCTAGGATGTTTCCCCATTCCAGGGAAAAGTCAAGCGCAAGAACTCCCTTAAGGTCCCCACTCTGTGTGCACTTTAACACTTACATTTCCCAGAGCTGCTGTTACCTTTAATATTTATCCTCCCAAACCCTGCCCCAGGGTCCTCTAATCAGCTATGCACCCACTAACCTGTTAAGGATGTTTGCATGGTTCAACCAGCATTTTTCCTTTTGTTTATTTGACAAGCTGGTCCTTTTTATCCAGTGAATATCTTTCTCATGGACTACCTTCAGCAGAGGCATGGTGCCCTCCCCTAGTTTTAATACAGGTACACATTGCGCCTTCTTTTTTTAGATTCCTTGGTCACATGCCTATGTTGTTCAAGCTACCATCTCTACCCAGAAGTCCTATTGCTTACTTTTTGAAGTACGTACGTCAGTAGTCTGGTTTGCATGTCTTTGACTGGGTGGAAGGTTGGCATTGCTGTTCTGCAACTCACATTCCAAAGATAGTGCTCCCAACTCACCCTTTATTACATGAATAATTAACTGTTGATCCAAACTGGGTATCTGTGTTTATATGCGCCATGCCATTGAAGGGTTCTGGAGGTTTTCCACATGATTTTCCTACAGAAAAGAAGCAGAATTCGGGATGAGGTGTACAGTTCAATTTACATTTGTTTTTAAATTCAGACTGGAGTGTAGCATACTGAACAGCCTGTATACTTCTGATTGTTCTACAGAATTGACCACTTTGAGAAAACTCACCATACAAGTAGCTATAGGGCACCTGCTTTTAAAAAGATCAATGAGCATCACCCAATAAAGGTCATTTGTGGTTAAATAATCCCATCAAATCACCCAATAAAGGTCATTTGTGGTTTTCCATCCCATCAGCCTAAATCAAAGGCCTTAAATTTGGGATTTTCCTCCTATCTTAGTTAGCCAAGCGCAATTCACTGTGACCCACATAATTTTCTTGTGCCCCTGTTTTATTCATTTCATGGTTTTAGCCACCAAGGGTACCCCCAGTGAATGGAAAATTTTCCTCCAATTCCTCTTGTGAGAGCCATTCCTATGAAATGAATATCTAGTCAAGGTGTAGAAATGCAAGGTAATAAGAAGGGATGACTTACAAGTCCACCCTCCATTTAAATACCTTGGGCAAACTTAGATGTCTCACCTTCAAAATTTGAACAAATTAAATCAGATCTCACAGATTCTTTGATATACATGAATTGGCTCCCAGGAAGGGGTTACTCATATCTCTAAATATCTTGACACTTGACAAGACCGAGTTTTCTAGGCAGGTGATAGAGAACATATTTTCAAAATACCCAAGGAAGCATTCATAATTCAAAGATGTCCCAACTGGAAACTCATACTCATCAGTCAGGGTTGTAGGCTTTGTAAATGGAAACTGTTTAGGGGCTTTACAATACTTGAAGACCAAAACCACAGAAATATCAAAGTGAGCAGAGAGACTTCCACCCTATCTCCTCTTTCTCTCCAACTGAGCTGATAGATGGGATCACAGAAACAGAGACATAATAATGGCAAAAGAGTTTCTTCCCCTAAGGTAACCCCTGAAGTTACCTTAGGATGGTGCTCTACAATAGCATCTACCCATCAGGAAATTTTTACTGTTTGGAAGACTATTCACCTTTTTGGCCTTTCTGTTCAAAGCAAGAGTTTTAGCCAATAGTTTCACGTGCCAGGCCTCCTATCAGGGTGCCTTTATCTAGAGTTAAGTTAACCATTACATCCTCATTTACTGGTGTTAACATACTCATGTATATTAAGACATATTTACTGTCTCTTTTCACTTATTCCTCCCTACCTCAGTCTCAGGATGCCTACCATAAGCTGCCTCTCTGGTACTAAATAGCAGTCACCACTTGTAGTGGGGTGAATGATGTCCCCCAAAAGATACAATCATCTAAAACATTAGAATGGGAACTCATTTGGAATAAGGGTCATTTCAGATACAATTAAGGTAATGATCTTGAGATGAATTATCCTGGATTACCAGAGTGAACCCTAACTCTAGTGACTGCTGATGTCCTTTTTTTTTTTTGCCTTTATTTTTTTATTGGAGGATAATTGCTTTACAATGTTGTGTTAGTTTCTGATGTACAACAAAATGAATCAGCTATATGTATACATATATCCCCTTCCTCTTGCACCTCCCTCCCACCCCCCCATCCCACCCATCTAGAGCATCACAGAGCACCTCATTCCACCTCATCACAGAGCACCAAGCTGAGCTCCCTGTGCTTTTAAGAGAGTGGAAGTGGAGATTTGAGACACAGAGATACTGGGGAGAAGGCCATGTGAAGACAGAGGCAGGGATTTAAGTGATGTGTCCACAAGCCAAGTAATGCTAGGAGCCACCAGAAGCTGCAAGAAGGACCCTCCTTTTAGAGCCATAGGAGAGAGTGCAGCCCTGCCAACACCTTGATTTCAGACTTCCAACCCCTAGACCTGTGAGAGAACTAATTTCTGTTGTTTTAAGCTACCTAGTTCATGGTTTATGGCAGCCCTAGGATACTAATAGACCACTCTTCTCATTCTGATGCAGACATTCAAGGACAAGGACAAAATAGACTAAGTCATTCAGTAGCTTCCTCTAAGAAGCTAGGTCTTCTTTATGAGAGGGTATACTGTGTGCTGCATAATTTGAAATAGAGTCTGAACTCAACTATCTCCTCTTTGGTGGAGACTGCTTCTATTTGCCCATTCAATAAGCCTGGCTGGGGACCTAGGCATCTGCATTTAAAGAAATCTCACTGGATTCTGATATATACCACCCAGTTGGAGGGTGAGGAAGATCAAGGAAAGGTTAAATGCCTCTCATCATGTGTAGCCTTTTCTCACTGGATTGCTCTTCTATCTCAGGGCTCCCCTGCCAATGATGCAGTATTCCAAGGTTGGTGCCACACCCTCACTCTATCCCAGCTTCCATTCTTCTCTTGCCCCACTCTCCTCACCACTCCACCAGCAAGTAGAATGATTAGCATCTTACCTAGTCAAACATCTTGGCACTGCTGGAAATATCTGTTTTAGCTATGGCATGTAATTTCGACACTTCCACTTATGACAAAGTTAAACTCACAAGAAAACACCACATCTCATTATAGAAATATAAAGGATGTGGTCCAGGTGTTCTGAACCCATTTAGGGTATATAGGAGTGGGCACTGACCAACAGAACCAGAAAGTTCACAGTGAGGGTCAGGGGTCCTCCAAACCTCATTCCCTTGACTGTCACTTGTGCAGTGGATGGTGCTCTTCCTAAAGAGATTGAAAGTCATCCCTCTGTCTGGGTGGGGGTCACATGTGCAAGATATTTCTTTTCCACAGGAAATGCCTCCCAGAGAAGTTCCTGTGTGGTTCCCATCAAGGAGAGCCAGCGGATTTGGACAAAAGATTTCTAAAAGAGCTAAAAATTACATTAAAATGCTTAAATTTTAATCTGGGTCGATTCCACAATTGTGGGATTCTGTGACTGTGTTGCCAGTTCAACAACAATTAAACTCTTAGGAAGAGTACAAACTACAAAATAAATATATTAGGACACTGCCGAGATGCAGCTAAATGAAGTTACATCAAAATCAATTTTTATTATAAAAGTCTAAAAGGAACTTAAGCATCCTGAACTCTTCAGTAAGTTAAGCCTTCTGGATAATTGAGACTTAAATAAACAAAAATCTTCTTAACCACATCCATTTAACAAGGAAATCATCCATTAATTCACCAAGAAGGTTTTTTTTTTTTTTTTGAGCACCTACTATACAGAAAGTACTATTTTAAGCACAAAATAGATGAGATCTTTTAACATCAAGGATCTTTATCCTAGAGAATTTTTTCCAAATATATTCCAAATATATACATTTACTATTTGTCTATCCATGATTTAATCTTTTCTTGATACCCTGAGGCTGTTATTCTCAAAAGCAAAATGAATGGTTACAGAAATGCTGCCACAGTGAAAAGAAACATTCTCCATACTCCAGTGCATGCTCCAAAGGCTCAGAAATGTTTTGACTTTTGAGATACTTATAGGTTTTACAGTTTGTTTTTCTCATTGAAGAGACACACATTTCTTCTTTTGAGCGTTATCTTTTGAGAGATGCTCCTTTCCCCTTCTGATTTGATCTGTATTTAGGAAGAGGATACTGCAGCTTGAAAGAAGTATGGATAAACTAACTATTCAAAGGGTGGAATAGCTTAACGAATGTTTACACTCTATTAAGTGATTTTAGGTATATCCTTGAGTTCATGGGAATAATTTTCTTTCTTTCTTTCATGTTTCTTAATTACATTAAGATTTTCAAATAGCCGACTTTCAAACATGAAAGATGTAACTATGGTTTCATTATATAAATCAGTACAATATGTTCAAATAACATTAAAGCAAAGTATTCATTTGAAAAAATAAATATATATCTTTCAGTCATTACAATCAGAAGATGAAGCAACATCCTGGTGATTTAGTGAAGAAATAAATGTACAGATTGGATATATTAGTAGTGTTTCTCTATTTAACAGGTTACATTTCTGTCATTAAAAAAGAAAAAGCTCCCTAATCCCACTTCCCTTTGCAGCTGTAGTCCCTTTTCTCTACCCCCTTTACATTAGAAGTCCTCTAAGATGTTGTCTATGGTCTGCCCTTCCTCCCCTTCATTCTCCCTTGAACTCATTCCAATCAGGCATTTGCCCCCACAACTCTACTGAACTGCTTTTATCGAGGTCATTCATTACCTCCAAGTCGCTAAACCCAATGATAATTTTCTGTCCTCATCTTATTTGACCTCTCTGAAGAATATAATGCAGTTTCTGAGTCTCATCTCCTTAAACAAAGTTCTCCACTTGTCTTCCAAGATACCTCATCCTCCTGATTTTTCTCTCAACGCACTGGCTGCTTCTTCTTAATCTCCTTTTCTGATTCCTTCTAATCTTTCCAACATCTTAATGTTGAATTTACAAGGCTCAGACCACGCATCTATTCTCTGGTCCCATTCACTCTCTGGGTGATCTCATTTAATCTCTATTTTAAACTCTATATCTAAACCATCAGCAAATCCTGTCATTTCTACCTTCAGAATATATCCAGAATTTGAATACTGTTTATCACCTCTCTCAGTGTTAACCTGGGCCAACATCTCTGGTTAGATTTTTGCAATAGCCTCCCAGCTTGTATCCTCAGCTCTACCCTCAGCTTTTCTTGGCTACAGGTATCTTTTGGGCCTTCAGTTGCTTTCTCAATTGAGAGTGCTGATACCACTGCTACCTCATTTCCTGACAACACTGGCTGTCTCAGCTCCCCCAAGGGTGAGATGGGCTTCTGCACAGCCTCTGCTGTACCACTGCAGTGGAGGTCACAGTAGTTTTAAATCGAGGCCAACGTGACTGGATCCATGTCCACTCTGGCTCTTTCTATCACTTCCTGGCTTAGGTGGAGTACCAGGCAACAGGTCATGGGCTCTAGTGTCCCCAGAGTCTGATCAGGGAGAGAAATAATACAACATGAAATCCAAGGACTTAATAGCCTTGGAATAAACAGAAGATGAGAGACAGGAAAGACCGAGCAGATAAGTCGTTTGTTCTTTCTCTTCTAATGGTCAGTTCTGGTTCCACAGAATCTCTCTGGAGATGTCCTATACGGCCAAACAACAAGCCGTCTTTCTTGTGAAGCTTATGGCCACTTCAATAACACAGTCTCTTTTATTTATCTGCTTTTCTTTCCTCTCCACCTCCCTTTTTGTTTTCCTTCACTCTTGCTGCCCTGGGACTATACCCTCCAGCAGAGCATTATAACTCAAGCTTTGTCTCTGGCACTGTTTTTTGGGGAATCTCAAGCTAAGAGATACCCTTTTAACTCAGCTCTCTCTAGAGTAGCCAGAGTGAAATCATTAAAAATAAGTTAGATCATGTTACTTTTCTACTCATAATACTCCAATGGCTTTTCATCTTGCTTAGAGTGAAAACCTAAATTCTTACAGAGTATAGAGTTACTACTCTCTTTTATTGTTTCTGTATACTTCTGTATTTGCTCACTGAACATCAGCCATATTGGCTTCTGAGAAATGTCAGGAGCAGGCTTTTCAAAGAAAATGCCAGGAACACTTCTGCCTTGGACCTTTGTAGTTTCTGCTCCATCTGCACGGAAAGTTCTTCCTCTATCTTTGCACATTGGTAATCAATCAATTTCCATCAATGCTCAAATGTTATTTTCTCTTTTTCTTCCTTAATCATTTTATTTTAAATGGAAACAATTTTTTTCTGGAATTCCTTTTTCCCCTTTACACAACTATTTTATGCATTACCCTGTTTTTTTCTTAATAACACTTAGTATTATTTGAAATTGTCTATTTATGTGTTTGCTTGTTTACTTGTTATATATTTATTTTTTTGCCTTTCTCCCTGCACAAGAATATAAACAACATTGGAGCAGGGACCTAGTCTGTCTTGTTTACAGGCATATTCCTAGTATCTAGAAGACTGGTTGGCACATAGTAGTTACTCAAAAAAAATCTATTGAAAGAATGTGTATATGATGGATGGATGATTGAAGAAAGGATAAAAAATGCTGAAGTGTGACGATCATTTTTAAGAAGGAAAAAGGGAAAATTTGACAAAGCTTCAGGCCATAAATTTCTCCCCATCTGTGAAGCATTTCTTCCCATTTATAGCACATAGTATGTTTATAAATATTTATAGAATGACACCCAAAGCCCATGATGTTCAGGTTTATTTCCTTAAAAAACATTTTTTGTAACTATTTCAACAATAAATATTTCTATCAAAAACAAAATAAACAGAGGGGAAGACATTAGATAATTTCATGTGGTAAAATGCAATAAGAAAATGAAAAAAAAAGGAGAAAGATGCAGACCTGAACAGATATTCTTTCTACTTACGTTCACACACAGGAACACTGTTATTCCAAAGGCTTTTCGTTCCAACCAAGATACAGTAACTGGCTGAACTTCCCTTTAACTGGAACCTAAGGAACAAAGCAGTAGTGACTGGATGAGCACACCATTTCTCTCTTCCATCCACTGACAGATCTCAGCTACTTCCCTTCTGCTAAAACACAATTTAATTCCTAAGTTAAATCCCAGGTGAAAGAAAAAGCTCAGCCCATTTTGTTTCTCAGCTGATAGAGGCTCAGAAACCAAAACATTTAAAAAAATTGTTGCTTCCAGTGAGGACAAAGCAATAACACCTGTCAAAGCTCAGTAATCAGACTTGCCTGAACTAAAGAATGTACAAAAAACATAGACAGGCATTTCCTTAGTCTGGTCCTGGACTTTCAGGAGACCATCTTACCCTGACTGCTCTCTGACAAGCCCCCTTTTGTCATTAGGAGAAATTTTGTCCTCTAATGCAAAGTGTGGCATTTTCCTCTTTTAGTAGACCAGGAGGAAAACAACTCCCGATTTAAGCAAATCAGAGAACATGAGGAAAGATATCAGAGACTGTTCCTTTTGCCAATACATTTGGCATGTTCCTGAATGAGACTTCTGACATATCTGGATTACTGAAGAGTAAAGCCAAATTATCTAGGAAAAAGAAGAAACGGTGAGGAGAGAGGATTCCTTGGAGAACAATCATCCTAAAACATCTGGTTTATTGTCAGACCAGTGGCTCCTGAATTGCCTCTGGGTCTTTATTGGGTGACTGGTAATTGATGCTTGTCAAGAGTCCTTGGAATATACTGAGAACAGCTGCTCTATTGTCCATGCTTTTTACCTGCAAATTGTGTTGGAACATAATATCAAGATCATTTAGGTTCTCACAAAGAGTTAATGATGTTACTTGAAATATGAACAGCAGTCTTCATGCTCTTTCAACACAGCCTAATACTAATTAGATGATATGTAATTATTATAGATTAAAAATACTTCTGCTTACTCTTTCATTCCTATTCCAAATGCCACTAATGATTGGTTTAAAAATTTCCTGACACAATCCTTGCATGTCATCTGTCTTATAAATAACTTTCTTTCATATATATGTACATATATATATATATATATCGAACTTCTTAACCTCTGGAATATTTATCTCTTCATGCCTACAAATTACTATTTATCCATTTTATCCAAACACTTTATATTCCACCTAAATATTCATGTTCTGTTGTTATGTTTCTGCTGTTCAGTATATTTACCACTTTTCCTTTTTAAGCATCTGTTCATGGTCCATCTGGTTCTTACCATACTTCCCAATCACTGTTTGAGATATTAGTCTCTTTTAGTACTTTTTCTCCATTAGTCAGCCCCCTTTTTGGATAAAACCCAGGGCATCAGCATATCAGCATCCGGCAATATGGCCCTGGTCTCTTTTGCAGTTCACACTCACCCCTCATCACAAATGAAGGACACTTTTGCCCCAAGGTGGAAATTAAGTGGAAAGAGCACATGTCCATTAGGAAGTTGGTCCAGGAAGTCAGCACATGATTTCACTAGGAAAAAAAAACCAAGAGTAAGACTGCCATGTAAGGGACAAAGAGATTGATCTGCAAACCAGAAGAGAGTATAGGCACCTGCACATCTGGGAGCTTCCGGGCTCCAGTCTCCCTGGGGCGTACAGTGCAGAGAAGCAGCCCCTCTGAGATCATAGCCGGGCTCACAGCTGTAGAACACTTCCTGCCCAGAGGAAAAGTTGTTCTTGTGGCTTGGAGTGTGTTTACCATGTAGGACTTCTGGAGGTGGCTGACATACTGGGTAAAGAACAGTAAAGTACCTGTCAGTTATAGGGAAATACCTTTTGCTAAATTATAACCCTTCCAAGGAGTTAGAGAATCATAATTAAGGGGGTACAGGTATAACAAAGGAAGTCAAATGATACTCCAATCCCCTTGTTTTACTAATGTGCAAGTTAAGGATAGGGAAGACATGTAGCCAAAAACCTCACAGCTAGTAAGAGGTAGAGAATTAGAACCCAGTCCTTCCCAGCACAAGTTCTAAAATACATTCATTAGTCCACCAGGCACGGTGTCTCTTCTTCCACTGCTGGCTCTCTAGTATAGAGTCACTAGTACTGGTGGGCTACCCCGCTCACATATTTGCTAGAAAGGCAATAAAATTTACAGCCTCATCTTTCAGGTAATGAGAAGGTTACCTGAGCCTAAACCTGTAACAGGTTTCCCCTTATCTGTTTTTTTCACACTTCTATGATCAAAGTGTAGTAATAATCCATACTGTATCTGTTTGTCCTCCCAGCTGCCCTCTCATTGGTTGTACAAGGCTGATATGGGTTGGTGGAAAAACTGTAAGCTCCCTCTCTGTCCCTAGTATCAACCACAATATTTACCAATCCATTTCTACAGTCCTTCTTATGCCAGCTATTGTGGCATAAGAAGACAAGACCAGCCACTGAGAACAAAATCCCCTAAATAAGCCAGTCCTTGTAATGAGAGGACATATTTCTTAGAGAATATTCAACTCAAGGTGTGGCTGCCTCCATTCACAGTCCTTTTGGTGTGTGCTAGGGGCATCAGAACTCATTTGAACTTCAACTTAACCTGTATCTAACTAAAGATGAACGAAAAATCTGTTTGGCTTTGAGCAAGTTACCCGCACTTTCAATTTCAGATTTCTAATGATAAAATGTAGGAGGTGGACCAAAACAAACTCTAAAGTCTTTGTCACTATTCTGAGGCTATGATATCTTTCTTCATAAGCCAGTTTCTTTCTGTGATAGGTGCTGATAAAAGTATGTCAAGAACCAGAGCATTCAGCTTTAGGGGCTGACACACTGCATTCTATTCCTGGGTATGCCACTTAGTAGCACATAATTTAGACAACTTATTTAACCTCTGAAAGACCAAGCTAACTTCACTGTCATATGGATATAAGGATAGCACTATTTCAAAGGAGTGTTGTAAAGAGTAGACAAGATTATTATACAGCTGACCAGAAAGTCCACATCATTCTTGAATACAACTGAGAGATATTGGAGCTGGTAGTTTGCCTTGAGAATTCCTCAATATGAGAGTCCCAAATGTCTCCTTCCTTGAATAATTAAACTCTTTCTTCTCAAAATGAAGGCACTTACACACAAGTGCAAAGACACATTTTCTTAATTTTGTGCTTCCTCGCCCCAAATTTACTCACACTGCTCACCACACATCGTCCCCCCAGAACCGACACTAAACTCCTGATCCTCCTACAACTCACATCATTTGTAGGCCCCTTCAAAGCCTCAGTCAGACTCACCCCTAGAGCAGCTGGGCAACTGCGGCCCCCACTTGTTTTGGGCCTGGCATTCAACAGTGGAGGGTCCTTTCATGGCAAAGCCGGGCTGACACCTAAACCTCACGCTTTCACGTAAAGAAAATAAGCTTTTGTTCTCAGACATCCTTATTCCATTTTCAATGACTGGAGGTGTGCATTTATTAGGTGTAATGCACTGAGGGGGAGGGCCACTCCAGATGCCAACTTGATTGTCTTCACTGGTGCAATATATTGACGGCTCACCCACGATGTCAAACAGCTTCTGCCTTCTCTCTCCAAGATTGCAGCGATAGGTCACCACTGTTCCGTATTGAAAGTATTCTCTGTTGGGGCTAATGAAATCTCCATTGGCGATGGCTGGGGGTGGCCCACAACGAATGCCTGGGAAAAGGGACAGCAAGTTAAAACCTCAATTTCTTAACGTTATATTCAATTATGAATTTTGGTAACAAGTTTAAAAAATGATCAGAATGTCACTATTCAGAACACTTCTGCTCTTGTCTAATGTTTGCTAATGTACAGACATGTTTTTACATGATCGCAGATTAGATAGCCACAATATTATGACCTCTGCTCTTCTCAATTAATGCTATTTCAGTAAATGTATCCATATATTATTATAGTCCACATACTTCTCATTTTAAGTGAGAATTTATATGTTATTTAACTATTTTTAATTCAATTCTTTCTCTGTAGAGGGCATTTGGATTTATTCTATTGGTTATTAATATGGTATAGCATACAATATAGTCTATCAAATAAATAAAAACCAAAAGCTCTGGTACAACTAATAAAAAATAAACAAATACACAATATTACACACAACAAACATAACAATCGCAGATTCAGAAGTAATAAAAATAGCTGAATACGTGTCTACTCTATGCTAATAATCTTGAAAATGAGGATGTTCGAAATAAAAATATACTTTGCCAAGACTGACTCAAGAAAAGGTAGCATATAGAAGAAGTGGAAAAAAATATATCAAAAACAATACTGCTAAAAAGGTATGAAGCACAGATAATTTTATCGACAAATTTAATCTAATATGCAAGTAACAGATAATTCCTAGGCAGTTTAAATCATTCCTGAGCATATAAAATATTTATATCATTTTTGGCATGAATATCAAAGTAGACACTTATTTATTTATTTATTTATTTTTGCTTAAGAAAATATTTAAGAAGATGCCTATTTATTGTAGAAAATATATAAAATATAAATAAAAATCACCTTTAAGCCCTTTATCTAGAAGGAATCACTATTAACTATTTAATGTGCAATCTTTAATACACACACACACACACACATTTTTTTTCTAAAATATCTTTGTTGCCTAAGTAATATTTCAGAGTACAAACATACTAACTGATTCCATTTGAAAGTGTTCCCTCTCTTGTCTAATGTATTCTGGCATATTTTAAACTTTTTTTTTAGAACACATTCCGTGTACCTTTATTAGATTATTATTTATTAGATTATTTAGTAGATTATTTCCAGAACACTGTTTGGAAATATGCACAATATTTAGATTCTTTTGACTTTTTCACTATCATAAAATAATAATATAGGTAACATCTGTACACCAATCCTCGCAAAAACCCATGGTGACTTTTTAAAGTCATGAACTGTAGAATTTCTGGATTAAAGGCTTGCGTACAGTTAAGGTTTTTCATACATACTGTGTACTGGCCTGTTAGAAAATTCGTTACCACTTATCCTACTACCAGTTGAGTTAGAGAGTGTTTTTTTCTTTTTTTTTTTTTTTTTAACATCTTTATTGGAGTATAATTGCTTTACATTGTTGTGTTAGCTGCTGCTGTATAACAAAGTGAATCAGCTATACGTATACATATATCCCCATATCCCCTCCCTCTTGCATCTCCCTCCAACCCTCCCTATCCCACCTCTCTGGGTGGTCACAAAGTACCGAGCTGATTTTTTTACATTATCACCAAACCCAGGGTTATATCTTTATGTTCTTTTTTAATTTGCAACTGCTCCTTTCTCTGTGCCCTGAAGTGTAGAACGTTCATATTCCAAACAACTCATGGGAAAGATGGCATGTCACTGTTCAGACAAAGAATAAGAGAGCAGGGAGGGCCCACGGCTTGAACAGATGACCTGGTATTAAGAGTTGACAGAGAGGAAGGAGGGCACTTTCACTAACCTTGTATTCATTTACTTCACTAAAGAGAGCAGTCTTCAAACTGGAAGGTGTTCAACCAACAAAAGAAGAATTCGGGTGCTCTTCTAAATGAGTTCAAAACTATTGTTTAAAATAAATTATACCCTAGGATAAGGAAAAATCAGGAGGAACTAGAAGCTTGGAACATTGTGAGCACCTTTAAGGGTAGGAGTGTTTTCTTCAAATATCAGAAGGATACTATTGCCAAAAGGGATGAAATTTATTCTTTGTAATTCTAGGGGCCAACTCTAGGATTGAGCATGGAATAAATGGGGCTAGAGATTTCAACTCACGTTCACAAATTGGTGGCTCTGAATCCCAAAAGACAGTATTGCCTGAGATAATACATTCAGCAGCTGAGTGACCAATGAGTTGATACCTGAAACCAAAAATGAAGAATAAGCCTGCTGTACACATCCCATCAACTTCCTCAGCATGCATACATGCATGGCAAATCTGAAAGAAGTTCAAGGACTAGCCTAAACTCCACCTATTTTATCTGGCTTTTCTTATTTCTCTTTTTCTATCCTCTCACTGTTGGAAGGAATATTTCCTCTCTAATTCCTCATGGCTCACTCTGCTTCTTAATTTCTTGGTTTCATTTTGGATTGTACCCAGGACCTAAATAAAACAATACTTTTGTAGAGCTGCCTGAAAATTTTCTTCTTAAAAATCTGTTTTTTCTTATATTATTATTGTTACTTAATTTTCTTTTTGCATTTTCCTGATATACATAAATATACATATTGTATATTAACACTGCTATGTCATTTTAGTTTAGGCATGTTTCTTGTAAATACAACAAGATTTGTGATGCTTTTCATCCTATTTGGAAACTTCTCTTTTTCAACAGGGATATTAAACCATTCAAATTTACTGAACTAAATAGTATGGTTGATCTTGCTTTTGTCATCACTTCATAATGTTCCTTCATAATGTTCAATGGTAAGCACATAGCAGTGAATACAAGAGATCTGCCCCAAATATAAGGGGGCTTATTTCTGGTGAATGAGATGGGTACAGTCCATGCTATTCCTTTTTCTTCCCTCTCATTTGCTACATGAACCAGATAGGTGAACCTCTTTTAGTTGCTCTAATAATTTGGAAGCTAAATAACTGATTTTTGTTCCTTCGAAATTTCATTTCATGTGTTATATATTGGGTTGGCCAAAAAGTTCGTTCGGGGTTTTCCGCTACATCCTATGGAAAAACCTAAGCGAACTTTTTGGCCAACCCAATACATACACAACACAGGTATTCAAATATATTTTCTCAATTTTGGTGTCAAAATATATACAGTCTACCCATCTCCTATGTAATAAAAGTCTAGATTATGGGTTTTTTTTTTTGCTTTCTTCCATTTTCTAGTTTTATGGATATATTTTATGACTTCTGAAATTGTTATTAGAGTATGATTACATTGTCAAGTTTCACTTTTTAACAATTAGTTCTGTCATTGTATTAAGTTTTATAACTTTGTTGAAAATATTTGAACTTTTTTTAAAATTTGTTTTTCTTTTGTTTGATTTTTGGCAATTTTCTACCTCACCAGAATTTATCATTATCCTTTAAGAAAATACTTATGGATTGCCTGAGTTTATCTTTTTCCTTCTCCCAGGAAGTATGCTTCCTGCAAAGTACACAGGTGTGATTTTTAGGTCCTTGCTTATCCTTTACTGTACATCTGTAGCCTCTAGATGTGAATACTAGCTTAGCTCATTAGAAACTCCATCTTCTGCAATTTAGTGGTGTGAAGGATCAATGTGATATCAATACAAATTAATTTCTTTCACAGCTATTATAGTTTATTAATTTCCTTTCTGCATTCTTGAGGTTTTTTTCATAATCCCTGAAATACAGATGATTCCCTAGTGATGGCTAAATATGGGCTTATTGTTTTCCCTTCTGGAATTTTTGTTACATGTAATTTGAATCCCAGTACTCTTGTATACATATCTTCTCTTTTCTCTTCTTCTTCATCCTTTTCCACTTAATTCTGGGAGAATTTGATTAATTTGTCTTCTTACCCTCTGCTTTAATTTTCTACAATATTCAGTGTGTTTATCACAGAATTTTTCTTTAGTTTGACAATTATGCTTTTCATTCATACGCAGACATTCTCTATTTCCTAACTAGTTTCACAGAAACAGCGTGCAACTGAATCTTGTTAAAGACGTAAACAGGAGATTTTTCTAAAAGTTTCTCGTATTTCTTGGAAGTAACTCTATTTTGTAAGAGGACATGTCTTCTGATTTTTCAGATTGCTCTTTTTACATAAATTTCCTGTAACATATCATAAGCTCAATGGTTTTCTACTTTATGCCATTGAGAGGTTCACTCTTATTCCATAATACAATATAAAGAGGGTACAGACAGAGAATTTATAGATTGTACTTAAAAATGCTCGGAGAAAGACAGAAGTGTTTAGCTTTACTCTAATTTCACTTTGTCAGATTGTAGGTACTATGATCTGTAAGGCCTTGGTTAGCAAATATGCTGAAGGCCACAAGTTCCTTTTCAGTGTTTATCATGGCAGTGCAAATTTAGCCCATATTCTCTAACTGGTTCAGCTGCTCCCACTGGGAGTGAGGTTGAGACTGAGCAAGGTTAAGCACCAAAAGTGTGACTGCTGCCCAGTAAACACTTTATATCTGACATTTTCACAGGGGACTCTGTTATGGGTTGAACAGTGTTCCCCAAAAAGTATGTCAAAGCCCTAGCCCCCAATCCCCATGAATGTGACCTTATTTGGAAATAGGGCCTTTGCAGATATAATCATGTTAAGATGAGGTCATTAGGGTGGGCCCTAATCCAATATGACTGGAGTCCTTATAAAAAGAGAGAACTTTGGACATAGACCCACACAGAGAGGAGAGTGCCATGTGAAGACACAGACACAGAGTGAAGATGGCTATGGGAAGACAGAGGCAAAAACGGGAGTGATGCGCCACATGCCAAGGAGGCCCTGAGGTTACCATAATCTGGAAGAGGCAAGGAGGGCTCCTCCCTCAGAGGCTTTGGAGGGAACATGTCCTGCTGACACCTTGATTTTGGACCTCTAACCTCCAGAACCTTGAGAGAATAAATTTTTGTTGCTGTTCTGAGATACTCAGTTTGTCTTACTTTGTTATGGCAGCCCTAGCAAACGAATAGTGCAGTTACCTTATAAGATCTGCTTTCTACACAGTGGCTCCGCGGCCTTCCCTTTCTTTCAGCAATGTCTGCTCTGGGCAAGGGCTGTTTGTATGGTTTGACTATGCCCTCCCCCAATCTTCTTCCTTTCTACCCGGTGAATACCTCACTTTTCTTGTATGTACTGCCCTGGTTTCCAGCAAGGAGACAGATTTCCCCTCAAATCTTATCATACCTTTGTCCATTTCAATTAGGAGTTAAACACCTATGTTCAAGCTTCTTGAGAACAGATGGTAATAGCCTAGTCCTCTTTTCCAAGATATGACCAGAAGGTAGTATCGCTGTCCTGGAACTCTTGAACCAAGAGATGTTCCTGCCTACTCACCCTCTATTACAAGAAAAATTGATTCTGGATCCGAACTGGGTGTCTGTATCTATGTGCACCACACCATTCACAGGATCTGGAGGAGTTTTACATGATTTACCTTGGGAAAGAAAGAGAATTTTGGAGCCAGGAAGAGTAATTTGAACTTTTGTTAGTGTATAACAAGTTAGTCCCCACCTGACTGTAGCTTTCTGAAGAGCGTATGCAATTCTGATGGTTCTACAGAGTTTGCCACCTTGAGGAACCTCACCAGACTGCCTCAGGATCAGCCACCCACTAAGCACCACTTTCAAAGAGACCTCCCCTCTAAATCTCTCTTATCTTTGTCTCAAATCTCTTATCAAAATATAAAGGTCATTTGTGGCCTTATATCCCACCAGTATAAAATTTTTTATTACCTGGTTATTCAAACAGTTTATGTCTCCTTACAAAAGTTTTTCCTGATCTGGAGTAATTCATTATTCACTTCCCCATAAAAAAATGGAGTTCTCCTGCAAATATTCCTTGAAACATTCTCAGGAGATAAGCTTTTCAACCAATAATTAGGGATGACCTACAAGACCAACTCTTACCTCCACCTATGTGGACATGTTTCCCAAAGTTTTCTTATCTCTAAAATTTGGAGAAATTAAATAAGATCCTATAGATACTTTGACAAACATAGGAACGCTCCAATGCAGGGCTTACTCACGTTTGCAGACATCTTTGGCACTTGACCACGTGAGGTTTTGTAGACACGTGATAGAGAATGCCTTCCTGTGGTACTCAGGGCGGCATTCATACTTTAAAGATGTCCCAATGGGAAACTCAGATTCATTGGTCTGGATTTTCAACTTGGCAAATTGAAAATGATCTGGGGTGTTACAGTGACCTAGAGACCAAAAAATCAAGAACATCAGAGTTAAAAGAAAGATACCCAATGCCATCCTTCCTTTTCTCTTTCTTGTTAGATTTAATATCAGAACAAAAGAAACTTTTAGTTGTGGAAAGATAATTTCCTTGTAATCTTTGAAGGGAAAGTTCCATTAGCATGTGCCCATTAGAAAATATACTATCCAGAAGGCTATTTTGCTATCTGGGCATTTTACTCATATCATTTACTGTAAAAGACAGTTCCAATTCAATTTTTCACATTTTTAGGGAGACAGAGGAGTGTTTCTGCCTAGGTTACACCTGGTCTGGTTCCTTTATACTTCAGTGCATCAAAACCCATGCTTACAAGCAAGAATGGAGAACTCAAGATGTTTCTTGAAACTAGGAAGCAGCCACCAACTTTCTAGGTCTGATTCCTAAGCTGGCCATTTCAACACAACAAGGAAATAAACAGCATCTCCTCAAAATAAAAACAACACCAAAACAAAAACAGAAACATTGTTTGAAGTGTATGTTGAATCAAATTCTAGCTTTAGCTCTAAGCCCCTACACCTAAAGCTCTAGGTTTGAGAAGTAAAAACTCACTTTGGATTCAAGTAGTATGAAATCAAAAAAGTGTATATGTTTGGAAAAATAGAAATCGTTTCCACTTGGTTTTGACAATAACTTCTCTTTTAGTTTCTATTCCAGCTGTCCTCCACCTCCCTTTCAATTATTTTTTCAAATAGTAAAAGCTATGCTAGAGCCAATTCTGCACCCAGATAATTCTCTGTATGAAGACTTGCAAACCAATTTCTCATTTCTTTAACATATAATTAAATGATTTTTCTCAATATGAAAATTTGGCTTATTTTCAGGCTTCACAGGAAATACATCCATCTATATTGCCTGTTTCTTTCTTTATTTTATAGCTTGAATATTAGCTATACTAGCTTCTTGTTCAAGGAGTCCCCCTTATGACTAAAATCTACTACCTAAGGCCAAATCACACATGAAGATAGTCTGGCAGGTCTCCAGTCTAAAAAATCTAGCTGATAAAACTAGGACTACCATCTCAGGATAGGGTACTGGTGAAAAAAGTCATAGAACTTAGGGGAAGATCGCCTTTCACTGCCGATTCAGTGAATCTGAACTAGGTCTCTGTATTTGTAAACAGGCTCATAGGGACACCCCAAGCTGAAGCCATGGTGTTACAGAAGGAGAGTGAGGGCAAAAATGACTTCTGAATGTCCGTTCTTGGTCCCTTTCCTTTCAGAACTGCTCTTTTATTTCCGAGTTCCTCAGCAGTCAGTATGTTATGCTGGGACTAGGGTCACTTCGACAATTTACTTTCCCCTTCCGTCTTCACTTCCTGAGTGTGGGTGTCATAGTGGTATTGGTTACCTTAGGATACCTTCTCCAGACCTTAGAAATACACACTCTATTTTGCATTTTTCCCTTGAGTTCACATTGCTTTGCTTTTTCTTTCCACCAAAGAGGGAAAACTTCAACAGCTGAAATTAGTGCGGGGCTAAGGAGCAAGTAAGCCTTATCTTAACTTAGAACTCAGCCCATACTGGCTAAAAGAATCTTTGTGTTTTGTCTACAATGCAGCCCAGTTTTCAGAGAGAACACACAGTGGTCTCTGGCCAAATAGGTAATTAAACGCGATTTTGCCAGGCTTTGTTCTCTGCTGATCTGTGCTTCTCTCCAAAACCTGTGAAGATGGTACAACTTATGCTAGTTAAGGTTCATAGGCATTTGCTTTCAATTCCTATGCTTTGAAAACATTTTCCTTCTAATTCTAATTAGAACTAGAACCGCCACCCACTTCCTCCCTCTCTTTTCACCAGCCCTCTAGAAGCAAAGATCATCAGAATCTTACATGTTGATGTATCTTAAAACCATTTATTATTGATTTGGCATTTAATTGTATCGAGTGCACAAATAAACACCACATTGTAATTACGGAATTTGGAGAGTCTGGTTTAGATATTCTGAATCCATTTGGAATGTGGGGTAGCACGCACTAACCCGGAAGTCCACAGCGAGGGGCGAGGCTGCTCCAAATTCCGTTCCCTTGACTGTCACTGGTACAGCGGATGGTGCTCTCCCCAGTGAGGCTGAAGATCATCCCTCTCTCTGGGTGCGGGTCACACGTGTAAGTTACTTCTTTTCCAAAAGGAAAGACTTCCAGAGGTTTTCCTGTGTGTCTCCCATTAAGGATATCAGGAGGATTTGGACACAAGATTTCTGGAAAGAAGGCAAAAGCTCTAAGTTTCACTGATGAGTTTTCACCAGAGGAGGTACTCTATAGTCATTGGGTGTTATGGTTGGTACTACCTAAAAACAGCAAATGGACTAAATGAAGTGAGATTTCAATCCCATTTTTTAAATTGAAAAAGTACAAAAGAATTTGCCTATCCTGAATCTTCCAGACTTTTAAGTTTTCTGGATGATAGAAACTTTACACCTTAAATTACGCACCAAAACTTTTAAAGAAGAAAAAGAATCTACTGGAGAGTAACTCATTCATTTAATCAACACATATTAATTGGGCACTTATTCTGTGTCAGCCACTTGTCAGGGCCGGCTGGATAAAATGGTGACGAGCACAGATAAAGTCTCTGTCCTCCAGGGAACTTACATTCTCAGGAAATATTTCTACAATGTATTCCATATGTACTAATCACCTAATCATATGAAACCTTTCCTTAATAACTTACCCATAGTGACCATCAATCAATTATGACAGTAGTGCTGTCACAATGAATTGAAACATATATGGTTCATTGTAAAAACTCTAAATGATCCAGACTGTTTTGTTGTTGTTGTTGTTTTTGATGCATGGGATTGCTTATTATTATTTTTATTTCTTTACTTTCCGTCAGGCTTCAAATTGTTACTTCTTTCTGGTATCTGTTTGTCTGTTTAAACAGTCATTTCCTTACTTCTATTTAGTGTTTCTTATTAGGCTTGGGATTTGGAAGAAGCTGCTTAAATTAGAAAGAGTCGTGAAAAATAAGAGAAATAGTACAATCAATAACTGAGCTCTAACCCATGCCAATGGACAGCCATTTGTCATGTTACTTCAATGAAAGTTGGGTTTCTTGGATGACAGGATCTATACAGAAGTTATGTTTTTTTTATAAAGCTTTACTATAAAATGCATCATAGGATAACTAAGCAGATTTCTTGCAACATAAACATTTTAGTAAAATTTGGATTATTTTAAAATTTGTATATTTTCCAATCTTTAGGATCAAGTGATGAGGCAAAGTCCTATCTTCTATTGGGGAAAATACAAATGGGTAGACTAGGAGAAATCAGTGGTGGCATTGCATATAGGAGACTCATTTTTTAATCAGCTTATTATTTCTGAATCTTTCAGCATAATTTATTTAGATACAAGTTTTGAGAGTTTAAGGAGTCTTAAACTGCTCACCCTGTGTAATGCTGTTCCCCACTTTCCCCTCATTTCTGCATTGCTCTGACCTATCATCTCCGTAAGATTTAATTTGTTTATTTTCTTTCTTGTACATCTCCCCACTTGAGTATATATAACATGGGACAGGGAATTTGTTCATCTTGTTCACTGCTATAACACCAGTGCCTGGAAGAACATCAAGCACATAGTATGTGCTCAATAAATAATTGGATGAATGAATGAATGAATGTTTCATATTTGTATATTAGCAAATAGGAATATTGTAGAGTGACTGCACCTTGACGGCATAAAAAAGAAAAAGAAAGAAGGAAGGAAGGAAAAAAGAAAGAAAGAAAGAAAGAAATTTGTCAAAGCTTCACATTAGCTAATCTCTGCTGATTCAGAGGCAAACTACAGCAGGATTTATCATGTAAAACAAAGAGACTGATCAGATGGTTCTGATCACAAGAAAGTGCATCACAACAAATTGATCCACAATAAAATATTATTAAAATAAGCAACTATTTATCAATAATTCAGATTAGAAAATAGAAGAACCACGGCTGGGGAGGCCATGGGTCAAATTACCAAACAGATTAAAGGGAGAGATTGGTCTGAAGTGTTATCCCTTCTACTCACGTTCACACACAGGAACGCTGCTGTTCCAAAGGCTTTCCATTCCAACCAAGACACAGTAACTAGCAGAACTGCCTTTTAATTGGAATCTAAGGAAGAAAATGGTAGTGAATATGTGAGCTGCTTCAGCCAAAATGCCATTCCATTTGCAAAAATCTCAGCATTTTGAGGATCTGAAACCAGCAGGTGGCAGAGGTTCAGAGGCCACATCAATCTGGAAAAGTCACAGCTTCCAGTGAGGGAGAACGGCAAAGCACAGTCACTTGGTCACATAATATAGTCCCAGCCTAAGTTGAAGAAGGCAGTTGTAGCATAGCTGCCATCTCCATGATCCTGGACCTAGGCTCAGAGAAATCAGTCTCTCACTGAGCATCCCATGGTAAAGCTGATAAATCTACTCATAGTCATTATTGGAATAAAACATCCTCCAAGTGATGACACTGGAACAGCTAGTAAAACAGCTCCCAGTTTGGGTTGGACAAGCAGAGAACAACTGGAAAGAGAACAAAGATTGTTCTTTTGTCTCTATATTTGTGATGGTTATGCAGAAGGCTCACAACAGCACGCTGGGCTACGGAAGAGTAAGCGTGAATATTCTGGGGGGGAAAACGAAAGGAGATTGGAAATGACTCTTGTACAAAATGCTCCAAATTTCTCAATGTATGTTGGACCCTGATGGCTCCTAAATTTTATTTGGTGCCTGTCAAGGATTCTTTGGAACATTTCGAGATCAGGTACTTTGTTGCCCATGCTTGAAACTTCCCATGTAGAGATGTGCATGCTGTGTAAGGTCAAGTGAATGACCTTACTTAGAACTTTAATATCAGCCACCATAATACCATTTCAGAGCCCTTGGCCTGTTATCAACCAGGTGATATATGATTGGATTAAAAATGCTTATTCTTATACTTTCTCTCTTATTACAAAATTCACTTTTGATGGTTAAAAAATTTTCTGAAATAATTCCTAAATGATCTTATTTTTAATAAGATTTTTGTCACATATCAAACTTTTTCTGGAACTCTCCAAATTACTCGTTTTCTTTTATGCTTGGAAAATATGATTTTTTCCCTTAATGTGTCACCTATGTATACTCTTAAACATTAGTTGTATTTGTGTTTAAGCATGCCATTTAATATACGTTTCAGTTTTTCCTTCATATCTTGTTATTAGTTCCACCTGTTCCTTACTCTTAACTTCCCATATACACTCCCCAAATTTAACATCCCTGAGTATTTCCTATTTTAAAAATCACACTAAACCTTCCCTTTTTGAATTAATCTCAATTTCAGTGTTCAGCAGGCCAGGCAAACTCACACTCACCCTTCATCACAAGCGAAGGATACTTTGGCTCCAAGCTGAAAATTAAGTGGAAAGAGTATATGTCCATTAGGTAACTGGTCCAGGAAGTCAGCACATGATTTCACTAGGAAAAAAAACACACACACACACACAGGAGTGAGATATTCCTGTGAGGGACAAAGAGACTGATCCACAAACCAGATGACAGTATAGGCACCTGCACATTTGGGGGCTGACGGGCTCCAGTCTCCCTGGGGCGTACAATGCAGAGAAGCAGCCCCTCTGAGATCATAGCCGGGCTCACAGCTGTAGAACACTTCCTGCCCAGGAGAAAAGTTGTTCTTGTGGCTTGGGGTGTGTTTACCATGCAGGACTTTTGGAGGTGGCTGACATACTAGGGAAAGAGAACCAAAGTGCTGTTAACTGTGTGAAAATGACTTTTCCTCAGTGGTAAACTGGCTAAGAGAATCATAATCATAAATCTATTTGTTTTTAAAAATCTGGTAGACTAACACCCTCTCGTTTTATTGATGGCAAAATTGAACAGAGAGAGAGAGAAACAAAGACAGAGACCGAGAGAGAGAGAGAGAGAGAGAGTCTTACGAAAAGTCATAGAACTGATACACTGCAGGACAGTGACTAGAACTGAGACATCTTCGGTTCATGGTTTTCCATCTAAAGTACACACCCAAGATGACACAACAAACAGTTCCCCTCCACAATTCTTCCTGTTACTGTTCACTTAGTATGCAGTTGTTAGATTGATGGATTTTTATTTTTATATTTTTATTTTTATTGGCATCACCAATTTATATCCACCTTTTTGGCAATAAGGAATGCTTGAGCCCAAATCTCATCCAACAGATTTCCCAATCACCTATCACACTCTGCTGTGACAAACAAGATTCATACATCTCTTCTCATCTCTTTCCAGCTTCTCTCCAGTGGTCACGCCACCTGACATGGGTTGGTGGAGAAGATAAGTCTCCTTTCTGCACTCTCCAGGGCCAGGTCCTGCTTAACCATTCACTTCATTCCAATGAGAAGATGGGAAACCATTGAATGAAATCTTCTAAGAAACCTACAGCCCTCACAATGAGAGTGCATATTCCATACCATATGTTGTAACTGAGCCTCTGTCTCTTTATACAGTTGGTTTGAACTCAGAATCAGAATGCACTTGAATCTCCTAAATTATATAAAACTGTAGTAACATGAAAAATCATTTCATTTTGGCTTAGATCAGGTCAGTTTCTCTCTCTCTGGACTTTAGCTTTCTCAAGTATAAAATGGGGCATTGGACTAGAATAAATGACCCCCTTAAGGGTTTTGTAAATACTCTGATGCTGTAACACCCAATTTCAGGGCTCATCACCCCCCTGTTTTCCTTGATTAATAAGCGCACTGTGATGTGATAATTTAAGTGCTGTGCTGGTTAAATCTCTGTTGACTCCCAGCCTTACACTTCTGCATTCTCCTTTGACTGCTGGGGCTAGAAGCCTGAAAGTACAACTGCTTATCTTCCTTGCCAGCTGGGTCCTGGTTAAGCTCTGACAATTGGAGGCACATATACTAAATTAAAAGGTAGGAAGATGATAGAAGTCATTCTTCTTGTAAAGGAGGCTCAGGAAGTGGCAATTGATGGCTCTTCCTTAGTAGCAGCAACATTAACTCTATCAATGTCAATGACTGCAGGCTCCAGCAACCTCAGCTATGTTCTGGCAGCAGCAGCAGCTTCTGCAGCATGAGCAGCTGGAGGAAATACCTGCTCAGTGAGTGCAGGTCCCTGTGCTCTAGCCCAGGAGGAATGGCAGCCCCCTGAGCTCTGGTAACACTGCCTTCCTCCTTTTGCTCTTCCTGCCCTTTTAACATCTTTATATTCTCTTACCTGCACTAAATCCCTCACTCCTTGAAATATCTAGAGTAGCTTTTTATTTCCCTGGCTCTGGAGTCAGGTAGGCTTGGGTTCTTGTCTTCACAGAGTTAGCATCTATTTAATCTTGGACAGTTATCTAACCTAAGACTCATTTTCTCTGTAAAACACGGAAAGAATAGTAACTACCTCATGTCTTTGTTTTAAGAATTAAGTGGGGCTTCCCTGGTGGCACAGTGGTTAAGAATCCGCCTGCCAATGCAGGGGACACAGGTTCGAGCCCTGGTCCAGAAAGATCCCACATGCCGCGGAGCAAGTAAGCCCATGCGCCACAACTACGGAGCCTGCAATCTACAGCCCGTGAGCCACTACTACTGAACCTGCGCACCACAACTAGTGAAGCCCGCGTGCCTAGTGCCCATGCTCCACAACAAGAGAAGCCACCGCAATGAGAAGCCCGCGCACCACAACGAAGAGTAGCCTCTTCTCACCGCAACTAGAGAAAGCCTGCGTGCAGCAAAGAAGACCCAATGCAGCCAAAAAATAAATAAATAAATTTAATAAAAAAAAAAAAAATTAAGTGAATCCATAGACTATATAGCGGTGCTTAACAAGAAGAATCAGTCATTATGTATTAGCAGTTACAATACTCAAGAGTAACTCATAAATTTTTTTAAAAAAAGATTATTTTAACTGAAAAAAAGAAAGAACTGAAAGATGATGATGTCAGTAGTGACATCCCAAGGAAATTTTACATTCTTTGCCCAGATTTATCTTTGCTTCTGAGTTTGAACACATACACATGCACACACACATATACACACACCTGCTTTATTTAATGCTTCCTCCCAAGAAAACTTACCCATCCACATTGCTCACCACACATCGTCCCCCCAGAACCGACACTAAACTCCTGATCCTCCTACAACTCACATCATTTGTAGGCCCCTTCAAAGCCTCAGTCAGACTCACCCCTAGAGCAGCTGGGCAACTGCGGCCCCCACTTGTTTTGGGCCTGGCATTCAACAGTGGAGGGTCCTTTCATGGCAAAGCCGGGCTGACACCTAAACCTCACGCTTTCACGTAAAGAAAATAAGCTTTTGTTCTCAGACATCCTTATTCCATTTTCAATGACTGGAGGTGTGCATTTATTAGGTGTAATGCACTGAGGGGGAGGGCCACTCCAGATGCCAACTTGATTGTCTTCACTGGTGCAATATATTGACGGCTCACCCACGAGGTCAAACAGCTTCTTTCTTCTCTCTCCAAGATTGCAGCGATAGGTCACCACTGTTCCGTATTGAAAGTATTCTATGTTGGTGCTAATGAAATCTCCATTGGCGATGGCTGGGGGTGGCCCACAAGGAATGCCTGGGAAAAGGGAAAGCAGTGAATTAAAATAACTAGTGAGAGAAATCAAATGTGTCACTAAACTGTAACTATTTTTACCTTCATTTTTTGCTTTTAATCTTTGCTAATGTGTAAGTTTTTATGAAGTTGTAATTTAGGTGGGCATACCTAAGTAGAATTTGAGTATATCTGGGTAAACATGAGAATATTTATGAAACTGTAGACTACCGGATGTTAAACATTTTGAAAATCTAAACGATATAAATGGAAATATAAATTACTAATATTCATTAAAGTAGATATAGAAAGCTAGAATAGACCAAGAAACTTGTAAAAATAGAAGAAAAAATTTCACCTATAAGTTCTATCACAGTTTCAAGTAATATATACTTTTAACCGTAATTTCAGGTGTTTCACAAGAGGTAAAGGAGAGAACTTAGCAACCCATTTTATCAAGCCTAAGTTTGATATCATAATATTATACCCACGTAAAAGTGATCATATAGTACTCCACCAAAAAAAAAGCAAAATACATTTTAAAATGTAGAAGTAAGACTAGTACATAGTAGGACATAGTTAGAAAAAACTGTATTGTTCTAACACTATATAACTGGAACTAAATAACATCAACCAAAATTCCAAAAGACTTAAAATTAAAAATGAAAATTCTTTAGGAAGCTTCTGCTTCTGGTAATAGTAATCTCAATAATTCAAATCAAACATCACTCCACCCATCTCACCCCCAGAGAAAAACTAGAAATGCTGGGTAAAATATAAAACATATCAGAATGCATCAGGGTGCTAACAAACTGGTTTCATAGAAGGTTAAAATCCAGGTGAGAGCCAAGCATTTGGGCTACTTTCCCCCCTGGGAAGGTTAGTTGAACCAGGAGGGGGCATTTGATACTGAAATTAAGAATTTGGATAAGATTAGTTGCAGTTTAGACACAGTTGAAGAAAAATCAATGAATTGGAAACTAGGACAGAAAAAAATATCCAGGACAGAACACAGAGAGACAAAAGGATCATAAATAGACAAAAGAGTAACAGAGGAACCACACTTAGAAAACTGTTTAAAGCATTTATTGCCAGAAGACCTACAATACAAAAATGCTTAGAAAGAATTGTTTAGGCTGAAGGAAAATAGTGTCACATAGAACTGATAGAACTGCAATATGGAGGAAGTGTAACAGAAAGAGTTAATGTGTAGATAAATATAAATAAATACCATTTTTATAAAAACAGCAACTATACTGTCTTGTGAGATATATAATATATGTTAAAAAAAACAGTAGAAAATGGCAGGAGAGCATAAATGGAGTTAAACTGCTATGGTTCTTGCATTGTTTGGGAAGTGGTAAAAGGCATTATTTATAATAAATTAGATTATACAATTATAATAGGTTATAATTATAATAAATTAGATTATAATAAATCAAGGATCTATATTGGAGTCTCTAGGATAGCATTAATAAGAAAATAAAGTACAACTAAAATGTTCTTGAGGAGAAAAAAATAGAATAATAAAAATACTTGATTAATTTTAAAATGTGAGAAACCTATAACTAACTAACCTATAACTATAGTTAGTTTAAACCTAACTATATCAGTAACTATATTAATCTGAAATGTCCTAAACATTCTAATTAAAAGCAAAGATTTTCACACTGAATGAAACAACAAAATCTGAGTATATGATGTTTACAAGAGATAAATTTTATTTTATTTTTATTTATTTTTTGGATGTGCTGGGCGGCTTGTGGAATTTTAGTTCCCTGACCAGGGATTGAACCCAGTCTCTCGGCAGTGAAAGCACAGAGTCTTAACCACTGGACTGCCAGGGAATTTCCAGGTAAATCTTAAATATAGGACAAAGAATGGATGAAAGTAAAAGATTTGAAACATATGTAATACAAAAAGAGAAAACAAAAAAAGAAGGCTGGTGTATCTATGTTGATATCATACAAAAGAGATTTTAAGGCAAGAAATATTATGAAAGGTAAAGAGGGACATTTCATTATGATAAAAGAGTCAATTAAGCAGGAAAATATAATAACTCAAAAATTTCATGCATGTAATAACATAGCTTTTAAATTACATAAAGAAAAATCGCTAGAGCTGATAGGAGAGATAGACAAATCCAGTCATATTTGGTGATTGTAGTGGTTTAAATGGTGATTCCCTAAAAAGGTATTCCATGTCCTAACGCATGGTACCTGTGAACGTGAACTTATTTGGAAAAGAGTCTTTGAAGATATAATTAAGTTAAGGATCCTGAGATGAGATCATCTTGGATTAACAGAGTAGATCTTCAATCTAAAGACCAGAGTGTTTGTAAGAGACAGAAGGGAAGGGGACACACACAGAGGAGAAGGCAATGTGCAATGGAGGCAGATATTGGAGTGATGCATCTATAAGCCAAGGAATGCCAAGGATTGCAGCAGCCACCAGGGGTAGGAGAGAGGCATAGGACAGATTCTTTCTCCCAGGAAAAGGAACCAGCCTTGCTGACACCTTAATTTTGGACTGCTGGCCTCTGAACTATGAGAGAATAAATTTCTATTGTTTAAAGCTACTACATTTGTGGTAATTTGTTATGGCAGCCCTAGGAAACTAACACAGGTATTTTACACATTCCCATCAATAACTGGGGGAACAAGTGGAGGAAAAAAAACACAGTAAATCATATTTTCCTAAGAGACATTTGTAGAAAATGACATAAAACAACTACACCTTCTTTTCAAGGGCATATGTAACATTTTACCAAAACTCCATATTCTGGGCTATAAAACATGTTTCAATAAGTTTCAAAGGATTAAAACAAAAGAATGATAACTAAAAAATCTCCAAGTGTTTGAAAATTAAGTAACACACTTTAAAATAAACTATGGCTAGAAGAAGATATCAAAGGGAAAATTAGACAATTTTTCTGTATAGTGATAATGAAAATATAAAGATTGTGGGAAGCAAATACAGCACTTTTGGAGAAAAATTTACAGGTTTAAATATATCTGTTAGAAAAAATAAAAGCTGAAACAAAATTATCTAAGCTTCCATATTAAGAATTAATGAACAGAGAACACCAAATTAAGCTCAAAGAAAGTATCAGAAAGGAAATAATAAATCAGAAATCAATAAAATAGAAACTAGTTATACACTACAGAAAATTAAGTTAAAAGTTGTTTTTCAAAAAATCTTAGTAAAATTTATAAACGCCTAGTAAAAGTAATCCAGAGGAAGAAATTTTAAAATGTTACCATTATCAAGAATTAAAATAGAGATATCACTACAGACCCCATACACGTTAAAATATAATAAGAGGATATAATGAACAACATTATACCAATACCTTAGCAAATGTAAATGAAATACATTCCTTAAAAAGCACAACATACTAAAACTTATTAAATAAGATATTAAAAAATCTTAAAAAATATTTATAGCTATTGAAGAAATTAAATCAGTAATTAAAAACCTAACAACAAAATGTCACATCCAGATTGCTTTACTGCTGAATTACTGCAAAGATATAAAGAAAAATAATATTAATGTTACATAAATAATTCCAGAGAATAGAAAAGAATGAATACTTTCCAAAACATTTTATAAGACTAGCATAATCTTGATGCCCAAACCTGACAAGGGCATTAAAAGAAAAAAATAAATTAGAGTTCAACATCTCTTGAGAACATAAATGCAAATTTTCTAAACAAAATATTAAGAAACTGAACAGAGCATTACTTACAGAGGATGGTATAATGGTCAAAATATGACTTTGACTAATTTTTAAATATTAAACCAATCTTACAATACTTGAATAAAATGTATTAGCAATCACACACACACAAACACATACACCACACACAAGATAATCATATATAACACATCATGACCAAGATGGATTTATTCTAGTAATTCAAAGCTGGTTAGCTTTCCAAAGATCAATCAATGTAATACAAAACATCAACAAAGTAAAGGAGAAACAGATATGATTATCTCAATAGATGCAGAGTGATAAATTAGAACACATATTCATGATGAGTCTTTCAGCAAATTAGATAGCAAAAGGAATTTCCTTAATCTGATAAGGATATCTGCCAAAAATTTACAGGAAATATCATGCTTTATAATGACTATGTAAAACCAATATTATCTCTTCCATTCGACATTGTACTGGAGTTTCTAGCCAATGCAATAAAATAAAATAAATAAATAAAAGATACAGGAAAGGAAAGATTTAAAAATATGATAATTATTCACAAATAACATGATTGTTTATGCAGCATGTCAAAAAGAATAGGCAGATAAACTATTGAATTTAAAAGAAAATTTAGCAAAATTGCTGGATTCAAGGTCAAATGATTGTATGTCTAAGAAATAAACAATTAGAAAATAAAATTTTGAAAACGATATCTAGGAATAAATCTAATAAATGATATTTGAGACTTCTATAATGTAAACTGGAAAATATTAAGAGAAATTAAAGAAGACTTCAAAAATGGAGGGATGTTCATGAATTTAAAACTCAAAAATGTAAATATGTTAATGGTCCACAAATTGATCTACTGAGTCAATAGAAGCTCAATACAAATTCAAGCAGGATTTCTTTTTGTGTGTGTGTGTAAACTGACAAGCTGATTCTAAATTTTATATGGAAATGCAAAGGGCCAAGAGTTACCATGTAAATTTGAAAGTAAATGGTTAGAGGATACGAGCCACCAGATATCAGTCTTAATATAATGCTATGAAATGAAATGAAAACAGTGTAGTAAATAAACCAAAGGAACAGAACCTCTCTGGAATGAGATTCACATATCACATCACCTGACTTATGGGCATTGTGGTATACATGGAATGGTCTTTTTAAATAAATGTTATTAGATTAATTATCTATCCAACAGGGAAAAAAACCCAAAAATAGAATACTTTGACCATACTCCACACCATACAAAAAATAAATTTGAGATGAATCACAGACTTAAACATGAAAAATAAAATGATAGGCAAAGATTTTTTTAAAGTAGAACAGAGAAAGCAGTAACTAGAAAGGAAAAGACTCATGAATTAGACATTATTAAAATGTATTTCTATTACCAAGGACATCATTAAGACAGCAAAAAGACAAGTTTTAGCCTGGAAGAAAATTTTTGTGTTACATTTATTGGAAAATCTGAGAATATGTAAAGAACTTCTACAGAACAATAAAGAGACACACAAACAGGTAAACATTGGGGAAAAGTTTTAAACAGGCATTCATAAGCGTATGAAAAGGTGCTCAGCATCAGTCATTAGGAAAATGCCAATTAAAAACCACAGTGAGCCACCAGAATAGCTAATATTTAAACAATTGATCAATAACAAGTTTCCAAGCATGTGGAGCAGCTGGACCTTTCATATGCTTCTGGTGGAAGTGTAAATTTGTACAACCATTTTATAAAATCTTTTGGCAGTATCTATTAAAACTGAATACATTTATAGCCAGCAATTCCACTTATAGAAATATAAACAATTTATATAGATTTGCATGTACATAAATATGTATAGATTTGCATATGTATAAAGATTCCCAAATTTCTATAGATTTGCATATGTACCTGTAAGAAATACTGCTGATATTTAAACAGCTGAATTTACAAATTAATTAAATACAGTATAGCAATAGAAAAGGTCCAATTAATCCTACATACAACAACATGGATGAGTCTCCTAAGTATAACACTGAGCAGAAGCTGGACACAGGAATACACATTTTTTTGTTCCTTTAATATAAAATTCAGGAAGAGGCAGAGTTAATCTTTGGTGATAGAAGACAGAATAATAGTTACTTTGGGAAGATAATAACTGAGAAAGGGCAAGATGGGGAGTCTGAGGTGGTGATAATGTTCTATACCTTATCTGAGTGCTATTTACATGGGTGCGTTCACTTTGTAAAAATTCCATGAACTGAATGATTAAGATTGTGCACTTTACTATATATGTTAAACTTCAATAAAAAGTCTGCACAGTGTGAATAAATTGTTGGGAAAAAAAGACCATCTAACAAAGCAAATTCCAGGCCACAAGGCTTTATTGTTGAATTCTTTCAAATATCTAAAAAAGAATTAATGCCAATCTCACCTAAACCCTTACAGGGAAACAGATATATGGAACACTACCAGCTGGCTTTATGAGACTATCATAAATTTGATACTAAAATCTGATAAAAACATTACAAGAAAGAAAATTACAGTCTAATCTCTCTAAAAAGTATTAAGAATGGAGTAATAAAAGTGTTCTAAAATTAGTGGTGCTGGTTACACAAGTATGAATATACCAAAAATCATTGAACTGTATACTTTAAAAGGGTAATTTTATGGTATGTGAATTATATCTCAAACAAAAGCATATTAAACAACAAATAAAAATTATAAAATATTATGACCAAGCTGATCTATTTCAAGAATGTAAAATTGGAATTTGAATCAGTTTGTCTTTCAAAATTTCTTAGCAATGAAGAGCAAAAGGGAACTTCCTTAATCTAAAAATGGGTATCTACAAAAATACTTACAACAAATACCAGATTAATAGTGAAATATTTGATTGAATCTTTCCCTTTGAGATGGGGAACAAAACAAGGATGCCTTCTAGCCCCCAAGGTGAAATGTTACACTGGTGGTCTACCTAGTGAAAGAAAGAAAGGAAGAAAGAAAGAGAGGAAGGAAGGAAGGAAGGGAGGGAGGGAGGGAGGGAGGGAGGGAGGGAAGGAGGGAGGAAGGAATGAAGAGAGAGTTCCCTGGTGGTCCAGTGGTTAGGACTCAGTGCTTTCACTGCCATGGGCCCAGGTTCAATCCCTGGTTGGGGAACTAAGATCCTGGAAATCATGTGGCGTGGAAAAAACAAAAAACAAAAAAACCCAGAAAGAAAGATAGAAGGAGGAAGGAAGGGATAGAGAAAGAAAAGAAAGAAGCAGGAGTAAGAGGAGGAAGAGGGAGGGAGACAGAAAGTTTGTAGTTATCTACTGTTTTTGTACAATGTCAGCCAGGCTAAATTGGAACTAGTTTTCCCAGACTTACTTTGCCTGTATGGTTCTAGGTTGGGGTTAGAGTTTGAGAAATTGGCATGAAATGCAAGGTAGAAATGAAGCAACAGCCGTTCCACTCTGAAGGTCATCCCTGGTTAGAGGTGGCAAGGGGACAAATGCACTAAACAAACGGACAGGTTCCCATTTGTTCTTGCTCTCCTTATTTCTGCATCCAGCTGTACTTAACTGCTGGTCCTGCTTACCTACAGTGATTCCAACCCACTCTCAGATGCTTCACTGTGAGCTTACAGAAGCAGTAGTCATGAAGAGCAAAACACTTTTATAGATTTCTAACACCAGCCCTCTTCCCAGTTCTACCCCAGCAGTCAGATGTGCTTAGCTTCCTGAAAGCCCCAACTCCAAGACAGCTAGTTAGTGATTTTTCTGATCTTTGTAGAGCAGCTCCACATGCAATTGGATAAAGTTTAATTGCATAATAAATCTCTTATTTCATAATACCAATAGTAGTTCTGCTTCCATATTTGGACCAAAATTTATCCCAGAGTAACAGAAGAGTCTGGGATTGGTTCTTTGATACGATTGGATTTAAAGGAATTAACGTGGCCCATGAAAAAGGGCACACAAGTAGTTTATGGCATGTAGAGAAAGAAGATAACCTCAGTTAACACCCATAGACATCTACAATCAATAGAAGCAAAGTTTTGGGTGACCAAGTGGTTGCTGTCCTAGAACATTTTAAGGAAGGCAAATAATGGAGTTGGTTGCATACTTCTAAGTGCACCAGAGAACTTAAGAGAAAGAAAATTGTGAGTACAAATCTTTAAATTCCTGCTCAAGGTCTGGATCTGGAAGCTTCTACATCTGTCCTAAAAGAAACACTTGTATCCTGTGGCCACAGGGCCAAGATTCCTGAAAAACAAACACACCACCTAATCCTGTGGCTGAACTACAACGCAAATTGAATTCACAATTTCAGAGTCTCTTATGCTAAAGTTTGGGAATTGATTAGAAAAAGAAAAACTCTGAAAATTGAGATGGAGATATATGGAAAAATTTCTAATGAAACAGAATATCTTGAACCAGGAAATTCTTCCGAGAGAGGATCTTCAAGATGGCAGAGAAGTAAGACGTGGAAAACACCTTCCTCTGTACAAATACATCAAAAATACATCTACATGTGGAACCACTCCTACAGAACACCTACTGAAGATCTGGCAGAAGACCTCAGACTTCCCAAAAGGCAAGAAAATCCCCATGCACCTGGGTTGGGCAAAAGAAAAAAGAAAAAAAACAGAGACAAAACAATAGGGATGGGACTTGTACTTCTGGGAGGGAGCTGTGAAGAAGGAAAAGTTTCCACACACTAGAAAGCCCCTTCACTGGTGGAGATGGGAGTGGGGCATGGGGGAAGCTTCAGAGCCACGGAAGAGAGTGCAGCAACAGGGGTGTAGAGGGCAAAGCGGAGAGATTCCCACACAGAGGATCAGTGCTGACCAGCACTCACCAGCCTGAGAGGCTTGTCTGCTCACCTGCCAGGGTGGGTTGGGGCTGGGAGCTGAGGCTCGAGCTTCGGAGGTCAGATCCCAGGGAGAGGACTGGGGATGGCTGCGTGAACACAGCCTGATGTGGGCCAGTGTGCCACAGCTAGCCAGGAGGGAGTGTGGAAAAAAGTCTAGACCTGCCTAAGGGGCAAGACACCATTGTTTCAGGGTACACAAGGAGAGGGGATTCCTTCCCTCTCTGCCCACAGAAGGCAGAGCACCACCTAAATGAGCTCCAGAGACAGGCATGAGCCAGGGCTATCAGCTCAGACCCCAGAGACGGGCATGAAATGCTAACACTGCTGCTTCAGTCACCAAGAATCCTGTATGCAAGCACAGGTCACTATCCACATCCCACTGGGAGCCTGTGCAACACGCCACTGCCAGGGTCCTGTGATCGAGAGACAACTTCCCCAGGAGAACACACAGTGCGCCTCAGGTTGTTGCAACACCACGCTGGCTTCTGCCGCCAGAGGCTTGCCAGGCATTCCAATTATAACTACTGTACCCCTCCCTCCCCCCTCCAGCCTCAGTGAGCCAGTGCCCCCTAATCGGCTTCCGCTTAAACCCTGTCCCGTCTGGGCAGGAACAGATGCCTGAGGGCAACCTACACGTAGAGGTAGGGGCAAAACCAAAGCTGAACTCCAGGAGCTGTGTGAACAAAGAAGAGAAAGGGAAATTGCTCTGTGCAGCCTCAGCAGCAGCGGATTAAATCCCCACAATCAACTTGAGGTACCCTGCATCTGTGGAATACCTGAATGGACAATGAATCATCCCAAAATTGAGGTGGTGGACTTTGGGAGCAACTGTAGACTTGGGGTTTGCTGTCTTTGACTGATTTGTTTCTGATTTTTATGTTTATCTTAGTATGGTTTTTAGCACTTGGTATCATTGGTGGATTTGTTTATTGGTTTCGTTGCTCTCTTCTTTTTTTAATTATTATTATTATTTTTAAAATTTTAATAATTTTTTTTTTCTTAAATTGTTTTTTCTTTCTTTTTTTCTCCCTTTTCTTCTGAGCCGTGTGGCTGACAGGGCCTTGGTGCTCCGGCCTGGCATCAGGCCTGAGCCTCTGTGGTTGAAGAGCCAAGTTCAGGATATTGGGCAACCATAGACCTCCCACCCCACATAATATCAATTGGCGAGAGCTCTCACACAGATCTCCATCTCAACAGTAAGACGCAACACCACCGAACGGCCAGCAAGCTCCAGTGCTAGATGCCCCATGCCAATCAACTAGCAAGACAGGAATACAACCCCACCCATTAGCAGAGAGGCTGCCTAAATTCATATTAAGTTCACAGACACCCCAAAACGCACCACAGGACGTGGCCCTGCCCACGAGAAAGGCAAGATCCAGCCTCCCCACCAGAACACAGGCACCAGTCCCCTCCACCAAAAAGCCTACACAAGCCACTGAACCAACCTCACCCACTGGGGGCAGACACCAAAAACAATGGGAACTACGAACCTGAAGTCTGCAAAAAGGAGACCCCAAACACAGTAACTTAAACAAAATGAGAAGACAGAGAAATATGCAGCAGATGAAGGTGCAAGGTAAAAACTCACGAGACTAAACAAATGAAGAGGAAATAGGCAGTCTACCTGAAAAAGAATTCAGAGTAACAATAGTAAAGATGATCCAAAACCTTGGAAATAGAATGGAGAAAATACAAGACACATCTAACAAGGACCTAGAAGAACTAAAGAGCAAACAAACAATGATGAACAACACAATAAATGAAATTAAAAATTCTCAAGAAGGAATCAGTAGCAGAATAACTGAGGCAGAAAAATGGATAAGTGACCTGGAAGATAAAATAGTGAAAATAACTACCACAGAGCAGAATAAAGAAAACAAAATGAAAAGAATTGAGGACAGTCTCAGAGACCTCTGGGACAACATTAAACACACCAACATTCGAATTAGGGGTCCCAGAAGAAGAAGAGAAAAAGAAACGGACGGAGAATATATTTGAAGATATTATAGTTGAAAACTTCCCTAACATGTGAAAGGAAATAGTCAATCAAGTCTAGGAAGCACAGAAAGCCCCATACAGGATAAATCCAAGGTGAAACACGCCAACACACATATTAATCAAACTATCAAAAATTAAATACAAAGAAAAAATATTAAAAGCAGCAAAGGAAAAGCAACAAATAACACACAAGGGAACCCCCATAAGGTAAACAGCTGATCTTTCAGCAGAAACTCTGCAAGCCAGAAGGGAGTGGCAGGACATATTTAAAGTGATGAAAGGGAAAAACCTACAACCAAGATTACTCTACCTAGCAAGGATCTCATTCAAATTAAATGAGAAGAGAAATTAAAATATTTACAGACAAGCAAAAGCTAACAGAAGTCAGCACCACCAAACCAGCTTTACAACAAATGCTAAAAGAACTTCTCTAGGCAAGAAACACAAGAGAAGGAAAAGACCTACAACAACAAACCCAAAACAATTAAGAAAAAGGTAATAGGAACATACATATCACTAATCACCTTAAATGTAAATGGATTAAATGCTCCAACCAAAAGACATAGACTGGCTGAATGGATACAAAAACAAGACCCATATATATGCTGTCTACAAGAGACCCACTTCAGACCTAGGGACACATACAGACTGAAAGTGAGGGGATGGAAAACGATATTCCATGCAAACGGAAATCAAAAGAAAGCTGGAGTAGCAATTCTTATATCAGACAAAATAGACTTTAAAACAAAGACTATTACAAGAGGCAAAGAAGGACACTATATAATGATCAAGGGATCGATCCAAGAGGAAGATATAACAATTGTAAATATTTAGGCACCCAACATAGGAGCACCTCAATACATAAGGCAAATACTAACAGCCATAAAAGGGGAAATCGACAGTAACACAATCATAGTAGGGGACTTTAACACCTCACTTTCACCAATGGACAGATCATCCAAAATGAAAATACATAAGGAAACACAAGCTTTAAATGATACATTAAACAAGATGGACTTAATTGATATTTATAGGACATTCCATTCAAAAACAACAGAATACACTTTCTTCTCGAGTGCTCATGGATCTTTCTCCAGGATAGATCATATCTTGGGGCACAAATCAAGCCTTGGTAAATTTAAGAATATTGAAATCGCATCAAGTATCTTTTCCAAGCACAATGCTATGAGACTAGATATCAATTACAGGAAAAAAAATCTGTAAAAAATACAAACACATGGAGGCTAAACAATACACTACTAAATAACCAAGAGATCACTGAAGAAATCAAAGAGGAAATCAAAATATCTAGAAACAAATGACAATGAAAACACGATGACCCAAAACCTATGTGATACAGCAAAAGCAGTTCTAAGAGGGAAGTTTATAGCAACACAATCCTACCTCAAGAAACAAGAAACGTCTTAAATAAACAACCTAACCTTACACCTAAAGGAATTAGAGAAAGAAAAACAAAAAAAACCCCACAGTTAGCAGAAGGAAAGAAATCATAAAGATCAGATCAGAAATACATGAAAAAGAAATGAAGGAAACAATAGCAAAGATCAATAAAACTAAAAGCTGGTTCTTTGAGAAGATACACAAAATAAACCATTAGCCAGACTCATCAAAAACAAAAGGGAGAAGACTCAAATCAATAGAATTAGAAATGAAAAAGGAAAAGTAACAACTGACACTGCAGAAATACAAAGGATCATTAGAGATTACTTCAAGCAACTCTATGCCAATAAAATGGACAACCTGGAAGAAATGGACAAATTCTTAGAAAAGCACAACCTTCCGAGACTGAACCAGGAAGAAAGAGAAGATATAAGCAGACCAATCACAAGTACTGAAATTGAGACGTGATTAAAAATCTTCCAACAAACAAAAGCCCAGGACCAGATGGATTCACAGGCGAATTCATCAAACATTTAGAGAAGAGCTAACACCTATCCTTCTCAAACTCTTCCAAAATATAGCAGAGGGAGGAACAATCCCAAACTCATTGTACGAGGCCACCATCACCCTGATACAAAACCAGACAAAGATGTCACAAAGAAAGAAATCTACAGGCCAATATCACTGATGAGCATAGATGCAAAAATCCTCAACAACATACCAGCAAACAGAATCCAACAGCACATTAAAAGGATCATACACCATGATCAAGTGGGGTTTATCCCAGGAATGCAAGGATTCTTCAATATACACAAATCAATCAACGTGACACACCATATTAACAAACTTAAGGATAAAAACCATATGATCATCTCAATAGATGCAGAAAAAGCTTTCAACAAAATTCAACACCAATTTATGATAAAAACCCTCCAGAAAGTAGGCATACAGGGAACTTACCTCAACATAATAAAGGCCATATATGACAAACCAACAGCCAGCATCGTTCTCAATGGTGAAAAACTGAAACCATTTCCTCTAAGATCAGGAACAAGACAATGTTGCCCACTCTCACCACTATTATTCAACATAGTTTTGGAAGTTTTAGCCACAGCAATCAGAGAAGAAAAAGAAACAAAAGGAATCCAAATCGGAAAAGAAGAAGTAAAATGGTCACTGTTTGCAGATGACATGATACTATACATAGAGAATCCTAAAGATGCTACCAGAAAACTACTAGAGCTAATCAATGAAGTTGGTAAAGTAGCAGGGTACAAAATTAATGCACAGAAATCTCTGGCATTCCTATACACTAATGATGAAAAATCTGAAAGAGAAATTAAGGAAACACTCCCATTTATCACTGCAACAAAAAGAATAAAATACCTAGGAATAAACCTACCTAAGGAAACAAAAGACCTGTATGCAGAAAACTATGACACTGATGAAAGAAATTAAAGATGATACAAACAGATGGAGAGATATACCATGTTCTTGGACTGGAAGAATCAGCATTGTGAAAATGACTCTACTACCCAAAGCAATCTACAGATTCAATGCAATCCCTATCAAACTACCAATGGCATTTTTCACAGAAGTAGAACAAAAAATTACACAATTTGTATGGAAACACAAAGGACTCCGAATAGCCAAAGCAATCGTGAGAAAAAAAAAAAAAAAAAAAAACGGAGGTGGAGGAATCAGGCTCCCTGATTTCAGACTATTCTACAAAGCTCCAGTAATCAAGATAGTATGGTACCGGCACAAAAACAGAAATATAGATCAATGGAACAGGACGGAGAGCCCAGACATAAACCCACACACATATGGTCACCTCATTTTTGATAAAGGAGGCAAGAATATACAATGGGGAAAAGACAGCCTCTTCAATAAATGGTGCTGGGAAAACTGGACAGCTACATGTAAAAGAATGAAATTAGAACAGTCCCTAACACCATACACAAAAGTAAACTCAAAATGGATTAAAGACTTAAATGTAAGGCCAGACACTATAAAACTCCTAACTGAAAACATAGGGAGAACACTCTATGACATAAATCACAGCAATATCCTTTTTGACCCACCTGCTAGAGAAATGGAAATAAAAAGAAAAATAAACAAATGGGACCTAATGAAACTTAAAAGCTTTTGCACAGCAAAAGAAACCTTAAACAAGATGAAAAGACAACCCTCAGAATGGGAGAAAATATTTGCAAATGAAGCAACTGGCAAAGGATTAATCTCCAAAATATATAAACAGCTCATGCAGGTCAATATCAGAAAAACAAACAACCCAATCCAAAAATGGGCAGAAGACCTAAATAGACATTTTTCCAAAGAAGAGATACAGATTGCCAACAAACACATGAAAGGATGCTCAACATCACTAATCATTAGAGAAATGCAAATCAAAACGACAATGAGGTATCACCTCACACCGGTCAGAATGGCCATCATCAAGAAATCTACAAACAATAAATGCTGGAGAGGGTGTGGAGAAAAGGGAACCCTCTTGCACTGTTGGTGGGATGTAAATTGATACAGCCACTCTGGAGAACAGTATGGAGATTCCTTAAAAAACTAAAAACAGAACTACCTTACCACCCAGCAATCCCACTGCTTGGCATATACCCTGAGAACACCATAATTCAAAAAGAGTCATTTACCACAATGTTCACTGCAGCTCTATTTACAATAGCTGGGACATGGAAACAACCTAAGTGTCCACCAACAGATGAATGAATAAAGAACATGTGGCACATATATACAATGGAATATTACTCAGCCATGAAAAGAAATGAAATTGAGTTATTTGTAGTGAGGTGGATGGACCTAGAGTCTGTCATACAGAGTGGTGTAAGTGAGAAACAGAAAAACAAATACTGTATGCTAACACATATATATGGAATCTAAAAAAAAAAAAAAGGTTCTGAAGAACCTAGGAGCAGGACAGGAATAAAGACAGAGACGTAGAGAATGCACTTGAGTACACGGTAAGTGGGAAGGGTAAGCTGGGATGAAGTGAGAGAGTAGCATTGACATATATACACTACCAAATATAAAATAGATAGCTAGTGGGAAACAGATGCATAGCACAGGGAGGTCAGCTCAGTGCTTTGTGACCACCTAGAGGGGTGGCATAGGGAGGGTGGGATTGAGATGCAAGAGGGAGGGGATATGGGGATATATGTATGCAGACAGTTGATTTGCTTTTTTATACAGCAGAAACTAACACAACATTATAAAGCAATTATACCCCAATAAAGATGTTAAAAAAAATTGTAACCACAAAGAAAAGTAAATAATTCTAAATACAAAAAAAAAAAAAAAAAAAAAGGAAGAAGATACACAGATGGCAAAGAAGAAAAAAAGAAATTCTGCCAAGCCTGCTTTGCCAGAAGGAGAGCCTTCCTCCCTGGTCTGAGGAGAAAAGCATCCTCTTGCCTGAAGAAACTAACGACTCTCATGAGGTAGCTGTCCTGATAGGACTGCTGTGGAAAATACAGAATGCTCAGTTAAATTTGAATTTCAGAAAAAAAAGAAAATTTCTAAGTATATCCCAAATATTGCATGGCACACATTTATTCTACAGAAATATTTGTTGCTTCTCTGAATTCAAATTTAATTGGGCATCTTGCATTTTTATTTACTAAGTCTGGCCACCCAAATTGCAGGGACTGCTGATTTTCCTCAGGACCTATCCCTACCACCTTGCATTGTTTCTAGTCCTCTAACCAGATTCAAGCCCTGACAGGACCAGGGAGATCTGGGGAAATAAAACTTATGACCTGTGAGAAAGTATAAAATACAGCAAAAGAATTGAGATTCTGAATTCAATGTGTTAGTTTGAGTGTGGCCTAACAGAATGAAGTTCAAAAGCAGAAGATTATTAGTGTACTGCAGAGGAAAACATCCTGTGGCCTAGGGACTTAGGAATGCTAGAGTGGATTTATTATGTAAGACCTGTTCATCTACTCCCTAATTATCTCCATGGTGCACATAGGTTGAAAGTGAGACCTTTTACCCAAGGCTTTGAGAAATACATTTATGCAGAAGTTTCAGCATCCTTGAAGAACTCTGTGATGGTTATTCTCCATAGGCCAGGAATGACAGTGGGAATGGTAGCTATTAAATGGGGTTACCTGAATCCAATGGGGATGAAAGGACCTCAGGGTCACAGAGGCCAAGTGGTAGCACTTAACTGTCAGAGACAACTGAAGCAGAAATCAGAATGATTTTCCTGCAAAGATCTTTGTCATTGGCTCATTGATCATGGAATCGCTAAAACTGAAGCAGATGGATAGTGGTCTAAAGTTTTAGTTGATTTGTATTAGCAGAGAAGATCTAGGTCTAGTGAACAGGTCTGACTTGAATCACTACAGAAGAGAGTTGTGGTTATTTATCAACCAATTCTAAGACTTGAGAACCAGTTTAGAGACCCAGAGCAGCTTCAATAAAACAGGAGACTGGCTCTTCTTGAGGAAGAGGAAGCAACTGCTGCACAGCCAAAATGTATACTGTAAGTTTCCTCCCTACCCTTTACCAAGGAGGCTTAAAGCCATTTGCCAGGGTTGGATACAGAAAAGGTTACAAAATTATAGATAGAGACAAAAATATGGAAATATGTCAAGGTGTATTATTTTTAATGAGATCTTGTATAGTCTTGTATAAATTGTGTATAAAACATACCATTTTGTCATCTGATTTTCTTCACAGAAATATATATAACAATCATCTTTATAAATATTAAGTGTTTTTCCATAATATCTTTTTATGGCTGAATAAATTTCCAATGTATGGATGTATTTCTTCTAATTCTGCATGGCTATTTTATGCTTCTTAGGGAATTCTCAGTAGTCACTTTTAACATGTCTTTTTGCTTCCAATAGGTTATTTGCAAACCATATTAGGAACCATGCAGTGCATTTAGGTTAGTTTAACATGTTTGCCATTATAAAGTATGCTGCAATAAAAAGTTTACAATCTGTTTATTTCCTAAGTATAAATTCTAAGAAGCGGGTCAAAATATAAGCCCAATTTTGAGGCTTATATTACATAATGACTTTCAAGAGAGTGTGTTGAACCATTGGCACATGAAAGTGTGAATTCCTCCACAGCTTCATCAAACCTCAAAGAGTATCACTTTAAAAATCTTTACTAATTTTCTAAGCAGGATGGTTATTATACTGGGGATGGCAGAACCAACATAATTCCAAATTAACTGAGGTAAAAATAAAGTTTGAAGACTTTTATGCATTTAAGTCCCCAGGTTCAGAAAAGGCACAACCCAGGATAAAGAAGAACTTAAGAAAACAGTTGCCAGGACCCCACATGTATTTTTGAGACCATTATAGCTGTCTTCAGCCATCTGAATGACAGAATGAAAAAAATCAATCAAGATTTTTATAACTCCAGGGGGAAAGTGAGAACTTATTGGTAAAGGTGATAGAAAATAATATTCCAACTCACTCTCACAAATAGGTGGGTCATTATCCCAGATGACAGAGTTGCCAGAGATGATGCATGCAGCAGAGGATTGACCGATGAGTCGGTATCTAGAGGCAAAGAATAATGAATGTTATATTCTAAATAAACACTTAATCCTGCTTAAATTGCTGCTTACAAGAGATTACAATCTGGGAGAATTCAGAAGGACAATTTCCATTTGTCAAAGTACTATTGCTTTCCCAACTTTTGTGTCTTTATTTGGACTTTAAAATTATCTTCTTCATGCCTTCTAAATTAGATGAGATCTCTCTCCTTTATTAGGTTAAGGCACATTTTTTTATATACATCTAAGATAAATAAGATTAATCAAACTATAACCAAAGGAAATCCAAGCAAGACAAACACAGTTGAACACTTATTTCATATTATAAATGTTAAAGGCAGAAATTCTCAATTAGTATGCCACAAGCTGTTCAAAGTTTGCTATACAATTTGGAAAAACTGATGACATTTATTTTTACTTCAGCTGAAATTTTCTATAGTCATGGCATGTTGGGCTGAACCATTCATGAAAATTGGTGGAGAGTAAGGCCGAACTTGATACTACTACAGGTTAAGACGAATAGTGTCAAATAACCGTCAAGTGTTATTTGGTATAGCTGAGAACACTGCCTTATGAATATATAAGAAACTATGGCAGCACAAACTTTATTCAAACATCAAAATGGGTCAAATGGAGATCAAATGAAAAGAGCTGTGGATGTTCTTGAAGAAACCTGAAGCACTGTTACATTGAAGCAGTGGTTATGTTGTATTTATTAATGCCTTCAGTATTGTTTTCAGGTTTTTAATGCCTTCCAGTACACCATCAAAAATGAAAATATTCTAAATTGCACTGCAAACACACATACACACAAATAGACAACAAATGGAGTAAAGGAAAGCTGCAGTCTTTCCACTATGTGTGCACCTCTTCCTTCCTGTTTGCCATAGGAGTGGAGAATCATGGAGACTCCTCTGGTTTTTGACTTCATAAAGATTATTTCTTAAAGTGCTCTTTTTGATGTTTTAATCGTAAGGATTGGGATAAAAATGGTGAAGCAAGTTCTAACTTGAGTCAGCAATTCTTCTGAAACGTTTTGTTTTGTTTTATTTTTTTGCATGTTGCCACATGATAGAAGAATGATTTATTAGAACAAATTCCATGACAAATCATATAAAATAACCATTTTCTGAAAGACATCCATAAGACCACTTCAGGACAAATGCACAGAGGTGCCTCCAAGAAGCCAGACAAATAAGTTACCAATCCCATGTCTGGTGTGAGTGGAGGAGCCCTCCTGATGCTATCTTGAAGTCTAGGTCTCACCAACCAGGCTCTGCTGATGCTGCCATTGCAGGCAGAATAAGGCTCACATGCTGGGGCATGAGATATGTCAGCGCACCCAGGTTCCGCTATTGATACAGCTGCTGGTGGACTGGGACCTGCTGCTTCCCATGGGTGTGTGACATGGGAAGGATAGACTTCCCTCATCCCCAATTTCTCCCTATGCTGCTAATTTAGGCAGATTCGGCCACCACTATCACTAAGTGTGGGTCTCCCTACTACATCCTTGCTGAGCTTTCCCTTCCCCAGTCCTTTAACAGGAGAGTAGGCTTCTCTCTCTCTCTGCTTGTTGACTGTTCTGGCTTACAGTCTTCTATAGCACCCATCCTGAGAGATAAAAAGAAAACCCAGGGAACTCACTGCAGGGTCATTCTTTAAGTTCTGGGGTCCCTAGCCAGTCCACTTTCTTTCTACCTTTTGTGGTCCTTTTATGGTTGTATGTTGAACAACTTCTAGGGTATTTAGTTATATATAGAGAGAGAAGCAGGGAAAAGTGAATCTGGAACTGGAAGTTCAGTAACAGCTGTTTAAAAGCCGATTATAAAAGTTAATACTCAGTCATTGTAGAAAAAAAGTGAAAGATACAGAAAATTCCAGTAATGGAATATAGTTAATGGTTTAGAGAAGTGCTTCTCCAAAGTTTTATTTGCATAGAAATCACCAGGGCGTCTTGTGAAAATATGATTCTGATTCAGTGGGTATGAAAATTCTGCATTTCTAACAAGCTCCCAGGAGATGCTGACCTTGCTGGTCTGTGCACCATACTCTGGGTCAAGAACTTACAGAAAATTCTTTCAGTTTCTTACATGAAGAGATATACATGTAACATGGATGTCAGCTGTCAAGTAGGTGTGGTTAAACTGGCCAGGACCTATATTTCACAGCTGTGTGAGAGTCCTCTTCCACACACATGATTACTGTGTGTCTTAGGGCTAATTTCCCCATACTTCTCTCTGCTTTCACTTTCCTGTGTCCCTCCCTGCTGGCTTTGGGCTCTGCACAACATTTTATCTAGCAGCAATGCCCAGGATTTTTGTGGGTTTCTCCCCCAAATCCACTTGCTCAAAGCATTTGTTGTTGCATTTGGGGGAAGTTTTAGGGAGTGTTACACTGGGAAGTGAATGCCATTAGGCATTTTATTCCATCCCTCACTTGTCTTTCTCCTTCTTCTCTGGAAAAACAAGCAACTTCCTCTCCTTGCCTTGCACAGAACAGGCCCTTTGGGGTCTCACCTTCTTTAAATATAACATCTATCCTAAAACTGTTTTCATTATATACAATATTGTTGGGTAGGACACCTACATTTGCTTTTCAGGTTTCCTTTTGGGGGCTTATTGAGATTGACAGTCCTGGGTTCTCTGTTTACCCCTACCTAACCATCATGAGTTCTCAGACTGGTGAGTTTGGGAGAAGGAATAGGGCAATTCATCTCAAAATTCTGCATTCCCACTCTTCATGCCTGCAGAGAGGATGTATTCTAGTTTATTCTCTGCTATGTGCTAAGGGGCCTCTCCTACTCCTGTGGTGAGTGGGCGTGGGGATGGGATGGATGCAGGAAGCTTACAGTTGTCCAGCTGTGTCTGAGAACAGGTAATTACATTTAATAATGGGATTTTAAAAATTAGGTCATTTAGCCCTGACCTAAAGTTATATTCTCTACTAATCTCTTTCAGCAATAAAGATATAATTTGATCTTCATCTGTCTGATTCCTCAGCTGGTCCAGAAATTTGGTGGTGAAGACACATGTATTGTTTATTGGAATCCCTCAAACCCCAGCAAATATATTATAATCAATCCCCAATATTTTTATTGGCAGAATAATATTCCATCACATGAATGGACCCTAATTTACTCAAATAATCCCCTGTTGTTGAACATTAAGATGTTTTCCATTCCAACCTTTCCAAGCCTTTAGAGTCTAAAAGACTTCAAAAAGGAAGACTGTTAAGTTTGACTTCTTGGCAAAAGTGCATTGCCTAAATTGTGTTAAATGGTATAAATTTGTATCAATTTATACTGCTACTAGGAGATTATGTCAATGCCCATTACCCTGAACTTCAAAACTACCAGCTATACAGAGGGATTTTTGTGTGTTTTGTTTCTTGCTATATCTCCAGCTTCCAGAATAGTACCTATTCTTAGTATTTGTGGGCTCTGAATAAATACTTTTGGATTGAATAAGTGGTCAAAGTAGCATATTATTGTTATTTTCATTTGTATTAATTTTATTAATAGCAAGGCCAGACACTTCCACATGTATTTACAATTTGTACCTTTTTCTTTTGTTAATTGCCACTTTGTATCTTTTGATCATTTCTCTATTTAGGTGTTCATATTTTGTTTGTAAGGGCTATTTATATATTTTTGTGGTTTTTCATTTGTACTTTATTTGTTTTTAGTATTTGTATATGTGTCAATTCTATTAACCTCTCTGTGGATTCTGCCTTTGCTTGAAATGAACCCATTGACTTGGAATGTTCCTAAATCTGATACATATTTATTATTTTTTATTTTATTTTATTTAGGTGTCACATATAACATGTAATTCTTTGGTCAATATGAAATTTATTGTGGTGCATAAAATGTGCTAATTATTTAACATAAATAAAAAATACTAGTTTGCTTACTGCTTTGAAATGCTGCGTGATACCTTCATATAATACCCTCTTTTACAAATTTGGGTCTGTTTCTGGACTTCCTATTCTACTCTTTTGAGCTCTGTATTTTATAATATACCATTATAATATACTTAAAATTACTTTAACTTAATAATATGCTTTGAAGTAAAGATGTTGAAGATTTGAATAATATAAACCGAAGCCCTTTTAATAGATTGGTTTTCAACTTTGTTCTCTACGGTGAGAGAATGTACTTTTAAATTCTATAGGTTATTCAAGCAAAGTAATAGATATACTAGGTAGAAAATCTTCATGTAGAAAATCAATAAATTTCTTTTACATCCTGATTACAATGAACATGATCTCATTTTTATAAAATAAATTTCTAAAAGGAAAAAACAAAAATACCCCAATTGTGACCCCAACTTATATGAAGAAAGTATAACATTTTCTTCCCTCTATTTTGCTACATGGATTAATTTGTCTACTTTTGTTCAGTTGGAAATTATTTTTTAACCCGACCAGGGTAACATCCATTAAAAATACATATGAATTTGTTTTCTCCATTTTTTGAGGTCAAGAATGAGACACTGACTATAAGTCTAGCACTTTAAAATTTTCTTAATTTCAAGATTTCTTTTTATACTCTGTGATTTTAGATATAATTATGTTCTTAAGTCCTTCTCTAAAAATAATCTTCCTTTACATCAATGAAACACCCACGTTAAAACTAAATCATCTGATAACTTGTATCCTGAAATCTTGATGAACTATTTATTAGCTATAATATGTTTGTGTGTGTGTGTGTGTGTCTGTGTGTACATTCCTTAGTATTTTCTATACCAGATATGTAATTTGCAAACAGAGAGGTTGTTTTCTTTTTCTTTTTTTGATTGAACTATAGTTGGCATACAATATTGTATTAATTTCAGATGTACAATATGGTGATTTGACATATTATATATATACATATATATGTATATATATGTATATATTGAATTGATCACCACAATAAGCCTAGTAACCATCTGTCATAATGCAAAGTTATTACAATATTACTGCCTATATTCTCTATGCTGTACATTACATCCTGTGATTTATTTACTTTATAACTGGAAGTTTATACCTCTTGATCTCCTTCACCTGTTTCACCCAACCCCCTATTCCCCTTCCCTTTGATGACCACCAGTTTGTTCTCTGTATCTGTGAGTCCATTTCTGCTTTGCTTTGTTTTGTTTGTTCATTTGTTTTGTTTTTTAGATTCCACATATAAGTGAAATCATATTTGTCTTTCTTTGTCTAACTTATTTCACTTAACATAATGCCCTCTAGGTCCATTCATGTTGTCACAAATGACAAGATTTCATTCTTTTTTATGGCTGAGTGATATTGTTTTGTATATATACTCTATCTTCTTTATCCATTTACCTATCAATGACACTTAGGTTGCTTCCATATCTTGACTATTGTACATAGATCTATTTATGTTATGTCCTCTTCTTGGATTTATCCCTTTATCATTATGTTATGTCCTTCTTTGTCTTTTGTTACAGTCTTTGTTTTAAAGTGTATTTTGTCTAATATAAGTCTTGCTGTTCCAGCTTTCTTTTTGTTTACATTTGTGTGGAATATCTTTTTCTATGCTTTCACTTTCAGTCTGTGTGTGTCTTTAGATTTGAAGTGAGTCTCTTTGTAGACAGCATATATATGGGTCTTGTTTTCTTAATCCATTCAGCCATCCTGTATCTTTTTTTTTAATTGGGGTATAGTTGCTTTACAATGTTGCATTGGTTTCTGCTGTACAACAAAGTGAATCAGCTATATGTATACACATATCCCCTCCCTCTCAGACCTCCCTCCCACCGCCCTCCATCCCACCCATCTAGGTCACCACAGAGCACCGAGCTGAGCTCCCTGTGCCATACCGCAGTTTCCAACTAGCTATCTATTTTACACATGGTAGTGTATATATGTCAGTCCCAATCTCCCAAATTCATCCCACCTCCCCTTCCCCCCATGTCAACACGTCTGTTCTCTATGTCTACGTCTCTATTCCTGCTCTGCAAATATGTACCTGTACCATTTTTCTAGAGTCCACATATATGCGTTAATATACAATATTTGTTTTTCTCTTTCTGACTTACTTCACTTTGTATGAGAGACTCTAGGTCTATGCATATCTCTATAAATGACCCAATTTCATTCCTTTTTATGGCTGAGTAATATTCCATTGTATATATGTACCACATCTTCTTTATCCATTCATCGGTCGATGGACATTTATGGTGTTTCCATGTCCTGGTATTGTAGATAGTGTTGCAATGAATATTGGGGTGCATGTGTCTTTTTGAATTATGGTTTTCTCAGGGTATATGCCCCTTAGTGCGATTGCTGGATCATATGGTAGTTCTATTTTTAGTTTTGTTAAGGAACCTCCATACTGTTCTCCATAGTGGCTGTATCAATTTACATTCCCACCAACAGTGCAAGAGGGTTCCCTTTTCTCCACACCCTCTCCAGCATTTATTGTTTATAGATTTTTTGATGATGACCATTCTGACTGGTGTGAGGTGATACCTCATTGTAGTTTTGATTTGCATTTCTCTAATAATTAGTGATGTTGAGCAGCTTTTCATGTGCGTCTTGGCCATCTGTGTGTCTTCTTTGGAGAAATGTCTGTTTAGGTCTTCTGCCCATTTTTGGATTGGGTTGTTTGTTTTTTTTGGTATTGAGCTGCATCAGCTGCTTGTATATTTTGGAGATTAATCCTTTGTCGGTTGCTTCATTTGAAAATATTTTCTCCTATTCTGAGGGTTGTCTTTTCATCTTGTTTATGGTTTACTTTGCTGTGCAAAAGCTTTTAAGTTTCATTAGGTCCCATTTGTATATTTTTGGTTTTATTTTCATTTCTCTAGGATGTGGGTCATAAAAGATCTTGCTGTGATTTATGTCAAAGAGTGTTCTGCCTGTTTTCCTCTAAGAGTTTTATAGTTTCTGGCCTTACATTTAGGTCTTTAACCCATTTTGAGTTTATTTTTGCGTGTGGTGTTAGGGAGTCTTCTAATTTCATTCTTTTCCCAGCACCACTTAATGAAGAGACTGTCTTTTCTCCATTGTATATTCTTGCCTCCTTTGTCATAGATTAGGTGAACATAGCTGTATGGCTTTATCTCTGGGCTTTCTATCCTGTACCATTGATCTATATTTCTGTTCTTGTGCCAGTACCATATTGTCTTGATTACTATAGCTTTGTATTATAGTCTGAAATCAGGAAGCCTGATTCCTCCAGCTCTGTTTTTCTTTCTCAAGATTGCTTTGGCTATTTGGGGTCTTTTGTGTTTCCATACAAATTGTTAAATTTTTTGTTCTAGTTCTGTGAAAAATGCCATTTGTAATTTGATAGGGATTGCATTGAATCTTTAGATTGCTTTGGGTAGTATAGTCATTTTCACAATATTGATTCTTCCAATCCAAGAACATTGTATCTTTTGATTAGAGTATTTCGTTCATTTACATGTAAAGTAATTACTGATAGGTAAGTACTTTTTGCCATATTGTTAATTGTTTTATGGTTGTTTTTGTAGTTCTGCTCTGTCCCTTTCTTCTTCTCTTGTTCTCTTCCTGTGTGATTGGATGACTCTCTCTAGCTTTATGTCTGTATTCTTTTCTCTTTATATTTTGTGCTATAGGTTTTTGGTTTGTAGTTACCATGAGATTTACATATAGCAACCTATGTATATAGCAGCCTATTTTAATTTGATGGTTGCTTAAGTTGGAGCACATTCTAAAAGCACTGCATTTTTACTCCTTCCCCCATTTTATGTTTTTGACATCATATTTTACATCCTTTCATTCTGTGTATTGCTTAACTAATTATTTTAGATTTAGATGGATTTTACTACCTTTGTCTTTTAAACTTCATACTAGCTTTATAAGTGGTAGATCCACTACGTTAACTCTGTGTTTGCCTTTACTAGTGAGATATTTTTCCTTTCATAGTTTTTTTTGTTTCTAGTTATGGCCTTTTCTTTTCCATTCGAAGAAGTTCCTTTAACATTTCCTGTAAAGCTGGTTTAGTGGTGATGAACTTTTAGCTTTTGCTTGTCTGGGAGGCTCCAGCTCTCTTTCAATTCTGAATGATAACTTTGCTGGGTATTCTTATAAGTTTTTTTCCTTTCAGCACTTTGAAAATATTGTGCCAGTCCCTTCTGGCCTGTAAAGTTTCTGCCTAAAAATCAGTTGATAGTCTTATGGAGGTTTCCTTGTACATAACTTTTTTCTTTCTTGTTCCTTTTAAGATTCTCTCTTTATCTTTAACTTTTGACATTTTAATTGTAATGTGTCTTCGTGTGGGTCTCTTTGGCTTCATCTTGTTTGGGACTCTCTGTGCTTCCTGGATTTTAATGTCTGTTTCCTTTGCCAGGTTAGGGAAGTTTCCAGCTATTATCTTTTCAAATAGGCTTTCTGTCCCTTTCTTTCTCTTTTCTCCTTCTGGGCCCCCTCTAATGAAAATGTTAGTATGCTTGATGTAGTCTCAGAGGTTCCTAAGGCTATCTTCATTTTTTAATTCCTTTTTTTTTCTTTTTGCTGTTCCAATTGGGTGATTTCCACTACTCTGTCTTCCAGATCACTGATCTGTTCTTCTGTATCCTCTATTCTGTAATTGATTCCCTCTAATGTATTTTTCATTTCATTTATTGTATTCTTCAGTTCTGATTGGTTCTCCTTTGTATTCTCTATCTCTTTGTTGACGTTCTTACTGTGTTCATCCATTCTTCTCCTGAGTTTGATGAGCATCTTTATGACTATTACTTTGAACGTTTTATCTTATAAATTGCTTATCTCCATCTTGTATAGTTCTTTTTCTGGGGTTTTATCTTGTTCTTTCACTGGGAAGGTATTCCTTTGTCTCCTATTTTGCCTAACTCTCGGTGTTTGTTTTTATACATTAGGTACATCAGCTACATCTCCCAACTTTAAAAGAGTGGCCTTATGTAGATAGTTTTATGTAGAGCCCAGTGGCATAATCCCCCCTGGTCACCCAAGCCAGGTGCTCAAGGCTATCCCCTGCATGGGCTGCCTGCATCCTCCTGTTGTGTTTAGGCCATGACTTCTACAAGACACTCTGGTAGGCAGGGCTGATCCCCAGCCCAGCTGTCTGTGAGGCCTGGTTGCAACTTCTGTGGGCTTGCTGGTAGGAAGGGCTAGGTCCCCCAGAATGTGAGCCACTTTGGAGGATCACTGGTCCTGGGCAGAACCATGTACCAGGTAGGATGGGGTGGGAGCTTCTTTAGAGGGACTGGTTGAGGCAGGTGGGTTGGGTTGGGCAGGTACTTAGGGGAACATTGGGGTGGGGCACGTAGTGTTACCTATGTTGATGAAGAGTGACAGAAAGGCACCTACCAGTACTGGGCCAGCTAGGTGTAAGGAGAGAAAAAAAATGGCACCTACCAGCACTTCCATCCCCTGGTACCTGCCCCAGAATTAATCAATAAATCTCCTCCTCATAAAGCCAAGGCATTTTTAAAGTTGCTGCTCTGTCTGTGCTGGGACTCAGAGCAAGTGAGCCCTTCAAGAGCAGTCTCCCGCTGTCCTCTGGCTCCCCTGAAAGATAAGCCTGCTGGTTTTCAAAGCCAGACACTATGGTGGTTTGTCTTCCCGGTGCAGGTGCCCCAGGCTGGGGAGCCCAGTGTGGGTCTTGGACCCCTCACTCCTCAGGGGGGACCCCCATGGTTGTGATTTTCTTCTGGCTTGTGGGTCACTGCATTGGGGGGGAGGTGTTCTGACCAGACCACATCTCTTCCCCTCCTCTTCATCTCAATGTGGCCTTTTCTTTATATCCTTAGTTGTAGAAAATCTGTTCTTCTAGTCTTCAGGTCACTTTCAGAGATAGTTATTCTATATGTAGCTGTAGTTTTCGTATGTCTGTGGGAGAAGGCTAGGATTTTTCTACTCCACCCTCTTGATCTGGCCTCCAAACAGAGACTGTTTTAATTCCAAACAGAGACTGTTTTAATTCTCCTTTCCAATCTGGATGCCTTTTATTTCTTTTTCTTGACTAATTTCCTGGCTAGAATTTCCAGTATAATGGTAAATATTTGTGTGACAATTTTAATTTATATAAATGTGTATGTGATGTGGTATACATGTGTGTCTGTTTATGTGTGTGTGTATGTGCTGTAGAAATATATTTCTTAATTGTTGATCATGGTAAAATAAGTTTGAAAACCACTGTCCTAGAGAAACTTTTGCCCATATGTACTAGGAGACATGTATGAGTATCTTTATATCAGGGATGCTTATAATAGCGAAAACAAAACAAAGCAAAACAAACTAGAAATAATCCAAATATCTAACGACAACAAAAAAAAGAAATAAATTCTTCTGTATCCAGACAAGAGAACACTATCCTAAATGAAAATGAATTAACAACAACAACATGAATGAATGTCAGAAACAAACTATTAAATCAAAAGCAATTTGCAAAGATGTTCATATAAAATCATGTCATTTATATAAAGTTCAAAATATGTATAACTAAAAATATAATGATTAGGACTATGTATGGGAGAAAATGGAAAAGAAATGCAAGGGATCGACAAAATTCAGGATGGTGGTTACTTCTGGAGAAGTTTTGGAGGTGAAGGAATGGAAATTGGGAAAAGCACATAGTCAGCATCAAAGGTACTAGTGACGGTTTTTAAGGTGGGTGGCATATGCACTGAAATTAATTTTATTGTTATTACTATTTTTATGTTTCACTTATGTTATTTTGCATGTATTGTAAGTAATAATAAGTAATAAAAACAGAACAAAAGTTAAGATATAAGGTGTACCTATTTCTTTTCTAAATTGGTTGTCTCCCCTAAGGATAAGCCAAGAGTATGCCCACAGCAAGATTCCTGTATTGTGTACACTTCTGGAGAGGTGCTATAACAATTAAGATTTACCCATCCACCACATCTACTCCATCATCCCAAATAAACAACTCTTTCCTACTTTTTCCTGAGTCCAACATTTCTAGCTCTTATTGCTTTGAGTTAAGAATATATGTGTGTTTGTTCCACTTACTTCTTTAGAATGCTGGTCCTTCTCATCTAGTAAATGCTTCACTTGGCTTTAGGTGCATTAATTTGGTGTGAAAACACTACCCTCACCCCTCCAATTTCTAGCATGGATACAGGTTTTTTCCTATTTTTTCAAATATTTGTTTAGTCATTGCAAGGGTAGTTAAATGCCTGGATTCAAGGCACAACTTCTACTTAGAAATATTATTGCTATGTTTTAAATGGACAGGTAGTTTGACTTTCCTTTCTGAGACTACTGTTTAGAGACTAGTGTTACAATTCTAGAACTGTCATCCCAAACAAAGCTACTGCCAACTCACCCTTCATTACAAAAATAATTAACAGTTGATCCAAACTGGGTGTCTTTGTTGATGTCCATTTTGCCATTTATGAGCTCTGGAAGAGATCCACATGATTTACCTATGGGAAAGAAGCAGAATGTGGGGACTGGGTGTAGAATACTCTGAACGTCTGTTAATACATAAGGTCCCAAACTGGCCATAGCTCTTGTAGTTCCATAGATTTGCCACCTTGAGGAAACTCACAAGACTGCCTCAGGATCAGCCACCTACTAAGCACCACTTTCAAAAAGACCTCCCTTCCAGATCTCATCCCCATATTTTTTGCCTCTTAGAAAGATGTAAACTTTGCTTTATTACTAAAATGCTTACTCTGTAATTCAACCAGTGTACATCAAAAGTCTTGAAGTTTGGGATTCTCTCCCCACCTACACTTTTCTTTCCTTTCCTGAGTCATTCATTACTTAGTTTCAGTTGTAAAAATGGGACACCCCTAGTGAATGGAGATTTTCCCTCAATCGTGCCTTGTGATGGTCATTTCTCATGAAATGAACTTGTAATGAAAGTGCTAGGAACTCAAAGCAGTAGGAAGATATGACCTACAAGAATAACTCTCACATCTTTTTATACCTTAGGCAAAGTTACCAAGACACGTGTCTTTGTTTCAAAATTTGAACGACTGATCAGATCTTAAGGATTATTGACACAGAGGAGTCCTCAGTCCAGAGTTACTTACGCCTACAGTTGTTTTCAGGGCTTGACCAGACAGAGTTTTGCAGGCAGGTGATAGAGAACACTCTTCCGTAGTAACCAAGGCGGCATTTATACTTCACAGATGTCCCAACAGGAAACTCATCTTTGTCAATCGGTTCTGTAGGCATGGCGAATGTAAGGCGCACCGGGGATTGGCACTGACCTGGAGAGCAAGACCACAGGGACGTCAAAGTTAGTGGAGAGGCCCTCCGCTCCCACAGCTACGGGAGCTCGGCCACCCGCGCCGGGCGGGCTCCGCCCGAGCCTTCGGGGCCCAGGGGCAAGCAGCGTGCTGCCGAGCCCCTGACGTTCCACGTGCCCTGGAAGCGGCTCCTGCTCCGCGACTTTCCTGAGGAGCCGGCGCGGCTACGGCTTTGGATCCCGCCGCCGAGGGTTTCGCATTCCGGGCAGCCCCTCAGCATCCCGGAGCTGCCCCGAAAGCGTAAAATCGACGCGGGGGGTATGACTGAGGCTTCGGTTTCGCCCAGCAAGCGCCGCGACAGCGGGGACACTGTCGCCCCGGACGGCGCGGAGCTTGAGGGTCGCGGCCTGGAGAGTGGCGATCCGCCGCTGCCGCAGCCGCCCGTGCGGCCCCGCGGGCCAGGGGAGGGGCGGTGGCGACGACGGGGCGGGTCGCGCAGAGTCCCTGCGGGGAGACTGGGGGGCCGCGCTGCGCCAGCTCAATGAAGAATTTTGGCAGTAAAACAGCTTCCAGTGCTGGAGGGATCCTTTACCACCTAATGATCTGGCAGACATTGAAGATGTAAGTGAAGACAACCCGACAAAAACAACACTTCCGGCCAAGAATGCAGTGGTTGAGATTAATATGGAGTCCTGACAGAAGGAGCTGAAGAAATGGGTTTTTCTGAATTTGAGGAGACATCTCTAAGTGAATTTATGTCTTCTTAAGGAAAAAAGTTATTTTCCATACTTGATGTGATATCATTCCCAAACCTGAAAAATGAGGAAAAATTGTTTTAAAGATAAATGCCTGCAGCCACTACTGTACCTCCCAATAGGGATTTGTCAAGGATATAGTGCAGTTACAGAAGAAGTATTTTATGTATGCATTCTTAAGAAAAATTTATGTTTAGGTTCTAAATTTGAAGATATCAATCTTATACAAAGGAATTCTGACAGTTTTAGAAATAGACGGGAAACATTCAGATATTCCTCTTGTTGCACCAAAAAGTTAATTTGTGCTACATGAAATGAATATTGTTTTATAATAACTTATTAATAAAATGCTTTCTAATACATTTCATCGACTCTTCTTCGTTGAACAAATAGCTGACTTAAACATCTATGCAAACTTAAAATGTGAGGGATTCTTTCTGAAACCTGGTATTGTTTTTGTTTTGTTTTGTTTTATTTATTTATTTTGGCTGCACGCAGGTTTTCTCTACTTGCGATGAGCGGTGGCTACTCTTCTTTGCGGTACACGGCTTCTCATTGTGGTGGCTCCTCTTGTTGCAGAGCACGGGCTCTAGGCGCAAGGGCTTCAGTAGTTGTGACACACGGCTCAGTAGTTGTGGCTCACAGGCTCTAGAGCGCAGGCTCAGTAGTTGTGGTGCACGGGCTCAGTTGCTCTGCGGCATGTGGGATCTTCCCAGACCAGGGCTCGAACCCGTGTCCCCTGCATTGGCAGGGGGATTCTTAACCACTGCAGCACCAGGGAATTCCCCCTGGTATTGTTTTTTTTTTTCCTTCCCTTAGTTTATGATTATTATTATTTTTTAAATTGTTATTGGTATAGTTGATTTACAGTGTTGTTTTAGTTTCTGCTGTACAGCAAAGTGAAACAGTTATACATATACATATATCCACTCTTTTCTAGATTCTTTGCCCATATAGGTCATTACAGAGTATTAAGTAGAGCTCCCTGTGCTATACAGTAGGTCCTTATCCATGATCTATTTTATTTTATTTTTTTAAATTTAATTTAATTTAATTTAATTTTTTAATTTTTAAAAATTTTTAACATCTTTATTGGAGTATAATTGCTTTACAATGGTGTGTTAGTTTCTGCTTTATAACAAAGTGAATCAGTTATACATATACATATGTCCCCATATCTCTTCCCTCTTATGTCTGCCTGACTCCCACCCTCCCTATCCCACCCCTCTAGGTGGTCACAAAGCACCGAGCTAATCTCCCTGTGCTATGCGGCTGCTTCCTACTAGCTATCTATTTTACATTTGGTAGTGTATATATATCCATGCCACTCTCTCACTTTGTCCCAGCTTAGCCTTCCCCCTTCCCCGTGTCCTCAAGTCAATTCTCTAGTAGGTCTGCGTCTTTATTCCCATCTTGCCCCTAGGTTCTTCATGACCATTTTTTTTTTTTGGATTCCATATATATGTGTTAGCATACAGTATATGTTTTTCTCTTTCTGACTTACTTCACTCTGTATGATAGACTCTAGCTCCATCCACTTCACTACAAATAACTCCATTTCATTTCTTTTTATGGCTGAGTAATATTCCATTGTATATATGTGCCACATCTTCTTTATGCATTCATCTGATGATGGACACTTTGGTTGCTTCCATGTTCTGGCTATTGTAAATAGAGCTACAATGAGCATTGTGGTACATGACTCTTTTTGAATTATGGTGTTCTCAGGGTATATGCCCAGCAGTGGGATTGCTGGGTGGTAAGGTAGTTCTCTTTTTAGTTTTTTCAGGAACCTCCATACTGTTCTCCAGAGTGGCTGTATCAATTTACATCCCACCAACAGTGCAAGAGTGTTCCCTTTTCTCCACACCCTCTCCAGCATTTATTGTTTGTAGAGTTTTTGATGATGGCAATTCTGACTGGTGTGAGATGATATCTCATTGTAGTTTTGATTTGCATTTCTCTAATGATTAATGACGTTGAGCATTCTTTCATGTTTTTGCTGGCAATCTGTATATCTTCTTTGGAAAAATGTCTATTAAGTCTTCTGCCCATTTTTGGATTGGGTTGTTTGTTTTTTTGATATTGAGTTGCATGAGCTGCTTGTAAATTTTGCAGATTAATCCTTTGTCAGTTGCTTCATTTACAAATATTTTCTCCCATTCTGAGGGTTGTCTTTTCATCTTGTTTAAGGCTTCCTTTGCTGTGCAAAAGCTTTTAAGTTTCATTAGGTCCCATTTGTTTATTTTTCTTTTTCTTTCCATTTCTCTAGGAGGTGGATCAAAAAGGATCTTGCTGTGATTTATGTCATAGAGTGTTCTGCCTAGGTTTTCCTCTAAGAGTTTTATAGTGTCTGGCCTTACATTTAGGTCTTTAATCCACTTTGAGCTTATTTTTGTGTATGGTGTTAGGGAGTGTTCTATTTTCTTTCTTTTACATATAGCTGTCCAGTTTTCCCAGCACCACTTATTGAAGAGGCTGCCTTTTCTCCATTGAATATTCTTGCCTCCTTTATCAAAGATAAGGTGACCATACGTGCGTGGCCTTATCTCTGGGCTTTCTATCCTGTTCCATTGATCTATATTTCTGTTTTTGTGCCAGTACCATACTGCCTTGATTACTGTAGCTTTGTAGTATAGTCTGAAGTCAGGGAGCCCGATTCCTCCAGCTCCGCTTTTCTTTCTCAAGATTGCTTTGGCTATTCGGGGTCTTTTGTGTTTCCATACAAATCGTGAAATTTCTTGTTCTAGTTCTGTGAAAAATGCCTGTAGTAGTATGATAGGGATTGCATTGAATCTGTAGATTGCTTTGAGCAATATAGTCATTTTCACAATGTTGATTCTTCCACTCCAAGAACATGGTATATCTCTCCATCTATTTCTATCATCTTTAATTTCTTTCATCAGTGTCTTATAGTTTTCTGCATACAGGTCTTTTGTCTCCTTAGGTAGGTTTATTCCTAGGTATTTTATTCTTTTTGTTGAAATGGTAAATGGAAGTGTTTTCTTAATTTCACTTTCAGATTTTTCATCATTAGTGTATAGGAATGCAAGAGATTTCTGTGCATTAATTTTGTATCCTGCTACTTTACCAAATTCATTGATTAGCTCTAGTAGTTTTCTGGTAGCATCTTTAGGATTCTCTATGTATAGTATCATGTCATCTGCAAACAGTGACAGCTTTACTTCTTTTCCAATTTGGATTATTTTATTTCTTTTTCTTCTCTGATTGCTGTGGCTAAAACTTCCAAAACTATGTTGAATAATAGTGGTGAGAGTGGACAACCTCGTCTTGTTCCTGATCTTAGTGGAAATGGTTACAGTTTTTCACCATTGAGAACAATGTTGGCTGTGGGTTTTTCCTATATGGCCTTCATTATGTTGAGGTAAGTTCCCTCTGTGCCTACTTTCTGGAGGGTTTTTATCATCAATGGGTGTTGAATTTTGTCGAAAGCTTTTTCTGCATCTATTGAGATGACCATATGGCTTATATTTTTCATTTTGTTAATATGGTGTATCACATTGATTGACTGCGTATATTGAAATATACTTGCATTCCTGGGATAATCCCGAGTTGATCATGGTGTATGATCCTTTTAATGTGCTGTTGGATTCTGTTTGCTAGTATTTTGTTGAGGATTTTTGCGTCTATGTTCATCAGTGATATTGGCCTGTAGTTTTCTTTCTTTGTGACATCTTTGTCCGGTTTTGGTATCAGGGTGATGGTGGCTTCATAGAATGAGTTTGGTATTGTTCCTCCCTCTGCTATATTTTGGAAGAGTTTGAGAAGGATAGGTGTTAGCTCTTCTCTAAGTGTTTGATAGAATTCGCCTCTGAAGCCATCTGGGCCTGGGCTTTTGTTTGTTGGGAGATTTTTAATCACAGTTTCAATTGCACTGCTTGTGATTGGTCTGTTTGTATTTTCTATTTCTTCCTGGTTCAGTCTCGGAAGGTTGTGCTTTTCTAAGAATTTGTCCATTTCTTCCAGGTTGTCCATTTTATTGGCATAGAGTTGTTTGTATTAATCTCTCATGATCCTTTGCATTTCTGCAGTGTCAGTTGTTACTTCTCCTTTTTCATTTCTAATTCTATTGATTTGAGTCTTCTCCCTTTTTTTCTTGATGAGTCTGGCTAATGGTTTATGAATTTTTTTTTATCTTCTCAAAGAACCAGCTTTTAGTTTTATTGATCTTTGCTATTGTTTCCTTCATTTCTTTTTCATGTATTTCTGATCTGATCTTTATGATTTCTTTCCTTCTGCTAACTTTGGGGTTTTCTTGTTCTTCTTTCTCTAATTGCTTTAGGTGTAAGGTTAGGTTGTTTATTTGAGAAGTTTCTTGTTTCTTAAGGTAGGATTGTATTGCTATAAACTTCCCTCTTAGAACTGCTTTTGCTGAAGCCCATAGGTTTTGGGTCGTCGTGTTTTCATTTTCATTTGTTTCTAGGTTTTTTTTATTTCTTCTTTGATTTCTTCAGTGATCTCTTGGTTATTAAGTAGTGTATTGTTTAGCCTCCATGTGTTAGTGTTTTTTACAGATATTTTCCTGTAATTGATATCTAGTCTCATAGCGTTGTTGTCGGGAAATATACTTGATACGATTTCAATTTTCTTAAATTTACCAATGTTTGATTTGCGACCCATGATTTGATCTATCCTGGAGAATGTTCCATGAGCACTTGAGAAGAAAGTGTATTCTGTTGTTTTTGGATGGAATGTCCTATAAATATCAATTAAGTCCATCTTGTTTAATGTATCATTTAAAGCTTGTGTTTCCTTATTTATTTTCATTTTGGATGATCTGTCCATTGGTGAAAGTGAGGTGTTAAAGTCCCCTACTATGATTGTGTTACTGTCGATTTCCTCTTTTATGGCTGTTAGCATTTGCCTTATGTATTGAAGTGCTCCTATGTTGGGTGCCTAAATATTTACAATTGTTACATCATCTTCTTGGATTGATCCCTTGATCATTATGTAGTGTCCTTCTTTGCCTCTTGTAATAGTCTTTGTTTTAAAGTCTATTTTGTCTGATATAAGAATTGCTACTCCAGCTTTCTTTTGATTTCCGTTTGCATGGAATATCGTTTTCCATCCCCTCACTTTCAGTCTGTATGTGTCCCTAGGTCTGAAGTGGGTCTCTTGTAGACAGCATATATACGGGTCTTGTTTTTGTATCTATTCAGCCAGTCTATGTCTTTTGGTTGGAGCATTTAATCCATTTACATTTAAGGTAATTATTGATATGTATGTTCCTATTACCATTTTCTTAATTGTTTTTGGTTTGTTGTTGTAGGTCTTTTCCTTCTCTTGTGTTTCCTGCCTAGAGAAGTTCTTTTAGCATTTGTTGTAAAGCTGGTTTGGTGGTGCTGACTTCTGTTAGCTTTTGCTTGTCTGTAAATATTTTAATTTCTCTTCTCATTTAATTTGAATGAGATCCTTGCTAGGTAGAGTAATCTTGGTTGTAGGTTTTTCCCTTTCATCACTTTAAATATGTCCTGCCACTCCCTTCTGGCTTGCAGAGTTTCTGCTGAAAGATCAGCTGTTAACCTTATGGGGATTCTCTTGTATGTTATTTGTTGTTTTGCCCTTGCTGCTTTTAATATTTTTTCTTTGTTTTAATATTTGATAGTTTGATTAATATGTGTCTTGGCATGTTTCTCCTTGATTTATCATGTATGGGACTCTCTGTGCTTCCTGGACTTGATTAACAATTTCCTTTCTCATATTAGGGAAGTTTTCAACTATAATCTCTTCAAATATTTTCTCAGTCCCTTTCTTTTTCTCTTCTTCTTCTGGGACCCCTATAATTCAAATGTTGGTGTGTTTAATATTGTCCCATAGGTCTCTGAGACTGTCCTCAATTCTTTTCATTCTTTTTTCTTTATTCTGCTGTACAGTAGTTATTTCCACTCGTTTATCTTCTGGGTCACTTATCCATTCTTCTGCCTCAGTTATTCTGCTATTGATTCTTTCTAGAGAATTTTAAATTTCATTTATTGTGTTGTTCATTATTGTTTGTTTGCTCCTTAGTCCTTCTAGGTCCTTGTTAACGTTTCTTTTATTTTCTCCATTCTATTTCCAAGATTTTGGATCATCTTTACTATCATTATTCTGAATAGTTTTTCAGGTAGACTGCCTATTTCCTCTTCATTTGTTAGGTCTGGTGGGTTTTTACCTTGCTCCTTCATCTGCTGTGTGTTTCTCTGTCTTCTTATTTTGCTTAACTTACTGTGTTTGGGGTGTCCTTTTTGCAGGCTGCAGGTTCATAGTTCTCGTTGTTTTTGGTGTCTGTCCCCAGTGGCTAATGTTGGTTCAGTGGGTTGTGTAGGCTTCCTGGTGGAGGGGACTAGTGCCTGTGTTCTGGTGGATGAGTCTGGATCTTGTCTTTCTGGTGGGCAGGTCCACATCTGGTGTGCGTTTTGGGGTGTCTGTGAACTTAGTACGAATTTAGGCAGCCTCTCTGCTAATGGGTGGGGTTGTATTCCTGTCTTGCTAGTTGTTTGGCATAGGGTGTCCAGCACTTTAGCTTGCTGGTCGTTTAGTGGAGTTACGTCTTGGTGTTGAGATGGAGATCTCTGGGAGTTTTTCACCGTTTGATATTACATGGATCTGGGAGGTCTCTGGTGGACCAATGTCCTGAACTTGACTCTCCCACTTCAGAGGCACAGCCCTGACACTCGGTTGGAGCACAGAGACCCTTTTTGGGAGTTCTGAGGTCTTCTGCCAGCGTTCAGTAGGTGTTCTGTAGGAGTTGTTCCACATGTAGATGTATTTCTGATGTATTTGTAGGGAGGGAGGTCTCTCCACGTCTTACTCTTCTGCCATCTTGAAGCTCCTTCCCCCTTGTATTGTTTTAAAAGAGCTTTCTAGATGTAAAGTAGTGAAAATTTTAATTGGGTAGGATATTTGCATAAGTTCCAATATTTAACATTTGTTAAACTTGACTTTGGGCAATCAAAATTGGATAAAAAAGAAAGAGAAATGAGTAGGTGCTTCCTTCCCCCTTTTCCCAGGATAAGAGGAAAGAAATTTATCATATTTCTTTTTCTTTTTCTTTTTTTTTTAATTTCTTGGTTTTGGATTGCTTTGAGGGTATGGTGTTTAATGCTTATTACTGTAGACTTGTAGTTGTAAACGCTGACAACACTTCAAAAAGTTTTGAATGGGCCCCACTCCTGAGAGATTCTCATGTAATTGTTCTGAGGTGGGCTTTGGGTGTAGCTATTTCTTTTAAGCACCAGTTCTCCTTCCTCCCATTCCTCAAATGAGCAGGCCTGTTCGAGAACCACTAGACTAATGATAGTTTTTCCTGTTTAAAGGAGACAAGTAACTTGAGCTGAAGCTCTGCCTCCTTAATTACCTTTGTTCTTATTTTGCTCTGTTGAGGGCTTTGTTACAACTAAATTATTGTGTCATTATTACTGTTTTATTGTTAAAGAAATAAAGTAAACAATTTGTGTTTGAGTTTAAAAAAAAAGCTAGTGGAGAAATTTCTATGCTACTTTCTCTTTTTTTCTCCAATATGTTTCATAGTTGTAGCAGTAACCACTGTTGGAAGTCTGTTGCCAAGTCAGCAAAAAGAAATTTCAGCACATGATTTGTAGACAAAGCTCAACAACTATGAAAGCATATTTTTAAATGCATATTTTAAATATTAGACTCAGCTACTACCCCTTAAGACCTCATAGGTTTAAGTTAAAGTAATAAAAATACCATTTAGAGTCAATCAATATGTAATCAAGAAGAAATATCTGCTGGAAATATACCATTTTACTTTAGTTTTAAAAATCTCTTTTTTTTTTTTTTTTTTAAATCTGTTGTTCCTCCCCACACTCCCTACTAATTAATTCAAATAATGGAGGATAGATCGAAACCAATCAATTAACTGGTCAATTTTTTTAGTCTTCAAAGAACCAGCTTTTGGCTTTGTTGATTTATGTTTATCTTCATTTTATTTTTACTAAAAGTTTCTTGAGTTTATTTGGTGTTCTTTTTTAAAAAATGAATTTCTTGAGATAATTACTTAGAATTTTTTTATTTTCAGCTTATGATAGTCTAAAAAAAGCTTCAGACTATTATTTTTATTCTAAGCATAGATTTAGCTGTATTCCACAAGTTTTAATGTGTCGTATTTTCTTTTTTTTTTCAGTTTAAAATATTTGATAATGACCATTGTAGTTTCTTCAATGACCCATGGTTTACTTAGAAATGTTTTTCAGAATTTACAACCATTTGAGGAATGTTTCTAGCTGTATATTTATTATCAAGTTTTGAGATTGAGTTTGTTTTATGGCTCAGCGTATGATCAACTGAGATAACTGTATGTGTATGTATTTGTAAAAAATATGTGTCTGTCGTAGAGGGTGCAGTGCCCTGGGTATATCAGTGAGGCACAATCTGTTAATATTTGTTTAAATCTTCTACACACTTACTGATTTGTTGGGGGTCTGCTTATTCTACCAGATAATGTTCCATCTATTGTACATTTGTCTTATTTCTTTTTCTAACTCTGTCCATTTTTTTACTTTTATATATTAATATATACATATTTTTAACATTTTTATTTAGGTACAGTAATGTACCTTTATATATTTTAAAATTATATTTTCTAGTAGATAGACTCTTTTATAATTAGAACATATCTCTCTTTATCTCTAGTAATGAATCTTGCCTCAAATTCTATTTTGTCTGCTTTATTTATAAGGCAATTAAGAAACAAATAACAAGTTTGTAGATTTAGTCCTCAATATATCTATAACTATTTTAAATATAAACACACAATGATAATTTAAAGACAAAGATTGTCATAATGCCACATTTGTCAAATCAGCTTTCTTTTGGTTCATTTTTGCATAATGTGTTTTCCATCTTTTTATATTCATTCATTCTGTCTCTGAACATGTATATTATTTGTTTTGTATGGAACACATAGTTTTTATTTTTACTTTTATTTATTCTTTTATTTATATATTTATTTATTTAGGCTGCACAGCACAGCTTGCAGGATCTTAGTTCCCTGACCAGGGATTGAACCTGGGCCCTGGCAGTGAAAGCATGGAGTGCTAACCACTTGGCAACCAGGGAATTCCCTGTAGTTTTTATTTTTAATTAATTATGATAGAGGTTCCCAAACTAAGTTCACAGTGCTCTTGAGGTCTTAGTAATTCTTTCACGTCATTCCTAGCCAAAAAAGAAATACTTAACAGTTTTATTTATTAAATAACTGGACCCAAACAGCTTAATAAGTCTTGTGCCCACCATAATTCTTAATAATAGAATGTTAGACACTGCTCAACTTCTCAAACCTTGGAATCAGATTGTAAACTGCCACTTAATTTCCTATACCATTAATTTTCATTTGGTACTTTTTCTTTATCACAGTCACTGCTGAAAATCCAGCTTTGCAAAGATTTGATGTCACCAAGCGGAACTTTCTGCAACCTAATGCAACTGGGAGCTACTCTGAGCTAGCAGTTTGCAAAATACGTGAGAGCTATCAAATATTGCTGTGTTTCCACTGAAAATTTAGAATATTCCTTAGGTCTCCTGTGAATTTATGAAGGCCCCCAGGGCACCTCAACCCACAGTTTGGGAAATGCAGTAGTATGACAATCTTTGTATTTAAAGTGGAATTGTCTGTTTATATTTAATGTAATTGTTGATGTCTTTGGGATTCAATCAATCATCTTACTATTTGTTTTTTATTTATCCTATGTTTTCTATGTGCTTTATTCTCTTCTATTTTGCCTTCTTATTGATTATCAATTATACTTATTATTTTACTTATTTATTTTTATTAGATTATTATGAACATAATAATAATCTACTTTTATTGTTCCTTTAAAGATAATGTGCATCCTTAACATAGTAACAGGTAATTAACAATTATATCTTCCCCAACAATGCAAGAATCATAGAAAATGCTAACTCCATTTACTTCCCTCCTCTCTTTTGTTCTATCATTATCATGTACTTAAATTCTACATACATTTTAAAACTAACACTAGTCATAATCAACGTACACACTGCAGGCTGTTTGCTGGGCTGTAACCATTTGCTGCTAACCTGGATCCTAATGACAATGGATTCCCTCAGCAGGCTCAGCTAAAATTTTGAAAATCTGTGTGGAAATATGTGGTAGGCTAGATAATGAGCTCCCAAAACATCCATGCCCTAATCCTTGGAAACTGTGAATGTTACATAAGATGGCAACAGCGCTTTGCAGATGTGATTCGCTTAAAAACCTTGAAATGGGAAGATCATCCTGCATTATTTGGATGGACCCTAAATTTAATCACAAAGGTCCTTATAGGAAAGAAGCAAAGGATCAAAGGAGACCGAAGAAGATTTGAAAATGGTGCACTGCTGACTTTGAAAGTAGAGAAAGGGGACCATGAGCCAAAGGATGTATGCTGCCTCTGGAAGGTAGAAAGAGCAAGGAAACCTACACTCCACTTGAGCATCCAGAAAGAACACAACCCTATGGACCCATTGTAGATTTTGACCTCCAGAACTTTAAGAGAATAAATTTCTGTTGTTTTAAGCCACTGAGTTTGTGGTAATTTGTTATAACAGCAATAAGAAACTAACACAAAAGATAATGGCACATGGTGTTAAAACGTTTGAATTTGTAGAGACCTGGCCTTGAATCCAATGTCTTCTACTTACTAGCTGTGGGGTCTTAGATGAGCTGCTTAAATTTCTCTGAGCCTCAGTTTCACTTTCATAAAAGTGATAATAATATTTACCTAGTACTTTCGCTGAGAGGGTCAAAGATGCAAAGCATTTAGTAGCATCTTATACATAGAAAGCACTTAATAAATTGTCGTTATAGTTATCATCCATAGAGAAAGGTAGATGCTAACAGGTAGATTCGAATATTCTGCAAAAGTGGGCATGCTCACTTTGCTTCCAAGAGCTTATTTTCTACCTAGGTGTACAGAGCTAGTTTAGAATAAACTTATCTAGTTGGAAAAGCCCTGAAGGACCTCAGTGACCAGTGATCTCAGAAGTTCTCCTGAATGAGTGTGTCCCAGATTCAGACTGGGATTTAATCTCTGCAACCCATGAGTTCTATCATGGTTCCCACCGGACCACTGACAGACATGAGAATTCCTGAAGAAACTGGATCCAACTATCCATTAGGCCTGCAGAGTTGCTAAGTTGCTTCTTCCTGTTTAATGGCTTTAATCAGAATTAGGGGACTTAATCTGTGTACCCTACTTAAGCAAAGGATGGTGACCCAAGAAAGCTCATATTTCTTACTTATTTTTTCCTAATATTAGACAGTCTTATATCTATCACTACACATTCTCTTTATTAAACCAGCAGTTGTTAAGCATGAGTGCCCTTGCCTGTGTTTCTTTCCTCATCTTGTACCACTGTCTCCTCTGACTGAGCTGTAGTCCTTCCCCGCCACAACCCATTCTCCCCCTTCTTTAAGATATATGTTCTTTCTTCTTTCTGTGATATTCCCTCCATGTGATTACTTTTATCTTCATTCTGACTTTCACTCTTCTTCCAGGTCTCTGCTAAAATGCTGCTTCCCTTTTGAAGCCTTCCCTGACCCTCCCAGGGATTTTGAATCTGGACTACTTCCCTCTGCCCACCCCCATAATAATTTCTAATTGGACCCTTTACTTTTCCTTTTATATCACTTACTATAAGTTGTGCTTTTTATATTTATGTGCTTTTAAAAATATCTATTTCTCTCAATAGGTATTAGACATGCATATTAGACATGCATAATATGAAGGCAAAGAAACCCCATGATTTTTGCTCCTCTAAACTAATACCTAGTCCAGGTGCCTAGCACTCAATTATAAGTAGTCTGTGCATATTTGTTGCAATGAATAGATGAATGATGAATTACCTACAAAACTTTAAAAAATCAAGAGTCTGGGCTATATCCCTAAAAGCTCTAATTTAGTGGTTGTGGGTTACAGCCCACGAAACTATCTTTTTAAAAAGCTTCACAGGTGATTTTGATAGACAACAGCACTTTGAGAACCACCGTGACAAACAGGAAAAAGCTACCAAATAAAAAACAACTCCTGTGATTTCAAATATTACGCCTTCACCCTTTCTTTAGTTGATATGTGGGATGAGTGTAATTTTGATATTCGTCTCATCCATTGATGCTGGACAAGGGAAGAGATTCCAAATGGACCTTCTGGTGCCAAAAGTTTTACTAGGAGAGGCTGAATGTCACAGCAAAGCTCACAAGGAGAAGACAGAGATCTAAAACAAAAAAGCAAATGGAATGGATAGTTCTTGGAATGGCATTACTTTCCTTTAATTACCTAAAATTCTTACCTGAGTTCTGAGTATAGTATATAGAATAATTAAAAATTCAAATTTGGATAATATCCCAAATAAAAAGGAATATATGAAACTTCACCTGAGAAAGTTTGATCTAGTCTCTTTTTCCTCCTTCATTGCCAATCCCTCAAATTATGGCTGCTTCCTATGATAACTATATTAATATGAACTCTGTAAACTCAAGATCTACAAGAGTTTACAAAAAAACTTTTTGTATAGCTTTATTAAGATATATTAAATACAGTAAGTGTACAATTTGATGACTCTTGACATATGTATGCACCATGAAATGATCACCATAATCAAGACAACAAACATTTCCATCACACTCCCTACAGTTTCCTAATGTTTCTTTGTAATCCATCCATCTCTCTATCTCCTTCTCTAGTCAACCTCCAACCTGCTTCCTCTTACACAGATTGATCTGACTTCTAGAATTTCATATAAACTGAATCACTCAGTTTGTACTTTTTATTTTTGTCTAGCTTTCACATAGCATAATTATTTTGAGAATAATCCAGGTGTTGCATATAAAAATTTGCATGGTTTTGTTTTGTTTTGTTTGCTGAATAACATTCAGTTGCAAAAATACACCTTAATTTAGTTTACCCTTTCAGCTGTTGAAGGACTTTTGAATTGTTTCCAGTTGTTGGCTGTTACAAATAAAGCCGCTATAAAAATTCATGAACAAGTCTTTATGAGGACATATGCTTTCATTTCTCTTGAGTAAATACCTAGGAGTGAAATGCTTAGATACATGTGTGTTTAACCTTTTAAGAAACTGCCAAAACTCTGTTTCCAAAGTGGTTGTATCATTTTACCAATGAGCAATGCATGATAATTCTAGTTACTTCACCTTATATCCAATATTTGGCATGGTCAGTTTTTAAAATTTTAGCCATTCTGGTGGATGTATAGTGTCATCTCATTGTGATTTTTGTCTTGGATGACACAGTCCACTTTGAAATACACCTGACTCAAAACTTCTACTCAAGGCAGGTTGATTTATTCTATACTATAAGTACAAACTATCCATTATTTCTTCCATGTCTGTTCAAACATGAGCTGACAACCTGGAGTATGCTCTGCTCCCCATACTGCATATTCTGCTCTTTATTGAAGGGACCTGAGAATGTTTTGCTTAAGTGACTCTGTAAGTTAAAGAAAAAAAGAGCATGCACTTTTAAATTTTTTATATATTTTATATTTAAATATTTAAATATATTTATATATTTTGTGATATATATTAAATGTTATATATTTGGTGTATTATATATTATATAATATTATGTACTACATACTTTGTTATAATGTATAATATACATTAGATTTTCTATATGGCATAATATAATATATACTTTGGTATAGTTGGTATTAAATAATATATAATATTTAATATGCACATTATTATATAGGTTAATATATATTATATATAATCTATACAAACTATAAGAAGTTAATATTAGATATTACATTATAATATATATTACATAACTTAATAAAGCTATTATATATAATTATATGTTTGCAATATACAATGTAATCATACATGCTATATTATATAAGAGCATAAATATAGCATATGTTTTATAATATAAATATAACAATTTATGTATATAAAACAGTATGTTATATTACAGAATATAACATAATTATATTGTTAATTTATATGTAACATGTTTTATTATGTATATTTAAATGTTAAATATATTTAAACATGTATATTTAATAATTTTAGGTATATACCAATATATATTATATATAAATTGAACTTTAAAGAATATGAAACAGATGAAAAACATTTTAAATGCTTTGTTAATCATGATGACTTAATATGATCATATTGGAACAAATGGAATCACAGTAAGTTTCTCTGTTAACAGTAGTGAATATAAAGCTACATTTCAACTTGTCTTCTTGATACTTTCTAGATATTTTTTTGTTTTTGTCAACTTTTGGTCAGTTATGATTAAACCGACAGGGTTTCTTCCTCTTAATGGCTGTGTGTGTGGAGGAGATTGTCAGCTATGCCGTTCAATTGTTTGCTTGAGTTGGCCCTATTAGAATTATTGTTTCTATGCAGGAAAATTTTGAAGTTACTTGTCCCATTGTGAAGGTTATATTAGATAAAGCTAGGTAACATAAATCTACTCATCTGAGCATATGTAAACTGAAATAGGTCACAAATTACAGAAAGCCAACTGGAATGCCCCTCCTTTCTACCTTGCATCTTTCCACACCAGGGTAACAGTGAGATCTGACCCGAGGACCCAGTGAGGGTGCCAGAGTCTGCTCTATGTTCAAAGTGGTCCTAGTAATGCTTAACTAGTGTGCTAACTTTTATGTAAAATAAATATATCTGTGAAACATGCTTTACAATCTTTTTTGGGGGGGATTCACTCCTCTAGTGCTGTTAAAGCCATGCTGCTTCCACTCAGGTGAAGATCACTGGAGCTGTCTCCCTTTTCAATCACCCCATGGCCTTCAGGCTCTTGTGTGACTTCCTAGTCATGGTTTTGTAGATCCCCATGGGGATTTTCAGGTTATAAAACCCTGTCACGTACACTACCTTATCTGATTTTTACAATAACCCTCTCAGATAGCAGAATGTCAATTATGTTTATTTTATATGTGTGGACCCTCAAGATCAGGAATGTTAATTGACTTGCTGGGTTCAAGGCTCCCAGCTAGTAAGTAGCAGAGGCTGGACAAACCAGAACCCTGGCCTCCTAATTAAGGAGATTTCATAAAAACCCACCACCATACCACCCTGTATGCATACACCTTGGAGGCATAGCTCTCTCTTACATTTCTTTCAAACTCCAAAGTGCTGTGCACACTGTCAGCATTCCATCAGCATTTTCTTTAGCTAAATTACTTTGGCAAGTAAATTACTAGATAGTTTAGTTTAGGCTGTTTCACATTTTGAAGTTATTATGATGACCTTAGGAAATTTTTTTTTGTAATTAATAGTGTCTGGCGGGGAGGGGGAAGGGTAAGCTGGGACGAAGTGAGAGAGTAGCACTGACATATATACACTACCAAATGTAAAATAGATAGCTAGTGGGAAGAAGCTGCCTCGCACAGGGAGATCAGTTCGGAGCTTTGTGACCACCTAGAGGGATGAGATAGGGAGGGTGGGAGGGAGATGCAAGAGGAAGGGGATATGAGGGTATATGTATACATATAGCTGATTCACTTTGTTATGCAGCAGAAACTAACACAACATTGTAAAGCAATTATACTCTAATAAAGATGTTAAAAAAATTAGCTCCATAAATTGAACAAATGTTACATTAAAAATAAAGAGATAAATTGACATTGAAAAAAAATATTGTCTGGGATTGTACTATAATAGTAATTTAATAAACACGGACAGGCTACAACAACATTCCAGTAAGAAGGGGGCCAGATACCCACAAAGTCCACAAAAATTATAAGCACAGATTGCTTAATTTACTTGGCATGCTTTGCCTCTGAAAATAAAGCTTTAGGTTTTATCTCATTTCTTCACTGAACAGGTTCTTTTATGACATCTAAGGAGATAAGATATTAATAACAATTTCTTTGGAAACTTGGTTTCCCTTTTCCTATTAGAAGAGAAGGCACAATCAAATAATGAATGCAAAACATCTAGTGACAGCAAAGAACAAACTGCGTTGTCAAGAGGCTGGACAAAAAAAGACTGTCACTTCAACCAAGATGTTGACACAAGTCTAAGCAACTAAGAAGACTTCTAGGAAAGTAAAAAATAAGAAGAGAAGGGCTCTAATCTCTGTTTACCTGTTTGAAGCTAACGGAAGGAAGGGAGGATGCCACGTCAAAATTTTCATGATAGTTTTGTTCTAAACAATTGACTAAAATGGGACAATATGTAAACATCTCTACACTTTCCTTCTACTGGTAACCGTTACACTGAGGGTTCTGCGGCTTAGCTAGCTCTTCTAACCCCAAGCACCTGGGATCTGTAATGATGGCAGTGGTTGTTTGGGGTGTGGGTGGGGTGAATATAGCCAGATGCAGGGCACTTTTCGGGTGATAACTGCAACCCCTGGACTGCTTGTCCAAACACCCTCGTGAACAAAGAGCTGAAGTAATGACGATAGAAATCAAGTGGCAGGCCCTGTGTTAGACCTTTGACACGCCTTATGCCATTTAGGTACCAACCCCATGAGGTACAGAGATCAGTATTCGCATTGACAGACGACGAAACACGTGTAGTAACTTTCCTCACAATTAATATGTTTCTAGGATTAGAACCCAAGTTTGTCGAATTTCCAACCCCCCTTTCTTTCCCTGTGATCAGCGCCACACTGCTATAAGCCAGTCTCTGTATTAACACAAAGGCAAGCAATTCCGTGCAGCACCTGTTCATCGTCTGCGCTGAGCACAACAGAAGGCCCCCGAAGAGAGGAATTCGACCAGTGCCACCAGGGTCCCGGGACACAGAGGGAATCCCGGAGCCGACTTGCCTTCTCGCGCGCTTAACGCATGTTAAGAGACACTTCGGACGCGAGGGCCAACGAGGTAGTGCCCGCCGCGCCCGCTCCCACGCCCGCCCGCATCTCACCCCAGGCCGCCGGCAGCGCGAGCAGCACCAGAACCGCCAGGAGGGCTCCTCCGGGACAGGAGGTAGGCAGCGCTGGCGGCAGGAGAGGCTCCTGGCTCCTCGGAGAAGTGGCTCGCATCCTCCCCAAGGGCCTCTAGTAACCAGATGCGATCTCGGAGAAAATCGAAGTCAGGGGAAAGTGCAGCCGAGAGAAGTACCACACACCCGGTTCCGCTCCCAGGGTCTGGGAAGCGTGGCGGAGGTTCCGGGACAAAAACCTTTTGACCACAACTTCCCCTTGGTGAGCAAGGTCTTGTTTACTCCCAGTTTGCATTGCTTCTAACAAGTATCACTCCCAAAGACCAGCTTAGAGATCCAGATACAGGAGGAAAATCTGGCAGCGCTTTCAGCTCCTTGATATATTCCGCGTGGGAGGATGGGCAGTTCCAGACAAAGGCGGTGGATTCTCACAAGTTCGCTTTTATACACCCCTGCACGACTTTTCCCCTTCTCAAGAATCCACGTGGGTAGGTCACCTAAAGAAATGCCTGCTCTCTCTGTTGAAGCAACAGTTGCAGGCAGCATGCACAGTGTACAGGGAATATGAAGAACCAATTTCTTTATGTTGAATTGAGATACACTAAGCCACTGAAAGATTTTTTAAAAGAGAGTGACTAAATCAAATTTGCATTTTAAAAAGTATGATTCTGTCTATAGTATAGAGACTGGATAGGAATAAGGCAATAGCAGAGACCAGCAAGGAGGCTTTTGCCATCATCTGGGTGGGATTTGGTGGCAACTGTGACTGGGGATAAAGTAGACAATTAAGAAAGATATTGGAGATGAACAAAATTTGCTCAAGCATTGGATTTTGGTTAATTTCTTTCTTAAAGTTAGTAGTGAGAAAAAGAAGGGAATCAATAGTTAGCCCGAGGATTCAAAATGAATGGTAGTGCTATTTATTGAAATAAGAAGTATGGGGGAGGGAAAGGTAAGAATTCAAAGATGAGAGAAATGGGGGTGTGTGGTAGGCAGAATAATGGCCCCCAAGATGTCCCCATCCTATTCCCCACGACGTGTGATATGTCACCTTATGTGGCAAGAGGGATTTTGCAGGTGTGATTAAATTAAGGAGTTTGAGGTGGGGAGATTATCCTGTATTATCTGGGTGGGCATCATAAGAGGAAGGCAACAGAACAAGTGGGAAAAGGCAATGTCTGAAGCAGAGATTGGAGTGATGCTGCCATAAGCCAAGGAATGCCAGCTACCTCTAGAAGCTGGAAGAGGCAAGGAACAGATTCTTTTCTGGAGCTTTCAGAAGGAGTCAGTCCCACCAACACCTTGGTCCTGCCCTGTAATACTCATTTTAGACTTCTGACCTCCAGAATTGTTAAAACAAAAATCTGTGTTGTTTTAAGATTCAAGGTAATTTGTTATAGCAGTAACAGGAAATTAATATGGAGGAGGGAGGGTAGCCTGATCAAGGGAGAATGTCAAACGCTATTTGGATTTTTAACTGAGAAAGTTATGGTCATGGGACAAATGGAGTTTCGTGACAGCCAGGAGGTGTGGGAATGTTCTAGGAAAAGTTTGGGAATATAGGTAGTTTGTTGATTATGAAGCTCGACTTCTAGTAAGGCCCATAAAGAGGACTTCTGAAAAGGAAATGGGTGGAAGAGGGTTAAAAATCTCAGGAATTGTTGGGTCTGCTAAGGGAGAACATGTACAATAAACAATAGAAAGATAAGGATTCATCTAGAGGTTTTAAAAATTTTTTGTTGAAGTATAGTTGATGTACAATATTAGTTTCAGTTGTACAACATAGTGATTCAAAATTTTTATTGATTATATTCCATTTAAAGTTATTATAAAATATTGGCTATATTCCCTGTGCTGTATGATATACCCTTGTACCTTATTTATTAATACATAGTAGTTTGTACCTCTTAGTCCCCTACCCCTATCTTGTCCCTCACCCCCTCCCTCTCCCTACTGGTAACCACTAGTTTGTTCCTTATATCTGTGAGTCTGTTTCTGTTCTGTTATATTCATTCATTTTTTAAAAATTAATTCATTTATTTGTTTTTATTTTTGGCTGTGTTGGGTCTTCATTGCTGCACACGGGCTTTCTCTAGTTGCAGTAAGTGGGGGCTACTCTCCGTTGCGGTACGTGGGCTTCTCACTGCCGTGGTTTCTCTTGTTGCAGAGCATGGGCTCTAGGCATGCAGGCTTCAGTAGTTGTGGCATGTGGGCTCAGTAGTTGTGGCTCGAGGGCTCTAGAGCACAGGCTCAGTAATTGTGGCGCATGGGCTTAGTTGCTCTGCGACATGTGGGATCTTCTGGGACCAGGGCGCAAACACGTGTCCCCTGCATTGGCAGGCGGGTTCTTAACCACTGCACCACCAGGGAAGCCCTATATTAATTCTTTTGTTTTATTTTTTAGATTCCACATACAAATGATAACATACAGCATTTGTCTTTTTCTGTCTGACTTATCAACCAGAGGTTTTTAACATTTTTGTTCTTCTCAGAATTATTTTTTAGATGTAAAAAATAAAGTACATAGGATTACAAAGAAAACTGGTTATACTGAAATACAGTTCTAGCCACGAATTTTTGGAGGTCTGTGGTTCCTAAGACAAGAACTCCAGATTTAAAAATTAGTAGAAACAAGAGCCACTCATTTCTAAAGCAAGAGTCGGAACAAGTCGTATGGAGAGTGGAGTAATTCCAAATATCAAATGCTGTAGAGAGGAGAGATGGATGAGGGTTGAAAAGATATTGTAGCAGATATTTCAGTAAATATGCTAGCTCTTTTCTCCTCCATGCATAGATATGATTCATGGTGGAGTAAAGACACTCAAGGTTGAAAACTATCTCTACTCAGTGTACTTTCACTGTTGGAAACCCATGTACACACAGTCCAGCAAACCTATATCACTCAACATGTACAGTCATAGCTCACACAAACAGTCCAGAATACTGTCTTACTTCATTTGTCCCTTTTATTCAAGTCTCACTTCCTACCCTCACTAGTTGAGAAAGGGCAGTGTCCCAAAGGCCAGATATGTTCTTAATTTTCCATTCGTTTCCATTAGACTCTCTCCCAAGACTCTACTGCAAGAAACATCTACTTTGATCACATCACTTACCACACCTCCTTTTTAATACTTTAATACCACTCTATCAAGGATTTGATATTATCCTTTCAAGATATTCTCAACAGAGCAATGGAAAAAGAAGCCAGATCATGGTAGGCCGTGGAAAACGGAATAGAAGATTCAATTCCCCAGGCTTACCTCACATGCTATCAGAATATGCCACTCATTACCACTTCTTTTTACACTAATCTCCTAACATCTGCTTTTTTCCCTCATATCTTGAAGGTTTTAGCTCCTAGCTCATGGCAAACTCCTCTATTGTTACTCCTGTCATAGTCCTCAGTGATTTGATATTCACAGTGATGGTATTATCCAAATACCTGGCCTTTCGGCACCTTGACCTCTTCTCTGCCAACGATCTTGTTCTTCCTTCTACTCTGCCACTTATGCCCATGGCCATACCTTAGACCCTGTCACCAACAATTACTATGATCCCTTCATAATTTTGGCCATCCCACTGTCTAACCACCAATCCTATCCTTCTATTTCACCTCTAGTACCCTGATCCCAACAATCTTTGTATCTCTCAGTACCTACAGTCCACTGATCTTACCACCATCTTTCAATCTCAAACCCCCTTAGTGTCCTCACTTTCATCCTTACCAGGTTAAATTCCATGGTCGATCATTATAATCACTATCTTGCATACAACCTCGGCTTCCTTACCCTTCTCCCACTTTATCATATTTATTAAATGAACAGTCTTGGTTAGATTCATTTCTCCATAATTTTGCCCCTGTACCCATGAAACTGAACGTGGTTGGAGAAAAACACATATCCATGAGAACTAGTCTGTTCAATGACAACTCATTTCAAATGGACCTTTGTAATGCTGCCTGGTGTTCTTACTATAGTTACCTAGTCCATTTACTCTCTCATTCTTCCAAGTGACTATTTCAAATTTTTTATTTTGACATTGAACTCTGACTTCTCCTCCATCATTCTTAGTCTCTGTTTATAGCTTCACTTCTTTTTTTTTTCCAGAAAAAATAGAAAAAAATCAAAGAAAACTTCCACAAACTTCTCTCATTACTTAATCCCAATACCTCTATCTGGTTTATATAGTTTCCTTATCTCCTCTTAGTATGGTTATATTGTTCACACCCTTATCAAAGGCTAACTTCTCCACTAGTGCACTAGATTCAATTTGTTCTTACTTGCTCAAAGACATCACTCCAGGAATTCCCCTCTTTCTCCAGAATCATTATTTCCCCCCTTTCTACTGGATTTTACCATAAGCATGCAAACAAATTTCTCCAAATGCAGCAGACATAGTCCCTCTTTGATTTTTTTTGGTTGGTTTGTTTGTTTTTTGTTTTTGTTTGTTCTGCTGTTTTTTTGTTTTCACCTAATGTTTCTTTTGCTTGGAACACTTTCTGACCAGATATCTATCTGCATGGCTACCTCCGTCATCTCCTTGAGTTTTTTTGCTTAAATGTGATCTTCTCAGTGAAGCCTTCTCTGACCACTATTTACAATTGCATGTCCATTCAGAACTTCCTTTCCTCTTTCTCTGCTTCATATAATTTTTAAAATTTTACTTACTTTTTCATTTTATTTCCATCTGACAATCTGCTTGTTGTCTGCCTTTCTTCACTAGAATAAAAGCTACATGAGAGAACATGTCCATTTATCACTGCTATATCCCACAACCTAAAACATTGCTTAGCACACAAGAATGATTTCTACAATTGTTTTTTAAGTGAATAAATGAAATGAGTAAATCAGCTAAGGTCAACCCCTTTTTCAGAAAATTTGGTGGTAAAGAGAAGGGAGATAGTTTAAGAGAGAAAGCATGGATGGTTTGGGGAGGATTTGTTTTCAGGTTTGGCGGTGGATATTTGTTGCTTTAACTGGGCCCCTTCTTCTGGAATTAGGCCCCTGATTTTTCCTCTTTTCCACAGTTCCATGTGGTTCAGGTGGGCCACGGTTTCTCAAATACAACACTATTGACACGTTGAACAGACAATTCTTTGTTTTGGGGGCTGTCCTGTGCACTGTAAGATGTTTAGCAGCATCTCTGACTTCTACCCACTAGATGCCAGTAGCACTCCCCTCCTCCAGCTGTAACAATCACAAATGTCTATAGACATTGCCAAATGTCCTCTGTGGGGAAGAGGTGTGAGTGCCCCACTTGAGAACAACTGAGGTAGATCAATCCTATCCGTAGCTCTAAGCCTGGACAAGCAGCCTAGGCCTTGTCATCTGCTTATTTCACTGCTCTCATCCTAGTAAGTGGTTGAAATGGGGACATGTGACCCTAGTTGGACAAATCAGAGGTAATTAATGCACTTTTGCAGGAGCTATTGGACAAGAGAAGTTCGCTGTGCTGGAATGCTAAGCTGACGAGATGTGCGCTTGGCATCGTCAACAAACATTTTGCCAGTTTTTAGGGAGTGTCTATCAGAGAATGAGTCCAGCAAGAAAAAACAGAACCAGGGAATGGAACAGAGTCCTGAGGATATGATTTGAATAGTTAATTCCCATTTTGACTGAAGCCAGCTGCACGCTTGACCTTTTCTCTTATGTGACATAATAAAATTCCTTTTTGGTTTAAGCCAGTGTGAGATGGATTTCTGTCACTTACAGCTGAATGGGTACTGGCTTGAACATATTTGTAGGTGGAAAGAAGAAGCCAGTGATGAGAGATGGTATTACTGAGGGAGCAATATCCTGGAAGAAACAGAAAGGGATGAGAAGAGAACTGTATAGTCTGTAAAAAGTGGTAGGTGGAAATGAGAATAAGGATGAGTGGGTATAGATAAGCTTGGAGGTGAAGGGAAAGGAAATAGAGTTATCCTGTGATATTTTCATCCTCTGCTATGATAAGGAAGGAGAATAGAGTAGAGATGAAGGTATAATAGAGCAGATGGCTTGAGGTGCATGAACAGATGAGTTGTAGAAATGAAAACGGTACTGACTGTGAATGAATAAGATACCAAACAGCATACTACTTCTGGGTACATATCCAAAAGAACTGAAAACAATGTCTGGAAGAGATATCCACACACCCATGTTCATAGCAGCATTACAACCTAAATGTCCACTGATGGATGAATGGATAAAAAAATATTGTATATACATACAGTGAAATATTTTTCAGTCTGAAGAAAAATTCTGACACATGCTACAACATAGATGGACCTTGAAGACACTATACTAAGTGAAATAAACCTGTCACAAAAAGACAAATACTGTATGGTTCCACTTATATGAGGTATCTAAAGTAGTCAAATTCATAGAAATGGAAAGTAGAATGGTGGTTGGCAGGGGCTGAAGGATGAAGGGAACGTGGAGTTACTGTTTAATGGATAAAGAGCTTCAGTTTTGTAAGATGAAAGAGTTCTGGAGATCTGTTGCATAGCAATGTGAATATACTTACTTCTATACTTCTGAACTGTACACTAAAAATGGTTAAGATCGTAAATTTTATGTTACATGTTTTTTTAAACCACAATTTAAAAAAAAAGATGTCAAACAGCATACACAGTCTAAGAGAAAATGGGGAGAGTAAGTCTGTGGTAGCCAATGAGCAAGATTTTATTTTCTCAATAATTGAAATGCTGGAACAGAGAAAACTGACAGCTGGATTTAGAGTGTGGAAGGAGAGAATGAGTGACCTGGGGGAAAGTATTGGCTGGATAAGTCTTGAGGATGAGGGAACTGAGTTTGGGGGTTGAGAGTTTGGCTAACATGATGAAGTGGTGGGATCCAGAATGCATAAACGTTAAATCAGGAACTCTAAAAACCGTAAGACTATGTCTGTTATTCAAGAGTTCATTGACTCCAGAAAAAAAAAAAAAATCACATAAGGCAAGTGTTTTTCTTTAAAGACAACATTTATTTGAATGATGAATGTACACATTATCAAATGACATTTTACAGGCAACTACAGTTACTTCAGAATTAAACTTCAGAATTAAAACTTGACTCCCATGATTTAAAAAAATTGTGCAAATTGGAATTACTGAGTGATTATGCAAAGGTAAAGTATATACGATGAGAAAAACTTAAACCAAGCAGAAATAAAAGTGAAACGTTTAACTATATCAGAGAAAGATACTCCTATTAAAATAAAATCAGACTTCCCAAAAAAATGTATGCCCATCATAACCACAGGATATGCTTCATACTTTGCTTAAATAATTAAAACTACACTATAACCAAAAGTATATGGTAACAGTAAGTACGCTGATTATAAAAAGAAGAGTCTAGACATGAGGACAGCTCTTTTTAGTGCCTTCCTAAAAAATGTGACAATTTTCAGAGCTATGTAACTGTTTATATCCATAGCCTGGCTCCAAGTATGTCACAGGTGAGGCTTCAAAAAGTCCTTGAAGAGCACGTAGCAGTAAAACTGGGCTCCCATCTTTATCATCAAGCAAACTTTCTTGTTTTGCTTGAGGCTAAGTGCATGTAGGAGTTAAAACTTATGAAATAATCTCACTGATGTTGAGACCATACCAATAGACTTGCTGATATTAGGTTTCTCTCCAACCGATGTTCAGTTGGGTTCCAAGCAGCAAGGCATACTGAAATAGATGAATTTCTATTTAGGAGACAGCATGAAAGGCAGTGGTATAACTCAAAGTTTAAATATGAGCGTTAACATTCTCTCTATATATACCAATTACAAGTGCTATAAATAATGGAGCATCAAGCCTATGAGAAGGTATCATTCAATTAGGTGGTCCTTCTTCATATAACATGAAGTAAAGCAAATAATAATTAAATTGTATACTGATAAATATGAATAAAAATAAATGAGGGAGAAATTGAAGCAATGGTTTCATTCTCACTCATTCAAATATTCATTCAACAAACATTTAGGTAATAACTTTACTTTGGGCCCCCATGGCTTTGGATTTAGATATCACTCTGGTAGTCTCTCCTGTTCTCTTCTTCCCTTTGGCTATGACTCACTAGCAACAAGGAAGCTTTTCTTCCTCAACTGCCACAGCAATTGTTCTGTATCTTGTTTATAGCACTTAATCTTACACTATGATATGTATATGTCTTATTTTTGTTACTAAAATAAGTTCCAAGAGGGCAGAGGTGGTATCTTTATTTTATATCTTATAGATTATGTAGGAGAAAGCAGCTTGAAGTCAGATTGGAGCTTGAATTCTACCTTTGCTAAATACTGACCCCCAAGTCTTTGGCCAAGAGAGCCTTTTCGCCTTGGTTTTCTCAGCTGGGATATTATATGCTCACCTAGGTATTATCTTGGAATAATACACACCTTTTAAAGTTATAGTGAGGGCTAAATGAGATAAGGCATGAAAGAGCCTCAGCGTACAGCCTGGGCTTAGCAAACTGTCAAATGTTCACCCCCTTTTTCTCCTGGGAACCTCAGGGGGACTCTTCATGTTGCCTGTCAACCTTTCTATACTCCCTATCACTCAGGTTTCAACTCTCATGGTGACTATTTAATACCTTCTCGTTTCTCCTTAAATCTCTAACATCTCCTTTCCTAATCTCCCTCTCAGCTGATCATTTTTCTTTTTATTCACTGAAAAAACAGAAGCATCAGAAGAGAACTTCCACATGTGCTTTCACCATCACACCTCCCCACCTACCTTCATCTGCACCCATATATTCTACCTTCCCTCCTGTTATTAAGGCCATGCACCTATCTAAGGTCTACTCCTCTGCTTAAGTCCTGGATCCCACTCCTTACCCAGATGTTGCTCCAGCAATTCTTCCTTTTCTTTCCTGCCATCATTTTCCCCCTTCCTACTAAATATTCTCTTCAGCTTACAGGAATAACAGCTATTCCTCCACTCTTAAAAATACTTCCCTTTACTTCTTATTCTTGCCATTACTCTACTTATCTGCTCCTCTTTATAGAAAAACTCCTTGAAAGAGTTAATATCTCCAATTTCTCTCCTTTCACTCTCTCTTAAGGCCACTTCAATCAGCTCTAATTTGCCTCTTTCCTCTACACCAAAACTGCACTTGTCAAGTTCACCAGCAAATCTTGTGCTGCTAAACACAATGGTCAGTTTTCACGACTAATCTTTCTCGATCTCTCAGCAGCATTTGACAGGGTCTGTCACTCCATCCTCATTAAAGTTCTCTCTTTGCATGACTCTAGAACACCACACTCTGGGGTTCTCTCCTGAATCAGAGCTGCTTCTTCACCCCTGTGTTGGCTCCTCCCCACTCCATGGCTCCTAATGTTGGAGGATCCAGGGCTCAGCACTTGGACCTTTCCTCTTCGCTAGCCTCTTTCACCCCCTTGCTGATCTTACTCGGTTTCATTATTCTGTACATCCATACACTGACAAGGCCCAAATTTGTATGCCAAGCCTGGTCCTATTCCCTAAGCGCTGACCTGTACATCCAGCTACCTCTTCGACACTTGTACGTGGATATCTATTAGATATCTAACACTTAACATCTCCAAGGTGGAACTCATTTTTCTTCCCAGTCTTGCTTTCCATTCTCAGTTGTCTTAATTAATGGCAATTCTGTCCTTCCAGTTACTCAGGCCAAAAAACCCAGGCATCATCATCGACTCCTCCCTTTCTCTCATATCCTGATACAAACTGTCAGCAAACTCTACTGTCGCTATCTCAGAAATGCATGCAGAATCTGAATTCTTCTCACCAGCTTGTTGGTGGCCCCTCACAATTTATTGGAGTTCTGTGATAGGGTCCACAGGGATTCCCCATCTTCCACCCGTGGCTACATACACTCTCTTCTTAACACAGCAGTTAAAGTGATCATTTGCTTCTCTGCTTAAAACCCTCCAGTTGTTCCCATCTCAGAATAAACACTAAGCTCATTACGATGACCTAGCATACTCTGTAGGGTCGACCATCCTCACCCTCCTCCTGTACCTCTCTGGTTTTGTCTCTGCTGCTCTCTCCCTTGGTCAGTCCATGCAAGGCCACACTGCGGCAGGAACACTCCACCTTATTATGATCTTTGCACTTACTGTTCTTTCTTCCTGGAATGCTCTTTCCTTTACAAGGCTAGCTCCTTACTTCACATTAGTCTTTGCTCAAATGTCATTTTCTTAGTGAGGACTTCTCTTCCAACTACCCTGGCCTATCTATCCCCTTTCCTGCTTTCTTTTTCTCCACAATACTTAATCATGTTCTTATTTATCTTATTCTTAATTATTTTGCTATTTATTTAAATATTTGTTGAATAGATGAATAAATTTTAACAAAAACAGGGACATAGTTGGCAATGTGAAATAGATAAGCTAACAATTTTTGTGCATGATTAGTAAAGATGTGCAACAGAACCATATATATTTAGTACTATGCTTATTGATAAATTTAAATTGAAGGAAATTTTGACATAAATTAATAAGAATATTTAAAATTTCATTAGATACCAGTTTTTCTTCTGATTAGTTTGCTAGGTTGTATGGATCAACAGAATATACTTCCAGTGTTTCTAAATGAATGTCTTCTTTACGGCTTGTATTTGTATAGTAATTGCTAAATGGAAGAAAAAAGAAAAAAGAAATTCTTTACTCATTGGCCATGATTATTATAAAGGTGTAAAAGTTGTTTCCTTTCCATAATTCCCAACACCAAGTAAGTACTTTTCATGGATGATTTCATTTTATTGTCTTAAATATCCTATGAAGTAACCCCCATTTTTTGGAAAGACCCATAAAAATAACTTGCTAAGCTGCTAAGTATCCAAGACAGAAGTTGATATTAGGCAGGACTCTTAATGACTAATAACTATGACTCCCAGATTGAAAAAAAGTCATAAGCTTTCATTTTATAATATGATCATAAATTTACCTTTGGAGAACCAATCTTCCAATCTAACTTAAAAAGAAATTTTTTAGATTTGATGTTTAATTCAAAATCCTTACATAGTCATGCAGCGCTAAAAGCTTTAAATGATTTTGAAGACATTTTTACTTTTATTCTCTGAAAACACATGTACTTTGCTGTGCTTCTAAAACTCTTTGCCAAAATTAGCAAAGGACAATAAAATGTGATTGTACTATCATGTAGAACTCTGAGATAAAGTAATACAAAATTATTGGGGAAAAAAGATTACTGTTGAGAGTACTTACAGCCTGTCACTCACTATCACATTTAAGAGGTCAACTTACATATTTAAGGGGAAGGTACATTAAAATTATTATAAAATGGTAACTTTTAGGTTAATGTGAGATTTAGGTTTTATTAAAATATCTTAGAAGACAAGAAAAAAAAATAACATACTCTCTTCTTCACATGTTTGGATGACTTTTAAAAATATTTAATTTTGTTACTAGACATCAATTTTCGAATGATTCATTACTCATCTTACTTACAAAAAGTATTCAAGGCAACTCAAATGTCTACATCAAGTATCAGAAACTAAATTGAAGTCAGTTAGAAAATGGAAATAAAACAAGTGAGTGATGCTTAAGAATTTAGTTTAACATATACGTTTGGTTCATATCAACTGAGGCACTTACATATAGTATTTGATAAAAACATGTTAATAACCTTAATAATCAGACTGGAACATTATGAATTATTTGAGCTTGTAGGCATTCCCAAAGTTTGCAAATTTTCCTACACATGTAATGCTCTGATAGCAAACTTAGTAGCAGGAAGGAAGGAGATAGAGACCACATTTCTATTTTACTTAAACTTCTATTTAAATTACACTTGGCTAAAATTATCTTCTAACTTCCTGTGAGGAAAGCCATGCAAATGACATCCCTAGTTTTGTTTTCTTGAGACCTTTTTCTGTCTTGAATTCTGTGAAACTATTTTCCCCTTTCATCTTACTTCTGACTGTTCCTTCCCCTCCTGCCTCTTAAGCATTACTGTCCTTTTGAGATCTGTTCTCATCCCTATTTTAATCTTCTATGTTCTGTTTAGTACCAAGGCTTCAATTGTGATTTAAATGTCATCTACCTGAGTCCAGTCCTCTCTCTTGAGTCCTACGTCATGGGTGCCTGGAAGTAGCAGGTCAGAACTGAACTCATCATCTTTCCCCACAAACATGTCCCTCTCTTCTTTTGATGAACCGTTGGGCCCACCCAGTGACATCTGCTTGACTCATTCTTTGTGTCCCCTTCTCCCCACATTCATCAATTCACTAAATCCTGGAAAGCCTATCTTCTTCATAGTGAAGGCATTTCTTACATCTATTCCATCCTCTTGAGCCCCACCACTGCTGCTTTTGTTGACAGCCCAGTACCGCCCCTTCTTTTGAAAATGCAAATCTGAACGTATTGCTTCACTTAAGATTCTACAGGATAAACACCAATTCCTTGTCATCACATGCAAGGCTTTTGATGATCTAGCTCTTGACCATCTTTCCAGATTTCCCCAAGACTGTTAAATTAAACATTAGTTCAATGGGATGTTAAAAGCCTTATATGAGAAAAAAAAAAAGTTCTGCAGTCCAACTAGTTTGAGAGATTAGTTTTTAAAAAATTAAACAGGCATCTTTATTGTAGAACTTTAAATATTCTCATGGTCATTGTGAATCTCCATGAGAAAAATGTAGTATGAAGTATTTCCCAATCTTTTTTGGTCAGAGAACACTGTTTCTCCTGAAATCATTCACAAAACCAGGGTTATGTGATACATACTCTGATAAACACTACTGCCTAAAGTACATCTCAAATGTAAACCCTTGCAAGACCAACTGTGCTCAGGCCCTCCCAGGCTTAGGGCAAACTATTCAGGTTCAAAGATGCCACTATTACATAGTTTCAATGTAACCCCTTCATGTCTGATGCCTGCACTAGGCATTATAGAACTGTGAACAGTGTAATCAGATCATTTAGATAGATCCAAGTGACTTGGCATGTTAAAGTAATTTTGCTGGAGTTTGTGGGTGACATTTTTAGGGTGACATGACTTGATCATCCCCCACTGGAAGTTACCTGAGATTTGGTAAGACTTCACATGATTATCCTCCCTAACACTAGCATGTATGGAGACTTAAGAACCTGAGCACACGGAACATTTCCAGGCTGATACCTGATGATATCATTTGCTAAAAATGTATCCTTTGCACCTATCATAATATTCTGTAATTTCCACAAGATGTATGTGGTCAGAGGGGTCTTTTATGTCACTCCTCCACATAAACCTATGCCACCTTCACCTTCAATCACCATCACACATACTATTTTCCCAGTCATGTCAACTGCTTATGTAGTTCTCATAATATATGATGGAATGACAAGCCTCTGGGTCTTTGCTCAAACTGCTCCTTCTACCTGGAATACCTTTCTCCCCTTGTTTACACTCTCTTGAGGTGCACCTGAAATATCTTCTCCACTATGGAAACTTTTCTAATCAAAATTCCCAAGCACTGCTCATTTGATTGTGTCCTCACCAAATATCACATGACCCACTATGGCAACATTACTTTATGGATACAAATGTTTTTTAAAAAGAATAAATTAAAAATAAAATGTAAAAGTATGTCTAATTTCTGGATAATAAAACATAACAAAATATAGAAACCTAGTCGTATATTTAAGGAGTCATGAAAACAACCAAGCGAGAGAAAACATTACTTGAACAGATAGAAAGGCCTAGTAAATTTCTGAATGGGAATGCATTACAGAAAATGTGCCAGTTCTCAACAGTTAATCTATAAACTTAAATGCAATCACAACATATCTGTTTTTAGAAAATGACAAATCATCTAAAACTCCTGTAAGAACAAACAGAAGAGAGAGGAAAAGCTTAAAAAATTATAGTGAGGGGATTCTTGCTTTATCAGATATTATAATAGTAGAAAGCTATACTATTTAAACACAAAGTGGTTTGTGATAGAATAGACAGATCAATACAACAACAACAACAAAAGAATCCAGAAACACAATACATCCAGATAGATTAATTATTTGACATATGATCAAGTTAGAACTAACCTTCTAGAAAGTCATTTGGCTATATTTACTAAGCATCTAAATGTTCATACACTTATCCCTAGCAATTCTAGGAATCTAGGCTAAGGAAATAAGGAGATGTGGAAAAAGTTTCTTTAAAGGTGTTTCTCATATCTTTATTTATTATCAAAATAAATGTGGAAGCAACCTAAAATTTCAACAATATAGATACATATAACAGAAAAATATGCAATTAAGTAGGTAAAAAGAAAACATGATTTAATAAAAAAAAAAATCTGTACCTGAGGCTAAATGAAAAAAAAAAATTAAGGCAGGAGACTATAAGGCCAAAATTTCAGTTTTAAAAGGAAAAAGAGAAATAATATAAGGAAAATGATCATACCTGTATAGGAACGTACCAAATATCTGCAGTTGTTATGACTGGGATTTTTTTCTATTTTCTAGATTTTTTATTACATATAAATAAACATAATCTGATCTGAATAAACACCATTCAAATAAAATTAGTTTGTTATCTTTTAAGTTCTTACAGAAAGGGCCTTCTATTTAACACAAGATACCTTATTCCAGTTATCCCATTGCAGTATTTATTTCATTTAACTTGTCCTTCTGTGTTTAGTTTCAGGCAAGAAGTCAAAACCTTTTGTGCGTTTTGGTCAAGCATGCGTTGAACTTACCTTTCTCTGTGTTTTAATATCATGCGTAAGGTGATAGCACCCAAGCAGAAAAGAGCTACTACCCCTGCAGAAAAACCTAGAAAACAAAACAGAGTATCAAATGCTAGAAAAATGTGACCTACCTTGATTTGAAGTGACTGTGGGCCTATTCCTAGTGGTGGGGAAAATGTTATGTGACTTTTCTACTTGTTCTTCTTCAACCATATAAATACTGAATTCCTAAATCATCATATGTGGGCCTAACGTTTTGGATTCAATCCAGTCCATATTTAATCTAAAGGACCAAGCATTTGACCACAGGGTTCCAGTCAAGTTTCTGTTGAGCTTTTCTGTTCTTTTCAGTTTTATCAGTAATATTCTTGTCACTGGGGTGAAATTAGGAGCTCAGGACACCAGGATCCCATGACTTTGCATAGCAACATTAAACTCTCAGTTGTGAAATATATTTTGTTACTGCAGAATAAGCCAGTCTATTTTGATAGTAACCAAATCATGCAAAAGACCAAGAGTTAAACTAAATTTTTGGTAAACTTAACTTTCAATTTAAAAACTGGGAATAGCTGTTCAAGTCATTTATTACATTCTATCCAAAAGTGACAGTTTGTGATGTGAAGTACACATTAAAAGATCCTTAAAACACTAAAAAGAAGATAACTTCTTATGAGTTAAAGTGAAAAAAAAAATTAACAGTCAGGATATATGGCCTCAAATGTTACATACATTTTTATAAATCACCATTAGAAGTTTTCTTCGAGTATTTAAGAAAACTTACCGCAAATAAGAGGAACAAGTGAGCCTAAGGAGAATACAAAATCATGAAAATATTAGTCTAGTTGCATGGTTCCACATAGTTCTAAGTCCCATGGTAATGTCCCAGAAATTAATCTCAGCTCCCTCCTCTCTAAGTCTACTTAAAAAGAGGTATTGGAACCCTGAATTATACCCACTCTTTCTTTCTCTTTTTTTTTTTTTTTAAATAAATATATGTATTTATTTATTTATTTATGGCTGCATTGGGTCTTCGTCGCTGCATGCAGGTTTTCTCTAGTTGAGGCGAGCGGGGGCTACTCTTCGTGGTGGTGCGCAGGCTTCTCATTGCAGTGGCTTCTCTTGTTGCAGAGCATGGACTCTAGGCGCATGGGCTTCAGTAGTTGTGGCTCGCGGGCTCCATAACACAGGCTCAGTAGTTGTGGAGCACGGGCTTAGTTGTTCCGTGGTGTGTGGGATCTTCCCAGACGAGGACTCGAACCTGTGTCCCCTGCATTGGCAGGTGGATTCTTAACCACTGCACCACCAGGGAAGTCCCTACCCACTCTTTCTTCATTTCTTATGTAACAACTTCATTGGCCTTTAAATTTTGTTTCCACGTTAATTAAGTAGGGGTAGTTCATTCATGAAAAAAACCAATAAACTCAACTTTATAATCAGGGATTTCTCAGGTCAGAATGCAAACATTAACTGTTACAACAGGTTGGTTAACATATTTTTGGAGGCCCCTGTCATATTGCTAAGCACTTATAAATCAAGATTCAGCAATAACAGAAGTCTCAGCAGCAAGTCCTTTCAAAATACAGTCTGTCCTCTGTATCTGTGGATTCAACCAACCACAGATCAAAAATATTCGAAAAAGCAAAAAATTTCAGAAAGTTCCAAAAAGCAAAACTCACACTGCGAGCCCAACAACCATTTACATAACATTTACATTATATTAGGTATTATAAGTAATCTAGAAATGATTTAAAGTATACAGGAGGATATGCACAGGTTATATGCAAGTACTATGCCATTTTTTATAAGGGACTTGAGTATCTGCAGATTTTGGTATTCAAGGGGGTCCTGGAACCAATCCCCCTGAGGATACCAAAGGACAACTCTATAAGGTTGTTAGTTTTGCACCTTTTAAATTAGTGCTCTCCTCTCTTTATTTCCTTTCTTTACTTTCCCCATTCTCTGAAAGTCTCACTTTTACTACAGTAGACCACCAACTTCAAATTCATCTGTTACTATACCACTGGTCACAGACCTATGTCAGTTTAAAACCCAGGAGTCCCTAACATTGAGGGATACCACTCACTCTCTTCTTTCCAGCGAAACAAGTAGGAGCTGCAGTGAAGCCCTTTGTACTTACTTGGGGATTTGCAAACAGCCAGGGGAGGGTTCCATCCGTGATCTTCCTGACACTGGCTCTGGGGACTGCCTTCTAGGGTATACCCATCTTCACATTCTAAAGTGATGACAGCTCCATACTGATACATTTTTCCAGGCTCCAGCCCACTCTGGATTCCATTTATATGCTCTGGGAAGCTACAGTTCACCTCTGAAATTAAAGGAATCTAATTGAAGCTGAGTCATATTTTGACATTTTACCAAGAACGTAGATACTGCCCTTAATGGAAAGGTTTATGAAACCAATTTAGTTTATTCTCAGTTAGTAAAACTTCACTGAAATAACACAAAATGATGTCCTAGGCATAGCCTTTTAGTGTCAGCCATCTACCTCAGGAACGTACAGGTAATCATACCAGATTACTTTCCTTTTTTGTGCTTTAGTTTCTAAACCAATAATGTTGAATAATTTTTGTGGCTTCTTAGAGAAATGATGAGGGCTGAATGAGTAACATTAAGACTTCTGAATTTTTGTTTCATCAACTTTGACTCTTATTCTCCAATTCTTCTTACATGTAAATGCTTCCTCATTTCTTCTTTCATCTTTTCAGTGTAGGGGCCAATAGTGTGAGATTTTGGATTTGAACCTGACTCTAGGATTTTCTAGCTGTGGGACTTTGTGTAAGTTACAAATCTCTCCATTCTACTGGGACCTCATCTATAATACAGGGATAATGGCACCAATCACTGATATGGTTCTCACGAGGATTAAATGAGATAATGCATGCAAAGTGCTGTGCACAGTATCTGGCATATGGTAAGAAGTGCTTAACTAATATTCAGTATTAATTCATTACTCATATTTCATATGCACTGCTTATGATAATGAAAATGACATTCTGAAACTTTTATAAAAATATACCTATAATCCTACCACCACTTAGAGGAAACATACTCAAAAGATAACTTTACTTTTTATGAGTATTTTGTCAAATGCACACTTATAATAACTGTAACCACAGTGTAAATTCAATCTGTACTTTAGTTGTTTGATTTACATAAAGACTTCAACTTTCCATATATAAATGACTACATAAGTGATAGCTCAGATAGAGCCTCAGACACTTTTCTTATTTTGCAGTATTTAGATGACTTCATCTATTAATCCAATTAAATGCATTTAATTAAATGATCCAATTAATGCATTTATTTGGCTATTTTAAGTTGAAAGTACCTAACTGAATATATCTATTTCGGACAAATTTTATTTAAAAAATAAGAAAACAAATAAACAACACACCTTTGCAATAAGGGACAGGTCCGTTCCAGGTTCCCTCATGTGTGCAAAGAAGGAGTGCATCTCCTACAAGCAGGTAGCCTTGGTTGCAGCTATACAGGATTGACATTCCGGGAGAAAATCGAGCTATGTCTCCACCAGTATGATTTCCGTGGGGGATCTTAAATGGATGTTGACATCCTAAGAAAGCTTAGACACCAATTTAAAAAGATCTTTAATTTAGTACAGAGGAACACATAGCCAGCAAATGGGTGATAGCAATACAGAAAGAAGGCAGGCAACAAGCCAACTAGTCAGTATCCAAAAATATTCATTTAGCCCAAACCAAACAGTACAGAACAGAGATTTGCATTTCCTACCTATATCATATATGATCTGAAGACAAATGTCAAATGGAAGACAATGAAACATCAGTGGTTACAGCACACAATTGTAATCTATCAGAGAATAGTAATCTTTTCTTTTCTCTTTAAATGGTAAAAAGGCTGTAGTCAACGGTCACACCCTCAAATATCTACAGGAGCCAGGAAGTGAAGCCACCAGATATGGTAAGTCACAGAGCACCTGTCCTTCTAAAAATGGCAGCCACTGCCCAATTCAAGATACTGGTACCTTGCAGGAAAGCAGAGGGGGCCCTCACTGTATCACAGGTTCACTGTTTGCCTTGGGTGGTGGAGATGGGTTTCACTTAAAATAAGACTACTGTGCTAGCCAAAGAAAACAGTTTTGAACTCAGTTCTTGGTCACCAGTTGGCAGCCTCTGTTGTAGATAGCCACTGATAGGGATACAACTACCGATGATAACTAAAATTACAAGACAATTCAGTGAGTTTTAAGGCCAGCTCCACTCTCCAGAATACTCAAAGATCCCTTTCTGGCTTGTATCACAGCCTTACATATCAAATTATCAAGCAATATTACTGCCAAACATTTGCCCAAAATGGTATGTGCATTTTCCCCATTCTAAAGTAATAAAAATAATAAACTTGGGAGACTCCATCAGTTTCGAAGTTAACCATTATCCTTTCATGTACCTTTTTTCAACAAGCTTAGAAAGAAAAGGGAAAAAAAGAATGAGCTGAGAAGATAAGGCAAGGCAGGTATTTTGTAAAATAATATGACTGCCTTAGCTTTTATTTGCTTTTCTTTAGGCAGAATGGCAAGTGCAGATTCAAAACCCTTTTTCTTTATTCTGTGCAACATCTCATATTTTAGTCCTGAAAATATCTTACCCTTTTTGATACAAGTTGGTACAGCTGGCACCCATTTGTTGTCAGTATGACACCTAATCAAGTGACTCCCATTCATGATGAAGCCGGGATCACAGGCAACATGTACTATGTCATTGTGGGAATATGAAGAACGAGTTTTATTTAGCTTGTATCCATGTAGGACCTCTGGATTAGGGCAGTGAGTCACAGGAGGAGATTTTATGCACTGTGGGGGAGGTCCACTCCAAGATCCACGTCCTTTAGAATCACTTAGGCACCGTATACTTTTCTCTCCCAGAAGATAGAATCCTTGGTCACATTCATAAGAGATTTCATTTCCATACAGAAAGTGTTCTGCCATCACATCCCTGTGCCTCCCATTGTTAATCACTGGTGGAGGTTGACAGTGGATAACTGCAGAAGAGATTAGGAAAGTCTACTTCAGCTAGTACACCATGGTGGACAGTTTTCAATCAGATACTATAAAACTAAATAATAAAACTATGCAACTGCATGTAGTGCACATAGCTATTAAGTTATTTAAATTTTAGATGCTGGATTATGCTTTCTTTTAAAAAGCTTTATTAAATTTTTGACTACATGAATAATACACACTCATTCCAAAAATGATTCAGAAAATACAGTAAAGTATTAAGAAAGGAATAAATACAGCTATGTTCTCATGAAATAGAGAAATAGTCTCTTTTTGTTATTTTTTAAATTTTGAGCAATTAGCAGGTATATGGCAAATACAGTCATTCCTCAGTATCCACAGGGGATTGGTTCCAGAATCCCCCATCAATACCAAATTCTGAGGATGCTCAAGCCCCTTATATAAAATAGCATAGTGTTTGCATATAACCTACGCCCAACCTCCTATATACTTTAAATCATCTCTAGATGACTTATAATACCTAATACAATGTCAACGCTGTGTAAATAGTTGTAAGTAAAATGTAAATGCTAGGTAAATAGTAGCCAGCACATAGCAAATTCAAGTTTAGCTTTTGGAAGCTTTCAGGATTTTTAAAAAAATATTTTTGATCTGCAGTCGATTGACTCCATGGATTTGAAACCTTCAGATACAGAGGGCCAACTGTATTCATTTCCTACTTGACAATTTTGTTTCCCAATGCTAGTACCATCCAAACACTAAAACATGTTTCTTATGTACACTGAGCTAGAACACATCGACTGTTAAGGTATAGATTAGTTCTGTAGTGACCTGTTCTCTTTAAACCCCTACAACCCACTGACAACTTTTTTTTTAAACTTACCTTTACAAAGTGGAATCTTTTGGAACCAAACCCTATTCTTATCACCTTGACATTTCCGATAAGCATGTCCAGTCAACTGGTACCTAGAGAGAGATTATAATACGTTTTCTCTTCCTAAAAATCACATCTCTGAAACCTAGCCTCTTCAAACCACTAATACAGAGGCACTTCTAAATAAGAAATTTGGCAGAAAGGAGTCAAAACTCCTGGCCCTTCAAGTAAGCAAACTACTTTAGACTTAGAGTTACTCCCAACAAAGCCATTTCCATGTCAAGAAAGGACTGAAAAGTTAGAGATGCTACTTAGACCTTTGGAACCTCACAATCTCTGTTAGTGTGACAACGAGGAACCTCTAGAGGGAGTCACCAAGACAAACTGAGGCTAGAATTAATGCACAAAGCAAGGTGGAGACCCTTTCTGAGAATGAATCATACTTACCCATCTTGGCAGGACATATTAACTGGTACCACAGGTGAACCAAGTGGAAGCTCTTGAAGACCTTCCTTCAAAGGTTGGCATGGTGCTTCTAGAGGAGCAAAGTTGGAATTACTTATACATGCCTGATATAAAAGAGAAAGACAACTCAGGAACTGAAAGTACCTTCACACCGAGGGGCAGAAGGACTCCAATTTCCTGAAGGCATACAGTGAATGGATCTGTTTCCCACAAGCAAGTAGCCAGGATCACAGGTGTAGTCTACAGTCATCCCAGAGACAAAGAGGACCCTATTTCCACCTGTATGCCGACCATGGTGGAGCCCAGAAGGTGGCTGACAGCCTAAAGAAAAAACTTCCCACATAAATACCAACAAAAACTCAAGAACACTAAGTATACAACATTTGACAATAGACAGTCTGAAACTTTTAAGCCAAAGATCATCAAGCTCTTATTCATTACTGAGTGCTTTCTGCTCTTTTGAAGGAACCTGGAACCTTAAAAAAGATCCTCTCAATTATTTACCCTGACTGTATCCCAGATCCAAGGGAGCATTTGCACAAAGAATATATACAACAGCACACATAAACTGTTTTGTTACAGAATGGAAGAATTGGGACAGTAATCTATGCCCCCTTGCTTTTTTCCATAACTCTAGCTTTGGGTGGGAGATAACAAACAAGAATAAACAAGTGAATACCTCATTTTTCTCTCCACTGAGTTTTTACCTTTTTCACAAACTGGTATTTCAGGATCCCAGGTGTTATTGGCTTTGCAACGAACCTGACTGCTGCCCTTCAAAGTAAATCCATTATTACACTTGAATATCACACTGTCATTGTAGAAATATGGGGCTTCCTTGCTAGATATCTTGTATCCATTTGCAACGTGGACATGTGAGCACTGAACAGCAGGGAGGGAAAGTTTACAGAGAGGAGCGGGTCCACTCCAGATGCCCATCTCTTGATCGTTGCTTGTACAACGGATGGTGCTCTCCCCAATGAGGTTGAACTTCACTCCTCTCTCTGGCCCGGGGTTACATGTGTAAGTGACTGTGGTACCATATAGGACATCTGAGGAACTCCCTGTGTGTACTCCATTGTAGATAACAGGGGGTGGTGGGCAGGTGATATCTGGAGAGATGAAAAGTTACTGTACAATTCTGTTCCAGTATTAAACACCAAAGAAGAGAAATGAGGCTGGTTATGAATCTTTTGTTATCAGGTTTCTTGAAGCATATGGGTGAGATGTGATGATATGCATTCTATCAAAGCTCATTATTATGCAAAATTCAGTTTAAAAGATTTCATAGGAAAGATTTTTGTAATGTGTTAAAAGTGAAGATGTAGATCAATATCATATTGTGAGGCAGTAAAGTCTGATAGCAAATTATTAATTAAGAGAAGAATTCTTTTTTTAATAACCAATAGGTCAATAAAAGGCACAGGGGAATAGAATTAAACTTTTTTGAGATGGTACATCGTTTTGCTGTGGTGATATGATAGGCTAGCCAAGAATATTTATTGTTGATTGAACATCTACTTTTTGACAGGCAATTGTCTCATCTGCAAAGGAGGGATGGGATAGTACCATTTAATTATAATAACTTTGAGGTCTGCAGTCTGATGCTAATGTTACAGATAAGAGGCTAGAGTTCAGAGAAGTTACATAAATTGCCCCCGGTTAATAAGCAGTAGAAATAGAATCCGAGTTCAGATCCCACACCAGTTCCCTTTCTCTCCACTAAACTACAGTGTACCCAAAATTAAGGATGGTGGCTCATATACTCACTGACCTCATTACTCTTATTATCCCATATCACAAAAGAGAATCAGTAACTAAATGCATTTAAATTAAGTGATTGCTAGGCTTTGAAGTAAAAGAAAGCAAAACTGTGCAACTATAACTGTTGACAAAGTGAATAGAACAGAATCTAATATTTTTATTCCCATAACATGCCTAAAACAGAAATCTCACAGGATTCTAGACCCTCTGTTATTCATATTTATAGATCTCACATTATTCAAGATCCTTTGTTATTTTTCTACTCACCTTTACAGAGACGAATCTCCATAAACCAAGGAATTGTGCCTTGACACTGCTGATAAACACTCTCGCCTAGCCGGTACCTAGGGACAAAGAGTCATGACATTTTGCCGTCTGGTGACCACTAACCTAAGCAAGAGCTATTGACTCAATAGCAGACACATTACTTTCAGTACAGGAATCAATAGGAACAAAAACGTAGCCAGCATCAACACAACCCACCCATTGCACAGCATAGTTTCCATTAATGGAAAAATAGAGTGATCACACTTCCATGAACACGTGACGGGGGGGGGGGGTCTTTGAGATTAACTCCTACACAGAGCTTGCAATGTAACTGATAAGCCAGACCTAGTTCAGACTGAGACAGTCCTCACTAACCCTTCGTCACAAGAAGAGTTGACATCTGGTCTGATAAGTTGGTTCTTGGGTTTTTTAAAGACTTGCTTTCCTATAGGTTCACATTCTGCCACTAAAAAAAGAGAGGAGGATGAGAAGTCAACTCAAGGCAATCTCAAAACCAAAAAACATCGACATTCAAAGCCTGGAACCTTTGCATGTGGGGGCAGTGGGTATCCACACTCCCTCAGAGGTACAATGTATGGATTCTTCTCCCACCAGCACATAGCCAGGGTCGCAGCTATATTTTATGGATGTTCCAGGGTCAAAGCGAATCATGTGTCTATATTCCTTTTGCCCATGGAGGATTTTAGGAGGAGCTTGACAATCTAAAGGAAAGACACAGAATTTTTCTTATGTAAACAATGATAGAAAGAAACTGAGCCAAAGAAAGTGACATTTATGCTACAATTCCACTCTGGTGGCAGCTGTACAGTACAGAAGTAATCTTGCAGCCCAATTTTGGATAATTTTAGACCAGTGGTTGTCAATTTTTTTTCTGCATTTAGGCAGCTGCAGATTTTTTTTTTCCATTCCCACTGGGTGCTCCAATTCCTCTGTTGTACAAGGAATCATCTTGTACATTTCAAATGGGAGATTCTGACCTATCTGTAGGGTTATTTTGCTGAAGTCAAAATCACTTTCCTTTTAAGAAATCACTGTTAAGACAAACATTTTTTTCCCAGTTGTTTTCCCTTTAAAGAAATAGGCAACTTAGTGGTCCCTAATGATTTTTCCCCCCAAGGATAATCCTACAAAATGAATGGGAGACAGTGTTTAAAAAGCCTTCTATATAATTTATCTTCACTATATTTTGTAAAATTGAGGGGACTGGAAGTTGGACAAGGCCCTGCTGAACTCCATAACCCCTTCTCTAATGCTTCAGAAGGATGAATCAGTGGCACCTGTTCCAAGCATTGGAATACTCACCCTTTTCACAGACTGGTACCGATGGTTCCCATGTGCCTTGGGCATTACATCGGATTCCCTTGCTGCCCTTCATGGTGAAGCCAAATACGCAAGCAAATACCACAGTGTCATTATAGGAATATTGATCTTTCTGCCCGGATGATATTTGGCCTCTTAGGATCTGGGGAGGTGGACACCGAACCTCAGAAACAGAAAGTTCACAGCGTGGGGCAGGGCCGCTCCAGGTCCCAGTCTTCTGACTATCAGTGGTACAATGGATAGTTCTCTCCCCAGTGAGGATGAAGTTCACTCCTTGCTCTGGGCCCCGGTCACAGGTATAAGTGACTGTGCTTCCATACCGAACATTCACTGAAGAGCTGCCCGTATGTCTTCCATTGAGAATAGAAGGAGGTGGTGGGCAAAGAATTTCTAGGAAATTACAGAGAGAGATGACAAGATTCCAACTGTACTACAAACAAAGAATGTCTCGGGTATTGCTACATGCCACTCTCACATCCTGGGTTCAGGGACAGTAATATTGGAATCTGTAATGAATCTGTCAAAGCGGCTATAGCAATATAATTCAGAAAGTATGATTTAAAGCTTTATTCCTTAATATATCTACTTTGCTGATCCTTTGATTTCTTTTACCAAGTATATAATCTCCTTTATGTGCATGGCCTGGCTGGCAAATGTACATAGCTTTCAGAGAAAGAAAAGCTTAGAAACCCTGTTTTACTTGAGTAAGCAAAGGACAAAGAGGTAATTCAAGGATGTTTCAGTGAAGAACATATCCCTTAAAGATCTAAAGATCTCTGGGGGAGATCCTTGTTCTATAAGATCCTGTATAGTAACAACTGGAGGAAACGCTTTCAGTTAAGCTGAGAATGTGGTGTCCTGTTGAACCTCTGGCCAAGGAACTAGTTGCAAACCACAGTCACTTAACATACCTTCACATACTGGCATCTTGGTCCAAAAAGTACGCTGTCCAACAATTACACACTGGCTAGAAGGTTGGCCTTGTAATCGATACCTGGAGACAAAGGGAGGTCATTCAGAACTATTAGGCAGAACAAAACCCTCTATTTAAAATCCAAATTCACTTAATTTGTGGGCACCAACTCCTTTTATTGGCATTATCTCTCACAACCTTAAGCTGTCCATCGACCGTCACAGAGAAGCCTTCTGCAGGTTTCACAGTTCACACCATGCACACATAAGTCAAATGAATTAAATCTCATAGGCTCTCTAGACACTCACCCTTCACTACAGGAAAAGTTCACAGTTGCACCAACCCGAAGACTTGTGGGCCTCTTTAACTGCCCATTGAGAAATGGTCCTGGAGGTTCACACTGTGCCTCTAAGAAAACAAGCCAAAGATGAGCAAAGTGTGGCAAGTAACATAATAGCCCAAATTCTTAACATTGATTGTAAATTTAGGGTACCTTTACATGTGGGAGTGACAGCACTCCAGTCTCCCGAAGACAAACAGCGAATGGTCTTTTCTCCAAGAAGCAAGTAACCAGGTTCACAGCTGTAGGTCACAGACAATCCTGGGGCAAAGGAATCAACACTCTCCCCTGTGTGATGCCCATTGGCGATTGTGGGAAGTGATGGACACTCCAGGGGGATATCTTTACACACACACATTAGGAAAAAGGTCATCAGATAGCTCCTTCACAGTCTGTATTTTGACTTAGTACATACATCCAAATAAATGATACATGGTCTATGCTAAGCAGTTGTCATTAATTTTCGACTCAGTCTTTTAAAGATCAAACAGGTATGGTTTAATTATATCCATTTTATACCGCAAATAGTACATTATTTTTTATTTTTAGTTACACTTTATGAATCACATTTGCAGTGTGAAAAACTTCAATTACCAAAAAAAAGTCCATTTTCACTCGTACTCTCATTCTACCCTTAAGCCTATTTTCTGCTCCAAAAGTAGCATGTTGTTATTTATGGGGTTATCCTGCCAGATACTAGTAATATAGTGTTTTTGGATCCTATACGTGATATATCTATACACATATTTTGGGTGTGTATGTATACTCAATACGTATTATTCTAGGCCCTGCTTTATTTGCTTAATAATCTATATCTTTCCATGTCATTACATATAGGCCTATCTAAATCTTTATAATCTTTAATCCTATCTATAATCTTTAATTGTTTTTCATGGTCACCCCATTTGAGACTATCTTCAGATCTTCCCTTCCTCCAAGATTATATATCTGTTTACAGATAGATAGAATCATATTTTTCTAATAGTAATTTTTTCAACTCTTTAATCAATTTAGAATTTATCAATATTGTTCTTTATTAAGAAAATAAATACCTTATTTCGATGGTATAATTTTTGTCAAGTATTGCCAGTTCCCATAATTACATCACTGAAATTCAGATTTAGAGTTCAGCAGCAACATAAACCACACCAAATAATAAGGAAAGGAAGAGTTTACAGTACTTCTTATTTTCAAAGTTACTTGATTTGAAATGTTATGGCTTAGGACATGAGTTTGAAAAATAGTGGATCACTCAGAAAGTATTTATAGAGGCCAAAGAGAGCAGCACATCATTTCTGCCAGACTATACTAACAGCTTTTGTAGATCAATTTTAAATCCACTCATTGTGTTTTTGCTATTAGAGCCCACATTTCTTCTCATTTTAACAATAACCCAGATATGCAGTTGAAAACTGTGAAACCCAATTCCCGCAGTCCAAACAAATTCTGGCCCCCATCCTTGTGGGACTTATTCCATTCAATTATTAGGTGTGTTTAGTTAGATTTTCCCATTATACTTTAAAATTCTTTGCTCTACTGATGTTTGTTGAATGAATATTTATATCCCTCTACAACCAAGGAAAAGCCAGGAAACCATAATTTTCACCCTTTCCGTTGCTTCCTCCCTCCACCCTTACCACTCACACATCCACACTGTTCTTCCTTCAGAATGATACCAAACTTAATCTGCACAGAAATGCGAGGCTCCAAGCTCCTGAATCAGTTTTATTTTCATTCTACTCACCACTTTCACAGGTTGGTAGTGGTGTTGGCCCCCATGTTTTATTTGCTTGGCACCAAACAGTTTTGTTTCCTTTCATGGTGAAGTTGGTATTACAGGTAAATGTCACAGAATCACCATGTCTGTATGGTGGTCTAGACATTTTATTTCTGTATCCACCTGGTACTATGGGCTCAGAGCAAATAGAATTTTTATTGTAATATTCACATATAGGAGCAGCTTTATCCCAGATTCCATTCACTTTGTCTTTAGTTATACAAAAAAGAATACTTTCTCCAATGAGGCGGAAGGCACCCAAACAACTGTACCTCACCACAGCGTTAACAGCTATGGAACCAGAATGATAACTATTCCGCCCATTTTTGATAGGAGGAGGAGGGTCACAAAAAATCCCTGCAAAGTAGAAAAGAAAATATGTGGTCATACTGATCATGACAATAAGATTCAAATTTAGATAAAAGTCCAAATATAGGTCATGTCACTTTTTCAGAAATAGGCTTAGAAATTTGTATAGTTTATTTCTTACTCATAGTCCCTGCCTGTCCCCAAGTTCCTAAATTCTTACCTTTCTCTTGATCCTCAGCAAACAAAGCAATATAGGACTATAAGCCATCTTGACCAAACAATAACAATGAAACAGAATTTATTGAATAGTTCTGTGTCTAATCAACTTTAATAATGAAACAAAAGGCAAACAGTCCATGAAAATAATATATTAATGACATACTAATCACACGTGGAGAGGCACCATGGACTAATGAAATCTGGGCTCATTAGTCCTGGTTTCAAATCCCCACAGTCATTCAATAGCTGTGTGACCTTAGGCAAGTCTCACCCTCTTTAAGCCTCGGTTTCCTAGTCTAGTATAATTCAAGGTTGTAATGAGAATCCAGTGACATAAAAGTACCTGAAAGGGGCAAGTACAATACCTGGAACATACTAATTATGCAGTGCCTGTTTCAAAAACACAGCTGGGGCTATAAGTAGTGAGACCACATTCTGTCCCGTTACAAAAGATACTGCAGCCTCACTGCAAGTCATTTGTCATCCTTTGATGCTGGTCCCATTTGAAAGACCCACAGGAAGTGATCAGAGGTTTGGAATAGTGACCTCATATCTTTTATTTATTTGTCCTAATAGACATGAAGAATATTAATTGTTTATAGCTGCATTGGTATATGCACACCTTTCCTGAGTGAGTCTTAGAATAAAGGAAAACTTGCCAACCTCCAAAACTTCTGGTTGATTTCCATTTAGCTCCAAGAATTGCTCATCAGATGAGGAAATGGCATAAGAAGACACAGCCAAACCATTTCAGCACATCAGTGCTATTCATTTTCAGTAGGGGTAATTTTTGAGAGCCTTTATCCTTATACACATAGAATACTCAATACCATATGTAGTCAACTGAATAAATTTAGTTTTTGTCTGCATTCTAGAACATATAGAAGAGTGGCATATATATGTTCATATTGATAAGATTTTATAATTGATAAATGCATGAGAATACACCAAAAATCAAGAGGCACGATCCATACTTGATTATTTTTGCTTTCTACTCACGTTCACAGACAGGAAACTTATTATTCCAGAGTACTCTCATTCCTTCTGAGACACACTGACTAGAAGATTGGCCATGTAACCGGTACCTTAAACAATAAGGGGTAGCAAATCATCACCAGAACAAACTAATTCTCGGTTGCATGGAATTCATCACTTCTCTCAAGTATATGGTATTAATAGCCTCTATTTTTGTAAGCATTTCTGGCTTAAGGAAAATGTCTAAGATTGTGAATCAGCTAAGCTATGTGAGGCCTTCAGACCAGCTGAAAACACAGAGAAAACAGTCCTAATGATCTGTTCTTTTCTTGAATTCTCTCTTTCCTCTTTGGCATCCAAATGTCAAGATTTTCTTGACAATTAGAAGGAAATAACCTAAGTTCCTAGTAAAGAAAACATCAGAGACTTTGTTCCCTAAGCTCACTTTAAAGAGTCCATCTTACTGAACCCCCAACATCTATTCAGACTCCAAAATAGAAGCCTTAACTTCAGAGCCCAAACTTTGCTTTTGCAAATGATGAAAGGATAATTCTCAGCTTTGGCTGGCCATGCACAATTTACACATTTGGGGAAAATCAATGGAATTTGCTTAATAACAGAATTCTTAATCATAAAGGGTAAAGAAAAGGAGAGAAAAAAATTTTAACTACCTTTAAAGATCACACTTTGCAATGCTTAGCTATGGATCATAGGCCCCAAGTCAGGCCCCATCACCTTGCACTCACCCCTTATCACAAACAAATGCAACCTCTGCCCCAAGCCGGAGATTAGGAGGAGCTACCACATGACCGTTGAGAAGTTGGTTTGGAATGGCATCACATGATTTTGCTAGGAAAAAAGAGACAAGGCTGGCACATGAAGAGTCAGGAAACAGCTAAGTTTCCTTGAGATGGAATAGACCTTTAGGCACCTTCACATTTGGGGGCTGGATGGCTCCAGGTTCCCAAGGATGTACACTGCATAGGGTTAGTTCCAATGAGAGTATAGCCAGGCTCACAGCTGTAGGACACTTCCTGTCCAACTGCAAAGAATTCCTCATCCAATTTGTTATAATTACCATGGTAGATATGTGGAGGTGGTAGACACCCTGAGAAAAGAACAGGACCAGAGTCCTTTTATTTCTGAAATAAGAACTTTCTTCTCTACAACCTAAGCCAACTTGAGGTTGGCAGGAGTCGGATGAAGGTGGTCATGTCAATTCTCCAAAGTATAAGGCAGACACTCTTTTGGGTGAGCTGCAGTGGGGCTAACATGTGTTTCATATTTTAGACACGATCAGCCTTGCATCTATCTTCCTTCTGTACCTTGATCTATGCCAAGAAACATTATTCCCATTCATCATTTTCCCATTTCATTTAAATGGATATACTCTCTCACTAATGTTGTAGCCAAAGGAATCAAACTATTATAATGCATTTTTACCACCAAAAATCTCCTCTTTCTTCCTGCTTCCCAAACCACTGATGAAGTTTCTGAGCCTTGTTGGGGGGGCTCCCAATGTTGCCAGGTTTTTAATAAGTCAGGCACTTCTCAATAAGAGTAGGGGAAAAAGGGGGAATGGGGGAAGTGACTTGATCTTAACTCTAGCCTTATTCCATAAAGCCTACATTTTTCAATAGGAGAATGTATAATACCTATAGTAATTTGAATCAAATTCTGATCAGCCCATTTCCCCCATTGGCCTGGCCAATAGGATTGAGAGTTTATTTTATCCTCATTTAAATAAAATCTAATCACATATGATTTTTTTAACATCTTTATTGGAGTATAATTGCTTTTCAATGGTGTGTTAGTTTCTGCTTTATAACAAAGTGAATCAGTTATACGTATACATATGTCCCCATATCTCTTCCCTCTTGCACCTCCCTCCCTCCCACCCTCCCTATCCCACCCCTCTAGGTGGTCACAAAGCACTGAGCTGATCTCCCTGTGCTATGCATCTGCCTCCCACTAGCTATCTATTTTACTTTTGGTAGTGTATATATGTCCATGCCACTCTCTCACTTTGTCCCAGCTTACCCTTCCCCCTCCCTGTATCCTCAAGTCCATTCTCTAGTAGGTCTGTGTCTTTATTCCCGTCTTGCCTCTAGGTTCTTCATGACCATTTTTTTTTTTAGATTCCATATATATGTGTTAGCATACGGTATTTGTTTTTCTCTTTCTGACCTACTTCACTCTCTATGATAGACTCTAGGTCCATCCACCTCACTACAAATAACTCAATTTCGTTTCTTTTTATGACTGAGTAATATTCCATTGTATATATGTGCCACATCTTCTTTATCCATTCATCTGTTGATGGACACTTAGGTTGCTTCCATGTCCTGGCTATTGTAAATAGAGCTGCAATGAACATTTTGGTACATGACTCTTTTTGAATTATGGTTTTCTCAGGGTGTATGCCCAGTAGTAGGATTGCTGGGTCACATGGTAGTTCTATTTTTAGTTTTTTAAGGAACCTCCATACTGTTCTCCATAGTGGCTGTATCAATTTACATTCCCACCAACAGTGCAAGAGGGTTCCCTTCTCTCCACACCCTCTCCAGCATTTATTGTTTGTAGATTTTTTGATGATGGCCATTCTGACTGGTGTGAGATGATATCTCATTGTAGTTTTGATTTGCATTTCTCTAAAGGTTAATGATATTGAGCATTCTTTCATGTGTTTGTTGGCAATCTCATGTGTTTTTTGGCAATCACATATGATTTTAATCATATAAAAATCTCTGATCATTAGCTCTGGTACTACCTGTTTTTTTTTTTTTTAAGTGTCTTCTAATTTCCCCTACATTAATGCATATCTAGCACTGTCCCAGAATATAGTAAATTTCCCAACTCTTCTACATTTAGATACTACTTTCAAAGTTTACTTTTAAATTCTTTAACCAGGATACCCAACTACATACACTCACTGTCTTTATCTTCCTCTTCTCATAGGTACCATATATCTATTCCTCCCAAAGTCTCAATTTATTTCTAGATCCCCAAAGTTTCAGCCCAACTCACCCTTGAAGCACCTTGGCAGTGGAGGGTTCCATTTGCTGTTTGGTTGGCACCATACTGTGTTGCTGCCTTTCATGGTAAAGCCAGGCTTACACTTAAACATCACAGAGTCATTTAAGGAAAATGAGCGTCTAAATCCAGATTCCGTAATTCCATTTTCAACTTCTGGAATTGGGCATTTGACTACATGAATACACCGAGGGGGAGGGCTGCTCCAGATGCCAACTCGATTGTCTTTGCTGGTGCAATATATTGACTTCTCACCCACGAGGTCAAACAGCTTTTTCCCATTCGGTCCAACATGGCACTTATAAGTAACCACCATTCCATAGTAAAAGTCCTCTCTACTGCTGCTGTAAAAGTCTCCATTGGAGATGGCTGGGGGTGACTCACAAGGAATAGCTTGGGGAGGATGGGGTAGATAGGAAAAGAGAGAAGGCATTTAAATGTTATACCTTCTGGGAATTTTGTCTTAACTCTTGCAAACCAAACTTCCACTTAGCCTACAATTAACCCCTATTATTGAAATTCTGTATCCTCATCTCAAAGATGGTTCTAAATGGGAAGTAGCAAGGTAGGAAGATACATGGAACTGGCCTGATAAAAACCCACAAAAATATGATCTGGTCACCAGTCCTGACCCCCAGAGTACAGATAAACTGTTACAAAAGGCACCTAGGGTGGTGTACATTTTGCATGGAATAAAATTGGCAGTGTGTAATCTTGTGGCATATTTTAGATTTGAGCACTTATTCACTATGAGATAATGTACCATCAAAGGACAGTAAGCAAAGCAAAGTGTAATGGGATTGGGGGCATAGAAGAAGATAAACCACAGATCTGTGTCCAGAACTACTCAAGCCAAGTGTAACCCACCTGAGTACTTATTTTGATGTGTAGATGCTCACTTTCCCTTTGGAGGGTGACAAGAGGAATTACCTAGGTGCAATAAAGGGAAAATTCTACTCACATTCACAAAAAGGCATGTCCTTATCCCAGGTTACAATATTGTCTGAGATAATACATGTGGCAGAGGAGTCACCAATGAGTCGATATCTAAAGACAAAGAGATGAGTGATCATCTCCCAGCTGGACATTTTAGGAAAGCTTAGTTCTTTTTCCACTGAAAGAATGGCAAAGAATAGAATATCATATATGACAAATAATGGTGACAGATTAAGGACTCATACAAAAGATTCAACAATCTAAAGACAAATGAAATTTGACCTCCTGGTCAGTAACACTGAAGATTTAAAATTGGAAGAAGAATAGCCCAAACTTTTTTCTCTTCTAGGGATCCTCTCTAGTGGGTAATCCTGAAGAGTTGCCTCTGGAGCAGATCAGAGAAGTGATTCTCTTTTTACTTATCTATGGTTAAGGGTGGGTGGCAATTACTCAGCTCTCTTTTGGAAGATGGGTGATTTCTGGTTGAAACTAGTGTTCCAATATCCATGTACTCTGGAGATGTCTCCTGGTGACTCACCCTTTATCACAAGAATATGTAATTGTTGACCCAAACACGATACCCCTGGGTGCAAGGACAAAGCCATGGAGGAGTTCTCTAGGACTTACACATGATTTACCTATAAGGGAAAACAAGACAAAACACGATTTGGGACTGGGATTTGGGGGATGTTTTGTGTTTTACATTAAATTCCAACCTGACTGGACTTGCTGAGTAGTTTACTTATGTTTATTCAAAGAAATTTGGGGCATTTACAGAACTTCTATCTTCCAAAGGATCAGTCAACTCCATAACACTATTTGTTTAATGCATGTAGTCTATATTTCTGAGCATGGATGCAAACATTATTTGTAGTCAACCATAATTTATAATCTCTATTTCCCCTTTTTATACTCTGTCAGTTGATGGCAACATCTACCAAGTCCTATGGCTTAAAACAAACAAACAAACAAACAAAAAAAAACCTCACAGTCATCATTTCCTATCTGTAACTCATTTTCTCTACCCCCTGCCCTTAATTCAATAGATCACCAAGTTTTCATGACTGGATTCCAGAAATCTCTCTCCAAACCAACTATTTTGCCACCACTATAATCTCTCATTGGATCATCGAGTAATAAAATTTACTTTTCTAATGCTGGTCGCCATTGGTCCAGCACATCTTCTATGCTGCTGCACACATTATCTTTCAGAAGTATAAAGGTGGTCATGCCACTCCCCACATTCAAAAACTTACACTGACTTACCATTGTTTATTGGAAAAGAATGCATGGCCTACCACACTTAAACTCCAATCCACTTAATCAACTACTATTCCTCACCAGGCACCTTATATTCTAACCACTCTGAATTTTCCTATTTTCCAGAGACGTCATGTTCTTCCATACCTTTATGCGTTGGCATATGCTGTTTCCTCTGTCTGTAGTGCCTAGATTTCTCTATTCTCCTAGATAACACTTATTATTTACTTCTCTATGATATCATAAAATTTTATCTCTATAAATAAAAGCAATTACACCATAGTACAGTATTTGTTCAAAAACCAGTCTTTACAAATACTATAGGACTTCCTCAATGACAGAGACTAGCAGGTTAATTTTTACGTCTCTTCCAAGCCCCACCATCTAGCCTAATGCTTCATACCCAGTGGTTACTCAAAAATATTTCTTGAATTGAGTTGGGTGAAAACTAATATGAGGTGAAACTAATATTCCTTGTATACTAACTTCTAAGATCACTGTAACACAGTACAGAGACCATAGAACAAGGTCATGAAGATTATAGGATAAACAGGGTTGGCCAGCTGTGTGACTTAACCCCAATACATGATACTTAATACCCTTAGGAGTAAAAGAAAACATGGAGAACCTAGCAGCCCCCTTCATTTGAGATTACTTACTTTCTCATCTTTTATCTTGAAAATAATAGGTTAGCCCATAGAGACATGCTATAGACCCAAAGATTCTTCTATTACTGATTACTCACGTTTACAGATTGGCTGAGCATCTGACCACTTGGAGGTCTCTAGGCAGGTGATAAAGAATGACCTCTTGACATACCCAGGAAGGCATTCATATTCCCAAGTTGTCCCAACAGCAAACTCAGACTGATCACTCTGAATTTTAGGCTTAGCAAAAGGATACCTTGGCAGGAACTTACACTGACCTAAAGACAAAGACCACAGGAATATCAAAACTAAGAGAGGCTAAAATCTCTATTCAGCTTGTTTTGTCACCAGTTACAATAACTTTGATCTTTAGACAGTAAACCCAAGATGTCAATATTTCCTGGGTCAAAGAAGATATATCTTGCAGTATGAATGCATATACAGAGAAATAAGCTCGGGAGTTCAAAGGCTTTTTAGGATAGACTTCAGAAGAAGAGCTGGAGAAAATCATTTTTTAATAAAATTCCATAAAGACCCTGGAGTTGTTCTATCTTCTTACAACCTCATAAATAAAAACTAAAACCTTATAAGTAAAAACTTTTCTGGGATAGCACAGGAAACAAGTATATCAAGTATATCAGACCTTGAAAGCTCATCACATGTATGATCCTCTAAAATTACTTTAATGAATTAACATTACTATCTTAGTCATTAAACCCTTAGGTCCTAGCAAGAAGAAAATAGGGTTGTTTTTATTCTTCATTATTTTATTCCATTAACTTAGTAGAGTAATATACCCCCAAAAGAGTTTAGTAAATACTTCCTGATGGGTACCAGATAAAAGGAGCCAGTTTTTTCAAGACACTTCTCTTTGACTTAAAATAATTATGATGATGATTATGATGATGAAGATGAAACAAACCTTATTCTAGGAGATGGGTAAGAAACTGTAACACCCAGATACTTGAGGATGTACCTGGAAAAGAATTTTTCTAGGTATGAAAGAGAGTTCAAGTTTCAACTCCAGAATGGTGATATATTTGAATATCAAATTTATAAATCTCCTTTTTCAAACAAATCTGAAACTGATACAGGTGCAAGTCAAAGAACAAACATGGACTAACTGACACAAAGGCAAACACAGAACTCCCAAAGTTGTGGCCAGACCCAACCTTTTTGTAGCCCAACACTTCTGTTGGAGAAGTCATATGGACAGGATCTAAGAATAGCCATTACTCTTGGGACCCAGATCCCACTGTAGGTCTCCTATTTCTTTCCTCAACTCCTTTGGTGTCCTCCATTAACACCTACAAATGTTTCCAAATGCATACTTTCGCAAAACAGCAAGACTCTATAGGGAAAGTCAGGGTTTGACCTCAATGAAGACCAACTTCACGACCCTGCCGTTATTTGTACCAATTCACCCTAATCAAATGATTTAACCTGTAATTATCCAATGTGGATAAGGGCAATCCTAAATAATTTTCCACAATCTGAAAACCAATTTGAGTTTACAAGATTTAATCATTAGTGATGACATGGACTGAGAAGTAACCAAGATCTTGAAGCAAAAAAAGTAGAAGGTGAAAGGAGATAAGAATCATACTTTCTGGATGAGAAACAATGGGAAATTTTTATCTTCAATGAGACTTAGGGACACCTGTCTCTTGGGGGATGCCAGCTCTTATTAGTAATGATTTTGCCAAAATCCCAGGTCACAGGACAGAATTTCCAGCAATCATGTTCTCTTTCGTATCAGAAAAGGGAAAGTTAGCCTATGAACCATCAAGTAACATTAATTCTCTTAAGGGTCATTGGACCCTCTTCACATTTTTTTTTTCTCTTCACATCTTTTTAAAATCAGGAGTAAACATCAGTGTAGATCATGACTGGATATAAAATAGAATATAGTGACAAAACATTGACATACACATCCCTTGAACCATATTAAAACTAACTAGGCAAAGGCCTTTCTAGAGAACAGAAATACATTTAACTCTTTATCTGTGTCTAAGGGGATTTACCTGGACTGGCTTAGAAATCCATTTGAAATGAATGAAGAACAAATATACAAGATGATCAAAATAACCCTGAAATTTAGGTCACACAGCAGGTAGAAGGAAAAATTATTATTGATAATGAGAATTATTATGATCACATAACATAACTCTGGGTTTCCTGGCTATCTGATCATTTTTGAATGATGGGTGTGCATATCAACCAAGATACTGTCTTAAGCACAGAATATGCATCAGTGAACATTAGACACAAGGCTCTCACATTCATGGAATTTATATTCCAATAGAGGGAGAGAGACCATAAATAAATACCAATAAATAAATAGATCGTAGGTAAAGGAAATAAACAGAGTGATGTATCAAAATGTAATGCACTGGAAAAAAGAGGGGACAGGATGGCATATGACTTCAGTTATGATGGTTAAAGAAGGCTTATGAAGAGGAGACATTTGAGTTATGACTGAAGGATAAGAAGGTGCCAGCCAGACAGGTAAAGTGCTGGGTAAAAGCATGTTAGGCAGAAGCCTAACAGCAGGGATGGATTTACTATGCTTTAGGGATAAAACAAAATGCAAGTGTGGCTGGAACTTAGTGATCAGAGTGAAATGGAATCGAGTTAAAAAGCCCAGAAGGAAGGATTACACAGGGCTTCTTAGTCCACAGGAGGATGTCCCTGTGTTATTCTGGGTAGGAGTCACTGGAGAGTTCAAGCAAGAGAGTCACATGGCCTGATTTAACTTTTTAAAAACATAGTCTAGCAATTGGATGGCGAATGGACTGGACTTTTACTTTCAGAAGTAGGGAGTGTAGTCTGGAAGGTATTATAGTAGCTTAGACCAAAAAAATGAAGCTTGAGCACAAGGAGACAGTGAGAAGTGGGTGACTCTGTTGTACTTAAATGTGGGGCTAAGGGAATGGGAGGATTCAGTAATGGCTTCTAGGCTTTTGACTTGAGCTCTTGGTTGATGGTAATACCATGTACTGAGATTCATCAGGCAATAAAGACAGATAAAGGCCTTGATCTCATGGCACTTGTATACCAGTGAGGGAACAAACAAGTAAATAAATAAGAAGGTTTTATATGATGATAGGTGCTCTGTGGAAAATAAAACATGGTTATGTGATAGAGAGTGACCTGGGGTATAGACTACTTCAGGTAAGAGTCAGAGCATCACAGAAAAGTGTCAGTGGAGCTGAGACCTGAATGTTGAGGAGACAGGTAAGGGATGACCCATAGAAGAGCATTTTAAGAGAGGAACACCTAGTGCACCTGTTAAACAAACATGACTCCATTTAAGGAATAGAAAGAAGGCCAGTGTGGCTGGAGAAGAGTCAGTGAGGGAGGAGTACAGAGAACTTCAGAGAAGCAGAGGCCTGGAGTTGAGGTTAAGGAGCATGGATTTTGTCCTAATGTGATGGGTAGCCCTTGGCATGTTTTAACCAGAGGAGAGAAAAAATCTGATCTCAGATGGAGGTAGATGATTGGAAAATAAGGGAATTCCTACTTAATGATTTTATTTTCTTAGTGTTGGTTAAGGTGAGGCAGTCAGTCAAGGCAAGAGTGAAATTTAACAGCGCAGGAAATTTGAATTGGTTTATGCAAATAGATAAAAGGAGAAAAATGAAAACACTCTGAGAGGGAAATTTGCTCTTTAAGATACTTGCTTCAGAATTTTCCAGAGCGCTTGTTAAATCTCAGCTTCCTGGGCCACCCCCCACCCCCCACAAACATATGAATCTCTGGAAGGTGAGATGGAACCCAGAAACCTGTATTTTAAAAAGGCACCACGATTCCTCAAAAAGTTAACGATAGAACTACCATATGATCCAGCAATTCCACATCTGGGGATATATACAAAGGAAATGAAAATACTAACTTGAAAAGATAACTACACCCCCATGTTCACAGTGACATTATTTACAAATGGAAACATAGCCAACTCATGGAAACAGCCTAAGTGTCCATCAATAGATGAATGGATAAAGAAGTTGTGGATGAATATATACAATGGAATATTATTCAGCCATTAAAAAAACAAGGGAATCCTACCACTTGCAACAACATGGATGGACCTTGAAGGCATTATACTAAGTGAAATAAGTCACACAGAGACATACAAGTAATGTATGATCTCACTTTTACGTGGAATCTAAAAACAAAAAGACAAAATTCAGAAAAAAGAGATCAGATTTGTGGTTATTGGAGGCAGGGAGTGGGAGGAGAGAGAATTGGAGGAAGGTGGTCAAAAGATTCAAACTTCCAGTTATAAGAAAAATAAGTACTAGTGAGTCCAACATGATAACTATAGTTAACATGGTTTTACGATACGTAGGAAAATTGTTAATAGAGTAGATCCTAAGAGTTCTCATCACAAGGAGAAAAATTTTCTTTTCTTTGTATTGTATCTATATGAGGTGATGGATGTTAACTAAACTTACTATGGTAATCATTCCACAATATATGCAAATCAAACCATCCTGCAAAAGTCAGGAGGGGGCGTGGGTATAGCCTGAGCAAAGGACCTTGGGGTGTCGGTCAGGCAAGAAGATGAGCGGTGCATTTGTGATAGGAAGCAGTGGGGAATCAGGAGGGGCATGCTTAGGTGAGATCCAAATACCAAAGGCTTGAAAGGCTGAAGACAGATTTTTTTTTTTTTAATTCCACAGGCAGTAGGAAGCCCTTTTAGATTTTTGAGCAAGGGAGTGGAATAATGAAAAAAAAAGTTTTTAAATTTTAGTTTTCACCATTGGAAAAGTTAAAGACTAGTATCAGAATAACCTGTAAGAGAGGAGGTTGTTACAAAGGTAATCATAATAAATATGATTAAAATATTGGTGTAAGAATAAGACAAACAACAGAAGCACGTTAGCTGTGACAGTCGACAGAAAGGTAGACCTGGCCTTTCGTGCGTCTGGAGTTAAATGACCGAAAGGATGGTCCTGCTCTGGTACTGGAAGGCGATGCTCTGGCATCCTTGTAGGGTACAATGAATTGACAGGGCTGGAAAAGAAGTTGATTTTCAATTGATAATATCCTCTCTGAAATTTAGAAAAAGGAATGGAATGCTGGCAAGAAGTCAGGTCGGGAACTGTGACACATGGGAGGTGTTAGAGAATGCTGTGAAAGTGCGTTTGTTCAAAGAGTTAATATGTAGGAGAGAGAGAGATGAAGATCATGGTTTGGGGAAATGTTCAGTTAAGGGTCAGGATAAAGTTGAATGTCAGGAAGCAGACAAAGTGAACTGTGATAGAACAAACGTATGCACTATCCCTTAACAAGCTGGGAGTGGTCAAGCTTAAATGCTGACTCCATCAAAACAGGTCCAGACAGTCGTCTTATTACTGGCATCTAGTAGTAACATCCAACATTTAACTTTCATTTGCCTAATTTCATCTGATATTCAGGGCAGCCGAGTAAGTGTAGGGCTGCCTATCTCTAGTTTCATTTTACCGATGAAGAAACTGAGGCTAGGGAGCGAAATGACTTGCCAAAAGTCACGCAGGTATTGAGGTCTGTACACAGTAAACTTCTTAATAAACTGGGAATCCAATGTACTCTGAAAATTATTAAAAAGTTATACCTATCTTATCACCTAGAGACTCCAATCTTAAAAAATTACAATTCTTCTTTAAAATTAAGCCAATCTGGAGGAAGAAAATTATAATAAACGTTTAATGACACCTTCTGGAGCCCTTGCCATTACAGAAGGTAAATAACACAAAGAACTGCAATTTTTATTCACGTATCAACTTTTCTAAATAACTCCAGATGTTTATCGTTTAGAACCACGCCTGGGGATCAGACATTATTCTTATTCTGGGAAGGCAGCAGGAGGCTGTGCTGCTTTTACCAGGCAGGAGGGAGTTCAGTGTGCGCAGAAACTCCCGCGCCTAGCGGAGCATGCAACCGAGTCGCATGCACTCAGCACGAGTAGGTTTCGGATATGTGTCCGGGCGTTAGAGCTCGCAGACCTCCAGACCCAGAGCGCTGAGCACATGCTGAGTCCCGGGGGCGGGGAGCCCGGAGAGCACAGAGCGGGCACGCCACGCCACAAGCCACACTGGGCAGATCACATAGTGCGTCTCTGATGCAGCCTGCAATTCTGGTGGTCCCAGCCCAGGAGGAGCGAGCAAGGACATTCAGGACCAAGAGATCTCGGGGTCCCCCAAAGCGAGCGAGGCATGCAAGACTGCCCCGCCTTCTAACTTTTGACTGTCTCCTTTGCATCGCGGCACAGAGGCCGTCCCGGCCCCAGACGCGTCCCTACCTCCGAGCTCCCATTCCCAGCTCACCGAGGACCCCTGGCACGGCGAGAGCCAAGAAAACCCAGAGCGGACCCGCGGCGCCCATGCCAAGGCTGCAGCCCCAGCGGCTGGATGCGTCTGAGACCCGCGAGCCTCCGGCAGCTCCGGAATGACAGGGCTGGAGAAGGGGGCAGCTGCAAGCAGGGGAAGGTGGGCCCTTAAGTAGTGTCTGGCACCACGTGCTAGCTTGAGCGCACACCTGCTGGCTGCTGGGGGCGGGACCACGCGGTGAGGGCTGCAGAGGGGGCGAGGGGTTGGCCGGGGGCGGGTGGGCGGAAGAACTCTGATTCAGTCTTTGGCTCAGATTCTACTCGTCAGTGCAGTGGCTTTCCAACGTTTTTGACCACGCCACCCAGTGCATCCACTTTTGTCTCTCTGGAGAACTGAAACAAAATAGTACTGGCTTTACTAATCTACAACGCTCGCTCCCGTTCTATTCTATTCTGTTCTATTCTATTATCATCTCCTCTCCTTTCCTCTCCTCCCCTTTCCTCCCATTCCCTCCCTTCCCCTTCACTCCCCTCCACTCTCTCTCTTGAAAATTCTGGTTTGGATTCGCTAAGTTCATTTCAAAAGTTATTAACCCTCCGTTTGAAAACCGTTTATTTGCAAAGGAAACTTAGGAACAGTAACCAGCTCTGCTGTTCTTTTCTTTTTATTTTGAAGTAATTACTACAGAAAAGTTGCAAAAATAATACAAAGAATCTCTATACACCCATCACTCAGATTCTCCAAATGTTAACATTTTACTGTATTTTCTTTATCATTCTCCATCTCTATTTCTAGATAAATAGCTATGGTATAGCTATATAGAGAGAGATCTAGATATATACACATATACTTTATATGTGTATATAAGTATAATTATATAATTTTTTACTTTGGAACTCTTTGAGATGAGTTACAAGCATGATACCCCTCTAAATACTTTAGTATGTATTTCCTAAAAACAAAAGCATAGTCTTACACAATTTCAGTACAATGATCAAAAAGAGGAAATTAACATATTACATAAGGGACAGATTGTACAGATTTCTCCAATCAGCTAATATTTCTTATTATAGCAAACACGTGCGGGCGGGCGGGTGCCCGCACGTGCACACACACGAACACACCCCCCCCCCTTTTTTGTCTGGCCCAGGATCATTCTAGGATCATGCATTGCACTTGATTGTCCTTTTTCTCATTTAATCTGGTAAAGATTCTAAGTCTTTTCTGTTTTCCTGACCTTGACATTTTTGAAGAGTACACAGCAATTATTTTTGTAGAATGACTTTTAAATCAGTTATCTATTACATAGGAACAAATTACCCTAAACTTATTAATTTAAAGCAAGAATAAACAAGTATTATCTCACACAGTTTCTGGGTGTCAGGAATTTAAAAGCAGCTAAGCAAGGTGGTTCTGGCTTGGGATCTTTCAGGAGGTTGCAGTGCAGACATTGGCCAGAATTGCAGTCATCTGAAAGTTTGACTGGGACTGGAGGATCCAAGTCTAAGATGACTCACTGTCATGGTTGTGGACTGGAGGCCGGATATCCTCACCAGGAGGACCTTGCCCTAAGACTATTTGAGTGTCTTGTGACATGGCAGCTGGCTTCCTGTAGAACAAGAGAGAAAGGCAGAAGCCGCAGTGTCATTTAAAACCTATTCTCAGAACTCACACTGTATTACTTCCACAATATCCTGTTGGATACTGTGATGGTTAATTTTATGTCAACTTGACTGGGCTATGAGTGCCCAGATATATGGTCAAAAATTATTCTGAGAGTTTCTGTAAGGGTGTTTATGGATGAGATTAATTTTTTTGGGTAACTGATATATTTATTTTAATTCTTTCCAGTTTTATTGAGATATAGTTGATATACAACATTGTATTAGTTTAAGGTATACAGCATAATGATTTGATATATGTACATATTGCAAATGACTAGCACAGTAAGTTTAGTTAACATCCATCTCCTCACATAGTTACAATTTTTTTCTTATAATAACTTTTAAGATCTATTCTCTCAGCAACTTTCAAATATACAATACAGTATTGTTAACTATAGTCATTCTGCTGTACATTGTATACCCAGAACTTAGTTATCTTATAACTGGAAGTTTGTGCCTTTTAATCACTTTCACTCATTTCCTCCGATTCCCACCCCCCCACCTCTGGCAACCACCAGTCTGTTCTGTTTTTATGAGTTCAGTTTTTTTAGATTCCACATATAAATGAGATCATACAGTATTTGTCTCTCCCTGCTTGACTTGTTTCACTTAGTATAATGCCTTCAAAGTTCATCCATGGTATCAAAAATGGCAAGATTCATTCTTTTTTATGGCTGAATATATATATATATATATATATGGCACATTTTCCTTATTCATTCATCCATCTCTTCAAGATAGTGATTCTTTTCCTTCTGATATATACCCAGAAGTGAAATTGCTGGATTATATAGCAGTTCTATTTTTCATTTTTTGAGGAACTACTCTTTTTCCATAGTAGGTGCACCAGTTTATAATTTATATGAGTTCCTTTTTATCCACATCCTCTCCAATATTTGCTTTCCCTTATCTTTTTTGATAATAACCATTCTAACAGGTGTGAGGTGATACCTCATTTTGGTTTTGGTTTGCATTTCTTTGACAGTTAATGATATTGAGCATTTTTTCATGTTTGCTATGCAGAAGCTTTTTAGTTTGATGTGGTCATAGTTGTTTATTTTTGCTTATGTTGCCTTTGCTTTTGGTGTCAAATAAAAAAAAAAAAATTGCCAAGACCAATGTCAAGGAGCTGAGCCCCTATGCTTTCTTCTAGGAATTTAATTGTTTCAGGTCTTATGTTCACGTCTTTAATCCATTTTGAGTTGATTTTTGTGTATGGTGTAAGATAGGGGTTCAGTTTCATTCTTTTGCATGTGGCTGTTCAGTTTTACCAACAACCTTTATTGAAGAGACTGTCCTCTCCCCATTGTACATTCTTGGCTCCTTTGTTGTAAATTAATTAAGCATATATGTGTGGGTATATTTCTGAGTGCTCTATTCTATTCCATTACTCTATGTTTGTTTTTCTGCAAATACTGTACTGTTTTGATTTTTATAGCTTTGTAATATAGTTCATAGGAGATACTATAAAATATATATGTTGGTCTCTGCCCCCTGTTCTTGGCACAGACCTCCTAAAACCCTTGAAATTGTCTAACTGTTAAGAGTACTAGGAAGATCTCTTGTTCTGATATTTGTCTTTGACACCATCCCTGACACAGGGCTCATAAAACCCTAGTAAATTCCCATGATAAGAGCACGAGGAACATCTTTTGTTCCCTTGAGATGACTCTGGGTGGGCTCCGGATTGAGGCTGGTCACCAGAAAGACCAAGCCATGATTAGAAGCTTGGAAGTTTTGCCTCCCCTCGCATCCTCCAGAGAGGATGGACATGGAGTTAATAATTAACCATAGCTACATGAGGAAGCCTTCATAAAATCCCAATAGCATGACATTACAGAGCTTCCAGGCTGATGAACACATCCACACCAGGAGGGTGACACACTCCAACTCCATGTGGACAGAAGCTCCTGCACTTGGGACCTTCCCAGACCTTGCCCTATGTATCTCTTCATCTGGCTGTTTATCTGTATCTTCTATTATATCCTTTAATAAACTGGTAAATGTAAGGAAGTGTTTCCCTTAGTTTTGTGAGCTGCTCTAGCAAATTGATCAAACTCAAGGAGGGGGTCTTTGTAACCTCCAATCTATAGTCAGTTGGTCACGGCCACAGGAAATAAACTGGGCTTCTGACTGGCCTCTGAATTGAGGTGAGGGGGCAGTTTTGTGGTACTGAGCCCCTAACCTGTGAGATCTAATGCAATCTCTGTGTAGGTAGTGTCAGAATTGTAGTGTAGGACCTCAGCAGGTGTTGCAGAGAATTGCTTGATGTGAGGAAAATCCTCCACACATTTGGTCACCAGAAGTGTCAGAAGGAGTGTTCTATTAAAAGTAAAGGAGACACACAGGAAAGAAAAACATAGTTGGGAAGAATTGGGTTTTTCCCTACACAGGAAAGAAAAAAGCTGAATTTTTCTCTTTATAGTTTGAAATTAGGAAGTGTGATGCCTCCAGCTTTGTTTTTCTTTCTCAAGATTGCTTTGGCTATTAGGGGTATTTTGTGGCTTCATACGAATTTTAGGATTATTTTTGCTATTTATGTTGAAACTACCATTGGAATTTTAATTAGGATTGCATTGAATCTGTGGATCACTTTTGGTAGTATGGATATTGTAGCAATATTAAGTCTTGTAATTCATGAGCACAGAATATCTTTGCATTTTTGTGTGTCTTGTAAAGTTATTTTTCATTTTACTTTATTCTATTTTATTTTTATTGAAGTATAGTTGATTTACAATATTATATTAGTTTCAGGTGTATGGCATAGTGATTCAATATTTTTATAGATTATATTCCGTTTAAAGTTATTACAAAATAATGGCTACATTTTCCTGTGCTATACAATGTATCCTCGTAGGTTATTTATTTTGTACGTGATAGTTTGTGTCTCTTAATCCCATACCCCTATCTCACCCCTCCCCCCCCCCACCCTCTCCCCACTGGTAACCATTATTTTGTTCTGTATATGTATGAGTCTGTTTCTGTTTTGTTATATACATTAGTTTCATTTTTTAGATTCCACATATAAGTGATGACATAGGGTAATTGTCTTTCTCTGTGTGACTTGTTTCACTAAGCATAATACCCTCTAGGTCCATCCACATTGCTGCAAATGACTGAATTTCATTCTTCTTTATGGTTGAGTAATATTCCATTGCATATTACTCAGCTTCTTTATCCATTCATCTGTTATTTTTTCTTAGAAAATCAGTTTATTGCAAATCCATATGTTTTCTGCAAGAAATGCATTATAAAGACAAAGATAGGTAAAATAATTGAAAAGTTATAACATGCAAACAGTAACCACAAGAAAACTGGCATGTCTACATTAATATCAGACAAAGTAGATTTCAAGGCAAAGAATTTTACAAGAGCATAAGAGGGACAATACATAATATTAAAAGAAACAATCTTCAGGAAAACAAACATTCTAAATGTGCATGCATTTAATGAAAAGCACAAAAGTGAAAACAAAGAACACAACACCAAACAACTGCTAAATAACCCAACTGCAATGAATCAATTCTTTTTTTTCAGCATACATGTACCACTTGCCAAGATAAACCACATGTTTATCCATAAAGTAGGTCTCAAAAAGTCAAATAATTGATACCTTATAAAATATATTCTCTGATCACAATGAAATTAAACTGGAAATCAATAAATATTAGATACCCAGAAAATCTCCAAATGTTTAGATACCTATAAAAAATACTTATAAATAACCCATGTGTCAAAGAAAAAAATCTCAAGAGAAATTTAAAATTTTCAAACTGAATGATAATAAAAGCATAATATACAAAAATTTGTAGGATGGAACTAGAGCAGCATGTATAGAGAAATTTATGGCATTAAATGTTTGAAATGATATCCATTAATCTGTTGATAGGCACTTCCATATCTTGGCTATTGTAAATAATGCTGCTATGAACATTGGGGTGCATGTATCTTTTTTAATTAGTGTGTTCATTTTCTTCACATCGATACCCAACAGTGGAATTGCTAAATCATATGGCAATTCTATTTTTAGTTTTTTGAGGAATCTCCGTACTGTTTTCCACAGTGGCTGCACCAATTTACAATCTCAACAGTTTACTAGGGTTCCCTTTTCTCCACATAATTGCCAACCTTTGTTACTTGTAGATTTTTTGACAGGTGTGAGGTGATTTCTCATTGTGGTTTTGATGTGCATTTCTCTGATGATTAGTGATGTTGAGCATCTTATCATGTGCCTGTTGGCCATCTGTACATCTTCTTTGGCAAAATGTCTATTCAGGTCTTCTGCCCATTTTGTGATTGGGTTTTTTTTTTTAATATCGTGTTGTATAAATTGTTTATATATTTTGGATATTAACTTCTTATTGGTCATATTATTTGCAAATATTTTATCCCATTCAGTAGGCTGTCCTTTCATTTTGTCGATTTTTTTTTTTTTTTTTTTGCTGTGCAAAAGGTTTAATTAGGTCTCATTTGTTTATTTTTGCTTTTATTTCTTTTGTCTTAGGAGACAGATCCAAAAAACATATCACTCCAATTTATGTCAAAGAGTGTTCTGCCTATGTTTTCTTCTAGTTTTATGGTTTTAGGTCTTACATTTAGGTGTTTAATCCACTTTGAGTATATTTCGTATATGGGGTCAGGAAATGTTCTATTCTCATTGTTTTATAGGTAGCTGTCCAATTTTCCCAACACACTTGTTGAAAAGACTGTCTTTTCCCCATTGTATATTCTTGCTTCCTTTGTTGTAGATTAATTGACCATATGTGTGTGGGTTTATTTCTGGACTCTGTATTCTGTTCCACTGACCTATGTGTCTGTTTTAGTGCCAGTACCATGCAGTTTTGATTACTGTAGCTTTTTAGTATAGTCTGAAGTCAGGGAGCATGAGACCTCCAGCTTTGTTCTTTTTTCTCAAGATTTGGCATATAATTTTTTTTTAAGATTTTTTTTCTAGTTCTGTGAAAAATGTCATGGGTATTTTGATAGGGATTACATTCAATCTGTAGATTACTCTGGGTAGCATGGACATTTTAACAATATTAATTCTTTTAATCCAAGAACATGGGACATCTTTCCATTTCCTTGTATCATTTTCAAATTTCTTCATGAATGTTTTATTGTTCTTAGAGTATGGGTCTTCCTCCTCCTTGGTTAAGATTATTCCTGGCTATTTTATTCTTTTTCTTGCAATTGTAAATGGGATTGTTTCCTTATTTTTTCTGATAGTTCATTATTAGTATATAGAAAAGCAACAAATTTCTGTATATAAATCTTGTATTCTGAAACTCTACCAAATTCATTTATTAGCGCTAATAGTTTTTGGTGGAGATGTTAGAGTTTTCTATATAAAGTATCATGTCATCTGCAAATAGTGACAGTTTTACTTTTTCCCTTCCAATTTGGATGCCTTTTATTTCTTTTTCTTGTCTGATTGCTGTAGCTGTTGCTAAACAAATAATATGTTTAAATAGGAGTGGCAAGAGTGGGCATCCTTGTCTTGTTCCCAATTTTAGAGGAAATACTTTCAATTTCACAATTGAGTATGAAGTTAGCTGTGGGTTTGCCATAAATGACCTTTATTATGTTGAAATATATACCAACATATATGAGATATATACCTCTATACCAACTTTGATGAGAGTTTTTGTCATGAATGGAAGTTAAATTTTGTCAGATGCTTTTTCTGCATCTATTGTGGTGATAATGTGATTATTCTTCCTTGTGTTAATGTGGTGTATCACATTGACTGATTTATGAATATTGAAGCATCCTTGCATCCCTGAAATAAATCCCACTTGATAATGGTGTATGATCCTTTTTATATATTGTTGAGTTCGGTTTGCTAATATTTTGCTGAGATTTTCTCATCTATATTCATCAAAGATATTGCCTGTAATTTTCTTTTTTGTGGTGTCTTTGTCTGGTTTTGGTATCAGGGTCATGGTGACCTCATAGAATGAACTTGGGAGTGCCCTGTCCTCTGCAATTTTTTGGAATATTTTGAGGAGGGTAGGTATTTATATATTTGGTAGCATTCCCCTGTGAAGCCGTCTGCTGGAAGTTATTTTAAATTACAAATTCAATTTCACCACTAGCGATTGGCATGTTCAGATTTTCTGTTTCTTTCTGATTCAGTTTTGGAAGGTTGTATGTTTCTAAAAATGTGTCAACTTCTAAGTTGTCCAATTTGTTGGCATATAACTCTTTGTAGTATTCTCTTATGATATTTGTATCTCTGTGGTATTCGTTATTATTTCTCCACTTTCATTTCTTATTTTATTTATTTGGGTCCTCTCTATTTTCTTTATGAGCCTGGCTAAAGGCTTATCAATTTTTTTAATCTTTTCAGAAAACAGTTATTGGTTTCAATGATCTTTTCTAGTTTTTGTTTTGTCTCTCTTTTATTTATTTCCTTTCTGATATTTATTATTGCCTTCCTTCTGCTGACTTTGAGCTGTGTTTGTTCTTTTTCTAATTCGTTGATGTGTAGGTTAGATTGTTTATTTGAGATCTTTCTTCTTGATATAGGCATTTATCACTATGAACTTCCCTCTCAGAACTGCACTTACTGCATCCTATAAGTTTTGGTATTTTTATTTCCATTTTCATTTGCCTCAAGATATTTTTTAATTTCCATTTTGATTTTTTCTTTGACCCACTGGTTGTTCAGTAGCATGTTTAATTTACACATACCTATGGAATTTTCAGTTTTTCTTCTTGTAATTGATTTCTGGTTTCATGTCTTTGTGGTCAGAAAAGATGTTTGATATCAATTCAATCTTCTTAAATTTATTAACTTGTTCTTGGCCTACATATGATCTATCCTGGGAGATGTTCCATCTTGAGAAGAAAGTGTATTCTGCTGCTGTTACATGGAATGTAATATAAATTTCCGTTGAGTCCATCAGGTCTAACGTCGTTTAAGTATAATGTTTCTTTGCTGATTTTCTGTCTGGATGATTTATACACTGCTGAAAGTGCAGTTTTGAAATCCCCTACCATTACTGTATTGTTTGTTTCTCCCTTCAGCTCTGTTAATCTTTGCTTTATATATTCTGGTGCTCCTATGTTAGGGACATAAATATTTACAAATATTATGTTCTCTTGTTGGATTGAACTCTTTATCATTATATATTGACCATCTGTCTCTTTTTACAGTCTCTGACTAAAAATATATTTTGTCTAATATAAGTATAGCTACCCCTGCTTTCTTTTAGTTTCCATTTGCATGGAATATTTTTTTTCATTCATTTCCTTCACTGTGTATGTGCCCTTAAAGCTGATATGAGTCTCTTGTAGGCAGCATAGAGTTGGCTCTTTTTTTTTTCCCCATTCAGACACTCTATGTCTTTTGATTGAAGAATTTAGTCAATTTACATTTAAAGTAATTATTGTTAAGTATGGACTTACTATTGTCATTTTAATTATTTTCTGACTGTTTTGTAATTCCTTTGTGCCTTTCTTCTCTGTATCTCTTCCTTTGTGATTTGATGGCTTTCTGTAGTGTTATGCTTAGATTTCTTTCTCTTTACCTTTTGTACATCTGTTATAGGTATTTGTGCTGTGGTTACCACAAGGCTTGTATAAAACATCTTGTATTTATAATAGCCTATTTTAAACTCATAACAGTTTAAGATTGAGCATGTACTAAGGCTCTATATTTTCACACTCTCCCACCCATATGTTTTGTTTTTGATATCACAATTCACACCTTTTATATCCATTAACAAATTATTGTAGTTATAGTTATTTATACTACTTTTATCTTTTAACCTTCATACTAGATTTATAAGTGATTTATCCACCACCATTACAACATTAGAGTATTCTGAATTTAATTAGATATTTATCTTTTCCAGTGAGATTGATACCTTTATATGTTTTTCTGTTACTAATTTGCACCCTTTTATTTCAGGTTGAGAAAGTCCCTTTAACATTTCTTATAACGCTGTTCTTGTGGTGATGAATTTCTTCCACTTTTACTTATCTGGAAAACTTTTCATTTCTCCTTAAATTCTCAAGGACAACTTTGTTGGACACAATATTCTTAATCAGCCATTGAATATATCATGCCATTCCTTTCTGGCCTGCAAAGTTTCTGCTGAAAAATCTGCTGCTAGTCTTACGAGGGTTCCCTTATACATAATACATTGCTTTTCTCTTTCTGCTTTTAAGTGTTTCTCCTTGTCTTTAACTTTTGACCATTCAGTTATGATGTATTTTGGTATAAGTCTCTTTGGATTAATCTAACTGGAACTCTCTGGGATCCCTGGATCTGGATGTCGGTTTTCTTCCCCAGGTTAGGGAAGTTTTCAGCTATCATTTCTTTGAATAAGCTTTCTGTCCCTTTCTCCCACTTTTTCCTTTCTGGGACACCTATAATGTGAATATTGATCCACTTGATGGTGTTCCACAGATCCCTTAATTTTTCTTTGTTCTTTCCCATTCTTTTTTCTCTTTACTCATTGCATGAATTGCTTTTAGTTTACTGATCCTTTCTTCTGCTTGATCTAGCCTGATGTTGAACCACTCTGTTGAATTTTTCATATCAGTTATTGTATTCTTCAACTCTGTGATTTTTGTTTTGTTCTTTCATATATTTTCTCTTTCTTTGTTGAGATTCTCACTTTGTTCAGGCATTGTTCTTCTGATCTCAGCGAGCATCTTTATGATCGTTATTTTTAACTCTTTTCCAGGTAAATCACTTATATCCCTTTCATTAAGGTCTGTTTCTGGAGTTTTATCTTATTCTTTTGTTTATAAAATATTCCTGTTCCTTTGTCTTCTTTATTCTCTCTGTTGATTTCTGTGCATTAGAGAAAACAGGTACCTCTTCCAGTCTTGACAGAGTGGTTTTATGTAGAAAATGAATCATATTGTTCATGCCAGCCCTAGCTCTTGGTTGTTTCTCAAACTTTTTGCCCAAGCCACCTCTTTGTTCTCAGAGGCTCCCAATAGATGTGGGTGTGTCAAGATCTGTCAGTGTCCCAAAGGGAAGGATCTCAGTCAGCACCTAGAAGCATGCTGATTGGAAGCTGGAACCTCAGGAATCAGCTGTTAAAGTGTGTATGTAGACCTCTTTCAAGGGAAGACTGGGAGCTGGGCATTTCTGTCTGCTCCCCCTGCACTGAGCCCTGGGGAGATAGCTGGTTAAGAACTGTTTCATTGTTTGCTACAGCCTGTGGTAACATGAACACAAGCCCTGCTTTCCACCAGAAGCAGGTGATAAAAGGCCCCTGGGTGGCAGCCACAAAATCCAGGGTGACAGACATGTGTTTAAACTCATTCCAGGTAGTCACTGGTGACCTGAAGCAAGCCAGAGGGAGAACATGGAGATGACACTTGCTAACGTCCCTGGTCTCCAGGGAGGATCACAGTCTAATAGATGTCTGCTATATTAGAAGCCTGACACTGGGCAGCACCTTTTAAAGCAGGCAAATAGACCTCTTTTAGGGAAAGACTAGGAGATGGCCATTTCTGTCTGCTCCTTGTGGACTAAGCCTGGAGGGTTGGGGTAGGGATAGCTGATTAAGAAGTGTTTCTTTGTTCATTACAGTCCTGTTGAACTGGACCTCAAGCAGCGCTGGCCACCAGAACCAGGCTATCCAAGAGGTACATCCCCTGGATGGCCGTAGCAAAAGCCAGGATGCCAGATGTGTACATAAGCTCCTTCCAGGGTGACGCCGGCAACCTGGTGCTGGTCACGGGGAGAACATGAAGATAGTGCCTGCAAGTGTCCCCGGTCTCTGGAGAGGATTGCAATCCACCTCGAGATATGTGTTAAAATAGAAGCTTGACCTTCAGGCTATATCTTTTAAGATATGGAAATAGACCTCTTTCAGAGAAAGACAGGGAGATGAGTGTTTTGGCATGTCCATGGGAGGAGGTAAGTTCAGGAGCTTCCCAGGTCATGATCTTGGACTGGAATCCTTGAAATTAACATGTAATATCAGTAGACTAAGTAAAGCACATTGTCCTGCCTAATGTGCCTTATCCAATCAGTTAAAGGTCTGAATAGAAGAAAAGGCTGACCATTCCTTGAGTAAGAGAGAATTCCTCCTGTGTGACTACCCTCAGACTGGGACATTGGCTTTTTTGTTGCCTTCAGACTCGAACTGAAAATCAGCTCTTCCAGAGGTTCAAGCCTGCTGGCCTTTGGACTAGAGCTACACTGTTGGCTCTTGTGGGTCGCTAGCTTGCCAACTCACCTTGCAGATCTTGGGGATTATGAGCCTCCATAATTGTGTGAGCCAGTTATTTATTATAAATCTCTGTTTCTGCCTCTGACTCTCTTTCTTTGTCACTTTTTCTGTCTCTGCCTCTCTCCCTCTGTGTGTATGAGTCTCTGTGTCTCTGTCTCTATATCTCTTTCTCTGTGGAGAACCTTGACTAATACAGACACACAGATAAGCCCTTTTCAGTGTGAGAAGGCATTATACATGGATGAGAATAACAGGAAGCAGGGATCACTCAGAGCCATCCTGGAGGCTGGCGAGCACTTGCCTCAATTTGGTTTTGTCTGATGTTTCTTCATCAGATTAGATTCTGATTATGCATTTTTTTTCAGGAACATCACAGAAGGGGTAGTATGTCCTTTTCAGTACATTATATCAGGAGGTATATATTATCTATTTGTCTTGTTACTGATGGTGTTAATTTTGATCACTTAGTTAAAGTGGTGTCTGATCAGTTGTTCTAGTGTAAAGTTAATATTTTCCTTTTGTAATGAATAAGCATTTTATGAAGAGATTCTTTAAAACTATGTAGATATCTCATTTTTCATCAAATTTTCACCCACTAATTTTAGTTTTAGTATTTTTATGATTCTTGCCTGAATCGATTATTACCATGATGGTTGCCAAACTGTATTTTTTTCTCATTCAGTCATTACTTCTATATTTATTGTTGACATTGTACTATAAAGAAAAGATTTCCCTTCTCTCCCATTTATTTGTATCAACACAGACTCAATATCTATATCAATATAGACTTCATTTATTTAATGAGTCATAATCTATTACTATCATTATTTATTTTGATTGCCCTTGATATGGCTGGGGGAGCCCTCAAAGTAGCTCCTGTGTCACTTTGACTGGTTGTCCTCATTCTTTGAACATTTCTTTTCTGGAAAAACAAGATGTCCCAGGCTCACCTTGTGTTTTTCCAGACCCAGCACTAGAACTTGCCATTTCTCCAGATTCTAAAGGAACCAGAATCTGGTTCCTTTAGTAGGGAAAGGTATTTGAAAACCATGATCTGGATACTAAGTGTGTTCATTGCCATTGGAGTAACATTGCTTCTAGACTCTCTCAGAAAGCAGAGCTGGGAAATATATGTTTGTATATATATCCCTATACCTATTTAAATCTATTTCTATTCATATTTATGTCTAAGTCATGAATTCTTATCAGTTCTTCACACTCAAGGCCAATACCATGGATGTTATTTTAACCTTCCCTCTTTCCTTATTTGTAACTAACTCCCTTTCCAACAGTGAGATACCTAGTTCACATTATCCACAATCTATTAACTTATTTATTCAGTCTTAGAATACACAGAAAGAAGTTTTGGAATTGCTAATCCTATACCATGGTGGAAATCAAACCTATAGTTTAAAATTTTTTTGTTTTGCCTTTAGCCTGAGAGCATAAAAATAACATTGCTTTGTCCAAAAATTGCGTAGATTAATTACCTCCTCCCTGCAGTGTGGGTATGTTATACAGATAGATGTATTTGTTTTTCTTTGTATTCCATTTTAGTTTTTTCCACATCCTTTTTTATTTTTTTATTTTTTGTATCAGTAAACATTAATATAGTTTTAAATGTCAGAACTATATAAAAAGATATGATAAGCGACATGTTCCTTTTGTCCACCACTTCTACTCTGTCCTCTTCCTTTCCACCCACTTTTTATGGGTACCCAATTTCAGCAGTTTCTGGCTTATCTATCTTTTAAATTTTGCCCAAATGGGCAGACCGCGTATGTCTTCTTATCTCTCTTTATTACATAAAAAAAGCATAGTTTAGGCACTTTTCCCCCCACTTAAGAGATATGCTGGAATTCATAAGTTCAGAGATATTCCTCATTCTTTCATAGCTTACAGGACCTCATGTAGATCACCATAGTTTATTCAAGCATTTTCCTATATATAGGCATTTAGGTTGTATTTAATGTTTTGCAATTCTGTATAATGCTATAAAAAATAACTTTGTACATATTTATTTTTCTACTATTGGGAGTTCATCTTCAGTGCAAATTCCTCGAAGTGGGATTCTTGGTTTAAAAAGAAAACAAATATTTTGTTTTGTTAGATATTGCCAAATTCTCTCAATAAGAGTTGTATCAATTTACATTTCTACCTGGGTTGCATAAGAGCACTCTATTTCCCCACAGTCTCATTAAACAAATATGTTGTCATCATAGTTTTTAATTTTAGCCGAACTAATGGGTGAGAAATTGTATCTCAGTGTACTCTGAATTTGCATTTCTCTTTTTATGAGTATGAACATATCTTGATAGGTTTAATAGCAATTTTAATTTTTTGTTCTTTTGTGAATTCTCTGTTTATGCTTTTGTCCACTTTTCTATCAGTTTTTGCAGATATTTTCTCCCAGTTAGTCAGTAATATTTTGACTTTGTTTATTTATTTTTTTACGGTTGAATGGGGTGAAACTTCAGGCTAACTTGGATTCACTCTTCAGCCCTTGTAGGATAAGATGGATTTTCATCCTTGAGAAAACCAGTAGCGATACTCCTCAGCCTACAAGTCTCCATCCTGTCTCTGGAAATGGCACAGGGAACTCTGTGAAAACTTCATTGAATTCTAGGCTGGTGAAGCATTTATTCTTGTTCATTCTTTTGAGGGTTTTTATCATGCCCTAATTCAAGGCAGTGTGATCTTAGGCAATTACCTTGTCTTCTTTCTCCATCTCACTTGGGGTGGGGTAGGGGAAAGCTCAGGTGTATACATTTGAGTTAGTCATGCTCTTCAGCATCATTGGTCCCTGAAAGACCCTTCTCTGATTTTATTTAATTGATTATTCCCTGTATTAATCAGAATAGGCTAGGACTATGCTGTAGTAACAAACACCCCCAAATCCCAGAATTTTAAAACAGCAAAAGTATATCTTTCACTAAAACTACCTGTCCAATGCATGTTAGTGGGTTAGGAGCTGGAGGAGTGCTCAGCTCCTTGTATTCACTCAGAGATCCAGGCTGATGGAAGTTTCTTCTCAATGTGTGCTTTCATGATTATTTGCAGTAGGGGACTAGAGCACTTGATGATCTCCCTCCGGAAATTAAATGCTCTGGTCTAGAACTGGCACACATGAATTCCACCTACAATTCTTAAGATAGAACTAACCCCATGACATTGCCCAAGTAAAGGGTGGAGGGGGGCAGGGAAGTGCTATCCTCCCATACATTTAGGAGGAAAGGAGAATTACCTATAGGTGAGCCTCAGAAGACTCCGGGACATTTGCTTTTATTTCCCTTCTTCACTCTCATGCTTCTTCTTCCTCTCCATAAATAACCATTCTAATGTGTTTGATGTGTATCCCTTTATTTGCATATGTTCTCACAAAATATATAGTTTTATGGGTATCTGCTTTTAATTTACATAGATGCTATCATCCTATAGGCCTTGTTCTATTTATTTTCTTCAATCAACACTATGTTTTTAATATCCACCTATTTTGCTAAATGTGCATCTAATCTGTTACTTCTGACTGCTGCATGTACCACATTTCACTTACCTACTCCCTGTGATGTTGGGCACCTAGACTGCCTTTAACTCTCTGCTATTACGATGCCATTAGGAACATCCTTATATATGTACCATATGGAATTATAAAAGAATTTCATTGGGAAATTTACCTCGGAGCAGAGTTACTGGGTTACAGTGTGCCTGTATTATTTGACCATACACACTGCTACCATTGGCCCCCCTGCATTGGTCTGCAGTCCTACCAACAGCTGAATCAGGCTTCTTCTGTCTCCATATCCCTGCCAGTCTTAGACATTATCCAGCTTCCTAATTTTTGCCCTTCTGAGGGGTGTGCAAGTGATGTCTGTTTATGTTGGTTTTGCCTTGTAAACATTTTCTTTTACTTTTATGTAGTCAAGTTGATCAATCTTTTCTTTTATTGTATCTGGATTATGAGCCATAGTGAGAAAGCTTTATGTACAATACACCCAGGTTATAAAGTAATTCATCTATGTGTTCTTGCACTTGTATCATTTTCTTGATTTTACAGGTAAATCCATGATAAATTTGGTGTTTACTCTTGTGCTCATTCCTGGATTTCCAAAGTATATTCTTTTGCAAATAAACACCTCTCACCAACACCAAAACCCAAGTTCTCAGCTGGTAAGTGTGCCGAGTGTCTAGTGTTTTGCAGTGATTCTATTTAAACCTTTGGCAGAAAAAAAATTACTTCTTCCTGCTCCAAACCCTCCAATAATTTCCTGTCTCATTCAAAGTAAAAACGATATGGCCCTATATGATCTGGTTCCCTTTAACCTCTTTGAGTACATCTTCTGCTAACTTCCCTTTCTTTCTCCCCTCTGATCGCAAAGACTTCTGCTGTTCTAGAATAGACGCTTCATGCTCTAACTAAGGTCCTGTGACGACAGAGTGTCTTGTGTTCTCTGCCCAGAAGACTCTTCTCCTGAATATCCCAATGGCCAGCTGCCTCATTTCTTTCTAGTCTTACTCTAAGACACCTTCTCAGTCTGGTCTTCCCTGGATAGCCTATCTCACTTTTTTACCTACTTTTCCATTCATATTCCCTTTGATTTATTTATTTTTTCTCCTTAGTACTTAACCCTATTGAATGCTTTATATATTTTACAATGATCTTGTTTATCTGTGTTTATAATTTAAGACCCATGAAGGCAGGATTTCTTTTGTCTCTCTGTTTTTCCATGACCAAACCCCCTAGTTCCAAGAATATTGTCTGGTACATAGTGGACACTCAATAGAAATTTGTTGAATTTAAAAAATATATGAATCCAATGGAGGAATGAGGATGCTGCACAGGGTTTTCCTCCTGTACTACAGTTAAGACACTAGGTATGCATTGGGAGGATTTTCTAATTATTATTAATAAACAAAATCCAGAATACATATGTTTTTGCCTGTGGGGCCAATTTAAAAAATCTAAATGGAACTGAAACTGTAACAGTGAATTATAGGCATTCACAAAAGGCAGGTTCCCTGAGAGCAAATGTCAAGTTTTACTGAAATCAAGAGACTAAGGTTTGAGTGTAGGGATTTGCACAAGGTAGATAATTTGATCTAATATTCTTTTTTTAAAAATGTTTATTTATTTATTTATTTATTTGGCTGCAATGGGTCTTAGTCGCGGCATGCGGGATTTTCACTGTGGCATGCTGGATCTTTTGTTGTGGCGTGCTTTCCTCTCTACTTGTGGCACACAGGCTCCAGAGAGCGTGGGCTCAGTAGTTGCAGCACACGAGCTTAGTTGCCCCGCGGTATGTGGGATCTTAATTCCCCAACCAGGGATCTAACCCATGTCCCCTGCACTGGAAGGCCGATTCTTAACCACTGGACCACCAGGGAAGGCCCCATCTAAAATTCTTGAATTAAGCTGAGTAACCTAAAAGGGGGTTATTGTGTTCCTCCAGCTTCTGACTGAAGGAAACACATTCCTTCAGAGGAAGCATACTTGATGGAGGCTATCAGATTTTTCAGAGATTAAGATCAACCAAATATAAACTCACAATCAAAGTATTTAATAAAATTTAAGTTATATATATATTTTAAAACCCTCTTAAATAAATCAGAATTGAGAGGAACTCCCTTAGCCAGATAAAGGTATTTGCAAAAAACCTACAGTTAATACCATCTTTTATGGTGAACTATTAGAAGTATCCCATTTTAAATCCAAAGAAGACAAGACGCTTACTACGTTTAGCAAAATATGTGAAGAATCTTTTTGAAGAAAATTATAGAATGTTATTCAGAGAAGTTGAATATGCCCTAAATAAGTGGATAAGTAAGCCCATCCATGGGTAGGAAAACTTGATAAAGAAAATGTATCAGCTCTCTACAAACTGATCTATAGATTAAATGCAATTATAGTCAAAAGTTAACAACAGTTTTCAAGGAATTTGGTAATGTAATTCTAAAATATATAAGAAAAGCAAAATGACAGAAACAGTTAATGTAGCACTTGGTGAAACTTGTTCTATTAGGTATCAAGACATAAATTCTTAATATTTAGGACAGTGTGGTATTTATAAATACACAGACAAATTAATGAGAAAAAAAGAAAAAGACGTCATATATAGAAGAGAGCTATATGACACAGGTGGCACTGTAGATCACTGGTGAAAGATGGGACTGTTCAATAAATACTGTTAGGACAGTCAGTTACACATAATGAAATAATGAAATTGAATCCCAACCTCACAGACTAAATCTATTCCAAATGGATAAAGGCTTAAATGTGAAAGACATTAAAACATTTAAAAGAAAATATATGGCAGTATTTTTATGACCTTGGGGTAAAGAAGTATTTCTTATAATAGACATACAAATGAAAACCCTAAAGGAAAAGATTGATGAATTCAACTATATTAAAATTAAGAATTTTGTTCATTAAAAGACAGTATTAAGAGTAAATTAAGATAAACTACATAAGACATTTACAACACATATAACTAAAATTAAGATTATTATGCAGAATATGTAAAGAACTCCTACATATCAATCATAAAAAAGTCCCAATAAAAAATGGACAAAATAACAAAGTTCTACTTTCAGTTATATTATGTCCTAGGTAAATTAGACAAATCATTCTACTGAAAACAATTCTAAGTGCTAGAGTGTGTGTGTGTATATGTATGGATATGGATCTATTTATCTATTTAGAAAAACCATAGTATATGTAATCAGAATATGTAAGTGAAATTATCAGGGCAAAATAAAAGAGAAAGAGGGAAGCCAGTTAGGTGTGGGAGAATTTGAGCTTTGATTCTGAAAGTTTCTTGAGCCACGGAGAACAGAAATCAAGGCTCACAAGGATGACTAAAATAACAAAATCAGATAACAAAAGTGTTTTAAAAATATGGAGAAATCAGAACTCTCTTACACCACTGGTGGGAATATAAAATTGTGCAGTTATTTGGAAAACAGTTTGGGAATTTCTCAAATGATTAAGCCCAGCAATTCCACTCCTTGGTAAATACCCTAGAAAATGAAAACATGTGTTCATAATAAAACTTGTAAACGAATGTTTACAGTAGCATTGTTCTTAATAGCCACAAGGTGGGAATAATCCAAATGTCAATCAACTGATGAATGGATAAGCAACCCATACAATGGAATATTATTCTGCCATAAAAAGAATGAAGTACTGATACATGTTACAAGTTGGATGAACCTTGAAAACATGCTAAGCAAAAGAAACCAGTCACAAAATTTCACACATTATATGATCCATTCATATGAAAATCCACAATAGAGAAATCTATAGGGTCATTACTGCAGATGGATCAAGAAGTCATGCTAAGTTTGTTGAATAAATCAACCCAGAACTCCCTCGCAAAATGCCTCCCAGTCTGTGATTTACCCAAAGATATTTATCTATGACTATGATCAGTTTTGGAACTTTCAAACTTCTGATGAATTATAAAGGAGATTGATTTCAAGTCATCATAAACAATCTCCAGTCCCCCTTTCCTATGACAAAATTATATTTACGCTTAGGTTACCATAGGTTGTGGATGGGCACCTGGTTCCAGCATGGAGCAATTGCCATTATAAGAGTGGGGCTACCACATCTGCATATTGTGATGTTCAGTGGTGACAGGATCTGGGACGCAAACCTCCTGGGGTATTGCCAAGAACACATATGTATACTGGGTGTATAGGCATGGTAGAGAGCACCCAGATAACTACAAGAGAGGAAAATCATTCTCCATGAAATTTAATTTTTCCCAACTTAAAATAAATAGTGTTAAAAAAAAATCTATCATGACACTAATCCTATCATGACATTAATATGGAGTTTTAAAAGAACTGCAATGTTTTTACCATCTAATTAATTAACATTAACATTAACATTGCTTGGAATGTGGTCTCTTGAATACAACAAAAAGTAATGTGTGAAAGAAAGAAAGAATCCCTAGGGATTTCTTGGGGAAAAAAGATATGGTCAATTCATTTAAAAAGCAGAAGAGGAACTGCTCCTTTGGGGAGTTTCCACACTGGCTTGGGTGTGTGGAATGCTGGACCTCAATAGTTAAATAAGTTCATTCAGGAGTCACATAAGGAAGAATGTTCTTTCCTTTTTGGAAAGCAGAATGAATGTAGTTTCAGACTGAGTAGAATCAGTGCCTAGATTCTGGCTAGGACAATTCCTTCCCCCTCCCAAACTGCTTGATTATTTCAGTGAGTGGTCAGTTTAAAACAAGCGCCTCCTATACTAAGTTGCTTCAGAATACTTCTATCACATAATGTTAATCAATGAATGAACAGTCCATGAAAGTGGTCAAACATCAATTTCTAATTCAGAACCTTGAGGCCAGGTAGTGGTGCTAGTGGTGATAATGGTGTGGGGAGGTCAGGAGGCTAGGGGACAGGGACATTTACAGGGGCTTTGCAGGCTACCTAACTCTTTATAGACATTCATTTCATCACCATTTCTGTTTTCATTCCTTTAAAGTCAAGGCAGAAGAGATTTTGCTACCATTTGGATCTACCTACCTGCAAAACTCATGAATTTGCATATCATATTTTTCTATATTTAACTTATATCCTGTGATCCTGTGTTTATAGGTTACTGAAGCAAAGGCTTGACCAATTACAGTTTTCAGAAGTGCAGAACCCCTGAATGTTCCTCGTGAAGGCCCTATGAAAGGAGACTGACTGCTGTCCTTTTTGGCATCCTATCTTGCCTCCTGAGGAGCCCTGATTAAGAAGAGCAGCGAGGGGACAGTAAGTAGTGGAGGAAGGTGTCCTTTCACACTCCTTCCAGACTTCTCCAACCTTCTTAATGGTTCCTTTGTTTCTCTTACTTGGGGTTTATCCAAATTTTCATTTAAACAAAGATCTTTGGTTTCAAGAAGACACACAGGACTCTCACCGCTCATTGTCTCCCATTTCTGCCTGACATGTGAAGAAATCCTCAGTTGATGTTCCTTGCAGAGAGTTCACTTTAAAAAGAACTTTAACAGACTAATTTACTGATAACACTAATTTAAATTCCAAACACTTAAGACATAATTTTATTTTTCAAAAAATCACTTTCCCTAATTCAGTCAGCAATCAAGTATATTTTTTAAACTTTTTGTTGAAGATTTGAAGATTGAGGAAAGACAGTGCCAAATTATACAGTTTATCAGTAGTTAGTTGAAATATATATACAAGCTTACAAAGAACAAAGAACAAAGTATGAGTTTAAAAAGGCATCTTTATAAGCCCAAGAGTATTTGGTATTCTAAGCAAATTTTTATAAGTTGGAGTTCAGTTTGTGTATTAAGAGGAAGTAGAAGGAATTATTCTTAACTTTGGAAATAAGACAAAGAGTAATCAAGTGAAGTAGTTTTGAATTTCCATCAAAATCTATAATCTGTAAAATTAGTAATTAATATGACAAATAGTATAACTAACCCAGTGAAAATTTTAATTTGTTCATGACAAGAATACTGATATACATAAAAAGTTGATAAGCTTATTACAGCAATTTTAACACCTCTGTAAAAGCTCTAAATCAGTATGTTCACTTGAGTTCATAGGATCTGAAAATTAAAATAAAAGCAATGCCTCTAAACTCAAAAACAATAAAAAGCAACAGCAACAATAAACATGATAAAACCTTAATTTTATAAACAATTTGAAAGATCTCCTTTTTAATTTAATTTTATTTTATATTGGAGTAAATTTGATTTACAATGTTGTGTTAGTTTCAGGTATACAGCAAAGTGATTCAGTTATACATATACATATATCCATTCTTTTTCAGATTCATTTACTATATAGGTTATGACAGATTATTGAGTAGAGTTCCCTGTGTTATACAGTAGGTCCTTGTTGATTATTTTATATGTAATACTGTGTATGTGTTAATCCAAAACTCCTAATTTATCCCTCCCCCAACCTTTCCCCTTCGGTAACCATAAGTTTGCTTTTGAAGTCTGTGAGTCTGTTTCTGTTTTGTAAACAAATTCATTTGCATCATTTCTTTAGGTTTCACGTATAAGTGATATCATGTGATATTTGTCTTTCTCTGTCTGACTTATTTCACTTAGTATGATAATCTCTAGGTCCATCCATGTTGCTGCAAATGGCAAAGCTACAGTAATCAAAACAGTATGGTACTGGTACAAAAACAGAAATATAGATCAATGGAACAGAATAGAAAGCCCAAAAATAAACCTACGCACCTATGGTCAATTAATCTACAACAAAGGAGGCAAGAATATACAATGGAGAAAAGACAGTCCCTTCAATAAATGGTGCTGGGAAAAGTAGACAGCTACATGTAAAAGGATGAAACTAAAACATCCTCTAAGACCACACACAAAAATAAACTCAAAATAGACTAAAGACATAAATGTAAGACCGGATACTATAAAACTCTTAGAGGAAAACATAGGCAGAATACTCTTTGACATAAATTGCAGAAATATCTTTTTGGATCCACTATCTAGAGTAATGAAAATAAAAACAAAAATAAAGAAATGGGACCAAATTAAACTTAAAAGCTTTTGTATAGAAAAGGAAGTCATAAACAAAATGGAAAGATAACTCACAGAATGGGAGAAAATATTTGCAAATGAAGCAACTGACAAGAGATTAATCTCCAAAATATACAAACAGCTCATACAGCTCAGTATCAAAAAACAAACAACCCAATTAAAAAATTGGCAGAAGACCTAAACAGACATTTTTCCAAGGAAGACATACAGATGGCCAAAAAGCACATGAAAATATGCTCAACATTGTTAATTATTAGAGAAATGCAAATCAAAACTACAATGAGGTATTACCACACACCAGTCAGAATGGTCATCATGAAAAAGTCTACAAACAATAAATGCTGAAGAGGGTGTGGAGAAAAGGGGACCTTCTTGCACTGTTGGTGAATGTAATTTGATATAGCCACTATGGAGAACAGTACGGAGATTCCTTAAAAAACTAAAAATAGAACTGCCATATGATCCAGAAATCCCACTACTGGGCATATATCCAGAAAAAAACATATTTCAAAAAGATACATGCATCCCAATGTTCATTGAAGCACTATTTATAATAACCAAGACATGGAGGCAGCATAAATATCCATCAACAGAGGAATGGATAATGAAGATGTGGTACGTATATCAATGGAATATTAGCCATAAAAAAGAATGAAATAATGCCATTGGCATGGACCTAGAGATTATGAAAAATTCCTTTTTAAACTTCTTAGATCATTGGGTAATACAAAACAATTTGGGATTATGGCATTTTTATACATATTTGGTAGAAATAGATAGCTAACACCTGCACATATAGCAAGTAGATGAAAAAGTCAAAGTTCATAAAGGGTCTACAACTTGTAATCACAAGACAATAGAGTCAATATACTAAAGCACACAATGTATACAATCTCACTTTTGATTCTGGTTTTTATTGAACAAAGATCCATAAAATCAGCAGTGACAGCAAATAGGAAACTTAGACAATCTGTCATTCCCCAAACTGTAAATCTCCCAGAAAGTCTATAAATTCTTGCCAGTTAACCTATAATTTTAACTGGTAATTAGTAGTCATTTCAAGTTCCACTGTATATAGAGCAAATAAAAGAAAATAAAATTTTTCTTCCTTCAGAAGTTTTAGAGGACAGTTCATGCAACAATATTAAATACTGCATGAAAATATTAATGAACAAAACTGCATCTAGGCATATTCCCTCCTCCTCTTAGTAACCATTTATCTTTTAGCATCTTGGATATTTTCAGCCACCTTAAGTTATAGATAATAATTCCCTGGTCTACTGTAAATCATACATCTAAAATTTTACTTTCCAAAACACTTTGAGAAGTAGAATAAGTGATAAAATATGAGCTTGTGCAAAGTGATTAGACATGCAGTTTTTCCTCTTGGGATCCTTTGCTACTTCTTTGGTTGGTGATTTTGAAAGTTTAACAGCAGTCATGAAAATGTGTTAACATATTTTGTACCACTCTAGGCAAAAAGAGCCCTGTGCTGGGGAACGTGGCTTGGACCAGACTTCAGCCTCTACTTTAGCTTTGAGTGGAGCAAACTGCACAATCACATGCTGGAACTGTTTTAAGCCTCAGTAAATGGTTTTGTTGTGGTGGTGGTTGCTTGTTTGCTTGTTTATCTCTCCCTTCTATTGCATTCATTCAGAATTGCTCCTGCATTGCATCACTCTCTCCTTGGACCTTTAACATTAACCTTTAACCTATAACATTAATTTCTTCAACTCTTAAAAATTCATTTGATTGTGAGTAAATTTTGTCATGATTCTCCCACTTCATTGAAGTCTGTTTGGAAAAATAAAGACACTTCTTCCACTGAGTCAGAAGTTGGTTCCCTAGTTTCAACATGTAATAATACCTCACATGGTTTCTTCCTTCCATAACATCTTTTCTCATGGCTAACATGCTTTCAGTTCTTTTCTCCTGGGTCTGTATTTATTGTATTTACTGTTTGTATTTACTGTTTATGAACTATTTCTACCAGTATTAACATATTACAGAAGAGAAAGTCTTGAAGAATTTTGAGTAGTTATCAAGGAACTTAATGTTTTGCTGTAGAATTGATAAAATGAAAGGATAACAATGGTGCCGTAGCATTTACCTTTCCAGGGGTGTGGACAGTGGTGGAGAATAAGGCTGCTAGTATCTAGGCTGCAGTTTCTTTGAAAACATAGTGGCCATTGCTTCTCTATAGTAAGACTTCCTAAAGAGACTTCTGTTTTGTGAAAAATCTACATACAAACGCTATCTTCATGTTAAGTGTAATTCAGTTTATCTTGTACTTATCTTGGCTTTTCTGATAGTTGAAGGGGCTATAAGTCCTTAGAGGTTTAAGAGTTTTAAATGCCGAGTCTCCAAGAGAACTGGTCAACCCCACTATCACATACAGTTCCCTTCTGCTGCCATTAAAAAGCCATGTTCCTGTGGGTTCTGACATAGAGATAGAATTTATTTTTGGAAAGAAATCACAGGCAAGGACAATGATATCTTTACAAGTTAGCATCAATTTATTCATTTACTTTGTCATTCTTTCACTCATCCATCCAACAAATGCTTATTGAACAAATGGTGTGGGCCAGGCATTATTCTAATTGCTAGACAAAACAGGCAAAAATCTCATTCTTGTGTTATTAGAAATGATCCCAAAGGATAGCTTTAAATATCTATGAATAACAAAATGAACCTACACATGTTTTAGCTCCCAAAAGATTTCAGTATTACTGAAACCTCCTCTCCTTTCTAGGAAGCACTACGTCTTGTTGAAAGTGATAGTGCACATCCCCTGTATTTACCTGATCCATAATGAGACTGAATTTTCTGGTAGATAAAATGTGGGGTTCATAAAACCAATGAAAGGTCAATCTTCTTTGCCAATGAGATAGAGGAATTCTTCCTTTAAATAATTTCCATTGTATTATACCTATCCTTTTCTTTCATAAAGCATTTAATTACATATTGTTCCACTTTCTGCTTTTATACGACAATATACTATTTATATATTTCTCCTATAATTCTGTTATTTGTAATAATTCATGACCAAATGGGTATTTTATTCTACACTTCCACTGATGAACATATTTTTGAAATATTTTCTCCTAAAGAATATCATTAAGTTTTTCTATGCTGGATAAAAATATTTGACTCTTGTTTCCTAACAAAGGAAAACTGTATAGCCAATATATATGAAAAGATGATCAATCTCACTAGTAATAAAGGAATTACAAATTAAAACCCATATTATTTTACACTTATTAGATTGGCAAAATTTTAAAGTTGGTATTGGCAACAATATCTAGCATTGATAAGGCTGTGATGCAAATGGAACTTTCATACCCGGCTGGTCGGTGACTAAATTAGAACTTCTTTGGAGAATAATTTAGTTACATCAAGGAAAGTTAAAGGTGCATATATATATATTGACCCAGTAATTCCACTTCTAGATATATACCCAAGAGAAACTCTAGCATGGAAGCTACATTTATATAAATTCATATAGTTTATACATCAGTGAAAATGGTTGAATTGAAGTTAAATGTATTAAAATAAATAATTCTCCAAAACATACTCTTGATCAATGATGGAAAATTGCAGGCTACGTGAAGGATGATGCCATTTATATAAAAATTACAAGTACACAAAACAGTTCTTTTTTTTGCATCCGTTTAAAAATGCATCCATTTTTGGTAAAAGGATATGCTTAGAAATAATGAATACCACTTTAACGATCATGGTTACCTCTAAGCAGAGAAGGAGGAAAATTGGATTGGACAAGGGTGTATAGGGGACTAAAATTCATATCTGTAATTTTACAAAAAATCTGAAGCAAATGTACAAAATAGTTAGATTTGACAAAGTTTGGTTTTGGATTCACAGTTATTCATTATTCTATTTTCTATTCTAGTCTATGTTTGAAATATTTTAAAGTGAAAAAGAAAGTATATGTCAATGGAACAGAGGTGGTTTGCAACAGAAGCTAGAAAACCTGGGGTCAGAGACAAGTTGTCAGTATGTATCCTGTCTTGTCCAGTGAGCAAACACTGAATTTGGCAGGGTGTGAACATCTACTCAGTACAGGAGTTGTCTCATCAAGTTATACCAGGGCCTAGGTCAATGGCTGTGCATTAGAATCATGTGAGAGGTTTACAAAAGTAAATTGGGGCTCACTCTTGGAGATTCTGATTTAATTGGGCTAAAAGGGACATCAATAATTTAAAAAAAAAAACCTCCCTGAATTATTCTAATGTACAGTCAGGGTTGAGAGCTGCAGGCTGGGGTAAAATATCCCTCAATATATTTGACTTGTCTCTTTTCTCTGATTCTAAATTATGAAGTAACTTTCTGAGGTCCAGACTTAGATACAGAGAAAGGAGGTGATATTCCGTGTAGGAGACGTGAATATACTGGTCACTGGAAAATTTATATAATTGATAGAAAAAGTTCCTTGGAAGTTCTGTTAGTGTGAGACTATCCACCAAGGAACAATCCATTCTCCTTATGCTGATGAAAGCCAATATCTGAAACTCTGAAGTCAAAGATTAGACCTTGGAATGTGGAGATACAAATAGTAACCATGAGAAACCTTGTCTGGGTGGCCATCCAGTCAGATTTTCTCAACACCTCACTCTTTCCTTCTAACTGATCACATGGCTCCATATAAAATCTTTGACTCATCATTTTCCTCAAGTAAAGTCCAAATATTTTAACAAGACCTGTAAGACTTATGAGTAGGGTCCTTTGGGCTTTTTGCTCTTGTCTTCACTTCCACACTACTGAATCACTTGCCTTACCACCTTAAGTTGCCAAATCTCTGAGCTTTCATCCTTGAACAAGGTATTCCCTTGCCTAGGATATTTTTCCAACTCCTTTTCCACAATTATTACCACTTTCCCTCTTTTGGACAACTACTCATCTCTCAGCTTTCAAACTTAGAGCTCACATCCCCTGGGGATCCTTCTCTTTTACTGCTTAACTATTCTCAATGTTATTGGAGCTAGAAGGAAGTGCATAATGCATAGGAAGGAAATGCACTTTTAAAAGTTTGCAATCACATTTCTATCTATTGGAATGAATAGTTTTCTTTTATTATCAGTGTTATTCATCTCAGATGGAGATTCATCCCTTTTCTATCCATACAATGTTACTACCATTTGCCCAAATGTAAAGTGACTTCTCTGAAAACACTGAGTCCCCTATATATTTTTATCTCTGCCTGAAGTGTTTTTTCCTTATTCACACATTTGGCAAACATTAATTGGGAATTTGCTCTAGGCCCTGAGCTGAGTCTTGGGAAAACAGCCTTGACAAGGATCATTAACTTCTACTCATCCTTTGGTCTCAATTCAGGCCTTACTTCTTCCAAGGAGCATTCCTGACTCCTCACACCCAGGCGTATGCCCCTCCAGCATCTCCCACAGCACTCTGGACTGTCCCGTATCCCAGGGCTTTTCACACCCTAAAATCACCTGTTTGTTTGACTATATACCTCTCTTCATCTTCAGGCTTTAAAATCTGCGAAGACAAATTTAGTTTATTTATTGGCATATCCCCACTACCTAGGCAATGCCTGGCACCATAGCTAGGGCTCAGAAAATATTTGTGGATACTTGTTGATGGTGATATCCAAATGTATTTATGCTATCAACAGCCAGGGATGTGGAACCAGGGTTTGAGGGAAAGACAGAATGTGAAATACAGATTAAAATTTTGCAACACAGAAAAGGTGTAAAGTGATAAGTAACAATTAGGTCTCTGAGTAAATTCATATATAGAGAGAAGGGCAGAAGCACAGAGACTCTTCTTGAGGGATATCTTTTGTCCTATATGAAAAGGTCTGTAGCAGATGATGCTATAGCTAGAGGTCCCCTTGTTGTTTTACCTCTACACACCTAAGGCTGTTTACTGTAAACACTGGGATCCTCTGTCTATGGACTTTTTTCTCACTATGAAGGAATATTGGGCCCAAAGAGGGCAAGTCAGAACTGTTTGAAAGCCATGTTCCCCTAAGCAATTCTCAACTAATGACAAATTGGGAGTTGATGGAGAAGCATCCCACCCTCTCTGCCCCTCGGTTGGGATAAATTTGAGGTGGGTTCTTCACTGTTGGAGTTCCCCAGTGGACTGGAGTGTGATAATGCTCCCTTTTGGTTTCTTCCTTCCATGTCTCATCTTCTCATACTCCTATTAGTATTTCCTGGAGTTGCCTCCCTTTCAGACTACTTGTACTCAGATTTGCTTCTGGGGCAACACAAATCAAGATGAGGGCTAATGAAAGAAGCAGGTAATTTTAAAAACTTGAAACATCAAGATGTCTGTGACTTAGAGAAGCATTTTTAAAAAGAGAATGTCCTTAGTCATCTCCAAGCTGCATAGGGTTTTTATGGTAGAATTAAGACAATCCAGATACTTCTGTTTGAGTGCTAACTGTGGTAGGATTCAGGTGAGATGAGGACAGAAGACTTCTTTTAGCTAAATCAAGAATGCATACAGACTTCTTTCCTTGTGATTCTGACACCACCTGTTTGGGAAGTTGCCATTTATCCCACACAAAACTCTGGATCTTGTCATTTATTTGGCAGATTTTCCAAACCAGTTTGGAGTTTGGGGGTCAACTTTGTTGTCCCAGTCATTAGCTATCTGGTCCACTTTCTAATTCTATACTGTGAAAATGTTTCACTAAAAAATTCTACAATTCCTTCACTTTCGATAAGATCATTATAAGTGCAGTACATGATTTCTTTGAGTGTTTCCTCCTAAAGCTTTTATGGTTTGATAAAACTAAATTTTATCCATTAATTTCCATCTATGAAGCCCCTGAAGTTTACATTATATGTGAGTTCTCACTTTTGGTAAAGAATTTAATTTAACTGTTTAAAACAAAAGCTTATTATTTGAACAATTTTATGAAAAATTAGGACCATTCTTCTTAAAAAAACAGCTATATATATTCTATGGTCTTTTAAAATCTTTATCCAAATGCAAAATATTTTTCCTGTAGTCATAATAATGATATTTTATATTTAATGCCATTTTACTGTTTAAAATTACTATCATCAATTATTTATTTTAATCCTCACAATAAACCTGTGATATATGTTTCACTTATCCTAGGCCTTACATTTAAAAGAATTATTTCTAAAATTTTCATATGTGTCACTTTAATAGTCACATAATATTCACCAAACATATTCCAAAATTTACTTAACCATTTATCCAATTTAACTATGACTCCACACTCCTATCCAAAAAGATTGAATGAGAGCTGGTTAAGTTTTAGGTTTGTAGCATTTCTACAAAGTCTCATTTTATAATACCTGATTGTTTTCCAATTTGATAGGTGAATCAAAATCCTAACTTCCTTCTAGAATATTCTTTCTTAATATTCCCGCCTAGACACTAATTTATTTGAAGATCCTTCTAACATTTACCTCATTTTTAATTTTAAAATTGCTCTAGAACTGTATTTTAGTGTGAATGGTGTGATACTACTGTGGTGGTACAGGGAACTCCAATGCTTTCTCTCTAGATGTTATCTCTCCCACTCCAGCCCCAAAGAATCCACAGTGTGTTGTATGCATCTAATTCTCTTTCTTTGCAGGATTGTATTCTTTGTACTCTTACGTTTCTGGTTCTCTTTCTATTTCTCATGTTCTATTTATGAATATTTTATAAATGCTAATCCAGAGATCCCAGATTAAATTTTCATCCCAATAACCTGAATTTAGCCTGCAGTTCTTTTCTTTGGCTGGCTTTTAAATTACCACAATTATTGATTGCCCCTTATTGTCATCCTATTTACCTGCCTTCTGCATGCAGAGCAAATCACTATCCAGTTCTGGTTGTCAGCACAGAGCATATCAAGTGTTAATTACATCTCCCATCACGACTTCTCCATTTATATGGGGCTCCTTTTCCTCAGAGTGGCATCTTGGATTTTATTTTTCAACAGGCCTGAGACTGGAGATTCAGATTCCAGTCCCAGTTCTATTACTATCTAAGGGAAAGAATTAGGTCAAGTCACAGTCCTTCTCTGGATCTGTTTTCTTGTTTTTAAAGGGGGTTGCACTCTATACTGTTTAAGGGCTGTTTCAACTCTTGTGTGTTATGATTTTTAAGTCTCTTAGCACTTTCAGGACTGAACTATTGAAAATAGGTCTACGGCCTCACCCATAAGACTCTGCTTTTATCCCAGCCTTTTCAGTTCAGGTATCCTTGTTCTGAGGAAACAAATTACTGTCCAAGGTCCTGGTTGCCACATGTTTGAGTACACACAGTGGGACAAGAATCCAGGAGTAGAAAACAGATATTGCAGAAACAATTTCTAAGTGTTACTGGCTTATGTTCATGCTGACTAAAGAACATTTGTGCTTTGTGAAACTTTTAATCATAACAGCTTTCTTTCTAATATGTTTTTTAAATGAGCAGCGATAGTAGACAATACAGTTGACTATTTGGACAAAAGATCCCTTGCTCCCTTTTGGAAAACCCCTACATCAAACTAAGAAAGACTGGTGCTTTCTGCAGGATTGCAAAGGAGTATTATATTTGACTCCAAGGCTTCCACGACATCTAACAAACATCTATGTTCTTAAATGATCTAGTGGAATGACTAGATAGCAAAAAAAAAACTAGTGTTTGGTTTTGCTTCTTAATTCTTCCAAATTCTCTTTCAGGTCATGTTTATTTAGGACATTCATATATGTTAACCAATGACAAATTAATAAATATAAATTAAATCTTAACCTCACTGAATATCTCATTAGATCATTTGGCCAATAGTATGATCTTTTTTAAGTATTTGGAATTATAGAATTTAAGAGCTGAAATAGACTTTTGGAAAAAATATGATTCAGTGGTTTCCAAACATGGCTGTTCATCACAATCACCCAAGAGCATGTTAAAGATCCGGATTCCTGTGCCACAATCCAATTAAGTCCAAATAACTTAGAAGCCCCAGGTGAAGAATCTAGAACTTTTGTTTTTAATGATCTCCCAGGTGATTGTTTGCATGTAGTCAGTTTAGCACCAATATTTGAACAATTTTTGAAGGCCGCTGAACGTTTTATTCTTATACCTTATGCAAGACTTTCTGTGTTAGTATTATCCCCAAAAAGCTTTACTAGTTCCCTCTTGGCTTGAAATTTGTTAAGCCATTCTCTTCTTACTTATTTTGGCAGACAGACAAAATTTGCTTACTTGCTCTTTTCACCCATTGGCCTTTCTGAGTCCTGCCACTTGGAACTACACAGAATGAATCTAATGCTACTTCACATATTTGACACCAGCTATGTCTTTCTCTTATATAAGGCAAGTATTTTGCTTCTTTAATTAATGATATTATGGATTCAAGTTCTAGTACCATTGTCTTCACTCGCAGTTGGATACAATCCTGAAGTTAATATGTGCTGCTCTTAAGTCATGTTAGTTCCCATACTGAACTTATACATTTGAACATTTGGAGATGCTTTAAAAATTAAGTACCAGTATTTATAGTTATATTTACAATATTCTTCATGCTTCATTTGGCCTAAACTATTCCTAGGTCAATATTATTTTGGATCCTCATCCTTTCAACTAGCTCTGGCTGTTCATTCTTACTTCATATCAATCACACATTTTATACACAAGCCATAAGTAATTCTTCCAAGTCACCCAGAGAGCCAAAGTCATGCTTCTGTTTAGAATGAACTATCAATTGAAAGGAATAATAATTTTGTAAGGATTAAGGTAAAAATAAAATGAGTTTAACTTAAGCACAACCTCATAGATCATGCATATGCTTCCCTGTAGTGTTGAACTCTATTTCCTTACATGTGGACTTTAAAAGGGTTTAATTTCCTCCACCTGGAGTTGGTGAGTCTTGTTACTGTTTTATTCTAGCTGTTCTCTGGTGATCTGACTTGCATAATTAAGTTCACTTCCTCCTTTCCCCCACGGGTTTTAGCTTAAACTCTCATAAGACTTCCCATAGGAAATAGGAACCAAGGTACATTGCACTTGTTTCTCAATTCTTCTTTTTCTGGTCCTTCTTAAATTGGAAGAGTTAAGAGTGTTTGTGGCAACTTTGAAAGTTGGTTTTAAGTCTCTGTTTTTGGTTAAAAAAATAAGCTAATATTAGGAATAATCGTGTAATTTGAAATAAGACAAAGGTACAATCTTTAAACCAAAATAAAGACGCTTTCTACTTTGTGGCACTTAAAGATATAACTCATACAAAGTTAGTTTTAGAACTCCAGTAGAAATCTGAATGAACTATCCCTAATCCCAAATTGTCTCTATACTAGCTCATAAATCACTTTCAACTTTTTGTCTTCTTTGGATTCATTTTGCTACTTTTGTAGATTCCATCACCATTATCTCTAATGTAGTCTTCTACAACAGCTTCCCAAGTCCTCTCTCCTTTTTCAGTCTCCAAAAATCAGATATGGAGGGGAATATTTTAAAAAAGAAAACTTTGAAATCGATATCACAAATAATTATACCATTTTACAGTAAAGTCTATCACACTGTTATTATACAGTAATGTTACAATAAAATTATTATCTGGGTATTACTCTTATAATAGAGAAATTGTGAAATATCCCCTTCCCCTTACTTAAAGACAACCAGAAGGCAAAATTACAGAATGTCTTAATATTTTAAATTATTCAAAATACATAAATTAGCTCCATGAAATGTAAATTTTGGCTCCATTATTTTAAAGTCTGTGGAATTCCACCTGGTTCCCTTGACATGTCTAGCTCCAGAAGTTTGTATTGAGGAGTTGATAAGTCAGAGGCAGAATACTTCCCCCATCCCACAGGGCAATGGTTGCCATCCCTGGCGAATTGTCAGAATTACTTGGGTAGCTTTTGTTTAATATACAGATTCCCACACCCCACCTGAGAACTACTGAATCTGGTTAACCTTGGGCAGGCTGGGAATTTATGAATTTAAAAAACTCCACAGGTGATACTGATGATCAGCCAAGGTTGTGAAACCACAGACTTAGGAAACTCTGGTAAATGGGTAAGAGAAATTTGAATGCCATGGAGAGGAAGTATGCCCTCTAAATATAAAATTTTACAGTTGCTAGCAGGTGAAGACATGTAAATGAAGTCTATGAGAATGGATTCAGAGATTGACCATGCAGAGCTATCCCTAGTGGATTTATTATATTTTTATAATATAAACCCCAAATGTCAGGGTTAAAAATGATAATTGTCATTATATTGACTTTGAAGAGTGAGGTTAAAATTTAGTGTGGTTTCAAGTAGATTCTCCCAACAAATTACTTCCTTGGTAATACACTAGACCTTGTTACATCATAATACTGCACCTCAATATTGCACACAAAATTGCTAATTCGAACATCCTGTTCTCTGTCCATAATCTCCTCTATATTCAGCTTACTTATTTCACTCTTGACCTTTGTTTGACCTCATCAGGACTTTCTGTTGCCCTTCCCTATTCTCCTAATCCACTTGCCCACTCTTTCTCCAGTTCCTTAATCAGTCTAGAGATTACAAAGCTCAAATTCAATAGCACTCCTGCCAATAACAAATGCTCCTTTGCCTCTTCGCTTTCTTATTTTAAGTGTTTAGAAAGCCCCAAACCTGGATCAGCCCTATTTTCCTCTTTCTCTGAATGTTCTCCTTCAACTGCAGGTTGCAATGGCAGATAAATTTAGGGTAACCAATTTCAAATCGGTTTTCCACCTTGCATAGCAACCTTACAATTATTTTTTTCTTCTTAATTCACTTTCTCAGTGATTACTTTGTATCTTCTTTATACCCCTCACCCTTCCAAACATACTGCCTCTTTCCTGCTTTCTCACTTGGAAGCCATCAGAAATACATTTTCCCAATTTCCTGCTACCAGTTCTATGAACCTCCATCTGCACTCATCTTTTCCTTCTCTCTTGTCTCTACTCCTATTTAAGGTCAATCTTTTCACCTGAGTCTTGGATTCTACTCTTTCCTGATTTTTCATAAACATTACACAACCAAATAATTCCTCTCTCTTTTCTGCATGTTAAAGTGATTCCTAACATTGGATCATTCCCAATGACATTTAAACATGCATAAATATGTTTTAAAGTCTATTTTTTACCTCAATACTCAGACCCCATTCTGGCTATCACCTCACTTTCCACCTTTCTCCTCACTTTCAGAGCCAAATGTTTTAACCTCTTAAAAGAGTTATAGATTCCCTGTTCTTTTCAACACTTTGACTGATGTTCAATCTTCTTTAATTTGGCCTCTGAGGTTAGCAATCACCTCCATACTACCAAACCCAATGGACACTTTTCAGTTCTTGGCAGATTTTGACATTATTAACCTCACTTTTCTTCTTGGAACAATCCCGCTGGTTTCCATGGGTAGTATTATTTACTGGTTTTCTACCTAGCTCTCTGGCCATACTAACTTTCTATAATTAAAAAAAAAAAATTTCTGCAGATTATTCCTCCTCTACTTGTTAATTAAATGTTGGACTTTCTCAAGACTCAAGCCTGGTCTCTCTTCACATTCTATTACATATCTACAGGCAAATACATCTATTACCAAGTGTATGTACATAACTTTAACAATTCTAAATATAGTTCACATCTCTCTCTAAGCCTAAGAGTCTACTAAACCTAATAAGCCTACTATATATCTTATTTCACATCTCCATATGTATGCTTCAGTCTCAGTATGTCAAACACCAAACTCCTTCCAAAGTTTATTTTTCTCTGCAATATTTCTAATGTCATTGAATAGTTACACAAAACAGACAGATGCATAACTTAAAAATCTCAGATTCATCCATGATACTGGACTCTTTTCACACTCCAAAAGTTAATCCTTCTTTGAGATTCATCTATTCTTTATTCTTTTCTATCAATTCACATTTTCCATATCTTCTGTCACCATATTCTAAGCCACCACCATCTCTAACCTGAATTAACATACTAGTCATTTAATTAATTTCCCCTCAGTTCCTGTGCTTCACCATTCTAATCCATTTTTGACAAGATACTGAGTGGTCTCTTCAAAATGCAATTCTCATGTTCTTCTCAGCTAGAATAAGTTTCTTATTGTTATTGAATAACAATTTTAAAAGAATGTTGCCATCTTTTATCAATCCCTCAAGCTTTAAAATCTTTAAAGACTTCCCATTGTGTTTAATCTAAAGACCAAAATCCTTAACATTCTTGAAATCCTCTAAAAGAAGCTGAATTGTCTGGCCCTTGCCAATCTTCCGAGCCTTGCCTTCTACCACTATCCTCCTAGCTTTCTCTTTGTTCCTAAGTTATGCCACAGGGCTGTAATATTCTTTGGAATGGAGAGATGATCAAGATCCCTACGGACTAGGTTAAGACAGAAGGATTGAGAGTTGATGTAATAATAAGTAGAACAGAAAAGGTGTATCGATGGCATTTCCAGGTGAAAGCAAACTACTTCTGGTGGTTTTTACTAACAGGTAAAAAGAAAAATATTTTCTGGATCAACAACTACATAGCAGATAGGATGGACTGTGTTGACTGGCACCATCAACTGGAGTCATCATCTTATTAAGTTAATAATAAACCAATATCCTTTTCATGACCATTTCTCTTCTGCATAGGCCAAACAGGTGAGTTGAATGATGATGAAGAAATCATAATCTCCAGTTCTTTCAATTCTCTGATGGTTGCATTAATCTCTGCAATTTCTTCAAGGAAAGTGAGATTGCTTTGGTTTACTCTTTTGATAATAGTAGTAGTTCTAGGGGTTTCCACTAGTCATTTCTCTGGTTTTCTTTTCAGAATAACCCTCAATATGCCAATTAAAGAAACAATATTTGGATTCTGCCAGTTGTTGAGTATGTGTATTGCAACTATGCATTCAAGAATTGGAAAATATCTATGAAATGTGTCCAGGGACCACATGAGCTCCCTTTGAAATAGACCTGAGTCAAAAACTCCACTCATCATTCACCTATATCAGTTAAAGGGACAACCTTAATCAATTAGCCAAAGCCAAGGACATCTGTGGGTCAACCATTCTTATTACAGCTTTGACATTGATTTTAATTATAATAACCACCTTGTCTCTGTTGAATAAGAGATACCACTTGGTCCTTACCACTTCAGGATTCAATTACCCCCACTGAATTCAAAGAGACACTTCAGGATGCTGCCATTGAAAAATGGCAGAATTTCCTACTGTCATCTCCGGCTGTCGAAGAAAATGTAGTACAGAGGACTTAAAGAATCTTGAAATTCCTCTCACCAATGTATTTCTCAAACTCTTGGGAAAGTATTTTCCTCTGGATTCTCCCATGGGATGTAATAGGTGACAGATGAATAGCTTGTACATAATCCATTTCAGAATTCCAATATCCCTTAGTATTTGAATAATAGGAGAAAACTGACATATTTACAAATGTATTACCATTCTGGTGCTTTTCATTCCTTTGTATAGGTCAATATTTCCATTTGCTATTTTCCTTCTGCCTAAAGAATTTCTTTTCATATTTCTTGTAGTGTAAGTCTGCTGGTGATGAATTTTTGCAGCTTCTGTATGTCTGAAAAAGCTTTTATTTTTCACTATATTTTCACTGGGTATAGAAATCTAGATTGATGGTTTTTCTTTCAGTATTTCAAAGACATTGCTGTGCCATATTCTTGCTTGCATTGTCTCTGACAGTAAATCTGCTGTCAGCCTTACCATGATTTCTCTGTACATAAGGTGTTTGTCTCTGACTACTTTTAAGATTTTCTTTTTATAATTGGTTTTGAGTAATTTGATTATGATGTGCCTTGGTGTGGTTTTCTTCCCCATATTTCTTGTGCTTGGGATTCATTGAGCTTATCTGATATATGCATTATGTTTTTCATAAAATTAGTAAAATTTCTGACTATTATTTCTTCAAATATTTCTTTTCTGTCCTCCTTTCCTCTCCTCTTTGAAGACTCAAATTACATGTATATTAGGTCACTTGAAGTTATCCCACAGCTTAAACATACTCTGTCCCCCTTTTATTCCTTTTTCTGTATTTCATTAGGATAGCTGTGATTGCTGTCTTCATATTTACTAATCACTTCTGCAATGTTTAATCTACTGTTAATCTTATCCACTATATTTTTCATTTCAGATATAGTTTTCACCTCCAGCAGTTCAGCTTGGGTCTTTTTAAAAAAATACCTTCCATACCTTTGTTTAACTTTTAGTACATATGAAATACGGCTATTATAATAACTGTTTTACTGTCCTTGTCTGCTCATTCTAACATCTGCATCAATTCTGTGTATGTTTCAATTAGTTGATTTGTTTCTTTGTTATGGACTGTTTTTCTTGCTTTTTGCATAGCTGGTAATTTTTTATTAGATGCTAGAAATCATGAATTTTACCTTGTTGGGTGGCAGATATTTTTGTACTTCTTTATATTCTTGAGCTTTGTTCTTGGGTGCAATTCACTTACTTAAAAACCATTTGATGCTTTTGCATCTTATTTTTAAGGTTTTTTTAGATGGGACCAGAGCAGTGCTCAATTCAGGGCTAAAAGCACTCTGGTACTTTACATAATGCCCCATGAATTTTGAGGTTCAAAATTCAAGCCTTTGAGAACAGACACTGTTCCTGTCCTTTTGTGAACAGCAGGCCCTGTTACAGCTAATTTTGGGGGGTGGATTTTTCCTTGGAGACAGGTACTTTTCTCACATGCATATATTGATTGTTACTCAGCTGAACACTCAAGGTGACCCTCTTAAGATATCTAGAGTTCTCTTTTTGTGTATTTCTCTCCTCTTTGTCTCTGTCCTATGAACTCTACCATCCTTGGTCCCATGGTCTCCTGAAACTCGATATTATCTCCTCAACTCATGGAGTTCATTGCGCTCCACCTCACAGGGATCACTGTTCTTTGTTCTGTGATATCCAATGTCTTCCAAATTATTATTTTATATATTTTATCCATTTTTGATTGTCAGAGATGGAAGGGTAAATCCGGTTCCTATTCTTCTGTCTTTGTTGGAAGCAGAAATGTCCTTAGTGTTTAGACACCTTCCTCTACAATAGACCAAGGAAATTCTAGCATTTCAATTTTATCCAGCATAGGCCACCTTTGAGTCTAGGTTTAAGTCAACCAATGGAGCAAACTGTTAGAGCCACTCCCAGTTGCCTAGGTGAATACGTCAAATTCAGCATTTCTTGTTAGTGCATCAATGTGAAATCTGGCAAAATATTACATTATATTTTTTCCACCCTGAACCAACAGTGTTAGGACACACTCCCATTCATATTTCCCAGGTGTCTGTGAATATAAATTAGAAAAAACTTGAAATTCTTTCCATGCATATGGTACCTCCTCCCAGGTCACACATTTACCCAAGCCCTGAGAACTCATAGAATTTAGAAATGGTTATAGGTCTAGAAGAAATGAGGGCTGATAGAGGTGGGTCTTGATGAGAATCATCATGTATAATTTCTCTGGGAATTTCATTAGAACTTCTTCAAAATAAATGTTTCTTATTACACTGTAACTTGGCTACCCTTAGAATTTGATTGTAGGTTTGTTTTTCAGAAATTTTGACTCTTTGGCTATAAAAGATAACATTTTTCATGGCATTCAAAATATTTTTCATGTTCCTATATTAACCTTGAATTGAGAATGTAAAGCCTTTAACTTATCATTTTCTTCCTTCATGCTCTTCAGTGCATTTAGAATCAATCAATGGACGATACAGTCCTTAGAGTTCCTTCATTTCCATTAAAATTAGATCCATGGGCTAATGAAAAAATAGAAATATATTTATTTCCTTCACAGTTGCAAGAGGCACATGTTATGTTTGTTTATAGATCTCCTAAGCTTGGAGTTGTTTAGTTTTGGTCAGTGTATGCTGAGCAGCTGGAGCCTGCAGCAAAGTTACCCAGGTATTACCTTGTGGACAGTTACTATTGTGCCCCAGTGGTAAAACCTTTAAGAATATGCATTTGAAAATCATCACAGTGACTCTTGCCTGGGGTTTAAAAGCTGAATTCCACAAGATTTTGGAACTATAAAGTTAATGTCTTGAGTTATAATATGTTAGTCTCGTTTAGGTAAGATTAGTTTATATTTTGGTCTTGGTTGTATAATAAAAAGTTCTTTAGTCATGGTAAAGGTTTTGTCCTTTGAGTTTTCTAGAATCAGAGCTGTAAGTTCCAGCTAGAACTCCTGACTCTAGAACATTTTGGAAACCTTGTTACTGAATGCAAACCATAATAAGAAAAGTACATTAGTTGGTTAACACTGCAATAAATGATATGTAACTACCTATCCTAAAAGTCATTGCCATTTTAAACAGTATTTTTTTCTCATGCTCATGCTTCTGCAGGTAGACTGTAGTTTGGTTGATCTAGGATGGGCTCAGCCGGCTGGCTCTGCTTTAGAAGGAGTCAGCTGGGCTGGTACTAAGCTATGGGCTGGATTCAAGGGCCAAGTATGAAGGTCAGTTGCTACACAGAGTGTGCTCTTTTCATGGCAGATTATTGAAGTGCAAGAGGGCAAACCCAACTGCTGAAACACATTTAAGGTTTCTGCTTGTGTCACATGTACTAAAGTTTCATTGGCCAAAGCAAGTAGCTTGGCCAAACCCAACATCAATGGAGGTGGGGTGGGTGGTGTGGAGCATAGGGCTGTAAACTCATCTACAGTGGGAGGGTAGTGAATATTTGCTAAATTATTCTGGATCAAATAATTCTCCTTCTAAAAACCTAGGTCAGAGAAATCATCATAAGTATGTGCAAAATTTACTAATTTCTGCATGTGTAATAAGATTAAAACAAGCCAATAAAATACCTAAGTATCCAACAACAGATAGCTAAGTAAAGGATATAGCCAAGGAATATTACAGACATCTACCAAAATAATTATGAAAATACTTATGAAATATTGAGAAGTGAAACAAGCAGCATGAAGCAGAAAGAAAAATTGTCAGTTATAAAAACAAATTTCCCAGTGGCTGCTTCAGCATTTTAGAAGAATGGCAAAATTCTTAGGGAACAACTACTCTTTTGCTTAGGAAATTTTGATAAAGGAGACTCTCTGGGTCTGAAAGAGAAGGCCATGGGCCAGTCTATATATGTAGAGGTTTAGAAATCAGGAGCTAAATTGTTCAGCATATTATGTAACAGGAGTTTTAAGTTTGTGCATTGGCAGCCTAAAAGAAAGTTGGAGCACTTACTCAGGAAAGAGAGGAGAAGGAAAAAGAAGGTCAGCACAATAGCAGCAGGCCAGGGACTAAGGAAAAGTTGCTTTTGTAATAAAAATGAACATCTAATTTCATAAGAATACTTGATCTTAATTTTTTTAATAAATTTATTTATTTTATTTATTTATTTTTGGCTGCTATGGGTCTTCACTGTTGCACGCGGGCTTTCTCTAGCTGTGGGGAGTGGGGGCTACTCTTCGTTGTGGTGCACGGGCTTCTCATTATGGTGGCTTCTCTTGTTGTGGAGCACGGGCTCTAGGCACGCGGGCTTCATTAGTTGTGGCGAGTTGTGGCTAGCGGGCTCTAGAGTGTAGGCTCAGTAGTTGTGGCGCACAGGCTTAGTTGCTCTGCGGCATGTGGGATCTTCCCGGAATAGGGCTCGAACCTGTGCCCCCTGCATTGGCAGGTGGATTCTTAGCGACTGCGCCACCAGGGAAGTCCCGATCTTAATTTTTAACTTTACATCGTATATATTTATATTTACATACAGTTTTTAATTAGAAGAGAATAATAAATACTCAAAACCAGTTAACATTTGGATTAAAAGATGATGATGATTTACCCATCAGTTGCAGAACTGATTAACTAGTTGGTTGGTTAACTAGTTGCCTGGATTTATACACTGGGCCTGCAGGTTAGTGAACTTGAGCAACAGTGACACCCATTATTTGGTTTTAAGTTATTTTCTTATCTTTTGCAATAGTATTCCTCTGAAATTACTAAACTTTTATAAATATACTTTTTTTTTTTTTTTTTACATCCAGCAGCAATGTGTTTTTGGTGTTCTGGGGAATGTGGGAGTGAGAGCTAGGTGATGAGAGGAAATGGTAGCAGTTGCAGGGGAGAAGTCAGATGAGTTAGTTGATCCTGAGCAGTGCTGTCCGATAAAACTTTCCGCAGTGATGAAATGCTCTAGGTCTGTGTTAATACAATAGCCACTAGCCACATGTGCTTATTGAATATTTGCAATGTGGCTAGTGTGACTGGGGAACTGAAATTTCAGTTTATTTAAATTTAACTAATTTAAATGTAAGTAGCCACATGTGGGTAGTGGTTATCATATTGGACAACACATAGTGTTTAGATAAAACCAGAAATAGTGGGTGAAAAATAAATGACCAGAAGCAGGTTCTCTGTCATTCAGAAATCTCAGAACTAGTAGATAGGGCACTAGATTTCTGGAAATCATGTGAAATAGAAGCTTAACGTATTTTATTTATTTATTTAAGAAACGGTGACTAATATGTTGAAAGGTAACATATATACTGTATGAACTTAAAATTGTAAAGCACATTTCTATGTTTAGAGAAAAGATTGGAAGATTATTTTTCAAAATGTTAACTTTAGGTGCTATGATTATAAATAATTTGTATTTTTTCTTTCTATTTACTGAATTTCTCAAATTTTCTCCATGAGTATGTATAAGTGTTTATTTTTGTTTTAAATCTAAATGTTTATTTGTCTGGATAATACTTTGAAGTATTAATGATGCCCCCATCCCCCAAATCTCCCTATTTCCTTCCCCTATTCAATTGATCAGGTAACGGACTGACCCTGGGTTTCTTTGCTTCTGGGAAAGTATGTGGTTGGCAGGAAAGCAGAAGTTATATGCAGGATTTCCGGTCTTTCATTTGAAGGTGTAAAGTTTGCAAATTTTTTAAGAGAAACTGGGGATTTGGAAGAAACAAAAGGAGGGGATGAAACTTGCTCCCAGAGAGCAAAATGAAGTCTAGAGATTGAAAGAGAGGATCTGTGCATTTCAGAGTACCAGGCACCACGATGGGCTTTCTGATAATGCTGGGGTCTTGTGCGACCTCAGAGGGAAATGTCTGCATGCTATATATAGGGAGAAGAACTTATAGACCCTGGGATTCCCTGCCTTCCAAGAATGCCCCATGTCGTAAAGGTGGTGGAAGTGACAGAAAGCTGCCAACCTTGAAGGTATCAGTCAGCAGCAAAGAACATTTCAGTGACATAAGGGCCCAAACCCCTACACCCTGTCTCCCTTGGACTTCAATACAGCCCTGGGGTGGGTGTGGAGGGTACAGGAAGAAATGAAGAGGAATTTTCAACCAGCTGCGATGGGAAGATTTAAAAATTAAATTGACTTAAGTAGTTTTTAAGAAGAATGTGAAGAAAACGGAACCCTTATGCATTGCTGATGATGATGAAAAATGGTACAGCCCCTGTGGAAAACAGTTTGGCAGTTCCTCAAAAAAGTAAACATAGAATTATCATAGGATGTAGAAATTCCACTTCTAGGGACACACCCCCCAAAAAATTGAAAACAGGAACTCCAATATACATTTGTACACCAATGTTTATTGCAGTATTATTCACCATAGCCAAAATGTGGAAACAATCCAAATGGTCATTAACAGAAAATGATATTTTTAAAAAGCAGTGTATACATACAACAGAGTATTATACAGCCTTAAGAAAGAATGGAATTCCGAAACATGCCACAATGGATGAACCTTGAAGACATTATGCTAAGTGAAAATGCTACACATGAGAAGACAAATACTGTATGATTCCACTTATATGATGTACCTAGAATAGGCAACTTCATAGAGACAGAATATAGAATAGAGGTTACCAAGGGCTAGAGGGAAGGGAGAATGGGGAGTTATTGTTTAATGGGTACAGAGTTTCAGTTTGGGATGATGAATATTTTCTAAAAATGGATAGTGGTGATAGTTATGGAACTGAGCAGAAACGTGCAGCTCCTTCCCCAAGTAAAAAGATCCCTCTATATCCCCTGTCTCTTGTTTGTAGAAAAGCTGAAGTCTCCCAGGCCCCCCAGACTCACAAAACAGCAGGCTCAAGCAGTTAATAATTAGGACAATAGAGTCACAGACTCTGCACATTCTTGAGTTGTTTTACAGATACTGTAACTGCCATAAGATGAAAAAAGCTAACTGCATGATGACCAGACTCTAACCATGACATAAGCCACTCCATCTATGGCTAGCAAAATGCCAAGAACTGACCTCAAGAGAATGAAATTAACCTTATTGTTCATAATAATCTATATTTTTGTGGGCATCAAAATAATTGTAGCTTGCTCTGCCCATGTATGTAAGTGGGCAACTGAAACTGTCAGCAAAGAGATGCTACAGACCCATGTTGACATTTTCCATTTCTGTTCCCCTTAAACCTTAATTATAAAACTGGGATTGACATATACACACTACTATATATAAAACAGATAACTAATAAAGACCTACTGTATAGCACAGGGAACTCTACTCAATACTCTGTAATGACCTATATAGGAAAGAATATTTTAAAAAGTATATGTATAACTGATTCACTTTGCTATACAGCAGAAACTAACACAACATTGTAAATCAACTATACTCCAATAAAAAAATTTTAAAAGCATTTAAAAAAAAAACCCTGAGATCAATAGGTAACATTTACCCTAACTCCTGACTTATGCTCTACTAAATGCACACAATACTTTTCCTAACCTGCTGATTTTTTCCCTAGATTAAAAGAAGTAGGAATGAAGAATTAAGTAGTTCTCTCTACCCCCAGCAGCCACCTTAGCAATCCTGCAGGCAGACCACTCAGATGAGACATCTGAAGAAAGATCATGAGGAGTCAGCCAGCCTGTACACAATGGAAGATGATGCAGATCTTGACCGCCTGCCTTGATGATTCACTGAGATTCTTCCCCCTCCTTCCCTTTAAAAATGGTCATGGTTGAGCAGAATCTTTGGTCTAGGGACATGAGTCCACCTACTCCCTAGGTTGCCAGCTTTTCTGAATAAAACAACTTTCCTTTCTACCAACACTTGCCCCTTGATTATTGGCTTTTGAGTGGCAAGCAGCTGAACCTGAGTTTGGTAACAGTCACACAATATGGTGAATGTGTGTGTACAATGCCACTGAATTGTACACTTAAATGTGGTTAAAATGGTAAATCTTGTGTCATGTATATTTTACCACAATAAAAAAAATCCTAAAAAGAAACATTAGTTTTTTGGTTTTTCTTTTTTTCCCTGTTCCTAAAGTTTGTTAACTTGATTCAGAACAGTCTTTACTCAAGTTAATTTGTCCTTAACGGTAAGGCAATAATACACTTTCAGGTTTCTACCTGATGGCCCATGTGTTGAGGTTTTTCCAGTGAGAACACAAATTATCCCCAGTCTGTTGAGCTTCGAGAATGTTCTGCCTTTGTCTTTCTGGTGTTGTTTCTCTGGTCTCAGATAATTTGTTATACATGTGTAGCTAGCACTCAGCCAAATACTTGAGAGTACCCCTCTGTAGATTTCTTTGCAGCTCTTTTTCTGTCTGATACTTGACCCTGCAAATCCTAGCTGCCTTGCCCACACCAAACTCCAGTCTCTGCCTGTCAACCAGTGAGACTGCTGGCTCCCAGTACTGTAGCCTGGCAACCATCTCCAGGTAGCAAGCTGTTCCTGTGGGGAAGCTCACCTTGTCCCTTTCCCTTCTCTCAAGGATCACAGTCCTATGTTGCTTCTTCTACAATGTCTGATGCAAGGTGATGCTTAGGGAATTTATGGAGCTCTTTCTGTGTGTGCTCTCTTCACTCTTCTCAGAAAAATCCTGTCACTTCAACCTCCCTGAACCCTGACTTCTTCTCTTAAATTCTCTGAGCTAACTGTGCTCTGCTTGGGCGTTCCCTCTCTCTGTTGTGATCCAAAATATGTCACCACATAGAAGCCAGAGCAATTGTAGGGGTCAGCTAATTTGTTCCTGTTTTCTCAGGCTGTAATTTAATGTCTAAAAACAATTGTTCTCTATATTTTATTCAACTTACTTGTTGTTTATGTAGCAGCGTAAGTCTGGTACTAGTTATTCTCTCTGGCCAGATATGGAAGTACGAATTATTATATTTTTAATTTTTAGAATTTCTGTTTTGCTCTTTTTTAAACATGTCTGATCCTCTTCATTATGTCTTGTTCTTGCAATACAATTTCTACTCCTTACCTCTCATTGAACATCATAAATATTCTTAGCTTAGGGCATGCTCACATTTTTCTATTATCTGGGATAGACAATACATGGGATTTCTCTAGTTCATTGCTCTCTCTCGCTCTCTCTCTCTCTCTTTCTCTCTCTCTCTCTCTCTCTCTTGCTTTCCCTCTCTCCCTCCCCCCCCCCACCACCCTCACCCCTAGTTCTTTGTCTCCTCTAGTGAGTCATACATTTTTACTAGGAACTCTTCTTCAGTGGGAGTTGTTTCCACAGTAATGCAGTGTACTACTTTGTGGTTTCCCTGTGGGACAGGAGCATATTTGACTTTGCCAAGGCCCCACGGGTTTCAGTGTTTATAAGAATTTATCAGTTGGGGTTTTCCATATAGACAAGAAAATGCAAATTCATACGGCACTCTAAGGTTTAGAGGCAGGTTTTCTATTTCTTTTTTTCCTCCCTTTTGCTTCTTTGCTGCCTCACTCACTTGGTGGGCAGGGTATTCTACTTTCCATTTTATAGACTGGCTCTCAGATGTATGAAAGGGCCCAGTTCTAGGTGCCAGTGTTGTCTGGGATTTTGGGCTCAAGTCCAGAATCCTGGTAAGTGTTAAAACCATGGTCCCCATAGGGATTTACTTCATTCTATCTCCTCTATGGGTCACTGGGTTTAGCTCTTGCTCACTACATTGATTTTGAATATTCTATTCATTTCTTCTACCTAGGGATCTCTCGTTCTTAACTCCAAGTTCAGCTATGTATTTTCAAAGCTAATTTGCACTTATTGTACCCAGTTTTTCTAATTATTTTGTATGGGATGAGAAGGTGCAAAAGTCAGTCCCATCTACCATATCACCTTGATGTACGCGGAGTATTAAGAAGAGCATCATACCCCCTCTCAATTTCCAGAATCATAGCTTTTAACTCTTGATGAAAGTATATTTATCCCATGCTTTGTTCCAAAAATAATGTTAGATGCTAGTGCATGAATTTATTATCTCCTTATTTGATTATAAGTTACTTAAATGGCATGGAGCATGTTATTTCAATTTGTACACTCTAAGACTCCTAATGCAACACCCGCCGAATACAGTGTGGAATAAGTATCTATTGAAAAGAACACAAGAGAGCTTTCTAAAAGTTTATTAAAAACTTGTATGTATTAAGTTCAATTTCTTTAAAATGAAATTTTATTGTTTTTATTTGACTCAAGATTCCTGTTAATTAGTTAAGTACATAAATGATCCCTAAACTAGTAGCTATTTTTAAAGTTTTCTCTATTAAGCTGGTAAGAAAATATAGCACTAGAAAAAGCTCAGTAAGAAATAGTATCTCCTCATAGAAGCAATGTTTCAATTCACTAAGGTAGAAGGTGACAAAATAGATCCAATCCTCTGAAATTTTTTTGATTATCATTAAGTAATTCAGATATACAAAGATACATAGAGAATGATAAAATAAACATCTAGTAAACAGCATAAGAAACAAAACTTTGCAAATGGGGGTGGGGGATCAGGAAGGAGTGGTGGCACCCTTGGGAACCTGTCATTGGACCACTCAGGGACAGCCTCAGGATCTGGAGCCAGAGCAGAATGGGATGCAGAGGCAGGGGACTCTTCTGTGAGGAGGAGGCAAGAGGTGTAGGAGCTTTGAAGTCTCACACTTGCCTGTAGCTCCACAAGGGGTGGGGTCTCCCAGAGGGCTTATGCAGTGCAGGACTGAAAGGGCCTCCAGTTGACCTCCTAGCTGGAGACTTCAGTAGTTAGAGGTACCCCATTCCTCTTTGCTTAAAGAAAATCCCTAGAGACACTTAGCTGGTAACTAATGCAATTGAGTTGCTCCAGACTTCCCTTAAGGAAGAAGGAACTTTTTGCTGCTTTCTGCAAAAAAATGAATCATTTGGAAAATTTGGGACTCTGGATAATTTTTTAGACAATTTACCTAAAGAGGATACAGAGAGAATTGGGGGCAGGGGGCATGATAGGAATTTGAGAAACTTTAGGAGCACAGCAGGGGTGTGATTTATTTGCGTGCCTGATTCCTATATCAGGATCTTAGGAAACCTCTCTCCATCCAGAAGGATCCAGGATCCCTCGAGGGGCAAGTAGTAAGGAGTAAGGGCAGGTTTTAGGAGCGAGGCAGCCCCAGTACTAAGCATGACAGACTTGATGGGCCTGTTGCCAAATTGAGAGCAGAGGGCCATGTTTCATTCCACAGGTGACTCCTCTTTCAGAGAGGGAATCTAGAAGAGCCCTTAAAGAAAAAATTCAGCTGATATTGGAAAAAAGCTAAATGCAATCAAATATCTGTGATTTACATGTAATTTTAAAATTTAATTTAGAGTTTATTAAGAAAGAGGAAAAGCAGCAATGATGACAGTGATTCTCCAAAGTCAGATAAAGACATCCCTGAACTTGAGTCTATCCTTTTGGCACTTATAAAAATAGATTATAAACTTATGAAGTTTATAATAGATTATAAACTTATAAAAATTAGGTTAACTTTGCTGACAAATAAAATGTTAAACGTAAAGGAAAGGAAGGATCCTGTTTTGGAAGAACTCATACCAAGCTTGCTTCAGTTATTTTTACAGCAGATTCTCTGCAAGGATTGCTAAGAGAATTGACTCACTCCAGTACCAGGGGCTTTTGAAGCAAATGTCAGGCAGGGATTCATTTCCAGCTCTCTATTAAACACTAGAATCAGCTTACTAATGCTCGAAGAAAGTTTTGAGAGTCTTTAGTTTAACTCATTCAATTTGCAAGAGAAGGCATTAAGGTCCGGAAAGGTAGGTGAGCACAAGTCAGGGACAGCTGGGGCTGGAACCAGATTTCCTGACACCTAGTTAATGTCCTTTCCAGATACAACCAACAGCTCCTCTGGGCTGGAGAACATGCTCCGAGTTGGCCTATGTGTGAAAGACAAGATAATATTAACTTCTGGTTGAGAAGTCATTTGTCCAGACATAATGGGACCTTTCCAAGGGCAGAAAAAATGTGAGCTAGCCTGTACTTATTACCTGTGATAGGAAGGAGGAAAGTCTAGGTTTCCAAACTCAATTTTAGTCCTAAAATAAAAATCTGTGATTGGCTTTGAGCATGCCTGGTTGGATTATTAGGGCCACAAGTAATTCCAGTCCCCTCTGTTTTCAGAAATGGCTGACAAGAAGGACTGAGCTTGAGATTGGATCTTTGGGTTTTGCATCTCATTATCTCTAAAAGGAACAAGGGGTGGGAAGGAGGGGGCCAGGAGGCAGAAGTTAAGAGAAATTGAGGTTGCAATTCAGTTACCCTTCTACGTGGAGTATGTACTCAGAATCTACTTTTCTACAACCACATACAGCAGGTTCCTAAGGTACCACTAAGTACAAGGACCTCCAAGTGAATTTGGAGACTAGCTGTTCAGACTAGTTGTTCCCATGAAACTTGATGGGAACAGAAAAAGATGTGACTCAGCTTTTATCTCTCTCCTCCATTTCTATTGTCACATACTTGTATATAAGTCACAATTCCCTTGATGGGAATAGAGTGAAATGTGAAAGGGAAGTATAGGAGGAAGGAAACAAGAACTTTTTCAAGAGAAAGAACCTGACCTTACTCTTCTCTACAGCCAGCCTCCAGTCCCCACATGCACACTTCTTACATACAGTGCCTTATATATACAATCAACACTTAGCTTGTTTCCTTTTCTTTTTCTTTTTCTTTTTCTCTTCTCTTCTTTCTTTCTTTTCTTTCTTTCTTCCTTCTTTCTTTCTTTTGTTCTTTCTTTTGTTCTTTCTTTCTTTCTTTTTTCTATTATAAACAAATATCTACTGAGCTATATAGCATCTTCTCCTAGTCACTCTTCCAATTTATGGCAGAAATCTTAACCTACCAGTAATCCACCCAACAGAATTTTAAGAAGATGGTTATAGGAAAAGAGTGGGGTGGTAGAAAAATATATATTTGTATAAATTATATGTATTAAAAGCTTCTCAAATTTCTGGAGATTTTTTAATTTTAATGGTCAGTTCAATTCAACTTGACATATATACTTTTATGAAGTATTTTTCTATCTTATCTGCCCATAACCTTCTTACATTCAGGGACCTCATCATTCTCTTTATTATGTAATTTTACAATAACTTATGTTCCTATTGGGCTTAAGCATTTGTATGAATATTATTTCACTTAGTCATTATAATTGTCAAGTGGGGAGAGGTCTTGTAAAAAGTACTGAATTTTGAATCTGGAAATCTACCATAAATTTCCATCTCTGCCATTACCTGTTTATTGAGGTTGGATAAGTTATAAGACCTCTTTGCACCACATTTTCTTCATCATAAGACAGAGTCATAAACACCTTTCCTACCCCCCTGGCAAAGTTGTAGGAAGGGTTGAGGACGTGTGTGTAAATGCAGGAAGTACTGTAGGTTTGTCAAGTGTTTATTTACATTGTTATGGGTAAAGAAATGAAGGCTCAGAAAGATTCAGTTGGTAAATGAGGGAGAGTCATTACAAAAGTATTTAAATTTTATACCTGGAACTTTTTATTTTTAAGAAAAGTGTTAATAACAAACCTTAGCTCTAAAGGTTAGGACAAGGCAGAGCTGATACAATGGCCATATACCTAATTGACTTCATCACATAAATAAGAAGTGCCAGCATCTTTACTATATGTTTTTAGATTAGAATTTTACATATTTTAGGGAAACACCTTGTGAATATTTCAAAAACTTGATGCTACTATTTGAATGGAAGAAAGTAAAATTTAAATAAAGATATCACTCAGCAGAAAATAGTATTTCCTCCCTTATAACAGCAAGAGAAATTGTGGAGACCCTAATGATATGTACCCAATAACAACCACAGTAATTCTTATTTATTCAGCACTGCAGATGTCTCACAGTGTGGAAATATAGGAAATAAGGATAAGATGTTTCCTTATTGTCCAAGTACTTGAAATATATTTCCACCACTAGATGGAGACATAATCATAACTGACAAAATTCACTTTCCTCTTCAAAAGAAGGAAAAAAGGACATCACCCTCTAATAACTGCATATGGAAAAGAACATATGCATTAGCTATACAATATGATAATTTGAAAAATCTTGTTTTAAATAATTATATAAAGATATAAAACAATGACTTGTGAAAATTACAATAATTCTCAAATTCAGTATAATTCCTGTACTTCTGATGATGAAGATAAATAATTTCACTTGTTCCTCTTTCTGAGGCATCAAAAAAGATAAATTATAAATTTATCAGAAATTATAAGTCTAGATGATTCCTAGTTTTCCTAAAACCTAAAGACAACACAGTGCTTTTTGTCTCAATAATTTTTCTACAATGAATAGTTCTTTTGTCTTGATTTACATTGGGTTTTTTTTTTTTTTTTCTCCCCTTCAGCAAATAATTCTGTTTTCTTGGGAGCAGTGTGGCATACTGTCCTATCACAAATTACCTAAACTTAGTGAAAGGCCTTTTTCTCTGAGTGGGACTTTCAGTAGGGGAAAGCCTGGACTGGCTGCTTAACTGGAAGCCAACCTGGTTAAAATGTATTTCCCATCAGCTCTCCTACAAAGACTCTCAGAACCATATTATATAAAAGTCATCCTATGGTTTGTAACATATCCCCTGAAAGTATGGGCTTCTGATTGGTTATTTTAATAATGTTAGCCCTGGTTATAATATTCAAATTCATGTATCTGTTTTATCAAAGATATAGGTACTTGTGAGTCCTTTTTTTTTTTTTTTAATTTTATTTATTTATTTATGGCTGTGTTGGGTCTTTGTTTCTGTGCGAGGGCTTTCTCCAGTTGCGGCAAGTGGGGGCTACTCTTCATCGCGGCCTCTCACTATCGCGGCCTCTCTTGTTGCGGAGCACAGGCTCCAGATGCGCAGGCTCAGTAATTGTGGCTCACGGGCCTAGTTGCTCCACGGCATGTGGGATCTTCCCAGACCAGGGCTCGAACCCGTGTCCCCTGCATTGGCAGGCAGATTCTCAACCACTGCGCCACCAGGGAAGCCCGTGAGTCTTATTTTTAAGGAAGAGCTTTGAAATTTTGTTTATTCCTATTATTCAAAAGACAAAGTAAAATCCAGAGTTTTGTTGAATTCCTCATTCAAGAAGAGAATTAAGAGTCTATGTCTCTTTTAAATTACCAACTGTTTGAGGGTTGAGTGATTAAGCTGAGGTGGGGTGTATGCTGACAAAGGTAAGATCAACCTCCATCTGGGGCTCAGAGGGAAGGCTGTCTGCTTCCATCGCTCCCTGTTGCTGTTTGTTACTGAGTTTGGATCCAGTTGGATTTTTTTTTTTTTTTTTTAATGACATGATGAAGTCTACAAGCCTTCGAACTTGAGGATGGGTTATTAAATTCCTAAGTTTTGCATTTCTGGTGGGATAGTTCACCTGATTTGAACCCTAGTCTGATTAAAGGCAGGCAACAGGTTTCTTTGGGCAAAGTGAGGGCCCAGAACAGAGGTTTTGTTTTTGCAGTGTGAGTGGACAGCAGTGGAGCTCTGGAGCTCTGTAGACTAACCTCTGACATCCCCAGATACTTTGCTTAGTAGCAGGACACTGCCACCCCCTGGTGGATAAATATCAAGTGTTATGTTCTAGTTCCCCAAAGCTCACTCCTGGCAGTGATTAGGAACCTGTGGATAGAACAGTCCTCTGCAACGCCAGCCTCTACTTGCCCAGTTTCAGAGTTTGTTATCTCTTTCCCTTTTTTTCTTTGGGCAAAAGGATAACCATAACCTCCACTTTGCACAAGCATTTGATGGAATTCTATCACTGAAGATGATTGTTTTTTCTTCCCTGAATTAAAAGGTGGGGAATGGGGTATCCAAGTGAAATTCATGATTTCTAAATAGGGGCTCTAGTCTTTTAGAAACAGATTAGTTTCAGGATCTGCATATTTCCTGAGAAGTGAAAAGAGTATATTGAAGATAACCCTGATGTATTCTGAATACGACCCAGGGAAAGTTGATCAAGATCAGCTTATATGCCTATTTCTTTAATAGAAAGGCAATAATGCCTCTTGAATACGATGGAATTTCCATAGTATTAGTATAAAAAAGAGGACTAAATGCATATGTAAATCTGGGAGGAGTCCCTAAAATTCAAAAAAAATTTAAAAATCAAGATAACATTCCTAATATTTTAAACGGGCTATCTCTAAAACTACAGCAATAAAACTACAGCAAAACCCTCTGTAGAAGAGATGAAAATGTTAAGTACATGCATTGCAGCCACTGTGTTTGCAAAGACAGCCATTATTTATATAGGATCAAGAAATTAGTACTCAGACGAGCAAGTCTTAAAATATTTTCTCTATTTGAAAATGTTGCCTTCCAAGTAAAAATACTGACTTATTAAATGGTGTTATAGCATCACTGGCTAAAGAAATAGTACACTTTGATGAAAGGAGAAATAAAATACATACACATAGCTGTGTAGAAAAACCTAAATTATTAATGAGAATGTTTTTCTGTCCTAGTATAAATGCTTTCTATCCTTTAAGAAAGATGAGGAAGAGGGAAATCTATAGTTAAAGGCCTCTGTGTCATTGCTGAATTACAACATAAAGAAAACAACATATTAATTAGCAGCAATCCAGTAATTAATAGTCATGAAAAGGCCAAAGGAGAAAAACATTGGAGGCATTAGGCCTAAACTTTTCTGCAGTAAAAAGATAACATTTAATCAAGTAACATACATATAAATAACTTTAGAAATGTGCTTTATTTTTATTATATTTATTTTGATATAGTTATAGCTTATTATGTCCCAGGCACTATTTTAAGCAGTCTACAAATATTGACAAATTTAATACTCATAAAAATCCTGTGAGGTTCTACTATAAGATTTCTAGATGAGGGAACAGAGAGGTTAAATACCTTGCACAAAGTAACACTGCTAAGGATCTCAACATACAGTTGACCCTTGAACAACTTGGGGATCCTCCACGCACTTGAAAATCCTTATATAACTTTACAGCCAACCCTCCGGATCTGAGGTTCTGCACCCAAGGATTCAAACAACTGCAGATCGTGTAGCATGATAGTATGTATTTTGTGAAAAAAACACACACATAAGTGGACCCACACAGTTCAAACTCATGTTGTTTAAGGGTCAACTGTACTTTTCAGTTTAAAAATTAATATATAAAATGCCCTTTTAAAATATACTTAAAGTGAATTTATCTAGTCGTCTATAAACTAATACAGTATAAACAGTAAATACTATACTTAGCCGTTGTATTAGCTTGAGCTGCCATAACAAAATGCCATAGACTGAGTTGCTTAAACAACAGAAATTAATTTTCTTACCTTTCTAGAAGGTAGAAGCCAAAGTCAGAGTGCCATCCAGCATGGTCAGTTTTTGGTGAGGGCCCTCTTCCTGGCTTGTAGATGGCCACCTTCTCACTGTGTCCTCATACAGTAAAGAGGGAGTGAGGGAAGCAGAAAGAGAGAGAGAGAGGGAGGTTCATGCTCTCTGGGGTTTCATATTGTAAGGATACTAATCGCACATGAGGGCTCTGCCTTCATGACCTCATCTCAACCTCATTACCTCCCAAAGGCCCTATCTGTAAATATCATCTCATTTGGGGTTGGGAATTTGGTGAGGACAAAACCAGTCCATAGCAGCCATCTTACAAGTGATCATTTGACACTCCCACAGGGAAATGACCATTGAGATGCTACTAAATCCTGCAACTCCTCCTTAATCAGTAAAGATCCAATTATTTTTGGTATAGTTTTTATGTAACTATTTTTTTCAATAACACTGCATTAAAGAAGCTGAGCCTGTGTTATTTTTTGTATTAGATCTATTGGAGATTATTTATATATTTCCAGTTTAGAGTTCTGGGCTACCAACTACCACCAACCCTGCAGCTTATGAATGTGTATGGGACCCTGTGACAGCTCTCACCTATTTGTTCCAACCTCTGGAATATGGCACCTGAGGGTGGTGAGAGTGGTAGCCAATGTCCTTTATCCTCTGTTCCCCCCTTTATGGCATCCAGAACAGTCACCCACTTCCTCCACTGGTCCATGTGTAAGGCATTATTCAGGGGTGGCCACTTCCATCTTTCCCTCAGAACTTTCTAGATTATTGCTCCACAAAGCCAATGAGATCTTCTTCTCAATTCTCTCTCTTGCATCCAACCCATATAGAGATATTGTGCTATCCTTGGACAGTCTTAGGCCATTCTGGAGAAGAGATAGGCATTCTTATAGGAATAGGCTGCTTTTTCACTTCTCCCACTCCAGCTGATGGAAGGCAGGGATGCAGTCCACATTAAAAAAGATCCCATTCTAAGAACGCAGTGATTATGGCGTAAAAAGTCCAAGGCTAAGACATATAATAAATTCCAAATGCTAAATATAGCACAACTAGAAAATGAAGTATTATTTACATTTTTCCTGGCTGGATAACACTTGCATTTGTAGTTATCATCAATGAAGCCAATATTATAAGGTTGATGACCTTGGAAAGTCATTGAAAGCCAGTGTTCATTGAGAAATGGAATATTTCCCGCCATATCAGTAAATAAAGGATGTCACAGTCATCAGCAATTGCAGCCCTCCAACGTGAGCAGAAACTCAGGAAGGAAAGAATACCTGCCATCTAGCAGCCATCAGACTTCAGCCACTTCCTACAGTGAGCCCTGAGGAAACTCAGGATGTGAAAATACAGGATACTGGCCCCAGATATTTGAGGTGCATATCAAAGGAATGATTTTGGTGAGCCCAGACTCTTGCATCTTCCCATACATAGAAAAGCACTAAATTCCTTAACTTGGGATATCTGGTTTTCTTTAATTTACAATAATCTTTTGATGTTCCTCACTACCTGCCCTTTGTTGCAAAACTATATAATCTAGTTCCCCCCATTGGCCTCCTCGGAGCAGTTCTCTCAGGGTTACTTGAGATACTGCCTCCCAGGCTTGAAGTCTTAAAATTCCTGCTGAATAAAACATAACTCTCAACTTTTAGGTTTTAAGTCTACATCATGGATAGTACAATGGATAACCAATGTAATGAATAATGATATAATTAACAATGAATAAATGATATTAGGGAAACACAGGGATAAGAAGATCTATATCAATATAAACAGGTTCTAAAGAGCCATTGCACTGGGAGTAGTAACAATGTTGCCATCTTTTTCTGCCACTAGGAGATATGAAATTACCCAAGAATAGCATAGTAGGCATATTCGGCAATAAAAAATTGTGGAGAATCTAGGAGTAAACAGATGGAGAGAAATCTTCTTCAAATCATTGAATATTCTGAAAGTAAATGTAACATGGTTAAAGTTTTATGTCTAAAAGTTAATTCAGCATCAATGTGTGCATTAAATAATGAAATAGTGCCTGAAACTTAAAAAAAAAAAAATACCCTTTATCCACATGCATTAAGTTGGCTTTGGAAATGACACCTATTACATCTTCTGCCCAGCAATCCTCTTCCCTGGAAACTGACATAGCTGATCCGCAAAGTCACCAGGTTGGATGTTGTGATGAAATATTGTTGCATCACGACCTCATGTCTCTGGCCAAAGAGACTGACCTAAGGGTTGATTGGCCCTTGACTGACCAGTGCCTGCATCTGTTCCCTAAAATTTGGTTGGGTCGAAGAGATTCCACCTTCAGTCTGGGTGTGTCTCCTGAAACAAATGCCAAACCTGGGAACTGTTGGTTGTTGTGTCTCCTGCCATATATGGGCAAAGTAGCAGGAGGATCTGTGCTAAGACAAAAAAAAAAAAAAAAAAAGCAGGCACACAGGAGAGTTGGAGAGAGAGCTCTGGCTGCTTTTCCAGTACCAGATCCCACTGTTTGAAGACAGCTATATGATTGTCAATGGGGTCCATGTGACCCCTAACCCTTACAATATCCCCTCACACACATGAGCTCAATTGTTTTTAAGTTTCATTGAGTTGATTTCTGTAACTTACCAAAAATGGGTCTTAACAAAACCACAACTAAAACAATCAAAATCACCTATTAAGCTTCTTTTATTATAAGAAGAAGTCAGGAAAAATAAAACCCAATAATTGTAAAGCATTGGTGTTATATGTAAATTTCTGATGTAATTTCTTCTTGGGTTTTTAAATATTAAAAACTATATGATTGAAATACTATTTTTATTTATTATTTCATTAAGATTTTAAGCAAACTAATAAATGTAAGATTTTAGAAAATAGCCTATTTCAATTAAAGTGACATTTTACTCAAATTTTGATTGTGGTTTATTGAATGAATTTGCTTAAGATGATATTTTCTTCTATGCCACTTAGCTAGGAGTATCCAAGTTAAAAACAAAATTGCAAAAGTTTGGCGAGAAAGAATTCTGCAGAAACTAGAGAAATAGGAAACTCATAAGGGAAATAATCTAGAAAAATATAAATTAAATAAATTTGGTTTCAAACTCAATTATAGTAACTTCATAAATACTAATGTACTATAATTCAGCATCTTGTACCCAGAGACTGGGGTAGATGGACCCTTGGTGTATGTACCAGAATATTTCAGACTTTAACAGAAGACACTTAAACATCTAGCTACTCATTCTGTACATATATTAATACTTATGTCTAAAACAGTGGTTCTTATACTTGGCTATGTGTAAGAGTCACCTGTGATCTTTTACAAATTCAGATTCTGTTCCTCACCACCACTGGAAAATCTAATTCAAGTTATCTGAATCTATAACAAGGCATCAGTATTTCTGACGCGGTGGGTTTCATAACAGCCAACTTATGGAATTACTGAGTACCTTACAGCAGGGGTCCCCAACTCCCAGGCCATGGACCTCTACCAGGCTACCGATCCTCGGCCTGTTAGAAACCTTAGAACCCGGGCTGCACAGCAGGAGGTGAACGGTGGGCGAGTGAGTGAAGCTTCATCTGCCACTCGCCACTCCCTATTGCTCGCATTACTGCCTGAACCATATCCCTCCCCCGCCCCCAGTCTGTGGAAAAATTGTCTTCCACAAAACAGGTCCCTGGTGCCAAAAAAGTTGGGGACCACTGCCTTACAGAATCCTTTGTCACTGTCTGATAATTTTGTAAATATACAAGCATTATGTGTAAAAAGAAAATATTAGCAATTGATTCTATTTGGTTTTTTATTAAATATAAAAGTAATGGGTATACTAGGACATCTATAGGAAATCTGCTGTAAAGCTGGAGGATTATTTGCCACTATGTGATAAAAGGAAAGAGAGTTTGAGATAAAACCTCCACAGAAGTTTCAAATGGGCTTTGAACATTCTTATTATGTTGTGTTCCTTTAAATGTAATTTATAAAGTGCATCTCAGTGATATTTTTAATGAGAACTATCTCATCTTCTAAAGTAGAATATTTCTAAAAGCTAGGAAGAAACAAAAATGTCTTCTTTAATAGCTCTGTGAGCACTTCATTTGAATCCTCATCAATTGTTTGATTGATTCTGCCCTCTAGATTAACACTTAATACTAGCAGAGGAAGAGAGGAAATCTGAGGAAAAAATTGTAAAAGAAGCATGATAACCCTAAAAATAAAGCAAGAAACATTTATCAGGAAACCAGCAGTAGAATTCAGAACCTATAACTGTTTATAACTAACAAAACTAGCTTATAAAATAGTTTATAACTCACAAAACTAGCTTATAAAATAGTTATTCTTACCATTGTAAGAATTTAAATAGACTAATAATTTCAACCATAAAACTATCATTTTCAGTCAACAATAAAGCAGGATAAATATCACATCACAAATATATATATATATGTTCATTTTGTCATTATTTGCTTATTTTTCTTAAATAAATATATATTAAGCACCTTTAATGGACCAGTACATTGAAAGGGGTGGAAATGCAATGCTCAGTAGTATAAATATGGTTCCTGCTTTCATGGAGTTTACAGTTGAGTGATAAGACATAAAATTAAGCAAAACATACAATTACAATAACAAAGAATGATAAGTTGTATGGAACAGTGCGTGGGGGATGTGAAAGTGTGCTTTTGATGCAGCATAAATTAAGAGACAGAGAGAAGTGAAAGGTGTGGGTAGAACAGAGGGGCAGGCAGGCAGATCATAAAAGGTCTCTGTTTTGTTTGGGTGAGAGGCAAATTATGCTCAGAGACTGAGATCGTTTTTTTGCCAATAGTTTAACACAGGTTCACTGCGGGAATTTCACAAGCCAGTAGCATACAATAATAAGTCAATCAAGAAATAACATACTCCAAACCAATGATAAATTCATCACACTATTGTTCCAGGCAAGGGGAGATGAGAGGAATAAAGTCCAAATTTAGTTCGAGAGTTTTGGTTTCTAACCGAGAACCGACGTCCAGCGGCCAGAGCAAAAATAAAAGTCCTTTGTTGCTAGAGCACTGTTGCTAGGGAACCGACGCGCCAGTGTTGGCAGGCCCCCTAAGTTGCTTCCAGGGTTTTCACTGGGACCTGTCACAGGGCTTGAGCCACTGCCTAAGTGCCTCGCCGGGCAGGAACAGATGTCCTTTCTCTCCCTGAAACGGTTGCATGGTTTACTACCACTGCCCACCAAAAGTAGCCTGGTCACAGCAGAAGCAAATGTCTCAAGATCTTCAGAGAGCTAGATCAGCAAAGGGTAGCTTTGTCCTGACCCAAAGTTTAGGATACTCCTCACAAAATCTCTGTATCTTCAGTCTAAATGTACCCTCGTCAAAGTTGCTTCCCCACACTTTCTTCTTAAGCCCCCAGAGGGGCCCCTCAACATCTGACCTGCAAGTGCTTATCAACGACAACAGAAAGGATGATGACATCCTGACCTCATGCTTATAACAAAACAACTTTACTTCTAAAAACGACTTTTTTTTGTATTTGTCATAAACAAGTGGATTAAAACAACTCCACTTAAGTTATAAATAAGTGGATTTGAAATTATATAAAACCAGTACAGGACAGTCATTAAGACTGAAATCTACAGAATAAAACTAGCATCTTGTGTGAAGGCTCTTTGGAGGAAAAGAAGTGAGAGAAAATGTCACTCAAAAGTTTTGTCTTTAAAAATGAAATACTCATATATTTCATCAAAACGGGACTAAAATGTTCTGTTAAAACTCATGCTCAGAGAAAAGTTGTGATCATCAAAAAGAAAAATTAAAAACACATATTAAATAAATTCTACCTTAAAATATTTGAAATAACAAAATTTCTGAAAAAATACTTTATTTCAGTATGTGGATAAAATAAATGAAACAAGTTAAAATAAACCATCATAACTCTATGATTAAATAGAAAAAATACTGAAGCATTTTCAGGTAAAATGTTTAATACAGTTTCAAAAAAAATATTGATATGATCTTATCATTGCTACCCAGGTTTATGGAACACTTATCACAGCACATATTCTACTAAAATGAGAATATAAATCTTAGGAAAAATTACAAAGCAACATTATTGTTTCGATCAGTCGACCATTGTTGCAGCATTATTAATTTAATAAACCACATTTTCCACACCATAATATATGATACCTTAATCATATATTAAGATCCCTCGTAGAACCGAGTCTATTCCTAAATTTTATTTGACATAAATATAATTTGTATTTTATTTAATTACTTCAAATGTAAAATTCCTTATAATTTAATAATTTTGGTAGAATTAGAATTAACATAACATAAAATTTTATATTTATTTCTTGATAAAAATGGTTTCCATTAGAAACATCTATTTGAAAATTCACTAAAATCTGGACAGATAATACCAGTATAATGCTAGGGAAAATGTCTGGAACTTATTAGCCAAAATTTGAGAAAATTTCCAGATGTTTGAATTTGCCACTAAAAGACAACAAATTTAATTATCTTGAAATGATCTAATACAAGATTTAAATCAAGCGAATCTCTTCAAATCATTTCTCAATAAACTTGTATTCACTTCTACACATCAAATAGACAATAAAAAAAATAAATAAGAAAATAAAGTGATGGAATATATAAATAATGAAACCTCAAAGAGTCATACATTGGTGGGCAGGCTCTAATAATGCTAGAGGTGCGAAAGCAGTTCAGAAGTCATTCATGCTTTTTCTATTCACTTTGATACAAATTTGTAATGAGAATAGTTAAGCATCTGAAATGAATTCTTATGAGACTTAGCTTAAATGCATAAAAGCAATGTTAAGAATTTCTTTCTCCTTATGAGAAAAATACGTTATTAAAATGAAAGATTAATTCAATAGAAATACACATATACAATGAAATATATAAAATTATGAAAAGTGAAAGCTATTGGTGAAAGAAATAATCATGATATATTCTTAAACAGAATGCACTAATCTTGTTTGCTTCTTAAGATCTATGTATCTATTTTTCCAGGGACAAGTGGACGGTATAGTGGACAAAAATATATAATTTTAAAACTTCTGTTGGAAGATACATACATGTTTAAAAGTTGGTCAGGAAAATGTTTAAAATATGTGTGTGTGATAATTTAAAAGACTGTAAGCTTCGTCATTTTTAAGATGGTACCTAATTCACAAATATGCTAAATTACCAAGATCTATTACCAACTAAAAAGATACTTAAGTGGATTGTAGTTTTTGCTAATTTATTTTAGTCATAATTTATGAGATGATATTATTGGACTAGAACAAATAAAATATTGACTACCCATGCCAATATTTAGATAATAATTATTGTTTTCTTTCTCTTTTAAAATGAATTTAAAATCTTGATAGTGGCCACAACTTTGAACTTCTGTAGAGAAAAAAGAGGGTAGAAACTAGGAGTTACTTTTAGAGGCAGCAGAGCATGATGATAAGTAGCACTGCTATAAAGTATCCCATTTCTACCTCTTTTTTGTGGAACCATAGGAAAGCCCTTATGTTACAGAACCAATCTTGGTGTCCTCTTGCCTGTATGAAGTAAAGCCAATATACTGACACCAGGTTGTGGTGAAGGGAAGTGAAACATTTATTGCAAAGTGCCAGGCAAGGAGTCTGGGCAGCTCAAAACCTCAAACTCCCGATGGGTTTTAAGAAAACATTTTTAAAGGCAAGCTGAGGGAAGGGAGTCAGAGGGTGTGTGATTAGCTTGTGCACAATTCTGTGTTTGGCTGATAGTGAAGTGACAGAATAGTGTCACAGGCATTAACATTATCAATCTTCAGGCTCTAGTAGGTCTGAGGACTACTTGCTCATGGTCATCAAGTAGTTAACATCATCCATTTGGTGGGGGTTTTAGCATTAATTCTCCTGGCCCAACTGTTATTTTTGTCACTACATGTTCACATCCCTTGAATCGTTAATTCTTGAGCCAGGCTTTTGTGACTTAGGGAAGGCCTGGGAGACTATAGCTTTAGATTCTTTATTCAAACACAGATTTTTAAAAGTCTTTGTCTTGTTTCCATTAAAAAATAACAATTGGTATTTTGAAGCAGAGGACAAAACCCAGTGGGAATGCTTTTAAAAGAACCTGCCTTCCTCTACCTTTTCACTGTAAACTCTTCTGAACCACCTTAAATGAGGTATCTGCTGAGAAAATCTATGGATACCATGCTGTGGGAAAGCAGAAGCACTGAGAGATTGTATTTTTGTAGCTTCTGCCCATTTTACTTGTAGGGAACCACAGTATAGATGGATTCAGCATGTAATTGTTAATTAATTTATTGCTTTACTTAATGAAGTCCTAGGGGAGCAAAGTTCACTACCCCAAATTGTCTCTTTGGCATAAGGATTAATCTAGGCTGATTGTTTTTGAGGCCCAAAAGTCTCAGGAAGAATTTTGACCTTCCCCTTAACTGCTTAAAAGAATGTAGATAGAGGGCCTGTTCCAGGAAGGGAGCTATTACCATAGATAACTATGGTATGTACTAGGCATGATAGACAGGGAGGAACCTAGCAACGTCTGTTTGTTAAAATTCCTCTCTGTGTCCCATTATCTTTGCCTGGCCCAGCAAACATTTGCTTTTCCATCCCCACTAAATTGCCTTCCCTCCCCACTCCCCCCTTGAAGCCCCAAACCCCTACCCCAACATCCTCTTTGACCTTTAGCTGAAGATGGTATTTAAGATGAGGGTCAGGCATTTTAGTGAGTTACTCAGTTTTTCTGGGTCTCTCCCAGGTATATATGCTACTAAACTTTTGTGTGATTTTCTCCTGTTAATCTGTCTCATGTCAATTTAATTCTTAGACCAGCCAGAAAAAAGTAGAAGGATGGAGAAAATTTTCTTTCTCCCCAACAAAGTGAAAGAGATCTGCTAGCATCAGGATAAGAGAAAGAGTGTTTAATGTCTGTCTTTTAGGAATAGATATTTCTGTGTTTGAGAGCTGATTAGGTTAGAATTATCTACTTCAGGGCAAGAAGTTTGTTCCTTTGTGAGACCTATAGCTTCAGGAGACAAAGTTTTCTAGCACTACAGGTAGACTAGGAGTACAGAGCTGAAGCTCTGGTGAACTCCTATCTTTAGTAGGAGGCTGTTCCTCACCACAAGAAACTGCCACCGTCTGGAGAGTGAGAATGCAACGCAGGTGAAGATCTGGTTAGCAGAAGTGGAAGCTCAGGGGAGCTGCGTAAAAGGAAAGCTGTGTGTATTTTTTCTTCTGAATGTGTGCTTCACTCTTGAACCTGTGTCAAGCAGGCAAGCAGAAAGATGACCTTTTATCTGCTTACCTAAACTTGTTCTGAATATATACAGTTCTTGCTTTTCTGTGGAAAAAAAGTGTAGTCACTGTGTAAGGGTCATTTCCTCTCTACCCTTTGTGAAAGCCAACATGAATGGAGATGGGGAGTGGCCAGAGGAAGACTTATGCTTGAAGCTGATAAAAGATATTTTCACATATTGAGGTATGGGGAAGACATTCTGGATTATACGTGAGTTAACTTGAATTTTATGCCAACTAAAACAGCCAGGTTGTGGCCTATCAAACATGTATTGTAATCTGCTTTAATTATTAGGAAAAAGGCACATTGACCAGAAATAATGTCCATGTTAAAGGTTAAATGCCCTTTTTCCTGGGATGCCAAGGCAAGTACTCCTTCAATGATAAGACTCCCTTTCCAGGTGCCAAGGCCGTATTGACTTGCTGTGTGTACATACTGATCTGTTCTGTTTTTTTGTTTCTGTTTTTTGTTTTTGAAACCTTGAAGGAATGTATCCCTGACTTGTGTAATGTTCTTTGTTCTGACAAGATACAAAACTGCTAAAAACCATGCTTCTCTGGAGCAGTTCCTCAGAGTTATCTGAGAGGCTGTCTTCCAGGCTATAGTCCTCAGTTTGGCTCAAATAAAACTCTTTTCTATTTTTATTATAGATTGTTTATGGACTATTTTCATCAATTACGCTAATGCTCAGGGGTCTTTCCTTGCATGACCCTTTCCAAGGTGGTAGTAACTACATTTGAATTCACAGTTTTGTATCCTTTTTCTTAAAAAGCATCACTCCTTCCAACAGTTGTATATCTTTTATTCCCAGCAAAACCAAATCCACCCTGAGGAATGGGAGATTCCCAGAACACCAAAAAAGAGATTCCTGCCTTTGATGATGAAGCACTATGGCTGTCTGTGTTTCTCAAGAAATGAAATAATTCCAGTTTACAGGTTTTGACTGGAAGATTTCATTTTATCTAGACTGGTATGTGTGTTTTAAATAATTCTGAAATTTAAAGACAAAATATTCCCTTAAACAACAGAATCTCTATTTTAATTGGTATTAAAAGTCACTAAGTAGTTATCTAAAGATAACTATAAACTAAGTTACATATAACTTTATAGATATTTATTATATATATTACATAAACATTTATAACTGTAAACTAAGTTATAAACTAAGATGACTATAAAAACTTGAAAAAAATAAGAAATTAAGAAATTAGGGAGATTTGTTCAAGATGGCAGAGTAGAAGGACGTGCTCTCATTCCCTCTTACAAGAACACCATAATCACAACTAACTGCTGAACAATCAACGAGAGGAAGACACCGGAACTCACCAAAAAAGATACCCCACATCCAAAGACAAAAGAGAAGCCACAATGAGATGGTAGGAGGGGTGCAATCACAATAAAATCAAATCCCATAACTGCTGGGTGGGTGACTCACAAACTGGAGAACACTTATACCACTGTAGTGAAGGTTCTGAGCCCCACGTCAGGCTTCCCAATCTAGGGATCCAGCAATGGGAGGAGGAATTCCTAGAGAATCAGACTTTGAAGGCTAGCGGGATTCAATTGCAGGACTTTGACAGGACTGAGGGAAACAGAGACTCCACTCCTGGAGGGCACACACAAAGTAGTGTGCTCATCAGGACCCAGGGGAATGAGCAGTGACCCCATAAGAGACTGAACCAGACCTCCCTGCTAGCATTGGAGGGTCTCCTGCAGAGGCGTGGGGTGGCTGTGTGTCACCGTGAGGACAAGGACACTGGCAGCAGAAGTTCTGGGAAGAACTCCTTGGCATGAGCCCTCCCAGAGTCTGCCATTAGCTCCACCAAACACCCCAGGTAGGCTCCAGTGTTGGGTCGCCTCAGGCCAAACAACAAACAGGGAGGGAACCAAACCCCACCCATCAGCAGACAAATGCATTAAAGTTTTACTGAGCTCTGCCCACCAAAGCAACAGCCAGCTCTACCCACCACCAGTCCCTCCCATCAGGAAACTTGCACAAACCTCTTAGATTGCCTCATCCACCAGAGGGCAGACAGCAAGAAGAACTACAATCCTGCAGCCTGTGGAACAAAAACCATATTCAAAGAAACATAGACAAGATGAAAAGGCAGAGGGCTCTGTACCAGATGAAGGAACAAGATAAAATGCCAGAAAAACAATTAAATGAAGTGGACATACACAACCTTCCAGAAAAAGAATTCAGAATAATGATAGTGAAGATGATCCAAGACCTCAGAAAAAGAATGGAGGCAAAGATCGAGAAGATGCAAGAAATGTTTAACAAAGATCTAGAAGAATTAAAGAACAAACAAACAGAGATGAACAACACAATAACTGAAATGAAAAAACACTAGAAGGAATCAATAGCAGAATAACTGAGGCAGAAGAATGGATAAGTGACCTGGAAGACAGAATGGTGGAATTCACAGCTGCGGAACAGAATAAAGAAAAAAGAATGAAAAGAAATGAAGACAGCCTAAGAGACCTCTGGGACAATATTAAACGCAACAACATTTGCATTATAGGGGTCCCAGAAGGAGAAGAGAGAGAGAAAGGACCCGAGAAAATATTTGAAGAGATTATAGTTAAAAACTTCCCTAACATGGGAAAGGAAATAGCCACCCAAGTCCAGGAAGCGCAGAGAGTCCCATACAGTATAAACCCAAAGAGAAACACGCTGAGACACATAGTAATTAAATTGGCAAAAATTAAAGACAAAGAAAAATTATTGAAAGAAGCAAGGGAAAAACGACAAATAACACACAAAGGAACTCCCATAAGGTTAACAGCTGATTTCTCAGCAGAAACTCTACAAGCCAGAAGGGAGTGGCATGATATACTTAAAGTGATGAAAGGGAAGAACCTACAACCAAGATTACTCTACCCGGCAATGATCTCATTCAGATTTGATGGAGAAATCAAAAGCTTTACAGACAAGCAAAAGCTAAGAGAATTCAGCACCACCAAACCAGCTCTACAACAAATGCTAAAGGAACTTCTCTAAGTGGGAAACACAAGAAAAGAAAAGGATCTACAAAAACAAACCCAAAACAATTAAGAAAATGGTCATAGGAACATACATATCGATAATTACCTTAAACATGAATGGCTTAAGTGCTCCAACCAAAAGACACAGGCTTGCTGAATGGATACAAAAACAAGACCCATATATATGCTGTCTACAAGAGACCCACTTCAGACTGAGGGACACATTCAGTCTGAAAGTGAGGGGATGGAAAAAGATATTCCATGCAAATGGAAATCAAAAGAAAGCTGGAGTAGCAATAGTCATATCAGATAAAGTAGACTTAAAATAAAGAATGTTATAATAGACAAGAAAAGCCACAACATAATGATCAAGGGATCAATCCAAGAAGAAGATAGAACAATTATAAAATATATGCACCCAACATAGGAGCACCTCAATACATAAGGCAACTGCTAAAAGCTATAACAGAGGAAATCGACAGTAACACAATAATAGTGGGGGACTTTAACACCTCACTTACACCAATGGACAGATCATCTAAACAGAAAATTAATAAGGAAACACAAGCTTTAAATGACACAACAGACCAGATAGATTTAATTGATATTTATAGGACATTCCTTCCAAATACCGCAGATTGCACTTTCTTCTCACGTGCGCAGAGAACATTCTCCAAGATAGATCACATCTTGGGTCACAAATAAAGCCTCAGTAAATTTAAGAAAATTGAAATCATATCAAGCATCTTTTCTGACCACAACGTTATGAGATTAGAAATGAATTACAAGGGGAAAAAGGTAAAAAACACAAACACGTGGAGGCTAAACACTACGTTAAAAAATAACCAAGAGATCACTGAAGAAATCAAAAAATACCTAGAGACAAATGACAATGAAAACACGATGATCCAAAACCTATGGGATGCAGCAAAAGCAGTTCCAAGAGGGAAGTTTATAGCTATACAAGCCTACCTCAAGAAACCAGAAAAATCTCAAATAAACAATCTAACCTTACACCTAAAGGCAATAGAGAAAGAAGAACAAACAAAACCCAAAGTTAGCAGAAAGAAAGAAATCATAAAGATCAGAGCAGAAATAAATGAAATATAAACAAAGAAAACAAAAGCAAAGATCAATAAAACTAAAAGCTGATTCTTTGAGGAGATAAACAAAACCGATAAACCATTAGCCAGACTCATCAAGAAAAAGAAGGAGAGGACTCAAATCAATAAAATTAGAAATGAAAAAGGAGAAATCACAACTGACACTGCAGAAATACAAAGGATTATAAGAGATTACTACAAACAACTATATGCCAGTAAAATGGACAACCTGGAAGAAATGGACAAATTCTTAGAAAGGTATAACCTTCCACGAATGAACCAGGAAGAAATAGAAAATATGAACACACCAATCACAAGCACTGAAATTGAAACTATGATTTAAAATCTTCCAACAAACAAAAGTCCAGGACCAGATGGCTTCACAGGTGAATTCTATCAAACATTTAGAGAAGGGCTAACACCCATCCTTCTCAAACTCTTCCAAAAAATTGCAGAGGAAGGAAAACTCCCAAACTCATTCTATGAGGCCACCATCACCCTGATACCAAAACCAGACAAAGATACCACAAAAAAAGAAAATTACAGGCCAATATCACTGATGAACATAGATGCAAAAATCCTCAACAATATACTAGAAAACAGAATGCAACAACACATTAAAAAGATCATACACCATGATCAAGTGGGATTTATCACAGGAATGCAAGGATTCTACAATATACACAAATCAATCAATGTGATACACCATATTGACAAACTGAAGAAGAAAAACCATATGATCATCTCCATAGGTGAAGAAAAAGCTTTTGACCAAATTCAACACCCATTTATGATAAAAACTCTCCAGAAAGTGGGCATAGAAGGAACCTACCTCAACACAATAAAGGCCATATAAAACAAACCCACAGCAAACATCATTCTCAATTGTGAAAAACTGAAAGCATTTCCTCTAAGATCAGGAACAAGACAAGGATAGCCACTCTCGCCACTCGTATTCAACATAGTTTTGGAAGTCTTAGCCACGGCAATCAGAGAAGAAAAAGAAATAAAACGAATACAAATTGGAAAAGAAGAAGTAAAACTGTCACTGTTTGCAGATGACATGATACTATACATAGAGAATCCTAAAGATGCCACCAGAAAACTACTAGAGCTAATCAATGAATTTGGTAAAGTTGCAGGATACAAAATTAATGCACAGAAATCTCTTGCATTCCTATACAGTAATGATGAAAAATCTGAAAGAGAAATTAAGGAAACACTCCCATTTACCATTGCAACAAAAAGAATAAAATACCTAGGAATAAACCTACCCAGGGAGACAAAAGACCTGTATGCAGAAAACTATAAGACACGGTTGAAAGAAATTAAAGATGATACCAACAGATGGAGAGATATTCCACGTTCTTGGATTGGAAGAATCAATACTGTGAAAATGACTATACTACCCAAAGCAGTCTACAGATTCAATGCAATCCCTATCAAATGACCAATGGCATTTTTTACAGAACTAGAGCAAAGAATCTTAAAATTTGTATGGAGACGCAAAAGACCCCGAATAGCCAAAGCAGTCTTGAGGGAAAAAAATGGAGCTGGAGGAATCAGACTCCCTGACTTCAGACTATACTACAAAGCTACAGTAATCAAGACAATATGGTACTGGCACAAAAACAGAAATATAAACCAATGCAACAGGATAGAAAGCCCAGAGATAAACCCACGCACCTATGGTCAACTACTCTATGAGAAAGGAGGCAAGGATACACAATGGAGAAAAGACAGTCTCTTCAATAAAGTGGTGCTGGGAAAACTGGACAGCTACATGTAAAAGAATGAAATTAGAACACTCCCTAACACCATACACAAAAATAAACTCAAAATGGATTAGAGACCTAAATGTGGGACCAGACACTATAAAACTCTTAGAGGAAAACATAGGAAGAACACTCTTTGACATAAATCACAGCAAGATCTTTTTTGATCCACCTCCTAGAGTAATGGAAATAAAAACAAAAATAAACAAATGGGACCCAATTAAAACTTAAAAGCTTTTGCAAAGCAAAGGAAACTACAAACAAGATGAAAAGACAACCCTCAGAATTGGAAAAATGTTTGCAAACGAATCAACGGACAAAGGATTAATCTCCAAAATATACAAACAGCTCATGCAGCTCAGTATTAAAAAAACAAACAACCCAATCCAAAAATGGGCAGAAGACCTAAATAGACATTTCTCCAAAGAGGACATACAGATGGTCAAGAAGCAAATGAAAAGCTGCTCAACATCACTAATTATTAGAGAAGTGCAAATCAAAACTATAATGAGGTATCACCTCACACCAGTTAGAATGGGCTTCATCAGAAAATCTACAAACAACAAATGCTGGAGAGGGTGTAGAGAAAAGGGAACCCTCTTGCACTGTTGGTGGGAATGTAAGTTGATACAGCCAGTATGGAGAACAGTATAGAGGTTCCTTAAAAAACTAAAAATAGAATTACCATATGACCCAGCAGTCCCACTACTAGGCATATACCCATAGAAAACCATAATTCAAAAAGACACATGCACCGCAATGTTCATTTCTGTGCTATTTACAATAGCTAGGTCATGGAAGCAACCTAAATGCCCATTGACAGATGAATGGATAAAGAAGATGTGGTACATATATACAATGGAATATTACTCAGCCATAAAAAGGAAGGAAATTGGGTCATTTGTAGAGACATGGATGAATCTAGAGACTGTCACACAGAGTGAAGTAAGTCAGAAAGAGAAAAACAAATATCGTATATTAACGCATATGTGTGGAACCTAGAAAAATGGTACAGGTGAGCCAGTTTGCAGGGCAGAAATAGAGACACAGACGTAGAGAACAAATGTATGGACACTAAGGGGAGAAAGCAGTGGTGGGGGGGGTGACGAATTGGGAGATTGGGATTGACATGTATACACTGATGTGTCTGAAATGGATGACTAATAAGAACCTGTTGCATAAAAAAATTTTTTTAAATAAAGAAAAAATAAAGAAATTAGGCAAGACTTTCTTAGTCTTTCTATGTTACATTCCTATAAGAAAACTCACATACTGGGGAATAGTCAAGGTTCTGCAATCACCTGGTCACTGTAATCTTCATATATGAAATAGGATAATGAATTTAATAATCAGAGAATTTTATCTCGAAGCTGCTTTCTCCTTGGAAATCATACCTTCCAAATTTATTCAAAAAAGTTGTTATTCAATTGAGTGTTAAACCTTTTAGTTAACGGTATCTAGCTAAAGGTAGATAACACACCTTTGACAAGAAAAAAGGAAAATACCCAGAGTATGCATAAAATATCTAAATGGCAAATCAAAAAGTTGTTTTCTAGAATTAAAACTTCTTCTATTTTTTAAAAAGTATCTGAATAAGGAAAAGGGAAATCTAATTTTGTTTTAATGGCTTCATTGTCTGTACATAGTAACAAGATTAAAAAGATAAAGATATCAAAAAGACAATAGCCAATAAATGTTCAACCATGAAAATGTCTAAGGGGAAAATATCCTTTTTTTCTGTAAAAGAAAAGAAGTTAAATTTTAACCTAAATTTATGTATTTAAAGGCTTTGAAAACTTCTGAAATAAGTGTTTTAAAGCAAGAATTATGATCCAAGTTCATTAATACACTAAAGGTAAACTCTTCGATAAATAAATTATTTTGTGAATTTGGAATAAGAAAAAAAAGCTACATATCTTCTCTCTGATGCTTCACAGTGTAAAATCATGCAAACATGGCATTTTACTCAGTGCTGGCTTCGTTGACATGCAACCTATACAGTTGCACAGGGAAGTGTGCTCAGAAGGGTCTCACACTTGGTTTAATGCTCTGCTATAACCATCCTGGAATTCTTAATAACTTTTGAACAAGAAGCTCTGAATTTTCATTTTCCCCAGGGCTCTGCAAATTGTATAGTTGGTCCTGATTTTAGTATATGCCAAGGCTTTTTTCTTTAATTAAAAAAAGGCTAAATTAAATAAAGCTTATAGATCTTTGATAAGTTATCTATAATACTATCTGAATTTCCGTAGATGTTACCATAAGTGCTCAACTAAACTAATTAATAATTTACATAACCAGTATCTTTCTAAATTGTGTCCTGTGAATCTTAGACCATATTACAAATTAAGTAGCTCTAACGTATTACTCCAATTACAATATCTGGGTACAATGTCATATGCCAATGTAAATTGAAAATTAATGTTAGTTCATAAATTACATCAATTTATGTAATGACTCAGCAATGTACTTACTAGCTTCATTTCTAAAAGTTACTTTGTTTGGAGAAATAACAAAATTTAGTATAATTTCTTGGAGTTAAAAATAACAACCTTATCTGGTAAAGCTTATTATTAAAAAGCTGATTTTGATACTTTTCCTGAAATAATAAATTTTCCTCAGATGATTAATAATACAATAATTTATTTCACACATACAAAGCTTGATTATCTTTTCCAGTCCAGTTCAACAAAAACTTCATTGAAAATTTATTTGGGATTGCATTTATTTTACTTTTAAATTTGTGAAGACTTCTTAATTTTTAGATAGTTTTGTGGAGGGAATGATTTATCTTCATTTTTTCAATTTTTTATAATTTTTAATGAAATGTTAACAGTTGCTTCACATAGTCCTGAATCTTTCTGGGTACCCACATTCTTAGATATTTTAGAATAATTGCCACTCTTATGTGTGGCATTATTTTTGCATTTTCACATCTATTAATAACTTGTTATTGTCAATATTTACCTAATATCAAGTCCATTATTTAATCCAATATACTTTAGTAAAGTTTAATTGGATTGTCTAGGTATGTTCTCATGTAATTTGTAAATTTAAAATGTGCCTTCATTTCTAGTGTTTATTCTAATTCCTCACACCCTTGCCAAAGTAGTTATCATGTCACTTCTTATTTTTGCCAATCCCATAGGTATGAAGTGTTGTTATTCTAATTTTCTTTACTTTGACTACTAGTGAATTTGAGCATCTTTTCATGTGTTCTTGATCAATTTAATTTGCTTTGCTAAAGATTTCCTATTTGTATGCTTTTCCATTCCATTGGGTTTCATGTCATTTCCTTGTCAATTTCTACAAGCTTTTCCTGGCTTATAGACACTAACCATTTATACATCATTTATGTAACAAAGAATTATCCCCTATTGTTTTTCTATTGAGTTTGTTCATTAAATCTATTTTAATTTTCCCATTGTCAAAAATGTCTGTATTCATTGTGTAACTCTTAGGATTCTAATCTTTACCTTAAAGTTTTCTATTGTTCTTAGATTGAGGCCATAGTTTTTATTTAATATTGCTTTATATCTATCTTCACTAAAATGTTATACTTTCTTTATTAATTCCTTCTCCTGTTAACTTCTGGTTTAGTTTGCTGTCCTTTGTTTAATTTTTACAGAGGAATTCTGAGTTTGTTTGTTTGTTTGTTTATTTAGGCTTAAACAACAGAAATTTATTGTCTTATAGTTCTGGAGCCTAGAAGTCCAGGATCAAGGTGTTGGCAAGATAGATTTTATCTGAGGACTGTGAGGGAAGAATCTCTTCCAGGCCTCTCTTCTTGGCTTGTAGATGGCCAGCTTCTCCCTGTGTCTTCTCTCCTGTTGCTGTGTCTAAACTTTGCATTTTGATTTAGCACACCAGTCATACTGGATTAGGTTCCACCGTAATGACCTTACCTCTAAATAAGGTCACACTGGGGTACTGGGGTTTAGGACTTCAATATATAAGTTATAAGGGAACACATTTCAACCCATAACAATACTTTTTTCTCTTAGAACTTCTAGGCTACTCTTTTCTGGTGTAAAGGGTAGCTGTGAAGAAGTTTGAAGCCAGCCTGATTTTCCTCCTTATACATAATTTGCTTTTCTTCCTAATTGCCTAAAATGTTCATCTTAACTTGAAATCATTTTACCAGAATGTCTCATGGAATTGATTAGGCTTATAATATTCTTCCTGGGACACAGTTTGCCCTTTTGATTTTCAGACTAGTTTTTATTTTAGGGTTTCTTTTTTTCCTGTTAAACCTTTGGAAAAAAGTTTACTCCTGTTCTGTTTCTTCTTCTGCAACAACAAGTATGCATATGTTAGATCTCTTTTTGTCTTTCATGTCTATCATCTCTCACGTACTGTTTTTCAATCACAGTACCTTTTTTATGACCTTTTTATGTTGTTTTACATGCCTTTTCAAGTCTAGCTACTATTACAATTATGACTGTATTTTTCATTGTGTTTAGTCCACTTTTTATTATGACTAAAGAAGCTTTCATTTCTATTTATCTCCTTTTTTACCCAAAGCTCTGTCATTTTGCTTATATCATTCTCTGTAAATGTTGTCTCTTGGCTTAAAAATCTCTTTTTTGAGCTCTCTTTCAGAGATCACGTTATAATTTCTTTAAGATTCAAAAGAATTATATTTATCTGAACTTTTCCACTATTTTCTTGATCTTTCTTTGATGGAGTTGGAGGGCTTAGGTTGCTTGCTTTTCCTTTCCATCTTTACTAATCTTTTTTTTTTTTTTTTCCTAGTTTCGGCCGCACCGCGCGGTGTGCAGGATCTTAATTCCCTGACCAGGGATCGAACCTACACCCCCTGCAGTGGAAGCATGGAGTCTTAACCACTGGACTGCTAGGGAGATCCTGTCCATCTTTAAATGAGGCCAGCTATTTGTCAAAATATAAGGTGGGAGGAGCAGGCTGTTGTCTCACACAGCCTACCACAATGTTTGTTATGTCCCCTGCCTGAGATGCTCTTCCCTCAGTTTTTAGCATGATGGAGATCATGGTGGCTACTAAAGTCTTTTTGTTTTTTCACAGTTTCCTGTATTGGGATATAGTAATTGTTACTTTGCTTTCCACTTTCATCCTGCTTCACCTCTAGCAGTGTTACTTAGTAGATTACTGGTTTATTATAGGAGGGTATAACTCAGGAACAGCTCGATGGGAGAGAAGCATGGACAAGGGATGGTGAAAGGGTAAGGAGCTTCCATGCCCTCTCCAGGTGAGCCACTCTCCCCGCATTACCAAACGTTCACCAACTTTAACTTTAATCTATCCTTTTTCTTAATAACAAAGGCCTGCAAAAACAGTTTTCTCTGTGTTCTACATGGTTTGGTGAAAATTGTTCTTCTTTTCACTGTTTTTTAAATTGTTCATTTTTCAATTTTATCTTTAATATAAGGGTGATCTAAGAGTGTGTTTCTTTATTTCCAGGTAAAGATTTTGCTGATCACCTTCTTTCTTCTTATCATTTCATATTTATTATTGTAACCTTTTTAAAAAGTTAACACACTTCGTGACCAACTATATGATGTCCATGTACAAAAGTTTTATGGACATATGAAAAACAAAAACATTTTTTTATTCTGAAACATATTTTCTCTCACATTTTTACCTCTCTGGAACTGAGGTGCAACTCCTTATGGCTGTCAGCCCATAGCAATGGTGATGCAATTGTGTAAAACGCTCAGTTCACACATTCTGCTAAGATCAAGAAGTCAAGAAAACACCAGCATCAAAGTGTCTTAGAGTAAAGGAAAACCATCACATTCTCTCTTTGAGTGATATAAGGTTCTTTTTCTATGCCCTTGGTCTCTTTCTGTCTATTATATCTGATTCTGGCAGAGGTATATTGAAATCTCATTATAATTGTATTTTATCAAATTTAGTGAATTACTAATAATTTTGTTTATATATTTAGACAGCTGCTATGTAGTTTGATATCTACATATTTATGAGTGTTTTTTTCATAAAATGTTCCTATTATATCGATATTTTATATTTGCCCATCTTTTTATATTCCACCTTTCTTTACTGATTTAACCATGTCCCTGGTAGACAAGTTTTGTTTTCTAGCCCAGACCATCAGTCTTTGTGCTTTAATGGAAGGATAAGATAGTCCATTCACATTTTATATAATGCCTGTAACTTATTTTTGTTGTTACCTATTTTATTTCATTATTTCCTTTTTTAACTTTTTCTTTTCTTTTCTTTCTTTTTTTTTTTTTTTGTATAAATTCATCTCACTTGTTCTTTCAAAGATTAGTTGTGTGTTTTCATCCCTTTCATTGTTCACGTGATGCTCTGAAGATCAGAAATATATGATTTGTATCTTTCTCCATACAGCTGCATTAGCCCAAATTTCTTCTTACATAAACTAGATGAGATCTCTGGAACACTTCTTTTTCTTTCTTCTTCCTTCTTTTATTCTCTGTCCTTCTCTGCTGATGAGACTTTTGGGAATAATGTTACTTTGTTCTTTTGCAGATTTCCTCAATCCTTAAAGTCTCACAAAGTCAGTATTTAAAACTTACATTCCAAAAGAGTCTATATTTATTGAGAGTCAGGGAAGATTCAGCCTACCTCCTTAGTGCCTTCTTGACCTTTTGGGGATCTAAAGAGTCTAGAAAAATCACATGGAGTAAATATCAGTCTTCCTAAGGAAGTTCATTAGATCAGCGGTCCCCAACCTTTTTGGCACCAGGGACTGGTTTCATGGAAGACAATTTTTCCACAGATGGGGGGGGGATGGTTTCAGGGTGATTTAAGCACATTACATTTATTGTGCACTTTATTTCTGTTACTATTACACTGTAATATATAATGAAATAATTATACAACTCACCATAATGCTGACAGGAGGCAGAGCTCTGGCAGTAATGTGAACGATGGGGAGTGGTTGTAAATACAGATGAAGCTTCGCTAGCCCATCCGCCGCTCACCTCCTGCTGTGTGGACTGGTAATGGTCAGGGGCCCAGGGCTTGGGGACCCCTGCATTAGATCACTGAACATCACATTTTTCCTTGGGTTTTATGGCTTTTGTTCCTTTGTCTCAAGGCACCAAATATCTTCTTCAATACCTTGCTCAAGACAGGGAATAAAGGTTTATAATATATCTCTAGCTAAAACCTCAAGCAATCACAAGTTCAGAAAATAATTAACTGTTTGGAGCTTACAGTAGCCATTGGCTCAAGCGAGGCAACTAGGTTGGAGTTGGGAAGGAAGAGGGAGAAAGCCCAGTGAAGGTCTCCAAATCCCCAGATTTTCCAGTGGTTTGTTTTGAGAGATTTCATATTATTGAACCATCCTTGATGCCCCAGAATAATCCATGTTTGATCATGATTGAGCTTTCTTTTAATACAGTGTAGAATTAAATATGCTAATTTCATCTGTATTTATACCATTTTGTACTTATATTAATAATGTTTATTCTATTTTAATAATGTTTTGCATTTTTATTCATAAGTAAAATTACAATTGCAGGGATTTTTTTCATGCAATATTAATGATGTGTTGGTTGTCTTTTGTTAACTTTATAAAATGAAATGATAAGCTTTCCAAATTTATATGATTGGAATATTTTGAATAATAGAATGAATATCTTATAAAAACTCACTTAAAAAACGATCCAGTCTTGAAACTGGTGCCTTTTGAAATTACAGATCTTTAACAATGTTTCTGATTAATTTTTTGGCATTTTTGAGGCACTCTGTCCTCTTGGGTCAATTTTAGTCATTTATACTTTACTGAAATCTTTTCCTAAAATTTCAAATTTGCATTTCCAAAGAGTTCATTTTTTAAGCTGATGTGTGTTGAGTGATAATACGTGTCAGGCTCCATCTATGCAATGGACATATAATGAAAAACAGTACAATGCCCCCATAAAGCTTATATTTTAGTGAGTCTGGAGCAGAAAGAAAGCAATCATGCCATTGTGTGATTGTGCAAGGGTGATATTTTGTCCATCACATACAGTTATATGACAGTGTTCTTTCCACAAATATTTAATTATGTAAAATATATTGTATAGTTTCATTAATGACAAATATCAAGTTTTCTCTAATTGTGTTACACAAGGTAAAATATTACATTTTTACAAACTTACACTTGGATAACAGGAGAGGATAATGTATCTTTAGTAAATTATTAATTTTTATAAACCTTGATGATTGGTTTATGTTCTTCATGTATAAGCAGTAGACGTCAGTGAAAGGGTCACAGTGGTGACATTATAACAAGGATCTGAGGAATGCATATGTCAGTGATGCATATCTCCTAAAGAATAAATAATTTCAAGTATTAACACTACTTTTGGGACTTCTGCACTCCCAATGCAAGAGGCCAGAGTTCAATCCCTGGTCAGGGAACTAGATCCCATGCATGCCGCAACTAAGAGTTCACATGCCACAACTAAGAAGCCCGCCTGCCACAATTAAGGAGCCCACATGCTGCAACTAAGGAGCCAGTGGGCTGCAACTAAGATCCGGTGCAACAAAATAAATTAATAAATAAAAATTAATTAATTAATTTAAAAAACACTACTTTTTACTACCATATGTAACTGCTAAGTTTATTAATAAAATTTAAATTTATTTAAAAGAGAAAAAATTATTTGATCACCAGGTAAAGTGGTATCAAGACTTCAGAAGCCTCACAATCCCCTACCAAATTCCCATTAAAACAATGAAAAAAAAAGGACAAGACCCTAAAAATTCTGTATTATCAGATGGGTGAGAATGAAGCATAGCTACAGATTGTCATACATAATGGCAAGTATATGATGACTCCCCCTTCAAAATGAGAAAATAAAGCTTGACTCAGATTTAAGGTAGAAATATACCCATATATAATGGATGGGTATAAATCTTTAAAATGTCTGTAAATGTATCATTAAAGTATTTTGCAATCCACAAAACTCTTATCTATGTCACATAGGTGTACATTTGTGTTCTCACAAATCTTGAACTTAAGTATAATTTTTGGAATGGAAACAGAATCAACTAATTTTATTCTCTTTGGAGAAGAACTGTGTATAGAAAAGGAAGACGACTTGCCTGGCCAAGATTAGAAGAAAATCAAAGATCTTGGAAATATTCATCCAAACTCAGTAAAGAGCTCCATGGCACAGAGATTATTCTTCCACATTCTGTAACAAATTTATCACCACTGTGAACTTTATATCTAATTCCACTTCCTTATTATGAAAATTAGTAATGGACATTGTGTTTTAGGAAAGCTTAATGAAAATAAACCACATACGGTGACGTTATTTTCAAATTTGCTGAGTAAAAAAAACATACTATAAACATCCAGGCAAACTGATTGGGTTATCCTCCAATAATCAAATTTCAAAACAAATTACCCCTTTGCAACTCTAAACACAGTAAAATAATAGCGTAGCACTAATAGAGCTTTCAAGAAAATACGTGATTCTAAAGTTCAAAACACTCGTGAAAACAACTGGATACAGGACGGATGCGATAACCATTTACCTCCTCTTTCTTTTGAGTAGAATTCTCTACTTTTGCATCAGTACAGAGCCACCTGCAATAGACAATGTATCTACCAAACTTGTGACTAAGTAGAAGTCAATTGCGTATAAGGAGAACTGGTATGTGTTAATTCCAGAATGTGACCTTAAAAGGAAGAGGTGTGTACCTTTTCTGTTCTTTCTTAATTTCTTGTCTTTGCAATGCAGACATAATCTTTGGATTTTCACCAGCCATCTTGGATCATAAGTGGAAATTAAGTTTGAGAATGACAGAGAAACAAGGCAAAAAAAACTGCGGTCTCTAATGATTTTGGTACCAGGTTTGAGTTCAACCTGGAAGTCAGTTTGCTGGAAGTCAGTTTATCTAAGAAATACATGAATTTCTGTCACAGTTAAGCCATTGTTATTTTTGTTTTATTTTACGTGCAGCTGAACTAATTCTGAGATTGAAATAAAATTGTATTCTTAGCTATAAAAGTGTTTAGCATGAACAAATTGCACTACCATTAAAACTACTGGTTGCATTCTATGATACAAAAGCTCAAGTCTTTCTTCTATCATCCTGGTTTTATCTCTCTCCCACTCTGTTTCTTTCTATTCTTCACAGTATTTGGTTACATAGTAACTAATCAACAATAGGTTCACTGAATGAAGGAATGAACAAAGCGCATCTTGCACATAATGAGCTCAGAGAGACACATGCCTCCATTATGAATAAGGATTTCTAGCATACAATTGAAATTAAAAAAACTAAAATAAAATTGTGTACTGAAATTAATATTTTATTAAAAGGAGTGTTAACTTGCAAAAATAAATTCTTATATCCCCTTTTCCCTCTCATGAGATATGTGAATTTGAAAACAAAAAATGAAATTAGAGAAATGACATCAAAGCATTGACTCTTTTTTTTTTTTTTTACATCTTTATTGAAGTATAATTGCTTTACAATGGTGTGTTAGTTACTGCTTTAAAACAAAGTGAATCAGTTATACATATACATATGTTCCCATATCTCTTCCCTCTTGCATCTCCCTCCCTCCCGCCCTCCCTATCCCACCCCTCTAGGTGGTCACAAAGCACCGAGCTGATCTCCCTGTGCTATGCGGCTGCTTCCCACTAGCTATCTATTTTACATTTGATAGTGTATATATGTCCATGACACTCTCTCACCCTGTCACATCTCACCCCTCCCCCTCCCCATATCCTCAAGTCCATTCTTTAGTAGGTCTGTGTCTTTATTCCCATCTTGCCACTAGGTTCTTCATGACCTTTTTTTTTTTTCCCTTGGATTCCATATATATGTGTTAGCATACTGTATTTGTTTTTCTCTTTCTGACTTACTTCACTCTGTATGACAGACTCTAACTCCATCCACCTCATTACAAATACCTCCATTTCATTTCTTTTTATGGCTGAGTAATATTCCATTGTATATATGTGCCACATCTTCTTTATCCATTCATCCGATGATGGACACTTAGGTTGCTTCCATGTCCTGGCTATTGTAAATAGAGCTGCAATGAACATTTTGGTACATGACTCTTTTTGAATTATGGTTTTCTCCGGGTATATGCCCAGTAGTGGGATTGCTGGGTCGTATGGTAGTTCTATTTTTAGTTTTTTAAGGAATCTCCATACTGTTCTCCATAGTGGCTGTACCAATTTACATTCCCACCAACAGTGCAAGAGTGTTCCTTTTTCTCCACACCCTCTCCAGCATTTATTGTTTCTAGATTTTTTGATGATGGCCATTCTGACCGGTGTGAGATGATACCTCATTGTAGTTTTGATTTGCATTTCTCTAATGATTAAGGATGTTGAGCATTCTTTCATGTGTCTGTTGGCCATCTGTATATCTTCTTTGGAGAAATGTCTATTTAGGTCTTGGGCCCATTTTTGGATTGGGTTGTTTGTTTTTTTGTTATTGAGCTGCATGAGCTGCTTGTAAATCTTGGAGATTAATCCTTTGTCAGTTGCTTCATTTGCAAATATTTTCTCCCATTCTGATGGTTGTCTTTTGGTCTTGTTTATGGTTTCCTTTGCTGTGCAAAAGCTTTTAAGTTTCATTAGGTCCCATTTGTTTATTTGTGTTTTTATTTCCATTTCTCTAGGAGCTGGGTCAAAAAGGATCTTGCTGCGATTTATGTCATAGAGTGTTCTGCCTATGTTTTCCTCTAAGAGTTTGATAGTGTCTGGCTTTACACTTAGGTCTTTAATCCATTTTGAGTTTATTTTTGTGTATGGTGTCAGGGAGTGTTCTAATTTCATACTTTCACATGTACCTGTCCAATTTTCCCAGCACCACTTATTGAAGAGACTGTCTTTTCTCCACTTATATGCTTGCCTCCTTTATCAAAGATAAGGTGACCATATGTGCGTGGGTTTATCTCTGGGCTTTCTATCCTGTTCCATTGGTCTATGTTTCTGTTTTTGTGCCAGTACCAAACTGTCTTGATTACTGTAGCTTTGTAATATAGTCTGAAGTCAGGGAGCCTGATTCCTCCAGCTCCATTTTTCGTTCTCAAGATTGCTTTGGCTATTCGGGGTCTTTTGTGTTTCCATACAAATTGTGAGATTTTTTGTTCTAGTTCTGTGAAAAATGCCTGTGGTAGTTTGATGGGGATTGCATTGAATCTGTAGATTGCTTTGGGTAGTAGAGTCATTTTCACAATGTTGATTCTTCCAATCCAAGAACATGGTATATCTCTCCATCTATTTGTATCATCTTTAATTTCTTTCATCAGTGTCCTATAATTTTCTGCATACAGGTCTTTTGTCTCCTTAGGTAGGTTTATTCCTAGGTATTTTATTCTTTTTGTTGCAATGGTAAACGGGAGTGTTTTCTTAATTTCACTTTCAGATTTTTCATCATTAGTATATAGGAATGCAAGGGATTTCTGTGCATTAATTTTGTATCCTGCTACTTTACCAAATTCATTTATTAGCTCTAGTAGTTTTCTGGTGGCAGTTTTAGGTTTCTCTATGTATAGTATCATGTCATCTGCAAACAGTGACAGCTTTACTTCTTCTTTTCCGATTTGGATTCCTTTTATTTCTTTTTCTTCTCTGATTGCTGTGGCTAACATTTCCAAAACTATGTTGAATAATAGTGGTGAGAGTGGGCAACCTTGTCTTGTTCCTGATCTTAGTGGAAATGGTTTCAGTTTTTCACCATTGAGAACAATGTTGGCTGTGGGTTTGTCATATATGGCTATTATTATGTTGAGGAAAGTTCCCTCTATGCCTACTTTCTGCAGGGCTTTTATTATAAATGGGTGTTGAATTTTGTCGAAAGCTTTCTCTGCATCTATTGAGATGATCATATGGTTTTTCTCCTTCAATTTGTTAATATGGTGTATCACGTTGATTGATTTGCGTATATTGAAGAATCCTTGCATTCCTGGAATAAACCCCACTTGATCATGGTGTAGAATCCTTTTAATGTGCTGTTGGATTCTGTTTGCTAGTATTTTGTTGAGGATTTTTGCATCTATGTTCATCAGTGATATTGGCCTGTAGTTTTCTTTCTTTGTGACATCTTTGTCTGGTTTTGGTATCAGGGTGATGGTGGCCTCGTAGAATGAGTTGGGGAGTGTTCCTCCCTCTGCAATATTTTGGAAGAGTTTGAGAAGGATAGGTGTTAGCTCTTCTCTAAATGTTTGATAGAATTCGCCTGTGAAGCCATCTGGTCCTGGGCTTTTGTTTGTTGGAAAATTTTTAATCACAGTTTCAATTTCAGTGCTTGTGATTGGTCTGTTCATATTTTCTATTTCTTCCTGGTTCAGTCTCGGCAAGTTGTGCATTTCTAAGAATCTGTCCATTTCTTCCAGGTTGTCCATTTTATTGGCATAGAGTTGCTTGTAGTAATCTCTCATGATCGTTTGTATTTCTGCAGTGTCAGTGGTTACTTCTCCTTTTCCATTTCTAATTCTATTGATTTGAGTCTTCTCCCTTTTTCTCTTGATGAGTCTGGCTAATGGTTTGTCAATTTTGTTTATCTTCTCGAAGAACCAGCTTTTAGTTTCATTGATTTTTGCTATTGTTTCCTTCATTTCTTTTTCATTTATTTCTGATCTGATCTTTATGATTTCTTACTTTCTGCTAGCTTTGGGGTTTTTTTGCTCTTCTTTCTCTAATTGCTTTAGGTGCAAGGTTAGGTTGTTTATTCGAGATGTTTCCTGTTTCTTGATGTAGGCTTGTATTGCTATAAACTTCCCTCTTAGAAATGCTTTTGCTGCATCCCATAGGTTTTGGGTCGTCGTGTCTCCATTGTCATTTGTTTCTAGGTTGTTTTGATTTCCCCTTTGATTTCTTCAGTGATCACTTCGTTATTAAGTAGTGTATTGTGTAGCCTCCATGTGTTTGTATTTTTTACAGATCTTTTCCTGTAATTGATATCTAGTCTCATAGCGTTGTGGTGGGAAAAGAAACTTGATACGATTTCAATTTTCTTAAATTTACCAAGGCTTGATTTGTGACCCAAGATATGATCTATCCTGGAGAATCTTCCATGAGCACTTGAGAAGAAAGTATATTCTGTTGTTTTTGGATGGAATGTCCTATAAATATCAATTAAGTCCATCTTGTTTAATGTATCATTTAAAGCTTGTGTTTCCTTATTTATTTTCATTTTGGATGATCTGTCCATTGGTGAAAGTGGGGTGTTAAAGTCCCCTACTATGATTGTGTTGCTGTCGATTTCTCCTTTTATGGCTGTTAGTATTTGCCTTATGTATTGAGGTGCTCCTATGTTGGGTGCATAAATATTTACAATTGTTATACCTCCCTGTTGGATCGATCCCTTGATCATTATATAGTGTCCTTCTTTGTCTCCTGTAATAGTCTTTATTTTAAAGTCTATTTTGTCTGATATGAGAATTGCTACTCCAGCTTTCTTTTGATTTCCATTTGCATGGAATATCTTTTTCCATCCCCTCACTTTCAGTCTGTATGTGTCTCTAGGTCTGAAGTGGGTCTCTTGTAGACAGCATATATACGGGTCTTGTTTTTGTATCCATTCAGCCAGTCTGTGTCTTTTGGTGGGAGCATTTAAGCCATTTACTTTTAAGGTAATTATTGATATTTATGTTCCTATTTCCATTTTCTTAAATGTTTTGGGTTTGTTATTGTAGGTGTTTTCCTTCTCTTGTGTTTCTTGCCTAGAGAAGTTCCTTTAGCATTTGTTGTAAAGCTGGTTTGGTGGTGCTGAACTCTCTCAGCTTTTGCTTGTCTGTAAAGGTTTTAACTTCTCCATCAAATCTGAATGAGATCCTTGCTGGGTAGAGTAACCTTGGTTGTCGGTTTTTCTCCTTCATGGCTTTAAGTATATCCTGCCACTCCCTTCTGGCTTGTAGAGTTTCTGCTGAAAGATCAGCTGTTAACCTTATGTGGATTCCCTTGTGTGTTATTTGTTGTTTTTCCCTTGCTGCTTTTAATATGTTTTCTTTATATTTAATTTTTGATAGTTTGATTAATATGTGTCTTGGCATTTTTCTCCTTGGATTTATCCTGTATGGGACTCTCTGTGCTTCCAGGACTTGATTAACTATTTCCTTTCCCATATTAGGGAAGGTTTCAACTATAATCTCTTCAAATATTTTCTCAGTCCCTTTCTTTTTCTCTTCTTCTTCTGGGACCCCTATAATTCGAATGTTGGTGCGTTTAATGTTGTCCCAGAGGTCTCTGAGACTGTCCTCAGTTCTTTTCATTCTTTTTTCTTTATTCTGCTCTGCAGTAGTTATTTCCACCATTCTGTCTTCCAGGTCACTTATCCGTTCTTCTGCCTCAGTTATTCTGCTATTGATCCCGTCTAGAGTATTTTTAATTCCATTTATTGTGTTTTTCATCGTTGCTTGGTTCCTTTTTAGTTCTTCTACGTCCTTGTTAAATGTTTCTTGCATTTTGTCTATTCTATTTCCAAGATTTTGGATCATCCTTACTATCATTATTCTGAATTCTTTTTCAGGTAGACTGCCTATTTCCTCTTCATTTGTTAGGTCTGGAGTGTTTTGACCCTGCTCCTTCACCTGCTGTGTGTTTTTTTGTCTTCTCATTTTGCTTATCTTACTGTGTTTGGGGTCTCCTTTTCACAGGCTGCAGGTTCGTAGCTCCCGTTGTTTTTGGTATCTGTCCCCAGTGGCTAAGGTTGGTTCAGTGGGTTGTGTAGCCTTCCTGGTGGAGGGGACTATTGCCTGTGTTCTGGTGGATGAGGTTGGATCTTGTCTTTCTGGTGGGCACGTCCATGTCTGGTGGTGTGTTTTGGGGTGTCTGTGGCCTTATTATGATTTTAGGCAGCCTCTCTGCTAATGGATGTGGCTGTGTTCCTGTCTTGCTAGTTGTTTGGCATAGGGTGTCCAGCACTGTAGCTTGCTGGTCGTTGAGTGAAGCTGGGTCTTGATGTTGAGATGGAGATATCTGAGAGATTTTCGCAGTTTGGTATTACGTGGAGCTGGGAGGTCTCTTGTGGACCAGTGTCCTGAAGTTGGCTCTCCCACCTCAGAGGCACAGCCCTGATGCCTGGCTGGAGCACCAAGAGCCTTTCATCCACACAGCTCAGAATATAAGGGAGAAAAAAATAGAAAGAAAGAAAGAGGATAAAATAAAATAAAGCTATTATAATAAAAAATAAGAAAAAAAATTATTAAGAGTAAATGTATTCAGAAAAAAATTTTTTTTAATTTTTAAAAATAGATTTATTAATTTTTATAGTAAAAAATAAGAAAAAAATTATTAAGAAAAAAATTTATTAAGAAAATTTTTTTTAATTTTTTAAAATAAAAAATATGAAAAAACTTATTAAAAATTTTTTTTAATTTCTAAAAATAGAAAATAAGGAAAAAATTATTAAGAAAACAAATATTAGGAAAAAAATTTTTTTAAGTAAAAAAAAAAAAAAACGGACGGACCTAACCCTAGGACTAATGGTGAAAGCAAAGCTATACACACAAAATCTCACCCAGAAGCATACACATATACACTCACAAAAAAAGGAAAAGGGGAAAAATTAATATATCCTGCTCCCAAAGTCCACCTCTTGAATTTGGGATGATTCGTTGTCTATTCAGGTATTCAACAGATGCAGGCACATCAAGTTGTTTGTGGAGTTTTAATCCGCTGCTTCTGAGGCTGCTGGGAGAGATTTTCCTTTCTCTTCTTTGTTCGTACAGCTCCCAGGGTTCAGCTTTGGATTTGGACCCGCCTCTGTATGTAGGTCACCTGAGGGCGTCCGTTCCCCGCCCAGACAGAACGGGGTTAAAGGAGCAGCTGCTTCGGGGGCTCTGGCTCACTCAGGCGGGGGGAGGGAGCGGTACAGAGGAGGCGGGGCGAGCCTGCTGCGGCAGAGGCCAGCCTGACGTTGCAGCAGCCTGAGGCGTGCCGTGCGTTCTCCCGGGGAAGTTGTTCCCGGATCACGGGAGGCTGGCAGTGGCGAGCTGCACCGGCTCCCGGGAGGGGCGGTGTGGAGAGTGACCTGTGCTCACACACAGGCTTCTTGGTGGTGGCAGCAGCAGCCTTAGTGTCTCCTGCCCGTCTCTGGGGTCCGTGCTGATAACAGCGGCTTGCGCCTGTCTCTGGGGTCCGCGCTGTTAGCCGCGGCTCGCACCTGCCTCTGGGGTCTGCGCTGATAGCCGCGGCTTGCTCCCGTCTCTGGAGTTTGTCTAGGCGGTGCTCTGAATCCCCTCTCCTTGCGCGCCGCGAAACAAAGAGGCAAGAAAAAGTCTCTTGCCTCTTCGGCGGCTGCAGACCTCCTCTCGGGCTCCCTCCCGGCTAGCCGCGGTGCGCCAACCCCTTCAGGCTGTGTTCACGCCGCCAGCCCCAGTCCTCTCCCTGCGATCCGACGGAAGCCCGAGCCTTGGCTCCCAGCCCCCGCCCGCCCCGGCGGGTGAGCAGACAAGCCTCTCAGGCTGGTGAGTGCTGCTCGGCGCCGAGCTTCTGTGCGGGAATCTCTCCATTTTTCCCTCTGTGCCCCTGTTGCTGTGGGATCCGCGCTGGTAGCCGCGGCTCGCGGCCGTCTCTGGAGCTCGTTTAGGCGGCGCTCTGAATCCCCTCTCCTTGCGCACCATGAAACAAAGAGGCAAGAAAAAGTCTCTTGCCTCTTTGGCAGCTGCAGACTTTTTCCCAGACTCCCTCCCGGCTAGCACCGAAGCCCAAGCCTCAGCTCCCAGCCCCCGCCCGCCCCAGCGGCTGAGCAGACAAGCCTCTCGGGCTGGTGAGTGCTACTCAGCACCGATCCTCCGTGTGGGAATCTCTCCGCTTTGCCCTCCGCACCCCTGTTGCTGCGCTCTCCTCCATGGCTCCGAAGCTTCCCCCCCTGCCACCCACAGTCTCCGCCCGCGAAGGGGCTTCCTAGTGCCTGGAAACCTTTCCTCCTTCACGGCTCCCTCCCACTGGTGCAGGTCCCGTCCCTATTCTTTTGTCTCTGTTATTTCTTTTTTCTTTTACCCTACCCAAGTATGTGGGGATTTTCTTGCCTTTTGGGAGGTCTGACGTCTTCTGCCAGCGTTCAGTGGGTGTTCTGTAGGAGCAGTTCCACGTGTAGATGTATTTCTACTGTATCTGTGGGAAGGAAGGTGATCTCTGCGTCTTATCTTCCGCCATCTTGCCCCTACCCTCGACTCTTTTATTCACAATACAGAATACTTGTAATCAATAAATTATCATGGCCACAGGAAATCAGGTTCTTGCCTACCAGGAAAAATCTAGAATTACAAGCAAATGTCACAATAGCCATATATTTCTTTCTATTTCTCCTTTGTGTTCCTTACATCATAAGTCCTTACCCTTGGAGTCTAGTTTTAAAGATTTTTATATATGTGAAAGTATTCATGAACTACACATATATTTTTCTTTGACTTATTATTTTAAATTTACATATATTGTATCATACTGACATATCCTTTTTTTAACCTTTCAGCATTTCATCTTTCATAGGTTTATGTGACAAAATTATATACTGTGCTTAGGAATTCTATTTTTCCATAATGGTGACCTAAGTCATTTGGACTAATCACCCTCTAAAAAGCAACCAAGATAACTGCTTTAAAAAAATTAAAAATTACCTTAAAAACCATGATGAGCCAACAAAATAGAGTGGAAATTACTAGAGAAAATTCTAGGAGAAAAACTGAACCCAGAAAAGACAGGGGAAATACCAGTAACAAAATTAAATTTGCCCTAGGGTAATTTACTGATACCAGGAAATTTATGTTTATCATTTTTAATTTCATGGAGTAAGAGGAACAGAAGTCAATGCCTAGGACCCATCCAAGGTGGAGAGTTTTTTCAGAGGTGGTCCCAGCATTGCAATGGACATGAAAAGTACTCTACCCTCAGGCTTCGAATGAACCAAAAGTAAAACTGCCTTTTCTGAACCCAACTCCAGAAGACTGGAGGGAAGGTTGCCATAGCATTGCATGAAGCAGAATAAATTAAAAAGGAATAGAAATATAAAAACTTAACCCCGAGAATTTGTGGCCACTGCCCAGTCATTGTGAGGATTCACAGCCCAAGTTCCCATGACCTGGGTGTGTCAGGAAACCCCATGCTCTAAACGTAATTTAACGATATTGCCAAATAAAATGGTAGATGAAAAACTAAATTATCCCTGGAGGGAAGTATCTCCACTCTTTGCTTTGGGGAATCCTAATAAGTAATTTTACAAAGAGGAATGAGCAGCAAAATCAAAGGCAACCAAGTACACAAGGAAATAAACCCTTCCGAATGAGAACCTGGAGAAACAAGTGAAAGAATGACGTGGTGGCTAGGAGGCAAAGAAACAACTTAGGCTTGAGAATTCTAGTAAATTACTTGGCTGTGGCAACTGTCCCATGGTGCACACTAGAAGCAAATAGATCAGAAGCCTACTGAGTTTTTGAGGGAATTATATAGTCAAATGAAGAACCTGGACTTGGAAAGCTTTCAACTGTTCAAACTTTGGGTGCCCCAAATTTCATGTGCAGTAAGTGAGCTATGAAAGCTGTACATCCCCCAAAGAAAACATAGCCCCTAACCTCCATTCATGGTCATTTTGGAGTGGCCATGGAAGAAAATGAACAAGGAAGAACCTCCCTGGGGCAGATCCACAATACTAGTGACAAATGGTGTTGGCTACAATGAGACCTAGAGCAATGTAGAAATCAGAACATACAGGATTCCTAAGCCCTTACTGATATTCCACAGGTAGATATCAGCAGAGTTGGGCCAGCAGAGTTGGAAGTGCCGTGAAAGATCATTTAACACAAGAAATCTCACTCCAGCACCACTTTACATATTTATAGATTGATCTAATGGACAGTATGGAACACCAGTGTGACAAAGGTTTCCATGATTCTTTTTGAAATATCTATTCTTAATCATCTCCACTTTGGGTGAACCAGGTTTCTTTGTGTCCATGCCATCAGACTCCTTTCAAAAAGCTAAAACCATCTGCTAGCCACTACCTTAATCCTTTCAGAGGTCTTAACAAAGTGTGACGACATCACCCTTGAGTTAGTCTTTGCCCAGTGACTATGTCTTAGATTGACTCTAAATCCAAGCTTTTCTTAATTTTAGCTTCTATTATTGTTATTTGGAGAGGAGAACTAGTTCCATTTTCCTACCCTGAAAGTTTTGGACATTCTGGGCTCTCTATATTCTTTTCCAGTTCTATGTGCACACTGGTCAGTTATATTCTGAGTTTATCCCTTGTCTCTTATCAAACGTAAAAATAGGAAGCATTTATACTATTAAAATTCTGCCGCGAAACCTCTTTGCTCAGGGCCACAATTTCAATGGGTATATATCTGCCTTCCAAAGTATCTCAGGCAAGAGTGATATCTAATGTTTCACCACTGCAGGGTTGCCATTTTTCCAGCCTCCTTTAATAGATACACATTTTAGGATTTTTCACTTCTAAGTATAAATTTCTTAGTCAATATTTGCTGTAATAATAACTGTAAAACCTTAGTGGCTTACAAAAGCAAATATTTTCCTCTCTCTTAGGTTTGGAAATCAGCAGGAGGTTGGAAGGGGTTTTGCTAGGATTAGCTTCAGGTCTGGCTCAGGTTTCTTTCCCATGCCTTCTCTCATGCAGACAACTGGTGCACACTCCTCTCACGGTTGCTTACAGGATCAGAAGAGGCCATGCCAAATCAAGTAAGACATTTAAAGCCTCTACTTCCATTATGTTTGATAACATTCCATTGGCTAAAGCAAGTCATATAGTCTATCTCAACATCAGTGGAGTGGGGAAGTTTATTATGCCTCTTATACTGAGAAGTCACCTAGCAAAAGGTGTCCAAGTAAAACCTGTGAAATGGAAGGGGTGAGAATTATAACATTAATACAATCTATAAGAGAATGAAACAAAAACAAATATCCACTTTTAAAAAATTGCTGCCTCTCTGGCAGCCTGTTCCCAGCATCCCTTCCTCTGAGATTGTTCCTAGCATCCTTTCTCTGATGGAAAGTTCCTAGCAACTCTCTGACGGATGTTCCCAACATCCTTTCCTCTGAAAGTGTTCCATGGCATCCCTTCCTCTGAGAGTATTCCCTAGCAAGACATGGCCAGCTCCATGAAGGAGCCATATTCTTCTAGTGCTTTCTTCTAAATAGCAATAAACTTTTCAGTTCAAGAGTCTTTTCCAGGCCAACCCAGTCTCTGGTATCTCCCAAACAATGACTCAGAAGACAGTAATGGCCAGGGTCTTCCTAGAGGGGTTGTAGCAGGGGGTCAAAAGATGCCCACAATCCAACGTGGCAAATGAGTCAAGTGAACAACAACAATGGTGGGACCAACTTGCCTTGGGACAGATAATACTCCATGCTACAGACAACTTTATGAGGTAGAAATTGTTGTGCCCATTGTACAGGTGAGAAAACTCAGGCATGGAATGTTTAAGTAACTTGACAAAGTACTAGAAGCAGTCTTCAAACATAGACTGCAGTTCTAGAAAGTGCTCAGATGAAAAAGCCAATCTCAAAAGGTTACATGCTGTGTGACTCCATTATATAACATTCTTGAAATGAGAAAGTTGTAGAATGGAAAGTAAATTAGTGGTTGTCATGGGTCAGGGATGAGGAGGCAGGGAGGGGTAGCAGGAGGGAGATGGGTGTGGTTGTAAAAGGACAACAGGAGGGATCATTGTAGTGATGAAACTTGTACTGTATCTAGATTGTGGTGTTAAAGATGTGAACCTACACATATGATAAAGTTGCACAGAACTAAATAAATATGCAAACAAATTAGTACAAGTAAAACTGAAGAATCTGAATAAGATGTATTAGATTGTATGTTAATATCTTGGTTGTGATATTGTACAATAGTTCTGCAATACGTGACCATTGGAGGAAAATGGGTAAAGGGAACAGGGGGTCTCTCTGTGTTATTTCTTCAAAAAACTTGTCAATCTACAATGATCTCAAAATAAAAACTTTAATTTAAAAAAATAGAGTAACATATCAAATTTAGTATTTATCTAGAAGGACATTGGATATGTTGTAATGTAGTATGCAGAATTTGTTGTTGTTTCAATTTATCTAACAACTTTTATAAATTGTATTTTAAGGTGTTATACATGCTGTGAACTTCAACTAAAAAGTAAAAAAATAGTAAAAGTAAATGCATTTTAACTTTCCATAAAAAGAGTGTTCAGAAATTTAGAGAGAGAAACTCCTTCTTGCTGTTAGATCAAGGGAGGTTATCTTTTTTAAAAAATTGCAAATCACAAGTGTAACATATGTTAAAAAATGTAATGTTATAGGAAACAGCCAATGGAAATCAACATTTAGACAGGAATTCGCTATGGGTGAAATTTTTTAAAATAAAGAACTATGATAAAAACACCAAAATAAGTATTTTGGGAAATTAATGAAGTATAAACATGCATTAATAACTAAACTAAAATAGGGCAGGTATGAAGCACAGACTGTTAGATATAAAACAACTAGAAAACTTGGAAATGGATAATGGAATCATTTCAAATTGCAATCTCAATTAATTGTATTACCTCTATGGTGGACACAGTTTAAGAGAGAATCAGTGGATTGGAAGACCATATTTCATAGCAAAGAAGAAACAGATTAATATAAAATAGTTAAGACTTGTGGAACATTGGATTAGCCACATTTCAGTGCAGAAAACAGAAATCCCTTTGTTTCTTTAAAAAAAAAAAAAAAGCTGGGAAGGCTAGAAGTCAGAGAACCATTTTTGGACTATTGACTTCAAAGCCACATCACTGAAGTCATGAGCTGGAGCTCAGGAAGCTGCTGCTATACCACTATCTTTCACAACAGAGTTTTATTCCCATGAAGTTTGTGACTAGATAAGGAAAGTGGAAAATGGCCACCACAAACATTTACCTCTGTCCGCTCTTAGCTTTCTAGAAGTAGAAGCAGCAGGAATTTGGCCTATGCCTTCATTCTGACCCCCAAATACTGCTTTTACATGGTAGATGTCATTTGCCTCCAGACTCCCAGCTTCAGTGGAAACTGAGAAATACAGTTCTTTGGTTTCTGACCTGTTTTTAAGAATAACACTTTGAAAGAGGGTTAAGAGAGGAAATGTATATTTCTAATATAGATTTAGGATCAGTTTCTTAAAATCCCTGCTGGAATTATAGATTGATGTGTGAAGAACTGACATCTTATAATTGTGTCTTCCAATTCATGAAAATGATATATCATTTGTTCAGACCTATAATTTCTCTCAGCAAAGTGTTATAGTGTTCTCTGTAGAGTTCTTTCATATGTTTTGTAAAATGTATTTCTAAATATTTCATGTTTGGGATGCTAATGGAAATGGATTATTTTTAAATTTTCTTTTTCTAATTGTTCATTACTTGTACATAAAATTATAATTGTTTGTATATTAACATTGTATCCTGTGACCTTACTAAATTCATTTATTAGTTCTAGTATTTTCTATGTAATCATATCATTTGCCAATAAAGACAACTTTACTTCTACCTTTCCAATTCATTGACTTTCATTTCTTTTCCTTGCCTTATGGCACTAGTTAAAACCTCCAGTAAAATATTGAATAGAAGTAGTAGCGCAGATATCCATTCTTTGTTCCTTTTCTTAGGTAGAAAGCATTGAGTCTTTCACTGTTTAGTACAATGAAAGTTGTCGGTTTGTTAAAGATGTCCTTAATTAGATTAAGAAATTTCCCTTTTCTTAGCTTGCTGAGAGATTTTATCATGAATTGGTGTTGCACTTTATCAAACTTCTTCTGCATCTATTGAAATGATCATATGGTTTTTTCTTTATTTTATTAATATGGTGAATTACACTGGTTGATTTTTGGATGTTAAATCAACCTTTTACTCCTGGGATAAACTCGATTTGATCATGATGCACCATATTCTTTTATATATTGTTGGGTTTGTTTTGCTAAAATTTTGTTAAGGATATTTGTGTCTATTTTCATGAGGGATATTGGTGCATAGTTCTTTTTTCTGATGTCTTTGGCCTTATAAAATGAGTTTGGGAGTATTCTCTCTCCCTCTATTTTCTGAAAGAGTTTGTGTAGGATTGGTATAATTTCTTCCTTAAATGTTAGAATTTACCAGTGAAGCCATCTGGGCATAAGATTTTCTTTTTGGAAAGATTTTAAATGAAAACTCAAGTTTCCTGAATTAATATAGGGCTATTCAAATTTTGTATTCTTATTGGGTCAGGCTTTATAATTTGTGTCTTTCAACTAATTTGTTCATTTCATCCATTTTTTTTTTGTTGAATTTATTGGTATAAAGTTGAATTTATTGGTATTATCTTATTTTTCTTTTAATGACCACGCTCTGTAGTGAGTGATGTATTCTATTACATTATGATACTGGTAATTTTTGTCTTCTGCTTTTACTCTTTATCAGCCAAAATGGAATTTTATCAGTTATATTGATTTTTTTTAAAGACCTAACTTTTGATTTCATTTTTTTCCTATTATTTTTCTGCTTTCTATCTCAAAGATTTTTGCACTTATCTTTATCATCTCCTTTTTTTTTTGGACTTGATTTTCGTGACCTTAACACTTTGGAAGTATACAGGCTAGCTATTTTGCAGAATGGCCCTCAAACTGTTTTTTCTGATGTTTTCTTATAACTTGATCTAGATTATATATTTTTAGCAGGAATACCACACCCAAATGATGCTGAGTTCTTCTCAAGGTGTTCTATCAGGATCAACTTCATGTTATTTGTCCCATTATTGGTAATGTTACTTTTGATCAGTTGACTAATGTAGTGTCAGTAAGATTTCTCTTTCAATCTAGGCATTTACCCACAACCACTGTACTGAAAGAATTTTGGACAAGGCCACCAATAGCCTCCATATTATAAACCTGAAAGTTGAATATTCGTCTTCATCTTTCTTTCTTGGGTTCCCTGACACATGTTCTCCTATTGACGACTCCCAAATATATCAAGCCTGGACACCTTCTCTGAGCTCCAGACTTGTATTTTTGACTATTTATACAACATGTCCACTTTGATGTCTGAAAGGTATCTCAAATTTACCATGTCTAAAAACAAAAAAACAAACTGATCTTTCTGTTACAAAGTCTTCCCCTGCTCTGTAAGTGGCAACCTCTTCCTTCTTGTTGCTCAGGCTAAAAATCTTGGTGTCATCCTTGACTCCTTTCTTTTTAACTGCACACCTAATGCTTTAGCAAATCCTGCTAAACTTAACTTCAAAATATGCAACTTCAAAAGATGCATTCCCATCACTCATTTCTGGGTCCTTACCTCCCCACCCCAGAAACCCTCAGGATGCTTGGCTTGGAGACTTTGAGATTGTGAGCAACATCTGTCTTCTTTGTTGTTTACAGGAATCTTCTCTCTTCCTGGTTCTGCTTCTACCTCCCTCTCCACAGCTTAGTCTATGATGAAAGCATAGGATTTCAGAGAAAAAACAAAAAACAAGGAAGAGAGCCGTCTTTAAACTTCTTTAAGTTTTCTGCTTCCATTTTGTCATGAGGTTCCCATGGCAAGGAAGACCAAAATTTGGCTAGCTGCTTGGAATTGGGAGAGGAAAAACTACAGGGAAAAAATTTTAACATTTTAGTAAATTAATTACCCTACCGGAGTAAAAGAACAATTACTCTTTTTAAAGAATGTATAGGAGACCTGAGATGCAAGTAGTGACAAGGGGAAGCCAGGAAAACACCACCACCACCTCTCAACACTGAGGCATCTGAAGCCTGAAAATGAACCAGCCACCACTGGAATGGGCTGCAAAGGAAGCATCAACTTTAGGGAAGAGGCTGCTTTTAATTTAGGCAAGGGGGTGGAGGGAATACTCAAGGTGGGTGGGTGGAAAATGAGGCATTTCCACTTTGGGCATTAACCAAAAAACAGTCTCAGGGTGTGATAAGACAAAAACTACTAATGTTTAAGTGTTCCAAGAAATTTGATAGTAATTGTGGGTTAACAATTATAAAATGCAAATTTCTGTGGTGAGCAAGTATAATTTCTTACAACAAATAATTATCAGTCTCTAGAGTAAAGGCAATACAATCTTGGCAATTAAAGTATAATATTTAGGGGACTTCCCTGGTGATCAAGACTCCACGCTCCCAGTTCAGGGGGCCTAGGTTCAATCCCTGGTCAGGGAACCAGATCCTGAATGCTGCAACTAAGATCCTGCATGCCGCAACTAAAAGATCCTGCATGCAGCAACTAAAGATCCCACGCAAGGCAATGAAGATTCCGCATGCTGCAACTAAGACCCAGAACAGCCAAATAAATAATTTTTTTTTTAAATAAAGTATAATATTATAGGAGAGCTTACCTTGGGAAAATATAGAACTATTCATAACAGGATACAAATAACAAGTCCTACAAGAAAATCCCACTACCCCTAACATACCTGTTCCTATTATTATTTTCTTCAAGGTAACTGGTTGTTAGATATTTTTTCAGCTTTTACCCTTATCTAAGTAATAAGATACAAAGGCTAACTCAATGTATTTTATTGTCAAAGTTCAATGCTTCCCAATATCTAAAATTCTTGCTACCATAAATTTTGACCATTGATTCCAACTTTTAATTTAATCACAGCAGAATAAACTATTTGGAATTTATAATTTTACTTTTACACTAAACACATGACATACCATAGTCCTCTCTCCAAGCCTTTCCTACTTTGAGCTTGCTGCACTATCTGCAGTCCCCAATCCTGCCATGTGAATCTCATCTACTTGTCCTTTGTCAATTTTCATCCTGTCCTGAATGGCTCTCAGCCCACCACTCAACCACTTAGCAAAGACAACTTAGGCACTCTGTATATTCTGTAAAAGTGTAACACTTACAACTCTACATTCTTTCTCTCAATAGGTGTTATCATTTTGGTCTTATAAGCAACGTGTGGGTAGATACTGTGTGGTAGTCATTTGGTAGCTTCAGCACCTAGCACTATAATCCGCACATAGTGGGCTCTCATGTATTTTTCTGAGTAACTGAATCAGTGTTATCCTTGCTACTACCCCAGGAAGCAGCAGATTGTCACAGAGTAAGCAGAGTAGGCCCTCCTAATTAACAAACGAATGAATTAATAGATGGATGTGCACCTATTTGCAGAACTCTTAAGGAAGTTAAAAGAATTTCCTAAAATTAGAAACTATTAGGAAATTACCATTAATCTTGTTAGTTGTGATGATAGTGGTTAGGTAGGAAAAAAAGTCTATTGTTAGAAATACATATTTAAGTATTTATAGTGAAATGCCATGATGCTAATGGAATTTATTTTAAAATACTTTAACAACAAAGTAGATGAAGCAATATGACAAAATAATTATTGTTAAATTTAGTTATGTATATATTCTAGTCTATTCCAACACAACATGTAATTGGCAAGATGACAAGAGCATATTAAGTATCTAGAAATTGATGTGATTGCCGTTTGGTAAGTCAATAACAAGTGATACATTAAAAGTAACTGAAAATGATTCACACTAGGATAACCAAAGGGCAGCGTTCTAAACTACTTATGAAAGGCAGGAAGGGACTCTCTTATTTATAAGTAAATTATTTACATTTAAGAAAATAAATGTCAAATACCACCTGAGACAAAAATGTGATCAATTATTTCTATTTAGGGAAAACAAATTTTTCTTTACGTATCTTCTTGAACTTTTTTGGTATACATGTAAAATCTAAATAAATATAAATTAAGTTTAATATTACAAAAGAATAAGATTTACAATTTGAATATGAACATCTCACTTCAGAAATATAGAATCTTTTCTTATATTAATATTATAATATATCTGGAGACCTTTAAAGACATTAAGTCAATAAAGACACCTTTCACCCTTTCACGGGGCTGTTTTTTTTTTTTTTTTAATTGTCTTAAGAACAAAATTATAGCTGATCTATCTGACAAATAAGGAGCTAATTCACTATCTGTGCTTGTATGACAAAGGAAGAATTATTCCTTCATTCTGTATTCCTCCTTTGTCACCAAATAACCCAAGAAACTCAACATTCTTGGGTGATCGGCATGCTTTTCCTTTAAAAAATTTTGCCAACTGATTCAGACTCATTTTAATGGAAAAAGAAAAGATGAAAATGCCTTTTTGTCAGGAAGGATTATTTTATAATGTTTCATCACTCTTGGGCAATTTTCCTTAGAAGAGAGTGGTTTATTTGTTTTCAATATCCAATTAATGTTTTTAATTTGTTGTGTCCTTTGTAAGTAAAAATAACATTACACATTTGGTGAAAAAAAATTCACTTTTTTCCTTTTCTTCTTGCTCACATTCTAAGTATCAACAAATCTCTCCACTTTCCCACACTTTTATGAAAGTAATCACTCTCAATCTTGTGAGTTCTTCTATTTTCAAGAGTCTTAGGAGTGCTGAGAACGTGATTCCAGGACAGATTCGTTTTTCCTTGCTTCGTGGACATTCTTATGCATCTTAAAGACAAGATAACACGCAAAACGAAGAACACTACCACATATACTGTGTCCACTCCACCAGAAAGTTCTACAAAACTAGAAATATTCTGTGTACTCATGTGCACTTTCTTCTCAACTCTTCTTTGGCTCAGTTAGCCAATGGTTACTAGCATCATAAGCAAAACTGTCAATGTCATACATATATGTCCTGAAAGTTAAAAAAAAGTTTAAATCAAAATAATTGTATTTACTGGTGATAAACATTAATTTTTTAGTTACTATGTGATAAACCATGAAAAAGAATTAGTTGGGTAATTTGGGGTGCAAAACAAATGCAAAATTAGTAAGTTATAGAGTATGGACAACCTTGGCCAGCACAGTATAGAGTTCGGTAGCTATAGCAATACCAACTAAAACATGACACTTAAGTTTTTAGTTTCTTGAGATTAAGTGGCCAAGCTGGATTCAACTAAGATACTTTCAGATTAAAAGTCAGTGAAAACTCCCTGGCATAGAAGAAAGTTTAATCAAAAGAAGACACCTAGAAGGTTTCACGGGTACATACATATTAAGTTAGTTTTGTGTGATAATTTTGCCTAACAACGTAAAACAGATAAGATCTGTAAACTTGACTTAGAAAAGACAGGTTAAAATAGATTTAATATTTCTTAAACACTGGAAACTTTAAAAGTCACCAAGCAAGACGGAGAAGCAAATACAATATGGGCCAATCATCTCATGATGCAAGTAGTCACAATGAAGGCATTCCTATTTGTAAGCCCTAATGTATCAACCTTTTGTTTTTTCCAGATATTTGTAGCATTGTGAGCATCCAATCATTTCAATAAACTGAGTACAAAGCACAGGATGAGATAATGAGTATACTGCTGAAGAGTGGAAGACTGAAGACATGTCATATTAATGAAAGATTCAATGTGTTAGTCACTCGTTCAACAAAGAAAAACAATTCTGACAATAACAAAGGTTTAAGCCTCTATTGTTCTTTAATAGTCACAGATAGATATCAAGCTAATTGTGTTAATGGACATTTTCCAAGATACAGAAATTGATTTTATTGAACCATATACCTGTTGTAAATTACTAGAAGGTCTTACTTCCGTAGCATCACCAGTCACAGTTAAATTATGAAACTTAACATTAAGTGCTTTGTTGTTCTCATGTGTGTAGTAAGAGCTGAATAGTAGAGAAGGAAAATACTGATTGAATTATAAAAGTTTAAGTTCACTCAAAAAGCAGTATCAGCATTTGCTTACAATCACATTCTTTTCATAAACTAAAATTTACCATATATATCCAACACTTCTAAAAGACGTAAATAAATCCTTTGATAGGCAAACACAAAGGATCACCAGGTGAAGGTACATTACACCTTCACATGCATTAACTTTTTCTCCTGTCTCATTAAGATCAAATTTTAATTAAATCAGTATGAAATTGAGAGAATAACCAGGAATGTATAAAGTTAGCTCTTACCCTCAACATCTTATACTTCCAAAATAAGGCAAGTGGAGTGTTTTTAAGTGCACATTAAAAAAGGCAAATTCTTTCTTAGAGGTTTGCATGAATTTCCTCTGATTCAGAAATAGATTAGGTTTACTGCAAAACCCCAATAAAATATAAAACAAATATTCCTTCCTTCTACATTTCAGCACTTTTCATTCTATTAAAAATATGATGGTCTATTATTTTACCAAAGTATCTAAAGAAACTAATGATAGCCAAGAGAGAGCCAAGAGGGAGCCAACTCATCACATTCCACCCCCCTCATCTACCAAGCCCCAGAGCAATGGTTTTAGAAGTAAATTAATAATGCTCCAATTCAAAAGGAGAGCTGGACCAAATGTAAGGAAGTAGAGAAGATTGGTGGTTTATTCTTTTTTCCAGAGTAGTTTTGCTGAGACTTCTGTACCAACCTAACTCACTTTATATGACTTAGAATTCTGTTCATTTATGCTGGGCTCTAAACCACATTCTTTAAAAGTTTCTGAAAAATCTGAAGAGAAAGTTATATTTTACTACATTTGCTCTTATAGCATCTAGAATATTTTATTGGCAGTAAACAAATATCTGTAAAAGCTATTAAAAAAAAAAAAAAAAACCCAGGACCTAATGGTCAAATATTTTTAGTAAAAGACTGAACCATTTAGTGATTTAAAGAACGTTTACATACTTTAGGTTATAATAGGCTTAAATAATATTGTTAATTTAAAGAGAAGGGAAAGAGCCATGGAGGGTAAATAGTAGATACCTCACATCAGCCAAAGAATTTAAATAGGCAATTTAGTGACAGCATTAAAATATAGTTGTTCTTAATTAAGTAATGAAAAAATAGGTATTAGGGCACTTCAGAAAGAATTCAAGTTTATATGAACTCCAGAATTAGTTTTCTGAGCAACAAAATCTACAAAACATAAGAGACTCAATTTAAATAATACTCTGTCTACAGGATACATCAGAGCCAACCATGACTTTATACTTAACACATGTAAATTCAATGCAGATCAGATGTTTCAAATACTGATTTTTTTTTTCTGTGTGTTGTTGTTTTATCACCTGAGTGCTTACCATGTGCCAAGTAAGGTTCTAACCTCTTTACAGATGGCAATTCATTTGATCCCATGAAATAGATACTACAATCCCATGAAGTAGGTACTATATTTCCCCCATTTTTACAAACGAGAAAATTGAGGCATAGAGAGGTTAAGCTGCTCACAGTCACATGGCATTTAAATAGTAGACCCGGAATTGGAATCAAGCAGTCAGGTTCCAGAGCCTGCCCTCTTAACCACTGGGCTGATTTTGGCTAGACTGGCATCTGTTAATAAATGCAATTTATTAATAGGCCTAGTCACAGGCAATTTAACAATATGTTAGAGTTTCTCTTTCTAAATTTTTTCACTTCTGTACAACACACAGGTACTCTCATAAATTGTACTGAGTAGAGAAAAAGGTGAGTTGATTAATAGATTGCAATGAGACTTTGGCTTTCAAATCAATGTCCTCATATATAATGAGAAATCTAAAAATTTTTTAAGACAAAAAGTCTGTTCATCCAGGATAGTAATCATAGACAAAAGGAATAAAGAGACAGCATATCAAAAAAATGCAATTAAGCTAAGAAAGTTATCTACTGGCATAGTGTCAAGTTTTACTGGAAAGAAGCTAAGAATAAATTTTTAAAAATCATCAGAATTTCTGCTCACCCTGATTTTCCACTGCCCCAGAAAATTTTGACTAGAATTATGGTACCAATTATTATAGTACCAGCAACACATCCTTGAGGGGGAAAAAATTTGATAAGACAGTTAATATAGAAACATGAACAATTATATATACAGTAGTTCACAGTGACAAACATATTGATTATGAGGCAAGTTAAAGAAAAAATAGGAGACATGAATTATATTTTGCTTGCTAGCTTATGTCACAAGTCTGACAGTAAAAACTGCATGTTATTTATCCTGTTTTCTTTCAAGGAAAGATGAAATATTTAGAATGAATTATCACAATGCTCAAATAAAATTTGACAGGTTTGAGAGAATTCTAAAGTGTTTCAATCCCACCATGCTTAATTTTAAATGATTTGATCATTGATTTAAATATGATGACTGTATTATATAATTTCAGCACTAGAAGGCATCTTGGAGTTCACGCTCATTTTGTAGATAATTAAATTGAGCCTCAGAAAGGTGAAGCGTCCATATGTGGTTAATGGGAAGGCCATTTACTTAGTTCATAAAGGTAACAGAGATGTAGGTATTTCTCCATCATAGGAAAGGTATCATCATCTGAGCACCGAGAGTAAAACATACTTTGCCTATCGAAATGCTTTTCAGTGTTTAGTCTGTTGCAGATAAAATTTCTTTTAGGAAAACTAATATTTACTTTCAAGATTAAATGCACTATTTTGAGTTGAGCAACAGAAAATAATTGGTTAAATAAGTTGAATAACAGCAAAAAACTTTTATACCTTGACTTTTACACATAAACATTCTTCTTAAAACCACCCATTGCCCTTTCCCCTCACCACCTTGGGTCTCCCTTTACCTCCCCACTCCACCCTCTAAATCCTTGAACTCTACTCTTTTGATCCGTACTACAAAGAAAATTATAGATGACACTTGAAAAGCAACTGAAGGTAATATGACTAACAAGTGTATCTGGTTCCAAATCAGCAAAATACTACAGATGTCGCACAACTGAATGGCCATGTCGATACATAATTTTAAAAACAGCTGTTTCCACCACAGGTTTTACACTATTTTACCCAATCAATTTCTTTATTTGATCCCTTAGCACCATAGCATTAGTTTGAAAAGACTGTACTCATAAAATAAATCACGGCTCCTCAAAAATTTGGGGTTTCTTTTCCTTTCACCACTTCCCATTAATCCTACCATTTTCAAATGATGCAGAAAAAACCCATTTTCAGTTTGAATGATAAATGAAAATAGAAAATTTTAAAGTGATCCAGAATGTCTGGATGACATAAGTTAGGAATATTCTTAGAACACTTATCAGTCCATATAAGTGATTCAGGAAGAAAGTGTGTGGAGGTTGATGTTTTAACAGAAAACCAGTGCAAACTACAGAAATTGAGAAATATAATTCTAAATAAATGATTCTGCAATAATTAATAATTAATGAGAGTATTATTTTGCAAATTAGAAACAAAGAAAACTTTAAAGTATAAAGGCAGTGACCTTAACATTCACCCAAAGGTGAATCAGTGTTAATTTAAGATTGGCACAACTTGAGCTACATGAAACTATAAAATATATATAAAATTATAAATGAAATTATGATTATGATTCCAATGTCTTTAATTATTCATTGAAGAGATCATAGGTAGGAAAATTACATAATTTTAGAAAATGCAAAAGGAGTGAAAGGAGTAGTTTAGTAATGTTCCCCATTATGTAGAATCATATTTACCTAGTACTTAAAACACTGCAAGGCAGTTTGTCACCTATTATCTCATTATCTCCCATAACTGGCATGGTACTTGTAAATAGTAAAGAGTGTTCAGTAAATATTTATTAAATTGCATTGCATGATATTCTTTTCGCAGATTAGAAAACTGAGACTGAAAATGAATAAGACAAACAGTTTATCACCAGAGAAAACTTATTTCTAACCTAACCCCTGGTTCACGGCATGATTTTAACTGTTCACAATATTCTCAATAAAAATACCTGAGATTACTCAAACAAAATTTGTATTAGATGGGTATTACATTAATATATAGAGTATCATTTCCATTCCCGAACAACCCAAGTCAGAACCTAACTACAAGATCTGGTATTATCAGATGAGGCTTGTCTCCTTTTCTGAAGAAATGTGGATTCATCCAGTCATTTCGAAAGGTCTCACTTATACATCTCATAAAGTGGAAATACAGTCTATATACTATGAAAAACTAAGAAAGCTATGAATAGGTTTTGTTCTTCCTTATAATCCTATTTAACATAAAAATATGTCAATAAGCATGTGATATTTAAAAGAAAGAGTATTTTAGATATTTCACTGAGCATTCTCTAATTTTTTCTTTAATATTCCTCCAATTGACCTATTATTTCTCACAAGGGATTTATGAATGTCACAGTATAGGATTTCAGCAATGGAGGGAAAAAAAGCAATACTTGTAAAGAATCAGGACTATCTTAATTGTCAAATTTGAGTTGTGCAGCTCTAGGAGAAGAATTTTTCTATCCTTTCAAGTACTTAGTGCTGAAGAAGCTAGTCATCTGCGTCTATTTAAGAGCCTAATAGCCGTGTGACCTTGAGCAAGTTAAGAATCTTGCAAAGCCACAGTTATCTCAGCTAAAAAGTGGGACATAGCTACATTATAGGATTGTTGTGAGAAGTAAATGAAATAATACATAGGCATATTTCAGTACAGTCCTTGTCACACACCAAACACACAAATATTGCTCTAATAAAGGACTGTTCTTATTCTTTGGTGTGGCCAGAGAGAATGATAAAATTATCAGAAATCCATCTTAGGAAAATAGTGATAAAATAAAAATGAATTCTTAGAGCTAGGATTTATTCAATTTTTAGCACTATGCTAGTAGTTTTCACACCCGTTATCTCATTAAGCTTCCAAGACTTTAAATAGGAATCATTATCACCATCTCATAAATGAGAAAATTGGGAGTCAGAGAGATTAAGTAAATCACTTGGGTTGAATTATTACTAAATGAAAAAAAAAATCCAAAAGAGGATTGAAACCAAGGTCTGACTGACTCCAAAGCACAAGTCTTTCTTTTATATGATATTGTTGACAAAAACAAAAACAAAAACCCCACAACTATATAGAGCATGTATTCTCAATGGGGTTGCTATCATCCCTAGAGGGGAAAAAAAAAATCTCACTTTTTTATGTATAAAGTACAGATGTGCATACAGTACATAAATAGATTTATATTACATCTGTAGTATTAATATTTCACAGGGATGATTAAGAAAAAATGCCTTAAAAGCTCCTTGAGGGGGAGAGGGTAATAATGAAAAAAATTTTTTTTTGAAAAACACTGATACAGAGCCAGCAGAGAATAGCTTTAAAAATCAAAATGCAAGCTTCACTGACATAGCAGATAAGAAAGTTCTGGGAAGAGCCGTCAGTCTCTACTTCTTAGCAGAATTAAATAGGAAAAATATTAAATACTTGCAAAGTTCTAATATCATTTGTATCATTCATGTGCACTGCAGTGCAATCAATAAAAGCAATTTCCTTGCAATAGAGTTTATCTTTAAAATGAGAAAAGTGACCTCATTCACAGAATACATTTAAGAAGTAAAAATATCAATAATTTTCAGGTTTATATTTTACAAGTATAGGATCCTAAAGAAAAATATTGTCATATATCTAAGAGCGAAGGAGTTCCTCTTTATTTTTGAGCACATGTTGGAATTAAACCTAACCCTAAGGGAAGGTTTCTGGGAAAACACACAGTATACACTTAAAGAATTTCAGAGAAAATAATAAGCACCTCAAACCTTCATTGAATGTCACTGAGCTTGTAAGAAAAAGCTCACCTATTAAATTTTTAAGCTCATCTATTAAAAATGTCATCAAATCATTAAATCATGAGATTTTCATTTAGAATACATTTATTGTTGTTTAAAATATAGAATGAACAAAGTGAATTCCAACTGTTGGAATCTTTCAAGATAAATCTTTTAGCTTAAAAGAGGTTCATTTAAAATATAAAAACTATAATAAATAACAATGAAAATAATAAAACAAGTACCTGCTTTCAGTTGTATAGTCCCTTGGCTAATTCATGCATGCATAAGATAGGAGACTTCAGCTTATTAACACATAGATCAAAAAATTCACTTTTTTATATTTTCCATTAGACATTACTTATCAATATATGCCTATTTATCTGTATTGCTTCTTAACAAACATTTCTTTTACCATCTTCTTTAGGAGTTTATTAATCTTCTTGTTAATGCATAACATCAAATAATTTATTTACGAACAAGAAAAGGACTAGACCAAGTGCTAGAAAACCAAGGACTAGACCAAATGCTGCAACACAGGTATGTTTTTGGCCTCATGCCTATAGCAACAGAATACTTTTTAAAGATAACTTTAAACCATTGACAGGGAAGGGAAAATAAAGAGGATATAACCAAAGGTAAGACCCTTTGTTTTACTTGGGATAAGACAGACATCTAGAAATGGTCAAGGAGTAGTTTATGATTAATTATAAAATACTTGAGGATAGAAACTGTATTGATAACTCTCTCCTCTTGTGGTTCTTTAGCCACTAGAATGAGATGTATTGAGACAACAGGCACGCAATAATACTTGATCAATTGGCCAAATGATTTGAAGTTGTCCTAAAATCCTTGGAACAAGAACATGGTGGGGAATACTTAGGAACATACCAAGTACCTGATGGTAGTACAAAACACATCGATAAAATGCATTTACCTGTTTTCTCTTTGGCACCCATAAACACTGTATTTTAATAGTATTCCTAAGACACTTAAAAGACAATATAATTTTCCAGGAACATAGATTACACGTCCGAAAGCGAGGACAAGTTCTGTTAACTGCCAGAGAGCCACACTTACCCGATGCAATGATGCTAGCAACTAAAGAAAAAAAAAGGGAAAGAATTACAAAAATAAAAATATTTTAAAGCATTGATTTGCTAGCAATTTAACAAATATATAAATTTATCAACAACTGTACTTGAAAGTTCAAAAGTAACTCAGATTTTCATAACTAAAAGAAATAATTTTAAATAAATTGATGAAAACAATTATACGTTATTAACTTAATCAAGTAACATATAAAGCAGTGCTATCTCTATTAAACAGAGTCAACACAATAAACATAAAATACGATAAAGAGTTATTGAATACTGAAACAAACACCATGTAAATTTGGTTGTATGACTTGATGGCAAGTCAAGGTTATTGTAAGGATTAATACTAACAAATGGAAGGTGCATGGTACATGACACTATGGAACACACTCAGTAAGTAGTAGCTACTATTATTTTTTCAATAAGAGCAAAAAAAGTAAATGATATTTAAAGGGTAAATTAATTGTATATGAGAGAAATTTGATCCCAAATATTTGTTTGCATTTTTATCATAATAATTGACTCAGGTTTAGGTTAAATTTGTTAAATTATCTTGTACTCTTGCAGAAAAAAATATTACAAAGTTAGCTCTATAACAAATTAATATAAAGTGAAACTTGTTTCTCTTTGCCTTGCCCTATTAAAAATTGGATGTATTCAACCTAAAACTTTTAGGCCCAGAGATGCCATAAAATTTTAAGAAGTCAGTAACCACATATGTGTTAAAATTAATGAACTGAATCTAAGTATATCAATATAAGCCACAAAAGCAACGTTGAGTGCAAGAAGTCAAGTTAAGTAATGAAATATATGACATACTGTTTAAATTATAAAAAATATACAAAACAATAATATGTACTACTTATGGTGATGTACATGTAGCATAAGAACAAAAACAGAGAGGAAACTTGCACAATGAGGTATTACCTCACACCAGTCAGAATGGCCATCATCAAAAAATCTACAAACGATAAATGCTGGAGAGGGTGTGGAGAAAAGGGAACCCTTCTACACTGTTGGTGGGAATGTAAATTGGTACAGCCACTCTGGAGAACAGTATGGAGGTTCCTTAAAAAACTAAAAACAGAGTTACCATATGATCCAGCAATCCTGGGTCTAGATCCAGAAAAGATGAAAACTCTAATTCGAAAAGATACATGCACCCCAATGTTCACTGCAGCACTATTTGCAGCCAAGACATGGAAGCAACCTAAAGGTCCATCAAAAGATGGATGGGGCTTCCCTGGTGGCGCAGTGGTTGGGAGTCTGCCTGCCAATGCAGGGGACACGGGTTCGGGCCCTGGTCCGGGAGGATCCCACGTGCCGCGGAGCAGCTAGGCCTGTGCGCCACAACTGCTGAGCCTGCACGTCTGGAGCCTGTGCTCCGCAACAAGAGAGGCCACGATAGTGAGAGGCCCGCGCACTGTGATGAGGAGTGGCCCCCGCTCGCTGCAGCTGGGGAAAGCCCGCGCACAGCAACGAAGACCCAACACAGCCAAAAATAAATAAAATAAATTTATATTAAAAAAAAAAAAAAAAAAAGATGGATGGATAAAGAAGATGTGGTACATATATATAATGGAATATTACCCAGCCATAAAAAAGAATGAAATAATGCCATTTGCAGCAATATGGATGGACCTAGAGATTGTCATACTGAGCGAAGTAAATCAGACAGAGAAAGAGAACTATCGCATGATATCACTTATATGTGGAATCTAAAAAAATGATACAAATGAACTTATTTACAAAACAGAAACAAACTCACAGACTTAGAACATAAAACTTATGGTTACCAAAGGGGAAAGGTTTGGGGGGAGGGATAAATTAGGAAGTTGAGATTAACATATACACACTACTATATATAAAATAGATAATCAACAAGGACCTACTGTATAGCACAGGGAACTCTACTCAGTACTCTATAATAACCTATATGGGAAAGGAATCTGAAAAAGAATAGATATATGTATGTATATAACTGAATCACTTTGCACCTGAAACTAACACAACACTGTAAATCAACTATACTCCAATATAAAATAAAAATTTAAAAAAAAAACAATAATATATACTACTTATGGTGACATACATGTAGCATAAGAATAAAAACACAGAGAGGAAGCTTGCAGTGATTGCCTTAGAGCAAGAGAAATGGGAGCAGGGAAATGTGCAAGGAAACTTTAACAGTAAGATCTGTAATGTTTAAGTTCCTAAAAATATTCAGGTAATGGCAAAATAGGCCTCAAGATAACGATTATTAAATGTATGAAATCATTATGAAAGTATGGTCATAATGTATAAAACACGATTCTAAAAAACACAACTATCTGATGCCACTGAAGAGTGATCAAAAGCAGGCAGGTTCTGTGACAAACCATAATGGAAAAGAATATGAAAAAGATATATATATGCATATATATATATATATATATATATATAACTGAGTCACTTTGCTGTACAGAAGAAATTAACACAACATTGTAAATCAACTATACTTCAATAAAAATTTTTTTAAGAAAGAAGGCAGGAATTGAAGTTCCCCTTTTAAAGAAGGGAACTCAATGGAGTGAGAGTTTGTGTATTTGTGGGTATTTGGCCTTTTACCTAAAGGAAAAAAGAAACATACAAAGGAAATTTCAACAATAATACCTGTAATGTTTTAAGTTCTTAAAGATTCTGGATAATAGCCAAATGAACTTGAGCACGGCAATTATGAAATCTGGACAAAATATTAAAAAAACAACAATAACAATGATTTGAAGGCATGGAAGAGCAAAGTAACTCAGACAGAAACTAATCAAAGCTGAAGAGCTCAGGCAGGGGGTAAGCTGCAGGGAGTGAGATTTGCATGGATGCAGCAGGGGGAAATCCCTAGGCCACTTGGTGCAGGGAGCAGAAAGCCACAGTCTCACTGGTTGGAGAAGTCAGAGAATAGAGTTCAGAATCGACAGGGCATCTGGAAAGTGAGGGGCTACCGATGCTCTATTTCTTGACATATGTGGTGGTTATACCAGTATTTGCTTTAGAAAAGTTATTAAGCCTTATATGTATATTTTACACAGACCAGGTGGTCTGAAACAGCATTAATTAGTAAGAGGGGTTTCATTCACTCAACAGGTTTTTCTGAAATCTACAGCATATTTTACTCTGCTTTCATGAAAACTGTCATTTAAAGAGTTAATATGAACTATTTCAAAGAACTCTTGTTTTTAATTACTTAGAAGACACTATTAAGGTGCTTTACCAAATTAGCAACTCTAGGGAATCTGGAGAGTTCCTTTAGCATGCTTGAGGGATGGGTCTCTGTCAATGAATCAGACCCAGAAATAAACCTTAAGGATTATACTATTTGGTTCTTTGAGGGGTCTTGAGGAATTCAGTGACTCCCTAAAGCTAACATAAAAAACAGAATTTCTTCACCGACCTTAATTTAGCATTGCTTTTATGGAGCCACAACATTTGTCTATATTACTGCAAAATGTTTCTTTCTTAAATGTGTGCCCTAGCACAATCCAAGTCTGCCTCTGAAGAAAGTCAGAACATCAGTATGAAGAAACTCTGCCTACAATAAACCAGAGACTATATAATCTTATAATCCCAATCAATTTGAAATTTCCACCATAGCACATAAAATCCATACTTGGAAACCTGAACAGAGTAGCCAACTGACCTGAAGGAGAGCTTCCTCCTCCTTTAGGTGGGCTTGTTGCATGAAAACGTGTTGTTGCCCTGGGAACAGCTGGACTCCTTGTTGCTGTAACATGAGCAGAGGTCAATCTTTGTGTTGCATGGAGACTCTTGGTCACTGGGGTATGTACAGCAGTGGACTTTTGTGTTGCTCTAAGATTCTGTGTAAGTGAAGATTTTGCCATGGTGAATCTTTGGGTTGTTGGTGTGGCCTGTGATGCAGAAGCATTTGCCATGATGGGATTCTGAGCTGCTGTAGAGACAGTGTTTGATATGGGGGAATTTGGGGCTGTTGTGGCTGAATCATTTGCTGTGGAAGGTTTCTGAGGAGCTGATGAGACTTCTGTAGCTGGAACATTTACAGTGGTGGGTTTCTGAGAAACTAGTGGGGACTTTGTAGCTGAAGAATTTATTTTGATGAGTTTCTGAGGAGTTGGTGGGGCTTCTGTAGCTGAAACTTTTACAGTGGTGGGTTTCTGAGAAACTAGTGGGGACTTCGTAGCTGAAGAATTTATTTTGATGAGTTTCTGAGGAGTTGGTGGGGCTTCTGTAGCTGAAACATTTACAGTGGTGGGTTTCTGAGAAACTATTGGGGACTTTGTAGCTGAAGAATTTATTTTGATGAGTTTCTGAGGAGTTGGTGGGGCTTCTGTAGCTGAAACATTTACAGTGGTGGGTTTCTGAGGAGTTGGTGGGGCTTCTGTACCTGAAACATTTACAGTGCTGGGTTTCTGAGGAGTTGGTGGGACCTTTGTAGCTGGAACATGTACTCTGGTGGGTTTCTGAACTGCTGGTGTGACTTTGTAAATTTGAAAAGTTTCTGTGGAGGAAAAATGTTATTTAAAAAATTAGCTAAATAATGCTGTCCAAGTTAAAATTTAGGAACCAATTGTTTGCTCTATGACTCTTCTCTTTCCCCACAAACAACTAAATATGATTTTTAGGAAACCAAGTATTCTCATGTATTTCCCAAAGAACTGAAATGCTATATTGTCTTTGCTTTGAAATAAATTATACCTTTAGGCAACTAAAGTGAATTTACACCCAAGTAGTGTTGAGGTTCTTAAAACTGTTTTCTATGTGAAAAAGGAAACCAAAGTCAGAGTTGGCAGTGATCTCATTCTGTGACACAACCCAAATAAAGATACTTTTTCTCATAAATTGTCTTCTTTCCCTCATGCCAAGACCAAAGAACGGCAGGATGCTACCTTGAACCAACAAAGATAATCACAACATAGTTACTTTTTCCAAAGCTTTCAGGACATGTTAGTGACCTTGGGAACTTGTTTTGTTTCACTTCTTTTTTAAAGCAATAAATTCAATTAGAAAAAAATAACGCCCTTTTTCTCCTCTTGTGTTGGTTACCAACTTTACATAGGTTAGTTTAGTTCCTCTTTGGATTTTAGGTGAGATAATAAATATCTGAAGTGAAAATTCTGTGAAGATCCTATTCTGAGAGTCACAAATCTAACATTAAAATTTTAGATCAGTGCCTGTTTGACTTTGGGTTGCTTATGCAATCTCCATCATAAGGCAGTAGTGAGCAGTGCCTAAGCCTGTTTGACCACATACTAGAGACTGTTGTCAACTTCTCTAAGCTTGTTTTCTCATTTGTAAAACGAGAATTGAAAACAATGTCTCTTAGTGCTTTTATCATTGCTTTAAGTTGCCAAAGTTTTGCTATGAGGTGCCTGGAAGTGGTTTTGGTTTTATTCTGCTTAGAGTCTTGAGAGCTTTTGGAATCTGTTGGTTGATGTATTTCATCAGTTTGGGAAAATTCTCAGTCATTATCTCAGAGTATTTCTTCTTTTTCCCTCCCTCTCTCTCTCTCTCCCCTCTTTTTTATCATATGTTAGAAGAGTTTAACATGTCTCAAATGTCTCTTAAATTTGATCTATATTTTACATTCATTTTTCTCTTTGTTCTCCAGTTTTAATTAACCTTTCTTTCAGTTCCCAATACTGTCTCCTGCTACATCCAAATCACTGTTAAACCTATCTATTGCGCTCTTAATTTTAGATATTATATTTTCCCATTGCAGAATGTCTATTTTACACTATTTTTATAGATTCCAATTCTCTGTTGAAGTTCTCTATTTATCTTTTCCATTAGCATCTTAAATATATTAATCACTTATTTTAAAGTCCTTGTCTGCTGACTCAATTATCCAGATCTTTTTTATTTGATTTTCATTTCTCCTAATTTGGTTATAATTTCTTGCTTCTTTCCATATCTAATAATTTTTTATTATATGCCATACAATTCAGATGATATGATCCACCAAAGGGAGGGTCTCCTTTTCTGATAGGCAGATTGGTTTGAAGTGATCACATCCTCAGCCTATGAGGGACTCAGCCTATGAGGGACTGATTCTGTAAGACTCAGTCTACTTCTGCTCTTGTCTCTGCTCCTTGGAAGTGGACCTTCTGGGTTTTTGATTTGACAGCCTGGTGGATCTTTGTTTCCTCAGCCCTGAGAGACTGCAGGAGAGCCAAGTCTGTCCTTCAGCAGTGCCCCAGTCCAGCAACGTAGGCTCCTTCCCCACACAGCTTCAAAATGAGCTTAAATGTCGTAAGGAGGACACTGGCTGTATGCTTGATACAAGCCTCTTCCTGTGATGGGTTTGTTGTCCAAATACCATAAGCTTGGGGTCTAGCTCCCCAGTCTCACCTGCACTCCCAGAAATCAGCAAATGGCTCTTGGGAAAAACTGGGTCAGCATTTGAGGACTTCCAATTTCCAGTGCATTATCCTAGCTCACCACAACTATTGAAAGCTTTGCTAGAGTCTCTCTTTCCTGGCAATGGTCTTTTATCTGGGTCAAGATGGATCCTCAGCCCAGATGGGCCTCAGAATGGTTTGCCTTCACTCCCTACCCCCAGGAATTTTAGTTCATTCAGCCCTAGTTGTTCCCCTGAGGGAACAACCTATGCCTTTAAAATATGATCTAAAAAAAAAAAATCTACCCAGGTTTTGTAGTTATTGTCATGGGAGCACTGGCCTGCCATGACTTCCTTGGGCATTACCATAGAGCTGTAAGCTCTAAATAACTGATGATTTAATAAAACAGGGGAAAGTAAACATGAAGTGGATCAAATGGCTAAATTTTAAAATATCAAAATTTACTCACAATTAAATGAATTCAATTAAATGAAATTTTCACCACTTATACTATCACATCTTCATATCATAATAACCATTTTCATTAATGGTGCAGAGAACAAGGATACAGTATTGGTGGGACAGTAAATTGGTACAGTTTCTTTGGAAACAATATTGTTAATGTTTCAAAAGTTTAGTTGCATATACCTTTGATATACAGTAATTACACTGCAAGGAATTTATTGTAAAAAATGTACTTGCACACATGTACAATGAACAGATATACAATAATATTTACTGTAGCACCTTTTGTAAAATAATTTTTTAAAAAACTAGAACAAAAACTAAATTCCCTTCAATAGGAGACTGGTTAAATAAATAATATATCCATACAATGAATATGATTTAAAAAAAGAAATATGTGTATGTATATTTATTTTCTAGAATAAAACACAAAAATTTGTAAACAGTGGCTACTTCTGAGAGTAGGACTGGAGGAGACTTTTACTTCTCATTTTATACAATCATCGACATTGTTTTAATATTACTTCACTATATTTATGTATACCATTTATATGAAAAAACTATTATTAACAAGCAATAGTATTTAAAAATTCATGCTAATAGAATTCAAGTATAATTATAAAAGTAGTATTTGCTTGAATTATATTGGCATTCAAATATGACACTGCTTAAATAAATGCCACCTCCTGGTCCTGTGCAATGTTATAACCCAGCTTCATTGATCTTCTAAATATCTCTTCAAAAATATACTTAAAAAGCAGTTCTAAAGATTCTGAGAGTACAGCCTAAGTATCAAAAAGCACTGAGGGAAGAAGAGGTCTAGAAAGATGAAGAAGAGAGCATTCTCAATAAGACAGAAATTCTGGAGGCAGAAAACAAATATAATATAATTCAATGAAGTCAACAGGTAGGCAAGAGTTTCTCTGCGTTGTCACACATATATAATCATTATCTAGATCCCTTAGTTCAATCTAAGATTCTCTCCCAATTAAATAAAATAAACCACTTTATACACTCTTTGTATAAACAAAGAGATATCTATATTAACTTACTGAAAGTAACATGGTAAGAAACAGCAAATTTAAGCTAATTCACTATAAACTTGAGACATATAATGTGTATGTGTGTGTGTGTGTATATACATATTCATAAAGGTCATGTGTATATTTATTTATTTATATGTTACCATATGTTCTCCACATCAGTGGTTCGTCCTTTTTGGAAGTCATAGACCCCTTGTAGAGTCTGATGAAAAACTGTATCCCCCAGAAGAATGCAAATACGCATACGTATAACATTTTACATTCATTTCTCAGGGAGTTCATAGATTCTCAGATGCCCATATATAGACCTAAGGGCAAGAATAAATCAGAAATATAACTCTGCAAACTGATTACCTTTGCATTCAGGTGGGGGGCCACTCCACTCTCCTTGGTCATCTTTTACAGTACAATAGATAGAGCTCTCTCCATGCAGGGTGAAGCCTTTCATACATTTATATGTTACAGAGTGTCTATATGCATAACTGTTTTGTTTCTCTTCAATCATTCCATGGTCAACTTCTGGTGGTTCTGGACATAAAATTTCTTTAAAAAAATCCCAACATATTTTAAATTAATTAAACTGGCAAAGTATTTTTATAAACAAGTAAGACTAAAATTTGTTAAAGATTTTATTTACAGAAAAAACTTATTCTTCTAAATTAAACATTTCATCTCAGAGGTGAGATGAAAGCAAGCCAGAGATTTCCATTTAGGGAGTAAATGGACTTGAGTTTAAACCTAAGATGTACCCTTCTTCTTAGAGCAGAGAAGAGGGCTCTGCTTTTCATTCCAAGGAGAAACGATGCCAAATGAAAGGAGTTGGGAATGTAAGTGGCAAGCTTGGGAAACAGGAATTTTGGATAGAGCAAAAGATTTTAAATGTCAGGATTAGACTTTGACTTTCAGGGTAAAATTTTTTAAGCATGTGTTAACTCTTGGCCTTTTATTTAAAGTAAATCTTACTAAGCAGCTGAATTTGTAAAACAAATACAAGCAGAGTATTGCTTGTTATATTATAAAAAGAAGCCTCTCCCTGGCAGTTACCCTGATAAAAAATTAAATGGTTCCACATTCTCTGGAGCCATGAAGTTGTTTTTCTTTCTCTCTTTTTTTTCCTAAGCAGGAAAGCAATGTGATCACATGTGAACATCAAATTATATTACACAAATACTCTTAAGTACCCAGAGAATACTAGCAATTTACGAATTACTTTTAGGCCATTGATCAAAGCAAGGAACAAGAACAAGTTAATCTGATTTACACTGGGCTGGGTGGGCGATGACAACACATATTACCATCAGTTCAGTTCCAACATTTTCTGAGCACCTAATACATACCCGGCATTGTTCTATAAATAGAAGTGCAAAACCGAATAAGATACAGTTCTTCTGTCTTAAAATACAGTGGAAAAAGACATTCAAAGAGATCATTTCAATACAAAATGGTGAGGATTATCACAAAAGCATGCACAGTGGTGTGGAAAGAGAGAAGAGGGACAGTTAACCAGCCTGGGGGGTCAGGGAAATCTTCTAAGAGAACTACAAGAATAGACCCTTAAGAAAAAAAAAAAAAAAACCTAAGCAAAAAAGGGGCTGAAGGACATTCCAGGCAGAGGCAGTGTCACAAGGAATGATGGGGGGCATGAAGAAGTCTGAGGTATCTGGACAGCTACAGAAGTTTGCAATGGATGAGGGCAAGACATAAGCATGGAGAAGCAGGTAGACCATGTCTAGCCTTGTACACTATATGAAGGAGTTTAGACTTTGTACACGATGAAGAGACACTAATAAGCTTTAAGAAGGAAAGAGACAAGTCACATTCGTGTTTTAGATGGATCACTGGGTAGAGTATAGATGAAACATTAATGGAGTGTAAGAATGGAGGCTGGAGGCCACTGCAATCAGTATCACTTTTGAACTTGAGCAAATGGGACTCCTGCCTTAGCTCCCACATCTTAAAAGGCCATGCTCTGGCCCTCCTCTGGCTGGGCCTCTCTCTACTAGATGGGGAATCTGCAGGCTGAGGGGGATATGTTCAATGAGAGCTCCTCCCCCACCCCATTCTAAATCATGCTCCAGGAACTGGCACCCAGAACTCCCTGTGCCAACACCCCTTTCAAGTCTTCTCCTGGTCCATATTCTTGAGGATGGTCTATACTGTGGATGTGTTCACCTTTAGGCCAAAGTTCAGTGGAGTGGGGATAAGGGTTACAGGGGACGTGACTTGGGTGTGTAGGCCGAGCTATCCATTTACACGCATCAGAGACCCCTCACAGTGCAAGAAGGGGGCGCTGACATGAGAAAGGCTGGGTCTTAGGCCAGCGACTTCCATTTATACCCTTGTCCTGGGCCCTGAAAATGTTAGGCGTGGCCCTTATTGCAATAGTCCAGATAATGGACTATAAACTATATTAAAAGTGTTATAGGTGGAAGATAAAACACAGGTTTGAGAAATAGATTAAGGAGTAAAGGAAAATGATTTAGTGATTAGAAGTGAGAAGATAAAGAGAGGGGCCCGGGACGACAGATATTATATAGCAGGGATTGATTCCAGGCTAGCATGTACTAGCAGTCTACTAAAATTATTTTTGAAAAAGAAAATACTGGCAGAGAGAGAGGAAAACAGATCTTTCTGATACTGAAGCTTTGTTCAGACGTGAACAACTATCACTCTTGATTGATGTATAACCAAGGATAATTTTTGAATATGTCCATTGTTCATTCATTCTTTATATCCACACCTCCATATCCACATCCACACATGGACATCAATGCTGTCTCATGTGTTCATAGAGGCCAGGGATGCATACTTGAGGTAAAACAGCTCATTGCTTAAGAATTTATACTTTCCACTTGATGTTTTTGGTATTGTCAAAACAGAAAAGTTATGTGGAAAATCAACCCTAGGAGAAGTAGGGCTTTAATAGGGATAATTGAAGACACTGGGGTTGCTGAGGAAAAAGGGCTCTTTCCTGCAGGGTTCAGATGTCAGTGGTTGCTGAGTTGCAGAGACAGATAAAAGAATCAAAGAGGAAAGTATGAACATCAGTATGTTCACCACAGAGTTGAAGATACCAGACAGAGAGTAGGACCCGGCCTAGCCGTGGGCAAGCACAAAAAGAAAGTGGGTTTGCAGTGCAAAAGCTCTTCTGTGCTGGAATACGTGCTTGGTGTCCACATTTCTGACACTCATGACAGCAATTGCTTGTAAAGATATTGGCCTCAACTGGGAGACCGCTTGTCCAGGCTTTGTGACAAGTTGTTGCCTGTGTTAGAAAAAGATACGGTCCAGCTCCTGCTTGCTTTCCATATTTGGTTCAGTATCATTTACAGCATCCCTTACTGGATGGTGGAAATAGGAAAGGTGATGGTGGGTAGTAATGATGGATATTTGAAAATAATAATGAGAAAAAGGGAGAAATAGTAGCTATAGGAGGGCAGGGCGCCAGATGGGTGTGGCTGGAGTAAACTCCTGGTTGGCAAGGCTTCATTTTATTTGTCTTCATATCAGTTGACTCCACACATTCCCTACCATAGAGTGTCAGTCAATAAATTCTTGATAAATTACACTGCATCTACTCTAGTTTCCTGCTCCTAATAACCCCCAAAACTTGCACTTAGCAATAACTTTAATGACAATGAGAGAAATAAAGCCTACTTTTTAGAATATTACATATATTTACTCCTCTCAATTTTCAGGTAGACACATGTCTCTAATGCACATACATTTAACTTGATATATCCATTTAGGAAATTATCTCTGTGTCCTATTCCCCCCTTGAGAAGATAAGATTTTCAAGTGCAGAAACCATACTTCTTCTTTATTATATAAGGTTATTTCTCTAATGATAAAATACCACTTTAAAACACTTCTACATAACTACCTCAGTTAATAATCCTAAAGGAACACATAGGTAACACTAGGTGTTAGAAGACTTATGGGTTTGAAATCAAGAGATCTGGGTTAAATGCCTTCTTTTGCCACTTATTTTGGCATACAGGATCAAGTCATACACACCCTCTGGTCAACAGTATTTTAATCCATAAAATTAAAAATTATGGGGGAAAAAAACCCATACTTATTTTACTTGACTGTTAGAAGGAATGGTAAGATGACCAAGCACAATATAAACCTTAGTTTGTTTTTAATCCTTTATCTGCACAGTTAATAAATTAAGAAGCATTACTAATAGAGATCTTTAAATTAGATAAAACACACACACATTGGAAGGTGAGGGCACTACAAATACATACTGTGGGTTATTCTTAAAGAGCAGAAAGCAATTTATTATTAATTATTCAGTCCCACACCTGAGTGCTTAGAATTTTTCAGTCTTACCTTGGCATTCTGGAAACGGATCACTCCACTCAACAGTACTTCCCGCAAGAGAACAGTAACTAGAAGTTGCACCAACTAATTTGTACCTAAAACAATGAGGGAAGAAAAAAAGTTAAGTTCCATTCACACATATTTGACTTCCCTTAAATTCTCCAGAATATCATCTTAAAATATTTATGACACCAGTAGATAGAGACAAAACAATAGTTGATAAAAGTCCATGTGGCAGTTTAAAGGAAAAGAAAAAATTATATCTAAAAGGGTGACGTTAAAGAATAAAAAAGGGCGGCTTTGGAGGCGGCTGCGACGCTAGGGTGAATGCCCCTCCCACTTTCGAGTCGTTCTTGCTCTTTGAGGGCAAAAAGAAGATCACCATTAACAAGGACACCAAGGTACCCAATGCCTGTTTGTTCACCGTCAACAAGGAAGACCACTCTAGGAAACATCATTAAATCGCAGCTGCTTATGGACCCACAGGTGCTGTTTGCTGGCTACAAAGCACACCCTTCCCCCCACCTTGGAACACAAGATCATCATCTGCATGCAGAGGGACTACAGCCCCCAGGAGGCCTTCGCCAATGCCATCACAGATCTCATTAGTGAGCTCTCCCTGCTGGAAGAGTGATTCCAGGTGGCCATCAAAGACAAGCAAGAAGGAATTGAGTAGTGGGCCGCACCTGGCCGTTTTCCAGGCACCAGGTGGACAAGAGAACTTCTTCCAGCTGTGGGCCTCCTTGTAGAAATTCCAGTGAGCCCCTCACCCCCGACACCGACGTGGCCTGTACATAGTTTTATCTTCCTAATAAAATGTGGCAGGAAAAGACCCAGCTGTGGGCTGAAGCAGAGGTGACTTCAAAGCAAATGGACCATCAGTTCAGTGGAGGTTGCGGACCTGTTCCAAAGCCACTCAGGGGCCTCATTTCAGGACTGGCCCAGAGACCCAGATTTCTGTCTGAGAAGGTGGCAGGAACAAACTCATTCTGGACAAAACCTGGGAACCTGGGGCTGCCAGGCAGCGTCTCAAGCAGAAGGAAACTGAAAACCCATGTGCTTCCAGGAGTCTCTACTCTAGAAGCCTCAGCTGCCGGGCCTGCCTCCCGGCAGCTCTCCCCAGGCTTCTCTTACATAGTAGAGTTTAATAAAAATATTCACCGACTAAAAAGAAAAAGAAGAATAAAAATGTATAAGGCAAAATATTTTTGATTTGGGTAGGGCACATGTTAGAAAATAGTAAAGTGTTTTAAAACATTTTTAAAAGATACAGATGCTTAAATATTTTATATTTCTGAGTTCTAAAAGATCACTACAGATGCCATAGAATAATAGAATGGGTTTAAAGGGTTCAAAGTACCCCCAGATTTAATATTAATGATACTAGTGATCCAAACATCTATGTTTAGTACAGGAGACAAGTGATACTGATAGTTTTATAAAGAACAGGGATACACATACAGAATAAAATATCATAATTCAATTTGCAGATATTAAATGAGAGAATGAGTATACAGGTTTTAGCAGCACCTGAGACATTGACAATACTCAATGAGTAAGTTCCTTTTCCCTGCATAGAGAACTTATAAAAGATCTTAGGTCAGAATGATATTTTCACACTAGGAATAATTGTTTTTAACCCATGATATTTTATAACAGATTGTTCGCATACAGAAAAAGCAAATGCAAATTCATTATTTAGGTAAAGATTGGTTTCATATTTAACACTGAAAGGATTTAATTTCTCCAAGGATCATCAACTTATCACAAGTTTTGTCCTATACAAATCACTCTTAAAATTTTATAATGAATCACATATGTACTGAAATCTAACCATTGAGAGAATTTGGTGGTATTATAAGAAATCTTCCTTTCTTGCCCCATTTTACTAAATTTAACTGTGATGAGTTCATGATAAAGGATCTTTGAACAGAGGGGTGGTTTTATTGCTACTAGCTTGTAAACACTGGCCACAAATCTAAAAGCTTCTATCTTAAATCCTAATTTGTTTTTCCATTTGTTAAATATACTGTTTCATATATCCAAACTTACCCTGTATTACATGAAAAATGGATGGACGATCCAAATAATAGGTCATGTGTTATATTGACATGACCATTTTTTATTTCTCTAGGGTTAGCACATGATTTTTCTAGAAGAGAATACAAATTGATTTTTTTAATTAAATTTTCAGACACATCTATGCAAATTCATCATCTGAACCATTGATATTACTTATCTTTAGACTATTTAAATCACACCTTCATTTTATCAGTTTCAAGAAAGCAACATATTTAGACTATACACTATTTCATTTTAGGTAACCTTAAACTAATTAAATGTGAAATCAGTGAGTAAAGTAATATTTGTAGCTCACAAGTATTTAGTTTCCCTAATTTAAAATAAAATGGTTCCAATGGTTCATTTAAGAATCATTCTAAATAATAACATGTACACATAGACTTCCACTATGAGTGAAGGAAGAAACACTATTTTCCCCAAACACCATATGATTAAGAATACTCTTTAAAAATTATACTCACTTTTACAAAATTCATCAGGTTTGGACCACGTAAAATTCTGAAGGCAAGTTAGTTTTCCTGAGAGAGAATGGTCCCTTATGTAGCCCAAACGGCAATCATATTCTACAGTGGAACCTTCTGGGAAATAATTCTGTTTGGTATAAGACTTTTTGAGAGATGCAAAAAGTAGCCTGCTTGGAACATCACAGCTACCTAAAATTATTAACAAAAGCAACAACAAAAAAATTAATATCACTTTATTTTATAACCTATGTTTAATTATCTGGTCCTATATCACTCCTTTTTCTATACTTCTTTGTACATATTTGGTATTTATATTAATGTCACTATGGCATTGACAGTGTATCAAGCATATTCACATATAAATTTTCATTTCCTAGTTACTAGAGGCCTGTGAAGTAGATTTGGTACATAGAAGTCACTATGCCCACAATTTAGAAAATATGACTCATTTAAGTTACCTGGCATAGTTCTGGAACTGACTCAATTAATGCCAGTTCCCTTACCCTGCCCCATGTAGCACAGGGGTAGATGAGAACTGGTATTTCCAGATCCCTGGGCTAGTGTCCTAGACAACGATAATAGTTAACAATAATAGCTAATATTTATTGAGTGCTTCTAAATGTTTTACACATATAAACTCATTTAATCCTCAGAACAACCTATGGGGACAAGGATCAGATGAGCCAATGGTGTACCTGAAAGTATTTACAAACTGTAAACATCCAGGCAAATGTGAATTTATAGTGGCATGGTATAGTGGAAGGGGCACTGGATTTATAGTCAAAAGACTCAAGTTTCCACCCTGCATAAGGGAGCTCCTGATCTCAAGGAAGTTGTTTAACTGGGGGCTGCTTTCTCAACTGTAAAATGTGGATAAGTCCCTAACTCACCTCAGGGAGTTGTCGGAAGGATTAGATGAAGTACTATATGCAGAAGAGTCATAAACTCTAAAACATGATACATGTGCAAAGACTTATGTACTTCAACCTCCTGCCTTGTATCATGGATAGATAAAAAGTTAAAGCTGATCTCACACCTGATTTCAAAAAATACTTGTGGCAGTTTCTATCTTTACTGTAGCTTCCATTGCTCCAAGTTGTTCAAAGGCAGGAATCAAGTCTTACCTTTATCTTTACTTGTATATGTCAAAGCTAATCTAGGGCTATGCCTATAATGATAGATTTTGAGATAAAAATTGAGAATTTAAAAAAATATCACTACAGAGTTGTATTGGGTAAGTCCTACTTTACAAAATGAAATTTAAGAAAACAGAGGATCTCTGTTATGTGTCTCAAGGTAATTGCCAAACGTAGTTATATATAATTTACTCCCTAAACAGTACCTATTGTTTATTTTTGCTATTAATCAGTTCAAGAGTTACAGTGTTAAGGGAAAAAAAAAAAAAAAAGTTAACGAAGGGCAGGACCTATTCCAGAAAGCAATGCCGTCAATTAGCTAGATTGTGAAGTGCCAACAGGTATAACCTGGCGATTAATAATGCTAGAAAACTATCAATTACCAGTCACTGCAAAGAGGGATAAAATTAAACTTAAGAAACATTCCATTCCCATAACTTTTCTAAAATGAAATGAAAAACTTACGATTACAAAATTCTGCAACCTCTGACCATTTATTATTCAGACAGACCACTGAGTCTGCCTTGCCAGGAACTTTTACAAAGCCTTCGTTGCATTTGTATGTTACTGTGCTTTGTTTGAGAAAACTTGTAAGAGCTCCCAAAGCTGGTTGGGCATTAGGTACATCTGGGGGAAGGCCGCAGTCACCTAGGGAGGAAAAAACAGAACTGAAGGAAATACCACTTTTCAATTCATTGCAGCATTCCTTTCCCAAGACGAATAAGGGAAGCAGCAATGGCTTTATATGCCCACATAACATTTCCATCCAATGCTCAGTTGACATACCGAGAACTTGCTAGGCTTCCTGTCTGTCAATTAATTCAAAACTAAAATAGTCGAAAATAAATTCCTGCCCTTAGTTATCTAATATATACATATATATATATATATATATACACACACACACACACACACACATATATATACATATATAAAATATATATAGTGTTTTAGACTTTCACATACATAATGTTGCTAGGCACACAATAAAGACAGACGCCCCCTTGGAACGTTACACCTGGAGGAGATGACGCGCAAACTTGTAGCGCCACGTCTGTACACGACTGGACCCTGTTGAGAGGTGAGAGTGGTCAACTATTTGGCCTTCCACCCTTAAGGAGATGCTGAGGATTCACTCTATTCGAGCCCTACCTTTCGGCTTCCGGGTGTTTGCTCCCTCTACCCTCCACGCCTCACTCCTAAAACCCTGCCAGCTGGGGTCCAGCACAGCAAGCTTCCTAACTGCCGGCTAGCAGCGGAGAGCTTCTTCCCGTCCCCAGGGATCGTGCCAGTAGGAGCGCTGATCCTTAAAGGTAGAGGATTACGGGAACAATTAGGGATACCGACACTCCTCAGCTACCCTGGTCCGCCGACTTTTCGGTTGTTGTAGAGACGGGCCCTGCCCCTCCCACACTGCCTAAAGGTTTAGCCTGAGGGGTGGGGTGGGGGGTCCCCGTGGGGGGGTCCCCGACCCCCACTCACCCGACGCAGCCGGAGGACGCAGGAGAAGCAGCAGCAGCGGCGGGGCCAGCCTGCCCAGTAGGCGCAGCACGGCGGGGGCGCTCCGCCGCGCGGGACTCATAGCGCGCGGGGACGGGGATCCGGCTTCGGGTTCTCCGCGGTCTCTGAGGTTAAGACCAAGCAGGCTCGAGCCAGGAGCTGGAAGTAGGAGCAGCGCCCGGTAGTTCTGCAATTCGAGTTAAATTAGCGCCTTGGGCGGGGCCAGGGCTCTGAATCTCCAAAAGAGGTGGGTGGAGAAGGGCTTTGCTCACACCAGGTGCTGGGCCGGGTAAGGGCGGGGGCTCCATCGTCACTGGCCTCAGGGGACCCAAGCAGAGGAAAGAGGGATCCTGGGCAAGGAGAGGAGCTCTCCGGCGCTGGACGCTGCGGGGGGGGGGGGGGGGGAGGGGCGGGGGGGCTGCAATGAGCCGCCAAGTGGAAATGTAAATATCTGCTTTCTTAAGTAAACAAAAAAATGGGGGGAACGGAAGAGAGAGCAGAATGGTTAAGTGGCGCAGGCTTTGCTCCCCGGCAATCTGAATTAGCTTAAGTGGAAATTAAGCGCACTTGAGTGCTGCAAAGCTGAGCTGTAGGTGCGGTGGAATTTGTTTGCTCCCGGAGCTGAGAAATAGGGCCCACCCAGGGAAGTGGTGTCTTCAACTAGGAGGTCTGTCAAATGCCAACAGGAGGATGGAAGAATAAACACCACAGTGTGCTGTCTCCTAGGAAACTCTGTAATACGAAAACAGCAAGTGGGAAACGACCCCAGAAAACAGGTCAAGAAACACAGCAGGGAGTGAGCATTGTTTTTACCATGTTTGCATGAGAATCGCTTTCGTCTCCAGGGTCCTTCTTATATACCAAGGACACCTCTTGAATTCTACTTAGGGACTATTGTAGTGTGACTGCAGATAGAAAGTCACCATCCTGTGGAGTATGCCTGTGTGTCGGGCCGGGAGAAAGATGACAAAACAAAAACCGAGCGCCATAAAGCTAAAAAGCTAAATGGTAGGATGGTGGATTTTAAGAGGAAGGTTTGTTAGAAGGCCTTAAGTATATGCCAGGGGTTTGCCAGGCTGGCCATACCTTAGAATCGCATGGGGTGTATGGGGGGGGGGGGCAGGGGAGGCGGTGTTTTTAAAATCCAGATGTCAAGCTAAACCTGACAAGTTAAATTAGAATCTCTGGAGATAGGACCGGGCATCAGGATTATTTAAAGCGCTCCAGGTAATTCTACTTTGCAGCCAGGTTGAGAACCACAGAGCTATATGGTGCTGGTCAGAGTGAAGATCCACCCAGCCCAGGACTGTCTCTGTCAAAAACACTAAAGGACATTGATGAGAAGGCCACTTACTCATCTTCAAGGAGAGTGACTCAAAGTACATGTTTCCCTTAAGTAATTTACCTGATCTGGTTAGCAGAGTCCTAGCCTAGGTTTCCTATGCCCTCAAACACTTTACCTAATTAAATGGAATCCCTAACTTGGAATTATGCCTTGGTCCACAGACCAGCTGTGGAATCCATGCCTCCTATCCTTTCCAAAATGCTTCCTGATCACTCGTTATTGGTTTGTATGAGCTTTATAAGGAGGAAAACAACAGTTTTGATGACAGCATTTTCTCTAACTCATGCTTACTGTACTGAACGGAATCTTGTGTCACCCAGTGCTGGAACCAGTCCTGTACGGATTCCAGGAAAGGAACTCCTATAGGCTTTCATGACCTATCAGTATTAAAACATTCTAGAGTTTAGAAGGGGGGTAGGGGAGGTGCTTTTAAAACCATCTAATATGATCTTCATATTTGATATTAAAACACCTTATTTTTACTCCCATATTTGAAATAAAAACACAAAGTATATCAGGGCCCAGCAGTGTTTTAGAAGTAATACCAGGTCTTCATTTATTCTTCCAAAGAGCCTCCCATGACCTTAACTACCACTCCCTTCTGCCACACCATCATAGGCAGGTAGTGTACATTCCTGCTTGAGCTCACAGAATTGGTGTGAAAGGCAAGGTGGCATCATAAAAAATAGTTGAAGGCCAAGTCCAGTTATGGAACTGTTAGAAGACTTCACTTTGAGGCCTAAGACTTAACTTAGAGCTCTCTAAGTTTTTATTAAGTGAATATAATAGCTTTTTATCCAAAGAAAACAATGAGGTCTGCAAATATTAAAAAAAAAAAAAAAATATGTCTCTCACCCAGCTTAGCCACACTAAATGCTCTAAGCATTTACCTTCCAAACTACTTAGTTGATAATACATTATTTAAAGGAACTTTTATGAGCAATAACTGGGTGGACTCTTTAGTAACACTTTTAGTAATACCACTCCCAGGAAATTTCAACATTTCCTCAGAATGTTGCAAAAAGAAAAAAAAAAGAAATCCAGTATCCATTTATTCAATTTAGAAAAAGGTTCTATGACAAAAATCTATACATGATTAAGAAAAATTAAATATACAAACATAATTTACTGAAGATTGTTTTGGCCTCAATTTGTTGTGTTCCAGTCACTTCATATACATTATATACAATTTTTCCAATACAACTTCATGAAGTGGAGATAACTGTCCACATTTTATAGATGAGGAAACAAGCTGTGTAAGTAAGCAATTTACCCACATCTGTGCAGCTACTAAGTGACCAGGCCAGAATCTAAATCCAGTTTGTCTGATTCCCAAAAGTACACTTACCTATCTTACCCTACCACACTACATTCTTTTTGTTGGAATCAGTCAGCAAAGGTTTCTTCTGTGTGGAGGACACTGAATTAGGCAATTTGGGGAGGTGATTTGAGACCCAGCTGCATTTGGTGTCAGCAGTGGTGCTGAGCCTTAATACTTGACCTACCAAAAACCAGCTATGTATTCTCAGGGACTCATGTACCCATTGATTAAGAAAGAGTTTGGGACTAAAATAGTCTCTATAGAGCTCTCCAATTCCAAAACAATGTTTATATAATTAAATTGAAAAACATTCAACAAAATAGAAAATAGATCTATGATTTTGGCAGAGGTTAGGAAACACGGCTCCCACCGCTGTCCCAGGAACCATCCAATGACTACATCAAAGGTTTTTAATAAATTGAGGGCCACTCAGAAGCACACTAAAAAAGGGCCAATACTTGTGTTCCAGAATCTGTAACCTAGGAGAGAGTTTTTACATGATAAATACTGTGAGCATGCCACAATCAATGTAGTATGGGGGTTCAGAAAAGAGAAAAAGGAACATGTCAATTGGGGTGGAGGAGGCTAACGGCCTAGTGATTCAGCTAAATATGACAAATGAATATCAATGCAATAGGGAAAATATGAGAAAAGATAAGAATGGTATGAGCAAAGGTTTGGGGTCAGGAAAAGCTCATTTGATTCCACGAATAGTAAGGAGTTTCCTTTAGGGAGAGCTTGGGGAACTGAATTGGACTAATGGAAAAAAAGGCTGAAAGATAGGCTGGCAACAGACTTGAGAGAGCCTTAAACAGAAGGCTTCCACATTTTATGCTATTCAGAAGCATTGGAGGCCAGTTGAAGATTTTAAGCAGGAAGTATGAGGTTAATTTGGCAGTTGTGTATAAGATGTTGCAGTGGGAATGACTGTGAGTAAAGACTCAATTTAGCTCACTATGCAATGGTCCAGTGACTTCATATTGGAGGACAGAAACATCTTTAATTTTAAAATAATAAATCTATATTAAGGAAACAATCTTGTTCCTCTGAAAAACCACTGACACAATTATTATAGCCATTTCAGTTTCTATGTTTGCTCCAACCAAATACATTTCAATGGAAGAACTCAGAATTTGGTGACTGATAAGAAACAAGGAAAAAAAGCGTTAAAGCCGGCTCAGTGGTTTGGTGTCTGTGAGACTAGAGGCCCTATTTGAAAGAATTATCTATTCCAAAGTCAAGAGGTAATTTAGGGAAGAAATAAAAATTTGGCTGAGCACTTGTTGAATACAAAATGCCTGGGCACGGTGTCCATTTGGAGATGTACAGCATGAGATGAAAATGTAGGAGAGATTAGGCTGGAGCGTGGATGAGACATGGCTTGAAGGCGAGGTAACCAAGGGAAGGAGTGTAAACAGAAACTCAAAGAGGCCAGAGGAGTGAGCCTTGCTACCTGCCCTCCCTGCCACCCCCCACATTAGAGTACAAGTAATAAAGGGGAAGGAGAGGATAGTGGAAAGAGAAGAGGAAAACGTAATTTCCCGAAAGCCTAGAGACACAAAACCATGAGCCAAATATTATCACCCTAGTTATAAGTGAGACAGTTGGTGTTTAGGGAAGTAACTAGCCTCAAATCACTTGGCTTATGAGGGGTGGAGCTGGGGCTTAGGATCTTAACTCTCTGTTACACTGCTCAGCATCACCTCCTCTGGGAAACCTCCCTGACCACGACGTCAGACCTAGTACCAAAGTACCCCAGTCTTTCAGTGTCTTTCAGTTCCTCAATTCTAGGAAATCGGTCTGTTTCATATTTGCATTCATAACTCAGCCTAGAATTATCCCCAAACAGTCTTAAGATGGCCAACACAAACAAAAACTTTTTATTGAGGTATTTTATCATGCAGCTGCAAACCAGAGCAGCTGTGCTGTGCAGAATAAGTAAAGTGTATTCTTAAAAAGTAAGTGAAAACAAATGAGCAGACTTCCATTTCTTATAAAGGGCATCAGTCTACTACATCAGATATAGCTTTCTTTTTTTCCACTGGGTACAGGTTTAGCAGTACCCAGTAAAAGTGGCCTAATACCGTGAGACATTTTCACCTGGCACAATGGCATCCTGCCCTGCCTCTGGCTTCCTTGTGTGTGAGGAAGGGCTCAGCAGCCAAATGGAAGTGTGATGCTTGACTCACATAAGCAAATGTTTCTTTGCCGAGCCCTAATTTTGTGAGACAGCATGAATTTTTGCCAAAGTGGAGGTGGTGGCAGGAGCCAGAAACTTGTGTGAGGTGTGTGTGTGTTTGAGTATATGTCTATGTGCATGTATTTATGTGTATTAATGTGTGTGTGGCTGTGCATCTGAGAGGATGTGGATGTGTGAGTATGTGTGGTATATGTACATCCATGTGTAGGTATGTAAGTATGTTCATGTGTGTGTGAGTATATGTGTATGTGTATTAGCGTGTGTGTATGAGTGTGTGACGGGAGACAACATAGCACAAAGACTGAGTGGGCAGGCTTGGAAGTCATACTGACTTAGTCTCAAATACTGACTCTATTGCTCCCTTACTTTCTGTGTGGGCTGGTATCCAACCGCTCTGTGACACAAATTGCTCATTTATAACTCAGGTGTGATAATGTTGCCTACCTCATAGGGTTTTTGTGATGGACAAATGAGATGATGTATGTAAAGCATTTGGTATATTGTTTGACCCACAATAAATACTCAATAAATATTGGCAACAATTGATGGCAATGACAGGCATGAATGAACACTTCATATACCAGGATGTGCCCACTTTTCATGTAATTTATAAAAAAGAGCATGTCATGACAGACAGTTTGAAAAATCTATAAAAGAAATATAAAGGAGATGCTAATAGTGTTGAGATCATTCAGTTATCCTCCTTATTCTTTTCCCACCCAGTAGAATTTCTTCTTTGGCAAAGATTAGGTCATTTACAAAGATCCAGATTTGTTTAAACATTGTCCTCCTTCCCTTCCTCCCCTGTAGTCCCATCTGTGTTTTGTTTGCCTTGATTTATGATCTTGCAAATTAAAAAGCAGAACTTCAATCTGAGCTCATTAGAATTGCATAAGGGTAAGAAGAGAAGAAAGAAATTTGTATTTAAGGATCACATAATGTGCTACTCTTAGTTTGAGGCTTAACCTCACTGCTTAACCATCACAGCAGTGCCATGAGTAAACTACTATTACGTCCATTTTCACATGATAAAACTGAGGCTCAGAGGAGAAAATGATCAGACCAAAGGATACAGACGGCAAAGCCAAGATTTGAATCCAGGTCTAAGTAGCTTTAAAATTATGCTACTTCCACTACACATTACTTTATATTTGTTGTATATAATTAAAGCTAACTGTTCCTTGATATTTCTCAGAAGTATTCATTAGTGGGTAAATATTTTCCTACCACTTCTCTTTTAGTTGTCAAATAAAACCCAATTACCTAAAGATGAGCATTTCCTTGGGATAAATTGCACTTTTTTGTATAAAGCCAAATAGTTTGCTATAAAGAAGGCAATTTACCTCAAACAAGCATTAACTGCAATCAGTCAATGCTCTTTCCTCAAGGTCTCCATCTATTACCACCTCCTCTAAGACTTCCATGGTATCCTTTCTTCCCCTCTCCTACACATTAATCCTTGTGGTTCAAAGCACTTGGCCTCTCCCTGCTGGTACTTTCTTAGTCCGTTCTGCCACATATGGGCTAATTGAGGGACAAGTCTAAACTGCAAGGAGATTTGAACTTACTGAGGGCAAGTATAAGATCTAATTTATCATTTTATCTTTTATTCCCTAGTGCAATTCCATGCACAGAATAGGCACTGAATAAATTGTAGTTAAGTTGTATTTACCGGTCTACCTTCTTTATGACCCTGGAATTTATTGACTTGTTTAATAAGTACTGCAGATATAGTAAGTAAGATGAGGACTGAAAACATTATTTCAACCTTTGGCCATTTCTCCCTCGTAATTCATAGTTTAGGTAAATCTTCCCTGACCTCTGTATCAGATTAGAACTTCACTAGGTAGAAAAGAGAGGAAAGAATTTTCCAGGATAAAAGAACTATAAAGAAGATTTTGAGTTTATTTGAGAACTATATGGAAGTGAGCTCAGTTTTATATCCAATCAATCACCTCTCTTTCTACTTCAAACCTGCTTCATTCAAAGAATGGTATCTTTATCCACCCAGGTTTAGGTGTCTCGCCATCTATTGCTTTCATCACTTGAAGATATTTTACAAAAAAAAAAAGGTATTGGAATGGCCAAAATAAGCACAGGGGGAAAAAAAGCTCAATATCATTATTCATCAAGGAAATGAAAAGCAAAAGCAAAAAAGCAATAAGCTACTACTAAACACCCATGAGAATGATTAAAGTTTAAAAAGACCTTTTATTGGTGAGGATAGAACACCTGGAATTCTCATACACTGTTAATGAGTATGTAAAATAGTGCAACCACTTTGGGAAACACTTTGGTCACTTCTTATAAAGTTAAACAGATACCTTATGACCCTGCAATTCCAATTCTAAGTATCGACCCAGGGAAAATAAAAACATGTCTACAAAAGACTTGCACATAAATGTTCTTAGCAGCTTTATTCTTAATTAGCCACAACTGGAAACAGTTCAAATGTCCATCAACAGTGGAATGGATAAACAAATTGTAGTGCCTGCATACATTGGTACTTCCATATTTACTCAATATTGAAAAGGAACAAATTAGTGATACAAACAACAACATGAATGAATCTCAAAAACATGGTGAGCCAAGAGAAGCTAGACACGTAAGAGTACATACTATATGATTCCATTTGTGCGAGGTTCTAGAACATACAAAATCAATTTACTGTGATAGAAATCAAATTGGTGGCTGTCTAGAGTGGGCACTGCAAAGGGGTAGGAGGACTGATTGTAAAAGGGCAACAGGGAACTTCTGAGGGCAACAAAAATGCTCTGTATGTCGATCAGGGTGGTGGTTATGCATGTTTGCATTTGTCAAAACTCATCAAACTGAATACTTTAAATGTTTCCATTTGGCTTATGTAAATTGCACCTCCATAAAGTTGATTAAGAACCATAAAATGAGATCAAAGTTTTCAGTTCTGGAGTTGGTGGGCTTTAGCAACAAAGGACCAAGTAAGTCATTATATCGAGGACAGCACAATCAAATGTACCTCTTCCCTTTTTGCCCCCTAATTTAGTAGATCAGTTTTAATTAAGTAGAGTTAACCTTGGTTGTGCAATAATCTTAGCCTATAATGAACAACAGTAGTGGCCTCTGCTGACTTCCAAAAAACTGAGTTATTATATATGAGAAAATTGACAACATGACAAAAAAATTTTAAGCATGTTGGATCAATCTTCTGATTTGGGTAGTATAATCCTGGTTGTTTACTATATTCTGAGAGGTCCAGGGTCAAATCAGAGGGCTCACCATTACCAGAACATCCGTGGGAACTTCCAGCGTGACTTACCATCAAAGGGAAACCAGGAAGATTCCATTAACTGTACAGTTTTGACCCCTGCTTGTTCTTACTGTTCCATCTGAGGAGCTGTGAGAACAAGCCACTAACTTGATTTCTCAGAGCTAGTGAGGAGAGTTTCTGGCTCTCCTCCAATGACCTCTCCCATGTAGTGAATCCCCACTAAACCCTGTGCCAGCATAATGTGGGGGACAGATGTGATGACAGCAACAATTCAGATGCTTGGAGGGTCTCGTTGCCTCTAGGGTGCTCTTCACTGATATCTCAGTTAGTCCTCCATCCACTCCTTGAGATAGGTGTTATGATCCTCCCCTAAGTGAGTTTCAAGGATTACCTAACTAGTCCAAAGTCATACATGTGGTAATGATCAGGGCGAAACTTGAACCCAAATCATCTGACTACAGATTTTTCACTTGGTCCATCACACCACTCACAGGTCACAATATACGTCCTGCAAAATGAAACGGCAGCTCCTGCAGGCACCACTCCAAGCACATGATTTTCACTCTAAGCGTCAGTGAGTACTAACTGGATCAGATATCTCTTTTCCATAATCTTTACTGTTTCCATGAATTCAGGATTTTTAAACAACAGTAGGATGAATTAGGAGAATAATTATACCCACACTTAAGAACGTACTATGTTCATTTTCCCAGTTAACTTAGTAAATACCTGTAAATGTAAATGCAATATAAAAACACATAAATATAGGCACAACTAGAGTGTGCTTCTGATGTTAATTATCAGACCATAGTTGTGCCTACTTGGATGTTTTCTATGAGCTATTTCCCATGTGTCATTATCAGTTGTCCTTCAGGGGCAGCAGTGTGGTTAAAACAAACGGTCATTTTGTTGTCTCACTAAGGTTTTGCAGTTTAACTCTTTCACCTCCACCTAAATAGAAGTTATGTTTAAACTGGCTGCTCATTTCATACTCTCTTGTTTCTCTTAAAGATCTTTATCTGGAAAACTAGCCTAAGGAAGTAATTCACAATTCAGAAAAAAAGACTTTAAGCAAAAAGATACTATACTTATATTAAAAAAAAATTTTTTTAAAGTACTTAAATATCCAATGATATTTGGTTATATACCTTTTGGTATGTATACCCACAATACTGAATGTTATGTAGTGATTCAGTTATATATACAAATAAATTTGTAACAGAATATGAAATGTTTTATTACAATGTTATTCAAGCAAGATAAAAATTATAAATTCTATACATATTATGATCATCAATCTGACTATGTATCAACATGAAAACAAAGTTATATATAAAAGAGATTGAAAAAAATAAACCAAAATGTCAGCTAAGGATATATCTGTGGGGTATGCTTACTGATTTTTTCTTCTTTCTATTTTAATTTATTTTCTCTATTGAGCATACATTACTATTAATTCTAGAAATCCTTACACTCATTTTAAAAGAAATCCTATCAACTGATTCAAGATCATAATCGCTCAGTATTTGATTGTTCTGGGTTGTAACTTGTTTGAATCTAGTGATCTGAACTTATTTACTTGAACTTCTTGCAATTTAATTCCATTAGAATCATATCAGTTCCATCCTTTCTAGTTTGAAAAAATTTCTCCTTGGTAGAGAAGACAAAATCCAACATTTTTTGGCAAGTCTTGATGGTTTTTCCCATCCAGAATCCAGCCCTTTCTCAGCACTCTCACTAACCCCAGTCTGATCTTGAAAACTCTCATCCAGCCTGTCACAATAAGCCCTTCCCTGTTCTTCCCACTTCCTCTTCTCCTATCCATTGGTTATGGGTACCATGTCCAGATTAAGCTCCCACCTGCTCAATGATGACTACCCATTTCTACAGGATCAAGTTCAGTTTTCTTAGCCTGCCGTCAAGGCCCTTTGTAATTTGACATTAGGTCCTTCCTGCCTTGTTCTCACTGGTCTCGTGTGTAGATGAACAAAACTTGCAATGCCCTGGTCAAATCACCTTCCTTGCTGACCTCTGGCATCCAGTTCCCACCTCCACATCCTGACTCACTCACAAGGAATGCCCTCCCTGCCCAGCTTGGTCCAAGTAAATTCTTCCTTGACCATTAGCCTGAAGGGTTCTCACTCTCCTCTGAATCTTACAGTAATACACTTATTTTCCCTAAAATATGCTTACATGCATTTGAGACATCTCTTCTAGCATTATGTCGAACTCTTTTAAATCTCATAAGGTCATTTAGTTCTGTTTGTTCTTCTCAACTAGGACATAAAGCAGTGTGACACAGTGGATAACAACATCAACTCTCAAGCCTTCTACTTGGGTTTGAATTTTGGCGCCATCTCTTACGAGCTCCATGACCCGGATAAGTTACTTCATTTTACTGGGCCTCAGTTTTCTCATCTATAAAGTGTAGATAATAATAGTATCTAACTCATAGAATTTAGTGAGTTAATTTAAAGTACTTGGAACAATGCTTGGTGTGCATTTTACACCAATTAAAAATTAGCTGTCATGGCTATTATTTTAGTGTGAGGATTATGTTTCATAGTTCTTTATATCTTCCACAACTCTTAGTAAAAAAATGTTTTACTAGAGAATGATGAGTAAAGATGTACATGTATTTGCTGATTATTCTGTTAATGAGACCACCTTTATATTACAAACTGGTAAATCTTAGGAATTTATTAATAATCTATGATGTATCAACACTATATTATGTGTTGTACACACATTATTTTACTAAATATTAACAATAAATCTTTTTTCCTACATGGCTTTATATGTGACTTTTAATATAAATTTTAGGCTATATGTGTGTGTATGTGCAATTTAAAAATCCAAACAGTACTTTTTAAGGGCATGAAGCAGTAGTTCCCTGACCCAGCATCCTCCTAAAAGGTAGCAATTTTCAGCATTTTTAACTATATCTTCAGGTATGTACCTCCATAACTCTATTCTTCATGTCTTACTATTTCTTTATCAATTTTAGACCTTATCTGTTGACTTCTTCTTATGGAAGATTAGAATTTAACTCTCTTACACCCCTACTCTCCCCACATACTTCCCGTCTCTCTCCCATGCTCTCAATATAGTTATATAACAATCCTTACTTAAAGTAATATTCAGTATTTATATATTAGTACTATAAATATTAACAGATTAGTATGTAGTGCATTAACTTTTCTTTTTGCATTAATTTTTAAAATATTTCTTTCCATTGATAATTGCCTCATTCTACTGTTTGCTCAGTTTTTCTATGTACCTCTCACTAACTACACAGAACTGTAAAACTCCCTAAAATATGGTCAGACATTAAATAAACTATGAGTTCCATTTTTTTCTTCCTCTTGGAGTACAAACTTTTGTAGTCTTTCATTATCTTATACCAATCTGTACCTCTGTCATCTTGGGACTTCCTTTTATCATGATTCTGAGAATTAACTTTGCCTTTTTTGTTATTATTGTTATTGGATTTCCTGCTTCCTGCACCTCTGTCTTCTTGTCTTGTGTTTCTCCTCATTTTGATAGCTTCCTGAAAGGGGGAGGGGGAGTATTGGAAGTAATTTTCTCTTTTTAAATTTTTTGAATATTTGAAAAATCTTGGTTTTACCCACAAACTTGACTGAAAGTTTGTCTAGGTTTTTAAAATCTAAGTTGAAATTTCTTTTCCTTAGAATTTTGAAGGTATTTCTTTATTGTCATCTATCTTCAGGATTACTAACTTCCAGAATTTAGATGTCATTCTGACTCCAAATTCTTTATGTTTGGCCCAGTTTTATTCTCTATAACGCTATACTTTCTTCTCTTTGAGCTTGGAACTCTGAAATTTTATCTCAATATGCCTTGTATTAGACTTTTTCATTCACTCTGCTGGACAAGTCAATTTAGAAATTCATATCCTCCAGTTTTGGGAAGTATTCTTATATTATTCTTTTGATAATTTTTTTCTGTATTCTCTTCCTTGAACTCCTATTAGTTAGACTATTAGTCCTAAGATTCCTATTAGTTCTCTAAACTTTGTGTCTTTTTTTTTCTATCTTTTATCTCTTTGTCCTTTTGTTATATTTCCTTAAAGATGTCCTCAATTTTATCATTTAGTCCTTCTATTGAACTTTTATTACTGCTATGATCTTTTCAGTTACCATTAGCTCTTACTTAGTCTCTGAATATTCTTTTGCTTTTACCAGCATCCTTTTCTCGTTTCATAGATATAATATCTTTTTTTATAGATAATGATATTAATTATGCAGGTTTTGTTTTGTTTTGGTGGTGGGTAACTCTTCCACTGCTTGCACTGTCTGCATGTGTCTTCTGAGTTGCTTTTTTTTTTTGTCTCTGTTTTTTTAGTTTTGGCCTCTGTTTCTCATGCTGGAGGCTTTTCTCAGCTCTCTTTTTTTTTTTTTAATTTTATAGCTACTTTATTTATTTATTTATTTTTGGCTGTGTTGGGTCTTCGGTTCGTGCGAGGGCCTTCTCTAGTTACGGCAAGTGGGGGCCACTCTTCATCGCGGTGCGGGGACCGCTCTTCATCGCGGTGTGCGGGCCTTTCACTATCGCGGCCCCTCCCGTTGCGGGGCACAGGCTCCAGATGCGCAGGCTCAGTAGTTGTGGCTCACGGGCCCAGCTGCTCCGTGGCATGTGGGATCTTCCCAGACCAGGGCTCGAACCCGCGTCCCCTGAATTAGCAGGCAGACTCTCAACCACTGCGCCACCAGGGAAGCCCCTCTCAGCTCTCTTATGATTCATAATTTTCCTTTAATATTGAAGAGTAAGGCTCCAAAAAGTTGGTACAGAATTCTCTGTGTGTGTATGGTCCAGGTTGGTTTCCTCGTTGGCTTGACTGTAGAGTTATTGAGAGTAGGAAGTAGCTCCATATATTATTGTCTGAAAATATTTTCTCTTAGGTCTATCTGTTTCTCTAGAAAGAAATCCTCCAAAGCCTTGCCTGGGATGGAACAGAGAGGTATAAGCCTGGCTACTAACATCCTGGGATCTTAATATTTGTCTTTCCTACCCCTCTTCTTTTGCTTTCTGTTATCTTAGAATCGAGAATTACTCTGCCTTGATTTTTCCACTTAATACCCCCTTCCTCCTGCCAAGGTAGTCACTTGGATGCTCTGGATATGAGAAGGATCCTTGGAGGTCTATATACTTCACGTATATTTTCAACCCATTCTCCTAATTTCAGTCCAAACCCTCATTCCCCCATCTTCAGAGGTTCTTGGTGCCTCCAGTTTCTCAGCTTTTGTGAGGTTCTTCAGCATAAACAGGCCAGCTTCTCCCTCTGCAGGCAGTTAGGTTTTAGCTTCCTACCCTCTGCTAAATTAGTTACCGTTCGGACACCCGTGTGCATCTCCTCACCCATTGTCATTCTCTTGTGTTTTTCTGCCTTAAAAAAAATTCCTTTCCTGAGCTTCCCTGGTGGCGCAGTGGTTAAGATTCCACCTGCCAATGCAGGGGACACGGGTTCCATCCCTGGTCTGGGAAGATCCCACATGCCGCGGAGCAACTAAGCCCGTGCGCCACAACTACTGAGCCTGGGCTCTAGAGCCCGTGAGCCACAATTACTGAGCCCGCGTGCTGCAACTACTGAAGCCCACGTGCCTAAAGCCCATGCTCCGCAGCAAGAGAAGCCACCACAATGAGAAGCCCACGCACTGCAACGAAGAGTAGCCCCTGCCCGCGGCAACTAGAGAAAGCCCGCGCGCAGCAATGAAGACCCGACCCAGCCAAAAATAAATCATTCATAAATAAATAAATTTATTTTTAAAAATTCCTTTCCTGTCACTTTAGTGGCATTTTGGGAAAGAGTAGTAATAAACATGAATATTCATTTTTCATCATTTTAAACCAGAAGTCATTGTGTGTATATATCTTTTTTTTTTTTACTGCTTAACTATTTCGTGTGATGCTATTATCACTTAAAGAACAGAAACATCTTTATCAGCCAATATTTATTTAGCATCTGGGTAGGAACTTTGAGAAAACTGGATATATCAATTAAAAATAGAGAAAAGAGGCAAGAGTTTAAAAATCTTCTTTGTTTTTAGGACAGAAACATCCAGCAAGTAAGGCAAACTGGATTAGTTGTTTCCTTTTAAATGGCTTAGAGAGTAGGCTCTTCTTATCCAAAATATTACCTCAAATGCAACAAAGTGTGTCAATACATGTCCTCCAAAGCCAATTAACTTGTGAATTATTAAAGAAAATCTTCAGGTTCTAGTCACGTTTCCTAATAAAATCATTTGACAAAGTGCTATTCACCATGGATAAAGTAATGGGGCATGTTGACCCAAGGAGAGCCTTCCTTCTCAAAGCAGCCAATACAGAAGGGCTGCCAAGGATCACAGGTGCTCAGTCTGCACACAGAGCACTAATGTTTTTACTTCTAACTGAAGTACTGTTTCAGAAATAAAGTTTTTATCATTTCAAATATGTGACAAGTCCAAGCTTCCAAGAGGAGGTCCCCAAACTTAGAATTTTTCTGTGATAATATCAACATGCATTTAAAAGACAAATCAGATTCTTGGAGAGATGTCAGTGGTTTTAATCTAGGGGCTGAAATTATGTGGCTATCTGTTCCTGGTGGACTAAGACCAAAATGTTAAAAAGAAATGTAAGTAGTTCTAGTGTGGATGATGCAATTTGAAATCAATTCAAGCTTTATTTCTTCATTTCGAACCCAAATTCAGCTATTTCCAGAGCACATGATTCCCTCAAAGTCCCACTAATTATGGGCAGCAGCTTTATCTTGGCAATGTTTACAATGAGGAAAATCTGAACGTTGGTGATGTTTCCAAAGAAAGCCTTTTCTGCTGTGAAGGACCCACAATGTCCAGTATATTTTCAGGATAAGCAGATAAAATGTGCCAATGTTGCAAACTGGCAGCCTGCATGCTGGACCCAGGACTCAGTGCGCATTGTTGTCTAGGCTCCAAGCCTCCACTCAGGCCCTGTATCCCATCTTTACCTCTCCTACTCTAGGACATTCTTCCAGCAATTGTCTCCCCTCTCACCTGCATCATCAGTTTTTTCTCTCAATTGGATCTTTCCTGCAAACATACACACATACTGTTAATTCTCTGATTTTCAAAGAAACAGAAGTCCTCTCTGGACCCACTTCTCCCTTCAGCCACTGTCCCATTTTTATTTATTTATTTATTTATTTATTTATCTATCTATCTATCTATCTATGGCTGCGTTGGGTCTTTGTTGCTGTGCGGGCTTTCTCTAGTTGCGTCGAGCAGGGGCTACTCTTCATTGTGGTGTGTGGGCTTCTCATTGCAGAGGGTTCTCTTGTTGCAGAGCACGGGCTCTAGGTGTGTAGTCTTCAGTAGTTGCAGCATGCGGGCTCAGTAGTTGCAGCATGTGGGCTCAGTAGTTGTGGCATACTTGGGCTTAGTTGCTCCATGGTATGTGGGATCTTCCCAGACCAGGGATCGAACCTGTGTCCCCCTCCATTGGCAGGTGGGTTCTTAACCACTGTGCCACCTGGGAAGTCCCACTGCCTCATTTTTTATTTCCCTTAGGGCTCTTCAAAAGATTTGTAAGTAATTTCTGGGTCTAATTTTTCTCCTCCTTGAACTTATTTCAATGAGGATTTTGCCCCTCCCCCCATCGCTTTACTAAAACTGCTTTTATCCAGGTCATTAATGATGCTCACATTTCTTAATGGTCGTTTCTTGGCACTGGCAGCAGCACGTGGCACAGCTGACCACTTGTTTCTTCTTAATGCACTTTCTTCTCTGGGATACCACATTCTCTTGGTTTTTCTTCTATTTCTCTGGTTGTGTCTTCCCAGTTGGCTTTGCTGCCTCCTTTGAATTTCCCCCAGTCCTAAAGACATTGATTTAGTGCTCAGTCCTTTGACCTGTTCCCTTCTCTATCAACACTTACTTCCTTGATGACATCTAGTCTAAATGGTATGATTCCTGAAATTATGTGTCCAGTCTGAATCACTCCCATGAATTCTAAACATATCTACCCAATTGTCTAATTGACAACTCTGCTTGGAGATCTAATGGGCATTTCAAACCTACCAGGTAAAAAACCGAGCTCCTATTTTTCATCCCACCTCCAACATCACAGTTTTCCCCATCGTAGTTAATGACAACCGCATCCTTCCAGATCAGGCCAAAAATCCTGGGAGTCTTATTTGATGCTTCACTTTTTTGCACATCCTGCGTAGAATCTATCAGCAAATTTTGTTGTCTCTACATCCAAATACATCTCAAATCTGACTCCATCTCCCCACCTCCACCCTTTATAGTCTTGTCCGAGCAGGCTTCATTTCTAGCTTGGGTGACTGCTTCCTCTCAGGTCTCCTGGTCTGTCCTGACTCTGTAGAAGTATGTTCTCAGCATAGCAAGCACAGACTCTCTCAGCTTAGACATACCAGTGGTTTCCTGTCTCTCCCAGGATAAGAGCTCAGACCCTGACGATGGCCAGACAGACCTTGTAGGGTTCATGGATTCAACCATTTGCAGACTTAACCATCATGTACTACTGTAGTATTTTTTTTTTTATTTTTAACATCTTTATTGGAGCATAATTGCTTTACAATGGTGTGTTAGTTTCTGCTGTATAACAAACTGAATCGGCTATACATATACATATACCATCATATCTCCTCCCTCTTGCATCTCCCTCCCACCCTCCCTATCCCACCCCTCTAGGTGGTCACCGAGCACCAAGCTGATCTCCCTGTGCTATGCGGCTGCTTCCCACTAGCTATCTATTTTACATTTGGTAGTGTATATATGTCCATGTCACTCTCTCACTTCGTCCCAGCTTACCCTTCCCCCTCCCCTTGTCCTCAAGTCCATTCTCTATGTCTGCGTCTTTATTCCTGTTCTGCCCCTAGGTTCTTCAGAAACATTGTTTTTTTTTTTTTTTTTTTTTAGATACCATATATATGTCTTAGCATACGATATTTGTTTTCCCCTTTCTGACTTACTTCACTCTCTATGACAGATTCTAGGTCCATCCACCTCACTACAAATAACTCAATTTTGTTTCTTTTTATGGCTGAGTAATATTCCATTGTATATATGTGCCACATCTTCTTTATCCATTCATCTGTTGATGGACACTTAGGTTGCTTCCATGTCCTGGCTATTGTAAATAGAGCTGCAATGAACATTGTGGTACATGACTCTTTTTGAACTATGGTTTTCTCAGGGTATATGCCCAGTAGTGGGATTGCTGGGTCGTATGGTAGTTTTATTTTTAGATTTTAAGGAACCTCCATACTGTTCTCCATAGTGGCTGTATCAATTTACATTCCCACCAACAGTGCAAGAGGGTTCCCTTTTCTCCATACCCTCTGCGGCATTTATTGTTTGTAGATTTTTTTTTTTTTAAACTTTAGTCTTTTTTTTTTTTAATGTATTTTTTTTAAACGCATTGTTTACTTTATGTATTTATTTATTTTTGGCTGTGTTAGGTCTTCGTCTCTGTGCGAGGGCTTTCTCTAGTTGTGGCAAGCGGGGGCCACTCTTCATCGCGGTGCGCGGGCCTCTCACTATCGCGGCCTCTCTTGTTGCGGAGCACAGGCTCCAGACGCGCAGGCTCAGTAATTGTGGCTCACGGGCCTAGCTGCTCCGTGGCATGTGGGATCTTCCCAGACCAGGGCTCGAACTCATGTGCCCTGCATTGGCAGGCAGACTCTCAACCACTGCGCCACCAGGGAAGCCCTGTAGATTTTTTGATGATGGCCATTCTGACCGGTGTGAGGTGATACCTCATTGTAGTTTTGATTTGCATTTCTCTAATGATTAGTGATGTTGAGCATCCTTTCATGTGTTTGTTGACAATATGTATATCTTCTTTGGAGAAATGTCTATTTAGGTCTTCTGCCCATTTTTGGATTGGGTTTTTTGTTTTTTTGATATTGAGCTGCATAAGTTGCTTGTAAATTTTGGAGATTAATCCTTTGTCAGTTGCTTCATTTGCAAATATTTCTCCCATTCTGAGGGTTGTCTTTTCATCTTGTTTATGTTTTCCTTTGCTGTGCAAAAGCTTTTAAGTTTCAATAGGTCCCATTTGTTTATTTTTCTTTTTATTTCCATTTCTCTAGAGGTGGGTCAAAAAGGATCTTGCTGTGATTTATGTCATGGAGTGTTCTGCTTATGTTTTCCTCTAAGAGTTTTATAGTGTCTAGCCTTACACTATGGTCTTTAATCCATTTTGAGTTTATTTTTGTGTATGGCATTAGGGAGTGTTCTAATTTCATTCTTTTACATGTAGCTGTCCAGTTTTCCCAGCACCACTTATTGAAGAGGTTGTCTTTCCCCCATTGTATATTCTTGCCTCCTTTATCAAAAATAAGGTGACCATTTGTGTGTGGGTTTATCATCTCTGGGCTTTCTATCATGTTCCATTGATCTATATTTCTGTTTTTGTGCCAGTACCATACTGTCTTGATTACCGTAGCTTTGAAGTATAGTGTGAAGTCCAGGGGCCTGATTCCACCAGCTCTGTTTTTCTTTCTCAAGACTGCTTTGGCTATTTGGCGTCTTTTGTTTTTCCATACAAATTGTGAATTTTTTTGTTCTAGTTCTGTGAAAAATGTCATTGGTAGTTTGATAGGGATTACATTGAATCTGTAGATTGCCTTGTTTAGTATAGTCATTTTTACATGGTTGATTCTTCCAATCAAAGAAAATGGTATATCTCTCCATCTGTTTGTATCATCTTTAATTTCTTCCATCAGTGTCTTATTGTTTTCGACATACAGGTCTTTTGTCTCCTTAGGTAGGTTTTTTTCCTAGGTATTTTATTCTTTATGTTGCAGTGGTAAATGGGAGTGTTTCCTTAATTTCTCTTTCAGATTTTCCATCATTAGTGTATAGGAATGCCAGAGATTTCTGTGCATTAATTTTGTATCCTGCTACTTTACCAAATTCATTGATTAGCTCTAGTCATTTTCTAGTAGTATCTTTAGGATTCTCTATGTATAGTATCATGTCACGTGCAAACAGTGACAGCTTTGCTTCTTCTTTTCTGATTTGGATTCCTTTTATTTCTTTTTCTGCTCTGATTGCTGTGGCTAAAACTTCTGAAACTAGGTTGAATAATGGTGAGAGTGGACAACTTTGTCTTGTTCCTGATCTCAGTGGAAATGGTTTCAGTTTTTCACCATTGAGAACAATGTTGGCTGTGGGTTTGTCATATATGGCCTTTATTATGTTGAGGTAAGTTCCCCTTATGCCTACTTTCTGGAGCGTTTTTATCACAAATGGTGCTGAATTTTCTTGAAGGCTTTTTCTGCATCTATTGAGATGATCATATGGTTTTTCTCCTTTAATTTGTTAATATGGTGTATCATGTTGATTGATTTGCATATATTGAAGAATCCTTGCATTCCTGGGATAAACTCCACTTGATCATGCTGTATGATCCTTTTAATGTGCTGTTGGATTCTGTTTGCTCTTTTTTCTGTTTGTTGAGGATTTTTGCATCTATGTTCATCAGTGATATTGGCCTGTAGTGTTCTTTCTTTGTGACATCTTTGTTTGGTTTTGGTATCAGGGTGATGGTGGCCTTGTAGAATGTGTTTGGGAGTGTTCCTCCCTCTGCTATATTTTGGAAGGGTTTGAGAAGGATAGGTGTTAGCTCTTCTCTAAATGTTTGATAGAATTCACCTGTGAAGCCATCTGGTCCTGGGCTTTTGTTTGTTGGAAGATTTTCAATCACAGTCTCAATTTCAGTGCTTGGGATTTGTCTGTTTATATTTTCTTTTTCTTCCTGGTTCAGTCTTGGAAGGTTGTGCTTTTCTAAGAATTTGTCCATTTCTTCCACGTTGTCCATTTCATTGGCATATGGTTGCTTGTAGCAATCTCTCATGATCCTTTGTATTTCTGCAGTGTCAGTTGTTACTTCTCCTTTTTCATTTCTGATTCTATTGATTTGAGTCTTCTCCATTTTCTTCTTGATGAGTCTGGCTAATGGTTTATCCATTTTGTTTATCTTCTCAAAGAACCAGCTTTTAGTTTTAGTGATCTTTGCTATTGTTTCCTTCATTTCTTTTTCATTTATTTCAGCTCTGATCTTTATGATTTCTTTCCTTCTGCTAACTTTGGGGTTGTTTTGTTCTTCTTTTGCTAATTGCTTTAGATGTAAGGTTAGGTTATTTATTAAGTTCTTTTTTGTTCCTTGAGGTCGGATTGTATTGCTATAAACTTCCCTCTTAGAACTGCTTTTGCCATATCTCATAGGTTTTGGGTCGTTGTGTTTTCATTGTCATTTGTTTCTAGGTATTTTGATTTCCTCTTTGATTTCTTCTGTGATCTCTTGGTTATTTAGTAGTGTATTGTTTAGCCTCCATGTGTTTGTATTTTTTACAGATATTTTCCTGTAATTGATATCTAGTCTCATAGCGTTGTGGTCTGAAAAGATACTTGATACGATTTCAATTTTCTTTAATTTACCAAGGCTTGATTTGTGACCCAAGTTATGATCTATCCTGGAGAATGTTCCATGAGCATTGTGAAGAAAGTGTATTCTGTTGTTTTCGAATGGAATGTCCTATAAATATCAATTAAGTCCATTTGTTTAATGTATCATTTAAAGCTTGTGTTTCCTTATTTATTTTCATTTTGGATGATCTGTCCATTGGTGAAAGTGGGGTGTTAAAGTCCCCTACTATGTTTGTGTTTCTGTCGATTTCCCCTTTTATGGCTGTTAGCATTTGCCTTATGTATTGAGGTGCTCCTATGTTGGGTGCATAAATATTTACAATTGTTATATCTTCTTCTTGGATTGATCCCTTGATCATTATGTGGTGTCCTTCTTTGTCTCTTGTAATAGTCTTAATTTAAAGTCTATTTTGTCTGATATGAGAATTGCTACTCCAGCTTTCTTTTGATTTGCATGGAATATCTTTTTCCATCCCCTTACTTTCAGTCTGTATGTGTCCCTAGGTCTGAAGTGGGTCTCTTCTAGACAGCATATATACAGGTCTTGTTTTTGTATCCATTCAGCCAGTCTGTGTCTTTTGGTTGGAGCATTTAATCCATTTACATTTAAGGTGATTAGTGATATGTATGTTCCTATTACCATTTTGTTAATTGTTTTGGGTTTGCTATTGTAGGTCTTTTCCTTCTCTTGTGTTTCCTGCCTAGAGAAGTTCTTTTAGCATTTGTTGTAAAGCTGGTTTGGTGGTGCTGAATTCTCTTAGATTTTCTTGCCTGTAAAGTTTTTAATTTCTCCTTCAAATCTGAATCAGATCCTTGTTGGGTAGAGTAATCTTGGTTGTAGGTTTTTCCATTTCATCACTTTAAATATGTCCTACCACTCCCTTCTGGCTTGCAGAGTTTCTGCTGAAAGATCTCCTGTTAACCTTATGGGGATTCCCTTGTATGTTATTTGTTGCTTTTCCATTGCTGCTTCTAATATTTTTTCTTTTATTTAATTTTTGATAGTTTGATTAATATGTGTCTTGGCATGCTTCTCCTTGGATTTATCCTGTATGGGACTCTCTGTGCTTCCTTGACTTGATTGACAATTTCCTTTCCCATATTAGGGAAGTTTTCAACTATAATCTCTTCAAATATTTTCTCAGTCCCTTTCTTTCTCTCTTCTTCTTCTGGGACCCCTATAATTCGAATGTTGGTGCATTTAATATTGTCCCAACGGTCTCTGAGATTGTCCTGAATTCTTTTCATTCTTTTTTCTTTATTCTGCTCTGTGGTAGTTATTTCCACTCTTTTATCTTCTGGGTCACTTATCCGTTCTTCTGCCTCAGTTATTCTGCTATTGATTCCTTCTAGAGAAGTTTTAATTTCATTAACTGTGTTGTTCATCATTGTTTGCTCTTTAGTTCTTCTAGGTCCTCGTTAAACGTTTCATGTATTTTCTCCATTCTATTTCCAAGGTTTTGGATCATCTTTACTATCATACTCTGAATTCTTTTTCAGGTAGACTGCTTATTTCCTCTTCATTTGTTTGGTCTGGTGGGTTTTTACCTTGCTCCTTCGTCTGCTGTGTGTTTCTCTGTCTTCTCATTTTTCTTAACTTACTGTGTTTGGGGTCTCTTTTTCGCAGGCTGCAGGTTCATAGTTCCCGTTCTTTTTGGTGTCTGCCCCCAGTGGCTAAGGTTGGTTCAGTGGGTTGTGTAGGCTTCCTGGTGGAGGGGACTGGTGACTGTGTTCCAATGGATGAGGCTGGATCTTGTCTTGCTGGTGGGCAGGACCGCATCTGGTGGTGTGTTGTGGGGTGTCTGTGGCCTTATTATGATTTTAGGCAGCCTCTCTGCTAACGGGTGGGTTTGTGTTCCTGTCTTGCTAGTTGTTTGGCATAGGGTGTCCAGCACTGTTAGCTTGCTGGTCGTTTAATAGAACTGGGTCTTACCATTGAGAGGGAGATCTCTGGGAGAACTTTTGCCATTTGATATTATGTGGAGCCAGGAGGTCTCTTTTGGACCAGTGTCCTGAACTTGGTTCTCCCACCTAAGAGGCTCAGGCCTGACACCTGGGCCGAGCACCAAAACCCTGTTGGCCACACAGCTCAGAAGAAAAGGGAGGAAAAAAGAAATAAATAAAATAAAATAAAGTTATTTAAATAAAAATTTTTTTTTAAATTATTAAAAATAAAAAAAATTTAAATTAATAAAAGAAAGAAAGAAAGAAAAAAGAGAGCAATCAAACCAAAAAACAAATCCACCAATGATAACAAGCACTAAAAATTATATTTTAAAAAATAGACAGACAGAACCCTAGGACAAATGGTAAAAGCAAAGCTATACAGACAAAATCACACAAAGAAGCATATACATACACACTCACAAAAAAGAGGAAAAGGAAAAAAATATATATCTATATATTAAAAAAAAGGAAGAGAGCAACCAAATCAATAAACAAATCTACCAATGATAATAAACTCTAAATACTAAACTAAGATAAACCTAAAACCAGAAACAAATTAGATGCAGAAAGCAAACCCCAAGTCTACAGTTGCTCCCAAAGTCCACCGCCTCACTTTGGGATGATTCGTTGTCTATTCAGGTATTCCACAGATGCAGGGTACATGAAGTTGATTGTGGAGATTTAATCTGCTGCTCCTGAGGCTGCTGGGAGAAATTTCCCTTTCTCTTCTTTGTTCGCACAGCTCCTGGGGTTCAGCTTTGGATGTGGCCCCACCTCTGTGTGTAGGTCGCCTGAGGGCGTTTGTTCTTCACTCAGACAGGACGGGATTAAAGTAGCAGCTGATTCAGGGGCTCTGGCTCACTCAGGCTGGGGGAGAGAGGGGTATGGGATGTGGAGCGAGCCTGCAGCAGCAGAGGCCAACATGATGTTAGAACAGCCTGAGGCGTGCCTTGTGTTCTCCCGGGGAAGTTGTCCCTGGATCACGGGACCCTAGCAGCGGCGGGCTGTACAGGCTCCTGGGAGGGGAGGTGTGAATAGTGACCTGTGCTTGCACACAGGCTTCCTGGTGGCTTCAGCAGCAGCCTTAGCGTTTCATGCCCATCTCTGGTGTCCGCACTGATAACTGCAGCTCACGCCCATCTCTGGAGCTCACTCTGAATCCTCTCTCCTCGTGCACCCTGAAACAATGGTCTCTTGCCTCTTAAGCAGTTCCAGACTTTTTCCCAGAATCCCCCGTGGCTAGCTGTGGCGCACTAACCCCCTTCAGGCTGTGTTCACGCAGCCAACCCTAGTTCTCTCCCTGGGATCTGACCTCCGAAGCCAGAGCCTCAGCTCCCAGCCCCCACCTGTCCCGGCGGGTGAGCAGACAAGCCTCTCAGGCTGGTGAGTGCTGGTCGGCACCAATCCTCTGTGCGGGAATCTCTCCGCTTTGCCCTCTGCACCCCTGTTGCTGCGCTCTCCTCTGTGGTTCCAAAGCTTTCCCCCCACCCACCCCCGCCTCCTCCAGTGAAGGGACTTCCTACTGTGTGGAAACTTTTCCTCCTTCACAGCTGCCTCCCAGAGGTGCAGGCCCCATCCCCACTGTTTTGTCTCTGTTTTTTCTTTTTTCTTTTGCCCTACCCAGGTACGTGGGGAGTTTCTTGCCTTTTGGGAAGGCTGATGTCATCTGCCAGCGTTCAGTAGGTGTTCTGTAGGAGTTGTTCCACATGTAGATGTATTTCTGATGTATTTGTGGGGAGGAAGGTGATCTCTACGTCTTACTCCTCTGCCATCTTGAAGGTATCCTACCAGTACTGTAGCATTTATTGAAAAAATCCATATATAATTGGACCCACAAGGTTCAAACCCATGCTGTTATATGGTCAACTATATTTGCTGATGCCACCAAACCATGGTCTCTCAAGAATAAAGATTAGGAACTAAACACCTTTATGTTTCTAGCAACTAACTTTATGTTTGTCTAGCGGTGTATGACGTAGAAGATACATTCAATAGACATGTGAATAAATGGATAAATGAGTGAAGTTGCCAAGGACAGAGATTTGATTCAATTCTCTTTCCTTTCATTAACTCTCTTTGTCAGGGGCTGTGCACATAGTAGCCACCATCTCATGGACTTATAATAATAAAGTATCAGATCACTTAGCTGCAAATGAGTGATTAAATATCTCTCAATCTTTCCTAGGAATTGTGAGTCACAGGGATCTGGGTGTGGTACATGATGCGCTCTGTCATAATATACTACAGGGCTGTTTACTTTGCAAACAAGTCAACTCTTCTACCAGACACAGAGCAGAACAGATCCGTTTTAAGATAGCCTAAACTAGGATAGACTCAAGAGGCAGAAAACATGACACAGAAAATATACAAGCAAGAGAACAAAATACATGCCATTTACAAGATGCTATTTCATTTCCTATTTAAAATTTTCTAAAAGAAAAAGTTAAAAATGCCAACTCAGCCTTGCCAATTCTGTGGTTTCTATTAGTAAATAATACTTTTGTTCCACACTGTCAATTTCAGATTCTTTCTCTTCCACCATCTCTTTAAAAAATATCCAGCCTCTATGGAAACAGTTCCACTGAGCAAAACTATTCTATGCCTTCTGCTTGCTGTCAGCTCCTGACCTCTCTTCACCACTGCTCTTTATTTATGGAAGCCTTTGGCATCCTCAGAGGCTTCCTCTCCATCCAACATCAACCCATTTTTCAGGATGTCATCATATCCATGTTTAACATCCTAGACACTTATTTCCTTATTTTAAATGACTTCCCCTATTTCAGCCACCCATTTCCATAGACACACCCTGGAACTTTTCACCTAGAATTGTTCTAGCTCCAAAAATATTTTGTTAGACATCAGACTCTGAACATAACCTTTAATCAATTACTCTCAATCTACCATTCTTTGTCCTCAGTGAGACCTCCAATACATAGATTCCTCTACTTTCTATCCCTCTCTCAACTCGTATTTTCATTTCTTCCTTTCTGATTGAGATTTTCTGACCCATCACTCCTCCATTTTTCTTTTCAATGCCCTTAACTTTCTTACCCTGTTCTACCATTGTACCTGCCTGATCAAATACCAAGGGGATGAACCCCCGTGCAGCCCATTTCTAAATCCTCAGGCAATCTACTAGAGAAAATAAAGACAACCCAATGGCCACTAAATCATCTGGACTGTGTTTCTCCATCAAATCTCTCTGACATCCTCTATCTCACCTATTTCACACTTTTCCCACTTTTCTCAAGTATCTACCCTCTCCCCAACATATCTCTCTCTAAATCTCAGTGGAGGAGTTTCCCTAATTAGAGAAACACACTTTAAGGTTCACTTCACCAGTGTTTCAGGAGAAGGCAGGCTTTGTCTCTTGAGCCCTTCGAAGGTGCTTCACTCCACTGTCTGCTTCTCCTCACCTCTCCTAAACCCACCAGGAGAAAACCTTTCTTTGCTGCCAATCACCACCTGGAACACATGGACACAGCCTCTTCAAAGTCATGCTGGATTTCAGCAGAGGGGTAAATATAGGACAGGCCACACTTTTTAAAAAAATTCTCCATCCATTTATTCTTTGCAACATTATCATGTAAAGTTATCCTGATACATCAAATTTTCTGACAAGTTGGTGGTAGGTAAAGAGGTCCTACTGTGTAAAGGGAAATTAAAAAGATAAGCAAATCAAAACAATAACAACCAAAACTCTTGGCTAAACATAAATGTAACCATAATCCAAGAGAAAACAAGGGAAAAGGTCAAAGTATTCACAAGAAGTGCTCTCATGGCCAGACCCCATTTAATGGCTTTGGCCCCTTGTCCTATAGGGCTGCGAGTCAGTCCTCTCCCTACTTTTGGGCTTTGGTCTGGCCATGGGATCCAGTCCCCAGCTTCCAGGCAATACATAGGTGGAAATGACGAGAAGGAGCAACTGTCAGGTCCAGGAAGGAAGGGGCCATGTCTGTCTTGCTTGCTCTTGAAATCTAAGACCTAGCACAGAGCTCGAGAGATAATAAGATTTCAATAAATATTTGAGGTAACAGAGGAGAGAAAAGAAGAAGAAGATGTAAACAAAGACCATCTTGATATTGACTTTGCCTAAGTTGTGTACTGGGTATTTTTGTATTTTCTTCTGACAAACTCAGGCAATCTCTGACTTCATCACCTTTTCCTTAGTCTCTCATATAGTCCCTTTGGAGTTCTAGTGGACCTTCTATAATGTCCATTTATTCTTAGACTTGAAGTCCTTGGTCTACTTATGACTAGCAGAATAAGTGTGGATTATGTCATGTATCTAGCATCTTGATAGATATGTCATATTGCTCTTAACATTTATGTGGATCACACATTATGTAGCATCCCTTCTGTACCAATTTCTATTCTAGGTCCTTGATGAGGGCAGTAAGAACAAGTTCCACATATCAAGATGCTTATCATCTAATAGTTATAATAAAGTAATGAATTTTGTAAAAGATGACATAGCACACCCAAAAGCAATTTATACCTTTAATGCAAATGTAATTTATCCATTTAAAAAAGTTAGTCATGTATATTTTCCTTTATCCACATAATAAGGAGGTACAACATACATCCTTGTTGACAGACTCATTGAACAAAAGCAGTCAGAACCAAATTATAGAGACGCTGTAATTATTTCAAATCCAGTGCCTGCTAAACCTTGCCAGGGATACCTTGGTCTCTGTGGAAGTCTCTGTAACCAGGCAAACATGATATTGCTATGGCATTGTCTCTTGGAACAAAATAAAGCCCCAAGGTCTTTGGGGAGTTGAGGCCACTTTGGACTTTAGATCAAATTGGAGTCTAAAGAAGTCAACCATAAAGTACACCAGAAACATAGTATATGTTCATTTATACACTGATGCACCCACAAATATAAATCCTGGGTTCCCACTGTTAGTACTCTAAACATGTGGTTGGTTCTTCTACTAGGATGTCTATTTTGTCTTTTGACAGAAGAATAGAACTTCAACTTAAATATTTATTTTTGCAAAGCAAGATTGACTTATTTTAATAGAGTAAACAACTAAAAAGAAAGGAAGTAAGACCAAGAGGTGGAAAACTTTGTTTCTTTTGGTATGGGGAAAGCTTGAGTGTGGAGGAGTTTGAAAGAGAACTGAACAAACATGATCATATAGGAAGAAGGTGTAATTACAACAGAGTGAAAGTTCTTTGATGTCCGAAGATGGAAATTGTTATTCAGGCATGAGCACACTTAAACACACATTGCCAGAGTCATTGTATTGAGATTTTAAGCCTATATGAAAATGATGTCAGTAGAAAAGGAAAAAGGACATTTCTCCACAGCTGGAATTTTAATTTTCCTTTGAAGCAAGATTCTCCTACTTCCCAAGCACTTCTGGTTTAGGTACAAAGTCCTGGGCTTAGAATCAAGAAATGTGAGTGCCAGTATCAAATCTCCTAGTAACGAGCAGTCTTATTTTAGGAAAGACAAAGAATAATAGAAATACAGCCTTGGAAAAAACTTCAGAATTTTCTTAATCCATCACAAATGCAGCCGGGACTTGCCTGTGCTTCAGTTTTCCATTCTGTCAAACACATTTATCACTTCCCTGCCTCCATAACAGAACTGTACTGAGGGTCAAATGAACTGGGAGGTTGGAGAGTGGCTCATCCCTATCATCTCTTTTATCCTTGGATCCCCATGTTATTTACTGTTATTCAATCACTTTTTTAAATTGCCTAGGCTTGTTTGTTGCACTGCATTTTTCTACCTTGATTTTGAAAGCAAGGACCTATATGTTAAGTATATAGCATATATTAAGTAAATAAAGAGCCTGAAATATATTATTTTGTTGAGCAGATACTAACAACTGAAATTCACTATGTGGTTACTATGGCACCAGGCACTGGGCTACTGTATAGTCCTTAGAAGTGGGCAGCATTGATCCTCCTTTTCCATCCAAGGAGACTGAGAATCAGAGAGGTTAAGCAACTTCCCAAGAACACACAATTAGGAAGTAGTGGAGGAGAACCAGACTCAATTTTTTCTGGCTCCAAGGCCTTTATTCTTTCCATGCAAACAGGATTGATTAAGTTAAAAGTGGTTTGGAAGTGTTAGACATAATTATGACAAACACTGCATTTGTCTCAGGGACCTAGGAGATAAGTGCAGGAAAAATCAGGAGGAAGTAAAGGAGGAAAGATCCTTTTGATATTATTGAAACCAAAAGTGAGAGAAGTAGGAAACTATCGTGCATCTTATACCTCCAAGGATACTCCACAGGAAATTTCATTCAGCCTTATCTTCTACCCCTTTCCTCAGCCTAGCTACTGCTCTGCCATATGTTCTACTGTTCTTCTCTTCATATCCAAATGAGGCATAAATCTTTTTAACAATTAGATTCCTTAAATTTAATAACTGTCCAAATGTCTTCCATTTTCTACTTTTCAGATCCTCTTACCTCTTCTTTCTCTCTGGCGGGGCAGTGCAGTGGGCTCAGCTTGGGCACTGGCTTTCAAGGTTTGATTCCATAATGAGTGGAAAACTACAAGCCATGCCCTCAGGGAGCGCTTGAACCCTGCTTTCTGCAACTTCTAAGCTTTCACGAGGCACTGGCCACCAAGGATACCTGGCAATAAAAACAATTGCAGTTTTAAATGGCAAATCCTCCAGGAAAAGACTCTTTATACCTTTCTCAGATTTTTCTACAATTTTAACTCCTTTTTAGCTGCTGCTTTTTAAATTACAGGCAAACTTCACCTGAAGAAAACTCTAAAGAACAAATAGTCTGAGTAGGTGAAATATGAACCTCCTACACTTTTAATTGATTCAATACTTGTTGATTGTCTACTATGTGCAAAGCTGTGTGCAGTGAACTTTGAATTGATGGGGATTCAGATTCCCAAATAGATTGCCAGAGCTACAACATCACATGCACAACAACACCTGGACTTGCCCAAACTTCTCTTTCTCCCACTTGCTATCTTCTTTTTCTTCTGCTCTACGTCCTACACAAATACTGACCACTTTTTTTTTAATCTGCTGGGCAGAAAGCAATCAAAGTTTTGTTATAAAAAGATATGAAGATGCATACAAAGCATAATCTATGAGTGTTTGGCTTTCTAGAAGTTTGACAATTGTCCTGTTAGTCAGAATTACCTCTAAAAAAGAGAAAAGAATTAGTGTCAAATCACATATTACATACTAATATAGATTTCATATTATTGACACTGAGTAAAATATAAATTAAAGACAAAAAAACTTCTAACTGAACGATCGGAAGTCACCACTCAGTATCTTGGTGTATTCCTTCCTGACTTTTTTCTCTCATATTATTTTTACTTAATATTATATTGTGAACGTTCTTATATGAATAAAAACTTTTAAAATATAGTCCATTTCTAAGTTGTCAGTAACTTATTAATCATTCTCCTATTGTTGAATGCTTAGGTTGTTTCCAGTTTTTCACTATTGTAAATAAGGCAAAGATAAAACATCCTTTATGTACATTTTCCCAGTATTTTTATTATTTTACTGGTGGACAATTTATCTTATACCATACACAAAAATCTATTCAAAATTGATTAAAGACTTTGGCAAAGATTTTGGATATGACACCAAAAGCAAAGGCAACAAAAGCAAAAATAGACATGCGGTATTGCATCAAACTAAAAAGCTTCTGCACAGCAAAGGAAACCATCAACAAAATGAAAGGGCTTCTATGAAAGGGGAGAAAATATTTGCAAACCATATATCTGATAAGGGGTTAATACCCCAAATAAATAAGGAACCCCTCAAGTCAATAGTAAAAAATCAAATAACTCAATTTAAAAATGGACAAAGGAATTGAATAGAAATTTCTTTAAAGAAAACATACAAACGGCCAACAGGTGTATGAAAAGGTGCTCAATACCGCTAATTATCAAAGAAATGCAAATCAAAACCATGATGAGATATTACCTCATACCTCCTAGAATGACTGTAGAGTTACTGTGTGATCCAGCAATCCTGCATCTAGGTATATATCCAAAGGAAACGAAATCATTATCTTGAAGAGATATCTGTTCTCCATGTTCATCGAAGCATTATATACAATAGCCAAGACATGGAAGCAATATAGATGTCTGAACATGCAATGGAATATTATTCAGCTTTAAAAAAGAAGGAAACACTGCCATTTGCTATGGATGAACCTTGAGGACATTATGCTAAGGGAAATAAGCGAGACACAGAAGAACAATTACTACATGATACCACTTACATGAGGGATCTAAAATAGTCAGACTCTTAAAAGCAGAGAGTAGAATGGTAGTTGCCAGGGGATGGGGGGAGGGGAAAACAGGAAGGCAGTAGTCAAAGGGTACAAAGTTTCAGTTATACAAGATGAATAAGTTCTAGAGATGTAGTGTATAGCATAGTGCCTATTGTAAATGATACTGTATTATATACTTAAAACTTTGCTAAGGGGGTAGATCTTATGTTAGGTGATCTTATCACTTTCCCACTGCCTGGGATAAAACTCACTGTTTTCCTCTACTCATACTCATAACACTTCTGACACCAGATAGGTGGGTTTTCCACACCAAGAAATTCTGACACTGCCTGGAGTTAATGCAGAATCCACAGGTCAAGGGCTCAATTACAAAAGACTGTCCCTACCCCTTCAGATGCCAATATCAAGTAGTGGTTACCCACAACTTCTGACTTAGCTACAAATCTGAGGTTCCCATGACCCTCTCTGTGGGTTCAGTAATTTGCTAGAGTGGCTCAAAGAACACAGGAAAAGAATTTACTTACTATTACCGATTTATCACAAAAGATATTTTAATGGATACAAATGAACAGACAGAAGAAGAGATACCTAAGGCAAGGTTTGGAAGGGCCCAAGCACAGGAATTTCTGTCCCTGTGGAGTTGTGGTGGCCCACCCGCCTGATACATAGATGTGTTCATCAACCTGGAAGCTCCCTGAACACCATACTGTAAGGATTTTTATGGAGACTTCATCAGGTAGGCATGATTGATTATTAAGTCAATTTCCAGTCCCCTCCTCTCTCTGGAGAATGGTGGGTGGAGCTAAAAGTTCCAAGTTTCTAATCATGGCTTGGTCTTTTTGGTGACCAGCCCCCATTCAGGAGCCCATCAAGAGTCACCTCATTAGAACAAAAGATGCTCCTATCATTCAGGCAATCCAAGGGAGTCAGGACCTCTGTGTCAGTTGCTCCTATCACTCAGGAAATTACAAGACTTTTACAAGCTCTATGTCAGAAACTGGAGTCAAAGACCAAATGTCAGCAGGAACTAGTAGGAGAAACCAGTATATGTATTGCTTATTATTTCATACTCATGAAAATTCTTAAAAGTTTGAGTGGCCAATATTTAGAGATTTTGTAATTAGAGATGAGAGATCCAATTTGCTAGGCATGAGGAAAGGGGACATTTTCTAGGTTATAGTTAACTATAGTTCTATAGTGAACATCAACTATTTTCAGAGCATCTTCTGTAAAATGTGACCTAGAATAGGGTAAAGAAAAGAAAAATGCTGAACATTAAGATATCTAAATCTATGAATTTTTTTGGTTATAGATAGAATAATTATATGTCCCAACTTACCTGGGCAGTCCCAGTTTGCACCTGTTTTCTTGGTGCATGGTTATCGATATTATGAGTTCTCTATTTTACTCTCAAAGTGTTGCAGTTGGGATGATAAATTATATGGTCACCTTACTGATGACAAATTGAAATTATAATGGAGTAATCACACTTCAGGCATACAAAAATGGACTCTGAAGGACCATTGGAGACCTGGTCTCAGACACATCTCTGCACCATTGAGAACTTGAACTTTCTTTGAACTGTACCAGACCCAAGGACACCACCAGCCGTATTCAGAACAACACTTGCCAGCTGCAGCCTTAAGATCTCAAAGTCTTCCCTTGGAACCATGTTGGATGCCAACCAATGCCAACCCTTAATTCTTGCCAGCTCCAATCATAATTCTTGATAAGCAAACCATATAACTAACTGTACCCTTGCAGATTTTGCCTTTTATAAGCCTCCCCTACTTTGTAGTCTGGCAGAACACAGTTCAAGTGTGTCTTGAATCTGAGTCTCCCAGCCTGCAGTCCCAACAAACCCCAAACCAACACCTTTTTATTTCAATCAAGTCTAAATTTCTCAAATTTTGGTTAACACTACCTATAGTCTCAGTTCCTCCTTCCCAATTGAAACTTTGTAGATGGGCAAAACAAAAGCCTTCTAAATGCAGATTTCCTGAAGTCAGCTTCGCCCAGGTCTCATTCAGGTCTATGTGCTCAAAGACTATAAAATTGTTCCCCACATTTTTACTTACTTGCCAACTTACTTGTGGCAAAGTTCCACATGTGATCTTGGACTTAAGTAATTCTCTTAAGGATGAACAGTCAAGAGACAACACTTTAACTAGAATGCAGAAATATATGAAATGACTTAAGGTGACATAAACTACATCAAGTGCTTGCATATGTTTATCTTCCGATCAACAGGTTTCCACGAGTGTGATAAGGAAAAAGAGGCTTGACATTGAAAGAAATGCAGAAATAGAAATATTTAGAGGAAAGAGAACTGATCTGGGAGTCAGACTATGTGAGTTTTTGCTAGTTTAGCCATATGTATGAACCTGGGTTCCTGCTTTTTATGTCTTGTCCCTATAGATTTCAGTTATCTAGAGGGAAAAATTATGATGTAAATTTAAATCATTCTTCATTTGAGCCAATCTGAACTTCTGAACATCCTTCGTCTCCTTAAATATATCAGTCTCTCTCTCACTTTCTGACCCTTGCACATGCAATTTCTTTATTCTTGAATTCTCAGCATATCACTTCCTCATGGAAATCTCAAATTCCCTGAATCAGGTCAAGTGATCTCATGGCTTCTAAACCTCGTCAAAGCACTGAGGTTTAATTTCCTATTAAATTGTCAAAATTCTTCCTTTGAGACCTTAAGCTCTATGAGAATAAAAGCCATGTCTATTTAATTTGCTTTATACCCTCAGTCCTAGAACAGAATACACATAATTGATGCTCAGTTATATTTGCCAAATGAGTGAGTAAGTGAATGAGCAAGGCTGTGTTCAAGTCTTCGTATCCAAGGATACAGAGCCAAGGAAAACATGGTTCCTACCCCGAAGGAGCACACAGTTAAAGCCAAACTGGAATGACTTTAATAGAAAGCAAAATAAGTTTCATAGAAGAGGTACAAGAAAGATTCTATAGGAGGTCAGAGGGAAAGGACAGCACATCAGAGTTAAGAAAAGGCTTCTTGAAAAAGGGAGTATTAGTGATAGGCCTTAAAAGAAGGCTAGAAATTCAATAGGCAGAGATAATTATATGCAGTTAACATGCAATTTACTGTAAACTTATTATGTACAGGAAGATAGTTTTGGGCACTAAATTAGTAAGAAGACAAATAGGACAAAAGTCCTGCCTGAAAGAAGCCAGTGATCTAATTGGAAAACATATAGACGTACTAAAAGCTATGGCACAAGGCAAAAATGTATTCAGTGCTAAAATAGTGTAAACAGAGAGCTGTGGGAGCTCAGAGGAGGGGGTGGAGAGGGCAGAGAGAGAGAAAAGGGATCGGTTCTGACTGGGTCTGTCCCTTCCACTAGGGTGGAGAACAGTAGAGCAAAGCCCTGCAGCTGTGGATTTTAATGAACTTGGAACTTGCCTTTGTTTCTCTTGTTGCTTGGCAACGCTCCTTCTGGCTCACGAGACAGTCACCAGTGGGAACAATTTTTTAAAAGGCTAAACTTTAAATCCCCCATTTACAAACAGACCACACTTGTAAAACTTTCCTCCAGATAACTGCCTATTTGGGCAATGACCTTGGCTGTGTTAAGAGCATTTCACACAAATTTTACCTTCCCTTCATGTTTGCCACACCCTCATGGGGTAATCACTAGACTCTTTTTTACTCTTTTTACTTCAGTAACTCCCAGGGACATTTTGAACTTGTTTCTTCCAAAGGGAGCTCTGACTGGTTGGAACGTACTTCAGGTGAGATCTCTTTATTTCCCCTTTCCCTCTTGGACTCTCACTTTGGGAGTTACAGGCAGCGGTGCTCTGCAGAGTCCCCTTGGTGCATGTACCAAATGGCATGCCTAACCCAGCTGGCTGCCTCAGCTCTTGGGGTGCTCCAAGGTTGCTCAGCAGTAGCCTGAGCTGGGGAGAAGAAGTTTTTTTTGTCTTCAGTTAAGCTGAGGCTTATACATGGATTCTAGTTCCTGCCATGGACACAAATGCACCGTATCTGTGTAAGTGTCCAGGGGGATTGAAGCAGCAATGTTAATGCAACTGCTGACCTCACAAATGTGAGAATCCTCTTAATCTTCAGCATCATGGCATTTAGCTGATGATCAGAGACCTCTACTCCAGACCACTGAAGATATAAGGCCGGTATTAACTAACAGTTTCTAAAAAGTCCTTGGATACATCATAGCCTATACACTGTTCTGTGGTTTATAGAATCCTCCCACCCCCTAGATTTCTGGAAATATGGGAAAGTTGGCAGGGAACTTATTTTTTTCTTGGAAGGGGATGTCTTCTAGGGAGAAGGAATATAGCAATTACTCTGGGACCACAGGATGGTACAATGCGACGATGAGATCATCTTGTAATGCCCAAATCCATCTAGTCCTTACCAAAGAGAGAAATGCAATTTATACGAACACCAGGTGACAACACCAATGCTATCATCCATACTATTGACACTAAATGACTTTGGAAACTCTCCCCATTCCACAAAAAAACACGTCTGCCTTGCAGATGAAATTTTTTGCAAAATCTGGAGGCGTTATTTGTTTAGAGTAGGAAAAAAGTTATAGACGCTAAAGACACTAAAACATTCATTTTCCTGTTAATTTAAGCATAGCTGATGCAGAGTCAAAATACAACATATTTCAGAGCCGAAATAGCATCCTCTTCCTGTCTCTGGCATCCCTGAATGTGACCAGCCCACCCAAAGACAACAATTATGCTGAGCAAGTCCTTTGTCATTTGTAAACCAGATGAAAATCTGTGGGAAAAAAATCCTTCCCATTAAAAAAAAAAAAATCTACGAATTTTATGTTTAATTCATGGGGAGGGTTTGATTTTTAATTTATAGTTTTTTAAAATAGGTACACCAGTATTCATGGTGGAAACATTTCCCTCTACCCTTCCTGGTTCTTCTGGCTGGTATAATGATTAAAACAGATTATCAGGAGAAAATCAAATTTAATCTTGTACAGAAGGGGCTCCTTAAGAATATGAGGCCCCAAAGGACAATGAGGCAATTGAGGCTTATATGCTATTCTGAGCTAAGGAGATGTGGGTAGGGATCTGGGACTTCAAAGGGGAGGAAGACAGTTCACGGGGAGATGGGAAGAGCATGCAGTTTGGTAAACAAATGTTTGCCATGCCACTTGGAGAAGTCTTTCTTATGTACAACAAAGTTATCTTTGGTGATGGCTCTCTTCTGGTTCAGGCTCCTCATCTAAAGTCTTTTAGGCAGTTAAGGGGGAGGTAAAACAGACAAACAACTTCCTGAGTCTTCTGTTTCTTAAAAATAATCAGCCTAAAATAATCATCATGCCAAAGAGACACATTTTGGGGTGGCAAATTTTGCTCCCCTATATCCAAAAGAGGATGAGTAAGGAAAAATAAGCACTCTGTAGGAGGGAATTTAAAGAAAGAGATGCACACCCATGTTGTGTGTGTATTAAATATTTTATGAAGTTATATTTTGGAATCAGCAGTCTTACTGCTAGAAAGCTGAAAACTGCTCAATATTGACTCCGAGCCACAAAAACCCTACTGACCAAGGGCCACATCCTTCCATTTCACTGATTCAGTTAACGTTTTTCTCTCAACTGGAAACATCTTACTGTGTGTCTGGGAAATTCCTTACCACAATATTTACAATGCAAAGCTCTAGGGAGGGCAGATTCTGGCTAGAATCTGTAAACCAGGCATCTCATAGTGGCTCAGTCGATGTTAAAGCTGGTGAGTTCTGGGCACACACACGCCTCTGGGGCATGCCAGTAACAGCACGGGAAAGAAATATGAGTTGCTGGTGAAGGTGGAGAGGGAGATTCCCCCTGCTTATGGGAAAATGATTACAAAATGTACCATGCTGGGTACATATCACACCCATCTGAATAACTCAAACCTTTATGTGGTTTCTTTATTAAAGCTAAGAGAAAGTTAAAGGGGAAGTTAAAAGACACGTACACAGATAAGAACTAAGATACATCTGACAGCCTTACCTGCAATCATTGTCCTAGGAGTAAGAGGTAATTCACAGGCATTCCCCACTGGACTAGTCATCATTCTGGTGTTTCAAATTCCTTTCATGCTCTACATCCTTATAATTTCCAATCCCTGTGCCCACCACATTTTGAAATTTTGTGTGGTAGAAATGTTCCTTTTCTGCATATTTTTTTCCAACATCTGAAGAGTTTGACTTTTGTTCTTGTTTGCAGGCTTGATCCTGTCACAGCTTCACATGAGGCAGGATCCTGAAAAGAATGGAGAGAAATGTCTGAACTCAGTTCCCAACTATGGCACTAGACACTTGTGAGTGTCTTCACATGCCTTTGGCTGAGCTCCAGGCATGGCTGGATAAAGCAGAGATGGAAAAGCTTCAGCTGTATTATATTCCCAGAGTCACAAAGACAGGTTTTTGCTTTGTTCTGAATCCCTCTCAGAAGAAAAATCCGTTTTTCTCCTGAGGCTGAGCCTCAACAGAACTCAATAAATGTAAAACACTCATGTCAGTTCTGGTTAATTCTCTTCTCCCAATCCTACTGACCTGTGGGAGTACCATGTGGCTTCTGTTCCATCCTGAACTTGGTTAATATGTGTCTTGAAAAATTGCAACATTCAAAATGCTTAGGCAAGCTCAATGGACAGAGGCAATTACTAAGTGTAAATTTCATGGCTGAAATACCACGACCTCCGCAAAGCCTCCCAGCTAAAATGGTCTCTCTCTCTGTCTCAGCCCTGAATTCCTGTACATGGCACTGACATTTAACCAAAACAGCTCTGACCTTCTACTTAGTTATTCTGCTACTGACGTCTTATCTCTCCAGGTGGAGTTTGAATTGTTAAAGGGAGGAGGCCTTGTTTTAACTTTCCCTTTATTTCCTAGTAACACATGCTCCAATAACCCTGTATTAAGCACTCATTAAATATTTGCTTGATGAATAAAGGATTCTTCTCCCCTTCTCCTCTTGCAGCAGTCCCATTAGACTAAATTGATTCCCCCAACATTTTACACCCTAGAGTCTGTTAAAAAGAAAAACTACAGGCCCCAAATGGTGTCAATGGTGCTAAAATCCATGATACCAAACTTAGAATTAATACCTGACTCAATTGCAGTTTCAACCTTACCCAGAAATATAATCTTGATCAGCCATTCTGGAATTTTCTGGTCCACCAATGGGGTAATCTGTTGCCTGGGCCCTCTTCATTCCCATCCCCCCACCCTCCAATCCTCCACTTCCCCATCCCCCCCAAACCCTGCCCAGTAAGAAGCAATCTACATGATAAAACCCCTCCCATCTCTTCACCCCAAAAACATGTCCTGGAATAAAAATAATTATTTTCTTTTGCTTATAGCTCCCTTGCCCCACCTTTTTTCCTATAAAAAACTTCTGTTTTGTACAACCCCTCAGAGCACCCTTCCAGTTGCTGGATAGGATGCTGCCTGATTCATGAATCACCTAATACAGTCAATTAGATCTTTAAGTTTACTCAGTTGAATTTTGTTTTTTAACAAGTACAGCACTAGTAAGCTGTTTGTATGGTTCTGGCTATCAGTCTTCATGAGACTCACTGCAGTAAAATCAAACAGTCATCATCTGGGAAGGGCTGGCCAGTAATATTCTTAACATAAAACACTCAGTTTGCTCTCGCCACTCTCATCCTTCAACCTGGCAACAACCCTCAGAGGAAGGAGGGCACAGAACATATTTTCCAGCTACAGTGTCACTGAATACAAAGTAAAACAGATAATACAGTGAAGTTACATAAATTATGAAGAAAATTGGGATTAAAAGTTTGTTAAATGATACTCACCCTATGACATTTCGATTACAATCCTAAAGGTCATGCCTATTTACAAACTGAAAGGAAATCTGGCCAGAAAAAACAACTATGACCAACTGTAAGCAGAAAAGACATAGGTCATTTGTCCTAAGTGTGCCTCCTGTGCTCATATTTCCATATCTCCCCCTCTCCTCGCCCCCTGCCCTGATTGATTCCATTGCATTCTCCACCACAAATTGGCCAGTTGCTTACTATTATTCCTGACTTCAGAAAACATGTTACAAACAAGTGGAGCTTAATAACTTTTCTCTGTGAGAAAAAATCCTTTTAAGAAGATGCAGAAAAGCAGTGATGATCAACACAAATGCATTGTTAATGACAGAAATTCCAGCATTAGCCCAGTCCAGGTGAAAAATAAAAATGTATTTTTAAATTTAAGGTAAGCAACTACTGACCATAAGTATTAATAAGACCAGCTCTGTCATAAATGTCTCCTGCAGATCTAAGAGGTCAAATATTTCTGCACAAATCACTTAGGGTTGTTTTTAAAGGGAGAGATCATCTCACCCAGCTGTTTAGTGATCTAGTATCCTGGAATGAAAACAACTAAAGGTCAGTAATAAGTCTTGCCTAAGGCTGTGATGATATTTTCACTTTAGAGTTCTGGGTTTGCCTAGAAAGGAACTGCCAAATCCATTAGTAAAAGGAAATGCAGTACTTCTAACCTTTCGTTTTATAAGAGAATTTTCAAATGAGTCCAACAGCTAGGCAAGTGGCTCTGCTCCTACCAATCTACCTTCTGCTCTAGGCTCTCAGCTTTGGGTTGTTTCTATCACCCTACACTGACCCCTACTTGAACTCTGTGCCATTTCATTTTGGCCAAAGTGTGGACACAAACTCATTTCTCTGTTTCCCCCTTAGCACAGCTAAGACAGAGTGGAACTCTCACAAAAGCTTTTCTAAATGCCAATTAAAACCAAAACAGTAAAGGAACCCAAAATACATGAAAACTCTGTGGCATATAGACTACAATTTTCTAATTTTATATGTGCGGGTGTGCATCCAGGAATTATAGAACTTGTCCTATTTTATACCCTATCTGAGACGGTTTTACTTAACCCTAAATGGCTGACACAAATTTATAGCCTTCTACCTGTGTTCTGACTTACAAAGTTCTGGCTCAGCTTCCTATGGACGAAATCATTTGAACATGCTGATAACCTTCTAGATACCTTGACTACATTGTGGTCAAGATCAAGAGAGATGGGTTTCCACTCCGTCCCCAGGGCTTCTGCCTCCCCTCTCTACCAGCACCAGCAGGGCCTCCTTCTATGTTCTGATCCTTGTAGGCAGCAAAATTTGCCACCCCAAAATGTTCTCTTTGGCATGAGGATTACTTTAGACTGATTATTTTTAAGAAATAGAAGATTCAGGAAGTTTTTCTTGTTACCTCTTCCCCTTTAACTGCCTAAAAGAATTTAGATAAAGGGCCTGTTCTTGGAATAGAGCTATTACCAGAGATATCTGCAAAGAATATGGGCTAGGTGTGGTGGGAGAGATCAGAGTCCACTCTGTGTCCCATTGTCTCTGCAAAGCCCAGCAAACATTTGTTTATCAAATGTTTGCTTTTCTGTCTCCATATAAATTGCCTTTGTCCCCTTTGAAGTCCCAAACCACTACCTCCAACATTCTCTTTTGTCTTTAGCTGAAGATGGCATCTAAATTGAGGGCTTAGGCCCTTTTGATGAGTTACTCAGTTTTCCTGTGTCTCTTCCGTGTATACATGTTATTAAACTTTTGTTTGATTTTCTCTTATTGAGCTGTCTCACGTCAATTTAATTCTCAGACCAGCCAGAAAAACCTAGAAGGGTAGAGGAAAATCTTTCCACCCCTACACCAGAGAAACACTATTTTAGTCAAGTGATTGATGGCCATGAAGGACTCCATTCCTTAGGTGAGAGACTCCTACTCCCACACACCAGAAGATGCCTTCATCCTGTAGAAGTCCAATAATATAAGATACCATAAATGATTAATTAATATAGCATTCCCCTGTCCATACAATGAGAGTGGGTGAGGAGATAGGGGCAGTTCAAGAGCTGTACTTCCCCCATAAAAATCAAATAAGCTATCCCCAACCCCTGAATTAACATTGAAAACTACCAAGTTTTTTCTGTCCCAGTAGCTTATCATTGGGTTCATGTCATTAGAGTGTTTATTGAAGCAAAGAGGCTTGATGACTTTTCCAACACTATACTGTTTATATACAATGACAACTACTGATTTATCTGCATAAGATTTCCATCAATAAAGTTTTTCCTTTACGCTGGTCTCATGTGATCAGCTTGCCCAAACCTACACAGACCCTGAATATATTTGATAAGGTTGCATGAGTCTTTGCAAGGACAAGATATGTGGTGATAGTTGGGAGAAACTGGGCTTGCCATGGACAAGCTCAAGTTCCCAAAATAGAGGATTAGATATTTGGTCATTAATGTTTGTCATTATAAGTTCAGTCATTCTAACCTCATGATGAATGTCAGGAAGCTAATGAATAGGAAAAGGAACCTGCTGACTTATGGCCAGAACTTCCTCTTCTTTAAAAAGAATGGTGAATGAGCTGAAACTAAAGGCTCCACTTTTATCATTTGGCCTCTGAAGCCTGAGAAAAGCAGGATATGGACTTCTGACCTATTGATTCCACTGAGTTCATAAACATGAATTCAGACAAAAACAAAATGCTTTCTATTTATTGGAAAAGGAAACAGGTCTAGAAAACATTTTTTGCTCAGCTCTTGAATGTCTAATTAAATTCAGGAGTGTTTATTTGGAATAAACTATGCCTACATGAATAAAGCTATCAATTTGGTACCTTCCTGCCACCCACCTCAGCCCCCTTTACCAATAAGATGTGCTCTAGCTTGTTCCTCCCTGCCCTTGTGCCGAATTTTGTTCCCGGCCTACTACTTAAGCCTTCAATTTCCTTCATCCTTGCTATTTACTTCTACTACCCAACCTAAAACAAACAAACAAACCAAAACCATCACCTCTGCTTTCCCGTCAAAATAATCCAACCCTGCTCTCCATCGTCAGACTTTCCTACTAGGCCTATACCCACAGCTGGCCTTGTTAGGCTCACCTTGATTGCCTCTTATCTTAACAGTCTTAACAGAAACGTAGCTATCTTGATATTACTTCATGCCCAGCTTGCCTTTCCTTGTGAAATCCCCATCTTCCACTCCCACTTGTTTTTTGATGGAAGAGAAATTTCTATCCTTTTTTGCCTTTCAACCCATTAATCTATTTTTATTAGAAGTCTTTCCAACCCTTGATCATTACACTTACTAACTTCCAGAATGTTAACCCACTGTTTACATGGTTTTGTTTTCTTTTGGTTTTGGTTTTTTTGGCTGCCCCCCTGCACAATATGTGGGATGCAGGATCTTAGTTTCCCAACCAGGGATTGAGCCCCCTGCAGTGGAAGCACAGAGTCCTATCCACTGGACCACCAGGGAATTCCCCCACATGGCTTTTATTGATGATATTTGCTCTCCCATTTTTATTTTCCATCCAAATTCCTGCTACTATCATTCATTTCGTGAGCTAACCTTTTTAAAACATTTATGTGTCAGGTCTATTTGTATCTACTGCTTTGGCCTCTTTGACATCTTTATGCCCCAATTCCTGTTTCTCCAGCTCTGCTGATCTTCATCGGCTCTGCACTTCCCACCAGCATGTCTCCACTCTGACCCTAATCATCTCAAAACCCCTGAACTCCATCTCCATACTCTCCTATTGAACAATTGCCTTGCTGTCTTCTATCTTTATCCACACATGTTCCATTTTCCTATAACCACTGAACCAACTTTTGACTCTCACCAGAATCTTTCAATCAAAATTTTTTTCATTCAGTCTGTTATAATTGCACAATTCCCAATTTAACCCTGAATCCGGGTAGTTCAATAGTTTCCCATAATCCGCCTATTCATTCATTCTTCCAACAAATATGGTTTAAACATTCTCTATGCACTAAATGCTGAGATATGATTGAAGAAGAAAATAGACATGACCTCGGCCTTCATGGAATTTGCAGTCTATCAGGAGAGACATATTAAACAAGTAAATGAACAAATTTGTAATTACAAAATAACAAATTAAGATTTATGAAAAGTACTAAGAGAAAATAATGGGGGGAGGCCCACTTTAGATTGGGGGGATAATGAAAGTGCTCTCTGAGGAAGTGGCATTTAAGCTAATGTATGATGAATGAGGAGGAATAACATGAATGTAGGGCCTGAGATAGGAAAGTGTTGGGTGTATCTGGGGAAAGGCCAGTGTGGCAGGAGCAAGCAAGAAAGTGGCTCCAAATGAGGTTGGAGGACTAGATAGGGTTCTAATCATGCAAGATTTTGTAGACCATGTTATGGTGTTTGAAATATGTTCTAGGACTTCCCTGGTGGTGCAGTGGTTAAGAACCCACCTGACAGTGCAGGGGACACGGGTTCATGCCCTGGTCCCAGAAAATCCCACATGCAGCGGAGCAACTAAACCCGTGTGCCACAGCTACTGAGCCTGCGCTCTAGAGCCCTTGAGCCACAACTACTGAAGCCCATGTGCCTAGAGCCTGTGCTCCACAACAAGAGGAGCCACTGCAACGAGAAGCCCTTGCACCGCAACGAAGAGTAGCCCCTGCTCGCCGCAACTAGAGAAAGCCCGCACGCAGCAACGAAGCCCCAACACAGCCAAAAATAAATAAATAAATAAATTTATGAAATATGTTCTAGGTGCAATGGAAAGTCATTAGCAGTTTTAAGCAGATTAATAGAATAAAATTTGCATTTTAAAAAGGTCTCTGGGTTTTTCAGTGGAAAATGAGTTAAAGAGAGCAAGAGTAGAAGTAGGAAGAACAGTTAGGAGGTTATTGTAGTTATTATAAATCAGAGATAATGATGGTTTGGACTAGAGAAATGGCGGAAGAGATAGAAATGTACTTTGGAAGTAGACTCAACAGAATATAAGACTAGATTAAATTGAGAATCTGAAAGCAGGGAAGAAATCAAGGGTGGTTCCTGAGATTCTTACTTGGGCCCTGGGCAAGTGATAATATTACATTCGTATATAATATTATAGTCATGATGGGAAGGGGAGAGATTCGGTAGTGTTAACAAAATTCAACTGAGTAAATTTGTAGATCTAATTGACTTTATTCAACAATTCATGAATCGGGCAGCATCCCATCTATTAAACAGAAAGACGCTCTGAGGAGCTGTACAAAATGGAAGTCTTTTATAGTCAAAAGGTGCATGAGACAAGGAAATCATAAGGAAAAGAACGGACTATTTCAGACAAGGTCACCTTCCTTTGGGGGAAGGCAGATTACCTCACTAGTACTGACCAGGAAATTCAAGACTAACTGGTTAAAAGTCACATTCCTGGACGGGGCTGAAAATGCAGTTAGGTTAAGTATTAAGACTTGGTTTACTGACACAGAGCTTAGCACAGCTGACTCCATTTGGGGCCTGTTGTTTCTTTTTAACAATATCTACGGGTCAGGAATGGGAGACAGAGGAGGTAAAGAACTCCTCTTGGTACACATTAAATTTGAGATGCCTATGAGATTTCCAAGTGGAGATGTCAAGTAGGCAGTCCTGCCCACCCTCTGCCATAACTGCCCTGCCATTTTCCAACTCTGGAACACTTTTAGTATCATCTATGTACTTTGCACTTGGGCCCAGGCTTCAGTACTCCTCAGGAAATATCCAGAACCATGAAAATCTGACTCACTGGAAGTGTGGCAGAGAAGGCTTACTGCCCACCAAAGATCTGTAATCCTCTTTCTTAGAAAACAGTTTTAGCTATGAAGCAGCTGCTCAGACAGCTTTAAAGACAAGGGAATATGAGCATAGGTGAGGTATAATTCTTCCAAGAAAAGGTGGTTAAGACGTGAGCCTACTTTCTTTATATTCTCTCTTTTCCCTCCTGACAGTTTGATGCAGGTAAATAGGGTGACTTTGGAAACTACCTATTGAAGATGATGGAGACACAAGAGCAAGAGCCCAAGTCCCCAAATCACTGCCTGGAGGAAAGCTGACCAGGAATGACCTTTTAGGAATTTACAAAATGAAGAAAGAAGCTTCAACTTATTAAACCACTGAAATTTAAGAGCTTATTTGTCATAGTCATTAGCATACCTTAACATACTTAATTAACATCCATTTCCCATTGGACTTTGATTGTTGCTTAAATATCTTTTGTATCGGGAGTTATAGTGGGACCTGATTTATATATTTTTGTAGGAACTCTGGGACATCCAGACAAACCATTTAGTCCTTTTATGGTCAATGCCATAAGAATTGATGGAAACTGAGAGTAAGGTTCCTGGATGCCTAGGTTTACTATCTACATTAAAAAAAGATTAACACTGCCCGGAACATTGCTCATAGGTAGGAGGAAAGTTCAAGTTCTATCACAAGGGGGTATATCACAAAGATCCCTCACTCAGACTCAGTCTGTAGGAGAATTTGGTCATAGACAGAAGGGGCTAGATGTTTTTAAAAAGCTAGGCTCCCTTTCAGGGATCAAAAGAAATATGATTGCTTAGAGGCTGGATTATCTAAATTGGACTACAAGATGTGACACTTCCTGTGGAAATGTTCATCCACTTGGAGTGAAGAGAACTGCAGATCTCAGTGGTGGGGTTGTTGATGAGAAACTGTATGGAGCAGGAGCCTCTAGCAGGATGGAAACTGAGAGCTGTGACCAGAGCAGTACTGTAGTGGAATCAACATAGTGGTGACCATCCAGGAAGGAAATCGGAGCTAACACTGGTGGGTAGTGGTCAGTATGTAACAACAGGAAAGTAAGGCCAAGGAAAACAGCAACACAAGGAAGGTCAATCAGAACCCCTGGGTGTATTCTCCCCTCTGTCCTGACTGCCATCTTACAGTTCCTTATCAGAGATGGTCGGAGCCAATGGAAGAGGGAGAGAGAAGGGTTAGAAGGAAAACCACTTTTATGGAGCAAAAAACTAAAAATATGTGTCTGTGTTTTTTCTAGAATTGTAATATAAATCCTTTGTTTTTTCTTCATCTTTTCCCCCCTTTTAGAGACAGAGGTTATGCATTTTCTAGAGTCATCTGCTCGGTTTCTAAGGTAGTGTCCACAGCAGCCATCTCATGACTTCTTGTTGGAGAATGTAGAGATGGCATAGCTCCACACCAGTCACTTGACCCACCCTTGGATAACCTCCCATCCCACTTGACCTAGGTGGAAGGCATTCATGTAACCCCAACGTATTCCTCTTCAGATTATTCCTGTCTATAACCATATTCTCATATGGCACTCTTAGCTCTTGTGGACATACTTCTCTTATTTCCCTTCTCTGTCTTCCTCTTGGACCTTGTCCCTCCATTATAACCTGTCACTAACTACCTTTTCTTAACTTTAAAACTCTCAATGACCTGAAATCAATTTTGCTTGACTCTGGTGCCCACTCATCTATCATCCTATTTTTCTTCCTATTTACTTGCTTATTGTGCTTATTCTCTATTTTTTCTTTCCAGAATATAAATTCCACAAGGCAGCAACATTTGTCTGCTTTTTTCACTTCATTATAAAAGTGCAGAATAGGTGGTCTATAAATATTTGTTTCTTTAGTAGCCACAACTCTATAAGGTAAATAATTTTTAAATCCTCATTATATGAATAAGGAAATTGAGACAGAAAAATGTTAGGACACACAGCAGGTAGATGGAGGACCCATAATTTGAATTGACAGTGGATTCCAGATTCTGTATTCTTAACATTACATTGAACGTAGCACAGCAATTTATTTGAAATTACAGTATTGTTTATTTAAAAATTATCATCAGTCATACTTACAAAGGTCAATTTTGTGGATATAGTCATCAACTATTGTTTGAAATATTTTTAGGAGACTTTATTTTTCCAGGATCTGTTCATACATTTTGTCTGACCCTGTTTAGTGAACACAGATGTGGAGAGCCCTGAAGAGAGCTTTTAAAATGAATTTTGATGTAGATTTTGAGCAGTGGGATCTGAAGTTATACAAATGGCAAGGTGGCCCCTGGAAGCAGAATGAACTATGCCTGGAAAAGCTGGAAGTTTGGTTTTAAGTTAGAAGTGTACCACTCTGCAAAGTGCATCTCTAAGGATACATCAAACATACATTTTGCGCTAATGCCAAATGGCCAAGTATTAAAGTATAATATTTGAACAAATGGAGACGAACACTTACTAGCAGTATCATGGAATGCATTGGATGCTGCAGGAAAAAATTAGACTTTAACCCAAATCAGTTTCATAATTATTTCAAATACATTATGAATATTTAATAGTCAAATTTGTTAAGTTTGATATTCTCATGTAGGAACAAGAATTTATCAGCACTGCCAGCTGCTCGATTGCTCCTATGCTTACTGAACCACTTCTTTGTGATACTTCGTAGGTCTTCACTTTCAACTGACATCAGAAGAAGAGCAAGATATTTGGGGGCTACTTCATTTTTCCTTAACAATTTCTTCTCCCCTTCATACGTCTTATAATAAGTGATTATATTCAGATTGATGATAATATATCATGAATGTTACATATGATTTAGAATTTTTCTTTTTTTGTCACATTTGAAGTGGCCAGCTTTGACATTCTCCTCTCTATTTGTTTTGGTGAGCTCCTTATAGAACTTGCTCTTTAAAATGTAGTGGACTAAATGAAATAAAATAATTCAATTCAGCTATTAAAAGTCATTTTGTTTAACACAATGAGTGCCACTGTATCAAGCAATTTTATAAAAAGGATCACTTTGATACAATTTAATCTATTATTCTGCCTTGTATTCTGCCCATATATTAATTACTTAATTTATGAGATGTTTGTTGGATGAAAAATTATGTTTTCCATAAAGTCATCTGTATAATGTACTCTCAATATTTATATTAACTATCAAACTATTCCTCTACTTATTTAAATGTTAAAAAAATTTTAATAAACAATCAATAGCTTTAACAATCATCAATAATCACAGGGTGTATTTGTGATAATACCTCTATGGTATATATATATATATATATTCTTCAACTGACTGATAGGATCTTAGTATAAAGCTCACAAGCAGACTTTTCACCCTGAGTTACATCTAGAATACCTACCTATACTTAGGAGAGAATGTTCTGTAGTGCCTATAAATCTGAATGACATTCTTTTTAGACATTACCACCACTGTTACTCTGATTAGCTGTGATTAGATATGGCCTTCAGGAATGCCAGGAATTACATTGCAAGAGACATTCAGCTATTTGGCCTTCCACATGACAAAGCTGAATAGCAAACTGTGGTCAAGTACTGAGGCTACTGGGTGCATCTCTGGTAGCTACACCACTAAAATGGTATTGTAGGCTGGAGGGGTAGTTGTTCTACTGTGAAATCTAATGTGATGGTTTTCCTGGGACACATGGGTAGGGGTAGGCAAATGCATTCCTGGCCTGGGTGCACGTGTCACAAGTTAATGTGAATTGAAGGATGTCAGTAGTAAGTACATCACCAGAGACCCACTGGGTCCTGCTCAGCATTTTCGAAGTGCACCCTAATTGCTTGGATTATCCCTAGATGGGTTCTGGCAAGCAGTCATCAAATATGGCTTACCATGATCCTCTTTACTTTGGTAGAAAAAAGCAATAATAGCATTAGCTAAGACGCCTTGGTTAGACATGCTCCCAAATAGTATTCAGAACCATTCTGTGATCTTTAGCAGCAGGAACGTTAGGTTCCACGTGGATAACCACTAATTTCTTCCACCTTCCCCACCAGGCTGGACACTAAAAATACCATATCTTCTAATCATCCCAAGAACCCATATTACTCACAAAAGATAGAAATTGCATAGCAAGCCTTACAATGACTTTAGATTACGCTCTTGTACAAATTCTGAAGTTTGGAATAGGGGCAGCCCTGGGACGGTTGGGAGGGCTGTGAAAAGCGGAACCCGTGAGAGAGGGAAAACATCTCCAGCAGAACCTCTGCTAATCGGTCCTCAAGTGTTGCTACCTCCTGGAGGGAGTAGGCTTGATCCTCTCTTGGTACCCCATTGTAAATACACTATGGCCACAAACTAGACCTAGTAAATGGCATGATAAAGGAAACAGAGTTGTAGCAAAATATCTGAGCCCTCGCCTTTGGAGGACCTGGAGCAGTGATCAATCAGGCCAGTGATGGAATTTCAGGTCCCAGGAGGCAGGATCTAAGGCAGAGGACCCTGATCTCCAGGGGACCAGTGATCTCATTATTAGAGACCACACAGGGATTGAGTGGCAATAAATAGCAGTATGTCCAGGGGACTCAGGAATACCTGAATTATGCTTTGCCAAATATGCCTCACCTTCCTTCCCTGCCATCACTCTATCTCCACCTCTGCTCCCTGGCCCTGGCTCCCAAATTGGGAGATATAAGGTCAGGAAATGACCTGAGCGAGGACCTGGCCTCTCAGTTCCTCAAGCTCTGTATCTGCAGTGACATGCTCCTCACTCAGTGACATTCAGCACCCTCTCCAATGGCCATCCTAGACTTGGTCATTACTCAGAACTGTTTCACCTAAAGAATGAAGAATTCAAATATGCCATTCTGTGACCACAACCTCTTGTCTTTCTGGTTTGTTCATTCTGAATAGTCTCCTGCTATTGAGATCTTTTAGCAACATCCTCAACCCCTCTTCAGATGGAGAGTCAGTGGTGCACATTTCAATTTTTTATCAGTATCTTAAACTGTTTGCCCCTTTGTCCTTTCATCACATGCATCTGACAAAATCCCATGTTTAAATGAATCAGGGCTCAGTTGTTCTATGCCAACAGAGCTCTGGGGAAAAACAGAAACATAAAATTAAGCAGAATGGTGACACTATAAATTTATGACACCAACTTCACCCGGGCCTTCAACTCTGACTCTCTGGAAATTCCCTCTTCAATAAGGTCACTCTTACATTTTCTACAATATTTTTAATCCTCCTCTACCTTTCTTGAAATGCAGACCTCCCTACTTCTTCCCTCTGTTTGAGGAGGTGGGCTTACTTCTTACTTCAGTGGGAAAACAGAAGCTGTAATAAAGGACGTCTCACATACAACCAAGCAGCATCCCCATCCATTCTTTCCTTTTTCCCCTCATTAAATGGAGATGTCCATCCTCCTATCTGAGGTTACTTTCTCTGCCTGAGCTCTGAATCTCGTCTTCTATGGCTTTATCACAGAGAAACTTGGGCTACTCTCCCATCCCAGTCTCCTCTATGCCACCTCTGTCTATCAGCAATTTATCCCTTAACCTGACGTCCTGCTTCAGCTACTGCCTTCTCTTTGTCTTTACTTTCTTTAGCAGACAAATGTAATTTTTGTTGGTCTTTGGAATTATACTGTTTTCTATTACTATTATTTTATAAGTTTATATAAAAATTATGATTATTGTTATATATTATATATATAAACATGCTCACATTACCTAAATACAAAATGTCAAATAACTGCTTTCTCTTCCTAACCATCTCCCAAATACATACCCCAGAGATAATCACTATAAGATTGTTTGTGTATATATGTATGCAATATATATAGATGTATAAGAATTTCTTACACAAATGGAATCCTATGATACATGCTGTCCTGCAACATGCTTTTTTCATTTTATACATTTTAGATATCTTTCCACATCAGTGCATATAAGTACACCTCTTTCTTTTTAATAGCTACATTTAACTTTAATGGCTTTTTGATATTCACTGTTCTATCTTCATAGCTTGGGACAGTGTCTGGCACATAGTTGGCATTCTATGAATATTCGGAGAATAAGTGAATGAATAAAGTACACTGTTTATAAGTGCACTATAGTTGAAATGAGTCCTCTATTGATAAACATTTGAATTATCTTCAGTTTATTGCTTTTACAGATAAACTTGGCCTAAACAGCAGTTCACACCCTTCCTGTTGAATCTTCTTGTCCATACATCCTCCTGACTCCCTTTGACTGTGCTTCTCCATCTATTTTTGTTAAAATTGTCTCTGCTTCATGTGTGACCAGCTAAGAAATTGCCCTTGATTGGCATGCACAAGAAACCCAAAAAGAATGAGCATATGTGATTTACAGAATTTGCTGGAAATTTCTGTAGTCCTACTAAGGTAGTCATTAGTGTGGTTCACCAATGATTCTGATTCTTCTCCTTCCAGACACAGAGTAGGATAGTTCTTTTTTCCCTTTAAAGGTCCCTTAAAGTGTCTTTCTTCTGCCAGTAAAATGTGCACTCTTAACGAGTCAGCGTGATTGTCCTGTTCCTTCCCCCTACAGCGGAAGTTTCTTTTGCCTAGGTCCCAGAGCAGAGCTCCCCCTGCCAACCCAAGATGGGTATGCAGTGATAGCAAGAAATAAATCTTGTTTGTAAAGCCCCTGAAATTTGGCGATTATTTGCTATGAAAGCCAACCTAGCTCCTCCCAACTTCCCTGTGGTCCAGGGAAGGACCACATCAAATTCTTGCAGCTGCTTCTTCTATTTTTATAAAGGATTTTAAAAATTGAGTTATAATTAACATACAATATTATATTAGTTTCATGTGTGCAACATAGTGATTTAATACTTTTATAAATTATGAAATGATCAATAAGACCAGTTACGATCCGTCATCATACAAAGTTATTAGTGTTACTGACTATATTTGTCTTGTTTTTTAGATTCCACATATAACTGAAAGCATATGGTATTTGTTTTTCTCTGTCTGAATTATTTCACTTAGCATAGTACCCTGTAGATCCATTCCTGTTGCTGCAGATCCATTCCTGTTGCTGCAATGGCAAGATTTCATTCTTTTTTGTGGCTTAATTATATATATTATATATATATATATATATATATATATATATATATATATATATACACACATACATATATATATATCTCACATCTTTATCCATTCATCATTTGATGGACCCTTAGGTTGCTTCCATATCTTGGCTATTGCAAATATTGCTGCAATGAACATATGGATGCATATATCTTTTTCTAATTAGTGTTTTCATTTTCTTTGAATAAATACCCAGAAGTGAAATTGCCGAATCGTATGGTCATTCTATTTTTAATTTTTCAAGGAACTTCTATACTGTTTTTTATAATGGCTGAACCAATTTACATTCCCACCCACAGTGTACAAGGGTTCCCTTTTCTCCACATCCTTGCCAACACTTGTTTCTTTTCTTTTTAAAATAGCCATTCTGAGAGGTCTGAGGTGGTATCTCATTGTGGTTTTCATTTGCATTTCCCTGATGATTAGTGAGGTTGAGCACATTTTCATGTACGTATTGGCCATTTGTATGTCTTCTTTGGAAAAATGTCTATTCAAGTCCTCTGCCCATTTTTTAATCGGATTGGGTGTTTTTGTTCTGTTTTGTTCTTTTGAAATTGAGTTGTATGAGTTATTTATATATTTTGGATATCAACCCCTTATCAAATATATCATTTGCAAATATCTTCTCCCATTCAGTAGGTTGCCTCTTAATTTTGTTAGTGGTTTTCTTTGCTGTGCAAAAGGTTTTTAGTTTGATGTAGTCCCATTTGCTTATTTTTGCTTTTGTTTTCCTTACTTAAGGAGACATATACAAAAAAAAATTGCCAAGACTGATGTCAAAGAGGTTACTGCCTATGTTTTCTTCTAGGAATTTTATGGTTTCAGGTCTTACATTTCAGTCCTTAATCCATCTTGAGTTTATTTTGGTATATAGTATAAGAAAATGGTCTAGCTTCATTCTTTTGCATGTAGCTGTTCAGTTTTCCCAACACCATTTATTAAAGAGACTGTCTTTTCTCCATTGTATATTCTTGCCTCCTTTGTCATAGATTAATTGATCCTATGAGCATGGCTTTATTTCTGGACTCTATTATGTTGCATTGACCCATGGGTCTGTTTTTGTGCCAGGATCATACTGTTTTGATTACTACAGTTTTGTAGTATAGTTCCAAGTCTGGGAGCATGATACCTCCAGTTTTGTTCTTCTTTCTCAAGATTACTTTGGCTACTCATGGTCTTCTGTTGTTCCACACAATTTTTAAAATTATTTGTTCTAGTTCTGTGAAAATGCCATGGTTATTTTGATAAGGATTGCATTGAATCTGTAGATTGCTTTGGGTAGTATAGACATTTTAATACTGATTCTTCTAATCCATGAGCACCATATATCCTTCCACTTACTTGTGTTGTCTTCCATTTCTTTCCTCAAAGTCTTATAGTTTTCAGAGTACAGGTCTTTCACCTCCTTGGTTAAATTTATTCCTATGCTGCACAGCTTCGAAGGCATCATGTGGACTCCCTGGTTCATTCCTCCCCCAAGGCTGGGCTGGGCACTCTGGGCCCCTTCCAAAGGCCCGTGCTTCAGATATATGATCCTTGTAAGTGCAGTCCACATCTCGTCTGACTGACTTTTTCTGATAAAATTTTTCTCTATCCATGGCTACCTCCCTCCAAAAAATTATTCGTTATTCAACAAATCTAGTACACAGTCTCTCTCAGAGAAATTGGAAGAAGACAAAATGTAATTGTTGGTTTTTTTGCGGGTTTTCTTGCCTTATAACTGAAGAGTTTTATTTATCTGTTTATTTTTGCAATTGTTTTTTAAATAGGACTATGGCTTTTTTTAAATGTTTTATTTTATATTGGAATATAGTTGATTAACAATGTTGTGATATTTTCAGGTGTACAGCAAAGTGATTCAGTTATACATATACATGTATCTATTCTTTTTCAAATTATTTTCCCATTTAGGTTTTTACAAGGAGCAGAGTTCCCCTGTTGGTTATCCACTTTAAACATAGCAGTGTGTACATGTCAATCCCAAACTCCCTAACTATCCCTTACCCCACATTTCCCCACTGGTAACCATAAATTCGTTCTCTAAGTCTCTGACTCTGTTTCTGTTTTGTGAGTAAGTTCATTTGCATCATTTCTTTTTAGATTCTGCTTATAAGTGATATCATATGATATTTCTCTTTCTCTGTCTGACTTACTTCAATCAGTTTGACAATCTCTAGGTCCGTCCATGTTGCTTCAAATGACATTACTTCATTCTTTTTAATGGCTGAGTAATATTCCATCATATATATATGTGCCACAACTTCTTTATCCATTCCTCTGTCAATGGACATTTAGGTTACTTCCATGTCTTGGCGATTGTAAACAGTGCTGTAATGAACATTGGGGTACACTTATCTTTTCGGACGATGTTTTTCTCCAGATATATGTCCAGGAGTGGGATTGCAGGATCATATGGTAGCTCTATTTTTAGTTTTTTTAAGGAACCTCCATACTGTTCTCCATAGAGACTGTACCAATTTACATTCCCACCAACAGTGTAGGAAGGTTCCCTTCTCTCCACACCCTCTCCAACATTTATTGTCTGTGGATTTTTTGATGATAGCCATTCTGACTGGTGTGAGGTGATATCTCATTGTAATTTTGATTTGCATTTCTCTAATAATTAACGATGTTGAACATCTTTTCATGTGCCTCTTAGCCATCTGTATGTCTTCCTTGGTGAAATGTCTATTTAGGTCTTCTGCCACTTTTTTTAAATTAATCTTTATTGGAGTATAGTTGCTTGCCCATTTTTTGATTGGGTTGTTTGTTTTGATGATATTAAGTTGCATGAGCTATTTGTAAATTTTGGAGACTAATCCCTTGTTGGTCACATCATTTGTAAATATTTTCTCCCAATCTGCAGGTTGTCTTTTCATTTTGTTTATGGTTTCCTTTGATGTGCAAAAGCTTTTGAGTTTAATTAGGTCCCATTTGTTAATTTTGTTTTTATTTCCATTATTCTGGGAGACAGATTGAAAAAAATATTGCTGTGATTTATGTCAGAGAGTGTTCTGCCTATGTTTTCCTCTAAGAGTTTTAGAGTGTGTGGTCTCACATTTAGGTCTTTAGTCCATTTTGATCTTATTTTTGCATATGGTGTTAAAGAGTGCTCTAATTTCATTTTTTTACATGTAGCTGTCAAGTTTTCCTAGCATCATTTGTTAAGGAGACTGTCTTTGCACCATTGTATAGTCTCGCCTCATTTATTGTAGATTAATTGACCATAGGTGTGTGGGTTTATTTCTGTGCTTTCTATCCTGTTCCATTGATCTATATGTCTGTTTTTGTGCCAGTACCCTACTGTTTTGATGACTATAGCTTTGTAGTATAGTCTGAAGTCAGGGAGTCTGATTCCTCCTTTTTTCTTTCTTAAGATCGCTTTCGGGGTCTTTTGTGTCTCCATACAAATTTTAAGATTTTTCTTTCTAGTTCTGTGCAAAATGCCATTGGTAATTTGATAGGGATTGCATTGAATCTGTAGATTGCCTTGGGTAGTATAGTCATTTTGACAATATTGATTCTTCCAATCCAAGAACATAGTATGTCTCTCCATCTGTTTGTGTCATCTTCAGTTTCTTTCAGCAGCGTCTTATAGTTTTCAGAGTACAGGTCTTTTGTCTCCTTAGATAAGTTTATTTCTAGGTATTTTATTCTTTTTGATGCGGTGGTAAATGGCGTTGTTTCTTGAATTTCTCCTTCTGACCTTTCATTGTTAGTGTATAGATATGCGACACATTTTTGTGTATTAATTTTGTAGCCTGCAACTTTACCAAATTCATGGATGAGCTCTAGTAGTTTTCTGGTAGTGTCTTTAGGATTTTCTATGTACAGTATCATGTCATCTGCAAACAGTGACAGTTTAACTTCTTCTTTTCCAATTTGGACTCCTTTTATTTCTTTTCCTTCTCTGATTGCCATAACTGGGACTTTCAAAACTATGTGGAATAAAAGTGGTGAGAGTGGACATCCTTGTCTTGTTCCTGATGTTAGAGGAAATGTTTTCAGCTTTTCACCATTGATAATGATGTTTGCTGTGGGTTTGTCATATATGGCCTTTATTATGCTGAGGTAGGTTCTCTCTATGCCCACTTTCTGGAGAGTTTTGAGCATAAATGTGTGCTGAATTTTGTCAAAAGCTTTTTCTGCAGCTATTGAGATGTTCACATTGTTTTTATTCTTCATTTTGTCGATGTGGTGTATCACACTGATTGATTTGCGGATATTGGAAAAATCCTTGCATCCTTGGAATAAATCCTACTTGATCATGGTGTATGATCCTTTTAATGTACTGTTGGGTTTGCATTGCTAGTATTTTGTTGAGGATTTTTGCATCTATGTTCATCAGTGATATTGACCTGTCATTTTTTTGTGGTATCTTTGTCGGGTTTTGGTATCAGGGTGATTGTGTCCTCATGAAATGAGTTTGGGGGTTTTCCTTCATCTGCAATTTTTTGGGAACAATTTCAGAAGGATAGGTGTTTTCTCTTCTCTAAATGTTTGATAGAATTTGCCTGTGAAGCCATCAGGTCCTGGACTTTTGTTTGTTGGGAGTTTTTTAATCACAGTTTCAATTTCAGTGCTCATGATTGGTCTGTTCATATTTTCTGTTTCTTCCTGGTTCAGTCTTGGGAGATTGTACCTTTCTAAGAATTTGTCCATTTCTTCCAGGTTGTCCATTTTATTGACATACAGTTGTTTGTAGTAGTCTCATATGATGTTTTGTATTTCTGTGGTGTCCATTGTAAGTTCTCCTTTTTCATTTCTAATTTTATTGATTTGAGTCCTCTTCCTTTTTTTCTTGATGTGTCTGGCTAAAGGTTTATCAATTTTGTTTATCTTCACAAAGAACCAGCTTTTAGTTTCATTGATCTTTGCTATTGTTCTTTTTGTCTCTATTTCATTTATTTCTGCTCGGATCTTTATGATTTTTTCCTTCTACTAACTTTCGGTTTTATTTGTTCTTCTTTCTCTAGTTGCTTTACGTGTTAGGTTGTTTATTTGAGATTTTTCATGTTTCCTGAGGTAAGATTGTATTGCTATAAACTTCCCTCTTAGCACTGCTCTTGCTGCATCCCATAGGCTTTGGATCATTGTGCTTTCATTTTTATTTGTCTCTAGGCATTTTATCATTTCCTTTTTGATTTCTTCAGTGATCCATTGGTTATTTAGTAGCATATTGTTTAGCCTCCATGTGTTTGTGTTTTTTTCAGTTTTTTCCTTGTAGTTGGTTTCTAATCTCATAACATTGTGGTCAGAAAAGATGCTTGATATGATTTCAATTTTCTTAAATTTACAGAGGCTTGCTTTGTGACCCAGCATGTGGTCAGTCCTGGAGAATGTTCCCTGTGCACTTGAGAAGAATGTGTATTCTGCTGCTTTTGGATGGAATACTCTATAAATATCATTTAAGCCTATCTGGTCTAAGGTGTCATTTAAGGTCTGTGTTTCCTTATTGATTTTCTACCTGGATGATCTGTCCATTGATGAAAGTGGGGTGTTAAAATCCTCCACTCTTATTGTGTTACTGTCAATTTCTCCCTTTATGGCTGTTAGTATTTGCCTTGTATATTGAGGTACTCCTATGTTGGGTGCATATATTTACAATTGTTATATCTTCTTCTTGGATTGATCCCTTGATCATTATGTAGTGTCCTTCTTTGTCTCTTGCAACAATCTTTATTTTAAAGCCTATTTTTTTCTGATATGAGTATTGCTACTCCAGCTTTCCTTTGATTTCCATTTGCATGAAATAGCTTCTTCCATCCCCTCACTTTCAGTCTGTATGTGTCCCTAGGTCTGAAGTGTGTCTCTTGTAGACAGCATATATATGGGTCTTGTTTTGTATTCATTCAGCCAGTTTATGTCTTATGGTCATCCATTTACATTTAAGATAATAGTCAATATGTATATTCCTACTGCCATTTTCTTAATTGTTTTGGGTTTGTTTTTGTAGTTATTTTTTCTTCTCTTCCTCTTTTGTTTTTTTCTCTTGTGGTTTGATGACCATCTTTAGTGATGTGTTTGGGTTGCTTTTTCATTTTTGTGTGTGTATCTATTGTAGTTTTTGGGTTTGCTGTTCCCATGAGGTTTTGATAGAGCAGTCTATATGTGTACAAGATTGTTTTAAGTTGGTGGTCTCTTCCTTGCCTAGAGGAGTTCCTTTAGCATTTGTTGCAAAGCTGGTCTGATGGTGCTGAATTCTCTTAACTCTTGCTTGTCTGTAAAACTTTTGATTTCTCTGTCAAATTTGAATGAGAGCCTTGATGGGTAGAATATTCCTGGTTATAGATTCTTCCCTTTCATCGCTTTAAATATATCGTGCCACTTCCTTCTGGCCTGTAGAGTTTATGCTGAGAAATCAGCTGATAACCTAATGGAAGTTCCCTTGTATATTATTTGTTATTTTTCCTTTGTTGCTTTTAATAGTTTTTCTTTGCCTTTAATTTTTGTCAATTTGATTACTATGTGTCTCGGTGTGTTCCTCCTTGGGTTTTTCCTGCCTGGGACTCTCTGTGCTTCCTGGCCTTGGGTGACTCTTTCCTTTGCCATGTTGAGGAAGTTTTCAGCTATTAACTCTTCAAATATTTTCTCAGCACTTTCACACTCTATTCTCCTTCTCGGACCCCTATAATGGGAATGTTGGTGCGTTTAATGTTGTCCCAGAGGTCTCTCAGACTGTCTTCATTTCTTTTCATTCTTTTATCTTTATTCTGTTCCGTGGCAGTGATTTCCACCATTCTGTCTTCCAGGTTACTTATCCGTTCTTCTGCCTCAGTTATTCTGCTATTGATTCCTTCTAGTGTTATTTTTCATTTCAGTTATTATGTTATTCATCACTGATTGTTTGTTCTTTAGTTCTTCTAGGTCTTTATTGAACATTTCTTGCATCTTCCTGATCCTTGCCTCCATCCTTTCTCCAAGATCCTGGATCATCTTCACTATCATTATTCTGAATTCTTTTTCTGGAAAAAGAATTAGTTTTTCTGGGGTTTTATCTTGTTCTTTTATCTGGGGCATAATCCTCTGCCAATTCATTTTGTCTAACTTGCTGTGATTGTGGTTTTCATTCCACAGGCTGAAGGATTGTAGTTCTTCTTGCTTCTGCTGTTTGTCCTCTGGTGGATGAGGTTATCTAAGGGTTTGTGCAATCTTCTTGATGGGAGGGACTGGTGGTGGGTAGAGCTGGGTCTTGTCCCTCTGGTGGGCAGAGGCATGCTCAGTAAAACTTCAGTCCACCTGACTGCTGATGGGTGGGTCTGTGTTCCTTCCTGTTCATTATTTGGCCTGAGGTGACTTGGCAATGGAGCCTACAGGCCGTTTGGCAGGGCTAATGGCAGCCTCTGTGAGGGTTCATGGCAATGAGTACTTCCCAGAACTGCTGCTGCCAGAGTCTTTGTCCCCACAGTGAGCCACAGCTGCCTCCTTCCTCTGCAGGAGATCCTCCAATACTAGCAGGTAGGTCTGGCCCACTCTCCTATGGGGTCACTGCTTTTTTCCTCTGGGTCCTGGTGCACACAAGTATTTGTGTGTACCCTCAAAGAGTGGAGTTTTTGTTTCCACCAGTCCTATGGAAGTCCTGCAATTAAATCCTGCTGGCCTTCAAAGCCAGACTCTCTGGTGACTCCTCTTCCCATTGCCAGACCAGGCTGGGAAACCCAACATGGGGCTCAGAACCTTCACTCCAGTGGGAGAACTTCTGTGGTATAATTGTTTTCCAGTTTGTTGGTCACCCACCTGGTGGGTATGGGATTTGATTCTATCATGATATTGACCTTGCTACTGTCTCACTGTGGTCTTTCCTTTGTCTTGGGATGCAGGGTATCATTTTTGGTAGGTTCCAGCGTTTTTCTGTCAATGGTTGCTCAGCAGTTAGTTGTGATTCTGGTGCTCTCACAAGAAGAGGTGAGCACATACCCTTCTACTCTGTCATCTTGAGCTAATCTCTCTATAATTGTTATTTTGAGACATAGCCTTATCTCCCTCATTGTCCTCACCCTGAACCACTGCTCTCCCAGGGTATTGCATGTAGCATCTATGAAACCCTTCTTGTTTCCTACTTCCTTGCTTGGCCTGATTTGTTAGGACCATGGAGAAGTCTGCACTCTCACTGTGGCATTTCTCTCACACCCTTACAGAGAGAAGCTCTTGGTATCAGAGGGTATGTAGCAGCATTAGGAGAACAAGCCTTCTGTCACCCTTCCTTTCCATCCCCACTCAAGTCCTGAGTTGGGGTTTACTCCCATGTGTTGGAAAGAATGCATCAGGTGAGTACTTCGGCCTCTTCCTCCAAGGTCTGTCGTTTTTCCTTGAGTAGTCTATCACAAAGGCCAGACCAAGGGCCACCTCATCAAAACAACAAAAAGTGAATTACTTCATGTGTCAAAGCCTAGATCAGTCCTTTGTAAGCTGAATCTGTCCCACATATAATAAGCCCTGCAAGATGCCTTGGGTTGACAAATTGACATAACTGCCAAGTTGATAACTTTAATCCTTTCTGTGGTTTAGCTTAACAAACTGCAGGCACATTAGAAGAGTATTTTGATTGGCTTTTTCTGCAAAACAATCCCAAAATGTAGTTGCCTAAAACAACTATTTATAAGCAAGGATTCTTCTGGGCAGTTTTTCTGGTATGGCTCAAGCTCAGCTGATTTCAGTTAGACTAGCTCCCATGTGCCTGTGGTCAGTTGGTGAGTTGGCTGGAGACTGACTAGTTGCCATGGCCTCACATGTCTGCTATCAGCTGAGGCAAAGAAGAAGCATATATCTTACAACAGCCAGCAAGTTAGCCTGGACTTATTCACCCAGTGGTGGACACAGTGTTCCAAGAACAGCAACAGGGGGTTCCTAATGCACAAAATGATTTGCAAGCCTCTGCTTATATCATATTTGCTATTTTTTGTCCCATTGGCCAAAGCAAATGACAAAGCAGCCCAAACTCAAGGGATGAAGAAAGCCTCTACCTCCAATGGGAGGGATTATTAAAGATATAGATACAAGGACAGAAAACACCTGTGGCCATTTTTTGCCATCTGTCACAAGAGGCTTCCTCTAAATAGCTGTCTGATCAGAGGTGGTGTACTCACTCAATATACTCATCCCACTCCTACCAGGACCCTTCAGAAGCCTGAGTCATTTCCTACAACATCTCTAGTTCCCCAAATCTGCACTGGTGTCTATAGCACAAAACAGCTGTTCCGTATGGCTTGGGATAAAAGTCTGCCACTTTTGTACAAAATTATAGAAATGGTTTCCGAATCAGGAACTCAGTATTTAAAATCTGGGTAACACACCATTACTGTGTGAATTTTCAAGAGCTGGAGGAATTAGAGCATTGAGTTATTTTAATCTCGATTACTCCTTAACTTCAAGTATTAGCAATCATGTAATATTTCATAACTTACTCACAGGTAAACATCCTCCTCTCTTGTACCTGGCATTGCATTCTTGCAATTTTCTTCTTTATGGCTTCCAGATTCTAAGGTATACTTAAAAAAGGTCAAATACAATCACTAGAATTATGAAACACAAACACATATTTTATTTTAATATTTGTTAACATACACATTGTGGAAAATCTGGAATTGCATTGTATAATATGACAGTTATTAGCCACATGTGGTTATTGAGCACTTCAAATACATTTTACATTGATTACATGTCAAAATGAGAATATTTCACAAACTTGGGTTAAATAAAATATATTACTGAAATTAATTTCAAATTTTTACTTTTTAAGTGTAGCTAGTGAAAATTACACACTTTTGTCTCTCAGAATTTATTCCAGAAATTTACAGAAAAATAAAGTTTAAGTGGTTATATTAATATCAGACAAATTATGTTTGAATGTATTTGAGAACAAAGAACATAATGAAAGATAAAGAAGTTTATTGCATAATAATAAAAGAATCAATTTATCAAGAATACATACAAATTCTAAACATTTATGTCCCTAATAACAGTACTTCAAAATACATGAAGCAAAAACTAAAAGATGCAAGGAACAATAGACAAACCTACAATGAGAATTTTGATACCCCTTCTCCCAATAATTGATAGAAAAAGTAGACAGCAAATCAGCAAGGAAAGAGAAGACTGGAACCATATTAACAACCAACTTTACCTAACTGACATTTATAGGAAGTGCCTCTCAGCAGCAAAACACACAATCTTTACAAGAACACATGGAACATTTAGCAAGTGTCACATTCTAAGCCATAAAATACGTATCAATAAAATTGATAAATCCAAGCCAGACTGGTCAGGAAGCAAAAAGAGAGACGATATGAATTATCAGCATCAGGAATGAGCATCACTACAGATTCTACAGCTATTCAAAGGATAATAAGAAAGACACAACTGTAAAAGTTAGTAAGGTAAAAGATACTGTATTTTGTGCAAGTGTGGCAAGAACTCTCCTGTATAGTGAAGTATGTTGATACTGAAACTTCTTTCTTGAGTGTGTATCCAAGAGAAAGCCTCAAGAAATTTTCTCTTTGTTTCTTTGTCGCTCCAGTTTTTCAATCTCCAAAGACAATTTATGTAACTCCAGGGTTGCTTTTGAGTCCTGGGGACTTGAAAGACACCGTAAGAGTTTTTGGCCTTTCAAGACTATCTCACAATCTTCAGTGCCTACCTGAAAGAAGAAACCAATAGTGTGATTTCAGAAAGTTTCCCCATCCTTGTAAAGGGTGTGCTTCTTCAGGAAGTCTTGTGGCAGAAGGAAGAGTGGAAGATGAAGGATAACCCCAGGACTTATTGATGGGCAGGAAACTCCAGAAAAATACTTTGGATCCTAGCAAAATATTTCCCTGAGACGTGAATCCATATCTGTACTTAAGTAATAATCAATATCAGTGTCAAGCATAGAGAGAGTGTAAGCAGCAAGGGAATCCCAAAAAAACATCCAAAAGAACAACGAGTATGTTAGTTCAGCTGACCAACCAGAAATGGAGCAAAAGCACATCATTTATTGGAGAAAAAACCAAAGGCTAGATATCTGGTGAATAAGACTCTCATGTTCACATACCTGGAAAGACCTGTTATAAGGTGGAAAGAGCCAGTAAACACTTTATAAATTAACCCCACAACTGAGATAGTTCTTTAGGACATATTATTTCTTTCCTATTTTATGAGCCATCCCATTTTCCTATCATTTATTTTGAGGTGTCATACAACATAAAATTCATTGAATATTATTCACCTTCTCACACTTGGGCACATCCAGACTCCAAGATTTTTTCTCTGAGCAAGAGATATTCTGGGAACCAACCATCTTATAGCCAGGGTCACACTTGATGGTGACAGTTTCAGGACTGATCCTTCTCCACAGATAGCTTTCCATTTATTATTTCTGGTTTTAGGCACAGAGCTGTAATCAAGACACATTTTCTTAGCATCTTGAGTGTCTCAGAGAGAACACATTTTAACACTGATAATATCATTAAAAAGGGATAAAAAAATATTGCTGAATTCTATCTTTTCTTTCTACACTATTGATCCACTACTACTACTACTTCTACCAACGCTGGCAACTATTTGAGCTCTGGCTGCAGTCGCCTACATGCCGAACACATTACACACATTATATCATGTAAGCTTTCAGCAACTCTGTGAGGGAGGCACTATCTCCATCTTAGAGATGAGGCAACTGAGACACAGAGAAGCTTAATGCTTTGTCCCAAGTCGCACAGCAGCTTTTAAGTGGCAGAGCCAGAGTGAAAACCCAGGGGTTGTTCTGAGCTCTTTATTTCTGCACTAAAGGACCCCTCTTCTGGCCTCAGTTTTCCCCTTTGTAAAATGAAAACAGTGACAGCAACTCAGCTCCTAGAGTTATTATGAGTGAAATGATGTAAGTAACCTTTAGGAACACTTTCCTTATTCTGCTATAATAGCTGCTCTCCCAATAAAGAGGTCAACCCCATCGGTCAACTTTCTCATGAAAGGTTCCAGGCTGTATAAGAATCTGAGGGGGCTATTTCTTGGATATTTGGAATTAAACCCCAGTGGACCTCACTCAGGCTCAAGCACATGCTCATGACAACTCTGCCTCTGCCTGGGAGGATGCTTTCTCTCAGAATCACTTCTGAACCGCTCTACAGTTGTTCTATCAGCTTAGTGCTATTCTGTCCCAGGGAACTGGGATTACCTTTACACTGAGGAGCCAGTGATGACCATTGTAAAATAGTGCAGGAGATTTTAGCCTCTCCAACCAGAATATATCCTTTCTGACATTCATACTCGACCACAGTATTGAACAATTTTTGTTCACTAGTATATCTAAAGTGTCCATGTTTAATTCCACATGATGAACTGCAAACTTCGATGGTAAAAGAGAGAGAGAGAAGGAGAGAGTGTTTTTCTGACTCATTAAACAAAACAGCATTGAACTAAGGTGATCTATTGGAAGACTTTCATCCTTCCCAATCAATTTCATTGACCATAAGATAACTTGGAATAATTCACAAAGTAGGAGTGTGCCCCTCTATCACCATGTGGCTGGAAATTAAGGAAAGTGGGTATATGTATGGGTATCTGGGGGAAAGAGAATTGACTCCTCACCTTGTATAGAACTATTTTTTTCAATAAATTTAAATATTTAATGGAATGTGTGTATAAGCATTTACTATAGTGTGCCAGGCAATACTTTAACTCATTTAATTCTCCTAAACAACCTTATGAGGTAGGCATTATTATTATCCGCGTTTTATAGATGAGGAAACACAAAGAGGTGAAGTAGCTTGACCAAGGTCACACAATGAGGGAGGGGCTGAGTCAGTGCAGTTCTACGCAGACACACACTTGCTAAAATGCAGACACACAAGTATTCATGATGCCTGTGTCCAATTATTTCTCCTGCCATTGCCTACTTCACTTCTGGATTATATGAACAATTCACTGTCTTCATTTTCCCTCCTCCAAGAATTCCTTTCTCCCTAAGGTGCACCTGGGAAACCCACTTCATTTTTCAAAACTCACTTTACATATTATGTCTTCTGTGCAGTCTTCTTTTTAGTGTTGTGATCACACGCTCCTTTTTGCTACCCTTGCACTTCTGCATGCCTGATTGTTGCACTCGCTACACTGTATTGTAATTGTATTTTTTACATATCTCTGTCGTCTTCTGGGCAACATTCCTTGGGGCCAGGGACTACGTTTTTCATCTATTGATGTTGCCTTAGCATGTTACTTGTTGTGAAGTAGTTAGTTATAAAAATGAGATTTGATTAAATTGAAAATTGTTTTGTACATATTACTTATTATCACTTTACAGATATAACAGGAAAAAATATTAATGTTGGTGCTGAAAGTTCACTTCTAGTAAATGGTGGTGGTACTTGACTTTACTTATATTATTTTCCCCACTGTTTTATATCTTTCTACCTGATATCTCTTCTTTATTTCCATCTATGTTTCTTTATTACTAAACCAAGAAAAACAGGTATGAGTGTAGGGCTAGGCCATACTCGGCTGGAATAGTAAAGAAATTGTGTGGGGTTCTGGTGAGAAAATCCTGAAGCATACAGGTCTGCATCTTCCCTTTGAGGCATGTGGAGGGGTCTGCTTCTAAAGAGTTTTATTAGCAACTAATCAAGATGCTTTTGCACAAGGCTCCTGATTAGCTGTTGGTATACTAAGAGTGAATCAGAGTTAGCGTAGTTTCTGATTTCTTTTACAGTGTCAATGTGGATGATCATTTTTTACTGCTGGGAGTGGTGGTGGTGGGGAGTGAGGGAATATTCCTTTCCTGCTCCTGATGTTTCAGTCCTGTCAAGAGAGCTCTTAGGGTCATTTCAGCCCTGCTTCTTTACTGACTCTGCCCCAGGGTGATCAAGTGACATATAGAAAGCTTGAAAAGAATTGAGCATGCTTGCCTTGACTAATTCTGTTCTCTCCCTTGAGAGTGTGAGTGAGTGTCTTCTGTTTCTCTCATTCTGTGTATTACTAGTTAGTAAATCTGCCCAATTCTGAGGTTCCGTTATGTGATCATTTCATTGAAACTGGATTCTCAAGCCAGGGTTATCAACAGTAACAGGAATATTCGGCCCTCCATCTTTTTTCTTTTATATTATTTCCTAATTTATTCCAAACCAAATGGAATTAAGGCATTGTACTTGCTGGAAGGTAATTAAAAGACCCTAACATTTGGTGCATTACCTGGGAACACTGAGAAATAAAAAGAAAGGAGCAGACATTTTGGAGAGGAAAATGTCCATGTGGAAAATATTTTGGTACTGCCAAGGAAAGTAGTCTAGTGCCTCGGTCTTTAATGTATGGTGGGATGTTGAGACCTTTGACTGTTTGAAAATATTTAGCTTTGTGCAGTAAACTGCTGAAGCCTAGAAAAGGTTTAATGCATGCTGTATAAGTGTCCCGTGCTTGCTAGGAGACTAATAAACTTGGAGGCTTAACACAATAGAAATTTACTATCTCACAGTTGTAGAGTCCAGAAGTGTGATATCAAGGTGTCAGCAAGGCTGCTCTCCCTACAGATGCTCTAGGGGAGATTCTATCCCTTGCCTCTTTCAGCTTCTGGTGGTTGCCAGCTTCCTTGGCTTGAGGCCACATCACTCAGTTTTTGTCTCTGTCTTCACATCACCCCCTTTCTGTGTCTGTATCTTCTCTTTTGTCTGTCTCAAATGTCCCTCTGCCCTTCTTGTATAAAAAGGGCAATTGTCATTCTATTTAGGACCCATCCAGATAATATAGGATGGAAATCCCATCTTAAGATCCTTAATGACATTTGCAAAACCTTTTTTTTCAAATGAGGTAACAGTCAAGGATTAGGACATGGATATATCCTTTTGGGGGCCACCATCCAACCCACTACACCAGCCTTAAGATGTTTTGATTTTGGCTGATGGCTGCAGCTTATGGCGTGGGAGAGTGGCTGTTTCTTTAGAGCCACTTAAGTAAAGATCTGACATAAAGAAAAGGGGCATTAGGGAGTTGCAGGTGACTGAGCAGTACCTGGAGTGGAATGAATAAGGCACCTGGAGGGTTTTTAGTATACAGAGACCTTTACCTGGCACTTGACTTGAGAGTGTGCAAGAGTTTACAGGGCAAGAAAGTCTCAGGCAGCCGTCCACCTTACCTTACTCTTCAGGTACAGTTTTTCCCAAGCAGGCTTGACTGAGACAAAGAGTCAATTGTAAGGAAAACGTGTTTTGTAGAACTTGTCGGCATTGACACATGTGGTCTACCGTAGGCTCAAGTGACTCCCTTTACATGTGGACCCAAGCTGACACTGGATTTGTCAATTATGTTGGAGAAAGAAATGTTCTCTTAAAGGCAGCCGCCTTTGGTCTATGCAGTTCCATAGCAGGAGGCAGTGAAAATGGCCATGGCGGCATAGGACTGTCATATCTACACATCAGAACTGGAGGTGTAATGTCACTCGACAGAAGCCATAACCAGTTCAGTACTGCAGTGTGAACCACAAGGTCATCAAGGAGGAAAGATAACTCAAGAGCCCATGTGTGACAGATGCTCAGGGCTGTGCACTGCACATGGCAAATTCATAGTGACAAATCAACGTCAGGCTAAAAGATTCCTCCTGGTTAGAAGTTCACAGGTCAGAAATTTCAAATAAATGGCATAGACTAATGGACATCCTAGTGAGGCTAAAACGAAAGAGACTTTATCTTTCTCTCAAATGCCATTGAGTTTCTGCTATGTTCTTTGGTCAAATTCTGTACTGGATTCTGGGAACAAAAATGTGCCTAGTTTCACTCTTCTAGGAGTGGGGGATTGGCTTGCTTTTGAGATTGTTTTTAAATTTTGGGGATAGTGCTGTAAAGTCAAATTGTATCTTAGTAACTCTTTAGACTCTTTAAAAGCATGGTTGATGAGAGGCTTGATAAACTGATAAAACAGCCAAGGCCCTGAGAGACCCACACCCGTGTCAGTGACAGAAGTCCAAGCTACAGATACTGAAGGAACCCTCAGTCCCATTCAGGCAATGAAGGCCCTGTCACTGAGAATGAACCAAATGTACATTTGGGAGGATGGTTTATGGACATTTAGGTCTTTGGATTTTTAACCCACAGTACCAAGGACACTTGATTTCAAAATTGGGCTTTAATACTTTGGGACCTTAATTCATAAGAGCGTTTAATGTGTGCCCTTTTAATTTCTCTGTGAAGAATTTGATACTGGCAAAGGTGTACTTTTAAATTTGCAACATTTCTATGATTTCTGAATTGTATTACTGGATGCTTTTATGTATTTAATCTTTGTCATTTAACCTCATCAAATTTTTATGGTTAGCTGTGCTGTGGATGGCTGGTAGAACAAAAAGTTGTTTCTGATCATTGGATGTGAGTTAATTTAAATTAATGTAATTTCTCACCCATATCAGAGACTTCTGGGATGAAACTCCAAGTCATCCACCAGCAGTTCCCGGAGGCCACTCAAATGAGTAGCCCCATAAAAGTGTGAGCAGGACTGTCCTGATAAAGGTCTATTTTTCCTGAAGGGAGAGCCATATTCCATTAATTATAGGCTTAAAGGCATAGTTGAGTGGGTTAAGAGATTGAAAAAAACAGGGGAGCATTAGTGACAATTTCCCTTCTCATTCCTAATGGTACCAGCATGTGAAGGGAATTTGATTAGTATAACTTTTAACCTCCCTGCTCTTATATTCACTGACACTGGCTGGGTGAGGTGACCTACTTGACTGGCAAAGTTAGGAAGAATAACTGGCCATGCTTTGCTAAGCTCTTCTTTTCTTCATCTTGGGAGTGAGTCTGGCGATATAGAGAGTGAAGTTCTCTGCTCCACTGTGGACATGCCCCTTTCACATGGGTTTGCCTGAAACCAACTTGCTGCAACAAAGTGGGTAAGTCTGGATAATTCTAGAATTCAGTTGACAGACTCACTTGGCTATGTCATGAAGCCCCATTTTCCAACATGGGCTCTAACAGTAAAAAGTGACATAATGTGTGGGCTCCAGTGCAAAATGAAAATATAGTGCCTCTTGTTCAAACTGCAAAGAAAAAGTGTTGTTGAAAGTATTTGTACTGGGGTGCATAGTGTCCTCCCCAAATTCATGTTCACCTGGAACCTGTGAATGTGCCCAAGTAAATTCTTTTTTCAGATAGAATCGAGATAAGATGACATCATACTGGATTAGGGTGAGCCCTAAATGGGTTCTGTGGATTGTTTTCTCTTCTCTTTTTCATATATGTCATCTTTTTCAGCAGAAGTGTTTGGCTAATATTGGGAAGTAAAACGAGTAAGAAAGGATATGATAAGATTCCTTGGACGTTCTTGTTTCTTAAAAAACAACTACTTTCTTTCTATGTTAGAAGTAAGTTCAGATTCAAATGGAAAGCGTGGCCCCCCAGAGCTGTTAACACCTTCACTTAGTCTTGGATGTGACCAGTAGCACAGAGTTCTGGTGGAACTCAGTAAGACTCCAAATGGGTACCAAAAAAGCGTGTCATGGAAAGCACTCCAAAAGCAGGGTGAAAATTATATGTGAACGGGGCAGCAGGAATGGTGGCAGACACACATTGCACATGTCTCCTCTGCTCATGCATATATTTTATTGTCCCATAAACTTTACCTACAAAACGTAAGTTCAAAGATAAAATCAGTAAGAATTTCAAGACAGCAATAGCAGAGCATGACACCAAGCAAGCGTGGGGCCCTTCTGAGCATGGTTCATGCGGGACTTGATCAACTGGTAAAACAGCCAAGGCTCTGAGATACCCACACCACGTCAGTGACAGGAGTCCAAGCTAGAGATATTGAAGGAACCCCAATGCCACTCAGGCACTGAAAGCCCTGTCACTGAGAATGAACCAAAATATAAATTTAGGAGGATAATTTATGGACACTTAGGACTTTGGATTTTTAACCCAAAATAACAAGAAAACTTCATTTCAAAAGAAAGTGTGAGGTCTTCAAGTTTGCTTTGATTATTGAGGGTCCTTTGTGGTTACATATCAATTTTGGAGTAGTTTCTTCTATTTCTGCAAAAATAGGGGATTTTGATAGGCATTGCATTAAATCTGTAGATAGCTTTGTGTAACATGGACATTTTAACAATAGTTCATGAACATGAGATGTCTTTCCATTTATTTATGTCTTCCTTAATTTCTTTCAATAATGCTGTAGTTTTCAGTGTACAAGTCTTTCATGTCTTTGGTTAAGCTTATTTCCTAAGTATTTTATTCTTTTTGACGGTATTGTAAATGGAATTGTTCTCCTAATTTCTTTTTCAGATTGTTCATTGTTAATGTACAGAAATGCAAGTGATGCGTGTATATTGATTTCATATTCTGCAAATAAACTTTGCTAAGTTGGTTTATTCTAATAGATTTTTTGTTCTAATAATTTTTTTGTGAAATACTTAGCATTTTCTACATCTTTTTCAATAGTTTCCCTTTTAGCCTAAGTGTATACTTCAATCTAGGGGACATTTTGACCTCCATCTTAGGCTTTCATCTTATTTCTAAACTTATTGAGAGCCTTAGTTGGTTAGTGTTCTCCTTATTGTTTGCCACTTTGGAGAATCCAACAAAATGTTCTACTCAAGGTGAGACCTCTTTTCTCTTCCACCTCTGAACCTGAATATCACTTATTACTTACTTCATTCTCTTAGAACTTAGCATTCGAAGTTTCAGTGGTGATCTTTCTTAAAGGAAGTCAATATGCTCACCGAATTCAAGACCTCTGGTGAGTTGTGTCAAGTGTGTAGGAATCATATTAACTTGATGGCTGTTAGCACCCCTGGAAACATTTCTAAAGTGGTGTTTGAGCTTGATATTCAGGTTTATTGGACACCGCATTAAAGAGTTTAACAGAATAAGAGTAGGCTGCTCTTTCCTAAAACAGAGTTTATCCAAGGGTGACCTTGTAGCCACCTGCATCAGGCTCATCCCCGTTGAGTCATTGAGTGCCCTCAACCCCTCTAAACTGTAAACTGCTTATAGACAAGAATTAAGTTTTATAGCTCTTGTTCCCCTTCCCTATACCTAAACATGCCTGGAATAGAAGGTGCCTCTACGAACAGGTGTTGCTTTATTTTAAACTACGTTAAGTACATGTATATGTTCATTTCTGTGTGGGAAAGGAGGCTACATTCCACAGGTTCAAACATCAAGCCTTTAAACTTCCTTGAATCCATAGATATATAAATAGTTGCATAACTATCCTCCCTCTATACAACTCTAAGATGATCATATCAAAGTATGGTCATTAATTGTTTTTCACTGCAAACAGATAATAAGCAAAGTGAAAGGAACTTCTTCCACCAAAGTAAAGGCCAAAGTTCAAAAAGTCAAATTAATATGGGATTTGTTACTATTCTAAATAGTAAAGAACACTGACAAGAAATATCACAGTGCTGGTTGCTATTATCATCTTTTCATTTTCCATTACAGTTGTTTATATTATCTTCATGGGATTTCACTGAAGTTATCAAGGTTTTTTAATAGTCAAATTAAAAAACGAAATCCCTTGAAATGCCAATAAAAAGAAAAATGAGTCAGAACATGAAAAAATGTTTTAGACAAGTTGACAACATATATTCTTTGCTCATTTCTCTTTTTCAGACAAGTTCCAGCTTACTCACACCCACATGTACAATAGACTGAATAAAATACAACCCCATCACTCGATGGTGATAAAAAAAGGAAAGACAAGCTGGTTCCAGAAAATTCCTCTATTTATTCCTAGTGCCTTGTTGCATCTGGCAAAAAAGAGCATTTTGAAATATTCTCTAAAGTTTTGTATTTTATTTTATAATAATTTGCTTATTTATCTCAATGTAAATATTTAAAACGCATGAGAAATATTTTAACATTTGGCATTTGACTATTCTTATCTATTTCCTTAATGTTTCCTTTGCCTTGTATGATGATCTTTTGGGATAGACAGCACATACCACTCTCATACTCCCCAGACTCTACAGCCCCATACACATGCAAAATAGCTCGTGGGGATGTGTTAACATACACTTGGTTGAGGCAGGAAGGCTGTAGAATACATCGTTTTTACACCTCAACATTTTAAGTGTTTTTGGAAAGTAACCCTAGTTTGAGTGCAAGTTCCATCGATTTATCAAATGCATTTCAGGTATACCTAGGTATGTCCAGTCAAATGGTAAGGCCATATTACTGGGAGACTATTTACATGAGCAAGTGAAAAGAAATCAGTGAAAGAATATATTATAACCAAGAGTCAGACATAATAGGTCAGTCAAATAGAATGTAGATCCCAGAAACATTATCCACACATATAAGGACAATTGATTTTTCAACAGAGGTGCAAAGCCAATTTTGAGGAGAAAGGATAGTCTTCTTGACAAATGGTGCTAGAAGCACGTAGTACATGGATATTGTGCCTAGATAGCCATATGCAAAAGTATGAACTTTGATTCCTACTTCACACCATATAAAGAATTAACTAAATGTAGATCAAAACATAAATCTCTAAAACTTGGACAAAATCTTTTTGACCTTGGTTTAAGCAAAGATTTCCTAGAGATGACACCAAAAACAAGATCCATAAAAGAAAAAAAGTGATAAATTGGGTTTCATCTTTGGAAGCCATTATTAATAAAAGAAAAGCCACAGGTTGGAAGAAAATACTTACAAATTATATACCTGAAAAGACTTGTGTCTCTAACACGTATAGAACTCTCAAAACTCAGTAATTAGAAAAAATTTTTAAATTAACAATATGGGTAACAATATTTAAAAAGAGATCCTTCCAAGGAAGTGTACGGATGCAAATAAGCACACGAAGTTGCTCAATGTAATCAATTATTAGCTAAATGAAAATGAAAGCCCCAGGAGTTACCACTACACGCCTATTGAATGGCTAAAATTAGAAAAGTCCAAGTACACCAAGTATTGGTGAGGCAGTGTAGGAACTGGAAGTCTTTTACACTGCTAGTGGGAAGGAAAATAGTACAGTCACTTCAGTCAACAGTTTGGCTGTTTCTTTATAAGTTGAACATACACCTACCGTATGATCCAGCCTTTCTGCACCTAGATATTTATGCAAGAAAAATGAAAGCATATGTTCATACAAAGACTTGTACGTGGATCGTCATAGCATCTTTATTTTTAATAGACAGAATTGTAACAAACTCGGGCACCCATCAACAGGCGAATGAATAAATATACTGTGGTATACTCATACAGTGAAACACTACTCAGCAAAGCAAAGTGATAAACTATTGATACCCACAAAAATATGAATTACTGTCAAAATAATTACATTGAGTGAAAGAAGCCAGATAAAAGAGTCCTCACTGTGTGAATCCATTTATATAAATTTCTAGAAAACTGCAAACACATCTCTAACGATAGAAAGCATATCAGTGGTCACTTGGGGATGTGGAGGGGTGGAATGTGAGGGGAAAAAAGGGGCTTTATGAATGAGGCATAAAAACACTTGCAAGTGATGGATATGTTCCCTTTCTTGATTGTGTTGACAGTTCCATGGGTATATGCATATTTCAGAACTTAAATTGTGTTCTTTAAGTATGTGCAGTGTACTGTGTGTCCGTTCTATTTAACAGAGCCATTACAAAAAGGCTAAGAACAGATGTTTGTCTCAACAAATAAATGTAGCAAAGAACAGAAAAGTCAAATACAGTATGATCTCTGTCAGTTGAATTTTCCTATAGTTTATTTCCCTCAAAAAATATATCCCAGTTCTTAAAAGAGATGGGACTCTTAATAAAAGGTAAAAAAAAAACCCGGAAAAGCCATCAGCAGGGTGAGATCCAGCTACTTTTCAATTGTGAGACCCTAGGTGCATGGTGCAGACATGCCAGGATGTTTGTTCTTCCTGCCCAATATTTTAGAGAGGATATTAAACACCCCCGTCAAATGCCTGCTAGTGATGGCCAGAGGGGAGTTTGGAGAATGATGGCTGTGATCTTTAATATGGTTGTGCCTTTGTAAAGAGTCTCACTCAGAATTTCCAGGGTAATTTTGGAGTCAACTTTTTTTCGTTTTTTGGATGATATATATGTCTAACTCACCTTAAGAATATATCCACGTAGACTTGAAGTTAGGGACCAGCTGGTATAAATTTGTGTGGTTATCTCCTGACATAACCTTGTAGCTTCTTTTTGTTCCTCGATTGTAGTTAAGCTTCATCTTGCCTCAGGGCCCTTGTATTTGTTGTTCCCATGTTTTAGAAATATTATTTCCAGAAAAATTGTACATAAATGATTCCTTTCTATTCTTTGACACTCATCTCTTAAAAATATTTTTTCCTTGATTGTCCTACTAGCCTAACTTAGTCCCAGTTTATCAGATTACCTTACTTCTTTCACAGAATAATAATAAAAACAAATATTATCTTTGGTGTCTCTTTGTATTTAGATGAACTTCTTCCCAAAGAACTCAAGCCCCACAGTGACAGAGGTTGTTACCTTTCTTATCCCTTATTCTGTATCTTAGAACTGTGTCTGGCATGTAGTAATCACTCGAGGTCTGTTGACTGTGTAAAGAATATGTGAGTAGATGAACAGATTTGGAGTTATTTGAGGTCGCTCTTAATGATGGCTGGTGTTGGTGATTAAATTAAAATTGTAGGTTTTAGAGTTGGAAGTGATCTTGCTGAGTCTCACAGCTATGGCAAAACTCTCCCTACTGTAGCATCCCTGACAGATGATCAAGTCTGAGCTTGAATAACTGTATATGAAAGACCCTAGCCAGGGCAACCTCCTAGCTTTCTTCCAAGCAGGTCACAGCCTTCCATGGGAGTTTGCTCCCTATTATTCAGCCGTAATTAGGAGAAAACGGTTTGATTTACCCAGAATCATCTTCTCTCAGTCTCCTTGTTTTAGTTCCTAGAGAATAGACAGGACAGAGTTTCCTCTAAATTACATCCTTTGGGTTTGCATTCCTGCTTGTAACAAAATAAGCACCGTGCTATGGCAAAATTCCCCTTGATTGTCTGCCACTTGTTGCTACATTGCTTGTTAGTGTTTAGAAATAATTTGTCTTAATGTTCCACATTATAATTGATGGAGTACAGAAATAAAAGAGATCTCGGGGTTATGTCAGAAGCAATCAGACAGATATTTTTACTTACCCTTTTAATGTACTTAATGCTGACACTGTGAGGAATTGAGCAGTATAGTAACGGTGTTATTGCCATTGCTGAAAAAAATGTATTTATGGTGAAATTTATGGTAATTTTGAAAGCATTAGCTGATGGGGGAATTGTCAGCTACATCTTAGAGCTCTGAGCATTTTTCAAAAAGTTGTGATATGAAACACCTCTGCCTTTTCTTGTATTTCTGTTATGTTCAACTACTTCACAAAAAGCATTCTTCATATTCCTGAAATAATGATGGGCTTAGTTGAGATTCTTTTGGGTCCTAAAGGACCAACATGTGTGCATAATAGTGTCGAGTTACACAGAACCTGGATGTTTGGCTCCAGACTGAAAGCCCCATGGAGTCCTTTTTTTCACATCTGTTCACCAATGTGTATGAATGGGAGAAAACCAAAGTTCTGGTTTGTTCAATCAAGGGGAGCCACACTCCTTTTACTTTTGCTGTGACAAACAAGTAAAGAGGTGTAAAATATCTGAAAAGAGCCTTTTCGTGTTTGGTAGAACGCTTAAGTGGGATGTAGAGAATATACAACAAAAAGAAAAGCAAGTGAGTACTGCTGGCAAACTTTTTCAAGGACAGCTAACAAAATAATAATAGTAGTAACAACAATAGTAAGATTGATTTTAAAGACTTAAGAGTGGCATGGATTCCTAACCACTGTACGTGTATTAACTCCACGCCACAGCTCTGTAAAATGGGTGAGGTTATTAAGCCCTTGTTTTTCAACGAGGAAGTGAAACACAAAGAAGTAACAGTCCTGAAGTCCCACCACTAATAAGTGGTGGAGCTGGGGAAAAAAGATCCAGGCAAATTAATTTCAGAGTTAGTGCTCTTAACCAGTAGGTTATGTACCACAGGTAATATTTGCACATTTTGAAATCACTTTACAAATACTATTTTTACCGCTAAAGTACACAGGGAATACCCAGGGAAATGGGCATTATAATTATTTTTATTTCTTTGCCAATAATCTGTTAACTTTTGGCAGTTCAGTATCCTTCCCCAACTTCTTAAAAATTCAGCCTACAATGCAAAAAAGTAAGGGCTAATGAAAATAAATGTCTTGTAAATCCAGTTCAAGAGAGCAACTTAAAACTAAGGTCCCCAAGGATGTAAAAGAGAAAGCAAAAGAAAAGAAGAGAGAAGAAGCCCAAACCCTATGATTAAGCTCCACGTTGTTAAGTAAAGGGGCATTTAATTAATGCTTCTTTAATACCTTGTGCACAGAGGCATGGCTCTACAGAAGCCAAGGAGTCTCCCTTTCATCACTGATTCATGGTATGCTTCTGGCAGGGTCACTTCCTTCTTTGAGCCTCAAAGCTTTTCATCAAGACAGTAAGGGAATTGGAACAAGGTTAGCTCTCACAAGCCAGCTCTCATGTTCTCTCATGTTACCTGTGAGTCTAGGTAAGTGCCGAATTCCTTTAACGTGACAGATTATATTTTTTCTTAACCATTTCTCTTCTCCTGATTTTTACGTAATTTCTAATACATAGTAGAATAGTAGAAAAGAAAAAATACCACACTGAAAAATAACTGATACACTAACTTTCCATTCTCATTTCACTGCCAATTCAGCCAAAAGCCTTCTGTAGAATTCTGATGCAGACCATGAAAACACACTGTAAGTGTTCCAAAGTCTTTTCCATATTTGGTAGTCCTGTGATTTCCATTGGCAGAACTATCTTGGACTGTCATCTGAAAATCTATCAAAAGGAAATTAAGTAATAGGAATTCATATCAATAGTATTGGAGAAAGAAATCCTTGAATTTATCTTACTGTGTGAACCTTCATCCATGTACAAAATCAACAAGAAAGGTTAAAAGTTAAAGGCAACATATTCCCATGAATAGAAGGGAGAACATAACACAAATAATATACAATGCTAACATTATGTATATACACATATATACAAGTGGTCTTGAAATATATTCCCAGATATTAATTGGATTAAATTTTGGGGCAATAAAGCATTTTTTCTCATAGAGAACATTATTCTTTAGGACACATACAGACACACATATCTGCCCTGCTGGCCTCTCACAGTTTCAGTTGATTCCAGTCACGTCCCCAGTTCATTTCCCCATATATTTATTCTCGGATTAGTGATTTTTGAACAGGTGTTCATCTCTTTAGAAATACCTGTGCCACAACCGCAGAGTACTCAGATTTCTTTTTGGCCTTTGGTGCCATATGATGGGGAAAGTGACAAGTTGTGTGACAAGAGAGGTACAAGGTGAACCTTAGAGTAAGTAAGACTTTATGCATAGTTCTTAATCCCAAAAAGAAAAGAGAAGGATAGCAGTGAAAGTCATTGGAATAAAGGACCTGTCAGATGAATCAGCATTAGGATAATTCATTGGTTACTGACTGTCCAGTTGGTTTAGGTTATAAAGTATTCCTGAGTGACTGCATCACTTTATGAAAGGATCTACCTAACTATAGCTTTCTTTGCTGGAATTAGTTTATATGGCAATAATATGAATAGAGAATGGCAATTGTGAATTCATGTCTTCCCCAAATTGAAGACACTCATTAAGGTACAAGTTTCCCCAAGACTGCAAATGATTTATCCGTACTATACTAACTGAGACTGTCTTAGCATTCTTGTTTGTTAAAGGAGATAACAAGGCTAACTTTGAGTAGAGTAATAGCAGGCTACTTAGAAAATACTTTCAGGTTAAGTTTTGTAAACAAAGTTCAGTGTTTACCCACCAAAAGCAAATCAGCTCATTTAGTATTGCAGGAAATGCCTTCATACTTTTTCACTGCCACTAAAGGAATTTAAAACACCTGTTGGATATCTTCCCTCATAGAATGCCATTTGTACACTTATTCCTAATAGGACCTGTTATTTTAAATGCAAAGTCATATTAGAAAGCTCAGAATTGATACTCAGTATTTTTAGTGATCACATGGTTTAGGGTTCTCAGATTTGGGCTCAGACTTGCATTTCAAGCATTGCAATCTGGGCTTGTTAAATGATTTCCTTGCAACCAGGAAAAATTGTTTATCTGAATCTAAAGTCCAATTAAAGAAATGTGATAGTGGTGATAGTTGTTGATGAAGCAGACTAGCATAGCAGCTAGGGCAATTATGGACGTTACATTTAACCTCTCTGTGCCTCAGTGTCTTCCTGTTTCTTCATCAATGGTGATAAATACTGGTACCAATCTGACAGAGTTATTGTAAGAAATGAAGGAGTTCACAAATTTCCTAAAGGCTTAATGTTTGGCTTGTCGTTACTAAATGCTGGTAATTATTAGTAAAACAATATCCCTCTATTATTTATTATATCAAAATAATAATGATAAGGGCCTGTTATTTTAGTAGTTCTATTTTTTGGTCATATAGTTTAGACTAACTCATATTGTTTAAATGTGAAACCAAGAAGAAAAACAGTTTTGTTTTTGTTTTTTTAATCTGGGCATGGAACCCAAATCACCTAATTCAGAAATGTTTCTAACTTGGCATCTGCTTTGAATCTGTCCCAGCCAGAGAAAGTTAATTGTCTCAGAAAGTGACAACCTTGTATTTGTGTAGCATAAAAAAGAAGATACATGCTAGATAAGATATAGACCCCTTATCATAGTCATGCCACATAGAGTGCAAAACTATTCCTGCTGGGTTCAAACATTGTGATCCAGAACCTGCCATTGCCTATTATCAGGAGCAGGAAAGCGTAAGAACCATATGTGTTTGCCCTTAAGTTGGTCTACAACACAGATACTGTCAATCAGCCTCTGATAGTACCCTCCCCGTGGACAACCTTCTGTGCCCTTTTGAGCATGCTCAGATGGAGTCTACCATCAGTGTGGTGGGAGTTCACTTCGCTTCAAGTGTGTCCACGTTGAAGGGTGAAATGAACAAATACTAACCAAATTTGTGGCTGTCCAAACTAGGAAAATAGTTAAAGAATCAGGACATGAAGAATCAGGCAAATACTCATTTGGCGTCAACCCAATAAAAAAGCTTCTTGGTGAGAAAAAAGTTGCCAAAGATGAAAGCCCAGAATAGTGCTACTTTAGCCTAACCACAGTGTCAAAGCAAATAACACACATACACACAAACGCAAAAGGAAGCCCTCTTCACACTAATGCCCCAAAGTCCTTTATGGGTCTTCAAATTGAGCAGATTAGGTAGGTTGATGGTTGTCCTTTACGGACTGGGTCCACCTAACAAGACTGCTTACTAACGGAATATCTCTGTTTTGCCATTTAATAGACATCCCAAACTTAATATACCTTGCAATCAAATACACACTTAGTCACTCATGCTTTCCCTGTATACTTTCCAAAACAGAAAAAGGCAGCTCCATTCTTCCTGGTGCTCAGTTACAAAATGTGATTCATCTTTGAATTTTCTTTCTCTCTCCTTTCACATCCAATACAGAAGCAAAATGTGTCAACCCTATCTTTGAGATAGAACCAGAATTTGACAATTTCTTGATTTTTCCACTATTACCACTCAGGATTAAGATTTCATTGTCTGTCATCTTAATTATTATCCCTCTGAAATGTGTCCTTAACACAGTGGCCGGAGAACCCTTTGAGAATCTAAGTCAGAAGAATTATGTGACTTCAGTGTCTTCCCTTTCATCATAGTTGAAGCTGAAGTTCTTAAAATGCTGGAAAGTTGCTACATGATTACCCTCCACATTATATATTTGATCTCATCTCCTCCACCTCTACTCCTTGCTCACTCTTTTCCAAACACCTTATACTCTTTAGTCCTTGATGTTCAACAAGTATAGTAGGCAGACATTTTCACTTGCTCTTCCCTTTACCTGAATTGCTGTTCTCTTTACTATCTACAGTACTCATCCACTCACTTTTTTAGGTCTTTTCTGAAATATCACCGTCTCCATTATAAGGCCTTGCTTGGATTCCCTGTAACAACCTGCAGCCCCACTAATACACCCTATCTCCTTAGAAGCCTCCCTTCTGCTGTAGAATCTGTTGAATGAATGAATGGAGTGAGCTATGTCTAATTTCCAAAAAAGTAAACATCAGCCATAAACACTTGTTGAGAGACGGGATCAGGGTATAAAGAATAAAAGAAGTGTAAATTCAGGCCTTACCATTCATCATCCATTCCCTCAGGGTTCTGCTATGGTGTATCTTTGAATAAAAAGCACAATTTGATAAGACTAATTAATAGCTTAAATTCGTTAGAATCCCAAACCTTTTATAGTAGAAATGTGATAAAAATTGTGTCAGAGATTCTCAACAAAATGTTAGCAAATTGAAGCCAAAAAAGTATAAAAACAATTATATACCATGACCAAACGGGATTTGTGTCAGGTATGTAAGGCTGGTTCAACATTTGAAAATTAATTAATATAATCCATCCAAGACAAAAAAGGAAAAAAAAAACATATAAATACATTCAGAAGAAGCATTTGACAAAATCCAGCGTGCACTCATGAGAAGAACTCTCAGTAAACTAGGAATAGAGAGGGACTTTCTTAACTTGATAAATACGATCTACAAAAAAACCAATAGCTAACATCATACTTACTGGAGAGAAACTCAATGCTTTCCCACTAAGGTTAAGCGCAAGGCAAGGATGTCCTCCTTTATTATAACTTTTCAGTATTGTGCTGCAAGTCCTTGCTAATGCAATAAGGCAAGAAAAGGAAATAAACGGTATACAGATTGAGAAGGAAGACATAAAGTTGTCTTTGTTCACAGGTGACATGATCATCTATGTAGAAAATCTTAAAGAGTTGACACAAAACTCCTGTAACTAATTAGTGATTATAGGAAGGTTGCAGGATCCAAGGTTAATATACAAAAGGCAATTGCTTTCCTATATACCAATAATGAGCAAGTGGAATAGGTTTAAAAAAACCCCACACTATTTACATTAGCATTGCCAAAAATGTAATACTTCAGTATAAATCTAATAAAATAAGTACAACCTCTATAGGAGGAAAACTACAAAACCGTGATGAATGAAGTCAAAGAATAACTAAATAAGTGGAGAGATATTGCATGTTCATGAATAGGAAGACTCGGTATTATCAAAATGTCAGTTCTTTCCGACTTAATCTATAGAAATTCAGTGCGATCCCAATCAAAATCCCAGCAAGTTATTTTATGGATATTGGCAACCTGATTCTAAAGTCCATATGAAGAGGCAAGAGACCCAGATTAGCTGTGACCTCAATGAAGAAGGACAAAGTTGAAGGAATGACACTACCCAGCTTGAAGACTTATTATGAAGGTGCAGTAATCAAGACAGGGTTGTATTGGTGAAAGAACAAATAGATCAATGGAACAGAATAAAGAGCCCCAAAATAGACCCACATAAATACAGTCAACTGATCTTTGGCAAAAGAACAAAGGCAATACAATGGAGCAGAGATAGTCTTTTCATCAAATAGTGCTGAAACAACTGGATGTCCATAGTAAAAAAAAAAACAAAACCAAAAAAAAACTAGACACAGACTTTATATCCTTCATAAAAATTAAGTCAAAATGAACCACAGACCTAAATGTAAAACACAAAACTGTAAAACTCCCAGAAGATAACATAGGAGAAAACCTAGATGACCTTGGGTATGGCAATGACTTTTAAAATATAACACCAAAGGCACAATCCATGAAAGAAAGAATTGATAAGCTAGACTTCATTAAAATAGAAAATTTCTGCTCTGTGAAAATCACTAAGATAGTGAAAAGACAAGCCACAGAGCAGGAGAAAACATTTGTAAAAGACGCATCTTGTTAGGGTAAAATGGCAACTTGCAAGCTTCTTACATGTGCAACTGGTGTAATTTATTTTGGTATGTACTGTGAGGTACAGACTTTAGTTTTCAATGGGTGTGTACTTTTCTAGGCATCAATTTTACAGATTATAACTTGACTTTATCACAATCAAACTTCCCAGACATACTTAGAACTATTTGTGGATATTCTTTTCTGTTTAATTTGTATATGTGTTCATTCATGTAGTAATGCTACAATGTTTGAATTGTAGTGGCTTTATACTTAAGTTATATAGCTGTCTGCTAATTAACAGATACTCAACTTCTAATAAAATTTATGACTTGTACCTGAATGCCTCCAGATTATGTTCTTCATTCAGACTCTTTACTATTCACTCAATATAAATTCAGAGCTGATATACATTAAAAACTGAACTAAGGTGGCTAACATTTTTTAGTTTTCATCTATATTCCTAGATTTAAAATCTGAGATAGTAATAGAATGCAACATTTTAAAAAACCTCTAATGACTCACATTTTCTATCTCTAACTAAAACAGAATACCCTGTGGAATATCTTTGCATCATTTACATGGTTTCATTAATTCTGGCTGCTGAAGTTAATTTAAATTCACTCTGGTAAAATGAGAGCTCAGTATAAGCTTTTAGCACACTCAGTGAGACTTACAAATAGTCATCTGCTAGGTGGTAAACGGTAAACAGTCTTGTTTATTGCAAATAATCTTAGCCAATAAATGTTATTTATGCTCCATTTAAGAATAAAGATGTTAATCTGAGATCACAAAACGATCTTTTTGTTAAATCTAGAAGCAATTCTGCTTTGATTAGTTGCAAATGCAAATATTACCCAACTTCTTTCTCCTTCTTTGATAGTTGTATAGAAATAAAGCTAAATATAAGAATGTAAGCCAAACCCACTACAAATAAAACTGCACTACAGGCCCAGTATCTTCAGTGATTTCTAGATGATTTCTATGCTCAAACCTTCATTCTATCCTCTCTTCCTAAACAGAATTGGTTTTTTTTTTTGTTTTGGTTTTGAGTAACTTTTATTACACAAGGGATTCATATTCTTTATAGAGAAATCATGTAATCAAATAATCCAAAAATAGATTAAAAAGCAGCCAAAATTCTACCTCTCAGATATATTATCACTGTATCTATTTTATAGTATAGCTTTCATATATATATATATTTTTAACATGTTTATTGGAGTATAATTGCTTTACCATGTTGTGTTAGTCTCTGCTGTATAACAGTGCATCAGCTATACGTATATATATATATCCCCATATCCCCTCCTTTTTGCATCTCCCTCCCACCCTCCCTATCCCACCCCTCTAGGTGGTCACAAAGCCCCGAGCTGATCTCCCTGTGCTATTTGGCTACTTCCCACTAGCTATCTAGTTTACATTGGTACTGTATATATGTCCATGCCACTCTCTCACTTCGTCCCAGCTTACCCTTCCCCCTCCCCATGTCCCTGAACAGAATTTTAAGAAGTTAGCCAAGATAAAATGAGAAACTGATTTAGACTTAGGTCCCAAATTTACAGCTTCAATGATTTAGGAAAATTTCTTGACAGCTATACTGAGCCTCAGTTTTCACATTTGTAAAAGGGTGAGGATTAAAAAAACTGATACTTCTGAAAATGCCTGTCATTCTGATTGGATATTTTTAAAATGTTAACTGAAATTTAAATGTATAAATTATAAAAAGAAGATGACAAAAAGGCCTATTATCATTTTATTACCCAGATAAACCCTGGTGGTCCACTGATAGGAGAAGGGGCTTCTCTAAGTAGTTTTCTTCATCCTGATTTCTGGACACTCCCTTCTTTAATCTGCTTTTGGAGGCAGCGGGTGACATTTTGGCAAGTTTTATTCAATTTCTTTATGCCTTGATTTTAGGAAAGAAGAATAGTAGCTGTGCTGAGCTCTGCCAGGTCAGATAGAATTTTGGAGTACTCTTTATCTCTCTTGTAGACAGCCACTGTCATTTGGTAAGCCATAAGCCTTTCTTTGCTTTGACTGTGGTTAGTGTGTTTGCTGGATTTCTAAAATATATTTTTAGTGTTTACTTGTTTAGATTGAAAAGATTGGGCTATATTTTTAAAAGTTTATCCCTTCATTTTGGAAGGCCTTTTAAGTTGTGATATTGCACGCAAGAGAGCTAACGGAATTCTGGACTCCATATTTTTGTTCCTACCTTTTTTTTTTCTCAGACTTTGAACCAACAATGGCTAAGAATGAAAGGAACTCAGACACAAATATTTTTTTCCCTTGTAAAGCACAGAGAATATGGGAAAAAATGAAATTGGGAAATTGTTTTGCTCGCTTCCTCCTCCTTTTTGGTCAGTTACCTTAGTCGTCCACCTCACTTTGTATTTCTAGCCTGGCCTCAGAAAGACCTGAATTTGATGAACTACACACTGTTGGAGTAGTGGATTGCTAGAAGGAACCAAGATCCAGACAACCTTCAATGGTGGCTTCATGGAATTATATTCAAGAAGGATGGTCCAGCCAATTTCCTCACTTCCATTGTGAAAGGAGTTCCCTATTCCTAAGAAAATGGACCTATGTCCGACTGACACAGAAGATGGAGATTTATCCCAGTGCATTTATACATGTATATATGTTAAAATTATGTATATATATGTATATATATTTATATATATATAATGCCTAATGGAAATATCTCAGATGGTCTATTTTGTGTTTTTTCTTTAATTTTACTTATAAAATTGTGACCATTTTTTAACTCAAAAGAGGAGAACCTTAAAAATTAATTAAAAAGACATTCTCAGTAGTCTAAGTGACTTGGCAGAGAAAATTGCTGAATGGTTAGATAACAGTGCTGGTATGCTTGGCTATTGTAACACTTTACATTTGAGTTTCTCTTCCTTGAAATTACAAGAACTATATGGCTCAAGAGAAAGATTGATAATTAGGAATATTCTGCTTGCTTTTTATATAGCCGATTGAAGAACATTTTGATTAATTATTTGGAGGTCATAGGAAGGAAACTTCATGATCTAACTTTTGAACAAGCAGTGTTGCAACACAAAGCTATGACTTCAAATTAAAAAGGAAATTTGAAATGACCTATTTCTTTTGGCATCTCAATACAGATATCTGTCAGTAAAATGAGTCACTTTTCAGTCAAATGGGTGGTCAGCAATATAATTTTTTATTGGGAAGCTGAAAGACACCATTGCCAAACAGAGCATCTGCAGTGTTAACATCTATATTTGAGCATCTTTTGTTTTCCCAAGGGGTGCAGATGAGAAGAAGGAAGGCAGAGAAATGCACTTGAATAAAGCTTTTCAAGATGGATAGAACAGAGAGCATTCCCAGAGGCAGGTCAAGTTCAACCCAAGAACAACTCTCTCAGTGCTTTCACACTAGTTAAAATACAAGACCAGTAGTAACTCAGCTCTCAAATCAGTGCTGAAATCAAGCAGAAGGTTGTTAACATTGATATGGTTAACATACATCAAATAGGATTACTGAATTTTCTGAATCCAAAAGTTCTCCACAGTGTTGACATTTCCTTACTGAACTCCCAGGATTGTTTGGTTTCAAAGGCTGTTGGGCTCAAGATGCATTTTGTTTTAAATAATCCTTCATAAAAAGTTCAGCTTTCAGTCTAATATGATTGAAACCCAGCTTGAGTGTGTTTTATAATGCACTGAACTGAAAAGACTATGGGCATTGAATTATTCAAAATATGGTAGGCGAAGGAGTGATATGTGGGGAGGAGGTGATCAAAGAAATCAGTGAGACTTGATATGTCTTGTTATTTCATTTTATTTACCTTTTAGAACTCTTCCAAATATCAGAGGAAAGAAATCAATATCAATTTTCACCTGTCACGTTCCACACTTCAATTATTAATGAATGTCAAATTTGACCACAGTTTTCTGTACCACCTGCTCTGCAATAATATTTCTGAGCCTTTATTAAAAATGTAAAATTGTCATTGAATTTCCAAATATGATTCTGCAGTGGCTAATTCAGCTTGTTTTATTAATAAGCAAGTTCTGATGAGTAATACTAATTTAATACGCCTGCATGTAAGGTTAAAGTGTAAATTATTCCTGCCAAAGGTGATGAGATATGACTGCGATGTGGTGGTAGGGCACTCACCTTCCTGAATAAACCCTGCGAGCACACAGTTCTTGGGAGAAACCAGTACTTCATATAGTAGCAAATCTGATATTATTTTGCATGTCTCCTGTAGCAGTGGAATGCATGCACACACACACACACACACACACACACAAACATGATCATGGGTGAAAAAACACACATGCGCACCTTAGATGCTTGCATTAATTTCTGAATATAGTTCCCCAGAAAGAAAAAGCTTTACTGATTATTTGTATTTTTATAGTTTATTATTTTATCCATACTAAAACACTTCATGAATCACTTACTGTTTTGTTGTCCATGGAATCCTTTCAATTTTGAGATGCTAAATAGAAATCGAAATAATGATTATAGTCCTTGGTTACAGAGAACCCGGTGACTGGAGGTCAGAGCTGCCACGGAATTATTCCCTGCTCCAGAGACCATTAGAATATCACTGTGTACCCACTTAAGGATAGAATGCTGCTATTGAGAAACTAGCTCTCTTTTATTTATGTTAAAATGAGAGAACAGTAGGGGACCTTGGCTGTGTGAGTGTATGAGACTTTCTCTGTTATGTACAATAAGCCAAAAACTATACATGAAATAGCCTCGGGCCTTTTGTCTTTTGTCCCCAGCTCTTTCCTGTATTGCTCCTGATCAATTACACTTAAATCAACAAGAGTTGCTTGAACATTTTGACAGTTATGTTCCCCATACCCTGAAGCATTTTTAAAGGGTTACTGAGATAAAGCTATTTCAAAAAATACTCCCTCCAAATTTTTTCAGGGTGGCATCAATGAAAGTAACTTAGAGGAAAAAAACTCCACCTTGAGTTCCTGGCCTACCACTCTAAGGCCAGGCAAGCATAAACCTTCATAGCAAAACCTAAGTTTGCTCCCAGTTGAGAATTTGGTTTCCATGGTCTTATATAAAAAGTATATGAAGACTTTAATTCTCTATAAGCCCTTTCCAAAGAGTAAATACAGTTCATCATTCGTAAGAGATGATGAAAATTACAATTTTGTTGAATAGGTGGAATATATATTATATATAATATATATATTTATTTTTAATATATATATAAAATATATAAAGTTACTATTCAGAGTCCTAAAACATGGATTTTTCTTACTTACTAAGAATGAACAGTAACTTGATCTCTAAACACAATGAAGCACCTGGTCATAGCAGAATCATAACAAATATTTGATATCAGAATGAATTCACTGTTCAGGTGTAAAGAGGGAATACCTTCAGTTTTCCTCTTTCTTGTACCCCAGTATTGCATCCTGGACAGAGGGGATTTTCTTGATTTTAATCTAAAGGAGAAATGTTCACTTTTGTTAAGATGGAAACTGACAACCTCAGTAGGCAGAGGCACTGTTTTTATTTGGCTGAATTCATGTTTCTAGAGATAATTCAAGGTGTAATAGGGTTTTCTCTGCCACTCCAAAATCTGAAAATGATAAGCATCTCACCAGAGTTTCAGGATGGCCCTATTCTGTGGAAAGGATATTCAAAATACCATGCTTCATCTATGTCTTCTTTGACTTATTCATCAATGGACAACTACTGAGTTAAGACAGTGTCTTATCCTTGCTTCATTAAAAATAAAAAAAACCCTACAAACACAAAAAAACTGTTAACGATGAAAACTTATTATGCCAGGCCTTAGTATGGCCTGACTTGGAAATTTAGTTTCAGAGGCTTTTCTGAATATACCAAGGAAAGAGGACCTAGGTGTATCTTATTCCCACAGGCCGCCAATAAATATTTGCTAAATGGAGAAAAAATTAATATATAGTATAGGAGAGAACCTGACAGATCCTTAACATTATTGAGTGATAGCAATGCCCAAACTCATCTGTGATCAAACACTATGAAGTATCCTCCTAAGGATAAACTGATTACAAATAAGAAGTGAAAATTCAATTGTGGAGATACTTTCAGTTTCAGCTCTGATATGAAAAAGCTTGGAAGTTGTCACTGTATCTTGTCCTTACAAGATAATGCTGTACAAAATGAAAATCAAGGACTTTTCTCAGACGTGATTAATAAAACATGTAACTATGAAAGAATTTTAAAACTGTAATTATGTATGTGTATATATGTGTCTCTGAAAAATCTGTGTCAAAGAAAACTGAGGCTATCAGTATAAACTCATTTAACTTCTATCTCTTCTTACCTTTATTTCCTCACAAACTTACCAGTATCCATCCAACTCAAAGGATACAAGTGAGTTTTATATACTGTGCAAGGTTTTTTTCTTATTCATATGTCCATGTTTCCCCAGTTCTCTAAATTATTATCTACATCTTAAGGATCTCCTTTATCGGTTCCTTCATTTCAACATATAAAATATAAGTCCTTCTCATTCTAAAAAATTCTTTTTTGCTCATTATTTTCTCTTTTCATCCAAACTCCTTCAGAGCAGCCTATTCCCACTGTCTTCACTAGCCCCACCTGGCCCCCACAGGCAGCCCTACACCCTCAATTTATTGCAATCTGGCTTTCTTGTCCACCACTTCACTGAACTGCTCTAAGGTCACTGGGGACCTAACTGCCCAAATCCAATGGACACTTACATTCTCTGAAGGATGACACTGTCATCTACTTCCTCCTTCTTGAAACTCTATCACCTCTCTCCTTCTCAGAATTCTTTCTCTGCTTATTACTTAAACGTTGTCAGTACTCACAATTCTCTGAAATCTCATCCATTTTCATGATTTTAATGACTGCTAAGTGCTGATGACATTCAAATTTTTATCTTTCCATGTCTTCACGTGCAGTTCCAGTTATCTACCAGTTTGTCTCCTGAATTCTACAGGTGCTTTAAAATTCTACATGTCCAGAACTAAAGTCTTTTCCCCAATTCAGTTCTTTATCCCCTATTTCCAAACTCAATGATACCACCACCCAACCTTAGTCACACAGATGGGGGTTCAGCCTCCGCCTCCTACTTCTTCCTTACTTCCCAAGATCAAGTCTTGCTTGTAATTTCCTAAATAAAATTAGAACTTCTTTCCTCCCTTCATCTATACCTTATTTCAGACCCCTTTCTATTACCTGGTCTAGAAGTTACCAAATTGCTGTTTGCTGGAACCAGTTGTTACACACTTCTATTAAAAAAGGACTCTAGAGTCAAATAACTTTGAGGATGGCTGTGTACCATACACCTGCTGTGATGATCCAGAATGAACATTAGCCTACAGCAGCCCCGAGAAGCTGTGCAGTAAAGAAACCTGAGTACCTTTACTTAAGCTAGGTTCTCCCTTCTGCCGGCCTATAAACCTTTCAGTAGGGACAGGAGAGGAGGTGGCAGCATGAAAGTCCCACTCGAAAATAAAAAACTGCTCCTCAGAAGAGTGGGGCATAATTGTCTCCAGGCTTCTTCAAATTCCTCATCCATACTGACGTCAGTGGTCTAAAATGCCACCTGAACTTGTCCTTTCCATTCTTAGCTATTTTCTGAGGAAAACAGCTCCACGCACATGGATGGCTAAGACCCGCTCTCCTCCTTCTCGCTGCCTCCTTTAGGGGCGCTTGCCACTGCCTGGTGACACTGCACTGATGCTCCAGAGCCTGTGCCTGTGGCCCCGTAACACACCCCTCGCGCACTCACGGCTCTGGACTTCCGCTGTCCTCTCTGCCTTGAGTGTCCTTGCCCTTCACCGGCTGACTCACCAGTTTTTCACGAGTCCTTTAAGACTTAGCTTAGGGACTGCCTCTTTCGATGACTTTTCTTTGCCTCACAGCTCCCCCTCTTCTTCCACAAACACTGACGAAACGCCCTGAATATGCCCGTCACAGCATGTCACGTGCAGGATGAGACATCTGCTGTGCGTCTTCCCCTCTCACTCCACTGCTAAACGCTACATCTTGCTCATTGTTTCGCTCCTCTAACACTCAATCCATGACTTATGAACTAACTAGTACTCTAGCAGTCCTCTTAGTAACAATCAGGCAGGACCTTTTAGAAGATATCTGACACTCTAGCTTTTCTCTGATCTCACCTTTCAGTCTGATTGAACTAAAGACTTATCTGTGCATGTTTTACCAGGGAGACATAATTTAATCCAGAGATGTGTCATCACATACTCTTACATACTCTGCTGTTTAAAAATTCTGCTCAGATGGGGGAAGGAGACAGGTGTGCTTTCTGACAGCCCCACTGTTTTGTACTTCTACTGCTCACTGCTCACTGGCTTCTGTCCCGGTGCCTTCCTTAAACCCTTCTTCTCTTAACAAGGAAACATGATAACAAAGTAATTAAGAGCCTGGGTTCTGCCTATCCGTGAAACAGAAACATAACCAAGGACATAGAGAATAGACTGGTGGTTGCCAAGGGGGAGGGCGTGGGAGAGGGTTGGATTGGGAGTTTAGGATTAGCAGATGCAAACTGGTGTATATACAGGATGGATAAACAAAAAGGTCCTACATGTGACTTCCCTGGTGGTGCAGTGGTTAAGAATATGCCGGCCAATACAGGGGACACGGGTTCGAGCCCTGGTCCGGGAAGATCCCACATGCCACAGACCAACTAAGCCTGTGCGCCACAACTACTGAGCCTGTGCTCTAGAGCCTGTGAGTCACAATTACTGAAGCCCGTGTGCCACAACTACTGAAGTCCATGCACCTAGAGCCCGTGCTCCGCAACAAGAGAAGCCACCACAATGAGAAACCCGCGCACCGCAAAGAAGAGTAGCCCCTGCTCACGGCAACTAGAGAAAACCCACATGTAGCAACGAAGACCCAATGCAGCCAAAAATAAAAAATTAAATAAATACATTTATTTTAAAAAAGTGGATGTATTTAAAGAAAACCAAAAAGGTCCTACTGTATAGCACAGGGAACTATATTCAGTATCCTGTGATAAACCGTAATGGAAAAGAATATGAAAAAGAATGTATATAAATGTATAACTGAGTCACTTTCCTGTACAGCAGTAATTAACACAGCACTGTAATTCTACTATATGTTAATAAAAAATAAAATTTTAAAAAAGTGCCATAAAAATAATCACATAAGGGGGACTTCCCTGGTGGTCCAGCGGTTAAGACTTCGCCTTCCAATGGAGGGGGTGAGGGTTCGATCTCTGGTCGGGGAGCTAAGATCCCACATGCCTTGCGGCCAAAAAACCAAAACAAAAAACAGAAGCAATACTGTAGCAAATTCAATAAAGACTTTAAAAATAGTCAACATCAAAAAAAATCTTTTTAAAAAAAATCACATAAATCAGAAACAAATGAAACATAATAAAGTCCATACATTAGGGCTTCCCTGGTGGCGCAGTTGTTGAGAATCTGCCTGCCAATGCAGGGGACACAGGTTTGATCCCTGGTCTGGGAAGATCCCACATGCTGCAGAGCAACTGGGCCCGTGAGCCACAATTACTGAGCCTGCGCGTCTGGAGCCTGTGCTCCGCAACAAGAGAGGCCGCGATAGTGAGAAGCCCGCGCACCGCGATGAAGAGTGGCCCCCGCTTGCTGCAACTAGAGAAAGCCCGTGTGCAGCAACGAAGACCCAACACAGCCATAAATAAATAAATAAGTAAATAAAAAGTCCATACATTAAAAAAAAAGAGCATGGGTTCTGGTCACATCCCAGTTTACCACTTACTTATAGCTGTGTAATTCTGGGTAACTCACATAATGTCTCCTCAGACTCCTCATCTATAAAATGGGGATGGTAATAGTTCCCTACCTCATAGTGTTGCTGTAATCCATAAACACGGTTAAGTGCCTTGGTAAATGTTTGATGCTCTCTGGTTATTGTGAATTAAAATATGTCCATGGCTCCTGGCCATACAATTTATAATAGTTTGACATTTAACCAAATGGTAAAACTATTCCATTTATTATTCCCATCTCTTTTTACCCCTTACACTGTTTTGTTGTTTATGTTTTCTCCCACCACAGAGTATTAGGTCCAGGAGAGTAAAGGCTTTATTTTGTTCACTGTTGAAAGCAATAGCACCCAGAAAAGTATGGTACATATGAAGCCCTCAGTAAACACCAGCTGAATGAATGGTGCAAAGTGTCACAAGGAAAAATACACCAAAACTTTCAATTTAATAAAAAGTATAGATAAATCTTTCTCTAATGGCTTCCAGTCAAGTATTTTAAAACACCATATGCTATAATAAAAACATAAGTAATTTATTAAAATTTGAAGGCAAAAACATAATTTTAAAAGATTTTAAAAGATTTAGACCTATGTTAGGTGTGATGGAGTATGGATGCTTTCTTGAAATTCACAATCAGATCCAAGAGTATCACTTTCAGAATGTTCTAGTAGATTGAGTTTACTTTTAGTTGTCTTTGATGAAACAGTCACTATTCTACTCTCTTTCTTAACAAAAATGTGTTTTTTTGAAGACTCACTTCTAATTGGTTCATTAAGCAAAGAATTATTTTGCCCAATTCCTTTGATTTTCTGCTTTACAGGTGAGTCAGAGCAGGAATGCAGGTCCTTCCCAGGTTGTTTCTTAGCAGAGTATTTTTTGGTATATTCACCTGCTTTGCTCATTTTCTCTGAAGAAGACCTGCTATTTCTAGATAATTCCTCTTCTTTTCTTTGACTTCCAGTTCCAGAAATGACATCTGCTGAAGGAGAACATGTTCTAGCAATGAAATCTTCAAAAGACTCCTGCCGCTGCTCTGTGACTGGGACCCCCAGGTTGTCTTTTGAAGTTTCCAAGGCCTCCTGAGTAGAGACTGGGACATGGAAGGAGTCGAGAGGCAAAGGAAGCCCAGCATCACCTGTAATTTTCTGAAACTGGAGGGAAAGACAAAAGACAAGGCAAAAATTCAGTGATGAACAAAGCCAACCATTAAAAAGTAGAGTTCAAAACTTCAATGTTATTCTGTGATCTTATTATTAACACAGTAATTGATTATTCAGAAGATTTCAGAGCCAGTTTTTTTCTAATTCTATCTTGCCAAGTGATTCTCAACTTAACCTAGCTATATATCCAAGGCTATGTCCGCTACATTTTCAGACTTTGGTGATTGGGGTAGTTATTACCCATTTCCTTTCCCTCACTAAAAATGAAACCCTACTCTGTAAGAAAATTAATTTCTTTTCTATCCTCCAGGCGCATGTAAACAGTATATAGTTTGTGACCAGACTGTGTTCTCAAGCTGTCAGTTCCCAAGACCAGTCTGAGATTGGCTGAGGTGGGCGAAGGGTGCTCCAAGTAAGGCTAGAGGAAAAGCTGACATGTTTCCCCTCCCATTCCCATGACCAGGTGAGTCACTATAATATCTTACGTATTAGCTATGTCAAGATTACTTATTTTAAAAATTCTGTCAATACGTGTACCTTCATTAGTGTTCCTTCATTGTAAGCTGACTGCATACAAATAGAAACCTAGATAAAATATGAATAGAATAGACATTTATTCAATTTAAAATTTGGAATATTTTCTGTAATGTTTTCTTTCTTCATTAAGGAGAGTTTGCTTTAACTCATAAATTTTCTACAGAACTTCCAGTTTTCTTATGTACAACAATACAGTATCATGAAATGGGCCCACATTTACTAATCTCAGATTTGGAGAGGACTCCACAGTCTTCTAGCTCCCGAGCATGTGAACTATTAGAGACTGACCATTATTAGTTTCTCTCTGACTTGGTCATTTCCTTTTTGCTAATCACTCTTAGAATCATTAAGTGCTGTCCTGTCCACTTACTTGGAGATTCTGTGTTTGTACTGGGGCACTCTGCTTTGATTCTGATTTTTCTTCTTCAAGTGCCTTCTTTTCTTCTTTAGGTGGACTACTAACAGTAGAATTCATCTGGGGACGACCTAGTAAATGAAAATCTGACTGATCTATACCAGCCATTGTGGCCAGCTGCCCAAGCCTGGACCAGAGGAGGAAAGGAGAAAAGACAAAGGTTATTATAATCACATAAGAGCAGTTTAGATTTCCCCAGACCTACAATCATGAAATACTTCTAAAATCTTAAAAGCCAACATCCTACTCCAGACTACAAGCCTCTCTCTCCCCCAAATTCTCAGCCCTTTCCAGATTCATCCTCTAGGAGACATCCCACTGTCTCACTAGCAGCTTCAACAAGTACCACGCACCTCGTCCACTGCCTGTCACACCTCCATTCCCACACTTCTTTACCACCTTTCCTCCAGTTTCCAAGAATGTGTTTGTTCCTTCCTTCCCAACACCAATTCATTCACTGACAAAACACCACTCCATCAACTATCAATCTCTACTTCCCTCTTTCAGCAAAATTGCTCCCAGTTGAGAACCACTGACCTATATCTTCCCTGAAGATTAATAATAATTTTTATGTCTAAGACAAAAATAACTTTAATTCAAACTTATCAAACAAGCAAAATAAATGAAAGATAGGAAAATTCTTATCCATTCCTGAATATTTTCAATGAAAACTGCCTTCAATTTAGTCTTTACAAAAAACTATACCTACTAATTACTCTGTCTACAGGTTACTCTTTTATAATGGGCTCCCCACTCTACCAAAGCAGGCTCCCCTATTTGCATTTCTTAAAAAATTTAATTCCTCATTTTAAAACGTCAACTATATTACCTATAATTACACTAAATTTGGCTAAATATGGCCATGTAAGTGATGAAAATTGCTCCAGTTCCTCAGCAAACTACCGTTATAGTCGCAAAGAGAAGAACGCCATGAAGAGAAATGAACTAACCCAGCATCTTTAAGGAGATCCAAGAAAGCATGGAACTTCTGAAAAGAATTCTCAGTGCTGCCCAAAACACCTTCATCATCCAGGATCATGCTTGTCAATGAGTGGGCATGAAGGCCTTCAGACAAAGAGAAATTTATATTTCTTAACTGGGCATTTTCATGTTCCAGCTATAAAAGAAGACTGAAAATGTCTGACATGATTTTTTCTCATTGTCATCAAAAGTAGTTTTGTCTAGTTTCAAGGAACAAAACTAAAACACTCAAAATGTAATTAATCTGTAATTAACCTAACTCTCCACCAGTAAAGACAGAGACCATATCACATAATAACCAAAACCCCCAGGCACCCAACAAAGTTTCCTATATAACACTTAGGTGGTATATAAATAAACCAAAGTTACCGTTTTATTAATGATCTTTCACAAAAGATCCCATTTCTAACTGGTTAAAATAAATTCATAATGGAGCCTCATTCCACATTAGAGAATTACCTGCTTTAAGTTTCCCTTAAATTAGAAAGTGAATCATAGAATCTGATTTGAACAAAACATATTACAACTCTGCTGAATGTTAAGAATTAACTTTAGTGAGCAAAATATCTAATGCTTACGTTTAAAAGTCCTAAATCATACCCAACCCAATTTATTAAATGTAAGATCACCAATATTTTCTTTGGCTTCTTGAAAATATTCACTCCCGTGCACTCTTCCCTTTCCACTCATCACCTATGCACTTAAAACCCCCTATAAGCTCAACTCTAGTATTTCTCAGAAAGGCTGTTATGTTCATGATGCCCCTTTTGCCTTATATAAGCAGGTGCTCAACATTTATTGAATGAGTGTCTGCCAATTCAATGGATGCACTTTGAAAAATTCCTCCCTATGTTCAACCTATGATAAGATGGAACTTCTTAGATTATGCCCTGCTTTCATGCACATTACCTAATGTAATTCTTATAGTATATATTTTTATCTTGCATTGCATTCGTACAGGTTTTCCAATATCTTAAATTTATTTAAATGATTCACTTTCCTAATTCATTGCCAGGAGAGTCTCATCATGTCTTTTATGCTACTGTATATACAGTATATGCACAAAAAGTGCTTTCTTGAATCAAAGAATCATGAACAGAAAATAAGCTAGTGTCATATGAAAGCACACACACACACACACACACACACACACAAAACGAGATTTTCACATTTTTAAAAACATGCTTTCTGGAATATAGATCATATGATCACTAAATAACAGTAAATGCAAAAGTCCATATGATACAACCAATTTGCAACATATTACAGTTTTAAAGTTTACAAACTATGTGTATATGGCTTAAAATCAAATCAAAATAAAACGAAAACACTCTCAAAAGTATAAGAAATTGTTTGCCTCATTGACTCATTTATCAGCCTTAAGTCTTATTACTCTTTCCTCCTTTAACTGCTTTAGGCACTCCTCCAGTTTTTCCTAAACAAACAGAGTAAATATTATAACTAATTCATAGTATAATATCCAAAAGCCTTTCCAGCTATAGGACTCTTCAGGATTTAGGGGCAGAGCCAGAAGTGAACTCAGGTTTTAGTCTGCTACTGGTAATATCATACCATGCTAGTGAAATGAATTATCAAAATCTATCAAATTAGCATAGTAAAGATTTATTTAAATTCCACTTTTTCCAACATAAATTTGTGGCAGCCCACCATAAAAGGCATATGCGTATAACATAGCAAGTCAGAAATAAATAGTTAAGACCAAGAAAGAAAACTTCTATTTTTATTTGTGGGTCTCTTTATAGTAGGAAGTCCTATTAATGAACATGCTTAATATACCTGAATTGCATAATTGTAGATTCAAAAGCATTTTTTTAAAAAGTAATCACTTTTAAAGCAATTTACAGTCAAGCACTGTTCCTGGAGTTCCCTGGGCATTAAATAATCTACTCATCAAAACCCTAAGAGGGGGCTTCCCTGGTGGCACAGTGGTTAAGAATCCGCCTGCCAGTGCAGGGGACACGGGTTCGAGCCCCGGTCCGGGAAGATCCCACGTGCCACGGAGCAACTAAGCCCGTGCGCCACGACCACTGAGCCTACACTCTAGAACTCCCGTGTCACAACCACTGAAGCTTGCACACATAGAGCCCGTGCTCCGCAACAAGATAAACCACCGCAATGAGAAGCCCGCACACCACTACAAAGAGTAGCCCCTGCTCGACGCAAGTAGAGAAAGCCCGTGAGCAGTATCAAACACCCAGCGCAGCCAAAAATAAATAAATAAAATTAATTTATTTAAAAAAAAAAAAACCTACGAGGAAAGAACAATCACTAGCTCCATGTTATTTTACAGATGAGGGAAACAGAGGCAGAGAAGTAGAGTAAGTAGAGCAGCACAGCCAAGGTGACACCACTAAGTAGCAGAGCCACACTGTGGACTCAGGAAGCTGGGTGCCATTCCTGTTCACGGAGGTGGTAGTCTTCCCATTCACCAAGGTCAATCAAACAAAATGAACACTGATAAACTCTCTTAGGAGTTTTAGGAACTAAGGCACTTCGGTCCTTGAAGTGGGGACACTGCTTGCAATAGGCTGAATTCTAACAGAGCCCCTAAGACTCCTACTTACTAAAGTACACAAAACTTCCACTTATCCAATCAAACCCTAAATCTAGGTGCTGTAGTGAAGGGATTTTGCAGACGGAATTAAGATTCAAAATCAGTTGATTTTTTAAGATAGGGAGATTATTCTAGGTGGATGTGACCTACTCGGGCACCCCATGAAAAGGACTTGAACTCTTCCTGAATTGAAGTACAAAAGGGACAAGAGGGAGACTCTCCATTGTTGGCTCTGAAGAAGTCCAATGCTGTGGCAGGGAAGGCAAGTGAGAGGCCTCTAGGAGCTGAGACTGTCCCCCGACTGACAGCCAGCAAGGAAATGGGGACCTCTGTCCTGCAACTGCAGAATCTGAATTATGCCAACAAGCCGAAGAAGCTTGGAGGCATTCTTTCCCAGAGCCTCTGGATGCTAACACAGCCAGACTGACATCTTGATTTCAGCTCTGTGACCCACACAAACTATGGTGAACATGCAATGTTTGGGGCTCAATGTTTACACTTAAATTTCACGTGCTTTAACACTCTCAGGAGGGAACCTACATGTTCCAGTGTGTATCTGAGCAGGAAACCCAGTCACGCTGTGCCTGGACTTCTGACCTGCAGAAATGTGAGCTAGTCAAATAGGTATTGTTTTCAGTCAGTGAGAGTGTAGTAAAAGCATTAATATTCTACTCAACCTCCAGGTTCATGGACAAAATAAATGATTGTCATTGTTTTGGGCCACTGTTTTGGGGTGGTTTCTTATGCAGAGAAAAACAATCAGAATATCCATACTTATGAAAACAGTAAGGTATATTTATACATTTTAACTGCTTTGAACAATCACTTAAAGAATGAGGAACTCTATTATATGCCATCATTGGGAGAGGAACTGGTATCACTTTCTGGAGAGTAGCTTTTGGTACCTAACAACAATCCTACGTCAGGAGTTTACCCTAAGAAAATCAAAGATGTGGGCAAAAATTTATCTACCAACATGATGTCATAAGATTGTTTATAACCAAACCCTAGAAGAAAGCTAAGAGCCTCCAAATTGGGATTGGTTTCAATAAAAATAGCTCACCTTATGAAAGAACCTGCTGTGAAGCCACTAAGAAAAGAATGACAAGAGGTCTCAACCAGCGTTAATGAATGGGCTTCAGGAGTTCTACATTCAAAATATATCTGTGCGTTTCTCCTGGGAGATGATGCATAAGCTTAATCAAATTCTCTGATGTAGAAGAGTATTTAGTGACATGGCAAAATATTTTTGATACTTTTTTAAGACAAAAGAGCAGATTAGGTGTGTGTACATGCAGAGGTGGCTTTTATTTCCTTCAATAAGTTGTTCACTGTTTTCGAAGATTTGCTTAATGAACATATATTTTTATATTCAGAACATGTTTAAAAAATTGAGAGTCTAAGAACTTCAAATTCTTTAATGTTTCATTACTAAAGCCAGTCAAGTTTTCAATGGGGAAAAAGGGAAAAAAATTGCAAAATTCCTCTACTTTTAGTATAATGGTTTAATCAATCTTCTAAAACTGATTTCAAAGAAATTCTAAGCAAATGAGCAAACAAACGAAAAACCCTCACCACAGTCAGAGGAAAGTAGACTAAAATTCCTGACTGGTTCTAAATAGCACATCAAAGTGCAATTACATGAAATAGTTTCTCCCTCTAATGGAGGGAATTAGAACACAGTGTGAAATTTTTGTGAAAAAGTGTACCCTCCTCCTACAAAGTATTAATAATTCATGTCCCTTACATGGAAATATGGAACCAAAAAAGTTAGAAAGTAAAATTGCTTGATATTCTATTACTTAAGACTAATGATAAGGCTTTGGAATAATTTTCCTTCCTGTCATCTGCTCTCCTTCCTCCCTTCTGTACACTGGCTAGGGTGATTTTTCTGGGACAAAGCTCCCATCATATTGGATATCAAATTTTATGTTCAACTTTTCTCCATTTAACATTGAAATCAATCATTTCTCATATAATCAGGGGATTCATAACCTTGATTTTTTTCTGTGGGCTACAATATATTCCACTGAGTGGGTTTACTGGTTAACCATTTTACACATTTAAATTCTTTCCAACTTTTCAATATTATAAGACAAAATAACCGTTTTTATGCATGAAGGCTTTTTTCCATATTGAGAATAACATTCTTACAATAAATGCATAAAAATGAGTTTGAGATCAAAGCAAATGAATATTTTTAAGGCTCTGAGGTACCTATCTCCAAACTTCTTTCCAAAAGAGTTCTGAGATTTTATACTGCCATCAGCGATGTATCACTTGGTATATAACCTCTACTATAACTGTTGGCTTACTTCCTCACCTAGAGTGCAAGTTATTTGAAGATAGGGGGTGTATTTTATTAAGTGTTTATCCCCAGCACCTGTGCCTAGCAGAACGCAGACGGTCAATAAATAATTGCTTAATAAGGAAAATCCCTGCCAATACAAGATGTACGTGTGTGAAAGACAGACTGTGTGTTTTTCTCTAACTGGATAGATGAAAACTTGTCATCTTCTTTAATGTGCAACTTTTTTGCTTATAATTAGTAATTAAATTTCTCTTTTAGATTATATTGTAAAAATTCAGATTCTCTGAGGCAAATGGGTCTGGCACTACCCATCAGCTATATAACCTTGGACAAGTTCTATAACTCTAGGCCTCAACTTCCTCATCTATAAAACGGAGATAAGCTCCCATATCACAGAGCTCTTGTGACTATTACATGAGTTAAATCACATATAAAATTAGAAGAGTGCTTGGTACACAGCATATGTTCAATTAATGCTGAATGAATGAACATGTGAACGCAAGCAGCAGTGAAGGGCTTAAAATAAAATAGTCTCATCCCACTCCCACATCCAGCACTCAAGAAGCAACCGATTCTATATGCAGGTTTTTAATTGTAAAATACGATATGTGTACTGAGAAGTGCACAGGACAAAACTGTCAATGTGACAAATAAAAAGAGAATACTTACATAACCACTACTCGAATCTGAAAGTACTGATACTTGTCAGCATCTCAAAAACCCCCCATATCGTTTTCTCATCACAAGCTCCTTCCCTCTTCCCAGTTAAACACCATCCTCATTTCTCAACAATCATTTCCTTTAACCTGCATGCATCCCTAACAAAAGAGTTTAGTTTTGTCAACATCTAACTTTATGTAGAGGATCATAGTATATGAAGTCTTTTCTATCTTATTTCTTTCACTCAACATTGGTTTAAAAAATTCATCCACATTGCAGCCTGTAGCTCTAGTTCATTCAATTTTATTGCTTGATAGTTTTCCCACTGTACGAATACACATAATTTATTTAATTTTTGACTCTTAATGGACATTTGGGTTGTTTTCAGTTTGTGCTAATGCAAATCATGGACAGGAATCCTGCTGTACCGGTTATTCTGGTGCATTTACACAGGGCAGCGGTGAGGGCTGCTGGGTCACAGGCTATTTATATACCTTCAGTTGATGGAGAGTGCTAAATGCTTTCCAAAGTAGTTGTGTTGATTTATACTCCAGTATAAGCAGGGTAGAAGATTCCCATAGTACTCCAGGTCTACAGTACCTGATACTACCAGACTTTATTTATGTATTTGTCAATCTGATTGGCATGTACTTTCATTGGTTTTGGCTCACTTTTCTCTTATTACTTAATGAAGTTGTACACTTTTCTGTGTTTACTGGCTGTTTGGATTTCCTTTTTTATGAGGTTGACGTCAACTATTGTTATTTTTTATTCTTATTTTTTAAATTATTATTTATTTATTTTTGGCTGTGTTGGGTCTTCGTTGCTGTGTGCAGGCTTTCTCTAGTTGCGGCGAGCGGGGGCTACACTTCATTGCAGTGGCTTCTCTTGTCGTGGAGCACAGGATCTAGGCACGTGGGTTTCGGTAGCTGTGGCACGTGGGCTCAGTAGTTGTGGCTCGCAGGCTCTAGAGCGCAGGCTCCGTACTTGTGGCGCACGGGCTTTGTTGCTCCGTGGCATGTGGGATCTTCCTGGACCAGGGCTCGAACCCATGTCCCCTGCCTTGGCAGGCAGATTCTTAACCACTGCGCCACCAGGGAGGTCCAACTATTGTTATTTTGAATTCTTCTCCATTTCCAAGTAATACTCTTACATGACTATTTTCTGACTAAATTTGAGGCATTATCTGTTCACTTTCTAATTTACTAAGTAAGGGTTTAGTTCCTTTACACTCTTTCCTATGTCCACACTGCTCAGTAAAGTTATGTCATCATTAGTTATTCCACTGCTCATGATCTCTTTGACTTGTAGTGATATACTTAAAAACCTACACTGTTGATCCACTATAAACTCTCTCAACATCACGCTTTGTAAAATGAGGACATTCATACCATCTTCCCTTTTTTCTACCTCCTGTCTACCTTCCAAACCTAGCTTTTACGTTGTCAAGGTTGAAATTTATATTCTGTTCTATGTGCATTTAAGTCTTCTGTTATTTGAGAGTCAGTACGGAGTAAGGTTTAAGAGAACAGGCAGAGAGCCTAAACTCAAAGCCTCTATCCAACCCTAAATTCGGTACAGCCTGGGCAAGTTCCTTCCCTGTCTTAGCATCCTTTTCTCAGAAGTGGGAATGATATTAGCACCAACCTCATAAGGCTATTCAGAGGATTAAATGAGTTAATATATGCAAAAACACTTAGAGCCTAATATATACTAAGTACATACTAGTACACAATACATTTCAGTACATACCAAGTTAATACTAATACATACTAAGTATAGTTTAGGTTAGTTATTTGTTATTACAGGCAAGTTGACAATAAAAGCTGCAAACCAAGACAGTATTGCCATTATTACAATTAAATTAATATTGCCCACTGCAGATGTACTGTGACTCTGTGTACAGACTACACCTCATTCCATACTGTGTCAGTGTCACTGCCCTTGTGCGGGTGACCACACACCCCAAGCCGCTGTGGGCTGTTCCAGTTTATACCTGTTGTCCTGATGTTACAGCATTAGAGCGCCTCCTTACACTATTGAAGTGTAAGGAGTTTGGACAAGTTCTGGTTTGGACAACAAATTAGATAGGTGGTCATTACCCCTGTGTGTCACTGAAAACGGGGGCATCTATAGTGTCAAGTTTAAGTGGATTCTTCTCTTCCTCACCAATAGTAGGTGAAAAATCAACCATAGTTTAGTTTGCTTCATGTTTATGTCAGTATAGCCTTTTCTCCTCTGGAGTTCAAGTTCCTTCTCCTCTTCCTCTCCCTCTTCCCTTCCAACAGTGCCTAATACCTAGTAAGTACAATATGCCTCAAGGTGTTTCTAAGCTCTCAATCACACAATCAATAGAAGCCTCTCCAATCTAGACTAGCTGCTCTCTGCACTGAATCCCCTATTACCTTCTTTCTTGGTTTATTGCCTTATTTTGCTGGATTATTTCTATAAATAGCTTAAGGTGTAGCACAGGAGGTAAATTTTTCAAATTTCTTTGTGTACAAAATATCTCATTCAGCCTCCACTTATGACTGATAGTTTGGCTGGATACAAAACCCTAGGGTGAAAATTATGTGCTGGAAAAGTTTGGAGGTATCTTTCTAATGCCTTCCAGCATCCATGGTTCTGATGACAACTATGATAAAGTCAGATTTTAACTTTTTTTTTTAGGTGACCAGTATTTTTCTCTCTGGAATGGATGTATCCTCTCAGTATTTTATTCTATTTTAATTTATTTTTTCAGTATTTTAAAGTTTCACAGTGAAGGGTGCCTAGGTACGAGTCTATTCTTGTTCATCTTGCTCAAAACTTGAGTAACTATTTTCAATCTGAGGCCTGATGTCTACTTTCAGCTGTGGGGAATTTTGTTGCCCTTTGACAGCTTCCCTCCATTTTTTGTCTGGGTCTGGAGTTTCTAATAGTAACATGTTGGATCTCCCAGATGCAGCCTCTCTAACATATTGCTATCACATTTTCCATTGTGTCGTTCTTTTTTATATACTGAGAAATTTTTAAAATTTCTACTGAATTTGTTTCAGCAACCATATTTTCATTTCCAAGACACCTCTCTTGCTTTCTGACCATTCTCTTTTTAATTAACACCCTAGTCTTATTTTATAGTTGCTAGCTCTTTTTAAACCTCTCTCAGGATACTAATTAGGGTTTTTGCTTAAATTATTTTGTTCCCTAAATTGTCCCCGGTCCTACCAGGATGTGTTTTCACTCTTTTTCCCCCCTCTCTCATGTTGTAAGCTTTACTCAACTATCAGGCAAATGACAGTTATTTTCTATTTAAGAATGAGCGCAGAAAGCTCCCTGAAGTCAACGATTGATTGGCTTCTTATGCAGGAAGAAGTGGGGAGTGACTGTAATAGGATCCCCCCAAAACACTCTTTTCTAGGGTGTAAAAACTCACACTAGCTGCCCTAGTTCTCCCCAGTTTCACTGTTTTCAAAATGAAATCATCTCATTTCAGGAGCGTGAGGGTGGGGCTGGGAGTCCACTCCTCCAAACACAACCCTTCAATGAGCTCCCCTATTTCAGTCACACTTTTAACTAACTCCACCCTCTCTCCTACATGTGCATCAAAGCATGAAGCTACTTCTGCAGGTGGGGTCAGAATCCTCCTCAGTTGCAGGTGGTCCCTGTGCATATTCTAGGTGATGCTTTTCCTCTGTTCTACTGCTTCAGTTTCACACTCTTCCACTTGTCTTCTGTCTTTCAAAACTATGTTGAAATCTCTTGACTGTTGTTGGCTTATGTACTTAAACACTTTGATACCATCCTTGTAGTGTCTTGTCAAAACGGAGAAGAGCTGCAAGGGTTCTCAGTGCATTCTGAATCTGCTATTCTGTGGTCCCAGTGTTTAAAGTTCTTGGTCTTCCCCAGTCTATCACTGCTTTTAGAAATACAATCTCCTGTTCTACTCATGAAGGAAATGAATACAACACATCTAAAATGACAAGGAATGCGGCTTAGATGCTCTAGGGTCTTGTTGTACTCTGCAATTTACTAAGAAACCACTTATGTGCTACAAATTGTAGGTGCTCATTTATAAAACGAAAGGGGGTAACTCTACATGAACTATAGATTTCTCCTACTGTTACATTTCATAATTTTCTAAGTTTTCTTAAAATTTCTCTATATTATCATTAATTTTAATTAAAAACATAAAAATCTAACTTTCTCTTTTGAAAATCAAAGAGTAATTACCATAGTCCTACAGTAATGGGATAATTAGTTCTGAAACCTGTCAAGTTTCATGTTTCATACGAAAAGAGAATCATATTAAATAATTTTAAAAAATTAAACATGGACTTCGTAGCACAAAGACAAGGTTCCCCCAAATGGTATTCCCTTATTTACTAGAAATGTTCAGCTCTGCATTAAAGTTGAAATAAAACAAATATATTATTTTTGAGGTGCAAAAGTTTCTTATGAAAATCAATTTTTCTTTTCTGTCCATACAAACAAAAGTATGGAATCACATTAGATGTCAGGTTTATTAGGGAATATAATGTAGCTTCTTGATGTTTTTTATTTTAGGAAAGGAGAATATTAACATCAAAACTTTTTTCAACCTTACTTTTATTTAAAATGAGGCCATATTTTCCTCTTATAAAAAGAGAGTTCAACTAGAACTGTCAATTTTCTCATTTGCAAAACAAGAGCACTGAATCAGCTGACTATATTCATTCAGAACTCAATTTCTTTATCTTATGATCACTAAGGTTCTCCCTAAATCGAATATCCTAAGGTTCTAAGGAAAGGAAACTATATTACTAACGACATGTTTTGATTTTTATTTCTTAGAGTTCAAATGTCCACCATTCACCTTGGTCTAAGCTTAAGGAACCATTCAAGGGGATACAATGCAGATGGGAGGAGAAAACAGAACCCTCACTCAAGCTGTGCAGTGTTGCAATCAGGCTTCCATTTGAAAAATAATCTCCTCTATAGCTTTAAAGTGATAACTTTCCTGCAATGCTTCTTGTTTCAAACTGATTTTCTCTGGCTCTTCCTGAACACTTTCTGAGGAATCTTCGACCTCTTCGATTTCTGAGGAGGAAGGACTCTCTACTGTCACAGTCACAGGAAATTCTGATGGACCTGAGTGTCACAAGAAGAAGATAGGAAACCACCGAGTTGTTAAACTGAAGTGCAAAGAAAGAAGACAAGATTGTATAAAAGATAACACAAGCCAGATACCAAATATCCAAATATTAGAGGACATTTAACAAAAGTGATCTGAGGTATCATTATTTATAAATATCTCTCACTGCTCCTTAGTCTAAAACAGGCAATGACTAAGTAAAAGTACAGTAACTTATTTTTGCTATGTTACTGTACAGACCTCTGTTGTACATGGTTAGGATTAGTAATGGGAATTGCCCATATTATTTTATTAAGTTTCTTTCACAGAAGCCAAGTGAAGAGCCAAGGTAAACATTTTTTCTCAGATCAACTTTATACTGCAAATGAAAAATGTATTCTTTACCATCAGACAAAAACAGTCTGGAAGAAAATGTAGTTTTTCGGAGGAAAATACATCAGTAAAGGGACTGATGAATAATCAGAAAGTCAACATATCTAAGCTGTGAATAACAGACGTTAGAATTTTAAAAAATAAATCACATACACATACACAACTAAAATTGACCCATCAAAAATTTCATCTTCTCGTCACCCGTAGGACAAAACTAGGGTAACAGTAATACAATTCTCCTGTCAAGCGTCACTGCCACTGCGATGTTGTTCCATAGGACATTTCCAAACATTTAAAAACTGACCTGGCCACAACCCCATAAAAGTCTACAGATCATACAGAAGTGTGCTGGGATTATATAACTATGCAGAAGACAAGTCACTAGGACATCATTTTCACAACAAGCAGCAAACCTGCAGCATAGGAAATTCCCAACAGGAGAACGAGGCACACACCCCTCCCTCTGGGCATGCAAGGGCAGGACTGACACCCAAGGTGCTCTTCTCTCAGTCTCAGCAGTGGTGCCTTTCACAGAGCAACTATGCAGTCTCCCAAGACCACTGGGAAGGAGAATCTGATACTGACAGTATTAGCTTGCCATGAGGCCATAAGCGAGGGAATGTGTGTGGCCTTGGTGACAGAGCAGAGGTTTGGGAGATGTTGCTTTATATTGGCTTTCAGATCAGGAAATTGTACATATAGCCTGCAAACAACATTTCTTGAAAACCTATGAACGTTCTTGAGTATGACAGCTCCATGTGAGGGGTCAGAAATGGCAGTCAAGTTCGTTTCACTGGGTAACAGCTGATTTGCGGACTGAAGAACACGCTTCCTTGTTTACAGACATAACCACAAGGCTGCCAGTTGTGTGCGAAATCCACACAACTACACAGTTGCATTGGGAGAGCAACCAGACAAGTTTTACATGGATTTACTTCAGAGAGGGAAATGCTTCTTGTAAGGCTCTGTCAGTTTAAAAAGCAAAAAGAATGACCACCCACCTTTCCCAATTCGACCCCTACATGTCATAAATATGATAGCTACGTACCTGCACCTGATTACATACATCACGAGTTTGATGAATGGAAAGCCCCTAAAAGGATATCAACAAAACCAAGTTAGATCTTGATGTAAATACATCACCAGTTAAATCCAGTTAATACAACTATTTAGTATTACGTACAGTATCCATACAGAATTGTGTATAAAAATAAATAAGCTCAAAAGAAGGACCTGGAGGGCTCTGCTACAGAGAAAACTGAACAGAATTCAGCCGACTGGCTTGGTGATAACTCTCTGAACTGCTAAGAGGCCCCTTCAGTTCCTATGTTCAGGATGGTTGAGAGTTCAGTCTCACTTCTTTAAATGGTGATATTAATCGTTCTCTAATTTACCACTCTGTGTGAGGAGGATGGACCTGAGATTAAGTGTCTCACCAAGAAGATAGGAAACCACAGAGTTGTTAAACTCAAGTGCCAAGACTGGGGATTCAACACTATAGTTTATGCAACAGCAATTCACATTACCATTTGCAAAAAATTAGTTGGTTGTCCAACAGGGATTATAAACATCCATTTAACATGAGCTACTGAACAGATACTTTACACAGTAACTCCTTCAAGTACTATTTAAAATCAATTCTCTTTGTTTTCTTAAGCAATTGTTAACCTCCAATTTCATGAATACTACCAAGTAAGTCACTTGAAAATCATCTAGAGCAATCTATTTCACTTAGCAAGTCTAAAGCTATAATTCAACAATTTTATTTACTGTTCTATGACAAAAATTACTATGAACAGCTATCCCTTGGATAAGTAATCAGCTAAAGCTAGCTTGACTCACTAAATCTGATTTACTGAGTTAATAAGCCAGTTGATTTAGAATAGGTCTAATGCAGATTTCTCATCCATTCTGCATTAAACTACTTCCCATGTCTAAAATATCTTTTTCCCATTCGTACATATCCAAATTCCTACTTCTGTGCTGTAGGGCTTGGCTCAACTACACCTGCCTTTAGTGAAACTTTTCTCACCTGCACAATTGGAGATAATTTTAGTCTCCTCATGACTCCCACGGGGTTACCTCTGTTGTGACACTTGAGAAACAACTTGAAACTCCCAATTACTTTTTGTTTTTCTTCCTTAGAGGGCTCATTAGGCAGAAGCCATGTGTGAGTTATCTTTTTATCTCTGTAGAAAGCACCAGAGACCGCCCACGTAATAGAAGTTCCAAAATAAAGAAATCTGAACGACTGTAAAGACAGGGAATGCAAACATATTACCTGTTGCTTTTTGCACGTTCTGCAGTACGCCACGGCAGGAAACCAGATACACCAGGTGGTAGAGGTTCAGGACCATAACATTCTTTACCAGCAGAGTGTTTCCTTCCGTTACTTACAGGTTTCTTTGTAGCCAGTTCTATGTTTGACAAAGCACGAAAGAAGGAATCAAGATGCACCAAAGGTCTACAGAGCAACTCTCAAACGTGTACAGTTTGAAAGGAATCAAACAGGCACTGTACAATGATGCCAAGGCCATTAAAAAAAGGATCGTTTTGTAAAAAGGTTTTACATAAGCCAGCATTTTTTAAAAATATAAGTTCTCTACAGTAACAAGTTATTTTAACTAAAAGAAAAGTATTGAGATGTGCAGAAATGGAAAAATAAATTTTTTAAATATCCCAAAGTATGATACATTTTATGTATCATACAGAAACACTCAAGTTTATTGAATCTTAGAACACCTTTGGCATTTCTGAATCTCAAGGATAGCGAAACACAGGTATACCCATGACTTCTGCCAAACAGAATCTTCAGAATTAGACCAAAATTTCAATTTAAGATGAATTTTTCTATGTAAAAACAATAAAAGTTATAAGACTGCAAGTTGCTGGGTGGTAGGTGAGTCAATGTTACTCTCCTATAAGCCTGTCAACCTTCACTGCTCCTTTGATTTCATATAGAAAACACACAGAAAAACAACTGAAACCCACTGGATAAAAGAGTGAAATGTGGAGACTTATCCTATATTTCAGTAGTAAAGAGGCAAGTATCTTTATATGAAATATTTGGTTGCAAAAACTAGACCTATGTGTTAATATTTTATTTAGAACAAGCCATATATTAAAATTCACATTTAAATATTTAATTTGAATTTACTGAAAACAAACATCATAGGTTAAAATGGTTATATTTATCCTTCAAATCTACTATATTTCATGTTATTTAATTTATTTATTTTAATAGATCTTTATTGGAGTATAATTGCTTCACAATTCTGCGTTAGTTTCTGTTGCACAACAAAGCGAATCAGCCATATGCATACACATGTCCCCATATCCCCCCCCTCTTGAACCTCCCTCCCACCCTCCCTATCCCACCCCTCTATGTCATCGCAAAGCAACGAGCTGATCTCCCTGTGCTATGCTGCTGCTTTCTACTACATTTTAGCAGCATTAGGATGGAGTGTATGTGGTAATATAGGATAACTATTTCATAGAGTGTAGCTTATTGATAATCACCACATGATCCTGTGTCATTTAACATGCCTCTTAAAAATATATAGGAGCTCAGTTCATTTTGTGCTATTTTATTTTGTTTTTTAACTTAATTACCCTCCCAAAAAAATGTCTGTATGCATGTGGTTTGTATGTGTATACCCTTCCTTTACTTTCAGAAACTAATGCAAATACATTTGTATTAAAATTTCTTTTAATTACACTTTTCGTGTTAGGAGATAAAAAAAATTTCTAATAAAAGTTCCCATCTTTTTTAGGCATACATAATTACAATATAAATGTGACACAATTCACACCATTATGTTACCCCTATACTCACCTGGATCTAAGTATATACCCAGCTATTGATTTGGCTTACCTCTATGTCTCCAAATAACTGAGGCAAATACAAAAAATAGCCCAAGAAATAAAATTACTCTTAAAATAGCTCAATGAGCTTGTATACTTCAGTTACATGTCCACTTTTTTTAATCACGCTAAATAAAAAAAAATTTTTAATTGTTTTATTCTCATTCCATGATGCCGTATTATATACCACCAGGTACTAATATTACAGAATTCCTAATATGTTTTACATATACATGTTTTATTTATATATATTTCCATTTCTAATATTATAGCAAAAGGCAACTTAGCTATTGTAAGAATGCTTTACATATCATATAAATTTTTAATGATAATATGTAATTAGTGTAATACCACAAATCTTAACTTCTTTGTATGTACTATTTGATTATTAAAATATCACTGTCTTGAAATAACAATTGGCAGATAAATCATAAGCTTTTTTTTTGACTTCATAAACACTCTTAACAACTTCTATTTAATACACTATTGTCCAAGCAAGTTGATTAATGGAGAATCAAAAACATACATCTTTAAGAAGAAAAAGAAAAGTTGTATTTATGAAGATGTTTACAATAGTTTGTTTTAGGTTATTTCCAATGTTTCACCAATTTAAAAACTGGACCAACTCAATGAAATCTTCTGAATCCAATGTTAAAAAGTATAGCTACGAATCATAAAATGTAAATTTAGTATGAAAAGATAAGAATGGCAAATTATATTGAAGCTATGTGGAATTATGTTTATAGACAACAGGAAGAGAAAATAAAAATGTAAACAATGCTTGATAGGATAATGAGATTAGACATGGTCTTTTAAATTTTTCATTGTTATGCTAATACAATACCTTTATAAAACCTAAAAATCTTGAAACAACACATTTTAAAAAAATTGTGGTAAAATACACAAAACAGAAAATTTATCATTTCAACCATTTTAAAGTGGACAGTTCAGTGATATTATGTCAACAAATTTTTAAAACTTTCAGATGGCACCTGAGTAAAATATGTGCTATCCATTGGTGATTTTAATATATCTGGTATATAACTAAAGTCACCACAAAACTTTTTCTGGGAAATTGGCAGATCATAAACATAAAAAATTTATTTTGCTTTATATTAAACCTTATTGTTTTACTATTTCAAAATTCAAATTTACTCACAAGAAAGAGTCAGTTTCATATTAGATTTGGTTTAACAAATGCTGCTCCTGCTATTCATTCTTATCACCAAAAAAAAAAAAAAAAAAGACTATTTGTGACTAACGATAATATGTTCCAGAAAATTAAAAGTTAAGGTCTCTTAGAAACAATACAAACGTTATAAGTAGAAGTGAAGTATACCAAATTTATATATTCAGGAGAATGTGAAACTTATACCATTGATTGTTAGAGGGTTTTAAAAGCTTTTTATTACATTTGGTAACAAAATTCTAGGCTTAGTTGTAAAATCCTTGGTTAACTATCATTTGGAAATTTAAATATACATTACAGTAAACATTTAGAAAATGTTTTTCTAAAATGTCCCATCTAGGTCAATAAACTTGTCTGTAGAAGTCTTTTATAAGGGTAATACATATTTCAAGTTTTTTTTATCATTGAGAGAAACAAGATATTATCTGATTCAAAAATTTAGGTAAGAATTCCTAAAAAAGAAGCAGGGAACAATGGGAACGTTGGAACTGGGAAGAAATTTTGTTTCGTATAGCACAAAAGGTAATTCTTCATATAAAAAAAAAAAATCATCCCTCAAAAGCACCACTACTAAAATTATCATCAAAGTGCACCCCAAGTTTCAATTGCAAAGTATCAGAAGTAATCATCAACCAGGAAATATTTTCAAAATAACGAACTTTTTATGAAATTCAAACAATAGTGTTGGTTAATATGGTTAATATTAACATCTCTTTAAATTCATTTATTATATCTATATTCTATAAATTCTCATAAGTATCAAAATAATTCTAGGCCTCCTAATATGCATGCGGTTAATATTGGCTGTTTTAATTTTAGCACACCGGAAAACATAAGGGGTGTAAGTTCTAGTAGCATTAAAAACAAGAAAGAGTTACCAATTCTAATAGTAACTTTTCCTTTTCAACCACTTCCCAAAATTATAGTTTTCTTTTGCTGTCTAGCAGCTTTGGATGGTTCCTTCACGATGGAGAAGTTATCCACTAGTACTGAGACAGAAATGATAAATATGCCATTTCAGTTACAGGTAACTTATGAGGGTTTGATCTTAATTGGAAATTAAGATACTTTAAGTTAATAAAAGGTTTTCAATCTGCATTTCTGGGAACCTAAATTAAAGCATCACACAATATTTTCAAAAACAGAAAAGCCATTTGATTTGACTAAAAACTTAGTTTTAAGATGGCAGAAAGTACCTTGATAATTTTCTTTTAAGAAAGAAAGAAAAACAACAAGCCATTAAAGAGAAATTCTTCTGAGAGAACTAAAACACGTTATATACCTCTGACTTGGCACTCCTTCCATTCTGGAGACCTTTTTTGATAACTGCTTTCATCACAGAATGATCTAAAGTAAAATAAATTGAAATTAGAGTAATTATTTCCCAATGAGTGGCTATTTCCATTTAAAACCAAAAGCCAACTAATTATTGCTTTTCCCATAAAATTAAACATGAAATCTTCATTATGTAATTATACACTTATTTCCCCCTTTGTGTATTCTAATTTCTTCCTCAGAAACCTACGATGCCATCTTGCAGACTGCCCCCAGTGGCTACTATTTTGGCAGCAGCAAAGGTCAACTTTAAACATTTTGCATCTAAAGTGGCTTTGGATACCTCTGGATAGAAAGTACAGTCTGAGCACTGTCCAGACACTTAGATACCTAAAGGGCATCTAAGATATCAAACCAAAGTCCTGATATTCCCTCAAAAGCTGCTCCTCCCATCAGCCCCCTTTTTCTAAGTGATACTACCCAGTTGCACACATAATCATCAATGACTTGTCTCCTTGTTACTATTTCCTTCATACCTCACATCTAATCTATCCACAATTCTTGTTAGCTACACTCTCAAAACACAACCTGAATTCAACCACTTTTCACTTGCTCCAAACTTCCAACCTAAGCTAAGCCATAAACATCTCTTATTTGGACCACTGTGACAGTCTACTAACTGGTCTCCCTGTTTCTCTTCTTTATCCCCCCCCCAACCCCGAGTCTATTCTCTATACCAGGTCATCTTATTCAGATACTATTTGGATCATGCCTTTTTCCAGTTCAAAACCCTCTACTCATTTAGAATAATCCACATCTTTACTCTGGCCTTCAAGACTTTACAAGAGCAGACCCCTGGCTAGCTCCTTGAACTCATGTCATACCACACTCTTCTTCACTCAGTACTCTGGCCACGTTGGCCTCCTTGCTTTTCCTTAAATACTCCACCCGCCTACATGCCTGCATACGCATTGCCTCCTTGTCCTGAAATGTGCTTACCCCAGATCTTCCATGGCTTGCTCCTCTCTTCATTCAGGTCTCTATTCAAATGCCACTTCTCCAGTGAAGCTGTCCCCTAACAAACCTATCCAATGGAGTCCTACCTGCTCCCCCCCCCCACTCTCCTTACATTAAGATATCTTTGCACTTCCTACTATCTAAAATTATATTACTTATCTGTTTACTCATTTCTATCTGAACTCCTTCACTAGAATGTAAGCTCCATGAGGGCAAGACTTTTGCCTGTCTGGGTCACTGCTTTATCCCTAGTGCCTGAGCCGTATCTGGCACACAGAAGGTATTAAAAAAATTACTTGTGAAACTGACAAATGAATAAAGTACTCCTTGCAAGAAGTCACAGGTTGCACGAGAAGGAAATAATGCTCTTGGTGGAAGCAGGCTTAGTATCTAGGCTCACCTCTATTCAGAGTAGAGATAAGAACAATTTAAAGGTATAACTCCCTTTAATTAGTACATTATCTGCTAAAAACATAAGGGAAGTGCAACATTAGAAAAGTACAGTTGACGCTTGAACAACATGGGTTTGAACCTCGTGGGTCCATTGACACACGGATATTTTTCAATAACTATGTACTATCGTCCTACACGATCCAAGGTTGGTTGAATCCACAGATGCAGAACCACTGACTATAAACTTATACCCAGATTTTCAACTGCGTAGGGGTCGGCACCCCTGACCCCCACGTTGTTCAAGGGACAACTGTATACGATGAGGAAAGTTAAACACATTAAGTTTTAAAAACTGTCAATACGTGGACAAACTCTTTTTGTTTTGCTATGTGTTCATCAATTAAAAAAAAAAAAAAGTGACCACATACCAACAAGTGGATTTTTTCTTATATCCAGAATGACCAGAGTTCTGTTGGTTTCAAGGGCCTTTAGTAAAGCCTTTACTCCTTCACTGCTGAGGCCACACTGCTGCAGGTCAAGTGTTTTCGATGAAAGACAAAAGGTCACTTGCGAAGTCTATACGGATTTCACATATAGACAACACTCATTTTCTCACGTGTGGAAGAGCCCTGCACAAGACCAGCCATGGCAGGTTTGTAATTTTGGGTATGGAAAAAAACAGAAACGTATATGCACACACACAATGCATAATCCAATCTAAAACCTCTTTTTGGATGTGCAATGATAACCCTGCCTTTAGTACCAATAAATCATCCAACATATTTTACAATTATAGAACTGAAACATAATTGTATATAACCTATGAGCAAAAAACATCACAAAATGAATCTCAGTTCATAATTAGGAAGGGCGGCAGTGGCATGTAAACCTCACAAGCAAAAACTGGTGGAGCTCAGAAATGCACTGCATTCTTTTGATCATGATCATGAGCTTCAAATCACACTTGAAACTAGTTAAAAGGGGAAAACGAAAGAGAAGAAATGTAATAACTGTTAGTTTAGTACAAAAAAGACAAGTCTAAGAGGATACAAATAATAACAAATTCTAACAATGTGTGAATACACAATACATACTAAAAACCTATCATGAAAGTATGATGGTCAAGAACTCTCTCAGTAAAAGGTCAGACAAAAACTAGAACAAATGATCATTAATTTTAGTAGTTCTGAGGTGGAACAACCTACTCATTTAAACAAAAGGGATCATCACAAAAGCACAGGTATTAAAACATATTACATGAAAGGCAACTATCATGAGTCATTTTTTAAAGTGTTGTGTGGACCATCACATTAAAATAACTGGAGTCTTTCAACACCCCACGACACACAGAAATCAAAAGTCAGAAATATGGATTTGACAGGATAGGATACAACCGTTACAAACTCTCACTACAGAAGAATGGACACAGGGTATAATTAACCAAGTAGCCAAATTAATACAAACAGCCAGTAAACCCACCAGTAAATCAAATGAATACAAAATAAAACAAAATGTGGTTATTCTCCTATCAGATTAAGCCAAGCCTTTAAAATGTGTACACCCTTTTGATCCAACAACTCTCTTTCTAAGTATTTAACCAAAAGAAATAGTCAGAGATATAGGCAAGGATACATATCAGAATACTATTTGGAACTGAAAAACTGGACATAGCTTATATACAAGAATGGATAAGCTATGTGTACTGTGGCATATTCATATAATGGAACATTGAACAGTCACAAAAAATCATGCAGTAGATGCAAATTTACTGACTTGCTAAGATGCTCACACTAAATTAACTGAAAAAAGTTATGGCATTTGGAGTAATCCCACTTGCATGAAAAAGGGAGAGGTACTCACTTTTGTAGTTTTACACTTTTTTAAAAGTGCTACAAGCCAGTGTTTGTGTGAGGCAGGCTTCACATCCACTGTTGCGGTGGACTACAAATTGGCATAGCATTTCTGGATGGTAATTTGGCAATGTGCATCAAAAGTCTTAAAAAGGCAGAAGCAAGAAGAACTACAATCCTGCAGCCTGTGGAACAAAAACCACATTCACAGAAAGATAGAAAAGATGAAAAGGCAGAGGGCTAGGTACCAGATGAAGGAACAAGCTAAAACCCCTGAAAAACAACACAATGAAATGGAGATAGGCAAACTTCCAGAAAAAGAATTCAGAATAATGATAGTGAAGATGATCCAGGACCTCGGAAAAACAATAGAGGCAAAGATCGAGAAGATGCAAGAAATGTTTAACAAAGACCTAGAAGAATTAAAGAACAAACAAACAGAGCTGAACAATACAATAACTGAAATGAAACCAATACTAGAAGGAATCAATAGCAGAATAACTGAGGCAGAAGAACGGATAACTGACCTGGAAGACAGAAGGGTGGAATTCACTGCTGCAGAACAGACTAAAGAAAAAAGAATGAAAAGAAATGAAGACAGCCTAAGAGATCTCTGGGACAACATTAAATGCAACAACATTCGCATTAGGGGTCCCAGAAGGAGAAGAGAGACAGAAAGGACCAGAGAAAATATTTGAAGAGATTATAGTCGAAAACTTCCCTAGCATGGGAAAGGAAATAGCCACCCAAGTCCAGGAAGCGCAGCAAGTCCCATACAGGATAAACCCAAGGATTAAAACGCTGAGACACATAGTAATCAAACTGGCAAAAATTAAAGACAAAGAAAAATTACTGAAAGCAGCGAGGGAAAAACGACAAAAAACATACAAGGGAACTCCCTTAAGGTTAACAGCTGATTTCTCAGCAGAAACTCTACAAGCCAGAAGGGAGTGGCATGATATACTTAAAGTGATGAAAGGGAGGAACCTACAACCAAGATTACTCTACCGGGCAAGGATCTCATTCAGATTCGATGCAGAAATCAAAAGCTTTACAGACAAGCAAAAGCTAAGAGAATTCAGCACCACCAAACCAGCTCTACAACAAACGCTACAGGAACTTCTCTAAGTGGCAAACACAAGAGAAGAAAAGGATCTACAAAAACAAACCCAAAACAATTAAGAAAATGGTCATAGGAACATGCATATCGATAATTACCTTAAACGTGAATGGATTAAATGCTCCAACCAAAAGACACAGGCTTGCTGAATGGATACAAAAACAAGACACAAAAATATGCTGTTTACAAGAGACCCACTTCAGACCTAGGGACACATACAGACTGAAAGTGAGGGGATGGAAAAAGATAGTCCATGCAAATGGAAATCAAAAGAAAGCTGGAGTAGCTATACCCATATCACATAAAATAGACTTTAAAATAAAGAATGTTACAAGAGACAAGGAAGGACACTACATAATGATCGAGGGATCAATCCAAGAAGAAGATATAACAATTATAAATATATATGCACCCAACATAGGAGCACCTCAATACATAAGGCAACTGCTAAAAGCTATAACAGAGGAAATCGACAGTAACACAATAATAGTGGGGGACTTTAACACCTCACTTACACCAATGGACAGATCATCCAAAATGAAAATAAATAAGGAAACAGAAGCTCTAAATGACACAATAGACCAGATAGATTTAACTGATATTTATAGGAGATTCCATCCAAAAACTGCAGATTAAACTTTCTACTCAAGTGCGCACGGAACACTCTCCAGGATAGATCACATCTTGGGTCACAAATCAAGCCTCAGTAAAGTTAAGAAAATTGAAATCATATCAAGCATCTTTTCTGACTACAGCACTATAAGATTAGAAATCAATTACAGGGGAAAAAAAACGTAACACACACAAACACATGGAGGCTAAACAATACTTTACTAAATAACCAAGAGATCACTGCAGAAATCAAAGAGGAAATCAAAAAATACCTAGAGACAAATGACAATGAAAACACGACGATCCAAAACCTACGGGATGCAGCAAAAGCAGTTCTAAGAGGGAAGTTTATAGCTATACAAGCCTACCTCAAGAAACAAGAAAAATCTCAAGTAAACAATCTAACCTTCCACCTAAAGGAACTAGAGAAAGAAGAACAAACAAAACCCAAAGTTAGCAGGAGGAAAGAAATCATAAAGATCAGAGCAGAAATAAGTGAAATAGAAACAAAGAAAACAATAGCAAAGATCAATAAAACTAAAAGCTGGTTCTTTGAGAAGATAAACAAAATTGATAAACCATTAGCCAGACTCATCAAGAAAAAGAGGGAGAGGACTCAAATCAATAAAATTAGAAATGAAAAAGGAGAAGTTACAATAGACACTGCAGAAATACAGAGCATCCTAAGAGACTACTACAAGCAACTTTATGCCAATAAAATGGACAACCTGGAAGAAATGGACAAATTCTTAGAAAGGTATAACCTTCCAAGACTGAACCAGGAAGAAACAGAAAATATGAACAGACCAATCACAAGGAATGAAATTGAAACTGTGATTAAAAATCTTCCAACAAACAAAAGTGCAGGACCAGATGGCTTCACAGGTGAATTCTATCAAACATTTAGAGAAGGGCTAACACCCATCCTTCTCAAACTCTTCCAAAAAATTGCAGAGGAAGGAACACTCCCAAACTCATTCTATGAGGCCACCATCACCCTGATATCAAAACCAGACAAAGATACTACAAAAAAAGAAAATTACAGACCAATATCACTGATGAATATAGATGCAAAAATCCTCAACAAAATACTAGCAAACAGAATCCAACAACACATTAAAAGGATCATACACCATGATCAAATGGGATTTATGCCAGGGATGCAAGGATTCTTCAATATACGCAAATCAATCAATGGGATACACCATATTAACAAATTGAAGAATAAAAACCATATGATCATCTCAATAGATTCAGAAAAAGCTTCTGCCAAAATTCAACACCCATTTATGATAAAAACTCTCCAGAAAGTGGGTATAGAGGGAACCTACCTCAACATAATAAAGGACATATACGACAAACCCACAGCAAACATCATTCTCAATGATGAAAAACTGAAAGCATTTCCTCTAAGATCAGGAACGAGACAAGGATGTCCACTCTCACCACTATTATTCAACATAGTTTTGGAAGTCCTAGCCACGGCAATCAGAGAAGAAAAAGAAATAAAAGGAATACAAATTGGAAAAGAAGAAGTAAAACTGTCACTGTTTGCAGATGACATGATACTATACATAGAGAATCCTAAAGATGCCACCAGAAAACTACTAGAGCTAATCAATGAATTTGGTAAAGTTGCAGGATACAAAATTAATGCACAGAAATCTCTTGCATTCCTATACACTAATGATGAAAAATCTGAAAGAGCAATAATGGAAACACTCTCATTTACCACTGCAACCAAAAGAATAAAATACCTAGGAATAAACCTACCTAAGGAGACAAAAGATCTGTATGCAGAAAACTATAAGACACTGATGAAACAAATTAAAGATGATACCAACAGATGGAGAGATACACCAAATTCTTGGATTGGAAGAATCAATATCGTGAAAATGACTATACTACCCAAAGCAATCTACAGATTCAATGCAATCCCTATCAAATGACCAATGGCATTTTTTACAGAACTAAAACAAATAATCTTAAGATTTGTATGGAGACACAAAAGACCCCGAAGAGCCAAAGCAGTCTTGAGGGAAAAAAACAGAGCTGGAGGAATCAGACTCCCTGACTTCAGACTATACTACAAAGCTACAGTAGTCAAGACAATATTGTACTGGCACAAAAACAGAAACATAGATCAATGAAACAAGATAGAAAGCCCAGAGATAAACCCACACACCTATGGTCAACTAATCTATGACAAAGGAGGCAAAGATAGACAATGGAGAAAAGACAGTCTCTTCAATAAGTGGTGTTGGGAAAACTGGACAGCTACATGTAAAAGAATGAAATTAGAACACTCCCTAACACCATACACAAAAATAAACTCCAAATGGATTCGAGACCTAAATGTAAGACCGGACACTATAAAACTCTTAGAGGAAAACATAGGAAGAACACTCTTTGACATAAATCACAGCAAGATCTTTTTTGATCCACCTCCTAGAGTAATGGAAATAAAAACAAAAATAAACAAATGGGACCTAATGAAACTTCAAAGCTTTTGCACAGCAAAGGAAACCATAAACAAGACGAAAAGACGACCCTCAGAATGGGAGAAAATATTCGCAAATGAATCAACGGACAAAGGATTAATCTCCAAAATAGATAAACAGCTTATGCAGCTCAATATTAAAGAAACAAACAACCCAATCCAAAAATGGGCAGAAGACCTAAATAGACATTTCTCCAAAGAAGACATACAGATGGCCAAGAAGCACATGAAAAGCGGCTCAACATCACTAATTATTAGAGAAATGCAAATCAAAACTACAATGAGGTATCACCTCACACCAGTTAGAATGGGCATCATCAGAAAATCTACAAACAACAAATGCTGGAGAGGGTGTGGACGAAAGGGAACCGTCTTGCACTGTTGGTGGGGATGTAAATTGATACAGCCACTATGGAGAACAGTATGGAGGTTCCTTAAAAAACTAAATATAGAATTACCATATGATCCAGCAATCCCACTACTGCGCATATACCCAGAGAAAACCATAATTCAAAAAGACACATGCACCCCAATGTTCATTGCAGTGCTATTTACAATAGCCAGGGCATGGAAGCAACCTAAATGCCCATTGAGAGACGAATGGATAAAGAAGATGTGGTACATATATACAATGGAATATTACTCAGCCATACAACGGAACGAAATCGAGTCATTTGTTGAGACGTGGATGGATCTACAGACTGTCATACAGAGTGAAGTAAGTCAGAAAGAGAAAAACAAATATCGTATATTAACACATGCATGTGGAACCTAGAAAAATGGTACAGATAAACCAGTTTGCAGGGCAGAAGTTGAGACACAGATGTAGAGAACAAACGTATGGACACCAAGGGGGGAAAACCGCGGTGGGGTGGGGATGGTGCTGTGCTGAATTGGGCGATTGGGATTGACATGTATACACTGATGTGTATAAAATTGATGACTAATAAGAACTTGCAGTATTAAAAAAAAAAGTCTTAAAAATATGTCACACTTAGTCATTCCACTTCTAGGACCTTATTCTACAGAAGTAATCCCAATGGACACAGAGACGTATATAAAACGTATTCACATTGTTTCTGACAGGGAAAAGCAAACTGTCTAAATCTAATTGCAAAGAATTGATTAAACTATGGGACATCAATATGATGGAATACTACATGATACATCATTAAGTGAAAAAAGCAGGAATATGAAATAGCAAGTATACTACAATTCTATTTTTGTAATCCCTAAGTGTACAAATATATTTATAGAAAAATAAAAGACTGAAAGTGTATGCACCAAAATGAACAGTGATTATGTCTGGGTATTAAGATTATAGGTAATTGTTCTCTTGTTACTCTGTATTTTCTGTAAAGAATATATGCAACTCTTAGAGAAAGTTTAAAAGCAAAATAAAAGCTATCAGTAAAATGAGGCTTTAAAAAAATCCTATCACAATAGTATCATGCCAAAAGCTAAGCATATATCATATTAAAAATTCAATATTTTCAATTTTAGAATTTACCTCTGAGCCACAAATCTTCACTAAGAGATTCTGCCAAAGCACTTGCACCCAGGTCACCAATGAGCGTGCTGCAATTCAGAGTGATGCGCCTCAAATCAGCCATACAGTCAAGATCAGGTCTCCTGGAACAAAGACTCTCAGCCCAGGTTTCTTCATGCCTTCTGGTAGTCTGATACTTCAAAGATTTAATGGGATGAAATTACGGTGCTTGAATAAGGAAACAGGGTGTGCCTACTGAGTATGGCTTATTATGTCAGAGATTTACACACACACATATCAAGCATATATGCCAGGAGAATCAAACTGAGAAATTAAACAGTCAGTTCTGGTTTATGAGTCCAGTGACCCAGATTCTAGTTGGTCAGTGATTAGATTCCAGCCACTGGATGACCTGCTTTTGAACAGTTATGTAAAGTTGGACAACTCAATTACAGTCTATGAATTATTTTTCTTATCTTCTAAGTCAGGGAACTGGTTCTAAATTCTATCATTGCTGAGGCTCTAAATTTCATCATTCTGTCCTCCAATGGTCTCCAAACACCTGACTGGGCAACCCATAAGAAAACTTTTTAATATACATCTTATTTTTTAACAAATTATATATATGAAGTTCTATACATATAATGTATGTACATTATAAACTACACAGATATTTTTTAAATGATACAAAGCTAAATAGGTTCTAATATTTTCTTTTCCTAACTCCTAAGGCATTATTTTATTTATTTTTAAAAAATATGTATTTATTTGTTTATTTGTTTGTTTGGCTGTGCCGGGTCTTTAGTTGCAGCATGCCGGATCTTTTAGTTGTGGCATGTGGGCTCTTAGTTACGGCAGGCACGTGGGATCTAGTTCCTTGAGCAGGGATCGAACCCAGGCCCCCTTCATTGGGAGCGCAGAGTCTTAACTGCTGGACCGCCAGGGAAGTCCCAAGCATTATTTTAAAAACTATAATTACAAAATGGATCTCACATGCTACCTAGGGTATGCACACAAACTTTAGAGGCCTGGACTATGCAGAGCCAGTTTGATGTGCCTTGGGAAAATAATGGTTTGACATTTAACCACAAGTCTTGTCTTAAAGACATTCAATTCTTTATATTCATAAAATAAATTTGGGTAACAGGGAAAACTGACTTTAAATGGAAAAAGTCTTATTACATTCTTGAAAAAATAAAAGACTCAAAGTGCCTTTGATACTCTAAAAGGAAAATCATTAGTGTCATTTTTCTATTAACAATAACTTATAAAAGCTCCAAGCAGAAATAACACCAATCACTTACACAGTGCTTAGTATGTGCCAGGCACTATTTATACAAATGAGTTCATTTAAACCTCATAATGAGGCATAGACGTTAAGTGATTTGCCCATGTTCAAATGCTATGAAAAGGGAGAAAGGGAATTTGAACCTAGGCCATTTGGCTTTGGCACCCAAGTTCTTGACTGTTTTCTACCCCAGGGGTTAATGGACTTGCCCTGTATAGGCTCAAATAATTTTTCAATTTTTCAAATCTAAATCTAAACATTTCCAGCTTTCTGGGTTTTACAGTTTCTGGTGTAACTACTCTGCCCCACTGGTGTAGGGTGGAAGTAGCCACAACTACCATGTAAACAATGGGTGCGACTATGTTCCAAAAACACTTTCTTTACAAAACCAGGCGACGGGCTGGATCTGGCCCACCAGCCATAGTTTACCTATCCCTGATCTGCACCATCAAACTATTAAAAAGGCTTCATGTCAAATTATTAAATAACTTTAGGCCTAAATACAGTCATTATAACCACTGTAAAGTTGTTAAGGCATTATTTTAAAAACTGTATTTACAAATTGCTGATGTAGTGATTTTTATGACTTTATAAACTACAGCAGCTAATAAACACTTGATTCATTTAAGTCTTGAAGACTATAATGGCATACTCTCTTCACAGTATCACAATCAAAGTTTTCAGTAACTAAAAATACATAAAAGTATTATTATGTATTATATATTAAATCTCTTATTTCTAAAATTAAGTGGACTATCTTTACTAAATGGTAGAATCCCAAACTGAAAACTGGTCATATTCTTTCAACAAAATGAAAGCTGCACTCACATGTATTAAAAGACAAAAATTAACTGCCAATTGTATCAATATGTTAATGTGCTTCAATCACATATGTTTTCATGGAAGTTTAAACATAAAATCACCTTTAAGATCTTGACCTTGTGATCTGCTCCCTGCCATTTCAGATTATAGCCCGTGAAGTCTACTGTCTTAAGAGTGATAGAGTTCCTTATACCTTGACAAATAACTGAAAGGAAAAAAAAAAAAAAAACTACACGCACAATAAGATGAAAAGCCTATACATTTGTCAGTCTTAACTTATTTGCTTTTCTTAGGTCAATTGGAAGTTTATAGCCACATTCTTAAAATCATTAACTACAATCTTCCCAAACAGGTAATTGATGAACAGATGCATTCTAAAACTTGTCAGTAACAAAGTGTTATTCCACTTTACAGAAACAGTTTAATTCTTTTTAGATACTAAAACTGAATACACTGAATACTGGAAACTTTATTCCCAACCACTCAGTAAAGTACTACGTACCTTTTGAGACATAGGAAAAAAAGGAAAAACCTAAAAAGCATAAGACTCTTCCTATTTTCATTTCCAATCATACATCCCAACCTTGATGATCAATCAGTGATTTAAATGTCAACTATAAACCCAGTATGTTATGAGGTGCTATGTAGTATATTAGAGCAATATGAGAGAGAGGACCTCAAACCCTCTCTTCCCTCAAATTGAAAGGCAGGCTTCCTGACCCCTCCAGGCCACTACTGGACACAGGGAACACACACTAATGTTCCAGGACCCCAACCAACAGTCACCTGCTTTGTGATTATTTCCATGACACACCCCCACTAACACCACTGACTTTGCTGCTCCTACGGGACATTACATATATTTCCTATTTTAACACATACCACAGTGCATTATAATTATGATTGTAGATAGATGTTCTAACAATTTAAAGAGAATGATGACTTTTTTGCTCTTTACATCTTGCTATTTCCCTTCTCATAATATTTCTTGAAGAGAAACCATAAAAATATAAACAAACACAAAAAACAGAAAATATACAAAATGTGCGCTTTGCAGCTTAACACAAACTTAAGTAAAATTAATTCTGACAGTATCCAGCAAGATAAACCTCCACGGTACAAATGAGAATGGACCAAGGTTTGAGCACGTACAGGAGACAATCCAGGCATGAACAACACCAAGAAAAGGTAGACAGCAAGTAACATGGTGTGTAGGAAATCACGAGACCAGTCTGATGGGTAGAGGCTTAAACAAGACTGAAACTCACTTTCTAAACCTCCATCTCCAATTGGACAATTCGCAAGACACAGGTGCCCCAAAGTGGCCGATTTATTCAGTCCCTTTAATGGGGAGGAACAGTTTAAAATTTTAACCATTTAGTTTGACACAAACGCAACTATCAAATGTTGGCAGGAGACAATGAAGGCTTACCTTTGTTAACGTAGTTTAGTCTCTCTCAGAACTAGCCCATTTAGCTCCAGGTTCCTTAGCACACCCGACGCACTTACACAGCATTTAAGAGCTTTACACAACTGGAAGGTCACATCTTTATTTCTTATTGCAGGAACACGACTTCTGGAAACTTTATTTCTGTCAGAACCTACAGCAAAATTATTGTAAAATGAGTGATTTAAACCATACATTTTATCACCGTTAAAAAGCATCTAAAAAGAAAAAACAGCATCTGCTGTGTGCTAAGGATTAGAAACGACCACTGCCCTTAAAGCCTCATTAAGGAGGGACATGTATAAACTCAAAATTTCAATCACATGAGATAAAGAACCATAACCTTTATGCACAGAGGTTCCTATGGAGGCAAAAAGTTATATCTAAGTGACGGCTTCATGATAACCCTGAAGTACAATCGAGAAAGATGAGGCTATGCAGAGTTGGAGGAGGAGGTGCAAAGACACTCAAGCCTGACACCTGCTGCGCACTGTAAATACTGCAGGTGGGGATAACTAAACGCCAGGGGTCCAAGTGTGAGAAGGGACAGAAAATAGAGATGTTGGTCGAATCAAGCCTGGGAGACAGCATGGCTTGTATCCCACAGGTGATGAGCCCTGGGGCTACCACTGGCTGAGTAAGGGTGCCTCCGCTGATTAGAAAAAGGTGCCCCGCTGCTGAAGGACCAATTAGATAAAGGGAGTGATCACAAAAAGCTCTCCTTCCTCAGGGCCAAAGAGCCCCAGGAGGCTTGGCAGAGCACAGTTCAGACTACACGCCTCTGTGCAGAGCACACACTGGGCGGCTAGTATGCACTAACTTTGTGTGGGCAAGTCATTAGCAGCATTATTTTAGGCGTATCTTTTCATGTTAGAAGATCACTCAACCCGAGTAGGCAGATGAACTTAGAGGAACTGAGTCCAGGGGCCGCAAAACCACCCAGGAGCTTCTGCCATAGTCCGGGCAAAATGTAATGTGGATGAAGAAGCAAATTTAGGAGGAGGCCAAAATCTACAAGCTAGATCCACTGGATGAAAAACATAAAGAAAGTTCAGTGAAGGAATTCTGAAGAGAATGGGCTCTGCCATAAATTTTTCTTACAATCAAGGTTAAATATTAGGCAAAATTAAGTACAGTGGCCTTTAAGGTCCCTTCCAGCTCTAATTTCTTTTGATTTCTAACTTATTACCCTGCTTAAGTAAAGTCCCTTCAGAGGTACAGAACAGTTCTTACACCTGAATGGGATGCAAAGAATAATCTGACTTCTCTTCATCCGGGGATGAGTTGAACTGTCCTTGCAGAAGAGATAACACATGGCGAGAACCCCAGATCCTAGAAGAGGGCCAGGCACACGATAAGTATTCAGCTTTTTGAAAACAAATAACAATCATTTCCTCTCCTAGATCTTCACACCCTTTCTCTGCTGGCTACTTTCTTTCAGCTTATAAACATCCTCAATATACCCATTTAAAAAGCCCTCAGACCTATGATTCTTTGGATCTTCTTGTGGGTAACCTAAGTCTCTCCCATGCCTTCAAACACCTGTCCTCCCAAAAGGCCCAGATCTGTACCTTGGGCCCAGATCTGTCTACCAGGCCCCTCTAAAGCACTGAAGATGAAGTAAGATCCTCTCCCCTCCGCCAATCCCTTCGTACTGTGCTCTGTATCTCACAAAAAGATGCAGCTGTAAACTGTCACCCACACTTGCTGCCCTCCATTTTCTAACTGGTCACCAGGCCCCACCCATTCTCTCTCGGATCTGCAAAATCCAGTCCAACATTTTATAACTTAAGTGGGACCCTTAGATTACAATTCACCCTGCACCCAATCAAGTGCTTTCCACATGGAGGTCCGAGTGAGTCTCTAAACCAGAAGTCCATCTCACTGTTCTTTAGGGTTTCCCACAGCCTTCAGGATAAACATCTAAACTTCTGACAGGACAAACAAGGCCCCTTTCTGTTGGACCCCACTAGGTTTCCAGTATCAACTCTCATTTCTTTCCCAAACCCGGAGTTCCAGTCCTGTACCTTAGTATTGCCATATTTTCTTATATTTCTCAAACTTTGACACACATTGCTCCCTCCTGCCACCCCTGGAGCTTCTACATATCCTTAGAAAGGATGGCACCCCCTCCAAGAAGCCTACCCTGAACTTTCCCTTCCAAGATTCTGTGCTCTGCAACGGGGAAAGGTGGGGGGAGGGATACATTAGGAGTTTGGGATTAACATATACTCACGACTCTATATAAAATAGATAATCAACAAGGACCTACTGCATAGCACAAGGAACTCTACTCCATATCCTGTAACAACCTGTATGGGAAAAGAATCTGAAAAAGAATGGATATATGTATAACGGAATCACTTTGAATCACTTTGTGTACACCTGAAACTAACACAATATTGTAAATCAACTATACTCCAATATAAAATAAAAATTAAATTAAAAAAAAAAAGATTCTGTGCTCTGTAGCACCAGATCTCACTTCTTCCACAGCACTGACTACTGTGCTTGTGTTTACCTGCTGCCCAGTAGAAGGGAAGATTACCTAGGGCAGAAGCATCGTCTCCAGCAGCCCTTGGTTCTGACAACTCATTCAAGTGCCAGGATACTTTACACACATAACCTGCTTAATTAATTCTAAGAACCCACAGAAAGAGTGGTTTTTCATGTCATTTTACAAGTGTGGGGATTGCAGTTCAAAAGTAACCTGCCCAGGCCACAGAGAGCATAAGCCCTGGAATTCAAACCCTAAGCTGCCTTCACACCGGTGCTCTTTCCACTATATGATACGACTATTGAAAAAAAGATTTTTTTTTTTCCTGAGCCCTGTTTTAATGGAAAGGAAATGAAGCTGGGATATATCCATTTCCTAAACGCTTTGGCGTGTACCAGGCAAAGTCGTTCAACAGACCAGGTAACATCTGTGGAACAAGTAACGATGCTCCAAACTGCGCTAAGTGTTCTACATTGTAGAGTCTACAAGCATTAACAGAATGCGACCTTGTAACCACCACAGAGAGTGAGTCCTGTTCAGCCCATGCTACAGATGAGAACACTGAGACCTAGAAGCCTTAAGGCACTCGGCCGGGGTCACCGAGCCGGCAGGAGTCCTAGGCCGCACGCCCCATCTAGTGCACGCACACCCAGGCACTGGGCACCGGTTCTAGTGCCCACCTCCACCTTGCACCATCTAAAACCCCGCTTTGCAGCGCCCACACGAGAGCCCCTGGAAGCGGGAACTACAAACCTGTCTCGCCAAGCCGTGGCTGGAAGAAACTCTGGATACAGATCGGAGGCAGAGGGTGCTCAGGGGCGGCGCCCAGTCCACCCCGCGGAGGCGGTCGGCGTTGAAGTCCAGCAGGCCCTCCCGCAGGGAGGCGCGCAAGGCGGGCAGAGGCACAGAATCCTGCAATGCGCACAGGTCCTCACAGTGCCAGAAAAAGTCGGCCGCGCTGTCGCGGCGCAGCTTCACTGAGTGATTATGGGCCGAGCGCGGCCTCGGGGACGCTGGCTGCAGACACGTTGCCCACACACGCCTGGAGATCCCAGCTGGCATCCCCGCCCCTCGGGCGGCCACCGCAGTCCAGGGAGTCACAATAAGGAGCAAAGTGGTAAAAGTCCTGCATTCTTCTTCTTCTTGCATTATTTCAAAACCGGCATCGCTGGCGTCAGGCAGTCCGGTAATTGGGTCCGGCGGACTGGTAATTGGGTTCATTTGCCTCGGCTTTATCTGCCTGCCATCTGTTTCCTGAAATGCAAACAGCTACACAGGGTGATTGGCTACAAGAGAGGGCAGGGAGCTTAAGCACCAGATGCAGGATGTCATTTACATAGACAGCTAGGGAGTGATAGGAACAGAATGTAATTTAGCTTTGCGAAAGATAAACCTAGTTACAGACACTACAGATTAGTAACAGTTTAAATAAAACTAGGATCGATTAACCCTTTCAGGCCAGTTTATGTGTCTTCTCTAGCCTGTTCACTGTCCCCTTTACTTTCCTTATTTTCAGGAGAGGAAAAACTTCATTTCTATTTTTGCTGCAACACTATTATGCTTACTGAAATAAGTCAAACACAGAAAGACAAATACGGTATGTTATCACTCCTATGTGGAACCTAAAAAATAAAGAATAAATGTAACAGAAAGGAAATGAACTCACAGATATAGACGTCAAAGCAGTGGTTACCAGTGGGTAGAGGAAAGGGGGTAGGGGCAAGATAGGGGTAAGGGAGGGGATTAAGAGGCACAAACTACTATGCATAAAATAAATGAGCTATAAGGATAACCCATGTTTTATAATAACTTTAAATGGAGTATAATCTATAAAAATATTGAATCACTGTGTTCTAATATATTGTTATTACAGTATAATACTGTAAATCCACTATACTTCAATTTAAAAAATGATCACCACAGTATGTCTAGTTAACATCCATTACCATACATGGTAGAAATCTTTTTTTCTTGTGATGAGGACTTTTAAGATCTACTCTCTTAGCAACTTTTAAATATGCAATATGGTATTATTAACTATAGCCACATCCCCAGGACTTGTTTATTTTATAACTGCCAGTTTGTACATATTGACCACCTTTACCCATTTCACCCACCCTCCACTCCCTGCCTCTGGTAACCACCAGTCTATGTATCTATGAGCTTTTTTTTAAATTCCATATAAAGTGAGATCATACAGGATTTTTCTTTCTCTGTCTGACATATTTTACCTAGCATAACGCCCTCACGGTCCATTCATGTCACAAATGGCAGGATTTGCCTCCTTCTCATGGCTGAATTTTATATATATATATATATATATAAATAATTTGGCATATATATATGCCAAATGTCTTTTATCCATTTATCCATCCATGAACACAAGGGTTTCCAAGTCTTGGCTATTGTAAATAATGCTGCAATGAATATGGGGGTACAGATTTCATTTTGAATTAGCGTTTCTGTTTCCTTCATACAAATACCAAGTAGTGGAATTGCTGGATCGTATGATACTTTTATTTTTAAGTTTTTGAGGACCTCCATACTGTTTTCCATAGTGGCTGCAACAATTTACATTCCTACCAACAGTGCACAAGGCTTCCCTTTTCTCCACACCCTTGCCAACACTTGTTAGTTCCTGTCTTTTTGATATTAGCCATTCTAACAGGTATGAGGTGACATCTCTTTGTGGTTTGATTTGCATTTCTCTGCTGATTAGTGATTTTAGGTGTCTTCTTAATTATCTGCTGGCCATCTCTGTACCTTCTTGGTAAAAAAGTCTTTTCAGACTCTCTGCCCATTTCTTAGTTGGATATTTTTTCTATTTTTTTGGTATGAGTTCTTCATATAATTTGAATACTAACACCTTATAGGATATATGATATGTAAAAATTTTCTCCCATTCGGTAGGTTGCCTTTTCATTTTGTTGTTGGTTTCCTTTGTTGTGCTTTTTAGTTGGATATAGCCCCACTTGTTTATTTTTGCTTTTGTTGCCTTTACTGGGATCAACGTCTTTGCATAAGTTCTGGAAACAACTCTTTCATAGTTTCCATGGATCGTTTTTAGGGGAGAGGGTGAGTTGAGATGAACTACTAGTGAAAGGAGGGTCAGTGGGTCGAACTATAGCCTCTGTTACTGTAGGTGGCCTCAAGGCCACAACTGATAGTCATTGTCTCCCTCCTGTGCTATCCATTCTCAAGTCCCCTCATCCTTGGATATTATCTCTGCTAAAATGGATGGCTTACTTGGTGGGGTGACCCTCACCCTCGTCCCTGAGTGAGTGTTCTGAGCCCTGGTCATCATTTCTTTCTCAAACCATGGCTGCTGCACTTGACCATTTACTGTGTACTTGACCATTTACTGTTGAAATTGAGAAAGGCAGTACCAAGAAATACCCCACAGACTTCTGTTTTTAATCAATCATTTTCCAATTAAAAATTTTTTTCTTCCCACAGACATTTTTATCACCCCAAACAGAAACTCTGTACCCATTAAGAAGATACTACTTCGCTCTCTCTGCCAGGCCCTGAAGACCACCAATCTGCTTTCTTTCTCTATCGATTTACTTATTCTCGATATTTCAGATAAATGGAATCATACAATGTGTGACCTTTGTGTCTGGCATCTTTCACTTAGCATGATGTTTGTGAGAGTCATCCACACTGTAATATGTATTAGTATTTCATTTCTTTAAAGAATGTTTTTGGCCGTGTAATTGTTTGATATTTAATTGCTCCATTCCTTTTTATGACTGAATTACTATTCCACTGTAGGTATATACCACAATTTGTTTATTCGTTCATCCATTGATGGACATTTGGGTTATTTCCATGATTTTTCTATTGTGAATAGTGTTGCTATCAACATGTGTGTATGCAGATTTGTTTGAGTGTTTGTTTTTAATGATTTAGGAGTGGAATTGCTGAGTCATACGGTAATTCTATGTTTATCCCAAAATACACACCCCAAGAAACTTCCCGAAAGTCTGTCCTTGTCTCAGAATCAGCTTTTCAGGAAACATGACGTGCAAAAGTATGGACAGTGTCCCATGAGAGCTTATTTGTGATGCCTGGGGGTCTGGAGTTGGAAAGGGCTTCCCTTAGGAAGTGGCAGCTAAACTGAGGGCAAATTCAATGTTTTTTCCTTCCTTCCTTCCTTTCTTCCCTCCTTCTTTCCTTCAGAGGGGTGACATAGATGTTTTACACAGTATATCCTTTTAAAACTTTTGCATTTGAACCCTGAACTTATTCGTAAGACAAATAAATGATTATTTTAAGCAGGGTATTAGGGCTCAAATTATTAATATCATAGAACCATTATAGTGACAACATGGATTGGAAACAATTTATTAGGAAAAAATATGGAAACTTTTTTTATAACAATTTTGATAAATAAAAAAGTTGACAAATCAGAGTGCATAGAGAGAATCTTGGTTATTTGGGAAATTGTATCATAAAATGGATGGGCTCCACAAATTCTTCCATTTACTTGAAGAAAAGAGTGCTAAGTCAGTTTGGGCTGCTGTCACAAAGTACCATAAACGGGGCGGGGTGTGGGCTTGTAAACAACAAGAGTGTATTTCTCAGTCCTGGAGGCTGGAAGTCTGAGATCTAGATCTAGGTGCCGGGATCATCACCTTCTGGTGAGGATTCTTTTCTGGGTTGCAGACCGTCCACTTCTCATTGTGTCCTCACAGGGCAGAGAGCAGAGAGAAAAAGCCAGCTCTCTCATGACTCTCACAAGGGGAAGAATCTCATCATGAGGGCTCCATCCCGATGACCTCATCAAATCCCAAAAGACCCACCTTCTAATACCATCACATTGGAGGTAGGGTGTCAACATGTGAATGCTGGGGGGACCCAAATATTCCGTCTATAACAAGTACTAATGGGGAAATGAGAGCTTCTCTTGAGGATGTTAAGGGCTGCTACAAAGATCAACGGTACATGTGTTTCCAGACAGAACTACAATATAGAATAAGTTCTATAAGGCGTTCACAGAATAGATTCGTCTTTCTTCCCCAAAACAGTCCTTGGTATCCAGGGACCCATTCCTGGAAATTCACTCTTGCTCAAGGAAATCCATCCTCTCATTAAAAAAAAAATCTTATGTAGCTACATGAATGACACAAAGGATTTTCCCAGCTCTAAGATTCTGTGTTTAAAACTTGTTACTCTAAATTTACTTCCAAAACATAGACCCTCCGCGGGGTCTGCTCCTGCGGGGATGGTGGGCCCCGCGCTTGTGCCGCGGCCCCCAGGTGTGGCTTCCTCAAGTTTGGGGTGAAGCCCCAGTCCCCTTGGGCTCTGCAGCGCTGCGGTGGGCTTGGGGGACGGAGCACAGTCTCTGGGGTTTCTCAGCAGGAGATGCCGGGCTGCTGCTCAGGAACCCAGCGGCCCTGGGTGGGGCGCAGACTCACCAGGCCTGGGTGTCCCTGCTGCGCACGGCTGCTGAGAACAGGGTCCACGATGAAGTTCTGCCTGGCAAACGGGGACTATCGGCGGCTCCACCCTCCCCTTCCGTCGGCACAGCCCCATCGCAGCCCTCCTTTCCGACAGGCAAAGCCTGTGACCTGCGGCCAGATGGCTCCACACCCTCAGGCCCCGGTGCTCGCCCCATGCCGGGAACAGGCACAAACCCTGGGCCGGCCTCTCCGGACGGCTCGAGCGGGACGGCTTCTTCAGCGCACCCGTCACCCACCCCGAGCCCAGGGGCCAGCAGGGAGGTCTGAGGGCCGCTCGGGCCTGGGCGGGGTGGAGGCACGGGCTTCGCAGCTGGGCCGGGCCCCCTCGCCGCCTCCTGCCTCTGCGCCCTGGCCCGGCATGGGCTTCCCATGGCCCCGTCTCCTTCCCACCCCCATCGCACCTCTTGCCCCCTGGGCCGCGGGCTCCACCCAGAGCAGCACCGAGTCGTGAGGGTGCGGGAGGGCGCTCGCCCTCAGGGCTTCCCCGACACCCACCGGCTGTTCGGCCACGTCCCGGATGGGCAGCGGCAGGTCAGTGGAGCGGAGTCGGCCCGGGTCTCCTCCCCCCTGAGGAGGGGCGACCGGCACCGCGCACGAAGCGTCCCTGGCTGGAGGGAGACCTGGGGGGAGGGGGTCGGTGGGGAGCTTGACTCGCAGTCACTTCCGAGGGGACGCTGACCCCCCAGAGCTGGGGGCTGACTGGCCTCAGCACTCCCACGAGGGGGTCGTCAGGAAGGAGGGACCCTGTGCGTAGGGCCCAGGGCGCTCCCAGGTCAGGCGGAGTCGCCAACTGTGCCGGGTGCCTGGGACAGCTGAGGCACGTTTAGCCCAAAGGAAAGTTCCAGTGCATTGCAGAGAGCAGACAAAATACACGGTGGTGAAAACTCCCTGTTGCTAAGGGTTGAAACGAACCAATAATTCCTCTTGTTTCTCAGGGTGTTCCCTTTGGCTGTTAATGAAATGTATTTCCAAGGAAGGCAGGCATGTGGCTGAAAAGGCCAGCAGTGCCTCGGGGTCACAGCGAGACCCTCCCATCTCGCCCCCCTCAGCCATCCTGTGCTCTGGGAGCAGAGCTCTCAGCCAGAAGTGAAACATAGTAGCTTCCATATCCGGATTCTAAGATTTTCTAAAGCCCTTTAAAGGCCCCCTTCTCTGAGTGGTGCTTGACCTGCTGGTGTTTGGGGCGGGAGGGTGGGCTGGGTGGAGGGTCTGAGCGCCATCCTGAGGGAAGGGCTTTGGAGGCCTGTGTGAGCCTGAGACCAGGGGGCCCAGTGCACGTGTCCGAGGGGAGGCTAGCGCTGACTCCAGCCGTGCCGAGCCAGACGTCGCCCTCCTTCCCAACAACCCAGCAAAGCCTGTCGCTCATATTCCTGGCTGTGCTGCTTACACTTGCCCTCTGGGAAGGCCAGCCTGGCAGATCTCTGTTCCTGCCCTCTGGGCTGCTGGTAACTGAGTACCTAGCCTGGGTGCTGGAGGGGAGGATCCGTAGATGGTGGAGGCCCAGTGCCTGCCCAGGGTGCTGCCCCTCTACTGAGGGACGCTTGCCCAGCTGGTTAGACCTGTTCGCACCCAACTGCCCACAGTCAGCACCCAGGCTAGGAACAGCAGCCTCCCCATTTCCTCGGTGTCTTCTAGTTTTGTTCCTTTCTTCTTTTCGCTGCCTTCCTCCCCAAAGAGGCAAGATACTCATCTTCAAGAACCAAGTCAGACCATGATTTTCCAGCTAAACTCATGACAGTTCTGCACTTCTGAATGACTAGGTACAAACATTTACAAGGGTGAGCTCTTGGGTGAGGCGCCAGCCAACTTTTCTAGCTTCATCTCTCTTGTGTGTGGGCACCCCCTGCTGCCCCAGATGCCTTGACTCCTCCATTTTCCTATATTCCTCCTCAGAATGCTGCCACCACCACATCCTGGCCTTTGGGAATGTTAGCTGGCTGTTCCCCACAACATCCTGTCACCCTGGTCCACTCTTTCTAACCTCTGTATGCCCTTCTATGAAATCTTGTCAGGTCCAACTGGAGGAAGACCACCTATAGGTCAGTTAGCTTGGGAAGGAACCCAACTGTGTGACCTGCTTCCCCTTTCCCAGTGTCTTTAAAATAACGTTAAAAAAAAAAAAAAAAAGAAAGAAAGAATGTTGTGAATGTTGTTCTAGAGCTCCTGTATCATCTCTTACCACCATCAGAAAACCACCCCCCAAAAGGGGGACCTCATTCATATTGAAAATAACTTCTTAATGTGCAGGCATTACAGTAGGGCATTCTAGACACTGGGGGAGGGAAAAACCATTGTATTGTTTTCTAACATTCATGTTAAACTTATTTCCAAAGTTCTTTAAACTGCGGTATTCTTACAGGTAGACAATGTTGCTGAACAAGCGTTTGTTTCTTCCCTTTTCTTCCCCCAGGCTCAAAGATTTGGAAGGAGATAGTTAACAGAAAAGGTAAAGTAATCTCCACCTTAACAAAATATGTGATCAAATGTGACCATTTGACAGATACTATGTAGTTCATAAAAACAAATTTAAGTGGAATTGGCTCTCTTTTCCCTAAAGTTGAGGATAACATGGATGTTTCTGTCTAATGTGCTGTACTAATAGGCTATTATGTGTTAGCTTTTGGTAACTCATCGAGTTTCCCAGTCTGGGTTCCGTACCATCAAGTCTGGATTATAACTTGTCCAGGTCACACTGGTTTTCAAAATCAGTTTTGTTCTAGTACTCTATTATGTGTCTGTTTCACCTCTAATCTTTCCATTTTTCACCACTCTGGAGGTGGTGTGATATGATCTTAACGGAAACATCACGAACATGTCTTGTGAATATTTCGTTTTCTTTTTGGCCGACTCAGCATTGCCTGCCATTCAGTCATTGTTATGTGACCAGGCAGTGTAACTATTTGTGTATTAGTCCATTGGTTCCTACCTTGGGAATGTGGAGACTTGTAAACCTATATCCTTCCTTTAGGAATGCATGAAGGAGAAATGGAATCTCTTGCATGAATTTCTGCAGACAGAAATAAAGAATCAGTTATGTGACTTGGAAACCAAATTACATAAAGAAGAATTATCAGAGGTAAGTCGTCAGCATCCCACCGGCTAGAAAACGTTTCCTCCCATGTAACTTGTCTGTGACCAGGGATGCAGAATAATCCCACCTCTCCCTGTTACCTGATAGTTATAAAGGAAGCGCATGTGTTTCCTTATTCTCTCATGGTCCCTTGTTTACATTCACTGCTACTTAAATTATCCTTTCCTGCTGTAGGAGGGCTACCTGGCTAAAGTCAGATCCCTTTTAAATAAAGATTTGTCCTTGGAAAACAGAGCTCATGCTTTCAGTCGGGAAGTGAATGGCTGTCTAGAAAACGGGAGCCAGACAAGTGGTGAGGAGCGCAGAGTGGAAATAGCAGAGAAAAAGAAGTCCGCCAAACCTGTTTCCAAACTTTGCATGCCCAGGAGAAGCAAGTCCGATGGAGAAACAAACTGTAAGAGCGCTTGACTCGTTTGACCTCGTTGGAATCTGGCACCACCTAAGGGGAGGACAGACTTGGCGCCATAGGGTCTGTCTGTCCCCCCCCCCACACACACACACAACCCCTCCACCGGCAGTACTTGTTTTTTGTGTATCTTTTTTTTTTGGGGGGGGGGGCGGTGGCTGTGTTGCTCGGCTTGTACAATATCCAACCAGGGATCGAACCCCGGCCCTCGGCAGTTAGAGTGCTGAGTCTTAACCACTGGACCGCCGTGGAATTCCCTCTTGTGTATACTTCTAACTAGCTTAGATATATACTTTAAATTTTTGTCTTCAACCAAGTTATAGAACATTAGATCCCCAAATGCGGTTGAATTTATGAGGTATAAGATAACAGGAGCTGCTGATATTTATGACTTCTAAGTTACATGCCTGTTTAAGCTAAACATTTATTATTAGACCCCTTCCTCACTTGTAGTCAGAGTAACTCTTCTGGAATTTTTAAAAAAAGAGCATGGGACTTGAGCTCAGGTCAGGTGCTTGGCCACTTCATCTTTTGACGAAATAAAGGGAGGCTCTGTTTCCTTGTGCGTCTCAGGGTTGGGCCCCTCATACAAGAGCTTGTGTTAAAATGGCCCAGCAAACTGGCAGGTGCTAATTTGATGAGTTTATCAAGATGGTGGTTGCTTAGAATAAGAAAAGAAGGTTACTTAATCCTCAGAACCTGGTCTCTGCACCAGCTTGGTAATGCTGAAGAACTGTACCTTGGCTGTGAACTCTTTATTCATAGTGGCTTTTTTGTTTCTTTTTCTTTAAGCAGCTGAAGTCTCATCTAGCCCCAGAATTAGAAGGCAAACTACCAGGCAGACCACCATCACATCTCATTTCACAAGAGGGTCAGTATATAATGAATGGACAGCCCCCATCTTAGGGCCCAACTGTTTTTGGTAAAACACATATAAATTAGTAGGATGTAACTTAGTAATTCTGACTTCCACATTGCTTAGGTTTTCCTTTTGATATTCTGTTATTAGACATTCATGAACAGCATTTCTGAAGATCTCATCCATTTTTACTCTTCACATAGGAAACTTCAAATGTACATACACAGAATTACCAAGGATAGTAAAATGAACCCCTGTGTACCTATCACCCAGTGTCAACAGTTAACATCTCCTGGCTGTTGTTTCATCTATACCCCCATATGCTCCAAGTGAAAATTAATCCAAATGGATTACAACTCCATACACACCCATATCCTCCCAGTTGGATTACTTTGAAACAAATCGGACATGTCATCTTATCCACAAATACGATATTTCTAGATGACAAGGTCTCTTTCTCTGACAAGTTTTTTATTCATATTTTTCTATAATTGCTAACATCTAGCAAACAGTCTTTTGAAGAAGACAAAACATGCCTTATAAAGTGTAACAGTTCCTTACTAACAAATATATAGCAGTGTTCATTCTTCCCCTTGTGTAACAGAGTTTGGTTGATTTGCTCCTTAAGCCTTTCAAGTGGTAGATTCCTTATTTTCTTGCCATTTATTTAAAGAAAATAGGTCTTTTTTCTAATAGCTTCTAGGTCTGGCTGACAGCATCGTTTTGGTGGTTAATGTGTTCCCTTGCCTCCAGTTTTCTGTAAACTGGTAGTTAGGTCTAGAGTCTTGATCAGATTCCAGCTTTATTTTGTGAGACTTCATTGATGGTATGGGGCTGTCCATCAGAGGCATGTAATGTCTCTTCGGTGATTCTAGCAGCCATTGATCAAAGTCTAGATCCATTATTTCTTAAGGTTTGCAAAATGGTGGTATTCTAAACCTGTCATCCAAAGAAACATTAAGCTCGAAGCTTCTTTTAATGTCCTGGCAAAAAGGGCTTCTCAGAGGGAGGAGGGGACCATGCCCTGAATCTTTCCAAAGAGAGGGTACTCTTGATAGGGAGGAATGTGAGTTGTTTCGTGCCCACTGGAGGTCTAGGGTCTGGTGAGCTAACAGTTGGCTTTACTGTGTGTGACAGCCCTGCCAAATGGAAACCTGAGGAAGACTCTGAAAAAGCAAAATCAGATGATTCTGTCGATGAAGAAGAAAAAGACCAGGTAGGGCTCGCATTTAAGTTTCTTAACTCTGCTTTTTTCTTGTTACACTTGCTGGTAATTGTGAATTTATACTTGGTCTATCTATAGACTGTAAGTGACTGAGAGGGTGTTAGAACACATCCCTGGACCCAGGACAGTACGAAGTGTATTATGGTTAGACCCGAGGACTCAGCAGGCCCGTAACTTTGGTCTGTTCTCTCCTGTCTACCTTCCTACGTCTCCAGCTGTCAAGATTTGACAGTCGAACCAGCAGATGTGATGTGTTCAAAGCATTTGCTTCTGATGTCAGATAAGCTCCCTTCCCACACCTAATTTCTCTATAAAAGCAGAATTGTCATGTTATTATGTGTATTGTAATAATGCTGCTTAATTATTATGTGTAATGTAATAATTTCTCTATAAAAGCAGAATTGTCATGTTATTATGTGTATTGTAATAATGAGCATTATTACAATACACATAATAGGTTAGGCTTTTTAGGTTAGAAAACTGGTGGCTTGCCAAAGACCTCCAATATAGAAAATGTCAGTCTCTAGCACTGTCCCATGTGACTTGAGGGGCAAACCTAGATAATACCAGATGGTCACACGCTATCTATTTCATTCCTGCCACAGGATTAGCTGTGTAAGTCAGGAAGTCTGTAGGTTTACAAGTGGGTAGTAAATGCCCTGTTACCTGCTAAAGATGAGTATCTGTGGTTTGCTCTGAGGCAGGGTTTCTCAACCAAGGCATTGACTTTTGGGGCCAGATAAACCTTTGCTGTGGTGTGTGAGTCCTGTGCATCGTAGAGTGTTTAGCAAGGTCCCGACCTCTATTCACTAGGTGCCCGTAACGTTCCCTCTCTCTCCTCCCAGTTGTGACAACCAAAATCACCTTCAGACTTTCCCAGATGTCCCCTGGGGGGCACAATTGCACTCAGTGAGAAGCAATGGACTCAAGGCTACCAATATCTTTGAGGTAGACTTGACGTCCTGTTGTAAAAGACATACTCATTCTCCTGTTTTTATTTTGGAAATTAGATGCCACTGTTCATGATCCTTATTCAGATGTCTGTAATTAAGTTTAGTCAGACTACCCACTCACAGGTGGGACACTGAGACAGAGGGAAGCAGCTTGTCCAAGTCACATGGCCACATCCCTTGCCTCCTAAGAAAACGTGTCACAAGTGAAAGCAAGCTGGCTCTTGTAATATTGACAGGTCTTTTTTTTTAAACAAATGTGCCAATTTTAGAGTTGTTCTTTGCCCTCTAACCTTTTGGAGGGCTTACATAGCCTTCAAGCTTCTAAAGAAACGAACTGGGGCACTCTTTCCCAAGCAAGAAGCAGTTTCACTGGCAGTGTGTGAGAGGCCTTGGAGACTTGGAGGATGAACACTTGTCGAAACAGGGTTTATCCCGATATGCTAGAGTAAGGCTCAGTGCACCACACCAGTGTTATCAGGTGGTGTTGGTCAAATAAGTAGTACTACGGAGAGAATCTTACCTTAGTCAATTTAAAGTTTTGAGATCTCCCTATGTTTTTTAAAACAGGTATTAAATACATGCATTTGGTAAAAGAGTAAAAAAGGCTGTTTGGTACATAGCAGCCAAAGAAAAACAATGTGGCTATTCCGTGCTGAGCTATGCTGTGAGCATTATCAAATAGATACTGGATTCTGAGGCTTTTGTTCAGGAACAAAAAAGAATATAAAATATCTCATTACCACAACTAAGGAGCTGGCCTGTGGCAACTAAGACCCGGCACAATTAACTAACTAACTGACTATTTTAAAAAATCTCATGAATAGGTATTTAATATGATTTTTAAAAATTTATTTATTTGTTTTATTTATTTATTTTTGGCTGCATTGGGTCTTCCTTGCTGCGTGCGTGCTTTCTCCAGTTGCGGTGAGCGGGAGCTACTCTTCGTTGCGGTGCGTGGGCTTCTCATTGCGGTGGCTTCTCTTGTTGCGGAGCACGGGCTCTAGGTGCGCGGGCTTCAGTAGTTGGGGCACGAGGACTCAGTAGTTGTGGCTTTTGGGCTCTAGAGCGCAGGCTCAGTAGTTGTGGCGCACGGGCTTCATTGCTCCGCGGCGTGTGGGAACTTCCCGGACCAGGGCTTGAACCCTTGTCCCCTGCATTGGCAGGCAGATTCTTAACCACTGCGCCACCAGGGAAGCCCAGGCTCCAACCTTTTTAAAAATGTGTTCCTTCCACCTTCATGGAGCAGGCATAGGGGATGGGGAGGAGTAAGAACCTGATTGGCAGGGGTCCGGTCGCAACCCCGGAAGGGGACGGGGGAGGATCTAAGAGGTGGCACCGGGCCACAGTCCACCCCCAGTGACAGCTAACAGCTGCACTGCTGCCCCTTCCTGCCCCAGGACCTGAGCTCAGGTCCCAGGGCGGCTGGAGAAACGCACTGTTTTTGGTGAGATGCTCTTACTTACTGTGTGGAGCTGCTCCGTCTGCCCCGGCGACCACACCCCTGCAGGGCCCTGTGCCCGTCCTCCCTGCCCCCTGCCCAGGGCTCGGAGAACAGCAGTCTCTGTGGGGCAACCTGCTTGCAAGTCCTTCAGTGACCACGGAGGACTGGGAACGGGCTGGGCTGCTGGGGAGCCTGGGCATCCAACACCTGAGCTCAGCCCTGGGGGCTCACGTGAGGGCAGGGGCTAGGGGGTGCAGGCGGTGAGCGGAGGGGCCTCCAGCCGGCGTCAGCCTGGGCCCTGGACCCGGGGAGAGGCCTCACCCTCTCAGTCCTGACCTGCCGCTCGGGAACCCTGTGGCCCACCAGCCCGAGGCCTGTGGCGCCCGCCACGGACTGCCCGGCACACGGCTGGGGTGCCAACGCCACACCTGGATTTTGCACGGAGACCATCTGGGGGCTCGGTGCACAGGAAGACAAGCAGACCCCAGGCCCCGACACGCCCCTTCCATATCCATCGAGAGGTGCCTGATGGAAGGCCAGCTGTGCTCCTTTTCAAGCCCCAGGGAATTCACACGAACAGCCCTCCCGGCCACGGGGTGCCTGCCCACCGGCTCTGGGCCTGCAACCAGCCCAGAACACAGAAGACACCGAAGTGGGTGCAGGGAGCTGAGCCGGGTCTGCAGAAGGGCAGACACCACAGCCTGGTTCACAACCGACTGGCCTAGGGCGGGTGAGAACGGGCGGGCAGGCTGAGGGGGCGACAGAGTGTGGCACGGCCTGCCCGCCTGGGCCACGGGGAGAAGGTCGGGGCGCCACCCGCGCCCTCGCTCTGCTGCCTGGCATCCTTTGTGGGGGCGAAGGGCTGGAGGCAGGGCTCCCGAGGAGCTCAAAGGCCAGGGAAGGACACACGGGACGGTCCAGAGCCACCCTACCGCTCCAGTGGTGCAGCACCCTCTCTGAATTCCTACTGCCACCAAAACACATCCCTAAGGCCTTTGGGAAGAATCGCTAGGACCCAGGAAGGCGGCCCCTTGCTGTGGTCCAGACTTCAGCAGCTGCCGATGACCAGAGGGAGCCAGCCGGCCGGCCGTGGGCAGGAGGACAGGACAAGGGGACAGCCGGGCTTCCCGCAGCTGTGCCCACCGCCAGAACCAGCTCCAGCCAATCACAGCCCCCGAGATGCCAAACAGTGATGGGCGAGAGGCCGGCAGGAAACTGACACCCCCTCACTGGAGAGCCTGCCCGGCTGGGGTGCGAGACACCATCCCCATCTGAACTCACCCCACAGCTCAGCCATCTCCCAGTGACCCAGACGCGTCACCACGGCCCCAGGGCTGATCCCCGACCAAGGTCAGAACTCCCCCCAGTGTGACGGCCCCCATGCCACTCCTGTGGTGGAAGGGACGGCAGGCAGAGACCAGGAGTAGAGTCTTTTTATTAATGGCTGCGTTTTCAAAGAACCGTTTTGTTACCAGGAAAGCTCCCCAGGAAGGGATTGCATTAGTGCAACAAGGGGGAGCCTTGATGCCAGGCTTTCCAGACACTTCCAGGTGGAGACTTTTGGCCTAGGCCGGCCGCCGGGGACTCGGGGGCTGGGAGGACACGCGGCCCCTCCCCCACCCCGACAGGGCGCTAAGGCACCCGGCCCGCCTGGGGGGGCAAAACCCCGTGCCGTCAGCAGGCCTGCGGCTTGCAGCCCTCAACCTGCAGCCCTTTGCTCAGGAGGAAGGCGTCCTGCGTGGGGTCACAACCCAGGAAGAGCTTCACCATGCCCTTGGCATCCTCGGAGCCCCCTGGCCTCAGAATGCAGCTTCTGTAGTCCATGGCAACCTGACGAGAGGGGGCGGGGCTGCAGGATGGTGGAGCACCCCCTTCACTGAGGGTGTGGGTGTGGCCACCTCTGCTGTGACTGAACAAAGGGCAGGGGAGCAGGGGGTCCAGGGCAGGGCCCTCAGAGCCTGGCAGGCCCAGGCGGGCGGCACAAGCATTTAGGCCCAGGCCAAGGACCTTCTTGTTGGTCTGCACGGCAGGCCGGCCTCTCACCTTGCCACTCAGGACGCCCTCCTGCTTGAAACGTGTGTGGAACGTGTCCGCGGAGTACACCTCGCTGCACAGGTAGCCATAGGACTGGGCGTCGTAGCTTCCTGCCAGGTGGCCGAAGGTCGCAGGCAGGTGGGTCCCTGGGACACACGCGGAGAGGCTCCTGCCCGGCCCCCTGGCCACTCCGTGCCCCTTCCCAGAGCCCGGAGCTTGGGGCCTCAAAACAGCCCTGTCTGCGTCCCCTGCCACTAGAGGGAGTATTGGCCCAACACTTCTAGGAAACGGGGACCTTGGTGGCAACTCAGTGGGGGGGACACAAATAAATTTTTGCCGACTTTCTGCTGAAGCTCACGAGGGTTCCCCCCTAAGCCTCTTACAAGGTCAGCTGCCCGAGGCTCCGAGGGATGAGTCAGGGCTCGCCCTCCAGCATGGGGAGAGCGCGGGTTAAAGCGCTCACGAGGGAGTGAACTGCATCTCCGCACTGACACGCACGGGCAAACCTCGTCGACGTGTTCCATCCAGGGTATGAAGCCCTCTCCTGTCTCTTCCAGGCTTTCCAGAAAGCACGTGCAGATACGCCCACCCCACCCTCGGACTCCGTGGGCCACAGCTGGAGGGACCAGCCCAGGAACCGAGGCAGGAAGAGGCCAGAGGTCAGTGGGCCTTTGCCAGAGCCCGTCAGTCGGTCCCCCTTCACACACGACCAGAGGATCCTCTTGACCTGGGCAGTAGCTGCCAACCGACCGCTAAGGTGGGCCCGGCGTGCGCTTGGCTACCTGGCGTGGCTGGGACCCCGAGGATCTCCTGGCAGAGGCGGGCATTCTCCTGGGCCGGGTCGGCGGGCGTCTGCGTGTTCAGGGCCTGGTCCACCTTGGCCAGGACGATCTGGCGCAGGTTGAAGAGGCCTGGAGGGCAGGAGGAAGGAGACGGGGGGGCTGGCACTGAGTCCAGGGCGCACTTTGCAGCCGGGCGGTCCGGAAGCCCCTTTGCATTCCCTTGGCCCGGCCGCACTGGGGTTGGCCAGCCGGGACTTGATGAGCTTGTCCAGCAGCTCCTGGGGGACGGCGCTGCCCGTGCCCCACCGAGACTGGCAGCAGCGCCAGGGCCTCACAGGGCGCGGCGCTCCCGGCCCCAGAGCCTACCCTCTGGTTCTCATCACCGGCTGTCACCAGATTCGCAGGCAACGTGCCTTTCTTTTCGTTTGTCTTTTTCCGGCCCTCAGCCACGCACAGCTGTGGAGCCCTGACACTCGCTGCCACGTGGATGCACCCTGAGAACACGATGCTCAGCGAGAGAAGTCAGACACAGAAGGACACACAGGGTGTGACCCCACTGAGGGGAAACGTCCAGAACAGGTAGATCCACAGAGTCAGAGTGGGTTCCTGGTTGTCAGGGGCAGGGGAGGGGAGGGAATCATAACTAAAGGCATGAGGGACATTTTTGGGGTGAGGGAAATGTTCCAAAACAGGGCAGTAGTGACGGCTGCACAGCTCAGTAAAGTGTCCCCACGCGCTCCGGTGCAGCCTGTGAGAGCGTCGCTCTCAGGACGAAGGGCTGACCGCAGGAAGACTGAACGAGCACTGGGTCCTGGGCCCAGACGCTCAGCTGGGGACCCCCCCCCGTGGGGAAGTCACTGGGACTTGCTGAGCCTCCACCGAGACTGCCAGCAGCCCCAGGGCCTCACAGGGCGCGTCGCTCCAGGCCCCAGAGCCTACCCTCTGGTTCTCATCACCGCTTGTCACCAGACTTGCATGCAATATTCCTTTCTTTTCTTTTGTCTTTTTTAAAGGCAACTCTTGAATACATGTATTTAACATGCAGGGAACCAGTCCTGACTCCTTGATCTGGGGCTTCCAGCCTCCAGAGTCTCGAGGACATCCACTTCCGTTGTTTACACGCCCAGTGCGTGGGGTTTGATGATGGAAACTGACAACGAGGGCGCCGCCTCGTGCGGGGTGACATCAGCGGAAGAATCCCGTGGCGAGGGCCTGTCTGAGGACCACGGGAGAGCCCGGGCCCTCCCCGCCACCTGCCTGCAGCCCCGCGCCCACACTCACCTGGGAGGGGAGCTGGTGCATTGCTTGCCAGAACTCATAGAAGTAGGTCTCCAGCTCATCATGCTGCAACAGGGAGGGCGGGTTGGGCTTAGGCTTGGTGAAGTTGGCCACCATAGGCACGATGGCGATCTGGCGCCTCCCATCCTGCTGCAGGCAGCCCGGCTGCAGGCCAAAGCAGGCCATGTGCCTGGACTTCCCTTCCCTGGGGAGGGACACGGGTGAGGCCCCGCTTCCACAGAGGAGCCCCGGCCCACGGCCGACAGGTTCCCCCAAGCATGCACCGAGGGTAGAGGTCCAGGTAGAACTTGCCGATGGATGACCTTGCCCGCGGCCGCGTCCCGGACCGTGTAGAGCCTCACATCTTCGTGACACATGTTGGCGCCCTCCTGCAGGTCGAAGGTCAGCCCCAGCAGCTCCTGGGAGATGCCCAGCCGCCCGCGCGTGACCACCTGCATGGGGAAGGACTCATTGAGCAGGTACTGGTCCACGTGGTAGCGCATCTCCTCCCCCTGGTTCATGTAGTAGCACAGGTCCTAGACGTTGATGGGCCCGTCAAAGTGCAGGCCCCGCCTCTGGCACTCGGCCTTCTTTAGCTCCAAGATCACGGCCGCTCCTGCTCCCCGAGGGGCTTCAGCTTCTGGGCCAGCTCATCTGCGGCCGGAGGGGAGAGGCTCAGCTATGTCCCTGTTGCAGCCCCCCAGCCACCCCACACCCCACACCCCTCGAGGCAGAATGAAGGGTTGGGGAAGGCGACCCCCAAGGGCTGACACAGTGGGGTCTCAGGCAGCACCACGTCCAGTCAAGGTCCGCCTGACCCCCGTCCCCACTGAGACTCGGGGAGGCGGGGTTACCTAGGAAAGTGGCCACCACCTGGCTGGTCTTGGCCATGTTCATCTCCAGCACGGAGTCGGCACGCGTGCTGAACCCCAGCAGGCGGGACTTCTGAGCCTGCAGCCTTACCAGCTCGCCGAGGATCGCGCAGTTCTCCTGGAACCCAGAGACGGCCAGCGCTGGGGACCGTGGGCCACGCCCTCCCCACGGGCCCCGGGCCAGGTCTCTGCGGGCGGGCAGGGCTCTCAGGCCACTGGCGGGCACAGCCAATCACCCTCCCTCCTCCTCCTGGCCCGGATTTCTAGACACTTTGGTGCTGTCCTAACACGTGGTCTTTGTGAACACAGGTCCTTTTGGAACCAGAAACGGCATGAACTGTGATGAGCTCTAAGGCCAAGGGCAGGAAGAAATGCGACCAGGCTCTCCAGGAGCCACCCAGGGCCTCCCCGGCTCAACAATACAAGCTCGGCTGCCGTGCAGACAGCAACTCATCCCCACGGCGCCCAAACACCTAGCCCCTGGACGGTGAGACACCTGTTGCTGTAGGTGGCCCGTGGCTGGCTGGTGAGGCCCGGCCCCAGGCGTACGCCACCTTCTCTGGGGCCACCTCTCCGGGTCTGCGGTGGGGTTCTCCTGGAAGCCCCCAGTCACCACAGGACCAACGTGGCCTGTCTGCAGCCCAAGAAGGTGGGGACACAGGACTGTCCCCCGTGCCCCCTGCATCACCCGCGAGGCCGAGCAAGCACCAGTGGTGTCTGCGGGGAAGATGAAGGGCTCATGCACAGCCCCCATCTACTGAAGATGCTAAACGGGAGAAGCACAGACTGCAGCCACAAGCGGTATGGACCAAACGCAAGTGTCCTTGCAGGAACCGATGTCTGAATGTCAAGGCTGTACCCGGGCCACAGTGAGAAGGCCCAGACCCCACGCAAGGCACAGAGAGGGGATGGGGGGAACATCTGCGAATCTGAGCTCATCGGGCATCACCCCAGAGGGAGAGGGAGAGGGAGAGGGAGAGAGCCAGAAGGAGATACGGAGGGAGAGGGAGAGAGAGGGAGGTACAGACTTCTCTCCCTTCCCTGGGGGTTCTCTAGTGCAGCCAAGGCTGAAAACCACTGCATTTCGGGAGATGGGTCCTCGTGGAAAAGTTAAATAGTAGCTCATGGCATTATCGACACATATTAAAAAGGCCCCAAATCTTGGGGAGTCAGGGAGGGGAGCTGGTGGCTGCCTCGTAAACGAGGAGAGATTGGGCGTCAGAGGAGGTGCCTGTGCAGCCCGCCGCCACCGCCCAGGGCCCCGCAGACTTCATCTCCCAGCTGTGGTCCCGGGCTGGAAGGCAGCGGGGAGGTCAGGCCGTCCAAGCATCAACGTTGACTTCAGGGCTGATCTAAATGGCGCCTGGTGTTTGTTGAAGCAGAAAAAAGAGAAAGCAGTGGGGTGAGGATGGGACGGGGAGGGAGCCCCCATCAGCCCTTCTCCCTCTCTCCCTCTCTGCCTCCCTCTCTCCCTCCATCCCTCCCTCCCTGCCTCTCACTCTCCCTCTCCCTCCATCTCTCCCTCTGCCTCTCTCCCTCCCTCTCTCCCTGTCCCTCTTGCCCTGTCCTTCTCTCCCTCCCTCCATCCCTGTCCCTCTCTCCCTGTCCCTATTGCCCTCTCCCTCTATCCCTCCCCCTCTCCCTCTCCCACTTTCCCTCTCCCTCTCTCCCTGTCCCCTTTCCCTGTCCCTGTTTCCCTGTCCCTGTTTCCCTGCTCCGCTCTCCCTCTCCCTCTTTCCCTCTCCCTCTCTCCCTGTCCCCTTTCCCTGTCTCTGTTTCCCTGTTCCGCTCTTCCTCTACCTCTTTCCCTCTCCCTCTCTCCCTCTCCTGCTCCCTCTCCCTCTCCCTCCACCTCCTTCCCTCTCTGGAGAGGGAAGGAGGTGGAGAGAGAGGGAGAGGGAGCAGGAGAGGGAGAGGGGGAGAGGGAGAGAGAGGGGGGAGAGGGAGAGAGGGATAGAGGGATGGAGGGAAAGACAAAGACGTCTCTCTCTCCCTCCCTCTATCCCTCTCTCTCCCTCCCTCTCTCCATCTCCCTCACTCCCTCCCAGAGACGGAGAGACGGAGGAAGAAGCAGAGACAAAGGAGAGGGAGAGAGGGAGAGGGAGAGAGAAGGGGGAGAGAGGGGGGAGAGACGGAGAGAGGGAGAGAGAGAGAGGTCTCTTCCTCCCTTTCCCTCTCTCCTCCTTCTCTCCCTCTCTCCCTCTTCCCTCTCCCTCTCCCTCTCTCCCCCCTCCCTCTCCCCCTCTCCCTCCATCTCTCCCTCTCTGGGAGGGAGTGAGGGAGAGGGAGAGACGGAGGGAGAGGGAGAGACAGAGGGAGGGAGAGAGAGAGAGGAAGGGAAAGGGCGAGGGACGGAGAGGGAGGGAGGGCGAGACGTCTCCCCCACTCCATCTCCCTCCACCTCCCTCTCTCCCTCTCCCTCCCTTCCTCTCCCTCTCCTAGAGGGAGGGAGGGAGAGGGAGAGACAGATGGAGAGGAGAGGGAGGGAGCGAAGGAGAGGGGGAGTCGGAGAAGGAGGTAGGGAGAGGGAGAAGGAGAGAGGGTGCCTGCTTCCCTCTCTGTCTCCCTCCCTCTCCGTGTCCCTCTCTCCCCCCTCTCCCTCTCCCCCTCTCCCTCGTCTCTGCCTCTCCCTCCATCTCTCTCTCTCTGGAAGGGAGAGAGGGAGAGGGAGGGAGAGTGAGGGAGAGAGGGAGAGAAGGAGGAGAGAGGGAGAGGGAGGGAGGAAGAGACCTCTCTCTCTCTCTCTCCCTCTCTCCCCCCTCTCTCTCCCTCTCCTTCTCTCCCTCTCCCTTGTCTCTGCCTCCCCCTCCGTCTCTCCCTCTCTGGGAGGGAGTGAGGGAGATGGAGAGACGGAGGGAGAGGGAAAGGGAGGAGAGGGAGGGAGAGAGAGGGATAGAGGGAGGGAGGGAGAGACGTCTTTGTCTTTCCCTCCCTCCCTCTATGCCTCTCTCCCTCTCCCCCCTCCCTCTCCTGCTCTCTGTCCCTCTCCCTCCACCTCCTTCCCTCTCCAGAGAGGGAAGGAGGTGGAGGGAGAGGGAGAGGGGGGGAGAGAGGGAGAGGGAAACAGGTAGAGGGAGAGCGGAACAGGGAAACAAGGACAGGGAAACAGGCACAGGGATAGAGGGAGGGAGAGAGGGAGAGGGAGAGAGGAGAGGGAAGAGGGAGAGGAAAGAGGGAGAGGAAAGAGGGAGAGGAAAGAGGGAGAGGAAAGAGGGAGAGGAAAGGGGCAGAGGGAGAGAGGAAGAGGGAGAGGGAGAGAGGGAGGGAGAGAGGGAGAGACAGACGGAGAGAGAGAGAGGGAGAGAGAGAGAGGGAGAGGGCAAGAGGTAGAGGGAGAGCGGAACAGGGAAAGAGGGACAGGGAGGGAGAGAGGGAGGAGAGGAAGCAGGGAGAAAAGAGAGAAAGAACACACCATCTACATTTCTGTCAAATGACACCGGGGATCCTTACACAACCAGGAGAAAATAACACAGGGAGGCTCTTTCTCAGCTGGAACTGGAACTGCAGACGGGGCCAAACACCACCAGGCTGGCCACACATGTCCAGCCGCCGCTCCAGCCCCGTCAGCCGTGAGTCCGGTCACCAGGGCTCTGAGTGTCTGCTCCAGGGAGCTGGGGTTCACCCTCTCACCTGGGAGGCCGGGTCAAGACAGCAGGGACCCGTGCTGGACACATAGGGGGAAACGCATCCCCACAGGACAGCTTGTGCGAGCAGATTCAGCTGCCAGATTCTAGAGGCCCGGGACCACCCTGTGGCCCGTGAAACCCAGGAGCCACGAGGGTCTTGCATCATGATTCCTGTCCGTTGGACTGTAAAGTTTATGTAGGGAATCTTGGAAACAGTGGTAACAAGGCTGAATTGGAACGAGCTTTAGGCTATTATGGACCACTCTGAAGTGTGTGGGTTGCTAAAAACCCTGCCAACCTCGCTCTTGTTGAATGTGAAGATCCCCGAGATGCAGCCGATGCTGTCCGAGAACTAGATGGGAGAACACTATGTGGCTGCTGAGTAAGAGTGGACCTGTCGAATGGGTAAAAGAGAAGTCGAAATCGTGACCGCCTCCTTCTTGGGGTCGTCGCCCTCGAGATGATTATCGGAGGAGGAGTCCTCCACCTCCCACACATCTCCAAGATGGAGAGCCTTCTCCGTCAGCCAGAGCAGGTCCCTTTCTAGATATAGGAGAAGAGAGAGATCATTGTCCCAGGAGAGAAATCACAAGCCGTCCCGATCTTTCTCTAGGTCTTCTAGCTGATCTAGGTCAAATGAAAGGAAATAGAAGACCACTTTGCAAGAGGAGTGGTGTACAGGCAATAACTTCATTTGACAGGAGTATGTACAGAAAATTCAAGTTTTGTTTGAGACTTCCGAAGCTTGGTGCACTTTTTAAATGTTTTAGTTGTTCACATTTGTTTGTTTCTTGGGACAGTGACACATAAAGGTGTCATTCTCTATGGTTTGAAATGGGTCCTATAAGGCATGTAATATGAAGAATTGTTACCTTACAATGTTCCCTTAAGCAAAATTGAATTTGCTTTGAATTTTTGGTCTTGCCTAGACTGATAATAAAACTCTAACTCCTGCCCACCTAAAGTGTGATGTTTACTATTATGGAAACAACACTGGTGAACATTGAAAAGACTTTCTGTAGCTGGGATATGGTATGCAGCTGTAATTAAGCAAGCAGTCTTTAAAAGGTGCTGTGAACACAAGCCAGCAGGTAAAAATGAAAGCCTCACCCTTACCCTAGATTAGAGGTTTAAAAATTCCACTAGTCCTCACACCGGACAAGAGGTTGTCCAGGGAGTTTAGAATCTAAGAAGTTTCAAGGAAGTTAGTTTACCTTTGAGTTAGGTCATAAGTCCCCTCTGTGATTGCTGTACATGAATACATAGCTCTTTGTAATATTTTTTGGAAATTTGAGATTATCAAGATACCAATGTCCTGCCAGATTAAGAGTATATTGTAGAGCTGAACTTTGAGTTACTGTGCAATTTTTTTTTTTCATGCTGTCATTTGTAATATGTTTTGTGAGAATCCTTGGGATTAAAGTTTTGGTTGCAAAAGAAAAAAAGAAAAGAAAAGAATCCGCCTGCCAATGCAGGGGACACAGGTTCAAGCCCTGGTCCGGGAAGATCCCAGGTACTGCAGATCAACTAAGCCCGTGGGCCACAACTACTGAGCCTGTGCTCTAGATCCTGGGAGCCAGAACTACTGAGCCCCCTTGCCACAACTGCAGAAGCCCGCACGCAATGAAGACCCATTGCAGCAAAAAAAAAAAAAAAAGATACTGGCCAGGTGATCAAAGGTAAAATCATTTGTCATAAGTCCCGTTGATGGTGTGTATTCTTGATGTGACCTGAGGAGAATGGCATTTTTATCTCTGTCTGGATCTTCCGCCCTAAACCCCATAACTCCAGACCAACCCTAAGAAAACATCAGAAAACAAACAGACAAACAAATTGAGGGACAGAATATCTGACCAGTCCTCCTCAAAACTTTCAAGGTATCAAAACCCAGGGACGTCTGAGAAATGTCACAGCCCAGAGGAGACTGGGACAGAAAAAGGATGTTAGGGGAATACTAGGGAAATTCTAATAAAGTGTGGACTTTAGTTAATAACAATGCATCCATCTTGGTTCCTTAGTTGGATAAACATGTCGTACTAACGTACTAACGTGTTGGAAATAGGGGTACTGGGTCAGGGTCCACAGCACTCTGTACACTCTGTACAGATCTTTGCAACTTTTTTGTAACTCTAAGCTACTCTAAAATTAAGCGAGTACTCAACAGAGATAAGAATGTTATTTCCCTGATTTGAACATGCCTGAGTTTCTTTTCATGGTCACATTTTTGCTATCTGGATGCGTCTTGGAATCAGTAACAAAGGAGAGTTGCCAGCCCCTGGGAAGATGTGGGTGGTTTGCAGGTGGCTTGCTTTGGAGCTGAAGACCACGGTGGGAAGTCTGCAGCCTCGGGCTGCACTTAGAACCATGGGAGGGGATGGACCAGCTCACTTAGGGATGGAACGTATAAATAAAACTTTTTTCTTTTCCATTATGGCTTATCACAGGATATTGAATATAGTTCCCTGTGCTAGACAGTAGGACGTTGTAGTTTATCCATCCTATATTTAATAGTTTGCATCTGCTAACCCCAAACTCCCAAACCAACCCTCCCTCACTGTTTCTCCCCCTTGGCAACCACAAGTCTGTTCTCTATGTCTGTGAGTCTGTTTTTGTTTCGTAGACGAGTTCATTTGTGTCGTATTTTAGATTTCACATATAAGTGAGATCATATGATATTTGTCTTTCTCTTCTGACTTACTTCACTTAGTATGATAATCTCTAGGTTGATCCACATTGCTGCAAATAGCATTATTTCATTCTTTTTATGGCTAAATAATATTCCATTGTATATATGTACCACATCTTCTTTATCCATTCATCCATCAGTGGACATTTAGGTAGCTTCCATGTCTTGGCTATTGTAAATAGTGCTGCAATGAACATTGGGGTGCATGTATCTTTTCTTTCTTTTTTTTCTTTCTTTTTTCTTTCTTTCTTTCTTTCTTTCTTTCTTTCTTTCTTTCTTTCTTTCTTTCTTTCTTTCTTTCTTTCTTTCTTCCTTTCTTTCTTCCTTCCTTCCTTCCTTTCTTTCTCTTTCTTCTTTCTTCCTTCCTTCCTTTCTTTCTTTCTTTCTTTCTTTCTCTCTTTCTTTTCTTTCTTTCTTTCTCCCCCCCCCTCTTTCTTTCTTTCTTCTTTTTTTGTCACACAGCATGTGAGATCTTAGTTCCCTGAGCAGAGATGGAACCCATGCCCCCTGTACTGGAAGCGCAGAGTCTTATCCACTGGACCACCAGGAAAATCCCAGGGGTGTATGTATAGTTTTGAATTAGAGTTTTCTCCAGATCTATGCCCAGGAGTGGAATTGCGGGACCCTATGGCAGCTGTATCTGTTCCTGCACGTCTCACATCAACCACCTGCACTCCAACCCTTGCTCTCAATGTCATCTTCGGGGAACCCAACCTGCGACAGGGACCTTGACAAGAAGAAATGGCTCAGGGAAAAGCTACCTGCACAGGGAGGAGATAGAGGCCATTGCCCCTGGGGTGCGGCGGGGAGAGTGGGCACAGAGATTTGTCATTTCACCCCTGATACTCATCTCAGCCCTCCTGGCTGCCCCACTCTAGGTCACCTCGGGATAGAGGTGACCCGGTTAGAGTCCCTGCCTGTGCAGGAATCTGGGGGCACCAGCGGGTCTGAATAATATTAGTGCAGGGTCTCCCCCGCGGCACTGGGGTTATTCGGGGCGGGTCATCCTCTGCTGAGGGCCCCTCCTGGGCACTGTGTGGGGTTCAGCAGCATCTCTGGCCGCACCCATTTGATTCCAGGGGCCCCTCCCCCCCCAGTTGTGACAACCACAGATTTTCCCCACACATCACGGAAGAACTGGGTGAGGCGGGGGCGGGATGGCCCTGGGCGAGGACAGCTGTGTTGAAGCAACCAGCCTGGCCCAGGGCAAGGTCTGCCCCAATCCCGTCAGCGCCTGCATTTAGAACTGCCCCTTTCCTCTCCCACCTCCCCTGCCCTGCAGTGGTCTCCGAGACATCATCCCCATGTAATAAATCACACCTTCTCAGTTTACTGTTTGCTGCCCTCGCTAGAACGTGAGCTCTTTGAGGACAGGGATGCTGTTATGTCCCCAGCACCTAGAAGAGTGTCTGCTGTGTAGTAGATGCTTCATAAATACTTGCTGAATAAAGGAGTTGAATAAAGGGATGAGTGGATGAATGAATGAAGGTTACAATGGAAGGAGGGGGGAGATTCCCTATCTGGCTCTCGGGGGTTGGGAGATCAAGTGAAAGATCTGTCCTAAATAGGCTGACCAGCCTTCTGGGGCCCCCCGGGACTGAGGGTTTCCCCAGAGTTTCAGTGCTCAAACCTGAGCGGTCCTGGGCAAACTGGGGGCGGGTGTTGGTCACCCTATCTAAACACAGTAACAATTCCAGCTGCAATAGCAATGGCCAATGACCTCTACGGTCTTATTGACCATGCACAGTTCTTTACCTGGCGGGGAAGGGTGGGTAGGGATTGGAATTCTGGTGATCCAGGGCGGGTGAGGGCACACCCCGGGCTTGTGGAGGGGAGTCCAGGAAGGTTCTGGAGGAAGTGACAGTGACACAGGAGGGAGGGAGGAGTCTAAGGAAGAACGTCCCACATGACAACGTGTGCCAATGGCCCTGGGCCCAAGGTCACACCTGACCAGGGATGGCTTTTTTTTTTTTTTTCTAATTTACTTTTTCCCACATGGATATGCAATTGTCCTAATGCCATTTATTGAAAACTCCTTAATTTCCCCACTTTCTGTCATATCAAGTTCTCATATATGTGTTTCTGGACCTTTATTCCATACCATAGAGCTATACGTCCCATCCTTGCACCACTAGGGCTGTTTCATCACTATAACTTTATTTATTTATTTATTTATTTTTTAAACATCTTTATTGAAGTATAATTGCCTTACAATGGTGTGTTAGCTTCTGCTTTATAACAAAGTGAATCAGTTATACACATACAATATGTTCCCATTTCTCTTCCCTCTTGCATCTCCCTCCATCCCACCCTCCCCATCCCACCCCTCTAGGTGGTCGCAAAGCACCGAGCTGATCTCCCTGTGCTATGTGGCTGCTTCCCACTAGCTATCTATTTTACATTTTGTAGTGTATATATGTCCATGACACTCTCTTACCCTGTCACATCTCACCCCACCCCCTCCCCATATCCTCAAGTCCATTCTCTAGTAGGTCTATGTCTTTATTCCCGTCTTGCCACTAGGTTCTTCATGACCTTTTTTTTTTTTTCCTTAGATTCCGTATATATGTGTTAGCATACTGTATTTGTTTTTCTCTTTCTGACTTACTTCACTCTGTATGACAGACTCTAACTCCATCCACCTCACTACAAATACCTCCATTTCATTTTTTTATGGCTGAGTAATATTCCATTGTATATATGTGCCACATCTTCTTTATCCATTCATCCGATGATGGACACTTAGGTTGCTTCCATGTCCTGGCTATTGTAAATAGAGCTGCAATGAACATTTTGGTACATGACTCTTTTTGAACTATGGTTTTCTCAGGGTATATGCCCAGTAGTGGGATTGCTGGGTCGTATGGTAGTTCTATTTGTAGTTTTTACTGTTCTCCATAGTGGCTGTATCAATTTACATTCCCACCAACAGTGCAAGAGTGTTCCCTTTCCTCCACACCCTCTCCAGCATTTATTGTTTCTAGATTTTTTGATGATGGCCATTCTGACCGGTGTGAGATGATATCTCATTGTAGTTTTGATTTGCATTTCTCTAATGATTAAGGATGTTGAGCATTCTTTCATGTGTCTGTTGGCAATCTGTATATCTTCTTTGGAGAAATGTCTATTTAGGTCTTCTGCCCATTTTTGGATTGGGTTGTTCGTTTTTTTGTTATTGAGCTGCATGAGCTGCTTGTAAATCTTGGAGATTAATCCTTTGTCAGTTGCTTCATTTGCAAATATTTTCTCCCATTCTGATGGTTGTCTTTTGGTCTTGTTTATGGTTTCCTTTGCTGTGCAAAAGCTTTTAACTTTCATTAGGTCCCATTTGTTTATTTGTGTTCTTATTTCCATTTCTCTAGGAGCTGGGCCAAAAAGAATCTTGCTGTGATGTATGTCATAGAGTGTTCTGCCTATGTTTTCCTCTAAGTGTTTGATAGTGTCTGGCCTTACACTTAGGTCTTTAATCCATTTTGAGTTTATTTTTGTGCATGGTGTCAGGGAGTGTTCTAATTTCATACTTTTATATGTATCTGTCCAATTTTCCCAGCACCACTTATTGAAAAGGCTGTCTTTTCTCCACTGTATATTCTTGCCTCCTTTATCAAAGATAAGGTGACCATATGTGCGTGGGTTTATCTCTGGGCTTTCTATCCTGTTCCATTGATCTATATTTCTGTTTTTGTGCCAGTACCAAACTGTCTTGATTACTGTAGCTTTGTAATATAGTCTGAAGTCAGGGAGCCTGATTCCCCCAGATCCATTTTTCGTTCTCAAGATTGCTTTGGCTATTCGGGGTCTTTTGTGTTTCCATACAAATTGTGAATTTCTTTGTTCTAGTTCTGTGAAAAATGCCAGTGGCAGTTTGATAGGGATTGCATTGAATCTGTAGATTGCTTTGGGTAATAGAGTCATTTTCACAATGTTGATTCTTCCAATCCAGGAACATGGTATATCTCTCCATCTATTTGTATCATCTTTAATTTCTTTCATCAGTGTCCTATAATTTTCTGCATACAGGTCTTTTGTCTCCTTAGGTAGGTTTATTCCTAGATATTTTATTCTTTTTGTTGCAATGGTAAACGGGAGTGTTTTCTTAATTTCACTTTCAGATTTTTCGTCATTAGTGTATAGAAATGCAAGAGATTTCTGTGCATTAATTTTGTATCCTGCTACTTTACCAAATTCATTGATTAGCTCTAGGAGTTTTCTGGTAGCATCTTTAGGATTCTCTATGTATAGTATCATGTCATCTGCAAATAGTGACAGCTTTACTTCTTCTTTTCCGAGTTGGATTCCTTTTATTTCTTTGTCTTCTCTGATTGCTGTGGCTAACACTTCCATAACTATGTTGAATAATAGTGGTGAGAGTGGGCAACCTTGTCTTGTTCCTGATCTTAGTGGAAATGGTTTCAGTTTTTCACCATTGAGGACAATGTTGGCTGTGGGTTTGTCATATATGGCCTTTATTATGTTGAGGAAAGTTCCCTCTATGCCTACTTTCTGCAGGGCTTTTATTATAAATGGGTGTTGAATTTTGTCGAAAGCTTTCTCTGCATCTATTGAGATGATCATATGGTTTTTTTCCTTCAATTTGTTAATATGGTGTATCACGTTGATTGATTTGCGTATATTGAAGAATCCTTGCATTCCTGGGATAAACCCCACTTGATCATGGTGTATGATCCTTTTAATGTGCTGTTGGATTCTGTTTGCTAGTATTTTGTTGAGGATTTTTGCATCTATGTTCATCAGTGATATTGGCCTGTAGTTTTCTTTCTTTGTGACATCTTTGTCTGGTTTTGGTATCAGGGTGATGGTGGCCTCGTAGAATGAGTTTGGGAGTGTTCCTCCGTCTGCAATATTTTGGAAGGGTTTGAGAAGGATAGGTGTTAGCTCTTCTCTAAATGTTTGATAGAATTCACCTGTGAAGCCATCTGGTCCTGGGCTTTTGTTTGTTGGAAGGTTTTTAATCACAGTTTCAATTTCAGTGCTTGTGATTGGTCTGTTCATATTTTCTATTTCTTCCTGGTTCAGTCTCGGCAGTTTGTGCATTTCTAAGAATCTGTCCATTTCTTCCAGGTTGTCCATTTTATTGGCATAGAGTTGCTTGTAGTAATCTCTCATGATCTTTTGTATTTCTGCAGTGTCAGTGGTTACTTCTCCTTTTTCATTTCTAATTCTATTGATTTGAGTCTTCTCCTTTTTCTCTTGATGAGTCTGGCTAATGGTTTATCAATGTTGTTTATCTTCTCAAAGAACCAGCTTTTAATTTCATTGATTTTTGCTATTGTTTCCTTCATTTATTTTTCATTTATTTCTGACCTGATCTTTATAATTTCTTTCCTTCTGCTGGCTTTGGGGTTTTTTTGTTCTTCTTTCTCTAATTGCTTTAGGTGCAAGGTTAGGTTGTTTATTCGAGATGTTTCCTGTTTCTTGATGTAGGCTTGTGTTGCTATAAACTTCCCTCTTAGCACTGCTTTTGCTGCGTCCCATAGGTTTTTGGTCATCGTGTCTCCATTGTCATTTGTTTCTAGGTATTTTTTGATTTCCCCTTTGATTTCTTCAGTGATCACTTCGTTATTAAGTAGTGTATTGTGTAGCCTCCATGTGTTTGTATTTTTTACAGATCTTTTCCTGTAATTGATATCTAGTCTCATAGCGTTGTGGTCGGAAAAGATACTTGATACGATTTCAATTTTCTTAAATTTACCAAGGCTTGATTTGTGACCCAAGATATGATCTATCCTGGAGAATGTTCCATGAGCACTTGAGAAAAATGTGTATTCTGTTGTTTTTGGGTGGAATGTCCTATAAATATCAATTAAGTCCATCTTGTTTAATGTATCATTTAAAGCTTGTGTTTCCTTATTTATTTTCATTTTGGATGATCTGTCCATTGGTGAAAGTGGGGTGTTAAAGTCCCCTACTATGATTGTGTTGCTGTCGATTTCCCCTTTTATGGCTGTTAGTATTTGCCTTATGTATTGAGGTGCTCCTATGTTGGGTGCATAAATATTTACAATTGTTATAGCTTCCTCTTGGATCGATCCCTTGATCATTATATAGTGTCCTTCTTTGTCTCTTGTAATAGTCTTTATTTTAAAGTCTATTTTTTCTGATATGAGAATTGCTACTCCAGCTTTCTTTTGATTTCCATTTGCATGGAATATCTTTTTCCATCCCCTCACTTTCTATAACTTTATTTTTTATTCATTTATTTTTTTTGGCCGTGCCGTGCGGCACGTGTGATCTTATTTCCCTGATCGGGGATCGAACCCGCGCCCCCTGCATTGGAAGCTCAGAGTCTTAATCACTGGACCTCCAGGGAAGTCCCCAGGGCTTGCTTTGACATCCATCGAATGGTGGCAGGTGGGCACGGGGAGGAGCTGTCTGTGAGCCATCCTGTGTAGAAGTGCAGGGTGGAGGGGAGGACAGATGGAGCGGGAGGGGAAGAAGCGGAGGAGGGAGGGAGGGAGGGAGCGGGCGAGAGACAGACAGAGCATGAAAGCTGAAAATAGCTCCTAGTGCCGGGAGCCTTGGAGCCGGAGCCTGGAAGCCAGGGTGACTGGCTCTCCTCCCTGGTGTGTGTGTGGGGGGGTGGGTGGCTCTGGGCTTCTCAGGCTGGGAATGGGGTGCACAGAGCAGGGACGGAGCAGGGACCCTTCTTTTTGGGACCTCGTGGGCCATCCTCAGCTCACAAAGCTGAGCCACTCCTGGCCCTACGAGTGGGGGGCTTATCCTCCCTGTCCCCTGGATCATAACCCCTCACACACAGCTTCCCCGTGTGTGTTCCCAGCAACCAAGAGAATCTGTTTTTAAAAGATTTGGGGGAGGGGGGTAAACATACAAACAAGAGCAGAATGGATACTTTTTCAGAATGTGAATGGCTCTGTGTAAGCCCACCCCCAGGGTAACCACAGTCCTGACCTCTAACACCCTTGACGAGTCAGCCTTGGTCTGGGCTTGCGGACCCACGGAAGCTTCCTCATCCCCTCCTTCAGATCCCGTCTCTCCCTCGGCGTCTTTGTGAGAAGCACCCGGGGAAGTGGGACTGCTAGGCTGTACTGCTGCTAGAGCTCCACCTGGGCTCCACCAGGCTCCAGCGCCCCGCCCTGTGCGCCTCTCTGACCCTGAGGCACCTCAACTGGTAGGAGCCGCATCACCTTCCCTCCTGGGACTTGTGACACTTAAGGGAGACACCAAAAGGACAAGCCTTTGGCTCCCTGGCTGGCAAAGAGCAGGTACTCAATTGTCATAAGTGTCCGTATCAGTGAGGGTTCTCCAGACAAACAGAATCCATAGGGTGTGTGTGTGTATATACACACACACGTACATATGTACACGCATACAAAAATATACAGCTGTGTATATATGCAGTATGCATACACACATATACACATATAGTATATACAATACACACATACATATATACACACATATAAAATGCATAGTTTGTATATATACAGTATGCATACACACATATACACATAATATATACAATACACACATACATATACACTATACATACACACATACAAAATGCATAGTTTGTATATATACAGTATGTACACATACGTATAACATATGCAATATACACACCTAGGTACACATACATCATACATACATACACACATACAAAGATATTTAGGTGTGTATACAGACAGTATACATACATACACATATAATATATGCAATACATACACGTACATACATATAGACACACATATACACCTACATATAAAAGCATATAACATAAAAATATATATGTACTGTATATATAAATTCATCGTATATATACATACATATATCATATATATAAGATATATACACATACATATATACAATGTATACACACACATACACACCTATATGTAAATATGCGCATGTACATACACATATAAATACATACGCAAGTGTGTATATAATAGTATATACATATATACATATAATACCTAGAAACATATACACATACAGGTATACAACATATATACACACCTATATATAAATATACACTGTATACATACATACATACAATGCACATATACTGTATATATACACACACCCCTATATCAATATATGGGTGTGTGCATATATACAGCATGTTCACATTTATAATATGTATACTATATATATACACATACATACATGTATACAATATATACACACAAATATATAAGCTTGTATGTATACTGTATATAGTACTTACACATATACTACAAACGCACGCACATATAAACATATGTGTATACATATATATAATATGTATACACACATATACAAATTAATAGGCTTGTATATATTCAGTATTTTTACATATATAGTTTTGTTTTAAGGGGTTGACTCATGTGACCGTGAGGCAGGCAAGTCAGGGCAGGACTCTGGGCTGGAGACACAGGGAAGAGCTGATGTCCCAAGGCCACTGGAGGAACAGTTCCCTCTTTCTAGGGAACCTCATTTTTCTCTCCAGTCCTTCAACTGATGGACGATGCCCACCCACGCCGCGGCATTGACAATCTCCTTTACGCAAAGTGGACCAATTTCAGTGTTCATCTCTTCTGAAAAATACCTTCCTGGCCACATCTGTAATAATGTTTGTGGTTGCCGGGGCCCCACGCAGTGCGCACATGAGATTAACCATCCCCGTGGTGATGATGACACTTTATTTTCTCCCTTGACCATTGTCACTACTATTCCAATTAAAATGTTAGTGCCATGAGGGCAGGGCATTTCCTTTTTTTCCAGTACTGAGCGTCCAGGGTCTGGTGCCTAGCATAGGCTAAACACACGGCATTTTTGTGAACAGAAGCCGGGATTCCGGCTGTCATACTTAATGAGGAATTATAGTCTTATTATTGGGGGGGGGAGGTGTCACGGTACGTCAAGGGCGGGAGCCGAACCTGCCACCCCAGGCCCCGAGGGGTCTTCCCGGGTCCCCACTTCGGGCCGGTGGGGGTGGCAGGGGGCAGCCGAAGACGTGCGTGTGTGCTTGCGTCCGTGCGAGCGGGCGAGTCCACGGGGCGGGCGGTGCGCGCGCCATGAGTGAGTGGTTCAGCCCGGCCCGGGCTCATTGTGCTCGCCTCACGCTGGCCCGAGTTGGCGGCAGCGCTGGAGGTCCCGGGCCTGTGAGCACAAAGAGGGAGCCGGGGGCTAGACGGGAGCGCGGCGGCGGCGGCTGAGACCCAGGCCAGGCCCCCTCCCCTCAGCCTCCCACCCGCCCGCCTGCCCCGCCCCCGCCGGCGGCGCCCCGCCCCTCCCCAAACCGCCAGACTAGCCCGGTGTGGGGGGCATGCGCGAAAACATGGGGGAGAAGTTGGGGCTGAGGCTGGAGTCGCCCGTGTGGGCCGAGCCCGCCGTCTACCCGTGGCCGCTGCCAGTCTACGTGAGTGCCGCCCGTCCCCTATTCCCAGACTCCCGCCCCTCTTCCCCCACGGCGCGCGCTGAGCCCACCGAGAAACGGAGCGACTCGAGTCGCCAGACCCTCTTTGGAGCCCCCCTTTCCGCCCCGCCGTAGTTCTCCGCGGCCGTTTCCAGCCCCCGCGCACATAGTGGGCAGAAGGGAGCCGGGGCCGGCCGGGGGCGCAGACTCGGCCGCGGGGACCCCGCGCTTCCGAGGGGCGCCTGAGCCGGGCTGCCGTTGGCTCTGTAGGGCTGGGGACCCCGGTCCCCCTGGGCCTGGACTGCCGGCGGGCTTGCCCTTCCATACTTTATGATCTGACACGTCGGGTTTCTTTTTCCTGGTAGTTTATTCTTAGTGCTGTCAACGTGCTTAGTTTTTTTATTTTTGAGGACACCCTTTCCTCCCTCTCTCCAGTTTTTTGTGTTTTTGTTTTGTTTTGTTTTAGTTAGGCATTTTGTCCCTCTGATCTTGAGTGGGTGGGCTGGCTGGATCCTTGGGGAGGAGGCGTTGTCTCCCCTAATTTGAGTGGGTGGGCTGGCAGGCCCCTTGGAACGGAAGCATTGTGTCCCGTAATTTTAGTGGGTGGGCTGGCTGGACCCTTGGAGAGGAGGCATCCTGTCCCCTGATCTTGAGTGGCCTTTGGAAAATGACACAGCAAACGGAAATTTACACAGGCGTCCGGTGATTCCAGATATGCGGGGTGTCCAGGCAGGTGGGCGCCCGGCATCTCGTCCCCCGTGGCGGCGTGGTGAGCGTGTTCTTGTCTCAGGGTTTACGTTTGGGCCCCGCAGCCCACCTTCGGGAGGGAAAGCGCAGCGGGCGCCTTGGGCCGGCGCCTTTGGGGCGCCCTTTCGTGCGCTCGGCTTGCGGGGGACTGGCCTCCAGGGGCCCCGGCGGGGAAGCCCGCGCGACCCACCCCTCGCGCGGGCTCCGTGTGTGTCAGTTTGTGGAAACCGTGTCGCGGCCGGGGGCGGGGTCGGGACGCTGGGACCGCCTGGGAGCCGTTGTTGACTCCGGTCCCGGTTCTCCGCAGTTCTCCGAGGTCGGAGGGTTTCCAGCCCGCCACTGCGCACTGGCGCTTTCTATTTTTGCTCTTCCTGTGCCCAGAGGCGCGGCTGAGCCTGGGCTCTGGCTTTTCCGGTTGGGTAACTCTGGGTGGCCTGGGTGGGCGGCCTGAGCATTGGGCAGGGCGGGGAGACATCCCAGGGGTGGGAAACTGAAAGTGGGGACAACCTTCAGAACTCCAGCTGATCCACTTGCCTCGCCTCCCCGGCCCTCTTACTGCACTTGTCATGTACGGGTTGGCTGGCCGGCGCATTTTTCAAAATGTAATAATTTGTTTATCCTTAGTAGCCGTGAAGCATAATTCACTTGTAGTGCACAGTTGTAGGAGTTTTGACAGATGATTGCCGTCAGGTGGCAGAGCAATCCCGTCATCCCATTTGCTGCCTTTAGGCGCCAGCGCGCCTCTAGCCTCTTGGCCACTAATCTCCTCTCTGTCCCTAAGGTTTTGGCTTTTCCAGAAAGTCAGATAAACGGAACAACAGCATGTAGCTTTTAGATTCTGGCTGCTTTGGCTCAGCAAAACCTATGCGAGGTTCATCCCTGGTTTGTTTGTTTGTTGTTGTTGTTGTTGTTTTAAATATTTATTTATTTAGTTATTTACTTGGCTGTGCTGTGTCTTAGTTGCGGCACATGGGATCTTCATTGCCGCGTGCAGTATGTTTTAGTTGTGGCGTGCGGGATCTAGTTCCCTGAGCAGGGTTGGACCCCGGGCCCCCCGCATTTGGAGCGCAGAGTCTTAGCCACTGGACCACCAGGGAAGTCCGTCATCCCTGTTGTTGCGGGTATGAGAAGTCACTCCTTTTTCTTGCTGTGTTGTATTCCATTTTCCGTTTGTCCATTCACCTGCAGGTGGCAGGACTTGTGGGATGTTTCCAGTTTTGAGGGGATCAGGAATAAACCTGCAGTAAACATCCCAGGACAGGTTTCCATGTGAACTTGGGTTTTTACCTGACTTGAGAAAATACCCGGGAGTGGGACTAGGGTCTGTGCTAAGTGTTATGTTTAACAACCCTTCTGCATCTTAGAAATTGGTATTTTTGAGTATTGGAAGAGTTTAGAAATCCACTGTGACCCAGCACCCAGGCACTTGAAACGAAGTTGAAAGTTCATCTGGAGATGGTCACGTTGTCCCCATCACTGTCTTTTATTCGAGGCAGAGCAAGGCCACAGATTTTTAACCCTTGTAAGGGAGGCCTCGTGTGCCCAGGCCCTGGCAGGACCTGGCTTTCTAGTGGTGGGTGGTTCTGAAGTGGAGAGCGTCTTTCCCTTGCTGGCCGGACCTCGCTTGGCAGGGTGCGGGGTGTGCTGCCTGCCTGGCCAGGCGCTCTTTCTGCCGGTCAGCAGCCGTTCCTGGTGTGTCTGTCCTACTACCAGGCAGGCGGTCAGGGGCCCTAGTGAAGTGCTCAGCGAGCCGCAGCCTTCCTAAAGTTTTGTGGGTAACGTCTGTTACCCTCCCATTTCCCTGCTGAGGAATTTTGCTTTCTCATAGGAAGTGAGGGGGCAGTACTTTATAAGAGTTCATATTTTGTGATGACTCGATGCTGAATACATTAAGAAAATGGGCTCCTTCCAGAAGTTTAACTTCTGAGAAGGTCAGATTACTCATGTGACCGCACGTTTGAAATGAGTGAGCTTGTTTGTTTCATTCATTCTGCAAGCACCTCCTGGATATTTACAGTGAGTGTTCCAGGGGGCGCTGAGGACAGTAGACAGTATTCTTTTTTTTTTAATTTAATTTTATTTATTTTTTTATACAGCACGTTCTTATTAGTCATCAATTTTATACACATCAGTGTATACATGTCAATCCCAATCGCCCAATTCAGCACACCACCATCCCCACTCCCCCGTGGCTTTCCTCCCTTGGTGTCCATACATTTGTTCTCTACATCTGTGTCTCTACTTCTGCCCGGCATACCGGTTCATCTGTACCATTTTTCTAGGTTCCACATACATGCATTAATATACGATATTTGTTTTTCTCTTTCTGACTTACTTCACTCTGTATGACAGTCTCTAGATCCATCCACGTCTCGACAAATGACTCAATTTCGTTCCGTTGTATGGCTGAGTAATATTCCATTGTATATATGTACCACAACTTCTTTATCTGTTCGTCTGTCGATGGGCATTTAGGTTGCTTCCATGACCTGGCTATTGTAAATAGTGCTGCAGTGAACATTGGGGTGCATGTGTCTTTTTGAATTACAGTTTTCTCTGGGTATATGCCCAGTAGTGGGATTGCTGGATCATATGGTAATTCTATATTTAGTTTTTTAAGGAACCTCCATACTGTTCTCCATAGTGGCTGTATCAATTTACATCCCCACCAACAGTGCAAGAGGGTTCCCTTTTCTCCACACCCTCTCCAGCATTTGTTGTTTGTAGATTTTCTGATGATGCCCATTCTAACTGGTGTGAGGTGATACCTCATTGTAGTTTTGATTTGCATTTCTCTAATAATTAGTGATGTTGAGCAGCTTTTCACGTGCTTCTTGGCCATCTGTATGTCTTCTTTGGAGAAATGTCTATTTAGGTCTTCTGCCCATTTTTGGATTGCGTTGTTTGTTTCTTTAATATTGAGCTGCATGAGCTGTTTATCTATTTTGGAGATTAATCCTTTGTCCGTTGATTGGTTTGCAAATATTTTCTCCCATTCTGAGGGTGACAGTATTCTTATTCTCAAGAAACTTATGAACTAAGGACGGTAGGTGATCTATAAACACAGAAGTTCAGCTGAGGTGTAGTGCCCCGTATATGGGATCAGCTGAGGTCCCAGAGGGTGGGGCTGCCAGATTTGCCCTGGGGGAGGTGTGGGTGGCTTCTCTGAGGAGGGGACACCCGCAGGAGGAAGTGCAAACAGCCACAACCGCCTGTACGCGGAAATGTCCAGCCTCCAAAATGGGCTTTTGTGCAATTGACAAATAGGAGGGCGGGGTGCAGGGCGAGTTTTGTTCCTTCTGTGACTGAGAGTTCCCAGATATCCACTTATAGCTCACGGTGGCATTTCTAAAGCAGGATGGCCCTTCTTTTGGTGGGAAAACTGGGTCTCAGCTCAGGAGGAAGCAGGTGGTATCTTCGGCTGCCTGATGGCAGGGCAGGAGCCAGCGAGGGCGTGCAGCGGTCCTTCCCCTCCGTGACTCACTGAGGCTGTGGGCGTGGAGCGGCCCCAGCGTGACTGTCCCCTCCTGCTTCTGGCTTCCTCCTGAGAGCCCACGAGTCTCTGATGAATGCCCACTGAGCAGTCACGCCCTTCACTGGACTGTGAGTAGTAGCTGAAGTGGGCGGCCGAGTGAGTCATCCCTCCCTGTGACTCAGAAAATATTTTCCGATCTGACCTCTGCTGGTGTGAGTCCTGCCTAATCTGAGCTCAGGTGGAAGGCAGGTTAACCCTTTGATGACTTTCCGTGGGTGAAGTAGCCTCTTTAAAGAGGAAGGGATCACCAGAAAAGCCTGGTATTCCTTACGTACGTGGCTGTTAGCTTTCGTACTTTGGTCCCTAACATCCAAATGCCGCCTGTATGCTCTGTTCCTGGTGGGACGAGCCAGAGGCAGCCTGCCCTTTGGATATTCACTAGGCAGGAGGAGGCAGAGCTGCAGGGGACCCGCCCCCAGTCTACCTCTAGGAGCTGCGTCCTTTTTTCCTTAATTAAATTAAACTTTTTATTTTGAGATGATCATAGATTCTTGCACAGCCGTCAGAAATAAGTCGGACACATCCCACGTTCTCTTTACTCAGTTTCTCCCGATGGTGACATCTTACAAAGCTACGCACTGATGTAATGATTTCATTGGCATTGGTACAATCAAGATACAGAGTGTTTGGTGTCCCTTTTGAATTCGGGGACCTGTAGGGTGCGACTGGCTGTGTCTGTGCATCCCTGGGTCCCGGGCCCGGCGCACGTCTCCCAGGAAACCCCTCTCCTCCCTCTTTCTTTCTGCCGTGTCCTCGTCTCGTGGTCCTGGCACTCTTCCCCAGTGCGTGCGCCTTGTCTCCCTGGCTGTGGGATGACAGTCCTGTTTCCTTCCTCCCACTCAGGGTGCTGCCTGGAGGCCTCTTTGGCATCTTCTCTGTCCCTTCAAGCTGTCCCTGCTGTTCCCACCAGCCGGGTCTCCTGCCGAGGCTGTTCACAGAGGACGCGCCGCGTGTCTGTCCGCGGTCCTCCGCAGCTCATGCGTGGCTCTGTAGTGCCTCCCTCACCGCCCGCCTTTCTCTTCCTTCCCGGACTCTCTCTCCCCACCCACGGCCGCTGTCGCGGTGCCTAGCCCGGGGCTCTGTTCCTCGGCGCCCCCGTGTGGGACCGGGCCCTCTTCCTGTCCATGGCGCCTGGCAGGGCTGCCGAGTCACAGGTTCCCGTGAGCTGCAGTTGGGAGGTCGGAGGCTGTGTGCTTCACTGAGTATTGAACTTGAACTTGGATGACGATGCCTCCTCATCTCTGAGGGGCTTCCGTTTGAATCCCCTCAGTTAGTCATGGGGTGTGCGGCCGATGCCCGGAAAGCACGTCAGACTCACACCAGGTGCACAGGCAGCCGGTGTGTGAGAGAGGTTACCTCTGAGAACGCTGGTCCTTTGAAAACCTGACGCGTCTTTTCCCGGGTGGGGAAGGGGTTTTGCAGGCTGTGTGCTGGGGGGCGGGGGGCCGCCACGGGGTGGTGCCCATGGGGATGGCGGGAGTCGTGGAGCTCGGGGCGGGGAGCTCTCGGGAAGGATTTGCATGTCGCGTGGTGGTGGTGGCTCACGTTTCCCCTGGTGTGCAGGTGGCTCCCTGGCGTCTGCTCTGTGCTCACCCTGCGCGCTGAGTGAGGCTCCCACCGGGGAGCAGGTGCTGGGGCCGTAGGACACCCTGGGCCCACACCTGGTCTGGGACAGACACCAGGTGAAGGGGCGGGACAAGGGGAGGAGGAGCCGCGCTGAGTCTTGTGGGTTTTGTGTCTTTTTAAATAACAGCTTTGTTGAGATCGCATTCACACACCACAGAACTCACCCATATGAAGTGTACAATTTAATGGCCTTTACTATATTCACAGAGCTGTGCAGCCATCACCTCTGTCTAATTCCAGAACATTCTATCAGCGCAAAGGGCCCGCAGTGCCCTGCCCCAGTCCCTGACACTAGGAACCCCCTCTCTGTGTCTGTGGATCTGCCTGTTCTGGACGTTTCCCATCAATGGAATCACACACTGTGTGTCCTTCTGTGTCTGGCTTCTCTCACTGAGCATCGTGTTCTCAGGGTCCGTCCACGTTGTTGTGCGTGGCAGGGCTTCACCCCTTTGCGTGGCTGAGTGATGCTCCCGTGTGTGTGGCCCAGGTCGTGGGGTCTTGAGGCCCCTGGAGAGGCGTTCGTTTGGCTTGGTCCTGGGGTGGGGTGATGCCAGTTGCACTGATACGGTGCTAACAGGACCCCTTGCTGGAGTGGGAGACAGCTGGAAGGCTGAGGGTGCGGCTCACCTTGGCCTTTGAGACCGCGGGGTGGAGGCCGTGCTGCCGCTTGTCGCTCGGGGAGCACCGGGAGAGTCCTTCTCCAGCTGTGCCCCCTTGGAAGGGCCTCCTCCGTCCCTGGGCTTTCCCTCCCTTCCCTTCCCGGCCTCGGACTCGGCCTCAGGCCGGACTGCTCTGTGGCAGTAAAGTATTTTCTTTGGTGAGGGCGAGAAAAGTTCTGGTGGTGAACTTTTGGTCGTCGTGTTCCCCCGTCCCACTGGGGTCACTCCACGACGGCCCCTCCACGCGGACCCCAGCGTCAGGCGCTCAGCACTTGCAGCGGCTCCTTGGGTGGCTGGGCGGCCTGGGCTGTTACAGGTGGGCTAGTTTGGATTGAAGCAACAGAAATGGTCTTGTCACCCCTGGAGCCCCCGTGGCGCCCCGTCCTCCTGTGGACACACCCATGCCCGTCCTGCAGAAGGACGGCTGCCCGGACAGCAGGATGTCCCGGCCGGTCCTGGCTCTGCGCAGACTGGCTTCCGTGAGCTGCGGACCCAGGCGTGGAGCTCAGGGTCAGGGGCAGGTCTGGAAACGCTCCCGCAGGTGTGGCGCTAGGTGAGGTGGCACACGAGCCACGTGCGTGCCCTCCTGGGAGCCACGTGATGAGTCAAAAGGAGGAGGCGAGGTACGTTTTCATAGCATTGTATGTAAGCGAGTTTTCAACGTGCCATTTAAAGAATTACTGAAGGGCACTTTTACTTTGTGTGTGTGCGTGCGCACGCTCTGTCTTAGAAATCTGCATGCATCTTGTGCTCACAGCACATGTCACTGGAGTGGGCCAGCGCACAACATTGCCCCTTGTCCAGGTGGCCAGGGGCCGCTGTGGGCACAGTGAGGCTCTAGACCCCTCTCCCTCGTGGGGGCTCCTTCCTTGGACCCTGGTCATCGGGGCCCCTGTGTGCACAGCGGGTCCCACCCGCCCGGGTCAGGGCCACGGGCCCACCGTGTCCTGCACCGTGTCCATGCCCTGGGAGCCACGGTCCCGCTCCCTCTTCTCTCTTCCTCCTCTAGCTGGACTTTGGCCTCATGGAGTCCCGTCAGCCCCTTCCTGTTTTCCCATGTTGACGGTTCCTTGCAGTGCCGGTCTCGCGGGCAGGGTTTTGCGACGCGGCTCGGTCCCGAGACCAGCCTGGTTTGTCGCCTGGCCCTGCGGGGAGAGGGCCGGGTCGGCGGTGGGAGGAGAGCCTCCTTCCTGGCTCTCTCCTTTGCATCGCTTTACCAGGCGGTTCCCATCCTTGGCCTGGCTTGTTCTCCGGTACGGTCCTGGAGCCAGGCAGCACCCCCTTGCTGGGGGCCTGCGGACGTCTGGGGCTGACTGTGGATGAGACCCGTGTGATGCTCCACAGCTAGTCTCTCTGCCACCCCCGCCCCTGTGTGAGATGCACTCATTTTCAAGTGAAAACCTGTTCGCTTCTTGAATACTCAGGCCCACCGCAGGCGCTGGCCCTCTCCCTCCCCCTTCACCCCCTGCTCCCTCTCCCTGGTGAGTGGGTGCTCCCCAGCGGGGCCGCAGGCTGAGAGGTGAGGCTGAGCGCCTTCGCTGGGCCTCGGGGCCCTCTGCTCACCCGCCTGGCTTTCCTCCCAGATGGAGAGCCTTCTGTGGATTTTCCACTCTTCCAGCCAGATCTCTGCTCTCAAAGCCCTGCCACTGGGAGAGGCAGAGAGACACCCGGCAGACCTCCTGCCGTGTTCCATCTCCCCTGCCTTTGACCCTTCCCGCTGTGCTTCTCCACTTTGGGAAACAGTGCGTGCATCCCACCCTGGCCGCTCTGTCCCACTTGCCTTGGTCCCCACCCTAGGGCTCCGGAGGTGTGCAGAGCAGCGGGGAAGAAGACAGCGACTCCCAGCCCGCAGGCCATGTCCCCTGCAGCCTGCTGGGGAGTGAGGACTGTGGACAGAGGCCCAGGGTGCTCCCCCTCGGCACCTCCTGGGCACTCGTGCCCTCAGCAGATGGTGATAGAGAGTGTGGTCCCTGCTTGCTTCAGGCCGCTGGTTCTCTGAGCGGGGCCCCTGGGCCAGCAGCTTCCCCACCAGCTGGAACTGCTTAGGAATGCGGGTTCCTGGGACCCAGACCTGCTGACTCTGAAAGTTTGCGGGTGGGCCCCAGAACTCCACTCTGACCAGGGATTCTGATGCTTGTCCCGGTGTGATGCCCCTGCCTCGGAGGCCCCCTGGGTCCCGGCGTCTTCCTGCTGCAAGCGGGAAGAGGAGGACGTAGTCCACGTCTTGTCTCCTTCCTAGTCTCTGCCCCCTGCCTCTCGCCGGGTCCTCCAGGGACGATGTCTCCAGATGTCGTGCCCCTGTCACCGTGAACCAGCCTGCGTGCTCAGGGGTTGGCCATGCCCTGGCAGTGAGCACCCAGGAGGCCTCCTGTCCAGGCTCCTCACGCCGGGCGCAGGGCCTGCGGGGACGAGCGGGGGCAGAGCCAGACCTGCGGGCGTCCAGGTGGAGTTCCTGTTCCCACACCTGTCCTCACGTTCAAGGAGGAGGCAGGGGCCTGCCGAGTGGGACAGCCAGACTCCCCCGCCCCGTGGGGAGGGGAGAGGGCGGACGGGACGGGCTTGGTGGCGGCTCAGGCCTGATGACAGCCTCCGGCTTCCGCACACGGTGCTTTTTCAGGTGGGAACGGTTGTGCTTATTGCGGTTGTTTTCCCAGGATCCCGGAGTGAGGCCGCCGGCTCTGTGGTGAGCAGCATTCCACTAAGCCTGTGCGCGGCTTCCTGCGGAGGCTCTGACGTCGTTAGTGAGAAGAGCCTGGGTGAGTCACTGACTCAGCAAGCAGCCAGCAGCAGGCCAGGGCTGTGGCTGGGACGGGGAGGCCGGGCGTCCCGTGCAGCGAGCCCAGGGCTGGCCTCAAACCCCGGAGTTCCAGGGTTCCCCCGGGGGAGGAGGTGCGGGTGCTCCTAAGCGCGGGCTTCCTCAGGGCTGTTGTCAGTTGGACCTCTCTGCGTCGGCTTCTGGCGTCGCTCTGTTCTGAAGGCCTGTGAAGCAGAAGAAGAGGCCACAGCCGAAAATCTGTGAGAGCTTCTGAATCATCGATGGTGATCAGGGCATCTTAAATCATACGACTCAGGACGGTCGCTGGAAGCTGGCCAGTCCCTAAAGCAGCATCCTTAGATCGTAGGAGGCACGTCGTAAACTGTTTCCTTCCTTTCGTTCTGGTTGTAAAGCTTGGGAAAGCTTGAGTTCATCTCATCACAGATGAGACCACGTTCCAGGCCCCTGTCTTCCCATGTCAGCGTGATGCAGCCTGAGACGCGGTGGCTCAGCCAGGGCTGCGGCCCGCGTGCCGTGAGGGCCCCTGCCGCTCCTGCAGGAGGAGCATCTCTGGGGCGCGTCCAGCCTCCTGGGGGCGCCGAGGGAGGGAGCGCAGCCCGAGCCGGCACGGGCCTGCCACGCGGCGCATGCTCAGGCACACGCGCGTGCTCACGGGGTCCTTTCAGAGCGCGCACGCTGTTTTGTAACTCCACAGTGGTGACCGGAATGAGACTCTCCTGGGTACTGTCACGTCCTCCTGTGGCTCTAAGACTTGTTCTTACAGGCCGTGCTCGCAGGGTAGTGTATTGGCCTAAATGCAGACATGAATTTAGCAGCTTGAGACGACGCACACTGATGACCTCCCATGGTTTCTGAGGGCAGGGATTAAGAGCAGGCAGGCCAGGGGATTCCGGCCGAGGGTCCCTCAGGAGGCTGCAGTAGGGGCTTCAGCCGGGGCTGCCCCATCCGAAGGCCGGACCGGGTGGGATGCCTGGCTTCCAGGAGGCCCCTCCCGTGGCTCCTCTGCACGTGGGCCCCCGCAGGGCTGCTGAGGCTCCTCAGTGCACGGGGACCGGCTCCCCTCAGGAGGAGTGTGAAGGAGGAGAGCGTTCGTGGAAAGTTCTAGACCCTCCTCCTCATCCTGTGACTACCTCAGCACCTTGTACACTGTGCTGTGTGCATTCGTCTCTGAGCAGACCCTGCGGGACAGCGTGGCGTCTTCTCTGCTTTCAGTGGGTACAGGAGCCCAGGGAATTCTGGGCTGCCAGGACTGTCTGTCTGGAATCACTGAATGTTGTGGACCAGGAACAGAGTCTGTCGGCCACGTGAGTGTCTTAGATGCTCAGTATTTTCCTGCTGAGGTGGAGGTGCTTTTAACAATACCTCGCATTTCCTCCTGTAGATTTTGTTGTTGTTTTTTGTTTGTTTGTTTTTGCCATGTCATGCAGCTCGTGGGTTCTTAGTTCCCCAACCAGGGATTGAACCTGGGCCCTCGGCAGTGAAAGCTCAGAGTCCTAACCACTGGACCGCCAGGGAAGTCCCTGTTGTTGTTGTTGTTGTTGTTGTTGATAGCTGTTTTGAGGTGTAATTCCCATACTCTTCACCTAATCCACCTAAAGCGTGCCGTTCCCTGCTTTGTAGTGTATTCATTGAGTGCAGTCGTCACTACTACCAATTTTAGAACATTCCATCACCCCGAGAGGAAACCCCATCCCCATTAGCATCCCTCCTATCCCCCTCCCCAGCCCCTGACAACCAGGAGCCCACTCATCTCTGTGCACTTGCCTGTTCTGGACGTTTCCCATCAGTGGAATCACACCCTGTGTGTCCTTGTCCGTCTGGCTTCTCTCACTGAACATCGTGTTCTCAGGGTCCATCCACGTTGTAGCGAGGGTCAGTGCTTCACTCTTTTTCATGGATGGATAATATTTCAGTGTGTGGAGGGACACATTTGTTTATTCGTTCATCTGTTGATGGACATTTGGGTGGTTTCCACCTTTTGGCGGTTGTGAATCACGCCTCTGTGAACATTAATATTCGGGTTTTTGGTGTGGGTTTTTTTTGGCTGCGTTGGGTCTTTGTTGCTACACGCAGGCTTTCTCTAGTTGTGGTGAGTGGGGTCTAGTTTTTGTTGCAGTGCGCGGGCTTCTCATTGCGGTGGCTTCTCTTGTTGCGGAGCACAGGCTCTAGGCACGCGGGCTTCAGTAGTTGCAGCACGTGGGCTCTGTAGTTGTGGCGCATGGGCTTCATTGCTCTGCGGCATGTGGGATCTTCCCAGACTAGGACTTGAACCTGTGTCCCCTGCATTGGCAGGCGGATTCTTAACCACTGCGCCACCAGGGAAGCCCAATATTCAGGGTTTTGTGTGGACGAATAGTCTCATTTCTCTTGGGCAGACACCCAGAAGAGGAATTACTGGGTCATTTGCTAACTGTTTAACTTTGAGGAGCTGCCAGAGTGTTTTCCAAACCCAGCTGTCCTCACTGTTTTCTGCCCTTTGCCAGGAGGCCTTGGGGCCGATTGTTCCCATCAGAGGTTCTTCCCCAGGGTTTCTGGGTCAGCAGTGGTGCTGATGCTGCGGGTCGGTTCCCCCGTGTCAGGAACCACTGGTCTGCAGGGCTGTCCTGTGCTGGACCACGCCTGCTCCATCTCCCACCCCCGGCCTTGTCTAAGCAATATGAGTTCAATGGATATTTACTACTCCGTCCTTGGTAAGTTGGAGGATATTATTAAGAACGATAGAAGATTGTTTTCTTCCTTTGTCTTAAAAAATAAGATTCTGGGCAAAAGGTCACATATCGTAATTCTATTTACAAACGTCCAGAACGGGCAAATCCACAGAAACAGAGAGTGGATTAGTGTTGTCAGGGGCTGGGGAGGGGATTGGGGCGCGTCTGATAATGCGGTGATGGGATGTTCTGGAACTAGATAGAGGTGATGGTTGCCCAGCTCTGAATGTATTAAAACCCACTGAACTGTATACTTGAAGCAGGGGCCCATTCTGTGTGAATTATATCTCAGTAGGGCTGCTGTTGCAAAGATGAGACTTAGGACACAAAGGGTGTTTCCGGAGTTGTTTGACCTGTTAGGACCGCTGCGCCAGGGCGGGGGGACCCTGTCCTGGGACCCTCCGGGCATCCGTGTCCTGGCCCGTAGGGGCTCTGCCCACATTGCCGTCCTCCACTGTGAAGCGTGGAAATGGTGGCCTGGTCTGAGAGGGGCAGTCGCTGTCCCGGGGCAGGGCTGGCAGCTCTGGGCCTGACCATCTCACCTCCGGCTTCAGCCCTTGCTCTTCGTGGCCCCTCCTCTCGCTGTGCGTCCTCTTTGAGGCCCCTCCTCACCGCGATAGGAACCTTCACCGGCGGGGCGGAGGTGCAGTCTGGAGTTACAGACTGTCCACACGATGCGTCGTCCTCACTTGGTTTCTGCGGGGTCTTGGGTTAGCTGGCCGCCAAGACCCCGGCGAAAGGCCGGAGCGAACTCCGACGTGCTCCTCTGGGAAAGCGGCGAGGCCAGCCCGCCGGGCGCAGTGAGGCCAGGAGAGCGCCGCTGTGGCCAGGAGGGAGAATAGCTGCTCACCCACTCCCGATGGTTGCAGGAGTGGTGTTTCTCCATTTTATAGATGGAAACCGAGGCCTGCGGTGGTTCAGGGACTCAGAGGCAGGCCTGTGGCTTCCAGGCTGCAGGCGTGCCCGGGGAAGTCCTGGGGAAGAAGAGTCAGGGGCTTTGAGTCCATCCCGGTCCCTTCCCCGCAGCCCGCTGGGCGGCAGGGCGCTGCAGGAACAGGCGCTCCCGGAGCCAGCGTGTCCCACGTGGCAGGACATGGCCCCAGCGCTGGGGGTGGAGCTCTCTGGTGGGTCCCGCGGGTCGGGAAATGAGGCGGGGAGTCCCGGGGGCTGCAGCACCCGCCTCCTCTGGTAGCCCTAATCACCGGAGCGGGGAGGGACGGCTCTGAACCCTGTCCCGTTGTCTTTCAGGACAAACCCCACGATGCTGCTCACGAAATCAGCGAGACCATCCGGTAAGTGTGGCGCCTGCTGGGGTGGGGCCTCGGGGTGGGCCAGTCCTGAGTTCCCAGCAGCCCCCCAGCCGTGCGCTCCCCCATTCCTCAGTGCTGATCCGTGTCAGCATCGTCAGAATCGAGGAGGCTTGGGAAGCGGGGCTGTGGGTCAGGGGGTCAAGTCCTCTGAGTGTGACCCAGGACAGGTCTTGGTGCTTCGTGAGCTGGCTTCCTGTGGAAGAGGCTGGAAATCCTGAGTGGCCAGCTTCCCGAGGGACCCCTCCCCTCTCCCCTCATCACCTTGCTTTACTCTTCTCCCGTGGGGTTTGGTGTGACCTTTGGGTTTGGGCCGCTCTTCCCTCTGTGAGCCTGCCCCGTGCTGTGCAGAGGAGGCCGGGTCCCGGGAGGCTGACCCAGGTGAGATCTGGGAGGAGGGCCGCCTGCTGTGTTCTAGTGGGCTGTCTCCTCACGTGGGACCTGAGGGTCTATGACGGCCTCCAGAGTGCCCTCGGGGGCCCATGCGTGGAATCCTGCAACCAACCGCTCTTGGCTTTAGAATGTTCCACGTGTGTGACTGTGGCCCTGGCATCTCGCTGCATTGAGCCTTAAAATCCTTAGCTGTGTAGCCACTGCCTGGGCCACACGCCATTACATCTGCTTGAATCTGGGGCGACCGGGCTGGCAGCAGTACAAAAGGCTGTTTGGTACATAGGGGTGGTACTCCCCCCTCTCCGTCCTGTCCTTCCTTCGGGAGGCGAGCATTTATCAGTTTCTTCTGTATTGTTTCAGGTTATATGTATGTATATATTACTGTAGTATATTAGTATAAAATCTATCTTAGGGTTCTCCAGAGAAACAGACCCAGTGACGTCTGTGTATATGAGATTAATTTAAGCAACTGAGTCACACGACTTCAGGCTGGCGAGTCTGAAATATGCAGGACAGGCCAAGAGAGGCAGACCCAGGGAAGAGTTGATGTTGTAGCTCAAGTCTAAAGGCAGTCTGGAGGCAGAATTTTATGTATACACATACAGATGAATTCCGTATAATATAGTACAGAGGGGTTCTGTGTAGTTCACCCAACTTTCTCCAATGGTGACGTCTCACATAACTGTAACAGCAAAACCAGAAAATGGACATCGGCATAATCTACAGACTTTATTCACTGTGCATGTATAGTCATGTGTATGCACACATGCATTCTTGTAACCTCCACCTCAAACAAGACGTAGATCGGTTTCATCACCACAATATTTTTATCCCTCTTAAATACATAAATACAGATATCCTGGAGTTGGCAAGTGTTGTGAACTTAGGGAAGTAGTGTACTAAGGTGTTCATCAGAGAAGAGCTGGTGTCCAGTTTAGGTTGTCATCATCACTTCCTGATGTGAATCCCAAATTACTACTTTGGTTTTTTTTTAGTATTAACAAATTCCTGACATGAGGTGGATCTTTGACTTACGTAGCATCACTAGATGACCTCTAGTGCGCAGACATGCGCCGGGCCAGCTTCTGGGCCTCTCTTTGTTTTGAGGGTGGTGGGACATCAACACCAGACTGAAGGTTGCCCAGATCTCCCCCAAACCCAGATTACCCCCCAACGCCTGTTTTTAACCACATCAAATATATTTATTTAATACTTTGACTCATGCTTTTGGTTTTGATCTTCTTTTGAAAGATTGTTTTTCTCTTTTTCCCTTCTCTTCACATAGGAGGAAAAGAGACGTAGAGTTACATCCAGAGAACGGTAAGAATAATAAAGCTTTTTGTTCTGTGCAATATGTAATCTTGATGACTGAAATTACTTTTCTGATATCTTTTAAAAAGAAGACCTTTATAGTGAGTTGCCAGGGTGACCATAGATAGCTTAAGGATGCTGGGTTTGCAGTCAGGTTATTAACCTTGTGATTCAGATAGAATTGTCTTACAAAGAGTGAATTGGGGGCAACTGGAAGTTATCAGAACTAGATCTAAAGGATGTATTAAATATTAAATGTTGAGGTAATATGTGCCTTTCAGGGCTCCTGAGATGAAGATTGATTTGGTGGGGGGCGGGAGTAGGAAGGAAGACCTTTTGAAAACTGCCTCCACGGGAGGAGTCTGTGAAGGTCATCCTTAGGGTGTGTGATTTTGCTTGACAGAGTTGCTGGACCGCTTCCTGCAGAAGAACCAGGAAGAGTAAGACCAGGAACAGACGTGGAAGAAGAAGAAGGAGATGATAAAGTAAAGCCTGGTCACCTCCAGGTTTGTCACTTCCACCTTAATCTCAGAACCCATTTGGTTCTAGGAAGGGGGGTCAGGGTGTGGGGAGCGTGTAGGAAGAGAATGACTTTCACTAATGATCAAAATGACCTTGGATTTAACTAAAATGCTCTTCAAACTCATTTTTCTGCTGGTTCCCTATGTGGAAGGTGTGTTATGTGGCTCTGGTGATAGTAAATCAGCGGTAGGCCTGGAAGTCAGCTGGACCTCTGCTACTTGATCAGTCAGTCACAAAGCTTCAGTCTGTCCCCTCTCCTACTTGCGTCTCCTGCCCATGAGGTCTTCGTGAAGGTCTCATTTTCAAACACATGAGGTGCTAAAGTGCTCTAGTATCGTCCAGGTATAAAGTTGCATTCTTAACTGAGATCAGACCAGTTCTTTCCCCAGACCTCCAGCTCCTTTGTAAAATCAGTTTCAGGTTCTATGAAATACAGATGTACCCACTGAACCCCCATGGGAGGGGGTAGGAGAAGGGATTAGGGATCTGATACTGCAAGCTTTACCATTAGACAGCACTGCCCCATATGACAAAGGGCTGACATTGGTCGGGCACAGGTGGTAGAACAATATCACGTCCCTTTTGGTTTTTTTTTTTTTAAATCATTGTTTTTGTTTTTGTTTTTTTTATTAATTTATTTCTTTATTTTCGGCTGTGTTGGGTCTTCGTTTCTGTGCGAGGGCTTTCTCTAGTTGCGGCAAGCGGGGGCCACTCTTCATCGCAGTGCGCGGGCCTCTCACTATCACGGCCTCTCTTGTTGCAGAGCACAGGCTCCAGATGCGCAGGCTCAGTAGTTGTGGCTCACGGGCCTAGTTGTTCCGCGGCATGTGGGATCTTCCCAGACCAGGGCTCGAACCCGTGTCCCCTGCATTGGCAGGCAGATTCTCAACCACTGCGCCACCTGGGAAGCCCCCTTTTGGTTTTATTAAGACGTTGATTAGAAGTTTCAGCTCAGCAGAGGGGCAGCACCCTGGGCAGGCACTGGGCCTCCACCATCTATGGATCCTCTCCTCCAGCACCCAGGCTAGGTACTCAGTTACCAGCACCCCAAAGGGCAAGAACTGAGCTCTGCCAGGCTAGCCTTCCCAGAGGGCAAGTGTAAGCAGCACAGCCAGGAATGGGAGCAACAGGCTTTGCTGGGTTGTCCAGAAGGAGGGCGATGTCTGGCTTGGCACGGCTGGAGTCAGCGCTAGCCTCCCCTCGGACACGTGCACTGGGCCCCCTGGTCTCAGGCTCACACAGGCCTCCAAAGCCCTTCCCTCAGGATGATGCTCAGACCCTCCACCCAGCCCACCTTCCCGCCCCAAACACCAGCAGGTCAAGCACCACTCAGAGAAGGGGGCCTTTAAAGGGCTTTAGAAAATCTTAGAATCCGGTTATGGCAGCTACTGTGTCTCACTTGTAGCTGAGAGCTCTGCTCCCAGAGCACAGGATGGCCGAGGGGGGCGAGATGGGAGGGTCTCGCTGTGACCCCGAGGCACTGCTGGCCTTTTCAGCCACATGCCTGCCTTCCTTGGAAATACATTTCATTAACAGCCAAAGGGAACACCCTGAGAAACAGGAGGAATTATTGGTTCGTTTCAATCCTTAGCAACAGGGAGTTTTCACCACCGTGTATTTCGTCTGCTCTCTGCAATGCGCTGGAACTTTCCTTTGGGCTAAATGTGCCTCAGCTGTCCACGGCACCCTACACACTTGGTGACTCCACCTGACCCGGGAGTGCCCTGGGCCCCAGGGACAGGGTCCCTCCTTCCTGACCACCCCCTCGTGGGAGTGCTGAGGCCAGTCAGCCCCCAGCTCTGGGGGCTCAGGGTCCCCTCGGAAGTGACTGCGAGTCAAGCTCCCCACCGACCCCCTCCCCCCAGGTCTCCCTCCAGCCAGGGACGCTTCGTGCGCGGTGCCGGTCGCCCCTCCTCAGGGGGGAGGAGACCCGGGCCGACTCCGCTCCACTGACCTGCCGCTGCCCATCCGGGACGTGGCCGAACAGCCGGTGGGTGTCGGGGAAGCCCTGAGGGCGAGCGCCCTCCCGCACCCTCACGACTCGGTGCTGCTCTGGGTGGAGCCCGCGGCCCAGGGGGCAAGAGGTGCGATGGGGGTGGGAAGGAGACGGGGCCATGGGAAGCCCATGCCGGGCCAGGGCGCAGAGGCAGGAGGCGGCGAGGGGGCCCGGCCCAGCTGCGAAGCCCGTGCCTCCACCCCGCCCAGGCCCGAGCGGCCCTCAGACCTCCCTGCTGGCCCCTGGGCTCGGGGTGGGTGACGGGTGCGCTGAAGAAGCCGTCCCGCTCGAGCCGTCCGGAGAGGCCGGCCCAGGGTTTGTGCCTGTTCCCGGCATGGGGCGAGCACCGGGGCCTGAGGGTGTGGAGCCATCTGGCCGCAGGTCACAGGCTTTGCCTGTCGGAAAGGAGGGCTGCGATGGGGCTGTGCCGACGGAAGGGGAGGGTGGAGCCGCCGATAGTCCCCGTTTGCCAGGCAGAACTTCATCGTGGACCCTGTTCTCAGCAGCCGTGCGCAGCAGGGACACCCAGGCCTGGTGAGTCTGCGCCCCACCCAGGGCCGCTGGGTTCCTGAGCAGCAGCCCGGCATCTCCTGCTGAGAAACCCCAGAGACTGTGCTCCGTCCCCCAAGCCCACCGCAGCGCTGCAGAGCCCAAGGGGACTGGGGCTTCACCCCAAACTTGAGGAAGCCACACCTGGGGGCCGCGGCACAAGCGCGGGGCCCACCATCCCCGCAGGAGCAGACCCCGCGGAGGGTCTATGTTTTGGAAGTAAATTTAGAGTAACAAGTTTTAAACACAGAATCTTAGAGCTGGGAAAATCCTTTGTGTCATTCATGTAGCTACATAAGATTTTTTTTTTAATGAGAGGATGGATTTCCTTGAGCAAGAGTGAATTTCCAGGAATGGGTCCCTGGATACCAAGGACTGTTTTGGGGAAGAAAGACGAATCTATTCTGTGAACGCCTTATAGAACTTATTCTATATTGTAGTTCTGTCTGGAAACACATGTACCGTTGATCTTTGTAGCAGCCCTTAACATCCTCAAGAGAAGCTCTCATTTCCCCATTAGTACTTGTTATAGACGGAATATTTGGGTCCCCCCAGCATTCACATGTTGACACCCTACCTCCAATGTGATGGTATTAGAAGGTGGGTCTTTTGGGATTTGATGAGGTCATCGGGATGGAGCCCTCATGATGAGATTCTTCCCCTTGTGAGAGTCATGAGAGAGCTGGCTTTTTCTCTCTGCTCTCTGCCCTGTGAGGACACAATGAGAAGTGGACGGTCTGCAACCCAGAAAAGAATCCTCACCAGAAGGTGATGATCCCGGCACCTAGATCTAGATCTCAGACTTCCAGCCTCCAGAACTGAGAAATACATTCTTGTTGTTGTTTACAAGCCCACACCCCGCCCCGTTTATGGTACTTTGTGACAGCAGCCCAAACTGACTTAGCACTCTTTTCTTCAAGTAAATGAAAGAATTTGTGGAGCCCATCCATTTTATGATACAATTTCCCAAATAACCAAGATTCTCTCTATGCACTCTGATTTGTCAACTTTTTTATTTATCAAAATTGTTATAAAAAAAGTTTCCATATTTTTTCCTAATAAATTGTTTCCAATCCATGTTGTCACTATAATGGTTCTATGATATTAATAATTTGAGCCCTAATACCCTGCTTAAAATAATCATTTATTTGTCTTATGAATAAGTTCAGGGTTCAAATGCAAAAGTTTCAAAGGATATACTGTGTAAAACATCTATGTCACCCCTCTGAAGGAAAGAAGGAGGGAAGAAAGGAAGGAAGGAAGGAAAAAACATTGAATTTGCCCTCAGTTTAGCTGCCACTTCCTAAGGGAAGCCCTTTCCAACTCCAGACCCCCAGGCATCACAAATAAGCTCTCATGGGACACTGTCCATACTGTTGCACGTCATGTTTCCTGAAAAGCTGATTCTGAGACAAGGACAGACTTTCGGGAAGTTTCTTGGGGTGTGTATTTTGGGATAAACATAGAATTACCGTATGACTCAGCAATTCCACTCCTAAATCATTGAAAACAAACACTCAAACAAATCTGCATACACACATGTTGATAGCAACACTATTCACAATAGAAAAATCATGGAAATAACCCAAATGTCCATCAATGGATGAACGAATAAACAAATTGTGGTATATACCTACAGTGGAATAGTAATTCAGTCATAAAAAGGAATGGAGCAATTAAATATCAAACAATTACACGGCCAAGAACATTTTTTAAAGGAATGAAATACTAATACATATTACAGTGTGGATGACTCTCACAAACATCATGCTAAGTGAAAGATGCCAGACACGAAGGTCATACATTGTATGATTCCATTTATCTGAAATATTGAGAATAAGTAAATCGATAGAGAAAGAAAGCAGATTGGTGGTCTTCAGGGCCTGGCAGAGAGAGCGAAGTAGTATCTTCTCAATGGGTACAGAGTTTCCTTTTGGGGTGATAAAAATGTCTGTGGGAAAAAAATTTTTTTTAATTGGAAAATGATTGACTAAAAACAGAAGTCTGTGGGGTATTTCTTGGTACTGCCTTTCTCAATTTTGACAGTAAATGGTCAAGTACACAGTAAATGGTCAAGTGCAGCAGCCATGGTTTGAGAAAGAAATGATGACCAGGGCTCAGAACACTCACTCAGGGACGAGGGTGAGGGTCACCCCACCAAGTAAGCCATCCATTTTAGCAGAGATATTATCCAAGGATGAGGGGACTTGAGAATGGATAGCACAGGAGGGAGACAATGACTATCAGTTGTGGCCTTGAGGCCACCTACAGTAACAGAGGCTATAGTTCGACCCATTGACGCTCCTTTCACTGGTAGTTCATCTCACTCACCCTCTTCCCTAAAAACGATCCATGGAAACTATGAAAGAGTTGTTTCCAGAACTTATGCAAAGACGTTGATCCCAGTAAAGGCAACAAAAGCAAAAATAAACAAGTGGGGCTATATCCAACTAAAAAGCACAACAAAGGAAACCAACAACAAAATGAAAAGGCAACCTACCGAATGGGAGAAAATTTTTACATATCATATATCCTATAAGGTGTTAGTATTCAAATTATATGAAGAACTCATACAAAAAAAAAAAATCGAAAAAATATCCAACTAAGAAATGGGCAGAGGATCTGAATAGACATTTTTACCAAGAAGATACAGAGATGGCCAGCAGATAATTAAAAAGACCTAAAATCACTAATCAGCAGAGAAATGTAAATGAAACCACAAAGAGATGTCACCTCATACCTGTTAGAATGGCTAATATCAAAAAGACAGGAACTAACAAGTGTTGGCAAGGGTGTGGAGAAAAGGGAAGCCTTGTGCACTGTTGGTAGGAATGTAAATTGTTGCAGCCACTATGGAAAACAGTATGGAGGTCCTCAAAAACTTAAAAATAGAACTATCATGTGATCCAGCAATTCCACTACTTGGTATTTGTATGAAGGAAACAGAAACTCTAATTCAAAATGAAATCTGCCATATGACCCAGCAATCCCACTACTGGTCATATACCCTGAGAAAACCATAATTCAAAAAGAGTCATGTACCAAAATGTTCATTGCAGCTCTATTTACAATAGCCGGGACATGGAAGCAACCTAAGTATCCATCATCAGATGAATGGATAAAGAAGATGTGGCACATGTATACAATGGAATATTACTCAGCCATAAAAAGAAACGAAATGGAGTTATTTGTAGTGAGGTGAATGGAGTTAGAGTCTGTCATACAGAGTGAAGTAAGTCAGAAAGAGAAAAACAAATACAGTATGCTAACACATATATATGGAAGCTAAGGGGAAAAAAAAAAACAACAACAAAATGAAATCTGTACCCCCATATTCATTGCAGCATTATTTACAATAGCCAAGACTTGGAAATCCCTGTGTTCATCGATGGATAAATGGATAAAGGACACTAGGCATAATATGCCAAATTATATATATATATATATATATAATTCAGCCATGAGAAGGAGGCAAATCCTGCCATTTGTGACAACATGAACGGACCGTCAGGGTGTTATGCTAGGTAAAATATGTCAGACAGAGAAAGAAATATCCTGTATGATCTCACTTTATATGGAATTTTAAAAAATACTCATAGACTGGTGGTTACCAGAGGCAGGGGGTGGAGGGTGGGTGAAACGGGTAAAGGTGGTCAATATGTACAAACTGGCAGTTATAAAATAAACAAGTCCTGGGGATGTGGCTATAGTTAATAATACCATATTGCATATTTAAAAGTTGCTAAGAGAGTAGATCTTAAAAGTCCTCATCACAAGAAAAAAAGATTTCTACCATGTATGGTAATGGATGTTAACTAGACATACTGTGGTGATCATTTTTTAAATTGAAGTATAGTGGATTTACAGTATTATACTGTAATAACAATATATTAGAACACAGTGATTCAATATTTTTATAGATTATACTCCATTTAAAGTTATTATAAAACATTGGTTATCCTTATAGCTTATTTATTTTATGCATAGTAGTTTGTGCCTCTTAATCCCCTCCCCTACCCCTATCTTGCCCCTCCCCCCTTTCCTCTACCCACTGGTAACCACTGCTTTGACGTCTATATCTGTGAGTTCATTTCCTTTCTGTTACATTTATTCTTTATTTTTTAGGTTCCACATAGGAGTGATAACATACCGTATTTGTCTTTCTGTGTTTGACTTATTTCAGTAAGCATAATAGTGTTGCAGCAAAAATAGAAATGAAGTTTTTCCTCTCCTGAAAATAAGGAAAGTAAAGGGGACAGTGAACAGGCTAGAGAAGACACATAAGCTGGCCTGAAAGGGTTAATCGATCCTAGTTTTATTTTAACTGTTACTAATCTGTAGTGTCTGTAACTAGATGTATCTTTCACAAAGCTAAATTACATTCTGTTCCTATCACTCCCTAGCTGTCTATGTAAGTGACATCCTGCATCTGGTGCTTAAGCTCCCTGCCCTCTTTTGTAGCAAATCACCCTGTGTAGCTGTTTGCATATCAGAAAGAAGATGGCAGGCAGATAACGCAGAGAATGAACCCAATTACAGGTCTGCCTGACACCAGCGATGAAGGTTTTGAAATAATGCAAGAAGAAGAATGCAGGACCTTTACCACTTTGATCCTTATCACCAACCCCTGGACTGAGGTGGGCGCCCGAGGGCCCGGCAGGCGAGCCGGGGCCCCCAGGCGTCTGTGGACATCGTGTCTGCGCCCAGCGACCCCAAGGCCACGCTCAGGCACGCCGACTTCTTCTCGCGCTGTGAGGATCTCTGTGCCTTGCAGGACTTGGTGCCTCTGCGCGCCGTTTGCACCTCCCTGCGGGAGGGCCTGCTGGACTTAACGCCGACTGCCTCTGCGGGGTGGACTGGGCGCCGCCCCTGAGCACCCTCTGCTCCTGATCTGTATCCAGAGTTTCTTCCAGCCACGGCTTGTCGAGACAGGTTTTTGCTTCCTGCTTCCAGGGGCTCTCGTGTGGGCGCTGTGAAGCAGGGTTTTGGATGGTGCAAGGTGGAGGGTGGGCACTAGATCCGGGGCCCATTGCCCGGGTGTGCGTGCACTAGATGGGGCGTGTGGCCTAGGACTCCTGCCAGCTCGGTGACCCCGGCCGAGTGCCTTAAGGCTTCTAGGTCTCAGTGTTCTCATCTGTAGCATGGGCTGAACAGGACTCACTCTCTGTGGCGGTTACAAGGTTACATTCTGTTAGTGCTTGTAGACTCTACAATGTAGAAAACTTAGCACAGTTTGGAGCATCGTTAATTGTTCCACAGATTTTACCTGGACTGTTGAATGACTTTGCCTGGTACACGCCAAAGCGTTTAGGAAATGGATATATCCCAGCTTCATTTCCTTTCCATTAAAACAGGGCTCAGGAAAAAAAAAATCTTTTTTTCAATAGTCTTATATAGTGGAAAGAGCACCAGTGTGAAGGCAGCTTAGGGTTTGAATTCCAGGGCTTATGCTCTCTGGCCCTGGGCAGGTTACATTTTTTTTTTTTTTTAATTTCAGGTGTTGCAATATATTTTTTTTTTTTTTTATTTTTGGCTGTGTTGGGTCTTCGTTGCTGTGCGAGGGCTTTCTCTAGTTGTGGCAAGTGGGGGCCACTCTTCATCGCGGTGCATGGGCCTCTCACTATCGCGACCTCTATTATTGCGGAGCACAGGCTCCAGACACGCAGGCTCAGTAGTTGTGGCTCATGGGTCTAGTTGCTCCACGGCATGTGGGATCTTCCCAGACCAGGGCTCGAACCCATATTCCCTGCCTTAGCAGGCAGACTCTCAACCACTGCACTACCAGGGAAGCCCAGGTTACTTTTGAACTGCAATCCCCATACTTGTAAAATGACATTAAAAGCCACTCTTTCTGTGGGTTCTTAGAATTAATTCAGCAGGTTATGTGTGTAAAGTATCCTGGCACTTGAATGAGTTGTCAGAACCAAGGGCTGCTGGAGACGATGCTTCTGCCCTAGGTAATCTCCCCTTCTACTGGGCGGCAGGTAAACACAAGCACAGTAGTCAGTGCTCTGGAAGGAGTGAGTTCTGGTGCTGCAGAGCACAGAATCCTTTTTTTTTTTTTAATTTAATTTTTATTTTATATTAGAGTATAGTTGATTTACAATATTGTGTTAGTTTTAGCTGTACAGCAAAGTTATTCAGTTATACATATATCCATTCTTTTTCAGATTCTTTTCCCGTGCAGGTTATTGCAGGATATGGAGTAGAGTTCCCTGTGCTATGCAGTAGGTCCTTGTTGATTACCTATTTTATATATAATCATGTGTATATGTTAATCCCAAACTCCTAATTTATCCCTCCCCCCCACTTCCCCTTTGCAGAGCACAGAATCTTGGAAGGGAGAGTTCAGGCTTCTTGGAGTAGGTGCCATCCTTTCTAAGGATATGTAGAAGCTCCTGGGGTAGCAAGAGGGAGCAGTGTGTGTCAAACTTTGAGAAATATAAGAAACTATGGCAAAACTAAGGTACAGGAATGGAACTCAGGGTTTGGGAAAGAAATGAGAGTTGATACTGGAAACCTACTGGGGCCAAACAGAAAAGGGCCTTGTTTGTCCCGTCAGAAGTTTGGATGTTTATCCTGAAGGCTGTGGGAAACCCTAAAGAACAGTGAGATGGACTTCTGGTTTAGAGACTCACTCGGACCTCCATTTGGAAGGCACTTGATTGGGTGCAGGGTGAACTGTAATCTAAGGGTCCCACTTAAGTTATAAAAGGTTGGACTGGATTTTGGAGATCAGAGACAGAATGGGTGTGGCCTGGTGACCAGTTAGGAAAGGGAGGGCAGCAAGCATGGGTGACAGTTTACAGCTGCATCTTTTTGTGAGATACAGAGCACAGTAGGAAGGGATTGGGGGTGGGGAGAGGATAATACTTCATCTTCAGTGCTTTAGAGGGACCTGGTAGACAGGTCTGGGCCCAAGGTACAGATCTGGGCTTTTTGGGAGGACAGGTGTTTGAAGGCATGGGAGAGACTTAGGTTACCCACAAGAAGATCCAAAGAATCATATTTCTGAGAGCTTTTTAAGTGGGTATATTGAGGATGTTTATAAGCTGAAAGAAAGTAGCCATCAGAGGAAGGGTGTGAAGATCTAGGAGAGGTAATGATTATTCATTTGTTTTCAAAAAGCTGAATACTTATCGTGTGCCTGGCCCTCTTCTAGGATCTGGGGTTCTCGCCATGTGTTATCTCTTCTGCAAGGACAGTTCAACTCATCCCCGGATGAAGAGAAGTCAGATTATTCTTTGCATCCCATTCAGGTGTAAGAACTGTTCTGTACCTCTGAAGGGACTTTACTTAAGCAGGGTAATAAGTTAGAAATCAAAAGAAATTAGAGCTGGAAGGGACCTTAAAGGCCACTGTACTTAATTTTGCCTAATATTTAACCTTGATTGTAAGAAAAATTTATGGCAGAGCCCATTCTCTTCAGAATTCCTTCACTGAACTTTCTTTATGTTTTTCATCCAGTGGATCTAGCTTGTAGATTTTGGCCTCCTCCTAAATTTGCTTCTTCATCCACATTACATTTTGCCCGGACTATGGCAGAAGCTCCTGGGTGGTTTTGCGGCCCCTGGACTCAGTTCCTCTAAGTTCATCTGCCTACTCGGGTTGAGTGATCTTCTAACATGAAAAGATACGCCTAAAATAATGCTGCTAATGACTTGCCCACACAAAGTTAGTGCATACTAGCCGCCCAGTGTGTGCTCTGCACAGAGGCGTGTAGTCTGAACTGTGCTCTGCCAAGCCTCCTGGGGCTCTTTGGCCCTGAGGAAGGAGAGCTTTTTGTGATCACTCCCTTTATCTAATTGGTCCTTCAGCAGCGGGGCACCTTTTTCTAATCAGCGGAGGCACCCTTACTCAGCCAGTGGTAGCCCCAGGGCTCATCACCTGTGGGATACAAGCCATGCTGTCTCCCAGGCTTGATTCGACCAACATCTCTATTTTCTGTCCCTTCTCACACTTGGACCCCTGGCGTTTAGTTATCCCCACCTGCAGTATTTACAGTGCGCAGCAGGTGTCAGGCTTGAGTGTCTTTGCACCTCCTCCTCCAACTCTGCATAGCCTCATCTTTCTCGATTGTACTTCAGGGTTATCATGAAGCCGTCACTTAGATATAACTTTTTGCCTCCATAGGAACCTCTGTGCATAAAGGTTATGGTTCTTTATCTCATGTGATTGAAATTTTGAGTTTATACATGTCCCTCCTTAATGAGGCTTTAAGAGCAGGAGTCATTTCTAATCCTTAGCACACAGCAGGTGCTTTTTTTCTTTTTAGATGTTTTTTAATGATGACAAAATGTACGGTTTAAATCACGCATTTTAAAATAATTTTGCTTTAGGTTCTGACAGAAATAAAGTTTCCGGAAGTTGTGTTCCTGCAATAAGAAATAAAGATGTGACCTTCCAGTTGTGTAAAGCTCATGAATGCTGTGTCAGTGTGTCGGGGGCGCTAAGGAACCTGGAGCTAAATGGGCTAGTTCTGAGAGAGAGAGACTTAACTATGTTAACAGAGGTAAGCCTTCATTGTGTCCTGCCAACATTTGATAGTTGCTTTTGGGGCAAACCAAACGGTTAAAATTTTAAACTGTTCCTCCCCATTAAAGGGATTGAATAAATCGGCCACTTTGGTGCACCTGTGTCTTGCGAATTGTCCAATTGGAGATGGAGGTTTAGAAAGTGAGTTTCGGTCTTGTTTAAGCCTCTTCCCATCAGACTGGTCTCGTGATTTCCTACACACCATGTTAATTCCTGTCTACCTTTTCTTGGTGGTGTTCATGCCTGGATTGTCTCCTGTACCTGCTCAAACCTTAGTCCGTTCTCATTTGTACCATGGAAGTTTGTCATGATGGATACTGTCAGAACTAATTTTACTTAAGTTTACGTTAAGCCGCAAAGCACACATTTTGTATATTTTCTGTTTTTTGTGTTTGTTTATATTTTTATGGTTTCTCTTCAAGAAATATTATGGGAAGGGAAATAGCAAGATGTAAAGAGCAAAAAAGTCATCATTCTCTTTAAATTGTTAGAACATCTATCTGCAATCATAATTATAATGCACTGTGGTATGTGTTAAAATAGGAAATATATGTAACGTCCCGTAGGAGCAGCAAAGTCAGTGGTGTTGGTGAGGGTGTGTCATGGAAGTAATCACAAAGCAGGTGACTGTTGGTTGGGGTCCTGAAACATTAGTGTGTGTTCCCTGTGTCCATTAGTGGTCTGGAGGGGTTAGGAAGCCTGCCTTTCAATTTGAGGGAACAGAGGGTTTGAAGTCCTCTCTCTTCTGTTGCTCTAGTATACTGCATAGCAGCTAATAAAATACTGGGTTTATAGTTGACATTTAAATCGCTGTTGGATCATCAAGATTGGGGTGTATCATTGGAAATGAAAATAGGAAGAGTCTTATGCTTTTTAGGTTTTTCTTTTTTTTCCTATGTCTCAGAAGGCTCTTTGACGGGGGACTTTTTATTCTCCCATACAATTCCATGAATACTTTTACCCTGGCACTTATTTTAATGGCATTTTCAATTTATAAATGTCTTTGGAACACATATTGTAAACTATTTGAGGGTAATGACCATGGCCATTGGTGGCACATCTTAAATGTGCATTGTGTTAATTTTTGAGTGTCATGTGGTCTACCATCAGTGCTTCCCTCTTTCACCCAGTTTTCTTCCTCATTTCCTTCTCCAAATTTGTCTTTTTCTGTTTTCCCTTTTGCTTCTCTATTCTTGCCTTCTCTTTCCGTTGCATCTGTCATTTTTCTTCTTCTTCTCCTTCTGACTTCATTATTATGGCCAACTGAAGCCTTTTCTAGTATGTTCTCTATCTTCCTTGCCTCTTTATTACCATCCACAAACTCTTACAGAATATTCTTGGTTGACTCCCTTACTTCCTAGCATACCCTTGTACTTCATGATCACTTTAGAACATTGAAAAGGGTTGGAATTTTTAAAAATAGGTAATTATAATCAGTCTTCTTTCACCTCTGGCGTAAGACTCTTCTTCCTCAATCTGACCATTCTCAAATCTAGAAGTACTCCAGCTCATTGTTCCTCCTTACCCCCATGTTTAGGCCAAAGAACTTGTGAAACCTTAGCCCTGTTTAATACTTGAATTTATCAAAACATAAGAGAGCTAATTCTGCCTAAGGGCACCAAAGAAGAATAAAGATGCCACAGATAAACGTTTAGTCCAGATTTATAATGGACTCTAAGTGCCTAGTTGAGTGCTAACCATTACCTCACTTGAGCAACAGGGAGCTCATGACAGAAACTAACATATTAATTGTATAGACACTTCACTTCACCATTCCTCAATGTAGCTGATAAGCTGCATCCAGTTAGCTTAAATAACATGAATGATTAATTTCCCTGTGTATATAAATTGGGAGTTTGTAAAGTTATCTTTTTCCCTTTGTACAACTACTGACTACCACCTCGCTTGGTCATGGCAATAGAAAATGATGACTAAGAAACACATTGTCTCAATATCAGTGGACATAATGTCCTAGTATTCTACAAAAATCTCTAAATTCTTAATCTAAAAGATATATCTGCCAATATCTTATATCCTTATCCTTTGTTAATATAAATATCCAATCTATGAACATCTCAGTTTCCTTACTTGGAATATGAGGTGGATAGATTTGCTAATATCTAGGGACCTTTCCAATTTTAATATTCCCTGGTTATAAGGGCTGAGCCAAATACAGTGGCTCCTTAATCATTAACCTCGCTCATAATGAAAGTTATCAGCAAGATCTACATGTAAGAGATCAAATATTCATATCCATATATATTGTAGCACATTGACTTTTACAGAACTCAAAGTAACACAACATAGTTACATTCATAGACTTAAGGTCACTGTGGTATACTTTACAATTTTTCTTTTCCCTAGGAAGGAAATGTAGATCCCTGGGAAGGGATTTCTTTCTCTGCCTTTTAGTAATATAAGCCTTTTATTATCTCTTGGACCCTAAAAATGGGTAGGGTTTTGGCAGATGGAGGTTAGGAGAGACCTTCCAGGTTGCAGGGACAACATGAGAAAGGGCAGAAGGAGGAATGGATTTTGAGAAGGACTTGATATCTTACATGATGAGAGCAGCGTTTCACAATCTCTGTCCTGCAGAACACTGGTTTTAGATGATGTTGATGTAGTTACAAGACAGAAGCATTTGGGAAGAGCCGTACTCTACATCCCGACATGAAATTCAAGTTTCACCTTGTTACGTTACATACTCTGAAAAGTTTTGGAGGAAGGAATTGATTTCATTTTTTTAATTCAGTCTTACACTTACTTGACAAACCTATATTCAGCTGATGAGACTGTATTTTGTGAAAGGCCAATCGGAGAAATGCTGAGATGGAGCTTAGGCTATTTCTGTGTTGGGACAGGCATGTGATTATTTTTCTTATAATTCTTTACTGTTTGTCCTAACAATTGTTACTTTGCAGGATTTTTTTTTTTTTACATCTTTATTGGAGTATAATTGCTTTGCAGTGTTGTGTTAGTTTCTGCTGTATAACAAAGTGAATCAGCTATATGTATACATATATCCCCAGGTTTCACTTTTAAGCCTTCTGTTTTTACCTGAGTCATTGGGCCTCTTAGAAAGCTCAACAATTCTGGGGTCTTCATCTCTTTTGTAGTTTCCAGGAGCTCCTGGCACTTACCACTATTTCCTCTTGATTCTTTTCCTCCGACTTCAAACTTTTTTTTTTTTTTTTTTTAATAAATTTATTTATTTATTTATTTTTGGCTGCGTTGGGTCTTCATTGCTGCATGCGGGCTTTCTCTAGTTGCGGCTAGCAGGGGCTACTCTTTGTTGCAGTGCGCGGGCTTCTCATAGTCGTGGCTTCTCTTGTTGCAGAGCAGGGGCTCTGGGCACACAGGCTTCAGTAGTTGTGGCACATGGGCTCAGTAGTTGTGGCTTGCAGGCTCTAGAGCTCAGGCTCGGTAGTTGTGGCACATGGGCTTAGTTACTCCGTGGCATGTGGGAGCTTCCCAGACCAGGGCTCGAACCTGTGTCTCTTGCATTGGCAGGCGGATTCTTAACCACTGCGCCACCAGGGAAGCCCTGACTTCAAACTTCTTACGATTATGAGCTGATTGTTTTCTCAGCCTCTAGTGTCAAAACCAGCTACCTCGCTCATCTTCATTGTCTCAGTTACAAGGTGCAATATTTCCCACGTTTATATGTGTCAAAATATAAGTCAGGGATTGATACATAGCATATGCTTAATAACAATTGTATTTCCTTTTTTTCTTTGTTCAAAGGTATCCAAACACTTGCCAAGTTCTTAAATTGAAAATAGAGTGATCTAATTTATTCAGTTCATCCAACCATCAATATTGAATATTTGTCTTTTTTCTTATACATATTTCTTATATTCCAATCGTGACAGTCTAGAGCACAGTGAGCACACGTATAACTTATTACTGCATTACTACCTTGGCTATTCCTTGACCAAAATTTACTTCTTACAACTGACAGCCTAATTAACCTACTAGAGTTTTTTTTTTTTAATGTATGCATACAAACAAACACCAGTTGCATTGCTAATAACTGAATTTTTACATCTCTATGTACCCATGTATCCAACACCAGGTCAAGATATTATGAAATATTTCTAACACCCTACAAGGTTCTCTGTTACTTCTTTCTGTTCCATACTCCCCGAGGGCAACACCTAAACTGACCTCTATCACCATATATGACATACATGGAAACACACAGTGTGTATTCTTTGGTATCTGGCCTTTGGTTACATATCATTATATCAGTAGTTTATTCTTTTATTGTGTTTTCCTGAGTTTTTAAACCTAGACATTCATACAGTGTCAAAGTACCACTGATTTCTTAATATTATTATGCTGACCTCCATCTTCAGAGGCTTTCCACAGTCTTCCATCTATCTTTCCACCTACTTTCTCTTCCGTCTAATTATGTTTCATTTAACCAACCTCAGTCAGCCTTTTCCCCATATTCCCCAACACGTAGCACTCCTGTGTTCAGCCAGTTTTGTTCCCTATTCCATAAGCCCTCTGTGCCATTGCTGACACTGTGCCTGTTCCCTGCCCGGAAGGCCTGTTCCCTACCCTCTATATACTTGTTCAAGTCTCAGTTTAAATGCTGCCTGTTCTAAGAAGTCTTCTCAGAAGAAGCCAGTGCTTTTTGGAATCCTTCTTTAATGAAATCCCATAGCAAGTGTAATCTGTCCTCCCTGATCTGGTAATTAATTATCCATTGTTCCTATCATATAGTGTTTGTTTTTCTTATGTGCTGTTATTATTTATTGAAGCAGATTATAGTGACTTGAACCAGGAACTGGGTCATTTTCCTTTTCATTTTAGTGCAAGTTTCTGTGATATGAAGTTAAACTCCTTTTCCCTCACTTCCCATTCACCCTCAACACTTGTTAAACATAAAGTACAAGTGAAACTTATTGGTTAATGGGTTTTTGTGGTCCTTGGTTCTGGTCCCTAGGTCTAAGCTGGACTTCTCTAGTGCTAATTTGACTGATTTCTTATTGTCACATAACTCAGGAATTAACTAAATCATTACAAATTTAGATACATATAAGATATTATAAGAAAACCAGTGGATGTCACAAGTTTAGGCCTGGGGGAGAGTGTTGTAGGAGTCCTAGTTTGGTGGGGCTCACACTGCGTGATCGCGCCTTCCAGTATTCCATTGTAAGTAAGAAAGAGGTATGCAAATATATGCTTAATATTTAACAGTGTTGATAAAAAAGAGAGGAGAGAAAGGGATGACAGGTACTTTGAGGGCTTTTTGGAATTCATGAACAATTATGATTGGATGGGGAAAAAGAAAAACCGAGGGCTAACCTCCCACAAGTGAGCTCAGGAAAGAGAGAAGGGCTCATCTGGTATGCAGGTAGAGAGGTTTGACCTACAGAATCTTAGAAAACCTCAACAATCTGAGCAGTGACGGCAAGATGCAAACTAAAGGGATAACAAAAGTCTGCAAAAGTCTCACACAAAGAGCTTTGGCATGGTGTTCATCATGTAGCTAATCCTAACATGCAGACATTTATGAGAGTAAAGTCAGGTCTTTGCCAGAGAGGGTTCCTTATTTGGGCAACTGGGTCAAATGAAGAAAGGCAAATGTAGGCTGCCAGAGTAAATAAGGAGAGGAAAAACAAAATGAACGAGACCTATCATTCATCAGTGGTTTCCGCCCAGTATTCTTAGCCTCCACCTTATCTCCATCTTACTGGTAACACGGGAACTAGACTGAACAATCAGGTAAAAGGTCTCTACAGAAACTGAGGTAATATAGAAAATAAGAAAATAAAACATAAAATTGTAAATTTTCTTCCTAGAGGTAATTGAGATGATAGTTGAATAATAACGTAAGATCAGGTGAAGTCTAAAGACATTTTAGAAAAGCTGAATAAAGTAAGAAAACATCTGTTCACTGGCATCTGAATGTTAGAGAGACACAAAGACATGTGGGCCAAGTTCTGGAGAGAAGGGAAACACAGACGCAAGCTTGACATTTGGTGCAGCTTTTCTCCTTGGGGCATTTGCTGATTCAAATCTTACAGCCTAGGAGCTGAAAAGCCAAGGAGTTCAAAAGACTCTGACCACAGAAGCCAAACGGCAAGATCTCAAGCTAAAGGCAACAACTAATGGAATGACAAGCTAAGTGTATCTTTAGTCTCACAGGGCTGCAGGAACCATTACATTTAAAGCCTAACAAATACATGGGTAGTTGGGAACAGGGAGAATCCAAACGTTCACATGGTAATCCCAAAGGGCAACACCCGTAGAGGAAGGACAAGACAGAAATAGATCAACCTTCACACAGACTGAAAAACAGCTTTGAAAGAGCTCAAACTGAGAATGGACTAAGGTTACCAGTCGCTATAATGACTGTGTGCCATGGGCAAAAGAAAATCTTTTCAAGAGAAAGATAACATCCAGAATGTGGAGGTATCTTTATAGTTTCCTAAAATAAGTTAAACCCAATTTTAATATAAAAAATAATTTGATATACCAGGAAAAAGACTAAATGATCAAAAGCTCAAGAACAAGAAAGAAAGAAGACAATATAAATAGACACAGAAGGACAAGAGCTACCAGACGTTGGTTAAAAAAAAACAAAACAACTATGATTAAACAAAGAAAATAGACACATGGCAAATAAGCATATGAAAAGATGCTACACATTCCATGTCATCAGGGAATTTTAAATTAGAACAATAATGAGATACCACTACACACCTATTCAAATGGCTAAAATCCCCAAACTGAAATACCCAAGTTGGTGATGATGCAGAACAATTGGAATTCTCATTTGTAGCTAGCGGGGTACTTAGCAGTTTCTTACAAAACTAAACGTACTTTTACCATACAATGATCTAGTAATCATGCTCTTTGGTATTTACCCATAGGAACTGAAAAGTTATGTCTGCATAAAAACCTGCACATGGATGTTTACAACAGTTTCTTTCATAATTGCCAAAACTTGAAATCAACCAAGATGTTTTTCAATAGGTGAATGGATAAACAAACTATGGTATATCCGTACAAAGGAATAGCATTCAGCAATAAAAAGAAAAGGCTATGAAGCCATGAAAAGACGTGGAAGAAGCTTAAATGCCTATTGCTATGTGAAAAGAAGCCAATCTGCAAAGGCTACATGCATATTATATGATTGCAGCTATATGAAATTTAGGAAAAGGCAAAACTGTGGAGACAATCAAAAGATCAGTGGTTGCCAGAGGTTGTGGGGAGGGAGAAAAGGATGGGTGAAGCCCGGAATTTTAAAGGCAGAGAAACTCCTGTGTATGGTTCTGTAATGGTGGATACAGGTTATTGCACATTTGTCAAAAATCATATAATGTACAAAACAAAAAGTGAAGTCTAAAGTAAATCATGGACATTAGTTAGTAATAATGTATCAATATTGGTTCATTAACTATAACAAATATATTATGCTAATGTAAGATGTTAATAATAGGGGAAACTGGGTTGAGAGGTAAGGAAGTATGAGAACTCTGTCCTTTCTGCTTAATTTTTCTGTAAACCAGAAACAGCTCCAAAATGGACTATTAATTTAAAAAGCAAATCTAGACCTGCATACAAAACTTGCATGTAAATCCAACCACAGCAGCATTATTCATAAGAGCCCCAAAGTGGAAATAACCCAAATGGCCATTTACTGTGAATGATCAATGAAACACAGTAATATCCACACCATGGAATATTATTCAGCCATAAAAAGAAATCAAGTACTGATACATGCTACAACATAGATGAACCTTGAAAACATGCTAAGTAATTGTATGATTCCATTTGTATGCAATGTCCAGACTAGGCAAATCTGTAGAGACAAAGTATATTAGTGGCTGCCTAGGGTTTGGAGAAGTGGGGGAGTGAGTGACTTATAGTAGATTATTTTGGGGGGGGGGGGTGGGTGAAAGTTTTACAATTGATTGTGATGGTAGATGCATAACACATTAAATTGTACACTTTAAATAATATGGAAAGTAAATTATATCTCAATGAAACTATTATTTAAAATTATGATTTTACAGATATTCAGTCCTTAACTCTATTATCTATCTATCTATCTATCTATCTATCTATCTATCTATCTATCTATCATCTCTCTGTCTATCTATCCATCTATCTATCCCTCTATCTATCTATCTATCTCTCTATCTATCTGTCTGTCTATCTATCTATCTGTGTATCTATCTATCTGTCTATCTGTCTATCTCTCTGTCTATATCTATCTATCTATCTCTCTGGCTATCTATCTATTTCTCTATCTATCTGCCTATCTATCTATCTATCTCTCTATCTGTCTATCTATCATCTCTCTATGTATCTATCTATCTATGTATCTATCTATATCTACCTGTCTACCCATCTATCCTTATGTATAGAACAGTAACAATGGCTTATAAGTCACTTTCCTACATTATTTTGTCCTTCCAAAACTCTTGAGAGGTCAATAGGCCATAGGAAAAGCACTGAGTTTACTGAAACACTTGAAGGTTGAATTAACTGTTTGTGATCACTCAGTCAATAAATGGTGATGCAGGGAATCCCACACACATCTTCTCTGTCCTCCTTTCCTCCTTCCCTCCCTCCTACTTGCTGACTCTATTCCAGCCACATTATTTACTAATTCTTCCCTGAGGACACTGGCATCCTTCCTCTGGGCCTTGCAGAGGTTATTCCCATGATCTGGAATGCTTTTCCCTCAGATGTCTGACTCATCTGCCTCCCTCTAGACTGTTCAAATTCCACCTTCCCAGTAAGACTTATCCTGTCTACCGTTTAAGTTGAAAGCCTTGCTTCTCTCTGCCCACAACCTCACCTCACCATATAATGCTTAACCTCCATAGCATTTATTACTGGCGAACCTACCAGATAATGTACATGGGTTTCTGTTCTCCCCTCCAACTGGAAGATAGGCTGCACAGACTCAGGAATTTTGCCATTATGAAACCTAGTGGAGGCCCAGCAGAACTCTAGGGTCAGCCAGAACTGGGCACAATTATAACTCTTGTCATCTGATATTTTAGTGGGTTAGCTCAGAGCCAAGCCAATTATTAAAGAGGATCTTTTCTGCTATTTTAAGCAGCATGGTACATTTGAGGTCAACTTAAATTTTCAATAATTACAGAGCAGGTATGAACTCTTCCTTTGTTTCTCCAGACACATGAACCTGGATGCCAAATCCATCCTCTCTGGGTGTAGTGGGAATGTATGAAGATGACTGGCCTAAGTCTCAATTGAATAAAAAGATACCCCAAAAGACATTTCAACATTTTCGAAAAGTTCAATCATAAAGTGTGGTTCCTTATCACACATCAGGGATTATCTAGCCTCCAGTGTAGTTTTTTTTTTTTTTTTTTTGCAGTAAAAATATGTCATTTTATATTTTAAATTTGCATTATGAAAATAAGTCTGTACACGAAGTAATACATATTTAATGAATATGAATCATGTAAATTTGGTCATGGTATTTAAAGTTGGCTTTGGCTTTGAAGTATTTTTAAATTCATAGAAAATATTGAACTTCTAATAAAATAAATAAAACATTTTAATAATTGATATTAATAATCAACTTCAAAATCTCTTTTCATTTTCTGTTCAATTTTAAAAGAGAAGTCACTTTCAGTAGTGTTCCAAAGTGAGTGATTGATTGCACCTTCTATGATGTGAAAAAAGATCCGATTGCCATTAGCTGTTCTTAAGTGCTGAACATAACTGAGAGAAATTGTAACAAGACACTCTCTGTCACTGGCAGGAAATCCATCTCTCTCCTTTGCGGGGGCAGTCCCGAGCTCATGTTTTAATGGACGCGTATGCAAACCGTGGTTCTCACGTGACTTTCTGAAGAGCCCCCGCAGCAGGGCCAGGTACCTTGAGTGGACTAAGTCTCACTTTATGGCAATGGCATCAGATGGTGGCTACAGAAGGTTGCCGACGTCCCTGTGTGCGCTTACAGGCTCTGCAGACCGGGGGATGAAAAGACCAAGGAATTCTGACTGCCCTCAGGAATCCCAAGTGACTGGAGGGACACAGCGTCAGGGCCCCAGGCAGTGTCGCCCACTATTCAGGAGGTAGGCGGAGGCTCCGCAGCTTCATTTCGTCCAGTCCCTTCCAGTATTTAAAATTGTTGTCAAGATGCTGCATTAAATCAGGCAGGTCTACAAAGGCGTCCCAAGCAGCAAACATGTCTGTGATGAAATAGTCAATGAAAGAGATTTGGGATTTGGGGATGCTGCAGGTATTTCTGTCAAAAACTGGCATCACCACAGGCAAGTCCTGTCGCTTCTCTTCGTCAGTCTGAGAAAAACATTCTTCTGAGATACATGCGGCCCACTCAATGCACTACTCCAGGGGTCAGCAGGGATTGGACACATCAGCACACTTAATCAGTCAGGGTGAGTCACCCCAACTCTCCATCCTCTAGACCTTAGTTCCTCCTGATTGTCACTCATTACACTGAAAAAAGATTTCAGGAGTCAGCACATGCAGCCATAATGTGTGCCTAATTCCACATCCCAGTCACTGGGACACAAAATTTTGGTGTCTTAAGTCTGGCTCACACATCACCACTCACATATGTCAGTTCTTCCTCTACAGCTGAGTCAGTGGGTAAAGACACATAAACAGAAGCAGATTAATATGAACAAGGTTTTATTGACATATATGTATGTACATAGAGCTAGGAAAGAGAAGGGCCCATTGAGGCAAATGCATAGGGGCAGAGGAAGCATCTGAAAACAACAGTGGGCATCCTGCTAGTTCCAAGTCTAGGGAAAACTGGCCAGGAGCTTGGGTCCGCCAAGTTAACAGTCAAGCCAGGGATGGCACAGTGGATGATACAGCCAGCTCTCTTCCATTCTCCTAACTGGAGCTTCTCAAATCTGGTGTAGTTCTGAAGTGGGCTCATATGCCCCTCACCCTCCAGCACACACACACACACACACACTCTTGCACAGCCCTGAGGTGTGGCCCTCCGGCTTGCTGTAGGAAGAGAGGAGGTTAAGTTTCACTTCAAGGGGCTGAGCCGCTTTCCAGTGAGGCAAAGTCCATTCATGGTGACACACAGTTTGCAGAATAAGATCTGCTCTTCATTTGTTGAGTTTCTTCATAGAAGAAAGGAATTCGCTGGTGGCTCCTATGAAGCCCTGGGCAGGTTATGAGGCTGCCAGACTCCGACGAGCACAGGCACAGCTGCCCTGACCAGGAGCCTCCAAACACAATGCTGGCTCGTCTAAGTCAGAGGGGTGTCCTGACTTGGGGACCCCAGTGTTCTTTCTGAGAGTAGAAGTTCCTCTCTAAATATGGATGGTGCTATCTCCCATGGCACCACCTGGGATTTGACCGGGGGGGGGGGCCCAGGTGCTTTGTATGAATGTGGCACCAGAAGTGTATCCAGTCACAGCAGGTGTGGTGCTGTCCCCCATGCCCCACCCCCCGTTCTCTGCACAGATGGGTTCCAAGTCTGATGGCAGTTATTGACACAGGGCCTCCCAGCACCGGTGATGTTGTGCCCTCCATCCACACCACCTGTGTATTGACCAGGTGGGTCTCAGTTGTAAGCGGGAATACCAGGTCCTCCAGTCATGGGCATGATGATGTTCCCTCCTAAACGACCACCACCTGGATTGTGGGCAGGTGGGCCCCTTGTGCTTGGAAATAAGGTAGAACTAGAAGTGTGTTGAAACCCACAGGTGGTAAGCACACTTGCAACTCCAACAGATGTGGTGTGCTCTGTTAGAAGGTGGAAACTGACATGTCCCTTGACACAGATTTCTTCTCCTTGGTGATGGAACTTTTTTTTTTTTAATTTATTATTATTATTTTAAATTAATTTATTGAATTATTTTTGGCTGTGTTGGGTCTTCGTTTCTGTGTGAGGGCTTTCTCCAGTTGCGGCAAGCAGGGGCCACTCTTCATCGCGGTGTGCGGGCCTCTCATTATCGCGGCCTCTCTTGTTGCGGAGCACAGGCTCCAGACACGCAGGCTCAGTAGTTGCGGCTCACGGGCCTAGTTGCTCCGCAGCATGTGGGATCTTCCCAGACCAGGGCTCGAACCCGTGTCCCCTGCATTAGCAGGCAGATTCTCAACCACTGCGCCACCAAGGAAGCTCCGGTGATGGAACTTTTAAATGTAGATTTTCTACTTCCAGATGGGCCCTGTGTGCAGTGACGGCAAGTGGAAACACTAGGGCCTCCCATCGTGGGGATGGTGTTGTCCCCTGCCATCACCGTACCACCTGTATTCAGCCCAGGTAGGCCCCAGGTATTTGGATTTCAGGTGGAATCAAGTATGTTCCCAAATGCTGAGATGGTGCCTGCCCCTCCTACTGCAGCAGCCTTGCCATGGTCAGGTAGATGGCAGGTTGTCTGGCCCAAGGTAGGAACAGAAGCGGTGCTGAGTGCCCCACTTAGTCCTGCCCCAAAGTTAAGTGGTCTGGATGCCTCTGAATGAGTGAGGCCTGGGGCTGACACACCGACTCCAAGGCTCCCACCGGCCGTAGGGGCTGCAGGTCCCCTGAACAGTGGGCCCGGTGTGGTATCGGCAAAGAGCGAGCTACTGTCCCAGTACTGGGCATCCTGGTGGCAACTCCAAAGCCAGTAGCAACGGACACAGCCCTGGGGAGAATGCCTGGGTTGTCGCCAAAGGCTGGCTGCGTGTTGCTGGTGGTGGCGAATAGGGAAGCTGGCAAACCTGACTGCATGATGCTGACTCGCGGTGGCTAGGCTGCAGGGGCGACTAGGACTTTATCTTGTGCTGAGGCTGCTGGGTTTCCCAATAGAAAATAATTGTTAGGCCTCTGCCCATCGTTGGCCCCCAGTTTGGCCTGAGACGGGAGACCTGGGTCCAAGGAAGCTTGAAGTGTCGGTCTTATCTGTTAACCACGTTGCAGGTAAATGTGTCGATGCATGGGCTGAGGCATTGCTACTACTGGGTGGCGTGTTCCCAGAACTAGGAACAGCCCTGTGAAATGGCTATTAGTTCTGCCTGGAGACAGGGGCAGACTGGAAAATGACAGCCTGGGAAGGAGGTGTGGTGTCCATAGGTACAGTGTCAGAGCTGCTGCCTGCTGAAGCACCGGTGACGGAATGGGGGGCTGGGGAAAGCAGGAGCCAAATGGAAAATGACAGCCTGGGAAGGAGGTGTGGTGTCCATAGGTACAGTGTCAGAGCTGCTGCCTGCTGAAGCACCGGTGACGGCCGAAGCCGTAAATGGGGGGCTGGGGAAAACAGGAGCCGAATGGAAAATGACAGCCTGGGAAGGAGGTGTGGTGTCCATAGGTACAGTGTCAGAGCTGCTGCCTGCTGAAGCACCGATGCCGGCCGAAGTCATAAATGGGGGTCTGGGGAAAACAGGAGCCAAATGGAAAATGACAGCCTGGGAAGGAGGTGTGGTGTCCATAGGTTTGGTGTCAGAGGTGCTGCCTGCTGAAGCACCGATGACAGCCGAAGCCATAAATGGGGGACTGGGGAAAAGAGGAGCCGAAGCTGTAAATGGGGGGCTGGGGAAAACAGGACCTGAAGCCATAAATGGGGGGCTGGGGAAAACAGGAGCTGAAGCCGTAAATGGGCGGCTGGAGAAAACAGGAGCACCAGGGAGAGAGGCCCTCTGCTGCCCATCAGAGGTCCCAAATATGGGCTGAGGGTTGGTTTAGGGGCCAAAGGGATGGTTAAAGATTGGGGTGGCACAGGGGACCATCGGCACAGGTGGGGTGATGGACACTGGTACCCCTGCAGGGTGCCTCTGCTCCACCCTGAAACCTGGGGGAGACCTAAAAATGATAGCTTGGGAAGGGGCAGTAGTGTCCGTGTAGACACTAGGCTGCAAGGTCAAACTTCCAGATGCCGTGACCATGCTGGTGGAAGGGATTGCCATAGAAGTCATGGGCTGCCCAGTTAAAATAGGGGGATTGATGGTAGGGACTGGAATCGGGGTAGGTAAGTATAAAGGAGGGGCAGAATCTACACAGATGGGTGTTGGGGGTTCATTTTTGTGGGATGGTGGCTGGAAGGAGAAAGCTGGGATGCTAGGAGGTGTGGGGAGGTCAGAAATAAGAGGTGTTGTGGCTATGACTGAATTTGGAATTCCCAAAATGGGATCAGAAGCTGAAGGAGGAAGAGAATCAGCAGGACTGGCAAGAGGAGGGGACTCAGGGACTGTGTATCTTGTTTCCTGATCAATATTAGGTGTCAGGGAAGGTGGAGGGACAGACAGGATGGGGGACGTGGAATATAGGTCGGCCAAGTCGGTGGTAGTAGCAGGGACCTGCAAAGTGTGAGTGGCTGGGGGCAGGGAGTCTGCAGTCTGTGAGGCAGGTGGGGAGAGAGAAGGGGCAGGCTGAGGGGCACTGCAGCCTTCCTTGACCTTCCTTATATTATTCAGTATCTTGTTCCACTGACACTCAGTGTTCTTCTCCAGGGTGCCTGGGTTTATGGCAGCAGCTAAGCGTGGAAGCTTAGGAGGAGGGGGCAGCTCACCTCGATCCCATGTCAGTGCCTCGGTCCCCGATGGGGGCGACCTCAGCCCTGGCAGCGGCAGAAAAAGCGGCAGGGGAATCTTCCGCTTGCAGGGCCTACTGCTGGTAGATAGAAGGGAAGAGGAGTTTCTTGTTGGGATGCGTGAAGACTCTTCACTCTGCAGCTCCTTCCCAGACATCAATGAGCCTGGTGATTTGGGTCGGTGGTCTTCACCCAGCACTTTTTTTGTTGGCCTCTCCAGCAGCAGGGAGCAGCATGCGGTTGGGGCAGAGGACACCATGGCATGGGATGGGACCTTCACCTCCCTCTTCTCACCTCCTTCCCAGGCTGTCATTTTGCATTCTGCCCCTGTTTTCCCCAGCCCCCCTCTCCTCAGTGGGAGGTGACTGGATGGTACCGGCTTCCTGACGTTGACTCCCTGCTCAGGGCAAATGGCAGGCGCTGGAGCAGCAGGGTGGTCCTGGTCAGATGTGGCAGCCTCCCAGGAGGGCAAAACCAGCGGGTGACAGCCCACCTGGGCCCCACGGCGGGGCGGGCGGCGGTGGCGGAGCCAGGTACGAAATTTGCATAGTAAATTGCCCATGTAGGACCGGTTGTGCGCCAAGGGATCCGAGAACAGAGTGAAACTGGGAGAGCTTCTCCTTAGCTTCACCTCCTCTCAAGGTCTAGCACGCACTGGACACTGGATGGCTCAGCCTGGCGCTTGTGACATGTCCATTTTACCTGTCACAGAGAAAGGGCGGGTGGGGCAGGGGGTGGGGCGGGGGGCGCATGCCAGCCCAGCCCGTGGAGAAACCCCGGCCCAAGGGCAAAGGGCGGGGCCCCATAGCCCGACCCCTTCTGGACTTTCTAGTGGCTGGGACTTCTCGCTGTGGGTGGCAGGTGTTTGGCACCGGATGGGCCACCATGCGGAGACTGTTGGAGACTGTGGAAGCCTTCTCCTGCAGAGCTCACCCTGCCTGGGCACCGGCTCTGCAGGCCCCTCAGCCCTGTGTATGTATCGGCCAGCCCTTCCCCCACAAGGGGCCCAGGGGCCAGAGCCTGTTCAGAGCTAAGTGCAGGAGGCACCCAGAGCTTGCCAGGCTGTGGCCAGCCTCCTCCAGGGACCTCCCCAGCTTCTCTGCGAGGCCTGATGACGGGAGCACCTTCTCCAGGGCTGCTCAGCTGCCAGCATCACCATGAGCCAGGCGGCGAAATATTCTGAGCAGGGGATGCAGAGCCCTGACCCGACTGGATGCTGCACCCCACGATGTCCCTTCCTGGCAGATAGGTTCTTTCTTTACTTCTTTTTCGAAATTTGGTAAAACAACATTTAAACCTTCGACTGTTCTTCAGGTTATACAGATGGTAGTGGCTTAGCTAGGATTCGAAGCAAGCCTGTGTGATTCCAGAGCTCGTGCTCTGGACTGTGGCGCCTCCTTATCATATATGCTTCCTGTGTTACATTTTTTTTTTTCTTGTAGTCCTTATGGTACTTAGCCCTAAGTGCCATACGTGTAATGAACACATACACTGCCCTGTAGGAGGTCTTCTTTTGTTCAACGCATGAATTGGTCATCCACCACACTGGGTTCTAGTCTCAGAAAATACAGGTCAGGGAGCACCAGTTGTCAGCATAGCAGCACCCCACATTTCTAATTGAGGCTTGCAGCCCAGATTTTCCCTTTGGTCTAGTTTGAAGGATCCAGATATGTAAAGATTATATTCTAGATAAATCATGGGCTATCCAGAAAGAAATTCACCAGTTAATTATTCCAGTTTCTCTGGCCTTCCTGGAGTATATCCAGTAAGGCATCTCATTCATGTCTGGAAAGCAAATATATCATTTATTGCAACTTCATCGTGGAGCAATGTATTGGTTTAAAGTACGATCAACACAATTTGGTCATTGTGAGTATGCCAGCTGGGTCCACTGTTTACTACACATATGTAACTCTAGCGATTCTTGTGCCCAAGAGAGGAGACACACTCTTGGGTGTCTAGGGAAAGGGAAACATGTGTTGTTATTCAGGAGCTGGAAGCTTCAGCATGACAGGAAAGAATTGAAAAGTCCTGGTCTACACATCACTTTATCTTGTTTGAAACTTGTTTCTTTTGCTTGCTTCATTGGAGTGTTTTCTCTCTCCTGGGACTGACATTGTGTGTTATGTATCACGCATGTGACATGTAGAAGTTTCAGAACCCAGAGTCATATAGATCAGTAAAAATTTATTTATATATATTAGTTTAAAATCTATTGAAAATAACACTGGGCATAATTCATATATTCCAAAATTAGTTTGATCCTCTGCCCATGAGATTCTTTTTATGATATGTGACAGCTAATTTGGACTTCCATCCCCAATAAACTTTGAGGTTTGAGGACACAAAATGTTTTGCTCCGACCTAAATTCTGTCTGAAAAAAAGGGGTAAATATTATAAGCCCTTTCTAACCTCTCCAGGAGCAGAAATGATTTACAGCTGTGGCATTGAACCATAATTCCTTGATCTCATTTGAGAAGAGTTCAGTAAGAAACAATGTCTTGATTTTTGTTTGTTTTGTTTGTTCCCTGTTTTCTTGTCTTGCTTACCAACAATCCAATGTAATTCATGAGTTAGTATGGCAGCAGGCTGAGTGTTCCCTGGAGCTCATTAAATGAACTTTTGTTCCTAAAATGATTTTTGTCTCCTTGTTTTCAGCCCTTCTTCTTTCCTCTGCCCTTTACTATAACCAGAGCTCAGCAAAAGCTGACTGGCTTTGTGCAGACTCTACTTAGGGTAGTCTTTTCTTAATTATTTTATTCATGGCTCCTCCATTTCATTGTTTGCCTTCTTGAAATGTGTTGAAATCTTTCTGTGGTTGATGACTTCCACAGTGTCTTGGCTTTTATTGGTTGCTTAATTTTGGTATTTCTGCAGTTTTATTTAAATATGGTTTCAGGAGGAACAGAAAGTAAAGGTTTCCTAGTCTGCCATCTTGAGCTGAAAATCCCTGTTGATTTTAGCATCCAATTTTCCCATCGGAAAAAACCCAACCTTGGCATTAATAGATGTAACACTCAAGATTTCAGCTTTTCTTGAGCAATCACTAAGGATTTAATATGTGGTCATTTCTAATGGGAAAATAATAACTATCTCATGGCATTGATTTGAGGATTAAATTAGATAATGAGTATGAAATTGCTTTGTAAGGTTTAAAAATCTATAAAAATGCTTTTTGTTATTATTTGATTTGTTGCTATTTCAACTTTAGCTGACAGTTGTTTACGACCTTGCTTATGTGAGAAAATGCCTTCTGGTTTATTGTGTTGAAAGCCAGAATATATTTTTCAATAGCTGAATGGAAATGGCATCATTTGTGAAGGTTGAGGGTGAAGGCATAAATGTTTCTTGACACCTATCACTTTACAATGTTTTCAGGAACTAATTGACTCATGTATTCCTCTTCCAGATTTTGCTGAGGACCTCCTACCAGCCAGATGCCTTCCATCAGGTGTTGGAAAGCATTTTCTGGATGTTAAATGTCTTAGGCTTTGTGGGCCATATACAGTTTCTGTAGCTTCTCCTCCCCTTTTTTCTTCAACAACCTTTCGAAACGTGAGAACCATTAGCTCACAGTCACACAGATCCAGGCTGAGCGCCTGAATTGATTTGTGGCCAGTATTTGCCGATCCCTGCTCTGCGTCCTCACTGAGGAGGAGGCGCATTTTTGAGTAAATCACTTCTTTGAATCAACTATTGGTCTTCTGGGGCTTGTCCTTATTCTCCTACAGTCTCTAATCAACATGGCATCCAGAGAGATCCTGTTAAAACATAGGTCAGATCATGTCACTCAAGTCTCTTCAGTGGCTTCTTCACAGGAAAAACAAAGTCCTCAAAGTGCCTCCACAGCCCTAGAAATCTGGGCCTCTGTTTCCTCTCTGACTGTTTCCTTCTCCTCTCCACTTTGCTCCCTCTGTTTTCCACACACTGACATCCTTTCTCCTCCTTGGATACTCCAAGCCCACTCTTGCCTCATTGCCCTTCCATCTGACTGTTCCCTCTGCTTGTACTATTCACTTCCCAGATATGCACCTTGCTCCCTCTCACAACATTAAGTTCCCTCTTAAATTTTATCTTCCCCAGAAAGCCCTCATTGATCACTTAGTTTCAGATCGCAGCCTCCTCCTACCAGCTAACAATCTCCATCTCCTTTCCTTGCTTGCTGTTTTTCTCCAGCACTTACCTGATATACTATTCTATCCATTTATTTAATTTTTATTTACATATTTATACTTACGATTTTATATTTGCTTATTTACTTTTGTCTCCCCCCTCAGCTCGAGAGAGGGTATATTCATCTGTGTTAATCACTGCTGTGTTTCCTGAACATACCTATAAATCATACTGAAGAATGGTGCCTGAAATTTGGTAAGGGATCAATAAATTTTCTTGGCTGAATGAAGAAATGTGTTCATAAATTAATGAACAAATCTTCGGGGCTTCTGAATTGAGGACTAATGGGAAGAGGAAGGCAAATGTTTGGGACAGGGTACTGCAAGAAGTAGTATTTGGAGTACTCTGATAGCTATCCTAATAGGTACGATTTTGTTCATTTAAGTAGTTTTAATGGGAGAGCTGAGAACTAGGGACACACAGCATCAAGGTTTTTATAATGCATTCTGTAGAGTTCTTTTTAAGTGTGTACAAATATCATTGAAAATATATGCATACATATACACCTCTGTTACTTTATTTAGTGCTTTACAAGAGCCCCTCAAGGAAGGGGTAGTAGCAACTATCAGTATCCTTCCTTTATGATGAGCTTAATTTATTGAAAGTTACATCATAATTTACTTGTAACTGTGAAACTAGGCTTAGTTATTGAGTAGACCCTCCCTAGAAACCTATGACATTAATAAAACCAACAAAAATTTGTTCAGTTTCCAATGATACACACACTACAGACTCAATTATGGGCCATCCAGTTTAATGAAGGGAAGAAGTGATTTAACAAATACAGAGCGAACAGAATATTAAGTTTTGTCCTCCATTAATATTAGTAACGGAAAAAGTGGGCTCCAATGCCTTCAAGGTAGCTTGAGACCATCATCTCTGTGTCACGGGCAGGGGGATGTTCAGCCAGGATGTCTTTCTCTGTCACTGAGAAAAATTTCCATAATGTATAATGATACTTACTGAAACAGATATGGGACATTTGGGTAATTAGGAATCCGTGAGCATATTTTTCCGGAAGCCTTGACTACAAAATGAAGACAGTAGATTTGGACACTTTCAGCTATGAAGAAGTTGTTTGGATATTCATCTTTATGCCGAATGAAATAAGCTTATTTCATCTCTGCAGCTTCCCATATACCATTTTCCAACCTCTGTTTTGTGCTTGGAAAGACTCTTAGAAATTGAAACTCAAGTTAAAAAGTGAGTGACAACTTAAATGATATATGGAATATTTTGCTGATGTACAAGAGCATGCAGAATTAAATATGACCCAGTTCATATGTTAATTTTATTTTAATGTGTATGTTGAGGTGGAGTTTTCAAGGTACCAGAAAACAAGAATTCACCCATCCTGTTTGGAACTGCAGCACACACACACCTTCAGTTACCAGTTCTGTTCATTCCACAGAATCATCTTTAGAAAACATACTGTTCTCTATGTACCTGGTATATATCCCAATTAGTTTGAAGAATTTCCCAGATACTTCTTAATATGTAGTGCTCCAATTCCAATCTTGCCAAGTCCTGTACCAGTGACACAGCACACAGGAGTTTTATTTCTCTGGGTTGTTCAGAACCCAATGAAAGAACAATGGAATGGGATCCAAGAGATCAGGGTTTTTGTCCCATATTTACCATAAAATAATTGTGTCCTCTTGGGAAAATTATAGTCATACTAGGTCCCTTTCCTTTACTTTGACAGAGCTGCACTAGATGACCCCAAATAACATTGCACTTTTTGCAGTAGTAGCTTAGATGTTATTGGTTTTCTGAAACAAATGAAGACAATGACACATGAAGCTGTGCAACATCTCTGTAACTATGTTTTCTTAGAGTTGCCTCCATTTTACAGATGATAAGATGACTGTGCATAGAAGTAGATGTTTGGAACCAGCGGTTCCAAAGTAAATGGAACTAAACCACAAGTTTCCTTCCTTCCTGAAGCTCACTTAGCCAAAACATAGGCTTCTGAATATTAAGCTGTAAAGCATATTATCAGTATAGTTTAAAAGAAGCTATTGTTCTAGGATTTCCAATTAATAGCAGGAGGTTTTGAAATTCTTAAAAGATCATCTAATTTTGTGAGATTTACAGCTCTATTTTCCTGTCAAGCAAGTTGTATTAGTGCCAGATAATCATCTGAGCTTCTGGATGCTTCTCTGAACCTCTTGAATTTTTCTTCTTGCTATCTGAAATTCAGGCCAGATAAGCACTTTTCTAGAGCGTATGTACAGACTTGTGTATTTTTATATAGGAAAGCGATGCAGTGAGTCAGGTCGGGGTTAAGCCCTCATTCTCAGAGTGGTATTGAGCTCCTGGTGAAATATAATTATCATTTCCTCAGAATCGAAAAGCTGTTATCTCTAGTTTTTAATCCCATTAACTATTTATACATTTACATGTGATACATATATTTATTGTACCTATTAGGTGTGTTCTCTTTGGGAAGTACAAAGCTCTTTGAGACATAGGTTGTTCATTTTTTTGTTTTCCCACAAATGCTGTGACCTTTTGAGCAGGAAGGTCTATATTTTACTAACATCTAGAACCAGCCATTAACACGGTGTCTAAGATGTAGTCAATAAATATGAAATAGATAAATGAACATATTTTTAAGGAAGGGCCAAGACATGAACAAATAGAAAATTTTCATTTTCAGTCACAAAGCAACCACAGACATAAAAATGATACAGACGACAAGTGCTACGGTCATTCAAGGAAGGCATAGAATAGATACAACAAGGATCTCCTCTATGGCACAGGGAACTATACTCAATATTTTGTAATAACATCTGTATGGGGCACCTGCTCCACACCAGGCCCTGTGACAGGTGCTTACATACTTTCCCTTTCCCCCATCCTATGGGGAAAGCACCTCTGCTATAGATTTAACATTTGCCTCCCCCAAAATTCATATGTTGAAATCCTAACCCCCAAGGTGATGGTATCAGGAGGTGTGGCATTTGGGAGGTGATAAGGTCATGAGGGTAGAGCCCTCATGAACAAAATTAGTGCCCTCATAAAAGAGACCCCACAGAGGTCCCACGACTTTTCTGCCATGGGAGGTTACAGAGAAAACACGCCAACTGTGACCCAGGAAGAGGATACTCACCAGACAGTGAATCTGCTCGCACCCTGATCTTAGACTTCCAGCCTCCAGAACTATGAGAAATAAATTTCTGTTGTTCATAAGCTACCCAGACTCTGGTATTTTGTTATAGCAGCCCAAATGGATTAAGATAACCTCTGTCCTTAGTTTTCAGACCTAGAAACTCAACTCTGTAGAGGTTACGAGGACCCTAAAGCCACTCAACCAGGCAGAGGCAGATTTGAAATTTAAGTCTCCAAGTCCACATGTAAGTCTATCAGACCCTGTCTCCAGACATGATGTCATGAACAAGAGCTAATGCAGCAGAACAAAGAGTTTACATGCAGCAACACAATTAGCAAACAAAGTAAGAATATAGTAGACCGACTGTTTTTGTCACCCAATAGCCATTCACCACTCTTCCAGCTGAACAGAAGCCAGGCCCCGTGGGCACATTCAGCCCTGCTGTTTTCACTTCCCAGATTTGAGGGGTAGAAAATTATTATCCCTCCTGGCCATCAGCACCCTGACCTCCACCGCCCACCGGGCCAGCTTCAAGAACGGCTGGATCCACCTGTTCAAATGAAACAGGTCTGCTCTCTGTGCTGTTGGCTTCTAATTCAAGCAGCTCTCCCCACATGATAGCAAAGCTGGCTCCCAGCAGTTGCAAGCATGAATCCTACCAGCCTAGCAGTCCCAACAGATACCTTTTAAGTATTTTTTCCCCAAAGCCCCAGTTAAAAGTCCTAGGCTGATTCCAATTTGACCTGCTCTGGACATTCTCTTTAGAACCAAGAAGGTTGCCAGACACAATACAGGATGCCTGCCTCGTTAAAGCTGAACTTCAGATAAACAGTAATTTTTTTTAGTAGAAGTATGTTGCAGGCAATACTGAAGACACCCTTAAAAGTCGTGGTTTTCATCTGAGGTTCAGCTTTAACTGGGCGCCCCGCGTGGGCTTTGCCGGCTGTGGTCGCTCTGTTGACTCTGGCAACCTAACAGCCAGTCGTGGGCGCCGAGCGGGGTCGGGGGGTGGGGGTGGACAGTGGGGGACTGTGGCCCGAGCCGGGTTGCACACCCAGCCCACAGCGTGCAAGGAGAGAGGGGCAGCGTCGTCTCCGCTGCAGGAGCTGAGACGGGGAGAAGGGGAGCGCCCCAAAAGGAAACCAGCTGCCTCTCCCAGGAGAGGGCTGTTCAGCAGCCAGAAATAGCAGAGGAGCCCGAGCACCGGAGCGGCGGCCTCTGAGGACGAGGCGCACACGTTTCTGGTGGGCGAGGGGCCCGCGGGCCGTTCCGTGGGGAAGAGAGGAACCCGCGGCGGCTCCTCCGCCTCCCGAGCCTGTGTGTTTCCCTAAAAAAGCAGCAGCTGTGCAAACTGACGGTTCGCAGTTGTGATAAATCGCCTTAGGAAAGCACTCCGATTAAAGTCACATCTAACTAGAACGCAAGAAGTCATCCCTGAACAAATCAATTGCGACTGGAATTTGTGGAGCCTTTGAGGGGCAGCTCTGGGCGCTCACCCACCCCGCTGTTGTTTTGCTTTCCTCGCATGATGAGGGCCACTCACTGGGTCACGGGGACAGCGCGCTGTCTCAGCTGGGGAAGAGGCGCTTCCTCAGGACACATGCAAAACCCGAAGTGTGAAATGAGGCCTTTATTCCATTCCTTTGGGGGATTTCTTAATGACGTAAAGCCCAACTTGGTTTCAGAACTGCCTGTCATTTCCATGCCAGAACCTTCCTGGGGGGTCCACCCAGCAGCGGGGTGTCCAGGCGCCACAGGGCTGTGCTCTCCTTCGCAAGCCAGTTCATCTCCATCTGTAGCATTTTCAGAGAAACTCATGGATAGGTTTTCTCCAACAGGTTCTTTTTCCTTCAGTTTAGAAAGTCATTCGCCTGCACAAAATGAATGGCCTGAAGACATCACTGAGCCTCTTTTTCTCCCAGGGTCAGGGCCAGCACAGGCCCCAGACCACAGGGGCCCAGGGCCTAACAATGGGCTTCAGGCCGGCCTCCCCTCCCGCCCCTTCCACCCCGCCCTACCCCTCCCCTCCTCCCACAGAAATCACATCCCTTTCTCCAGACGCCCCACTTAAGCTTGATTTCCAGCAGGTCTTTACATTGCCAGTTAGTAATTCAGGACTAATTAGATAATTGCCTTCATTTATGGTAGCAGTTGGGGGGGGGGAATGAAATGGCTTTGCCCCTATTCTTGTTGGAAAAATAAATTACACCCACTGTCACTTGAGATCTTATTTTTCCCCCCAATCAAGCAAATAAGCAGCGTGGTTCATTTTCCCAGCATTCACTCCTCAACAGACGGCAGTGCCCTGGAACATGGCTTAGAGCTGTGTGGTCAGTGCAATTGTTTGGGGCTGTTTGTGCCGACAATGAGAGGAGACGCCTGTCTCCCAAAAGAAGAGCGGCCCTTGTCTTGCTTAGGCCAACGAGCTGCCCTGAGCGCTGCCCGCCTGGCTTCTGAGGAAGATGTACACCGCCATCTAGTGGACATTGGGGCTCACTGCAGTGTGCTTGTTCTCCCCCTTTTCCTTCTGGCCGGTAAGGACAAGCAATAATGTTTCTTGTAAGTTCCTAAAAATAGGGAGGTCTCTTTATATCACCAGGAGTGAAATGTTTGCCTCAATGTCTGTAATGAAAGTGCAACCCCATGCTTGCACAGCGTCTGTCTTGTCAGTAGCCCTCTTTCATCCCGATGTTTAGGTCCAAGACAGGATTGTCATTGTCTGAGCAATGGGTATCTCTGTGAAGCTGGGTAGTTCTCCCCTGTCCCAAGTAGTGTGGGAGGAGACAGTCAGCACCTTCACAGGCGCCTTCATCTCTGCAGCCTCGCCATCACTCCTCATCTCGCCCACAGCAAGCCCGATTCCAAAGTGCACAGGGGTAGAGGTGTTCGAAAGTTGGCTTGCTCAACCAGGGGCATTGCCACTTCCCAGCGGGAGCCAGAAACACACCCACATCCTAAGACTCTTTTCAGTCTTGGCATTGAGGGGGTTCCCACTCTGTCTCCTGACTACACACAAGTCAGTGTGTTTTTCCTTTCCGCTCATTCAACCTACATGAAGAGCACGTTGATCTCCCCAGTTTTAACACAGGAACCATGATTTTCTTGGGTTTTGTGTACGGGGGGAGAGAGAGCAAGTACATCCCAGTATGGAAGGTCTTGGGGCCATGGTTCTCCACCAGGGGCAATTTTGCACCCAGGAGACATTTGAAAGTGTCTTGGGACACTTAGGATGGTCACAGCTTAGCGGAGGCTAAAAGTCCTTCCATCACAGGACAGGACCACAGCAAAGAAGCATCCAACCCCACCCAGCAGTCGTGCTGAGGCTGAGAAAGCCTGGTTTAGGCTCACAGATATCGCCCTCCAGCAAGCCGATGAGAACACTGATTGTCCTCAACTGAGCCACACTGCAGAGGCTATGGATAGATAATTCATCCTCTCCCAAGTCAGTACTGACCACCGTTTTTCTTCTTTTAGACTCTTCCATTTTAAACATAATTTAGCTGTCTCTTTTTGCTCCCTCTGCTTTGCTGGGAAGAGAAAGGATTGGAAAGGGGAGGGGAAAGCGACAGCAAAGGAGGATTAGAGGCCTGACCTGTTTCTCCTGGAGAAGCTGGGCACATTCCTCTCTCACACGTGCTTTGTGACCGAGCAGGGTACAATTAAAAGCACAATAACTTGCTTGTTATTCAAGTCAGGCATTAGTCCGGGTAATGGCGTGCTTGGTGGAGAGATGGATTTCCTTGTTAGGAGCTAAGCACAGGATTAGCTGAATTCTCCATGGAGAAATCTTGATTTGTTCAGGTCTTTCATGTTTTCTACAGAGAAGGGATTATGTCTTCCTAAAGAGGGGACTTGATTAAAAAGCTACAAAGTATAAGAAAAGGATTTAGGGCAGAGGGGCCTGTGGCTACCTAGCTGAGGGGTACAGGGAATTTCAGAGCCAAGGATTATTTAAAGCCATAAAGTTCAAAAAATAATTGTTTAGGGACTTCCCTGGTGGCGTAGTGGTTAAGAATCCACCTGCCAGTGCAGGGGACATGGGTTCGAGCCCTGGTCCGGGAAGATCCCACATGCCGCGGAGCAACTAAGCCCGTGCGCCACAACTACGGAGCCTGCGCTCTAGAGCCCACGAGCCACAACTACTGAGCCCGAGTGCCACAACTACTGAAGCCCACGTGCCTAAAGCCTGTGCTCTGCAACAAGAGAAGCCACCCAATGAGAAGCCCGCGAACCGCAACGCAGAGTAGCCCCCGCTCGCCGCAACTAGAGAAAGCCCGTGCGCAGCAACAAAGACCTAAGGCAGCCAAAAATAAAAATAAATAAATTTTAAAAAATTTATTTAAAAAACATTTGGTTTAGCACTACTGCATCAGTGCTGGCGAGTACGCTGTAAAGGCAATTAAGCATGAGCTAATATTCATTTTACTTTGGCTAATTACTGCATGGATCCAGGAGAGGGAGAGGAAAGAAAACATGCCCCCTCCCTGGCAATCAGGGAGGACGTTGGTTTTGGTTTCTTTGCCTCATAGGCACGCTTATTAGTTGGGGTGCCCAGAATCCAGCCATCACAAGGGCCTTATTAGTTAAAACACAGGAAGATTGTTCTCTCAAGGCAGAACAGTGAATGCTCTGCTGTCCCAGTGACCAAGCAGAAGCCACTATTAGTTTTAACTTCATCGATTATTGTTAGCCAGAGAGGACATGACATACACAGTCCTGACTTCACCCATGTGCCTGCTGAGCCTGGGTCAGGGGCTCTCAACCCAGAGCAACTCTGCACCCCTCCTCCCAGCTCCCCAACCCCGGGACAATTGACAATTTCAGGAGACATTTCTGCTTGTCACAGCTGGGGAAGGACTACTGGCGTCTACTGGGCAGAGGCCAGGGATACTGTAGGAGTATCCTACAATGCCCAGGACAGCCCCACAGCAAAGAATTATCAGACACAAGATGTCACCAGTGGCAAAGGTAAGAGGTCCTGGTCTAGACAGAGACAATTTCCTCTCCTTGAGTAGGTGAAGGTCTTCAGAATCTCTGCTTCCTCAAATACATAACGGACAAGTCATCAGATGACCATATTTCATGCTAACTAACACGCTTTTCTTCCCCCTTTTCTACACTGGGTATTCATTCTCCCAATTCAGGAAATCGAGTGACGCTAAGAAAAACTTGCCCTGGAAGAATGGTCCGCGGGGGCAAACCGAGACCCAAGTCGGTGCCCGCCCTCTCCTTCCCCGATTCACACACACACAGCCAAGAGAGAAGACAGCGAGCTTCTCTGCAATCCCCTGGTTCGGAGTTTTGAAAAGTTTTATTCCCTTTTCTGAGATTACCCACTCCTCCCTGCATGAAGCACGTTCAGCGAAGTCATTTTGTCCTGGAGCTTTACAGGAGTTAAGAGCCCGCAGCTGCGAGATACCCATTTCCTCCCTGGAGAATGAGGACTCCCCCTGAGGGAGGTTAATGCTCAGGACAGGAGCATCCGTGGAGCTGGTTACAGCCAAGGGGCTGTGACTCAGGACCGTCCCAGGCAGGCCATCAACTCTCTAGGAGAGCCTCAAGGATGCACTTAGCCTCCGTTTACAGGAGGTGAGGAGGGCAGAGTGCTGCAGACGGGGAGCGGGGCGGCCACACCCAGACTAAACCCTACCCGGCACCCTGCAAGAGACAGAAAACCTCTCCCCTCAGGTCCCACCAGCCCTGCTCTCCCCTTCTGTGCACCCTCTCCAAATGTGTTTTCCTGCTTTGACCCTTCCCATTCAATCTGTTCTAGGTACAGCGGTCACGGTGATCCTGGTAAGTCCCAAGTCTGATCGTGTCACTTGGAGCTCAAAACCCTTCAGAGGCTCCCATCTGGATTCCCATAAAAGCAGTCTTCTCCCTCTCTCCCCCTCCCCATCCCTCTCTCTCGCTCTCTCTCTCTCTCTCTCTCACACACACACACACACACACACACACACACACACACTGTCCCTCCCCTTCCCTCAAGCCCTTCCAGACACACTGGCGCGCTGTCCCTGGCTGTTCCTAGCAGCTCCCTCCCCATAGCCTCCCGCCCTTACTATTCTCTCTGCCTCGAATGTTCTTTCTCTCTGTATCTACAGGGGCTGCTCCCTCCGGTCTGTCCACATGTCCCCTTCTAATTAGGGTAGCCTTCTTTCCCTTTGATGCTTTATTGTTCCCGTAACCTGCATCATCTGGTAACACGCTAAAAACTTCCATGCTTTTATTTGGGGGTCCTTCCCTACCCCACTTCTCACTCCCAAATTGCAAGGATCTCTGTATAACATTTTCACAGCTGTCTATCTCGAGGACCAAGTACAGTGCCCGGCTCCAGCAAGCACTCAGATATTCGCTGAAGAAATTAGGAAATGGACCAGGCTACTTAGCTTCAGAAGCTCTTTCATGGAAGTTCCCATCCCCTCCGTAACTGTTCTCAGCTAGTTGACTGAAGACTAGCACCCTGACAATGAGGCAACTCTAAACTGTGAACGACAAAAATATTTACTGTGTCTCCGAGGGGCACTTGTGTTTGGTGGTTTTTTTTTTAATAATTTTTTAAATTAATTTTTAAATTTATTTATTTATTTTTGGCTGCATTGGGTCTTTGTTGCTGCACACGGGCTTTCTCTAGTTGCGGCGAGTGGGGGCTACTCCTCGTTGCGGTGCGCGGGCTTCTCACTGAGGTGGCTTCTCTTGTTGAGGAGCACAGGCTCTAGGTGCATGAACTTCAGTAGTTGTGGCACACGGGCTTCAGTAGTTGTGGCTCGCAGGCTCTAGAGCACAGGCTCAGTAGTTGTGACACACGGGCTTAGTTGCTCCGCAGCATGTGGGATCTTCCCGGACCAGGGCTTGAACCCGTGTCCCCTGCATTGGCAGGCGGATTCTTTTTTATAAATTTATTTATTTATTTATTTATTTTTGGCTGTGTTAGGTCTTCATTTCTGTGTGAGGGCTTTCTCTAGTTGCAGCGTGCAGGGGCCACTCTTCATCGTAGTGTGGGGGCCTCTCACGATCGTGGCCTCTCTTGTTGCGGAGCACAGGCTCCAGACGCGCAGGCTCAGTAGTTGTGGCTCACGGGCCTAGTTGCTCCGCGGCATGTGGGATCTTCCCAGACCAGGGCTCGAACCCGTGTCCCCTGCACTGGCAGGCAGATTCTCTACCACTGCACCACCAGGGAAGCCCCCGGATTCTTAACCACTGCGCCACCAGGGAAGTCCATGTTTGGCTTTTAATTGTAGTGAAATGCACATAAAATTGTATCATCGTATCATTTATGAGTGTAGAGTTTAGAAACGTTCAGGACATTCACGTTGTGCGGCAGCCAATCTCTAGAACTCTTTTCTTCTGGAAAAACTGGAACTCTCTGCCCTCCAGCAACCCCTACTCCCAGCCCCCAGCGCCCACCATTCGACTTTCTGTCTGTATGAACTTGACCACTCTAGGTGCCTCATACAAGTGGAATTGACAGCATTTGTCATTCTGCGATTGATAGGTTAGCATCATGCCCTCAAGATTCATCCATGTTGTAACCTGTGTCAGAACTTCCTCTTTAAGGCTGAATAATATTCTGTTGTGTATACACCCCGTTTTGCTTATCTAGTCATCTGTCAGTGGGCAGTTGGGTTGCTTCCACAGTTTAGTTATTGTGAACAATGCTGCTATGAACCTAGGTATACAAAGTATCCTGGAAAACCTGCTTTCAATTATGTTGGGTATATACCCAGAAGTGGAATTGGATCATATGGTAATCCTACTTTTAATTTTGAGGAACCACCATAATATTTTGCACAATGGCTCTACCATTTTACATTCTCACCAGTAGTGCACAGGGTTCCAATTTCCTACATCCTCATCAACCCTTATTTTTTGTTTTCATAGTAGCCACCCTAATGTGTGTAAGGTGGTATCTCACTATAGTCTTGATTTGCATTTTCCTAATGATCGGTGATGCTGAGCATCTTTTGATGTGTTTATGGGCCATTTATGTATCTTCTTAGCAGAAATGTCTAATCAAGTCCTTTGCCCATTTTTTAACCAGGTTGTTTGCTTTGTGGTTGAGTTTTAGGAGTTCTCTGTACACTCTAGATATTAATCCCTTATCAGATATATGATTTCCAAACATCTCCTCTCATTCTGTGATTGCCCTTTTCCTCTGTTGATAGTGTCTTGATGCACAGATTTTTAAAAATTTTCATGAAGTCCAATTTCTCTATTTTCCTTTTGTTGCCTGTGTCTTCGGTGTCATATTCAAGAAATCATTGACAAAATCTAATGCCATTAAACTTTGGGGCACTTGTGCTTTTTAAAAGGACCTTTTAATGACAAGTTCCCCAGTTTGGGGAGTTCAGAGCCCTGAAACCTAACTGTAAGTGTTCCCAATGCAGAAAATACATAAGAACCAGAGTGCTTAATCAACATTTCTGTTGGCAAGCGAGGTCCCAAGGAGTGTGTGGAAGCACAGCGGAAGTAACATGGAGGACTTTTAGGAATGCTCTCTGCCACCTTTGTTTCCTCCCTCTTTCTCCATATATCCCTCCCATTTTTCCTTCCTTCCTTCCTAACAGATAACATGTCTGGGGCAGGATATGGTGAGGAAAATGCTTTTACCTCACTCCTCTATAAGAACACTGACCGCTCCATGAGTCTTGAAGAAACAATTTGCCTAATTTGGAGAGAAAAACTCCATTCAAGCCCTGCTGGGATTCAAGTTCAAATCTGCGTGACCACAAAACCCACGTTCATGGACCCACTTGCCTCTATTGCTTTTTTAAGCTATAGGAATGCTGGATGAGGAATGTTGTCTGTTATTAACTAGAAAAACATGATCCCCCTTTGAGCTTTCATGTCATTACCTATAAGATGAAAATGGACAAGCACAGCACTTTTACAGTGTTACTTCTGAAATTTTCAGTGCTATCTTACATGAAAATAACATGAAGACACAGAAGCAAACCTGCCTGATTCTCCCTTATGCCTTGACTTCTTGGCCTGCAAAGAGGTCTCCAAGACCCTCCTTGGACAATCCAGGGTTCCGCCCAGCACTGAGCTAGATGACCACTGGCTCCCTTCCAGCCCAGTGAGTCTTTGCATGACTGTTTTGGGTTTTTTTCCCTAGACTCCCATTTCTTAAAAGTTTAAGAGGAGAGCCAATCACAGACCTCCATTTCACCCGAGGGCTGGCATGCCATGAGGTCACCAATATTTGTATTATGTACTGCTAAGAGATTAAGTGGCAGTATAATTTCAGAGAAAAGTTAGGTTCCCTGGAAGTCAGGAACCCCAGCATCCTGCCCTTAAACACTCGAATGACCTTGAGCAATGAAAGGTCTCCAGACCTTCATTTCTCATCTTCAAATGAGAAGACAAATTGGACTACATCACTGTTTCCTAAAGTGTGGTGTGTACACCACTGTGGAAATTAAGCAATAGGAAGAAAAAAGTTAGGTGCTTTTATTTTATGTATATATCTATAAATACTTAAATAGCCTCTCAGCTCTACAGTATCTTAGCTATTATTGCTACAGCAAGGCTGAAATTGTTGACACACACACACGCAAGACCCAATGCTAGTATACATGGTGAAGGTATCTCACCTTCAGGAATTGTCCTTTCCACCCAAACTGTCCAGAAGTATTGACACTGATGAAATGGATCGCTAGTGTGGATCCTCATATACCAAATTCCCATGAGCTTTGCTGAGAAGACCTCAGCAGTGCATCAAAGCATCCCTTTGATGCAATGTGAATAAGGTTTAAAAAATTTATTAACGTGGTTAGTAACTGACTGCAGTTTGGGCAATCCCACGCTTGATTTCTTGGTTTCTTCCACTTCTAGCTGTCTTTGACGTGTGACATGTTGAGACGAAAGTCAGTGTGCTCTCTTCAGGTCAGTCTTAATCTATAACCTGTGTTATACATGTGTCTCATTAAGGACAAATTTCTAGTTCCAGATGGGGAATTTGGAGCAGGCTTTTTTCTCTAAATGAATGGGCCTCTACTCCAAGAACACAGACTTCACATATATGGGTATAAACACATACATACACCAAAGTCAAATCACTTTCTATCTCTCTATTCTCAGTTTAGGCCCTGAAAGTATTATTTACAGCCCAACACTTGGCCTGCAGGGAAGAATCTCATCCACCTGAGATCTTAGGCACAGTGCCTTCAATCCCCTCCTCTCTTTCTGTTAAATTTCTGCAAGGGCAGGAAGTACCAGAGTGATGCAGGGGTTGGCTGGAAAGTTGAGAAGAGGCCCCAAAGATGTAAGGATTAGGATGACCCTAAAGAACAGATGGGGTTTGGATAGTCGACATGGAAGCTAGAGAAAATTCCAACTGGGCAAGGAAGGAGTGGGCACTATAAATGGGGGACAGGGAAAAGACTGGAACACAGGGTTTGGACTGGGAAGCAAAGAAGATGCTATAAGGCAGGTTCGAGGGGTGGGTTAGAGAGAGCATGATGGCCCGCTAAACCTTTTAAGCTCCACTCTGTGTCACTCACGTGCTACAAAAGGATTTATTTCAGTGTGAGGTAAGATGTAAGTGCTGCTTTAAGAATTTAACTGAACCAAAATGACCTGGGGACCAGGATGCTAGTCTACTGTTATAGGTACTGTTCTCCTGGGGAAAAAAAACCAACATAGAAAGGTGCATTAATCTGCTTGGGCTGCCATAATAGAATACTAGAGACTGGAGGCTTAAACAACAGAAATTTACTTTCTCACAGTTCTGGAATTCTGCAGTCTAAAATCAAGGTGCCAGCAGAGTTGCTTTCTTCTGAGGCCTCTCTTCCTGGCTTGCAGACAGCTGCCTTCTCACTGAGTCCTCACATGGTCTTACCTGTGTGTGTGCATGGACAGAGAGAGGTCGCTGATGTCTCTATCTTCTTATAAGGACACTAGTTCAGTCTGATTAGGGCCTAACCATTATGACCTTATTTAACCTTAATTACCTCCTTAAAGACCTTATTTCCTAATACAGTCACATTAGAGGTGAGGGCTTTAACACAGGAATTGGCGGGGGCAGGGGGGATACAATTCAGTTCCCAATAAATGGTGTGAACTTGGACCAAAGCACGTGATCACAATGGAAATGCAAGGACAGGACAAGAGGGACTTTGGAAGGACGAAGAGAAGATATTTGTGAAGGGTAGAGAGGACTCAAAGACAGCACTAATGTTACCAACCCAAGCACATGGGGACTGGAGATGCCTTCCGGAAGAGCCCCCTCGCAGGGCTTTATATACCATTATCCTCCTCCCCATCACTCTCTTCTGCAGGGTAACTCATGCATTTTCCAATGTAAGAGCAGCCTGTCTTTTATCAAACGAGAATCGTTAGGACCAAGTATAAAGAGTTTTTAGGATGGTACAATAGACTATAACTAAGGAAAATGGGATGGTATTAAATGAAGGGGATTTAGACTTCAGCAAAAAAAAAAAAAAAAAAAGACCGTAATATTGAGCTCTGTTAGACAGGATAATATTCAGTTTCCCAAAGGAAGAGCTGACACATTCATTCAGCGATCCAAAGCCAGTTTCAAAATTGCACTCACGTGTGTTCGGCAAACCACTGTCAGAAGCTGTGAAGCCTCTTCCTTTTTTCATCTACCTCCCAAGGTACCTGAGATCCAATGCCACCGGCCAGACCATCGTAATGTCCCATCTGACTAGCAGTCGTGCTAGCCCTTAATCATTTACATTAAATGTATGTGCCATCAGAAACCTGAAGATCGTTCACAAGCTGGCTTTGATTGCATTCCGCAGAAGCAGACCCTAAGATGAGGATTCGTGCACGTGTTCCCAGGGAGACTGGCAAGGGGAGGGGGGAAGCAGGACAGAGACGAGATGAAGCCACGCAAAGATATATGGCCAGCAGGTCCTGCAGAGGGTAGTTCCACCACTCTGAAGTGCAAGTTGTGCCTCAGAGCTGCGGCCAAGGAGCTGGGCTTTCCTACCCCTTCACCTACCTGTCACTGGCTAAGGGCTACACCAGAGTGATTTGCAGGCACCACAGTCAACCTTCAGGCACTTCAGTTTCTCCAGGTGTTCAGACAAACTCCAGTAGCCCAAGTGCAGTTTTCCCCAGAAGAGTCCCAGGTACCTACTGTGGCAGTGAAAGCACATCAAAGCCAGTGGGAACATAAAAACTGTAAAAAGGAATTCAAGGGAATCTGGCCAAACACGCACATCCTAATTTCACAATTCTACTAAAATATAGGCAAAGGAAAAAGTCATGAATGGGCACAAAGATTTAACTGGGTATGTTTGTTGCAGTGCTGTTTTAAATGGATGTGTCAACTAGGATGCTTTTGGTTTCAAGTAACAGGAACCTCAACTCAAACTGAGCTCAGTAATACAGGGAGTCTGCCGGTTCACCTACTGAAAAGTTCAGTAGTAGTTCGAGTTTCCACCATGGTTCTACCTGGACTTCTCTGCCAGTTCTCCCAGTTCTGCCTTCCTCCATGTGCAGACTTTGTTCTTAACTTGGCTTCCACATGCCTTTTTTTTAAAGGGCTGCAGCTGTTAGAGGAGAGGAATTTTTTCCACTTTTCCTAGCCATAGAACACATAGAACATAGTACTGAGCTTCATTCCAGCAGAATTAACTTAGGTTCCTTGCTTGATCCTGAACCAATACCTGTGGCAAAAGGGCATGGGGCCACCTTGGTTAGTTTACACCAAGCAGGGCTGATTTGGGGCGGGGAGGGAGAAGAGAAATCCTACCCTGACCACGTAGCTGATAGGCAGTGGACAAGGGGAAGTTCTAAATAGCCACTAGAGCCAGGAGAACGGAAGATAACCTAAAATGACTGTAAACTGGACACTGGTTTTACAATTTATCTTCATTCGGTGGAATACCACACATCCATTTAAAACACGTAACAAAAAAAAAGATGTTCAAAACGTACTTTATATAGAAAGAGTAGATTATAATACTCTTGGAAAGACATACACCCATTCATTAACAGCCATTATCTCTATGTGGTGGCATTTTGTTTGGTTTTAAGATTTTCATGTTGAATTTTTTCTTACCCACACTCATATTTTCCAAAATTGTATAATAAAATATTTTTCTTTGTAACAAGAAAAATATCCATTCCACTACCTTCATGCTTTTTAAGGGGCTGCATTTTTCTCATCTGCTTATCCCATTAAACTTCCAAAGTAGGTAGTATAGCATTTATTCTTTTTTTAATAAAAGAAATAGGTCCAACAAAATTACGTGACATGCCCAAGTTCTCACAGCAAGTTATTATAGGAGTTGATGTTAAAAATCAAGGAATCTCGGTTTCTATGGCAATTGTGTTCCAGTCCTCCATGTTCAATGATTCCTTTCCCTGAGCTGATAAGGAATATTCACACTCTTGACACCTTTGCTCCAAATAAAATCAGCGTTGACAAAGGGACTTCTCCACTCCACACCAAAAAGTTTCAACATTTCAAAGAAATGCCAGTTCCTTTTGTATCACCCCAAAAGCAGTCTAGTGGACCCAGCCCTGACGAACAGGATTATTAGTGACACACAGGGAATGAGGTTCTTCGGCCAGCCCCCATTAGTGGCACACGGCTAACTGCTGACTGCTGGGGCCAGTCCTGTTGGAATGGGAAACCTGACTCTACGTCCATGGGTTATTTTGTACTTTGTTTAACTGTCAGTGCTGGTGTGACGGAGGATTGATCCAACCATCGGGGCGCAGGGACTTCTCCCAGTTCACAGGTCCAAAGATGCACTGGGCTGTCTTTCCAACCTCTCCATCAATAGCAGTGCCAAACCCTCCCTTGGGAAAATAACGCTAAGGGAAAGATCAAAATACCAGATCCATGTCCTTAGTGAACCACACCACGTGGGATTTAGGTAAATAATCGTCACACCCGCACCCTCATTACCAGCACCAAATCTCTCAGAACCACTACAAATCATCTCATTTTATCCTTCATGTATTTTCTATGACATATCAGCCTTATTCTAAATTTGGGCCATTATTTTAGACTACCCAGGCCATCCAGAACCCTCAATTCTGAGGACAAATGAAAAACATAAGGTCTCTTTAAGGCCTAATGTAAAACTTCAAACTTCTGTGGCTCCAACATCAGCCAACTTCCCGGAGGACATTTGCCTGGTATACAGCTGCACTGTGTACTGTGACATTTTCTTTATCTACGGCGACATCGAGTGCAGGGCTCATCCCCTTCTGGGCACATGGGAAGATTACATCTTTGCTTCTTTTAACTTTGGGTCCCGTGACTAGTTCTGGCCAATTGGTTCTAAGGGGCAGTGATATGTGTCATTTCTGGGCCCAAGCACTTGACAGACAGTGAGACCCTCCACTCGCCTCCACCTACATCATCGATCACAGAAGTATGTGTTGAGATGGAGGGGCCACGAGGTCGAATCAGCCTTTACCATTGAGCCAACCCTTCCTTGGAAGAGTCTCCCAGACCCACAGCCAACATCAGGTGAATGAAAAATAAACGTGTGTGTTTTAAAGATACTTAAATCCTGTGTTGATTGTTACAATAACACAAGTAGCCTACCTTAACACATGCTTACTATGGGGTCAGTCACAGTGCTGGGCACTTCACAAGCATTATCTCACTTACTCTTCAAAAGTAAGATTGATTCTATTAGGATTCCACTTCACTGATGGAGAAACAGAAAGGTTAAGTAACTTATCCAAGATCACACAGCAACTAAGTGATGCAACTGGATTAGACTCCTAAATGTACATTCATAACCACCACATTGCTAAAGAAGCCAAAGGTGAGCTCATAATAATGAGCTGAGTCAGAAGAAGGAGAGAAGCAGGGAGCAAGAGAGCCTTAAGGGCTAGGATTGAGAAAAATTTGAGGATTAGGGGAAAAGCAGGCACCTTAGAAAAAGGCCTAAGGCATCAACTCCCAAAATAACGTTTGGCAATTTAACTACATCAGAATTATTACAGGTTAAAAACTACAAATATATAAATAAACTAACAGTTAACTGAATTACATTTGTGTAAATGGAACATGTCACAGTCAAGATGAGTATAGAAAAGTTTCACCTATTTTAAATGCTGAGAACAATTGCCTGTTTTCCTATCAGGTGGAACACTGAGCCATTTTTCCTCACAAAATACTTTACTTCCAATGACTACTCAGATGCCAGTCTTCATATAAACCCAACAAAAATTTTAGGAGAATAAATTCTATTGACCATTCATTTGTTTAGCATATAACCAGACTTGGCATTCCATTGGACAGTAAATCAAAGAACCCAAAGCAATAACATTGAACCAGAGTCATTGTGGCATGCCTTAGACGCAGACACATATATTGCCACTTTTAAGAAAATTTTCAAGATGTGATTATAGACATCTCCAGACATTAGTAAAAAAAAAATGTAAGTTCAAAATTTCAAGAAATAAGCATGAAAGATGATTCTTCAGTAAATTAAAATTCATTTTCTAACAATGTTGGAAAACATCTACTTATATATATACACATTTATGCATATAACATTTTATTATGCTTTAAGGAAAGCCAATTGGAAGAATCAATATAAATGTATCATGTCTTAATATTCCCAAAGTTTAACTCCACCTAAATACTGACAATGAAAATATCAGTTTTAATTTAACCTGTAACTATAGGTTTACTTTACAATCAATGGAACTGTTTTAATTTCTTAACTTGTCAGAATCCACCTGCCCTCCACTCCTGCATTTAGTTTCTGGTTTCAATTTCCATCATTTTCTGCCCTGTAGTCTTCATGTTTTTTCAGTTAGACTCTGGACTAAATATCAGCAGAGGACAGAGACACCCCCCCCCACCTCAACTAGAAGAGAGGAGGTGCCATTTACATTCTTTATTGAGATGTGCCTATAAACTCATAAAAAATATCCAAGGAATAAACAAAAACTGAAAGTAGGTTGTCACCCGATGAGACCTTCTCCTAAGATCGTGTCCACTGAGCACAAGGACTCTAAAATGATTCCAACCTTCACGTTTCACATATTGTTGCCTTTTTAAAGCAATTTAAAGCCCCCCCAAAAGATGTTTTAGAATGGGAGGAAATCCAGTTGGAGAAGATACAGGAAAGAACAACTAACTACCCATCTCCCCGCTGTCCCACCTCTCCCCCGCACACGATTGCCACTCCAGTTTGACTTCTCAGGGATCCCAGCACAGCATGCCAGCACTTATTCTCACCCTTTGGTAAATGCCCTTCCCAGATTCTTTTTCCTACCAGAACCTGCATATCCATTCTTCAGAGCCCAGTTCAAGTGCCACTTCCACCATGAAGCCCCCATGAAAGTTCAACCCACTGGGATCTTTTCTAAATTTCTATTGTTCCAATCTTCTTTTATCACACACTCAGGATGGGGTTGTTTTGGTCAACATTTCCAGGTGATTAGTCTTCTTCCCCCACCTAGACAGTAGTCTTCACACATTTTTATTTTCCAGAGTATCTAGCATGACATTGATCATTAGCAGAGGCTGAGTTTCAATGTGTTGTTTAGATAACTATGTATAATAATGAAATATTGAAAATGGGATGACAAAAAGTCAGACTTAAGGATTACAATCCAGTTTCCTCAATATAAGTAAACATCAATCTTAATTGTGGCAAACCCAACCCCAATGACCTAATTCATCATTTGAGAACCCATAAATAATTAATTTTTAAAATATCCTTTGCTTCTAGGAGGGAACAAAAGGTTACAGCCTTGAGCTTTGACACTAACCCACTAACACATTCTATAGAACAATGTGACCTGAGAAAGGCAGCTCAAAAATCATGCCGCGACTGAATTTCATTATGGTGAGACTAGATGGAAGGCAAGGGCTTCACAGTTGTAGTAATATTGATTTTTTGGAAAACTTTGTTTCAGTAGTACTAGTTTGTGTCCATTAAGCAGTAACCACTGCTGAGCATGTCAGACAAAACTTCTGAGAACCTAACATTAATGCACTTTCATGCAAAATTTTGAAATTCAATTTAGTTATGTTATAGAACAGGAATCACTGAAAACAAGCCGAATCTCCAACAATAGGGGAATAGATGAGTTAAATGTAGGGTATGCTGCTGACGCCTCCCTTCCTGCCTTGGGTGGCAGCCATGCTGCTTCAGCATAACTTCCCCCACCCCCAATGCAAGCCAGTCGAAATCATCTCATCCTCCCACCCTTTGCTACAATGATTCTATCAGTTGTGGGCAGAAACCCAGCTAATCAGTTTGTGGCATTCCCTATCTGTAATGACTGGTTTCGTCTAGTCCAATCAAAGTGAAGACAGAGCTTTTGTTTGACAGCTGGGGGAGAAGACCTGTCTGGCAAGTCCAGTGCTATGGACTGAACTGCATCCCCCACCCCCAAATTCACATGAAGTCCTAACCCCCAATGGGATTACATTGGAAGATATGGCCTTCAGTTGGTAATTAGGTTTATAGGAGGTCATGAGGGTGGGGTGCCCTTAATGGGATTAGTGCCCTTACAAGAACAGACACCAAGGAGCTTGCTTCCTCTCTCTCTCCACCCACAGGCAGCAAGAAAAAGCCATGTGAGAACAAAGAGAAGGCAGCAGTCTGCACCCAAGGAGAGAGCCCTCACCAGATATTGACTCTGCTGACACCTTGATCTTGGACTTGCAGTCTCTAGAATGGTGAGAAATAAATTCCCATGGTTGTGCTATTTGGTTCTGGCAGCCGAAGCTGACCAGGACATCCAGTATGTAGGTGTGAAGCCTGAAACAGGAGGGGCCTTTTATATCCCCTGAAGAAAGCCAGCCTGAGGGAGCCTTCTGAAGAAGGGTAGACCTCTTGAGACAAAGAAATGCAAACAATGTCCTGATGACATCACTCCCAATGCCACCTGAAGTTTGGGCTTCTTTCACTTGCTAATAAAAGCCTCCTAACATACACAAATTATATAGGCACAAGAATAAGGTTTAAAAGAGAATAAGGAAACATGAAAACATTGAATTTTCAGGGTAGGGAGGTTGGCAGTTTCGCTTCTATTCCAAATCAGTTCACCTTCATTAAGAGCTTACAAAGGGTCAGATATATGCATTATCTCATTTAATCTCCATTTTACAAGGAGGTAACTGTAAGTGTAATTTTAATGTTTGTTCCATAAATTAAAACTTGCACATTAATAATTGAACTGTTAAAAGATTATGTGCTCCTAGAAACCATTCTCCTACAGAATAGTAACAGTATAGAGGTTCATTGATACGGAAGAATCACTCTACATAATACATGAAGGGCAGATGGACAATCTCTTATCCAAACAATTTTACAAAGGAAAGATAGCGCCAGTTGAACCTCACATAAATATCATTTAATCCTGCCCTTTATTACAATGATACCAATATGGTTCATAGATAAGATGACCGCAATACTAGGGACATGGTAAGGATTCAATAAATATTTGTTGAATTTTATAAACAACCCTGTGGTTAACCCTCTGTCATGTATTTCATTCCTTTAATAGTGTTTATTCAAGTGCTTCTGTTGAGATAGCATTTCCATACTAGTCTGTTCAAACTAAAACTAAGAATTACACTCACCTGAATCCACATCAAACTGGCATCTCATTACTCTATCTGGAAGTCCTTGATATTTTAAAATGCTGTGCTCGATAGCTTCTATACACCTCTCCAGACCCCCTCTCCACCGTTTCCACCCTGTGACCTGTATGATGTATATTGACAAGTTTCCAGTTGGGTCTGGTCAACGGAGCGAACAGACAGTAGACAGGAGAACGAGGCTGGAACACTTATCCCTCTGGCTTTCCTTCTGCAGGGCCACCACAGGCTGGCAGTCTCCTGTCATTAGCCACTTCTATACAACCTGGCTCCACAAGTTGGTATCTCCACTGAGGGTAGTGCTAACAGAGCCCCACAAACAACCCACTGTTTCTAGCCCCAGCATACGGCACAACTGCCTGTGATTCTGCTCCACACATAAATAATCCCTTTATCAAACTCACTACAAATTATCCAATTAGGGTATGACATTTGATTTCTCCAGGACCCTGACTGATATGTAGTGCCCAGGCAAATTTGTAATACAAGTTGAAATCACAAAGTATACAGATGCTCTCTTAGCAAAATAAGACCTATAAGTTATGCAGATGTGGGAGATGTGTCTCATATGTTGACTTAGTGGCCAAGTATTAAATATTACAGTAGAGATACCTAAATTTTTTTCAGATCTCCATAGAAACTAAAAGAGGGAAAAAAAAATTTTAAGCCACCACCCGGTGTCAATGCCACCCTTACTTCCTTTCTTTCCTCTACCATTCTTGGCATTCTAAGTCTCACCCCAACCCAAAAGTGAAAGTAAGTAGGAGGAAGGGCACAGCTGTGATTTCTACCCAACTTTACAGGTCAAAGTATGGAGGAATCTGGGGAAAGCCACAGCTTGGGGAGAGAAGGGAGGTGGGAACTTCAGGAGAAGGGAAAGCATTAAAAGGACCTAGCCCCAAGGTTAGGGGCCATAGGCTACAGGAAAGAGGAAGTATGTCCATCATAGAACACCCAACACTGGCAGAAGGAACCTCTATGATACTAAACCAACATGGATGGTTGTGCAGTTGTGTGCTTCCCACCACAAAACTCCAAGGAGCACCGTATAGTGTGTTACTCAACGGAAAGGCCATATAAGCAGCAGTCCTGCTGAATCTCACTCAGATCCCAAGTTCCCACATGGTACCCTTGGAGGGATTAGCTAGACCAGATGTCATGCCCTACTTTTTAACCTCGAGCTTCTATCATTTGGATTCCATCACAATAAACACGAAGAACAGACGGAACCTTTGGGGCAGTCTGCGCGTGTGCAACCTCAGCTTGCTTCCAATCATCCAAAAGCTCACAAGATTCTTTCACTTGAGCAATAAACAGGGAAAGGGGGCTACTCTAGGACTGGTCAGCAATGTACCCTCAAAAGCACTTGAGGTATGTGTGCATATATAATCTGAGTTGTCCTCCATCATGAAAACCTGGAACTCCAGCTGCTGCTGGAAAAATTCAAAAGATCTGGCAACGTTGGGCTCACATTCCCAAAAAGCCACCATCACCGGGGCTGAGTAACAGCCACGCCCTTAAACCGGGCCTCCCACCATCTGCTTTACTGATTTATGTTAAATCCTGGCTTCTGGAACCATCTAAGTGGGCCAAGCCTGAAAACTCAGACAAGGAGTTCCTGACCTCCCCTTCTCCGGGGAGAAACAAGACACTGGTTGTCACCAGCAACCTGTATGGCTCACTGTAATGAGGAGTCGAAATGCTTGAACCCTTGTGCCCGAGGGAGACAACCTCCTTCATCATAAGAAGTGTCATCAGCTTTACTGTCGTTGATCAGCAAAGAGTAACTACGCGGATTATAGAAAGACTTCCAAGGACAACTGCACTTTCAGTTCCAGAGTCTCTCTGCATCTAGAGACATTTAGGAGAACTCCTTAACTTTTCAAGCAGCATGCTGTTTTAGGTTCTACTCTGTACTGGGTCAGGGACTGGGTCTCTGGCTATGCCACCCACCCCAATCCCATCCTGGTGAGATGGTGAGAATATGTGCCCTCGCCTGCAGTTCAGCCCTTTTGCTTTGTGAGGTGCAGGTTTGCCCCCATGTTTGCCTGTCTTTGGAGCTTTACATGACACTCCAACGGGCCTCTGATGAGAACAGAGGAGAAAAATACAGGAGCGTTTCATGAAACAAATGGGGAGCCACTCCTTTTTCATCTCTGTCAGTCGTGCCACCGTGACCATGAGGAATAGAAACAAGTGCAGCCCTGAGGAAGCCTCGGCTAACTTAGCCCACAGCCTGTGGAAGCAGGGAGGAAGTCTTCTGCTCTGAACACTGCTAGCCCTCCATACCTAATGCACCTAAAGGAGTCGGCACTTATCCCACCACGTCAGACTGCTGCGGGCAAAGCCACAAGCCCTTTTAGAGCTGGGAGGTCAGTGGTCTCCCAAGTCACCTCAGAAAAGTTCTCTAAACATAGCACATGACTTTCAGGGTGGCTGCCACTTCCAAGGTTTCAAGGATTAAAGGGTGAGTGTTAACTTGGAAACCACAGGATTCCATAGCCCTGAAATGGCATAGGATGAATGAGCAAGGAAAACTCTGTGTGTGGATACGCAGGACCTCATAACAAAACCTTTGTCCCTCAGCTGGACAATGAGGTGCCACGTGGTCTGCACAACAGGGTCCTGGCAGATACCTTGGTCTAGTGGGGATGCCATGGGCAGGGACTCAGAAAACAATGTAACTGAATTAGGTCTTCATTCATATGACAACTAGAGTATTGTTTTTTTATTCAAAAGATAAAAACCGAGTTTTACTTCAATAAAAAGTATGCTTTCTTTGTTGTTTGTTTACTTCTCTCCTATTAGAATCTTTGTGTACATGAGGTCTGGCGTTCATCATGGGCTTGTTCAGACCTATCTAGGATCTCCTGTGAATAGAAACAAAAAGCTACGTGTGGGCCCTAACAAACCAGAGGGTAATATGTTAACCAGATGCCACTCTCAAAGGGTCATTCCAAAGATAAATGCATTTCTGTGCACAAAGTTCTCTGAGCTCCCAGGAAAAGAGATATGCTGTGCATCTGGTCCTGTTAATAACTTCTTTGGTTTTCATTTGTGCTCATACCTGCAGTAACACAAGCAGCTATGTAGCCTGCTTCATTCATTCATGCATGCACTTTAAGTTTATGTACGAAAGTAAATGCTGGACCCTCTCCCTTTTTTCAAAGTCTACATTTAAATAGAAAGCGGGGGGCAGGGGACAAATAAAACCTCTTTTCCATCCTTGTTTAAATCTAAGTCTGTAACTCCCTGTAATTAGTCTTTTTCCGGGGATCTAACGTACAGCATGGTGACTATAGTTAACAGTGTGTTATATACTTGAAATGTGCAAAAAGAGTAGATCTCATGTGTTCTCACCACAAAAAAAGGTAACTATGTGAGGTGACAGATGTTAATTAGCAATTAACATCTGAGTTAGCAATAAAGTCAAGGGCAAGAACCTAGCATTTGGAGGAATCCTTATTCTTTAGCTAACACACATCCTTGCCTCACAATAGGAAAGTTCTCTTTCCCTCATCTACTTCTTTCAAATTGAGAAGGTGATTTAAAGAATCAAATCCTACCTGTTATATAACAAGTATCCTGAAAAGCAAAGTAAGGTATTTGAAAACACATGTGTTGTAAAGTGGTGACAAGTACAGGTTTAGACTCAGGCCGACTTAAGTTCAGTCTGGGGCTTTGTCATGTACTCCCTGCATGATTTAGAGTAATTACGACCCCTCTAGATTTCAGTTCTCTCACCTGTAAAATGGGGTGATTCATACCTACGTCATGAAGTGTTGAGAGGACTGAATGAGATGAAATCTGGAGACACTTAGCCAAGTACCCGGCATATTGTGAGTGCTGAGTAGCAACTGGTTTTTGTTGGGGAGGGGGTCGTGGTTATTGACAGACCCCATTCTCACCACACTGAACACTAGCTGAGAGGCATCGTGTCCTCTGCCCCTCACCACAGTACCAGGCACAGAGTGCAGACGCCATCAACACTTGCTGAACCGAATAGAAAGCACAGTGAGGACAGTAATCAAGTCATTCAGCAACTGTCTGTTAGGCCCTTACTGTCTTCCACAGAACACCTTAAACTCTGGAGATAAAGCTGTAAAGGCAAACAGGTAAACTCCCTGTCTTCGGAGAGTTTACATCCTAGTGGTAGAAGGCAGATAATCAACAAGTAAACAAGTTATGTAATTTCCGATGCTGATAGAGCAATATGAACTATGAAACATTAAAGAGAATTATGGAGTGGAGAATAACTTGGAGCAGGGAACAACTCTGTACAGGTACATTAATGAAGTCATCTTTGAAGAAGTGGTATTAACTCTGAGAATTGAACTGTAAAGAGCTAACCACGAGAAGATCTAGAGGCAGAGGGTTTCTGGGAAGCAAATATCAAAACCCAAAGTCAGGTACAGCTTTTAGTATTTGAACAACAGAAAAGCAGCCTGCATGGTGGGCATGTGAGTGTTTGGCGTGGGGTGGGGACAGCAGAGCCCAGGACCTCACTACGCACAGTGAGGGTAGTTTGAATTGTTTCCTAGTTATGGTAGGAAGGAAGGCATCAGAAGTTTTCAGTATTTTCTCAGAAAAGATGCCTGCTTGGTACATGATTACGGGATGAAGCAAATGAGGCTGTTCGGGCTCCTGCATAATTATCTCGTGCTAATACAGCAGGCAAGGTTGTCAAAGCAGGTGCTGCTGTGGTTGGTATTCAGAGTTGTATCCAAGGAATGTATTTCGTCAGAAAAATAAAATCAAATCAGGACTTGCTTTTAACTTCAGAGAAGAGATAATTAGATCAAACCTATCAATTCATTCAATGTCAGAAGGCTATAAAGACTTATGGGCACGGGGAGATCAGCTCGGTGCTTTGTGACCACCTAGAGGGGTAGGATAGGGAGGATGGGAGGGAGACGCAAGAGGGAGGGGATATGGGGGTATATGTATATGTATAGCTGATTCACTTTGTTATACAGCAGAACCTAACACACCATTGTAAAGCAATGATACTCCAATAAAGATGTTTTAAAAAACATGATTATGGAAGTGAGGTAGGGGAATCTTGCTTTGAAGCCCTTCTCAATCAGAAAAGTTTTTAACATCTTACCTCTGCAAGAGACCATTTATCTCTTTATATTGGAGTTCAAACACCCCATTTACCAGGATTCACACCCTAATCTCCAGGAAGTAAAATTTTATAGTGATTAATCTAAACCTCAAGAACCCGGAAAAATGAAAAGTTCCTGGGAATGGGATCGTGCCATACTAGTGCTGTACCATTCCATGTCTCATCAGGAAAACGGAAGCTACTATAGGTATTGCAGACAGGAAATTTAATACAGGAAACAGAAATCTGGAAAGAGCCGACAGAGTGAAAAGAGAACAGGTGAACTTAGCCACAGGCCAGTAATTGCAAGAAGCTGTTCCCATCCTAGGACTGGAGGAACAAAAGGAAAATGTTACTCAACATCCATGATCCCTACACCATTGTCAGAACATTCCATGCTGGTGTTGTTGGGAGAACAGCCAGGGTTTCTTTGCAGAAAGTTGAGTCTAAACTTGTCCACAGCAGTCATGGTTGCTACTGGAACCAGAGTCTACAGGTGTTTGGTGCTGGAATACCCACTGCCTGGGCAGGATGCCCAGAGTCTAGACTTGTCTACCACCACTGCCATCTCTGCTGCACTGCAGAAGCACATAAAATATTGTTTCCTTCCTCATGCCTCCTAATCTCCCACCAGTGCCTCCAATTTGTAGAAGGTAACTAGAAGCCATTGGGCAGGGGGATTTTAGAAATGCAGTTTTCAGACTTCTAGCCTCCCACAATACACAGGAGAGCATCGAAGAGTGGAAATGGAGCCTGAAGCCAAGAGACTGGTAAGTAGCACTTCTCTTCTTGAGCTTCATGTTAGAAGTCCTAGTAAACTAAGGCAAATAAAGGTCGCCTGGATATGTTCTGAGAAGTGTTTGTGACTATAAAGAAGAAAAGGGAGAATCTGAAAATCTAGAGAACGGAAGAGGATAAGCTTGAGAGACAAGCAAGAACTGTAGTGCTTCCTTTTCATCCTGTCTCTTTCTTAAGTTACTTTCCTTTACCAATGAATCTATTCAAGAAACCAACCAAGCCTCATTCACTCTAAAGTGTAAATGACTGATAAGAGTTTCAAGAACAGCCAGTACAGTAGGCAGGAAAAACTTAGAAATATCAAGGAATAGTAGCACAATGAAAACTGACATAAAACAGTTTCTCAACCTCAGCACTACTGACATTTTAGGCCAGGGAATTCTTTGTTGTGGGGAGCTGTCTTTTATATTATAAAACATGTAGCAGCAGCCCTGATTGATATCATGTCTAACTTGTGACAATTAAGAATTTCTCTAGACATGGCCAAATGTTTTCAGGGAGCAAGATCTAAAATATCTTACAGAAACTTAAGTGGAGAATTAGAGTGTATGTAGGAATTGCCTAATGAGAGAGGGAGGAAGGGATTTCAGGCAGGAACAAAACATCAAATGCAAAAGTAAGAAAACGTAAAACAGGAATGAGGCTGAAGCATAGGGTGTAAGGAAGGGAATGGAGGGATGAAGCTGGGTGGCAGAAAGTGTTTACTATGCCAGGCTACAAGTTTGAGCTTTAATTTCTAGACAATGGGGAGCCATTGAAGGATCAGGAGCAGGGCAATGATTTATTCAAATTTGCGATTGGAAGCATGTCTTTGGTGGCTGTGTGGATAACAGAATAACGGTAGAGGAGATGAAGAGAAAGGAAGCCAGTTACCTCTTTGTCATCATCCTGACCAGATAATAAGGATCGATATGAAGGCAAGATGAGTGATACTTAGGAGAGGGAATCAATACAAGTTAGTGATTAAGTGAGTGTGAAAAGCAAGGAAAAAGAGTACAAGAATTGCAGATTGAAGGCTTGAAACAGGAAAATGAAGCAGGCTAAGAAATTGGTCTGTCGTTTAGGTTGCACTTTTCTTTAGGTGACAAGTCCTACTTTGGATATGTAAGTTTGAGTTGTCTGTGGGACATCCAGGCCAAGACGTCTAGTGGGTAATTCTATATATATAAGCCTGTTGCTCAGGAAAGGGATCTGGGCTAGATCTGTTTGAGGGTCTTCAGACTAGACAGCAATTGACACGCCCACAAATTGCACCATGGAGGGAAAGCAGACAGCATGAGCAAAGACCCGAGGACAGACTTCAGGGGAATATTAACATTTGAGGAAGGGAGAAGTCAAGGAAAAAAAAACTGTAAAATGATTCTGAAACCAGCAAAAGTTTGAGAGGAGGGAGTTCCCTGGCTGTCCAGTGGTTAGGACTCAGTGCTTCCACTGCAGGGAGAACAGGTTTGATCCCTGGTCAGGGAACTAAGATCCCGCATGCTGCACCTAACCCTCCGGTGACAATGGGTCTGGTATGCCTGACCCAAAGGCCACTGAGGAAGGTTACGTAAGAGCAGAAGAAAAAGCCCCTGGATGGCCACTGACTGGAGTCCAGCACCCCGCACGATCCCCCTTTCTCCCTTGCCCACCCACTCCTATTATTGGGACACCCCTCCTGCTCTTTCCCAAGGAGCCTGGCTTGGGAGGGAGGGCTCAGGCTGGCCTTGGGTTCAAGCTCAGAGTGACAGTCTGGTGGGCAGGCAGGGTCATGACTCAGTTTTGTCTACTAGTGACAGACCAATGTGTCTAGGCCTGTTGGTCCCGCTCCCCCATCTGATTTGGGGGGGGTGTCAACCTTATTGAGGTATAATTTACATACAGTCAACTGCATCCATCAGACAACGGGATGAGTTTTGATAGATACTTACACTCATGAAAAACCACCACCACAGTCAAAACACACAATATTCCCACCCCACCCCCCAAATTTCCTCATGCTCCTTTGCAGTCTTTCCCTCCCTCCACCCCCAGGCCACCATTGATCTGCTTTTTGTCCCTAAGGAGTCCACAAGCTGCGCGGCATGGCCAAAAATGAAGTTTGAGAGGAAAGGAGTGGTGAAATGTGCAGAGAAACCAAGCAAGGTAAGGACTAAAAATTAGTTCCACCATTGGATACTGTGATCAGCAGTCCCTGGTAACTTTTGTCAGGAAGGTCCAAGGATTTGACAGCACTAGTATTTCCATGGCAAGATTGAGCATGTTTTTAGGCTGAGAGAATGGACCCAGAGAAGGAATGATTAATACTGGTCAGACCTTGAGGAACAGTGTGGAAATGAAGGGTGCAAACAGTGGTAGGGCCAATTTGAAAGGAGGGCAGGACATCTCTGAGACAGGGGTTTGAAAATGACATGTTCAAGTGACAGAGAATGTTCATACCTCTGAGAAACAGAAGGCAAGGCCACCTGCTAAGAATTAGATCAAATGAGGTCCTGTGAGAGGAAGAGCTAGATTGGGCATTCCAGGAGGGGATAAACGTTTCTTATAACTATCACAGGAAGGGAGAGAAATCAAACACAAGAGAAGGCTGACCAGGCAGCTTTGATGACCCAACTGAGATCTGAACCCACTTGCTTTCAGACGGGACACTTTGCAGGGATGTGCAATTTTCTGGGATGCATTCAACAGCTCAAGTTAGGAGTAGACCGAGTTTGGGTAGACCCTGACTGCACTGTCCAACAGAAAATGGTAGAAATGATGCTATGTGAGCTTCTAGGTCAGGCCTTTAGACACTGGCAGCTTCTACTTCTGGTCTGTGGAATACTCTCTTGGAGCCTTGGGCAACGGTAGAAGAAGTTCAACTACCCTGCTGGAGGGACCACGTGGTGAGGCAGAGACCACACAGAGAGAGCAGGGGGCCAGCTGAGCCCCGCATCCAACTAGCCCCTTCCATCAAGGGGCCAGGCATGCGAGCAAAACCCACCAGGACCCTCCAGACCAGTTGAGCACTGAATGACCCAGTCTGTGCAACACACTGGGTCCTGCCCAAATTCCAGACCCACAAAACCATGACGGGAAATGATGAGAAGCTGTGGTCTCAGTGGAGCTGAAGACTTCAGAAGTAGGGCTGTCCCAAGTTTGGAGCGGCTTGGTGAGGCAGGTGGTGATAAGATCCTGGTAGTATTATAAATGTGGGGGAGAAATATTGCTGACAGACTGGGGGAAGGGGGAAAAGCTTACCAGGTTCAGATTATTGCTAATCATTCCTAGCAGTTCTTAGTTTAAAAAACAGGATTCAAGGAGGAAAACTGTTCACCAGCAGTCACCTCAGCTGCCACTGTGATGCCTGGTGACACATAATTAGAAAACAAATGACAGATTAGTTTAATAATATTCATTGGCAACTAATGAAACGAACAGTGTTTCCTAGTGAAAGCAGTTTTGGCTGTTCGCTGATTTTAAGCAATCTGCTCCTCCCCCTCCTTCGCCCACCTGCCTTTCAGCTAGAGGCCGGGGGCTCGAGGGGGAAGGATGGCAAATGGGTCATAAAACACAGCACAGAGGGGCAGATGGTGGAGGGAACAAAAAGAACAAGAGGAGAGAAACTCAGAGCGGGAGAGGGGAGATTCCTGGGGGTCCTGGGAGGAGAGGAGAGAGGAAGGAAGGAGGGGAGCGTGAACCCACCCTCCCCGCTGTCTTCAGACATCTAACTGCTGTCAGAAACAACACTTCCATCTGCCTCGGGGAGGAAACGGTGAACGGGGGGAGGGCGGGGGGAATCCGTGCTTGCTTTCAGGCATTGTTGTTTTCTTTTTCCTTAAAAACAAAATTTATCCTAAGTAAGAATTTTAACGACATGCAGAAATCATAGCCATCTCGCTGAATCGCTGTAGGACAGTTCTTCAATTAGTCAGCTATCAAGGGCCCGCTAAATGTTAAATTAAGCATCCTCTGTCCCCTGTCCTGAACCATTAAGTTATGCACATGCGCAGATAACGGGGCACACGACAGCTGGAGGCATTAATCACGCAGCCCTGTGTCTGGGCTGCTGTTCTGTAGAAACCGCATCTGCCAACAGACCGAGCAGCCGCAATTAGATCTCGCCTGATGGAGTGAGAGGCACGGCCCAGCCCTCCGCCCCCGTGTTCGCTTGTAGACCCGGGAGTGCAGGCGGCACGTGGAGCTCCGCTGGCCCTCGTCCTCCCTCTCCTCCCTCACCCCGCCTCTTTTTAATACCTGCTCCTCCGATTGAAATGAAAAATTACCTGGAATTGTTATCATTTGCAAACAAAACCCGTCAGAAGACAAACCTGCTGTTTACAAGGGATGTTTCTGTTGTGCCTCCGGTAGGGCTCCTTGGGGAACTTCTGGGATTTGATTTTTTAACGAATTCTCTGTCTTTGAGGGGAGGCTGGGGCTGGGAAGAAGCAAATAGACTTTTTTTAAAACATCTTTATTGGAGTATAATTGCTTTACAATGGTGTGTTAGTTTCTGCTGTATAACAAAGTGGATCAGCTATACATTTACATATATCCCCATATCTCCTCCCTCTTGCGTCTCCCTCCCACCCTCCCTACCCCACCCCTCTAGGTGGTCACAAAGCCCCGAGCTGATCTCCCTGTGCTATGCGGCTGCTTCCCACTAGCTATCTACTTTACATTTGGGAGTGTATATCTGTCCACGCCACAGTCTCACCTCGTCCCAGCTTCCCCTTCCCCCTCCCCGTGTCCTCAAAGCCATCCTCTATGTCTGCATCTTTACTCCTGTCCTGCCCCTAGGTTGTTCAGAACCTTTTTTTTTTAGATTCCATATATATGTATTAGTATGTTCCCTCACGGCCACCAGATTGCCGCCTGGGAGGCCAGACTGACTCGCCCCGCAAGGCTGTTTGCTGGAACCCTCGCCAGCTTACCTGGGCTCTCCTGCGGCTGCTGTGCTCCCACCAGCACCTCATCGTACAGGAGAAAAGGCGGACAGAGACTAAGCCGGAGTCTCTCCCCGCAGTAAGGGATGAATTAAATGGGCTGGGAGACACGCCACCGTCTTCTCAAGAACTTTCACTGTGCTTCCTCATGATTTAACACTCAATTTACAGCTTATGTTTTTTTAAAATCCACATTGTTAGGCATTTATATGGTGGTCCATTGTTTTGTCTTGTCTGTTTGGGGTTTTTTTTTTTTAGTTTTACTCTTAGGGTGTGAGGATAACATTGATGTCTTTGTAGGAATATGTATATATGCTTATATGCATACATGCAACTCTATATAGGAGTTGAGTTGGCTTATCTTCTTTTTATACCAAAACGTTGATTTCCACCTGGTGTCTCAAGAACCCTGTGGTTCTACAGTCCTGGGTAAGTAGGAGGCCCACTGCAGGGGAGTCTCATGATCACCGCCCTCACCAACCCCCAAAAGCAGCAGGGGCACCGCTTAACACAGCAGCTCAGTATGTGAAACAGGTCTTTTTTAAGTTTTTCTGTCTAAAAAAGAGTTTGGGAAAGCACTGTTCTAAAATGAAGTCACAGAGACATTTAGCCGTGGTCTCTGGCAACAGGCATTCCGTCTCAGATCTGTTCTCCCTGTCTGCTAAATACAGAATCACAAAATTGCAAACAGTCAATGGCACTGTTTTTCCTCCTTCCCTCAGAAGTTCTCCAACACTTTGAGGAAGTCTGCATGTGTTTATGAGCAAGAAACCCAGAGAGGAAAGGAGGAGTGATGATCTGCCAATCACTGAAGCCAGGCTGCCCTCCCCTACTGTCTCCACCAACCCCCATATCAGGCCAACTAGCTCTGAGCTGGGTCAGAGCAGCCCTGACCTCCACATGCAAAGGCAGCAGATCTGTGCAGAGGGAGGGAGCCAGCCAGCTGGGGGGAAATCCGGAACCGGGGAACCTCCCAAGTTTTCTGGTGAGATTGAGTCCAGTCAGCTCAAGCATCGAGAGGGCACACCATGCTCTTTCCAAGCCTTCCAGGCCTGCCTGCTCTGTGCTGTCTTCTCCTAGACTTTAAGCAGTGCTTCCTCCCAAAGCCTCCCAAGCCGGGGTGAACCCGACCACCAGGATCCAGGTACTTCTTGCCTCATCTGGAACACTGGCCTCCTGAGCTCTGCTTCACCCTCCCCCACTCCGTCTTCCCACAAACCCAGTAGTGCCTCCAATGCCCATCTGTGTGGCCTTTCCCGTTTACAAGTCGTGTATGCATCTGACCAGGTCTTCCCCGTCAAGCTGTGGTGTCATCACTCTGGGGAGCCTTCCCTGACCTTCCTCCCCTCCCCACCCCACCCGTGCCAAGTGAGCATAACTCACACCCTCTTCCGCACTCACAGCCCCTTGTTACTTGCTTGTAGCTTTCACACTAGGAAGTCATGTATTCGCATGTCTGTCTGTCTCCATCAACAAACTCAAGATCTAGTTGCAGGCAGGTTCCAGTTCTACTCATTCCTAACTCTGTTGCCTCAGCCAGTGCTTCTCCAATGTTAAGGATCCTCCAAACCATGAGTCTTAGGGATCTTGCTTAAAAAGTAGACTGATTCAGCAGGTCTGGGGTGGGGCCTGAGAGTCTGCGTTTCTAACAGGCTCCCTGGGATGCCGATGCTGCATGTCAGTGGACCACGCTCCCAGTAGCCGGCCCTAAATGACCTTCAAACCCAAACCCAGCCTCTATGTCATATTGCCAGTGCTTAGTACACAATACAAGGTTTGAATGACTACCTCTGCCGACCAGTTGTTAAATGACTAAGTCTACCTACCAATTCTCTTGTCTAATAAGCCCACGGTAAGACCTCAGTCACTTAGGCTGCTTGTCACTGGAAACAATTCAGGTGTGCAGACAAATGGATCATTAGCCCTTACTCATGTGAAGGCTCCGCTGGCTCACCTCTAGAGGAAGCTGGGTCCTCCCTCCTCGCTCCCCGAAATCCGTCAGCCTTGTCACTCCCAACAGGTCCAGCACACTTCGTTTTCTTTGTAACACTACTACTGCACTCAATTTTAAAAACCGTTCTATCCACGTATCTCTTCCCTTGCTCGTTGCCCATCTTCACACTGGAGGGCAAGGTCCATGAAGGCATGTCTGTCTCTCGCTCCATCACCTCATCAGTGCAGAACACAGCGCCTTGCATTTAGGCATCAGAAGTGCTGCCCGAACCACTGGGGCTCTTCTTCCTGTTATCAACACTGAATGACTCCAAGAGCCAAAAAGGCAGAGACCCCCATGGAAAACACCCTGTTTTCACCTTGGAGCAGAGGCAGGGGTTTATCTGGAGAGCACTCTGTCATTTTTTTAACCTCAGTTGGTTTTTTAAATGTTGGAGTCCTCTGGAAATGCTGATCTGCATGAAAAGCAAACAAGTATCCTTCTTTTGTAATGATCTTCAATGTGCTTCAATCTTCTAAGAAAAGCTGTTGAACAAAGAGCCCACCCATGAAGCCTGGCTGGAGGGGAATAAAGCTGGAACATGATCTCACTAAGACAGCTTTGAAATTTAGAACAATACTTAACACTGCAGCTGAGGAGATTTGCATTTTCTGCCACTAAGAACTGGGTCTGGGTAAGAACACTGAAGGTTTTACTATTTTCCTTAAAAATTCAGCTACACAAATAACAGAAATTGTTTAGTTGGAGAAAATTGAGAAACAGGGTAGGACGGACAAATATAGGCCTATCCACCCTCCACTCTGAATTTCTAGCACTCTATTTTGTTCAGAAGTATTTTAGGAGTAACTGACAGGTACTCAATTCATACCACCTTAAGCTGAAACATAGAAGGAATTGATTGGCTCATGTAATTGTCAAGTTCACAGAAAGATCTAGCATCAGGCTTAACTGGACCCAGGATCTCTACAAAGGTCAGGTGTTAAAAGATCTGTAATTTTTAAATGCTTCAGCACAGACATATGAAATCATGTCTATGTTGGTTAAGCTTCAACTCTAGGGACAATCTGTAGCCGTTATACAAAACAAGGGAAACATTATACAAAACAAGGGAACCTACAAGAGACAACTCCACACAGTTCTATTATCCAAATCTCTATCAACACAGAGGCTTTGCCAATTAACAGTGAGAGTAAGAAGATAGTGTCTAATTAATTAACATGATGAATCTTAGGATTAAGTTCTTAACGGTCAAGTTAAAGATATTCAAGGTACGTGGACTGGCAAATCTTTGAGACGTCCCTCCCCTTGCAAGAATAATGTTTGCTTATCACTTCTGCAAGACCTATGGCTTTTACCCCTGGCGATCCCCTCCCAGTGCTTCATCCCTAACCGGGCATGTGCCAAGCCACGGGCTTGGAAGATTTCTAGTTATTTATGCTGATCTTCACAGAAAAGAATCTTGCCTCTGGGATACCATCATCTCTGCCTCAAGCGAACCTTCCATGCAAAGACCTTGATGTGGCCACTCTGCAGACACAGGATGGACTCCCACCCAAAACTAGGTTCAGAGGTCAAGACTGAAAAAAAGGAGACTGGTCCGGGTTCTTACTGTGATTAGGAGGTGGGGATGGGGAGAGAGTTTGCACAAGGAAAGGGGTGTGTGGTTTGAATCCCACCCCCTCACCAAAGGAAGGAACACCCATGCTTTCTGACCTGCTTACCCACACGTGGGACAGGAGGGGAAGGGGAAGGAAAGAGGCTTACAAGTTGGCAGCAAACATCAAAAAAGGAACTCGGGGGCTTCCCTGGTGGCGCAGTGGTTAAGAATCTGCCTGCCAATGCAGGCGACACGGGTTCGAGCCCTGGTCCGGGAAGATCCCACATGCTGCGGAGCAACTAAGCCCGTGCGCCACAGCTACTGAGCCTGCGCTCTAGAGCCCGCGAGCCACAACTACTGAGCCTGCGTGCCACAACTACTGAAGCCCGCGCGCCTAGAGTCCATGCTCCGCAACAAGAGAAGTCACCGCAATAAGAAGCCTACGCACCTCAACGAAGAGTAGCCCCCACTCACCACAACTAGAGAAAGCCTGCATGCAGCAACAAAGACCCAATGCAGCCAAAAATAAATAAATAAAATAAATAAATTAAAAAAAAAAAAAAAAGGAACTCAGACTCTTTACTGCAGACCTAAAACAATAAGGATTTTTAAATTCGTGAAGCTAATAGAATAAATCAAACTACGTGGCTCCTGCTCACACTTAAATGTACTTATTAGCTGTCTGTATATGTGACAGAATTTGTGTGAGACCGGCTTTCCTTATCATCAGGAAGCAAGGTTAGAGAGCAGTCAACCCTACCCACCTTAAACATTCTGATGGTTAACATTACCAGTCAAAAACCGCCTCAGGGTTTCACATGACCCACTTGTTTCAGGTAGGGTTACAAGACCCCTGCTTTCCTTTATGTCACACCCACGCTCAGGCAGATTCTCTGCAAGTGCTGACAAAGGTTAGCACACTGTCCCACAGTGACCCCAGCCAAGGGACAGGCCTCTGTTCTAACCAATCCAGATGTGGCTTGGGTCACATACTTGAACTGGATCCAAGCTTCTGATGGACCAGGCCTGGTTCCCCTGCCCTGGCCTGAGGATCAGCTTTTATATGGCCTCTGAGCAAGGAACAGAGGGGCAAATGATAGCTGTCCACCTCACACCCTTCCCCAGTAGCAGAGAAGACAGGGTCCTCTCCAGCTACCATCTTTCTTTCCCAAACGGCAAATGCAAGATGGTGTGCCCAGCAGTGCAACATTATTCAGCCATAAAAGGGAATGAAGTACTGATACATACTTTTAACACAGATAAACCTTGAAACATTTGGCTAATCAAAAGAAGCCAGGCATCAGAAGACCACACGTGATTCCATTTATATGATGTGTCCAGAATAGGCAAATCCAGAGTCAGGAAATAGATTGGCGGTTGCCAGGCAGTAAGATGCAGGGGGATGGGGAGTGACTATAATGGGTACAGTATTGCTTTTGGGGGTGATGAAAATGTTCTGGAATCAGAGTGATGGCTGTATTTATGAATATCCTTATATCAACCTTATGAATATCCTGAAACCACCAAATAGTATACTTTAAAAGGTGAGTTTTATGCTTTGAGGATTGTACCTCAACCAATAAATAAATTAATTAAAAATTTATATATATATATATATATATATATATATATATATATATATATATATATATATATATATATATATATATATATATATAAAACAGGCAGCAAATGTGACCTTACAGATAAAATTACTCCTGGCAGAGAAGAGTTTGTGCTGCGCGGTTTGGATCCCCTCTCTCTCAGCCTCTAATGTGACCCAAGGAGGCTTTAACTATCCAGTGGTAGTCTATCCATATTCTTGCTTCTCCCCCTAAGGCTTCCTTCCTTCAAATCACAATTTCCCAAGCTGGCCTTCTGCTGATCACCTTGAAGTTTGAAAACACTGCATGGATTAAACAAAGTCAAATAACTTCCTTCTGCAGTACTTCTGGGGGTCTCGCCATGCTAATGAGCACTGTGGACCACTGAGAAGAAAATGGCACTCCTCACACTGGACTACCAAACAATTTGGTTCCCCTCCACCAACCCTGGAAGAAACATCTTCTGGAACGAATTCCATGGAAAGTGGTTTGAAAAAACACTGTTCTCCAGAACTAACTGGTTCTTCTTTTCTTTGGATGCGGCGAGATCTGTACATAACAGATCTCATTAAAGCTTTTTCTTTTTTAATCTGCTCCAGGGTTTGGTTCCTGGCTTTGCCTGTATTTTGGCTGTGTGACCTTAAACAACTGTCTCAGTCTCTGAGATTGTTTTCCATCCATCAGAAGGAGATAGTACCTACCTCTCAAGGTTGTTAGAGGAATCCAATAAGAACAAACGTAAAATGCCTAGCACAGTATTGGTACACAGCTGGTGCTTAATAAATGTGTGTCTTCTTTCTTTACCAAATATATTGACATTAAACCCTTCTGGAAGAAGCAGGCATATCTCTCTCTAACCCCCACGACGCTGGCACATGCTGTGGACTTTAAGTATTTGCTAAATGCATGGATGAATGAATCATCAATGCCCTGCTAGACCCCCATCCCTGAGCCACACAAATCCAGGGTAGATGACCCATGACAATGGGACCGTCATAAAATGGGAAGAGTTCTGGCGCTTACAACTCGATATCTAGAAGAATAATTTTCACCAAACCCCCCTAATAGATATTTAAAGTGCAAGGCAGGGAGATGTAAATGTTCCTAATCTTTGCTTAAGGACACTGATGACATGATGTTGCTTTTCTAGTGTAGGCAGACGGATGATCCTAACTCAGAAAGCATTAAAGCAGAGAGAAAAATCAGTACACACAGAAAACCCAGCACTTGGACCTTGGAACCAGGCCACAGGGGTTTGAATCAGAGTCCGGTCAAGTGTGACCTTGACCTCCTCACGTCTCCGTTCCCCGTCTCAGCACCTACTTGTAGGGCTGCGGTGAGGATTCGAGTTAACAAGTGAGATGTGCTCAGAGCAATGCTGAGATCATAGTAAGCAAGCAACAGATATGGACTGCTATTATATTCATGGTAATTGACACTTATTAATGCCTCATCATAAACCCTTTGCAGCCCTGTTCCAAAAGCCTTTTCTCACCTAACTGTCCTCTAATCTCGCAGGTGAAACAGAAGAGACTCAACCATGCAGAAGGAGTTACTGAAGAAACTTTATTCACAGAACAAGTGTGAAAATGTCTTTTTATTGGTATGAAAAGGGATTTTTAAGGCTGTAATACCAGCTCTTTGTTCCTTAAAGGGAAGCAGTTACTATAATGATGTACTTGGAGCCACACAGCAGCTAGTTAACACCTTCCCTCTTCATTGGGGAACCATGAAATCCATTATGTTCCCTCAGGAGGGCAGTTTTCAATGAGAAATTGCTACATTTGTAAAGAACATATTGACCATGATGAAAAGATTTTATCCACATCTACAGGATGATGACAAAATTGGACATGACTAAAAGGTTTGGGCAGCCCAATTCTCAGGAACAAAAACTAGAAACAAATGTTATGATAACCATAAAAATGCCTTGATGTATCACAGGACACCAATCTAAGCCTTTGATTCACATTCCAGTGCAGATGGCCTCAAAGGTGTATTGGATCAGCGTTTTTCTTTTTTTTCTTTTTTTTTTTTTTTAACAGAACAGCCCTTTTCTCAAAAATTTACATGGAACCCAAATATGTAAACAGAAAAATATATTGCTGGGCCAGTCTAGGTTGAAAATCATAGGATGGCAGTTCTACCCAACAGTGGTCCCTGAGCTTCTCAAAGAATTTTCCAGGCACCATGAGATATAATGAGCCCCCCTCATGAACTCTGATACTAAGTTGGAGAAGATCAGGAAAAATGAAGGAGGGGGTATGTCAATAGAAGAGACTGTGCAATTATCCCCCAAAGACTGATCACACTCTAAAGGGACTTTACAATTACTGGATCCTACCAAGTTCTAAACCACATTAGACTTAATAGCGTTAATTTTTTTTCCTTCAACCTGGTAAGTGGGGCTCTTGAGGAATATCAGACCAACTCTAAGCAAATTTAAGAAACATTTTCGCTAAGGATGTTCTCATTCTAGACCTGGCTTTCTCAGCCTCAGCACTATCTGCACTTGGGGATGGATAATTTGGGGGGGTCGGGGTAGGAGCTGTCCTCTTCATTCTAAGATGTGTACCTAGATGCCAGTAACAAGCCCCAAGTTATAACAACCTACAACACTTCCATACGTTACCCAGTGTCCCTTGGGGGACACTACCCCCCCACCCCATAAGGATTCTGTTCTGGACTTACCCCTTCTAGACCATTACTCACAGTGGCAGGCAGGAGAAATTTAAAACAAATCTAATCTGGGGACTCCCTGCTTTGAAGTCCTTCCTTTCTTTCCTTCAGCCACGTGGTAAACACTTGTGAGCACCTGCTGTGCGCACGAACTTGCGCTGCTCCACGTGGCCTCCAGAGGGCGCCCTTCCCAACCCGAGCCTCCTCCACTGGCACTTCCACCCGCAGCCCTCCACCACCCGGCCATCACGTAAACCTGGAGATCTGTTCATACTCCTGCGACTCTGTACTTGCTGTCCCCTGTGTCTGAAATTCCCTTTCTCAACACATCCACCTCGTTGGGAGTCTTTTTTTTTTAACCATTGAGCAAAGCTCCATCTACCAACGTTCGGGGGATAAAGTTAGGAACCCTACAAGATCCCTGCTCTGCCAAGACTTAGCCACTAAATACAATCAAACACCTCTCTGAACCTATTGCAGTTGAGGGCTGATCATTTACCTCTTCCTAGAGACTGAAACTCCTTGAGGAGTTCCTATATGCTCAGCAACCACTGCAACTGTTAGAAGAGTAACTTTAGTAGGATAATAGTTTCCTGTAGTTAATCAAAAATTTGAGGGCCACTCCAACGGTGTTAAATGCCACTAGAGAGGATAAAAAGCAGAGAAACAATCCACAAAGGAATATTCCCTAGGAAAAGACACTACGACTTTTTATAATTCATTGTAAGGACAGCAAAACAGCAACAGATGTTTGATGGGAAAAGTGGGTAATTGACCAATTTCAGTTCTACTGATTTCAAGATTGCTGGAGAAAGAGAACCCTGGTTGAAGCTAATTTTGAGCCCTCTTTTCAAAAGCTTTGCACCAGCCAAAAGCTGTTTATTAGGCTAAATCTCCGCTGGCTTCTCTAAATTTGTGTCCAGACAAATTGAAAACATCACACCATCCAGTGGTCACTGTGAGTCAGCTTTTCACAGGCTGATGGATTTTTATAATGTTCCAGGCAATTTCAAGTTGTCAGTAAGAACTAATTCTGTCTTATTATTGCCTTCACTCTTGCCAGCTCCGTGGCCACTTACTGGGTTGTTTTTTTTTTTTTTCTTCATGTTCATTTTCTCCTGCTAACTCTAAAGCCTTGTTTTCCCTCTCTAGCCCCATTCAAAGGTCTGAAGCTCTAATCATAGAGAGCCCCCAAGCACAGTTACAGGTGAAAACATCAGCCCTTCTCAGGGGCTCCAAAGTTGAACCCTAAAGCCCCATACCCCATGAAACCTCCGGCCAAACCTATTACGGCCTGCAAAACTGTATTACTTCATCAGTCCAACAACTCTGTAGCTGAAGCCCTCTCTCAAGTTGATGTTAAACCAACTTGTCATTCTGTATTCGTGGAGTTACACACACTCAACTTATATAGCTGGAGAATAGAAACTGGCTCTGGCACGGCTCTCTGTGTATCATCATACAATCTAAAATAGGCATCATTTGTGAACTTCCTTACTCAGAATCCATATGGTGGGTGAAGCCTCAAAGTCATGCGATCTCAACCAGCACATTTCATAGTAGCCAAATTATTAAATATAGTCCTAGGAGGGCTTACAGACTCAGAATAAAATTCTTGCCATTAAGCAGAAACATAGGCAATTACTTCCTTTGTATCACACATACTTCTTAGGCAGTGGAAACTGCTGTTAAGACCTGTACTCAAAATAAACACTAGCTGCATAGCATGCAAAGTATTAGAAATAAAATGCTCTATGCCTTTTCCCTAGTTGATGAGATCTATGTTTTAGCAGGAAAGTACAAGTCTCTAACAACCTTATATACATGTCTTACTCACATGATTACCGAGAACCAAACCTTCTTTAGCCAGAACCAGTAAGATGAATAAAATACGCTTATGCCCTTGAGGAACTCAAAATCAACTGAGGCTCTTAAAACTGAGGCAGTGCCATAAAAGCAGCATAGACTCTAGGAGTCCATAGATGAGAAAACCATGGATCCTCCCAGGTGTGAGTGTCAGGGAGAGTCCCACAGAGAAGATGAGAAAAGAGCTGTGCCCTGCACAGGGAGAGCCCTGAAAGGTACCGAGAGGAGGGACACGCAGGAAGAGGTAAGGCTGCACAACACTTTCTAGAGTGGTCCAGACACAGCCAACAGTGCGGGAGTATCAGTAGGCCTAAGGAAGAGGCAGGGTGGACACAGATGGGGCTGTAGCAGACTAGGAAACAGTCTTGATTATCCTGAAGATGTCAGAAATTTAATAGGAAGATGATGTATCTGTTTTAGAAACTGGCCAAGATGGCCTTAATCCCCTCCAGCTGACTATACTTGAGACAGGATTCTCCCTGACTCTAGGCCCCTGACTTCCCTTTTCTTAAAGTATTTTCTTTAGAAAACATGTAAATACTCTCTGCCCCCTTTAAAAAGTACATACATCTTTTTAAGAGCCTCTTGGTTTTCAGCCCAGGACTGTCCTTCTCCAGGTCCTGGGAAACTTCTCTTGAAATACAGTCCAAGGGGACAGCACCTTCATCACTCAGTTTCTATGAAAGGGTAGGAGCCTAACCTCAGTGGACACCTTGCTCCAAGTTGTAAAACTCCCTCTCCTATCACTGAGATATGAGAAGTTTACTTTTGTTTGGGGTAAAACCAATTAGCAAACATGGATGGCCTAGAGCTCCCTCTCACTACAGCCCTTAAAAACCCTACCACCCGGAGGAGAGAAGATGGCGGAAGAGTAAGATGCGGAGATCACCTTCCTTCCCACAGATACAGTAGAAATACATCTACACGTGGAACTGCTCCTACAGAACACCCACTGAACGCTGGCAGAAGACGTCAGACCTCCCAAAAGGCAAGAAAACCCCCACATACTTGGGTAGGGCAAAAGAAAAAAGAAATAACAGAGACAAAAGAATAGGGACGGGACCTGCACCAGTGGGAGGGAGCCGTGAAGGAGGAAAGATTTCCATGCACTAGGAAGCCCCTTCGCGGGCAGAGACTGCGGGTGGCAGAGGGGGGAAGCTTCGGAGCCATGGAGGAGAGCGCAGCCACAGGGGTGCGGAGGGCAAAGCGGAGAGATTCCCGCACAGAGGAGCGGTGCTGAGCAGCACTCACCAGCCCGAGAGGCTTGTCTGCTCACCCGCCAGGGCGGGCGGGGCTGGGAGCTGAGGCTCAGCTTCAGTCGGATCGCAGGGAGAGGACTGGGGTTGGCGGCGTGAACACAGCCTGAAGGGGTTAGCGCACCACAGCTGGCTGGGAGGGAGACCGGGAAAAAGTCTGCAGCTGCCGAAGAGGCAAGAGACTTTTTCTTGCCTCTTTGTTTCACGGCGCGCAAGGAGAGGGGATTCAGAGCGCCGCCTAAAAGAACTCCAGAGACGGGTGCGAGCCGCGGCGATCAGCGCGGACCCCAGAGACGGGCGTGAGACGCTGAGGCTGCTGCTGCCGCCTCCAAAAAGCCTGTGTGTGAGCACAGGTCACTCTCCACACCGCCCCTCCTGGGAGCCTGTGCAGCCCGCCACTGCCAGGGTCCCGGAATCCAGGGACAACTTCCCCGGGAGAACGCACGGCGCGCCTCAGGCTGCTGCAACGTCACGCCGGCCTCTGCTGCCGCAGGCTCGCCCCGCCTCCTCTGTACCCCTCCCTCCCCGCAGCCTGGGTGAGCCGGAGCCCCCGAAGCAGCTGCTCCTTTAACCCCGTCCTGTCTGGGCGGGGAACGGACGCCCTCAGGCGACCTACACGCAGAGGCGGGTCCAAATCCAAAGCTGAACCCCAGGAGCTGTGCGAACAGGGAAGAGAAGGGGAAATCTCTCCCAGCAGCCTCAGAAGCAGCGGATTAAAACTCCACAAACAACTTGATGTGCCTGCATCTGTTGAATACCTGAATAGACAACGAATCATCCCAAATTCAGGAGGTGGACTTTGGGAGCAGGATATATTAATTTTTCCCCTTTTCCTTTTTTTTGTGAGTGTATATGTATATGCTTCTGGGTGAGATTTTGTCTGTATAGCTTTGCTTTATAATAGCTTTATTTTACTTCACTATATTATATCCTCTTTCTTTCTTTCTTTCTTTCTATTTTTTCTCCCTTTTACTCTGAGCCGTGTGGACGAAAGGCTCTTGGTGCTCCAGCCAGGCATCAGGGCCGTGCCTCTGAGGTGGGAGAGCCAACTTCAGGACACTGGTCCACAAGAGACCTCCCAGCTCCATGTAATACCAAACGGCGAAAATCTCTCAGAGATCTCCATCTCAAAATCAAGACCCAGCTTCACTCAACGACCAGCAAGCTACAGTGCTGGACACCCTATGCCAAACAACTAGCAAGACAGGAACACAGCCCCATCCATTAGCAGAGAGGCTGCCTAAAATCATAATAAGGCCACAGACACCCCAAAATACACCACCAGACGTGAACGTGCCCACCAGAAAGACAAGATCCAGCCTCATCCACCAGAGCTCAGGCACTAGTTCCCTCCACCAGGAAGCCTACACAACCCACTGAACCAACCTTAGCCACTGGGGACAGATACCAAAACAACGGGAACTATGAACCTGCAGCCTGTGAAAAGGAGACCCCAAACACAGTAAGATAAGCAAAATGAGACAACAGAAAAACACACAGCAGATGAAGGAGCAGGGTCAAAACACATCAGACTTAACAAATGAAGAGGAAATAGGTAGTCTACCTGAAAAAGAATTCAGAATAATGATAGTAAGGATGATCCAAAATCTTGGAAATAGAATAGACAAAATGCAAGAAACATTTAACAAGGACGTAGAAGAACTAAAGAGGAACCAAGCAATGATGAAAAACACAATAAATGAAATTAAAAATACCCTAGATGGGATCAATAGCAGAATAACTGAAGCAGAAGAAAGGATAAGTGACCTGGAAGATAAAATGGTGGAAATAACTACTGCAGAGCAGGATAAAGAAAAAAGAATGAAAAGAACTGAGGACAGTCTCAGAGACCTCTGGGACAACATTAAATGCACCAACATTCGAATTATAGGGGTCCCAGAAGAAGAAGGGAAAAAGAAAGGGACTGAGAAAATATTTGAAGAGATTATAGTTGAAAACTTCCCTAATATGGGAAAGGAAATAGTTAATCAAGTCCTGGAAGCACAGAGAGTCCCATACAGGATAAACCCAAGGAGAAACACGCCAAGACACATATTAATCAAACTGTCAAAAATGAAATATAAGGAAAACATATTAAAAGCAGCAAGGGAAAAACAACAAATAACACACAAGGGAATCCCCATAAGGTTAACATCTGATCTTTCAGCAGAAACTCTGCAAGCCAGAAGGGAGTGGCAGGATATACTTAAAGTGATGAAGGAGAAAAACCTACAACCAAGATTACTCTACCCAGCAAGGATCTGATTCAGATTCGATGGAGAAATTAAAACCTTTACAGACAAGCAAAAGCTGAGAGAGTTCAGCACCACCAAACCAGCTTTACAACAAATGCTAAAGGAACTTCTCTAGGCAAGAAACACAAGAGAAGGAAAACACCTACAATAACAAACCCAAAACATTTAAGAAAATGGGAATAGGAACATACATATCGATAGTTACCTTGAATGTAAATGGATTAAATGCTCGCACCAAAAGACACAGACTGGCTGAATGGATATAAAAACAAGACCCATATATATGCTGTCTACAAGAGACCCACTTCAGACCTAGAGACACATACAGACTGAAAGTGAGGGGATGGAAAAAGATATTCCATGCAAATGGAAATCAAAAGAAAGCTGGAGTAGCAATTCTCATATCAGACAAAATAGACTTTAAAATAAAGACTATTACAAGAGACAAAGAAGGACACTATATAATGATCAAGGGATCGATCCAAGAGGAAGCTATAACAATTGTAAATATTTATGCACCCAACATAGGAGCACCTCAGTACATAAGGCAAATACTAACAGCCATAAAAGGGGAAATCGACAGCAACACAATCATACTAGGGGACTCTAACACCCCACTTTCACCAATGGACAGATCATCCAAAATGAAAATAAATAAGGAAACACAAGCTTTAAATGATACATTAAACAAGATGGACTTAATTGATATTTATAGGACATTCCACCCAAAAACAACAGAATACACATTTTTCTCAAGTGCTAATGGAACATTCTCCAGGATAGATCATATCTTGGGTCACAAATCAAGCCTTGGTAAATTTAAGAAAATTGAAATCGTATCAAGTATCTTTTCCGACCACAACGCTATGAGACTAGATATCAATTACAGGAAAAGATCTGTAAAAAATACAAACACATGGAGGCTACACAATACACTACTTAATAACGAAGTGATCACTGAAGAAATCAAAAAATACCTAGAAACAAATGACAATGGAGATACGACGACCCAAAACCTATGGGACGCAGCAAAAGCAGTGCTAAGAGGGAAGTTTATAGCAATACAAGACTACCTCAAGAAACAGGAAACATCTCGAATAAACAACCTAACCTTGCACCTAAAGCAATTAGAAAAAGGAGTACAAAAAACCCCAAAGCCAGCAGAAGGAAAGAAATTATAAAGATCAGGTCAGAAATAAATGAAAAAGAAATGAAGGAAACAATAGCAAAAATCAATGAAACTAAAAGCTGGTTCTTTGAGAAGATAAACAACATTGATAAACCATTAGCCAGACTCATCAAGAGAAAAAGGAGAAGACTCAAATCAATAGAATTAGAAATGAAAAAGGAGAAGTAACCACTGACACTGCAGAAATACAAACGATCATGAGAGATTACTACAAGCAACTCTATGCCAATAAAATGGACAACCTGGAAGAAATGGACAGATTCTTAGAAATGCACAAACTGCCGAGACTGAACCAGGAAGAAATAGAAAATATGAACAGACCAATCACAAGCACTGAAATTGAAACTGTGATTAAAAACCTTCCAACAAGCAAAAGCCCAGGACCAGATGGCTTCACAGGTGAATTCTATCAAACATTTAGAGAAGAGCTAACACCTATCCTTCTCAAACCCTTCCAAAATATTGCAGACGGAGGAACACTCCCAAACTCATTCTACGAGGCCACCATCACCCTGATACCAAAACCAGACAAAGATGTCACAAAGAAAGAAAACTACAGGCCAATATCACTGATGAACATAGATGCAAAAATCCTCAACAAAATACTAGCAAACAGAATCCAACAGCACATTAAAAGGATCATACACCATGATCAAGTGGGGTTTATCCCAGGAATGCAAGGATTCTTCAATATACGCAAATCAATCAATGTGATACACCATATTAACAAATTGAAGGAGAAAAACCATATGATCATCTCAATAGATGCAGAGAAAGCTTTCGACAAAATTCAACACCCATTTATGATAAAAGCCCTGCAGAAAGTAGGCATAGAGGGAACTTTCCTCAACATAATAAAGGCCATATATGACAAACCCACAGCCAACATTGTCCTCAATGGTGAAAAACTGAAACCATTTCCACTAAGATCAGGAACAAGACAAGGTTGCCCACTCTCACCACTATTATTCAACATAGTTATGGAAGTGTTAGCCACAGCAATCAGAGAAGACAAAGAAATAAAAGGAATCCAACTCGGAAAAGAAGAAGTAAAGCTGTAACTATTTGCAGATGACATGATACTATACATAGAGAATCCTAAAGATGCTACCAGAAAACTCCTAGAGCTAATCAATGAATTTGGTAAAGTAGCAGGATACAAAATTAATGCACAGAAATCTCTTGCATTTCTATACACTAATGACGAAAAATCTGAAAGTGAAATTAAGAAAACACTCCCGTTTACCATTGCAACAAAAAGAATAAAATATCTAGGAATAAACCTACCTAAGGAGACAAAAGACCTGTATGCAGAAAATTATAAGACACTGATGAAAGAAATTAAAGATGATACAAATAGATGGAGAGATATACCATGTTCCTGGATTGGAAGAATCAACATTGTGAAAATGACTCTACTACCCAAAGCAATCTACATATTCAATGCAATCCCTATCAAACTACCACTGGCATTTTTCACAGAACTAGAACAAAAAATTTCACAATTTGTATGGAAACACAAAAGACCCCGAATAGCCAAAGCAATCTTGAGAACGAAAAATGGAGCTGGGGGAATCAGGCTCCCTGACTTCAGACTATATTACAAAGCTACAGTAATCAAGACAGTTTGGTACTGGCACAAAAACAGAAACATAGATCAATGGAACAGGATAGAAAGCCCAGAGATAAACCCACGCACATATGGTCACCTTATCTTTGATAAAGGAGGCAAGCATATACAGTGGAGAAAAGACAGCCTCTTCAATAAGTGGTGCTGGGAAAATTGAACAGGTGCATGTAAAAGTATGAAATTAGAACACTCCCTGACACCATGCACAAAAATAAACTCAAAATGGATTAAAGACCTAAGTGTAAGGTCAGACACTATCAAACTCTTAGAGGAAAACATAGGCAGAACACTCTATGACATACATCACAGCAAGATTCTATTTGACCCAGCTCCCAGAGAAATGGAAATAAGAACACAAATAAACAAATGGGACCTAATGAAACTTAAAAGCTTTTGCACAGCAAAGGAAACCATAAACAAGACCCAAAGACAACCCTCAGAATGGGAGAAAAATATTTGCAAATGAAGCAACAGACAAAGGATTAATCTCCAAGATTTACAAGAAGCTCATGCAGCTCAATAACAAAAAACCGAACAACCCAATCCAAAAATGGGCAGAAGACTTAAATAGACATTTCTCCAAAGAAGATATACAGATTGCCAACAGACACATGAAAGAATGCTCAACATCATTAATCATTAGAGAAATGCAAATCAAAACTACAATGAGATATCATCTCACACCAATCAGAATGGCCATCATCAAAAAATCTAGAAACAATAAATGCTGGAGAGGGTGTGGAGGAAAGGGAACACTCTTGCACTGTTGGTGGGAATGTAAATTGATACAGCCACTATGGAGAACAGTATGGAGGTTCCTTAAAAAACTACAAATAGAACTACCATACGACCCAGCAATCCCACTACTGGGCATATACCCTGAGAAAACCATAGTTCCAAAAGAGTCATGTACCAAAATGTTCATTGCAGCTCTATTTACAATAGCCAGGACATGGAAGCAACCTAAATGTCCATCGACAGATGAATCGATAAAGAAGATGTGGCACATATATACAATGGAATATTACTCAGCCATAAAAAGAAATGAAATGGAGGTATTTGTAATGAGGTGGATGGAGTTAGAGTCTGTCATACAGAGTGAAGTAAGTCAGAAAGAGAAAAACAAATACAGTATGCTAACACATATATACGGAATCTAAGGGGGAAAAAAAAAAGGCCATGAAGAACCTAGTGGCAAGACGGGAATAAAGACACAGACCTACTACAGAATGGACTTGAGGATATGGGGAGGGGGTGGGGTGAGATGTGACAGGGTAAGAGAGTGTCATGGACATATATACACTACCAAATGTAAAATAGATAGCTAATGGGAAGCAGCCACATAGCACAGGGAGATCAGCTCGGTGCTTTGCGACCACCTAGAGGGGTGGGATGGGGAGGGTGGGAGGGAGGGAGATGCAAGAGGGAAGAGATATGGGAACATATTGTATGTGTATAACTGATTCACTTTGTTATAAAGCAGAAGCTAACACACCATTGTAAGGCAATTATACTTCAAAAAAGATGTTTAAAAAAAAAAAAAAACCCTACCACCCTCTGCTTCAGCTGAGTTGGGCTCAGACTGAGATCTGGCTTCTCTTCCCTATTGCAATAGCCTTGACTAAAATCTTCCTTGCCCGTTTAATTTTGTTCAGTATAATTTTTGCTGTGACAAAATATCCTCTTGGACCCACTTTCCCCTTCAGCTACCTCCCCATTTGTCTCCCCTTTTACAACAAAACTCCTTCCAGGACTTGTCTAGACTCACTGTCCCTCTCCTCTGCTCCACTCTGATTTTTGCCCTCACCATTCCACCAAGACTTCTCTGTCAATCCCATAAGTGGCCTCTCCTTGCTAAATCCCGGGTCACTTCTCAGTCCTCAGTGGCTTGTGACCCAGCTGATCACTCCATCCTCCTGGAAATGTCTTCAGCTTCCTCCATGTCTTATTCTTCCTCTTCCCTCTAGCTGCTCCTTCTCAGGTTCTTACTGACCCCCTGATCTCTAAACTCTGGAGCATTCCAGGACTCAGTCCTTGTACCTCTTCTCTTCTCCACCTACCTAAACTCCTAGGTGTTCTCAGCCAGTCTCACTGTACTTAGTACTATGGATTTGCTGACTGCCTCTTCAGCCTATACGTCGACCAAGAACTTCAGATGTGCATTATACATAAGTGACTACTAAACATCTCCACTTACATGTCTAACAAGCATCTCAAGCTTGTCCAAGACTGAGCTCCTGTCTGCACCCACCAACCTGCCCTTCCCAGAGTCTCCCCCATCATATAAAAGGCAAGTCCATCCTTCTAGTTGCATAGTTTCAAAAAAGCTTACAATCACCCTTGATCCTACATTTTCACATAACTATGTCCAATTTGTCATGATATCCTGTCACTACTTTCAAAATACATCTGGAGGGACTTCCCTGGTGGTCCAGTGGTTAAGAATCCGTCTTGCAATGCAGAGGACGTCCGTTTGATCCCTGGTCAGGGAACTAAGATCTCACATGCTGTGGGGCAGCTAAGCCCGCACGCCACAATTAATGAGCCCATGGGCCACAACTAAAGAGAAGCCCGCACACTTCAACCAAGAGCCCACACGCTGCAACGAAAGATCCCGTGTGCCACAACTAAGACCCGATGTAGCCAAAAAATAAATAAAGAAATATTTAAAAAAATACACCTGGAATCCAGTCAATTCTCACTTCTCCCCCTGCAACCACCTGGGGTCCAAGCCATCATCTCTTGCCTGGATTACTGCAGTGACCTGCGACTGGGTCTCCTCTACTTCCCTTCTGGCACCACCTCCATAATCAACTCTCACCGCAGCAAGCAGACACATCATTTTAAAATATATGTCCGTTATCATCACTCCCCTGCTCAGAACTTCCCTGACACCTCCGTCAGCACAGCCACGCCCCTGCAGGGGTCCAGCAGGCATCACGTGACTGGTCTCCACTCCTTAGCTGACCACAGGCCCCACTACTTCCTCTCCTTCCTCCACTCCATGATTGTCTCCTTCTCATTCTTCCACAAATCTTCTCCCACTTCAGAACCTTTATACATGCTGTTCCCTCTCCCTGGAGAGCTTTTCCTTGGGCCTCCACCTAACTGTTACGTTCGCAGAAACACCTGCCCTGAAACTCTATTCAGAGTTGTACCTCTTCTGCCTTCCTTGATTGGTTTTTATCCAAAGCTCTTATTCTCTCCTATACTGCATATTTCTCTCTGTATTTTTTTGTTTACTACTACATTGCTCCCTTGACTAGAATATAAGCTCCATGAGGGCAGGATACTGTTGTATCCCCAGCAACTAGAACAGTGTCAGCATCCAGCATGTGCTCAGCCATGAGTGAATGGAGGTAACATGTAAGATGAATCAAAGACGGTGGGGAATAAGGGGATGTGGGGATACCAGAAATAAGGCTACTGCAGAGGTCCAAACAAGCGAGAAAAGGGGTCCTGAACAAAAGCTGTGACAGATGGAATGGAACTACAGACACACAACCTGTTCCTCTGAGAGGGGGATGTCATAGGATGGATTCTCAAACTTAAATGGGCATGGAACCCTTCTAGGTGGAAGTGATTTACAAGCCTACAAGTTTCACGGAACCTAACGTAGGAAACCCAGGATTCGATGTTCTCTAAAGTTGTTCCCCCAGCACTAAAGTCCAATGATCCTTTGTCAAAAGTCAGACGACTCAGTGCATTTAGGCCATGTGTTCTCTTGGTTACATAACAGTCACAATAATGGAAACCCATCTGTGATGTGGGCATCTAATCTCAAAGACGAGTATTAAAATGCTGCATCAGTTAGAATCCTTCCAGTCTCCAGTAACAGAACCAGATTAACACATGTGATAAAGACATCTAATCGTTTCATGTAACAGGAAATCTGGGAGCAGGCAGTCCAGTTTTGGTGACAGCTTGCCAGTCAGGCCTCACCTGGTTTCTCTGATTTTCATATATTTTTTAAACTTAGGGTTGTAAATTGGCTGCTACTGCTCCAGATATTGTATCATCACAATAGCATTCCACCTTGGGAAGGAGGGGCATAAGGCTACTTCATTATATTCTGCCTTTATATGGGAATTTGTTTGTTTTTGTTTTGTTTTTTTTTGTTTTTTTGGCTGCGTTGGGTCTTCATTGCTGCGCACGGGCTTTCTCTAGTTTCGGCGAGCAGGGGTTACTCTTCACTGTGGTGTGCGGACTTCTCATTGTGGTGGCTTCTCTTGCTGCGGAGCATGGACTCTAGGTACACGGGCGCAGTAGTTGTGGCACACGGGCTTAGTTGCTCTGCGGCATGTGGGATCCTCCTGGACCAGGGCTCGAACCCGTGTCCCCTGCATTGGCAGGCGGATTCTTAACCACTGCGCCACCAGGGAAGTCCTATATGGGAAATTAAAAAATATATATTTCCTAGAAACAACCAGACTCGTTGGCCAGTGTCACATTGACAGAGTTGTAAAGGAGGATGGGTTTGGGTTTGGGAATGGGTTTATTACAACTGGCCCAGACCTCCATGCTTCATCCCTTAGGGTTAAAAGAGGGGCCCCTGTTCCCTAAGATCAAGGCTTCTCCACCTTACCTGAAAAAAAGAGCAGTCTTTTAACGGGAAAGAAGTGGGGATAGTGGGCAATGAACAATGGGCCACGGCTGCTGGTGATTGTGTCTGTTAGCTTTAAGGCCACCACACAGGTCCCAGCAGTTTCTAACAGTACATGGGATGACTATCACCCAACAACCTTGACTGACTAGCAGTGGCACCCTGGAAACGCTGTGTTAGGAAGTACCTACCAATGAAGTACTTGTAGGACTCCAGGAAAGAAGAGCTGTACTTTACAGCACCGGCTATGACCCAAATAGCCAAGGAGGTAGCAAGCAGCATGATATCTGTACTGCAGATCTTCTCTTGTAGCTGGAAAGCCCCAGCCTGTGATCCAATTCCTATTTTCTTCCCTCTAGAAGATCAGTCCCAACTGCACTACCCCTGCTTCTGCTTCCTCTGAGTCTGAATGTCCTCTGCCCACATTGAGGAGGAAAGGAGGAAGCCCAGGAGAGGCATAGGCAGGAGGAATCCCACATTCCTCCTGACATCTGACTGAAGCACAGGTAAAGTGAGCCTTATGCTGTCCTTACCGAGTTCTAAGTATGATGGACTGTACTATACATGCCACCTCAGAATAAGCACTGGAGATAAACCAACTTGCAAACTTTGTATCTGAAAAATCACCTCAAATCTGAAATCACCAGTATTTCTACACCATTTTTAGTATCTATTTTTACGAACCAGTTTTCAAAAGCACCATCAGCAACAGGTCTAGAGTGTTCATTTCCAAACCTGAATATTTTTAAGCAAACTTTTCATCTTCCTTAGCTAGATGAGTTCAGGAAAAACATTTCATTTATTAAAAGGGCTGCATTACAAAGGTTTGCCCCAAGACAACACAAGCTCCTCGAGAGCAGGCATTTGGGGCTGGTTTGCTCAGTGTCCCCAGCATCTACCCCAGGTGTCCTCACATCAAAGCATTCCATAAATATTTGTTGAATTAATGCCATCGGATGACCGTCCTTCTTGTGCTGTATGATATGAACTGCATGACTTTCCCCCTGAGGATTAAGATATTGATGGAGCATCCTTCAAGATCAATGGCATGCCCTAGATGAGAGATAGGGATGTGTAGGAGGAAATCTTGCCAGTCAAAGCTATTTATCTATTCAGTCTTAAGTGGAAACTCAAAAGACATGCACCACGGGAGCTGGTTGTAGGCCCAAAGTCACAGCTTTCCTTACAAGGAACTGTGTCATGCTAGGAAGTCACTTAACAATCATAACAGACACGTATATAAGTGTCAGGCCCTATTCCCAGTGCTTTATATAGATTACCTCACTTAATCTTCACAACAAGGCTATAAAGCAGATTCTGTTACCATCACGTCCCTTTAACCGATGAGCAAACTGAGGCACTGAGCTACATCACTTGCCCAGTGTCACACACAAAGCATCAGAACCAAAACCTGAAACTGGCAATCCGGCTTAAGTATGCGTGTGAAGAACATCTGCATTGTGTGGCCACCTTAGCCTCCCAGGACCTCTGGGATTTCAGTTTCCTCACTGTCTGGGGGTCGGGTGCAGACAGTGAGGAATGATGGATACATCAGGGGGCTATCAAACCTTCTCAGCTGCTTGATCGCTTTTTGAAAAGAAATCTTACTTGGCTAGTCAAATTCATAGAAACAATGTAGGATGGTGGTTACCAAGGGCTGGAGGGAGGTGAAAAGGGGGAATTGTTATTGAAGGAGACTAGAGTTGCAGTTTGCAAGAGGAAAAAGTCTGGAGATCTATTTAACACTGAGTATACTTAACACCACTGAGCTGTACACTTAAAAACAGTTAACAAAATTTTCCAACTTATGTGTTTAACCACAGGAAGGGAGGAAAGGAGGAAAGGATAGAGGAAAGGACGGATGAAGGGACTCTTACCTGGCAGCTCAAGAAGTAAAACAGAGGCAGAACTGCTGAATCAGTAGGAAAAGGAGCCTAAGGTCCCAGCCTCTTGGCTTCTTTCCCCAGATCCTCCCACCAGAACAGCACCTCGGGGAGATCATCAAAGCAAAGGTTTAAAACCACTAAACAGGACAACTTCTCAATTCTCTTTAAGACAATTTCAAAAGCCTCGGGTCAAATCACACTCTCAAAAGTTTCCAGCTCAAAAACCGTCCTGGCCCCTCAATGCCGAATCGGTTCACACTCACCACCATGGTCCTTGAGATCGTCCACAATGTAGCCCCAGTGTAAGTGTCCAAGCTTACAGAGCACCGCTGTGGCCCCCTGTCCTCAGAGCTGCTCATCACAGCGGCCTCTAGAGCCTCTGTGTGCTGCCTATTTCATCCTTGTGAAGTAAGAGCCGTGTGCTCACCCGCCGCCCCAGCTCAGAAGGATGTTTCTACTCCCACCTTAGTTATGGGCGAGGCGCTATATCTATGCCACTGTCACCTGCACAAGGTGCCCAATTCCCCCACCTTGTCTGTTCTGGGGGCTTAACAAGTATCCAGGACTCTCAGATGGAAGGGTGGAGAGGAAGTAATTCAGAATAGACTTAGGCACAGGGGAGCATGATGATACCCCATCCCTCCCTGTCCCTCAACCAGGGTGCTGAGCCATGGTTCATGATCACGGAGAGAATGAATGCTGGGAAAGCAGCCAACGCCATAACCAGCTTGCAGCAATGAGGGCCAGAAAACTGAGACGAAAGTACGTGGGGGCCATTGGCACATACTGTTCAGTTAAAAAAAAGAAAAAAAACCCAGGAATGCTAACTAAAGGACTGAACGATTATTATCTTTGACTGTAAACCTCTCTCTGCATCATCCTTGGGTCCTAAAGCGACCTATTTCCATCACACGCACATTCCACCAGCAGCCGAAACTCACCTCAGCACCCATGTTATATTCTGACCCAGTTTACATGGAGCTGACTGAAAGGCAAAGAATAAGAAAATGAGGCATTTGAAAGGGAAATTCATGCTTCCTAGTTTAGAGCTGCACAAACTCCTTTACCCACCACAGGAAGGGATTAGGCTACTTAAACCGAGTAACCCATTTCTCTTTGTTTGGGAACATGGTGATTCTATTCAGAGGGCATAAATAAGATAAAGGACCCACGCATACTAGATTTTTCATTTGGCAAGCAGAATAAAAATCTGAACCTATACCTGTGGGAAAATAATCAATTTTTCATAGACTTGTTATAGGCTTCACAAAATCTACTGCACACATATTTTTAAAAGTAAGAAAGTGGCTTTCTAATGATACTTAAAATATATGGCATGGCAAGAATTATTTAAAATGTGTTTCTGAGGCCTGAAGTTTGGTACTGCCTGCTAAAATATAGATGATTTGGATAAGGCTGTCCTCTCAGGATAAACGTGAGACCCAAGTTCATCTTATCATAAAGCTAATAGGAAGGTTGGTATTCAGGCAGTTAAGTAATTGGTATAAATCCTCCCAAGATATTAGATCCCCTGAACTCTCAACAATTAGCGGTTGTCCATTGGCCTGTGTGCATTAAATAACTCCTCTTAACCCAGAGGCCAGCAATCCACTGTTCACATAAAGTCAACACAAAGCAGAGCAAGAGGAAGCAGAGGTGAATCCAATAGATATATGACCACGACACCCAACAAGTGTTTTCCAAGCAGCACGCCAGGCCTGGGAAAGTGGACACGTGATCCACGTGGTCTGGATGCCCAGTCTCGATCCAAGCAGATTGGCTCCGTTTTTATGAGCCATCAGCTTGACTGTCCACATTGGTGGGCATGCTTTTTGCAGGAACACATCTCTGTTCTAAGTGGAAGGCTATGCGCCTACACCTGTGACCAGCCCTGTATGAGCATGTGTACATGCGTGTGTGCATGCGTGCGTATGCGTGACTGAATGAATGAAAGATTTTTTAAATTTCTACATAAAGCAGATCTAATAGACAAAGATCTCCGTTTACAAAAAGGCTTTCTTTTTTTATCACGTAGCAAATCACTGAAATATTACACTATTTTGTGTCCAGCATCTCCCTTCAAGGAGCTATGAAAACATGAAGCATCACTGATGTCAGAAATCACAGTCTCGCTGAGAAGACAAGTGACAGACCTGAAACAGAAACCACAACAAATGTCTGACACCAAGTGTAAAAGCCTCAGGAGTTTACAAAATCCAAAGTCACTAAAAGCCCAAGTTGCTGAGAGGACTTGGAGCAGTGGACGTTAAGAAGGGCAGCAAAGATGGTAGGCTTTAGATTACTAAAGGGGCGGAGGTGGCGTTTCACGGAGGTACAAAAAGCAGAAGCAATGACTTAGAAGCAAATAGAAGCCTTCTGTTTGCCGATAGCAGTGACAGCACCTGCCCTGATCAGAGCCACAGGAAACAGGGCTCATTATAGGGTGGGGACTCGTTATGAAGGGGTAACAAGCAGCCCAGAGAAGTTGATTTGTTACATTTGTTACATTAGGGAGTCATTTTAGGATCCTGAATGGGAGCAACCGGGTGTTCCTTCCGTATGGTGAGAACTCAACCCAGGATTCCTTTCAAGAGCACGCTCCCCTTGACCTTGAGTTAATGATTTCATTTGCACTCAGCTTTCCAATATCCCATCTCAGTGGTTCCCAACTTATGGACCACAGAGTTATGGCAGAGGTCCCTGAAGGCAGATAAGCACTGCCTAGAAACGACTTGCTCCTGGCATATTGCCACTGTCTCGTTCTAATATCTGTAGATACCATGTGAGCCATAAAACGCCAATTCACTCCAAAGCCACAGTCACCTTAGCTGCCCCAGGTGCCAGCCTATGGCTACACATGGAGTCACTTTAACAGTAGCCCAAATGTCACTAGCTCCCATCTCCCTGCTGTTCATGCAGGACTTCAGCCTCCAGTAAAGTGCCCCTCAAGCATTCCTAGGAGTTCCCAGGGATTTGGTGCCTGAGCCTGCAAACAAGGCCTTCGTCCTCTCAGCGGCCACTGGGCGGCGCTGGGTCCACACAGCTCCCTCTCCTGCGCCTTCAAGCACCCCGAGGCCTCCACAGGCCAAACTGCAGGATGGTCCATATGGAGTGGGGGAAACATCTCATTCCTCCTGGGAGCTACCATTCCCAAAGCAGTCATACTGGTGCCATATACGATATCTTACCGAGGGTATTTTAGAAAAACAACTCTTACAGTTGTTACTTACAGCCCTCAAGCTGTGAATGAAAACTGTATGTGAAGGTGAATCTAGTGGAGGTTGGACAGGAAGAAAAATACCAGGGACAGAGCCCATGCCATGCTCACAATCAACCTTCCCATAATGTGTTATCAAAATGCACATCATCCTGTTTGACCCAGCAAATTAAACATTTAAGCACACAAGGAAGTGAAAAGTGTACGAGGATTTTCAATGCAGATTATTTGCAAGAGTGAAAAAGAGAAATACACATCTCCTAGTACAGAAGGGGTTAAATTATGACACATTGACAGGGTAGAATACAGGCAGCTGTTAAAAACGATGACGTCAGCTTGGAAGTACCACTGGAGATCTCTGCGATGCATCGATGCATCGTTAAGTGACACAATGCCAGTTAGAACAGGGCTCCACAGTCTGTTAGGAGGCGGAGTGAGCGGCGGGCAGGCCAGCGAAGCTTCATCTGCCGCTCCCCATCACTTGCATGACCGCCTGAGCCCCCCGCCCCCTCCCCCGTGGAACCACTGTCTTCCACGAAACCGGTCCCTGGTGCCGAACAGGTGGGGGGGGCGCTGAGTTAGAAGACATTAGGGACAGCGTGATCGCATTTCAAAAGTGTGGAGGAGTGGCCGGGGAGATGTACCATGGATATTATATGTCAGGAACAAAACCTATGGAGCTATTGACAACCTTTCTCCCTCATACCCATGCCTGAAGGGGAGTTTTTTTTTTACCACCCAGATCCTTTATGGAACTGATCTGGGAGACAGAGAGATAAAGAGTCCTCAAATGGCCAGATTTGTCTTCATGAGAAGAGATGAAAGAGGAAGTAGTGGATGAGAGAGGCAAGCCGGCAGGCAGCCAGCCAACCAGGAGATGGAAGAAAAGAAGTACCTGGAGTTTTTAAAGATGGGGGAGGTGGAGGTCCTGGAGCAGCTACTGAAGACTTGGTGTATGGGAGGGAAAGCTGGGTGATGTAGGTTCAACATGTTTTGCCGTGTCATGTGCTGTGTCACCCCTCCATAGAGTCTACAAATACACCCATGACAAAGATCTAGAACACGCATGAGGTTTTGAGATCAGATTGGTGTTTCTTCCCCATGTTTCTGTGCTGCCCATGAGGTGAGAACAAAAGCTAGTTTAAGGTTGTACATGTATGAAAAACGCCAGGAAAGACACTCCAGAAATTGTCCCAGCGGTAACATCTGTCAAGGTTAATTAGGTACTGGTGGACTTTGTTACAGCAAAAGTGTATCACATGTATAATTTTCATGGACATGTATTTTACTTTCACTCAGGACAGGGATTTGGGTGAGGCAAGCAGGGTGACTACAGTGCAAAATTTAAGGAGACACTGACTCTCAGCGTCTTGCTGGTTCAGAGCCGCATGTAAACACCCCCGTGAGGGAGTGCCTCCTTCACTTAGCGCCCTACCCACCCTGCTTGCCTCACCCCATCCTGGCTCTGCTTGCCTTGTTAATCACATTTCTGAATCTCATTGAAATTCAAACTGGGATGCTATCTGCCACACACACTGTATACAGAGTACATTGCCATTCCGAAAGCACTGTCGTATATGTATTTCACTGTCTCTTCATGACAATCTCAGAGGAAAATGAGACTAGTATTATAATTCCCATTCTACAGATGGAGACCAGAAAGATTAAAAGACCTGTCCAAGATCACATTGCTAAGTGACAGCAAACTCAGTTCAGCTGAGTTTGCTTACCATCCCCAAGTATTTCCATGATACCACCCACATACAAAACAAAGCAAACAAAAATTATCACTCATACCTATCAGGAAAACAATGAATCTATCAAGTGAACCTAGCCCAAATATTCATGTCTCCTATCAAATAAGGCCTGGCAGCTCCCTTCTGCCCCCTTGGAGACCACGGAGGCAAAGCCCACAGAAGATGCAGGCAGCCTCCAGCCAAGATGGCACCCCATTAGGAGCAGCTCCTCTGAATTCTCTAGTAGCAGCAGGTTTTCAGAATGAGCAGCAGGCCTTCACGAGGGCCTACAGGCAGGTCCATGGCTGCTGGCTGGCACCAGGTGTGAGGCATGGGAACTCTGGGAGCTTGGCAGGGGTGTGGGGGGGGGAGCATCTGCACAGGAGACATGAGCCTAAGAGAATCTCTCAGCATTGGACATCCCAAAAGGGGTACATGCAGCTACTGGTTGTCGGCACTTCCGGGTTTTCCCCCTGACGTGAGGGGAAAGGAATAACACGGCACCACTAGCCACTAGCCTGGAGCTCAACCAGCTGGCCTGGCAACCTAGAAATTTGTTTAAGGAGTTAATCCAGGCAGACCCTGAACTACCCTGTTCATCCAGCTGTGTTTCAGGGCACAGCACGATTCCAACACTGCATGTAATAAAAATGAAGAATACTCCTCCCCCTTCCCTCTGCAGATTCGTTTTTCTCGGGTCCCACTGGTACTTTCTTTTAAAACTAAGTTTAAAAATAAAGAAATCAACAAACCACACTCATTTGCCAATTGTGCTTTTTTTCCTTCCTTCACAAACCTAAATCATACCTGGCAGAGTTCATCCTGTTTTTGTTTACCTGTTCCTCTAAGAATATGAATCCATTTCCCTCTAGCCTGGGTTTTAGGTACATTGTTTAGCCAAGCCTTTGCCTCCCTCTTCTGTTAAAAAGAGGAAAACATACAGAAAACTCAAGTTCTATATTTGTGAAAATGTTGAGGAAACTACCCTAGGATGTTTACACAAGCTCTGTAAAGTGGCTTTAAAGAGGCTCTAGTATTCCAGTATTACCCATACTACATTCGAATTAATACTTCCCAGAAAAAGTAAACTTTAAATAAGATCAAATCAGGATCAACTGCACACCCACCTGAGGAGCTGAACAAAATCAGTGAAGCAATTCTTTGGTCATCGGACTAAAAGATTCAAGATTGACTTTTTCCCCTTTTAGTAAAATATGAAACTCCCTGGTAACCTGAAGTATTATTGGGTCCTGTACCTTGCAAGGATTTATGGGCAATTTATCTAAAAACTGTCTTTCAACAGCTACACGAATGGCTGAAATTGCTTGATCTCGTCAGGCAAAGAGTTTTTAAAAACATTAACCTCAGAAACAGAATACATATATATGTATCGTGCTAAGTACCAGAGTTTTCAATCATGAAATTAAATATTCCTTTGCAAACTCATCTATGTCCTAAAACAGCCAATGATAAACTCTTGCAATACTCAGCATTCTGCGGAGAATTGAGTTTCTAAAGGGCCTTATACTGTCCTGAACAGTATCTCCTGAATGGGAGATTCCTTTAAGGGAGTTTTTCTTTCCGAGGAAAACAGCTGTACAGCGTGGACTACTGAAAAGCCCTGCTGGACCTGTCTTATTTATGAGATGTTTCCACAGTGGGGTCTTCTGTGTTTACATGGCGCTGCTCCTCTTAGTGAGGGTGACCACTACCGAGCATTGTATTAGGCTCTCAGCATATATACACACACTGCCAACCGGGCACCGTTACCCTCATTTCTCAGTGGAGGAAACAGGGTTAAAAGTCACTTACCTGAGGTGGCGAAGTTCAGGGAGAAGCGGAGCTGGGACGCAGTCCTAGCAGTGAAATCGCGAGGCCTGTGCTCTCCAAGGCAAACTCCCCCATAAAGCTACCCCACTGCCTCTTTAAAACCTCCTCCTTACCTGGTAAGCAGGCACACCTGAGACCAGTAGTTCCATGGGGATAAGAATCACCTGGGAAGCTTGTTCACTCTACCTTCCCAAAACCCCTACCTTGGAGATTCTGACTCAGGGGTTCCAAGCTGGACCCAGAAATTGTCTTTTTTTTTTTTTAATTTATTTTATTTATTTATGGCTGTGTTGGGTCTTCGTTTCTGTGCAAGGGCTTTCTTCTAGTTGTGGCAAGTGGGGGCCACTCTTCATCGCGGTGCGCTGGCCTCTCACTATCGCGGCCTCTCTTGTTGCAGAGCACAGGCTCCAGACGCGGAGGCTCAGTAATTGTGGCTCACGGGCCCAGTTGCTCTGCGGCATGTGGGATCTTCCCAGACCAGGGCTCGAGTCCGTGTCCCCTGCATTGGCAGGCAGACTCTGAACCACTACGCCACCAGGGAAGCCCCAGAAATTGTCTTTTTAACAAATGATCCAGGTGATTCTTATCATCAGAGGACTGTGGGAATGGTCTTAGATCAGGGGTGGCCGGGGCCAGGGAGTATTTTTGACTTTGTGGGCCGTTAAGTCTCTGTCACAACTACTCAATGCAAAAGGAGCCAGAGAAAATTCATGAATGAACTGGCCTGGCTGTGGCCCAATAATTTATTTACATAAACAGGAGGCTGGCTACAGTTTGCTGACCCTTCTCTTAGACCATTCATCATACCATTAAAAAAGAGACATTAATGCCTGCTATTTTTCACCTCACTAAGGCTGTGTCTCCATCAGGCAATTGACCCAATGAAAATCTTCCCAACACCATGAAACATCACTCTCATCAAGAGGATAAGGTCAAGGTTGTGTCTTCCCTCCCTCTTTAGGGAGCAGCACTTTTAATGTCAGATGCAGGCTTGTGACATCCTCTGTCACATAGGGGAGGACGTAAGTCAGGCACCAGCAGATAAGCAAAGCTTTCACTTTGGCATTGGTGAGTGCAGTAGGTGGAATTCTAAGACGGCCTCTAGGATCGCCATCCCCTGCTGAATACACACCTTCCTCCAATGATCCAATCACACTAATTTAAGTGCTACTTTGCAGGGATTTTGCAGATGCAATTAAGGTCCCAAATCAGTTGACCTTAAGATAGGGGAATCAGCCTGATGCACCTGATCAAATCAAGGGAGCCCTTTAAACCTGAGTCTGGAATTCAGAGGTAGAGAAGTCAGAGAGAATTAAAGGGAGAGGAGGATTCAACATGGAAGAAGAGTCTCCGTTCCTGGAGTTAGAGATGGAGGGGCCATGTGGCAAGGACGGTGGGTGACCACTAGGAGCTGAGAGCACCCTTGCTGACTGCCAGCAAGGACAGGGGTGCTCAGTCCTACAACCATAAGGAACTGAGTTCTTCCAACCAGTGTGAGCTTGGAAGCAGACACTGAGCCCCAGATTAGAACTGGAGCCCTGGCTAAGGCCTTGACATCAGCTGATGAGACTCCCAGCTCAGCACAGAATTTGGCCATGCCATGACTGGACTTCTGACCTATGGAAACTGTGAGATGATAAAGTTATATATGGCAAACTGCTAAGTTTGTACTGATTTGTTACAAGGCAATAGAAAACTATTACAGAGAGGCCCAGGACTTTGATGTCGGAATTACTGCTGGGGATTTTTAAGTCCAATAACTTCTGGGTTTAAATATAGATGGATGTGTCCCTTTAGATCCATATTCATTCATTCTGTCTGAATTCTCATGTGGCTCAGGCCAGTGTGCACAGCCCACCTTTCAGGAATGTGATTATCAAGATATCAACTGCAGTAATGTTAACCCAAGACCAACTTGCAGGCTTATTTCAACACGCCTGTCATATGCAAAGCATCAAACCAGATATTGGGGGTGGATAGGTGATAGGGGATGAAAAGATAGACAAGGAGTGTACATCTTGGAGGAGGGACAGACGTTTGGAAAATTAACTGCCAGGCAGGTATTATAATTGAAGTGTAAGGAAACCATATGGGAGCTCAGAAAGCAAGAATAGATGGAATTTACATGAGAGGATGCAGTCTAAGCCAGAGAGTAAAAGCACACTGTATTTTAAAATACAAGACACACTGTATTTTAAAGGACAAGGACACTGTAATTTAAAATACAGCACACTGTATTTTAAAGGACAAGAATGAGGTGGTAACTATAAGATGCTGGTGGAGATTGTGGAGGGTTTTCTTTATGCAGTTGATCTTTGAGGGCCACCGAAACTCTTCCTGCATCCTGGGAATTAGTAGCTCGGACCACCATATCATTTTTCCAGGTACCTATTGTTATATTCTTTTTTTTACTCCCTCATGAGGATGACTGATGCTCAGCTGAATTCAGAGGAGCGTTTGATTTACCTGCCATCCTCTGGGAATACCCCTGCTAAATGCATGAGAAGTCACTCAACATCAAAGATCTTTCAGCCACGGATGTGAGAGCTACTGCCACCTTATAAAGCTTACAATAGCCAGTGTCCTCTTAAAATTTTCCCCAGTGCAAGCTACAGAGGTGGGGAGGCCTGAAGGGAGCATGGGTTAATACAGTGGAATTTCCTTTGGCACCAGCTCCAAGCAGCCTTTTAACAGAGATGTTTAATTGATCTTTATTGAACAGAACATTCCCTTCTGCTTATAAAAGAAATGATCACTTTTCCCTCGGGTTCTATCTGGAGAAGTTAATAGCCCCGGTTTTCTCTTACAGCAGAGATACTTAATGACTGGGAGACTATCATAAATAGAGTTTATTGTCCAAAATACAAACCGAGTTCTAATCAACCTGCACAGTGAGATTGCCTTGCTTCTATCTGTTGCTACTTGGAGGAGCTTTTCCCAACTGATGAGTGCATTGTTCTTTCCACTCAGGCTCTGCTGTCCAATTAACAAATTGGATAGCGAAGTAATCTATAGGCCTTTGCCAAAGACCGCTGAGTATGCCCTAATGTGTATCAATTTGATCCTCACATGCAGTAGCTCCCAGATGAGGCCCGAGAGCAGAGCCATCATCGTTTGCGTACATGGTGCAGGAATATTTTGCAGGTGTGAAGATGATCATTGTAATACTTCCAGGATACAGAGACACTTCCGGGATTCAGTACAAATAGAGCCGTTACTGCTTGGCAGCTATGAAGAGTGATGGAAAAAAAAAAAAAGTAATACTTACCGAGTTCCTTTAGCTCATTTATAAAGGGCTTTATTGATAGTAGCATTACTCTTTGAAATAACTTCCAAACACAACAAGCAGGTATTAATATTTCCGTTTTAGAGCTAGGAAATTTTGTATTAAATGTCTGACTGCTGTGCTCCTTGAGGACTAGATTTAGCGTAAACTAGAGGCTAAGACTTGCTGCTACAGTAAACTACTACTATTTGGGAATTTGTTCTAGAGTTACGAATTTCCTGGGTCTTTTTCTTTGTCCTCTCCTCCTTCTGGTTGCTGGCTTTCCCCACCTGCCACCTGCCACGCCCTCCCCAGCCCTCCAAGTTGCCATCCTGGCATGGCAGGCACCGTGACCATGATTTCTGAACTACATTTTGGAACCTGTAGTATGAAAAATACCAGTGTTCTTAGGTGGACAAGAGGACAGAATTTTTGAAACCACGTTTGTCCAGAAAATCGGAGATATGTGATCACTCTTATAGAGTCGCTCTAGCATAATCTCCAATGACGAGCAAAGGAAGGTGTGGAAGGGAAGCACCTACCATTTACTGACACAGTTAATAGGAATATAATCAAGGCAGGTGTAAGGCCCGGGCCTGAGGTCTTCCTGGGAATGTGAGAGGGAAGGAGGAGGGAGGCTTTATACCTGAGGTATTGGATTCCTTTTTTCCCCCTATTTTACTGAGATATAGTTGTCATATAATATTATATTAATTTCAGGTGTACAACATAGTAATTTGATATGTGTATAAATTGCAAAATAATTACCACAATAAGTTAACATTTACCACCTCACATAGTTACAATTTTTTTCTTGTGATGAAAACTTTTAATATCTATACTCTTAGCAACTTTCAAATTAAAAAACAGTATTGTTCGGTGCTTTGTGTCCACCTAGAGGGGTGGGATAGGGAGGGTAGGAGGGAGATGCAAAGGGAGGAGATACGGGGATATAGGTATATGTATAGCTGATTCACTTTGTTATACAGCAGAAACTAACACACCATTGTAAAGCAATTATACACCAATAAAGATGTTTAAAAAAAAAAGAAAACAGTATTTTTAACTATAGTCATCACGATGTACATTACATCCCCAGGAGTTGTTTCTCTTATAACTGCAAGTTTGTACCTTTTGATCACCTTTCCCATCCCCCCTACTCACACCTCTGGCAACCACTAAACTGTTTTCTGTTTCTATGAGCTCAGTTTTCTTCGATTCGTATACGTGAGATCATACAGTATTTGTGTTTCTCTAATTTCACTTAGAGTAATGGCCTCAAGGTCTGTCCTGGCTTTTTTTTGCATCTGGTATCACAGTTAAACATGGTTAGAACCATGTTGGTGTTGTTACCAGGTCCTTGTCGGGTGTCATGGGCTGAGTTGTGTCCACCACGAAATTCACAGGATGAAGCCCTAAACCTCAGTACCTCAGCATGTGAGGTACTCTTTAAATTACTCCTTTAAAGAGTAATTAAGTTAAAATGAGGCCATTAGGGTGGATCCCAGTCCAATCTGACTGGTGTCCTTATAAGGAATGGAGATTAGACACACAGAGAGGAACCAGGCCTGCCCAGAGGGTGAAAGCCGTGTGAGGACACAGGGAGAAGGCAGCGCTCTGCAAGCCAAGGAGAGAGGCCTGGAGCAGGCTCTTCCCTCAGGAGCCTCAGAGGAAACCAACCCTGCTGACAACTTGACCCTGGACTTCCAGCCTCCAGAACGGTGAGAAATAAATTTCTGTTGTTTAAGCTACCCAGACTGTGGTGTTTTGTTATGACAGCCCTAGCAAACTCATACAGATACCAAAAATTAATGTGGAATGAGGCCTGGAACACCTACCACTACATGCCAAATACTAACTCGATCCTTACCATAGCTCTATGAAGTGGGCACTATTATTCCCACCCCCAACTTACAGACAAGAAAACTGAGGCACAGAGACCGTTCAGTGAATTGCCTAAGGCCATACATCTGACATGTGGAAAAGCTGGAATTTGAACCCAGTCACCAGTCTCGGAGTTCTCTGTTTTGTCTCAATTTTCTACCTGTTATCCCCCAACTGATCATCCACAAACCTTCCAAAACTGGTTCAGGAGGCAACGTGGAAAACAAACTTGAGGATACTGTGCCCTACTCTTGAGAGGCAAGGACTCACAACCTGGGAAGCTTAGGAGAGACAAGGAAAGCTGGTTCATCTCAGAGGCCCATGGATGGAAGGAAGAGACACCTGGGCCGGGTGAACCCAGGGCCTGGAGGCAGGAAGGCTTTTCCCATGTTGGCTGTCACCCTGATCCACAGCTCTGCCATCAGGTAGCCTTGGGTTCCTCCAGGCACATTGGCCCTATGAGTACATGGTGAACTACAGGCTGCTGGAGCATACTGGATGTAGAGTCAGAAATGGTTCACTCCCTCTCCAGCAGTCATTTCTCCAGAACAAGCAGGGAAAACATACCAGAGACAGGGAGGTTCACCTTCATCCTCTAGACCTGGGTTTCTCAGCCCCGGCTCTAGTGACATTTTGAGCTAGGTAATTCTTTGTTATGTGTGACTGCTATGTGCACTGTAGGATATTTAGCAGCATCCCTGTCCTTACCTACTAGATGCCAGTAACATATCAGCTATTGGGACAACCAAAAGTGTCTCCAGATATTGACAAATATCCCCTAGGGGACAAAAATCACCCCCATTGAGAAGCACTTCTCTAAGAGAAACAGAAAAAGGTACTTCCTCAAGACACTATTTCCATCTGTCAGAAAGTTGTCATAATAATATATGCAAACGTTCTACATTTATGGTGTTGTACAGTGCACAACCTGCCCAAAGGCCCATGGTCATCCACCTCCTCCCTCCCTCTCCTCAAGCTTCACAGGAAAATGAGGCTAATCTGCCCTACACTTTATCGTTCCTTTCTACTTTCCCATATTTCTGAGATACTATAAGGAACCCGAGGGCTTCCTGACCTAAACTTGGGGTTCAGTTCGGGATTGACCTTTCTCCACCCTGAGGTAAGGATTAAGAAAATAAAACCTGTGCTGATGCTTCTGATTTTCTAGTTCAGCCATTAATGTGACAGGCATGAGGTGCTGATAAAGTGGCTGATTTATTCAATCTCTTTAATGGGGAGAAAAAGTTTAAACATTTATTGGTTTAGTTTGCCCCAAAAGCAACTATCAAATGTTGGCAGGACACAATGAAGGCTTACCTTTGTTAACATAGTTAAGTCTCTCTCTCTCAGAACTAGCCCATTTAGCTCCAGGTTCCTTAGCACACCCGACGCACTTATACAGCAATTAAGAGCTTTACACAACTGGAAGGTCACATCTTTATTTCTTATTGCAGGAACACGATTTCTGTAACTTTATTTCTGTCAAAACCTAAAGCAAAATTATTGTAAAATGAGTGATTTAAACCATACATTTTATCGTCATTAAAAAGCACCTTAAAAAAAAAAAAAAAAAAAAAAGAGCATCTGCTCTGTGGTAAGGATTAGAAACGACTCCTGCCCTTAAAGCCTGCATTAAGGAGGGACAAGTGTAAACTGAAAATTTCAATCACATGAGATAAAGAAACATAACCTTTATGCACAGAGGATCCTTTGGAGGCAAAAAGTTGTATCTAAGTGACGGCTTCATGATAACCCTGAAGCTGAATCTAAAAAGCTGAGGCTATGCAGAAGTGGAGTAAGAGGTGCATTAAATGCAGAGGAAGCACCTGTGCAAAGACACTCAAGACTGACACCTGCTGGGCACTGTAAATACTGCAGGTGAGGATGACTAAAGACCAGGGGTCCAAGTGTGAGAAGAGGTAGAAATGAAAATAGAGATGTTGGCTGAAGCAAGCCTGGGAGACAGCATGGCTTGTATCCCACAGGTGTGAGGCCTGGGGCTACCACTGGCTCAGTAAGGGTGCCTCCGCTGATTAGAAAAAGGAACCCTGCTGCTGAGGGACTGATTAGATAAAGGGAGTGATCACAAAAAGCTCCCCTTCCTCAGGGCCAAAGAGCCCTATGAGCCTTGGCCAAGCACAGTTCAGGCTACACGCCTCTGTGCAGAGCACACGTTGGGCGGCTAGTATGCACTAACTCTGTGTGCGCAAGCCATTAGCAGCATTACTTTAAGCATATCTTTTTATGTTAGAAGATCACTCAACCCGAGTAGGCAGATGAACTTAGAGGAACTGAGCCCAGGAGCCACGAAACCACCCAGGAGTTTCTGCCATAGTCCGGGCAAAATGTAATATGGATGAAGAAGCAAATTTAGGAGGAGGCCAAAATTTACAAGATAGACCCACTGGATGCAAACATAAAGAAAGTTCAGTGAAGGAACTCTGAAGAGAATGGGCTCTACAATAAATTTTTCTTACAATCAATATAAAATATTAGGCAAAATTAAGTACAGTGGCCTTTAAGTTCCCTTCCAGCTATAATTTCTTTTGATTTCTAACTTACTACTCTTGTTAAGTAAAGTCCCTTCAGAGGTACAGAACAGTTCTTACACCTGAATGGGATGCAAAGAATAATTTGACTTCTCTTCACCAGGGGATGAGTTGAACTGCCCTTGCAGAAGAGATAACAGATGGTGTGAACCCCAGATCCTAGAAAAGGGCCAGGCACACGATAAGTATTCAGCTTTTTGAAAACAAATGAACAATCATTTCCTCTCCTAGATCTTCACACCATTCCTCTGCTGGCTACTTTCTCTCAGCTTATAAACATCCTCAAATATACCCACTTAAAAAACTCTCAGACCTATGATTCTTCGAATCTTCTTGTGGATAACCTAAGTCTCTACCATGCCTTCAAACACCTGTCCTCCCAAAAAGCTCAGATCTGTACCTTGGGCCCAGACCTGTCTACCAGGCCCCTCTAAAGCACTGAAGATGAAGTAAGATCCTCTCCCCACCCCCAATCCCTTCCTACTGTGCTCTGTACCTCACAAAAAGATGCAGCTGTAAACTGTCACTCACACTTGCTGCCCTCCCTTTTCTAACTGGTCACCAGGCCACACCCATTCTGTCTCTGATCTCCAAAATCCAGTCCAACCTTTTATAACTTAAGTGGGACCCTTAGATTACAATTCACCCTGCACCCAATCAACTGCCTTCCACATGGAGGTCCGAGTGAGCCTCTAAACCAGAAGTCCATCTCATTGTTCTTCAGGGTTTCCCACAGCCTTCAGGATAAACATCCAAACTTCTGACAGGACAAACAAGGCCCCTTTCTGTTGGGTCCCACTAGGTTTCCAGTATCAACTCGCATTTCTTTCCCAAACCCTGAGTTCCAGTCCTGTACCTTAGTTTTGCTATATTTTCTTATATTTCGCAAACTTTGACACACACTGCTCCCTCCTGTAACACCAGGAGCTTCTACATATCCTTAGAAAGAATGGCACCTCCTCCAAGAAGCCTACTCTGAACTTTCCTTTCCAAGATTCTGTGCTCTGCAAAGGGGAAAGATGGGGGGAGGGATAAATTAGGAGTTTGGGATTAAGATATACACACTGCTATATATAAAATAGATAATCAACAAGGACCTACTGCATAGCACAGGGAACTCTACTCCATATCCTATAACAACCTGTATGGGAAAAGAATCTGAAAAAGAATTGATATATGTATAACCGAATAATTTTGCTGTACACCTGAAACTAACACAATATTGTAAATCATCTATACTCCAATATAAAATAAAAATTAAATTAAAAAAAAAGATTCTGTGCTCTGTAGCACCAGAACTCACTTTTTCCAGAGCACTGACTACTGTGCTTGTGTTTACCTGCCGCCCAGTAGAAGGGAAGATTACCTAGGGCAGAAGCATCGTCTCCAGCAGCCCTTGGTTCTGACAACTCATTCAAGTGCCAGGATACTTTACACACATAACCTGCTTAATTAATTCTAAGAACCCACAGAAAGAGTGGTTTTTCATGTCATTTTACAAGTGTGGGGATTGTAGTTCAAAAGTAACCTGCCCAGGCCACAGAGAGCATAAGCCCTGGAATTCAAACCCTAAGCTGCCTTCACACTGGTGCTCTTTCCACTATATGATTCGAGTGTTGAAAACAAATTTTTTTTTTCCTGAGCCCTGTTTTAATGGAAAGAAAATGAAGCTGGGATATACCAATTTCCCAATCGTTTTGGTGTGTACCAGACAAAGTCATTCAACAGACCAGGTAACGTCTGTGCAACAATTAACGATGCTCCAAACTGTGCTAAGTGTTCTACATTGTAGAGTCTACAAGCATTGACACAGTGAGTCCTTGTAACCGCCACAGAGAGCGGGTCCTGTTAAGCCCATGCTACAGATGAGAACACTGAAACTTAGAAGCCTCAAGGCTCTCCGCCGGGGTCACCGAGCTGGTAGGACTCCTAGGCGGCACGCTCCGTCTAGTGCACGCACACCCGGGCACTGGGCACCTGTTCTAGTGCCTACCCTCCACCTTGCACCATCAAAAACCCTGCTTCCCAACATCGACACCAGAGCCCCTGGAAGCGGGAACTACAAACCTGTCTTGACAAGCCGTGGCTGGAAGAAGCTCTGGATACAGATCAGGGGCAGAGGGGGCTCAGCAGTGGCGCCCAATCCACCACGCGGAGGCGGTCGGCGTTGAAGTCCAGCAGGTCCTCCTGCAGGGAAGCACGCACAGCGGGCAGAGGCAGCGAGTCCTGCAGCACACAGGTACTCACAGCGGAGAAGCAGTCGGCCGTGTTGTCGCGGGGCAGCTTCACCCAGTGGATCATGGCCCAAGAGTGGCCTCGGGGACGCTAGCTGTGGACACGATGCCCAGACCCATCTGGGGACACCGGCTCGCCTCTCGGGCGCCCACTGCCCGGCCGCTGTGGCTCCGCATCGTGCACAGGACCAGCGTCACAGCCAGAAGACATAGGGCCACAGGCCCCAGCTAGGCCGGCCCCTCCAAGCCGCGCTCCCATGCCGCCTGCCATGCCGCATCACCGGCAGTGGCACGGACCTCATCACCCTCTGCACCACGGGGATGCGGTTTAAGCCTGCAGGCAGCCCCGTGGGGGCGGGGCTCGAGGACATCAGCGCACTTGCCGTGCTTCAGCATGCAGCCCCGCCTCCCATGGGCACCCGGCCTGAGGAGCAGGGGCCGGAGCTTCTAGACTAGGGCAGCGTGAAAGTTAGGTGGTGTGGAGAATTTGGGGTTTCCAAAAAGCGTTTGCTGACTGATCCAAACAAAAGTGAGATATGGTTGTATCAACGCATTTTAAAAGTAGTTTAAACTCCCGATAAGTGTCTGTGCTCACACTGCCCAGGAGAGAGCGTGCACTCCGTGAGGGACACATGAAAGACTGAGTGAATGTCTGCCTGTGGACCGTTACCTGGTGCGTGGGTGTGTGAATTTCTGCGGAGAGCTCTCAAGTTCTGTAGTTTCTGCTTACTTGACACGGTTGTTGGCAAATGGTGACGTGTTCCATGCATTCAGGAAGTTATTGTGATTACTAATACTCACTTTGTTCTCTCTGTGAATGTCTGTGTCCTAATATTTTCTTTTTATAAGGACACCAGTCATATTGGACTAGAGCCCACCCATTTCACCTCATTTTACCTCAATTACCTATTTAAGGGCCTTATCTCCAAATACAGTCATATTATGAGGTATTGGGGGTTAAGACTTCCACATATTAACTTGAGCAGGACACAATTCAGCTGATAATAGAAGGTAAAAGTAATTTAAGCAAGTAAGTAACTACTTTTTTTTTTTTAAGTATTTGTTTACTTATTTATTTATGTCTGTGTTGGGTCTTCGTTTCTGTGCGAGGGCTTTCTCTAGTTGCGGCAAGCGGGGGCCACTCTTCATCACGGTGCACGGGCCTCTCACTGTCACGGCCTCTCTTGTTGCGGAGCACAGGCTCCAGACGTGCAGGCTCAGTAATTGTGGCTCACGGGCCCAGCTGCTCCACGACATATGGGATCTTCCCAGACCAGGGCTCGAACCCGTGTCCCCTGCATTGGCAGGCAGATTCTCAACCACTGCGCCACCAGGGAAGCCCCAGTAACTACTTTTTAAATTGAGTTGCTTAAAGATATGAATTTACTCAAGAAGAACAACAAGAAGAAATTACATAACACTGTATGTTATACAAAGATATTAAATTAATCATCATAACATCCTGTGAGATGGGCATTAAATTAGACTAAGCAAGATTAAGCAACTTATCCAGAATTGTATAGTTAGTACTTTCCAGAGTTTAAACCAGGTATTTTCCCAGTTCCATTCCACATTATATTTTCATTTCATTATTTGAAATGAATTTTGAGTCTTCATTTTGCTTAGTTTCATAAGTTATATGGGGGCAGAGGGCAGACACCAGAAGCAAGAAAAACTACAATCCTGCAGTCTGTGGAACAAAAACCACATTCAGAGGAATACAGACAAGATGAAAAGGCAGAGGGCTATGTACCAGATGAAGGAACAAGATAAAACCCCAGAAAAACAACTAAATGAAATGGAGATAGGCAATCTTCCAGAAAAAGAATTCAGAATAATGATAGTGAAGATGATCCAGGACCTCAGAAAAACAATGGAGGCAGAGACCGAGAAGATGCAAGAAATGTTTAACAAAGATCTAGAAGAATTAAATAACAAACAAACAGACGAACAATAAAATAACTGAAATGAAAAATACACTAGAAGGAATCAATAGCAGAATAACTGAGGCAGAAGAACGGATAAGTGACCTGGAAGACAGAATGGTGGAATTCACTGCTGTGGAACAGAATAAAGAAAAAAGAATGAAAAGCAATGAAGACAGCCTAAGAGACCTCTGGGACAACATTAAACACAACAACAGTCACATTATAGGGGTACCAGAAGGAGAAGAGAGAGAGAAAGGACCCAAGAAAATATTTGAAGAGATTATAGTCAAAAACATCCCTAACATGGGAAAGGAAAAAGCCACCCAAGTCCAGGAAGTGCAGAGAGTCCCATACAGGATAAACCCAAGGAGAAACACACCAGGACACATAGTAATCAAATTGGCAAAAATTAAAAACAAAGAAAAATTACTGAAAGCAACAAGGGAAAAATGACAAATAACATACAGGGGGAACTCCCATAAGGTTAACGGCTGATTTCGCAGCAGAAACTCTACAAGCCAGAAGGCAGTGGCATGATATACTTAAAGTGACAAAAGGGAAGAACCTACAACCAAGATTACTCTACCCAGCAAAGATCACATTCAGATTCGATGGAGAAATCAAAAGCTTTACAGACAAGCAAAAGCTAAGGAATTCAGAACCACCAAATAAGCTTTACAACAAATGCTAAAGGAACTTCTCTAGGCAGGAAACAGAAGAGAAGGAGAAGACCTACAATAAAAAACCAAAAACAATTCAGAAAATGGTAATAGGAACATACATATTGATAATTACCTTAAATGTAAATGGATTAAATGCTACCACCAAAAGACATAGACTGGATTAATGGATACATAAACAAGACCCATACATAGGCTGTCTACAAGAGACCCACTTCAGACCTAGGGACACATACAGACTGAAAGTGAGGGGATGGAAAAAGATATTCCATGCAAATGGAAGTCAAAAGAAAGCTGGAGTAGCAATACTCATATCAGATAAAATAGACTTTAAAATAAAGAATGTTACAAGAGACAAGGAAGGACACTACATAATGATCAAGGGATCAATCCAAGAAGAAGATATAACAATTATAAATATATATGCATCCAACATAGGAGCACCTCAATACATAAGGCAACTGCTAACAGCTCTAAAAGAGGAAATCGACAGTAACGCCATAATAGTGGGGGACTTTAACACCTCACTTACACCAATGGACAGATCATCCAAACAGAAAATTAATAAGGAAACACAAGCTTTAAATGACACAACAGACCAGATAGATTTAATTGATATTTATAAGACATTCCATCCAAAAACAGCAGATTAAACTTTCTTCTCAAGTGCCCATGGAACATTCTCCAGGATAGATCACATCTTGGGTCACAAATCAAGCCTCAGTAAATTTAAGAAAACTGAAATCATATCAAGCATCTTTTCTGACTACAATGCTATTAGATTAGAAATCAATTACAGGGAAAAAAACATAAAAAACACAAACACATGGAGGCTAAACAATACGCTACTAAATAACCAAGAGATCACTGAAGAAATCAAAGAGGAAATCAAAAAAAACATAGAGACAAATGACAGTGAAAACATGACAATCCAAAATCTATGGGATGCAGCAAAAGCATTTCTAAGACGGAAGTTTATGGCTATACAAGCCTACCTCAAGAAACAAGAAAAATCTCAAATAATCTAACATTACACTTAAAGGAACTAGAGAAAGAAGAACAAACAAAACACAAAGTTAGCAGGAGGAAAGAAATCATAAACATCAGAGCAGAAATAAGTGAAATAGAAACAAAGAAAACAATAGCAAAGATCAATAAAACTAAAAGCTGGTTCTTTGAGAAGATAAACAAAATTGATAAGCCATTAGCCAGACTCATCAAGAAAAAGAGGGAGAGGACTCAAATCAATAAAATCAGAAATGAAAAAGGACAAGTTACAACAGACATGGCAGAAATACAAAGCATCCTAAGAGACTACTACAAGCAACTCTATGCCAATAAAATGGACAACCTGGAAGAAATGGATAAATTCTTAGAAAGGTATAACCTTCCAAGACTGAACCAGGAAGAAATAGAAAATATGAACAGACCAATCACAAGTAATGAAATTGAAACTGTGATTAAAAATCTTCCAAGAAACAAAAGTCCAGCACCAGATGGCTTTACAGGTGAATTCTATCAAACATTTAGAGAAGAGCTAACACCTATCCTTCTCAAACTCTTCCAAACAATTGCAGAGGAAGGAACACTCCCAAACTCATTCTATGAGGCCACCATCACCCTGATACCAAAACCAGACAAAGATACTACAAAAAAAGAAAATTACAGACCAATATCACTGATGAATATAGATGCAAAAATCCTCAACAAAATACTAGCAAACAGAATCCAACAACACATTAAAAGGATCATACACCACGATCAAGTGGGATTTATCCCAGGGATGCAAGGATTCTTCAATATACGCAAATCAATCAATGGGATACACCATATTAACAAATTGAAGAATAAAAACCATATGATCATCTCAATAGATGCAGAAAAAGCTTTTGACAAAATTCAACACCCATTTATGATAAAAACTCTCCAGAAAGTGGGCATAGAGGGAACCTACTTCAACATAATAAAGGCCATATATGACAAACCCACAGCAAACATCATTCTCAATGGTGAAAAACTGAAAGCATTTCCTCTAAGATCAGGAACGAGACAAGGATGTCCACTCTCACCACTATTATTCAACATAGTTCTGGAAGTCCTAGCCACGGCAATCAGAGAAGAAAAAGAAATAAAAGGAATACAAATTGGAAAAGAAGAAGTAAAACTGTCACTGTTTGCAGATGACATGATACTATACATAGAGAATCCTAAAACTGCCACCAGAAAACTGCTAGAGCTAATTAATGAATATGGTAAAGTTGCAGGATACAAAACTAATGCACAGATATCTCTTGCATTCCTATACACTAATGATGAAAAATCTGAAAGAAAAATTATGGAAACACTCCCATTTACCACTGCAACAAAAAGAATAAAATACCTAGGAATAAACCTACCTAGGGAGACAAAAGACCTGTATGCAGAAAACTATAAGACACTGATGAAAGAAATTAAAGATGATACCAACAGATGGAGAGATACACCATGTTCTTGGATTGGAAGAATCAATATCGTGAAAATGACTATATTACCCAAAGCAATCTACAGATTCAATGCAATCCCTATCAAATTACCAATGGCATTTTTTAAGGAGCTAGAACAAATCATCTTAAAATTTGTATGGAGACATAAAAGACCCCGAATAGCCAAAGCAGTCTTGAGGGAAAAGGACGGAGCTGGAGGAATCAGACTCCCTGACTTCAGACTATACTACAAAGCTACAGTAATCAAGATAATATGGTACTGGCACAAAAACAGAAACATAGATCAATGGAACAAGATAGAAAGCCCAGAGATAAACCCACGCACCTATGGTCAACTAATCTATGACAAAGGAGGCAAAGATATACAATGGAGAAAAGACAGTCTCTTCAATAAGTGATGCTGGGAAAACTGGACAGCTACATGTAAAAGAATGAAATTAGAACACTCCCTAACACCATACACAAAAATAAACTGAAAATGGATTAGAGACCTAAATGTAAGACTTGACACTATAAAACTCTTAGAGGAAAACATAGGAAGAACACTCTTTGACATAAGTCACAGCAAGATCTTTTTTGATCCACCTCCTAGAGTAATGGAAATAAAAACAAAAATAAACAAATGGGACCTAATGAAACTTCAAAGCTTTTGCACAGCAAAGGAAACCATAAACAAGACGAAAAGACAACCCACAGAATGGGAGAAAATATTTGCAAACGAATCAACGGACAGAGGATTAATCTCCAAAATATATAAACAGCTCATTCAGCTCAATATTAAAGAAACAAACACTCTAATCCAAAAATGGGCAGAAGACCTAAATAGACATTTCTCCAAAGAAGACATACAGACAGCCACGAAGCACATGAAAAGATGCTCAACATCACTAATTATTAGAGAAATGAAAATCAAAACTACAATGAGGTATCACCTCACACCAGTTAGAATGGGCATCATCAGAAAATCTACAAACAACACATGCTGGAGAGGGTGTGGAGAAAAGGGAACCCTCTTGCACTGTTGGTAGGAATGTAAATTGATACAGACACTATGGAGAACAATATGGAGGTTCCTTAAAAAACTAAAAATAGAATTACCATATGACCCAGCAATCCCACTACTGGGCATATACCCAGAGAAAACCATAATTCAAAAAGACACATGCACCCCAATGTTCACTGCAGCGCTATTTACAATAGCCAGGGCATGGAAGCAACCTAAATGCCCATCAACAGACAAATGGATAAAGAAGTTGTGGTACATATATACAATGGAATATTACTCAGCCATAAAAAGGAACGAAATTGAGTCATTTGTTGAGACGTGGATGGATCTAGAGACTGTCATAGAGAGTGAAGGAAGTCAGAAAGAGAAAAACAAATATCGTATATTAACGCATGTATGTGGAACCTAGAAAAATGGTACAGATGAGCCGGTTTGCAGGGCAGAAATTGAGACACAGATGTAGAGAACAGACATATGGACACCAAGGGGGGGAAACTGCAGTGGGGTGGGGATGGTGGTGTGCTGAATTGGGCGATTGGGATTGACATGTATACACTGATGTGTATAAAATTGATGACTAATAAGAACTTGCAGTATAAGAAAACAAACAAACAGAACCACTAATACTAAACTTTCATTGGGTTATTGGTATGGAAATATGTTAATATAAATGTTTCAGACATTACATGAAATTTCTAAAAATCTTATATGTTCTGGTATAATGTTATAAGTCATAATCCTAGTTATTACTTTAAAATGTATATCTCAGAAATAACTAATTTTCTTTTCAACTGCATTATTATGAACTTTCATCAAATCTTTAACCGTGGTCATTTTTAAGTCTTTTGTCATTTACAGACAGTTCTGGGTGTACTCTGATGCTTTTGCAAATATGTTCCTATAAAAGGGTTTCATCTTCAAGAAATTCACGGAAAAGACTCTGACAAGTACAGGTTTCTGGTAACTGACTGTACTGCTGAACTGAATGAATAAGCATTTTCAGAACTCTAATGAAAAACTGATGAACTCATAAAAGTGCTAACAAAAGGTCAAGATGAAAAAAAAAATTAATTACATGGGATTGAGTGAACTGATGAGGATGAGTATAATTTTTGTGACTTTCTGTTTGAATTAAAAAAAAAATCCCACAAGGACTCAGAGGCAAAGAATATACAAATCAATTTTCACTGCAAAGTAAAGGAGCTGTTACAGTGGAGGATTACTGGACTGAATGTCAATATTATGACATAGTATGAGTGTGTTTCATGTTTGGTAATTGCAATCATTGTTGCTTTTGTTGTGGTCATCCATGTACAATGCTTGGTGTCAGTCTATTTATCTCTTGTAAAAATAAAATACAGCGTGTGTGTGTGAAAAAAAAAAGAGTAAGCAAAACAGTCATGATCTCTTCCTCACGGACCATATGGTAAACACCTATCTAAAACTGGCTGTGAAATGTGATGAAGGCTATAAGCGAGAGGTACCTGGTGTTATGTGAGCTACGGTAGGGGGATGTGATGAGTTGAGTAGGTAAGGGGATACTTTCTTGACAAAGTGACACATGAGAAGAGATGAGAAGGATGAGGAGGCATTAATCAGTGGCAAACTAAACAGAAGGACATTTCATGCAGAGGGGAAGCATGGGCAATGTGCCGTTGTAAGTATGCAGGCCTGAAAGGAGGCCACTGTGGGCTGGATGATTGAGAATGAAAGGAAGGAGGTGCAAGACGAGGCTGCAGAGATCATGCTCCATCATGCCCAGGGGATGTCCTGCCCTGCAGACTAGGACACCCAGAGTGCCAGTGCACAACAAGATGAGAAGCTTGCTCTAGAATGCAAGTCAACACACTGCTTCTTTCATCAAGAAAGTCTTGCCTGTTAAACTAAACACTATATCTAGTGGACATATGATTTACATTCTGAAGCAAGCTCCTTATCTTACAGAACGGCAACAGTTCTCCACCGGAAGCCAGCCTGTGACTCCACATTTTAGACCACTGTGAGGAGGTTTGTCTTTATCCTAAGAGCAATGGAAAGTCACAGAAGGATTTGAAGAGGAGATGGTGGTGTCTGCGTCATGGAACATGGATTGGAAGGCAGCCAGAGTTAGCAGAAAGAAGACGAGGATGTGTGTGTCTGAACCCTTACTTTCCTGGTGAAAGAAGAGGTATCCTCTTCAGGTGAGAGAGCAAGGACACACAACAGAGTCTAGTGGGACATGAAAAGAGTGGAGAAAGAGTAATTGTTAACAGCCATAAGTAAGGGAGTAGAAAAAAGAAATGGGGACCACACGTCTGTTAAAATAAGACAGCCTATGTTGTTGACATAGCTCTGTGACTGGATCTAACAAAACACATTGCTCTGAAAGCAGGTCCAGAGAAGATGAATGTTAGAGATGAGCAGAATGCGTCTGCAGTGAGGTTCCATGGGAAGGTAAAACGGCTTGGCAGTCTGGGTATAATGTTGTCGTGATGGACCAGCAGTCAACTACAGGGAATCAGAGGTAAAATGATACACTGTATTCTAGTCAAACTTACACTCACCAGAGACCAGAAGGAGGAGAGCCCGCATCTTGTACTGCCCATTAGCCATGTCCCTCCCAGGTCAGGTACCTGCAGGGAAGCCCAGGCATCTTGTCTTGGGCCAGGCATGCACCTGGCTTGTCAGAGGGTCCCAGAGGTGCTGTGGGGAGGCATCTTTTGCTCACCATGTTCAGGGAAGCTAGAACACACCAGATGCTGAAAGGAGAACCAAAGCCACTATTAAGCCATAATTAAATGTAAGGAGGGAAGAGATGATCAGGCAAGCCTTGACTGCCAGACAGAAAATAGGTAAGCTCGAGGAGAACACATTTTAAGTTAATCTGTTACATGATTAATTAATACGATAAAGCTTCCCTGAGCTTCATCTGTGGGCAGTAGCCACAAGGTGCTAGTAATGACTTATATGCAGAATAGACGAGAAAGTTCCAGGAGTCATTAATCAGCACTTCCTGTGCACCAACACTGTGCTAGGCATAGGGAATATAAGGATGAATGAAACACGGTCCCTGCCTTCAAAGGGCTTATAGTCCATGGAAGGAAAACTATCTAAAAAGATGCTTATCGCTGGAGACAGTAAGTATTATGATACAGGGATGTCAGGGAGCAGAGTAGTGAGGCACTAAACAAGCAGGGGAGGAGAGATGAGGGTTAGGGAAAGAAGGCCTCCCAGGGAAGCTGGCCCCCAACCTGAGGCTGGGAAACAAGCGGATGTCAGCTCACTGTAGAGCAAGCAGAAGAGGAGGGTCTTAAGTAAAGAAGCAGCATCTGTAAAGGCCCAGGCAGGAATGATAGAACATCAGAAACTATAAGCTGGTTCACATGTCTAGAGAAGACATTCAGGAAGGAATGAAGCCAGAAGTAAGACAAAAGAGGTAGTCCAATCGTGAAGGAGCTTATATGCCAAGCTAAGGAACACAGATCTGATGCTGAGGACAATGAGAAATATGCAGCTTTCCAGGAGGCAGTTTGATGTATGGAGAGCGTTATCTTTCTTAGAAGACATCACCCTGGAGGGGGAAGTTAAGCCTGAACAGGAAATAAGATCACCCAGAGAAACTGTGAAATGTCCAAAGGGGTGGATGCTGAGGATGGGAAACTAAAGAACACCTACATTGAAACTGGGTAAGCAAGAGACACCCAAGAGTGAGACTGAGAAGAAGGAAGTAGAGAGGCATAAAAAAATCAAGTGGCTTGATGGAAAACGCAGAAGAGGGAGCTTTAATTAGACAGGAGACGACTACACTAAGTCATGCTGGAGACTAAAAAAAATGGACGTAGTGACACAGAAATCATACTGACAAGGATTCCCACTCTCACCACTTACATTCAACATAGTTTTGGAAGTCCCAGCTGCAGCAATCAGAGAAGAAAAAGAAATAAAAGGAATCCAAATTGGAAAGGAAGAAGTAAAACTGTCCCTATTTGCAGATCCCATGATATTACACAAAGAAAATCCCAAAGAGCCACCAGAAAATTACTAGAGCTCAACAATGAACTTAGTAGAGTTGCAGGTTACAAAATTAACACTCAGAACTCTGTGGAACTTCTATACACTAACAATGAACTATCAGAAAGAGAAATTAAGGAAACAATCCCACTTACCATTGCATTAAAAAGAATAAAATACCTAGGAAAAAACCTACCTAAGGAGGCAAAAGACCTGAACTCCAAAAACTATAAGACACTCGTAAAATAAATTGAAGGTAACACAAACAGATGGAAAGATATTCCATGTTCTTGGATTGGAAGAATCAATACTGTTAACATGACCGTACTACCCAAGGCAATCTACAGATTCAATGCAATCCTTATCAAAATGCCAATGGCACTTTTCACAGGACCAGAACCAAAAAACTTTTGAATTTGTATGGAAGCACCAAAGATGCCGAATAGATAAAGCAATCTTGAGAAAGAAGAACAGAGCTGGAGGAACCATGCTGTCTGACTCCAGACTATACTACAAAGCTACAGTTATGAAAACAGTATGGTCCTGGCACAAAAACAGACATATAGATCAATGGAACAGGATAGAAAGCCAGAAATAAACCCATGCATTAATAGCAATATATGACAAAGAGGGCAAGATTATGCAATGAAGAAAAGACTGTCTCTTCAATAAGTGGTGCTGGGAAAACTGGACAGCTACATGTAAAAGAATGAAATTAGGACATTCTCTAATGCCATATACAAAAATAAACTCAAAATGGATTAAAGAGCTAAATGTAAGACTGGATACTATAAAACTCCTAGAAGATAACATTAGGCAGAACACTCTTTGACATAAATCACAGCAATATTTTTTTGATCCATCTCTTAACGTAAAGGAAATAAAAGCAAAAATAAACAAATGAGACCTAATGAAACTTAAAAGCTTTTGCAAGCAAAGGAAACAATCAACAAAATGAAAAGACAACCCACTGAATGGGAGAAAATATTTGCAATGGATAGGACCAATAAGGGATTAATAGCCAACACACAGAAACAGCTCATAAAACACAACATCAAAAAAACTAACAATCTGATTAAAACATGGGCAGAAGAACTGAACCAACATTTTTCCAAAGAGGAAATGCAGATGACCAACAGGCACATGAAAAGATGCTCGACACTGCTAATCATCAAGGAAATGCAAATCAAAACTACACTGAGGTATCACCTCACTCCTGTCGGAATGGCTATCATCAAGAAGAGCACAAACAACAAATGTGGGCAAGGATGTAGAGAAAAGGGAACCCTGGAACAGTTGGTAGGAATGTAAATTGGTGCAGCCACTGTGGAAAACAGTATGGAGGGTTCTCAAAAAACTAAAAATAGAACTACCATATGACTCCGCAACTCCACTCCTGGGTATATATCCGAAAAAAACAAAAACACTAATTTGAAAAGATACATGCACCCCAATGTTCGGAGCAGCAGTATTTACAATTGCCAAGTTATGGAAGCAACCTAAGTGTCATCAAGAGATGAATGGATAAAGAAGATGTGGTACATATAACCAATGGCATACTATGCAGCCATAAAAAAGAATGAAATTTTGCCATTTGCAGCAAAATAGATGGACTTGGAGGGCATTATGCTAAGTGAAATAAGTCAAACAAAAACAAATACTGTAGGATATCACCTATATATGGAATCTAAAAAATACAAAAAACTACTGAATATAATAAAAAAGAAGGAGACACCCAGAAGCAGACATCCAGGAAAGGGCCATAACCTTCTCTCTCTGAAGAGAAACCAGGTGGGGATTCATCGCTCTCCACCTCACCCCCTGCCTTGGAGCCTTGGTGCAAACTACTGCACATGCAGCCAGGCCTGCGACATCACCAGGTTTGGTCAAGAACCAGGGAAAACCTGAGCTTCCCTCATGGGGGGATGAAGGGAGAACCTCCAGACCAGGCCAGCCCAAGATGGCACCCTCTCTACTACTCATGTGCTTCCCCAGAGCTCTGGGGTGATATTAAGTTTTAAACTGCAGTTACTAGCTTATCAAGACATTTGTCAACTTGTTGCTTCATCTATTAAAGGAAATGATAAGAGGAAGAATAAGTTAAGAAATATACGTAAAACTCCAGAGTGTTGGCACATAGTAAGTGTTCATTTAAAAGAGGCACTATGGGGCTTCCCTGGTGGCGCAGTGGTTGAGAATCTGCCTGCCAATGCAGGGGACACGGGTTCGAGCCCTGGTCTGGGAAGATCCCACATGCCACGGAGCAACTGGGCCCGTGAGCCACAATTACTGAGCCTGCACGTCTGGAGCCTGTGCTCCGCAACAAGAAAGGCCGTGATGGTGAGAGGCCCACGCACCGCGATGAAGAGTGGTCCCCACTTGCCGCAACTAGAGAGAGCCCTCGCACAGAAACAAAGACTCAACACAGTCATAAATAAATAAATTAATTAATTAATTAAAAAAAAATAGAAGGAGACTCACAGATATAGAGAACAAACTAATGGTTGCCAGTGTGGAGGGGGAGGAGGGGGCAATACAGGGGTGGGGAAGTGAGAGATGTAAACTACTGGGTGTACGATAGGCTCAAGGATGTGTTGTAGAACACAGGGAGTATAGCCAAAATTTTGCAATAACTGTAAATGTAAAGTAACCTTTAAAAATTATATAAAAATTTTTTCAAACAGAAATCATACTGAAAATTGGAAACAATTTAAATGTCTATCAACAGGAAAATACACATATAAATTATTGTATTTCCCTACATGGGAATCCTACATAGCGAGGAAAGTACATGAACTACACAGATCTTTACGTGTCAGCATGGATGAACCAAGCAAAGATAACACTAAATAAAGCAAGTAACAAGAGAAAACATAGTAGAATACTATATGCTGTTTAAGAATACTTAAAAATGTAGCCTAAATATAAAGACATCCACGGCAGTGGTGGAGACCAAGTTCAGATGAGTGGTTACCCAGGGTCAGCTGGAGAGTGGCTGTGTTTGGGAAAGTGGTTACAGCAGGCTCTTCAACGGGAATGGTAATGGTTCACCTCACACGCTGGCTGGAGGACGGAGGAGTGTCTGCGATGTTATAATGTGAGCACGCTGCATGTAAAACCCATTGCTGACCACATCTAGGGGATCTGATGCGCGATTGCTGGTAGTGGGTGGAGGTATCCAGAAGGTGGTGGTAGAAGAGGAACGTTGTGCACGTAACGCCTAAGGCCTGACCAGAGGACGACCACTGTTCTAGAAACTGGACACAAATCCAACTTCTAAGGCCAATCTTAAAAGACAAACTGAGGCATATTTAAAATTTTAAGACTTTATGTGAGCAAAAATAGATTCAACTCAGGCACCACCAAAGCGGAAGTGGTGAGGAGCACTCCAGCCACAGGAGCTGCAGAGATTTTTACTTTAAAAGGGCAGAAGCAAAGCAAGGAAAAGATTGATTTGCTATAGCTTTAAAGCCTAGTTGGTGGTTTGTGACTGGTTGTCCTCAACGGTGTTCGTCACCGTGAGGCGTTGACAGGCTTAGATTTTGGTTGGTTTACGGAGGGGGCCGCATCACTAGAGCCACCGCGGTCTAACGGCCTCCTTGAAGGGTTAATTTACTAACACCAATTGCCTGAGTCCTTCCTCTTACTCAGTCACTTCACTTCCTACGCCTCAGTTTCTCTTCTGTAAAGTGGATATTCAGTAGTAAATTCTCTGTGGAGTTGTCAGTACAAAACAAAGTGGTTATTAGTAACCATGATCATGTCCTGAATGCATGGAACACGTCACCATTTGCCAACCACCGTGTCAAGTCAGCAGAAACTACAGAAATTGAGAACTCCTCACAGAAATTCACACACTCGTGCACCAGGTAACAGACCACAGGCAGATGTTCACTCAGCCTTTCATGTGTCCCTCACGGAGTGCACGCTCTCTCCTGGGCAGTGCGAGCACAGACACTTAGCGGGAGTTTAACTACTTTTAAAATGAGTTGATACAACCAGGTCTCACTTTTGTTTGGATGAGTCAGCAAACGCTTTTTGGAAACCCCAAATTCTCCACACCTCTTACCTTTCGCGCTGCCTTAGTCTCTATGTTCCCGCCCCTGCTCCTCAGGCCAGGTCCCCATGGGAGTCGGGGCTGCGTGCGGAGGCACGGCGAGCGAGCAGACGTCCTCTAGCCCCGCCCCCATGGACCCGCCCGGAGGCTTAAACCGCAGCCCTGCGGGGCGGAGGGCTTCGATGCTGGTGCCAACAGCCAGCGATGGGGGCGGGGCAGGAGAGCGGCCTGGAGGGGCCGGCCTAGCTGGGGTCCGTGGCCGTATGTCTTCTGGCTGCGACGCCGGTCCTGTGCACGCGGCGGGGCCGCAGTTGCTGGGCGGTGGGTGCCCGAGGGGCAGGGAGGCGAGCTGGGGCCCCCAGGCGAGTGTCGGCATCGTGTCCGCAGCCAGCGTCCCCGAGGCCGCGCTCGGGCCATGATCCCTCGGTGAAGCTGCGCCGGGACAGCGCGGCCGACTTCTCGCACTGTGAGGACCTGTTTGCGCTGCAGGACTTGTTGCCTCTGCCCGCCGTGCGCGCTTTCCTGTGGGAGGGCCTGCTGGACTTAACGCCAACCGTCTCCGCCGGGTGGACTGGGCACCGCTCCTGAGCACCCTCTACCCCTGATCTGTATCCAGAGCTTCTTCCAGCCGCAGCTTGGCAAGACAGGTTTGTAGTTCCCGCTTCCAGGGGCTCTCGTGTGGGTGCTGCGAAGCGGGGTTTTGGATGGTGCAAGGTGGAGGGTGGGCACTAGAACCAGTGCCCAGTGCCCGGGTGTGCGTGCACTAGATGGGGCGTGCGGCCTAGGGCTCCTGCCAGCTCGGTGACCCCGGCCAAATGCCTTAAGGCTTCTAGGTCTCAGTGTTTTCATCTGTAGCATGGGCTTAACAGGACCCACTCTTTGTGGCGGTTACAAGGACTCACTCTGTTAATGCTTGTAGGCTCTACAATGTAGAACACTTAGCGCACTTTGGAGCATCGTTAATTTTTGCACAGCTGTTACCTGGTCTGTTGAATGACTTTGCCTGGTACACACCAAAGCGATTAGGAAATGGATATATCCCCGCTTCATTTCCTTTCCATTAAAACAGGGCTCAGGAAAAAAAAAGTATTTTTTCAATAGTCGTATCATGTAGTGGGAAGAGCACCAGTGTAAAGGCAGCTTAGGGTTTGAATTCCAGGGCTTATGCTCTCTGTGGCCTGGGCAGGTTACATTTGAACTGCAATCCCCGCACTTGCAAAATGACATTAAAAACCACTCTTTCTGTGGGTTCTTAGAATTAATTAAGCAGGTTATGTGTGTAAAGTATCCTGGCACTTGAATGAGTTGTCAGAACCAAGGTCTGCTGGAGACGATGCTTCTGCCCTAGGTAATCTTCCCTTCTACTGGGCGGCAGGTAAACACAAGCACAGTAGTCAGCGCTCTGGAAGAAGTGAGCTCTGGTGCTACAGAGCACAGAATCTTTTTTTTTTTAATTTAATTTTTATTTTATATTGGAGGATAGTTGATTTACAATATTGTGTTAGTTAAGTGATTCAGTGATACATATATCCATTCTTTTTCAGATTGTTTTCCCATACAGGTTGTTATAGGATATGGAGTAGAGTTCCTTGTGCTATGCAGTAGGTCCTTGTTGATTACCTATTTTATATATAGTCGTGTGTATATGTTAATCCCAAACTCCTAATTTATCCCTCCCCCCCCACCTTTCCCATTTGCAGAGCACAGAATCTTAGAAGGGAAAGTTCAGGGTAGGCTTCTTGGAGCAGGTGCCATCCTTTCTAAGGATGTGTAGAAGCTCCTGGGGTAGCAGAAGGGAGAAGTGTGTGTCAGAGTTTGAGAAATATAAGAAAATATGGCAAAACTAAGGTACGGACTGGAATTCAGAGTTTGGGAAAGAAATGAGAGTTGATACTGGAAACCTAGTGGGGCCGAACAGAAAGGGGCCTTGTTTGTCCTGTCAGAAGTTTGGATGTTTATCCTGAAGGCTGTGGGAAACCCTGAAGAACAATGAGATGGACTTCTGGTTTAGAGGCTCACTCGGACCTCCATGTGGAAGGCAGTTGATTGGGTGCAGGGTGAATTGTAATCTAAGGGTCCCACTTAAGTTATAAAAGGTTGGACTGGATTTTGGAGATCAGAGACAGAATGGGTGTGGCCTGGTGACCAGTTAGAAAAGGGAGGGCAGCAAGCGTGGGTGACAGTTTACAGCTGCATCTTTTTGTGAGATACAGAGCACAGTAGGAAGGGATTGGGGGTGGGGAGAGGATCTTACTTCATCTTTAGTGCTTTAGAGGGGCCTGGTAGATGGGTCTGGGCCCAAGGTGCAGATCTGGGCTTTTTGGGAGGACAGGTGTTTGAAGGCATGGTAGAGACTTAGGTTATCCACAAGAAGATTCGAAGAATCATAGGTCTGAGAGTTTTTTAAGTGGGTATATTTGAGGATGTTTATAAGCTGAGAGAAAGTAGCCAGCAGAGGAATGGTGTGAAGATCTAGGAGAGGAAATGATTGTTCATTTGTTTTCAAAAAGCTGAATACTTATCGTGTGCCTGGCCCCTCTTCTAAGATCTGGGGTTCACACCATCTGTTATCTCTTCTGCAAGGGCAGTTCAACTCATCCCCTGGTGAAGAGAAGTCAGATTATTCTTTGCATACCATTCAGGTGTAGGAACTGTTCTATATCTCTGAAGGGACTTTACTTAAACAGAGTAATAACGTAGAAATCAAAAGAAATTATAGCTGGAAGGGACCTTAAAGGCCACTGTACTTAATTTTGCCTAATATTTTACTTTGAATTTAAGAAAAATTTACTGCAGAGCCCATTCTCTTCAGAGTTCCTTCACTGAACTTTCTTTATGTCTTGCATCCAGTGGGTCCAACTTGTAGATTTTGGCCTCCTCCTAAATTTGCTTCTTCATCCATATTACATTTTGCCTGGACTATGGCAGAAGGTCCTGGGTGATTTCGTGGCCCCTGGGCTCAGTTCCTCTAACTTCCTCTGCCTGCTCGGATCGATTAATCTTCTAACATAAAAGGATACGCCTAAAATAATGCTGCTAATGGCTTGCCCACACAGAGTTAGTGCATACTAGCCACCCAGCGTGTACTCTGCACAGAGGCGTGTAGCCTGGACTGTGCTTGGCCAAGCCTCATGGGGCTCTTTGACCCTGAGGAAGGGGAGCTTTTTGTGATCACTTCCTTTATGTAATCGGTCCTTCAGCAGTGGGGCACCTTTTTCTAATCAGCGGAGGCACCCTTACTCAGCCAGTGGTAGCCCCAGGGCTCATCACCTGTGGGATACAAGCCATGCTCTCTCCCAGGCTTGCTTCAGCCAACATCTCTATTTTCATTTCTACCTCTTCTCACACTTGGACCCCTGGCCTTTAGTCATTGCCACCTGCAGTATTTACTGTGCCCAGCAGGTGTCAGCCTTGAGTTTCTTTGCACAGGTGCTACCTCTGCAGTTAAGGCACCTCCTACTCCAACTCTGCATACCCTCATCTTTCTAGATTCAACTTTAGGGTTATCATGGAGCCATCACTTTGATATAACATTTTGCCTCCAAATGAACCTCTGGGCATAAAGGTTATGTTTCTTTATCTCATGTGATTGAAATTTTGAGTTTACACATGTCCCTCCTTAAAGAAGGCTTTAAGGGCAGGAGTCATTTCTAATCCTTAGCACAGAGCAGATACTTTTTTTTTTTTTAAGACACTTTTTTTTTTAAACATCTTTATTGAAGTATAATTGCCTTACAATGGTGTGTTAGCTTCTGCTTTATAACAAAGTGAATCAGTTATACATATACAATATGTTCCCATTTCTCTTCCCTCTTGCATCTCCCTCCCTCCCACCCTCCCCATCCCACCCCTCTAGGTGGTCACAAAGCACCGAGCTGATCTCCCTGTGCTATGCGGCTGCTTCCCACTAGTTATCTCTTTTACATTTGGTAGTGTATATATGTCCATGACACTCTCTTACACTGTCACATCTCACCCCACCCCCTCCCCATATCCTCAAGTCCATTCTCTAGTAGGTCTATGTCTTTATTCCCGTCTTGCCACTAGGTTCTTCATGGCCTTTTTTTTTTTTTTCCCTTAGATTCCGTATATATGTGTTAGCATACTGTATTTGTTTTTCTCTTTCTGACTTACTTCACTCTGTATGACAGACTCTAACTCCATCCACCTCATTACAAATACCTCCATTTCATTTCTTTTTATGGCTGAGTAATATTCCATTGTATATATGTGCCACATCTTCTTTATCCATTCATCTGTCGATGGACATTTAGGTTGCTTCCATGTCCTGGCTATTGTAAATAGAGCTGCAATGAACATTTTGGTACATGACTCTTTTTGACCTATGGTTTTCTCAGGGTATATGCCCAGTAGTGGGATTGCTGGGTCGTATGGTAGTTCTATTTGTAGTTTTTTCAGGAACCTCCATACTGTTCTCCATAGTGACTGTATCAATTTACATTCCCACCAACAGTGCAAGAGTGTTCCCTTTCCTCCACACCCTCTCCAGCATTTATTGTTTCTAGATTTTTTGATGATGGCCATTCTGACCGGTGTGAGATGATATCTCATTGTAGTTTTGATTTGCATTTCTCTAATGATTAATGATGTTGAGCATTCTTTCATGTGTCTGTAGTCCATCTGTATATCTTCTTTGGAGAAATGTCTATTTAGGTCTTCTGCCCATTTTTGGATTGGGTTGTTGGTTTTTTTGTTATTGAGCTGCATGAGCTGCTTGTAAATCTTGGAGATTAATCCTTTGTCAGTTGCTTCATTTGCAAATATTTTCTCCCATTCTGATGGTTGTCTTTTGGTCTTGTTTATGGTTTCCTTTGCTGTGCAAAAGCTTTTAAGTTTCATTAGGTCCCATTTGTTTATTTGTGTTCTTATTTCCATTTCTCTGGGAGCTGGGTCAAAAAGAATCTTGCTGTGATGTATGTCATAGAGTGTTCTGCCTATGTTTTCCTCTAAGAGTTTGATAGTGTCTGGCCTTACACTTAGGTCTTTAATCCATTTTGAGTTTATTTTTGTGCATGGTGTCAGGGAGTGTTCTAATTTCATACTTTTACATGTACCTGTCCAATTTTCCCAGCACCACTTATTGAAGAGGCTGTCTTTTCTCCACTGTATATGCTTGCCTCCTTTATCAAAGATAAGGTGACCATATGTGTGTGGGTTTATCTCTGGGCTTTCTATCCTGTTCCATTGATCTATATTTCTGTTTTTGTGCCAGTACCAAACTGTCTTGATTACTGAAGCTTTGTAATATAGTCTGAAGTCAGGGAGCCTGATTCCCCCAGCTCCATTTTTCGTTCTCAAGATTGCTTTGGCTATTCGGGGTCTTTTGTGTTTCCATACAAATTGTGAAATTTTTTGTTCTAGTTCTGTGAAAAATGCCAGTGGTAGTTTGATAGGGATTGCATTGAATCTGTAGATTGCTTTGGGTAGTAGAGTCATTTTCACAATGTTGATTCTTCCAATCCAGGAACATGGTATATCTATCCATCTATTTGTATCATCTTTAATTTCTTTCATCAGTGTAAGACACTTTTTAATGATGATAAAATGTATGGTTTAAATCACTCATTTTACAATAATTTTGCTTTAGGTTCTGAGAGAAATAAAGTTTACAGAAGTCGTGTTCCTGAGACAAGAAATAAAGATGTGGGGGCTTCCCTGGTGGCGCAGTGGTTGAGAATCTGCCTGCCAGTGCAGGGCACACAGGTTCGAGCCCTGGTCTGGGATGATCCCACATGCCGCAGAGCAACTGGGCCCGTGAGCCACAACTACTGAGCCTGCGCGTCTGGAGCCTGTGCTCCACAACAAGAGAGGCCGCAATAGTGAGAGGCCCGCGCACCGCGATGAAGAGTGGCCCCCGCTTGCCGCAACTAGAGAAAGCCCTCGCACAGAAACGAAGACTCAACACAGACATAAAAATAAACAAATAAATAAAAATTAAAAAAAAAAAAGAAATAAAGATGTGACCTTCCACTTGTGTAAAGCTATTAATTGCTGTGTAAGTGCGTCGGGTGCGCTAAGGAACCTGGAGCTAAATGGGCTAGTTCTGAGAGAGAGAGACTTAACTATGTTAACAAAGGTAAGCCCTCATCGTGTCCTGCCAACATTTGATAGTTGCTTTCGGGGCAAACTAAAGCAATGGAATTTTAAACTTGTTCTCCCCATTAAAGGGATTGAATAAATTGGCCACTTTTGTGCACCTGTGTCTTGCGAATTGTCCAACTGGAGATGGAGGTTTAGAAAGTGAGTTTCAGTCTTGTTTAAGTCTCTTCCCATCAGACTGGTCTCGTGATTTCCTTCACCCTACGTTGCATCCTGTCTACCTTTTCTTGGTGTTGTTCATGCCTGGATTGTCTCCTGTACCTGCTCAAACCTTGGTCCATTCTCATTTGTACCATGGAAGTTTGTCATGCTGGATAGTGTCAGAACTTATTTTACTTAAGTTTGTGTTAGGCCACAAACCACACATTTTGCCTATTTTCTTGGTTTTGTGTTTGTTTATATTTTTATGGTTTCTCTTCAAGAAATATTATGGGAAGGGAAATAGCAAGATGTAAAGAGCAAAAAAGTCATCATTCTCTTTAAATTTTTAGAACATCTATCTGTAGTCATAATTATAATGCATTGTGGTATGTGTTAAAAAAGGAAATATATGTAATGTCCCGTAGGAGCAGCAAACTCAGTGGTGTTGGTGAGGGTGTGTCATGGAAGTAATCACAAAGCAGGTGACTGTTGATTAGGGTCCTGAAACATTAGTGTGCGTTCCCTGTGTCCAGTAGTGGTCTGCAGGGGTCAGGAAGCCTGCCTTTCAATTTGAGGGAACAGAAGGTTTGAGGTTCTTTCTCTCATATTGCTCTAGTATACTGCATAGCGCCTCATAACATACTGGGTTTATAGTTGACATTTAAATCGCTGATTGATCATCAAGGTTGGGATGTATCATTGGAAATGAAAATAGGAGGAGTCTTATGCTTTTTAGGTTTTTCTTTTTTTTCCTATGTCTCAAAAGGTACGTAGTACTTTACTGAGCAGTTGGGAATAAAGTTTCCAGTATTCAGTGTATTCAGTTTTAGTATCTAAAAAGAATTAAACTGTTGATGTAAAGTGGAATAACGCTTTGTTACTGACAAGTTTTAGAATGCATCTGTTCATCAATTACCTGTTTGGGAAGATTGTAGTTAATGATTTTAAGAATGTGGCTATAAACCTCCAGTTGACTCAAGAAAAGCAAATAAGTTAAGACTGACAAATGTATAGGCTCTTCATCTTATTGTGTGTGTGTGTGTTTTTTTTTCCTTTCAGTTATTTGTCAAGGTATAAGGAACTCTATCAATCTTAAGACAGTAGACTTCATGGGCTGTAATTTGAAATAGCAGGGAGCAGATCACATGTTCAAGATCTTAAAGGTGATTTTATGTTTAAACTTCCATGAAAACATGTGATTGAAGCACATTAACATATTGATACATATAACAGTTAATTTTTGTCTTTTAATACATGTGAGTGCAGCTTTCGTTTTGTTGAAAGAATATGACCAGTTTTCAGTTTGAGATTCTACCATTTAGTAAAGATAGTACACTTAATTTTAGAAATAAGAGATTTAATATATAATACATAATAATACTTTTATGTATTTTTAGTTACTGAAAACTTTGATTGTGATACTGTGAAGAGAGTATGCCATTATAGTCTTCAAGACTTAAATGAATCAAGTGTTTATTAGCTGCTGTAATTTATAAAGTCATAAAAATCACTACATCAGCAATTTGTAAATACAGTTTTTAAAATAATGCCTTAACAACTTTACAGTGGTTATAATGACTGTATTTAGGCCTAAAGTTATTTAATAATTTGACATGAAGCCTTTTTAATAGTTTGATGGTGCAGATCAGGGATAGGTAAACTATGGCTGGTGGGCCAGATCCAGCCCGTCGCCTGGTTTTGTAAAGAAAGTGTTTTTGGAACATAGTCGCACCCATTGTTTACATGGTAGTTGTGGCTACTTCCACCCTACACCAGCGGGGCAGAGTAGTTACACCAGAAGCTGTAAAGCCCAGAAAGCTGGAAATGTTTAGATTTAGATTTGAAAAATTGAAAAATTCTTTGAGCCTATACAGGGCAAGTCCATTAACCCCTGGGGTAGAAAACAGTCAAGAACTTGGGTGCCAAAGCCAAATGGCCTAGGTTCAAATTCCCTTTCTCCCTTTTCATAGCATTTGAACATGGGCAAATCACTTAACGTCTATGCCTCATTATGAGGTTTAAATGAACTCATTTGTATAAATAGTGCCTGGCACATACTAAGCACTGTGTAAGTGATTGGTGTTATTTCTGCTTGGAGCTTTTATAAGTTATTGTTAATAGAAAAATGACACTAATGATTTTCCTTTTAGAGTATCAAAGGCACTTTCAGTCTTTTATTTTTTCAAGAATGTAATAAGACTTTTTCCATTTAAAGTCAGTGTTCCCTGTTACCCAAATTTATTTTATGAATATAAAGAATTGAATGTCTTTAAGACAAGACTTGTGGTTAAATGTCAAACATTATTTTCCCAAGGCACATCAAACTGGCTCTGCATAGTCCAGGCCTCTAAAGTTTGTGTGCATACCCTAGGTAGCATGTGAGATCCATTTTGTAAATATAGTTTTTAAAATAATGCCTGGGACTTCCCTGGCGGTCCAGTAGTTAAGACTCTGCGTTCCCAATGAAGGGGGCCTGGGTTCGATCCCTGCTCAAGGAACTAGATCCCACGTGCCTGCCGTAACTAAGAGCCCACATGCCACAACTAAAAGATCCGGCTGCAACTAAATATGCTGCAACTAAAGACCCGGCACAGCCAAACAAACAAACAAATAAATAAATATTTTTTTAAAATAAATAAAATAATGCCTTAGGAGTTAGGAAAAGAAAATATTAGAACCTATTTAGCTTTGTATCATTTAAAAAATATCTGTGTAGTTTATAATGTACATACATTATATGTATAGAACTTCATGTATATAATTTGCTAAAAAATAAGATGCATATTAAAAAGTTTTCTTAGAGGTTGCCCAGTCAGGTGTTTGGAGACCATTGGAGGACAGAATGATGAAATTTAGAGCCTCAGCAATGATAGAATTTAGAACCAGTTCCCTGACTTAGAAGATAAGGAAAATAATTCATAGACTGTAATTGAGTTGTCCAACTTTACATAACTGTTCAAAAGCAGGTCATCCAGTGGCTGGAATCTAATCACTGACCGACTAGAATCTGGGTCACTGGACTCATAAACCAGAACTGACTGTTTAATTTCTCAGGTTGATTCTCCTGGCATATATGCTTGATATGTGTGTGTGTAAATCTCTGACATAATAAGCCATACTCAGTAGGCACACCCTGTTTCCTTATTCAAGCATCGTAATTTCATCCCATTAAATCTTTGAAGTATCAGACTACCAGAAGGCATGAAGAAACCTGGGCTGAGAGTCTTCATTCCAGGAGACCTGATCTTGACTGTATGGCTGATTTGAGGCGCATCACTCTGAATTGCAGCACGCTCATTGGTGACCTGGGTGCAAGTGCTTTGGCAGAATCTCTTAGTGAAGATTTATGGCTCAGAGGTAAATTCTAAAATTGAAAATATTGAATTTTTAATATGATATATGCTTAGCTTTTGGCATGATACTATTGTGATAGGATTTCTTTTAAAGCCTCATTTTACTGTTGGCTTTTATTTTGCTTTTAAACTTTCTCTAAGAGTTGCATATATTCTTTACAGAAAATACAGAGTAACAAGAGAGCAATTACCTATAATCTTAATACACAGACATAATCACTGTTCATTTTGGTGTATATACTTTCAGTCTTTTATTTTTCTATAAATATATTTGTACACTTAGGGATTACAAAAATAGAATTGTAGTATACTTGCTATTTCATATTCCTGCTTTTTCACTTAATGATATATCATGTAGTATTCCATCATATTGATGTCCCATAGTTTAATCAATTCTTTGCCATTAGATTTACAGTTTGCTTTTCCCTGTCAGAAACGATGTGAATACGTTGTATATATATATCTCTGTGTCCATTGGGATTACTTCTGTAGAATAAGGTCCTAGAAGTGGAATGACTAAATGTGACATATTTTTAAGACTTTTTTTTTAATACTGCAGGTTCTTATTAGTCATCAATTTTATACACATCAGTGTATACATGTCAATCCCATTCGCCCAATTCAGCACACCACCATCCCCACCCCACCGTGGTTTTCCCCCCTTGGTGTCCATACGTTTGTTCTCTACATCTGTGTCTCAACTTCTATCCTGCAAACCAGTTCATCTGTACCATTTTTCTAGGTTCCACATACATGCATTAATATACGATATTCGTTTTTCTCTTTCTGACTTCCTTCACTCTGTATGACAGTCTGTAGATCCATCCACGTCTCAACAAGTGACTCAGTTTCGTTCCTTTTTATGGCTGAGTAATATTCCATTGAATATATGTACCACAACTTCTTTATCTATTCGTCTCTTGATGGGCATTTAGGTTGCTTCCATGCCCTGGCTATTGTAAATAGCGCTGCAATGAACATTGGGGTGCATGTGTCTTTTTGAATTATGGTATTCTCTGGGTATATGCCCAGTAGTGGGATTGCTGGATCATATGGTAATTCTATATTTAGTTTTTTAAGGAACCTCCATACTGTTCTCCATAGTGGCTGTATCAATTTACATTCCCACCAACAGTGTAAGAGGGTTCCCTTTCGTCCACACCCTCTCCAGCATTTGTTGTTTGTAGATTTTCTGATGATGCCCATTCTAACTGGTGTGAGGTGATACCTCATTGTAGTTTTGATTTGCATTTCTCTAATAATTAGTGATGTTGAGCCGCTTTTCATGTGCTTCTTGGCCATCTGTATGTCTTCTTTGGAGAAATGTCTATTTAGGTCTTCTGCCCATTTTTGGATTGGGTTGTTTGTTTCTTTAATATTGAGCTGCATGAGCTGTTTATCTATTTTGGAGATTAATCCTTTGTCCGTTGATTCGTTTGCAAATATTTTCTCCCATTCTGAGGATAGTCTTTTCATCTTGTTTAAGGTTTCCTTTGCTGTGCAAAAGCTTCGAAGTTTCATTAGGTCCCATTTGTTTATTTTTGTTTTTATTTCCATTACTCTAGGAGGTGGATCAAAAAAGATCTTGCTGTGATTTATGTCAAAGAGTGTTCTTCCTATGTTTTCCTCTAAGAGTTTTATAGTGTCCGGTCTTACATTTAGGTCTCGAATCCATTTGGAGTTTATTTTTGTGTATGGTGTTAGGGAGTGTTCTAATTTCATTCTTTTACATGTAGCTGTCCAGTTTTCCCAACACCACTTATTGAAGAGACTGTCTTTTCTCCATTGTCTATCTTTGCCTCCTTTGTCATAGATTAGTTGACCATAGGTGTGTGGGTTTATCTCTGGGCTTTCTATCTTGTTTCATTGATCTATGTTTCTGTTTTTGTGCCAGTACCATATTGTCTTGATTACTGTAGCTTTGTAGTATAGTCTGAAGTAAGGGAGTGTGATTCCTCCAGCTCTGTTTTTTTCCCTCAAGACTGCTTTGGCTCTTCGGGGTCTTTTGTGTCTCCATACAAATCTTAAGATGATTTGTTTTAGTTCCGTAAAAAATGCCATTGGTCATTTGATAGGGATTGCATTGAATCTGTAGATTGCTTTGGATAGTATAGTCATTTTCACGATACTGATTCTTCCAATCCAAGAACATGGTGTATCTCTCCATCTGTTGGTATCATCTTTAATTTGTTTCATCAGTGTCTTATAGTTTTCTGCATACAGGTCTTTTGTCTCCTTAGGTAGGTTTATTCCTACTTATTTTATTCTTTTGGTTGCAGTGGTAAATGGGAGTGTTTCCATAATTGCTCTTTCAGTTTTTTCATCATTAGTGTATAGGAATGCAAGAGATTTCTGTGCATTAATTTTGTATCCTGCAACTTTACCGAATTCATTGATTAGCTCTAGTAGTTTTCTGGTGGCATCTTTAGGATTCTCTATGTATAGTATCATGTCATCTGCAAACAGTGACAGTTTTACTTCTTCTTTTCCAATTTGTATTCCTTTTATTTCTTTTTCTTCTCTGATTGCCGTGGCTAGGACTTCCAAAACTATGTTGAATAATAGTGGTGAGAATGGACATCCTTGTCTCATTCCTGATCTTAGAGGAAATGCTTTCAGTTTTTCACCATTGAGAATGATGTTTGCTGTGGGTTTGTCGTATATGTCCTTTATTATGTTGAGGTAGGTTCCCTCTATGCCCACTTTCTGGAGAGTTTTTATCATAAATTGGTGTTTGAATTTTGTCAAAAGCTTTTTCTGCATCTATTGAGATGATCATATGATTTTTATTCTTCAATTTGTTAATATGGTGTATCCCATTGATTGATTTGCGTATATTGAAGAATCCTTGCATCCCTGGCATAACTCCCACTTGATCGTGGTGTATGATCCTTTTAATGTGTTATTGGATTCTGTTTGCTAGTATTTTGTTGAGGATTTTTGCATCTATATTCATCAGTGATATTGGTCTGTAATTTTCTTTTTTTGTAGTATCTTTGTCTGGTTTTGGTATCAGGGTGATGGTGGCCTCATAGAATGAGTTTGGGAGTGTTCCTTCCTCTGCAATTGTTTGGAAGAGTTTGAGAAGGATGGGTGTCAGCTCTTCCCTAAATGTTTGATAGACTTCACCTGTGAAGCCATCTGGTCCTGGACTTTTGTTTGTTGGAAGATTTTTAATCACAGTTTCAATTCCATTACTTGTGATTTGTCTGTTCATATTTTCTGTTTCTTCCTGGCTTAGTCTTGGAAGGTTATACCTTTTTAAGAATTAGTCCATTTCTTCCAGGTTGTCCATTTTATTGGCATAGAGTTGCTTGTAGTAGTCTCTTAGGATGCTCTGTATTTCTGCGGTGTCTGTTGTAACTTGTCCTTTTTCATTTCTGATTTTATTGATTTGAGTCCTCTCCCTCTTTTTCTTGATGAGTCTGGCTAATGGTTTATCAATTTTGTTTATCTTCTCAAAGAACCAGCTTTTAGTTTTATTGATCTTTGCTATTGTTTTCTTTGTTTCTATTTCACTTATTTCTGCTCTGATGTTTATGATTTCTTTCCTCCTGCTAACTTTGTGTTTTGTGTGTTCTTCTTTCTCTAGTTCCTTTAAGTGTAATGTTAGATTGTTTATTTGAGATTTTTCTTGTTTCTTGAGGTAGGCTTGTATAGCTATAAACTTCCCTCTTAGAACTGCTTTTGCTGCATCCCGTAGGTTTTGGATCATTGTGTTTTCATTTTCATTTGTCTCTAGGTATTTTTTGATTTCCTCTTTGATTTCTTCAGTGATCTCTTGGTTATTTAGTAGCGTATTGTTTAGCCTCCATATGTTTGTGTTTTTTTCCCTGTAATTGATTTCTAATCTCATAGCGTTGTGGTCAGAAAAGATGCTTTATATGATTTCAATTTTCTTAACTTTACTGAGGCTTGATTTGTGACCCAAGATGTGATCTATCCTGGAGAGTGTTCCATGCGCACTTGAGAAGAAAGTGTAATCTGCAGTTTTTGGATAGAATCTCCTATAAATATCAGTTAAATCTATCTGGTCTATTGTGTCATTTAGAGCTTACGTTTCCCTGTTTATTTTCATTTTGGATGATCTGTCCATTGGTGTAAGTGAGGTGTTAAAGTCCCCCACTATTATTGTGTTACTGTCGATTTCCTCTGTTATAGCTGTTAGCAGTTGCCTTATGTATTGAAGTGCTCCTATGTTGGGTGCATATATATTTATAATTGTTATATCTTCTTCTTGGATTGATCCCTTGATCATTATGTAGTGTCCTTCCTTGTCTCTTGTAACATTCTTTATTTTAAAGTCTATTTTATGTGATATGGATATAGCTACTCCAGCTTTCTTTTGATTTCCATTTGCATGGACTATCTTTTTCCATCCCCTCACTTTCAGTCTGTATGTGTCCCTGGGTCTGAAGTGGGTCTCTTGTAGACAGCATATTTGTGTGTCTTGTTTTTGTATCCATTCAGCAAGCCTGTGTCTTTTGGTTGGAGCATTTAATCCATTCACGTTTAAGGTAATTATCGATATGTATGTTCCTATGACCATTTTCTTAATTGTTTTGGGTTTGTTTTTGTAGATCCTTTTCTTCTCTTGTGTTTCCCACTTAGAGAAGTTCCTTTAGCATTTGTTGTAGAGCTGGTTTGGTGGTGCTGAATTCTCTTAGCTTTTGCTTGTCTGTAAAGCTTTTGATTTCTGCATCGAATCTGAATGAGATCCTTGCCGGGTAGAGTAATCTTGGTTGTAGGTTCCTCCCTTTCTCGCTTTAAGTATATCATGCCACTCCCTTCTGGCTTGTAGAGTTTCTGCTGAGAAATCAGCTGTTAACCTTAAGGGAGTTCCATTGTATGTTTTTTCTCGTTTTTCCCTCACTGCTTTCAGTAATTTTTCTTTGTCTTTAATTTTTGCCAATTTCATTATTATGTGTCTCAGCGTGTTTCTCCTTGGGTTTATCCTGAACGGGACTCGCTGCACTTCCTGCACGTGGGTGGCTATTTCCTTTCCCATGTTAGGGAAGTTTTCAACTATAATCTCTTCAAATATTTTCTCTGGTCCTTTCTCTCTCTCTCCTCCTTCTGGGACCCCTAATGCGAATGTTGTTGCATTTAATGTTGTCCCAGTGGTCTGTTACGCTGTCTTCATTTCTTTTCCTTCTTTTTCCTTTATTCTGTTCTGCAACAGTGAATTCCACCATTCTGTCTTCCAGGTCACTTATCCGTTCTTCTGCCTCAGTTATTCTGCTATTGATTCCTTCTTGTGTTGTTTTCATTTCAGTTATTGTATTTTTCATCTCTGTTTGTTTGTTCTTTAATTCTTCTAGTTCTTTGTTAAACATTTCTTGCATCTTCTCGATCTTTGCCTCCATTCTTTTTCCAAGGTCCTCGATCATCTTCACTATCATTATTCTGAATTCTTTTTCTGTAAGGTTGCCTATCTCCACTTCACTGAGTTGTTTTTCTGGGGTTTTAGCTTGCTCCTTCATATGGTACCTAACCCTCTGCCTTTTCATCTTTTCTATCTTTCTGTGAATGTGGTTTTTATTCCACAGGCTGCAGGATTGTAGTTCTTCTTGCTTCTGCCTTTTTAAGACTTTTGATACACATTGCCAAATTACCATCCAGAAATGCTATGCCAATTTGTAGTCCACCGCAACAGTGGATGTGAAGCCTGCCTCACACAAACACTTGCTTGTAGCACTTTTAAAAAAGTGTAAAACTACAGAAATGAGTACCTCTCCCTTTTTCATGCAAGTGGGATTACTCCAAATGTCATAACTTTTTTCAGTTAATTTAGTGTGAGCATCTTAGCAAGTCAGTAAATTTGCATCTACTGCATGATTTTTTGTGACTGTTCAGTGTTCCATTATATGAATATGCCACAGTACACATAGCTTATCCATTCTTGTATATAAGCTATGTCCAGTTTTTCAGTTCCAAATAGTACTCTGATATGTATCCTTGCCTATATCTCTGACTATTTCTTTTGGTTAAATACTTAGAGAGTTGTTGGATCAAAAGGGTGTACACATTTTAAAGGCTTTATCTTAATCTGATAGGAGAATAACCACATTTTGTTTTATTTTATATTCATTTGATTTACTGGTGGGTTTACTGGCTGTTTGTATTAATTTGGCTACTTGTTTAATTATACCCTGTGTCTATTCTTCTGTAGTGAGAGTTTGTATCGGTTGTATCCTATCCTGTCAGATCCATATGTCTGACTTTCAGTTTCTGTGTGTCATGGGGTTTTGAAAGACTCCAGTTTTTTAATGTGATGCTCTACACAATGCTTAAAAAATGACTCATGATAGTTGCCTTTCATGTAATATGTTTTAATACCTGTGCTTTTGTGATGATCCGTTTTGTTTAAATGAGTAGGTTGTTCAGCCCCAGAACTACTAGAATTAATGATCATTTGTTCTAGTTTTTGTCTGACCTTTTACTGAGAGAGTTCTTGACCATCATACTTTCATGATAGGTTTTTAGTATGTATTGTGTATTCACACTTTGTTTGAATTTGTTATTATTTGTATCCTCTTAGACTTGTCTTTTCTATACTAAAACTAACAGTCATTACATTTCTTCTCTTTCGTTTTCCCCTTTTAACTAGTTTAAAGTGTGATTTGAAGGTCAAGATCATGATCAAAAGAATGCAGTGCATTTCTGAGCTCCACCAGTTTTTGCTTGTGAGGTTTACATGCCACTGCTGCCCTTCCTAATTACGAACTGAGATTCATTTTGTGATGTTTTTTGCTCATAGGTTATATACAGTTATTCTTCAGTTCTATAATTGTAAAGTATGTTGGATGATTTTTTGGTACTAAAGGCAGGGTTATCATTGCACATTGAAAAAGCGGTTTTTAGATTGGATTATGCATTATGTGTGTGCGTATATGTTTCTGTTTTTTTCCATACCCAAAATTACAAAACTGCCATGGCTGGTCTTGTGCAGGACTCTTTCACACGTGAGAAAAAGAGTGTTGTCTATATGTGAAATCTGTATAGACTTCAAAAGTGACCTTTTGTCTTTCATCAAAAGCACTTGACCTGCAGCAGTGTGGCCTCACCAGTGAAGGAGCAAAGACTTTACTAAAGGCCCTTGAAACCAACAGAACTCTGGTCATTCTGGATATAAGAAAAAATCCACTTGTTGGTATGTGGTCACTTTTTTTTTTTTTAATTGATTAACACATAGCAAAACAAAAAGTTTGTTCACGTGTTGACAGTTTTTAAAACTTAATGTGTTTAACTTTCCTCATCATATACAGTTGTCCCTTGAACAACGTGGGGGTCAGGGGTGCTGACCCCTACGCAGTTGAAAATCTGGGTATAAGTTTATAGTCATTGGTTCTGCATCTGTGGATTCAACCAACCTTGGATCGTGTAGGACGATAGTACATACTTATTGAAAAATATCCGTGTGTCAATGGACCCGTGAGGTTCAAACCCATTTGTTCAAGCGTCAACTGTACTTTTCTAGTGTTGCACTTCCCTTATGTTTTTAGCAGATAATGTACTAATTAAAGTGAGTTATACCTTTAAATTGTTCTTATCTCTACTCTGAATAGAGGTGAACCTAGATACTAAACCTGCTTCCACCAAGAACATTATTTCCTTCTCGTTCAACCTGTGATTTCTTGCAAGGAGTACTTTATTCATTTGTCAGTTTCACAGGTAATTTTTTTAATACCTTCTGTGTGCCAGATACCGCTCAGGCAGTAGGGATAAAGCAGTGAACCAGACAGGCAAAAGTCTTGCCCTCATGGAGCTTACATTCTAGTGAAGGAGTTCAGATAGAAATGAGTAAACAGATAAGTAATATAATTTTAGATAGTAGGAAGTGCAAAGATATCTTAATGTAAGGAGAGTGGGGGGGGGAGCAGGTAGGACTCCATTGGATAGGTTTGTTAGCGGACAGCTTCACTGGAGAAGTGGCATTTGAATGGAGACCTGAATGAAGAGAGGAGGAAGCCATGGAAGATCTGGGGTAAGCACATTTCAGGACAAGGAGGCAATGCGTATGCAGGCATGTAGGCGGGTGGAGTATTTAAGGAAAAGCAAGGAGGCCAACGTGGCCAGAGTACTGAGTGAAGAAGAGTGTGGTATGACATGAGTTCAAGGAACTAGCCAGGGGTCTGATCTTGTAAAGTCTTGAAGGCCAGAGTAAAGATGTGGATTATTCTAAATGAGTAGAGGGTTTTGAACTGGAAAAAGGCATGATCCAAATAGTATCTGAATAAGATGACCTGGTATAGAGAATAGACTCGGGGTTGGGGGGGGATAAAGAAGAGAAACAGGGAGACCAGTTAGTAGACTGTCACAGTGGTCCAAATAAGAGATGTTTATGGCTTAGCTTAGGTTGGAAGTTTGGAGCAAGTGAAAAGTGGTTGAATTCAGGTTGTGTTTTGAGAGTGTAGCTAACAAGAATTGTGGATAGATTAGATGTGAGGTATGATGGAAATAGTAACAAGGAGACAAGTCATTGATGATTATGTGTGCAACTGGGTAGTATCACTTAGAAAAAGGGGGCTGATGGGAGGAGCAGCTTTTGAGGGAATATCAGGACTTTGGTTTGATATCTTAGATGCCCTTTAGGTATCTAAGTGTCTGGACGGTGCTCAGACTGTACTTTCTATCCAGAGGTATCCAAAGCCACTTTAGATGCAAAATGTTTAAAGTTGACCTTTGCTGCTGCCAAAATAGTAGCCACTGGGGGCAGTCTGCAAGATGGCATCATAGGTTTCTGAGGAAGAAATTAGAATACACAAAGGGGGAAATAAGTGTATAATTACATAATGAAGATTTCATGTTTAATTTTATGGGAAAAGCAATAATTAGTTGGCTTTTGGTTTTAAATGGAAATAGCCACTCATTGGGAAATAAATACTCTAATTTCAATTTATTTTACTTTAGATCATTCTGTGATGAAAGCAGTTATCAAAAAAGGTCTCCAGAATGGAAGGAGTGCCAAGTCAGAGGTATATAACGTGTTTTAGTTCTCTCAGAAGAATTTCTCTTTAATGGCTTGTTGTTTTTCTCTCTTTCTTAAAAGAAAATTATCAAGGTACTTTCTGCCATATTAAAACTAAGTTTTTAGTCAAATCAAATGGCTTTTCTGTTTTTGAAAATATTGTGTGATGCTTTAATTTAGGTTCCCAGAAATGCAGATTGAAAACCTTTTATTAACTTAAAGTATCTTAATTTCCAATTAAGATCAAACCCTCATAAGTTACCTGTAACTGAAATGGCATATTTATCATTTCTGTCTCAGTACTAGTGGATAACTTCTCCATCGTGAAGGAACCATCCAAAGCTGCTAGACAGAAAAAGAGAACTATAATTTTGGGAAGTGGTTGAAAAGGAAAAGTTACTATTAGAATTGGTAACTCTTACTTGTTTTTAATGCTACTAGAACTTATACCCCTTATGTTTCCGGTGTGCTAAAATTAAAACAGCCAATATTAACTGCATGCATATTAGGAGGCCTAGAATTATTTTGATACTTATGAGAATTTATAGAATATAGATATAATAAACGAATTTAAAGAGATGTTAATATTAACCATATTAACCAACATTATTGTTTGAATTTCATAAAAAGTTCATTATTTTGAAAATACATCCTGGTTGATGATTACTTCTAATACTTTGCAATTGAAATTTGGGGTGCACTTTGATGATAATTTTAGTAGTGGTGCTTTTGAGGGATGATTTTTTTTTTTATATGAAGAATTACCTTTTGTGCTATACGAAACAAAATTTCTTCCCAGTTCCAACCTTCCCATTGTTCCCTGCTTCTTTCTGAGGAATTCTTACCTAAATTTTTGAATCAGATAATATCTTGTTTCTCTCAACGATAAAAAAAAAACTTGAAATATGTATTATCCTTATAAAAGACTTCTACAGACCAGTTTATCGACCTAGATGGAACATTTTAGAAAAACATTTTCTAAATGTTTACTGTAATGTATATTTAAATTTCCAAATGATAGTTAACCCAGGATTTTACAACTAAGCCTAGAATTTTGTTACCAAAACCCTTTAACAATCAATGGTATAAGTTTCACATTTTCCTGAATATATAAATTTGTTATACTTCACTTCTACTGATAACGTTTGTATTGTTTCTAAGAGACCTTAACTTTTAATTTTCTGGAACATATTATTGTTAGTCACAAATAGTCTTTTTTTTTTTTTTTGGTGATAAGAATGAATAGCAGGAGCAGCATTTGTTAAACCAAATCTAATATGAAACTGACTCTTTCTTGTGAGTAAATTTGAATTTTGAAATAGTAAAACAATAAGGTTTAATATAAAGCAAAATAAATTTTTTATGTTTATGATCTGCCAATTTCCCAGAAAAAGTTTTCTGGTGATTTTAGTTATATACCAGATATATTAAAATCACCAATGGACAGCACATATTTTACTCAGGTGCCATCTGAAAGTTTTAAAAATTTGTTGACATAATATCACTGAACTGTCCACTTTAAAATGGTTGAAATGATAAATTTTCTGTTTTGTGTATTTTACCACAATTTTTTTAAAATGTGTTGTTTCAAGATTTTTAGGTTTTATAAAGGTATTGTATTAGCATAACAATGAAAAATTTAAAAGACCATCTCTAATCCCATTATCCTATCAAGCATTGTTTACATTTTTATTTTTCTCTTCCTGTTGTCTATAAACATAATTCCACATAGCTTCAATAAAATTTGCCATTCTTATCTTTTCATACTAAATTTAAATTTTATGATTCATTGTTATACTTTTTAACATTGGATTCAGAAGGTTTCATTGAGTTGGTCCATTTTTTAAATTGGTGAAAAATTGGAAATAACCTAAAATAAACTATTGTAAACATCTTCATAAATACAACTTTTCTTTTTCTACTTAAAGATGTATGTTTTTGATTCTCCATTAATCAACTTGCTTGGACAATAGTGTATTAAATAGAAGTTGTTAAGAGTGTTTATGAAGTCAAAAAAAAAAGCTTATGATTTGTCTGCCAATTGTTATTTCAAGACAGTGATATTTTAATAATCAAATAGTACATACAAAGAAGTTAAGATTTGGGTATCACACTAATTACATATTATTATTAAAATTTATATGATATGTACAGCATTCTTAAAATAGCTGAGTTGCCTTTTGCTATAATATTAGAAATGGAAATATATATAAATAAAACATGTATATGTAAAACATATTAGGAATTCTGTAATATTAGTACCTGGTGGTATATAATAAGGCATCATGGAATGAGAATAAAACAATTAAAAAAAATTTTTTTATTTAACGTGATTAAACAAAGTGGAAATGTAAGTGAAGTATACAAGCTGATTGAGCTATTTTAAGAGTAATTTTATTTCTTGGGCTATTTTTTTATTTGCCTCAGTTATTCGGAGACATAGAGGTAAGCCAAATCAATAGCTGGGTATATACTTAGATCCAGGTTTGTATAGGGGTAAGATAATGGTGTGAATTGTGTCACATTTATATTGTAATTATGTATGTCTAAAAAAGATGGGAACTTTTATTAGAAATTTTTTTTTTATCTCCTAACACAAAAAGTGTAATTAAAAAAAATTTTAATACAAATGTATTTGCATTAGTTTCTGAAAGTAAAGGAAGGGTATACACATACAAACCACATGCATACAGACATTTTTTTGGGAGGGTAATTAAGTTAAAAAACAAAATAAAATAGCACAAAATGAACTGAGCTCCTATATATTTTTAAGAGGCATGTTAAATGACACAGGATCATGTGGTGATTATCAATAAGCTACACTCTATGAAATAGTTATCCTATATTACCACATACACTCTATTTTACACTCCATCCTAATGCTGCTAAAATGTAGTAGAAAGCAGCAGCATAGCACAGGGAGATCAGCTCGGTGCTTTGCGATGACATAGAGGGGTGGGATAGGGAAGGTGGGAGGGAGGCTCAAGAGGGAGAGGATATGGGGACACGTGTATGCATATGGCTGATTCGCTTTGTTGTGCAACAGAAACTAACGCAGAATTGTGAAGCAATTATACTCCAATAAAGATCTATTAAAATAAATAAATTAAATAACATGAAATATAGTAGATTTGAATGATAAATATAACCATTTTAACCTATGATGTTTGTTTTCAGTAAATTCAAATTAAATATTTAAATGTGAATTTTAATATATGGCTTGTTCTAAATAAAATATTAACACATAGGTCTAGTTTTTGCAACCAAATATTTCATATAAAGATACTTGCCTCTTTACTACTGAAATATAGGATAAGTCTCCACATTTCACTCTTTTATCCAGTGGGTTTCATTTGTTTTTTTGTGTGTTTTCTATATGAAATCAAAGGAGCAGTGAAGGTTGACAGGCTTATAGGAGAGTAACATTGACTCACCTACCACCCAGCAACTTGCAGTCTTATAACTTTTATTGTTTTTACATAGAAAAATTCATCTTAAATTGAAATTTTGGTCTAATTCTGAAGATTCTGTTTGGCAGAAGTCATGGGTGTACCTGTGTTTCGCTATCCTTGAGATTCAGAAATGCCAAAGGTGTTCTAAGATTCAATAAACTTGAGTGTTTATGTATGATACATAAAATGTATCATATTTTGAGTTTTTTAAAAATTTATTTTTCCATTTCTGCACATCTCAATACTTTTGTTTTAGTTAAAATAACTTGTTACTGTAGACAACTTATATTTTTAAAAAATGCTGGATTATGTAAAACCTTTTTACAAAACGATCCTTTTTTTAATGGCCTTGGCATCATTGTACAGTGCCTGTTTGCTTCCTTTCAAACTGTACACGTTTGAGAGTTGCTCTGTAGACCTTTGGTGCATCTTGATTCCTTCTTTCGTGCTTTGTCAAACATAGGATTGGCCACAAAGAAACCTGTAAGTAATGGAAGGAAACACTCTGCTGGTAAAGAATGTTATGGTCCTGAACCTCTACCACTTGGTGTGTCTGGTTTCCTGCCGTGGCGTACTGCAGAACGTGCAAAAAGCAACAGATAATGTGTTTGCATTCCCTGTCTTTTTCAGTCGTTCAGAATTCTTTATTTTGGAACTTCTATTACGTGGGCTGTCTCTGGTGCTTTCTATAGAGGAAAAAAGATAACTCACACATGGCTTCTGCCTAATGAGCCCTCTAAGGAAGTAAAACAAAAAGTAACTGGGAGTTTCAAGTTGTTTCTCAAGTGTCACAACAGAGGTAACCCCGTGGGAGTCATGAGGAGACTAAAATTATCTCCAATTGTGCAGGTGAGAAAAGTTTCACTAAAGGCAGGTGTAGTTGAGCCAAGCCCTACAGCACAGAAGTAGGAATTTGGATATATATGAAAGGGAAAAGACATTTTAGGCATGGGAAGTAGTTTAATGCAGAATGGATGAGAAATCTGCATTAGACCTATTCTAAATCAACTGGCTTATTAACTCAGTAAATCAGATTTAGTGAGTCAAACTAGCTTTAGCTGATTACTTATCCGAGGGATAGCTGTTCATAGTAATTTTTGTCATAGAACAGTAAATAAAATTGTTGAATTATAGCTTTAGGCTTGCTAAGTGAAATAGATTGCTCTAGATGATTTTCAAGTGACTTACTTGGTAGTATTCATGAAATTGGGGGTTAACAATTGCTTCAGAAAACAAAGAGAATTGATTTTAAATGTACTTGAAGGAGTTACTGTGTAAAGTATCTGTTCAGTAGCTCATGTTAAATGGATGTTTATAATCCCTATTGGACAACCAACTAATTTTTTGCAAATGGTAATGTGAATTTCTGTTGCATAAACTATAGTGTTGAATCCCTAGTCTTGGCACTTGAGTTTAACAACTCTGTGGTTTCCTATCTTCTTGGTGAGACACTTAATCTCAGGTCCATCCTCATCACACAGAGTGGTAAATTAGAGAACGATTAATATCACCATTTAAAGAAGTGAGACTGAAATCTCAACCATCCTGAACATAGGAGCTGAAGGGGCCTCTCAGCAGTTCAGAGAGTTATCACCAAGCCAGTCGGCTGAATTCTGTTCAGTTTTCTCTGTAGCAAAGCCCTCCAGGTCCTTCTTTTGAGCTTATTTATTTCTGTACACAATTCTGTATGGATACTGTACATAATACTGAATAGTTGTATTAACTGGATTTAACTGGTGATGTATTTACATCAAGATCTAACTTCGTTTTGTTGATATCTTTTTAGGGGCTTTCCATTCATCAGACTCGTGATGTATGTAGTCAGCTGCAGGTATGTAGCTATCATATTTATGATATGTAGGGGTCGAATTGGGAAAGGTGGGTGGTCATTCTTTTTGCTTTTTAAACTGACAGAGCCTTACAAGAAGCATTTCCTTCTCTGAAATAAATCCATGTAAAACTTGTCTGGTCGCACTCCCAATGCAACTGTGTAGTTGTGTGGATTTCGCACACAACTGGCAGCCTTGTGGTTATGTCTGTGAACAAGGAAGCCTGTTCTTCAGTCCGCAAATCAGCTGTTACCCAGTGAAATGAACTTGACTGCCATTTCTGACCCCTCACATGGAGCTGTCATACTCAAGAATGTTCATATGTTTTCAAGAAATGTTGTTTGCAGGCTATATGTACAACTTCCTGATCTGAAAGCCAATATAAAGCAACATCTCCCAAACCTCTGCTCTGTCACCAAGGCCACACACATTCCCTCGCTTATGGCCTCATGGCAAGCTAATACTGTCAGTATCAGATTCTCCTTCCCAGTGGTCTTGGGAGACTGCATAGTTGCTCTGTGAAAGGCACCACTGCTGAGACTGAGAGAAGAGCACCTTGGGTGTCAGTCCTGCCCTTGCATGCCCAGAGGGAGGGGTGTGCGCCTCGTTCTCCTGTTGGGAATTTCCTATGCTGCAGTTTTGCTGCTTGTTGTGAAAATGATGTCCTAGTGACTTGTCTTCTGCGTAGTTATATAATCCCAGCACACTTCTGTATGATCGGTAGACTTTTATGGGGTTGTGGCCAGGTCAGTTTTTAAATGTTTGGAAATGTCCTATGGAACAACATTGCAGTGGCAGTGAAGCTTGACAGGAGAATTGTATTACTGTTACCCTAGTTTTGGCTTAAGGGTGATGAGAAGATGAAATTTTTGATGGGTCAGTTTTAGTTGTGTATGTGTATGTGATTTATTTTTTAAAATTCAAACGTCTGTTATTCACAGCTTAGATACGTTGACTTTCTGATTATTCATCAGTCCCTTTACTGATGTATTTTCCTCCGAAAAGCTACATTTTCTTCCAGACTGTTTTTGTCTGATGGTAAAGAATAAAATTTTCATTTGCAGTATAAAGTTGATCTGAGAAAAAATGTTTACCTTGGCTCTTCACTTGGCTTCTGTGAAAGAAACTTAATAACATGGGCAATTCCCATTACTAATCCTAACCATGTACAACAGAGGTCTGTACAGTAACATAGCAAAAATAAGTTACTGTACTTTTACTTAGTCATTGCCTGTTTTAGACTAAGGAGCAGTGAGAGATATTTATAAATAATGATACCTCAGATCACTTTTGTTAAATGTCCTCTAATATGTGGATATTTGGTATCTGGGTTGTGTTATCTTTTATACAATCTTGTCTTCTTTCTTTGCACTTCAGTTTAACAACTCTGTGGTTTCCTATCTTCTTCTTGTGACACTCAGGTCCATCAGAATTTCCTGTGACTGTGATAGTAGAGAGTCCTTCCTCCTCAGAAATCGAAGAGGTCAAAGATTCCTCAGAAAGTGTTCAGGAAGAGCCAGAGAAAATCAGTTTGAAACAAGAAGCATTGCAGGTACAAAGTTATCACTTTAAAGCTATAGAGGAGATTATTTTTCAAATGGAAGCCTGATTGCAACACTGCACAGCTTGAGTGAGGGTTCTGTTTTCTCCTCCCATCTGCATTGTATCCCCTTGAATGGTTCCTTAAGCTTAGACCAAGGTGAATGGTGGACATTTGAACTCTAAGAAATAAAAATCAAAACATGTCGTTAGTAATATAGTTTCCTTTCCTTAGAACCTTAGGATATTCGATTTAGGGAGAACCTTAGTGCTCATAAGATAAAGAAATTGAGTTCTGAATGAATATAGTCAGCTGATTCAGTGCTCTTGTTTTACAAATGAGAAAATTGACAGTTCTAGTTGAACTCTCTTTTTATAAGAGGAAAATATGGCCTCATTTTAAATAAAAGTAAGGTTGAAAAATGTTTTGTTGTTAATATTCTCCTTTCCTAAAATAAAAAACATCAAGAAGCTACATTATATTCCCTCATAAACCTGACATATAATGTGATTCCATACTTTTGTTTGTACGGACAGAAAAGAAAAATTGATTTTCATAAGAAACTTTTGCACCTCAAAAATAATATATTTGTTTTATTTCAACTTTAATGCAGAGCTGAACATTTCTAGTAAATAAGGGAATACCATTTGGGGGGACCTTGTCTTTGTGCTACAAAGTCCATGTTTAATTTTTAAAAATTATTTAATATGACTCTCTTTTCGTATGAAACATGAAACTTGACAGGTTTCAGAACTAATTATCCCATTATTGTAGGACTATGGTAATTACTCTTTGATTTTCAAAAGAGAATGTTAGATTTTTATGTTTTTAATTAAAATTAATGATAATATAGAGAAATTTTAAGAAAACTTAGAAAATTATGAAATGTTACAGTAGGAGAAATCTATAGTTCATGTAGAGTTACCCCCTTTCGTTTTATAAATGAGCACCTACAATTTGTAGCACGTAAGTGGTTTCTTAGTAAATTGCAGAGTACGACAAGACCCTAGAGCATCTAACCCGCATTCCTTGTCATTTTAGATGTGTTGTATTCGTTTCCTTCATGAGTAGAACAGGAGACTGTATTTCTAAAAGCAGTGATAGACTGGGGAAGACCAAGAACTTTAAACACTGGGACCACAGAATAGCAGATTCAGAATGCACTGAGAACCCTTGCAGCTCTTCTCCATTTTGACAAGACACTACAAGGATGGTATCAAAGTGTTTAAGTACATAAGCCAACAACAGTCAAGAGATTTCAACATAGTTTTGAAAGATGGAAGACAAGTGGAAGAGTGTGAAACTGAAGCAGTAGAACAGAGGAAAAGCATCACCTAGAATATGCACAGGGACCACCTGCAACTGAGGAGGATTCTGACCCCACCTGCAGAAGTAGCTTCATGCTTTGATGCGCATGTAGGAGAGAGGGTGGAGTTAGTTAAAAGTGTGACTGAAATAGGGGAGCTCATTGAAGGGTTGTGTTTGGAGGGGTGGATTCCCAGCCCCGCCCTCAAGCTCCTGAAATGAGATGGTTTCATTTTGAAAACAGTGAAACTGGGGAGAACTAGGGCAGCTAGTGTGAGTTTTTACACCCTAGAAAAGAGTGTTTGGGGGGGATCCTATTACAGTCACTCCCCACTTCTTCCTGCATAAGAAGCCAATCAATCGTTGACTTCAGGGAGCTTTCTGCGCTCATTCTTAAATAGAAAATAACTGTCATTTGCCTGATAGTTGAGTAAAGCTTACAACATGAGAGAGGGGGCAAAAGAGTGAAAACATATCTTGGTAGGACCGGGGACAATTTAGGGAACAAAATAATTTAAGAAAAAACCCTAATTAGTATCCTGAGAGAGGTTTAAAAAGAGCTAGCAACTATAAAATAAGACTAGGGTGTTAATTAAAAAGAGAATGGTCAGAAAGCAAGAGAGGTGTCTTGGAAATGAAAATATGGTTGCTGAAATAAATTCAGTAGGAATTTAAAAAATTTCTCAGTATATAAAAAAGAACGACACATGGAAAATGTGATAGCAATATGTTAGAGAGGCTGCATCTGGGAGATCCAACATGTTACTATTAGAAACTCCAGACCCAGACAAAAAATGGAGGGAAGCTGTCAAAGGGCAACAAAATTCCCCACAGCTGAAAGTAGACATCAGGCCTCAGATTGAAAATAGTCACTCAAGTTTTGAGCAAGATGAACAAGAATAGACTCATACCTAGGCACCCTTCATTGTGAAACTTTAAAATACTGAAAAAATAAATTAAAATACATTGGGCTTCCCTGGTGGCACAGTGGTTAAGAATCTGCCTGCCAACGCAGGGGACATGAGTTCCATTCCTGGTCCGGGAAGATCCCACATGCCGCGGAACAACTAAGCCCATGTGCCACAACTACTGTGCCCGCATGCCTTAACTACTGAAGCCTGCACGCCTAGAGCCTGTGCTCTGCAACAGAAGAAGCCACTGCAATGAGAAACCCGTGCACCGCAACGAAGAGTAGCACCCGTTCACTGCAACTAGAGAAAGCCCGTGCAGCAATGAATACCCAATGCAGCCAAAAATAAATTAATTAATTAATTAAAAGAAAAATAGAATAAAATACTGAGAGGATACATCCATTCCAGAGAGAAAAATACTGGTCACCTAAAAAAAAAAAAATTTAAAATCTGACTTTATCATAGTTGTCATCAGCACCATGGATGCTGGAAGGTATTAGAAAGATACCTCCAAATTTTTCCAGCACATAATTTTCACCCTAGGGTTTTGTATCCAGCCAAACTATCAGTCATAAGTGGAGGCTGAATGAGATATTTTGTACACAAAGAAATTTGAAAAATTTACCTCCTGTGCTACACCTTAAGCTATTTATAGAAATAATCCAGCAAAATGAGGCAATAAACCAAGAAAGAAGGTAATAGGGAATTCAGTGCAGAGAGCAGCTAGTCTAGATTGGAGAGGCTTCTATTGATTGTGTGATTGAGAGCTTAGAAACACCTTGAGGCATATTGTACTTACTAGGTATTAGGCACTGTTGGAAGGGAAGAGGGAGAGGAAGAGGAGAAGGAACTTGAACTCCAGAGGAGAAAAGGCTATACTGACATAAACATGAAGCAAACTAAACTATGGTTGATTTTTCACCTACTATTGATGAGGAAGAGAAGAATCCACTTAAACTTGACACTATAGATGCCCCCGTTTTCAGTGACACACAGGGGTAATGACCACCTATCTAATTTGTTGTCCAAACCAGAACTTGTCCAAACTCCTTACACTTCAATAGTGTAAGGAGGTGCTCTAATGCTGTAACATCAGGACAACAGGTATAAACTGGAACAGCCCAAAGTGGCTTGGGGTATGTGGTCACCCTACACAAGGGCAGTGACACTGACACAGTATGGAATGAGGTGTAGTCTATACACAGAGTCACAGTACATCTGCAGTGGGCAATATTAATTTAATTGTAATAATGGCAATACTGTCTTGGTTTGCAGCTTTTATTGTCAACTTGCCTGTAATAACAAATAACTAACCTAAACTATACTTAGTATGTATTAGTATTAACTTGGTATGTACTGAAATGTATTGTGTACTAGTATGTACTTAGTATATGTTAGGCTCTAAGTGTTTTTGCATATATTAACTCATTTAATCCTCTGAATAGCCTTATGAGGTTGGTGCTAATATCATTCCCACATTTGAGAAAAGGATGCTAAGACAGGGAAGGAACTTGCCCAGGCTGTACCAAATTTAGGGTTGGATCGAGGCTTTGAGTTTAGGCTCTCTGCCTGTTCTCTTAAACCTTACTCCCTACTGACTCTCAAATGACAGAAGACTTAACTGCACATAGAACAGAATATAAATTTCAACTTTGACAACGTAAAAGCTAGGTTTGGAAGGTAGACAGGAGGTAGAAAAAAGGGAAGATGGTATGAATGTCCTCATTTTACAAAGCGTGACGTTGAGAGAGTTTATAGTGGATCAACAATGTAGGTTTTTAAGTATATCACTAAAGTCAAAGAGATCATGAGCAGTGGAATAACTAATGATGACATAACTTTACTGAGCAGTGTGGACATAGGCAAGAGTGTAAAGGAACTAAACCCTTACTTAGTAAATCAGAAAGTGAACAGATAATGCCTCAAATTTAGTCAGAAAATAGTCATGTAAGAGTATTACTTGGAAATGGAGAAGAATTCAAAATAACAATAGTTGGACCTCCCTGGTGGCGCAGTGGTTAAGAATCTGCCTGCCATGGCAGGGGACACAGGTTCGAGCCCTGGTCCAGGAAGATCCCACATGCCACGGAGCAACGAAGCCCGTGCGCCACAAGTACAGAGCCTGCGCTCTAGAGCCTGTGAGCCACAACTACTGAGCCCACGTGCCACAGCTACTGAACCCTGCGCACCTAGATCTTGTGCTCCACGACAAGAGAAGCCACTGCAATGAAGTGTAGCCCCCGCTCGCCGCAACTAGAGAAAGCCTACACGCAGCAACGAAGACCCAACACAGCCAAAAATAAATAAATAAGAATTAAAAAAATAAGAATAAAAAATAACAATAGTTGACGTCAACCTCATAAAAAAGGAAATCCAAACAGCCAGTAAACACAGAAAAGTATACGACTTCATTAAGTAATAAGAGAAAAGTGAGTCAAAACCAATGAAAGTACATGCCAATCAGATTGACAAATACATAAATAAAGTCTGGTAGTATCAGGTATTGTAGACGTGGAGTACTATGGGAATCTTCTACCCTGCTTATACTGGAGTATAAATCGACACAACTACTTTGGAAAGCATTTAGCACTCTCCATCAACTGAAGGTATATAAATAGCCTGTGACCTAGCAGCCCTCACCCCCGCCCTGTGTAAATGCACCAGAATAACCGGTACAGCAGGATTTCTGTCCATGATTTGCATTAGCACAAACTGAAAACAACCCAAATGTCCATTAAGAGTCAAAAATTAAATAAATTATGTGTATTCATACAGTGGGAAAACTATCAAGCAATAAAACTGAATGAACTACAGCTACAGGCTGCAATGTGGATGAATCTTTTAAACCAATGTTGAGTGAAAGAAATAAGATATAAAAGACTTCATATACTATGATCCTCTACATAAAGTTAGATGTTGACAAAACTAAACTCTTTTGTTAGGGATGCATGCAGGTTAAAGGAAATGATTTTCAGAAATGAGGATGGTGTTTAACTGGGAAGAGGGAAGGAGCTTGTGATGAGAAAACGATATGGGGGGTTTTTGAGATGCTGACAAGTATCAATACTTTCAGATTCGAGTAGTGGTTATGTAAGTATTCTCTTTTGATTTGTCACATTGACAGTTTTGTCCTGTGCACTTCTCAGTACACATATCGTATTTTACAATTAAAAACCTGTGTACAGAATCAGTCGCTTCTTGAGTGCTGGATGTGGGAGTGGGATGAGACTATTTTATTTTAAGCCCTTCACTGCTGCTTGCGTTCACATGTTCATTCATTCAGCATTAATTGAACATATGCTGTGTACCAAGCACTCTTCTAATTTTATATGTGTTTTAAGTCATGTAATCCTCTGTGATATGGGAGCTTATCTCCATTTTATAGATGAGGAAGTTGAGGCCTAGAGTTAAAGAACTTGTCCAAGGTTATATAGCTAATGGGTAGTGCCAGGCCCATTTGCCTCAGAGAATCTGAATTTTTACAATATAATATAAGAGAGAAATTTAATTACTAATTATAAGCCAAAAAATTGCACATTAAACAAGATGACAAGTTTTCATCTATCCAGTTAGAGAAAAACACACAGTCTGTCTTTCACACACGTACATCTTGTATTGGCAGGGATTTTCCTTATTAAGCAATTATTTATTGACCGTCTGCGTTGTGCTAGGCACAGGTGCTGGGGATAAACACTTAATAAAATACACCCCCTATCTTCAAATAACTTGCACTCTAGGTGAGGAAGTAAGCCAACAGTTATAGTAGAGGTTATATACCAAGTGATACATCGCTGATGGCAGTATAAAATCTCAGAACTCTTTTGGAAAGAAGTTTGGAGATAGGTACCTCAGAGCCTTAAAAATATTCATTTGCTTTGATCTCAAACTCATTTTTATGCATTTATTGTAAGAATGTTATTCTCAATATGGAAAAAAGCCTTCATGCATAAAAACGGTTATTTTGTCTTATAATATTGAAAAGTTGGCAAGAATTTAAATGTGTAAAATGGTTAACCAGTAAACCCACTCAGTGCAATATTTTGTAGCCCACAAAAAAAACCAAGGTTATGAATCCCCTGATTATATGAGAAATGATTGATTTCAATGTTAAATGGAGAAAAGTTGAACATAAAATTTGATATCCAATATGATGGGAGCTTTGTCCCAGAAAAATCACCCTAGCCAGTGTACAGAAGGGAGGAAGGAGAGCAGATGACAGGAAGGAAAATTATTCCAAAGCCTTATCATTAGTCTTACTTAAGTAATAGAATATCAAGCAATTTTACTTTCTAACTTTTTTGGTTCCATATTTCCATGTAAGGGACATGAATTATTAATACTTTGTAGGAGAGGGGTAAACTTTTTCACAAAAATTTCACACTGTGTTCTAATTCCCTCCATTAGAGGGAGAAACTATTTCATGTAATTGCACTTTGATGTGCTATTTAGAACCAGTCAGGAATTTTAGTCTACTTTCCTCTGACTGTGGTGAGGGTTTTTCGTTTGTTTGCTCATTTGCTTAGAATTTCTTTGAAATCAGTTTTAGAAGATTGATTAAACCATTATACTAAAAGTAGAGGAATTTTGCAATTTTTTTCCCTTTTTCCCCATTGAAAACTTGACTGGCTTTAGTAATGAAACATTAAAGAATTTGAAGTTCTTAGACTCTCAATTTTTTAAACATGTTCTGAATATAAAAATATATGTTCATTAAGCAAATCTTCGAAAACAGTGAACAACTTATTGAAGGAAATAAAAGCCACCTCTGCATGTACACACACCTAATCTGCTCTTTTGTCTTAAAAAAGTATCAAAAATATTTTGCCATGTCACTAAATACTCTTCTACATCAGAGAATTTGATTAAGCTTGTGCATCATCTCCCAGGAGAAACGCACAGATATATTTTGAACGTAGAACTCCTGAAGCCCGTTCATTAACGCTGGTTGAGACCTCTTGTCATTCTTTTCTTAGTGGCTTCACAGCACGTTCCTTCATAAGGTGAGCTATTTTTATTGAAACCAATCCCAATTTGGAGGCTCTTAGCTTTCTTCTAGGGTTTGGTTATAAACAATCTTATGACATCATGTTGGTAGATAAATCTTTGCCCACATCTTTAATTTTCTTAGTGTAAACTCCTGATGTAGGATTGTTGTTAGGTACGAAAAGCTACTCTCCAGAAAGTGATACCAGTTCCTCTCCCAATGATGGCATATAATAGAGTTCCTCATTCTTTAAATGATTGTTCAAAGCAGTTAAAATGTATAAATATACCTTACTGTTTTCATAAGTATGGATATTCTGATTGTTTTTCTCTGCATAAGAAACCACCCCGAAACAGTGGCCCAAAACAATGACAATCATTTATTTTGTCCATGAACCTGGAGGTTGAGTAGAATATTAATGCTTTTACTACACTCTCACTGACTGAAAACAATACCTATTTGACTAGCTCACAGTTCTGCAGGTCAGAAGTCCAGGCACAGCGTGACTGGGTTTCCTGCTCAGATACGCACGGGAACATGTGGGTTCCCTCCTGAGAGTGTTAAAGCACGTGAAATTTAAGTGTAAACATTGAGCCCCAAACGTTGGATGTTCACCACAGTTTGTGTGGGTCACAGAGCTGAAATCAAGGTGTCAGTCTGGCTGTGTTAGCATCCAGAGGCTCTGGGAAAGAATGCCTCCAAGCTTCTTCGGCTTGTTGGCATAATTCAGATTCTGTAGTTGCAGGACAGAGGTCCCCATTTCCTTGCTGGCTGTCAGTCGGGGGACGGTCTCAGCTCCTAGAGGCCTCTCGCTTGCCTTCCCTGCCGCAGCATTGGACTTCTTCAGAGCCAGCAATGGAGAGTCTCCCTCTTGTCCCTTTTGTACTTCAATTCAGGAAGAGTTCAAGTCCTTTTCATGGGGTGCCCGAGTAGGTCACATCCACCTAGAATAATCTCCCTATCTTAAAAAATCAACTGATTTTGAATCTTAATTCCGTCTGCAAAATCCCTTCACTACAGCACCCAGATTTAGGGTTTGATTGTTTAAGTGGAAGGTTTGTGTACTTCAGTAAGTAGGAGTCTTAGGGGCTCTGTTAGAATTCTGCCTATTGCAAGCAGTGTCCCCACTTCAAGGACCGAAGTGTCTTAGTTCCTAAAACTCCTAAGAGAGTTTATCAGTGTTCATTTTATTTGATTGACCTTGGTGAGTGGGAAGACTACCACCTCCGTGAACAGGAATGGCACCCAGCTTCCTGAGTCCACAGTGTGGCTCTACTACTTAGTGGTGTCACCTCGGCTGTGCTGCTCTACTTACTCTACTTCTCTGCCTCCGTTTCCCTCATCTGTATAATAACATGGAGTTAGTGATTGTTCTTTCCTCGTAGGTTTTTTTTTTTTAAATAAATTATTTTATTTATTTATTTTTGGCTGCGCTGGGTGTTTGATACTGCTCACGGGCTTTCTCTAGTTGCGTCGAGCAGGGGCTACTCTTCGTGGTGGTGTGCGGGCTTCTCATTGCGGTGGTTTCTCTTGTTGCGGAGCACGGGCTCTAGGCACGCAGGCTTCAGTAGTTGTGACACGGGGGCTCTAGAGCATAGACTCAGTGGTCGTGGCGCACGGGCTTGGTTGCTCCGCAGCACGTGGGATCTTCCCGGACCAGGGCTCGAACCCGTGTCCCCTGCACTGGCAGGCGGATTCTCAACCACTGCGCCACCAGGGAAGCCCCCCTCTTAGGGTTTTGATGATTAGATTATTTAATGCCCAGGGAACTCCAGGAACAGTGCTTGACTGTAAATTGCTTTAAAAGTGATTACTTTTAAAAAAAAATGCTTTTGAATCTGCAATTATGCAATTCAGGTATATTAAGCATGTTCATTAATAGGACTTCCTACTATAAAGAGACCCACAAATAAAAATAGAAGTTTTCTTTCTTGGTCTTAACTATTTATTTCTGACTTGCTATGTTATACGCATATGCCTTTTATGGTGGGCTGCCACAAATTTATGTTGGAAAAAGTGGAATTTAAATAAATCTTTACTATGCTAATTTGATAGATTTTGATAATTCATTTCACTAGCATGGTATGATATTACCAGTAGCAGACTAAAACCTGAGTTCACTTCTGGCTCTGCCCCTTAAATCCTGATGAGTCTTATAGCTGGAAAGGCTTTTGGATATTATACTACGAATTAGTTATAATATTTACTCTGTTTGTTTAGGAAAAACTGGAGGAGTGCCTAAAGCAGTTAAAGGAGGAAAGAGTAATAAGACTTAAGGCTGATAAAGGAGTCAATGAGGCAAACAATTTCTTATACTTATGAGAGTGTTTTCGTTTTATTTTGATTTGATTTTAAGCCATACACACATAGTTTGTAAACTTTAAAACTGTAATATGTTGCAAATTGGTTGTATCATATGGACTTTTGCATTTACCGGTATTTAGTGATCATATGATCTATATTCCAGAAAGCATGTTTTTAAAAATGTGAAAATCTCGTTTTATGTGTGTGTGTGTGTTTTCTTATTACATTAGCTTATTTTCTGTTCATGATTCTTTGATTCAAGAAAGCACTTTTTGTGCATATACTGTATATACAGTAGCATAAAAGACATGATGAGACTCTCCTGGCAATGAATTAGGAAAGTGAATCATTTAAATAAGTTTAAGATATTGGAAAACTTCTAAGAATGCAATGAAAGATAAATATATATACTATAAGAATTTCATTAGGTAATGTGCATGAAAGCAGGGCATAATCTAAAAAGTTCTATATAAATATACTTTATGATAGGTTGAGCGTAGGGAGAAATTTTTCAAAGTGCATCCACTGGATTGGCGGACACTCATTCAATAAATGTTGAGCACCTGCTTATATAAGGCAAAAGGGGCATCATGAACATAACAGCCTTTCTGAGAAATACTAGAGTTGAGCTTATAGGGGGTTTTACGTGCATAGGTGGTGAGCGGAAGGGGAAGAGTGCACGGGAGTGAATTTTTTGAAGAAGCCAAAGGAAATATTGGTGATCGTACATTTAATAAATTGGGTTGGGGATGATTTAGGACTTTTAAACGTAAGCATTAGACAGTTTGCTCACTAAAGTTAATTCTTAACATTCAGCAGAGTTGTAATATGTTTTGCTCAAATCAGATTCTATAATTCACTTTCTAATTTAAGGGAAACTTAAAGCAGGTAATTTTCTAATGTGGAATGAGACTCCATTATGAATTTAACCAGTTAGAAATGGGATCTTTTGTGAAAGATCATTAATAAAACGATATCTTTGGTTTATTTATATACCACTTAAGTGTTATATAGGAAACTTTGTTGGGTGCCTGGGGGTTTTGGTTATTATGTGATATGGTCTCTGTCTTTACTGGTGGCGAGTTAGGTTAATTACAGATTAATTACATTTTGAGTGTTTTAGTTTTGTTCCTTGAAACTAGACAAGACTACTTTTGATGACAATGAGAAAAAATCATGTCAGACATTTTCAGTCTTCTTTTATAGCTGGAACATGAAAATGCCCAGTTAAAAAATATAAATTTCTCTTTGTCTGAAGGCCTTCATGCCCACTCATTGACAAGCATGATCCTGGATGATGAAGGTGTTTTCGGCAGCACTGAGAATTCTTTTCAGAAGTTCATTGCTTTCTTGGATCTCCTTAAAGATGCTGGGTTAGTTCATTTCTCTTCATGGCGTTCTTCTCTTTGTGACTATAATGGCACTTTGCTGAGGAACTGGAGCAATTTTCATCACTTCCGTGGCCGTATTTAGCCAAATTTAGTGTAACTGTAGGTAATATAGTTGACGTTTTAAAATGAGGAATTAAATTTTTTAAGAAATGCAAATAGGGCAGCCTGCTTTGGTAGAGTGGGGAGCCCATTATAAAAGAGTAACCTGTAGACAGAGTAATTAGTAGGTATAGTTTTTTGTAAAGACTAAATTGAAGGCAGTTTTCATTGAAAATATTCAGGAATGGATAAGAATTTTCCTATCTTTCATTTATTTTGCTTGTTTGATAAGTTTGAATTAAAGTTATTTTTGTCTTAGACATAAAAATTATTATTAATCTTCAGGGAAGATATAGGTCAGTGGTTCTCAACTGGGAGCAATTTTGCTGAAAGAGGGAAGTAGAGATTGATAGTTGGTGGAGTGGTGTTTTGTCAGTGAATGAATTGGTGTTGGGAAGGAAGGAACAAACACATTCTTGGAAACTGGAGGAAAGGTGGTAAAGAAGTGTGGGAATGGAGGTGTGACAGGCAGTGGACGAGGTGCGTGGTACTTGTTGAAGCTGCTAGTGAGACAGTGGGATGTCTCCTAGAGGATGAATCTGGAAAGGGCTGAGAATTTGGGGGAGAGAGAGGCTTGTAGTCTGGAGTAGGATGTTGGCTTTTAAGATTTTAGAAGTATTTCATGATTGTAGGTCTGGGGAAATCTAAACTGCTCTTATGTGATTATAATAACCTTTGTCTTTTCTCCTTTCCTCCTCTGGTCCAGGCTTGGGCAGCTGGCCACAATGGCTGGTATAGATCAGTCAGATTTTCATTTACTAGGTCGTCCCCAGATGAATTCTACTGTTAGTAGTCCACCTAAAGAAGAAAAGAAGGCACTTGAAGAAGAAATATCAGAATCAAAGCAGAGTGCCCCAGTACAAACACAAATTATCCAAGTAAGTGGACAGGACAGCACTTAATGATTCTAAGAGTGATTAGCAAAAAGGAAATGACCAAGTCAGAGAGAAAATAATAATGGTCAGTCTCTAATAGTTCACATGGTCGGGAGCTAGAAGACTGTGGAGTCCTCTCCAAATCTGAGATTAGTAAATGTGGGCCCATTTCATGATACTGTATTGTTGTACATAAGAAAACTGGAAGTTCTTTAGAAAATTTATGAGTTAAAGCAAACTCTCCTTAATGAAGAAAGAAAACATTACAGAAACTATTCCAAATTTTAAATTGTATAAATGTCTATTCTATTCATAGTTTATCTAGGTTTCTATTTGTATGCAGTCAGCTTACAATGAGGGAACACTAATGAAGGTACACGTACTGATAGAATTTTTAAAATAAGTAATCTTGACATAGCTAATACGTAAGATATTATAGTGACTCACCTGGTCATGGAAATGGGAGGGGAAACATATCAGCTTTTCCTCTAGCCTTACTTGGAGCCCCCTTCGCCCACCTCAGCCAATCTCAGACTGGTCTTGGGAACTGACAGCTTGAGAACACAGTCTGGTCACAAACTATATACTGTTTACATGCGCCTGGAGGATAGAAAAGAAACTAATTTTCTTACAGAGTAGGGTTTCATTTTTAGTGAGGGAAAGGAAATGGGTAATAATTACCCCAATCACCAAAGTCTGAAAATGTAGCGGACATAGCCTTGGATATAGCTAGGTTAAGTTGAGAATCACTTGGCAAGATAGAATTAGAAAAAAACTGGCTCTGAAATCTTCTGAATAATCAATTGACTGTGTTAATAATAAGATCACAGAGTAACATTGACTTTTTGAACTCTACTTTTTAATGGTTGGCTTTGTTCATCACTGAATTTTTGTCTTGTCTTTTGTCTTTCCCTCCAGTTTCAGAAAATTACAGGTGATGCTGGGATTCCTTTGCCTTCAAATCCTTCCATGTCCCAGTCTCTACTCAGGAGGCCTTAGAAACTTCCAAAGACAACCTGGGGGTCCCAGTCACAGAGCAGCGGCAGGAGTCTTTTGAAGATTTCATTGCTAGAACATGTTTTCCTTCAGAAGACGTCATTTCTGGAACTGGGAGTCAAAGAAAAGAAGAGGAATTATCTAGAAATAGCAGGTCTTCTTCAGAGAAAATAAGCAAAGCAGGTGAATAAACCAAAAAATACTCTGCTAAGAAACAACCTGGGAAAGACCTGCATTCCTGCTCTGACTCACCTGTAAAGCAGAAAAGCAAAGGAAGTGGGCAAAATAATTCTTTGCTTAATGAACCAATTAGAAGTGAGCCTTCGAAAAAACACATTTCTGTTAAGAAAGAGAGTAGAATAGTGACTGTTTCATCAAAGACAACTAAAAGTAAACTCAATCTACTAGAACATTCTGAAAGTGATACTCTTGGATCTGATTGTGAATTTCCAGAAAGCACCCATACTCCATCACGCCTAACATTGGTCTAAATCTTTTAAAATCTTTTAAAATTATGTGTTTGCCTTCAAATTTTAATAAATGACTTATGTTTTTATTATAGCATATGGTGTTTTAAAATACTTGACTGGAAGCCATTAGAGAAAGATTTATCTATACTTTTTATTAAATTGAAAGTTTTGGTGTATTTTTCCTTGTGACACTTTGCACCATTCATTCAGCTAGTGTTTACTGAGGGTTTCATATGTACCGTACTTTTCTGGGTGCTATTGCTTTCAGCAGTGAACAAAATAAAGCCTTTGCTCTCCTGGACCTAACACTCTGTGGTGGGAGAAAACATAAACAACAAAACAGTGTAAGGGGTAAAAAGAGATGGGAATAATAAATGGAATAGTTTTACCATTTGGTTAAATGTCAAACTATTATAAATCGTATGTCCAGGAGCCATGGACATATTTTAATTCACAATAACCAGAGAGCATCAAACATTTACCAAGGCACTTAACCGTGTTTATGGATTACAGCAACACTACGAGGTAGGGAACTATTACCATCCCCATTTTATAGATGAGGAGTATGAGGAGACATTATGTGAGTTACCCAAAATTACACAGCTATAAGTAAGTGGTAACCTGGGATGTGACCAGAACCCATGCTCTTGTTTTTAATGTATGGACTTTATTATGTTTCATTTGTTTCTGATTTTTGTGATTTTTATTTTAAGTTTTTTTTGATGTTGACTATTTTTAAAGTCTTTATCGAATTTGTTACAGTATTGCTTCTGTTTTATGTTTTGGTTTTTTGGCCGCAAGGCATGTGGGAAATTAGCTCTCCGACCAGGGATCGAACCCTCACCCCATCCATTGGAAGGTGAAGTCTTAACCACTGGACCACCAGGGAAGTCCCCTTTATGTGATGATTTTTACGGCAGTTTTTTTCAATTTTATTTTCTAGTGACATATAGTAGAATTACAGTGTTGTGTTAATTACTGCTGTACAGGAAAGTGACTCAGTTATACATTTATATACATTCTTTTTCATATTCTTTTCCATTACAGTTTATGACAGGATATTGAATATAGTTCCCTGCGCTCTACAGTAGGACCTTTTTGGGTTTTTTAAAATACATCCACTTTAAAAAAAATAAATGTATTCATTTATTTTTTTTTATTTTTGGCTGCTTTGGGTCTTTGTTGTTACATGCGGGCTTTCTCTAGTTGCGGTGAGCAGAGGCTACTCTTCTTTGCGGTGCGCGGGCTTCTCATTGTGGTGGCTTCTCTTGTTGCGGAGCACGGGCTCTAGGTGCATGGACTTCAGTAGTTGTGGCACACGGGCTTCAGTAATTGTGACTCACAGGCTGTAGAGCGCAGGCTCAGTAGTTGTGGCACACGGGCTTAGTTGCTCTGCGGCATGTGGGATCTTCCCGGACCAGGGCTCGAACCCGTGTCTCCTGCATTGGCAGGCGTATTCTTAACCACTGCACCACCAGGGAAGTCCCATGTAGGACCTTTTTGTTTATCCATCCTGTATATACACGAATTTGCATCTGCTAATCCTAAACTCCCAATCCAACCTTCTCCCACCCCCTCCCCCTTGGCAACCACCAGTCTATTCTCTATGTCCTTGGTTATGTTTCTGTTTCACAGATAGGCAGAACCCAGGCTCTTAATTACTTTGTTATCCTGTTTCCTTGTTAAGAGAAGAAGGGTTTAAGGAAGGCACCGAGAGAGAAGCCAGTGAGCAGTGAGCAGTAGAAGTGCACAACAGTGGGGCTGTCAGAAAGCACACCTGTCTCCTTCCCCCATCTGAGCAGAATTTTTAAATGGCAGAGTATGTAAGAGTATGTGATGACATATCTCTGGATTAAATTATGTCTCCCTGGTAAAATGTACAGATAAGTCTTTAGTTCAATCAGACTGAAAGGTGAGATCAGAGAAAAGCTAGAGTGTCAGATTTCTTCTAAAAGGTCCTGCCTGATTGTTACTAAGAGGACTGCTAGAGTACTAGTTAGTTCGTTAGTCATGGATTGAGTGTTAGAGGAGCGAAACAATGAGCAAGATGTAGCGTTGGCCCTTTAGCAGTGGAGTGAGAGGGGAAGACGCACAGCAGATGTCTCATCCTGCACGTGACATGCTGTGACGGGCATATTCAGGGCGTTTCGTCAGTGTTTGTGGAAGAAGAGGGGGAGCTGTGAGGCAAAGAAAAGTTATCAAAAGAGGCAGTCCCTAAGCTAAGTCTTAAAGGACTCGTGAAAAACTGGTGAGTCAGCTGGTGAAGGGCAAGGACACTCAAGGCAGAGAGGACACCGGAAGTCCAGAGCCGTGAGTGTGCGAGGGGTGTGTTACGGGGCCACAGGCACAGGCTCTGGAGCATCAGTGCAGTGTCACCAGGCAGTGGCAAGCGCCCCTAAAGGAGGCAGCGAGGAGGAGGAGAGCGGGTCTTAGCCATCCATGTGCGTGGAGCTGGTTTCCTCAGAAAATAGCTAAGAATGGAAAGGACAAGTTCAGGTGGCATTTTAGACCACTGACGTCAGTATGGATGAGGAATTTGAAGAAGCCTGGAGACAATTATGCCCCACTCTTCTGAGGAGCAGTGTTTTTTATTTTCGAGTGGGACTTTCACACTGCCACATCCTCTCCTGTACCTACTGAAAGGTTTGTAGGCTGGCAGAAGGGGAAACTTAGCTTAAGTAAAGGTAATCAGCTTTCTTTACTGTACAGCTTCTCGGGGCTGCTGTAGGCTAATGTTCATTCTGGATCGTCACAGCAGGCGTATGGTACACAGCCATCCTCAAAGCTATTTGATTCTAGAGTCCTTTTTTAATAGAAGTGTGTAACAACTGGTTCCAGCAAACAGCAATTTGGTAACTTCTAGACCAGGTAATAACAAGAAGAAAGGAGTCTGAAATAAGGAATAGATGAAGGGAGGAAATAAGTTCTAATTGTATTTAGGAAATTACAAGCAAGACTTGATCTTGGGAAGTAAGGAAGAAGTAGGAGGCAGAGGCTGAACCCCCATCTGTGTGACTAAGTTTGCGTGGTGGTATCACTGAGATTGGAAATAGGGGATAAAGAACTGAATTGGGGAAAAGACTTTAGTTCTGGACATGTTGAATTTTAAAGCACCTGTAGAATTCAGGAGACTAACTGGTAGATAACTGGAACTGCACGTGAAGACATGGAAAGATAAAAATTTGAATGTCATCAGCACTTAGCAGTCATTAAAATCATGAAAATGGATGAGATTTCAGAGAATTGTGAGTACTGACAACGTTTAAGTAATAAGCAGAGAAAGAATTCTGGGAAGGAGAGAGGTGATAGAGTTTCAAGAAGGAGGAAGTAGATGACAGTGTCATCCTTCAGAGAATGTAAGTGTCCATTGGATTTGAGCAGTTAGGTCTCCAGTGACCTTAGAGCAGCTAAGTGAAGTGGTGGACAAGAAAGCCAGATGGCGATAAATTGAGGGTGTAGGGCTGCCTGTGAGGGCCAGGCGGGGCTATTGAAGACAGTGGGAATAGGCTGCTCTGAAGGAGTTTGGATGAAAAGAGAAAATAATTAGCAAAAAAGAATTTTTTAGAATGAGAAAGACATATTTTATATGTTGAAATGAAGGAACCGATAAAGGAGATCCTGAAGATGTAGATAATAATTTAGAGAACTGGGGAAACATGGACATATGAATAAGAAAAAAAACCTTGCACAGTATATAAAAATCACTTGTATCCTTCGAGTTGGATGGATACTGGTAAGTTTGTGAGGAAATAAAGGTAAGAAGATATAGAAGTTAAATGAGTTTATACTGATAGCCTCAGTTTTCTTTGACACAGATATTTCAGAGACACATATATACACATACATAATTACAGTTTTAAAATGCTTTCATAGTTACATGTTTTATTAATCACATCTGAGAAAAGTCATTGATTATCATTTTGTACAGTATTATCTTTAAGGACAAGATACAGTGACAACTTCTAAGCTTTTTGCGTATCAAAGCTGAAACTGAAAGTATCTCGATAATTGAATTTTCACTTCTTATTTGTAATAAGTTAATCCTTAGGAAGATACTTTCATAGTGTTTGATCACAGATGAGTTTGGGCATTGCTATCACTCAATAATGTTAAGCATCTGTCAGGTTCTCTCCTGTACTATATATTAATTTTTTCTCCATTAAGCAAATATTTATTGGCGGCCTGTGGGAACAAGACACACCTAGGTCCTCTTTCATTGGTATGTTCACAAAAGCCTCTGAAACTAAATTTCCAAGTCAGGCCATACCAAGGCCTGGCATAATAATTTTTCATCATTAACAGTTTTTTTGTGTTTGTGGGGTTTTTTTGTTTTTATTTTTTTGAAGCAAGGATAAGACACTGTCTTAACTCAGTAGTTGTCCATTGATGAATAAGTCAAAGAAGACACTGATGAAGCATGGTATTTTGAATATCCTTTCCAGAGAATAGGTAATGGGCCTTCCTGAAACTCGGGTGAGATACTTATCATTTTCAGATTTTGGAGTGGCAGAGAAAACCCTATTACACCTTGAATTATCTCTAGAAACTTGAATTCAGCCAAATAAAAACAGTGCCTCTGCCTACTGAGGTTGTCAATTTCCATCTTAACAAAAGTGAACATTTCTCCTTTAGATTAAAATCAAGAAAATCCCCTCTGTCCAGGATGCAATAATGGGGTACAAGAAAGAGGAGAACTGAAGGTATTCCCTCTTTACACCTGAATAGTGAATTCATTCTGATATCAAATATCTGTTATGATTCTGCTATGACCAGGTGCTTTATTGTGTTTAGAGATCAAGTTACTGTTCATTCTTGGTAAGTAAGAAAAATCCATGTTTTAGGACTCTGAATAGTAAATTTATATATTTTATATATATATTAAAAATAAATATATATATTACATATAATATATATTCCACCTATTCAACAAAATTGTAATTTTCATCATCTCTTATGAATGATGAACTGTATTTACTCTTTGGAAAGTGCTTATAGGGAATTAAAGTCTCCATATACTTTTTATATAAGACCATGGAAACCAAATTCTCAACTGGGAGCAAACTTAGGTTTTGCTATGAAGGTTTATGCTTGCCTGGCCTTAGCGTCGTAGGCCAGGAACTCAAGGTCTAGTTTCTTTCCTCTAAGTTACTTTCATTGATGCCACCCTGAAAAAATTTGGAGGGAGTATTTTTTGAAATAGCTTTATCTCAGTAACCCTTTAAAAATGCTTCAGGGTATGGGGAACATAACTGTCAAAATGTTCAAGCAACTCTTGTTGATTTTAATGAAATTGATCAGGAGCAATACAGGAAAGAGCTGGGTACAAAAGACAAAAGGCCCGAGGCTATTTCATGTATAGTTTTTGGCTTATTGTACAAAACGGAGAAAGTCTCATACACTCACACAGCCAAGGTCCCCTACTGTTCTCTCCCTTTAGTAGAAATAAAAGAGAGCTAGTTTCTCAATAGCAGCATTGTATCTTTAAGTGGGTACACAGTGATATTCTAATGGCCTCTGGAGCAGAGAATAATTGCGGGGAAGCTCTGACCTCCAGTCACCGGGTTCTCTGTAACTTAGTCTTTCATGGCCAATGACTATAATAATTATTTCGATTTATATTTAGCATCTCAAAATTGAAAGGATTCCATGGACAACAAAACAGTAAGTGATTTCATGAAGTGTTTTAGTATGGATAAAATAATAAACTATAAAAATACAAATCATCAGTAAAGCTTTTTCTTTCTGGAGAACTATATTCAGAAATTAATGTAAGCATCAAAGATGCGCATGTGTGTTTTTTCACCCATGATCATGTTTGTGCATGTGTGTGTGTGTGTGTGCGTGCGTTCCACTGCTACAGGAGACATGCAAAATAATATCAGATTTGCTACTATATGAAGTACTGGTTTCTCCCAAGAACTGTGTGCTCGCAGGTTTCGTTCAGGAAGGTGAGTGCCATACCACCACATTGCAGTCATATCTCATCACCTTCGGCAGGAATAATTTACACTTTAACCTTACATGCAGGCGTATTAAATTAGTATTACTCATCAGAACTTGCTTATTAATAAAACAAGCTGAATTAGCCACTGCAGAATCATATTTGGAAATTCAATGACAATTTTACATTTTTAATAAAGGCTCAGAAATATTATTGCAGAGCAGGTGGTACAGAAAACTGTGGTCAAATTTGACATTCATTAATAATTGAAGTGTGGAACGTGACAGGTGAAAATTGATATTGATTTCTTTCCTCTGATATTTGGAAGAGTTCTAAAAGGTAAATAAAATGAGATTACAAGACATATCAAGTCTCACTGATTTCTTTGATCACCTCCTCCCCACATACAATGCCCATAGTCTTTCCAGTTCAGTGCATTATAAAACACACTCAAGCTGGGTTTCAATCATATTAGACTGAAAGCTGAACTTTTAATTTAAAACAAAATGCGTCTTGAGCCCAACAGCCTTTGAAACCAAACAATCTTGGGAGTTCAGTAAGGAAATGTCAACACTGTGGAGAACTTTTGGATTCAGAAAATTCAGTAATCCTATTTGATGTATGTTAACCATATCAATGTTAACAACCTTCTGCTTGATTTCAGCACTGATTTGAGAGCTGAGTTACTACTGGTCTTGTATTTTAACTAGTTGTGAAAGCACTGAGAGAGTTGTTCTTGGGTTGAACTTGACCTGCCTCTGGGAATGCTCTCTGTTCTATCCATCTTGAAAAGCTTTATTCAAGTGCATTTCTCTGCCTTCCTTCTTCTCATCTGCACCCCTTGGGAAAACGAAAGATGCTCAAATATAGATGTTAACACTGCAGATGCTCTGTTTGGCAATGGTGTCTTTCAGCTTCCCAATAAAAAATTATATTGCTGACCACCCATTTGACTGAAAAGTGACTCATTTTACTGACAGATATCTGGATTGAGATGCCAAAAGAAATAGGTCATTTCAAATTTCCTTTTTAATTTGAAGCCATAGCTTTGTGTTGCAACACTGCTTGTTCAAAAGTTAGATCATGAAGGTTCCTTCTTATGACCTCCAAATAATTAATCAAAATGTTCTTCAATCAGCTATATAAAAAGCAAGCAGAATATTCCTAATTATCAATCTTTCTCTTGAGTCATATAGTTCTTGTAATTTCAAGGAAGAGAAACTCAAATGTAAAGTGTAACAATAGCCAAGCATACCAGCACCGTTATCTAACCATTCAGCAATTTTCTCTGCCAAGTCACTTAGACTACTGAGAATGTCTTTTTAATTAATTTTTAAGGTTCTCCTATTTTGAGTTAAAAAATGGTCACAATTTTATAAGTAAAATTAAAGAAAAAACACAAAATAGACCATCTGAGATATTTCCATTAGGCATTATATATATATAAATATATATACATATATATACATAATTTTAATATATATACATGTATAAATGCACTGGGATAAATTTCCATCTTCTGTGTCAGTCGGATATAGGTCCATTTTCTTAGGAATAGGGAACTCCTTTCACAATGGAAGTGAGGAAATTGGCTGGACCATCCTTCTTGAATATAATTCCATGAAGCCGCCATTTAAGGTTGTCTGGATCTTGGTTCCTTCTAGCAATCTACTACTCCAACAGTGTGTAGTTCATCAAATTCAGGTCTTTCTGAAGCCAGGCTAGAAATACAAAGTGAGGTGGACGACTAAGGTAACTGACCAACAAGGAGGAGGAAGAGAGCAAAACAATTCATTTTTTCCCATATTCTTTGTGCTTTACAAGGGAAAAAATATTTGGGTCTGAGTTCCTTTCATTCTTAGCCATTGTTGGTTCAAAGTCTGAGGAAAAAAAAAAAAAGGTAAAAATGAAAATATGGAGTCCAGAAGTCCGTTAGCTCTCTTGCATGCAATATCACAACTTAAAAGGCCTTCCAAAATGAAGGGATACACTTTTGAAAATATAGCCCAATCTTTTCAATCTAAACAAGTAAACACTAAAAATATATTTTAGAAATCCAGCAAACACACTAACCACACTCAAAGCAAAGGAAGGCTTATGGCTTACCAAATGACAGTGGCTGTCTACAAGAGAGATAAAGAATACTCCAAAATTCTATCTGACCTCGCAGAGCTCAGCACAGCTACCATTCTTCTTTCCTAAAATCAAGGCATAAAGAAATTGAATAAAACTTGCCAAAATGTCACCCGCTGCCTCCAAAAGCAGATTAAAGAAGGGAGTGTCCAGAAATCAGGATGAAGAAAACTACTTAGAGAAGCCCCTTCTCCTATCAGTGGACCACCAGGGTTTATCTGGGTAATAAAATGATAATAGGCCTTTTTGTCATCTTCTTTTTATAATTTATACATTTAAATTTCAGTTAACATTTAAAAAATATCCAATCAGAATGACAGGCATTTCCAGAAGTATCAGTTTTTTTAATCCTCACCCTTTTACAAATGTGAAAACTGAGGCTCAGTATAGCTGTCAAGAAATTATCCTAAATCATTGAAGCTGTAAATTTGGGACCTAAGTCTAAATCAGTTTCTCATTTTATCTTGGCTATCTTCTTAAAATTCTGTTCAGGGACATGGGGAGGGGGAAGGGGAAGCTGGGACGAAGTGAGAGAGTGGCATGGACATATATACAGTACCAAATGTAAACTAGATAGCTAGTGGGAAGCATCCAAATAGCACAGGGAGATCAGCTTGGGGCTTTGTGACCACCTAGAGGGGTGGGATAGGGAGGGTGGGAGGGAGATGCAAAAAGGAGGGGATATGGGGACATATATATACGTATAGCTGATACATTGTTATACAGCAGAGACTAACACAACATTGTAAAGCAATTATACTCCAATGAAGATGTTAAAAAAATATATATGAAAGCTATAAAATAGATACAGTGATAATATATCTGAGAGGTGGAATTATGTCTGCTTTTTAATCTATTTTTGGATTATTTGATTACTTGATTTCTCTATAAAGAATATGAATCCCTTGTGTAATAAAAGTGACTCAAAACCAAAAACCAAAACAAAACAAAAATAATTCTGTTTAGGAAGAGAGGATAGAATGAAGGTTTGAGCATAGAAATCATCTAGAAATCACTGAAGATACTGGGCCTCTAGTGCAGTTTCATTTGTAGTGGGTTTGGCTTACATTCTTATGTTAGTTTTATTTCTATACAACTATCAAAGAAGGAGAAAGAAGTTGGGTAATATTTGCATTTGCAACTAATCAAAGCAAAATTGCTTTTAGCTTTAACAAAAAGATCGTTTTGTGATCTCAGATTAACATCTTTATTCTTTTTTTTTTAATAGATTTATTTATTTATTTTTGGCTGCGTTGGGTCTTCCTTGCTATGCACGGGCTTTCTCTAGTTGCGGTGAGCGAGGCTACTGTTTGTTACCGTGCTGGGCTTCTCATTGTGGTGGCTTCTCTTTGCTGCTGAGCACGGGGTCTAGGTGTGTGGGCTTCAGTAGTTGTGGTTCACGGGCTCTAGAGCGCAGGCTCAGTAGTTGTGGCTCATGGTCTTAGTTGCTCCGTGGCATGTGGGATCTTTCCGGACCAGGGCTCAAACCCTTGTCCCCTGCACTGGCAAGCAGACTCTCAACCACTGCGCCACCAGGGAAGCCATACTAAAACACTTTTAACTTCGCTTTTCACATATGTAAAATGGTAAGTCTTGACTGATAAAGAATATGAGATAACCTAGCACTGTTCTTTTTTTTTTTTTTAACATCTTTATTGGAGTATAATTGCTTTACAATGGTGTGTTAGTTTCTGCTTTATAACAAAGTGAATCAGTTATACATATACATATGTTCCCATATCTCTTCCTTCTGGCATCTCCCTCCCTCCCACCCTCCCTATCCCACCCTTCTAGGTGGTCACAAAGCACCGAGCTGATCTCCCTGTGCTATGCAGCTGCTTCCCACTAGCTATCTATTTTACATTTGGTAGTGTATATATGTCCATGACACTCACCCTGCCACATCTTACCCATCCCCCTCCCCATATCCTCAAGTCCATTCTCTAGTAGGTCTGTGTCTTTATTCCCATCTTGCCACTAGGTTCTTCATGACTTTTTTTTTTCCCTTAGATTCCATATATAGGTGTTAGCATACTGTATTTGTTTTTCTCTTTCTGACTTACTTCACTCTGTATGGCAGACTCTAACTCCATCCATCTCACTACAAATACCTCCATTTCATTTCTTTTTATGGCTGAGTAATAGTCCATTGTATATATGTGCCACATCTTCTTTATCCATTCATCTGAATATGGACACTTAGGTTGCTTCCATGTCCTGGCTATTGTAAATAGAGCTGCAATGAACATTTTGGTACATGACTCTTTTTGAATTATGGTTTTCTCCGGGTATATGCCCAGTAGTGGGATTGCTGGGTCATATGGTAATTCTATTTTAGGTTTTTTAAGGAACCTCCATACTGTTCTCCATAGTGGCTGTATCAATTTACATTCCCACCAACAGTGCAAGAGTGTTCCCTTTTCTCCACACCCTCTCCAGCATTTATTGTTTCTAGATTTTTTGATGATGGCCATTCTGACCGGTGTGAGATGATATCTCATTGTAGTTTTGATTTGCATTTCTCTAATGATTAATGATGTTGAGCATTCTTTCATGTGTCTGTTGGCAATCTGTATATCTTCTTGGGAGAAATGTCTATTTAGGTCTTCTGCCCATTTTTGTATTGGGTTGTTTGTTTTTTTGTTATTGAGCTGCATGAGCTGCTTGTAAATCTTGGAGATTAATCCTTTGTCAGTTGCTTCATTTGCAAATATTTTCTCCCATTCTGATGGTTGTCTTTTGGTCTTGTTTATGGTTTCCTTTGCTGTGCAAAAGCTTTTAAGTTTAATTAGGTCCCATTTGTTTATTTTTGTTTTTATTTCCATTTCTCTAGGAGTTGGGTCAAAAAGGATCTTGCTGTGATTTATGTCACAGAGTGTTCTGCCTATGTTTTCCTCTAAGAGTTTGATACTGTCTGGCCTTACATTTAGGTCTTTAATCCATTTTGAGTTTGTTTTTGTGTATGGTGTTAGGGAGTGTTCTAATTTCATACTTTTACATGTACCTGTTCAATTTTCCCAGCACCACTTATTGAAGAGGCTGTCTTTTCTCCACTGTATATGCCTGCCTCCTTTATCAAAGATAAGGTGACGATATGTGCGTGGGTTTATCTCTGGGCTTTCTATCCTGTTCCATTGATCTATGTTTCTGTTTTTGTGCCAGTACCAAACTGTCTTGATTACTGTAGCTTTGTAATATAGTCTGAAGTCAGGGAGCCTGATTCCTCCAGCTCCATTTTTCGTTCTCAAGATTGCTTTGGCTATTCGGGGTCTTTTGTGTTTCCATACAAATTGTGAAATTTTTTGTTCTAGTTCTGTGAAAAATGCCAGTGGTAGTTTGATAGGGATTGCATTGCATATGTAGATTGCTTTGGGTAGTAGAGTCATTTTCACAATGTTGATTCTTCCAATCCAAGAACATGGTATATCTCTCCATCTCTTTGTATCATCTTTAATTTCTTTCATCAGTGTCTTATAAGTTTCTGCATACAGGTCTTTTGTCTCCTTAGGTAGGTTTATTCCTAGATATTTTATTCTTTTTGTTGCAATGGTAAACGGGAGTGTTTTCTTAGTTTCACTTTCAGATTTTTCATCATTAGTATATAGGAATGCAAGAGATTTCTGTGCATTAATTTTGTATCCTGCTACTTTACCAAATTCATTGATTAGCTCTAGGAGTTTTCTGGTAGCATCTTTAGGATTCTCTATGTATAGTATCATGTCATCTGCAAATAGTGACAGCTTTACTTCTTCTTTTCCGAGTTGGATTCCTTTTATTTCTTTGTCTTCTCTGATTGCTGTGGCTAACACTTCCATAACTATGTTGAATAATAGTGGTGAGAGTGGGCAACCTTGTCTTGTTCCTGATCTTAGTGGAAATGGTTTCAGTTTTTCACCATTGAGGACAATGTTGGCTGTGGGTTTGTCATATATGGCCTTTATTATGTTGAGGAAAGTTCCCTCTATGCCTACTTTCTGCAGGGCTTTTATAATAAATGGGTGTTCAATTTTGTCAAAAGCTTTCTCTGCATCTATTGAGATGATCATATGGTTTTTCTCCTTCAATTTGTTAATATGGTGTATCACATTGATTGATTTGCGTATATTGAAGAATCCTTGCATTCCTGGGATAAACCCCACTTGATCATGGTGTATGATCCTTTTAATGTGCTGTTGGATTCTGTTTGCTAGTATTTTGTTGAGGATTTTTGCATCTATGTTCATCAGTGATATTGGCCGTAGTTTTCTTTCTTTGTGACATCTTTTTCTGGTTTTGGTATCAGGGTGGTGGTGGCCTCGTAAAAGGAGTTGGGGAGTGTTCTGCCTCTGCAATATTTTGGAAGAGTTTGAGAAGGATAGGTGTTAGCTCTTCTCTAAATGTTTGATACAATTCGCCTGTGAAGCCATCTGGTCCTGGGCTTTTGTTTGTTGGAAGATTTTTAATCACAGTTTCAATTTCAGTGCTTGTGATTGGTCTGTTCATATTTTCTATTTCTTCCTGGTTCAGTCTTGGCAGGTTGTGCATTTCTAAGAATTTGTCCATTTCTTCCAGGTTGTCCATTTTATTGGCATAGAGTTGCTCGTAGTAATCTCTCATGATCGTTTGTATTTCTGCAGTGTCAGTGGTTACTTCTCCTTTTTCATTTCTAAATCTATTGATTTGAGTCTTCTTCCTGTGTCTCTTGATGAGTCTAGCTAATGGTTTATCAATTTTGTTTATCTTCTCAAAGAACCAGCTTTTAGTTTTATTGATCTTTCCTATTGTCTCCTTCATTTCTTTTTCATTTAT